>NC_047112.1:54048150-56510650 GCF_902500255.1 Thalassophryne amazonica
TTTTTTAGTTTAATTGCGTAGTGTAGTTAGCTGTTATCGAAGCTAACTTTTTGGTTAGCTGTGCCCACCACTACATATATGACCCGTGGTCACAGACGTACAGTCATGAAATTACATGAATGAAGCAGTGCGCTCTTATTGTGTCTTATTATGTCCAGCCGGGTATAGAAATAATTACTACAATCACCGGACACTGACAGATTAGATATTGTTGTATAATTAGTGAAAATCACTGGGTTGATATAAATAATAAATAAAAGGGGACCCAATACAGAACTCTGTGGTTAAATAACCCTGGTTAAATAAAAAAAATAAATACCACTCGAGGGATTCAAACCTGCAATTTACAAGAGCTGTGATTAACAGACAGAAACATTACCACTGCACTACAATCACTGTCTTATAACAGGAGAGTAAAATGCCTAAAATCAACAAGGAGATAAACATACAGAAAAAGAGAAATTAGACTATGTAGACGAAGAGGAAGTTTTCATCTTTAATTATGGCGAAAAAAGCGCCGTAATAATTGAAAAATGGCGTTTGTTATGGCATATCTTTGGTGATACGTGACTGAAAGTGGCGTATTTGTCGCACTGTTGGCTTGTCATAGTCCTGCGGTGCACCGCTCACAGGGCACAAGTGCAGTGCTCTAGTCTTGTTATGATGATGATGATTAGTATTTTAAGTAGGGATGGGTATCGATAAGATTTTAATCGATATCGATACCGTTATCGATTCCACTTATCGATCTGAGTCAAAAGTCCCAGTTAGTGACTTTAATCCACACAAAAGTGACTCAAGATATTTTAATGGCTTTGAGAGGGGTTAAGAAGCAGACTTGCCGTTTCTGAAGAGCAGCGAATCAAAGAACCACAAGCCAGTGGATTGAAGCATTGCTTCATTGGTTCAAGCTTCAAAGTGGTGTCGCACCGCAGAAACGGTTGATTACAGAGCCGCTGCAGGGTCTGTAATCAATGTAGAAAAATGATCATTTTCTCGACAAACACACCCAAAAACAACGACCGCTCTGAAGGACTGATAAGGGAATCGATATCGGTGGATCAAATAACTTCTTAACGATACTCGAAAAGAACCAGTTCTCGATACCCAACCCTAATTTTAAGTAGGTGGCCTTGGCCTGGATTAATGGTTAAATGTATGCGTTTACCCTCAGCCGATCTCCACTGGTCTGAGAAATGTTACAGCGCTCACTGCCTGCCAGATCCACAAGGTTGATCCTGCTGGTGATGCTGTGGTCATGTTCTTCTTCCTCCACAAATTCTGTCTGCATGTGAACACAGACACATTGAGACATGCACCTGTTAACTTGTAACAGCTCTGCTTAGGAGTGGGTCACTGCAGAAATATTGGATGCGTGTGATCTGCCTAGAGAAACATTGAATAAAGGGACCAGGTCTGCGAATTAGCTATTAGCTATATGACCTATGAACATGGCATCCGTTATTGTAACAATGCTTGTTGTTCTGTACCTATCAAATAAACATATAATAAATAAATGCTTATTGAATTATTAAATGACTTGAGAGTCATCATTTTGTCTTTTTTTAAATGTGAATAATTTCTGGTTTATTATACTCATCTCTCTTACCAAATTGAGTATACTTGGGTTGTAGACAAAAGAAAACATATGAGGACGTCATCTCGGGTTTTAAGAACAATGATACAGTGAGGAAAATAAGTATTTGAACACCCTGCGATTTTGCAAGTTCTCCCACTTAGAAATCATGGAGGGGTCTGAAATTTTCATCTTAGGTGCATGTCCACTGTGAGAGACATAATCTAAAAAAATCCGGAAATCACAATGTATGATTTTTTTTTAATAATTTATTTGTATGTTACTGCTACAAATAAGTATTTGAACACCTGTGAAAATCAATGTTAATATTTGGTACAGTAGCCTTTGTTTGCAAATACAGAGGCCAAACACTTCCTGTAGTTTTTCACCAGGTTTTCACACACTGCAGCAGGGATTTTGGTCCACTCCTCCATACAGATCTTCACCAAATCTTTCAGGTTTCTTTCAAATCTTTCAGCAAAGATTTTCTATTGAGTTCAGGTCTGGAGACTGGCCAGGCCACTCCAGGACCTTGAAATGCTTCTTACAGAGCCCCTCCTTAGTTGCCCTGGCTGTGTGTTTGGGGTCATTGTCATGCTGGAAGACCCAGCCATGACCCATCTTCAATGCTCTTACTGAAGGAAGGAGGTTGTTTGCCAAAATCTCGCAATACATGACCCCATCCATCCTCCCTTCAATACGGTGCAGTCGTCCTGTCCCCTTTGCAGAAGAGCACCCCCATGCTTCACGGTTGGGATGGTTTTCTTGGGGTTGTTCTCATCCTCTAAACATGGTAAATGGAGTTGATTCCAAAAAGCTCTATTCTGGTCTGATCTGACCACATGACCTTCTCCCATGCCTCCTCTGGATCATCCAGATGGTCACTGGTGAACTTCAAACGGGCCTGGACATGTGCTGGCTTGAGCAGGGGGACCTTGCTGCCCTGCAGGATTTTAAACCATGACAGCATCATGTGTTACTAATGTAATCTTTGTGAATGTGGTCCCATCTCTCTTCAGGTCATTGACCAGGTCCTCCTGTGTAGTTCTGAGCTTTCTCAGAATCATCCTTACCCCACAAAGTGAAATCTTGCATGGAATCCCAGACCGAGGGAGACTGACAGTCATCTTGTGTTTCTTCCACTTCCTAATAAATAATCATAACAGTTGTTGTCTTCTACCAAGCTGCTTGCCTGTTGTCCTGTAGTCCATCCCAGCCTTGTGCAGGTCTACAGTTTTGTCCCTGGTGTCCTTAGACAGCTCTTTGGTCTTGGCTATGGACAGGTTGGAGTGTGACTGATTGTGTGTGTGAACAGGTGTCTTTTATACAGGTTAACAAGTTCAAACAGGTGCAATTAATACAGGTAAAGAGTACAGAAAAAGAAAAAGAGGGCTTCTTAAAGAAAAATTAACAGGTCTGTGAGAGCCAGAATTCTTGCTGGTTGGTAGGTGTTCAAATACTTATTTGCAGCAGTAACATACAAATAAATTATAAAAAAAAAAAAATCATACATTGTGATTTCCAGATTTTTTTTTTAGATTATATCTCTCACAGTGGACATGCACCTAAGATGAAAATTTCAGACCCCTCCATTATTTCTAAGTGGTAGAACTTGCAAAACCGCAGGGTGTTCAAATACTTATTTTCCTCACTGTATATACGAGGTCTCTTAGAAAACTATCCTACCTTTTTATTTTTTTAAAAAACTATATGGATTTGAATGACGTGCGATTACACCAATCATGCTTGAACCCTCGTGCACATGCGTGAGTTTTTTCACGCGTGTCGGTGACGTCATTTCCCTGTGGGCAGGCCTTGAGTGAGATGTGGTTCAGCCCTCTCGGCTGAATTCCTTTGTTTCACACACTGCTCGAGACGGCGCGCGTTGCTTTATCAACATTTTTTCTGGACCTGTGAGGAATATCCGAGTGGACACTATTCGAGAAATTAAGCTGGTTTTCGGTGAAAAGTTTAATGGCTGATGAGAGATTATGGGGTGTTTCTGTCGCTGTAAGGACTTCCCACGGAGCAGGACGTCCTGCAGCGCTTCCAGGCGCCGTCGTCGGCCTGTTTCGACCTGAAAACATCCCAATTTAAGGCTTAATTCACCCAGGACGTCGTGAGAGAACAGAGAAGATTCAGAAGAGGCCGGCATGAGGACTTTATGCGGACAGTCCACTGTTTAAGGACATTTTGTAATGAAAGACGTGCGCGCAAATTCGCCGAGTCGTCACGGAAACGACTCGGCGAATTTGCGCGCACGTCTTTCATTAATCTGTGTGCGCCGCGACAGGAAAAACACCTCCGTGTTGAAAACCATTTGTAAAATTCAGGCGGCTTTTGATGGCTTTCAACAAGTGAGTAACTGAGAAATTGTTTAACAGCTTGGGCATGTTCCAACTTGCCCGTTAAGGTTTCCAACGGAGGTGTTTTTCCTGTCGTGACCCCCCACCGTCGGGTCCGGCCCGACATGCGACTCTGCCTGCACGTTCTTTCATTACAAAATGTTCGTTAACAATGGAATGTCCGAATAAACTCCTCATGCCGACTTCTTCTGAAAGTTCTCTGTTCTCTGACGACTTACTGGGTCAACAGAGCCTGAAATGTGGAAGTTTTCAACTTGAAACGGCGAGACGCTGCCGCCTCGAAGCGTAGATCGCCATCAGGCACCGTGGGCCGTCCTTACGGCGACACTACCAGACCAAAATCTCTCATCAGCCGTTAAAATTTTTACCGAAAACCAGCTGAATTTATCGAATGGTGTCCACTCAGTTGTGCCTTACAGTTTTGAAAAAATTTTGATCAAACAAAGCAGCAGTCTCTGAGCCATTCCTAAACAATGAAAAAAATCGACGAGAGGGTGGGCGACTCCTCACTCAAAGACTGCCCACAGGCGAATGACGTAACCGACAGGCCTGAAAAAAACTCTCACATGCCCACCAGGGTTCAAGCATGTCTGATGTAATCACACGTGATTCAAATCCATATGGTTTTTGAAAAAAATAAGGTCGGATACTTTTCTAATACACCTCGTATATATATATTTTTTTTTTTATTTTTTTTTTTTTACCATTTTCTTACACATTATAGACCAAACAATTAATAGATGCATTAAATAAACAGTTTCACTGATACTGACAATAACTGTAAATTGCAGGCCTAAAAAACAAAAAAAACTGTCAATTATACATAGTTTGTCTTTTTGTCTCAGGAAGAGGCAAAGATTTTAGACTATTTATTTCATATATACCTTTTTAATTTTTCACACCCGGTATAGTTTATTTGGATTTTTTTTTAATAAATATGTTCTGTTGCAAGAGATCTTTATAAAATGCTGAAAGCTATTGGTAGAATTTATCATATTAACTGGGAAAAAATCTGTTAGATTAATAAATTAATCAAATAAATAAATAAAACAACTAATGTATTATAAAAGTAACCATTAGTGCCAGCCCTAGATTGGCCCACTTCACAAATTCTTAAATGACAGTAAAAGTATATTTAAATTTTAAGTCTTTTTTTGTTGTTGTTGTTGTCAGAGACACATGTAGAATCTGTACCTTAGTCTGGGTCATAATCAAGGTGAAGACGGAGTGCGATCTGGAGCTCTTGTCATTCATTCCAGTGGCAGCTGTGGCTCTCTGCTTGTTGCCCAGCTCCAACCAACCCTGGAAAATGTGAATATTGGTGGAAAATCACACATTTATGACCACCATTTTTTCTCTCCCACATATTTTTGAGAGCCACCTCACCTTCACTAAAACTAAAACTAAAACTCCCACAAATCAAAATTCAGACAAATACTGTGCAATTTTCAGCTGACTATAAAAAAAAAAACCCCAGTCAACACTGAATGTTTCGAACATTGACTGTAAAAACTGTCACACCATGCTGAATACGAAATGTAGTACAGTATACAAAATAGATTATGGTCTTTGTAAAAGCTATTCTACTTAGGCCCCATAAAAAAACATAGTTATCATCCTTGACATTAGAAAAAAGTGATGGGGGTGGGCAGTTTTTTTTCTTAGAAACAGGTACACACATCATTTCAAACCTGAAAAATGACACATATAGCACCTGCATACCAAGTAAGGAACTAAAAATATCAGATATTTTTAAAATAAACTTTGTTTCCATGTTGAATACAGTCAATGTACTGCACACTAGTAGCATGATAAACATGTACACTGTGTGTGAGTGGGAGGGAGCCACCGACTGTGTGGTTGTCACTAACAACAAATGGAAAATTCCAGGCCCGGCTCAGTAAACTTTTGCCAAAACATACTCACCACCTAGCGGATGTGCCAGTTGTCAGCTGTACTGTTGTCAATTAAATTGACCAAAAATAAAAAAATAAATTGATGCGGGCTGATTTCGGCATGCGGGTGGGGATAAAAAGCTAATGCTTTTTTTTTTTTTTTTTAATGGAGCCTTATAAGAATCAATTACTCTGAGGAATCTAAACCATGGTGGTGGGGAGTGTCTGGGGATGCAACCTACCTGAATATCCCTGTAAGAGCTCACTATATTCCTGTGAAGACAAAACAAAGACTTACACTATTCAAGAATCCCGTTTCAGCTTTCGTTAGAGACAATGTTTTATAAAAAGAACAAGGTATACTTACGATGAGAGGTCTGCAACGTAGGGACCATGGACCGGATGTTCTCTCACTCTTAGCTAGAGACAAATAGTTTGTCAAGATTGATCAGACTCAAAAAGTTCAACTTTAGCAAGAACGAGGGTAACAATGTTCACATATTAGCTTTATGCACAAGTACATCTCAGAAAGGTGTTTAAGTAAAGTTCTGTATACACCATGACAGGAAACTGTCAATCTCTGTTATTTTTGGGTTGACTGCTTTCAGTCAATACTCTCAGCTCCATGTATGAAAGGCGGTTAAAAAGTAGCAACATTTTTACAAAGAAATCCTTAGATTAGAATGCATAATGCTTGTCAGTGGCAAGTAGTTTTGCTTTTTCAAACACCCTGTTTCAATGACTTACAGGCATTCTTCTTTGGTTTGGCTCATCTCTGGTCACCAGCAGGTCATGAATCTTCTCGTTATACACCTCGAAATAGCTCATCTCCACATGGCAGATGATCTGAAACATAAATCCACAACAGTAATAAGTTATAACACAAGGAGAGAAAAAAATAAATAAATAATGCCACACTCAGTTTCACATTAACACCTGGATGTTGCCCAGTAACACTGCAGTTGTGTGTTTGCCCACAGAGGAGCAGGAGTATACTCAGATTTTCCTCAAGATCTCGTTTACCTTCCATTTATTCCTCTGATCATGTCAAGCCAATTATTTTATGTTAACCACCCTCAAAACTAAAAAAGCACTAAAAAGGCAAAAACCGTATTAACTATTTAACCACAGGTAAATGCTTAGGAGTGATACCTCTTGATTTTCCATGGATGCCAGCCTTGAAAAGAGTTCCTGGCAGAACCTTGGGATCACTCCAGCCTGTTCTCCAAAGCCCATCATCCTTTATAGCAATTATGTAAAATAAAACAAACAATTCTGACAGTCACTTGCAACTTAAAAGGCACATTTCACAATAACGTGTATGCATATCTTCCGCAAGTGATTCAAAACTCCTTGTGATCAATTAAAACCAAAAAATACTGACGTGTATGACTTGCCAGAGCCTGTTTGGCCATATGCAAACAGGCAGGTATTGAATCCTTCGAATGCCCTCAGCAGCAAAGGTTTGGCCAGAGTTTCATACACAGTCTGCTGGCTGGCGAAGGTGTGCTCATTCTCATCAACAGAGCAATAGGAGAAGTCGTAGACAAAGGAGTGGCTCTGTTTGGAGTGTGGATGCTGGACTACAGTCTCCTGGCCATTCATGAAGACCACCTGCAGCGCCTTCTCTGCCTTCTCCCTAAAGATAAATCATTTTTTTTTTTTTATTTATGTTTCCAAACATTAGAGTAAAGCCTCCATATGCTTCACCACCGTGGTTCTTAATTCTGGTCAATGGGATATTTTCCATTTTACGCTCTGTGTAATGAGTCAGTTCAGAATTGTTTAATTGTTCAAGCAACTCTTGATAAACCATGAAGCAATAAATTTTCATCTGACTGAAATTTTTTCCTGGCAAAAATCAATGCCAACAATTCTCTAAAATGTGGCATAAAGGGGCACGCATTCTTTTTTTCTCAATAAATACAATAAACACATTATACAGTATCCAAATCTATTCTAAATAGCCCCTAAGGAGGGGGAGAGAGAGAGAGAGAGAGAGAGAGAGAGAGAGAGAGAGAGAGAGAGAGAGAGAGAGAGAGAGAGAGAGAGAGAGAGAGAGAGAGAGAGAATAAAAAGAATGCAAAACCTGAACATACAGGTACATAAAAGGGTGGTGGGGGCGGGGTGTAGTCTTGATTCTGGGGGGTCTGGGGGATCTCCCCCAGAAATGTTTTAAAAGAGCAAGTCAAATTTTGAATATTCTAGTGAATTTTAATGGGTATGAAGCCCTCTGAAACAAAGAAAACTCACTTCAAACTGTGAAGTAAAAACACAGTATTGAATATGGGGGGTCTAGGGGATCTCCCCCAGAATTTTTTTAAAAGAGCAAGTCAAATTTTATATATTCTAGTGAATTTTAATGGGTATGAAGCCCTCTGAAACAAAGAAAACTCACTTCAAACTGTGAAGTAAAAACACAGTGTTGAATATGGGGGGTCTGGGGGTCCTTCCCCAGAACATTTTTAAAAGAGCAACTCACATTTTGTGTATTCTGGTGAATTTTAGTGGGTATGAGGCCCTCTGACACAAAGAAAACTCACTTCAAACTGAGAAGTAAAAACACAGTATTGATTCTATGGGATCTCCCCCAGAAATTTTTTAAAAGAGCAAGTCAAATTTTGAATACTCTAGTGAATTTTAATGGGTATGAAGCCCTGTGAAACAAAGAAAACTCACTTCAAACTGTCAAGTAAAAATTCTTTGTCTTCTGTAGTATTTTGATCGGTTCCAATCCAGTAATAAAATACATCCATCAACTGTTTCAGAAGACCATAACAGGTCGTTTTAACGTAAAAAAAAGGTAAATATTACTCACACATATGCTCTTTAGGGTTTTAGCTGGGAAAAAATTAAGATAAAGAGAAATAAAACAAAGAACCAGCGAAGCAGGAGATCGAAGCATTGCTTCACTGGTTCAAAGCAAAGCCACACCCTTTTTCAAGCACTGAGTTTTTATAATAAATCCTCAGGAGAAAATGTGGAGGTCACCTTGACAGGTCATATGCATTTGAAAAACATGTAAATGCAGGTAACAATGCTAGATCTGTTGTCAAGCCTTTTCTCCCCTTATATGACACTGAAAACGCGACAGATACTTTTATTTTATGTCAGCTTGTCCATGGAACTCTCGATGTAATACCCAGACATTGCTTTTCACATGTGAATGGTCTAAAATAGTGTTGATCAGCTCACTAAGGCTAGGGTTGGGTATTGAGAACCGGTTCTTTTCGAGTATCGTTAAGAAATTATTCGATCCACCGATATCAATAGTCTTTTTGCTTAATGATTCCCTTATCGGTCCTTCAGACCGGCCATTGTTTGTTGGGAAAATGATCATTTCTCTAAGTTGATTACCGATCCTGCAGCGGCTCTGTAATCAACCGCTTCTGCAGCGTGACTCCACTTTGAAGCATAAATGAATGAAGCAGTGCTTCGATCCGCTGGCTCTTTGGTTCGCTGCTCTTCAGAAGCGGAAAGTCCACTTCTTAACCCCTCTCAAAGCTATTAAATTATGTCAGTCGTGAGCCACTTTTGTGTGGATAAAAGTCACTAACTGGGACTCTTGTCTTGTTGCAGTCAAGAAACGAGAATCATCCTCCATTCCGTTGGCACAGCTCCAAATGCTGTGCAGCTCCCTGCCGAGACAGAGTCCGGTCAGAATTAATAACCTCAAAGCGAATTGGCGCTTTAAATAAAATGACACCTCTTTCCAAACGCTGTAATACAGACAATAAACCACAATCCAAACGTTTTTTTCCTACCAAAATGAGACGTCCTGCATTCTTTATGAATCACATTCTGACGTGCGCAGCCAGCTGCAAGAGTTCAGCTCAGATGTATGGAAAGAAATTCATGCCAGTATTGTCTGAAAGGAAGTGCTTTTGACAATAACTACAGATTTTGCTTATTTATGTCCAGAGATCAAGGATCCACCATTTAAAGTTTATTAAATCAGAAGTGTCTGACTCCGTGGTATAACTCACAAACTCGTAGCTTAAAGCAGATAACCCGTAAGTTGGAGAGGAAATGGCGTCTCACTAATTTAGAAGATCTTCACTTAGCCTGGAAAAAGAGTTTGTTGCTCTATAAAAAAGCCCTCCGTAAAGCTAGGACATCTTTCTACTCATCACTAATTGAAGAAAATAAGAACAACCCCAGGTTTCTTTTCAGCACTGTAGCCAGGCTGACAAAGAGTCAGAGCTCTATTGAGCTGAGTATTCCATTAACTTTAACTAGTAATGACTTCATGACTTTCTTTGCTAACAAAATTTTGACTATTAGAGAAAAAATTACTCATAACCATCCCAAAGATGTATCGTTATCTTTGGCTGCTTTCAGTGATGCCGGTATTTGGTTAGACTCTTTCTCTCCGATTGTTCTGTCTGAGTTATTTTCATTAGTTACTTCATCCAAACCATCAACATGTTTATTAGACCCCATTCCTGCCAGGCTGCTCAAGGAAGTCCTACCATTATTTAATGCTTCAATCTTAAATATGATCAATCTATCTTTGTTAGTTGGTTATGTACCACAGGCCTTTAAGGTGGCAGTAATTAAACCATTACTTAAAAAGCCATCACTTGACCCAGCTATCTTAGCTAATTATAGGCCAATCTCCAACCTTCCTTTTCTCTCAAAGATTCTTGAGAGGGTAGTTGTAAAACAGCTAACTGATCACCTGCAGAGGAATGGTCTATTTGAAGAGTTTCAGTCAGGTTTTAGAATTCATCATAGTACAGAAACAGCATTAGTGAAGGTTACAAATGATCTTCTTATGGCTTCGGACAGTGGACTTATCTCTGTGCTTATTCTGTTGGACCTCAGTGCTGCTTTTGATACTGTTGACCATAAAATTTTATTACAGAGATTAGAGCATGTCATAGGTATTAAAGGCACTGCGCTGCGGTGGTTTGAATCATATTTGTCTAATAGATTACAGTTTGTTCATGTAAATGGGGAATCTTCTTCACAGACTAAAGTTAATTATGGAGTTCCACAAGGTTCTGTGCTAGGACCAATTTTATTCACTTTATACATGCTTCCCTTAGGCAGTATTATTAGACGGTATTGCTTAAATTTTCATTGTTACGCAGATGATACCCAGCTTTATCTATCCATGAAGCCAGAGGATACACACCAATTAGCTAAACTGCAGGATTGTCTTACAGACATAAAGACATGGATGACCTCTAATTTCCTGCTTTTAAACTCAGATAAAACTGAAGTTATTGTACTTGGCCCCACAAATCTTAGAAGCATGGTGTCTAACCAGATCGTTACTCTGGATGGCATTTCCCTGATCTCTAGTAATACTGTGAGAAATCTTGGAGTCATTTTTGATCAGGATATGTCATTCAAAGCGCATATTAAACTAATATGTAGGACTGCCTTTTTGCATTTACGCAATATCTCTAAAATCAGAAAGGTCTTGTCTCAGAGTGATGCTGAAAAACTAATTCATGCATTTATTTCCTCTAGGCTGGACTATTGTAATTCATTATTATCAGGTTGTCCTAAAAGTTCCCTAAAAAGCCTTCAGTTGGTTCAGAATGCTGCAGCTAGAGTACTGATGGGGACTAGCAGGAGAGAGCATATCTCATCCGTGTTGGCCTCTCTTCATTGGCTTCCTGTTAATTCTAGAATAGAATTTAAAATTCTTCTTCTTACTTATAAGGTTTTGAATAATCAGGTCCCATCTTATCTTAGGGACCTCGTAGTACCATATTACCCCATTAGAGCGCTTCGCTCTCAGACTGCGGGCTTACTTGTAGTTCCTAGGGTTTGTAAGAGTAGAATGGGAGGCAGAGCCTTCAGCTTTCAGGCTCCTCTCCTGTGGAACCAGCTCCCAATTCAGATCAGGGAGACAGATACCCTCTCTACTTTTAAGATTAGGCTTAAAACTTTCCTTTTCACTAAGGCTTATAGTTAGGGCTGGATCGGGTGACCCTGGACCATCCCTTGGTTATGTTGCTTTAGACGTAGACTGTGGGGGGTTCCCATGATGCACTGTTTCTTTCTCTTTTTGCTCCGTATGCATCACTCTGCATTTAATCATTAGTGATCGATCTCTGCCCCCCTTCTCGGCATGTCTTTTTCCTGGTTCTTTCCCTCAGCCCCAACCAGTCTCAGCAGAAGACTGCCCCTCCCTGAGCCTGGTTCTGCTGGAGGTTTCTTCCTGTTAAAAGGGAGTTTTTCCTTCCCACTGTGGCCAAGTGCTTGCTCATAGGGGGTCGTTTTGACCGTTGGGGTTTTTCATAATTATTGTATGGCCTCGCCTTACAATATGGTGCGCCTTGGGGCAACTGTTTGTTGTGATTTGGCGCTATATAAGAAAAAAGTTGATTGATTGATTGATTATATCCAGAGTTTAAGGATCCAGTGACCAATTTCATATTTATTTACTTTAAGACTAAATAAAATGTTGTCGACATAGAAAACCTGTAAAGCGTACTTTTAGTACACATAAAATTAACAAGCGGTAACGACAAGGGATCGGATCAATAAGCAGAATCGATAATGGTATCGATAAAATCGTATCAATACCCATCCCTACTAAACATTGTGGCAAAATATGACCCAATTCTAACAGTTTTGACTTCTCTTCACTGGCTGCAGTTTATTTTCAAATTGCTTTTCAGATCTGGTTCTTATCCCATCCACGAGCAGTAGGACATGATTAACACCTGGGAAGAACAAGAGTTACAAGTTCCCTGGAGAGAGGTGTTTGTCAATACTAGTACTTTTGCAAGAGAGTGAAGGTTCAGGCATTTAGGGTCCTGGTGCATCCTGTCTTAAGCCTGGTTCACACGGCAGGATATTAAAATTGTATGTAGGCTTCCAAAACCCAAGAGACCACACACATGGAGATAAAAATATCTAACAGTGTTGGTTGTCCAGTGTGTGGTGTCCAGCCACACGGAAAGGACAACACCAAACATGAACAGATTTCACACACAAATCTTCCCAGCTCAAACAGGAAATCTCACAAAATCTCTCGAGATTAAACGTGACTTCAGAGTAAACAAACGGAGATACTTTGTGGACTATTTACAACAGGGAAAAAAAAAAACAATACAAAAAGAAAAGGCATTCTTTAAAAGGAGTGGAGACAGTGCGACCACTGGACATTCTGGTAAGTCAGAACAGCTGTTCTGATTTTAGATTTCGCTATGTGCGTCTGTCACCTTGCTTTCTGATTGGCTGCACGTCACATTCAGCAGGCTGTGTGCTCGTTTGTGGTGGGGGGGCACCACGATATCGGGCCAAGACAATCCAACATGTTGAATATCCCAGTTTGCAATCGGAGCACCCCTGACATTCTTCCGAGCAGATCAAAGCTCTCTTAACACACCACACACGGCAGGAATATCTGATAAGATTATCTTTAGCGTCATCACAAATGTTGGGCGCCCTTAAGCTTGTCGGAAGGGGAAGATCGGGTCCGATATCGGCCTAATTATCCTGCCGTGTGAACCAAGCTTTACTGTATGGTTGTCAGATGTGAATGTTAATCGGCAAACTAAGGCAATAACTGGATGTCTTTGAGACTAGATCTCTTCAGAGGATCATTGAATAGTGCTGGAATTACTTTTTTTCAAACAAGGTGAAGACGGACCTGTTCTCTGCCTGGGTGGTTGCCAACCAGGAATAGGAACCAAGGCACGTGTGGTGGATGGAGCAGCACTGGCACATACTCCATGATTAACTCGGAGCAGATTAGTCAGTGTTGTCAAAAATAATGACCCCCCCCCCCCCCCCCAAAAAAAAAAAAACATTTTCCAGAATATCTCCACAAACAACAGGGTTATAGAGATTATATGACCCTGGTATCAAGGGTTTGTAATAAAAAAAAAAGAAGACATTTTCAGAATATCGCCACAACACATAAGGATAGACAAAAGATTCATGACTTATGTTGAAGAGATAATCATTTCATTTTGATGGCACCTGCACAATGTAAAAATGAATGATGATTCTATAGTTCTAAAAACGCATTTTACATGTGCTCACAAGGTATGCATTGCCCCACCAGTCCTGTTCATTTGTATTTTTAAATCTCTATCGGGATTGATACCACTTTATCTCACTGAGCTTTTACTTTTAATGTTTTCCACTCCTTTGAGGGCACTCGGGACTTCTCATAAAATGTATCTAGTTGTAAACTCCAGATTGAACACTAGGAGGGATTACGCATATTAATTAGTAGCTGTTACAAAAATGTGGAACAGCCCCCCCCCCATATCAAGACCTCACCAACACTAGAATTTTTCAAAACAAACATGAAAACCCATTTTCATTCATCATATTTAGATTTGTGCACTGCTATACTCCTTTAGCATGCGTTAGTCCCATGTCAGCTGCTAACTTTGTTTTTCTTTTACTCATAGAGCCGTTTGGTCAACTTTTGCTGTTTTTACAAATAAAATGCTTTGACTTGAAAACCAAAATGCCAAGCTCACTCCCAGTAACAATATGCTGGATCAGCTCAGAGCAGCACTAGTTATTTTTGCTTTGACAAACTGATGTCCCATTGATCAGGTTCCAGCACGAGGCTGAGACCACTGATTTAAATCCTAAAGAGCAACATTTCCTGAACCAGATTATATCGCATATTGAGGAAGCAAAGCCCACTCATCTCCTGCAAAAATTACAGTGAAGTTAATCATACATCACAAACCTGACATCGAAAGGGCGGACACGGACGGCCACCGTCACTGCGCTGTTCTCCATCTTCAAGAAATCACGCTGCTTCAGATTCTCACTGGGACTGGTTTGTGGCTGATCTGAAGGTACCGGTGGAGATGCAGAACATCTGGTTTGGGTCACATCTATCTTTTTGCTTGATATCAATGCAGAGGGCATACTTGACACTTGCAGCACAGACTTGTGCACATCTTCTGGGGCCTTGGTGACCCGAGGACCCGGGACATTGAGCTCCTGCGCTCGGACTTTGTGCCTTTCTAAATTTGCAGATGTGACTGCCGCTGGACTGGGGGCTTCTTTTCCAGCCAGCCTCTCAAACACATCTCTCCTGGCAGCAATTTTCTGAAACGGAGTCTTTCTGGTGGGCGTTTTAAAGGTTTGGGCCTTGTCCTCTGCTTGTCTCACTGTGAAGGAGGAGGAGGGGGTCTTGCTGTGGACAAACCTCCCATGAGTGGCAGCATTAACAGGTTCCTTTAAACTTGCCGATCGGAATACGGTGGGCGTCCTACCGTTTGCCTCACTCGGGACTTTTGACGTTGGGTTCATGTCAGTCCCACTGAGTCCTCGCTGTCTGGACGCACTTTTACCAGTCGATGGAGTTCTGGTTCTGCGTTGCAAGTTCAGTCTTTTCTCCACAGCTGGCGTTTTTTCGACATTGTCCATGGTTTCAGCTCCGGTCTTCCTCTTTGACCTCCTCTGCAAAGTGAGCTGGGCCCGATGCGACGTCTGCTGCCCCCCGATGCTTTCTGACAACGCGGAGATGACGTAAGTCCTGTTCATTGTTCTACTTTTGTCTGATAACTTGCTGTGTTCTTCCTCGCACCGCGTTACTTCGATTTTCTCTGTTGCTTTTCGCTCTCTGGATGTCGACAGAAGGTTATCGTAGTAAGCCGTGTGCTTCTTCGCTTGTACCGAAAACAACGACATGCTAGCATGCTAGTCACCAACTAAAGTTAAAAACAAGCTCACGCTTCACCTAACACTCAGGTTTATCGAATTTTTTTTTTTTTTTTGCTGTCACCAACTTACATAACGGATACACTGACGTTACACTGGCGGGTAAATAAGTCTGTTCCGAGCCTGAGAGAGGGGAAAAAAAGACAAATGTAAATGAATTTGAATGTTTTGATTTCTCCTCTTCCGCCTTCACCCGCTTCAATTTCAAACAGTCCCCGGTGCTCGCAGCTGATTGGCTGAATTCTCCCATGACGTTATGGACAACATGCTGCAGATACACTAGAATATCGTTTGGGGGCGGCAGAGTTCATAATGTCTATATGTTAGTTGTATGGACTTTTCTTCATCAAAGAGCGACTGTTTCTTATGTATGGAAGCCCGTTTGCGCCACTTGAAAAAAGTTTTTTTGATTATTTGCGAAATACTATCTCACAATTCTGACTTATTATCTCACAATTCTGAGTTACTATGTTCATATTTACGAGCACTAATTGGCTGGTTTTGTTCAGTAGGAACGAAGCGTCTGATATTATCATGTTTATTTTATGACGTTTCATCCCACAATGGTGTTTGTTTTAGTGTTTATTTGTTTAAATGATTTTAATTTTATTCATTGACGTTATAAATGAATATGCAGCTTGAATCACTGTGGAACGTTTGAGGACCCTGTTGAAATTAGAGTCCATTCCTGTTGTCTGTATATGTATTATGTCTGTATATCCATCCATCCATCCATTTTCTTCCGCTTTATCCGGAGTCGGGTCGCGGGGGCAGCAGCTCAAGTAAAGCCACCCAGACCTCCCGATCCACACACACCTCCCCCAGCATCTCCGGGGGAACCCCAAGGCGTTCCCAAGCCAGCCAGATGTAATCCTTCCAGCGTGTCCTGGGTCTTCCCCGGGGCCTCCTCCCAATGGGACGTGCCCGGAACACCTCTCCATATATTAATTTATTCAGAGTATCCTAATCATCATCAGAATTATTATTAGTATTATTATTATAAAAATGTACACAAAACAATGGTTATCATTCCATGTAATAATAACTCAGAATTGCGAGATAAGTCAGAATTGCAAGATAGTAAGTCAGAATTGCGAGATAGTAAGTCAGAATTGAGAGAGCTTTAAATCAGAAGTGCCTGACTCCGTGGTATAACTCACAAACTTGTAGCTTAAAGCAGATAACCCGTAAGTTGGAGAGGAAATGGCGTCTCACTAATTTAGAAGATCTTCACTTAGCCTGGAAAAAGAGTCTGTTGCTCTATAAAAAAGCCCTCCGTAAAGCTAGGACATCTTTCTACTCATCACTAATTGAAGAAAATAAGAACAACCCCAGGTTTCTTTTCAGCACTGTAGCCAGGCTGACAAAGAGTCAGAGCTCTGTTGAGCTGAGTATTCCATTAACTTTAACTAGTAATGACTTCATGACTTTCTTTGCTAACAAAATTTTAACTATTAGAGAAAAAATTACTCATAACCATCCCAAAGACGTATCGTTATCTTTGGCTGCTTTCAGTGATGCCGGTATTTGGTTAGACTCTTTCTCTCCGATTGTTCTGTCTGAGTTATTTTCATTAGTTACTTCATCCAAACCATCAACATGTTTATTAGACCCCATTCCTACCAGGCTGCTCAAGGAAGCCCTACCATTATTTAATGCTTCGATCTTAAATATGATCAATCTATCTTTGTTAGTTGGCTATGTACCACAGGCTTTTAAGGTGGCAGTAATTAAACCATTACTTAAAAAGCCATCACTTGACCCAGCTATCTTAGCTAATTATAGGCCAATCTCCAACCTTGCTTTTCTCTCAAAAATTCTTGAAAGGGTAGTTGTAAAACAGCTAACTGATCATCTGCAGAGGAATGGTCTATTTGAAGAGTTTCAGTCAGGTTTTAGAATTCATCATAGTACAGAAACAGCATTAGCGAAGGCTACAAATGATCTTCTTATGGCCTCGGACAGTGGACTCATCTCTGTGCTTGTTCTGTTAGACCTCAGTGCTGCTTTTGATACTGTTGACCATAAAATTTTATTACAGAGATTAGAGCATGCCATAGGTATTAAAGGCACTGCGCTGCGGTGGTTTGAATCATATTTGTCTAATAGATTACAATTTGTTCATGTAAATGGGGAATCTTCTTCACAGACTAAAGTTAATTATGGAGTTCTGTGCTAGGACCAATTTTATTCACTTTATACATGCTTCCCTTAGGCAGTATTATTAGATGGTATTGCTTAAATTTTCATTGTTACGCAGATGATACCCAGCTTTATCTATCCATGAAGCCAGAGGACACACACCAATTAGCTAAACTGCAGGATTGTCTTACTGACATAAAGACATGGATGACCTCTAATTTCCTGCTTTTAAACTCAGATAAAACTGAAGTTATTGTACTTGGCCCCACAAATCTTAGAAACATGGTGTCTAACCAGATCCTTACTCTGGATGGCATTACCCTGAGCTCTAGTAATACTGTGAGAAATCTTGGAGTCATTTTTGATCAGGATATGTCATTCAAAGCGCATATTAAACAAATATGTAG
Source organism: Thalassophryne amazonica (assembly GCF_902500255.1). Classification (NCBI taxonomy): domain Eukaryota; kingdom Metazoa; phylum Chordata; class Actinopteri; order Batrachoidiformes; family Batrachoididae; genus Thalassophryne; species Thalassophryne amazonica. Next base: position 54,066,200 of record NC_047112.1, read on the forward strand.
GACTGCTTTTTTGCATTTACGCAATATCTCTAAAATCAGAAAGGTCTTGTCTCAGAGTGATGCTGAAAAACTAATTCATGCATTTATTTCCTCTAGGCTGGACTATTGTAATTCATTATTATCAGGTTGTCCTAAGGGTTCCCTGAGGAGCCTTCAGTTAATTCAAAATGCTGCAGCTAGAGTACTGACGGGGACTAGAAGGAGAGAGCATATCTCACCCATATTGGCCTCTCTTCCTTGGCTTCCTGTTAATTCTAGAATAGAATTTAAAATTCTTCTTACTTATAAGGTTTTGAATAATCAGGTCCCATCTTATCTTGGGGACCTCGTAGTGCCATATCACCCCAATAGAGCGCTTCGCTCTCAGACTGCAGGCTTACTTGTAGTTCCTAGGGTTTGTAAGAGTAGAATGGGAGGCAGAGCCTTCAGTTTCAGGCTCCTCTCCTGTGGAACCAGCTCCCAATTCAGATCAGGGAGACAGACACCCTCTCTACTTTTAAGATTAGGCTTAAAACTTTCCTTTTTGCTGGGGCTTATAGTTAGGGCTGGATCAGGTGACCCTGAACCATCCCTTAGTTATGCTGCTGTAGACGTAGACTGCTGGGGGGTTCCCATGATGCATTGTTTCTTTCTCTTTTTGCTCTGTATGCACCACTCTGCATTTAATCATTAGTGATCGATCTCTGCTCCCCTCCACAGCATGTCTTTTTCCTGGTTCTCTCCCTCAGCTCCAACCAGTCCCAGCAGAAGACTGCCCCTCCCTGAGCCTGGTTCTGCTGGAGGTTTCTTCCTGTTAAAAGGGAGTTTTTCCTTCCCACTGTAGCCAAGTGCTTGCTCACAGGGGGTCGTTTTGACCGTTGGGGTTTTACGTGATTGTTGTATGGCCTTGCCTTACAATATAAAGCGCCTTGGGGCAACTGTTTGTTGTGATTGGGCGCTATATAAAAAAATTGATTGATTGATTGAATTGTGAGATACTATCTCACAATTAATCAAAAAAACTTTTTCTCAAGTGGCGCAAACGGGCTTCCATATCCATAGGCTTCCATACCATAATAAAGAAAGTGGAACAACTGACAAAAATAAAACAAATATGCCCTGTCTCACACGTATAATTCATCACAGAGTAAGCACATTAACCTTGTGTGCACTCACACACATACATACATTAGACAAGCGAAAATACACCTTACGTTCGTTTTATACAAACCACAGGGGTAAAACTACATGTCCCATAATGCCTTGCGACGTAAACGCTGTGACAACTTAGAGAACTTCTAATGCGCACGTTCCACAACACGGCAGGGGGTGTTCACTGACCAAAATACTCAATGTTCTTACGAAAATAAGGTACATAAAATATCACTCCTTTGTTGATAACAAAAAAAAAAAAAAGCCAATGTTCAGCATTGTTCCACAAAATGCTTTCAAGCTGTTGGAAAAATACTGAAGCTTCATTTGTAAAATTAATGTTAATAAAAAAAAATGTCGAAATTTCCAGATAAGTAAAATCAACTCTTCATAGACAAAAAAAAAAAAAAAAAATTCCTAGAACCGCCATCAAATCGTCCAATCATGACACAGGTTAGTCCAGATATTTTATGAGACGCCAAAATTTCTGTCTACAAAACAGGTAACACAGAACAAAAGTCTTCAGTGTCAGTACATGGATCCATATAATGAAATATGTCCTCTGCATTTAACCATCTTAATTACAGTGAAACACAATCCAACCAGGAGGAGCCGTGTGCAGCCACAGTCCAGAGCACAGGGACCAACTCCAGATGTGGAGATGTTGGAGTGCCCAGAGGAAACCCATACACCAGGAGAACAGTGGGAATTCTGGAGTCTGTAGGGGCCCCTTAACAAAAGTTCACAGGGGGGCCCTCCAACAAGGGTTGATCACCATGATGTTGTAGGTGTGGCCCTGTACTTGTTATCACCGTCACTGTGAGGCCTTTACCAGAGGTCTGCACTACTTTACCACCCAAATCATTCTAATAATCTTCTCCTATTTATTTAAAGTGACTGGAGACCAAAAACATTCCAGACTATCTTTTTATTTGAAGTAAGAAATATTCACAATACAATGATCAAGGAAAGTAAATCAATATGTGTTTGAAGATAAGTCGATGTTACGTTAATGCTGCTGTGAGAAGATGAACAAATACATTACAGTAGAAAATGAGTAAGTTTAACATCAAAGAGTAAAAAAGTGATGATCCTGAAGAAAGAATAAAGTGACATAGCAGGGTTTTTCTTGGCTTTTTTATTAGCAGCTGGGGCAGGCCAGGAAACGCCCCCCCAATCTACACTACACATTATTATTATTATTACTATGTAAAACATGTCTTCGCCATCCTTCAGTGGGGGATCCTGCTGTACAGGATGACCTTCTTGGGGTCATCAGGCAGTGGACAGATGATGTCACAGACATCTTTTAGGAGATCCAGGTTTTCCAGGACGTATTTAGGCAGTTTGAGCTGGAAAAGATACAAATAGATTAGAGCTAAAAGTCCATCAGGTAACTTTTCAGAAGAGTTCTCACAGACACTCATTAAGTCTGTTTTTAATGACGTGGTGTTTTGTCAAGTCATTTATTGACCAAAGCTGCGCTGACTGATGAAGAAGGTAAAAGCAGGTGGAGTGTTTCAGAATGTCACTTACTTTGTATTTGTCCTGGAAAACCTTTGGCAGCGCCTTGGCCCACAGTCCACGAGGGAAGGTCTTCAGCAGCTCCTTCATCTTCATCTTCAGGTCTGGGCTGAGAGCTGAAGGGGAGGAAGGAGGGCTGGAGGAGGAGGATTGGAAAGAATTCATCAGATGATTCTCTCTGTGATAAGAATCAATTACTCTGAGGAATCTAAACCATGGTGGTGGGGAGTGTCTGGGGATGTGTTGGAGTTATTCTGTAGATACACTGTTTTATTTTATCATGCATGTTTTGTGTTCTCTGCTCTGGTAGAATGTAGTTCTCTCTGCTCTGATAAAGTGTATTGTCCTGATGTGATGGGTGAAGGTTACTTAAGATATGTGACATGACGTGTTTCTGCAAGTTGTGGTATCTCTGTGTGCACGCTAAGCTCTTTTTCAGGACATGTGAAGATGACCCAGGCAGGATGCAGCCGTAAGCGGAGCAGTGAGATAAAGAATAGAGAATTGAATGTTCCAACCACAGTGTGATTATGATACATTAGTCCTTGTGTCAGAAGAAGTGTGATTAATCGTTAGATGTCTTAAACACATCTTAATCGAGCCCAAGATTAAAAAGGTTCTGAACGTCCTGAATGTATTGTGCAATCAGCGGTTCTGCGGCAACAGCTCACGCGCTATCACTCTTCCCCTTAGGAGCTGTACCGCCCATGTATGTAGGGAAGTCCTAAATAAAAAGAGCGGGAGCGCAGGCCAGACTTTAGTGTAGCTTTGGTGTACAGCCTGACTGCACTCCTCGCAAGCTTAAAATTGAATTCTATCTCTCACTTGTTTTATTGCCAGGTTGTCTCTTCCTCTTATCAAAGATACAGTATTGTAAACCCGACAGGATGCAACCTACCTGAATATCCCTGTAAGAGCTCACTATATTCCTGTGAAGACAAAACAAAGACTTACACTATTCAAGAATCCCGTTTCAGCTTTCGTTAGAGACAATGTTTTATAAAAAGAACAAGGTATACTTACAATGAGAGGTCTGCAACGTAGGGACCATGGACCGGATGTTCTCTCACTCTCAGCTAGAGACAAATAGTTTGTCAAGATTGATCAGACTCAAAAAGTTCAACTTTAGCAAGAACGAGGGTAACAATGTTCACATATTAGCTTTATGCACAAGTACATCTCAGAAAGGTGTTTAAGTAAAGTTCTGTATACACCATGACAGGAAACTGTCAATCTCTGTTATTTTTGGGTTGACTGCTTTCAGTCAATACTCTCAGCTCCATGTATGAAAGGCGGTTAAAAAGTAGCAACATTTTTACAAAGAAATCCTTAGATTAGAATGCATAATGCTTGTCAGTGGCAAGTAGTTTTGCTTTTTCAAACACCCTGTTTCAATGACTTACAGGCATTCTTCACTCCAGCCTATTCTCCAAAGCCCATCATCCTTTATAGCGATTATGTAAAATAAAACAAACAATTCTGACAGTCACTTGCAACTTAAAAGGCACATTTCACAATAATGTGTATGCAAATCTTCCGCAAGTGATTCAAAACTCCTTGTGATCAATTAAAACCAAAAAATACTGACGTGTATGACTTGCCAGAGCCTGTTTGGCCATATGCAAACAGGCAGGTATTGAATCCTTCGAATGCCCTCAGCAGCAAAGGTTTGGCCAGAGTTTCATACACAGTCTGCTGGCTGGCGAAGGTGTGCTCATTCTCATCAACAGAGCAGAAGGAGAAGTGGTAGACAAAGGAGTGGCTCTGTTTGGAGTGTGGATGCTGGACTACAGTCTTCTGGCCATTCATGAAGACCACCTGCAGCGTCTTCTCTGCCTTCTCCCTAAAGATAAATTTTTTTTTTTTAATTTATGTTTCCAAACATTAGCGTAAAGCCTCCATATGCTTCACCACCGTGGTTCTTAATTCTGGTCAATGGGATATTTTCCATTTTACGCTCTGTGTAATGAGTCAGTTCAGAATTGTTTAATTGTTCAAGCAACTCTTGATAAACCATGAAGCAATAAATTTTCATCTGACTGAAATTTTTTCCTGGCAAAAATCAATGCCAACAATTCTCTAAAATGTGGCATAAAGGGGCACGCATTCTTTTTTTCTCAATAAATACAATAAACACATTATACAGTATCCAAATCTATTCTAAATAGCCCCTAAGGAGGGAGAGAGAGAGAGAATAAAAAGAATGCAAAACCTGAACATAAAGGTACATAAAAGGGTGGTGGGGGTGTGACGTAAAAACATATTATTGATTATGGTCTGGGGGTGCTCCCCCAGAATTTTTTTTTTTTTTTTTTTTAAACAGCAAGTCAAATTTTGTATATTCTAGTGAATTTTAATGGGTATGAAGCCCTCTGAAACAAAGAAACGTCACTTCAAACTGTGACGTAAAAACACATTATGGATGCTCGCCCAGAAATTTTTTAAAAGAGCAAGTCAAATTTTGAATACTCTAGTGAATTTTAATGGGTATGAAGCCCTGTGAAACAAAGAAAACTCACTTCAAACTGTCAAGTAAAAATTCTTTGTCTTCTGTAGTATTTTGATCGGTTCCAATCCAGTAATAAAATACATCTATCAACTGTTTCAGAAGACCATAACAGGTCGTTTTAACATAAAAAAGGTAAATATTACTCACACATATGATCTTTAGGGTTTTAGCTGGGAAAAATTAAGATAAAGAGAAATAAAACAAAGAACCAACGAAGCAGGAGATCGAAGCATTGCTTCACTGGTTCAAAGCAAAGCCACACCCTGCACTACTTGGGGAAGGTCTGCCAATGTTTCCACAAAGACAGGGAGGAGAAGGACCGTGGCTCATGGCAAGCAGTAACAGAGCAGAGAGGAGTGAAAATTCACACAGTCCCTTCCTCCACGGTGCGGTGCCATCCACGCTGACATTGCTGCTGCTATGATTAGTGCAGAATGGGATGTTGCTTTGACAGTGAGAGTATCGTATTTCGGCCCCAAAACACACATGACACCACGTGCGTGTGTGTTTTGTGTGGTTAAATTTTCCAAATGACGGAAATCCGTTGTGGTGATGGAGAACTTTAACCCATGCGATAAACTGAATTTGATTAACGTGGTACTTTTTTCAAGCACTAGTGTTGGAAACCTTCGCTCACTGAGTTTTTATAATAAATCCTCAGGAGAAAATGTGGAGGTCACCTTGACAGGTCATATGCATTTGAAAAACATGTAAATGCAGGTAACAATGCTAGATCTGTTGTCAAGCCTTTTCTCCCCTTATATGACACTGAAAACGCGACAGATACTTTTATTTTATGTCAGCTTGTCCATGGAACTCTCGATGTAATACCCAGACATTGCTTTTCACATGTGAATGGTCTAAACTAGAGTTGATCAGCTCACTAAGGCTAGGGTTGGGTATTGAGAACCGGTTCTTTTCGAGTATCGTTAAGAAATTATTCGATCCACCGATATCAATAGTCTTTTTGCTTAATGATTCCCTTATCGGTCCTTCAGACCGGCCATTGTTTGTTGGGAAAATGATCGTTTCTCTAAGTTGATTACCGATCCTGCAGCGGCTCTGTAATCAACTGCTTCTGCAGCGTGACTCCACTTTGAAGCGTAAACGAATGAAGCAGTGCTTCGATCCGCTGGCTCTTTGGTTCTTTGATTCGCTGCTCTTCAGAAGCGGAAAGTCCACTTCTTAACCCCTCTCAAAGCTATTAAATTATGTCAGTCGTGAGCCACTTTTGTGTGGATAAAAGTCACTAACTGGGATGCTTGTCTCGTTGCAGTCAAGAAACGAGAATCATCCTCCGTTCCGTTGGCACAGCTCCAAACGCTGTGCAGCTCCCTGCCGAGACAGAGTCCGGTCAGAATTAATAAACTCAAAGCGAATTGGCGCTTTAAATAAAATGACACCTCTTTCCAAAAGCTGTAATACAGACAATAAACCACAATCCAAACGTTTTTTTCCTACCAAAATGAGACGTCCTGCATTCTTTATGAATCACATTCTGATGTGCGCAGCCAGCTGCAAGAGCTCAGTTCAGATGTATGGAAAGAAATTCATGCCAGTATTGTCTGAAAGGAAATGCTTTTGACAATAACTACAGATTTTGCTTATTTATGTCCAGAGATCAAGGATCCACCATTTAAAGTTTATTATATCCAGAGTTTAAGGATCCAGTGACCAATTTCATATTTATTTACTTTAAATAAAATGCTGACATAGAAAACCTGTAAAGCTTACTTTTAGTACACATAAAATTAACAAGCGGTAACGACAAGGGATCGGATCAATAAGCAGAATCGATAATGGTATCGATAAAATCGTATCAATACCCATCCCTACTAAACATTGTGGCAAAATATGACCCAATTTTAACAGTTTTGACTTCTCTTCACTGGCTGCAGTTTATTTTCAAATTGCTTTTCAGATCTGGTTCTTATCCCATCCACGAGCAGTAGGACATGATAAACACCTGGGAAGAACAAGAGTTACAAGTTCCCTGGAGAGAGGTGTTTGTCAATACTAGTACTTTTGCAAGAGAGTGAAGGTTCAGGCATTTAGGGTCCTGGTGCATCCTGTCTTAAGCCTGGTTCACACGGCAGGATATTAAAATTGTCTGTAGGCTTCCAAAACCCAAGAGACCACACACATGGAGATAAAAATATCTAACAACAGGGAAAAAAAAAAAAACAATACAAAAAGAAAAGGCATTCTTTAAAAGGAGTGGAGACAGCGCGACCACTGGACATTCTGGTAAGTCAGAACAGCTGTTCTGATTTTAGATTTCGCTATGTGCGTCTGTCACCTCGCTTTTTGGTTGGCTGCATGTCACATTCAGCAGGCTGTGTGCTCGTTTGTGGTCAGAGGGGGGGGGGGGGGGCACCACGATATCGGGCCAAGACAATCCAACATGTTGAATATCCCAGTTTGCGATCGGAGCACCCCTGACATTCTTCCAAGCAGATCAGAGCTCTCTTAACACACCACACACGGCAGGAATATCTGATAAGATTATCTTTAGCGTCATCACAAATGGTGGGTGCCCTTAAGCTTGTCGGAAGGGGAAGATCGGGTCCGATATCGGCCTAATTATCCTGCCGTGTGAACCAAGCTTTACTGTATGGTTGTCAGATGTGGATGTTAATCGGCAAACTAAGGCAATAACTGGATGTCTTTGGGACTAGATCTCTTCAGAGGATCATTGAGTAGTGCTGGAATTACTTTTTTTCAAACAAGGTGAAGATGGACCTGTTCTCTGCCTGGGTGGTTGCCAACCAGGAATAGGAACAAAGGCACGTGTGGTGGATGGAGCAGCACTGGCACATACTCCATGATTAACTCTTGGAGCAGATTAGTCAGTGTTGTCAAAAATAATGACCCCCCCCCCCCCCCCCCCCCCCAAAAAAAATACATTTTCCAGAATATCTCCACAAACAACAGGGTTATAGAGATTATATGACCCTGGTATCAAGGGTTTGTAATAAAAAAAAAAAGACATTTTCAATCAATCAATCAATCAATTTTTTTTTTATATAGCGCCAAATCACAACAAACAGTTGCCCCAAGGCGCTTTTTCAGAATATTGCCACAACACATATGGATAGACAAAAGATTCATGACTTATGTTGAAGGGATAATCATTTCATTTTGATGGCACTTGCACAATGTAAAAATGAATGATGATTCTATAGTTCTAAAAACGCATTTTACATGTGCTCACAAGGTATGCATTGCCCCACCAGTCCTGTTCATTTGTATTTTTAAATCTCTATCAGGATTGATACCACTTTATCTCACTGAGCTTTTACTTTTAATGTTTTCCACTCCTTTGAGGGCACTTGGGACTTCTCATAAGATGTATCTAGTTGTTGTAAACTCCAGATTGAACACTAGGAGGGATTACGCATATTAATTAGTAGCTGTTACAAAAATGTGGAACAGCCCCCCCCCCCCCCCCCATATCAAGACCTCACCAACACTAGAATTTTTCAAAACAAACATGAAAACCCATTTTCATTCATCATATTTAGATTTGTGCACTGCTATACTCCTTTAGCATGCGTTAGTCCCATGTCAGCTGCTAACTTTGTTTTTCTTTTACTCATAGAGCCGTTTGGTCAACTTTTGCTGTTTTTACAAATAAAATGCTTTGACTTGAAAACCAAAATGCCAAGATCACTCCCAGTAACAATATGCTGGATCAGCTCAGAGCAGCACTAGTTATTTTTGCTTTGACAAACTGATGTCCCATTGATCAGGTTCCAGCACGAGGCTGAGACCACCGATTTAAATCCTAAAGAGCAACATTTCCTGAACCAGATTATATCGCATATTGAGGAAGCAAAGCCCACTCATCTCCTGCAAAAATTACAGTGAAGTTAATCGTACATCACAAACCTGACATTGAAAGGGCGGACACGGACGGCCACCGTCACTGCGCTGTTTTCCATCTTCAAAAAAAGACAAATACAAACGGTCCCCGGTGCTCGCAGCTGATTGGCTGAATTCTCCCCAGACGTTATGGACAACATGCTGCAGATACACTAGAATATCGATTGGGGGCGCCAGTAAAGCCACCCAGACCTCCCGATCCACACACACCTCCCCCAGCTCCTCTGGGGGAACCCCAAGGCGTTCCCAAGCCAGCCCAGAGATGTAATCCTTCCAGCGTGTCCTGGGTCTTCCCCGGGGCCTCCTCCCAATGGGACGTGCCCGGAACACCTCTCCATATATTAATTTATTCAGAGTATCCTAATCATCATCAGAATTATTATTATTATTATTATAAAAATGTACACAAAACAATGGTTATCATTCCATGTAATAGTAACTCAGAATTGCGAGATAAGTCAGAATTGCGAGATAGTAAGTCAGAATTGTGAGATACTATCTCGCAATTAATCAAAAAAACTTTTTCTCAAGTGGCGCAAACGGGCTTCCATAAACATAGGCTTCCATACCATAATAAAGTGGAACAACTGACAAAAATAAAACAAATATGCCCTGTCTCACACGTATAATTCATCACAGAGTAAGCACATTAACCTTGTGTGCACTCACACACATACATACATTAGACAAGCGAAAATACACCTTACGTCGTTTTATACAAACCAGAGGAAAAACTACATGTCCCATAATGCCTTGCGACGTAAACGCTGGGACAACTTGAAGAACTTCTAATGCGCACGTTCCACAACACGGCAGGGGGTGTTCACTGACCAAAATACTCAATGTTCTTACGAAAATAAGGTACATAAAATATCACTCCTTTGTTGATAACAAAAAAAAAGTCAATGTTCAGCATTGTTCCACAAAATGCTTTCAAGCTGTTTGAAAAATACTGAAGCTTCATTTGTAAAATTAATGTTAATAAAAAAATGTTGAAATTTCCAGATAAGTAAAATCAACTCTTCATAGACAAAAAAAAAAAAAAAACAATTCCTAGAACCGCCATCAAATCGTCCAATCATGACACAGGTTAGTCCAGATATTTTCTGAGATGCCAAAATTTCTGTCTACAAAACAGGTAACACAGAACAAAAGTCTTCAGTGTCAGTACATGGATCCATATAATGAAATATGTCCTCTGCATTTAACCATCTTAATTACAGTGAAACACAATCCAACCAGGAGGAGCCGTGTGCAGCCACAGTCCAGAGCACAGGGACCAACTCCAGATGTGGAGATGTTGGAGTGCCCAGAGGAAACCCATACACCAGGAGAACAGTGGGAATTCTGGAGTCTGTAGGGGCCCCTTAACAAAAGTTCACAGGGGGGCCCTCCAACAAGGGTTGATCACCATGATGTTGTAGGTGTGGCCCTGTACTTGTTATCACCGTCACTGTGAGGCCTTTACCCGAGTTCTGCACTACTTTACCACCCAAATCATTTTAATAATCTTCTCCTATTTATTTAAAGTGACTGGAGACCAAAAACATTCCAGACTATCTTTTTATTTGAAGTAAGAAATATTCACAATACAATGATCAAGGAAAGTAAATCAATATGTGTTTGAAGATAAGTCGATGTTACGTTAATGCTGCTGTGAGAAGATGAACAAATACATTACAGTAGAAAATGAGTAAGTTTAACATCAAAGAGTAAAAAAGTGATGATCCTAAAGAAAGAATAAAGTGACATAGCAGGGTTTTTCTTGGCTTTTTTATTAGCAGCTGGGGCAGGCCAGGAAACGCCCCCCCAATCTACACTACACATTAATATTATTATTACTATGTAAAACATGTCTTCGCCATCCTTCAGTGGGGGATCCTGCTGTACAGGATGACCTTCTTGGGGTCATCAGGCAGTGGACAGATGATGTCACAGACATCTTTTAGGAGATCCAGGTTTTCCAGGACGTATTTAGGCAGTTTGGGCTGGAAAAGATACAAATAGATTAGAGCTAAAAGTCCATCAGGTAACTTTTCAGAAGAGTTCTCACAGACACTCATTAAGTCTGTTTTTAATGACGTGGTGTTTTGTCAAGTCATTTATTGACCAAAGCTGCGCTGACTGATGAAGAAGGTAAAAGCATGTGGAGTGTTTCAGAATGTCACTTACTTTGTATTTGTCCTGGAAAACCTTTGGCAGCGCCTTGGCCCACAGTCCACGAGGGATGGTCTTCAGCAGCTCCTTCATCTTCATCTTCAGGTCTGGGCTGAGAGCTGCAGGGGAGGAAGGAGGGCTGGAGGAGGAGGATTGGAAAGAATTCATCAGATGATTCTCTCTGTGATACTTTACCATCCCTTCATTGTGTGTGACATGAGTTTCATCACAGCTTTAATTCAACATTTCAACTATTTCACTCCCTCACTGTTCCCTCTTCTTGTTCCCCACAGACACTGATTTACCCTGAAACATCAGACCATCATCTTAACGTTTGTCCAAACTTGATATGTGGACGACAGTCAGCTCCGGGAGTTGCCCCTAAAGGGTTTGTTTTGGCAAAGGCCAAGTTTCTCAGTCTGATTTACATGAAACTCGGGACACATTTGGAGGTGGTTTATGGAACTGACCAGCAAGTTTACATTTTCCTGACCTCCATCATTGGGGCCGAGCTCATGTCTTCCCGTCATTGTTGGCTGACTCCTCCCAGGTCCTTTTGCTGATTTCTACCAAACTTGGCATGTCAATGAAAACTGACCCTGAAACTGTCCTGAAATAATTCATTTTGACAAAGGTTAAGGTAAAAGAATTTGATTTTGAAATCACAGTCGGGTCTCCATGCAACCAAAGTAGAGGTTGTGTCCAAATTCTTGCCACTTCACTGGACCTGTTTCTTGTGGCTGTTGGACTGTCCCAGTGCTGTCCCTTGTCATCAATCCTGTTTGTGATTTTTACGGACAGAATTTCAAAGCTCAGTCAAAGATTGGAGGGTGTCCAGTTTGGTGATCTCAGAATCACATCTCTGCTTTTTTGCAGATGATATGTTTCTGTTGGTATCAGACTGAGACCTCTGATGTGCACCGGCATGTTTGAGGCCCAACATAAGCGACTAGGATGACAATCAGCACCTGCATATGGTCATGAGCTTTGGGTAGGGACTGAAAGAACAAGATCATTAATAAAAGGGATATGAGGTCCCTTTGTAGTTTGTATGGTATTCCAGTCTTACACTCAGGGACAGAGTGAGACGTTTTAACAGCGAGAGAGACTTGGAGTAGAGCCATGAATCTTTGAGACTGAAAGCATCTACTGAGGATGCCCCCTAGTCATCTCCCCCATGAAGTCTTCCAGGCACGTGGGAGGAGGCCGCAGGGAAGACCCAGGACACACTGGAGGGATTTTATCTCCCATGTGGCTTGGGAACACAGAGGGATCCTCCCAAAGGGGGTTAAAGGTCAGAACAGGTAAGTTTGGGTTGAGCTGCTTAGTCTGCTGACACATGACCCAGATAACTGGCAAAAATAAATGAATGAATGAATTTGTAGCAAATGTGAGTTAGACTCTGGAATCACCTTGCCTAGGTCAGCAAGAGGACAATCGTTTGGGTGAAGTCACGGTCAAATGTCAGACTGCCGCAGCTGTCATTGTCTTCAGCCCACAATAAGTCCTCTTAGTGAGTCATAAAAAAAGACACAAGGAACCAATGCAAGTGTGTAAGTCCAACTCTAAATCACATTATTCACTCACTGTGCTGAAGGCGGGCGTGAGGACCTGCGTTCTGATGGGACCATCCTGATGTCCCTCATCATGATGACGCCAACATTCTCTCCACTGGGGTTGGAAGGCCTGCCAGTAGTCTGAGGTCTGTCTGCAGAGAGAAAGAGAAACAGTCTTCAGCTCAAGTCCAGACCTGCTGTGACAGAAACGTGTGTCTGTCTCACTGCTACTCACTGTACAGATCTGCAGAAATCTGATCCATCAAATACAATAATAATTCAATTAAAGGTGGCAACATAATGAGACACTGACAAAATAAATGTCCACGTCTCTCCTGGACACAGCAGCTGCACACAAATATTTCCTCAGGTTTAATGTTGTATCAGGTAAATTTGGCTCAGGGTTGTTTTATGCAAAGCACCAAACCAAAAGATTACAGACTTTTCCAAACTGTCTGAAAACCTTTGTCATGACTTTAATGTTATTTTGTATTTATTATAAGACAACACTGCACAGGCAACATTCTACGGCATAAAAATTAAGAACATGGATATGAAGAATGTTTGTTTTTTTTTCCTGAAAAGGGGTTCGGTCCTCAGAGTGACTGACTCAGGAACATCTTGATTGTCTGCTCAGTTCTAATCCAGAAACATCACTTATGGTTCAAATGGAAAGAAAAATGTACAATAGACAACAAGCAACAGAAACAGCTGGAAAGGAGTTTGTTTTCAGACATGTTAATCTGTTTGTTAGTGAGATTACGCACAACTTTTCAAGAAGTTTCCAGAATCATTCAGAAGAATGAGCCCCTCAGCGACAATCGACTTGTAATTTCTTCATGCGCAGCAGCGACAGCAAAGTAAAAGGAGGGTGAATTAATGCACAATCATTACCTCCGCCAAGGAGGTTATGTTCTCGGTCGCGTTTGTTTGTTTGTCTGTCTGGTGTCAGCAGGATAACTCAAAACATTTTGAACGGATTTTGATGAAATTTTGTGGAGTGGTTGGAAATGACAAGAGGAACAAGTGATTAAATTTTAGTGGTGATCCGGATCACGATCCGGATCCAGGAATTTTTTTAAAGGATTCTTCACCATTGCGGGATAGTGAGAATTTTGACATTCTAGTTTCTAACTCCATAAAAACAAGGCAGAAAGGCTTGAAAAAAATTAGGGTGTAACATAGTCAAATGTTCTATCAAACAACAAAGTCTGGTGATGATCGGATCTGGATTCCGGATCTTGTGATCCAGAATATGCAAAAATATAGGGAAAATAGAAAATGTGTCAGTGTGAGGTGACAAATGAAGCTAGAGATGCACAACTAACACCAAATTGTAGCTGAATCTGTACTGATTCAGTAAGGTGTCATCAGATTTGATGTAGCTTCAAATGTTATGGAGCTAGATCCAGAAGAAAACCGCCATTGCCGAAAAATTGTTTTTATACAATAACGTTTGAACTAATAAAGACATAAAAGTGATTCCAAGTTCTAGTGGTATGTTTTCATGGTCAAGGATGTCAAATATAAAGGAAAGAAAAGTGTATGTATCATAGCTTTTGTTGCAACATTGAATTGTTGAATAGATCACTGTGCCAAGGAGGGAATCTCTTTAGGGTCAGTGACCCTATGGCCTTGTTTAGAGAAGTGTTTCATAAATGTTAAAAAATTCATATATTTGCAGTTTAGTTGAATAATAAATTGAATTTTGTCTCTTATTTGTTTTTGTCTATAAGCACATGCAATATCAATATCAGTGCTCAGATGACAGTAGCTTCTGGGAAAGGTGCAAGTTACAATAAACTGTGATGCCAAGCGCTAAGGATACATGCTATCCAGTCACAGCAGATGAAACTTTTTTTTACTACTGAGCAAACATCATTGTTAGACTTTTTTAGGTTCAATGATTCCACGGTGTGTAGATGTTATGGCGTCAGTGACCCCAATGGCTTTGGCGGAGGTTTGCACTCTCTGAGTGCTTCTAGTTTTATAAGTTCTTCAAATTTCTCCCTTTGTCCTCAGGTCGTCACAGCAGATCCACAATGGAGCCACATGTTGATTCAGTAAGTGTTTAAGGCCACATGACATGGAAAACCAGCTGGGGTGGCCTTGAACCAACAACCCTACGCGCCGGAAACAAGTGCACAAACCGCATGGCCACCTTCTTTTTAAAGAGCATTTTTTGACGTTTACTGAGAAAAACATGCACACGTGTACATCCACAGAAAGTCTCTTCAGCCGACCAGACATGTCTGATTAGACTTTCGCTGATTCTGTTCCGACATTAAGGGGTTAACTTTGAGCTTGCCCCGTACCGTTACATTGTTCCAACTCCACAATGGAACAGTTAATATCATTTTTGTCCCAAGTGAAATGTTGAATCTAAAAATGTATAAAAATAATGCCTCAGGTTGAAAAATCCCACAGTCCCCCTTTAAAAGATTATATTCCAAAACCAAAACTTACCGTTGAATACTCGCGGTGCAGCTGGTCTGACCCTCACATTGCTGTGGATCTGGTGTGGTTGGTTCCTCTCCTTGGAGACCTGCTGAGGGCTTTGCACCTTGGCTGTCTGGCGCTCAGTGGAAGAAAAGCACATCATCTGCAAAAGAGTCAAAAACAAACATTCATATGTATAATCCACGACCAGCAGTAAAATATCAGTATTTCATGTAATTATATGGATATTGGATGGTGTCATAATAGCACATATTGTTTTATCAGGGTCAGTTAAAAATCACAAACATTTATTTTCACATATTGGCTGTAATGTTGCCGTGAGACACCAGCTGCTGCGTTCAGCATATCAAGCTCATTTGTCAAAAATATTTCAGCTAGTCTTCATAATTTTATGGTGCCAGCTGTTTATTTTATGCACCTTGTCTTATAGATATGTTGTGAAACAGAAGCTACAGTCCCAATTTCATCACTTTCCTCTGTGTGAGGTTGGAACCTTCAGCATCTGATGGTTAGCAAACAAACCGGAAATTTAATTCTGATGTGAAAAATATTCAACAGGCAGTAAGTATATAATGTAGAAATATGTCCACCATTGGGTAGAAATATGTCCACCATTGGACACATGAAGGTTCTTCAGTCGGTCTGTTTTGTCTTTTCTTTGGTTTTCTTTTAGGATCTTCGGTTTACGGCGAATCATCCCAACTTCCATCATCTAATAAAGACTTCAGCATTCAGAGGTTTGGTTCAGTTATTTCAAGAAGAAACTTTAAAAGTGAATTTACAGGATTTGATACAAGTTTCACTTCAGACCATGTAGTTTTTGGATCAGATTTGATGTAATCAACCTGAAGTTGCTTAAGTTTGACAAGAGAAGTGTCAGAAATTATTTTATTCCTCAAATAAAAGGAATGTAATATGCTACTAAAATTAAGAACAGATATTATTTATACTGGAGTTTCTGTTTTAGATTTCTGAGTCTCACAATTCATGTTGGTAAAACAAAAGGCCAGAAAAATCTTCACATTTAACAGTAAACACTGGTATATATAAATATTTAGAAGCTGCCTGCTTCAGAAATAAAATGTGGTATTTATTTATGGATTTTGGCATGCTGAATTCAAATATGACAATAACAATGGCTAATTGGCTACTGTTTCCAAGATATACATGGCTTTACATTTTGTGTCTACATAATTATATTGTATTAACAGGAGAGTTTTCATGAAAAGTCATAAACATGGGTCTGTTTCTCTGACTGTATAATATTTCACTTATTCTCTTTTTGTAACACTTTAAAAACCAGCAAAGGGTTATATACTATATTAATCCTTAGCAGTATTTCTTAAAACTACAGCCAATCAACAATTTAAAACATTTTCATTCTCCGTGGCCCAAAATTAGTAAAGTTTGACGAGCTTTATTTCAGAAGCATTTTGGCTGTAGACCAGTGAAATTGATCCTTGGGGGCTGATACGAATCCTTCAATTGTGAATTCTAAAAGTTATTTTGTGTGTGTGTGTATATTTATATATATATATATATATATATATATATATATATATATATATATATATATATGTATATGTATGTATGTGTGTGTGTGTGTGTGTTTGGCAGAAATTTGCCTGCTTAAAAAAGTTCTTTCTTTCTGAAATGTGGCCGACAGTCACTGATCAAGTCGGCCATCTGATCCAAACAAATCACGAACCTCTCCAAATCGATTCTGCTCCATGTGGATGATGGAGGGCATGCTGAGGAGCAGTGACATGAGTGTTCTGTGTCCCATTTGTCTGAACGCGATGTGTTCTCCAGTCAGCAGCTTGTACTCTGACTTGAGTCGGGTCAGTGACAGTCGCCCCTTGTTGATCTGGAGGATGGCTCGGAGAGTCTTCTGAAAAAGTTCAAGATCTTCCATCTGTGGAAAAACAAATTCAGAGATAAACAAACAAACAAGCTGAAACTTTTATTCATTATTTCCTTTCCTTACCACTGTCTCCTGTGTGCTTGCTCTATAGGGGTTGTGTGAAGCTCCTTGAGGCAACTTTGTTGTGATTTGCCACTATATAAATGAAGAAGAAAAAAAAGAAAAGAAATTGAAATTGGAAACTGACAAAGTGAAAGTTGGAAATGGAGAAAGTGAAAATTATCATCTGCGTCATGTCACATATAGAACATGGCCCTTATGCTCCACTGATGGATAAAGTCAAACTTCAGTAAATCTACTTGGTGGAATATCACTTTAACTTTTCCAAATTATTTTAAGATGACAGAATTTTTAAATGTCTCTATGTGACTTTAAATCTAAAACAGATAAATTATTTGACAAATCCTTTCCATTCTGTTATTTTAAAAATCTAATGTCTAAAATACTGCTCAATTCAATGCATTTTAAACAGCAAACAGTTAAAGTATCTGAATAAATGCCCCCTGTCTGTCTCTGTCTTTATTTACTTGAACAGACCCATAGACAGCGTCAAGTTACCCAAAATTCAGAGAAAGACACTTTGAATGTTCACAGTAATCTGAAATAATTATTGAAGGCATCTGCTGTTCTTGATTTATTACTATTTATTTATTTATTAGTTATTTTGAAAGGTTTTATTGGCATTCGCAATCGCAACTATGTGTTTTTTCTGAAACTGTAAAAGCAAATAAATAGAAAACAAGTCGGATGGAGCGAATATTTTTTAAATTTGTTTACTTTGCAGTAGACAGGTGAAGATGTCCAGTTATTGTTGTTCCAAGCACATCCAACTGCTAACTAGTTGTGTGAACTATTAACCTCTGCTGAGTGAAAAATGACGTCGGAGCGATTTGTCGTCAGGTGTCACCCATGGCAACCAAAAAACAACAACAACAACAACAAAAAAAACATACAACAATAATAAATAAATAAATAATAGCTATATTAAAACAATTTCTTTTTAAACAATTACTCAGGAAAGAATTGTTGAGTTTAACTGTAAACAAATGTTTACAAAGTGATTTAAGTATCAGAAGCCTTCTTGATTTATTTTTACTCCAGATAATATATGATCAGACAAACACCCCCTTCAAGTGAAACACAAACTGCAAATGATAAATAAACCGTTAAAAACGTAGCTGCACCTGATTTTGTGGGTTTTATTTATTTTGGAGGTCAGTGACTATGATGGAGAAATAAAACTCATTATATACCCGTAAACAAGTCAGGTGATCTGAAGATTACAAAAGTACAGCTGTAGAAAGTCTTACTTTGTTGTAAACAGGTCAAGCTGTCCAGTTATTCGTGTTGTTCCAAGCGCATCCAACTGCTAACTAGTTGTGTTAGTTCAGTGTTGACCTGCTGAGTGAAAAATGACGTCGGAGCGATTTTACTTCAGGTGTCACCCATGGCAACCAAAACAAACATATGGAGGAATAAGAGTGCCAAAATTAAATAAATAAATACGTCATTAAATAATTACTTAAATGTGTCATTAATTAAATAGATCATTAAATAATTACTTAAATGTGTCATTAAATAAATACATCAGTAATTACTTAAATGTGTCATTAATTGATTGAAATTGAGAATAATTCATTAAATGTGTCATTAATTTAAATCGGAGAATAATTACTTAAATGTGTAATTAATTAATTAGTTTAAATTGGAGGAGTAAAAGTGCCAAACTTAAATAAACAAATAATTACTTAAATGTGTCATTAATTACTTAAATGTGCCATTAATTAATTAAAACTGGAGTTAAATACATAAATTTCAGTATTATTGCATGGTCAAAAGCATATATCATTATTTCACTAGAAGCACTCAGAGTGCAAACCTCCGCCAAGGCCATTGGGGTCACTGACGCCATAACATCTACACGCCGTGGAATCATTGAACCTAAAAAAGTCTAACAATGATGTTTGCTCAGTAGTAAAAAAAAGTTTCATCTGCTGTGACTGGATAGCATGTATCCTTAGCGCTTGGCATCAGTTTATTGCAACTTGCACCTTTCCCAGAAGCTACTGTCATCTGAGCACTTATATTGATATTGCGTGTGTTTATAGACAAAAACAAATAAGAGACAAAATTCAATTTATTATTCAACTAAACTGCAAATATATGATTTTTTTTTTAACATTTATGAAACACTTCTCTAAACAAGGCCATGGGGTCACTGACCCTAAAGAGATTCCCTCCTTGGCACAGTGATCTATTCAACAATTCAGTGTTACAACCAAAACTATGATACATACACTTTTCTTTCCTTTATATTTGACATCCTTGACCATGAAAACATACCACTAAAACTTGGAATCACTTTTATGTCTTTATTAGGTCAAAAGTTATTGTATGAAATGATTTTTCGGTAATGGCGGTTTTCTTCTGGATCTAGCTCCATAACATTTGAAGCTACATCAAATCTGATGACACCTTACTGAATCAGTACAGATTCAGCTACAGTTTGGTGTTAGTTGTGCATCTCTAGCTTCATCTGTCACTTCACACTGACACATTTTCTATTTTCCTTATATTTTTGCATATTCTGGATCACTAGATCCGGAATCCAGATCCGATCATCACAAAACTTTGTTGTTTGATAGAACATTTGACTAAGCTACACCCAAATTTTTTTCAAGCCTTTCTGCCTTGTTTTTGTGGAGTTAGAAACTAGAATGTCAAAATTACCCCTATCCCGCAATGGTGAAGAATCCTTTAAAAAAAATTCCTGGATCCGGATCGTGATCACCACTAAAATTTAATCACTTGTTCCTCTTGTCATTTCCAACCACGCCACAAAATTTCATCAAAATCCCTTCAAAACCTTTTGAGTTATCCTGCTGACAAACAGACAGACAAACAAACAAACGCAACCGAAAACATAACCTCCTTGGCGGAGGTAATTAATTATTTCATGGTCCTTGTGTTGTGGTGCATCATGAATTAATTTTATCTGTCAAACTCGACCATCAAAGTTAGTGGGCGGGTTTCTATACACCGGGTGGCGCTATTCACCCCTACGGTGGTTTAGGTACTCCATCAAAATTAACTTTTGATGGAGTAAAAGGCAACGTCCTGCTGACCCCTCAGCTTTCACTCATTCCTGAGTGACAAAAGTCTCCAAAAGAAATAGATGCATCAGCTGCTGTGTGAGGACGAAGTGGACAGAACACGACCATCCGGCTCCCCAGCCAGGTATGTTTTATTTATCTATCTATCTTTGATTGATACCAATAATGCCTCAAGATTAGCTTCTTTTATCGTAAAATTATTTTATTCTTTTCTTTTCTTCTATATACTTAATTCATATCTGTTCTCTTATTTTTTTTACGAGTATGTGTAAAGATGTTTCAGGATTTTGTATAGTACCCATAGTTTGTATTTGATTAATCTCTCTCTCTCTCTCTACTTTATTTAACCAGGTAAAAGCCTCATTGAGATTAAAAATCTTTTTTTCCAAGAGTGACTTGGTCAAGAAGGCAACACAGCAAAATGGACACAGATAACATTCACAACAAATACACAAAATATACACACACACACACACACGCACACACACAGGTCAATAAATAAAATAAAAATCACAACATGCAGCCAGCATAGTGTACAGGTACAGTTACTAAAATACCATGTATTAATAGTAAAATAAAAGTAAAGTAGTAAAGTAAAAGTAATATTAACAGTAATAGTCTAACACTTGCAAGTAAATGTAAATATTGAGCTGTAGAAAGCCTTCTCATTTTCATTAATTTCTGTCATCTCATACAGGTACACTGGATGCTGCAGACAGCAGCTTGAGGCTGAAGTAAAGGAGCTGGATAAAGATTTTACCATCCTTCAAGATGACAGGTGGGCATGACACAAAATCAACATTTCAAATGAAAATTGTGACTTAGTATTAAGGTTTTTAAAATGTGCAGAAAATTGTTACTAAAATAATATAAATTAATTAATTTCCATTGTGGTCATCATTTTCCATCAGCTTATTTTTAATTCAAGTTATTTATGTGGCATGAGGACCGTCACTCTTCAAGGGTAGAGCCAAAAACCCCATAAGAGTCAAAGACTAGAAAAAAGACCTCAAGAGGCAAGTTGGTTATGGGGATCTGCTGAGCAAAGAAAAAGAGAGGACAGAGAAAGTGGCATTGGCATCATTCTGACTGTGTCGAACTGCGTTAGGGAAGGGGTGGCTTGGCAACTTCTGAGGGAGGCAGGTTTCTGACCACAGGGTCTTGGGTCCAGTCCTCCGACAGAGAAGAAACTGATTCAAGGTCCTTAAATACCTCACTGGTTCTGCTGTAGATGGGTTTGTTGCATGTCTTCAGACATCGGAGTGTGTGAACGGGTGAATAAAGAGCTTTCAGCGCCTTCACCAGATGGAACGACAAGAGACGTGTGGTGGATACAAACAGGAGAAACCAGGCGGATGCTCACATGAGGGAAAAACAATATTTGTTTGTCACATTTGAGGTAGGTCATGAGTGTTCTCCACCATCTCTCTCATGAAATCTTCAGTTCATGACATCATCACATGACACACAATGGGGATTAATTCAGAATACATCACATGTACATTTTTTTAATACTAAACAAAATACAAAATAAATATTTGGTGCAATACATGTAAGAGATGCAGGCACAGTCAGTGGAACACAGAACGTGCTATTTCTTACGCCGGTCATGTTTCCTTATGATGTCTATGAGGTTGTTCTTGGTGACCAGCATGTCCTCAGGTCCTGCCTTTGCCTTCTGCCTTTCCCTCCTCTGCTGCTCGTGGAGGTGGGGTGAGTTGAGCAGCTGAGGGGGCAAGATGGTCCCTGTGGGTTTGACCCGGTTCACCACATCCAGGAAGAGCCGTTTGTTATTGTTGTTGAGAAAAGTAATGGCTGTTCCCTTGTGACCCAGTCGACCTGCTCTGCCCACCTAGATAGAAAGAAAATTAATGGAAATGAAGAATAGCACCAATACGGCTGCATAATTATTATGCAAATGGTAATTATTTACAAGCCAGATATGGTGCTAATTATTAAAACAAGTAACAAAATGATCATTACTGTTATTATGACTAGCGAGATGTAAAAGTAGATAACAGTACACTTGAACGTGAAGACAGTAACAGCTTTTGCAATATGACCCTTGACCTCAATGACCTTGACATTCTCCCAAATAATTGACCTCTGGTTGACCTTACAAGGGTAATTCTGAAACCCGTGTCACATTAAGTCAAAATCAGTTTGAAGATCAAATTCCTTGACCTTTGCCAAAATGATTATTTTAAAACAATTTCACAGCCAACTTTCACTGACATGCCAAGTTTGGTAGAAATCAGCAAAAGGCTAACAAACGGACCAATCACCCCATTGTGATTGGTCTGTGATTGGGAGGTGATGGTCTAATGGTTAAGCGTTGGGCTTGAGACCAGAGGATCCTTGGTTCAAATCCCAGCCTGATTGGAAAATCACTAAGGGCCCTTGGGCAAGGTCCTTAATCCCCAAGTTGCACCTGGTGTATAGTAAGCGCCTTTCATGGCAGCACCCTTACATCGGGTGCCCTTACACCCTTACATATAAATGCAGTCCATTTATCAGACTGACCTTTAGCAACTGTGACCTTGGTGGTTCAACTGTGAACCATCAAATCTTGGTGAGATTGCAAAGGCCATGAAACACCTGAGGGCAGGGAAAGCTCCAGGGATTTGTGCCATCGACACTGAGCTCCTTCAGGTGGGTGGAGATGCTGTTCTCTTGGCATTGCAAACAATTTTTGTTTTAATCTGAGAGATGGGTATCATCCCTTCAGATTGGAGGAGAGGTCTTGTCCCAATCTGAAAAGGAAAGGGTGATTGTATGGATTGTAACATCTATAGGGGTGTCACACTACTCTATGTGCCGCGGAAGGTGCTTGCAAGGATCATTCTCAATATGATTCAGTTTCAGCTACTTGCTGCTCACCGACTGGAACAGCTTGGCTTCACGCCCAAGCAGTCAACTGCTGACTACATTGTAGTCCTGTGGGTACTCACAGAATGCATGTGTGAGTATTGGCAGTGCTTCTTTGTAGCCTATGTTGATTTTCACAAAGCATTTGATTCAGTTGATGGGACTGCTCTCTGGAACATCCTGAGAATTTGTGGGATCCTTAAGAAGCTACTGGACATCATAGTCAGCCTATACACAGACACTGTGAGTACTGTGTGTGGTCTAGGCAGAGACACTGAGATTTTCCCAGTGAAAATGCTAACCAGTGACCTAAGGTGACAACTGGACATCTTTGGTACTAGGTCATTTTGGAGGATCTTTGAATACTGCTGGAATGACTTTGTATGAAATGAGCGGTTACTAAGAAAGGACCTTGTGGGAGTAAGAGAACAGACAGATAAACCCAAACCTCTGACCTCATGACCTTGATCTTTGCCAAAACAAACCTTTTAAGGGCAATTCTGATGTCAGACTACACGCACACATGTTGACAGTAAATTTGCCAAAGCACCTTGGAGTAGTAATGGAATGTACACACACACACACACACACACACACACACACACACACACACACACACACACACACACACACACACACACACACACACACACACACACACACACCTCAACTTATAGTGTGATGGGGTCCTACAGGTACTAATATAATTCAATTAAATGTCATAAGTACTCCTGTAATACTCAGTTTGAAAAGTACACTGCAGTAAAGACATAAATGAGAATTACTCACACTGTTATATGACCTAAATAAATAAATAAAGCAAGCTGTGTATGAACTTGGTGATTGCGCCGGCAGCACAGAGATGACTAACCTGATGGACATACTCATCCATACTGTTTGGCATGTCAAAGTTTACCACCAGTCTGACGTTGACCAGGTCCAGTCCTCTGCCTAGAACTCCTGTACTGATCACCACTTCAAAGTCTCCCTCCAGAAGACCCTGAGGACATGAGAGCAAACGTTGTACTATCAGGCATGTTTTGCCAAAGCGTCACACTTTAAGTAATAATACTAATTGACAGTTTGTTTAAAATACTTGCAACTGAACTTAATTCTGTGGTGCTCAGTGGAAAACATGCATGACAGCAAGATGAGGACCTGTTTATTCATCTCCATGGATAAAACTGACATGTTCATTTGGTGCAACAATTTGGAGACCATTGAGTGGTTGACATCTTTTAACATGCACAATGACAAAATAAATACAGACAGGGCGGTTAAATTGGTTGTGTAGCCTTATTTCTAACTGCAGAGTTTTGGTGGCCACAGTTACTGTTAAGACAAACAGCTCCATCAGTCTGTTTTAACAGTTTTGTGTTATGCACAAACATTTTTCAGGTTTCACTGATTAAATGATTCCATCTGCTCAAAGTGATGTTAATCAGTGAAATCACCTGCTGGAGTGGGTGGTTGCACAGAAAACCTGCACCCTCTCAGCCTGTTCTGGAACCGGTTTGAGACCTCTGGTCTATATGTTATGGCCTCTTTGCATATTAAAAGATACCACAGGCCCAAAGTAGGAGGTTCACTAGCCCTCATTTGTATCTAACAGAACCAAAAATTGTACAGCTAAATATGCAGTAGTTTTTTCCAGAGTATGGAAATTTTTCAGACACACTCACTGACTCTATAAATCTTATGCATGCTCTACTAATCACAGAGAATAAAGGATTATTAACCGAGTGTGATGTCTGATATTTCCCCGTACAGACTGAGCAAATGAGATTAATAATTCCTATATATTGTAGAAGAATTTTTAGGTCCTTATTTGAACTGTGATGAACTATCAAGTGTCCTGATCTGAACTGTATGTCCTCTGGCTGAACTAGCAGGTGTTCAACCCAAAAAAAGGGCTCTATCAGTCATTTGATCTGTCAGGTACTTTCCAAGTTGGCTGATATCCCAGCAGTAATGAGCCCGCAGGCCACGTGCAGGGGGCCTCAGGCCAGCTGCACCTGTGGCCGTGAGCCCGCAGGCCGCGTGCGGGGGGCCTCAGGCCAGCTGCACCTGTGGCCGAAGGTCTTTTAAAAAAATCAGTTGTAAATCCTTCACGTTTTAATGGGAGCGTTTGTCACATTGAAATAATGGCCTAACACCTGCTTAGGGTTCACTAGAGGACGCTTCCAATAGAAAACCATGTCTTGGGAATGAAATAAATAAAAAAGTCGAAGGAGGAGCGATGCCCGCGGGTCTCCAATAAATAGATGAGTGCGGTTGTCATATTCAGTCTCTCTAGAGGACTCAGTTTGTATAAGCTCTGTGTCGAAGGCTTAAATAAACTTAAAAACTCTGTGCATTTTATCTTGCTTAAGGCTGAATTATTCCAAAGTGTTGTGTCCTTTTCTAGCAAATCACTTGCAATTAGTTTGTGTTATCTAAAAGAAGACATCCTGAGACGACCAAAAAGAGGACCACGACAGAACTTGGCGAGCCAGCCAGGAGGGTCCAGGGGCATTCCGGCAGCCTGGGACGGTCCAGCTCATCCCTCCAGACCGTAAATAACAGTGATCACGACTAAAAGGTAAGCAGAAACCTTTTATAACTTCTGCACGATCTGGAGGAGTGAGTCGGGATTTCCGCCCAAGTTGACAGGTGATATTTTTAATTGCCTCTTACCCAAAAGAACCTGGACTAAGAAAATTGATAAGAGACTAAAAAAGATAAGATTGAAAATTATCAGGCCTTGTAGATAAAATGCTCAGAAGGTGTGTGTGTTCCCGGGAAAAAGAATGTCTGTGTGAGTGAAAGGTCAGGAATGTTCATGAACTCTGGTGCGGAAAAGAGTGCATGGAGAACTAACCTGGATGCTTGGGGAATAATTGGTGTTGAAATTCGTTACTAACGTGCCGGCTGATAGCATGCGCTGTAGGGGTTAATTTAGGGGAGTATACTGACAAATAGATACAAGGTAATACAAGGTTATTTAAAGAGTTTAACAGAGACTGAAGTGAAATAAGTGAGAAAAAGAGTTTAACAGAGAATACGTGCAGAGGAAGCACAAGATAAGCGCCTGAGGGGGCGCAGTAGAAATACCGTACGTGATAAAGAGATTTAAAGAGAAAAGTGCAAAGTAGCACAGCTAACAGTAAGTAAAAGAGCTCAATAAAGGACGTCATTTTTTAAGAAAAGAGAAAAACTATTAAAAAAAAAATGAATGAAGAGTTAGTGCAGAATACATGAGAATTAATGAAGCAGAAAATAGTGCAGTAAGGCACCAAATACACGCTTGTGGGGCGTGGGAGAAGAATAAGTAATTAAGTACACAGTAATATGAGTGTTTTATAAGAAAAGAAAAGAGAGTATTTTCAGTGCAAAGGCACATTAAGCTCACGAGGAGCTCAGTAAGTGAAAAAAGTAGAAGAAAGTGCAGAAAGGCACAGGATACGCACGCGAGGCGCGGTAAGGCGTAGAAATAAATGAAATATTGTATGCTCAGAGAGGAGCTTGTGAAAAATAATATATTAAGCACAGGATACGCACGCGAGGCACGGTAAGGCGTAGAAGTAAATGAAATATTGTACGCTCAAAGAGGGCTTGTTAAAAAATAATATATGAGTTGCTGGCAGCGCCGGAGAAGCTGTCTCACATGAAGAAGCGATACACACTTAAACAGAACACATTGGTGTTAAGTGAATAAAAAGGTTGTTTAAAGCTGCGGAGTAAAGGGTGGCAGACGTCTAGATAGAGATATATAGAAAGTTGTTTTTAATAATTTTTGTGTATAAAGCTTTTGAAGATTGGTGTGTGGGAGAGCGGAGAGTAAGCGGGGAGTTGCAGGCAAAGCTGTGAGGGCTTGCAGGCTGGCTGACATACAAGATTAATGTAAAGAGTACGAGGAGGAGGAGACGTTTAGACCCAACAGAAGGACTTGGGAGGTGCATGACAGGCAGAGAGGAAAGTGTGAAACAGAGACAGTGAAGAAAAAGACAGGAGAAGAGACTGCTATGTAAATACAGAGAAGGTAGATATTATTTCAAAGAAAGAAAACTAGAAGGAAAAATAGATAGTCGGGAGCAAAGACATTAGGAAGTGTTAGGGTTGTAAGAGGATTAAATAAATAAAGTTGGTTATAAATCAAAAGAGTTAAAGCTTAGATTATAGTGAAAAAGCTGACAGACTGATCAATGCTTGGGACAGTCTTTGATGGGAGACTTAAGTGATGATGAAATAATACTCCCAGAACATTACTTGACTGACGGAGACATCGAAACCCAGGGAATCAGGACACATTTTTGGCTGGAAAGGACCTATTTTGACAGTGTAGGAGCAGAACATTGGCAGGACGAACAAGAGATCAATCAGAAATTATGGCAGATTACTAAGGTAATCAATCTGAAGCAAAAGAAAGAACAATTCCCTCTAATTAATTGGGAGCTGCTGATAAGACGTCTGTGGCATCAGGGTTTAACTCCGTGGCTGGAGCTGCTTTGTGCTGATCCTAATAAAGAAATTAGCATACCATTAAATCATTTAATAACACTACCAACCGATCCAGGTGAAGAACTGTTTCCTAGGTTGACTCTGACTGTGGTCCCAAGGAAGGTTCGGTGGGAAACAGGTAAATTTTCATATTTAGTTAAAGAAAAAGAAGACGGGCATAACAGTTGGAAATGTAATCCTTTTAAGGGTTTAAAATACAAAACAGGTGTTACAGCCAGCAAGCTATTGGTCTGGATCAGGACAGCCCCTGAGGGACTACCAGAACACCATAGAAACATCTCACATAGTGTTTGTCAGGGTTACATGGGTAACTCTCAAGGTCAAGGTCGGGAAAGTACCCCGCTAGACTTAGTACTAAGAAAATATCCAGGAAAACGCATTAAGGCCAACCAATGTATGAAAAAGTGGCATAAAAGGTCACATGGGGGCAGGCAATGGCCTTTGGAGGGATCATTTGATCCGGTGATGTGTGAAGCAGTTGCGGTAGAAATACAGAATAAAGAAATTAAAGATCAGCAGAAGAACGTGAATAACAACAAAAAACGCACTGAAGAAAAAGAAGTTTTGGCCTTGTTCAAGCAGGAAGCACAGAGGCTACAGCAGAAAAGAGAAAAAATGACAGAGGAAAGATCCAAAGACACTAAAGCCAGTGCACCGAGCTGGGAAGCAGAGCCACCCCCATATAAACGTCATGATATGGGAAGGACAGCTGGACAATTTGTATTAGGAACTTGTGAAGAGGACCAAGGCATGGATGTGGAGGGCAAATTCACACTGACACTAAAAGCTCGGGAGCCACAAGGAGACAGGTCCTCGATCTGTCAGATGGATCATACAAGGTCTCCAAGTCCAGAAGTAAGTGGTTTCCCATCACGACCAGTAGGGGGAGCCACATATAACAGTAACACTGAGGTAGACGAAGATAGAGAGAAAGACCTGAAGTCTCCACCTGCACATCGAGGTCCACTGAAAACCGTCCCCTCCCACCATAAGTCAACCGACTGGACCTTCTCAGGCTATAGAGGTTCCAAAGAGTGGCACAAGAGCTTCTGTGACACACTGGATCTGGCCAGAAGAGATAATGAAGAACTAGCTGAGCAACTTCAGCTAGCGAAGGAAAGAATACAAAGACATAGGGACGCCGAGGAAAGAAGAATATTACAACAATCGACGCCCAATCAAGGGAATCACATTATAGAGCCACCCACCTGAAAGATTTCTGGTGAGATCATCATTGAGAGTGCAAAAGAGGCCCGACTCAGGCAAAGACAACAATGTGTAGCCAAAGACATAGCGGCTTTAGAACAGGACATAACTAACTGGATGGACCACCTGGAACCAGTCAGTTGCACTCGATCTGGAAGACAGTATGGAGCCCCCACAGAAGAAGAGGAGGACGAAGACCTCATATGCCCACTGGTGGTCAGGAATGGTCATCATGTGTATACCCCATGGAGCTGGACAGACATGGTGGGGCTGGCCAACAGGCTGCCAGACATCACCCAAGGAGCTGGGAGATGGATAACTGCCTTAGAAGAAGGCACTGCAGGGGTAACCTTGTCTTTAGGTGACATAAAAGCCTTGCTAATGCATGTGATGGGAAAACATGACACTGAAGAATTAGCAGGAAAGGTTGGACTAACACAGATGATGGGCACTAATCAACATGATGAAGTCCCCTTTAATCGCTATAGAAACTCCATGTGGGAAGGACTGAGAAGAAAGTACCCTGAGGTCTTGGATCCCTCTAAATTGGATGATGAGGAGTGGACACCTGAAGAGTGCCCAAAGAAGTTCCTGCACCGATTCCAGAAGAGATGGGCGGAGGAAACAGGAAATGCATGGAACCATTCTCCAGCAACTGAAATCCTGTTTAAAATAACTGTAAAAAAGGCTCTACCAGATGAGGTTCAGAAAGCCCTAGATGGAGTCGTGGGACTATCGAAAATGAATTGGGCTTTATACTCTGAGCATATTTGTCACCATCTTGAAATCTACAAGAAAGAAAAACAAAAAGAAGAAGATGCAGCAAAATCCCTGACGAAAAAATTGGTGCAGATGCAGTTGGGAGAACTAACCAAAGGCAAGAAAGAAAAAACAAAGACCCAGGCACCAATGATGACCCCTGTTCCTTCTGAGCCGGCAAGCACAGGCCCTACGGCAAACACTGCTGCCACCATACAGGCACCTGTGGTAACAGCCACACAGAGCCCCCAGGGAGCAGCAGGGAGCACTGCTGCAGGAGAAGTCTCAGCACCAGTGGAGCATCACTATCACTACCATAGCACTGGCACACCCGGAAATGGACCCACCTACAGTCATGGGTGGAGAGGAGAGTCACGGAACTTTCAAGGTCAAAGAGGAGGGTGGCGAAGAGGATCTCGCCAACCTTCATTTGGAAGCAGATTCCAGAACTCAGCTCCCAGGAACAGTCAAGCGGGACCGCCTATGGGATCAACACCCCCAATAGGGGATCAACCCTCTAATGAGTGTTGGAGCTGTGGACAACCTGGACATCGAATGAGAAATTGTCCGGCCCGACCTTGGGTTGGACCCTCTGCCTATTGGCAATAGGGGGGCCTAGAGAAGACAGAGGGGGAAACGGTGGCATTGGCTATTTCGATGATACCTAAGGAAGAGCCAACCGTCACCGTTAATATACAAAACAGAGATTTCCCTTTCATGGTGGATACAGGGGCAACATACTCTTGCATAGGGAAAATGGGCGCTCATCTCCCCCTCTCTGGGTCTGTAATTAAGACCATCGGCTTCTCTGGGAAAACTCAAATAATACCTTTTACACGCCCACTTCCTGTAACGATTGCAGGAAAAACAATTGAAGCACCCCTGTTATACTCACAAAATACACCTGTGAATTTGCTGGGAAGAGACATTTTATGTAAGCTACAAACCCAGATAGTGTGTACCCATCAAGGACTGCAAATACACTTTCCTGACGAAGCACTCGCCAACATTATGGTGCTTATGGACATGGAAAACAAGGTCCGACCTGTGCAACCCATGGTATACTGGCTGAAGTTACAACCAGAAAATTCAAATCTTCAACTGGAATGGGAAAAATGGAAGCCCTGGGCAGAACAACACTATGAAGCAGTATATACACCTAGTTTACCTTTACATGTCACCCTGATGTTCGATGCCAAACAAGAACAAACTGACTATGCATGCTGCTGGGATGCATTGATGAATCAACGGCTGTTTCACATAACCACCACAGAAATTTATTTAGGCCCCCAAGGGGCCGCAGCTTCTGTCAAGCTAACTTCAGCTGAACAACAATGGTATCAAGTGCCGAATGCCACGCCTCATGTGACCCTTTTAGTCTCAGAAAAGTACGAATCCCATGACCTAGGTCCAATGGTAAAGACAGCCTCAGAAGTTGAAGAATGGCAAAACATGGAAAGTCCACAAGTACATCTGTCAAAAGACCAGCAGTTTGTACGAATTAACTTAAAAGTAAATGATGAGGCTATAGCTCAAAAAGTGGAGCTCAATCCTAGACCAGAGGGACAAATGGTGTTATCGACCCAACAAGAGAAATTGTTAGAGCAAATACCACCAGTGGTGTGGTCCAAAAGCAAAACAGATGTAGGACTAGTAAAAACAGCCTTACCAGTAAAAATAAAAGTAAAACCGGGAGCAAAACTGCCTCACCAAAGGCAGTATCCATTAAAACCTCAGGCTATTGAAGGCATAAAACCAGTAATTAAGGGACTAATGGCAGCTGGAGTTTTAATAAAAACTGCAAGCCCATGCAATACTCCTATCTACCCTATCCCTAAAAACAATACCAAAGAGTATCGGCTGGTACATGATCTGCGTTCTATCAATGCAATAATAGAAATGGATGCACCTATAGTACCTGATCCGCATACTATACTATCAAGCATCCCTGCTGGAGCAAAATGGTACACAGTAATCGATCTGTGTTCAGCCTATTTCAGTGTGCCTGTGCACCCAGACTCACAACATTTGTTTGCATTCACATTTCTGGGACAACAGCTAACGTATACACGGCTACCTCAGGGACTGAACCTGTCCCCAGCCATCTTTAACAAAGTCCTGGCTGAAGATTTACAACACCTTGACATACCCAGTACATTGGTGCAATATATGGATGATCTCCTTATTGCATCAGAGACTCAAGAACAGTGCGAAAAAGATTCATTAATTGTATTGCATGCATTGGCAGATGGAGGTCATAAAGTAAGTAAGGACAAATTGCAGTTCTGCAAACAAGTAGAATACTTGGGAAGACAGTTGTGTGGGACCACGCAATGTATAGCCCCAAGCCAAGTGGAGGCTATAATCAAGGCTCCCAAACCCCAAACAGTGGGACAGATGCTTTCATTCCTTGGGATGGCAGGGTACAGTCGGCCGTGGATTTGTGATTATGCTATAAAAACTGCGCCTTTGCGTGCCATGATTAGAGCAGTGGGGCAAACAAGCAATGCAGCTCTCCTCGTCTGGACAGATGAGGCAACGGGAGCTTTTGAGGCCCTAAAAACAGACATGCAATCTGCTCCCGCGTTAGGTAACCCAGATTATGGGAAACCTTTCCATTTGTATGTTACTGAAAAAGCTGGATATGCTTGTGCTGTACTAATGCAGGAAACAAATGAAGGAAAACAACCATTGGCCTATTATAGTACAAAGCTTGACAACATTGAAACAGGATTGCCACCATGCTATCAGGGTCTAGCAGCAGCTGCCTTTGCATTTCAAAAAGCATAATCCATAATCATGGGACATGCAGTAACGTTGTACACGTCACATCAGTTACATGCCCTGCTAACCAGTCAACGTTTTGTCTTAACACAAGCTAGACGCACTGGATATGAAGTTGTGTTGTCCGCTCCAGAAATAACAATACAACGTTGTCACACGGTGAATCCCGCCACCAAATTGACCACACCGTTAGATGGTACTCCACATAACTGTGTGACAGAGACAGAGAAATTTTTGAGAGCCAGAGAACATTTGTATAATCACGCCATAGATGCAGATCTAACCCTGTTCGTGGATGGCTCATGCTTTCGGGATGCCGCGGGATTACATGCGGGTATGGGGATTGTTAAACTAAACATGGATGGCGAGACCTTTGAATTACTGGAGTCCGAAGGAATTGATCAGCCTTGTTCAGCCCAACTGGCAGAAATCAAAGCCTTAACTATGGCTTGCCAGATAGCTAAAGATCAACGTGTTAATATTTACACAGACTCAGCCTACGCTTATGGCGTATGTCATATACATGCAAACATTTGGAAACAAAGGGGATTCCTGAGAGCAGATGGCACCCCTGTCACTCATGGAGAAGCAATTTCCCAACTGTTACAAGCTCTCCAATTACCGTCTGAGGTAGCCATCATTAAATGTGCAGGTCATCAAAAGAATAATAACATCATAGCTCAAGGTAACAACCTAGCAGATGACGCAGCTCGCAAAGGAGCACAAGGGGAAAATATGTTTCCCCTGCTAACCATCCAAGATTGTGCCCCACTGGTTTCACTTGACGCACTGATAGTGGCTCAAAGTAGGGCCAGTGGAGAAGAAAAACGAATGTGGGTTAAACGAGGCGCTATTGAGACACGCAGTCAGGGGCCAGCGGACAAGCTGTGGCGCAGTAGTCATGGGCATTTTGTGTTACCCACCAATTTATTATGACATGCAATCATTTGGGCCCACAGACCCGATCATTGTTCGCAAGTCCAAATTATGAACAAACTAAAAGCTGTCTGGTGGTCACCATATATGGCAGCTACAGTGGACCGTTTGTTGAATGAGTGTGAGGTATGTGCACAGTACAATGTCCGGAAATCATTCACAGCCCCTTTAGCCCACATTCCGGTCCCTGATGGGCCATTCAGACATCTTATGATGGATTTCATAGACATGGGAGCTGAAAATCGAGTTAAACGAATGAGATATGTTTTGGTAGTGATATGCAGATTCAGCCGATGGATTGAGGCAGTAGCCTCTGCAAATCAAGACCATAAAACGGTAGCCAAATTCTTGTGCCGAGATGTCTTTCCAAGATTTGGCATTCCAGATACTATCTCATCTGACAACGGTAGGGCTTTTGTAGCCAAGGTTACACAAGAAACATTCAAACAATTGGGTATCAAACAGAAGATTGGGTGTGTTTATCACCCTCAATCAAATGGGGCGGTGGAACGGGCTAATGGCATTTTAAAGAACAAACTAGCAAAAATCATAGCAGACAGCAATGGCAAACTAACCTGGCTGGATGCGTTGCCGCTTGCTTTATTGTCAATGCGCTCACAAACTAACCGACTAACCCATTTGACACCATTTGAAGCTCTTACAGGTCGGCCGATGCCTATTCCATACCTGAGAGGACCCTACGAAGGACCATCGCTGGAGCAGCTACAAGACGAATGGCATAATTATCTGAGACAGTTAACCCAAATACACAAAACTATCTTTTTGCAGGTCAAAGGTGCTACAGAAGACAGAGAAGCAGAGATTCCATTTGAAAATCAGAGCATCCAGCCTGGTGATCTGGTTTACGTCAAAGTGTTCAAAAAGAAGTGGGACAGGCCCCGCCAAGAAGGTCCTTTTAAAGTTATTCTTGCCTCACGTACAGCAGTCAAAGTAGACGGTAAGGACACTTGGTTTCATTTAAACCACTGCTGTAGGGTTGGTGGCCCAGCGCCCCTGCGGCCTCGGCAAGCTCGTCTTGGCAGAGCCGCCGGGCCAAGGGGGGAAGCAAGAGAAGCCAGAGACCCTACAGCAGCACCGAGGGACGGCCACGCCTCCCTGCAGCCAGAAGCAGCACCGAGGGAAGGCCACGCCTCCCTGCAGCCAGGCGAACACCGGCCAAGGCGCTCACAGAGACTGATTGAACAAAGACGACGCACAGCTTCAGAGAGTAGTGGATCCCTGCCAGATAGAGCAGCGACAGACTCAGATGCAGACTCAGAAACAACTGGAGACGCAGGCCAACAGACAGACAGAAATACAGACCGACAGATAGACAGGCCACAGGAGACATCAGACTCGGACAGCAACTCAGTAGATTTACTGACAGAAGAACCGCAGGAAGTACAACCCAGACAAAGCACAGATACACCACACATCCCTAGTGACAGCTCATCTAGCGACGGCTCACTCAGTAGCACATCTAGTAGTACATCTCAACAGTCACCAGAACAATGATTAAGGAATTATTTAAGGGATTGACAATACTACTGGTGGTTAGTATGGGAGAACATAGACGTCCAAAACATACAATGGACTGTGCCGTGGCCATGGCCGCAATAGCAGCTAAACAAGGCATTCTAAACACAGCAAAAACATATAATTTGGTATACATTAAATCAAAAGCCTACAAGAACATAGGAATACAGGGAAAGCTGTGGGATTACATATTAGGCAAATCCATTAGCATCAAATGTGAAGAGGAGGGAACACTCAACATAGAGGTAATTTGTGATAAAAGAGGATGCAGGGAAACCAAGCAAGACGTAACTGTTACAGTACATGAAGCCACAAAATGGGTAAAAATCAAACCAAGGAAAAAGAGGACAATTAGAAGCCTAGAAACAAGCAGTCACTTAGGGAGATGGGATCCCAGTACAGACCTAGCCCGTACACAAGGGTTGAAGACAAATCTATTTTACCAATGGTTGAAATTTTCGGCTAGGCAGATCAGTGAAAAGCCGTGCATAGCCTGTCACCGGAAGGGTGTGATACCTCAGGCTAAACCCCTACCTGATATCAACAACTGTTATAGGAGCCCCCAACATAACTCAGACCAAGCAGAATGCTATACACAATGTGTTATGAAAATGGCAGTAGGTGATGAAAAATATGCTGCCGACAGTAAACTTTGTCCAGTGCCTCTAAGTACAGAAGGAACCGTTCCACCTATGATTAAAATAGAGAAAGGGATGATACACCCATTCTGTATAGCTAAAGGCTTAGTAGCACAATACATAAGCGATTGGCAGGTAGGGACGACCCAGTCAAAACACCACATACAGTGTATGCAACAGCAGCAAGAATACAAACCGGCCAAAACAGCATGGAACATTACCGTCTGTCACACTCTGCCAGCAGCAGGCATACAGTGTGAACAAATAGTACCGGCCACAGGGGGGTCTGTAATTGGACTGAATCTCACCCATGCTTCATGGGTATCCACTCCAAATTTAGCTAAGGGAACGGTACCCTTGGCTGACATCTTTTGGATATGCGGACAAAAAAGGAAACTCCTGTCATCGCTGTCCCCTAATTGGAAAGGCCTTTGTGCTCCTGTGATGCTCACAGGAGCAATAACAGTAATTGAAATGCCAAATTCAATACAACCCATGCCACAGAAACTTCGTAAGAAAAGAGGAATAATGATGTTTAAAACAGACTACAACATCACAGTAAGAAACGGGATACCAGAAGGGATACCCCGACAATTAGAAGCCATAGACAGTAGCAGAGTTAAAGCAGATGAAGACGGGGATAAATGGGGATGGGCATTGGCTCTGTTCGGGGTTACTCCAAAAGTCCGTTCTAGGTTCCAGGAGGTGCAGTGGATTAATTACTTGTGGTATAATCAACAAAGATATTTGAATTGGACATTGGCAGCTGTAGGAGCCTTAACCGAACAACTGCACGCCACCTCGCTAATGACAATGCAAAATAGATTAGCTATCGAGATGATGATGGCTGATGAACAAGGAGTTTGTATTATGATCAAAGCCACCGAATGTTGCACAGCTATTCCCATGCGTACAGGGGAAGACGGAAATTTGACAGAGCTCTTAATCACACTTGAAGAGATGCAACAGGAACTATTAAGTAACTCCATAGGAGGGAGAAATGAAACTGACTATTCTGGATACATTGTAGGGAATGGAATGAATATTGGCCCACTATTTTCACTGTTTGGGGCTCTAAGGAGAGGGTGGATATCATGGAAAGACTGGTTATATCAGATAGGTGTAATCTTGGCACTAACAGGGGTGGCGGTCTTGCTGGTAATATGTTGTGGTATTCCCTTGATAAAATTTCTGGTCAATAAATTGATTTCATCCACAGTAGGACAGCTCCCACTGTTAGCCGTCCGAGCCCTAGAAGAAAGCACAAACGAAATAGACAGAGAACCAGAATACATGGAAATGGATGAAATACCAATTATCCTCCCCGACAGCCCCCAGCTACCCAATATTGTGGCATATACCCCAGATAGGGAGGACTGGGATGGACCATGCTTGGTGATATTGTAGACGAGGAAGAAGACATGCACGCACATTTACATTCACACACATGCACCCACAACAATGAGGGATAGGATAGACAGTATCTGAAAGAATGACATGGAGCTGTAATAATGAACGTATATGTATATTAATAGGACACAGGAGTATGGCTGAGAGACCAGACTCCCCTGATCAGGGACTTATGCCTGATCTGCCTCTATCAAGTCTGCTTGGACTCTCAGAACTGTTTGGAGAAGAGGATATACTGGAGGGACGGTCGAGCCATGATTGGTCGCCACAGCCGCCATCCATCCAGCAGCTAAACCAGTTGGCAACAGAAGGATCTTCATCGTTCCAGCACCTGGCGATGACGGCTTCACAGAATCTGCCTGCAGCAAGAGTCGGCCCGAGGACTCCACCATCACCTGAAGGACCCTTTGGACTCAGGAACACACCCCTTCCGCAGATGCCATGGAGACAGTCACATGTGCCAGTGGCAACGACACCCTCCAGGGGAGACAGCCAAGGTCGGCCATATGCAGCAACCGCCCGAGTGCATCCTAGACCCAATTCACTGCTAGGACCTGTCCCCAGCTTTCCACCCCCAAGTCAGGAGAGATATTCCGATCAGCCCAGTACCTCTGGAGGAGGATCAGCAGGGGTGGACCTTAGCCGAACTCACCGACCAGGACAGAGGGGAGCTTTGTACAGGCTGCTAAATGCCCAGAGTGTCCCAACCACTTGCCCGAGCGACATCAACAATACTCCCCCCACACACGAAATGCCTTCCCCCTTGTACTTCCTGTCCCCTGGACTGCACAACCTTAATCTGGTCATGGTCACCCCACAGGACATGGCAATCTTGGTTCGAGAGCTTTGTCTTCCACAAGAGTCTGTTCCAAAAACCTTGGAGCAGCTCCTGCCCCTCACAAATCACATTCCCCATGGACTATTTGAGGAAATCATGCCACAACTGAGTCAGACAGCTGCATACCTGTTAAGGATACACCGTGACAATGCCAACATCACTTGTGCTCAGGAGGGCCTCCATACTCAACTGTGTGGTCTTCAGTCTAGTATGGACATGCTAGCCAGCATGATGGAGCATATGGAGAGGGAACACCTAGGGCTGGCCACCACCACCCTGAATGTGGGCAAGAATTCTCTGGGGGCCCTGTACAACCTGGCCAAGCAGCACAAGGAGCTGGAAAGATCCATCAGAGAACTGCGCGACTGCCTGAAAGCCAGAATTCCTGATCCTTCCCCCACTACCCCTGAAAGGCCAACCTCCCCATATTCCCCAACTTTTCCCAAAACTTCAGATGCTGGGTAAATGCTGAGGAGCGCGGACTGACGTAATGGCACTGAAAACGGACGATGACCTTGGTTCTTGAGTTTGAATTGCGGACTGGTTTCAGAAATCTGAGTGTAAAAAAAACAAAACAAAGAAGGATATATGTTAGTAACGAAGGTCGGGTAAATGTCTGTCCTTACCATCATCTGCGTAACACAGATAAAGCTAAATGCATACACATAGATATCACATTGCAAAGTTATAAAAAGGGGACCCTTACACGGCGTGTTTGGAGATTTAGTAGTAAAGATGCACCATAGGGACCCCTTTTTCTTAAATTATAGCATGCCTTCTAGAGACATGCATCGCCTAAATTTGGCGTCTGGCCAAAAAGGGCATTAGAAAACAAGCTGAAAAAGAAGAAAAACAAAGTGGAAAATGTTGAGAAATGGCCTATAATGAAAACCATTATATGATTGACTAAGGCAAATGACTTAAGGACAGACATGAAGGGAAACCATTTATTGTGTTTATCATTTAACTAGATATAGCTGCGCTAACCTTAGAATAGTTTCTTGATTGGTTGACTAAATAGTGGTAACGAAAGGGTTGTTTGATGCATTTAAAAAATAAATGTGTGACGCTTTAACAAAATAATATGTAGAACC
This sequence comes from Thalassophryne amazonica, assembly GCF_902500255.1. Taxonomy (NCBI): domain Eukaryota; kingdom Metazoa; phylum Chordata; class Actinopteri; order Batrachoidiformes; family Batrachoididae; genus Thalassophryne; species Thalassophryne amazonica. The sequence continues at coordinate 54,105,028 of NC_047112.1, forward strand.
AAGTATAATGGGTTGGAGCCTCTGGTTGAGTGAGACAATAGATGCCAGAAGATGATTGGTTGCACTAATGTCAATGTAAGGCCTTTACTTTGCCATGATTAAGAGGTTGATGTAACTTGTTTTATGTGGCCATTTTAAGTGCCTTGAATTACACCAAAACTCAATGTCTGAATGTCACCTTGCGTTGATATAATCCAGCTAATTGATCACCTTGTGCCTTAGTATGTAGGTTCACCTGCACTTAAATATATTTACCGTGTGAAGTATCACTTATATTCATATCCGCACCAGAGTTATCAGTAATTTGAGTAATGTGATTTTTTATTGCAATGCACAAATGAGGATGTCTTGTCAGTAAACAACCCAAGAGTATAGTTGATGTAATGGGACTCTTTCGAGTCCCAGAGGAGGGACTGTAGAAGAATTTTTAGGTCCTTATTTGAACTGTGATGAACTATCAAGTGTCCTGATCTGAACTGTATGTCCTCTGGCTGAACTAGCAGGTGTTCAACCCAAAAAAAGGGCTCTATCAGTCATTTGATCTGTCAGGTACTTTCCAAGTTGGCTGATATCCCAGCAGTAATGAGCCCGCAGGCCACGTGCAGGGGGCCTCAGGCCAGCTGCACCTGTGGCCGTGAGCCCGCAGGCCGCGTGCAGGGGGCCTCAGGCCAGCTGCACCTGTGGCCGTGAGCCTGCAGGCCACGTGCGGGGGGCCTCAGGCCAGCTGAACCTGTGGCCGAAGGTCTTTTAAAAAAATCAGTTGTAAATCCTTCACGTTTTAATGGGAGCGTTTGTCACATTGAAATAATGGCCTAACACCTGCTTAGGGTTCACTAGAGGCCGCTTCCAATAGAAAACCATGTCTTGGGAATGAAATAAATAAAAAAGTCGAAGGAGGAGCGATGCCTGCGGGTCTCCAATAAATAGATGAGCGTGGTTGTCATATTCAGTCTCTCTAGAGGACTCAGTTTGTATAAGCTCTGTGTTGAAGGCTTAAATAAACTTAAAAACTCTGTGCATTTTATCTTGCTTAAGGCTGAATTATTCCAAAGTGTTGTGTCCTTTTCTAGCAAATCACTTGCAATTAGTTTGTGTTATCTAAAAGAAGACATCCTGAGACGACCAAAAAGAGGACCACGACTATATATATATATATATATATATATATATATATACACACACACACACGCACACTTACAGTATCACCTGAATATGCTGACGGTGTTGGGCTCGTTCACTTTAGTCACCTCCATGAAGAGCTTGCTAACAGATGGTCCAGTTGTTAGCTGGTAAGCTTTCAATCCGTGTGTTTTTTCTGATGCCGTTTCACTATTTACGAAGTATGTTCATGTCCGACTTGGTTTTTCTAATTGTGCTTTTATCTTTCTGATTCGTAACAAAAATACGTGTTGCAAACCGATTCCCATGGAAACCGGTCTAATATGGGAAAATATCTGACTAGTAATCAGCCAATCAGAGCGTGCATAGTGTTGCAGCCATATAATAATATGTCATATTACATTTGAATATCCCTCTTGAAAAGTACAATGTAGCTCAAGTGAAAGTTTGCAAAAAATTAAAATTAATAAATAAAATTACAGATTAAATGTGAGATGTCAGATATAATATAATATAATTAATTGCTGAGCATAAACTATTATTTTGGTAAATTTTTATTTTTCTCCTTTCAACAACTACCCTTGATTGGCATAAATAAATATCATTTTCAATCTTCCTTGTAACTGTAACAAGCTGTAATATTGCAACCGATATTTTATTTTTCTACATTTGCAGGTAAATAAGGTTGAAGTTTCATTTTAAATAACCTCAAAGTCTCACAAATACGATAGTGTCTGTTGTTTTCCCATAAAATTAATTTGGGAATGAAACGTGTGGCCTCACCCTGAGGATGCGGTTGCGTTCCCACTGAGATTTGTCAGAGTGGATTGCCACAGTATTGAGGCCTGTCACCTTGGCGACCGCTTCACACAGCAGATCAGCTCCTGCTTTACAGTCCACAAACACAACTACTGGAGGCTGGTACAATTTATCATCCTGTGAAACCAGAAGGGGGAATAAATAAAAAAACAGTGCTGTTATTAAGATGGCTTTTTTAAATTCTGTGATATAGCCACATTCCGATAGTATCTCCTGATTAAAGCGACAGTGTGTAAGTTTTAGTGTCATTTAGTGGTGAGGTTGCAGATTGCATTATACCATCGCCAGTCACAATATTGTTTCCCATTCATGTTTTTGCTTTCTTGGTGATGTGAGTCTTGCTCCTTTGCATTGTCTTCTGATAACCAAGATGTATGATCCTCAATTTCACATAAATGAAGATTCTCAAACTTGTTAACCTGAACTAGCATCCAGAAGACAGCAACCACTGACTCCTCTTTTTTTCCTCCAGTCTTCTGGGTGTGCTGCAAAATGCAAAAGTGTGTAAGTATGTTCTTTTTGGCCTACTGTATCAACATGGTGGTCTCCATGAGGAGGCCCACTCCAATGTAGCTAACAGCTCATCCTAAGATCATGAAAAAACTTTTGATTCATTGTTGAAGATACTTTAGATGCTAATGAACAGATGATTATGAATGCTATGTATATTTCATTTCTGCTAACACCCCTAAATCCAACACACTGTAGCTTTATGGATGTACAAATCTGAATAGTTAGATACAAATAAAAAACTCACAATGTAAAATGTACACAAATAACCACCTGAAACAAATAATAATAATAAAAACCCTGTATATAATAATATAAGAATTTAAAAATTATAAAGACTGATGGGTTTTGAGATATATAAAATTATTAGCTACAAATGAATTCATATTTCAGGAAAGAAATTATAGCACAGTATTTATGCAGTTCGGTCACATACTACCTAGACACCAGCAGATGGCAGTCATGACTTTTTAGCCAGGAGCACACCCACTTTACCCTTTATGTGTTCTTCCAAAGAGTGAAGTGTTGTTGCAGATCCTTGCTGACCTGACCTGGATAAATGGTAAAATCCATTTATAGGGTAGAATGACATCTCTTGACACACCCATTCCCTACAGATTGGTTGCCAAGACAACAGCAATGTCTGTCTAAATATGGACTATTGCACCTCCAGCAACCAGTCACTGAAATCCCACGGTGTTGTCAGTGCACCTTAGCAGCAGGGGCGTAGGTTTGCATATGGACCATAGGGACAAGTCACAACCAATATTTTGGGATGGCAAAATAGTCCCTACCAATATTTAGAATTTTTTTTATATAACAAAATCATTCACTATTTTTTTGCGAACTTGATACTATAATTTTAGTCGTCACATTTTGTGTTTTCGACGTGCCAGAGTGACAGGGTTACCCATGTTGCAATTTCATTAGCTCACGTTCTTCTCACATGGACGTAAACAAAGCGCATCTCGTGGCAGGCAGTGCTTAATTTGTAAAGTGGGAGGTCCCAGAGCGCAGAGGATGGGTGGCTCCGGTGCAGTGTTGCCAGATGTACGATAATTATCGTATTTGTACGATAGTTTTGCCCTCTGTACGATGTACGATCAATAATGGGAAAAAATCCAATATGTACGATAATTTCAGTTGGTTGCCCAAACACGCATCTCTCTCTGACACCCAAGAATCATTTTGCAGGTGTTGCACTCAGGCGACATCAAATGCTGGCTTTGGGCGACCGGGACAGTCATTTGAAAGCCCGCCCCCTCTCCATACAAAGTAATGAGTTCCCATCCAATCTTTACCGTGACAGGAAGATTCCCCAACCAACATCTTTTTTTTTTTTCGAAACTTTATTTCAACAAATGCAATAACAAACGAACAAAACACAAGAGCAAAGAGATATACAAGAAGAATAAAAAAAAGTTAAAGTTCCTTATGGAGGTGTCAACATTTTTTTGTGTGTTCAACAACATCTGCACAAGTGTCCATGGCATCAGATGACGACAGCGACCTCGAGGTTGAATTCGACTCTTTCTAGTCTGGTAATTAACACGTTTGTGTCCCTTCACAGAAAAAAAAAAATCTTTCTAGTCTGGTAGTGCATTTGCTTGTGCATTTGCGTTCTTTTTGTGCCATAGTTTCCCCATTACTATAATTACTGTTTAAAAATGTGACATAAAATTCTTTGTAAATTAAAAAAAACCCCGCTAAAATAGCTACGTTGTATGCGTTTTGTTTGTGTACGATAATTTCTCCCAAAATACGATCATTTTGAGGTTTTGGTACGATAGTTTCATATTTCATATCTGGCAACACTGCTCCGGTGCAGAAAAACAAGAAGGGCGGGGGCTTGCGAACAATGCTGTGCGCCACACTTAAAATAAACTGCACACACACCTTCACAAATGACACTAACACCCTGCCTTTTCCTCAAAAATTACTACATTTATGTTTGCTGTCTGTCTCTGTACTTTTCTGTCACTTTTGCGCTCTTTTTCATACTTTTCCCTCGTTTCAAAAGTCACCGAACGCACTTTACCGTAATATATGCAACATATAGCATACTGTTGGAAAGCACGGGTTCTTGGCTTGCTGTCAGTGTTGAAATTTTTCAGCGTGAGGGCTTACATGAGAACTTACGGTAATGAGAATCAGCGGCGCACTAGTGTGAAACTTCCGTGTTTTTCCTCTGCGTTATGACATCACAGGCTTACGTTTACCGTAATACACCATATATATCATTGTAAAGCCCTTTTTTTGTTGGCAAATTAGGTTGCCAGATACCTACAACTGCATGATGAAGAGAATAGATTATATATCTTGGTTGCAAAAACTTTTTTTTTGTTAGCTCCACAAGTATTTTTTTTTGTTGTCTTGTTCTCTCAGGTGTAGGCCTATAGAATAGATTCGTGATTTTGGGTTTGTTATTTAAGCTATTTCTTTGTCTGCCTACACACTTAATAATGTAAATAAAGTGTTAAATTATTCAGCATTATGTCGTCATATGTTATGTATTATGCTGTACTTGTGCGTCTAATGGTATGAGTGGGTTAGGGGGTGGTGGTGGTGGTGGGCAGGGGGGTGGTATTGTCCCTACCAAAGCTGAGACCAAACCTACGCCCTTGCTTAGCAGTGAGTGAAAAAGTCATGAATAATTGAAAGAGAGCTAAAGCCTGTTTTCTGTTTGTCACTAACAAAATACCTCCATACTCTCATCAGAGGATGTGAATTCTAAGAAAAGTTCTGACTACTAAAAGAGTTTGCATAGTGGAAATCAGTGTAAAGTGATTTTTCAAGTGATTTTTATGATAAAAGCCCAAGAAATGTTTTACTTACATTGAGAATCTCAAATAGCTTCTTCTTCTTGGAGGGCTCTTCAACCCACAACAAAATCTGCCTGACATTGGCACACGGCTGATTCCTCGCTCCAATGGCAATGCGAACAGGCTCATGTACCAATCTGGCAGCCAGCTCCTCTGTCCCAGTTGGGATGGTGGCTGATGTAAGCAGAGTCTGATGCACTTCGGGGATGTGCTCCAGAACCTCCAGTACCTGCTGCTGGAAACCCATTTTCAACATTGTGTCGACCTACAGGAGACATCATCATAAGCATGTTCAGCTTTTGAACTTGAATCAATTTCAAAACCACCTGATAAACAAACACCAAGGAAGATGGAGAACTGTGTCACCGTTTCATAATTCTCCTATGAGTTTAGAATTGTTTACAAAATATTTAGTAAAAATAAATTTACGCCAACAGGTAGTGCATGTGGGGGTATTGTTTTCAGTCCTCTATGTCCGTCAATGCATATGTGAACAACATATTTCAAGAGTTTTAACCTGATTTTGACCAAACCAGGTTGAATGATTGAGGGTCACCCATTGACAAAAAGATTTGATTTGGAGAAAAATAAGTTAAAAATCAAGGTCACAGGCTAAGGTCAAAATAGGAGCTTAATGCTTAAATCTACCCTCACTGGCCACTTTATTAGGTACACCTGTTCCATCACTTATTAACACAAATGGCTAATCAGCCAATCACATGGTAGCAACTCAATGCATTTAGGCATCTAGATGTGGTGAAGACAAATTGCTGAAGTTTAAACCGAGCATCAGAATGGGGAAGAAAAGGTGAGTGATGATGAACGTGGCATGGTTGTTGGTGCCAGACAGGTTGGTCTGAGTATTTCAGAAATGGCTGATTTACTGGGATTTTCTCACACAACCATCTCTAGGGTTTACAGACAATGGTCGGAAAAAGAAAAGATATCCAGTAAGTATGAAAATGCCTTGATGATGTCAGAGGAGAATGGGCAGACTAGTTGAAAGGGTGGCTACGTGATGCTATCATGTCAATATGGACCAACATCTCTGAGGAATGTTTCTAACACCTTGATGAATCTACGCCATGAAGAATTAAGGACGTTCTGAAGGCAAAAGTGTGACCAAGCTGGTACTAGCAAGATGTATCTAATAAAGTGACCGGTGAGTACAGGGGACATTTAGAATGGATATTCCAGAATAATGATTAAAGACACACCTATGCTTACTATTAAACATTAACAAGAAGCAATATATGGCTTTGCTCTTGGTCACATGACCTTTGACCATGGGTGACCTTGAAACTCATTTAGAATGGCTTCTTCAAGGAAGCGGTTACAAATACACCTCTGTTACTACAAAACACTCATGTTAGTCAAGGAAAAAAAAGTCAAAGGTCAACGCCACAGAGACCACATATGCATCACAAAATCACACAATAAATAAATAAATAAATAAATATTTGTTTAACTCTAGGTCAAACACATCAGCCATGGATGTTACACTTTCTTTGAGCTCCTTATTGTTTTATATTCAAATTTTACCAAAACAGACGGCACAAATGGTAAGGTTTTCTGCAGTACATTAAATGTTTACAAAGTCTTGCAAGTAAAAGACCTATAGAGCTACTTCGCTTTGCTTTATTAAACTTTAAGAGAAGCATTGCTTTATGTTGCTCAAAATATTTTCCAGAAATCTGAAGCATTCTCATACCTCATCAACCACCACAACCTTCACTTTGTCCAGCTGTACTGCTTTCTGCTTCAAGATCTCAAGGAGTCTCCCAGGAGTAGCTATAATAATCTAAAGAGGAAGAAGAAGAAAAATATGTTCTGCTGGAGAGACAAAAATTTTAATAGGAGACAGGGAAATGTGAATTAAAAAAATAATGATTGTACTTTGATGCTGCGTTTGAGGCGGTGGAGCTGTGGGGGAAGAGGCATGCCGCCCACCAGCAGGGCGGTTCTCATGTTGGCGAGGCCCATCACCAGCTCCTTGGCCTGTTTCTCGATCTGAATGGCCAGCTCCCTGGTGGGAGTCAGGATGAGAGACGCAGGGCTTTGCACACCGTCTGCAGGTTTCTGAAACAAGAACAGCTTTCCAATACACAGTATTAAGAGTCAGACCCCAATTGACCAAAAGACACTTTGTAAATCCCAGTCAATAAAATACTTTTTTCTTTTAATATTGATCACCCCCCCCCCCAAAAAAAAAAAAAAAAAATTGAAATTACTGTAGTTTAATCTGACATTTTGAGAACAATCTAATCTAGCCTGCCTTTCCAGCAATCTGTACTGAATTCCTCAGAGGCAGAACAAAACATACATTGCATCTGGAAATTACTCACAGCGCTTCACTTTTTCCACATTGTTACAGCCTTATTCCAAAATGGATGAAATAAATTTTTTCCTCAAAATTCTGCGACAACTAATTATTAAAGCATGTGCATGGACACACTTACAATCATGAATACTTGTGTTGTTAATCTGGACATTAAATAACATGCAACATGACCCTTAAGAAAGGAAAAAACAAAACAAAACAGAAAACCCTCCCATACGCTGAATGAAACAAAGTATAGGAGCAGGGTCACCTATGCTCAACTGCACTGGCAAGAAACTGAGACTGAGTAAAGGGTGTGAAATATGTATGTACATGTGATTTATTAGTTTTTTAATTTATAAAAATTTAATTTGCAAAAATTTTGAAAATCTTTTTTCATGTTGTCATTATATGTGATAGTAAAATTTTGAGGGAAAAAATGAATTTATTCCATTCTGAAATAAGGCTGTAACATAAAATGCGGAAAAGGTGACGTGCCGTGAATACTTTCTGGATGCACTGCATCAGCACTGATACCAAGTTAGGTCCTGCTGTTCTCTGGTTCAGTTCCTATTCTGTACATTCTGCGGCAGCTAAGGAAGTTCAGCTTGTCAAAAACACACCCCTCCCCCCAAAAAACAACATTTTTTTGTATATCTCAATAGGCACAAACCTAGATGGATGACCTAAAGCATATATATTGATGAGCAAAATATTTGTGATTGATTAGTATCAATGGCCTCATAATGAAGTCACACAGAAATCATGATGTCATATACAGACCAGCGAGTATGTGCTAATTACAGGGGCATCATACTACTCAGCCTCCCTGGTAAAGTCTACTCCAGGGTGCTGGAAAGGAGGGTTCGGCTGGTAGCCGAACCTCTGATTGAAGAGGAACATTGCGGGTTCCGTCCTGGCCATGGAACAAACGACCAGCTCTTCACTCTTACAAAGATCCTGGAGGGTGCCTGGGAGTATGCCCATCCAGTCTACATGTGTTTTGTGGACTTGGAGAAGGCGTATTATCAGGTACCCCGGGAGATACTGTGGGAGGTGCTGCGGGAGTATGGAGTGAGGGGGTCCCTTCTCTCGGCCATCCAATCTCTGTACTCACAAAGCAAGAGCTGTGTTCGGGGGCTCGGCAGTAAGTCAGACTCATTTCCGGTGGGGTTGGCCTCCGCCACGGCTGCACCTTGTCACAATCCTGTTTGTGATATTCATTGACAAGATATAGAGGCGTGGGATGAAGGTTTCCAGTTTGGTGGGTTCAGGGTCTCATCACTGCTTTTTGCAGATGATGTGGTCCTGTTGGCTTCATCAGCCTGTGTCCTCCAACACTCACTGGATCGGTTTGCAGCCAAGTGTGAAGCGGCTGGGATGAGGATCAGCACCTCTAAATCTGAGGCCATGGCTCTCAGCAGGAAACCAATGGATTGCCTACTCCGGGTAGGGAATGAGGTCTTGCCTCAAGTGAAGGAGTTCAAGTACCTCGGGGTCTGATTCATGAGTGAGGGGACAATGGAGCATGAGATTGTCCAGAGAATCGGCACAGCAGGGGCGGTGTTGCATTCGCTCTACCTTACTGTTGTGACAAAAAGGGAGCTGAGCCAAAAGGTGAAGCGCTCGATCTACTGGTCAATCTTCGTTCCTACTCTCACCTATGCTCATGAGCGTTGGGTCATGACCGAAAGATCTAGATTGCGGGTACAAGCGGCCAAAATAGGCTTTCTTAGGAGCGTGGCTGGTGTCTCCCTTAGAGATAAGGTGAGAAGTTTGGTCATCCATGGGGAGCTCGGAGTAGAGCCACTGCTCCTTCGCACTGAAAGGAGCCAGCTGAGGTGGTTTGGGCATGTGGTAAGGATGCCCCCTGGGCACCTCCCTGGGGAGGTGTTCCAGGCACGCCCATCTGGGAGGACACACCGGGGATGACCCCAGCCTAGGTGAACAGATTATATCTCCATACTGGCCTAGGAACGCCTCAGGATCCCCCAGTCAAAGGTTGTCAATGTGGCCGGGGAAAGGGAAGTCTGGGGTCCCCTGGTAGAGCTGTTGCCCCCGTGACCCGATCCCATATAAACGGGTGAAGATCAGTGATGAGTGTCATGGATAGTCAGAAACACCATTAGACATGTATGTACATGCACAATTATATAACAGTGTGCATAGTATGCATCAGCTCTAGGATGCCTTTTATTTAGTCTCTATATCTATTGAAATTTGAGCCAGTTATAAAAGGTATTGTCTAATCAAATTAGCAATCTTTTTTAATCAGGCTGTGGTTATCTAAAGGTAATTTAAAGAAAGTCAAAATGCAGGTGTGCATTATTGTGACTGCCATATAAGGTTACCATAGTTTCCCAACTAAAAAAGCAGAGTCTGATATTTTGGTGTACAATTATGTGGATGTGTTGCTAATAAGGCTAATAAGTAAAAAAAACAGGAAGGGATGTGATGTTAGTATACCTGCATCGCTTTCACCACCACTGGCAGCAGGAAGGCCATGGTCTTCCCTGATCCTGTGTCAGCACTGGCAATCAAATCCCTGCCACAGAGGCCGACAGGCACCATCTGCATCTGGACTGGTGTGGGTGTCTGGTAGCCAGCCTTCTTTAGGTTGCCATACAGCAAGGCAGGAAAGCCACAATGTTCAAACTCAATGATGGGTCGACTGACATCCCTCCCCTGGATTTCAATGCCGAGCTCCTGTCTAATCCGTGTCACCTGCTCCTCTGTGAGATCTGATATGAATGGATCTTCACTGTAGGAGTACTCCTTTTCATGTTCATCTGCTATGCTGCTATCAGCAGGTGGTTGTTGAGGTTCAGGGGTGCTTTTATCCACATCTGAGTTCTTGTTAGTAAACACATCCGCTCCAGTCCCAAACCCCAACAGGATCAAGTGTTTCGCTTTGCATTCCAGACTGCAGACATCATTGTCGGTACTGTCACAGATGTACTCTCCGTAGCGACCACACATCACACAGACAGGCTCCCCAGGCTCTGGCCACCTCTGGCTTTTTTTGAATGATTTCACAGGTTCCTCATCTTCCTCCTCAATATCATCTAAAGAAGACAACTGGCTGTCTGCTATCTCCTTCAAAGCTGCAGCATCTGCATTGGCTTGAACAGTCTCCTGATCTGTTTTGGTGTCTTCATGTGGTTCCTCCTGTGGAACATTTATCTCTGGACTTCTTTCTTTGCTTCGATCCTCCTGGAACACCTTTATTTTCTTCTTTAAAACTTGGCCTGTGGTATCTATAGGTCTCTTTACTTTGAGAGCTCTTGGCATAAACATTCTTTTGGAATTTATTCTGTAAACATTAGAAAAACATTTGTAAGGGCCTATTCAATGTCAGTGTTTTGCAGGGATCTTTTCCCCCTCTAATTTCACAAATATAAATTATAGCGCCGCCGTTTCTCATAATCAGTGTGAATAAGCTAATACTTGGTACCAATGGAAAGACTGATGTTTTGTCTACAAACGACCACAAGCTCGACTGGATGCAGCCATCCTTGTGATCAGCAGAGGAATCAAAACATCCCGGTGTCTGCGGTGTGCGCGCTTTTCTCACTCACTCATTCCTGCAAGTTTGAAAGTAACGATCTCTAAGACGTAGCAAAGGTGAGTTAGCCATTCAGTGTTTTTGGTTCTAGAGTGGGAAAATACTTACTTACTTGGGTAGAAAATGTCAGTGTGTTATGTCTTGCTGTTTAATTGCTGCACACATTTATCTCCGACACGAAAACTTGCCGGTTGCGGATCACTGAAGCAGCAGACTCGTGTCAGTACTTGTGAGCCATGTGTACTATGGGGGTCATCTCAACATCACAAATGGGCATTAATGTGGGGGCTTTTACTTTTTAATTCGGGAGAAATCTCACCTCCACACTTCATTTTTTGCTCATAAAAACGTATAACAGTGCCTTTCGAAACTAAGTAAATTCTCATTTAATAAGTATAATTTATATCATTTTGTGTTCAAAACACATTCTCGGGCACAGTGTGTATCATTCTGCATTAGAAGGGCTCCAGCAAGATGCCAGGAATGAACCCAAAGTGACACAGTTGTGATCCAGAACCGGCAAAGTGATCCATTTCCGGCAAATATTTGCACCACACATAATGTGGCTTCACACTTTAAGTAGAAGGGCTACCCCATCCTGACTTCTTCAGCTAGCTAATGCTAATAAAATTTTAACTATTAGAGAAAAAATTACTCATAACCATCCCAAAGACATATCGTTCTCTTTGGATTCTTTCAGTGATGCCGGTATTTGGTTAGACTCTTTCTCTCCGATTGTTCTGTCTCAGTTATTTTCATCAGTCACTTCCTCCAAACCATCAACATGTCTATTAGACCCCATTCCTACCAAGCTGCTCAAGGAAGCCCTACCATTATTTAATGCTTCGATCTTAAATATGATCAATCTATCTTTATTAGTTGGCTATGTACCACAGGCTTTTAAGGTGGCAGTAATTAAACCATTACTTAAAAAGCCATCACTTGACCCAGCTATCTTAGCTAATTATAGGCCAATCTCCAACCTTCCTTTTCTCTCAAAAATTCTTGAAAGGGTAGTTGTAAAACAGCTAACTGATCATCTGCAGAGGAATGGTCTATTTGAAGAGTTTCAGTCAGGTTTCAGAATTCATCATAGTACAGAAACAGCATTAGCGAAGGTTACAAATGATCTTCTTATGGCCTCAGACAGTGGACTCATCTCTGTGCTTGTCCTGTTAGACCTCAGTGCTGCTTTTGATACTGTTGAACATAAAAACTTTATTACAGAGATTAGAGCATGCCATAGGTATTAAAGACACTGTGCTGCGGTGGTTTGAATCATATTTATCTAATAGATTACAATTTGTTCATGTAAATGGGGAATCTTCTTCACAGACTAAGGTTAATTATGGAGTTCCACAAGGTTCTGTGCTAGGACCAATTTTATTCACTTTATACATGCTTCCCTTAGGCAGTATTATTAGACAGCATTGCTTACATTTTCATTGTTACGCAGATGATACCCAGCTTTATCTATCCATGAAGCCAGAGGACACACACCAATTAGTTAAATTGCAGGATTGTCTTACAGACATAAAGACATGGATGACCTCTAATTTCCTGCTTTTAAACTCAGATAAAACTGAAGTTATTGTACTTGGCCCCACAAATCTTAGAAACATGGTGTCTAACCAGATCCTTACTCTGGATGGCATTACCCTGACCTCTAGTAATACTGTGAGAAATCTTGGAGTCATTTTTGATCAGGATATGTCATTCAATGCGCATATTAAACAAATATGTAGGACTGCTTTTTTGCATTTGCGCAATATCTCTAAAATTAGAAAGGTCTTGTCTCAGAGTGATGCTGAAAAACTAATTCATGCATTTATTTCCTCTAGGCTGGACTATTGTAATTCATTATTATCAGGTTGTCCTAAAAGTTCCCTGAAAAGCCTTCAGTTAATTCAAAATGCTGCAGCTAGAGTACTGACAGGGACTAGAAGGAGATTGCATATTTCACCCATATTGGCCTTTCTTCATAGGCTTCCTGTTAATTCTAGAATAGAATTTAAAATTCTTCTTCTTACTTATAAGGTTTTGAATAATCAGGTCCCATCTTATCTTAGGGACCTCATAGTACTATATCACCCCAATAGAGCGCTTCGCTCTCAGACTGCAGGCTTACTTGTAGTTCCTAGGGTTTGTAAGAATAGAATGGGAGGCAGAGCCTTCAGCTTTCAGGCTCCTCTCCTGTGGAACCAGCTCCCAATTCAGATCAGGGAGACAGACACCCTCTCTACTTTTAAGATTAGCTTAAAACTTTCCTTTTTGCTAAAGCTTATAGTTAGGGCTGGATCAGGTGACCCTGAACCATCCCTTAGTTATGCTGCTATAGACTTAGACTGCTGGGGGGTTCCCATGATGCACTGAGTGTTTCTTTCTCTTTTTGCTCTGTATGCACCACTCTGCATTTAATCATTAGTGACTGATCTCTGCTCCCCTCCACAGCATGTCTTTTTCCTGGTTCTCTCCCTCAGCCCCAACCAGTCCCAGCAGAAGACTGCCCCTCCCTGAGCCTGGTTCTGCTGGAGGTTTCTTCCTGTTAAAAGGGAGTTTTTCCTTCCCACTGTCGCCAAGTGCTTGCTCACAGGGGGTCGTTTTGACCGTTGGGGTTTTTCCGTAATTATTGTATGGCTTTTTCCTTGCAATATAAAGCACCTTGGGGCAACTATTGTTGTGATTTGGTGCTATATAAATAAAATTGATTTGATTTGATAACATCCAAATACCTAATGCAACAATACACAATAAAGGACATTCAGTTGCATTATGGCTCCATATAGCGGGACTTTAAAAAAGGTGATCCGGAACTGGGCAACCATCTGTACTGTCTTTCTTCTTTATATGCAAGATCTAAATACTTAAAGCATGGTATTTTTGTCATTCTTAGGTACGTTTAGTGGACTTCCATGTTTTCTTCTGCAGTAACTGTCAGTTCTATCACTTTATTTATTTTTCCCTTGGTGACATGGAGTTTCAGTGACCATAGGTATCTTTCACTTTTTTCCAATTCTTCTTTCCTCTCATCCACCATATACCCACTCACACCCAATTTGTATTTAAAATAAAAACGACTGATTAAATACGGTTCGGCTAAATGTTAATACTGACTACACATATCTGTATTTAATCTGTATCCCTTCTATTCTTACGCTAATTTTATTTTGCATACACTGTCGTATGTGCGTTCATGCTATCAGAGCATTTTATTGAGAAACAGTTAAATCATAACCAAATCATGTCTAAACGTTAAAAACATCGCTGACTCTTACCTTCTGAACCCCTTTTCAAAGCAATTCTAAGCGCACACTAATGACGCACATGTTCAGTTGCATGATGGGAACTGTAGTGCGTTTGTGTTTGTGTGCAACTTCAACTTCACCGGGTTCAGTGGTCACAGTTTAGTTACATTATTATGAAAATAAACTTAAAAAGTAAAGTAAGTAAAAAAAGTAAAGTAAAATCAAAACCTTGGCAACTTTTTTGATTGGGTTTCTTTTTGAATTCTTCTCAATAATCACTTGTATACGTATGCAGTTCATTTCTCTTAACCATTAATTTTCCCTTTGATTATGTATATTGATGATATCGGAATCTGTTACTGTAACTGTGATGATTTTTATTTTTAATTTTTGCAGGGACAGCAGTGACACCCCCACTCACTCCCGCAGAGTCTCACCGTGATGAGATCACTGATGAGGAATGAATAGACCTTATAGACAAACTATATCCCTGTAGAGACAATACTCACAATACATACAAGTGCAGATTGGACATTTTATTGTAAAGAGAGATTTTATTATTGAAATATTGATCAAGAAACGTTTTGGTGCAGGGGTGGGGGCCGAGGGGTTAGTGGACTTGGTTTCAGTGCAGAAGGTTCTTGGTTTAAACCCCACCATTGCCACATTTCTCCATGTAATGTGGAGTTGTGTCAGGAAGGGCATCCGGCGTAAAACTTGTGCCAATTCAACTTGGAGGTCCACCTCAGATCTGCAGTGGTGACCTGAGTGCAAAAAAGAGAGCAGCCAAAGAGACTTACTTTTTGATGGAGAAAAGCTTTACAAAACATTTTGGGTGTATTGCCTAAAACATTTTCAAGATGTTTCGGAGAGTCTACACTTTAATGTTTTCAAAACATTTCCCCAAAATATTTTACCGACCAAACCAAAATGTTTCTGAGATGTTTTCAAAACATCAAATTGTTTCCTGCGATGTCCATTCTTGGACATTTGATTAAATTGTATTTTGTAATTTTGCTATTACCCCGTGACCCTTAACTGAAGTAAGCGGGTACTGAAACTGGATGGATGATGGATTTTTATATTAACAAAATTACTATTTAGTTTATTATTCCATATTATTTCATGTTTTTAATATTGAAATACCAAATATATATATTTTCTAAATATTCTGATTATGCAGAATTTACTAATTTGCACTTATTTGTGAAAAGAATTTAAATTATGCACTTAAAATATATGGGTACCAATAATTCTGACCAGGACTGTAAAATTACATTCTAAGCATAATTAAAAGATTATCTAAATTAAATACAAATGTGTACTAAAACTGTAAATAGACTCAGCAGCTCACTGAATTTTACTTCTGATTTGAAGATCAAAAAGAAAACGCCTATGAAAATACAGGTCACTTTTTTTTAAGCAAAATGTGTTTTCTTAGGGATGCAAATAAAAAATAATTTTCATTAAAGTGCAGAGTTTGGTCCCCCCCCCCCCCCCCCCCTATTAATGTGTTCAATAGAAATCAATAGAAAACGAAAAAAATAGAAAAAGATCGCTCTGTTGGAATGTTGTAGTGTACTTTTATTATTGAAAGTTGTTCTGGGTGTTTTGTGTATTTATCAATAGAAAACAATATGTGAAATGTGGAAACATTTTTATTCCAACAAAAATATAAATAGATTTTTAAAAACTAATTAGGAATTCCGAACCAATGAAGTTACCTATACACTTGATAGTTGCGGATGACCACTCAAAAATTGGAAAAACAAAATCGCATTAAATACAAAACGGTTTTCTTCTAAATTACAGACCTTCACGTAGAAAATAAATAAAACTAGGAAACGTGTGCGTATAATAAATGCGTGAAGTCTTAACTGTGTCAGAATTCATTTTAGATTTCCAACAGCACCCGAAGGTGTCATCCGCGCATGCGCAGTGCAGCGCAGAGAGGCGCAGGCTGCAGGGTTTGAGCAGCCACTGTTCGCCCGCCGCAGAGGAGGGAATCCACAGCCCGCGGACGGCTCTTCCTTACAAGGACATGAACGAGAGAAACCTGCTTCTACACAACCCGAGGAATGGAAATATTTTTATTTTTATTCCACTTGAACAACAGTTTTTCCTCTGATGTCCACAGAAACCTTCGCGGTTCGACCCGACGGAGCGCATTTTTACCGCTGGGGAGCAGAATGGATGTAAAACACCGACACTAGACTCATTGTGTCAAAGAGACAAAAACAAGACAAATAACGGCAGCCGGGCTTGTGTTTGTCACTGAATGAGCGCTGAATGCTTTGCGGGAAAAGCACCTTTAGACTTTATTAAAGCCATATTTATTGTTGTTGCCTGTGGCGGGATGCGACCGCGTCGTGCTGCCCCGTGAGGTATATAAAAAATAATAAACCAAGAACATTCAGGGACAAATATGGATGAAGTTCAGGACGTCAGGGATGTAAAGAAGATCTTCGTTGCTCCAGCAATAAAGTCTTACGAGCACTACGACTTCTCCAGAGCCAAAATCTGTTGCAGCCTCACGTGGCTGGTGGCCAAAGCCTACGGGACAGGTAGGCTTTCAGCTCCCTACTCTGACCTACCTGCATGCTGCAGTATGGAACATCATCCAGGCCAAATTATCAGCGAAAAGTCACGTGACCATACAAAATACCGTGATATACAGTGCAGCCGTCACCTTTAATTATTCTGTAATGAAAATGTAATAGACAAATTATTTTGTTTTTGGTTTAAAAATTTACGATGACGTCATTTTACCTACACCGCTGCTGTGTGGAACATTATCCTTGCCAAATTTAAAATACTCACAATAATGTACAGTACAGGTTTTCTCTTTAATTATTGCATAACAATGAAAAAGGTAATGCACAAAATGTTCTGGTTTAAATTTTTTTGTGACATTTTATTATAAATGATCAGCATTGCTGCTGTATGGGACATTATACAAATGGTGACTGGTGAATGGAATGTCACCCCGAGGGATCATTATTGCCCAAGGCCGAAGGCTGCGGGCAACAATGATCCCAGAGCGGTGACACCATTATGCTGCCCGATAAGCCAGTTACCATTTGTTTTATTATACATCTGTGTAGTTAATAAATTTATCTTTACAATTGTGTGAAAAATTTGCTAAGTCATTTCCTGTTCAAACTCAGGATTCCTCATAATGTCAATACCCTTATCCTTAAGGTACCTGGATATCCCATACCGTATTCATGGTACTGTGTTTCAGCCTCTGGCCAGACTTGGAGCACAGCAGTGGGAAGCTTCTCAAACTCGTCAGGTGAAAAACCATGCAAATCTTTTCCCGTCGTCCTTCGCTAAAAACTCCTTGAACAGTGCGGAACTTTCCTTGATACTTTTCGCGGTACTCTCACTGTCTTTCTTGGATAGAAGAGCATTTATCCCATCAGTATCCATGGACACAAACCTTCTGCTCTCCGCCATGATGTCATCTGCGATGTCAAGTATGACACTACAATAATGTTCAAATACAATGCAAATTATTGTGTTTTTTTGGTACTGTGAATCCTGAATGGAGCAGGTTCACAGTATCTCAGTTCATAGAATACGAGGGTAGGCTGAAAAGTTCTAAGGCTCCCCATGAAGGAGTAATGCATTAACTGCATTATAGTGAGCCTTAGAACCTTTCAGCCTACCCTCGTACAACAGATTAGAATAAACCCTATGTTGTCATTGTATAGGGAGATAACACAAAAATTTTCTTTCCTATCTTGACATAGTGATATAACATGTCAGAATGCATGCATGCATTTTCTATACCCACGTACTCCAATTAAGGGTCATGGGGGATTGGAGCCCGTCCCAGTAATCATAAAGTGAATGGTGGGTACATCCAGGACAGGAAACCAGTCTGTCACTGGGCCACATATCGACAAAGTAACTCATTCATACTCGGACACATTTCTACAGTCAATTTAAAGTTTCCAGTTCACCTAACCTGCATGTGTTTAGAAGTGGGAAGGAGCCAGAGCACCAACAGGGAACCCACGCGAGCACAAAGAGAACATGCAGACTCCACCCAGAAAGGCCCAGGTGGGAAGCGACCCCGCCACCTTCTCGCTGTGAGGGAACAGTGCTAACCAATAAGCCACATTCATTATTATTATTATTATTATTATTATTATTATTGAGATCGATAGACGGATCGGTGCAGCATCTGCAGTGATGCGGTCACTGTATCGGACCGTCGTGGTGAATAGAGAGTTGAGTAGGGGGGCAAAGCTCTCGATTTACCGATCGATCTACGTTCCGATCCTCACCTATGGTCATGAGATTTGGCTCATGACCAAAAGAACGAGATCGCGAGTACAAGCGGCCGAGATGAGTTTCCTCCGCCGGGTGGCTGGGCGCTCCCTTAGAGATAGGGTGAGGAGCTCGGTCACTCGGGAGGAGCTCGGAGTCGAGCCGCTGCTCCTTCACGTTGAAAGGAGTCAGTTGAGGTGGCTCGGGCATCTTTTCCGGATGCCCCCTGGACGCCTCGCTGGAGAGGTGTTCCGGGCACGTCCCACTGGGAGGAGGCCCCGGGGAAGACCCAGAACACGCTGGAGGGACTACATCTCTCGGCTGGCTTGGGAACGCCTTGGGGTTCCCCCGGAGGAGCTGGAGGAGGTGTGTGTGGATCGGGAGGTCTGGGCGGCTTTGCTTGAGCTGCTGCCCCCGCGACCCGACTCCGGATAAAGCGGAAGAAAATGGATGGATTATTATTATTATTATTATTATTATTAATATTGATAATAAGACTTCCTATGGGATGCATGGATTTGAAACTTGGCTGTGTCTCAAGTTTTGGAGATAGAGACTGTTCAGATGTGGAATATATAGAAAGAATCCAGACAAAGGCATACTATCAAGAGCCATGATTTCATTTGCAGGAAGATGGTCCTGGGTTACTACTCTGTGTCAGTGTAGCTTCATTTGTTGACCTGGTACGATATGTCCTGTTGTTCCTGCAGGTGGCTATTCCGGCTTTTCTTTTGCATTCAATTTGCTGCAGAGGAACCGCTCTGTTTTCCATTGTTGCAGTCTGAATTATCATATGTAATACTTTTGTGATATTGTATAAATCAGCAGTGAATGGAATCGTGACACTCCATGACATTCACCGGCAGGTGTTATTATGTACGTATTTAAGCCAAACACTATCTGTATCCCTGCTTACTCTCTGATGGGCTGGATTCTGCTCCAGACCACACTGGCTGTGATGTCCACCCTAGACATGTCTATTCCATGTGACTTTATCAGACAAGCATTGATACCTACGGACAATTACAGACGTCCGATGAAAACAGATCACAAATGGGCAGCAGTTTGATTGATTGAATTGACTGAATAAAGCCCTGTGGTGTAAAACAGGCCTTTCGCCTATTATTTATGTAGTAGCGCGTTGCCTGCGGGGATCCACAGGCTCTAGACTGGGTAGTGTTTATAAAATAGGTGACTGACAATTTTTCAAGAGTGGTAATAAATTATGCAAAGTTTCTATAATGATTTGAACTAAAAGGAAATTAAAATGAGAAAGTTTTGTGATTAATTGTATTTGGCACATTTTGTTGATGTCATGTTTTACAACTGGCTAGGTTGAGATATTTCCTTTGTTCAGAGCTTGTCTGGTTATCAGGGACTGATCAATGGTGATGTCAATCAATCAATTTTATTTATATAGCGCCAAATCGCAACAAACAGTTGCCCCAAGGCGCTTTATATTGTAAGGCAAGGCCATACAATAATTATGTAAAAACCCCAATGGTCAAAACGACCCCCTGTGAGCAAGCACTTGGCGACAGTGGGAAGGAAAAACTCCCTTTTAACAGGAAGAAACCTCCAGCAGAACCAGGCTCAATGTCAAAGTCCATTGTTCACTGTTGTTACCTAATATCTCCAGTCTTTCTAAAAATATTAGTCCGGTGTTCATCCTTGACCCAAAATACATAAGCATATCAAATAGCAAATATCAACTCTCCCCAGTTTGCCCGTGATCAATGCTACACACACACACACACATACACACTTGCTCTTCAGGTTTTGCCTTGTGTTAACTTGTGCTAAGAAATATCTTCTTAGTCTCTCTGAACATTTCTGACACATTAAAGGAGTCCTTTAGTGGAGCAGATAATGCAAAAATCATGCATTTAGTGGTACAAGCACCACTTTTGGTCTGGTGATTTTCATTATATTAATTACCATATATGGTCAATTGGCCACTTGAAAATTCAAGATGGTGGCTATTTTACAAGGTTAGAAATCACTTATTTGCTATAGATTAAAATGATATTGATTTCAAATTTCATTTTGCTATATTTGAATTTGTTATTTATGATATTTATTTTTTATGATATTTATTTGTGTTTTATTTTAAATTATGTGCCACGTGAGCGTGACCTTTATTACATTTAGTATGAATAGTTTCTGTCCAGCATGTTTTGAAAGTCTACCTCTCGAAACTACTGCATGTAGGCTTATTAAAAGGTGTTTACTGTTGAATATATTGTGTTGTTGTTTTTAATATCTGCAGTCAACATAGTCAAATGGAAATTTATGTTGCTAAGAGTGTCATATTGTTGTTGGATCATGAAAAATCCAGTCAGCATGGTTGAAAGCCAACAATTTGACAAGATCACACAGATCAAATAAGTAATGACATTTTTGTGAGGAAAAAAATATTTTGGAGTCAACTTTGGGGCCATCTTGAAATTAGACACTATTTTGGATTTTACTGATGCTGTAAAACATAATTTGTGATATGTGCAATTCTATCTAAAAAGTAATTTTCCGTAGGGCATTTTGGTGGCCATCTTGGAAAAATCAAAGCTTTCTAGGATTTTCAAGTGGCCAATTGACCACATTTGGTAAGTACTACCATGGGAATCATCATGCCAAATTTGGTGCTTGTATCAGCATTTTTATTTATTTGCTCCATTACTTGTTTTCAAGTTGAAGATACAGTTATTGTGGTTGGCCCCTGAGGTACAGTGTACATTTATGTCAATCAGTGCTTGAAAGTCTTAAGTATAAGTGATTACCTTATTTTAATGTCAGTTTGGGATTAATAGGTTCCCCCATGTTTATAGTAGTGGAGTGCTCTCTGTTAGGTGGATGATGTCACACTTCTGTCTGATGCCTCCAGGTTCTTCTTCAGTTCCTTAGCTATTATTGTGAGGTTATGTTGGATCTTTAGGAAAGGGGGTTTCTTCATTCCTAGGTGTTTATTTGGGGCTCCTTGCACAGTTTTTAGTGGTACCTTGTGGTAATCTTTTAGAGATTACTTCTATGGAGGAATCTAACTTGTGGAGATGCAAAATGTTGCCCCAAAGGCCTTGCCTTTAGATTTTTATTTCCCTGTTCTTAAACAAATGAGGCACTGGTTCTCCAGGTAGGCCCTTAAATACAAGCAAAGGCACCCTAATTAAACAGTAATGATGCCATCCTTAAACCTTCAGAACCTTCAAAAAGTGATTTCTGCAGCCTTCCACGTTGTTTAATGGGGTATTCATCTGGTTGTGTAAATGTCTGACTAACTGGAAATCTGACATAATGATCATCTGAAACACTGACTGTAATGTTTGATGAGATGGAATACTGTATATATAGGCAGTTTTTAGCCAAGCTGTATGTAAATTTATGTATGCAACCAATGTTTAGTTTGACAGCATATTTAGCCATAATCGACCCAAATGTCAGTTAGTTTTAGTCGCACTTTAGATTATCTGAATGGGTTTAGTCTAGTTTTAGTTGACTAAAATCATCTGATATTTAGTCAACAAAATTGACAGGGGAGTTAGTTGGCTAATACCTAACCCAATACCAAGGGTCCTGAGTGATTTTCTGGTCTGATGGGGATTTGAACCAAGGAGCCTCAGGTCACAAGTCCACTGCTTTAACCACTTGACCATCACACCTTCGCTGGAGATACTTTTAAAATTAAGACTATGCAACTGTAGCTTCTGCAACATTAAAATGAGACAAAGACTGAAGCCAAGCATTTGAAGGTTTCTTCTGCTTTGGGTTTGCTGTACTTTGTTGAGTCTTAAAGGTATTCTGCTGCAGGAACCTGCAGAGCGCATAATTTCCTCAAGACTATGCTTGAAGTAACCCAGAAAACATACAGTTCCAGATCCTACACACATTTTTTTTTTCTGTCAAGACTGAATGAAATGGGCTTATTCCAAAAATACAGCAGCTGAAAGAGAGAGCGAGAGAGAGAGAGAGAGAGAAAGAGAGAGCGCTACAGAAATCAGATGAGCTCTTCTTCAGGTTCCTGCCCACGCTCCTCTGAGTGCTTCAAATGTGTGCACCTCATTACATCAGTGAAGCAACATATCAGCAATATGCAGCAAAAGAGATTCAGGAGATGAACAAACCAGCAGATGTTTTGCTCTCAGGAAGCAAAAAGAATAAGATCAACTTTATTTATCCCAAAGGAAATTATTTGCCAGAGTACCGAAACATTACCAGTAAACAGTGAACAATGACATTTTGACATTTGTACAAGATGTTCAGCAGTATTGCACATAACTCTGAGTAGCTGAATAACTCTGAATAACTCTGTTCAATTAGGTATTATGTATTTTTTAAACATTTGCACAAGATGTTCAAGTCTGAGTAACTGAATAACTCTGTTCAGTTATGTATTCATCCTGTAGAAGGGGAGGAGTTTTACAGCCTGATTGCCACAGGTAGGAAAGACCTCCTGTGGCGTTCTGTAGTGTACCTTGGTGCTCTGACAGGACATTAGTGTGGCTTGCAGGGGGTGGGAGGTTCTGTCCCGGATGCTGAGCAGTTTCCTCAGCATCCTTCACACTGACACCTCCACCACAGACTCCAGCTCAACCCCCAGGACAGAGCCAGCTCTCCAGATGAGCTTGTTGAGTCTGTTCATGTCAGCTGCCTTCAGCCTGCTGCCTCAGCACACTACAGACATAGAAAACATGGTGGTAAAGCGCTTTACAATTATGCCTCACATTCGCCCATTCACACAAACACACCGATGTCAGTTTGCTGCCATGCAAGGTGCTTACTACACATCGGGAGCAACTTGAGGAAGCCCAACGCTTAACCACTAGACCATCACCTCCCTCAAACAATTCCTACTCATAATGCATGTTATTATTTATTATACCACTTTATGGAGGACAAAAATGACTTGCGTATAAATAAATGTGCAGTTAAATATATTTTTGTCCTCCTCAATGCTCAATACAGGTCAACCAAATCATGTTCAGGCCAGAAATTCTTCTGTTTGAATTCAGAACCAGACAGTGAAAGTACTAAATCAGTGTATTTAAAGTGTGCAACTAATTATTATTTCCATTGTTAATCTTTTTGCTCCTCCAGATCCCACACTAATCATCATGAATTTTAGAATCTGGAACTAAAGAAGGTCTGGAAACTTTGCATTACAAATGTCTTAAGCAATTAATGAACAAATGGAGCAGTCAGTAGAGTGCAGGATACTGTTGGGTCAGACATGGAGGAGTAGAGCAGAAGATTGCACACTTTCTGATATTGGAGCTTGCTATGTATGGCGCCAACACCTTATTGAACGGGCATGCTCAAGAAAGCAGATTGATTTAATGTCAGAAGAGAATAATTTTTTATTTTACTTTATTTTTTAATGGTATAACAGGACCCTGTCTATCCACATGCAGTGCTGAGTTACATATACTAAATCTTGAATTCCAAATATCTCCAAGGTAGTGTAGCTCAGTCCGTCCTCCTTGTGGAGGATATACACAAGATAACACAAAGGATTCATTTCTTTTCAGGGTTCAGTCCCGTGTGCTACATTGTGCCAACCGGAAAATAATAAAATCTTTAATAACGCAGAGTGCATCAGTAGGTGACCCTGCTGATAATGATCAGGGTGAGCAGGTGATATTTTGTCTCTGTGTTGGATGGAGGATGGGTGCTTATGTTTGTATGTATTCAGACCCCCCCCCCCCGGGGTCACGATCACCCTGCTGATTGAACAGTGATGAACTGAATATCTTGACATTCAGCATTAATGCCTCTTTCAAAACCAGTTAATTAAAGGCTTTGGCTCTCTTATATATGCATAGTTTTCATTATCGGACAATTTTTCGGAAAAAATGCTTCTTGTCTCAGTGAAAGCTGGGAAGAAAGATTGCAGGACAAAAGAAAACAATGAATTATTTGTAGTCTGTGGTGGGTTTGCTTGAGGTGCTACACACACGCGTGCACATTGTCTGTCTGTAATGAGGCAGGCAGTGAGAGGGGTGTTCCCAGGGAGCTGAACAGAGACACAGACGGGGCGATGAGATGAATCGATTGGGTTCCACTCCCATTGCAGTTGCTATAGCAACGCTTAGATCTATCCACACGTATCGACGTCAAAATAGTGTCATAGCACGGTAATGAAAAAAGAAACACACTTCAGAAATAATGGCAGACAATCTGTTCACCCAAGGGATGAAAATCCTCAGTAAAGCCAAAAATCTGTTTTGGATGTGGAATGAATCAGTCATCACGATATACCAGTTTATCCTCACTTTATTGTGACTTGATTTTTAAGGGAATTTTGTTTTGCGACTGTCACAAGTCATGAAGTTCCAGTTTTTGTGTGTTATTTGTTTGTTTTCTTTTTTGTTCTCTGTCACATTCTTTAACGCTCTTTAATGTGGGTGGGTGCACGGCAGGGATTCTGGTTGGGTTGGGTGGGAATATGTTGTACATGTTCTTCGTGTTAGTGAGGGCACATTTTTAGCTGAGGCCAAAATATGGCCATTGGGTATTATGAAGGCCTTGTGTCTGTCTGTCCTTCTGTCTGTGCTCAGCATAAGTCCAGTCCTATTCCTGCCAAGGTCTTCAAATTGACAGGGAACATTCTTGGAACACAGACCTTGGACAGTTTGACCAGTTTGCTAACCTTGACCTATTTTAAGAGGTCAAAAGGTCACACTCTGTTTCCTGTTTTTATGCTTATACGGCTGAGGGTATTTTAGCATTGTGTTATATGTCTTTATCTATTAGGACAATCTGTTGACAATGATGAATCCAGGGTTCACTTAATTTGATCACTAATGAAATTAGGATATCGTACCTTGTTGGACTGTAATTGTATATACCTTTTCACCTAATATAAATAACTTGTGGAAAAAGATCTTTAACAGTGTAAGATTTGAACCATTGTGTCTTGAGTTATTTAATTGGTACCATTCATACACATGTGGTCAATATTGTTAAATAAATAAAGTTTGGCCTCAACATTCCATCTGGTTCCAGGAGTGCAGCAGATTAGGTCCTTACTGGTACTTGGCTGGGAGACCACTGTGCCTGTTTTTGCATGTAGGACTGCAATTGCGCCAATAAGGGCATCTGGTGTAAAACTTGTGCCAAATCCCAATGTGGATCTGTGCCAGATCCTGTGGTGACTTCAAGCAAATGGGAGCAGTTGAAAGAAAAAAAAATAGTGAGAATTTCCACAAAATTAAGAGTTGCATTCTTTATCTTTATATTATGTGCAGTGGTACCACATGTAGGGGTATTGCTTTTGGTTCTTGTGTGTCCATCCATGTGTGAACAAAATAACTAAAATAAAAAATAACTCGAAGGATGTTGATCTGATCTGGATCTGGACCTGGACTTGTTTGAATTATTGAAGGTCAACAAAGGATGAAGTGATGTGATTTTGGTACAGGTCACTGGCCAAGGTCAACATTTTGGCTCAATGGTCTTATATATATATATATTATGGTTACTATTTAACACAAACATGAATTTATACAGTGCACGTGGAAAGTATTCACAGTGCTTCACTTTTTTCACATTTTGTTCTGTTACAGCCTTATTCCAAAATGGATGAAATTAATTTTTTTCCCTCAAAATTATACAGACAATACCCCATGATAACTGTGATTTTTTTTTAGAGAATTTTGCATATTTATTAAAAATGAAAAAACCCAACAACTAAGAAATCACATGTACATACAGTAGTGTTCAAAAGTTTAGATACCCTGACAGAAGTTTTGGTTTTATAGCCATTTTTCAGAGAATATGAATGATAACATCAAAACTT
The DNA here is from genome assembly GCF_902500255.1 of Thalassophryne amazonica. NCBI lineage: Eukaryota > Metazoa > Chordata > Actinopteri > Batrachoidiformes > Batrachoididae > Thalassophryne > Thalassophryne amazonica. Next base: position 54,131,495 of record NC_047112.1, read on the forward strand.
GTTTCACTCATGGTTAGTGGTTGGGTGAAGCCATTTATTGTCAAACAACTGTGTTTACTCTTTTTAAAATCATAATGACAATAGAAACTACCTAAATGACCCTGAACAAAAGTTTACATACTCCTGTTCTTAATACCATGACAGCTTGGAGCCTTTTGTGGTTGTTGTGGATGAGGCTCTCTGATGGTTAAAAAAAAAGTCTACAACTTCTTCTGGGTGCCAGGGTGTCTTGGTGGCTTTCCTCACTCTTCTCCTTCTTGCAAAGTCACTCAGTTTTTGAGAACTGTCTCCTCCACACAGATTTACCATAAAGTATCATACGGTTTATATTTCTTTATAACTGATGTAAGTGACTCTTCTAGTTTTGAATAATACTCGATCACAAACAAGATGTTCATACAAGTGGGCAATGCAAGATCATTGTTCCACCATTTCATACTTTATGGAAAAACAGCTATATCTCATTCCAGGTACAATTTAAGAGCTGAGATGATGTGAGAATAATGGTACTTCGATAAACACTGTTGCCGAAGATTCATGAAGCCATTTAGATCTGTAATTCTGTTTTATAAATCACATATGTTCTGAAGTTTTGCAAATACTAATGAGCTTGATTTCATTAACAATTTTTGACAACCTCTGTTTTCCACTTGTTTTCTCACCCTGTAAGTAAAAACACTGACAGACAATCCCTTTTTCTTCCATCCTTTTTTTTACAGACAGCATCCCAGCAGACCTTAGGGACCCCTTCTACACTGACCAGTATGACCAGGAGCATCTCAAGCCGCCTGTAGCCAGCCTACTGCTGTCTGCAGATTTCTACTGCAGGGCTGGAAGCCTCATCCTAAAGAGTGATGCAGCCAAACCCCTGCTGGGTCACGACGCTGTCATCCAAACGCTAGCGGAGCGAGGCCTCTATGTCACTGACCAAGAGCGACTGGTGACCGAGAGGGACCTCAGAAAAAGGCCTCTTCAAATGGTAAGAGAAGTTATTCATCCTTTTTTGAAGCTTGACGATGCTGACAAGAGGTCATAGGAAAGTAGATGGCTATTTGTTTTTAACTGTATCTCCATTTCTCTATTTGGGGTTTTCCAGCACTACAGTTTGTCTTAGCACTTTTCTCAGCACCCAAGGCTTATTTTATGTTAATCATTTTTTTCTTTTTCTTCTAGTCAATGCAGCAAGGTTTTTTTGGTTAGGTTTAAAAAAAAACAAAAAACTTAGGGCTTAGAAATAGTAGGGCTAACCTATGCTGCAAAACCAAATAAACTGAAAATACTCAAAATGTTTGTCGTAACTTATTACCTAAGAATGTTTAAGTAGCAATAACAATTGTATTACTTAAAATATTTGAAAAAATATATTGCTTAACATAACTTAATTGATTTAACCTTTTAAGTAAACTGAACTAAATTGAGTTAAATCAACTTAAATGAGCATAACAGTATAAAAAAAGGATGTGGAAACCCACTTATTCCACTTAAGGATCTCAGTGTTCTTGGCATAGCAAGAGGTGAAGCTCCATACAGTGCTCCATAGCAACAGATTCCCCCATGGCTCTATTCTGCCGCCGCCATGTTGGACTGTTAGACCCATACAGTCTATGGCCAGACCATATGATGTGGCTGTCAAAAGAAGCCAAAATCACATAGGGTCCTACAGATGTGAACTTTATTTTTGTCTTTTTCTCATACTTTGATACTTTAAAAAAAATAAAATGAGTACATTCATACAAGGGTAGCCTTAACACATTCATAATGTTTAATGAACCCCTCCAACCCCATAGTCAAATCAAACTGTTAGTGCAAATGGTAATTGGACTGCATTTATATCGTGCTTTTCCATCTGCATCAGATGTTCAAAGTGCTTTACAATAATGCCTCACATTCTCCCTGATGTGAGGGTGCTGCCATACAAGGTACACACTACACACCGGGAGCAACTAGGGGATTAAGGTCCTTGCCCAAGGGCCCTGATTTTCTGGTCAGACTGGGATTTGAACCGAGGATCCTTTGGTCTCAAGCCCAACACTTAACCACTAGACCATCACCTCCCCTAAACAAACTGTACATATCTGTAAAAGGATGTTATGCCGTATTAACAGCATTGTGAAACTTCCTTTCAAAATCAAAGCTGACGTTGGAATCTTAGTTTTCTTTGCGTTTGCGTTACTTCACATTGGCTCAACATCTTGAATGTGTGATTATTAGAGTGTGGTTTGAACCTCATATTTCTGTCCGAAGTGATCCTGTTCATTTTTTTTTTCCATTTTTTTCAATTTATTTTCATTTATATAGCGCCAAATCACAACAGAGTTGCCTCAAGGTGCTTCACACAAGTAAGGGCTAACCTTACTAACCCCCAGAGCAACAGTGGTAAGGAAAAACTCCCTCTGAGGAAGAAACCTCAAGCAGACCAGACTTAAAGGGGTGACCCTCTGCTTGGGCCATGCTACAGACATAAATTACAGAACAATTCACAGAAACAATTCACAAAACGAATATACAGGAAATGCTGTTGGTGCACAAGACAGGACGATTTCCAGCACAAATACAGTTCCCATCTCTGGATGGAGCTGCACCTTAAACAGAGAGAAAAAAACAGAACCAGACATCAGAAAGACAAGAAATACAGTATAATTTGTCAGCATTAAACAACAAGAAAAAACAAGAAATCCTAAGATGATCACCGGCCACTAGCCGTAAGCTTCACTAAAAGACCCAGAATTTAGGTAAAGTTGAGGCTGCGGCCCACTTAGTTTCCTAATAAATGAAGTAAAAGAGTAAAAAGCGTAAAACAAAACTATACCGTTATGCTAGCCATACGAAAGGGAAAATAAGTGCGTCTTAAGTCTGGACTTGAAAGTCTCCACAGAATCCGACTGTTTTATTGACACAGGGAGATCATTCCACAGAACAGGGGCACGATAAGAGAAAGCTCTGATGCTCTGTGACCCGCAGACTTCTTATTCACCCTAGGGACACAAAGTAGTCCTGCACCCTGAGAACACAAAGCCCGGGCCAGTACGTAAGGTTTAATTAGGTCAGCTAGGTAGGGAGGTGCCAGTCCATCAACAGTTTTATAGACTAGTAGCAGAACCTTAAAATCTGATCTCACTTGTAGCTATTCTGATCTCAGCTGCTAAAAAAGCAATTACAAGACGATGGCTACTTCCGGATTCCCTCACCATATCTGAATGGATAAAATAGTGAATGACATACGTAATGGAAGCAATTACTTACTCTATCAAGCTGAAAAAACCTGCTTTTGTTAAATTATGGTCAAGCTGGGTCAAATACATTAAACCTCTACAACCAGACTTTGTGGAGGTACAACTTAACTGAGGGCAACAGATTTTTTTTTTCTACTCTCATCGGTTACTTTACCATTCCACCTGGCAATATTTATTGTGTAGGTGTGCATCGTCTCTCTCCCTTTTGAGTTCTTTAAGTTCCAAAATGTTTGTTCTAAAAAACAACAACAAAAAAAAAAACAACAGGTGGTGGAATGTATAGAAAACCTTTTTGTACTTGTGAGGTATATGTTGTAAACCACTATTTGTAAATAAAGTATTTCAAAAAAAAAAAAAAAAAAAAATCTGATCTCACTTGGACAGGAAGCCAGTGAAAGGATGTCAAAATGGGTGTAATGTGGTCGAACTTTCTGCTTTGTGTCAAAAGTCTGGCTGCAGCATTTTGAACCAACTGGAGAGCCCTAATGCTGGACTGCGGTAAACCAGAAAATAGAACATTGCAGTAGTCCAATCTAGAAGAGATAAACAAATGGATCAGGGTCTCAGCATCAACCATAGACAGGATGGGACAAATCTTTGCTATATTTCGCAGGTGGAAAAAAGCAGTCATCATAATATTTCTAATGTGGAGGTCAAAGGACAATGTAGGATCAAAAATTACCCCAAGGTTCCTCACTTTGTCAGTGTGATGTATGACACACGAGCCTAGGTTAAGCGTTAGCTGGTCAAATTGATGCCGATGTCTCACTGGACCAAGAACCATCATTTCAGTCTTATCAGAGTTTAAAAGTAAGAAGTTTAGACCTCCAACTTCTCACTGATGCAAGGCAATCTTCTAAGGATTTTATGTGAACGAGATTACCAGCAGTTATCGGCATGTATAACTGAGTATCATCAGCATAGCAGTGAAAGGTAATCCCAGAATGCCGCAATATGTGCCCAAGGGGCGCTATATGAAGGGAGAAAAGCAGGGGGCCTAAGATGGACCGCTGTGGAACCCCAAATTTCATGTCACTAAGGTTAGAGGTAGTGTTACTGTACAAAACACAGTGAGAACGACTGGTCAAGTATAACGTCAGCCATGCAAGGGCACTCCCAGTAATCCCAAAATGATTTTCCAGCCTATCAAGTAGAATATGATGATCCACGGTATCAACTGCAGCACTGAGATCTAACAGCACCAGAACTGTAGTGGTGTCCAAATCCATCGTAAGCATAAGATCATTCACCACTTTAGTGAGAGCTGTCTCTGTGGAATGCTATTTTCTAAAAGCAGACTACAGTGGCTCAAAGAGATTATTCTCAGTAAGATAGTCCACGAGCTGCCGTGACACCACTTTTTCCAGAATTTTAGAGGAAAATGATAGATTTGATATCGGCCGATAGTTTTTCAGTACACTAGGGTCAAGATTAGGTTTCTTAAGTAATGGTTTAATCACTGCAGATTTGAAACATTTAGGAATAGATCCAGAAGTTAAGGAAAAATTAATCATTTCCAGCACAGTTGGCCCAAGAGTGGGCCACAGGTCCTTAAACAGCTTTGTTGGTATAGGATCATATAAACAGGTTGTGCTTTTTGTTGACATTGAGTTTTGTCAGCATGCCTCGTGAGATACTATCAAATTCTGTAAATCTAGGTAATACTTCAGTAATGGCGCCCACCTCAGTAGCAGGGCGTAGTGGCTGGGTTAGGGAATGCTGGGATATGTTTAACCTAATGTCTTCAATTTTCTTCTCACAGTAATCCAGGAAATCTTGTGCTGTAAAAGGAGAGCGAACTGTAGGTGGTTGTCCATGAATAAATGTTGCAACCGTGTCGAACAAGAACTTTGAGTTATGCTTGTTTTTGTTGATTAAATCAGAGTAATAGGTCTGCTTTGTAGCCAATAGTGCATGCTTATAGTCTAAGATAACGTCACGCCACGCAAGGTGGAATACTTCTAATTTTGAACGACGCCATTTCCGTTCTTGACCTGTGGCCTTATGCTTGAGGTCACGCAGGTAATCATTGAACCAAGGTGACTGTTTTGGGGGAGTGCGGTTTTAACACAGGTGGCGCAATCATGTCGAGTGTAGTTTTGAGCACTGAGTTTAAACTATCCACAAGACTGTCTACTGATTGGGTATTTGCCAAATGTGAAGCTAAGGCATCAAATCAAATCAAATCAATTTTACTTATATAGCGCCAAATCACAACAAACAGTTGCCCCAAGGTGCTTTATATTGTAAGGCAAAGCCATACAATAATTACGGAAAAACCCCAACGGTCAAAACGACCCCCTGTGAGCAAGCACTTGGTGACAGTGGGAAGGAAAAACTCCCTTTTAACAGGAAGAAACCTCCAGCAGAACCAGGCTCAGGGAGGGGCATTCTTCTGCTGGGACTGGCTGGGGCTGAGGGAGAGAACCAGGAAAAAGACATGCTGTGGAGGGGAGCAGAGATCAATCACTAATGATTAAATGCAGAGTGGTGCATACAGAGCAAAAAGAGAAAGAAACACTCAGTGCATCATGGGAACCCCCCAGCAGTCTAAGTCTATAGCAGCATAACTAAGGGATGGTTCAGGGTCACCTGATCCAGCCCTAACTATAAGCTTTAGGAAAAAGGAAAGTTTTAAGCATAATCTTAAAAGTATCATCAGGCAGTTTAGCTTCAAATTTAATCTTAGTTGAGGAGTTGATGCATCGCCGTAGTGATATATAAGGTTGTTGTTCCACTGAACACGGCAGCGAAACTGTAAGCTTAATAAGTGAGTGAACAGAGACCACTGATGTAAGAGGCATGATGTCAATATTCATGACAGCAATACAACGTGCGAGAACCAAAGTCAGGGTGTTTCCACTAATGTCGTCGAGTCCCGAATGCATTGCCGAAATCCTAATGCATCCACAATTTACACAAAATGATTTGCAGAGGGGATCAGAAGGCTTATTTATATGAACGTTAAAGTCACCAATAATCAGAATGTTATCTGCACTAGTTGACAAGTTAGAGATGAATGCACCACATTCATTGAAGAATTCAGAATATGGGCCAGGAGGCCTATATACAGTGACAAAGTAATACGACTGATTTTTATTCTTCTGACCTTGGCAATGCGTAATATCCTGAGCAGAGAGGAGAATCAGATGCTCAACCGAGTTATATTTGTGATCCCCAACAGCTAATAAGCTAAACCTAGATTTATAAATAAGAGCAACACCCCCGCCTTGCTTCGCATTACGAGGGACGTGACTAAATGTATATGCTGGTGGGCAGGCCTCATTTAAGGGGAGGACAGCTGTAGGTTTAAGCCAGGTTTCAAATAACCCAGTCATATCTAAGTGATGATCAATAATTAGATCATTAATTAACAATGATTTTGAGGATAGTGATCTTATGTTGATTCCTGTTCATGCCTTATTTCCACTATAAACAAATCACTGTTCAGCAAACAGGAAGAATTGCTGTATTTTTAATTTAGCTACAATCAAGACATTCATTCATATTTTGTATGTGAGTATATACACAGTTTTGTAAATGTCTTTCTTTTTTTTGTTCTGCTAATTTTTTCATGTTTACTGTATCATAGCTGATGCATATTTTTTGATAGTTTGTGTCTCCCTAATAAAATTTGATCCATTACCCATGTTTATGGTTGAAAGAAAAGTGTCAGTATCATTTGTTCTGGTGTATTGAAGGAAATAATTAAAGAAGGTGGCACGAGATGAAAGAGTCACATCAGCAGTTTTCTAATGACAAGCTGGCTCTGACCTCAAGGCCAACACTGTTTCTGTGGCGTCTCACTCCTGTGATGTCTCATCTTTGTCTTTGTGGGCTCTGAGCTTGCGAGAAAGTCAACAGCATGCTATTTAGAATGAGGGATCTCAATAGGAGGCTTTACTGCTTCGCTGAGTTGCAATTGAGACACAATTAGGACACAGTATGCCTGCAGTCTGTTTGCAAAGTCTGGCTGGTTTTAATTGGTCTACAATGCTAATTTAAAAGTTATTTAAGTTTTGGTTGGATTTGCTTTTTGAGTTTACAGCTGGGATTTAGATTTTTGAGTTTTCCTGTTTTGCTATGTTTTTAGAGGAAGCTTTTTGTAAATGTTGCATTTGAGTCTTAATTTAAACTCGAAATGGGAAAACTACTTAATGCAAGCAGCACCCATGTGTCATTCTGTGTCTTTTTATTGTTGCTTCGAAGGTGTAAGTAGTTTGGAAAAAAAAAAAAAAATATATATATATATATATATATATGTATGTAAGTCCCTTCGGCTGCTCCCTTGTTTTTGCACTCGGGGTCACCACAGCAAATCCAAGGTGGATCTGCATGTTGAATTGGCACAGGTTTTACGCCGGATGCCCTTCCTAACGCAACTCCACATTACGTGGAGAAATGTATATATGTGGTGGGCACAGATAACCAAAAAATAAACTTCGATAACAGATAAGATAACTGAAAAGTTATCTTTGATAAAGATAAACCGATAAACCACCCAAAAATGTATCGGAAGTTACAGATAATTGATAAATTCCGGTGTTGTCTATGGGACATTTGCAGTTACTAAAGTGCTGAAATTGATTTTTAAACACGATCTTTAGGTCTTAAAAGACCTAAAGAATAAGCAAGAATGTTTGACCATGCTGCCCCCTGCAGGAAGCAGCACAGACAAATCTTGAGAGCACCCACAAAATCAACTCTTTACTTATCATAATCATTTTTCTTTCAACATTCTGCTCCTGCTGGAAGCTCTTGTTTACAACAGCGATCCCACCACAGAGACATACCAAAAACAGCCATAAGGCCAACTCCCTATCAATTTCAACATGCCGGTCAGGCGGAGGTCTTGAAAAATAAAGTCATACTAACTTATGTTTTTTTTTAAAATACTGATAGAATAACTCCATTAACGTCAATTATGTCACTTGTACAAAGTTAAAATATAACATATATCTTTTAATGTTGAATAAGGCACTAATTCTGAGGTTTTGTAACAAACACAGACCGCAAAGCATTCTGGGTAAAAGTGCTAAACAGTGATTGGTTCAGTAATCCATTATGTAAACCAACACGTTAATGTGACATGTGTTGGTTTAAAGATAAATGTGCTTTTTTAAAATATTCCATTTTTATTTGTAAAAACAGGCATTTTTACGGAGCCCTGGAAGTGTCATCACAATTGCATGTTTTAAAACTTTCATGATGTTGTAAAACGTGCACTCAATATTAGTAAGTAAGTAAGTAAATTTATTTATATAGTGCCTTTCACAGACATAAGGCCATGTACACACGTTGTCGGGTATTTGTAAAACCGAATATCTTACCTTTTCAGTTTGGGGAAAAAACTTCATCCACACGACGTCGTTTAAAAAAAAAATCCTTCCACATCGAACCGTATAAATGTGTTGTAATTAGTCTGCCAAACCTTTGGGTGGCGGTACTGATTAAAATTCTGTCCAATCAGGAGCCTTATTCTCTTGTCGTCACTTCCACAAAAACTAAAAACATGGTGCCAACCTCGTTCCTGTGGACCGATAAGGAGTCGGAATTACTTCTAACCGTAGTTTTAGAATACAAAGTTAACATATATGCACACAAAAAGCGCCTGGACAATGGACAATACCAACACTTTGAGAGCAGCCATGTACCCAGATGTTTAATACTGCCATGAACACTCCTGGCCAGTAGATGGCAGTAGCGGCCTTGAAAAAATGTCAAACAAAATTCCAGATGATCCGTGTCTGCTACATTTAAGATGCGTGGAATTTAACAAATGCAAATACACTAACGTCTATAAACCCAGAGAATATATTCACGAGAGTTTTAGGCACTAGAGTTTAATGCTGTTATCTGTGGACCCTGAACAGAGTGTCTGAAATGCATTTGTCCTGTCGTGAACATCTGAGATTACCTTATGCTACCCATAATGCATTGCTGCCTGGCACAGCATGTGCTCACAAAACCTTAAAAATTAGCACATTACTTTAAAACGAAAACATATATCTGATATTTTCACTTTATAAACTTCAGACATGACAATAATTTTAAATAACTTGTCTAAAATGAATGGTTAAAATTTGAACCATAAGTTAAACATGTATGCCTCTGGATGACTTGGTGACATTGCAATTATATTAGTATGGTATTAAAGGAAATGACTTTTTTTTGGTTACCAGTTCTCCTTTGCTTACAGACGATAGAGTGGTTTCTGATTGCAGAGGGTAGAACAACATGCTTATTAGGAAACTTTTAACAGGTAGGTCTCAACAACTTTAACAGTTTTAAAAATGTTTTTCACTGTTCAGCTTAGTTTAGTACGTTAACGGTCTAAATGTTATCGGACGGTAATTCATCGGAAGATAATTAGTCCGTTGATCGTTTTTAAATTTATCTAAAAAGATAATCCGATAATAAAAACATTATCTTCGATAATTATCTGTTATCCTATTATCGGAAGTGTGCCCACCACTGTGTGTGTGTATATATATATATATATCCATCCATCCATCCATCCATCCATCCATCAATTTTCTTCTGCTTTATCCGGAGCCGGGTCGCGGGGGCAGCAGCTCAAGCAAAGCTGCCCAGACCTCCCGATCCACACACACCTTCCCCAGCAACTCCGGGGGAACCCAAAGGCATTCCCAAGCCAGCCGAGAGACGTAGTCCCTCCAGCGTGTCCTGGGTCTTCCCCGGGGCCTCCTCCCGATGGGACGTGCCCGGAACACCTCTCCAGCGAGGTGTCCAGGGGGCATCCGGAAAAGATGCCCGAGCCACCTCAACTGGCTCCTTTCGACATGGAGGAGCAGCGGCTCGACTCCGAGCTCTTCCCGAGTGACCGAGCTCCTCACCCTATCTCTAAGGGAGCGCCCAGCCACCCTGCGGAGGAAACTTATCTCGGCCGCTTGTACTCGCGATCTCGTTCTTTTGGTCATGAGCCAAATGTCATGACCATAGGTGACAATTGGAACGTGGATCGATCGGTAAATCAAGAGCTTTGCCCCCCTACTCAGCTCTCTCTTCACCACGGCGGTCCGATACAGCGACCGTATCACTGCAGATGCTGCACTGATCCGTCTGTCAATCTCACGCTTCATCCATCCCTCACTCGTGAACAAGACCCCAAGATACTTTCTTTCTTTCTTTAATATTTATTTCATTTAAAAGAAAAACAGAAAAGCAAAAACAAAGCACCACAATACCAGAATGAAAAGGAGCAGAAAGAAGAACAAGTCTTATGATTTCTGCCCCTTTTAACAATACAATCTTTCAATATCCAGCATCATAGTCAACATTATTTAACAGATTGCATTTCTTTAACTTGTCACATACCACTGACCTATTTCATAATTATGACCATTAATTAATAGATTACATCTCTGACAGGTTACATTTAAACTTAAGACACTCCAAACATTATTAACAGTTTACCTTTTTTTTTTTTGACTTTCTTGCAGCCCACTGACTTATTTCATAGTTTCATACTTACTTAATACATCTAATTTAATATGTTTTTTAAATAATTTAAGTGACCTTAATTCTTTAATTTCTTTATTAAGATTGTTCCATAATTTGACACCATTTAGTGCAATACTCCTTTCCTTTACTTTGGTTCTAAATCTTGGTTTTTTAAAGACTTCTGTTCCTTTCAATTTGTAACTACTTACTCTTTTTTCAAACATATTTTGAATGTTTGTTGGTAAAGTATTTTTATTAACTTGGTATATTGTTTGTAATATTTTCAAATCGACTAAATCATGAAATTTAAGTACCCTATACTTAATAAACAATGGATTAGATGGATCTCTAAAACCACTGTTACTAATCACTTTTAAAGCTCTTTTCTGCAAAATAAATAAAGGTTGTTTATAGGTTGTATATGTTGATCCCCAGATTTCTACACAATAAGTTAAATATGGGACAATCAATGAATTGTACAATGTTAATAAACCATAACTATTTAATGAATATTTTACTTTATGCAAAACAGCAATGGCTTTTGCTATTTTTCCTTTTATGTAATTTATGTGTGACTTCCATGTAAGATCTTCATCAATCATGACTCCTAAAAATTTCATTTCTTTTACCCTTTGTATATCCATTCTATCTATTTGTAATGACACATTATTTTTTTTGCTCTATCATTAAACAATATAAAATTTGTCTTATTAATATTTAGTGACAGTCTGTTTATATCAAACCAATGTTTAACTTTTTCCAACTCTGTATTTATCACTTGTGCTACTTCCTGTATATCTGATCCAGAGTTGTATCATCAGCAAATAAAATGCTGCCAAGCACATTGGATACATTCACAAAATCATTGATATACAAAATAAACAGTTTGGGTCCAAGTACCGATCCTTGTGGTACTCCATAAATAATGTTACACAATTCTGATTTGGTATTATTTATCTGAACAAACTGTTTTCTATTTTCTAAGTAGCTTTTTACCCACTGATGTGCAACACCTCTTATTCCATATTGTTGTAACTTGTGAAGCAATCTTGAGTGGTCTATAACATCAAAAGCCTTTTTCAGGTCGATAAAAATACTTACAAAATAATCCTTATTATCTATTGTTGTTGATATTTTCTCTATTAGTTCCATAATTGCCATAGCTGTTGAATGTTTTGTTCTAAATCCATACTGAGCATTATTTAAAATATGATGTTTCTCAATAAATTTATCCAATCTTGTCACAAAAACTTTTTCCATAATTTTAGAAAACTGTGGAAGCAATGATACTGGCCTGTAATTAGAAAAATTATGTTTGTCTCCATTTTTATATAATGGGACTAACTTAGCAATTTTCATTTCATCTGGAAAAATCCCAGTTGACAGAGACAGATTACAAATATAAGTAAATGGTTCAATAACAGTTTCTATTATACTTTTTACAGTCATCATGTCTAAATCTTCATGGTCAGTTGATCTTATAATATTTCTTATTTCATCTTTTTCCACATTGTCCAGGAAAATACTATTGACCGTATTTACCAATGTATGTAATTTATCTTCTATTATTGGTTTATTTCCCACCAGACTTGATCCTACATTTGAAAAATAATAATTAAACCCATTTGCAACTTCTTTTATATCATATATCTCTTTATTTTCCTTAAAGTAATTTGGAATAGTTGCTTTCGCTCCATCACTATCAGTCACACTTTTTATAATTCCCCATGTTACCCTCATATTATCTTTACTCTTATTTAGTTGTTCACTGTAATAATCTTTTTTGGTTTCCTAATTATTGTTAATAGTTTATTTTTATATTTTTTGTATTTATGTTCTGATTCCTTTGTTTACAGTTTTAAAAAGCACCTGTATAAATAGTTTTTCTTTGCACAAACATTTTTTATTCCCTTTGTCAGCCATGGTTTATTTACTCTTTTCTTACTAATTTCAATTAATTTACAATTTTTATTGTATGATTTCATCAATATTTTCATAAATGAGTTATATGCTACATTAACATCACTGACATAAACTCTTCCCAATTTTAATTTTTAAGGTCATATTTTAATGCCTCTAAGGCTTTTACTGACTTATCTCTTTTAACGTTTATAACAGTTTTTTTGTTGTACCTATTTTTATATTTAAATATTGAAAAAAATTGGTAAATGATCGCTAATATCTGTCATGAAGATCCCATTCTTGATCATTTCATCTGTTCTGTTTGTAAATATATTATTGATTACCGTTGCACTTTGAGATGTAATTCTGGTTGGTTTTGTTATCAAGGGGAATAACCCCAAACCATACATTGAATTCACAAAATCACTTAATCTTTGGCAACTGGAGCTTTCTATGTTAATGTTAAAGTCCCCACACATAAAAAGCGTTTTGTTTTTAATTTGATGGAATAATTCAATTATTTTATCTGTAAATTTCACAACACAAGAATCTGGTGCTCTGTATACACAACTGATTAGAATATTCTTAGATGTTTCATGTACAAGTTCCACTGTTACAATTTCTATGACATCATTCATAATTGTCATTTCTTCAACAATTGTACACATCAGATCTGTTTTTGTATACAGAGCAATACCACCGCCTTTTTTATATCTTCTGTTTACAAAATACAGCTCATATCCCTCCATTTGAACTTCATCCATGAGATCATCTTTAAACCAAGATTCAGTGATTGCAACAATACTAAATCTATTTTTAAACTGATTTAAATAAGCTTTTATTTGTGACATTTTACAATACAAGGTTCGGCTGTTTATATGTATGAGTGACAGGGTATCTTCTGCAATTTTTTCATTATTCAGCTGTTCTACCGTATAATACTCACAACCAATTGTTTTTAAGTCAAATATACTTTCATCAGTATTAGTGTCTATGTCATATATTTTATCATCTGTTTCCATGTTTGATCTGATTTTTTGTTGGTCCAATTACCAACAGACTTCATATTTGATTGTCTATTCAGGTCTGTATTTCGTAAGGTCCTCCATGTTTTTGATTTGTATACCGTTTGTTCCTTCTTTTACTCTAATCCACACCCTACAATTCCAGACCCATGTAGCAACAATGTTTCTGTTTTCTTAGTAGTCTTGCTTCCCTAGCAATATCTGCATTTTTTTTCGTTAGATGCTCATTTATATAGACACTCGTTCCTTTCAAATTCCTTGCTTGTCTTAATAACGCATTTTTATATTTTCTGCTTGTAAATCGTATAACAATGTTAGATAGTTTATTTTTTCTATCTTTAGTTGGAACAGTCTGATATTGTGTCTTGATGGATGGCAACACCTTTTTGATATAAAAAGTTTGTAACTTGTTCCAATGATTGTCGTTCTTCAGGTGGTGCATCCTCCCCACTAGCTCCACCAGAATCCACCACCCTTGCATATGTCCGATGTTTTGTTTCTAGTCCAGATATTATAACATCATCTTTTCTAGTGAATTGTTCAAGTTCATCTACACGTTGCTCAAGTTTCTTAATGATCTTGTCCTTCTCTTTAACCAGATTTTGGAGTTCTTTATTCTCCACCATCAGTTTGTCTAAATTAGACGTCTTTTGATATACGGTTTAATAAGGTCTTTATCTCCTCTATATCTTCCTCGAGTTTATCTGTTTTCCTGGGTGGTGCCATGCCGACTGTCGTGGCTCAGTATGGCCAATATTGATTACAAAAACAATTCTCACCAGTAGCCTCCACCACCACAGGTCCGGTAGCCGCACACCAACCCTTCCCGTTGCCAACCTCGATCACAGCCGCCCCCAGCCACGGTCGTAGTTACCGCTAGTCACGGATGTAGCCGTAGGCAGCCTCAGATGTAATCGCCTCCAGCCTCAGATGTCACCGCCGCCGCCAGCCCCGGATGTAGCCAACGCTAGCCGAGGATGTAGCCGCCGCTAGCCTCGGATGTAGCCGATGCTGCGGGCCTGAATATATCGCCCTCACCGATGCTGCGGGCCTGGATGAACCGCCTCCACTGATGCCGCGGACCTGGATGAACCGCCTCCACTGATGCCGCGGGCCTGGATAAACCACCTCCGCCAATGCTGCGGGCCTGGATGAACCACCTCTGCCGATGCCGTGGGCCCGGACGAGCCACCTCCGCCGATACCGCAGGCCTGAATGTAGCCGCTGCTAGCCGCGGATGTAGCCGCCAATATATATATATATATACAAAATCAACATAGATGTACACAATTTCATCCCGTGTTGAGTCAAAATATGTTACTTTTAGCCGTACGTAGGCTCAAATAAATGCTTTGTTTTGGACAGGGCTGATGTTGTTGCACAGCTCACTGGTTTCTTCTTCCAGTACAGTTTATAAAATGATGGTCCGCTCGGGCCACTACAAATATTTGCAAAATCATATTTATTTTATCAGTTTTTCTGGCGGTCCAACACCTGTTGAACATGCTTTTCTCTTTGAAAGCCTGAGGAAAATGGGACGTTCAAGACATTGTTCAGAAGAACAGTGTAGTTTGATTAAAAAGTTCATTGGGGAAAACTTATACGCAGGTGCAAAAAATTGTAGGCTGTTCATCTACAATAATCTCCAATGCTTTAAAATGGACAAAAAAAAAAAAAAACAGAGAAGCGTGGAAGAAAACGGAAAACAACCATCAAAATGGATAGAAGAATAACCAGAATGGCAAAGGCTCACCCATTGATCAGCTCCAGGATGATCAAAGACAGTCGGGAGTTACGTATTTGAAGGTGTCACTTTTGGGATGTGTGTAATTTATCAATAAAAAGAATGTCTACCTTGAAGAATTGCATCGGATTGCGTTGTATTGCACTGAATCAAATCGCATTGAATTGAGTCATGCCTTAATAAAAAGTGTCATTCTGAATAGTGTATTTATATACATAAAGGGCTACGTCTGTCTGTCTGTCCAGGATAAACTCCCAAACTATAATATGTAGCCCTAAAAACTATATATATATTCTGAATCATGACATGGGGAACAAACTGGTACCATTTTTTTAAATGTTGAACTGAAAATTACCCCCAAAATAGCCATTTACGTAAGACCATACAGCATTGTACCATGTGCGATAAACTCCCAAACTATAATATGTAGCCCTAAAAACTATATATATTCTGAATCCTCATGATATGGGGAACAAACTGGTACCATTTTTTAAAAAGTTGAACTGAAAATTACCCCCCAAATAGCTGACTGTGGGTATGACCAGGCAGATTCAGATTTACAGCCCTGTATATGTGTTGGCCATCTCTGTTTATTTAATCCCTTTCTACAGCACACTCAGCTAAGCACAGCCATAGCACACTCAGCAAAACAACAACATGCTTAGGCTGAGGCTGTGGGTATGACCAGGCAGATTCAAATTTCCAGCCCTGTATATGTGTTGGCAATCTCTATTTATTTAATCTCTTTCTTCAGCTACTTTATGTTCTCAACTGTTAAGCACCTGACTGTCCTGTACAACCCAGTTTGCCTTCCTGTCTGAATACATTAATTTTATGTTTGTAAAATTGCAATGTAAAAACAGTGAAATACAGCACTACCTCAATTTTGATTAATTGATATACTGTTACCTACCTTTTGTGTGTAATTTTGTTATAAATTTGATTGCAAAACAAAGTCTGCATGAAGGACTTCAAATGTGTTTGTCTTTTAACCAAGTATTTCCACTTAGTTTGGGTAGTCCACCTCTTATAGTTCTGCTGGCCAAACTTTAGCCCATTAACTATTATATTTATAAGACATCAGCATTACAAAACAAATGTTGAGCAATTGTTTTGATTAAAATGATTGGCATTTTGCTTATGTCTAAAACAGGTTAACCCGGGTACCCCAGGTTGTCTAGATATATAGTGCATCATCTTACAGGGGAGATGCACACCCTTAAAACATCTATATGGGGAGACCATTGGTGTGACAGATATGAAGGTTTAAGGGTTGAAAAAGCTGCTTCAAGAGAAAATGTTGCTCATTTGATTCGTGGAACAGATATAGCATCCTGTGAAAAGCAAGAATGTGAACAGTTTGCTTGCACCCTTTGCTGTAACCTGCTCTGGATAAGAGCCAGAGATGTCATTAAATGTTGGATTTTAAACTAAATATTTTAAATTCAGCAGTTTGCAGTGTGTCTAGGAATTTTCAGAATAAGCAACTTTCTGTCATGTTCTACGTCAACTCAGCACAAATGCCGCTGCTGTCTGGTCTGACTGTTTCTGCACAGCCTGCGATTATATAAGGACATATGTCAAAATTGAACACATTTATGCCAAACTGACATTGCATCACATTATTTTTTTTCTCCTCCCGTCTTCTAACCTATAACATTGAGCAAGACAATGAACCTGGCAACATGAGAGATTTCACACTTGAGTTGTTGTCACATATATGAGAGATCTACACTCAACAAAAATATAAATGCAACACTTTTGGTTTTGCTCCCATTTTGTATGAGATGAACTCAAAGATCTAAAACTTTTTCCACATACACAATATCACCATTTCCCTCAAATATTGTTCACAAACCAGTCTAAATCTGTGATAGTGAGCACTTCTCCTTTGCTGAGATAATCCATCCCACCTCACAGGTGTGCCATATCAAGATGCTGATTAGACACCATGATTAGTGCACAGGTGTGTCGTAGACTGCCCACAATAAAAGGCCACTCTGAAAGGTGCAGTTTGTTTTATTGGGGGGGGGGGGGGGGGGGATACCAGTCAGTATCTGGTGTTACCACCATTTGCCTCATGCAGTGCAACACATCGCCTTCGCATAGAGTTGATCAGGTTGTCAATTGTGGCCTGTGGAATGTTGGTCCACTCCTCTTCAATGGCTGTGCAAAGTTGCTGGATACTGACAGGAACTGGTACACACTGTCGTATACACCGGTCCAGAGCATCCCAAACATGCTCAATGAGTGACATGTCTGGTGAGTATGCCGGCCATGCAAGAACTGGGACATTTTCAGCTTCCAAGAGTTGTGTACAGATCCTTGCAACATGGGGCCGTGCATTATCCTGCTGCAACATGAGGTGATGTTCTTGGATGTATGGCACAACAATGGGCCTCAGGATCTCATCACGGTATCTCTGTGCATTCAAAATGCCATCAATAAAATGCACCTGTGTTCTTCGTCCATAACAGACGCCTGCCCATACCATAACCCCACCGCCACCATGGGCCACTCGATCCACAACATTGACATCAGAAAACCGCTCACCCACACGACGCCACACACGCTGTCTGCCATCTGCCCTGAACAGTGTGAACCGTGATTCATCCGTGAAGAGAACACCTCTCCAATGTGCCAAACGCCAGTGAATGTGAGCATTTGCCCACTCAAGTCGGGGACGAGGACGACGAGCATGCAGATGAGCTTCCCTGAGACGGTTTCTGACAGTTTGTGCAGAAATTCTTTGGTTATGCAAACCGATTGTTTCAGTAGCTGTCCGAGTGGCTGGTCTCAGACGATCTTGGAGGTGAACATGCTGGATGTGGAGGTCCTGGGCTGGTGTGGTTACACGTGGTCTGCGGTTGTGAGGCTGGTTGGATGTACTGCCAAATTCTCTGAAACGCCTTTGGAGACGGCTTATGGTAGAGAAATGAACATTCAATACACGAGCAACAGCTCTGGTTGACATTCCTGCTGTCAGCATGCCAACTGCACGCTCCCTCAAATCTTGCGACATCTGTGGCATTGTGCTGTGTGATAAAACTGCACCTTTCAGAGTGGCCTTTTATTGTGGGCAGTCTAAGGCACACTTGTGCACTAATCATGGTGTCTAATCAGCATCTTGATATGGCACACCTGTGAGGTGGGATGGATTATCTCAGCAAAGGAGAAGTGCTCACTATCACAGATTTAGACTGGTTTGTGAACAATATTTGAGGGAAATGGTGATATTGTGTATGTGGAAAAAGTTTTAGATCTTTGAGTTCATCTCATACAAAATGGGAGCAAAACCAAAAGTGTTGCGTTTATATTTTTGTTGAGTGTAGTTTCAGAAATCATATGAATACAGTGCATCGAGAAAGTATTTACACAGCTTCACTTTTTCACATTATATGTTACAACCTTATTCCAAAATGAATGAAATTCATTTTTTCCTTAAAATTCTATACACATTACCCCATAATAATATTGTAAAAAAAAAGTTTTTTGTTACCCCCAGAAAACTAAGAAATCACATGTGCATAAGTATTCACAGTCTTTGCCTTGAGATGTTTCTGATTGGAGTCCACCTGGGGTAAATTCAGTTGATTGGACGTGATTTGGAAAGACAAACATCTGTCTACGTATAAGGTCCCACAGTTGACAGTGAATGTCAGAGCACAACCAAACATGAAGTCATAGGAATTGTCTGTAGATCTCTGAGACAGGATTGCCTCAAGACACAAATCTGGGAAGGGTAAAGAATCATTTCTGCTGCTTTGAAGGTCCTAATGAGTACAGTGGCCTAATAATGGAAAAAAGATCGAATCCACCAGGGCTCTTCCTTGAGCTGACTGCCTGTCAAACTGAACGATTGGGGGAGAAGGGCCTTAGTCAGGGAGGTGATCAAGAACCAATGGTCACTCTGTCAGAGCTCCAGCATTCCTCTGTAGAGAGAGGAGAACCTTCCAGAAGGACAACCATCTCTTCAGCAATCCACCAATTAGGCCTGTATGGTAGAGTGGCCAGATGGAAGTCAGTCCTTAATAAAGCACATGGCAGCCCCCCAGGAGTTTGCCAGAAAGGCACCTGAAGGACTCTCAGACCATGAGAAACAAAATTCTGTTTCTGATGAGACAAAGATTGAACTCTTTGGCGTGAATACCAGGCGTCAGGTTTGGAGGAAACCAGGCACTGTCCGTACAGTGAAGCATGGTGGTGGCAGCATCATGCTGTGGGGATGTTTTTCAGCGACAGGAACTGGGAGACTAGTCAGGATTGAGGGAAAGATGAATATAGCAATGTAGAGAGACATCCTGGATAACAACCTGCTTCAGAGCGCTCTTGACCCCCAGCCAGAGCCCAAACCTGAATCCAATTGAACATCTCTGGAGAGATCTGAAAATGGCTGTGCACTGACGCTCCTCATCCAACCTGATGGAGCTTCAGAGGTGCTGCAAAGAGGAATGGGCAAAACTGTCCAAAGATAGGTGCGCAAAGCTTGTGGCATCATATTCAAGACACTTGAGGGTGTAATTGCTGCCAGAGATGCATCAACAAAGTATTGAGCAAAGGGTGTGAATTCTCGAGGTTGGTGCCACGTCACTTCGGTAAACTGGCCAGTCCTTGAGAGGCTGTATCTCCGGGACTGGTCGCTCAATGAAAACGCGCTTGGACTGTATGCTGTTCTATTGAATAAGTCTGTAACATTACAAAATGTGGAAAAAGTGATGCTCTGTGAATACTTTGCAGACTGTATGTTCATGTCAGCACCTTTTCTCTTTGTGTTTTCTGAATTGAATTATTAAATAAAAAATCTGTGGGATGTTGTGCTTTCCTGTAGTGCAAAACCAAGACCCGCAGAGTGCAAACAGCTATTAATAAAATAAAGATAGCTGTCAGATAACACTAAATTGTAGAGCCAAAAGTTTAGTTTAGAATGACGTTTACGAACAACAGGTCATGTCAAAAGTGCATGAAACGGTTTGAAAACCACCTGGGCCAAAAACAGTGTCACTTTCTGTGATATTACTCCGTTGCAGTGTCAGGCACTCCAAAAACCTTTCCCCCCACACTTAATCTGTGTCAGAGCATTTCATGTTTGTTATTACACTGTTAAACATAAGACCTTTTGTTTTAACTTGAAAAGTTAGTGTCATGGATGCCTTAAATTTTTAAGTTGACTGAACTTGAAAAGATAAGTTGAGGTTATGTTTATAATAAGGCAAGCAACCCACTCCACCCAAAAAAAGTTTCATATGGTTAGTTTATATAACTTAAATTGAATAGAATTTTCAGCATAATGTTTTTCACATGTTCACCTTTAGTAATTTAATAACTGACAAAGCTCTTGGTACAAAATTGTCCTCATTTAAAAAAAAAAACAGTTGGACATACGTTGAAAATGGTTTTAAAACAGTTTGATTGTAATTTATTCAAATGAGTGAAATGAGTAAAATAAAAATCAAAAATAAGGTAACAATTCCTAAGTAGAATGGGAGCAAAATAAATAAATAAATAAATAGACTACTTGATAATGCCAAAACCTTTTAATTACGTTGGTTCAACTTAATTTACCTTGTAGAGAACATAGCAAATCAAGTGTACTAACCCACTTAACTAACTAACTCGTCTGACTGTAGAAGTCTCATGGCATTTACTTGTTAGTGGCTGATATGAAATTTCTTTAAAAGGATCCATGCAAATTGTTACCTAATTTTTTTTCAAGTTGAGCAGGCTATTTTTTTAGATTGCAGTATCACAGCCATTCATATCCAACCCAGTGTCACACTTTTCTTGTGTCTCGTCACAAAAAGCCCCCCATTTTCTTTACACGTTTTTAATTTTTTTGCTATTTCTAATCCCCCCCTCCCCTAACCCTAACCATAAATGGACTGCATTTATGTAGCGCTTTTCTACCTGCATCAGATGCTCAAAGCACTTTACAATAATGCCTCGCATTCACCCATTCACACAGACACACTCACACACC
Source organism: Thalassophryne amazonica (assembly GCF_902500255.1). NCBI lineage: Eukaryota > Metazoa > Chordata > Actinopteri > Batrachoidiformes > Batrachoididae > Thalassophryne > Thalassophryne amazonica. The sequence goes on from NC_047112.1 coordinate 54,152,840, forward strand.
GATGTCAGGGTGCTGCCATGCAAGGCGCTCACTACACACCAGGAGCAGCTTGGGGATTAATGACCTTGCCCAAGGGCTCTTAGTGATTTTTCAGTCAGGCTGGGGTTTGAACTGAGGATCCACTTGTCTCAAGCCCAACGCTTACCCACTAGACCATCACCTCCCCATAGACCCTCCAGATCCTCTGTCAGCCCACATTTCGTGCCCCCGTCAGGAAAGCGCCCCATTTTCGTGCTTCCATCACAAGCCAATAGAGTAATGTACTTTTCGTAATGCCATCTCGAACTGCTGTGAGACTGAGTTGTTCATACCACAGTCCTGATTGTGTGACCCGTGGATTGTGCTGAACCACATGTATTTTAGAAAAACAAGCCCTATAGCCCAAAATTGTAAGTAGCATGTTTTACATCTCTCTGTTGTGTTCGATTGTTAAGCCTAAACCCTAAACACACATGGCTTTGAACGGCAGACTTTAGTGTTGTGAGGCACGTGTTCAACCAGCGCGGGAACCGAATCAAATCAAATGGTGCTGTTGAGGCTGACAAAGATATATTGTTTACAAATAAGCTTATGTTACCTAAACAGTGTTAAGTGTAGGTCGCAAACTTGTCTTTGTTATCGTTAACAGCATGGTAGGACACATGTAATGCATCTGCCAACAAAGTCCATGGTTCAAAGCCTCCTGTGCACATATTTCTTACTGTGGAATGCATCAGTGTGCTGTTGCCAATCAAGAATAATAAATAATTACAAATAAGTGTAAGTCACATAGTCGTCTTTGTTATCCTTAAGACCACAGTGTGTCCTTTTAATGCCCCTGCCTCACCACAGGAAAGTCCCTGGTTCAAAGCCATCTGTGCGTCTGTTATATTTCTTGCTGTGGAACACGTTTTTCATTCTTTTTTCTTTTCAAAGCATGTGTAGTGCTCATACTGTGCAGCTTTGTCACAGAGATACATCAATACCCAAAAATGTTCAATCAGAATGTTTTTCTTCCTTGAAGCCATGATGGCAGAGCCGCATAGATACAGTCAGAACTTTAGCAGGGGATACTCATCTTTCAGCCCTTGTGTGAAAGGGGATTATCCACATTGTGCCCACTCATCTTCTGCCTTCAGCAATATGATGAATTTCTGCATGTGAAGATGCACGAACCAAATTCCACTTACTACCCACTCAGTCGCCTACAGACGTTATGTGTTGCTGACTCTCTCTGCCACCGGTAACACTCACAGAAAGACAGGGAGAGAAACTGGAACATATTGTTCTACTATTAAACATTACATAATGGCTGAGTGGATCCTTGTCATTTGATTGGTGGGTTGTATGTCACGTGACATGGATTATTCATACCATTTGACATTGTGTTTTATTGACCACCCAATAGTTCTTTTTTAGCATGCAGTTTTGGTGCTATATGACATGTGCTATTGCATGCCCCAACCACACTACCGGGGCATTGTTTAGCTAAACATAGCAAAGTTTGTTTTGATGGTGGATGATGATTTGGAGAAGCTAATCGACTCTGCTAATTTTTCTAACACAAAAAGCCCCCAAAAAACAAATCCACCACGCTATAAGCCATCTGGAGTCATGAAGAGCTGCTGGATGAAGTTAGGATGAAAAGCTGGTCAAATTTCTGACACCGTTTTTCACTGGAGTGAGGAAAACAGACGGCAGTCTGTACACAAAGTCAGTGGACAGCATCACGGACAACTGAGAACAATTTTGGACTCCTATTTAAAGTTCTTGTTGGACTGTTAAGCACCAGTGAGGAGCATCAAAATGTAAGTCCCTTTTCTGTTGTTTATAAATTAATAAAATATCAAATGACAAGGATCTATTTTTGCCGTTACATCAAACAAGTAATGAATGTTTTCCTATTGTTTCAATGAAATAAATGGTAAAATGGACTGCATTTATATAGCACTTTTCCATCTGCATCAGACGCTCAAAGCGCTTTACAATTATGCCTCACATTGGGCCTCATGTATCAACGTGCGTACGGCGATATTTGAGCGTATATGGGGTGTACTCCAAAACGGCTGCGCTACTTGGCATTTATCAATGTGGTCGTTGGCGTACGCTGCGCTGAAGATATACACCAGGTCGAGAGGTGGTGTAAATTATACGCCAAAATGAACCAGCGCTGGAATCCACATAAAAATGTAAATGATCAACATGATAAACAGTGCCATTATACAAATCAATGCATATGTTACATAAATAACACTTTCCTGATTCTACTACATAATAATCAATACAAATCCCACTTTTGCAGGATTGTTGGTCTGTCGAGCATGATCCGTGGTCACAGCGCTGACTGCAAAGAAAGCGCTGCTCGCCTTTTTCTCCAGAGCCTGGAGCCAGAGCAGCATTGAGCTTAACTTTATGTGGTGTGATCGTTTTAGACAATGAAATTGATCATTACAGCTGCAGTCTCATTCCCTTCGCCCGTGCTGCAATCAGGTTGTGTCCTCTCCATTTGTTTGTCACAATAAAATAAATAAATACATTTTAAGAATAAAGAAATCCGAAAAAGTAGGCATGTCTTATTAATTGAGCGAGCAAATATCCACATGTCAAGAATTATTGACATGTGAAAAGAGAATACAGTGGTCCCTCGCTATAACATGGTTCACCTTTTGCGGCCTCATCGTTTCGCAGATTTCTTTAGTCCAATTTTGCATGCTTTTTTTACAGTGCATTGTGGTCTGCGTGTCTGTTTATAAGAATCTTCTCGCCCAGAAGAAAAAAGAGCGCCAACAACTACCCAGAACTGTGTTTGTCACTCGGAAACAGACACCTACAGCGAGGTGTGAGTGGAAAAAGGCGCGGCGTCAGGACGCAGAGGCGCAATCTGTGAAATACTGGTCAGTCACTATTAATAATTTCTTATGTGTCAACCTCGTACGTTGATCATTAAAATTAAATTCGTTAGTTCTAAAAGCCATCATAATTATTTATAGGAAAACGTTCTATTTTTATTTCTCAAACAAATGTTTGGGCCTGAAAACTGTTTGTTCTTATTTTTCTACTAAGGTTTGAACTTTGAGAGTGTTTACACATGAGAGAAAAGTGAGAAAATGTTCATGTCTGATTGAGAAAGTGTATAAAGTGGTTTTACAGGGTTTTTACAGCTTTAAAATGTCTATAATAATTGTAAAAAATAACGCTGACTACGTCGCAGTTTCGCGTATTACGGGCTATTTTTTAGAACGTAACTCCAGCGATAAACGAGGGACCACTGTAACACTTTTTTGATCATACTACAAAACAATTGATACGACGGCCGCTTTTGATGCTCTATTGGCACGCATCGTGATTGGTGGAGTTCTTTTTCTTTGCCGTCTACCTGGCTTCCATGTCGTAAAATGAGGGTGTGTCTGAAGCGGAGTCTGAATATTTATGGGCGTGTTTATTATAATTACGATTGTTTTCACCCGCAGCATTTATCAAGGTCATGTCAGGCGTACGCCGGAAATGGGCAGGTGCGCACTGCTTGATACATGTCACGGCAACTTTGGTGTACTTCAAATTTACACCGTAAATTTACGCCACAAGTGCGCAACTTTGATACATGAGGCCCATTCACCCCGATGTCAGGGTGCTGCCATACAAGGCGCTCACTACACACCGGGAGCAATAGGGGATTAAAGGCCTTGCCCAAGGGCCCTTAGTGATCTTTGAACCCATGATCTTCTGGACTCAAGCCCAACACCGTAACCACTAGACCATCACCTCCCCTGAATGAAACGAATATTTTATTCAGTTGAATGGTATGTTCCATTTTTCACCTCATGAAATATTCCTTACCATTGAACTCATAAACATTTATTTTTTGTATATTATAGCCTACACGAAGCACTGCTGGTAGCATTACAGTTACTAACTAGAGCACCGTGCTGGTAGAGTGCAAACCTCCGCCAACACTAGTTTCCAATTCCACAAATTTTTATAGTGGAAAAAACTTTCAAGGTCAAAGTCCTGTTGCAAGTGGCTTTTCAAGCTAAAATATAACACAAACTATAGATCAAAAGGGCTTTTCAATGTTCAAACATCTGCTAAATCTGCTATATGGATCAAACTTAGTCTGTTCATTGAGAGTGTCAGCTTGCACCTCATTGTGACAAATGAGAGCAATTGAGGCACTTTTGATTGCCATATAATGCAAAATGTACACCAAATGGGCATTTCAATATTAAATTCAAATGTCCACAAAATCCACAGTCCTGATCAGATCCGGATCAAACTTTGTCAGGTGATAATGAGTGCCTGTCTGCACCTCACTTTCAAATATGAAAGTGGTGTTCGGGCACGTGCCATCGGGAGGAGGCCCCAGGGAAGACCCAGGACATGCTGGAGGGACTACGTCTCTCGGCTGGCTTGGGAACGTCTCAGGGTTTCCCCTGAGGAGCTGGGGGAGGTGTGTGTGGTTCGGAAGGTCTGGGCGGCTTTACTTGAGCTGCTGCCCTGCGACCCGACTCCTGATAAAGCTGAAGAAAAATGATGGATGGATGGATGGATGGAGGAGGCTGGGTTGATCCCCTTGCTAGGTATGACACAGTCTTCTAAGAGCTGTTATTGGCTGTCACAAAAACGGAAAGAGAAAAAAAACAAATACGCTCTGCACTACTAGTTAGAATGGACAGTGAAATCAATCGATCATATAATTTGAACTGTATTAAGAAACATGTAATCGTGAAAATAATTTAATGTCATGATGATGAAACTCAGCAAAATTCAATGAATTGTTACACAGCTTCAAAATTATTATGTTTACACTCCACACTGAAAAAAATTTGGAGTGATATTTACAGGAAAAAAACCTAGAAATTCCAAGTAAATTTTACAAGGAGAATTCTTAAGTAAATTTTACTTATATTAGTTTTTCTAAAAGACTAAAGTAATATTTACTAGTAATCATCAATTGAATATTTCCTCTTGTAAAATTTACTTGGAATTTCTGAGTGAAAAAACTGTTTTCAAGTAAATATTACTCCAAAATTTTTTTTCGGTGCATGCTGGTAATTGCGTACAAGCAGCAAGTCTGAGAAGTGCTGGCACGTGCCGCGCTGCAGTTCAAAGCGAGAGCAGATATTGCAGCACACAAGTGAAGTTCTCCTTAAACAGATGAGTGTGAGGCTATAGCTGCTGGCATCACTTACTTTGATATTAATAATTGTATGAATGTTATACGTAGAATTTACATGCAATTTACATTTAGCCAGGTATCACAGTGTTGTGATGACCATCTCAGGCATTAATGCGTTACTATGCTGGGAGGGAAAGTAAGCTCATTCATGATGAGGTCAACCACAAACCTTATCGCTGCACCATCAAGCCGGTAGCGTGTTACCGAATCACTGTCATTCCACATACGGAGAAGGTCTCTTCTTCCTCTCTGTCTTTTCGCTGTCTTGTCTACTTAAGACACTCTTAGGCTTCTTAAAAGTCCTCCTCCCGACTCTTCTCAGTTTAGCAACTCTCTTAAGGCTGAAGATGCTTTGTGAATTGTGAACTTTTAGCTTACCAAGGGAAAATTCTAAGAAATGTCTAAGAATTCGAGGAATTCTGAGATTTTTCTTATAATGACATCACTAAGAGCTACTTTTTGCCTTAAGATACTTTGTCAGTACAGGCCCAAGCCTGCATACGTTTTGCATGCTTCTTTATCTTTTAGCTCTTGTCATTCAGAGAAAGCCTGACCAAAGTTTAGTGTGTGATCCCTCGCTCTGTCATACGCTGTTTTTCTCTTCCTCACTTTCTCCAGAATAAGTCATTTAGCAATTATAATTACTGTGAAACTCTAAAATTAAGATAAAATGTTGCATAGCTACTCTTTAAAGAGAACATGAAATCTTAACACGTGTTCAAAATCGTAGTGCACGCACCTGGCTTTATATTAAATTACTCTTATAATCTAAATTATCTTTATCTTTATTTTTTCTTTTTAGAAATGCACTCTGTAATTTGATAATTTAGTTTTATAGTAGCAATAAAATTCAAAATCCAAACAATAACAATTATATTAACAAAAACCCCTCCGCTGTAGCAACCCTCAATAAGACCAGACAGATGCTTGTGATGTCAATTGTGCTTTTTTTTTTTTTTTTTAACAGTGAACTTTTTGTGTGAGTATTTTATGTGTTTTATGAGCCAGCTGTGTTATGTGTCGACGCGGGTTGAGGAGTGGACCTGCGTCTGACAGAACCCAGCGCTACAAATAACCAGAAAAGCGGTTCCAAAAACAATATATTTATTACACCCGCTGTGCATAAAAAGTGTAAAAACAAAAATAGCGTCCTTCTGGTGGAGTGACTGTTGGCACGCTCTCCAGCGCCCGCAAGGATCAAAGCCCGGCGCTCCTGGACTCACTACCACCGCCAAACACCCCCCAGGTGGACACGACAAACTGACTCTCTGTGAAGCAAAGAAGAGGTGAGGTAAGTCAGCAGTTACAACAATATCTTTCAAAAGACACACGCTATCAGCAACTCATTCAGGTCTGTATCTTTTTTAACTTTATGCAAATGAGCAGCTTCTCACAACAGGTGGAGGATCACTTATCCGCATGCCACAGCAGTGAGAAGCAAGCTGCACAATTCTCATCACAATTCAAGTATACTGTGTAACAAAACACCAAGTTACTATCAACAATTAATCAAACACTTAATTACCTTTAATGTGTGCTGACAGCATGTGTCCTCACCCTTCCTTGCTTCACGGGCTCGATGTGTCAAACCCAGGCGCGGTCCTCAGCGTCTCACAAACGAACATCACAAGGTCGAGTTCCCGGCAGTTCTGCTTGAATCACACATGCCTTAAATGCAGAACGCCATCCAATTATCTGCTTCAGCTGAAAGTCTTTAAGGTTGCATGTGAGCACCAGTCACAGGTGCTACACATGATGTTGATGAGGGTGAGGATTCTTCAGCCAGCACCTTCTCCACAGACAAATCAGTTCTCATGCCACCTGAAGAGCAAAGAAAAGAAAAGAACACCAAAACATCCAGCCACACCCCCCAACACACAACAAGCTGTTGAAGAAGAATTTCTGTGACCTTTGTGGGACAGACAATTAAGTTTATTCTATTCTATTCTAAATGTGGCCAGTTTTCTTAAATCCTCCAAACCGTGACTATCCAGGGTTGGGACCAGGAAGCAGAGTTGTAGTCTTACACACCTCTCTGCAGCTTCTCTCCCCCTGCCATCCCCTCATTACCCCATCCCCGTAGAGACGGTGCCTGCTCCCAGACCACCAATAACCAGCAAAAATCTATTTAAGCATAAAAATTCAAAAAGAAAAAATAATATACCACCTTCAACTGCACCACAGACTAAAACAGTTAAATGTGGTCTATTAAACATTAGGTCTCTCTCTTCTAAGTCCCTCTTAGTAAATGATATAATAATTGATCAACATATTGATTTATTCTGCCTTACAGAAATCTGGTTACAGCAGGATGAATATGTTAGTTTAAATGAGTCAACAGCCCCGAGTCACACTAACTGCCAGAATGCTCGTAGCACGGGCCGAGGCGGAGGATTAGCAGCAATCTTCCATTCCAGCTTATTAATTAATCAAAAACCCAGACAGAGCTTTAATTCATTTGAAAGCTTGACTCTTAGTCTTATCCATCCAAATTGGAAGTCCCAAAAAACAGTTTTATTTGTTATTATCTGTCGTCCACCTGGTCGTTACTGTGAGTTTCTCTGTGAATTTTCAGACCTTTTGTCTGACTTAGTGCTTAGCTCAGATAAGATAATTATAGTGGGCGATTTTAATAGCCACACAGATGCTGAGAATGACAGCCTCAACACTGCATTTAATCTATTATTAGACTCAATTGGCTTTGCTCAAAATGTAAATGAGTCCACCCACCACTTTAATCATATCTTAGATCTTGTTCTGACTTATGGTATGGAAATTGAAGACTTAACAGTATTCCCTGGAAACTCCCTTCTGTCTGATCATTTCTTAATAACATTTACATTTACTCTGATGGACTACCCAGCAGTGGGGAATAAGTTTCATTACACTAGAAGTCTTTCAGAAAGCGCTGTAACTAGGTTTAAGGATATGTTTCCTTCTTTATGTTCTCTAATGCCATATACCAACACAGAGTAGCTACCTAAACTCTGTAAGTGAGATAGAGTATCTCGTCAATAGTTTTACATCCTCATTGAAGACAACTTTGGATGCTGTAGCTCCTCTGAAAAAGAGAGCTTTAAATCAGAAGTGCCTGACTCCGTGGTATAACTCACAAACTCGCAGCTTAAAGCAGATAACCCGTAAGTTGGAGAGGAAATGGCGTCTCACTAATTTAGAAGATCTTCACTTAGCCTGGAAAAAGAGTTTGTTGCTCTATAAAAAAGCCCTCCGTAAAGCTAGGACATCTTACTATTCATCACTAATTGAAGAAAATAAGAACAACCCCAGGTTTCTTTTCAGCACTGTAGCCAGGCTGACAAAGAGTCAGAGCTCTATTGAGCCGAGTATTCCTTTAACTTTAACTAGTAATGACTTCATGACTTTCTTTGCTAATAAAATTTTAACTATTAGAGAAAAAATTACTCATAACCATCCCAAAGACATATTGTTATCTTTGGCTGCTTTCAGTGATGCCGGTATTTGGTTAGACTCTTTCTCTCCGATTGTTCTGTCTGAGTTATTTTCATTAGTTACTTCCTCCAAACCATCAACATGTCTATTAGACTCCATTCCTACCAGGCTGCTCAAGGAAGCCCTACCATTAATTAATGCTTTGATCTTAAATATGATCAATCTATCTTTATTAGTTGGCTATGTACCACAGGCTTTTAAGGTGGCAGTAATTAAACCATTACTTAAAAAGCCATCACTTGACCCAGCTATCTTAGCTAATTATAGGCTAATCGCCAACCTTCCTTTTCTCTCAAAAATTCTTGAAAGGGTAGTTGTAAAACAGCTAACTGATCATCTGCAGAGGAATGGTCTATTTGAAGAGTTTCTGTTGGGAAAGTGTAGGTACACAGACCCACAACAGGGGGCGCAAATGAACGGACAATCAAGGAAGTCAAATAACAACACTTTACTGTTGTGAATGGGCACAACAAACACAACAGATTACAACAATAGACAAAAAGTCAAATCACAAAAGGTGTCGTGTGGGCAGGCTCGAAGATAGAAGACGTCTGTCCAAAGCAGAACCGGAACCACACGATTTCCCCCGCCACCAGACCCCGGGAATACTGGAGCCGCCAAGTCCCGAACTCCCAGGTGGCCACTGCCTCCGCGTGTCGGACCTGGTACTGCTGGCGAGGAACAAAAAACAATTCAATGTGGGCGCGTATGCACCCAGCAATCCACACGGCAGGAAAAGTACCTCCACCTCTCGTTGGAAAAAGAGTCTGCTATACAATGCACAAAACTCACAAAAGGTTACTGTCGAAAGATCTCACAGTCAGCTGAGAACGTTACCTTCCAGGTAAAGCGATATCTCGGCAAAGAGGTGGAGACGTCGTCCTGCTGATGTACCCCTGCTGATCAGGTGATTGGTAACAGCTGTTGCAGGTGATGCGTGACAGCTGTCACCCTGGCTGCTCCTGTGAGGCGGCTGCGCCCTCTGGTGCCTGGAGCCCGCACTCCAGACAGGGCGCCCTCTGGTGGTGGGCCAGCAGTACCTCCTCTTCTGGCGGCCCACACAACAGGACCCCCCCCTCAACGGGCGCCTCCTGGCGCCCGACCAGGCTTGCCTGGGTGGCGGCGGTAGAAATCGGCCAGGAGGGCCGGGTCCAGGATGAAGCTCCTCTTCACCCAGGAGCGTTCTTCGGGACCGTACCCCTCCCAGTCCACCAAATACTGGAAGCCCCGGCCCATCCTACGGACATCCAAGAGCCGGTGTACAGTCCAAGCCGGCTCGCCATCGATGATCCGGGCAGGAGGCGGCGCCGGACCCGGAGTACAGAGGGGTGAGGTGTGATGCGGTTTAACACGGGACACATGAAACACAGGATGGATCCGCAGTGAGGCCGGAAGCTGAAGCCTCACTGCGGCTGGACTGATGACCTTAAGGATCTTGAAGGGGCCGATATAACGGTCCTGTAGCTTGGGGGAGTCCACTTTGAGGGGAATGTCCTTTGTCGATAACCACACCTCCTGCCCTGGCCGATATGCAGGGGCCGGGGTCCGCCGACGGTCTGCATGGGCTTTTGCCCTCGTCCGGGCCTTCAGCAGAGCAGAACGGGCGGCACGCCACACCCGACGGCACTTCCGTAGGTGGGCCTGGACCGAGGGCACACCGACCTCTCCCTCAACCACCGGAAACAACGGGGGCTGATACCCCAGACACACCTCAAAAGGGGAGAAGCCGGTGGCTGAAGACACCTGGCTGTTATGGGCATATTCGATCCAGGCCAAATGGGTACTCCAGGCCGCCGGGTGCGCGGCAGTCACGCAGCGCAAGGCCTGTTCCACCTCCTGGTTTACCCGTTCTGCTTGCCCGTTGGTCTGAGGTTGGTACCCGGACGAGAGACTCACCGTGGCCCCCAGTTCCCGGCAGAAGCTCCTCCAGACATGCGAGGAGAACTGGGGACCGCGATCGGAGACGATGTCTGTTGGAATCCCATGCAGCCGGACGATGTGGTGGACCAGGAGGTCCGCTGTCTCCTGGGCTGTTGGGAGCTTCGGGAGGGCCACGAAGTGGGCCGCCTTGGAGAATCGGTCCATTATCGTGAGGATGGTGGTGTTACCCTGGGACGGCGGGAGGCCCGTGACAAAATCCAGGCCGATGTGGGACCAGGGGCGATGAGGCACAGGCAGCGGCTGGAGTAGTCCTGATGCCCTGCGATGGTCAGCCTTGCCCCGGCGCAGGTGGTGCAGGCCTGGATATAATCCCGGACGTCGGCCTCTAGGGACGCCCACCAGAAGCGCTGCCGGACAACTGCCACGGTTCTTCGCACCCCTGGATGACAGGAGAGCTTGGAGCCGTGACAGAAGTCCAGGACTGCAGCCCTAGCTTCTGGTGGGACGTATAGTTTGTTCTTCGGCCCAGTTCCGGGGTCCGGGCTTCGTGCCAGGGCCTCCCGGACGGTTCTCTCTACGTCCCAGGTGAGGGTGGCCATGATAGTGGACTCCGGGATGATGGGTTCCGGTGGATCCGACAACTCCGCTTTGACTTCATCTTCATGTACCCGGGACAAGGCATCCGATCTCTGGTTTTTGGTCCCGGGACGGTAGGTGATCCGGAAGTCAAAACGGCCGAAGAACAGTGACCAGCGGGCTTGCCTGGGGTTCAGCCGCTTGGCGGTCCTGATATACTCCAGGTTCCGGTGGTCAGTGAAAACCGTGAATGGCACGGACGTTCCCTCCAACAGATGTCTCCACTCTTCAAGAGCCTCTTTCACCGCAAGGAGTTCTCGATTGCCGACGTCATAGTTCCGTTCGGCCGGGGTCAACCTGCGGGAAAAATAGGCACACGGGTGAAGGACCTTATCGGTCTTCCCGCTCTGGGAAAGCACAGCTCCTATCCCTGAGTCCGAGGCGTCCACTTCAACCACTAACTGGCGACTAGGATCGGGCTGCACCAGAACGGGTGCAGACGAGAAGCGCCGTTTCAACTCCTTGAACGCGGCATCGCAACGATCCGACCAGGTGAAGGGGACTTTTGGTGAGGTCAGGGCTGTCAGGGGGCTAACTACCTGACTGTAGCCCTTAATGAACCTCCTGTAGAAATTTGCAAAGCCGAGGAACTGTTGCAGCTTCCTACGGCTAGTGGGTTGGGGCCAGTCTCTCACCGCCGCAACCTTGGCCGGATCAGGAGCGACGGAGTTGGGGGAGATGATAAACCCCAGGAAGGACAAAGATGTGCGGTGAAACTCACACTTCTCGCTCTTCACAAACAGCCGGTTCTCCAACAACCGCTGCAGGACCTGACGTACATGCCGGACATGAGTCTCAGGATCCGGAGAAAAGATGAGTATATCGTCTAGATATACGAAGACGAATCGGTGCAGGAAATCCCGCAAGACATCATTAACTAATGCTTGGAACGTCGCGGGGGCGTTTGTGAGGCCGAACCGCATGACCAGGTACTCAAAGTGACCTAAGGGGGTGTTAAATGCCGTCTTCCACTCGTCTCCCTTCCGGATCCGAACCAGGTGATACGCATTTCTAAGATCTAGCTTAGTGAATATTTGGGCTCCATGCAGGGGCGTGAACACTGAATCCAACAGGGGCAAAGGGTATCGATTACGAACCGTGATTTCGTTCAGCCCCCTATAATCAATGCATGGACGAAGTCCACCATCTTTTTTACCCACAAAAAAGAAACCTGCACCCATCGGGGAAGTTGAATTCCGGATCAACCCGGCGGCTAAAGAGTCCTGGATGTAGGTCTCCATCGATTCGCGCTCAGGTCGTGAGAGGTTGTACAGCCTGCTGGACGGGAACTCAACGCCTGGAACCAAATCAATGGCACAATCATACGGACGGTGGGGGGGAAGGGTGAGCGCCAGATCCTTACTGAACACATCCACAAGGTCATGGTACTCCACCGGCACCGTCCCTAGATTGGGCGGGACTCTGACCTCCTCCTTAGCCTGGGAACCGGGAAGAACCGAGGAACCTAAACATACCCGATGGCAGGTCTCGCTCCACTGAACCACTACCCCGGACGGCCAATCGATCCGGGGATTGTGTTTTAACATCCAGGGGAACCCTAGAATCACACGGGAGGTGGCAGGAGTCACAAAAAACTCGATCTCCTCCCGGTGATTTCCTGACACCACCAGAGTTACTGGTGGTGTCTTATGTGTGATTATACGGAGTAGGGAGCCATCTAGTGCCCGCACCTGCACAGGCGAGGTAAGCGCCACCAGAGGGAGCCCTATGTCCCTGGCCCATCTGCTGTCTAACAGATTCCCTTCAGAGCCCGTGTCCACCAGTGCTGGGGCCTTCAGGGTTAAATCCTCATATAGGATTGTCACTGGGAGTCGTGTGGCAATATGGGTATGTCCCACGTGAATGTTTTGGCCCACCCCTAACCCAGTGTCTAGGGGTGGGCGTTGGTGTTTAACCGCTCGGGGCAGTCCCTCACTTGATGCTCTATTGAGCCACAAACAAAGCACGCTCCGCGGGCCAGCCTCCTCTGTCTATCTGGTGCCCTAAATGTGGCCCTGCTCGTGTCCATAGCTTCGTCAGCAGGGGGAGCTGTCACCACACGGAGCGTAGAGGCCGTGGAGCGTGGGGAGGGCGGAACTCGGTCGGAACCGGAAGGGAGAGGGACGGCGCGTGCCCGGCCATGCCCTTCGTCTCGTTCCAGACGGCGTTCTTCTAACCGATTGTCTAATCGTATAACGAGATCAATAAGCCCGTCTAAATCCCGCGGTTCGTCCTTGGCCACCAGCTGCTCCTTCAGGACCAACGATAGTCCGTTTACGAAGGCGGCGCGGAGGGCAGTGCTATTCCAGCCGGACCTCGCAGCCGCGATGCGGAAGTCGACTGCATAAGCAGCTGCGCTCCGGCGCCCCTGTCTCATTGACAGCAGCACGGCTGAAGCGGTCTCTCCTCTATTTGGGTGATCGAACACTGTTCTGAACTCCCTCACAAACCCATCATATGTCAGAAGGAGCCGTGAATTTTGCTCCCAGAGCGCTGTAGCCCAAGCGCGTGCCTCGCCGCGAAGCAGATTAATCACATAAGCTATCTTACTAGCATCAGTCGCGTACATGACGGGACGTTGTGCGAAGACGAGCGACCACTGCATAAGAAAGTCCGCGCATGTCTCCACACAACCCCCGTACGGTTCTGGAGGGCTTATGTATGCTTCAGGGGAAGGTGGGAGGGGTCGTTGAACGACCTGTGGAATGTCACTATTGCGCACAGGATCGACAGGAGGGGGAGCCGCAGCAGCACCCTGAGGGCGCGCTTCCACCTGCGCGGCGAGAGCCTCCACCCTGCGGTTAAGGAGGACGTTCTGCTCGGTCATCAGATCCAGCCGAGCCGTAAAAGCGGTGAGGATTCGCTGCAACTCACCGATCATTCCTCCTGCAGACGCCTGTGCGCCCTGCTCTTCCATTGGCCGTTCAACGGCCGGTTGACGCCCCTCGGGGTCCATGACGTTGGCCGAGATATCCTGTTGGGAAAGTGTAGGTACACGGACCCACAACAGGGGGCGCAAATGAACGGACAATGGAGGAAGTCAAATAACAACACTTTACTGTTGTGAATGGGCACAACAAACACAACAGATTACAACAATAGACAAAAAGTCAAATCACAAAAGGTGTCGTGTGGGCAGGCTCGAAGATAGAAGACGTCTGTCCAAAGCAGAACTGGAACCACACGATTTCCCCCGCCACCAGACCCTGGGAATACTGGAGCCGCCAAGTCCCGAACTCCCAGGTGGCCACTGCCTCCGCGTGTCGGACCTGGTACTGCTGGCGAGGAACAAAAAACAATTAAATGTGGGCGCGTATGCACGCAGCAATCCACACGGCAGGAAAAGTACCTCCACCTCTCGTAGGAAAAAGAGTCTGCTATACAATGCACAAAAGTCACAAAGGTTACTGTCGAAAGATCTCACAGTCAGCTGAGAACGTTACCTTCCAGGTAAAGCGATATCTCGGCAAAGAGGTGGAGACGTCGTCCTGCTGATGTACCCCTGCTGATCAGGTGATTGGTAACAGCTGTTGCAGGTGATGCTGTCACCCTGGCTGCTCCTGTGAGGCGGCTGTGCCCTCTGGTGCCTGGAGCCCGCACTCCAGACAGGGCGCCCTCTGGTGGTGGGCCAGCAGTACCTCCTCTTCTGGCGGCCCACACAACAGTTTCAGTCAGGTTTTAGAATTCATCATAGTACAGAAACAGCATTAGTGAAGGTTACAAATGATCTTCTTATGGCCTCAGACAGTGGACTCATCTCTGTGCTTGTTCTGTTAGACCTCAGTGCTGCTTTTGATACTGTTGACCATAAAATTTTATTACAGAGGTTAGAGCATGCCATAGGTATTAAAGGCACTGCGCTGCGGTGGTTTGAATCATATTTATCTAATAGATTACAATTTGTTCATGTAAATGGGGAATCTTCTTCACAGTCTAAGGTTAATTATGGAGTTCCACAAGGTTCTGTGCAACGACCAATTTTATTCACTTTATACATGTTTCCCTTAGGCAGTATTATTAGACGGCATTGCTTAAATTTTCATTGTTACGCAGATGATACCCAGCTTTATCTATCCATGAAGCCAGATGACACACACCAATTAGCTAAACTGCAGGATTGTCTTACAGACATAAAGACATGGATGACCTCTAATTTCCTGCTTTTAAACTCAGATAAAACTGAAGTTATTGTACTTGGCCCCACAAATGTTAGAAACATGGTGTCTAACCAGATCCTTATGTTAGGGAAAGTGTAGTGACACGGACCCACAACAGGGGGTGCAAATGAACGGCCAATATATGAGCCAAAAGGTAACAATTTAATGTTGTGAATGTACACAACGATTATACAGACAATCACAGAATCTGATAGCAGTCAATAACCCAAGGTGACGTGTGGGCAGGCTCGAGGATAGAAGACGTCTGTCCTGAGAAGAGCCGGGACCACACGATTTCCACCACCACAGAACCTGGTGAATACTGGAGCCGCCAAGTCCCGAATTCCCAGGTGATCACCGTCCCCGACTGTCGGATCTGGTACTTCACAGGTAGATGATATCTCGGCAACGAGGTGGAGATGACGTCCGGTCTTTATGGAGTGAGATGATGTAGTGTAGATGGGTGACAGCTGTCAAGAGATAATGACAGCTGTCACCCCCGGCTGTGTCCGTGGCGGCAGCGCCCTCTCGTGCCTGAAGCCCGCACTTCAGGCAGGGCGCCCTCTGGTGGTGGGCCAGCAGTACCTCCTCTTCTGGCGGCCCACACAACACCTTACTCTGGATGGCATTACCCTGACCTCTAGTAATACTGTGAGAAATCTTGGAGTCATTTTTGATCAGGATATGTCATTCAATGCGCATATTAAACAAATATGTAGGACTGCTCTAGGCTGGACTATTGTAATTCATTATTTTCAGGTTGTCCTAAAAGTTCCCTGAAAAGCCTTCAGTTAATTCAAAATGCTGCAGCTAGAGTGCTGACAGGGACTAGAAGGAGAGAGCATATCTCACCCATATTGGCCTCTCTTCATTGGCTTCCTGTTAATTCTAGAATAGAATTTAAAATTCTTCTTCTTACTTATAAGGTTTTGAATAATCAGGTCCCATCTTATCTTGGGGACCTCATAGTACCATATCACCCCAATAGAGCGCTTCGCTCTCAGACTGCAGGCTTACTTGTAGTTCCTAGGGTTTGTAAGAGTAGAATGGGAGGCAGAGCCTTCAGCTTTCAGGCTCCTCTCCTGTGGAACCAGCTCCCAATTCAGATCAGGGAGACAGACACCCTCTCTACTTTTAAGATTAGGCTTAAAACGTTCCTTTTTGCTAAAGCTTATAGTTAGGGCTGGATCAGGTGACCCTGAACCATCCCTTAGTTATGCTGCTATAGACTTAGACTGCTGGGGGGTTCCCATGATGCACTGAGTGTTTCTTTCTCTTTTTGCTCTGTATGCACCACTCTGCATTTAATCATTAGTGATTGATCTCTGCTCCCCTCCACAGCATGTCTTTTTCCTGGTTCTCTCCCTCATCTCCAACCAGTCCCAGCAGAAGACTGCCCCTCCCTGAGCCTGGTTCTGCTGGAGGTTTCTTCCTGTTAAAAGGGAGTTTTTCCTTCCCACTGTTGCCAAGTGCTTGCTCACAGGGGGTCCTTTTGACCGTTGGAGTTTTTCCGTAATTATTGTATGGCCTTGCCTTACAATATAAGGCGCCTTGGGGCAACTGTTTGTTGTGATTTGGCGCTATATAAATAAAATTGATTTGATTTGATTTAAATAACAACAACAATAATAATTTCTGATTCTGTTTTCCGTTTCTTCTGTTTGTTAAGAAAATATTGTAAAATTTTGTAAATACCTTGTAACTGTTAGAATGCCCTAAGTAATGGGTCACCCCTCTGAGTCTGTTCTGCTTTAGGTTTCTTCCTCATTATCACCAGAGACAGTTTTTTCTTACCACTGTGACCTGTGTGCTTGCTCAGAGGGGGTTGGTAAGGTTAGACCTTACTCTTGATGCGCCTTGAGGCCGCACTCTTGGGATGCGGTGCTGTACAAATAAAAATAAGTTGAAATTGAAAATAATAATAATAATAAATGATAATAACAACAGTAACAGCAATAACAACAATAATAATTAACAACAATAACATCGAAAAGCTGTGACTCATTAATGAAGAAGAAACAAGTGAAAAAAATGCACCAACATTCCATTTTTATCACTATTCTAGGGTGCCTGAAACATTTGTGTAACACTGTACCGGTATATTATAGCAAATCAGTCCAGATTATCGATAATTAATGGTGTGTGTGAAAGTCCAACTGTACAATAGCTCTGTTTAACTATATGTCCTATGTGTCCATATTGCTACATGAAAAGCATAAAACAGGTATGCCTTCTCATGTCCTCATAAAAGCAGGCTATATGGTGATGAAATTAAATATTGATCATTGTACCTTTATAGCCAATATTTAAAAAATCACACCATTGCAGCTTGTACAACCAGTTTGCGTGCTTTATGAAGTTTGACTTGAGGCCAAGCTTTGGTCAAACTATTTACACTCAGTATTTAATAAATGTGAATTAACTGTTGAATTAGGCATGCTGTATTGTGCAAGGATCAGTATTTATTTTTGTTAACTGTGTAAATGTTGTTTGAGTAACAATATAATTAGTTGGCAGGGTGTATTTGTGAATTTTTGCACATGACTGATTCAGTCGCTGCTATAGCACAGATTGTATTGTACTCAGGTGAAGATGCTGCTCCTGCTAGTCTCCATCTTCTGCCGCCTCCATCCTAAATCCTATTGAGCAGGCACAGCGTTTCCATGGTTACACTCCAGCATGCAGGGTGAGGTGTGTGTGTGTGTGTGTGTGTGTAGTAGGTGGTTTGGAGAGTGGGGGTGCTTGCACTTGCATGCCATATGTGCAGTGTGTGTGTGTGTGTGTGTGTGTGTGTGTGTGTGTCTTTGCACGTTTTGGGGATTGTAGTTGTAATGAGTGCTACCAGGCTCAGAGGCAGAAAAAAGACTGAAATTCTGGAATCACGTGCAAGAAGGCAGCAGATCTACCATTGTGTGAAGCAGCCAGAAAGAAAATACGACTCAACATCAAACTGACTTCCTGTGTTCTTTTTTTCCCTCTTCACTTGTTCTTGTGAGTAAAGATGAGCAGAGGCAGCAGGATGGAAGAGAAGGCCATCTAAGTATTTTGTGTTCTTGTCAGTCTCGGTGAAGTCACAGCCAGTGTGCTCTGCTCGCAGGCAGTACAGTATGGATCAGTGAGCAGGGACCAGATTCTGTGATGTCCTGAGCAGCTTTCTGTGCTGGCTCGAGGTACACAGCAGCGCAGCGAAAGCAGGGAAGGGGTGGAGACCTTTAAAGTGTGCAGTAGAGGCAGGCCTCCAAACTACTGGAAGTTCTTAAAGTGGTTCAGTGGTGTGCCAAACCTTTTTTTTTGGTGCACCAGCACCAAGTTTTCACCTTTTTGGTGATGCAGTGATATATTTTATGCATTACCTTTTTTGTTATTTCCAATACATTTTGTAATGGAAATGATTGGAAGTATGAATAATGGCACAAATAAACATTTTATTACCTCCAAAATGAAGTTGGGCTGAGGTTAGGTTTTCTGTTTGGCTGTGTGGGAACAGCCTGGAACCTACAATTTTTCATATATCGTTATGAATTTTTTACAGAGGATTCATATCCTGATATATAAAAAAATTGATTGATTGATTGATTGATTGATAGACAAGAACTGATTTAGTTTTCAAGGTCATAGGTCAAAGCAAGGAAAAATATTAGAAAAATCCCTATTCTTTAACATTGAACAATTTTTTCAAACATTCATAACTCTGTCAAAAACAAAAATCACATTTATTTCATATTTGAGAGCGTTATGTAGGATGGTATCCTTTATTGACTGACAAAGTTTGATCCGGTGTCGCTGACAGAACGGCCCCCTAAAAATCGGCCTACACTGATGACGCAGTTCACGGATTAACACCTCATTTCTGCTTCAAACGGCACACCATTCATCATCTATCTCAGCGGCAGATATCTGAAGCTTTTGTACAACAATCATTTCCACATAAATTCAGCATTATTTCATCATAAAAGCGATCAGAGCACCGCGGCTAAATGAGCTGCTAGCTGATGTGTTCACCGCGCGTCTGACATTTCAGAGCGTCACGGAATTTCGCCTCTTTTCTGCTTAAAACTGACTTTAGAATGATTTAAGAGGTTTTATCTTTATCATCTGATGGTTAATAATCCCATTAATCCATTTGATTGCTTTGGATGAAGAGACTCCGTCTCAGACATGCTGCTGTGGTCCAAAATGACACGTGCAGATGCAAAAGGCGGACCGATTTTTAGAAGCGTACCGTTCGGTCTGCAACAACGGATCTGATCTGGATTACAGATTTACATTATATCTTAATCAAACATGCCCCAAAAAGGTCAGGCAGTAGTGAGGTGCAGACTGGCACTCACTATCGCCTGACAAAGTTTGATCCGGATCTGATCTGGATTGTGGATTTTGTGGACATTTGAATTTAATATTGAAAACCCCATTTCGTGTACATTTTGCATTATATCTCAATCCAAAGTGCCTCAATCACTCTCATTTTTCTGTTATGGATTTACCAACAGTTATACAACTTTGTGAAGAAGTGGTATAGAGGAGGATTTTCTTAAAAAAAATTACATCTGAGATGGAAGCCTAGAATTGATCTGTTTTGGTGAAAGAATATCATTCTCTGCTGTACTCCAATATTTGATGCAAAATACAAATTTGCACAGTGCACAGTTTCTCCACTCATAGTCACATGACCCTATAACTTCTTCTGGGTTGTCTGTGTGTCTTGGTGGCTTTCCTCATTCTTCTCATTCTTGCACAGTCACTCAGTTTTTGAGAACTGTCTACTCCATGCAGATTTATCATAGAGTGCCATACTGTTTGTATTTTTTCATAATTGATGTAAATAAAGTCCAAGTCATATTCAGTGACAGTTTTACCATCAGAGAGCCTCGTCCACAACCACCACAAAAGACTCCAAGCTGTCATTGATATTAAAGGGGGCAAAACACTATATTAAGAACAGGGGTATTTAAACTTTTGATCAGGGTCATTTGGGTAGTTTCTGTTGTCATTATGATTTAAAGAGTAGACATGGTTGTTTGACAATAAATGGATTCACCCAACCACTAACCATGAGTGAAAACAAAGTTTTTGTGTTATAATTCGTATTCTCTGACAAATGGCCCAAAAAAACAAAAGAAATCTGCCTGCGTATGTAAACATTTAAGTACAACTGTTATATATATCAGCAGGTAACTACTATATTTTCCAGAGTGTTAGTCCCTCCAAAGTTGCACCTATTTTTCTTTATTAATAGCTGCTTAATTTGGGATTTTTGTACATTGTTGTCTTGTACTTTTAATATTCGGCATTTGTTCTTTTATTATTAGAGTTTTTTTGTTTTTGGCTTGATGCCTGGGAAAGTCCTGTATAAATAGTCAGTATAATAATTATTATTATTATTAACAATAACAAATATGTCTTTTTTTTTTTTTTTGGTATGTGTCGTACTGGAGTGTAAGTCCCAAACTGGTAACAAAAACTGGGCCGTATGCTCCAGAAATTACGGTAAGTAGCTTAATTGGTACAATAATGTTTGTTAATTCAAATGACAAATGGTTATTGTTGTTGGTGTTATTCATGCACAACTACTAAGAGAATTAAGATTTGTGTTACCTAATGCGAAACAAGAGACCAGAAATTGTTGCAGAAAGTTACATGAAAGTTATTTGTTTTGCACATTCAGTGAGAAGAAAACTTTCACACTTCAAGCCAAAAGGTCAAAATCTTCCTGAGATTGAAATGTGAACAAGGTCATTGTTGACTGCAGCACGTTTCATCATCCAACACAACAGTTAGGTTGTTGACTTACCTGCTTCAGTTCTTTGCATTGTCTGTGGACAGATAACCTGTTTTATTGTACATTTATAAAATGTCAGGGTGTGTCAGGTCACACAGACAAGGATAGACTTTAGTTAGGTTTTACATATATATAACATAAAAATGAGCAAACATCCTGTAGCTGAGGTCTGTTTACAGGCAGGGGTGGTGCCAAGTGGTTAGTTCGCTTGGTTTCAGTGCAGAAGGTTCCCGGTTGAAAACTCTGCTACATTTAATGTGGAGTTGCGTCAGGAAGGGCATCTGGCGTAAATTCAACATGCAGGATTACAGTTCTCGGATCTGCTGTGGCGACCTGAAGTGAAACAAAAAACTTTCCAGCCTCTCTGTGCCAGCTCCCACCTATCGGTGGGTCTCCAACTTCTTGATGGACAGGGCACAGCAGATGAGGCTGGGGATCAACTCATCCAGCACACAGACAATCAACACTGGCACCCTTCAAGGGTGTGTGCTCTCCCCACTGCTCTTCTCCCTCTATACAAATGACTGCACCTCGGGGAACCCCTCTGTTAAACTCCTGAAGTTTGCAGATGACACCACCATCATTGGATTCATCCAGGATGGTGATGAAGCTGCATACAGACAGGAGGTGGAACAGTTGGTCCTCTGGTATGGTCAGAACAACCTGGAGTTGAACCCACTCAAGACTTTGGGGATGATAGTAGACTTCAGGAGGAATCTACCATCACTGCCCACTCCATCCTCAACAACACTGTGCCTACTGTGGATACTTTCCGGTTCCTGGAATCCACCATCTCTCAAGATCTGAAGTGGACCTCCCACATAGACTCCATCAGGAAAAAGGCACAGCAGAGGATACACTTCCTCAGACAGCTCAGGAAGTTCAACCTGTCCCAGGAACTGCTCATCAACTTTTACACATCCATCATCCAGTCTGTCCTGTGCATCTCTATCCTTGTTGGTTTCCCTCTGCCTCCAAACATGACAGACACAGACTTCAATGAAATGTCAGGTCTACAGAAAAAAAATTGGAGCCAGCCTGCCCGCCATCTGGGACTTATACCGGTCCAGGACCAGGAAGCAAGCTGGTAACATTCCTGCAGACCCCTCACACCCTGGACACACACTATTTAAACTCCTCCCCTCTGATCGATGTTACAGAGTTCAGAAAACACATTGCATGATTTTTAAATCATTAATTTGCATTTTATTGCATGAAATAAGTATTTGATCCCCTACCAACCAGCAAGAATTCTGGCTCTCGCAGACCTGTTATTTTTTTTAAGAAGCCCTCCTATTCTACACTCTTTACCTGTATTAGCTGCACCTGTTTGAACTTGTTACCTGTCTAAACAACACTTTTCCACACACTAAATCGATCACACTCCAACCTGTCCACCATGGCCAAGACCAAAGAGCTGTCTCAGGACACCAGGGACAATATTGTAGACCTGCACAAGGCTGGGATGGACTACAGGACAACAGGCAAGCAGCTTGGTGAGAAAACAAAAACTATTGGTGTAATTATTAGAAAATGGAAGAAACACAAGATCACTGTCAGTCTTTCTCAGTCTGGGGTTCCATGCAAGATCTCACCTCTCGCCTTTCTCAGAATCAAGGATGACTCTGAGAAAGCCCAGAACTACATGGGAGAATGTGGTCACTGACCTGAAGAGAGCTGGGATCATAGTCACAGAGATTACATTGGTAACACACGACGCCGTCATGGTTTAAAATCCTGCAGGGCAGCAAGGTCCCCCTGCTCAAGCCAGCACATGTCCAGGCCCGTTTGAAGTTCACCAGTGACCATCTGGATGATCCAAAGGAGGCATGGGAGAAGGTCATGTGGTCAGATGTGTTGTGTGGGCCGCTGAAGAGGAGGTACTGCTGGCCCACCACCACCAGAAGGCACCCTGCCTGGAGTGCGGGCTCCAGGCACCAGAGGGCGCTGCCGCCTCACAGGAGCAGCCGGGGTGACAGCTGACACTCATCACCTGTGACAGCTGTCACCACTCATCTGATCTGCATCGGTATATCAGCAAGACGTCATCTCCACCTCTTTGCCGAGATATCGTTCTACCTGAAAGGTAATATCCTCAGCCTGACTGCTTGATAGAAAGCCCTTTTTGTGATTTTTGTGAGTGATAACAGACTTTTTCTCCAACGAGAGGTGGAGGTAGCTTCCCTGCCGTGCAGATTGCTGGGTGCAGACGCACCCACGTTTAATTGTGTTTTTGTTCCTCGCCAGCAGTACCAGGTCCGACACGCGGAGGCAGTGGCCACCTGGGAGTTCGGGACTTGGCGGCTCCAGTATTCCCGGGGTCTGGTGGCGGAGGAAATCGTGTGGTTCCGGTTCTGCTTTGGACAGGCGTCTCCTATCTTCGAGCCTGCCCACACGACACCTTGTAATTTGACCTCTGATCTATTGTGTAATCTGTTGTGTTTGTTGTGCATGTTCGCAACAGTAAAGTGTTGTTATTTGACCTATTCCATTGTCCGTTCATTTGCGCCCCCTGTTGTGGGTCCGTGTACTTACACTTTCCCAACAAGATGAGACCAGAATAGAGCCTTTTGGTATCAACTCCACTCGCCGTGTTTGGAGGATGAGAACAACCCCAAGAACACCGTCCCAGCCATGAAGCATGGGAGTGGAAACAGTTTTTGGGGGTGCTTTTCTGCAAAGGGGACAAGATGACTGCGCATTATTGAAGGGAGGATGGATGGGGTCATGTATTGTGAGATTTTGACGAACAACCTCCTTCCCTCAGTCAGAACATTGAAGATGGGTCATGGCTGGGTCTTCCAGCATGACAGTGACCCCAAACACACAGCCAGGGCAACTAAGGAGGGGCTCCATAAGAAGCATTTCAGGGTCCTGGAGTGGCATTTCCCACATTGTCTCACACACGCCCACGCTATCTCAAGCACAGACAAACACACACAGCCACTCAGGACACAGTGGGCAGGGAGGCAGAGTGGACTCCACTGCCTGCACGTCTCACACACATACTCACACACATGCATCCACAGGCAACAGGAGCATAGAACAGGGCAGGTGTCAAGGACAAATGAAAGGACACGGGGACAACAACCACATAAAAAACCCCAAAATAACCTAACTGAACTGAACCCCAACACATAACAGTGCCTTTGTGTTTCATGACACCTTGCCCTTTATTGTTCCATGCAAGTGCTATGTTGAAGATTCGCCAGCAGATGTTGCCATATTTAATTGTTTTAAAACACTAAACTATTTTAACACAATTGCTTCTTATTAATTCAGTGGTTCAAAAAGTTTCAGTTTCTCCACAACTAGTACTCGTGTTACCTCTCGCAGCTGGAACTGTTGCCTCACACACTCTACAGATTGTAGTTTGCTGCTGCTCGTTGGGCGGCCTAAATTAGAACCAAGTCCAAATAATGGCTTTTGCACCGGCTGTTCACCAGCTCCTCCGTTTCATTTTCGACCATGTTTGCTCAAGGTGACCGACGATGACGTGTTGAAGCTGGATGCAGCTCGTGGCTGTACATTTTGCATGCCGCGTGTAGATTGTGTCATCAACATGCATTATCGCAATAGAATTAAAAGCTCTTTCGTAGGCCACTATTGTATCGTTTATATTGCATATCGTTTGTATTGCACATTACTAGTAAGAGCACAACATAATCATGCCTGTCGAAAAACACAACTCATAAATAAATCAAATAAATGCCTAGAATTGATCATGTATTCACATTTCCATTATCTTGGCATCAGAATCCATATTTTTACACAGGATTATCACCGTCTGCAGGATGGGTATTCCACTCCAAGCTCTACTCTATCTTTGTCCTTCTTAGAACATTCTCTTTCGTTTCTACTACTTTATCTCTGACTTTCAGAGTTCACATCTGTGTCTTTTTGTACCATTCCTGGTTGCAAGTTTTCGTGCATGTGTAAGATCATGCCTGTGCTCTGTTATTATAATTAGAAATGTAGACTGTGTTTACACAGAACCGAAATGTTATGCAAAATAGGTTAATAGATGCTACGCCCATGGGTTTTACTGGTAAACTTTTATATGTGGCCAAAATTAATTGATAATGTTAGAAAATACTCATAGCAGAAAGTGACTGAGTACCTCTAATAATCACCTGCTTTTAGTGTGCAAGATGGTGAAATCTTACTAACTCTGAGCACGAGGTAATGCCAGCATGATCATAGAAAATGAACGATATTCCTCTTTAAACCAAATTGAACACTAAAATCAAACACGCTTTCATCACTGCCCACACACTTGGTGCAGTCTCACCCGTGGGATGTTTTGAAACATGATGGAAGAATTTAGAGCTTATCCCCAAGGAAGGTCAGCATTGGCTACTAGCCATGATGGTTTAGGCTCCAGACTTGATGTAAGATTAGCTTTGAGGTTTTGGTATAATTGCAAGGGTTTGGACTCCACAGAGAGGAAAGGTACACTGCTTGATTGCTGTTTTTCCATGGCTGATTCCAGACTTCACTGGTTGTATTCTGTGTGTCCACAAGTGTTTGTGGGTTGTGTGAGTATCTGTGTGTTTGACTTTCTCACCCTAGCAGTGAGGATTTATTTGGGAAATGATGTCATTTTGGCTGGTCTTCACGTCTTCAGAAGGGTTGCTTGAGGGTTTTGGTTTGGTGTGTGGGTGGAAATGTGTGTTTGTATGAGAGTATTTCTTTTCCTGTTCAAAATGTGCAATACTGTTGTATAGACAGGATTTCAGAGACTAGGTGCTCAGAGTAAATACAACAGGAAAAAGAGGTACTTCTAGACACAATATTCAAGCACACAAAAAGCCTGAAACAGGTACTTGTCATGCCGGTGGGGGGGGGTCTTTATGACGCCCAGAAATAGCTTTACATGTAACCATTTGCAACAACCATTCACTTATGATGTTTCTTGTGAATTGTGACATCACACTCACTTATTTATGGACATGCCTTTAACAGACTATGTTATTAAACCTGTTCTTACCTCAAGAACCATCATGAAATTTTCCAAATAATTGAATAACTGGGCAACTATTTATCATTAGTTGTCCCACAATCCTTTGCTTTTTTGTGACGTTGACACACAAAATTTATTGTATTTGACCAGCGAAAATAACATGGGCCCATTTTTAATACATACTTGCAAGAAGGAAAAGATTTGTATTTGTTTCATGCCAGTACCAGAAGGCAGGACCTGAATTGTCCACCGGTAATACCATATTTACATTTTAGCAGCTGCGTGGCATGATTAATTATTAAAACTGTGGTTTAGAGCTATGTCAGTTTATGTTTTTAACTATTGAACAGTCACTGTGGAATAGTTATCGCTCATGATCACATCTAACAACACTTTTTCCCCCTTTTGTGATACAGTACGCAGATACAGGGCATCCAAAAAGTATTAACAGCACTTCGCTTTTTCCACATTTTATGTTACAGCCTTATTTAAAAATGGATGAAATTCATTTTCCCCCCTCAAAATTCTACACGCAATACCACATGACAATGTGATTTTTTATTTTTTTTTTTGACATTTTTACAAATGTTTATATATGGTTCTACAGCTTAATTGGAGTCCACCTGGGGTAAATTCACTTGATTGAACATGATTTGGAAAGGCACACACCTGTCTACATGTAAGGTCCCACAGGTGACAGTGCATGTCAGAGCACAAACCCAATATGACGTCAAAGGAATTGTCTGTAGAACTCTGAGGCAGGGTTGTCTCGAGGCACAAATCTGGGGAAGGGTACAGAAACATTTCTGCTGCTTTAAAGGTCTCAATGAACACAATGACCTCCATCAGTTGTAAATGTAAGAAGATCCCATAGGATTCGTCCTAGAGCTGGCCACCCATCTAAACTGAGTGATCGGGGGAGAAGGGCCTTAGTCAGGGACGTGACCAAGAACCCGATGGTTACTCTGTCAGAGCTCCAGCACTCCTCTGTGGAGAGAGGAGAAGCTTCCAGAAGAACAAACATCTCTGCAGAAATCCACCAATCAGGCCTGTATGGTAGAGCAGTCAGAGGAAAGCCACTCCTTAGTAAAAGGCACATAGCAGCCCACCTGGAGTTTGCCAAAAGGCACCTGAAGGACTCTTAGACCATGAGAAACAAAATTCTCTGGTCTGATGAGACAAAGATTGAATTCTGTGGTGGGAATGCCAGGTGTCATGTTTGGAGGAAACCAGGCACCATCCCTACAGTGAAGCATGGTGGGGGAACCATCATGTTGTGGGGATGTTTTTCAGCAGTAGGAACTGGGAGACTAGTCAGGATTGAGGGAAAGATGAATGCAGCAATGTACAGAGACATCCTGGATGAAAACCTGCTCCAGAGCGCTCTTGACCTCAGACTGGGGCGATGGTTCATCTTTCAGCAGGACAATGACCCTAAGAACACAGCCAGGATATCAAAGGAGTGGCTTCAGGACAACTCTGAATGTCCTTGAGTGGCCCAGCCAGAGCCCAGAATCTGATTTAACATCGCTGGAGAGATCTGAAAATGGCTGTGCACTGATGCTCCCCATCCAACCTGATGGAGCATGAGAGGTGTTGCAAAGGGAATGGGCAAAACTGCCCAAAGATATGTGCACCAAGCTTGTGGCATCATATTCAAGAAGATGTGAGGCTGAAATTGCTGCCATGAGCAAAGGGCGTGAATACACAGTAAATTTTGCAGAATAAAATTTACTCTGCTGGGATAACATTTGGTTCCATTCCAAAAAGAGTTAATATACTCTATCAAAGTGTAAAATCAACTCTTTCACAGTGTAAAATCAACTTGTATTGGAGTAGAAACACTTCATTTGACAGGACGGTAGAGGTAATTTCACTCTATTATTGAGTGTATTTTACTCTAATTAGATTGAGACTAAATGTTATCCCGGCACAGTAAATTTTAATCAGCAAAATTTACTGTGTACTTATATACATGTGATTTCTTAGTTTTTTCATACTCAACAAAAATATAAACGCAACACTTTTGGTTTTGCTCCCATTTTGTATGAGATGAACTCAAAGATCTAAAACTAGTTCCACATACACAATATCACCATTTCCCTCAAATATTGTTCACAAACCAGTCTAAATCTGTGATAGTGAGCACTTCTCCTTTGCTGAGATAATCCATCCCACCTCACAGGTGTGCCATACCAAGATGCTGATTAGACACCATGATTAGTGCACAGGTGTGCCTTAGACTGCCCACAATAAAAGGCCACTCTGAAAGGTGCAATTTTGTTTTATTGGGGGGGATACCAGTCAGTATCCGGTGTGACCACCATTTGCCTCATGCAGTGCAACACATCTCCTTCGCATAGAGTTGATCAGGTTGTCAATTGTGGCCTGTGGAATGTTGGTCCACTCCTCTTCATGGCTGTGCGAAGTTGCTGGATATTGGCAGGAACTGGTACACGCTGTCGTATACGCCGGTCCAGAGCATCCCAAACATGTTCAATGGGTGACATGTCCGGTGAGTATGCCGGCCATGCAAGAACTGGGACATTTTCAGCTTCCAAGAATTGTGTACAGATCCTTGCAACATGGGGCCGTGCATTATCCTGCTGCAACATGAGGTGATGTTCTTGGATGTATGGCACAACAGTGGGCCTCAGGATCTCGTCACGGTATCTCTGTGCATTCAAAATGCCATCAATAAAATGCACCTGTGTTCTTCGTCCATAACAGATGCCTGCCCATACCATAACCCCACCGCCACCATGGGCCACTCGATCCACAACATTGACATCAGAAAACCGCTCACCCACATGACGCCACACACGCTGTCTGCCATCTGCCCTGGACAGTGTGAACCGGGATTCATCCGTGAAGAGAACACCTCTCCAACGTGCCAAACTCCAGCGAATGTGAGCATTTGCCCACTCAAGTCGGTTACGACGATGAACTGGAGTCAGGTCGAGACCCCATTGAGGACGACAAGCATGCAGATGAGCTTCCCTGAGACGGTTTCTGATAGTTTGTGCAGAAATTCTTTGGTTATGCAAACCGATTGTTTCAGCAGCTGTCCGAGCAGCTGGTCTCAGACGATCTTGGAGGTGAACATGCTGGATGTGGAGGTCCTGGGCTGGTGTGGTTACACGTGGTCTGCGGTTGTGAGGCTGGTTGGATGTACTGCCAAATTCTCTGAAACGCCTTTGGAGACGGCTTATGGTAGAGAAATGAACATTCAATACACGAGCAACAGCTCTGGTTGACATTCCTGCTGTCAGCATGCCAATTGCACGCTCCCTCAAATCTTGCGACATCTGTGGCATTGTGCTGTGTGATAAAACTGCACCTTTCAGAGTGGCCTTTTATTGTGGGCAGTCTAAGGCACACCTGTGCACTAATCATGGTGTCTAATCAGCATCTTGATATGGCACACCTGTGAGGTGGGATGGATTATCTCAGCAAAGGAGAAGTGCTCACTATCACAGATTTAGACTGGTTTGTGAACAATATTTGAGGGAAATGGTGATATTGTGTATGTGGAAAAAGTTTTAGATCTTTGAGTTCATCTCATACAAAATGGGAGCAAAACCAAAAGTGTTGCGTTTATATTTTTGTTGAGTATACGAGGTCTGTCAATAAAGTATAGGTCCTTTTATTTTTTTCAAAAACTATATGGATTTCATTCATATGTTTTTACGTCAGACATGCTTGAACCCTCGTGCGCATGCGTGAGTTTTTCCATGCCTGTCGGTGACGTCATTTGCCTGTGAGCACTCCTTGTGGGAGGAGTCGTCCAGCCCCTCATCGGAATTCCTTTGTCTGAGAAGTTGCTGAGAGACTGGCATTTTGTTTGATCAAAGTTTTTTCTAAACCTGTGAGACACATCGAAGTGGACACGATTCGAAAAATTAAGCTGGTTTTCGGTGAAAATTTTAACGGCTGATGAGAGATTTTGAGGTGATACTGTCGCTTTAAGGACTTCCCACGGAGCGAGACGTCGTGCAGCGCTCTCAGGCGCCGTCGTCAGCCTGTTTCAAGCTGAAAACCTCCACATTTCAGGCTCTATTGATCCAGGACGTCGTGAGAGAACAGAGACATTTCAGAAGAAGTCGGTTTCAGCATTTTATCCGCATATTCCACTGTTAAAGGAGATTTTTTTAATGAAAGACGTGCGGGCGGATTGCAGTGTCGGCTCGCAGCCGCCGCGACGCTCCGCCACAGGAAAAACATCTCTGTTGGAAGCCTTAAGGACAAGTTGGAACATGTCCAGCTGTTAAACAATTTCTCATATACTCACTCCACTGAAAGCCATCAAAAGCCGCCTGGATTTTACAAATGGTTATAAACACCGCGCCGGCTGCGTCCCCGTCTTTCATTAAAAAAAATCTCCTTTAACAGTGGAATATCCAGATAAATGCTGAAACCGACTTCTTCTGAAACTTCTCTGTTCTCTCACGACGTCCTGGATCAATAGAGCCTGAAATGTAGATGTTTTCAGCTTGAAACAGGCTGACGACGGCGCCTGAGAGCGCTGCACGACGTCTCGCTCCATGGGAAGTCCTTAAAGCGACAGTATCACCTCAAAATCTCTCATCAGCCGTTAAACTTTTCACCGAAAACCAGCTTAATTTTTCGAACCGTGTCCACTTCGATGTGTCTCACAGGTTTAGAAAAAATTTTGATCAAACAAAGCGCCAGTCTCTCAGCAACTTCTCAGACAAAGGAATTCCGACGAGGGGCTGGACGACTCCTCCCACAAGGAGTGCTCACAGGTGAATGACGTCACCGACAGGCGTGGAAAAACTCACGCATGCGCACGAGGGTTCAAGCATGTCTGACGTAAAAACATATGAATGAAATCCATATAGTTTTTGAAAAAAATAAAAAGGACCGTTACTTTATTGACAGCCCTCGTATATATATATATATATATATATATATATATATATATATATATATATATATATAGGAGTCGTCCAGCCCCTCGTCGGAATTCCTTTGTCTGAGAAGTTGCTGAGAGACGGGCGCGTTGTTTGATCAAAATTTTTTCTAAACCTGTGAGACACATCGAAGTGGACACGGTTCGAAAAATTAAGCTGGTTTTCAGTGAAAATTTTAACAGCTGATGAGAGATTTTGAGGTGATTCTGTCGCTTTAAGGACTTTTCACGGTGCGAGACGTCGCTCAGCGCTCTCAGCCGCCATCGTCAGCCTGTTCAAGCTGAAAACCTCCACATTTCAGGCTCTATTGATCCAGGACGTCGTGAGAGAACAGAGAAGTTTCAGAAGAAGTCGGTTTCAGCATTTTATCCGGATATTCCACTGTTAAAGGAGATTTTTTTTAATGAAAGACGTGCGGACGGGTCCGCGCGTCGGGACGCAGCCGACGCGGTGCGGCAGCACAGGAAAAACACCTCCGTGTTGATAACCATTTGTAAAATCCAGGTGGCTTTTGATGGCTTTCAGTGGAGTGAGTATATGAGAAATTGTTTAACAGTTGGACATGTTCCAACTTGTCCTTAAGGCTTTCAACAGAGGTGTTTTTCCTGTGGCGGAGCGTCGCAGCGGCTGCAAGCCGACGCGCGGACCCGTCCGCACGTCTTTCATTAAAAAAATCTCCTTTAACAGTGGAATATCCAGATAAAATGCTGAAACCTACTTCTTCTGAAACTTCTCTGTTCTCTCACGACGTCCTGGATCAATAGAGCCTGAAATGTGGAGGTTTTAAGCTTGAAACAGGCTGATGACGCCGCCTGAGAGCGCTGAGCGACGTCTCGCTCCATGGGAAGTCCTTAAAGCGACAGTATCACCTCAAAATCTCTCATCAGCCGTTAAAATTTTCACTGAAAACCAGCTTAATTTTTCGAATCGTGTCCACTTCGATGTGTCTCACAGGTTTAGAAAAAATTTTGATCAAACAAAGCGCCAGTCTCTCAGCAACTTCTCAGACAAAGGAATTCCGACGAGGGGCTGGACGACTCCTCCCACAAGGAGTGCTCACAGGCGAATGACGTCACCAACAGGCGTGGAAAAACTCACGCATGCGCACGGGGGTTCAAGCATGTCTGACGTAAAAACATATGAATGAAATCCATATAGTTTTTGAAAAAAATAAAAAGGACCGTTACTTTATTGACAGACCTCGTATATATATATATAACTTTTTTCGTGTTGTGATTATGTGGTGTTGTGAGTAGAATTTTGAGTGAAACGATGACTTTGCTCCATTTTGGAATAAGACTGTCACACTCCAAAATTTGAAAAAAGTGAAGTGTTGTGAATACTTTCCAGATGCACTGTATGTGACGTGTGTTTTAAGTCAAAATCAATGTGCGAGTTATGACTCACTTGCCAACGTCATCATTTTATGTTAATGCTGCCACTCACAGTTGTACCCTCGCCAAAATCTTTGCACACATGGGTCACAGTTTCCTTACTTACGTGATCATTTTGCCGTGATAAATAATGCTTTTGCTCAGAGAAAAAATAAGCGTCTTTATGCTGATGATGCAACAGAAATGTTTTCACAGATGCTGCAGCATGCACTTATGGTGAGATTCTGCTGTAGAAATGTGCACATTCTGTTACATGAATAAGAAGTTCAGGCCACAACAAGCAGCTCAGAGCTTTGACAAAAGAGATTTAATATGCTTACAATAGATACACAAAGATGAGGTGAATGATATCATCCTCTCTTTTTTGTGGGACGCTACAGTTCGTATTTGCTCTTCCATTGTGCTCCTGTAAATCAGGCCGCCACGGTGGATTTTCATCTTTTGGTTTTCACCAAGGAGCCTTATCATGGATAAGCAGCACCTTCCTTTTTCCCTGAGTCGTAATGCAGAGCACAAGTAGTGCAGCAGAACAATAAAAACAGGTTATTGATTGTAAAGGAGCATCTTCTTAGTTTTATGCACTCATTCAGTTTAGCAAAAATGAATACAAATAATTGTTTATGTCTGTGGGCCTGACTGTGGGAGTGTGTTTCCATGCATCAAAGTGTGATGCAGTAGAGTAAAACTATGATGTACCTTGTGGATGTTGGGAACTAAAGTGTATGAAATAGAGTGTTGCAGTATTTCCCTTTCAGATTTTGTCATATTTGCCCCCAAGCAAGGTATTTGACCTGAGAATTCTCCACTGGAGCCGCTCAGTCGGCAACTGTCAAAGTCAGAGGTTTACACCCGGCAGCTACGCAGTATGGTTATATGTGTGTGCGCATGCGTGTGAATATGAAAGAGACAGCACTGTGTGCTCAGTGAATGGAAAGCTTAGACAATACCATGTACAAAGAGCATCGCACAGGTATGAGAAACAATAAGACTTTCCTCCAGCAGTGAAATGTCGACCTTCTTCTGCCCCTCCTTCCACTCATACTCTGCGTCTCACCCCTCTGTTCCACATCCATCCGGTTGCTGCAGTCTTTCTTCTTTCCACCAGCTTTGATCTTCTGTTTCCCCACGGCCAGATGATCCTGAGCTGTCCAGCTGTATGTGCGCTTTATATTTCGCAGTAACTGACAGTCAATACTGATTCAGTTACGTAGAGCAGCTGGTCTACTGTAAATATACTCCATTCACTCTGAGAGACAACATTTGACAAACATTACTTAAAAAAATGGATATTTAAGTGTCTTGAGTTGCTGCAAATTAAATATGGCAATACGTGTTTTCATTTGCAGTTTTATTAGGTATAATAACAAGTATTCTGAAAACAAAGAGCAACGTTGTTGGGTGTATGTTTGTGTGTGTGTGTGTGTGTGTGTGCGCGCGCGCATGTGCTTGCTTGCTCTTCATGTCTGTCATGTCCCCTGTCTGTTTTTATGGGTTGTTCTCTGTCTTTTGTTTTGTCAGTCATCCATGTGTGTCCCCCTTGTGGTTCGTCCTTGGTCTATGTCCTTGACCTGGCTCTGTCATCAATCCTTAGTCTGTTTTATCATCATGTTCCTCTGTTCACCTTGTGTTCCCGACGTCCTTCCAAGCAGACTAAAGCACTGTTAACACACCAAACACGGCAGGAATATCTGATGATTATCTTTGGAGCCATCACAATAGTTGGGGCTGCCTTAAGATTGTCGGAAGGGGAAGATCGGGTTAGAAATCTGTATAATTATCTTGCCGTGTGAACCAGACATTCGGTGAGTTGAAAACCTTAAATTATCCGTAGGTGTGCATGCATGTGTGAATGTGTTTGTTTGTCTATATGTGGTCCTACGACATACTTGCGTCCGGTCCAGGGGATTACCCCACTCCAGGAATCACCCCCGCCCCCCTTTTGTGACCCTTAAGCCCCCTTTCACAGTGGCGTATTCGTAGAGCTGCTCATTGCAGCCTATCGTCTACGCTGAGTTGAACAGTTCTACGTCCACTTTTAGCAGCTCTACGTCGAGTTTTTTCTCCCTGCGCTGCAGTATGTTGAGGGCTACGTGCGTAGGACGGAAGAAATTAAACATGTTTAATTTTCTTCGGCGTAGAGCGCTGGACACAGTTTGAAGCAGGTCTGCGCAGCACAGCGTTACTGCATGCAAGTCTGTGCAACACTGCGCTTCTGTACACAACCAAAAACTGAGTGCGACAGCTGGAGAACATGATCACACAGCCCACAGCACCTGTGTGTTCAGAACAGGGAATCGAACCTCAACTCAGAAATCCAGAAACACAATGGAAACAGCAGGTCGGTCGCTCACTCTCTCTCGTGTGCGCGCTCTCCCTCACTCTCACTCTCTCTCTCTCTCTCTCTCTCTCTCTCTCTCTCTCTCTCTCTGTGTGTGTGTGTCTGATCAAACCTGTGACTTTAAAATAAAAGCGCACTCGCTTCTTGTCGGTGCGATCACCAAATGCCCTGATCGATCAGTCTGATCAAATCAGCAGACCTGATCGGAGCAACCGGAGCTGCCGTTTCGTTCAGGGCAGCCTTTACCACAGCCAGACTCAGCATCTGTACACAAAGAAAGTGATCCACCAAGACCAAAAAAAGTAAAAATACTAAAAAATAAATAATAATAATAATGATAATAATAATAATAATGTTAAATGACTGTTTTTGAGCCGCACCACACCATGTAATAGAGAACAGAGCGCACTTCCACAGAGGCAGAAAATAGCACTGAACTGGTTTAATAGCGGCATGGTACACGCGACTGTGTGCACACATTAAAATGTGAACACATGCAGCTGCAAGTATGAACGAACACTGAAAAAGGCTGAGTACGCGAGTATTCCTGGCGTATTTAAATGAAACACAACGCTGCAATGAGCAGCTCTACAAATACGCCAATGTGACAGGGGCGTTAATTGGAGTAAGTTGTTGAAGATGAGTGAGTGAGTGTGATTATCAAAAATATTGTTGATTCATTCAATTGAATTCACTTTCAACTGACTAATCTTTTCAGCTCTGTGAACAACAACATTGACTTCATTCACAAGGACATCTGATAAATTTCCCACTTTTTGTACATGGTTTCTGATGAAACACCAGTTGTCGTGCCTCGACCCTGGAATGAGCATGCAGCCGTGCCGTCTTCTACAAATGAGCCTGGTGTCATTCAGCATGATTAGAGAGTGCAGCTGTGGTATTGCAAACAAGATTAGTTCTCCTTGTTGTCATTTTGTTTCATTAGACCACTGCCGGTCCAAATCAATACCCTCAAATTGCTCCGCTTAAGGGAGGAAAAGGGGCCTTTGAGGAATGACGCAGGTTTGTTGGCCTTTCAGCATGGAACCTTCCAAGTTTTAATTATTTTGTGAATAAAGTAAATGTTTGTTATTGTAGCATGCTACCTGATGATAGGATGTTTATGTTTGTGCATTGGTCTCTCTTCTAGTGTTTAACAATATTGACAGACTAAATTAAGGCCAACGGGAAACATCTTGGCAGTGTGTTATTATATGGTGTTGCTTTGTTGCTGGGTTGCCACATCTGACATGGTGGAATTGGTAGTGTTGCTGAAAGTTCACTTTGGACAGAAGCACTTATATTTTCAGCTTCTCTTCCAAGTACCACAAACACAAGTGTCTGTCTTCTCGGTTTCGGATACTCCTGTTAAGTCTCACCACAGCAGTCATCTGTCTCCATCTCACCCTGTCCTGTTGATCTTCCTCTGTCACACCAAAAACTCTCACCCTATCCATAAACCTCCTCTTTGTCCTTCCTCTTCTCCTGCTGCATTGAAGCTCCATACCCACTGTCCCCCTCTCTTTCTTCCGACATCCTGCTTTACAGTGGTAACGGTGGCTGTCATTGCTAACTCAGGCCTCGACCCATCAGGTGGGGAAATCCGATTTAGGATCTTCATGTTTGGTTTGGTCATATTTGCACCGGATTTAAGGGGTGCAAAGACACACTGGTGTCATGTTACAATACATGAAAATTCACTAAGGTATATCTTATATATTATATTCCAATTCTAAGGTAGAACTATGCCAGTATACAAAGGTATATCTAAATATCTAAAAAGGAAGAGTAAAATAGGAGAGTAGAAAAGAGTAGAGTAGAGTCACTTAGGTGCCTGGTCTTGAGAACCAGGGATGGTAAGTTAAAATGTATCATTATGTATCATTATTCTTTATTCACTCTAGCGACCCCTCTTGACGTATGAGAGTACTGAAATATAACATAAGGTTCACAAAACAAAACGGAACTACAAAATACACATCAAATCAGAAATGGCATGAACAAGCACCAAAAAGCTCATAAAAGAAGACAATTAAGACAATTGCAAAAATTATTGCACCAACATAAAAACTTAACTTAAAACATTACATGACTGGAAAAAGGAAAGTTACCCAAATTTACTGAGTATGGCAGGTTTTTTCAGACCTTTTGTGTTAAACAGTTCACTAAATTTCTCTGTATTTGGTCTAATATAATAATGCTGATTTAAGTATTTTTCACATTTTAATTAAAAAGATGGACAAATAAATAATGGAATTTGTCGTCAATTTCATGGAGATTACAGACCTCGCAATTGACTTTTTTCAATACTAGAAAATCAATTTGCGTTAATTGGTATCTTATTGGTAACGGGTACTGCTTCCGAATTTCGCTAGGGTAAATTTATCTACATCATTCAGATCTGACAACAAATAATTTTCAGTAACCTGTTCTTTAAAAAAAAAAAAACGGTGGCAAGTTGAACATGACCTATTATTCTGAACACTATCATTTCAATTCTGAATATTCATAGAATTTATCCTTAGTTCAGTTCTCTTTTTAAACCAGTTAAAATTAACATTTTTCAAGTCAAAACATAACTTTATGTAGCCACAATTTTCAATCACACTCTTAATTTTAGTCATCCTTAACTTAGTCATCGTGATTCAATATTATCACAACACATTGTTACATTCCTGTTTACAGTAATAGCAGAAATGAAATGCAAAAAACTGAATCACTGGTCAACATTAAAGAAATAAATTATTGTAATTGTCGATATCATCTGTTTACTATATACAAAGAGGTTCCTGTTTACCAAGAGGTTGTTATTTCTTTCATGGAGTAGTTGACTTTAATGGTATCATGATACTACGTTAAAATGAAGTACGATTCGATGCAGGCTTTATGATAAAATTATCACAATACTTTATAAATCTTTCTACCAATACTGCATGCTTGTCCTGATGCAACCCTCCTCATTTCCATGGGTTTGGGACCAGCAGTCAGAATTCACTGGTTTGTGCACCTGAAGTTCTTTATTTTGGTTTAAAAGTCACTTCAGAACAAGCATGTGTCTTGCAGGTTTTCAAACTGTTCTTCAGACACAGCAGGTGTAGTCATGGCTCATATTTCAACTTTCAAAATTCAGTGTTAGATTTATTTATTTTTTTAAATGTCTGTACAACAAAGCTGAGACTGTATTTTTGTGTAACTTGGAGAGAATGGGAGGTCTGAAAAGTCCCAGAGGGAATCAAGTATGATGTTTAATGAAACACATCTCGACGCAAACAAAAAGTAATGACTAGTAAAAGAGACATAAAAAAAGAAATGTCTTTTTCACAGTGTAATTTTGTGATGATATAATAGGTCATTAAGCGGCCACTTTAAGTTAATGGCTGATTAATTGGATTACTCCATGTAAAAGATGAAGTGCAACTGTAAATATTTAACTTTTTCCTGAGTGGTATATGATAGGTCCACCAGATGCTTCAGTTATGCATTCCATAGTGCAGTACACGACATGCACAACTTTTTGGCAAGTGGGTATTTTGACTTTATCATGATTTCTATGCATAGTTTTCAACTCCACTCTGTATAAACCTGAATGCTCGATTTAAGCATTCTAAGGTGATAAGTATTTGTATAATGAAGGAGGATGTAGCCTAAAGTGATTAGCACCCTACGAGTCAAGGTTTGCATAGTTATTACGCGGTTCTTTACGTCAGAGAGTATTGGTCAAAAAAAAAAAAAAGATTTAACAGACACTAAAAAATAAAAAATTGTAAAACACTGTTCAGTGGGATACAACACTCCAGAATTAGCTAAACTATTGAGGTACAATCCCAGAACAATCAAATATTTTGTTGTAAATAGTCAACAGTGTCACAAGAAACATGGAGGAGAAAAGGTGGAAATAAATTGCAAAACAAACAAACAAATTAAGAGGTAAATGTAACACTACCAGGAACCCATTATGCCCAGAAGTACAAACTCACTTTTCCTTTGTTAAACAGTCAGGTTTGTGGTTTAATAACATTTTAGAATGACTGAGAGCACTGTATTTGTTCACCAGTAAAATGAATCCTCAGGAATGCAACTTGCCTAATAATTCTGCACACAGTGTATTATGGTGCTGTGAAAATGGCAGCACCCCATTCCCCTCCCCCTGAGCTTTTATAAATTCAGATTTCTTATCACATCAAAACAAAACAAAAATAAATAAATAAATAAAATTCAGGCTCCTCTCTTAAATTTTCTAACATTATGCTATTTAAGGTCACACTGAGAAAATTGGTTGTAAAAGTTGTAAAACTGGTTGTAAAAGTGATTATAAATGTATTAAAAGTGATTAATAGTAACTGATACCGGTACTACCGGTATGTACTGTATAAAAATGGCTGTAATTCCTAAATGGTTTGTGTGATATTTTTGTTGAACTTCTTTGTTATGGATATGAATGTACAGCAGTAATTACTTAATGAAAGTTGATAAACGGTACATAAGAAATGTTACGTAATTAAGCAGTTGCACAGAGCTTCATTTTTGATAATACAACAATTATAAAAAAAACAGTCCTGTTGTTGCTGTGTTCATTTTTGAAGGCTTACTGAACAAAAGCATGAATTAATTTATCTCAAGTACACACCATACTTTAATTGCAGCCGATCTGCTCTGTGTAAGCCTGATCCTGTCAGATCTCAGAAGCTAAGCAGTGTGGTACCTGGTTAGTACTTGGATGGGAGACCACTTTGGAGCACAAATACGAATGCGGATCAGGCTGTATCCACTGTGGTGACCCTGAACAAAATGGGAGCAGCCAAATGGACAACAACAACAAACCATACTTTAATTCTAAACTGATATGTATAATAGTTATTAACAATTATTAGAATGATCTCACCAGCTACCTCAAAACAAATGTTTTTCAGCCTGTAAATATTCCTGTTTACTGTATTCTTTTCCAGAGTGCCCATCTAGCAATGATCGACACACTGATGATGGCGTACACATTGGAGACGGTGAGCGCTGAGAAGGTCATTTCGTGTATTCAGCAGTATTCATCCTGCAGCCCTGAGGTCGAAACACCATATGACACAGAGGATGCGATTACTACCTGGATCAACAAGGTGAAATAGTGGTTTAAATCTATTTTAATCCTGACTATAAGTCAATTTTGTTTGTTTTTTTACTTGTTTGGTTGGTCATGCAACTTATATGACGTCTGTTAGAAAACTATCCGACCTTTTTATTTTTTTTTTTAAATATATCGATTTGAATCGTGCGCTTGCATCAGCCAAGCTTGAACCTTCATGCGCATGCGTGAGTTTTTTCACGCCTGTCGGTTGCGTCATTCGCCTGTGGGCAGGCTTTGAGTGAGCACTAGTCCACCCCCTCATCGGATTTTCATTGTCAGGAAAATGGCTGAGCGATTGGAGCAGCGCTGAATTAAATTTTTCCACAAACTGTGAGAGACAGCCAGGTGGAAACCATTCGGAAGATTCAGATGGCTTTCGGTGAAGATACTCTGGGCGTCACACAGATTAAGGAGCATTACAACCGGATTAAAGTAATGTAAGTAAATAAAGTAATGAAAGACGTGCGGAGGAATTCGTGCGTCGGGATGGAGCCGCTCATGGCGCACAACAAAAAGCACATCCGTGTTGGAAGTCTCACAGGACAAGTTGTGACATGCCCAGCTGTTACACAATTTCTCGGATACTCACTCAACTGAAAAGCCACCGAAAGCCGTCTGAATCTTCCGAATGGTTTCCAACACGGACGTGCTTTTTGTTGTGTGCCATTAGTGCCATTAGTTTTTGCACCTGTT
Organism: Thalassophryne amazonica; assembly: GCF_902500255.1. NCBI lineage: Eukaryota > Metazoa > Chordata > Actinopteri > Batrachoidiformes > Batrachoididae > Thalassophryne > Thalassophryne amazonica. Next base: position 54,193,357 of record NC_047112.1, read on the forward strand.
ATTCATTAGTTCTTTTTGCTTTTACGCCTCACCCATTTGTCTGTTTTTTTGCCAGTCGATTAACATTGTCGTTCATGTATGTGGTGCTGTGTTCTCGTGGCCTCACCTGTGTTCGTTATGTTTAGTACGTACCCCGTTTTTTTATGCACACCTTGTTTCACCTATCTTTAGATTGGTCCTCTCGTTTGCACCTCCTGTTTGTTCTCTGTTTAGTGTTGGACTCCTATCCCCTGCACGTGCTTTGTTTGGATTTTGGTGTATTCACCTGGATTACTAAAAAACAGCTGGTGTTCCAGCATCAAATCTGCCAGCCTGAAGTTTGAGGCAGAAAGAAGTGAGGTCTCACGCCAGAAGCGTCAAAGACAGAAAGAGAGGGCAGCAGCACAAGCCCAGCCTACTCAAGTGTTCATTTGCCCCAAGTGTAACAGGTCTTGTGCATCCCGCATCAGACTTTTCAGCCACCAGAGGGCTTGTAGAAAATAAACTAAAAAAAAGAAAAAAAAAAAAGGCCTTCCCACTATCCTCGCAAGCGAGGAAACTGCCAACAACAACTAAAGCACCATGGATTTTTTTGTACTGTCACCTCTTGAGTCCTGCTTATTGGGGTTCTGTTTGATTCTGATTCCGCCAAATCGTAACACTGAGAGAGTGAATACTTTTTATAGGCACTGTAACTGAGTGGTTAAGGAGTTGGTCCAATACATAGACCTTGGTTTGAATCCTGCTCTTGCTACCTCTCTGAGTTCCTGGACAAGACGCTCTGTATTGTCTCAGTCCATTGAGTCGTCAGTGGGTGCTAGCCTTGACTGGGAAAGTAACCTGCATTGAACTGTTATTCTGTCTACCTTATCTTTTCTGCTTTTCGCCTTCCTTTAAGGTTGGCAGGTCTGCAATTACTGTAAAAGTAGAAGAAAAAGAAGAACATCTGAATCAGAAGGAAAGCTGAGTCTTGGAGAATGAGTGAAATTAATAAATCATGCTGTCAAACTGACAGAATAAAGCATGAGCAAAGAGTGGGAATATAGCCTTCATACGTCTCAGCACTCCGCTTGTTTGCAATTTGTGGGACAGCTGATCCGCAGTGAGGAGGACAGCTAGGCTAAGGTAAACCTAACTACAATGTTTTAAAAATGTATCATCAATTAAAAAGTTTTAACATTTAGTATAGTAAATGTCCACATGTTTAGCTCTGAACAGATTTTTCATCTGGTCAGTGGTGACAAGAAGCATTTTACTCTCGAATACTTTGTTCCTCATACAGTAACACGAATTAGCCTGTTAGTTTCTGCTCACTAATGTGGTGTTTGCGTTGTAAATAAATTATGTGCCAGTTAAATTAATTTTGCTTCTTGTTGCATGAGGCAGTAACACCATGTTTCAAAAATAAATGTGAATTATAGACAGGTGTAACTTATATATGTTTTTTCTTTTTCATAAGGCATTTTTGGGTGTCATGATTAGTGGATTAGTGGTTAACACTGTAACCTCACGGTAGGAAGGTTGCGGGGCCACATCCCACCTGATCCTTTCTGTGTGGAGTTTGGATTTCTCCCTGTGTTCGCGTGGGTTCCCTCCTGGTGGTCCGGTTTCCTCCCACCTCCAGTGACATGTAGGTTAGGTGAATTGGTGGCTCTAAATTGCCTGTAGGTTTGAGTGAGACCTTGAATGTGTTTGTCTGTCTACATGCGGCCCTAATATATACTGGCATACTGTCCAGGGTGTACCCTGCCTTCATGCCCAGTGACTTGTTGTGAAAGTGTAGTGACATGGACCCACAACAGGGGGCGCAAATGAACGGTCAATAGATGAGCCAAAAAGTAACAATTTAATGTTGTGAAGGTGCACAACGAATATACAAACAATCTCAGTATCTGATAACAGTCAATCCACAAAGGTGACGTGTGGGCAGGCTCGAGGATAGAAGACGTCTGTCCTGAGAAGAGCCGGAACCACACGATTTCCACCGCCACCGAACCTGGTGAATACTGGAGCCGCCAAGTCCCGAATTCCCAGGTGATCACCGTCCCCGACTGTCGGATCTGGTACTGCTGGCGAAGAGCAAAGACAGTCAAGTGTGGGTGTGTGTACACCCCGTAACAACAACGGTGGGAATGCCACCTCCACCTCTAACACACACTCGTGCAGCGTCTCTGTAACCACTTATCTGACGTAGGACGAAACAGTCGCGACCCACGCCGGTCCTCTGGTTGACAGCTGCAACACAATAGCACTTGGAATCAATCAATATAGGCAGAGAATGTTACCTCCATAGAAGTACGATATCTCGGCAAGGAGGTGGAGATGACGTCTGGTCTTTATGGAGTGAGATGATGTAGAGTAGATGGGTGACAGCTGTCAGGAGATAATGAGTGACAGCTGTCACCCCCCGCCTGTGTCCGTGGCGGCAGCGCCCTCTCGTGCCTGAAGCCCGCACTTCAGGCAGGGCGCCCTCTGGTGGTGGGCCAGCAGTACCTCCTCTTCTGGCGGCCCACACAACATGACTGCTTGGATAGGCTCCAACCACCCAGGACCCTTGATTGTGGTAAGGGGATATAGAAAATGAATGACTGATGTGTTTTTGGACAGATGCGACTAATAATCCGGTGTGACCTATAGTTCTGAAAATATGATAGCTTCTTTTATGAAAAAATGCCTGAATACAAATATATGTCAGAAAACATCCCTCAAAAATACATGACTGCCAACTTGTACGTATGCAGTTCTATGGTGTGTTCTTATTTTTTACATTAAATACTGATAATGTTTTGGCACTGTCTACAGGTATGGAAGACAGAACGCTACTGCATGGCTGACCATCATCACATGACACCCCTGCATGGGTACTAGTCTTTCGTTTTATGACTATTTTCTGTAAAAGTCAAAATTAACATTCTGTTATTTGTTTTTTTAAATACATTTTTATATATAAAACGGGTGAATACAAAAGTGATGGGTGCCGTTTCCTGAATGAAACCGAAGTGAACTAGTTACATGAGCCGTGAGTGGTCATAAATCAGCACTTTTTCCGGCACATTAAGACAGACATGCGGAGGAGTTTGTGCAGCGCTCGGCGCAAAGAAACGCCGTGATGAAGCCTCACGGGACATGTTGGGGCTTGTCCAGCTCAAACTCAATTTCTCGGATATTCACACAACAGAAAAGCAACTGGAATCTGTCTGAAAGCCGTCCTGAGAGACCAACACCGAGGTGGTTTTGTGCCGCGTCAAGAACCTTGTAACGGTGGAATGTGCCGGAAAAACTGCTGATGTCCACGTCTTTTCACAATTCCTGTGCTAGTCAGAGGACATACCGGATCAAGACAGCGTCCAGTTTAGAAATGAATGGCACATTTCACTGTTACAGGAGTTTTTGTCATGGAAAGACGAACAAAGGTGGAGGAATTCCACGCGTTGCGGCGGAGCTGCATGGCGAAAAGAAACGCCGTGATGAAGCCTCACAGGACATGTTCTGGCATGTTCAGCTCATGCACAATCACAATCGGATATTCACACGACTGGAAAGCAACCGGAATCCATCTGAAATCCACCTTTAAGCCGTCCTGTGAGACCAACACCGAGGTGGTTTTGTCCCGCGTAATGAACGGCTCCGTGGCGCGTCCCTCGGCTTCTTTTTCCATGAAAAAAAAACTCCTGTAATGGTGGAATGTGCCGGAAAAAGTGCTGATGTCCACGACTTCTGCCTTTTTATGAAAGTCAGACGAGGTCCCGGATCAACAAAGCTTTCACGTTGGAAATGATCTGGTGGTTTGTGCAGGGTGTCAGCCTGTCCATCGGCGCTGGGAGCGCGCTGCGCTCTCAGCAGTTGTGGGCCGTCCTTAAAGGGGCAGTAACACCCCGTAATCTGTTTAATCCCCATAAAATCGTCCCTGAAAGCCATATTAATGTTTCGAACGGTGTCCACCTGGAGGTCTCTCACAGTTTCTGGAAAAAAAATTGATGCAGCAAAGATCCAAATCGTTCAGACATTTATTTGCAATAAAAAATAGACGAGAGGGGTAGACCACACCTCACTCAAAGCCTGCTCACAGGCGAATGAAGCAACTGACAGGCATGAAAAAACTCACGCATGCGCACGAGGGTTCAAGCTTGGCTGACGCAATCACACGTGATTCAAATCCATATGGTTTTTGAAAAAATAATAAGGTTGGATACTTTTCTAACAGACCCCGTAGTAATAATAGTAATGATGTCCTCTGTTTTGTGGTAGTGCACAGCTCCAAACACTGCACGACTCTCTGCCGACTAAAGCTGGAAAGATAGATTTTGGTCGGAATTAATAGCTTCAAAGCAAATCGCAGCTTAAAATCAAATGACACCTCTTTCCAAACGTTGTAATACAAACAATAAACTACAACCAACTAAAACAGTTTTTTTTCTCCCAAAATGAGGCGTCCTCAATTCTTTATAAATTACATTGAGGTTGACATGCAACGCAGCCGGTTACAAGAGCTCAGCTCAGAGTCTATGGAGTTAAATTTGTGTTATTAATATCTGAGAGGAAGTGCTTTTGACAAAAACAACAGATTTTGTTTATTTATATTTCTGTCCAGAAATCAAGGATCCAGTGACCATGTACAGATTTAATTTATGTCCAGAGATCAAGGATCATATTTAATTATTCAATCATAGAAAGTATGCATTATTGGCAGAAAAAGGAAAATATATACCAATCATAGTTAACTTTTATCTGATCTCATATTTTGATGTAGAGAATGATCATTGATCAAAAGCCTTTATTATTACATAGAAAATTAAAGAGATTATTAATAGATATATTGCATTATGTGGTGTCACCATAAAAAATTGGTAAGTGTCACTGTATACAACTTTTCTTGCAGTCAAAGATACACTTTTTGCCTAGAAAAGAAAATCATTTTTTGGGTTATATCTTGTTCAGATATAACTGAGAACACTTATTTTTTTTAAGTAAGAATTGCGTATCAAAAATCTACCAGAATGCACCAAAATGTACCATTTTTAAAATTCTTTCTGGAGAGCATGTCCCCAGAACCCCGAGAGGACTTTGCCTCTTCGGTGCTCATGTTGTACCGCTTCGCTGCACAATCTGTCAAACACCAAAAAAATTTCAGTCAAAACTTCGTTTCTCACCAGCACCCATGCCCCTGTGCTGTCTGATTCATCAAACCTAACCCGAACCCTAACACTAAAGTGGCTGTCACACTATGACATATTAAGGAAACATATGAGGAGCTGATATGAATTTTGGATGTTTGTTTTTTTTCCTGTAAAAGTCCTTCTGCTACTTGCTTATTGCTTTCCTTGCCAGGTGCTATCCTCTGAGTCCCTCAAAAAGTTTTGTGCATGCTTAAAGCTTTGAGCAGACATCAGCCAGAGTGTTTCTGATACCTGCACATTTGTTTACCATTTTGTCCTCTGGTAGTTTCTTACTTTTACCATACGCATGCATTTATATTTTATGGCTGTCCGATGTTTCAGACCAGGCTTTGGTTTGGCCAAAACTCTAGTGCAGGGTGTGAATTATGCACGAATGGAGAGAGGACAGTTCCGATACAGTAACATGCAAGGCAACTGTACATTTAGCCGAGGTCTGACTGAACAAAAAGACAGCGCAGCTGTATGCTTTTTAATATTGATGTCAGAGCACCTGGCAGATTCTCTTGGCAAGAAGGCGCAGCAGAGTTGTTTGATGTCCTTTCCGCTGCAGTCGCAGTGAATGGCAGCATAGTGAGAAGATGCTGCCAAGTGCACAAACATATAGTGAGGAAGTATAACATCATGATCCCAGAGTGAGCTGGATTCTATCCACATTTGCACTCCGACCTCGGCCAATCCCGCTCAATTCTGGCTTCCCCAGGGTGCAAATATGTCTTGAAACTGGGAAAAGCATTCTGCTGAATGCAAGTACAGACCAAGCCCGTAACCAGTTCTGATTGAGGGAGCTGAGGTGGAGGCTGCAAATTCCTACAAGTACCTCAGGCTGTGGCTGGACAGCAAAGTGGATTGGACAACCCACACCGACCACCTGTACAGGAAGGGACAGAGCAGGCTGTACTTTTTGAGGAGGTTGCAGTTGTTTAACATCTGCAGGAAACTCCTGTGGATGTTCTACCAGTCCGTATGTAGCCAGCATCCTCTTTTACACCATGGTTTGCTGGGGGGCAGCACATCCAAGAAGGACATATCCAGCTTAGACAAATTGATCAGGCGGGCTGGCTCCGTGGTTGGCATGAAGCTGGACCCTCTGGTGATGGTGGTAGAGAAAAGAACACTGGACAAACTGCTGGACATTATGGATGATGCCAGTCACCCTCTGCACTCCATCATCAGCAACAAGAGGAGCCTGTTCAGCCACAGACTGCTCCTTCCCAAGTGCAGGACCAACAGACTGAAGTGCTCCTTTGTCCCTCAGCCCATCAGACTGTACATCTCCTCACTTGGGGGGAGGAAAAGTAACAGGAAGACAGAGGATGGGAAGGAGAGGAACAGCAGTAGTGAGTAAACCAGTATTGATCACTATGTCGGGTATTTATATTGTGTATTTATATTTATATTTGTAAACTTTCTTTTTTACTTTCAGTTTTGATACTCTGTGTGCTTCTTTCTCTGTGTGCTGCTATACAATGCTGCTGGAAACTCAATTTCCCTGAGGGAGTCTTCCCAAGGGATCCATAAAGTTCTGTCTAATCTAGTCTCATCTAACTCTCTGTGTTGTCAGTCAAAATGTGCCGTCATCTTTCTGTCACAGCCCCACTTAACCACAAGAGACCAGTGGATTAAGTGTTATTTGCCACCAGACAAAATATTTAAATACATAACTAATCTATCTGCTCTGTCTGTCATAGTGTGATACGGCCTTAACCCTCATCCTCCAGACTTGAAAGTTTTGTGTCTCTATACTTCTCATACCATATCTGTAGAATTCATATTTTGCGATACATTTCCTGTTCCTGTAGCCACTCTGTAATTTTTAACAGGACTGACATGTGCAAATGGTTCTGGTTCCTTAATACAGAAAGACTGAGCCCAGTCTGTTTACATATCTCTGGTAGGACTGTTGCCAAGTCTGAACTTTACATGCATGCACGCACACACACACACACACACACAGCTCAGAGGAAATGTGGTCCTTGGGTCCAACTGATTAGACATGGCACTCAGTTGGAGTTCGCTTGAGTTTCAAAGGTCCAATATTCCCAGATTAACAGTTAAATCCTCCTTTAACTCATTTTTTGTGAACTTGAATAAATTCGTTGGAAGTTGTCCACTGTGCAGTTTACCCAAGTGTGATGTCATGTTATGATGACTCGTTCTTAAGTGATAACTGTTCATTTTGATGGAATCACGGTAAAAGCAGCAGCCGTGAGAAGATTTAGTGCACCTGTATGGCCATTAGTCATAAACGTGCCTGTTAAAATCAAAACAGAACACTTTTAAGTGTTGTATATAACTGAAATATCAAAATGTACTACGTATATATATATATATATATATATATATATATATATATATATATATATATATATATATATATATATGTGTGTGTGTGTGTGTGAGATCATGCATCCACTGTGTACATGGACATGGAATGCACACAGATGTGATTATTTTAATCAGCACATTTTTTAATCATGTGTGATCACATCTGTGTATTCAGGAAAGATCATACAGATCTAGTCACATCTGTGCATTTCACATCCACAGCGGAAATAAACAGCTGAGATATGTGCATTACAACAGTGTGCTGCGCACACATCAAGATTTAAAGTCCCGCAAACTCTCTCAAAGTAAAATAAAAATAAAGCCTACCACCTCCACTGAAGAGAACACAAGGCAAAAGAGGAAAAAACATGCCACTCACCCAGTTGTGAAGATTTCCAAATGTAAAGTCCACACCATAAAAGAAGCCCCACGCACGCATTACGTGTGCGATCTCCAGTTGGAGAACATGTGCAGGTCAACTATACGTCCTCACACGGATCGCCAGCCAGAGAACATGTCCAGGTCAATATACGTTCTCATGCACGTTTTGCTCGCAAGATCGTCGGCCAGAGAAGAATGTCCGACTGCAGCTCTCCCTTCAGCTCAACGTCTGTCATGATTGTGGCACGTTATCATCCATTATTTCCTGAAAATATATTCTGACTTTTTTCCAGTGTAACAAATACATCTGCGTGTCCAGGCAGTCCGTAAAAACAGCGTGGTGGAGACAGTCCACGTCCATGGCAGCAGTAAACCACACCACATTTTAGGTTCCAAAATCCGACAGACTCTGAAAAAGTTAAAGACTTTCACAGTGAAATGGGTCGTCTCCTCTGTAAATTCAAGCCATCACTTTCAAAAAAGGCCCAGAAGCTTCGTTATCAGACATAACCGCATTTGTTTCACTCTGTCTATTGACCATCAGGATGTTTTTGCTCATTCTAAAATATATGTCACACACCAAGAAATGCAGAGTAAGATGTTTTCCAGAAATGCACCTGTTACCTCGCTCAGGTACAGGGATAATTAGCAATTAAAAACATCAGAGACCACTAATTATTAGCATATGTGTGCGGAGAGACTTACAGTCATGAGTACTTTGATGTTGCGTTTCTTACTGGGGTGTTACAAAATGTGCAACAAGCCCTTTAAAATATTATAGTTAGTAAACTTGTGCCAAATCAACATGCAGATCCACCTTGGATCTGCTGTGGAGACCCAGAGTGAGAACAATGGAGCAGCTGAAGGGACTTACTTTATAGTTAGCCATACCTTAGCCTGGGTGTGTTGACTGCAGTTCTGGCTGTCCCACAAAGTGCAAATTAGTGTAGTTTTAGTGGTATTAAGGTTAATCTCTATTTTTATTCAGCTGTGTATAAAGGTTATTTCCTCTCTTAATTCAAATGCATGGTCTTACAGTTTGAGAGCACGATTGATTAATTTCATTCATTCTCTTAGACCTAGCATATCCTCCTTATTCAGATCTTCCAGCGTATTAGTGAATTACTGCCAGCTACTTGTCGACCATGACATCTTGTGGCTGTAGAAGATAATGCAGTGTTTTTTCCACATATAAATCACTTTTAAATATTAGTCATAGGACCACCCAAAAAAAAAAAAAAAAAAAAAAACCAGAAAAGAAAAAAAATCAAGACTTCTGCTTTGGAAAATATGGTATGTGGTTTATGTGGAAATTATGCAAAAACATCCATCATTGATAAAGGCTTTTTTATATATAATAAACAGCCATTGTCACAATATAATTAAAATCCTGCTAGTTATCATTAATTGGCAAATTTAAAAAAAAAACAAAAAAAAACTAAGGCTCCTGCTTCCTTAGATTTGTAACCTAATGTGCCAATATCAACATTTGTAATTATCTATAAATTCCAGTTTAAAATAAAAAATAGTGTAATATAAATCTATGTACTTATGCTATGTACTATTCTCTTTATGTGAGCGCAAAATCTGTTTTTATGTTGGTTTGTGTCTGTACAAATTTGCTCCTGCTGTTTTAGTGAAGATGAATTATGTTTTGTCCCCTCCCAACCCAGATAAATGAGTATCTGAAAGACATTATGACTGAAGAGCAGAGGAAGAAGGATACGCAGAGTGCCGAGCCTGCTGAGAATCCTCGGGTGAGTTTATCTTGTCTATTTTTTCACACTGTCCTTAATTTTTTGCAGAAGTATTTTGTTCATGCTGTGTGATTAGTGTAAAAGCCCAACCACACATAATGACTTTAAAAGAACACTTTCTTCTTGTTTTTTCCTTCTTTTTGTCACCGAACTCTGCCTTACTTAGGCTAATATCTCACTGATGTGTGACTGGTGACGAGTAGGTGGAGACACAAAATCACATGAAAACAGGTGAAAAAGCGATAATTGTCTCGTGGACTCTCACTGAATTGGTCCTCCGTCCTACGTGGTTGCATACCGGCTGACTGTCTGCTGAATGCCGTCTGGAGTGCTGGTGAAAATACGGCCACAAACCTCGAGCAGTCCATACACATACTGTGCGAGAGTCACTGACATGGCGCGCAGCACACTCATGAAAGTCAAGCAGCACTGGCACGGTCTTTCTAGGGGCAAGGATTTGCACATGAATACCACGTGGGACTCTCATGGATGCTGAGCACCACTGGAGCAACTGAAATGGTGACACATTTGTGTACACAGTGCTCAGGATGGGTGTTGACCATAGTCACAGGCTCTTTCACATAGTAACAGTGTAATCACTGTTATGTGAAAGAGCCTGTGAAATCCCCTGACTTTAGGCAGAAAAAGCACTGACAATAATAATAAAATTACATTATTATTAATATAATAATAATTATTATATTATAAAATTATATTATTATATAATAAAGTTATTATGAAATTATTATAAAATATAATAAAAAAACAAGAAGAAAAGTGTGAAAAACAACTCACGGACTTACACAATGATGTACAGGAGCTGCGTCAAACATTAAATCCATATTGCCTCGTCCATATTCTCTACACAGGCTGTCCCTGGGTGCATGAGGGCCATCGCCAGCCCAGCAGCATTAGACTTATTTCCCCTTGGGTCCTCAGAGATATAAATAAATAAAAAGAGAAAAAAGATAGTAAATATGGTTTGTGCACTCCTCTGTGGCTGGAGAGGAGCATGCACAGCTGGATTGTGCATTCACAGCTGGGCCACACTTAAAACCTAGTTCCATTATGCCACGCGACGCCACAAATTCGCGTCCCTCGCCTGGCGATGGGCGCGTCACTATCGCCTGCTGTGTCGGTCTGCTTGGGCGGAAACTTTCACTGCGAAAATTCACCCCAATGCCTCATCAAATAGGAGGAGCTTCTATTCCGCTTGCTGTCAAGTCAACATGGCGGACCTTGATCACACGGAGCAAGTTGCTGTGCTCTGTTTGTCGTGGAAAGCTGACAAACGTCGCCAGCAGCGCCGTCCCTGGGTTCACAACATCCTCATGAGACGTTCCCAATTCAGGGAGTTTCATCATTTGCTGCAGGAGCTGCGTCTGGATGACGGCTGCTTTCAGCGGTACTTCCGCCTCTCCAGGACCCAGTTTGAGGACCTTCTGTCCCGTTCGCGCATGCACATGTGAACAATTTAAAAAAAAACAAAAAAAACTGTCTGCTGCTGCAGTTCCTCGCTCTCCCCTCCAACTCTGTCATAATTGTGTTATAAACCAGTCACCATTTGTTTTATTATACATCTGTGTAGTTAATAAAATTATCTTCACGGATGATTTGTTCACGCGCACATGTGAACAAAGAAAAAAAAACTGGCTGCTGCTGCAGTTCCTCGCTCTCCCCTCAAACTCTGTCATAATTGTGTTAAATAAAGGACAAAAGGGACATAAGTCCTGCTCACAGGCTGATTGCCAGAGACAGGACATGTCCACATCAAGTATAATCTCTAGACATCTCGACGTCTCTACATATCCTGTCCCTGATTAGTCATCGTAGCACGACAAGAGGAAAAAGTTCAGATTTTTCAACTTGAGGACGAGGGCGACACGACGCGATGCAACGCAATATTGCGCCACAAATGCGCCAATCGCTCAAAATCACTTTATTCACGTCCATCGCATGGCATTGCATGACTTGGACTTTTGTGGCGCCACAACGCGTCCTTCCATAGGGATTACATGGCAACCTCTCGCTGCCGTAACTCGCGTGGCGTCCAGTGTGAACGCGGCATTAGATGGTGAGGCTCCTCCATGGCAGGACAGGATGCGTCCAGCGCTTGATGCGTGTTTACAGTCTGGCTACACATAAAACCTCTATCCTAAAAAAAAAATACATATGTAAATAAATAAAAAGAGGTAAACACAATCATCTGGTTCAAGTAGCCCATCCGTGGGTAGACAGGATGTGACCAGCCCGCTCACCCGCATACATGGGGCGTGGGTGCCGGCCAGCTGCAGAGCCGGGTGGCTGGAGGCTGCAGGACTAGTTCGGCCGCTTCCAGAAGCATTGGTCCTCCGATCATATTAAAAGTGTGTGTCAAGCCCTCACAAGTTGTCCACATCTTGCACACATTCTGCCTCACAGAGACTATGTGGTGGAGGGTAGGAGGTACTCATCTGAGAATTTGGCGAGGGAGTTTATTGTGCAAATTTTTTGGTCTGTTCAAAAATCAAGCGACACATAGGCACCGCACCATGACTGAGGCAAGGAGATGGTGAATGGCTGCGAACCTCGCATGGAGCTGCTGTCACATCCCAGTGAGATAGTAGCCTCAGATAAACTTTGTCTCGACTCAGCTTGTATTTATCACATTCAGAATGAGGACATATTTTAACATCACTTCTTTATCTGCCAGCACAGTTGTCTTTATTTAGGCCTTAATCATCTTACAGATTTGTGCTCTAGCCAAATTGCAGGATCACTCACGGTTGCGGCTCAGCCTGCCACACATATGAGTAACATTATTGGCTATAGAATCATCAGTCTCAAACAATATGTGCACAAAGTTTCTGCATATGTTATGGATGCAAATAAGGGAGGTTTCCCATTGCCAGTTATCTGAATACATTTCATCAGATCAGATACCAAATTGAGGGTGGCGGAAACAGTTTTGTGATGGGAATCATACATACTTTGGTGTTTTCGGCAATAATCAGTTACACTCATATGTGAGGGGTTATAATATATACCAAATGGAACATATTACCAAAGCCTGTCTTCATCATCTAAAGCATTTTCAGGTTTTACACTCTGTGAGCCCTATCTTCCTCCTAGTGCAAGGGAGCACACAGCGCAAAGCGTGTCATTGCTAGTTTCCACCCAATGCAATCATGGTTTTCACCCTCATGTAAATTGCATGGGTGTGTAGGTCAGATGCCTTTTTCACACCACATGGGTTGCATGTGCATGTTGGCTGAGCTGTTGAACTCTCACTTGCATATTCTTACTCTGGCAGCATTTGTGGTGCATCTCTCTCTGATATCCTTTGTATAACCATTTGTCTTTGATTGTGCCCCCCCCCCCCCCCCCCCCAAACTCCAACACACACACACACACAGACATTTTTTGGAAGGGACTTCAGAGTTCTAATTGACTAGTTTGTCTTTTTAATTGATGTGTGACTGTAGAATGATTTAAGAGGTTTTACCTTTATCATCTGATGGTGAATAATCCCATTAATCCATTTGATTGCTTTGGATGAAGAGATTCCGTCTCAGAGATGCTGCTGTGGTCCAAACTGACGCATGCGCATATGCAAAAGGCGGACCGATTTTTTAGGGGTGGACTTTAGGTCTGCGACACCGGACTCTGGCTGCCCACTGCTCCTAGTGGTTGGATTGTGTCTAACTGTAATTCAGATAGGTTAAATGCAGAGGACAAATTTTGTTGTATATGTGTACAGTGACAGTAAAGATTGTATTTTTAATAATTTAGTTGCTCTGAAATCAACATTTTGCATTAATCCAACTTAAAATTAAGACAAGTTTTTTGTTTTTCCAACTCAATAATTTGCATAATCCAAAAGTGCTCTTTTCTAACCTAATAGCATGGTTTAGTGTAAGTTTCTTTTTGTTGTGACCTTAAAATGAAATTTGAATTTGTTTAATATAACTAAAAGTACAATTTTAAGTTGGGTGAAAATATATATAGGTGCTGGTCATATAATTAAAATATCATGAAAAAGTTGCTTTATTTCAGTAATTCCATTCAAAAAGTGAAACTTGTGTAATCTATACATTCCTTCCACACAGACTGATATATTTCAAGTGTTTACTTCTTTTAATTTTGATTAGTATAACTGGCAACTAATGAAAACCTCACGGTTGCATGGGTTAACTAGCTGAGAAATCAGTTTTATTTATTTTGTTTTGTTTTATTTTGTTGTTAAGTTCTTTTCCTTGAACCAAATACACTTGAATACCCCAAATTCAGTATCTCAGAAAATTAGAATATTGTGAAAAGGTTCAATATTGAAGACACCTGGTGGTGACACTCTAATCAGCTAATGAACTCAAAACACCTGCAAAGGCCTTTAACTGGTCTCTCAGTCTAATTCTGTAGATTACACAATCATGGGGAAGACTGCTGACTTGATGTCTTGCCTGGGCTAAAGACAAAAAGGACTGGACTGCTGCTGAGTGGTCCAAATTTATGTTCTCTGATCAAAGTAAATTTTGCAATTCCTTTGAAAGTCAAGGTCCCAGAATCTGGAGGAAGAGGAGAGGCACAGAATCCATGTTGCTTGAGGTCCATTGTAAAGTTTCCACACTCAGTGATGGTTTGGGGTGTCATCTGCTGGTGTCAGTCCACTGTGTTTTTTTAAGTCAGAGGTCAATGCAGCCGTCTACCAGGAAGTTGTAGAGCACTTCATGCTTCCTGCTGCTGACCAACTTTATGGAGATGCAGATTTCTTTTTCCTACAGGACTTGGCACCTGCACACAGTGCCAAAGCTACCAGTACCTGGTTTAAGGACCATGGTATCCCTGTTCTTAATTGGCCAGCAAACTCGCCTGACCTTAACCCCATAAAAAATCTGTGGGGTATTGTGAAGAGGAAGAAGCAACATGCCAGACCCAACAATGCAGAAGAGCTGAAGCCCACTATCAGAGCAACCTGGGCTCTTAAACCACCTGAGCAGTGCCACAGACTGATCGACTCCATGCCACACCGCATTTCTGCAGTAATTCAGGCAAAAGGAGCCCCAACTACGTATTGAGTGCTGTACATGCTCATGCTTTTCATGTTCATACTTTTCAGTTGGCCATCATCTCTAGAAATCCTTTTTTTGTATTGTCTTAAGTAATATTCTAATTTTCTGAGATACTGAATTTGGGATTTTCATTAGTTGTCAGTTATAATCATCAAAATTAAAAGAAATAAAAATTTGAAATATATCAGTCTGTGTGTAATGAATGAATATAATATACAAGTTTCACTTTTTGAATGGAATTACTGAAATAAATAAACTTTTTCATGATATTCTAATTATATGACCAGCACCTGTGTGTATATATATATACACACACACAGACACACACACACACACACACACACACACACACACACACACACACACACACACACACACACACACACACACACACACACACACACACACACACACACACACACACACACACACACACACACACACTTTATTGTATAAATGTAATGAACCATTAACTTTATGGCCACAGTACAGCTTTTAGGGTAACACATTAGACATTTGTCCTTTTAAAAACACATAACTGTATAGTACTACAAAGTTATTTTGTCAGCAAAGTGCAAAATAGTGTAACAAAGTATTTCACAAATACAGTGCCCTCTAAAAGTATTGGAACATTTGGTATTTCACACATTTTAAATACAAAAAAATAAAAATTTCTGAAATGATCTTCCTTACACTCAAACAGAAAGTTTCTGTGTAGGCTCTCAGTTGTCCAGGTGGTTTCCATAGTAGAGAAGCTTGAAACTTCGACTGGACTGGGTTGCTTGACACGAGGACGTTTCGCTTCAAATCGCAGAAGCTTCCTCAGCTAAAATTCTTGCTCTGGTAGTCTGACTTCTGTCTTGACTCTTGTAGAGAAGAAAATACAGAAGCCAACAAAAGCTGGAGTTTTTTAAACCTAACCAGACCCCTCCTACCGAGAGGCTGACTGCTATGGGCTTGTGACTAAACAATAGCTCTAATTAGCACCTATTGTGCTCTAGTTAGCACCCTCCTAATGACAGGATAGCTGTCCCTCCTAATGATGGGACGGAAGCCTCTCCTAATGGCTCCCTTGACGACTCTCCTGATGACGTGAATGACTCATTACCATGAACAAAAGACTGAAACTGCTTTGACCTGAGTACCCCATTGTAAACAGGGGACAAAGCGTGTCTCAGACCCCCTCCCCGGTTAAGGCTGGGTTTCAACTGTTTCACAAAGAATGCTTCCTTGACACCTCTCTCAAACCATTTCTTCTCTCTGGCTAAGATTTTAACTTCTCTACTATACTCAAACAGAAAGCAACTCTCTCAACTTGATATAAAAGAACCAAAAATATAAAAATCAAGATGATGGGTTGCATAAGTAATCGAACACTTTGGTATAATACCTGGATTTTCTTTCACCAAAATATCAAATCTTGGACTGCATCTCAGATGTACCTTCTGGCAAACTGTAGCTGAACTTTCAGGTCTTCTTTTTAAGAAAATCCTCCTCTGTACCACTTAAGATGTTTTTGGAGCACTTCAAAAGTGCAACCTTGGATAATCGAGGTTGAGTGCATAAATCAAACCTAGAAGCAGGGCACAAGCCGAGGCAACTGAAGTCAGTTCATGCAACACTTCCACACCCTCAGTGGCGATACCAATGTCTTCAGGTGGCTCCTGCAGTCCCTCTGCTTCCTTCCGAATCACAAACACTGCCATGGTGGCCTGCTCCAGGTCCCTCTGAACAACATCTGCTCCAGAGACCTACAGATAGGTACAGGTCACAAACACAAATCATCATTGGCCTCATTTCTTAATGTAATGAAGTTTTTTGGGTGTTATGTGCTGGGCTATTTCTTGGCTGGGGGTCATCACACACCAAAACCAGCACATGTGTATCAATCTGGCCATCTAACTGTAAGCAAGAAAGATAAGATTTCACAAAATGTCAAACTATTCCTTTGAACTTGAATGTAGCCATGCAAATCTGTCCTATGTAAAAATACACGCACACACAGCAGTGATTGGATATTTAGCTGTGATCTGGGTCTCTGTGTGTGGATGGTTAGGTGTTTGTGGCCGTCGCTACAATTCAGTTTTGTGTGTGCTCAAGGGGATCAAGACTCTGGTATCCTACACAATAGGGTATGGATGCTCACTAAATAGACAACAGACTGTTGCTGTCACTGCTTGTTCATGTGTGGTTGTTTGTCCTGGTATGTTGTATTGTTGGGGTTCTGTCTCTTCTGTGTCTCACATATTTCATCACTTCAGAGAAAAAAACAAAGAAGATAAGTGAGTTACCTGCATGCTGCTGTATGGAACAATAGTCATGCCAAAATGAAATGAAAACCACAATTAAAAGTACATGATATACAGTGTAGACTTTTCCTTCAATTATTATACAAATAATGATTGTTTGAGTTCAATGGTACTGTGGAACAAACCATTCAACAACTCGTTGAATGGTTTCTTCCAGTTTTCACTGAATTAAATATTCGTTCCATTGAAAGAATGTAAAAACATTCATTATTTGTTTTATATAATAGCTAAAATACAACCCCAATTCCAATGAAGTTGGGACATTGTGTGAAATGTAAATGAATGCAATGATTTGCAAATCCTCTTCAACCTGTGTTCAGTTGAAAATCTGTGATAGTGAGCACTTCTCCTTTGCTGAGATAATCCATCCCACCTCACAGGTGTGCCATATCAAGATGCTGATTAGACACCATGATTAGTGCACAGGTATGCCTTAGACTGCCCACAATAAAAGGCCACTCTGAAAGGTGCAGTTTTATCACACAGCACAATGCCACAGATGTCGCAAGATTTGAGGGAGCGTGCAATTGGCATGCTGACAGCAGGAGTGTCAACCAGAGCTGTTGCTCGTGTATTGAATGTTCATTTCTCTACCATAAGCCGTCTCCAAAGGCGTTTCAGAGAATTTGGCAGTGCATCCAACCAGCCTCACAACCGCAGACCACGTGTAACCACACCAGCCCAGGACCTCCACATCCAGCATGTTCACCTCCAAGATCGTCTGAGACCAGCCACTCGGACAGCTGCTGAAACAATCGGTTTGCATAACCAAAGAATTTCTGCACAAACTGTCAGAAACCATCTCAGGGAAGCTCATCTGCATGCTCGTCGTCCTCATCGGGGTCTCGACCTGACTTCAGTTCATCGTCGTAACCGACTTGAGTGGGCAGATGCTCACATTCGCTGGCGTTTGGCACGTTGGAGAGGTGTTCTCTTCACGGATGAATCCCGGTTCACACTGTCCAGGGCAGATGGCAGACAGCATGTGTGGCATCGTGTGGGTGAGCGGTTTTCTGAAGTCAGTGTTGTGGATCGAGTGGCCCATGGTGGCGGTGGGGTTATGGTATGGGCAGGCGTCTGTTATGGATGAAGAACACAGGTGCATTTTATTGATGGCATTTTGAATGCACAGAGATACCGTGACGAGATCCTGAGGCCCACTGTTGTGCCATACATCCAAGAACATCACCTCATGTTGCAGCAGGATAATGCACGGCCCCATGTTGCAAGGATCTGTACACAATTCTTGGAAGCTGAAAATGTCCCAGTTCTTGCATGGCCGGCATACTCACCGGACATGTCACCCATTGAGCATGTTTGGGATGCTCTGGACCGGCGTATACGACAGCGTGTACCAGTTCCTGCCAATATCCAGCAACTTCGCACAGCCATTGAAGAGGAGTGGACCAACATTCCACAGGCCACAATTGACAACCTGATCAACTCTATGCGAAGGAGATGTGTTGCACTGCATGAGGCAAATGGTGGTCACACCAGATACTGACTGGTATCCCCCCCAATAAAAGAAAACTGCACCTTTCAGAGTGGCCTTTTATTGTGGACAGTCTAAGGCACACCTGTGCACTAATCATGGTGTCTAATCAGCATCTTGATATGGCACACCTGTGAGGTGGGATGGATTATCTCAGCAAAGGAGAAGTGCTCACTATCACAGATTTAGACTGGTTTGTGAACAATATTTGAGGGAAATGGTGATATTGTGTATGTGGAAAAAGTTTTAGATCTTTGAGTTCATCTCATACAAAATGGGAGCAAAACCAAAAGTGTTGCATTTCTATTTTTGTTGAGTGTATATATATATATAAAATGTTTATTTATATGTGATTCTTGCTTTCTGTATTAATATGGCCATTTCTTACATTAATTAAAATTATTTTAAGTATAAAAAATAAAATCTGTAAATTAAAACCATAACTTGTCTGTTTTTGTTGTTTCAGATAAGTGAATTTCTTGATTAACATGATAATTAACCTTGAACATTTATTTTTAGACAAATTGAATAGTGTGACAAGTAATGTGCACATTTTTAAGTCTGGTAGATTCATTCATTCATATCTGCATTTCAACCATGAAAAAGACACCATAAATAAATACAATTATTATATAGATGTGACAGTACGCGCACTCTGATTGGCTGATTACTGGTTGGATATTTTCCCATATCAGACCAGTTACCATAACAATAGAGCCGCAAGGCGTATTTTCATTACAAACCAGGAAGCAAAAAACACAATTAGAAAAACCAAGTTGGACTTGAATGTACTCCGTAAATATCTAAACAGCATCGGAAAAAACACAGATTGAAAGTTTACCAGCAAACGACCGAACCATCTGTTAAACTAGTGGAGGTGAAGAAAGCGAACGGTCTGACGATGAGCCCAAAACCGTCAGCAGCTTTCATATTCGGGCGATACTGTAAGTTTACATGTTTATGTATATAATAGCCATATAATAAACAATTATTAACCTCGCTTGCTTGGTCTGTACGAGGATATCAGACCTCTGTGTTTTTGTTTTTAATATGTATATTATTACCTGCTCACCATCTAAACTCTGTAAGAGGTGTGACATGGAACTGTATTCCAGGCCATGACAAAGTTATTCACCTTGAAACTCACCTCCAGCACGGAACCAGGACAGCGCACAGGAACCAAACTACAGCCTGTGGTGAGAAGCCTCTCACCCGGCTGCTGTGTCCTGCAAATGACCACGCAAAAATTAAATCCCATGTGATAATCCAACTGACATCACAATGTACAGAGTTGCGTTGTGGAAGTCTGTACAAGAAAAAAGAAAGTGAAGTTTGCTGGAAAGGTTGCATCTGTCTGCATGGCCCACTGCCAGCAAACTTTCAGCAAAGGTGTCCAGTGGCGCGTGCACGCATGTGCGCCGTGCTCACACGCAAGGTTGGGTAGGATTACTTTGAAATGTAATCCAAAAGTAATCAGATTACAAGTAATCCAAATGTATGTACATACATACATACATGTAATACACATGTATTCTTTCGAAGTAATCCTACTCAGCCTTGCTCACGCGCACGCTTAGTGGTTCATGCAGCCCTTATGAACACACACACACACAGACACACAGCTGAGTGATAATTTCAGCCCGGGCGCATGTGCGCGCATGTGCGTGAGGAACACAGCGCTGCCTCCCACTCCAGTACCGTGTTTGCCATCCAGACGTTTGGACATCAGGCAGTCTTCGGCGCCTTTTATGGTCGTCTGACAGCAGTCTGTGTCATCTACCTGTTTTCCACATACGCTTTGGATGCCATCGTGCAGGTGTGGACAAGATAATCTGATGCGTTCTGACACTGCTGACCACACCTCTTTCCCGCCCAGCTGTGTCCGATGATGGTAACATTTGCTGTTTCGGCCTGGTTCCTGCACATTCTTGCTGTGTGTGTGTGTGTATGTGTGTGTGTGTGTGTGTGTGTGTGTGTGTGTGTTGGGGGGGGGCAAAAATGCATTTAATGATGAGTCGCTGTTGTGCACATGGAGACACAAATCCATTGTTTCCAGATTTACCCACTCTGAAACGCGTTTTCAAATGCTATCATTTTTGGCCGCCCAAAATGCTATTTATGTGTGTATGAAATGAAAACTATACAAAACTTATGCAGATAGACCTAAATCTGTTCCCGTGTGGTTGGGGCTCAGTCCTTTGTCAGACTGTCTTCCACATCCACTATTAGGTTAAGCTGCCTCTGTCTTTGTTTCTTTCACAGGTTTTATCAGGCATCACACTATAACAGGTGATTGTCAGTGATGGTGCTTTGTAGAAGTGTTTGGAGAGTTCACCAGAGGCGGAAAAATTGCCACCCTGTACCGTATGTTTTAATCTACAGGGAGCTGAAAGCCTTCCAGTGTGTTTGATGCTGATCTGACTTGTCACTGTGCAGAGGCAGCACTGCATGCCTCAGTTATCACACACAAACATACAAGGACACACTCGTTCACATGCGTATTCAGTTGTCACCTCAGTACAGGGTGAAATAAGCCACGCCACTGCACTTGTATTACAATTAGACCGTAACCAATAACATTTAAACATGATAAACAGAAATCTAAGTGGCGTCACATCACTTCATTAAAAGATTCTGAAAATTTAATGGGCCGCTTGGAAGAAGTACTCATACAACCAGAATAATTCATAAATGGAGTCTGTGAGTGATTTAAGAAAACTTCCCACATTTACAAATTTTCTCATTTAAATTAAAAAAAATTACTGTGGTTTTTTTGATTGTGGTTTTTAGTCTAACATGGAATACATACATAAAATATTTGGAGATTGTGTATTAAATGAGTTAAACTGGCTTCATTTCCACCACCCAGTTGTTTGCATATTGTCATGTCATGGCAGTTTTGAACTTTTCTTGGTTTGGGGTCTGAGTGTCCCGCCGGAGATGTTGCATAATCCGTCTGTGCTGTATTAGCATGCAGAGGCACAAGCAGCGTCTGAGTTTTGCTTTTAATAATCAGTGCGCCTCCACCACTCCGCTTCATATCCTCTCTCTACCAGCAATTCCGCTGATGTCATAATCATCCGAATTGAAGCGTTGCCATTGTATCTGCTGCCAAGCCTTAATTTGAATTAAACACAAGTTTATGTTTTATTCAGTATCATTTCAGTCTCTCCTCCTCCTCTGCCTCAGCTTTCAAGATGATAACATGTTGCATTCAGACCAAAAGCGTTACGTGAAATCGATTTATTCCTCCTATCAATGAAGCCCAGCAAACCTTACGTTGCCTTTGGCTACTTCAAAAGTCTTCTTACTGGTCCACACCCACAACAAAAACATAGTTTGTTACAGATGGTGCAGTGGACACATTTTTTATTACCTTTGGCAAGGAGGTAATATTTACACAGAAACTGCCAATAAGATTATCCTGAAACAGGTGGGTTGCAAATCCGAATAATTTAAGAATTCTGTACTGATCTCCCTGACCTGCAGTCTGGCTGTATCAAGCGGTGTTGTGCCAAAGTCAGGAGCACTATGAAGGACCTTAGCTCTTCTCTCTGTTAAACTCAGGAAAGCAATTTTGCTTCCTTATGGTCCAGTCACACTGTGACAGATATGTTACGTACTTAAATATTTTGTCCGTTAGCAAATACATCAGTCTCCCGTGGAGTCGGGCTGTAATGGACAGATGATGTCGCATTACCACAGACTTCTGAACTGAGCAGACTACTTTCCCAGTTTTCAGACAAATATTCTGTTTGAGCAGAGTTTGGCGTGACATCACATTTCCTCCCTCCAACAGCTCTGTTGTGTCTCCTCCCTGACAGAGAGAGAGAGACAGAGATAGAGACAGAACAGGATAGAGGAAAGAGAAAGACAGAGCGCTGTCTATTTCTTCCAGACATGGAGCTGTGCTTACTGTGTCAGTCCTTTCTCCTCTTGCTGGACTTTTGACCAATCGGAATGCCAGAATGAACTGTTGGACAACAGCAGGAAAAATAATTGACATGCAGAGGACAAAAAAAAAAAGAAGAAAAACATGCACAAGCAGCGGCAAAGTTCTCCGTCTGATATCTGCTCAAAGTTTTGAACATGCCAAAACTTTCAGATGGATTTTGCTGACATCAGCTGACAAGCTGTGCATTTTGTTGATGGGAAAATTACTTTTGCAGGAAAAAAACTAACACAAATGTGTAGAATCAGTTCGTCATAAGTTTCCTTGTTCCGTTGTAGTGTGACTGAGGCTTTAAGGCCAACAAGGAGAGAATGAGGAGGAACTTCTTCCCTCAGGATATTCAGGGTTTTAACCAGGACACAGTACCTGCATCTCGACACTACCTCACTCCCCCATGTTCACCTCTTCATGCAATTTCATTACAGTGCAATAAATTCTTTTGATTATTCAATCTCAGTTTTTAATTCTGTTTATTATATTTTAGCTCACTCTACTTTCTGTCTTATTCCTTTATTTATTTTACCAATCTATACTATATATGGAGTATTGCATGAAGCATTTCACATTGAAAAATGCAGTAACTCACAATTTTAAAGAATGTGAAAAAAAAATCTGGATCGACCATCGTAATTGGATCAAATACAAATGTTAATGGTTTTTTCCACAGCCAATACGCCACCCTTTCACCAAGTTTCAATAAAATCTGTTTTGCAGTTTCCACACAGTCCTGCTAACATTTATCTGTAATTGTTACAGAAATATATGTGAAGTGTTGGTGGAGGTATGTGCTTGCGGAGCACTCTCTAGTTTTACTTGTTAAGGTTGTTTTAAAAAAACAAAGACACAAAAGACCAGCCTGAGACAAGCATCTATTTCAGACAACTGCATTATGCAGATGGAGGTTGTGTTGACGTTCGCATCTCACTCCTCCATCGAATCCCCCCCAGGCTCCCTTTACTGCAATGTGAGTCACACAGGCAGCCTGTTGTCTCACTAAGACATGGAGATACGCCCCCCCACCCCCCCTCCGAGAACCACACGTGTTTTATTTTTTTATGTATTCTAATCTACTGTACGTCTGAGCTGATGGAAGGGAGACTGATTGGAACTGTGATGCCAGCGCCAGGCCAGACGGGCGAGAGCTCATCCTTTTAAGGTGCAGAAGCTGAGCTGCAGCTCAACGGGACAGCTCTGTCTTAAGAGGATGATATTCGATAAGAAGAATCAGAGTTGTCAGCGTGATTGAAGTGTCAATGGATTGGATGAGGTCCATGTGTGTTCAGGAAATGAGGTTGCACCCGACCAGTCCCTCAGGGTTTGATTCATGCTCCAAACAGATGTTAAACTCTCTTTAACCCTGCTCAGTCTAGATATTTAGATTATAGATGCAGACTGTCTTCAGCCTCTCTGTTTTGTTTTGTTTTACTTTTTTAAGTGGGCCAGCAGTTTTTGAGTCGTGGTTTCAGAAACCCTGTTATTTTAAAGTTCATCAGTCAGTCCCAAATGAGGTTAGCAGCCATTTTGCTCATCTCATTGGCAATACTCCAAACCAAGACTGTCTCATTGCAATTGTAACACTTGTATTTAATGTTCAGGCCAAGGTGATAACTTATAGCTTGGTTCTGAGGAGTCATTAATGGTCGAGGCAGATTGCAGCTGCTGACAGTTGGCAAATTTATTATCAGTTGTTTTACAGAACAAAAAATTTACAAACTCCCCTGAAAATATCAAAATTGAGCTCTTTCTGTGAAACAAAGTAGCAAAATAAAGTGGAAAATGTTCTTGTTATCCTTTCCTTCTCTTGGTGGGATTCTGTTAATATCTGTGTGCCTCTGATGGGCTTCTCCGTAATCATAGTTCTCTCACTTATCACTGTCGTGATGGGCTTGAATGAAGACCAAACAAAGTTTGAAACAGTTGCTTCAAAATTTCCAGGTGTTCACTGTGACCGGCTCACCATCTCCTTCCACAAAAGCTTGATCCAAGCATCAGTTCAGTCCAATAAATAAACAGCCTGCACACATAGTATAGGAAAACCACAACATATGATCACAAAGTACTCCTCTTTTATCCATTCAAATGAGATAATCCATGTTTTTTAAGTGGTTTTAACACTGCTCTATTTGTGTGAAAGTATATAGTACTTTTGCAACTCTGAGTGTTATACCTAGAAAACAAATGATTTAACTACATAAATATTGTCTTGTGCTTTTTAAGAAATTGTAACTTTTTTTAGATCAAATCAAATCAATTTTATTTATATAGCGCCAAATCACAACAAACAGTTGCCCCAAGGCGCTTTATATTGTAAGGCAAAAGCCATACAATAATTACAGAAAAACCCCAACGGTCAAAACGACCCCCTATGAGCAAGCACTTGGCGACAGTGGGAAGGAAAAACTCCCTTTTAACAGGAAGAAACCTCCAGCAGAACCAGGCTCAGGGAGGGGCAGTCTTCTGCTGGGACTGGTTGGGGCTGAGGGGACAGAATCAGGAAAAAGACATGCTGTGAAAGAGAGCAGAGATCAATCACCAATGATTAAAAGCGGAGTGGTGCATACAGAGCAAAAAGAGGTGAATAAAAAGAAACACGGTGCATCATGGGAACCCCCCAGCAGTCTAAGTCTATAGCAGCATAACTAAGGGATGGTTCAGAGTCACCTGATCCAGCCCTAACTGTAAGATTTTTCAAAAAGGAAAGTTTTAAGATTAATCTTAAAAGTAGAGAGGGTGTCTGTCTCCCTAATCTGAATTGGGAGCTGGTTCCACAGGAGAGGAGCCTGAAAGCTGAAGGCTCTGCCTCCCATTCTACTCTTACAAACCCTAGGAACTACAAGTAAGCCTGCAGTCTGAGAGCGAAGCGATCTATTGGGGTGATATGGTACTATGAGGTCCCTAAGGTAAGATGGGACCTGATTATTCAAAACCTTGTAAGTAAGAAGAAGAATTTTAAATTCTATTCTGGAATTAACAGGGAGCCAATGAAGAGAGGCCAGTATGGGTGAAATATGCTCTCTCCTTCTAGTCCTTGTCAGTACTCTAGCTGCAGCATTTTGAATTAACTGAAGGCTTTTCAGGGAACTTTTAGGACAACCTGATAATAATGAATTACAATAGTCCAGCCTAGAAAAAATAAATGCATGAATTAGCTTTTCACCATCACTCTGAGACAAGACCTTTCTATTTTTAGAGATATTGCACAAATGCAAAAAAGCAGTCCTACATATTTGCTTAATATGCGCATTGAAGGACATATCCTGATCAGAAATGACTCCAAGATTTCTCACAGTATTACTGGAGGTCAGGGTAATACCATCCAGAGTAAAGATCTGGTTAGACACCATGTTTCTAAGATTTGTGGGGCCAAGTACAATAACTTCAGTTTTATCTGAATTTAAAAGCAGGAAATTAGAGGTCATCCATGTCTTTATGTCTGAAAGACATTCCTGCAGTTTAACTAATTGGTGTGTGTCCTCTGGCTTCATGGATAGATAAAGCTGGGTATCATCTGCGTAACAACGAAAATTTAAGCAATGCTTTATAATAATACTGCCTAAGGGAAGCATGTATAAAGTGAATAAAATCGGTCCTAGCACAGAACCTTGTGGAACTCCATAATTAACCTTAGTCCGTGAAGAAGACTCCCCATTTACATGAACAAATTGTAATCTATTAGATAAATATGATTCAAACCACTGCAGTGCAGTGCCTTTAATACCTATGGCATGCTCTAATCTCTGTGATAAAATTTTATGGTCAACAGTATCAAAAGATGCACTGAGGTCTAACAGAACAAGCACAGAGATGAGTCCACTGTCTGAGGCCATAAGAAGATCATTTGTAACCTTCACTAATGCTGTTTCTGTACTATGATGAATTCTGAAACCTGACTGAAACTCTTCAAATAGACCATTCCTCTGCAGATGATCAGTTAGTTGTTTTACAACTACCCTTTCAAGAATTTTTGAGCGAAAAGGAAGGTTGGAGATTGGCCTATAATTAGCTAAAATAGCTGGGTCAGGTGATGGCTTTTTAAGTAATGGTTTAATTACTGCCACCTTAAAAGCCTGTGGTACATAGCCAACTAATAAAGATAGATTGATCATATTTAAGATCGAAGCATTAATTAACGGTAGGGCTTCCTTGAGCAGCCTGGTAGGAATGGGGTCTAATAGACATGTTGATGGTTTGGAGGAAGTGACTAATGAAAATAACTCAGACAGAACAATCTGAGAGAAAGAGTCTAACCAAATACCAGCATTACTGAAAGCAGTCGAACATAAAGATATGTCTTTGGAATGGTTATGAATAATTTTTTCTCTAATAGTTAAAATTTTATTTGCAAAGAAAGTCATGAAGTCATTACTAGTTAGATCATGAATTCAAATGTGCTTCATCGAAATTAAACCATGAATTGACTAAAAGCAATTAAATTAACAGTTGTTTTAACAGAACTTTGTTTAAACCAAACTTTATCCTGAATTAACTAGATAAATTTAGACCTACAGATGAAACTCATTTTTTTTTTCCCTCTTTTGTTTTAACTCATTCCACACAGACAGAAATCAGTCCATCTTCATTCACCATTTTCATTCTTCATCCACCATCACTCTGCTACTAGTTTATCCGGCTAACTCACTCACCAGAGGGTCCGAGGGAAAAACAAACGTCTGACTCATTCAGCAAAAGGGAAGGTCACCGCACACCCCACATAGCACAACAGAGCAGCCAAGCAGTCTCAAAGCAAACTCCTACAGCAGATACTCAACTTTTATAACATTATTTATAACTACTCCCACTCTTTTCTCCTCCTCTCTCCGTGTGAGGTCTGCACTGCAGTTAGGAAAAACAGCGTGCGGTGAGTTAAACTAAACCCTTCGATGTATTACTTTAAGTGGGTTACACAATCATTACTGGATTTCAGAAATATATCATTGTTTCAGCAGTTATTTGAGAAATCATTGGAGCCTTTGCACTTCCATCTCAGTCACATAGAATTTCTACAAATGGGGTCCTTGTGGAGGAAAACTGTTTTTTTTTTTTTTCTATTTCTACAAATCGGGTCCTTGTGGAGGAAAACTGTTTTTTTTTTTCAAGTCTTGTACCTTTTTCTTTTAACGTCATGGAGTTCTTTTGGGGGAAAAATAGTGACATTAAGTGTTTGCGTAAAATAGGGTTTAATTGTTCTTAAATAGACTTTACTGGTAAACATTTCACCCTGCGTATCAGCAAGGCAGCAATCAGGGAATTTGTTTTTCTGTCGTGTGTGTGTGTGTGTGTGTGTGTGTGTGTGTGTGTGTGTGTGTGTGTGTGTGTGTGTGTGTGTGTGTGTGTGTACACACAACATAGCTCAGCTTGACAGATTTCCTTCAAACTTAGTGGGAATATTACTTGATGAGATCTGTAGAGGTGATTAGATTTTGAAGTCATTCGATCATAGTCAAGAAAACTCCCTTTTTTTTGTCTCAACAATCCAATAAACCTAGATGGATGATCTACAGCATATATTTAGATTTTGGAGTAGTTTGGTGAAAGGTCAAGGAAAACACGCTTTGTGTACATCTCAACGACCAAGAAGCCTAGATGGATCGTTAGATTTTAGAGTTGTTTGATCAAAGGTCAAAGAAAACAGTCCCAAAAGACCTTTGTTGGTTTATCTCACTAACCAAGAAGTCTAGATAGATCAAACCTGGTGGGAATATTACTTGGATAGCTATCTAGAGGTGATTAGGATTTGGAGTAGTTTGGTCAGTGGTCAAAGTCAATGAAAACACATTGCGAAAAAAAAAACACCTTTTTTGTATATCTCAACTAAGAAGACTAAATGGGTTATGTGAAGCATATATTGACTAGAAAAATATTTGTGATTGATTGGTACAAATGAATTCATAATAAATTTACACAGAAACCATTTGATAAAGTCATAAATAGTAAAAAAAAAAACATCATTACAGCTATATGCTTGTGTAGTTCTACATTTATATTGTAGTGTGTAGAGTCTGCAGATACATCAGCCCTCTGATGCCTTTCATAATCTTTTCCAACTTCACTGACGGAGATGATGTTTTTGCCGCTGGTTGTCTGATTGTGAATAGCCTGAACTCCACAATTTTTCATATGTCCTTATGAAATGACTAAAGATTCATATCCTGATAGGCAAGAACTGATTCAGTTTTCAAGGTCAAAGTCAAGAAAAATCTTGGAAAATCTCTATCTTAAACATTGAAAGAATTTTCAAAAATTCATAACTCTGTCGTAAAAGATCAAATTTTTTTCATATTTGAGAGCGTTATGGAGGATGTGAGTCTTTATCCACTGACGAAGTTTGATCTGGATCTGATTCAGATTACAGATTTTGTGGCCATTTAAATGAAACATGGAAACCCCCATTTAATGTATGTTTTACATTATATCTTAATCAAACATGCCCCAATCACTCTCATATTTGAAAGTGAGGTGCAGACTGGCGCTCACTATCGTCTGACAAAGTTTGATATGGATTCTGGATTTTGTGGACATTTGAATTTAATATTGAAAAGCCTGTTTGGTGTACGTTTTGCATGATATCTCAATCAAAGTGCCTCAGTTACTCTCATTTTTCTGTTATGGATTTACCAGCTCAGTCTCACCTTTTTATTTTTTGTCCTCCCGTCACGAAATGATTCAAATTTTCATGATGGGTTTTTTTTTTATTTTTTAACTCACGATAACTATTTCGAGCAGCCATCACGGAATGACAGTATGACGAACCAATAGATTAATGTATATTTCGTGCTGCTGAAACACGACAATCCATTAGACTGGGTTGGATTTACCTACACCATCAAAATTGGATGGTAGTACCAATGTTATGCATGTTTGTCTATCTTCCAGTTATCAGTCAGAAACCAAGTGCCAAAAAGCAATGAAAAATTGTGCATTAACCAATGTTCTGTAAAAAGTACCTGAAAAAGAATTCAGAAATTAAAAAGTTGGAAAAAACTCACCACAAAAAATATTGATTCAAGTGCATGAACTAAATACATACTCCTCACATTTGATCACATCTAATTTAGTTTCTAAAATGCCACTTCTAACAGGACTTTGACCTTGAATTTTTGTTCCAAGGTAAAATTTTGTGGAATTGGAAACTAGTGTTGGCAGAGGTTTGCGCTCTATGAGCGCAGTGATCTAGTTTCTTCTTAAGTATTAAAGGATTCTTGGAGTTGCAGAATTCCAGCAAGTCTTTGTCACAACACAAACACGTCATTTCTGATTGGCAGTTGAACCTGGCAGCTCTGCAAGCCACATGTTCTGCTCAACCTTAAAGACTAATGTGTATTAGTGGTTGAAGGTACACCATCTGAACTAGTTTGTTTTTACTCTTATCCGCATCTGTGTCACTTCTTGTCAACACAAAGAAGATTTAAGGGTGCTCAGATGGCAGCGGCTTGTTAATGGGCTGAGGTGCACCCCTGCCTTGTAACAGCAGATTGTCCCTGCTGTGCGACAGGAAGGCCACAGATCTTTGTTATTCTTGTTATTTACATCAGACATTGAGAAAAGGAGAATTTTAGCACGATGAAATAAGATGTTTTTATGCTAATGAGCTGGAAATGCCTGGCACCTTTTCTGATTTTCTTCTGCGCTATGTCTTCTGGTGCCGTATGTGCTGCTGCACGCCAATAAAGAGCAAGAAGAGAGGAGACATGTTTCAGTCTTTGCATGCTGTCCAATGAAACCCTGAAGAATTTTTTTTCTTTTCTCATCACCAGTATATGGGTGTACTGCCAAATCTTTAAAATATATGGTGATATACACTCAACAAAAATATAAACGCAACACTTTTGGTTTTGCTCCCATTTTGTATGAGATGAACTCAAAGATCTAAAACTTTTTCCACATACACAATATCACCATTTCCCTCAAATATTGTTCACAAACCAGTCTAAATCTGTGATAGTGAGCACTTCTCCTTTGCTGAGATAATCCATCCCACCTCACAGGTGTGCCATATCAAGATGCTGATTAGACACCATGATTAGTGCACAGGTGTGCCTTAGACTGCCCACAATCAAAGGCCACTCTGAAAGGTGCAGTTTTATCACACAGCACAATGCCACAGATGTCGCAAGATTTGAGGGAGCGTGCAGTTGGCATGCTGACAGCAGGAATGTCAACCAGAGCTGTTGCTCGTGTATTGAATGTTCATTTCTCTACCATAAGTCGTCTCCAAAGACGTTTCAGAGAATTTGGCAGTACATCCAACCAGCCTCACAATCGCAGACCACGTGTAACCACACCAGCCCAGGACCTCCACATCCAGCATGTTCACCTCCAAGATCATCTGAGACCAGCCACTCGGACAGCTGCTGAAACAATCGGTTTGCATAACCAAAGAATTTCTGCACAAACTGTCAGAAACCATCTCAGGGAAGCTCATCTGCATGCTCGTCGTCCTCATCGGGGTCTCGACCTGGCTCCAGTTTGTCGTCATAACCGACTTGAGTGGGCAAATGCTCACATTCGCTGGCATTTGGCACGTTGGAGAGGTGTTCTCTTCACGGATGATGCGAAGGAGATGTGTTGCACTGCATGAGGCAAATGGTGGTCACACCAGATACTGACTGGTATCCCCCCCCAATAAAACAAAACTGCACCTTTCAGAGTGGCCTTTTATTGTGGACAGTCTAAGGCACACCTGTGCACTAATCATGGTGTCTAATCAGCATCTTGATATGGCACACCTGTGAGGTGGGATGGATTATCTCAGCAAAGGAGAAGTGCTCACTATCACAGATTTAGACTGGTTTGTGAACAATATTTGAGGGAAATGGTGATATTGTGTATGTGGAAAAAGTTTTAGATCTTTGAGTTCATCTCATACAAAATGGGAGCAAAACCAAAAGTGTTGCGTTTATATTTTTGTTGAGTATAAATGTAGTTTGGCTGTACCTCCCACTGTCTTGCATAATGCCTACAGAAGATATCAATTAAGACATATAACAATTAAGTGGTGTTATACAAAGACATTCCAGTCATTGGTAAATAGCTAAAGCTGATCAAGTGATTGTGGTAATTAGATCACGTCAGTGGGTGTTATTACCTTGGTGGGGGGTTGGGGGGGGGGGTGACTGGTGACTTGAAATTACCATTCAGAGAGTGTAGATGTTAATTAAATCAGGGAGCTCCAAGAAGATGACAATTGTGTTTGTTGTTGTTTGTTTTTATTTTAATCTTCCACCTTTCTTTAGTATTTATTTTCGTGGTCACAATTCACAATTCACTGCTTGCATTAAGTACTTTGAGTGGCACAAAGATTTGTTTCTTCGATGTTTGTAGTTATAGCGAGAATTATCAAAGTACAAATTGAGGCAAGTCTCTCAACTTTTAGAGTTACCTCATTGTTCTTTCACGCCTACCCAGTGTGGTGTATTTATTCTGATAGTTTGGTTTGAGTGAGAAGGTGTGAACATTCAAGCTCTGGTGCAGAACAAACATGTGGACCTTGAAAAGGTGGGAGCTCCACATGAGACTAACCACTCTAGACTAGCGATATTAGCATTTCAGTTTAACGTAAACACAGCACTTCTGACATGTTGCTTCTATGGTTTGGTCTGCTTTTAAATGAGAACAAGCCCAACTGTGGCAAAACTGTTGTTCTTTTAGATACATTTCTGTTGTCATTTTTCCTCATTATCTGCCACATGCCCAAACAAAGTATTGGTAGGGGATGCACATTTGTCTGTCCAAACACTACATGCCACTATATCATGGAGCTGCTTGGGCCTAAACTACACAAAATTGGCATGTGGGTAGTGCAAATGTGGAGAACAATAACAGTGATGATTTGCATATGAATTTGATCATGGCTCGGTGAGTGCAAAATCATATTTTGTCTGATAGAGACTATATTACATGAGCTAGACCAGTGTTTTATGACATAAATACAACTATCTCCAAGGCATTTGTTAGGTTCTCCATGACTTTACTGTTTAGGTCATGAGGTCATCCAGTGTTGAATTTTACCCAGGTGGTGGGTTTACTAGTTCACAGTTTCTTGTTAACTTAATGTTGGGAAAGTGTCGTAACACGGACCCACAACAGGGGGCGCAAATGAACGGACAATGGATAAGAGAAGGAGTAACAATTTAATGTTGCGAAAAAACACAACGGAATATAAACAAGAGTAATGCCAATCATACACAGGAGGACTGCGGGCAGGCTTGAAGATAGGAGACCTCGGATGAACGAAGAGCCGGGGCCCACACCGCTTCTACCACCAACGGCCTGAAGAACACCGAAGCCGCCAAGCCCTGAGTCCCCAGGTGGTCTCTGTCCTCTGTTGTCGGCCCTGGTACTGCTGGCAGACAGAAACAGAAGGTGGTGAGTGTGAGTCGTCACACCCAGCAACCTTTATTAGTGATTCCTCCGGGAGGGATAACCTCCACCTCCAGGAAACGTCTTTACTTGTGCAGCTCCCGTTTGTCCCTCTCCTGGGTCTTCCCGGGCATGCAACTGCACACAGAACAATAGTAGATTAACAATTATCACAGCAGAGAAGGTTACCTCTAATCGTAGAAGATTTCTCGGCGAGGAGGTGGAGTTGCCGTCCGGCCTTTATGGTGATGGTGATGAGATGAATGAGTGACAGCTGGTGTTGAGGATGAGTGACGGCTGTCACTCCCAGTGGCTCTGGCGCCCTCTTGTGCTTGAAGCCCGCACTCCAAGCAGGGCGCCCTCTGGTGGTGGTGGGCCAGCAGTACCTCCTCTTCAGCGGCCCACACAACACTTAAGATGTTTGTTTTATTCTAAATGTTAATTATTTAAAAAATAGAGATTACTTCCAGGTTGACAAACTAAAGACATTTTTCTTTATTACCGAGGCCAACATATGGCCATCAGGTATTGTGAAGACCTGGCACCCGTCCGTCTATCTGTCTGTCTGTCTGTGCTCAGCATATGTCCAGTTCTATTACTGCCACAGTCTTCAAATTCACAGGGAACATTCTTGGGACACAGACCTTGGACAAGTTTGAAGATGGCTAACCTTGATGTACTTTAAGAGGTTTAAAAAGTTGTATTCTCTTATTTGATCTGTTTTATACTTGAGTGACATGGGTGACAGCCAATTAGTCATAGGTATAAAACTACCATTTGGTGTTGGTGTTTTGCATTGAAGCAGTTATGTTGTGTCTATTTAAAGGTACTAAACAAGGTCCTTTGTGGCTGGTTAGCACACAGGGCTCCAGAATCAATAGATGTATATTGCCAAACCAGGAGGACTGCAGCCTCGGTGGTTTCTGAGGGAAAAACGGGGGTGTGGGAGGAGTTTGGAGAGGCCACAGAGAATGTCTTTCGGTCAGCCTCAAAGTGAATATGGAAAGCTGAGACAACTCAGGAAGGGGAGGCAGTTCTTAGCCAGAGCTACTTTCAGTAAGGGTGGTGAGATGCTTAACGAGACTGGGGACATTGCCGGGCAGTGGAAGGAACATTTTGAGGATATTCTCAGTCCTGCTTACATGCCCTCCTCAGAGGAGACAGAGATGGTTAGACTCAGATGGATATGGTGCCATCTCCCTGGCAGAAGTCACTGAGGTAGTCAAAGGACCTTGTAGTGGCAAGTCGCCAGGGGTGGAGGAGATTTGCCCTGAGATGCTGAAATCTTTGGATGTTGTTGGTCATGGCTGACATGTCTGTACAATGTTGTATGGAAGTCTGGGACTGTACCTCTGCTTTCACAAACTGGGGTGGTGGTTCCCATATTTAAAAAAGGGGGGCAGGAGTGTGTGTTCCAATTGCAAAGGAATCACACACAAGGTGCTACAGAGGAGCCTTAGACCCAATAGTCGAACATCGTATTCAGGTGTCGTCCTGGTCATGGCATGGTGTACCAGCTCTTTACCATTGCTCATAGGTTGGACAGGTCATGGGAGTATATCCAACCATCTTGGATGTGTTTTGTGGATTTGGAAAAGGCCAGCCTACAACCGGGTACCCCAGGGTGGGAGGTGCAGTGGGAATGGGGTACCAGGTCCACTCCAACACATGATCCAGTGTCTATACAAGCAATGTAGGAGCTGTGTCCACATTCTCAGCATTTCATCAGACCTGTTTCTGGTGGGTGTTGGATTCTACCAAAGCTGCCCTTTTTACCAATCATGTTTGTGATTTTCATGAACACGATTTGAAGGTACAGTCAGGGATTGGAAAGTGTTGATGACTTCAGAATTGCATCTCTGCTCTTTGCGGATGAGGTGCTTCTTTTGGCTTCATCAGGCTATGACCTCCTATGCACACTGGCCAGGTTTGCAGCCGATTGTAAAGTAACTGGGATGAGGCTCAGCACCTCCATAAATGAAACCATGGTCCTGTGGTGGCAAAGGGTGGATTGTTCCTTCTGGTTCATGGGAAATTTACTGCCACATGTGGAGGAGTTCATGTATCTTAAGTCTTATTCATAATTAGAGGTAAGATGAAGTGTGAGATCAATAGATGGATTGGGGCTGCGTCTGAAGTCTTGTGGACTGTATACTAGGCCGTAGTAGTGAAGAAAGCACGAAACTGGAAGGCAAGGCTCTCATTTTTAATGAGTCAGTTTACATTGCTATCCTCACCTATGGTCATGAGCTTTAAGTAGTAACCAAAAGTACAAGGTCGTGAAGACAGGCGGCAGAAATGTTGTTCCTACATCGGGTATCTAGGCTTACATTCAGGGACAGGGTGAGAAGCTTGAATATCCAGGAGTTACTCGAAGTTAGAGCCGTGTGCCTTTGCATCAGAAGGAACCAACTAAGGTCTTTCAGGTATCTGGTGAACATGTCCCCTGGTCGTCTCCCTAGGGAGGTCTTAACGGTACGTCCAAGTGGGAGGAGGCCCCGGGGAAGACTCAGGACATTTTGGAGGGATTATATCTTCATACTGGCTTGGGAATGCCTCGGGATCCCCAGCAGAAGTTAGAGGGAAGTGTAGGCTAAGCTGCTTAGTCTGCTGCTGCTGAAACCCAGATCCAGATAAGGGACAGAAAATGAATGAATGAATAAACAAGGCAATGTGGTTGCATTAATGAATGCGCGCAGTGTGACAGGAATCAGTCACATGCACACTCAATGATCTGAAATCATTTATGGCAAATTTATTTATTTATGGCAAATTTACAGGATGTGTAGTATCTGTTGTGTGGGCTGCTAGAAGAGGAGGTACTGCTGGCCCACCACCAGTGGGCGCCCTGCCTGAAGTGCAGGCTTCAGGCACGAGAGGGCGCTGCCGCCACGGACACAGCCGGGGGTGACAGCTGTCACTCATTATCTCTTGACAGCTGTCACCCATCTACTCTACATCATCTCACTCCATAAAGACCAGACGTCATCTCCACCTCGTTGCCGAGATATCGTACTTCAATGGAGGTAACTTTCTCTGCCTGTAGTAATTGATTCTAAGAGCTATTGTTTTGCAGCTGTCAACCAGAGGACCGGTGTGGGTCGCGACTGTTTCATCCTACGTCCGTCAGATAAGTGGTTAAACAGACGCTGCACGAGTGTGTGTTAGAGGTGGAGGTGGCATTCCCACCGTTGTTGTTACGGGGTGTACACACACCCACACTTGACTGTCTTTGTTCTTCGCCAGCAGTACCAGATCCGACAGTCGGGGACGGTGATCACCTGGGAATTCGGGACTTGGCGGCTCCAGTATTCACCAGGTTCGGTGGCGGCGGAAATCATGTGGTTCCGGCTCTTCTCAGGACAGACGTCTTCTATCCTCGAGCCTGCCCACACGTCACCTTTGTGGATTGACTGTTATCATATTCTGAGATTGTCTGTGTATTCGTTGTGCACCTTCACAACATTAAATTGTTACTTTTTGGCTCATCTATTGACCGTTCATTTGCGCCCCCTGTTGTGGGTCCGTGTCACTACACTTTCACAACAGTATCACTGTGATGAAATACTTTGTTATGCCAGATATTTAATAAACTAAGCACATTAAATATTAATGGTTTCACAATCTCCCAAAACATGAAATATTTTCTCTGAGCTCTAACATCTCATGTTGTTCCATGTTGTATTAATCACATTACTAACTGATGACACTAATACAGACATTCTTGTTGTTGTTTTCTTCTTTTGCTGTACTGCTCCAGTCTCCAACCAGGTGGTACATGAAGCTTGTGCCTGTAAGTCAACTAATCAGCGTACATACTTTCCATACTTTCTGCTTTCACTTCATTCATTTTTTTTCCACACTTGTGCAATAAAATGTCACGTTCTCTCTCTTTAATTTTTTTGGTTTCCAGTTAGATTCTTGTGGGTGTTATTTGGGTTATTGTGATTTAATGGACAAATATATCATGCATGATGTTTGAAACTGTAACTATCGTCATGTTTCTGTTGCCTGAAGAACATTCATTTGTCTGCACTCTATTTTCTACTGTGTGTTCGGTTATGTTGAAGCCTTCAGTGTATACAGTATAACAGTATAACCTGAAAATGTGTATCTCAAATGAGGGTTTAAAATTCTTTGGAAAAGCCTTTCTCAGTGGAATTACACTTTGGGCAGCTCAATAAAACCATCTCAAGAGATTGAAGCAGTCCAAAGAATTATTAGATTTTAATTTCTCCACAGTGGGATATTTTGTAATCTCCATCTCAAAATATGCTGCTTTCATAAATGGTCATAGCAACTATTTGATATTTTTGCTCGTTTGAACATCTCAAATATATACATTTTTTACAATAAATTTAACACGTTTCATTAATTTATTTGTTTCATTAATTCAGAATATTGCTAAATTGATAATGCTCAAGATGTCAAAAAAGTAATTCTTTAGCCTCGTAGTACCATATCACCCCAATAGAGCGCTTCGCTCTCAGACTGCAGGCTTACTTGTAGTTCCTAGGGTTTGTAAGAGTAGAATGGGAGGCAGAGCCTTCAGCTTTCAGGCTCCTCTCCTGTGGAACCAGCTCCCAATTCAGATCAGGGAGACAGACACCCTCTCTACTTTTAAGATTAGGCTTAAAACTTTCCTTTTTGCTAAAGCTTATAGTTAGGGCTGGATCAGGTGACCCTGAACCATCCCTTAGTTATGCTGCTATAGACGTAGACTGCTGGGGGGTTCTCACGATGCACTGTTTCTTTCTCTTTTGCTCTGTATGCACCACTCTGCATTTAATCATTAGTGATCGATCTCTGCTCCCCTCCACAGCATGTCTTTTTCCTGGTTCTCTCCCTCAGCCCCAACCAGTCCCAGCAGAAGACTGCCCCTCCCTGAGCCTGGTTCTGCTGGAGGTTTCTTCCTGTTAAAAGGGAGTTTTTCCTTCCCACTGTAGCCAAGTGCTTGCTCACAGGGGGTCGTTTTGACCGTTGGGGTTTTACATAATTATTGTATGGCCTTGCCTTGCAGTATAAGGCGCCTTGGGGCAACTGTTTGTTGTGATTTGGCGCTATATAAAAAAAAATTGATTGATTGATTGATTGATTGATTGAAGATGTGGCAACAGAAACAGTTAATCTGTGGTAATACAGGGAGACACTTATTTCCTTAAGCCAAATTAAAAATAATAAAAATGAAAAAAACTTCACTAAAAGTCACAAAACATAAATAATGCATGGTCTGTGGTCTTATAGTTTTTCAAAATATGGTAATGATCCTGACATTTACTTTGTCTTCTGTTTCTGTAACTGCAGACTGTATGAAACCAACATATTTCATCTTTTGTGAGGTCAGCTTTATTTTTATTTATTTTTTTGTTAATATATATCCATTCTTACAAAACACAAAACACAAAAACCAAACTCTTATAAAGAAGGAAAAATGCACAAACATGGAGAAAAAACTGAACAATGCAGACTGATTTGACTCATGATTTTTGAAAATAATAAGCGGTAACTTACTTTGTAATTAATGAAACTCAGAACTGCAGCCTAATAATTTTGAAAAATAAAAATCAGCAGCTTGTATTTTTATTCAGAGTAGAGTTCATTTCCTCTTTTTTCTCCTCCTCAGTCATGTTTTGTGCTTGAACATAAAACAACTACATTATGCCATCTAAAATAAATATCTTTGTGAAATAACGGCCTGTTAAAGTTCCGAGTTCTCAGCTGCTTTATGTGATTTCTGCTTCTGAACATCACTGCAGAGTTTCTCCACATCAATTTTTTTTAGTCACACGTGTGTGATTTTTATTCTGTTCATTCATATATTCTCATTTTAAGGAATTTTGACCAATTATTTCATCTCATAATTCCACTATAACTGTCACCGACACGCGCACACAGTGTGAACAGAACGTACCGTCAGAACAGTCCAGAGAGAAATAAAGGCAGCACCACAGATTAGTTTGTGTTGTTTTTCACTCTATGCTCAGCGCACCCCTCCTCTCCCTCCTCGCAGCCAGCCGACTCACGCGTGCTCGTGCACACACACACACACACACAGACGGCTGCAGCGATCGGACCCAGTCTTAATTTTAGTCGGCTTTAAGGAAAGCCGACTGCTATTTTTTTGGCGTGTTTTTCAAAAACTGACCGCTCAAATGACAGCAGGACGGCTCGCTGCCTAAAACCTTGGTTCTCGCTCCCGTCTGCTCCTGTGAATTTTTAATCCCGTACTGTCCCAATCACATGATGAATAGCAAAGTTGACTCCCATCCCGTGGGAATCCCACGGGAATCCTGTGACCGTGGGATTCCCGAAAAAATGTCAGCCTTTACTACAAACACACACTCCATACAGTGGTCTTGCACACACATTGTTATCATGTTTTCTATTGTCAGCTGCATGGAGAGTGGCGGGAAAACTGAAGACGCTTTCTCACAAGGTGCGAGACAAGACGTGATGTAAATAAGAAAACAAAAAGGCGGCGGTCAGGTATTTTGGTTCCGAGCAATGAAAATAAAGAATTTGAACGTTTGAAACCAAAAAAATGCCATTTGTCCAGTCGGACAACGATTTAGAGCATATTGCTTGTCCGATCACATTTTACACTTGTCCCGGACAATCGAACAAGCGTTAATGGCGATGCCTGATATAGTGAGTTGCATATGAAGTTAAATGCTAAGGAAGGAGAAGGGTACTTGTTTGGCCAGACAAAAGGGCTGAGCTGGAAAGGATGTGCAGCACGTTAGGGTGATAAAGATGGAGATGGTAATGTGATAACAAGCAAGGAGAATGTGTTGAGAAGATGAAGGGAATATTTTGAGGAGATGATGAATCAAGAAAATGAGAGAGAGAAGACTGGATGATGTGGAGAGAGTAAATCAGGAAGTGCAAAGGATGAGAAAGGATGAAGTGGGGACAGCTATGAAGAGGATGAAGAGTGGAAAGGTAGTTGACCCAGATGACATACCAGTGGAGGCATGGTATGTCAAGAGAGATGCCAGTGGAGTTTCTAATCCAGGGGTGGGCAACGACGGCCAAGACAGTGCAGGTTTTCCTTGCAACCAGTGACCTCAACAAGTGGGTTTTCTGATGAGCTTCTCCCCTGAACATAAACACCTGATCATCAATGAAATCACCTGCTGAGGTGATTAGTAGAAAGGGAAACCTGCACTGTCTTGGCCCTTCATGGCACATGATTGCCCACCATGAGGGTGCCTCAGGAATGGAGAAGAATTGTACTGTTCCAATTTTTAAGAATAAGGGTGATGTGCAGAGCCAGGGCCATAAAGTTGATCACCCACAGCATGAAGTTATGGGAAAGAGTAGTGGAAGCTAGTCTTAGAAAAGAGGCAAAGATCTGTGAGCAGCAATATGATTTCGTCTCAAAAAAGAGCACCACCACAGAAGTATAGAAAAGGCCAGAAGAAGTTACATTGTGTGTTTGTGGATTTAGAGAAAGCTTATTACAGGGTGCCAATAGAGCTGTGGTATTGTAGTGGAGTGGCAGAGAAGGATGTGAGGGCAATATGTACAAGGTCAGTGTGACAGCGGTGGGATGCGCAGTAGGAATGACAGTTGCATTCAAGGTGGAAGTGGGATTACATCAAGGATTGGCTCTGAGCCCTTTCTTGTTTGCAGTGGGGCTGAACTAGAGCAGATAGGAATCTCCATGGACTATGATGTTTGCAGATGACATTGTGATCTGTAGAGAGCAGGTGGAGATATGCTCTGGAAAGCAGGGGAATGAAAGTCAGTCAGAGCAAGACTGAGTACACATGTGAATGAGGTGGAGCCCAGTGGAATAGTCCAGTTACAAGGAGTAGAGGTGGTGAAGATGGATGAGTTTAAATATTTGGGGTCAGCTATCCAAAGTAATGGAGAGTGTGGTCGAGAGGCGAAAAAGAGAGTACAGGCGGGGTGGAGAAAGGTAGGAGGACTGATCTGTGATAGGATATCTGGAAGAGTGAGAGTGAAAGTTTTCAAGATTGTCGTGAGACCAGCTATGTTGTACATCTTAGAGATAGTGCTGCAGATGTTTCTTTGAGAGGGACGGGAGTGGACAGGATTAAGAATGAACATATTAGAGGGACAGGACAGTTTGGAGACAAAGCCAGAGGTGAGATTGAGATGATTGGGACATGAGCAAAGGATGGACCCAGCATATATAGGGAGAAGGATGCTGAGGATGGAGCCACCTGGCAGGAGGAGAAGAGGGAGGACAAAGAGGAGGTTTATGGATGTGCTGAGGGAGGACATGCAGGTGCTTGATGCAACAGAGGAAGTTACAGAGGGCATGGTGAGATGGAAACAGAAGAGCTGCTGTGGTAACCCCTAACGGGAGCGATAGAAAGAAGAGGAAAATGCTTATGCTCTCCAAAATTTACGTGGGCCTTTTTTCCAGACTTAATTAAAGAAATGGTGAAATATTTCATCAGGTTATTTTGGTCATGAAAAAACAGTATTTAGTAGTTGTATGGTGAGATTATGAAAGTTGGATGATTTTGGTCATGAAAATATGTATTAGTTGTATGTTAAGATTAATTAAGTTGGAGGGAGTAATCTGTTGTTAAAATCTGAGCCTCACCCATGCAACACTGCTCACTACCTAAATGGGCATTGCTGCTTCTCAGTGACCTTCTCGTGATGGTTTCTTCTTGATGAGAGAACATCCAGATCAGTTGTGGTCTTTCATGCATGCAGAGCGGTCCTCGTACTTTGCGTCATATGTTTGTACTTTTTTTCTGTACCACAGGCTCGCTACAGGAAGGAGCAGGCCTCAACCCAGCCGATTCCTTGGATCCCCCCTGTGGACAACCTGCTGAAAGACAACACTGACGGCGCTGCGTTGGGTGCACTGCTGCACTTCTATTGCCCACAGCTGCTTTCGTTGGATGGTAGGGATCCGGGATGACTGGTGGGTGTGTGGACTGACATAAGACCTGGAAATGTGCTTTTTAAAGTTATTATTTTAACAGAACGGGGTGTATTATCTTGTAGTTAAGTCCACAGTGTTTAAAATGGCCCTGTTCCTCAATTAAAGGAATCCTAGAATGCAGGCAGAGACCTTGATGATTTTGGAGCATGACTGAACCATGCTGACACTCTACCTTGTGTGTTTGATGTCTACCAGTGAGAGAGGTTTATCAGTATCTAAATCTCAAATGTCATCCTTTCTACCAGTGACAGGACATTTGTTTTTTTGTTTTTTTTTTAAAGTAAAATCAAAATAAAATTTTAAATTTGGAACTGGATCTGGCTGATGTTTGAGCGTTACCACACCATAACACCAGACTGTGTGTGAAAATTTCCAAGTCAGTCATTCCTGTGCAATTGTAGGCTTGTGCACAGCTTTCTGCTATCAGGGGATGGCTTAGATTTAAGAGTAACAAGGTGCTAAATTATTCATCTTTCTTAATCTG
Organism: Thalassophryne amazonica; assembly: GCF_902500255.1. Taxonomy (NCBI): domain Eukaryota; kingdom Metazoa; phylum Chordata; class Actinopteri; order Batrachoidiformes; family Batrachoididae; genus Thalassophryne; species Thalassophryne amazonica. The sequence goes on from NC_047112.1 coordinate 54,235,552, forward strand.
GTGTTTTTTTTTTAATCAAACTGTGTTTCATGTGAAAAAAAAAACTGTGACAACACACTTCTACAGATGCCAAAAGCAAAAAGCAGTCGGCTTAATCCCAAGCAAAGTACTAAACTGACATAAGACCAACCTGACTACATCAACTCAACAAAATAAATAAATAGATTTACACATCTTGCACTATATTTCACCTCTTCTCTATAGATATGTGTCTGTGGGCGTTATGCCTTATCTCAGTAAGTGCTTGACATAAGGTCTTACCTAACTGACCTTGTCTGAGATTTCATTTCTGTAACAAAGTAGAAAATAACGAACTTCTTACCAGATGATGGAGAAAGCACTTGGTGTAGCGACATGCTGCTTTACCCTCAATGCATATGAGAAAAGAATGAAGCTAACCCCCCAGAAAGGGTATTTTCCAACCAAAGTTCTTGAATCAGCATTACAACCTTGCATACAGCACTAATATACTGACATCGCCCATGATCTGGTTTGTGGGATAGCGTCCCTCCTGGTGCTCTCTGTGTGGACTTTGTATGTTCTCCCTGTGTTTGCATGGTTTCCCTCTTGGTGCTCCAGCTTCCTCACACTTCCAAAGATGTGGGTTAGGTGAAATGGAAACTTGAAAATTAATCGTAGGTGTGAATACCTTTGTCTGTCTTCATGTGTTGGCCTTGTGATAGGCGGGCGGCCTGTCTAGAGTGTACCCTGCATCTCGCCCAATGGCCGCTGGGATCAACTCCAGCCCCCCACCCAATGACCCTTAATTGGAATAAGTGGGTACAGAAAATGATTGACTGAAAATTCTTGTTTTGACCTTTGAACTTAATGAAATCATCAGTTGCTGTATGTCAATAAGAGGTCAGCAAATTGTTCCACTGCAGAGATAAACTAAACAAATTATAAACAACTTTACTACTTATCTTTCAAAATGTGTTGATGTGATGCAGAAGTGAAATAGTTTTGTATGTTGGGAATAACTCGAAAACTTAACTTGGCCTGGTTGGTTTTCTTATTACATGATTTATTTTTCACTTCTATTGTGAGAAAAGTCTGAACAGATTTTTGATTTTCTCTGAAGTAACTGAGAATACTGTTGGAACTGTAGTCGGTTAGGAAGTATATTTATGTGATTGTTCTGGGTTGTTTGTTGGGTCAAAGGTCAAACAAATCAACAACATAATCACATCATGTTGCTGATGATGGCTGGTCCCAGCAGGCAGGCACACGCGCACACACACACACACACACACACACACACACACACACACACACACACACACATTGAGGTAGACACCACATGATTAATCAGTGGAGTTTGTTGACTCCTTGTATTAACACAGCCCACTGTTTGATTCCGTGCCCTGCCACGATTGGCTGTTTGTTCGGTAATAATCACTATTTAAGATGGTTACACCTCCTGAACCAGGTTTTACTAACTAAACTTCAGTGCGGTAAAGGCAGTGTTACTGGCGCCTCACACTGCCCTAATGGCTCCCTCTTTCCTCTCAGATGTCTGTCTGAAGGAGAACATGACGCTGGCTGATCGCCTCTACAACCTGCAGCTCATACAAGACTTCTGCAAAGACAACCTGAACAGCTGCTGCCACTTCAGCCTGGAGGACATGCTCTACGCATCCTCTACTGTCAAGGTAATACGCATTTAACACGTCTGTTTTCATTCATAAATGGAGGTTTTCTCCATTACGTTTGAATAAAATTTCATCTGTGCAGTCTTTGGGGGAAATTTTCGGGCATGTCCCAACATTCAGTCTTTCACATTTTCAGTGCTGGAACCAAGGATATTTATGTGATTTTATTTTGTTCATTTTGATTTTGTTTCTTACTGCAATGGTGCAAGCACATCAAAGATGTTTACTCAAACATATTCATGTCTTGTCATGCTCACTAAAATGGGCAGCAGCTCAGTGCCGGTGATAATGCCAGAAGGGAGATGTACAGTTGTACTGAGTCTGTGTGTCTTTTTTTGTGTATATGATAACTTGAACAAAATGAATTTGATTTTCACCTAAATTGAAATGACTGGATCTTGGGCGGGTTTGAATTTGAGCATCATTGTGTGTCACCATGCCACCAAGAGTATTATTGTAGTTGAAGGTCCCCCAGCGAGTGTCATGCTGAAGAATCTCACCATGTACAGTGCATCCGGAAATTATTCACAGCGCTTCACTTTTTCCACATTTTACGAGGTCTGTCAATAAAGTATAGGTCCTTTTAATTTTTTTCAAAAACTATATGGATTTCATTCATATGTTTTTACGTCAGACATGCTTGAACCCTCGTGCGCATGCGTGAGTTTTTCCACGCCTGTCGGTGACGTCATTCGCCTGTGAGCACTCCTTGTGGGAGGAGTCGTCCAGCCCCTCGTCGGAATTCCTTTGTCTGAGAAGTTGCTGAGAGACTGGCGCTTTGTTTGATCAAAATGTTTTCTAAACCTGTGAAACACATCAAAGTGGACACGGTTCAAAAATTAAGCTGGTTTTCGGTGAAAATTTTAACGGCTGATGAGAGATTTTGAGGTGATACTGTCGCTTTAAGGACTTCCCACGGTGCGAGACGTCGCGCAGCGGTCCCAGGCGCCGTCATCAGGCTGTTTCAAGCTGAAAACCTCCACATTTCAGGCTCTATTGATCCAGGACGTCGTGAGAGAACAGAGAAGTTTCAGAAGAAGTCGGTTTCAGCATTTTATCCGGATATTCCACTGTTGAAGGAGATTTTTTTAATGAAAGACGTGCGGACAGGTCCGCGCGTCGGGACGCAGTCGGCGCGGTGCGGCGGCACAGGAAAAACACCTCTGTGTTGATAACCATTTGTAAAATCCAGGCGGCTTTTGATGGCTTTCAGTGGAGTGAGTATATGAGAAATTGTTTAACAGCTGGACATGTTCCAACTTGTCCTTAAGGCTTCCAACAGAGGTGTTTTTCCTGTGGCGGAGCGTCGCAGCGGCTGCGAGCCGACGCTGCAATCCGTCCGCACGTCTTTCATTAAAAAAATCTCCTTTAACAGTGGAATATCCGGATAAAATGCTGAAACCGACTTCTTCTGAAACTTCTCTGTTCTCTCACGACGTCCTGGATCAATAGAGCCTGAAATGTGGAGGTTTTCAGCTTGAAACAGGCTGATGACGGCGCCTGGGACCGCTGCGCGACGTCTCGCACCGTGGGAAGTCCTTAAAGCGACAGTATCACCTCAAAATCTCTCATCAGCCGTTAAAATTTTCACAGAAAACCAGCTTAATTTTGTTGATGCTCCTTTGGCAGCAATTTCAGCCTTAAGTCTTCTTGAATATGATGCCACAAGCTTGGGGCACCATTCTTCTTTGCAACACCTCTCAAGCGTCATCAGGTTGGATGGGGAGCGTCGGTGCACAGCCATTTTCAGATGTCTTCAAAGATGTTTAATCAGATTCAGGTCTCGTCTCTGGCTGGGCCACTCAAGGACATTCACAGAGTTGCCCTGAAGCTAATCCTTTGATATCTTGGCTGTGTGTTTAGGGCCATTGTCCTGCTTGAAGATGAACTGTCACCCCAGTCTGAGGTCATGAGCTCTCTGGAGCACGTTTTCATCCAGGATGTCTCTGTACATTGCTGCATTCATCTTTCCCTCAATCCTGACTAGTCTCCCAGTTCCTGCTGCTGAAACACATCCCCACAGCATGATGCCACCACCGTGCTTCACTGTAGGGATGGTGCCTGGTTTCCTCCAAACATGACGCCTGGCATTCACGCCAAAAGTTCAATCTTTGTCTCATCACACCAGAGAATTTTGTTTCTGATGGTCTGAGAGCCCTTCAGCTGCCTTTTGGCAAACTCCAGGTGGGCTGCCATGTGCCTTTTACTAATGAGTGGCTTCCGTCTGGAAACTCTACCATACAGGCCAGATTGGTGGATTGCTGCAGAGATGATTGTCTTTCTGGAAGGTTCTCCTCTCTCCACAGATGAATGCTGGAGGTCTGACTGAGTGGTCTGATAGTCACTCAGATTGATGGTCTGAGTGACTATCGGGTCCTTGGTCACCTCCCTGACTAAGTCCCTTCTCCCTGATCGCTCAGTTTAGCCAGGCAGCCAGATGTAAGAAGAGCCCTGGTGGACCTAAACTTCCATTTACAGATGACGGAGGCCACTGTGCACATTGGGACCAAAGCAGCAGAAATGTTTCTGATCCCTTCCCCAGATTTGTGGCTCGAGACAATCCTGTCTTGGAGGTCTACAGACAATTCGTTTGACTTCATGCTTTGTTTGTGCTCTGACATGCACTGTCAACTGTGGGACCTTATATGTAGACAGGTGTGTGCCTTTCCAAATTATGTCCAATCAACAGAATTTACCCCAGGTGGACTCCAATTAAGCTATAGAAATGTTTCAAGGATGATCAGTGGAAACAGGATGCACCTGAGCTCAATTTAGTGCTTTGTGGCAAAGGCTGTGAATACTTATGTACACGTGATTTCTTCATTATAATTTTTTAAAATAAATTTGTAAAAATCTAAAAAAAAAAAAAACAGCTTTTTTCTCATTGTCATTATGGGGTACTGTGTGTCGAATTTTGAGCAACAAAATGAGTTTAACACATTTTGCAATAAGGCTGTAACATTAAAAAAATGTGTAGAAAGTGAAGCGGTGTGAATACTTTCCAGATGCACTGTATTTAGCCAAATCCCATTGTGGTAGATGTCGAGGGTGGCAACACAGTTCAGTGTTTTTAATTTACAAATACAGTATCAGAACACAAAAATCATGGATCAGTGACTATCCCCGAATTTATCAACACAAAGCCAGTTGAAAGCCATGGCAAAAATTACTGGTGGAGGGTGAGCGTGCCTTGTTATTGGTTTGTATTCATCCAGAAAAATAAAGAAATCTTGTATTGTAAGGACCCATTAGAGGCGTTCCAGACAAATCCCTTCTGTTTTGGAAATATTTGGTTGCATGCTGGGATTTTTCTGGTGAAGTAAATTGGAAAACTACATGGTTTGGTGTCCAGACAGAGAAGCCAAATGAAACACAAGAAATGAGCTGTGTAGTCCCAGTGTGGTGAGTCACACTGTGGAGAAACCATTTGGTCTCAACGATCTGACCTCATTGACCACAAACCTGGAGCTCTGCTCACTTCTCTGCAAGTGCTATTCTTTTGTTCTCTACCAACAGATTACTTTTCACTTTGTTTGTAGTCTTCTCACTTTCTGTTCTTTTCTTTTCTTTTCTTTTCTATCTCTGTATATCTCATATATGTCACATTTGATGTAGTGTTTCACTCAGCAGTATTCCTCTATCTCACAGCTTTGTTCATTAACTCTTTTTTTACTAAGTCCCTTCGGCTGCTCCCTTGTTTTTGTACTCAAGGTCACCATGGCAAGTCCGAAGTGGATCTGCATGTTGATTTGGCACAAGTTTTACAACGGATGCCCTTTCTGACGCAACTCCACATTACATGCAGAAATGTGCGTGGGTGGGATTTGAACCGGGAACCTTCCGCACTGAAACCAAGTGCAGTGTACTTTTTATTTTGGACGTGGCTACAGGCACGATATTTCCGACACTGAGCGGCTACAACAGAACCCAGTAGTATTAACAGTGTATGAATCATCTATTGCAGTTCTAGTAGTACTAACGCAGTAGTGCCATACTTGGATTGTATTCAGTCTGTTTTTTTACTTTCTGTGGCTCTGTCACATGGGAACTTGCAGGACTTTCACAATGTTACAGCATAATTTACACCCAAATTTAATATGGCAACAAAAACACGAAAACATCCACAATTTTATGTTGTTAGAGAACATTTGTGAAGCTTCTCATGAAATAGTGGTCGTGCAATACATTGCTAATTGCCACATGGTGCTGTTGGGTTCTGTAGCCACTCCAAATATCGGCGCGCCACTGTCCGGAAATGTCTTGTACCTGTAGCTGCATCCTTTTATTACTCATATGTAGTTTTTCTTGATTTTTCTTTTGATTTGATGTGAATTTCTTCAACTTCATTGTGATTCTTTGACTAATTTTGTCATGGTTTTGTCCACTGAATGTTATGAAAAAAAATTTTTTAATCTGATCTTTACTTTGTTCTAAAACCCAAACACTAAGTTCACATTTTTGCCCAGAATCCAAAGATTTTCACTTTGCCAATCAAAATCCATTTATGACAAATTTAGTCCAATAAAAACGCTTTTGAGCTACCTTTCTCATTGGTGAATGGTATATTTAATCCAGTTTCAAAGAAATTACACTAAAAAAAAGTTTTAAAGAAAAGCATTCTTTATGAATTACATCCTGATGTGCAGCGCAGCACAGCTCAGACTTATGGTGTGACATTCATGGCAATAATGTCTGAAAGGAAATACTAAACAAAAACTACAGATTTTGTTTATTTCTATTTATTTCCAAAGATCAAGGCTCCACCATGTAGAGTTTATTTATGTCCAGTTACGGATCCAGTGAACAATTTCATATTTATTTACTTTAAGACTCAATAAAATATTGTTGATGTAGAAATGATTAATATCAAAGCATAATTAAAGCAGAATGACTTATTGATTAAAAAAAGTCAGTGATTGCACATTTAAAATGTGTCTGTGTAACATCAAATATATTAAATTCATTGTATGTTACTTCAATAATGAAAAAAAAACACTACAGAAAAACAAAAACAGAACAGATGACCATTAAATTGTGCATAATAATCTTGTGTTTTCTTGAAATGATTATGTCAACTAAAAAAAACCACAACATTACTAAGCTGTCAGTCTACTGTTCTGCAACACAAAAACCTCAATGTCCGTTGCAAACAAATTGGTCTGATTTTGTTGATGCTGCTTTTTACCGGACTGCTGCTGTCAGCAAAGACACAAAACGCGGTCGCTGAAAGGACAAACGTCAGTCAACCATCCAGCTGAACACGGCTTTTCAAACTGCCTTGAATGCATCAGTGTCCCACTTTATGTGCAGCTGTCGCCATTTTCATGACTTCATAAAATGATGTTTGATAGTAATTTTCAATTTTAAGCAGCCATGAAAAATATAAGTACTGCAAATATACAAGGTTATGCTTCATGGATTCAGCACTAGTACATTATTTTGTGCCACATCGGTTAAAAAATCCTCCGCCTCTCACATATCAAGCCACCCAGTGTGCAAACACATCACCTGACAGGCACACACACACACACACACACGGTGTAAAATAAGTAAATAAATGAGTGTGGCATGCTCGCAGTCAGTATTTTGCTGACACTTATTTCACAACAGATAAATGAAAAATTCCAGCAGGGCAGCGTAATTGCCTGCGAGCAGCTGTGCAGGTCACAGAAGGAGTTTCCGATTCTGTAACCTTGACCCAGTTTTCACACAGTTGCACCCGCGTTCAATATATGTGTGGTCAGTCATGTTGATGGAGACTTTATTACAGTGATCGAACCAAGACAGAAAAGATGTGGGGGGGGGGCAAGTGAGAGGGGCGTTGACAGGATTGAAAATGAAGAGAGGAGAGATGAGTAAGTAGAGAGCTTGCAAAGGTTAAAGAGAAGAGATGTGGGGGTGGGAATGCAGTGATGTACTGTTCATTGCTGATACACATACAGTCCTGTTCGCTGGTTTCACTTTCAAATGTGATGCGGAATGACAAAAAATGAATTGCATTTTCCAGTTTTTTTTCTATAGATTCAATGATAGAGGCTTGTGACTGTCAATAACCTTTTTATTACAGCACATAAGCTGCAATTTTTTTTAAGGCTGGTGAATAATTCTGCATTTTTTATCCATTATTATATGAATGACAAGATGAAGGGTATAGTTTTACTGCACTGTGCCAGACATTTTAGAAATTTTCACCCTGGAATTTTGATTAAAATACCATATGTCATTTTTTTTAATCATCAGTGTGTCAAACAAAACTTAATTTGAAATGTACAAACATTCCAAAAACAACATAGGCTTCAATTTATAAAATTTATTTTATTTGTATTGCACCAAATCATAAAAATGCTGCCTCAAGACGCATTGGACGAGTATGATTTATCCTTACCAACCCCCTCCCCTGAGCAAGCAAGCAAGCACACAGGGAAGAGTGGTAAATCTCCCATTGGTGATAATGAGGAAGAAACCTCAAACAGAACAGACCCAAAGAGGTGACCCACTGCTTAGGCCATTCTAACAGTTACAAGGTTTTACAGCTTGTACAAGAATTTCTTAACAAACCGAAGAAATGGAAAACAGAAACAGAAAAAACAGAAGAGCAACAAACACAGAGTCCAAAGTAGAGTCCGTCTTGGGTCTCTAACCCACAGTTGCCCATGTCTAGCATGGATAGGCTCCAAAAGGTATGACCTCCAGTCAAGGATTTTATGTTTTGTTTTATTTTTTACTGTGTCATTAAGGAAATTGCACAAGTATCAAGTTACAACATTTCTTTTGTCAATGTTTGCCATTTCTTTGTTGTGCTTTGTTTTATGTTATTTTGTGATAGTATTCGGTATTTTACTGTTTCCCATAATCCCCCTGGCGGCTCCCTGTGCTTCCCAAAATGCACCGCTGCGCCATCAGAGTTCCGCCATCTCACAGCCCCTGTTAAACAATGGCAAAGGGAGGATGTGGATAGCGTTGATCAGGCTAGTTCACGGGCGATTATGAAGATTACACGTTGTCCCAAGTTGAGGAGAGGAGGTGTAGCACCTGTGATGGACTTCTGCTGTGCCCCAATGTTGTCTTGTTGTTCATATGTCACAAGGTTTGTTTACACTGTGAGGTCCTGACACCGGAACTCTGCTGAAATGAACCTCTTACGTGAGTCACGGACCGCGAGACAGCATGAGATTCACAACTGCGAAACAGCGAATGGCCAATGCAGATGGTCACCCCACTGAGTGTAGTCAAAAACATGGCAGTTTCTCCTTACCTCTGTTGCCAATGTTCTTGCTCAGAGGGTGGGAAAGGTTAGACCTTACTCTTGTGAAACACCTCTGGGTGACTTCAGTTTTGATTTGGCACTCTACAAAGTAAGAAAGAAAGAAATTGAATTGACAGTGTATATTTACAAATTTAAAAAAATTGGACAACACAAAGGCAGTCCCCAGTAATGAATCAGTAATAATGTGATTGTGAAAACCTGAAATACAAGATTTCTTATAAACTGCTGGACACCACCAAAAAAAGTAGGACTTTTACTACAGTGGGACTTTTACACAGGAAAATATGGTATTTAATAAGAACAATTTTCAGTGTTTAACTGCTTATTTTAAATGTACCTAAAACCTTTGCACAGCACTGTTCCTAGCACTAACTATACAAATACTAAAGTAAAGATGTCACACATTACCCATGGACATTCTGTCTTAACGGGCACCAGCATTTGTAAATGTGAGGCATCATTGTAAAGTGTATTGACCATCTGCTATATGGAAAAGCATTATTGAAATGCAGTCCTTCTTTAGTCATTCTTATATCATGTCAGCACACTCCCATTTACTAATTCTTCATTTAGCTGCTCCACGATACATCTAAATAAGCAACAGATGATCCACTATGGAGAAATAAATTTCAGCAGCATTTGGCTATTGTCAGTAATTACCTTTTTTATTTTCCCTTCAATGCCACTTTAGCAGCAGACTGGCTGAGGTTGCCCTGAGGAAAGCAATTAACATACTTTATTTTTAAGCTGCTTCTTCTTCAGCTTGGCTCTCAGGACATTTGATCTTCTGTAATAATCTTCAAATACACCTTACAGCTCTTGTCACCAGTGCAAGACACACAAAGTTTAAGAAAACTCCATTTGTTTGTTTGTTTGTTTGTTTTATTTTAATTGCAGGGTTATCACATGTTTGCAAGAATAAGCTCACATTTTCCACAGAGTAACACAAGACAGCTTGATGAATTTGGTGGTAGGTTTTGGTAGATTGTAGATTGGAGCTTGGAGCGATCGTCTGACTGCTGATCCTAGATCCCTTAATCAATCCTCTGGCATAATGATTACTGACATTAATGCACAGAGATCGTCGGATAAGCAGCGAGCAGGGTACTGTTTTCCCTGTGGGGTGTGTGCGTGTGTGTGTGTGTGTGTGAGACTGGGCATCTTGTTGAACCTGCTTTGTTGCATATTTGTATGCATGCATGCCTCAGCTCTCATGTATCTGCACAAAGTTACGTGCGTGTTGTAGCTCCAGGAGAGGGCGTTTTGCGGTCACCCCTGCAGTGCATTAGCTCCTCCCACCACCACCTCCCTCAACCCTGACCTTGGTTAGTAATCACCAATCAGGTTGCTGATTTTATCCTGAGAGTGTCATGCTCAGATACTCAAATCTCCCAACACCACAATCTGGCAACACTGCAGACCTGGCAGCCAACAAGGTAGCAGTACCAGCATTGATGCTAATAAGCAGTAGATTTTGTTAAGGATCATGTCTGTGTGTGTGTGAGGCGATAACACCCCTACCTGCTACATCAGTAGTAATCAGACTGACAGATGGGGAGAGAGGAGACAGCGTAGGCCTTTGCCAGTCTCAGCTAGGTGGACAGCAAGAAGGAAGCTTCAATTCTCCACACAACAAAAGGTAACTCATACTGTAATTATTTGATTTCTCCCTACTAGTAATGCTGAAGAGCTGTTAAATCTCAGTGTGATAGGAAGGGTAAAATGGGTGAGACCTTAAAATATTACAACCATAATGAGCTACTGTTCAATTTGCATGTAAAAAGTGATTTTATTTTCTTGCCTGTTTTGTTTTTTTTTGGTTAAGCACCTTGGTAACCATCTCAAGTGTTGGTGGTGACGTCTAGATTCTGTTCAGCAGACTTATTTTTTTTGCTCCTGTGCATACTGACGTGTAAGGTGAGCAAAAAGCTGCAAAAAGCATCTAAAATGGTGCAATAACTCCCATGGGAAACCACCGTTACCCGTGTTAATTGCTGCTGCTCTGCTGGTGAGGGATGCATGTGTGGTGTGTGTGCACGCCAGAGAGAAATGTTGCTGAGGACGTGAATCTGAGCCATGCAGCATTTGTCTGTCTTTGTTTGAAGACCATGAACTAAAAGCAGGGAGGAGTTGGGGAGGGGGGCCATTTCCTCAAGGTCATTCCTGCCTCACTGCACTCGATTTACATACATTTAACGCAATATTGATTCCTTATTCCAAACAGTATTTGAGCTGCAATGAATAAGCAATTAATTGGTGATTAATTCACTATTAAATTAATCACCTACTATTTTCATAATCAATTAATCATTTTTTGTAATTTTTTAAAAAGTGCAAATTCTTAGAATTTAGCTTCTTAAATATGAGCATTTTCTGGTTTCATGACTTGTTTCTTTTGTCCTCTAGTTGAATGAACTGAATATCTTTGGGTTGTGGACAAAACAAGCCATTTAAGGACATCAACTTGGGCTTGGCGAGCATTTTTCAGCATTTTCTTTCATTTTATGGGCCAAACAACAAATTGATTAATCAGGAAAATAATTAATATGGATTATGAAAATAATCATTAGTTGCAGCCCTAAACAGCACTCAGTTAAAAATGACAGAGTGGAAAGAGCTTACTTTTACTTATTGTAGTTATTTGACTTTTTGTTTTAAACAGATTTGATGAAGACACCAAACCAGTTGTGTTGACCAGTATACAATAAGGTTGTCGTACTCTGTTGGAGCCCCCTTTTTAAAAGGCATAACTCTCCGATAAGATACATGTCTTTTGCTGTTAAAACATAATTAAATCATCTTTTCACCTTAAGGATAAAAAAAACAATATTGGATACTGGATTTTAGATCATTTGTTGTCCCCCAGTATAATATGGTCTTGATGTGGCATTATGTTGGCAACAGTTTTGTAGCATTTCTTGCCTGATGTACTACTGCTACTACTACTACTACTAATAATAATAATAATAATAGCAATTAATATGATTTCCTGCTGCTAAATGAGAAACAGATGACCTGCTTTGTATAAATTAGGTTAATGCTTTCATCAATGCTGTCAGCGACTGCTGGCATAACATTACTGAGTGGATGATGATCCGTTCACATGTGAAACACCACGATGGCGCTTACAACAGCTAAGATAATAAGAGTTTTTAGATGAGGAAAGGTTTACTTGTATCACCTTTAATAAACTTAACACTGAGGAAGGCTTTAAACATTTTTTTCTCTATTCTGAAAGCAATGAATAAGTACTCCATGGTTGTGCAGACTATAAAGTACAATTTTCATAGCATGTCTGTTAAACAGAGCAAGATTGTCACTGAGTACCATATACCTGCTTTCATATTTATCTTGTTTGACTTTTTACCCCCAGAATAACTACCTGGCGTTTATGGCTGAGCTGTTTTGTTGGTTCGAGGTGGTTAAGCCATCTTTTGTGAAACCAAGACATCTGGACAGTGAAGGCACAGGTACGTTGAATTCATAGCAGTATTATCAATAGTATCTCATGTATGGATACAATAGTGGTGGAAGCATATTTGTCATAAGTGTAAGTTTTAATTGAGATACACAGTTAACACTTTGAACACAACATTGGAAATTAAACAGGCATTAATGATCCAACAGTGAAAATATTTCTTGGTGCTTACCAGAATTAATCAACTTTTAAGAAAAACAACAAAAAACCCTACATTACCAAATATAATACTCAACTTTATTTATATAGCACTTTAAAACAACTGTAGTTGAAAACAAAGTGCTGTACATAAAAGCATAAAACAATTAAAAGCAATAAAATAAATAAGAACAATTGTTGCTGCTTACCAGAATTAATCCGCTTTTAACAACAAAAACTACATTACCAAATATAATACTGAACTCAACTCAACTTTATTTATATAGCACTTTAAAACAACCGTAGTGTTGTACATAAAAACATAAAACAATTAAAAGCAATAAAATAAATAAGAACAATTGTAATAACACAGGAGAGGGAGGGTAAATTTGCAATATTAGGTTCAGTGTGTGTAAATTTCAGTGCAAATGTACATTCATGCATGGAGGGAATTTAGGTGGAAATGTTTAATTTGATTATTTCACCGGAACAGAAACTATAGTTTGCAGCAGGAGACATCAAATGCTGGAGACAATGTGGATTTCAAAAAGCTAGTCAGTGGCATATATTCTGGGAATGTCCATTGATGAGACATTTGTGGGCAGCATTTCACAAAACTCTAAAAACAAACAAACATAACCTCCCCTTGCATTTTTCCACTATTTTTTAGGAAATGTTGATTTTAGGCTAGGCATTCTGATGAATCTATGTTTGATGTGTCATGAAATGTTGGTTACTTCCTAAACCACTACAAAACAAGAACGGATAGATATAGTAAATAATAGTTATGCCATGGAAAAGATTACTTTTTACTCAGTCTTAAAAATATTTTTATTAAACATCAGGTTATGCAGGTTGCATATGTAAAGCTCATGTGGCCAGATTTCATAGAGGAGTTCAGTGAACGATTCTGTGGGGTGGAAAAAATAGTATCTTTTTTCTCCTGAGTAGTAAGCTTTGCTGTCTCTTTGCATTAATGTTTCTCTGGTAAATGTTCCACTATTTGTTGTGCACATACTCTTTCTCTCCCAGAATGTATAAAGTTCTTATATGTTGTACAAATCCTTGAACAGTGGAAAAAACAGTTCAGTTTTTATTGATATTTACTTTTTATTATAAGCTGCTTTCTGAAAGTAAAGATTTTTCATAAACCATACACAATTCAAAGTCAGTATAGGAATGTAAATGTCACATGTGGGATGAGGAGGCTCTGCTTTTTGCAATTTCATCTCAGAGCCATTCTTGTTGAAGAACATGCCTGTAGTTCCCATCTCCAAAGCGACAAAGAGGAGCTTCATGGAAAGGCCTCCAAGTCCTGAAAGACCCAGGTATGTCAGTCTTAACTGTGCATCAAAACGAAAAAGTTTCATAACTGAATTTGTTTGTATACATGTTGGTCAGACCTGACTGGGCAACTTGCCTTATTTTCTGGGCTATACTACATCGCAGATTGCTTTTATTTTAATAGTTTGGAGGTCCTGCAATATTCTGAAGCCATTTAAATATCAAAAATAGAGTTAAATATATACACTCACCAACAGCTTTTCTTTTGTTCAATAATTTTTATAATTCAGATCGTGCGAGTCACAGAACTCCGACTGAGTGTAGTTGAGGAGCGTTTGGGAAAGTGAAGAGCCAGAAATTAAGTTGTAACCAGACAGCAGCAGTGTGACTTTGTTCAGTGACTGAAATAAGTTTTTAAATTGTATTTATATTTTTCATGTCATAAAAACTCCAGTAATAGGTGTTAATTACTTATTGTATAACGGCTGAGTGGATCCTTGTCATTTAATTCGTGGCTTGTATGTCATCGTGACATGGATTATTCGTACCATTTGCCGTTGTGTTTCATTGACCGTGCAATAGTTCTTTTTTAGCATACAATTTTGGTGTTATATAAAAATGTGCTATTGCACGTCATGACCACCGCACATGGTCACACTACCGGGGGGCAGTGTTTAGCTACACATGACGGAGCTTCTTTTGCAGGCGGACAACGATTTGAATGAGCTGATTGAGGGTGCTAATTCTTTTAACGCACACACAAAAAAATAAAACAAATTTACCACGCCATAAGCCATCTGGAGACATGGAGAGCTGTTAGGATGAAGAGGTTGAAGTTAGGATAAAAATCTGGACAAATTTCTGATGCGATTTTTTTCCTGGACTGAGGAAAGCAGACAGCACTCTGTACACAAAGTCAGTGCACGGCACCACCGACTGCTGAGAGCAATTTTGGACTCCTATGTAAAGTTCGTATTGGACTGTTAAGCACCAGTGACGCACACCAAAATATATATAACACAAATAATGAATGTTTTTCCATTCTTTCAGTGGAACGAATATTTAATTTAGTGAAAGCTGAAACATACCATTCAACGAGGCGAATATTCGTACCACTGAACTCAACATTGCATGATGTCAAAATGACAGCCTCCAGGTCATTTTTCTGTCTGTTGTAGCTCTGTTACGCCCCCAGCACATCTGAAAAATAGATGCTGGGTCTGTTGTCTAAAGGGGTGCAGTACTCGTGAGGCAACACACCCGTACATCTGAAATGTTTCATAAAAAAGGTTGCTTTCATAGGAGAGCAGATGTCTAACATGTCTTTGATGATGTCTTTCTTACTCTTTAGTTTGCCCCTCCGGCCCCAGCCTCGTACCTCAGGTGATTTCTGGCATCCTTTCAAATTGTGTTTCATTCAAGTCATTTAATTATATCTGAGAAAATAATGACAATAATTGCAACTTCTTGCTGTGTCTGTATGTTTCTAAATGAGAAATGTAAAAACAATAAAAAAGTATATCTGTAAATAATGTGGAGTATGTCACACAACAATTGCAGAATTAAACACAAACATTATGATCCTGCGTGAGTAAGAAAAATCTGGTTTATTTCTTGTTTTGCCAACTTTGCCATCCAGGAGAAATCAAGAGATCGACCTCAATGTCCTTTGTTGATGGCAACCTTGGCACATGGCCAAAAGAGAAAAGGTTAGTAGTATTTATATCCTGTCCTTGTGTTTCTCTGACAAATAAGTGAGGTTCCTATGAGTCCAACAGCTTAGGTGCCTTTTTTGGTAAGGAAAGGCTAACTGTGCTTGACTTCATGGATGATGCTGTGATCTTTGAGGAGATAATTGGCGCTCTGATTAGAGCTCTTGAGAAGGTCGGTGAATTATTGGAGTGTTTTGGTTTATGATTGTCCTGAAATCAGATCCAGGCTTTCAATAACTTCCTGATTCAGCCATCAGAAGTGTTTCCTTCTGTGGTGAAAAATGTCATGAGTAAATTTGCAGGAGACTAAAGGTACAGGTCTTTAGGATCCTGATGCTTCATGTTCTTTTGCAGGGTTGGGAGACTTGGACACTACCCAGTAATTTATGGTGGCAACTGGATGTCTTTGGTACTAGGTCTATTCAGAGGATCCTTGGGTACCACTGGAATGACTTTCTGTCAAACAGATATTACATAGGGAGAGAAAGATGAGGCATGCCATTTTCATTGTGAAGGAACATCAGCTTCAACATCTGAGGATGAACTTTTGTGCAGGTACCTCAGTATTGAGGATCCTAGTGATTGGAAAATCCAGAGGGGACGCTCATGTATCACCTGGCTACAAAGGGCAGGTGGCTGCTGTTTGGGGGTTGGGATGAACCGGTGTTCTGCTTTTGTGGTTGCCATCCAGGATCAATGCAGCTCCACATTGTGTTGGTTGTTATAATGATGATGGCCTAGTGTATGCTCCCAAACCTGAACTGACCTGAAAAAGAAAAGTGATAGTGTGATATTGACAATCTATACTCCTTTCTTAAAGTACAATTTTGCGTTTGTTATAGTCACAGAAATTAGTGACAATCTCCAATCTGTGTTTTCAGGTCTGGGCCTTATGGGGTGTCTTTTGACATTCCCTTTGACAAAGATGACTACCCTGCTGCTCCCCTTTCCTCATCCCGTGGCATGGTCCGTTCTGTCAGCACCGATGATGGTTCTGGCTTCAAGGTCCACCAACTGCCTCGTGGAATGAAGCGCAACTTGTCCTTTCAGCCTGTGAATGGCCAAAGTGTTGGCATTAATGAGGAAGGCTGCCCAGATAGCTTAGCTGGCATGGAGCCTGGAAGTCTTCCTGCAGGAGGGGTCTACCCCAGTGGACACAGAAGTGTCATACCAGCAGCTCCCTCAATGGAAGAGGCCCTCAAAATCATTCACAGCTCTATTCGGCCTCCAGTGGAGGGAATCAACAACGGCTTTTTCTTACATAGTCAGGACCATGGGCTGGGTGCAGCTACCTTGGAACCAGTGTCTGAGTTGGAGTCTAAAGAGTCTGTGAGCACCACAGACACTACAGAGGTGGACACTGGCATCCATATCAGAACAGAAGACATGCTGGATGAGGACTCCTCTCTGAAAGACTGCTCTGTGAACATGGAGCTGGATATGGACACACCAAGCCCTTGCCCAAGCAGTCAGAGCAAATCCCCTTCAGGTATGAAGATGACCAGCTTTGCAGAACAGAAGAAGAAGAAACTTAATCCACCAGCACCAGATTCAGGGAGAGGCAGCAGCAGCTCCCTCAAGACAACTCCAGAGGGTTCTGAGTTTGGTCTCCCCTTATCAGTGTCTTGGGCCCCCACGCCTGAACATAGCCCCATCCGTCAACAAAACACACCACCCCTCACTGCTCAGGCATCACCCACACCTATACAACTGCCACCTAATGACCCTGCCCAGGCCATGGCTACAGAAATGGTACAGCTTCGGATGCGCTTGGAGGAGAAACGGAAAGCCATTGAAGCACAGAAGAAAAAGGTGGAGGCTGCTTTTACAAGGCATCGTCAAAGGATGGGTCAATCAGCATTCCTCACTGTGGTAAAGAGAAAAGGAGATGGAGCTGCAAGTGGAGCAGAAGAGGAAGGCACAACAGTGGAGGAGAAAGGAATGATAAATACAAGTCCTACCTTCAAAATGGGCCGAAATAAGGCAGATACGCCTGATGGTGCAGAGCAAGGCAACACAAGCTCCTGTTGGCCAAAGTTGGGTGGTGAAGGAGAGGAGGGTGGGCCGAATCCTGCTCAGCTGACTGAAGTAGACCTTGCAGAGTATACACGTTCTATTGAGAAACTAAACCATTCATTAGCCTTTCTTCAAACTGAAATGCAACGATTGGCCCAGCAACAGGAAATAATCATGGCCATGAGGGAGCAAAAGCATCAGCAGGCATGGGTCATCCCCGCACCACATACAAGCCCTTCATCACAAAAACAGTGTCGAACTGTCGCTGTTACTCGATCCTCAGGACCATCTTCTCCTGCTGACTCCCCTCATTCAACCCACCGCTCTCCAACCAGCATCAAACGCAAATCTGCATCTTTCCATTCACGTAATCCCCGCACCCCTCGGCCAAGTGAGCTCAAACTGGCCCCCTACAGCCGTGTCCTAACTGCTCCACAATGTGTTGATAATATCCCCAGGTTACGGCGGTTTTCTCCTTGCCAGCCATTGGCAGATTCCTTTATTTACATGGGTGAAAAGCTGGTAACAGACAATCCAGAGACAGTAGCCACAAACATAGAAAAAAACATGAAGGTGGAGTCACTCTTTTCTTCTGAGAGGGAACTTGCCATTGCATGTGTAGCCAACTCACCACCCTTGTCCCCAACCTGTGATGCCAAGCAGAAGCACAAAACAGTACACTATAATGCCCAAACCCAAGAAAATATTCAACTACAAACAAACATCACTGATATGGACAAGTGTAACCAGGAACTCAAAGTTCAGAAGCCAGTTGTAGATCTCAAACCAACCGTAGAGTCAACATTTGCTGAGGTGCTGGCCCAGCCAGTGATTGAGACCTTCACTGTGACACCAACAGCGAATCCTCCTCAGCCAGGATCCCCAGATCAAGCCAAAAGCAGCTTGATTGAGGTACCTCTCTCAATTCTGAAGCCACTGGAAGATCTTGTGCTAGAAGATGGATTGGAGATGCAGCCAGGTTGCATGGAAGGTCTCGATGATGACCAGAAAATGTGTCGTGGCTTTTTTTTCAAGGTTAGCTCCTATGTGAGGGAATTTATGTCACTATAAAGCATCAAGACTAACTGAAGTATTCATTGATTTCATTTCCATTCACCATGTGTTACTTCTGTGTTCACAACAAAACAACCAAATTTTTAGTTGCAGACATAAAGGGTTCTGGGAGAGTACAGTGCAATCTTCCTGTTTGATGTTTATAAAGATAGCTGCAGTCTGGTCTCTGATGTAGGTCAGAAAACTAGGGCTGTGGTGAATAATTTAGGCACAGCTGTGGAAATGTGTGAATCAAGAGGTGGCAGAGAGAGAGGTTTTAACAGGAAATACAACAGATTGTTTTAATTTCCAGGAAATAAGCCATTTCTTTTGGCTCTCTTGTACTTTATCACATAGTGCAAACGATATGAACAAACAGAAAACTATCATAAATAATGCATAATAACCAGCCTTCCCGAAAGTATTCACGGCACTTCACTTTTTCCACATTTTGTTATGTTACAGCCTTATTCCAAAATGAAGTAAATCAGTTTTTCCCTCAAAATTGACTCACAACACCGCATAATGATGACATGATTTTTTTTTTAATTTTTGCTAATTTATTAAAAATAACTAATAAATCACGTGTACATAAGTATTCACACCCTTCGCGCAATACTTTGTTGATGCACCTTTGGCAGCAATTACAGCCTCTATTCTAGTCAGGCAGGAACACAGGCAGCAAATGCATAAACCTCCTGGTTTTTGGTTATGCTTTTCTTTCACGGGATAAACAACAAAGGGATATTTATAGCTATGTTTAATGTACGGTTGGATGGACGTTTCTTGTTCTAGGAGGAAGGAAAAGCTGAGGAGAACATGGCTCAAAAGAGAGCGGTGCTGCTGGAGAAAAGGATGAGGAGGGAGAAGGAGAGCCAACAGAGGAAGATGCAGATTGAAGCTGAGTTGGAGCAGAAGAAGGAGGAAGCTCGGTATGATGACAGATATGCAAAAGTCCCTCCTTATTTTAAACTTTTCTTCTAGCAAGATAACACTGTTTTCAAAGAATCATGCACTGTTAGAAATATTGGCCAACAATTTCAATTCTAACATGGATTAAATATGATTGGGGGGGGATTTCTGTAGCTTTTCAGTATTTGCTATCATTGCTGTGACTGTCTATCATCCCTGTCTTATGTCTGCTCAGACTGAAAGCAGAGGAGGAGCGCATCAGGAAAGAGGAAGACAAGGCTCGGAGGGAGTTCATCAAGCAGGAGTACCTCAGGAGAAAGCAACTCAAGCTGATGGAAGACATGGACACAGTCATTAAATCTCGACCAGCTAGCGGGGCCAAACAGAGGCGTAGCCGGCCCAAATCCATCCACCGGGACAGCATGGACTCCCCTAAAACCCCAATCAGAGCTGCCACAGGTAACTATAGAAACAGCCACTCTGAGGTCATTCCCCAGGTCATCCCATCTGTAAAGTCTGTGACCTGCAGCCATTTTGTGTCACAAAGAGTATTTATCTATTTGCCTCCTCCTAGTTTGGAAAGATGAACCAATCAAACATCCAGTTTTATTCATTTGAGAACTGATGTGCACTTTTGTGTAATATTTAAGAATCAGGCAGAATGTCAAAAAAAAAAAATTGGATTTGTGCCACATCTGGGGGTAAGAATTGTGGAGGACAGCCGTCCGAATATGCAGATTGCGATTCAACACGCCCAACTGATTCATGCACGTACTGTGCGCGTGGGCCTCCGAACGTGGTACAAATGTTGGTGGAACACATTAGGATTCCCCAGACAGCTGTCAGAATGCAGTGCGAATATGATGAATGCACTTACTTTGCCGTACGAATGAGATCCGATTGTAGGTGGAGGAAATGTAATCCAGCAGCACTCAAGGTGCACTCGAGGTGCATTCAGGTGCGTTCAGGACATTCGGCCATCCCAACGAAAGCGATCAGAATGTCACGAGTGGTGTTTTCATGCCGTCCGATTGTTTAGAATGTAGTCAGACTGTAATTCGACTGCCGTTTGAGAGTTTTTCCACTTCGACTGCGTCACGATTGTTTTGAACATGTGCAAAACATTTGAGGCAGCCGCACGACTGTGCCTAACTGTTTAGACTGCGCTCAGAATGCCGTCCGATGGCCGTGAATGCACCTCGACACCTGGGTCGACTTTTCATTTGGACGGGATTCAGGCTCTTTTGGCCTCTAGTATGATGGGGGTATAATATGTTTAATGCTACAGTGTGTAGGATTTAGTCTCAACTAATGGTAAGTTTGCAGACTGCATTATGCTCTCAACAGTCATCAGGAGTTAAAGTGGGATTTGGTATGTGAGGGAACCATAAAATCCAGTGTAGTGGTGCAGCGGGGGAAAATGACACACCTCAAAATAATTCCCATATTGATTTGTACAGTGGGCTCCAGTGGACTTGTTTTGGTTGTGTGACTCACAGTAATCAAGTCTGGGAACATACGCTGGTGCAGCACTTTGCCGCATCCACGCCTCCCCAGGCCTTGTGGCCTGGATGACAACCACCCAGGCAGACAGACGTACAATAAAGAAAAATCTGCAACAGTTTATTAAACTTGGCAGTATATCTTCTCAATAATGCCTGTAGGCATTATACACTCAACAAAAATATAAACGCAACACTTTTGGTTTTGCTCCCATTTTGTATGAGATGAACTCAAAGATCTAAAACTTTTCCACATACAAAATATCACCATTTCCCTCAAATATTGTTCACAAACCAGTCTAAATCTGTGATAGTGAGCACTTCTCCTTTGCTGAGATAATCCATCCCACCTCACAGGTGTGCCATACCAAGATGCTGATTAGACACCATGATTAGTGCACAGGTGTGCCTTAGACTGTCCACAATAAAAGGCCACTCTGAAAGGTGCAGTTTTGTTTTATTGGGGGGGGATACCAGTCAGTATCTGGTGTGACCACCATTTGCCTCATGCAGTGCAACACATCTCCTTCGCATACAGTTGATCAGGTTGTCAATTGTGGCCTGTGGAATGTTGGTCCACTCCTCTTCAATGGCTGTGCGAAGTTGCTGGATACTGGCAGGAACTGGTACACACTGTCATATACGCCGGTCCAGAGCATCCCAAACATGCTCAATGGGTGACATGTCCGGTGAGTATGCCGGCCATGCAAGAACTGGGACATTTTCAGCTTCCAAGAACTGTGTACAGATCCTTGCAACATGGGGCTGTGCATTATCCTGCTGCAACATGAGGTGATGTTCTTGGATGTATGGCACAACAATGGGCCTCAGGATCTCGTCACGGTATCTCTGTGCATTCAAAATGCCATCAATAAAATGCACCTGTGTTCTTCGTCCATAACAGACGCCTGCCCATACCATAACCCCACCGCCACCATGGGCCACTCGATCCACAACATTGACATCAGAAAACCGCTCACCCACACGACGCCACACACGCTGTCTGCCATCTGCCCTGAACAGTGTGAACCAGGATTCATCCGTGAAGAGAACACCTCTCCAACGTGCCAAACGCCAGCGAATGTGAGCATTTGCCCACTCAAGTCGGTTACGATGACGAACTGGAGTCAGGTCGAGACCCCGATGAGGACGACGAGCATGCAGATGAGCTTCCCTGAGATGGTTTCTGACAGTTTGTGCAGAAATTCTTTGGTTATGCAAACCGATTGTTTCAGCAGCTGTCCGAGTGGCTGGTCTCAGACGATCTTGGAGGTGAACATGCTGGATGTGGAGGTCCTGGGCTGGTGTGGTTACACGTGGTCTGCGGTTGTGAGGCTGGTCGAATGTACTGCCAAATTCTCTGAAACACCTTTGGAGACGGCTTATGGTAGAGAAATGAACATTCAATACACGAGCAACAGCTCTGGTTGACATTCCTGCTGTCAGCATGCCAATTGCACGCTCCCTCAAATCTTGTGACATCTATGGCATTGTGCTGTGTGATGAAACTGCACCTTTCAGAGTGGCCTTTTATTGTGGGCAGTCTAAGGCACACCTGTGCACTAATCATGGTGTCTAATCAGCATCTTGATATGGCACACCTGTGAGGTGGGATGGATTATCTCAGCAAAGGAAAAGTGCTCACTATCACAGATTTAGACTGGTTTGTGAACAATATTTGAGGGAAATGGTGATATTGTGTATGTGGAAAAAGTTTTAGATCTTTGAGTTCATCTCATACAAAATGGGAGCAAAACCAAAAGTGTTGTTATATTTTTGTTGAGTGTAGTAATATTATGTATAATGTTTCTCACTGTGCTGAAGCCAAACAAAATTAGTTTTAATGATAATATTATAGTATTGTGCTACAAATTATTGACCAGTAGATGTCAGGTTGATGATGAGCTGGTGTGGCATACATACCTCAAAGGAGCAGCCAGGAGACCTTATGCTGTGTCCATGACATGTTGTAGAAGTACATTAATCTTCCCTTGCCTTTTCTTATGATAAACAAAATGTATGATCGTCCATTTCACAATACATATTAAGAGTTCTCACACTTGTTAGCCTGCACTAGAAACCAGTACACAGTGTACAGGGGAGCAACCACTGATTCCTCTTCTTTTTTCTGCATTCTTCTGGCTGCACTGCAAAAAGCATAAGGGAGAGTCTGTATGTCCCTTTTGGACTACTGTGTCAATGTTGTTGTGCAACATGACAGCCTCCATGAAGGGGCCTGCTCCCTTGGAGATATGAAGGGCTCATTGTAAGATCATAAAAACATATCCATTCATTGTTGCAGGTAATTATACACTAAAGAACAGATGGTTATGAATGATTTTTCCTTTAATAAACGCCTCTAAATCTTACACACTGTTGCTCTAAAGCAGTGATTCTCAACCGGGGTGCCGCGGCACCCTAGGGTGCCGTGGGTATTTTTCATATTCGCGATTACCGTGAATTATTTATTTTATCCATAAAGCATAAAACGACTCAGAATCTGATGTCAAACGTGCTGCAGCCTCGCTCTCGTCTTAAGGCGGGACAATAACAAGGAGGCTGACGGCCGATTAAAACAGTGTCGTCTCCTTCAAAAGCCGTCTAAAATGCGGAGCTGTCGGTGTGTGTGTCTGTGCCTGTGTGCGCGCGCGCGCAGAGTTAACAGTCTGCAGACTGCGAGGGAGGGGGTGAGTGAGGGAGGGGGTGAGTGAGGGAGGGGGTGGGTGAGGGAGGGGGTGGGTGAGGGAGGGGGTGAGTGAGGGAGGGGGTGGGTGAGGGAGGGGGTGGGTGAGGGAGGGGGTGGGTGAGGGAGATTCCTGAATGCAGAATACACGTTCAGTGCGCAGCGAGCGCAGAGCAGAGAGAGGATTGTAAACCGAGTGAACATGTTAACAAAACGGAAACGTGAAGCTGCCTTTACTTCTCTCTGAACTTTCTCTAAAGGTGTGATTGTGCCGTTACCGTCCTGTTCACACCATGTGCGCGTCGTATGCTGAATTTATGAGATCATGAGATGAAATAAACGGTCAAATATCTTTAAAAACATATTTAAAAAATGACAATATATGAATGAACTGAGCCACACAAAAAAAACAATGTTCAGACGCAGAGATCACAAAAAGCAGGTGAGAACTCTTAACTTTAACAGCTGTTACTTTCCAAAGGTATTTATTTATTCAATCTTGAGCTTAATGCAGTGTTGAAGCACAAAATGTGACTGATGAGGAGAAACAATTTCAGAAATGCAACAGGAACAACCACAAATCAGAAAAAGTTGGGACTGTATGTAAAATGAAGATAAAAATAAAAATGTTGCACTATTCCCAGTTTCTCCACTCACAGAAGCCAAACGTTCTTCCAGAGTTGTGTAATTATACTACAATAGTAGAATATAAAGAAGGGGAAAAAAAGAAAAAAAATAGACAATATATTCATCAATCGCAATTATTTGTCTGACAATTAATCGTCTCCAGAAATTCCTAATCGTGACAGCCCTACTTGAGATCACAGCGCAAAATGCTTGAGGATTTTCGAAATGCGGTGTTTTCTGTATTGATTTTCTATTGCGATAATTGGGTTTTGCGCAAAACCAGAGGTAATAGAATTATAATATTATTTTGGTTGGTGGTGTGCCGCAGGATTTTGTAAATATAAAAAGGGTGCCACGACTCAAAAAAGGTTGAAAATCACTGCTCTAAAGTCAAGATAATGACGCTTGAAATTAAACATGTTGGGGGAGCGCAGCATGAATGTGCATATTAAAGTGTTAATGTGTACTCCAGCTGCGTGTTTGTGTTCTTATAAATTTGTGTTGGAGTTGATTTGTTTGAGAGCACTGCAGCCTTTCTGCCCGGTGGGCACAGAGTGGGTGATGTTGTCATTCATGGTGTCTGTGTGACCATGTGTCGTGCTGCACTGCATCTTGTTGTCTCACATCTAGGTTCATGTCAACGTGTTTTTTCAGTCTCCAGCTTGTCCTTGGCTTCCCTCAACTTGGGAGACAGTGACAGTGTTCATTCTGAGAAGAGAGCGTCAAGGTGAGATATTTTCATATGACACGTCCGCTGTACTGTAAAAGTTTTGTGTTTGTGTTACTCTTTTAGTTCACAGCTGTTCAATAAGTTAGTTGAAGTTAAGTTTTGAGATTTCATGCTTCAAACTTTCCGATTCATTCGCTAAAAAAGGAGATGGAAACAGTCTGTGGGTTTCAAAGGGTCTGAGTTCATAACTATTTCTTGGTTGTATAATCAGAGATGTAAGTCCAAAAATCTGAAAATATCTGTCCTGGGAAAAAAAAAAGACATTTACATGCTTCATGAAGTTATGGGAAAGAGTAGTAGAAGCTAGGCTTAGAAAACAGGTGAAGATCTGTGAGCAGCAATATGGTTTCATGCTGAGAAAGAGCACTACAGATGCAGTGTTTACTCTGAGAATACTGTTGGAGAAGTACAGAGAAGGCCAGAAAGAGTAACATTGTGTCTTTGTGGACTTAGCAAAAGCTTATGATAGGGTGCCAAGAGAAGAGCTGTGGTATTGTATGAGGAAGTCTGGAGTGGCAGAGAAGTATGTTAGGGTAGTGCAGGACATGTACAAGAATAGTGTGACAGCGGTGAGATGTGCAGTAGGAATGACAGACTCATTCAAGGTGGAGGTGGGATTACACCAAGGATCAGCTCTGAGTCCTTTCTTGGTCGCAGTGGTGATGGACAGGTTGACAGATGAGATCAGGTAGAAGTCTCCATGGACTATGATGTTTGCAGATGACATTGTGATCTATAGTGAGAGTAGAGAGCAAGTTGAGTCTAGTCTGTAGAGGTGGAAATATGCTTTCGAGAGAAGGGGAATGAAAGTCAGTAGAAGCAAGACTTGAGTACATGTGTGTGAATGGGAGGGAGCCCAGTGGAATAGTGCAGTTACAAGGAGTAGAAGTGGCGAAAGTAGATGAGTTTAAATATTTGGGGTCAACTGTTCAAAGTAATGGAGAGTGTGGTAAAGAGGTGAAGAAGAGAGTGCAGGCAGGGTGGAGTGGGTGGAGAAAGGTGGCAGGAGTGATTTGTGACCGAAGAATATCAGCAAGAGTGAAGGGGAAAGTTTACAAGACAGTAGTGAGACCAGCTATGTTGTACGACTTAGAGACGGGGGCATCAACAAAAAGGCAGGAGGCAGAGCTGGAGGTGGCAGAGCTGAAGATGTTGAGATTCTCTTTGGGAGTGACGAGAATGGACAAGATTAGGAATGAACATATCAGATGGACAGCTCAGGTGGGACGGTTTGGAGACAAAGTCAGACAGGCGAGATTGAGATGGTTTGGACATGTGCAGAGGAGGGACCCAGGGTATATAGGGAGAAGGATGCTGAGGATGGAGCCACCAGGCAGGTGGATGTGCTGAGGGAGGGCATGCAGGTGGTTGCTGTGACGGAGGAAGATACAGAGTACAGGGCGAGATGGAAACAATTGATCTGCTGTGGCGACCCCTAACGGGAACAGCCGAAAGAAGAAGAAGACATGCGTCACTCATGTTTATAGTAGGGCTAAACCACAGTTATTGAGTAAATAAATCTACATTTCATCGCATAAAATTATTTCTGTATTGTTCTGTTTGACTTTAAACTAAAAAATAAAATGGACTCTCAGGCTCTGTCAATAAATATTGCATTGAACTAAACAAACAGTGTTTAAGTAAACTAAGGGCCCTGTCCCACTGGCGTTTAGGAGGATTTGCGCATGAAATGAGGAGACAAAAGCTGAGCGTCCGCAACAAAGGTGGGCGGAAATGACAAATGTCCCGGGGTGGATCAGCGAATACATGAGGAAGAAAAGCGAATATAACAGGGAACAGAAACAAAGGCGACCGCGGAGGCGCCCCCATGAGGGGCACAGCGGCCGTGATGCACTCGCTTCATCCATACCCACTCTGTCTGCATGCGCGACATACCATTTGCGACCGTGATGTGGCCGTGCTGGGCACGCGTCATATCTGTTTTGCACGCTGTTCTGGTCCGCTGCCAAGCTGCGCCAACCCGTCTGTTGCGGATATCAGCGAATGACAGGGGATATGCGGTGCGTTGGTTGTGTATGTCCTGCGTATGTCTTCAGTAGGTGTTCAGGCAGTGATGCGGATCTCATCCGCAGCAGGATTTTTGAGCCGCTCAAAAATCCTGGCTGTGGACATGTGTGCCTCTGCGGATGATCACGGACGTGTTCGGATGGCGGCCGACTCATACAGGAATGTTACACGGTTATTGCGGTTGTTTGGCGGATGTGGGCCACTTTTGTGCGCATTCCATCCGCAAATCCTCCTAAACGCCAGTGGGACATGGCCCTAACAGCTCATTCATGTAAACAGGCATTCTGAAATCAGTTAAAACCAAAAAAGGTCCCACAACAGATGTGACATGTGGCTTTGAAACCAACTCCATCTGGAGTCATGCAGTTGTCAAGAAAAACACCTATTACCTATTAGCATTGAGTAACACATTTCACCTGTTTCATTGCAGCTCTGTGTGTGTGTGTTTATGTGGCTGAGCAACCTGAGCCCTGCCCCATTTAAAGTCAGACAGAGCAGCCGCACCATAGCAAAAAAAAGAAAAAAAGGCAGGAAACTTACAAAAAAAAATTCTGTTCATTTAGTTTAGCTACTGTGAAAAAAAAAAAAACCCAGTTGCTATATCATGGTCGTAAAACCATGTTGTTTTTATGGCATCATATTGGGGACATTCTTACGCAAACAAAAACACATGTAAACACAACGAGAAACATCAAGGTCCAAAAAAATGATCACATTCAGACAACATATGTTGAGTTGATCTTGTATTTATCATGACAGACCTAGTTACTCCCCTATTTGCGAGATGACAGCACGTGTTTTGCATTTAACAGTTGATGGCTACGCGTACTGTGACATCACTAATGTGGGTGTGGCCTAAGAAGTATCCTACTTGTTTGTATGATTGTGCTGATGCAATAGAGAAACAGAATGAACTTTGAGTTTGAAGTGAACTTTTAATATACAGTAAATCAAATATTGTATCAACATGCAATGGTCATTTGATTTTACAGCCTTTTTAAAAAAGTAAATAAAAAGTCCACACTAATTCCAGTTCTGTGGCCTAACGATTCTTCTACCTTTTTCCATCTTTCTTCTTTGACACCTATCTGTCAGAAGTGCTAGTTTAGCCCCTGGCGGTCTCTTCTACTTTCTGAGCTCTCCTAATCTGAGAAGGAGAAGGTTTGTTTTTGCTCGACAGTTTAATCCACAACACTGAACCCTGAATGACACTGAAACCTTTTCCCCACACTGGCTTTTATTTGAGAGCATGTAGAAGCACTGGAAAACATCCTCATTTCAAAACACTGCTCTGATTCTGATGTTATCAGCTCTGCCATCTGGTTTATTTTTTTTTTAAAAATCACCTTTTTTTCTCCCCTTCACTTCCCTACTGATTTGTAATCGTATAGCCACAGAGAGCCAGAAGCTTGCAGGTTTGCATTCCAAACCCTCCCCTCAGCCCTCTGCGTGAGCACTAATCACTAAAATCAGCTGTTACTGTGTCTGCTTGGCATGAAAACCTGCAGAATGTCACGATTGTCCATCTCGGCACTCACTCCTCTGCTTTGACCTCCTCTCCTGTTTCCTTTTTCCATTCCCCCCAAAAATATCAAGGTACAGTGTAAAGCATCCTTCTTTTTTTCAGTTACTTAGCCCTGAATTATGTTTTAAGATCTGATGGTAGCTCGGTTCCAATCTATGTGCTTTAAGTTTTTAAAGATATTTCTTATGATTTTGAAGCAAGTGGAGCAGTCCACTTTATTCAGCAGTGCTACTTGAATTTAGTTGTTTTTGGAACAGCTGTCAATAATAACAATAATTTTGAATTATATCATGTTTGTAAGACTTGACCATTTTTGAGGATTAAAATCTTGTGCCATTTCTGTTTTTACACAAAGGAATAAGTGTTACTCACTTTGTGGTATAGGAATATTTCTTTACCTAGGCCTTTGTTTTCTGGCCTTGCAAATGATGCAGAGCAAGTACGTAAAATGTCAAGTGCTGAACTATATTTATTAATCAGCGTTTTTCGTTGATCTTAAATGCATCAGGCTGCTTCATGTTTCTGCTGTTACTGCCTTTACCTGCAAGCTTTGCTGCTTTTTTACTGAGTAAAATGACTACAGAAGCCATAACAAAAGCTAATGTGTCCACTCTTGACCACAATATTTTTTGGATGCAAACTATTGGAACTATTGAAACTGCACACAATTACCTGGAGGTAATTGTGTGCAGTTTCCTAAGTAATAAAAGATAAAGATCTACAGAAACT
The DNA here is from genome assembly GCF_902500255.1 of Thalassophryne amazonica. Lineage (NCBI taxonomy): Eukaryota > Metazoa > Chordata > Actinopteri > Batrachoidiformes > Batrachoididae > Thalassophryne > Thalassophryne amazonica. The sequence goes on from NC_047112.1 coordinate 54,264,888, forward strand.
TGTAGACATGGAAGAAAATTACTTCAGTCTAGAGTGATGCCTCCTGCTTCATAATGGTCTTGATTACAAAAAAACAAAACAAAAAAAAGTTTTGAGTTGATTCTTTGGAATTTTTCCAGCATGATGCTAAGGTGTGTTTACATTATTATTTCACAACATGTTTTGTGCATGCCTCTTCTCATACTGCGCATGTGGAGCTTTGTCACAGTGTTGTGCAGAGGTAAACAGTGCAAACTACAGATCTGCCCACCATCCAGCATTCAGATTTGTTCAAGTTTGACCACACTGACCTCTATGCACACACCCAATAAGTATAGAGTAGTGCAGTGGCTGTGCTCTCAGTTGAGCAGAGGTAAAGGTAATAACAGTTCAGAATTTTTAGAGTTGTGCAATGACTGCGTCTTCTAGTGGGGCTTAAAAAAACACCTAGCTGGAGAATGTTAGGTTTAAATGCAGCTGTTGCTTTGCCATTAAAAAACTGTTTGGAGTCCAAAATGGGTGCAGCTAAATGTAGTCAAGCTAATAAAATGGCCAATGTCAACTAGTGTTAATTTTGTCCATGAAAAATAAAACTAAAAATATGTGTGCTTATTTTGGGTCAAGGATGAAGGCCGTGAAAATGGAAAGTTGATAGGACTAATATTTTTGGAGAAATTAAGGATAGGAGCTAACAGTGAAACAATGGATGTTGATAATTAAAATTTTGGACTCACATGCCATTCCAGCAGGGGGCAGTAAATCATCTATATAATAAAAGTGAAATGGTGTCTGTGTACGCGTATGCGTGCATGCATGCATGATCTTATTTGGTAAGTTCAGTGTAAGTATGTAATATAATTGTGAATACATAAAAAAATACATGGATGACACAAGAAACTTAAAACACTTATTTCCATTGTGGTCCATTTAAAATCAAATGACAAAATAGAAGTAATAAAATAATAATAATACTGATAATAATAATAAAAAAATAATGACAGTAATAATCATAATAATGTGTATTTGATAAGAACCTAAACAAATTATAAATACATTAAGACAGTAAATTAACATTTAAAAATTGGTAATTAACAGGAAATAAAAGGGTTGAGTTCTTCCTATAAAAACTCTTGAGGTCTAAGGTTCTAAAGCATTCTGGACTCACAAGCCATTCAGACTCATTATACAAACTTTGCATAATTTATTACCACCCTTGAAAAATGTCAGCTACCTATTTTATAAACACTACCCAGTATAGAGCCTGTGGATCCCCATGGGCAATGCGCTAGTGTGTGTGTGTGTGTGTGTGTGTGTGTGTGTGTGTGTGTGTGTATGTATGTGTATATATATATATATATATATATATATAAAATATTCTACTGTAACTAAAATAAGACTAAAACTGCAAAATATTTTTTATCAGAAAAATAAATCTAAATAAAATGTGTGCTAAAAAATTAACAGTAATGCAGTGGTAGCAAAGCAGACAAAAGTATGCTATTGACATATATTTCAGAATGTATGTTACTAACCATCTAACTGACAGTTTTGAGGAGGTAAGGCCTGTGATAATGGAGGCGTGGCTTTAGTCTATAATGTTTTTTTTGATCCCACCTCACTTGTATCCATGCTTGAAATCCATCTCACCAAAGTCATTACAGCAGTTCTTGACCCACACCTTTTGAAACTTCGTTGTTGGACCTTGCTGATATCACTCACTTAGTCGCTATATAACAGCATCCACTGTCTCAAAGTACCTACAAAATGCATAAAAAAAAAAAACATTTCTGTGTGTACATTTAACTTCAATGGAGGGAGCATTGCTATTTGATCCCTTTCACACTTTTTTATGGGGAGGTGATGATCTAGTGGTTAAAGTGTTGGGCTTGAGACCAGAGGATCCTCGGTTCAAATCCCAGCCTGACCGGAAAATCACTAAGGGCCCTTGGGCAAAGTCCTTAATCCCCTAGTTGCTAGTGAGTACCTTGTATGGCAGCACCCTGACGTCAGGGTGAATGTAAAGCATTATTGTAAAGTGCTTTGAGCGTCTGATTCAGATAGAAAAGTGCTATATAAAAGCAGTCCATTTACCAATTTACCATTTTTTGCTTAACCAACAGGATTGTTTACACATATTGACGTAATGCCATGTGATCATGTTTTAGACCAGACTCTGCGGACGGTTGTCTGTCCCCAAGTCGATCCAGCAGCAGGAATGGAGAAAAGGACTGGGAAAATGCATCCACAACCTCCTCTGTTACCTCCAACACAGAGTACACGGGTAGGTCATCGTAGTGCATGTTCACCCATCAAGATAGCTGCCGTATTTGGCAACTTCCCCTTTCCTGTCAATGAATGATTGAACAGTTTTTCCACAAAAAGGATGTTCATTTGGCACATTGGACCTAATTCCTTGAATTGCATGTGAAATTGTTGCTGACACTAGCAGTGCCATAACAATATTATTACAGCAGAAACAGAATCAACAAAAATTAACCTGCCTATATTTTCTTAGCAATGCTAATATAGTAATATAAAATATAGTGTAATATTCTTGGTATTGACAAGATGCCAGCATCTGTCTCCAAACCAATCAACAAAAATTTAAAGCCTTGTTGGTGCAGACGTCAGTTTAAGGACAGAACAAATGCTGTGTCTAGAGTCTCATTCTAATGTTTTTGTTTTTTTTTTGCTCTCATTCAGGACCAAAGTTGTACAAGGAGCCCAGTGCCAAATCTAACAAACACATCATCCAGAATGCACTGTCCCACTGCTGCCTCGCGGGCAAGGTCAACGAAACACAAAAGAACAAAATCCTGGAGGTAACAACACGGGGATGTTGCTGTAGTTGTTTATGCAGGCGGGTTTTCGGGTGTCCTGTTAGCTTGGCTACCAATACAGTAGGCAGACCTGGATTAGAGTCCTGGTCACATTATCTGTCTGTGTCCTTGGACAAGGTGCTTTATCTGTATTGTCCCACACTGCCCTTGGTTGAGGAAGTAACCTGTGTCTGGATATCGACCCTTCAGGGGGAGTCGTAGAATGTCATCCACTTGACGCTATGGAATCTGGAGATAAGCGCTGGTAGAAATGGGCTTCAGGTCCTATAGACAAGCATGCACATAACTGGGACTCATGGTGCTTGTGCATGCTAAAAATAAATGATGCACAGCAGAAAACACAAAGGAAGCACTTCATAAGAGGAAACAATGACTGATTGTAGGAAAAGTGTTTCCCTCTGCTGTGCATCAATGATGTTTCGCACACACGAGCACCATGAGTACCAGTTATGTGCACCCCTGCCTATAGAGGACTTGCAGCTTGCAGAAAATAACTGCTTGTCCTTGCAGCACTTGTGGGTGGGGATTACCAGTGCTCACTCACAAAAAATTTTCTGGCAATCACTGTGTCATTCAAAGTGCCACCATCACAGGGGATTCATGCTATTAAATCCTGCACATGAGAGTTTGTAGTACCAGTCTTTGCTTTTCCCATTGGCTGCCTCACTTTCATATCTGATGTACTTTTCTTGTTGCTGTCTTTAACAGGAAATGGAAAAATCAGAGGCCAACAACTTCTTGGTTTTGTTCCGAGATGGTGGCTGCCAGTTCCGTGCTCTCTACACCTACTGCCCCGAGACAGAAGAGATCAACAAGCTGGCAGGCATCGGCCCGAAGGGCATCACACGAAAGATGATCGACGGGCTCTACAAGTACAACTCGGACAAGAAGCAGTTCAGCCAGATACCAGCAAAGACCATGTCGGCCAGCGTGGATGCAGTGACCATTCACAGCCACCTCTGGCAAACCAAGAAGCCGGCCACCCCAAAAAAAGTAGTGCCTGCCCAGTCCTAAATGAAGTCCAAACATAACCTTTTTCCCCACCAATGAAACAAACCTATTTGAGTTTGCACTTCACTGTACATAACCATGAAGATTCAAACACCTGCAACACCGGGTTAGATGAATGCATTAGTGTCGTTTTTATGTTTGTCTGTTTATCCTCTTGTTTCTTCCCATCTTCTTTTCCCGACACCATCTTGGACACAAGACTCTGTCCTAGAAGATTCTGATCAACTGGAATGTATGTCACTATTGACGAATGATGTGAAAGTTTTTCCTTACGTGTTTTTACATATTGACTTTGTCTTTTTAGCAACGTGTGAGTGTGTACGCTGCTCTTTCCTTTGTGCCAAATGTTCAAACAAACAAAAAACAGACAATATGAATGCGAGGACGTTTTACGTGGTATACTGAAGCGCTGACTATTTTGAGGTGGTGTACACGTTTATTTTAGTTGGTTATTATTCGAATGATAGGTGCCGTTAGCCACGTTTTGCTTGAGTGTGCCGCAGTACAACAACGTGATTATAAAGCAGCACGTGGACATTTTTGTATTCAAGGAAGACTTTTTTCTCTGTTGATAAAACAGTTTGTATATTATAGTGCATAAAAGTGCAAAGGGCCAAATAAAAGCTAATTGCATACAGCTAGTGTTTGCCACACAGTACATGTGTGTTCAGCACAACAAAGCCAAGCGGTTTCAGCTTTTTTCAAAATGCATTTTGAGAATAGTAAAGAATACAAAACATTGTAGATCTGTGGTTACTAACCTTTGGACACCTGCAGAGGAGTTGAGCTATAATATTGGTTGTGTGTTGGGGGGGTTGCTGTCATATTTGTATTTCCAAAATATTAATTTGTAAAGACATAGAAAAATACTGAAACCTGGAAACCTTTTTATCCAGTTACGGTAAGAACAACTGTCTGCAAGTGGAAATAAAAGCCAGTTATCCTCACACAAAAAACTGCAGTAAAACTTATAAAAGTAATGCACAATAATTCATATGTATCCTATGTATTTGTCATATGATGACATCACCGACAACAAGATGCTGATCTGATGCCCCCCAAAATAGTCCGCGCAAATTCATCTTGTACTTATTATTTTAACCCTAACCTGAATTTCTTAACACTAAACCTGAAACACATATTGTGTATGCACGTGGAAATTTGCAGCAATATGCACAAAATGTCACGCTTAACTTTGCGCATGACATCCTATGAAACACATCATGGGAATATGTTGACAAAAATCATTCCTTTGTGGTTAAATAACTACTGTTTTCTATTTAGCTGGTACGGGTCTTTTTTTTTTTTTTTACGTATTTCTTCTAGCTATACACACATATTTCTTAAACGTAACAAACCAAGAGCAGAACTGAAAACAAAGACATTTGATATTTAACAAGATTTATCTCATCTGGGCCACTACCGTAGTTAAAAGCACCTGAACAAAACATCCAACAATCTGTCCTTTTTTGAGATCAAGATCCAAGTCAAATTTGGACTGCATTTATATTGTGCTTTTCCATCTGTATCAGATGCTTATAGCCTCACATCCAACCATATTCACACACACACACACACACATATCAGGGTGCCGCCATGCAAGGTGCACACTACACACCGGGAGCAGCTTGGGGATTAGGGACCTTGCCCAAGAGGCCTTAGTGATTTTCCGGCCAGACTGGGGTTTGAATTGAGGATCTTCTGGTTTCAACCCCACTGCTTGAGAACAGACACCAATTTAATCAAACAAATTGCCAAAAGCCTTTTTCCCTCAGTATTAATTCTAAGCATAATGGCATTGTAGCATCAAAAAAAGATGGTCATCAGGTGGCAGGTTATGAATTATGGCCTATTTTGGACATTTTGTTTTCCTTCAAAAAGGTTTACCCCCCAGGGTTTTGGGCTTATTGTACTGCTGGTTTGTAGCAAATTTGTGAGCACACAGTTTGTTGTATATTTTTTCTTTTTTAACTTTAAAATGCTGCCAGTTGGGTCATGAAGGGTATTTTCGGTGTCCTGATGTCAGGAGCACGACTGCAGTCCAACACAAAATGCCAAACAGGGAATCATCTTAACGTGAATTTGTGTCATATTTTATGGACAGTACAAATTTATCTCCAAAATAGAACGGCATATCTTAATGATGTGCACTCATGAAACTAAGGCACTTTTTGGAGAAAGATTCCGCCAATCACTGAATGTAAGAAAGTTTTCTATGCGTGTATAACTCTGTTTCTAAATGACTGAAAATGCCAGTTTTTTTTTTATCACAGTCAGTACACAAATATGTTAACTCACAGAAAACATTTTCTGAAGGTGTGTATTAGCTGTGCAGTCAGTGGTGAACTACAAGGCCAGAAATATATATATATTTTTGATTTTCTTTATTTATTTATTGCAAAAATGTCAAATAATGCAAAGTAGAATGGGGCTGATTCTTGTTGCTGCATACGGGTAGAAATGCTCCACTGACTTCTGTTGGTATTATTTACTTTTGCCTTGTAATGTCAAATCAGCAGGTTTGATTTACAGCAGACGTTTGGTGCTTTGGTTGAACTATGGGTGTATTTATGACCAAAATTGATCCTGTACATGTGTTTTGAAATGTAATGAAATGAAGTGAGAGGGTGAAAATGTGTCGCAGGAGTTCATTCCACCTGCTTTTGGCAGGAATTGTTGTTATTTAATGATTCTGTATAGTATGTATTCTACATGTTGAGTTTGTTTTGTCAGACGCTTCGTCGTCATCCTGCATATTGCTGAATATGTTTTTTTTTTTCCATTAAATAACACTAAGCCTGGCCTCAGTATTTTGGGATTTTACAGGAAAACATTTAGGAGGAAAAACAGCAGACTTAGGTTAATAATTCAATTTTGTTTGCTTATTGATGAAAATATTAAGGAATAAAAACAGTCTGGCAAATCAGCAAGATTTCTTATGTGTTTCTTTCATATGTTTAGGATAAAAATACAATTTCTTTGCATGAGAATACATATAGCAACATTGTAGAAGACAAGTAAATATTTGACAGTGCAGGCAATTGAAAAGTACAAAAACTAGTCATTGTACTGCATGTTCAGTTGGTGGCACACTTTTAACATGGCAGTGCTTGCAATAATAATAAAATATACTTCTGTATCCATACAATACTTTTTAAAGGTGTATGACTTTTTTAAAGAATGAAAGTTACTAAATATAATATTTCTAAATATATGTGAACATTTAGCTTTTGAAAAGCCAAAATTTATGTACTTACATGACATCATTTATTTTAGGTGATGTCTTTCAATTAAAAAAAGTTTATTTTTTTAAATATTGCCAGTAGTCATTGGCAGCTGTTTTTGTGATGTCATGCACCAGGCAGTAGTACATCTAGCCCCATTCACCTGCCAAAAAGTGAAAATAATTAATGGCTGCAATTTTTAGATTTTAGAACTTGATGAATAATTAGATTTTTTTTTTTTTTTTTTTTTTTACTTGACGGGGTTAAAACTCGTTCTTATTCCCTCACTGTCCGTTATTTTTCCGTCCTTTTAATTATAATTTATTGTTATTTTTAAAACAGCGTATTCTTGCCTGTTAAGACGGTGACATTGATCAAAAATAAATACCACCAACAGAAAAAACATTAAAAAAAAATTGCAGGAGACTTATTTAATAATTTGTTTTTTGCGCGCTACCATTACATGTAGTTTTGGAGCCTCACAGCTTCTTTTTTGTTTTGTTCCCACTCTGCACACTGTCGTGGCTGCGCAGTAGGTGTGACTCATGACGTCATCAGTATCCCGCCGGCGGTTTGCGGCTGCTGCGTCCGCATGGCAACCGTGTTTGTGCAGAGTAGAAATCTGCGGGGCAGCTGGCGGTCAGACGCACGGCGGAGTGCATGAGGCGCGTCGTTGGCGCAGTTTGACAGGTGAGCTCAGATGAATTACTGGCCGAGGTGCACGATATCTGCGCGTGTGTCGGATAAACAGGTTTCGGGATTAAAGTGCGGTCAGGTTTGGGCCGACACGTTCGGCGTCAGGGGTGAATTTTATGGTTTTACGTGCTCACAACACTGGGGCGGCGTCAGCGGGGCGCCTCTGTGGTGCAGGGATTAACGATTTCCACGCCCCGTGACCACTGTCACACTGCAGATTGTTCCACTATAACACGCACAAACACAGAGATTTAAAGGTGTAAAAAAACTAAAACGGCACTCTGCATTCATCTGCCACAATGTGCTGACAAGATATAAAGAAGAGATGGACCTGTGCAGTTTGTACTTCCAGACTCCCAGCAGCCCTTGATTTCCAGCAAAAATGGAAATGAAGGAATGCTTGGATTTAAATTAAGTGACAGAACCCAGACAGACCTCCCTGAACCCCAGGAAAGAGTGCTGTATGTTCCACATCATATGCAAATTGGAAATATTCTGTAATTGGGTAACTGATTCCATCTGCTCACAGTGATGTTAATCAGTGAACTCACCTGCTGGAGTGGGTGGTTGCAATGAAAACCTGTACCATCTTGGCACCTGAGACACAGATTCTGACACCAGAAGCACAGCACCCTTCCAAAAACAGTTATCCAAAAACCCAGAGTTGTCCATACTCATTGGAGTGATAACATCCCTGTTGGTCTAGTACCATTTTGTCTGCATTTATAATGGTGAACGTCTACACTGTCATCATTGAGTCCATCCTCTGCTCTTCCATCACTGTCTCATACGCTGCTGCCACTGCTAAGGACAGGAGCAGACTGCAGTGTATCATCTACGCAGCAGAGAAGGTGATCGACTGCAATCTGCCATCCCTACAGGACCTGTATACCTCCAGGGCCCAGAGGTGAGCAAGGAAGATTGTGGCTGATCCTTCGCACCCAGGACACAAACGTTTTGTCACCTTCCCCTCTGGCAGGAGGCTGAGGTCCATCAGGACCAAAACCTCAAGACATAAAAACAGCTTCTTTCTATCTGGAGCTAGATTCATAAATAATATCAGAGACACCCACTTATGCTGCCAAAAAGCACAGATTGTCATCCCTGCACTGAAAGGTACTGTACACCTGTACTCCAGTCATCTGTTTTTGCACTTTCCCGTTATGTTTTATTTATTTAACAGTGAATATAGTTTTGTCTATTTGACTCTTTTTTTCATTTTTTATAGAAGTGTGGTACAAAAAGGGTTTAGGTGTTTTGGGTTAAGGTAACCGCTTTAGAATGTGGTCATTTTACTTTGCTCTTTGAGTCCCAATGACGCTTTCCTACAGCCTGGTCAACTTTTCATCATATTTCTATTAACAGATCATGTCCACAGTGTTGCAGACAAATATGTGTCTCACATTCAGGAAGCTGAGACCGTTCTGAACATTTTGATATGCAAAACATGGGCATAGATAATAAACCGACCCTTTTATTTATTTTTTTTAACTATATGGATTTGAATGACATGCGATTACACCAATCATGCTTGAACCCTCGTGCGCATGCGTGAGTTTTTTCACGCGTGTCGGTGACGTCATTTCCCTGTGGGCAGGCCTTGAGTGAGATGTGGTCCCGCCCTCTCGGCTGAATTCCTTTGTTTCACACGCTGCTCGAGACGGCGCGCGTTGCTTTATCAAAATTTTTTCTGGACCTGTGAGGAATATCCGAGTGGACACTTCGAGAAATTAAGCTGGTTTTCTGTGAAAAGTTTAACGGCTGATGAGAGATTATGGGGTGTTTCTGTCGGTGTAAGGACTTCCCACGGAGCGGGACGTCCTGCAGCGCTTCCAGGCGCTGTCGTCGGCCTGTTTCGAGCTGAAAACATCCTAATTTAAGGCTTAATTCACCCAGGACATCGTGAGAGAACAGAGAAGATTCAGAAGAGGCCGGCATGAGGAATTTATGCGGACATTCACTGTTTAAGGACATTTTTTTAATGAAAGACGTACGGGCAAATTCGCCGAGTCGTTTCCGTGACGACTCGGCAAATCTGTGTGCGCCGCGACAGGAAAAACACCTCCGTGTTGAAAACCATTTGTAGAATTCAGGCGGCTTTTAATGGCTTTCAACAAGTGAGTAACTGAGAAATTGTTTAACAGCTTGGGCATGTTCCAACTTGCCCATTAAGATTTCCAACGGAGGTGTTTTTCCTGCCGCAACCCCCCGCGGTTGGGTCCAGCCCGACATGCGACTCTGCCCGCACGTTCTTTCATTACAAAATGACCGTTAACAATGGAATGTCCGAATAAACTCCTCATGCCGACTTCTTCTGAAAGTTCTCTGTTCTCTGACGACTTACTGGGTCAACAGAGCCTGAAATGTGGAAGTTTTCAACTTGAAACGGCGAGACGCTGCCGCCTCGAAGCGCAGATCGCCGTCAGGCGCCGTGGACCGTCCTTAAAGCGACACTACCAGACCAAAATCTCTCATCAGCCGTTAAAATTTTTACCGAAAACCAGCTGAATTTATTGAATGGTGTCCACTCAGTTGTGCCTTACAGTTTTGAAAAAAATTTTATCAAACAAAGCAACAGTCTCTGAGCCATTCCTAAACAATGAAAAAAATCGACGAGCGGGTGGACGACTCCTCACTCAAAGACTGCCCACAGGCGAATGACGTAACCGACAGGCGTGAAAAAACTCTCGCATGCCCACGAGGGTTCAAGCATGTCTGATGTAATCACACGTGATTCAAATCCATATGGTTTTTGAAAAAAATAATAAGGTCGGATACTTTTCTAATAGACCTCGTACCTTCAAAAGTTTTTGGAACTCTTTTGGACTAATGCAGTCAGTGGATGGACCAACACAATCTTGGACACACTTTGGGCCTGGTTATTTCTCATGGTCTCCCTTCATGACATATTGGACACTACTATTTCAGATCACTTCCTTGTTATTTTTGAATGTATTGCTCCTCCATTTGCTCTTCCACTCATTCCCGCCTCTCCCCACCGCTTGGTCACCTCCTTGATGGTGGGGGAATTTGCTGCTTCCTTCATGGACTCTCATGAATGGACTGGTGTCTCTATTACTCCCAGAAAACATCCTCTCTTCTTTCCACTCCATATGCTCAGTGATTCTGGACTCTGTTGCCTCTTTTCATTGCAAATCCACTAAATCAAGATCTGACCCCTGGTTAAATGCCTGGACCTGTGCCCTCAGGCAATGCTGCAGACAGCCTGAAAGAAGGTGGAAGGACAAACTACAGGTGTCTCTGGGTATTCTGAGGTCCAATCTGGTTGACTACCAAAAGCCTGTGAAGGAGCCAAAAGCTCAATATTTGTCTCTTATTATTTCCAGCAGTTGTCAACGTCCCAGTGTTGTTTCATACTATAAACTCAGTTGTAAACCCATGTAGCTCTGTCTTGGTGGATGCTACAACCACAACCTGTGAGCAGTTTTGTCAATTTTTCATTGACAAAGTCTCATCAGTCAGACAGAATGCTGATCATAATATAAATGTAATGTTGAGCTGTCTGCTACTTGTGCACATTCTCCGGGTGCTCGAGCAGTTTGAGCCCGTTTCTCTTTTGTCCCTTAATGAAGTCGTGAAACACACAAAACCTACAAGTTGTCCTTTTAGATGTTGTTCCAGCTAAGATGGTGAAAGAGGTTTTTAATACTCTGTGGACCTGTGGCCCACTCTTGGGCCGACTGTGCTAGAAATTATTAAGCTTTCTTTAACTTCTGGATCTGTTCCTAAATGTTTCAAATCTGCAGTGATTAAACCATTACTTAAAAAACCTAATCTTGACCCTAGTGTATTAAAAAACTATCGGCCGATATCAAATCTATCATTTTGCTCTAAAATTCTGAAAAAATGGTTTCATGGCAGCTCGTAGACTATCTTACTGAGAATAATCTTTTTGAGCCACTGCAGTCTGCTTTTAGAAAATATCATTCCACAGAGACGGCTCTCGCTAAAGTGGTGAATGATCTTCTGCTTACAATGGATTCGGACACCACTACAGTTCTGTTGCTGTTAGATCTCAGTGCTACAGTGGATCATCATATTCTACTTGATAGGCTGGAAAATTATTTTGGGATTACTGGGAGTGCCCTTGCATGGCTGACGTCATACTTGACCAGTCGTTCTCACTGTGTTTTGTACAGTAACACTACCTCTAACTTTAGTGACATGAAATTTGGGGTTCCACAGGGTTCTGTCTTAGGCCCCCTGCTTTTCTCCCTTTATATAGCACCCCTTGGGCACATATTGCAGCGTTTTGGGATTACCTTTAAGCAGTGCTCGCAAAATCACTAGCCCGACGTCCCGGGGCTATGTACTTTTTCACTCGGGCTACTAAAATTTTACACCCCCTGCCCGACGGGCTACCTAAAAATATACCCGATATCTTGGCTGGCTGAGGATGATAGGAGATGGCGCCGTCCTTCTGTGTGTTATGTGCGCAGCCAGGCACCCGCTCGCTCTCCCGCCCGCTTTCTCTCACGCGCACACACGAGCCAGCCGCATGTGCACGAAGCACCGAGTACGATGAAGTGAGAAGAATAGGAAGCAAAACAGTTGCTGGTTTAGTCTGCAGTCACCACGCTACTATTCAGAATTGAAGCATCGCAAACACTCGCCAATATAGATGTCTTTTGATGGTAGGTTAATAAAGTAAAAAAAGAAAAAAGAAACGCACGTGCGAAACAATTATATTTATTTATTTAATTCATTTGTTCTTTTTTGAACACAGATGGATTTACGTCGATATTTTAGTTCTGTGCAGCCAAAAAACACAGGTCAGAATGAAGAGGGGGCAGAGAGAGAGGGACAGTCCAGCACAGATGAGCAGGCAACCACACAGGACCAGGCCAAGTCAGCGTCAGAGCAGCCAGCCTCCACAGGAACAGAGCGACAAGCCAGCCCAAAAAGAAAGAGTTCTGAAAAATCAGACTATGAAGCAAAAAGAAAGCGCACATTTGTGGTTTCATGGACTAAGGAATTCCCTTGGCTGGAATATGATAAGGTGAACAAAACAATGTTCTGTCAAGTGTGTCGTCAATTCCCTACAATTTCTGACTCCAACAATGCTTTTGTACTTGGTACTAGTAATTTAAGGAAAGACCCCATCAGAACCCATGACAACTCCCTGTCACATAAGAAGTGCATTAGTGCCCAGTCTGCAGCTTTATTCCCAGAAGAGACACCAATTGCAAAAACCATACAACACATGAACAAAGCACAGCAGGATATAATGACTAGACTTTTTAGAACAGCATTTTATGTTGCAAAAAGTGAATTGCCAATGGCAAAATTTGGCAGTCTTTGCAAACTTCAAAAAGCAAATGGCATAGATGTAGGTTCTACTTACCACAATGACCATGCCTGCAGAGATTTTATTAGGGCTATAGCAAAAACCTCTAGAGACCAGATTCAAAAAGATATCAAAGACAGCAGGTTTTTGTCTGTGCTCGCGGATGGGAGCACAGATGCTGGGGTTATTGAACAGGAGCTGGTTCATGTTAGATATGTAAAGGGAAATGGTGACATATCTACCTACATGGTGAAATGCCAACCAGTCAGAAGCTCAAATGCTGCAGGGGTTCTAGAAGCCATTGATGAAGCTGTGGACCATGTAGGCATCAGGGCAGACACTTGGGAAAAAAAAGTGGTCTGTGCCAATTTTGATGGTGCTGCTGTAATGATTGGAGACAAAACTGGAGTAGCTGGGCGGCTCAAAGAAAGGGCACCTCACATCATTACTATACATTGTGTGGCACATAAATTAGAGCTGGCAGTGCTGGACAGTATTAAAGGATGCGAGTACCTAGCAAAATTTGAAGACACACTCAAAAGCATCTTTAAGATGTATTATTATTCGCCAAAAAAGAGAAGGGAACTGACTGAAATAAGTGAAATACTCAATGAAAAACTGGCACATTTTAGTGGCCTAAAAAGCACCCGGTGGCTGCCAAGCAGGCTGAGATGTCTAAAGGCTGTGGAAAAAAACTACACTCAAACAGTTACCCATTTAGAAAACATGTCAGGAGGAAGTGGTGTTACACCAGAAGATGCTGCAAAAGCAAAGGGGATTGTGCAGGAGATGAAAAGTGAGAGATTTGTTAGATTTCTGCATTTTATGTTAGATTACAGCACAATCCTTTCCAAATGCAGCACTGAAATGCAGCATGACAAACTGAGCATTATGCGAACAAATCAGTTAGTTGAGAGCACAACATCACACCTAATCAGCCTTAAAACCAAGCCAGGTGAATTTCAAAGATCCCTGGACACCAAACTCACAGTAAATGATGATGAGAGTATTTCTTACAGTGGAACAAAACTCACAAAAAGCCAGCGACCTGTTAGGGGGGGATGTGAAAACAAGGACAAAAGTGCCATTAGTACACTGTTCTTGAAGATTATTGACAACACAGTTAAGTACATGGACAACCGATTTAAAAATCTTTCTCAAAAACCCTTGTCTTGTTTCCAAGTTTTTGACCCTTCTACTCTTCCCAGCTCAAGACTAGAGCTGTCAACTTTTGGGGATGAAGAGGTGGACTGTCTTGTCAAACATTTTGATACTTTGCTAAATGAGGAGGAAAAAGTCAAAATTCCAGAAGAATGGATGGATCTAAATATGTGGCTTTCAGCACACCGTGGTAGCAAACTAGACACCTTGTACAAAGATCTCTTATCTGAGAATCCTGAAAACCTGTCCCATGTGTTGTTGTTAGTGAAGTTAATGCTGACACTAAGTCCATCAACAGCCATTTGTGAGAGAGGATTTTCCTGCACGAACCGTGTGAAAACAGTATACCGCACAAGTCTCCAGGCTGAAACACTGAATGACCTTATGCACATCTCCATAAATGGGGAATCAGTGGAATCCTTTTGTCCTGAGACAGCAATTCATTTCTGGGTGTTGAGCACAAAGGGCACAAGACATATTGTACACAAAACAGGAAAGACAGTGAGCAGAGAAGAGGAGACTGTGGCACAAGAGGAAATGTCTGAAGATGATGAGACTGTTCCCTCAACAACTGGCATTTTCTAATTTGCCAGAATAATCCATTTTCTTGTTCTTGTTCTGTGTTAATAAAAGTTCCAAAAATGTTAATTAGGTTAAATGTGTTATCACTTGCATTAAAACATTAAAAACAAAAAATGGGCCAGTTCATTTCATTTCGGGCTACCAAAACCTGAAGAGTGCCTGCCCGAAGGGCTACTAGGGATTTTGAAATTTTGCGAGCCCTGCCTTTCACTGCTATGCTGATAATACTCAGTTATACATGCCGATAACTGCTGGTAATCTCGTTCACATAAAATCCTTAGAACATTGCCTTGCAGCAATGAGAAGTTGGATGTCTAGAAACTTCCTATTTTTAAACTGATAAGACTGAAGTGATGGTTCTTGGTCCAGTGAGACATCGGCATCAATTTGACCAGTTAACGCGCAGCCTTGGATCGTGTGTCATACATCACACTGACAAAGTGAAGAAGTTTGGGGTAATTTTTGAACGAAGCAGAAAGTTCGACTACATTACACCCATTTTGGCATCCCTTCACTGGCTTCTTGTCCCAGTGAGATCAGATTTTAAGGTTCTGCTACTAGTCTATAAAATTGTTCATGAGCTGGCACCTCCCTACCTAGCTGACCTAATTAAACCTTACGTACCAGCCCGGGCTTTGCGTTCTCAGGTTGCAGGACCACTTTGTGTCCCTAAGGTGAATAAGAAGTCTGCAGGTCACAGAGCTTTTTCTTATCGTGCCCCTGTTCTGTGGAATGATCTCCCTGCATCAATAAAACAGTCAGGTTCTGTGGAGACTTTCAAGTCCACACTTAAGACACACTTCTTTTCCCTTTCGTATGGCTAGCATACTGGTACAGTTTTGTTTTACGCTTTTTACTCTCTTAATTCATTTTATTAGGAAACGGAGCATGCCGTGGCCTCAACTTTACCTAAATTCTGGGTCTTTCAGTGAAGCTTAGGGCTAGTGGCCAGCGATCACCTTAGTATTTCTTCTGTTTTTCTTGTTGATTAATGCTGGCAAATTATACAGTATTTTTTGTCTTTCTGATGGCTGATTCTGTTTTTTTTTTTTCTCTCTCTCTCTCTGTTTAAGGTGCAGCTCCATCCAGAGATGGGAGTTGTATTTGTGTTGGCGACCCTCCTGTCCTGTGCACCAACAGCATTTCTTGTATATTTGTCCGTGAATTGTTCTGTAATTTATTTTTGTAGCATGGCCCAAGCAGAGGGTCACCCCTTTAAGTGTGGTCTGCTTGAGGTTTCTTCCTCAGAGGGAGTTTTTCCTTACCACTGTTGCTCTGGGGGTTAGTAAGGTTAGACCTTACCTGTGTGAAGCGCCTTGAGGCAACCGTGTTGTGATTTGGTGCTATATAAATGAAAATAAATTGAAATTGAAATTGGGGGTCTCCTAAGGTTTATCAACTCTCGTCTTAGTTCAGGGTCAGTTCCAGCTGCTTTTAAACATGCTGTGGTTCAAGCCCTTTTAAAAAAACCTAACCTCGACTTGTCAGTTTTGTCCAGTTTTAGAGCTGTGTCACTTCTGCTGTTTCTCGCTAAGCTTTTAGAAAAGGTTGTCTTTATACACATGCAGTCATTTTTAGAAGACAATCTTGTCTTTGAAAAATTTAAATCTGGATTTAAATCAAGACATAGTACTGAGTCAGCACTTTTAAAAATACATAAAATGACATCACTCTGTGAATGCAGGGAATCCTGGTGTGTTGGTTCTGTTGTCACAGCAGTCTTTGACACTGAGGATCACACAGCACTTGTTCTAGAACATCTTAGTGGCATTCATGGTACTATACTTAAGTATTTGGCTGAAGGTTTTTCTGTTATGATTGGTGATCTCTCCTTATCAATTGATCCTCTGTGTTGTGGAGTACTACAGGGTTCTATTCTTGGCCCTATTCTATTTTCATTGAACATGTTACCATTGGGGCAATTATAGCCAAGCACAACCTGTCCTTTCATTGTTATGCAGATGATCTGCAAATCTGCCTATGAGGACTAATGGGAGTGATGGATTGTCATTATTATTTAATTGTATTCATGATGTGTAGCAGCGGATGTCCCAAATCCTCCTTTACCTGAATGATGGTAAAACAGAGAGCATTGTGTTTGTACATTCTGGCATGCCAGATGCTGTACCGTCAAATTTTGATGTTCTGGCTTAGGGCTGCGCGGTATTTGTTGTTGATAGTAGAAATGATATAAATTTGACCTATGGTAGAGATTTGGACCCTGCTGACCAATCCCGATAATGCTTCGGATACAACCTGTGGAGTTATTTTGATCCAGGAAAACTCTGTGAAATGTCTGTGAATCACTGCTTCTTTACTGCAGCAGACAGAGTGTAGGGAGGGGGTATTCAAAGCAGAGGCGTGCCTCTCACTGAGAAAAGGAGTGTTTTGCGCAGTGTCTTCCGCACTTTGCAGTCAGCTAAGCAGGAAAGTACGAGGTCTGTCCAAAAAGTAACGGACCTTTTTATTTTGTTTCAAAAACTGAACGTTGTGTTGATCCGGGACATCATGTGACTACCACAGAAGTGGCAACAGAGCTGGACATAGCACTTTTGCAGCACATTCCACTGTTACTGGAGATTTTGTAATGAAAGACGTGTGGAGGATTTCGTGCGTCGGCACGAAGCAGCTCAGGACGCGCAGCAAAAAAAAAAAAACACACCTCTGTGTTGGAAACCATTCAGAAGATTCAGACAGCTTTCGATGGCTTTCAGTTGAGTGAGTATCCGAGAAATTGTGTAACAGCTGGACATGCCCCAACATGTCCTGTGAGACTTCCAAGACGGAGGTGTTTTTTTGCTGCGCGTCCTGAGCTGCTTTGTGCCGACGCGCGAAATCCTCCGCACATCTTTCATTACAAAATCTCCTGTAACAGTGGAATGTGCCGCAAAAGTGCTATGTCCAGCTCTGTTGCCATTTCTGTGGTAGTCACATGATGTCCCGGATCAACACAGCATTCAGTTTAGAAATGATCTGGTCGATCCAGCCTGTCGAATGGCCGCTCGGCACGTCGCGCGCCCTCCGCCGCTGTGGGCCGTCTTTAAAAAGGTTTTAACAGTCCATAATCCGCGGGACGCCGACAGAATCTTCACCGATATCCAACTGAATCTATCGAATGGTTTCCAACTGCCTGTCTCTAACAGTTTCTGAAAAAAATTTCATGGAGCAAAGCGGCAGTCTCTCAGCAAGTTCTCAGACAAAAGAAATCCGACGGGAGGGGTGGACCAGTGCTCACTCAAAGCCTGCCCACAGGCGAATGACGCAACCGACAGGCGTGGAAAAACTCACGAATGCACACGAAGGTTCAAGCTTGGCTGATGTAATCACACGTGATTCGAATCCATATAGTTTTTGAAAAAAAATAAAAAGGTACCATACTTTTTGGACAGACCTCGTATTCAGGAGTTGTCATGGACATGCTCGCTGAACACCACAAAACCAAGACAGCAATGTGCAATATTTCAAGGCTGTTGTTTATTTCAGCAAATGCTCCGGGCGGAGGCAGACAGCTTTGTTGTGACCTGAATAAAACATTTGAGAAAGCACCACATTAAATAGCACAAGGATTTTTTTAACAGGGTGCAGAAAATCAGCCAGGAAACGACGATTTACCCAGACTGACTTCAAATATGAGCAAATTAAGCAGTCATTTATTTATTGCTGGTTTCTTACTGCGTTTTGTTAAGAGGAAATGCCTCCATCCTGAAAACGGTTCATGTATTTGGAGTGGGTGTGTCATCTAGTGTTCAAGAGATGAAACTTCAGCCACTGCTCCAACAATAAATAAATATGTACTTAATTATTTCACCAAAACATCAAATCTAGGCTTGCATCTTAGATGTACCTTCTGGCAAATTGTAGCTGTAGTTTTGAGATCAGCACAATAAATGTTCTGAAAATTGCATCATATGTTTTTTTTGTTGTTGTTAATTTTTTTACCTCAGTTTAGCTTTGCTAAGGGACTATATAACCCATTCAGAAACACTTCCATTATAATTTTTACACTTAAGTTTATATTGTGATATATACAGTTATCGTGTAGGCATTTAATTTCATACTGCGATATGAGTTTTCGGTCATATCGCCCAGCCCTATTCTGGCTAATTATTTAAAACCAGCTGTTAAGAATTTGGGAGTGATATTTGATAGCTGTTTGAGGTTCGATCAACAAAAAAACTCTGTTGTCAAAGCAAGTTTTTCCAGGTACATCTTCTCTATAAGCACGTATAGTTCTTTCTCAGTAGATGTGATCTTGAGACAGGCATTCATGTTTTCATCAACTCCAGACTTGATTACTGTAATGCACTTTATGCTGGTGTTAACCAGTCTTCGCTGGCATGCCTCCAACTTGTCCAAAATGCTGCTGCTCGTCTTTTAATGAATACTTCCAGACGTGACCATATTACATCTGTACTTTACTCACTCCAGCAGCTTCCAGTTTGTTTTAGAACTGATTGCAACTGAAATTGAAATTTTAATTCTCCACACTTACAGTAGGACATTACAGCATAGCCACTGACATTTTTAAATTCTGATGCAATTTTGGGCATTCTGGTGCACTAAGGCTGAAATTAATGAACACTAAGACTGCACAAAATTGGCATTAGTTTACAACTTTTTATATTTCAGTTTTTGTTTGAACTTTGTACATAATGTTTTTGTGTTACTTATTTACATGTTATCCATTGTTGATCAGGCCAATAACACGGGCAGAATAACATTAAAAGTGTTAAATTGTTACTATTTAACATGCCATTTTTGTTTCAACTTTTCATGAATTTTTTTTAGTTGGAACTGACCTTGCACTTGCATGCACTTACTAATTTAAGTTAATTTACATTTTACTTACCATTTAAGTGTTGTGAATGCATTTTTTAGGATAGAACTGACCTTTTTCCTGGCTGTTGTCCTGGTTTGGGTGGTTGTAATTTAAACATATTACAGTTTCATTCATTCAGACTGGGGATGCACCAATGCACATTTTTTTCACTTCCGATTCAATCCTGATACCTGAATTTGGATATCCGTCAATACGATACTACAACCCCTGGCAAAAATTATGGAATCACCGGCCTCGGAGGATGTTCATTAAGTTGTTTAATTTTGTAGAAAAAAAGCAGATCACAGACATGACACAAAACTAAAGTCATTTCAAATGGCAACTTTCTGGCTTTAAGAAACACTATAAGAAATCCGGAAAAAAAAATTGTGGCAGTCAGTAACGGTTACTTTTTTAGACCAAGCAGAGGGAAAAAAATATGGAATCACTCAATTCTGAGGAAAAAATTATGGAATCATGAAAAACAAAAGAACGCTCCAACACATCACTAGTATTTTGTTGCACCACCTCTGGCTTTTATAACAGCTTGCACTCTCTGAGGCATGAACTTAATGAGTGACAAACAGTACTCTTCATCAATCTGGCTCCAACTTTCTCTGATTGCTGTTGCCAGATCAACTTTGCAGGTTGGAGCCTTGTCATGGACCATTTTCTTCAACTTCCACCAAAGATTTTCAATTGGATTAAGATCTGGACTATTTGCAGGCCATGACATTGATCCTATGTGTCTTTTAGCAAGGAATGTTTTCACAGTTTTTGCTCTATGGCAAGATGCATTATCATCTTGAAAAATGATTTCATCATCCCCAAACATCCTTTCAACTGATGGGATAAGAAAAGTGTCCAAAATATCAACATAAACCTGTGCATTTATTGATGATGTAATGACAGCCATCTCCCCAGTGCCTTTACCGGACATACAGCCTCATATCATCAATGACTGTGGAAATTGACATGTTCTCTTCAGGCAGTCATCTTTATAAATCTCATTGAAATGGCACCAAACAAAAGTTCCAGCATCATCACCTTGCCCAATGCAGACTCGAGATTCATCACTGAATATGACTTTCATCCAGTCATCCACAGTGCACGATTGCTTTTCCTTAGCCCATTGTAACCTTGTTTTTTTCTGTTTAGGTGTTAATGATGGCTTTCGTTTAGCTTTTCTGTATGTAAATCCCATTTCCTTTAGGCGGTTTCTTACAGTTCGGTCACAGACGGTGACTCCAGTTTCCTCCCATTCGTTCCTCATTTGTTTTGTTGTGCATTTTCGATTTTTGAGACATATTGCTTTAAGTTTTCTGTCTTGACGCTTTGATGTCTTCCTTGGTCTACCAGTATGTTGGCCTTTAACAACCTTCCCATGTTGTTTGTATTTGGTCCAGAGTTTAGACACATCTGACTGTGAACAACCAACATCTTTTGCAACATTGCGTGATTTACCCTCTTTTAAGAGTTTGATAATCCTTTGTTTCAATTGACATCTCTCGTGTTGGAGCCATGATTCATGTCAGTCCACTTGATGCAACAGCTCTCCAAGGTGTGATCACTCCTTTTTAGATGCAGACTAAGGAGCAGATCTGATTTGATGCAGGTGTTAGTTTTGGGGATGAAAATTTACAGGGTGATTCCATAATTTATTCCTCAGAATTGAGTGAGTCCATATTTTTTTGCCTCTGGTTGGTCTAAAAAAGTAACCGTTACTGAC
Organism: Thalassophryne amazonica; assembly: GCF_902500255.1. NCBI lineage: Eukaryota > Metazoa > Chordata > Actinopteri > Batrachoidiformes > Batrachoididae > Thalassophryne > Thalassophryne amazonica. The sequence goes on from NC_047112.1 coordinate 54,286,237, forward strand.
TGCCACAATTTTTTTTTCCTGATTTCTTATAGTGTTTCTTAAAGCCAGAAAGTTGCCATTTAAAATGACTTTAGTTTTGTGTCATGTCTGTGATCTGCTTTTTTTCTACAAAATTAAACAACTGAATGATCATCCTCCGAGGCCGGTAATTCCATAATTATTGCCAGGGGTTGTATTCCGATACCAGAGCTCTATTTGCTTTAATATCATCATTATTATTATTATTATCATCATTATTGTTGAATTTAAATGAGGATATTTTGTATCCCGTTATACTCATGATGAAGTGGTATAGAGGAGAACACCTGGTTCAGCTACAATTTGCTCGAAGGTACATCTAACATGCAAGTATAGATTTGATGTTTTGGTGAAAGAATTAAGCACTTTTATTTGTTGTTGGGTCAGTGGCTGAAGAAAACCTCTTAAACACCAGATGGCACACCCCCCCAGTACATGTACTGTTTTAAAGAAGAGCACATTTCTAAAATGCTACAGCCACCAAACAATAAATAAAAGTACTTAAGTTACTCATATTTGGAGTCAATCTGGGTACATCGTCACACCTTTCCTCTCGGCTCATTTTGCCTTTCTGCTCCCAGTTAAAAAAAAATCCTTGTGATCTTTATTGTGGTGCTTTTTCAAATGTTTAAGTTCGCTGTATTGTAGGTCACGATGGAGCTTCCGCCTCTTGGTACAACAGCTTTGCAAACATTGCACATTGCTGCCTTGCTTTGCGGTGTTTCAGTGGACATGTCAGCGACAGTACTCCTTAATGCTCGCCTACTAGCTCGCTGCAAACTGCGGATGGGACCTCCTGAATGGCGTGTGTTATTACTCCACGTCTCACTGAGACATGCCTCCATTCAGACCCCCCCACTTTGCAGCCAGCAGGGCAGCCCACAGCACTTGTGGAGATGTTTCTGCACACACACAGGCGACTCCTGGATCAGAAAACTCTGTAGGTTGTATCAGAAATTTCTGATCCTTGAATTACGTTGGTATGAGAACCCAATACCGATATTGGATCGGATCGGCCCCATCCCTAAATCAAAGCGTTCTGTTTGCATCTTCTTGATTTCCTGCAGTTTCCCATGCCGAGAATTTAAAGATGCTCACGAAGATTGCAGAAGATCGGTAACAGAAAAGGCTGAATGCACGCTGTGCTTCTTCTTTTTCATCTTTTTCTGCTTTTGAGTTTATTGGCAGTTTGCAAACCAACATGGTGCATTACCACCACCAGCTGTTTGGGTGTGGAGCATTAAGGGATTCTTACATATCCTATATTAAGGAATTGTGGAGATGTGGGTGGGGAGAAAAAAGTGGGCAAAATTACATTGACCTACATTGTTTTGATTAACCCTGTTCATTGCACACTCCACGCATGGACAACATACATTTCTTTGACCTGAAATCTAATGTCCTCAGCGGAGCGTGTGTGAGACTCTGCGGGAGCGTGGTGAGAGTCAAAAACAAACATGGGGAACTCGCTGAGGTTTGATGACACGGAGATGTAAAGAAATTCGACTTTGTCGCCGCGAAAAAAAAAAGGTAAAATAACTAGAATTTTGCGAGTACTTGTAGTATCCCGAGCAGACAGTCATTTTATAAATTGTAGTGGTCTCAAAGTGGGCCAAATCACCCCATGGTTCTATTTTGTTTAACACATCTGGATGCAAATCCTGCAAAATAAAGTTGACATTTTTAACCATCGTCACATATTGATTATCTGAGCTCAAATCCGCATGTATTCAATGAACTGGCCTTATTGTTCCAATACTTTCTGAAGAGACTGTATTTATGATCATCTGAGATTTGTGCTATTTGAATTATAGCTATAAATATGACTCAGAGATTTCATTTCCTCCACAACTGTACAACGCTGCTTAACACCAATTTGTAGTGTTAAATTTTTGTGTACATTTAGAAAAGTAACACTCTTATGCATTTACTTTTTGTGGTTCTATTTCCACTTCCAATCTGTACTCCAGCCTGTGATCAGCTCCCACCAACCATCAGTAACCATGACAGCAGAGGAGACAATCAACATCAAGGAGGCAGAGGTGATAAGGCTGATCTTGGACTTCCTCAATTCCAGGAAGTTGCACATCAGCATGCTGGCATTAGAGAAGGAGAGCAGTGTCATCAACGGGCTGTATTCTGACGATATGCTGTTTCTCAGGTACGCTGGTACAGCCTTCACCAAAACTCCAGAAAATCTGAGTAGTCACATTAAAAACAGTGATGTCCAACAACCCAGTCCAGAATATCGGTATGAGCGCCAATCCAGCTGTTTTTCCCTGGATTGTGTTAGCTTCATAAAGACACAGCTACAAAGTTAAAATGTGACTCCTGAAGTTAGAAACAAGTTGTAGAACTGAGATACAATCTATGTTCTCATAATGCAAAACTGTCAAACACAAATTTCAACTATAAATCCACTGGCATCATCATTCACTTCATCACGGCGTTGCTTTATGCCATGCGGCACCGCCGCGACGCGCGGAATTCCTCCACTCCTCTTTCCATGACAAAAACTCCTGTAACAGTGGAATGTGCCGTTCATTTCCACACTGGACGCTGTGTTTTATCCGGGACGTCGTCTGACTAGCACAGGAATTGCGAGAGACGTGGACATCAGCACTTTTTCGGCACATTGAGACAGACGTGCGGAGGAATTCCGCGCGTCGCGGCGGTGCCGCATGGCGCAAAGCAACGCCGTGATGAAGCCTCACAGGACATGTTCTGGCATGTCCAGGCTCATCCACAATTTCTCGGATAGTCACACGACTAAAAAACCACCGACAGCCGTCTGAAAGCCATCTGAAAGCTGTCCTGTGAGACCAACATGGAGGTGGTTTTGTGCCGCGCCATGAGTGGCACGGTGGTGCATCCCTCCGCTTCTCTTTCCATGAAAAAAACTCCTGTAACAGTGGAATGTGCCGAAAAAGTACTGATGTCCACGTCTCCTGCCATTTTTGTGTAAGTCAGATGACGTCCCGGATCAACAAAGCCTTCACGTTGGAAATGATCTGGTTGATTCAGCCTGTCGTTCGGCGCTCGGAGCGCGGCGCACTCTCAGCAGCTGTGGGCGGTCTTTAAAATGGCTGGAGCACTCCTTAATCTGTGTGATCCCCATAAAATCGTCCCTGAAAGCCATCTGAATTTTCCGAATGGTGTCCACCTGGAGGTCTCTCACAGTTTCTGGAAAAAATTGATGCAGCAAAGCTCCAAATCGTTCAGACATTTATTCACAATAAAAATCCGACGAGAGGGGTGGACCACTGCTCACACAAAGCCTGCTCACAGGCAAATGACGCAACCGACAGGCGTGAAAAAACTCACGCATGCGCACGAAGGTTCAAGCTTGGCTCATGCAATCACACGTGATTCAAATCCATATGGTTTTTGACAAAAAATAAAAAGGTCGGATACTTTTCTAACAGACCTCGTATGTTCTACTACTTGCATGGGAGTTTTTAACAGGAAAAAGGGGGATATTTTTTTATAATGTAGGAGGATAGAAAGAGGCTGGTAGTTAACCGTAAAGTTGGTCAAATCTCTGCCACATGTGGTGTGCAGCCAGTACACTCTGAGTCCCGGTCCCAACCCCTGATAAATGAGTAGGGTTGTGTCAGGAAGGGCATCACACATTAAACAAGCCAACACAACTATGCAGAGTACAAATCGAATTTCCATAGTGGACCAGTCGAGGCCCGGGTTAACAACGACCGCCACCAGTGCCTTTGCCCAACAGGGTGCCGGTGTCAACGACCAAATGGCCTCCTCTAAAAATTGGTCCGCCCTACCTTCACTGCGCATGCATCTGAGACTGACTCTGAGTCTGACTTTCTACACCTAAACCGATCAAAGGGAATAATGTGATTATTAACCATCAGATGACAAAGTAAAATCTCTTAAATCATTCTAAAGTCAGTTTTAAGTAGAGACAAGGCAATAATTGGTGAATCGCTACTAACGCTGCAAAATGACGTATGCACCACAGGAGCACGTCAGTCTCTGACGTGCTCCTGTGGCGCTCGAACTGGTCCCCCATCCTTTATTATGAAATAATGCTGAATTTATGTGGAAATAATAATAAGCTTCAAATTTCTGTCACTGAGATAGATGATGACTGGAGTGCAGTTTTAAACAGAAATGAGGTGATAACCGGTGAATCGCTACAACGCTCATAAATGATAATGCTGATGCTCCGAAATGACGCATGTGCAGTGAAGGCAGGGTGGACTAATTTTTAGGGGGGACCATTCGATCGGCGACAAAGGTGAAAATAGGGCTACTGCTGGGCGAAGAAGAAGAAGATGAGAACGTGTTGAGAGACAGCAGGAGAAGAGGAAAACTAGAAGGATGGAAGTGAGAGTTGGGAATTCAGATGTTGGCAGTATGACTGGTAAAGGGAGAGAGCTGGCTGATATGATGGAGATTAGAAAGGTAGACATATTATGTGTGCAAGAGACCAAGTGGAAGGGAAGTAAGAGCAGGAGCATAGGTGGTGGGTTCAAGTTGTTTTGTCATGGTGTGGATAGGAAGAGAAATTGTGTTCGAGGTTAAGCAAGTGTCTGACAGGGCGATGAGTGTGAAGTTGAAAATTGAAGTGGTAATGATGAATATCATCAGAACATATGCCCTACAGTTAGGTTGTGAGAGGAAGGAGAAAGATGATTTCTGGAATGAATTAGATGAGGTGGTGGTAAGTGTGCCCATGCATGAAAAAGTGGTGATTGTAGTAGACATCAGTGAGCATGTTGGTGAAGGTGATGAGGAAAGAATGGGTAGATAAGATATCAAGGGCAGATGATAGCAGATTTTGCAAAAAGGATGGAAATGGCTGTGGTGAATACCTACTTAAAGAAAAGGGAGGAGCATAGGGTGACATGTAAGCGTGAAGGAAAGTACATTGCGGAGGATGACATTCTTTGTAGAAAATGCAAGCTAAAACAAATTGGAGACTGAAACTCAGTGAGCAGATGAGAGGCACTGGATGGTGGGGAAGCAGTTTTGGGTAACTGGAAAAGTACTGCAGATGTGGTGAGAGAGACAGTTAGGAAGGTACTGAGTGTGACATCTGGACAATGGAAGGAAGATGAGGCGACACAGTGTTCAGGAAAGCATATGGAGAAAGAGGTTGGCAAAACAGAATTGGGATCATTAGAGAGATGAAGAAAGTCGACAGGAGTATAAGGAGATGTGGTAAGGTGAAACAAAATGTGGCAAAAGCTAAAGAAAAGGCATATAGGGAGCTGTACAGGAAGGACTAATAAAAGAAAATGTACGTATTGCCCAGACAGAGGGACAGAGATGGAAAAGATGTGCAGCAGGTTAGGGTGATATAGGACGCAGATTGAAATGCGCAGATAAGCGAGCAGAGTTCAGGAGGTGGAGGAAATATTTTGAGGAGCTAAGGAATGAAGAAAATGAGAGAGAAAAGGCAGGATGATGTTGAGAGAGTAAATAAGGAAGTGCAAGAAATTAGTAAGGATGAAGTGAGGTCAGCTATGGATGACAAGTGGAAAGGCAATTGGTCCCGATAACATTCCAGTGGAGGCATGGAAATGTCTTGGAGAGTTGACAGTGGAGTTTCTAACCAGATCATTTAATAAAATCTTGGAAAGTGAGCTCTTGGATGCCTGAGGACTGGATACAAAGTGTGCTTGTTCCTACGTTTAAGAACAAGGGTGATGTGCAGAGCTGCAGTAACTACAGGAGCATAAAGTTGATCAACCATAGCGTGAAGTTATGGGACAGAGTAGTAGAAGCTACACTATGAAAAGATCTGTGAGCAGTGGTATGTTTTCATGCAGAGAAAGAGCACTACAGATGCAATTTTGCTCCGAGAGTACTGATGGAGAAGTATAGATAAGCCCAGAAGGAGTTGCATTGTGTTTGTGGCTTTAGAGAAAGCTTATGACAGGGTGCCAAGAGAAGAGTTGTGGTATTGTATGAGGAAGTACGGAGTGGGAGACAAGTATGTGAGGGTAGTGCAGAACATGTACAAGGATAGTTTAAAGTATCAGCTCTTGTGTGCAATGGTGATGGACAGGTTGATGGATGATCAGACAGGAGTCTCCATGGACTATGTTGTTTTCAGATGACATTGTGGTCAGTAGTGAGAGTAGAGAGCAGTAGTACAGCAGATAACTGTAAGGATTGTTTAAATGTGGTTACAAGCACCAAAATGTGACTGTGTATACCTTTTGATACACATTGTAGAAAAATAACGTTAGCCATTTGAATTTTCAATAGGGGACCAAGTAGGGGTCAATTGTGTCTGATCACAAAGATTCCAAATAGTTATAGTTTGGGCTATCTATAACTGAATGTTATGGGGTAAAAACAGCAAGAATGGTGACAAAGGTCAGTTTCAGTTTGTACAGGGGTCAAAAGTTAAAGTTGCTCCAGTTTTTGTAAAACGTGGTGCAAATTATTGGTTGAACTAATAGGATTAACAAATGGAATAGTTCTGACTGTGTTGAATGTTTGGTCTCCAAAGTAAAGGTCAAACAATGTCGACGTCCATCGGATTCTATGGCGTGACATATGTTACCCCATAACATGATAACTAAGCATGACACATGGTGCAAACTATTCCTTTTTAAAATCCTACTAACTCAGCCAATAATTTGCATCATGTTTTACCATAATTGGAGCAACTTTAACTTTTGACCCCTGTACAAACTGAAAGTGACCTTTGTCGCCATGCTTGCTGTTTTAACCCCATAACTCCAGAGCATTCAGCCACAGATAGTCCAAACTATACCTATTTGGAATCTTTGTGATCAGACACATAATGTGGTATAGCTTTCAATATGATTGGAACATTTTCTTTTTTGACCCCTACATGGCCCCTATTGAAAATGTAAATGGCTAATGCTATTTTTCTAAAATATGTACGATAAGGTATACACAGTCAACCCACTGGTCACCCCAAAAATGATCGATCAAGGTTTTGTAGTTTTCCCTAATGACTCACCTTTTTTCCCTGGCTTTTGATCAAGTTTAAGTGGACTTCTGGCAAAATTTTAAGTTAATTTTATTCAATTTTATAGCACTGTTATGTATTTTCGTATTAGTTATTTATTGGATGTTATTAGTTATTATTGGATGGATGGATGGATGGATGGATGTAATTGCTGCACTTTATTGATTATCTTGCTTTCAGTGTATATCGCACTTTGGTCAACCCCGGTTGTTTTAAATGTGCTTTTTAAATAAAGTTAGAGTTGAGTTGAGTTGCAGAGGCGTCTTTAATATTTCATGTTATTTTCGGCAGACAACTTATTCTCGATGGTCAGTGGGAGGAGGTGATGCAGTTCATTCAACCTTTAGAAGGCATGGACAAATTTGACAAGAAAAGGTAAGAAAGATTAATGGTGGTAGAATTAGTGCTACCTGAAGACTGTTACCACAAAGTTTTATTAAGTTTCACATCAACAACTTAATGATTTGTTGCCATGTGTTGTTTTTTGGCCAATTTAATGGAGTGCTTGAAATATTTCTTTATTAAAATGTGATTTGTTGTAGAGGAACGAGTGCGGTTGGCCTATTTGAAATTAAATTTCTTAGACTTGAGCTGTGAGTTGAGGGAGCTTAATATCAGCGTGACTCCATTACTTGTTTGTTTTACAAATTATATTCTTAATGTGGTATGAATATTGTTTCCCTCCTCTAGTGAGTTAGATGTGCCAGCACAGTGGAGGTCTTCTTCTTGGAGATATCATCAAAGTTATACTAATAAAAATCACTGTGAGGCTACGTGTTGTAGTGATTGGCTCAAATTATTGCAGTTCATAATTACTAGTTTGGTTAAAGAATTACTGCCAACCTGAGATAATCAAATCTTTTGAGACAACACAACCAACATGTATAAGTGTGTTGCCTAATTTTCTCACTTAAAAAGCTTTAGTTAAACTAAAAAGAAAAAACTAAACAAAAAAGTAGACAACATAAGAATTTATGTCAATAGCTTCAGTGAGCTACTTTGTGTTTTTTAACATGTTATTTGTCCCAAAACCAATATTATTTATAATTAAATAAATATTATTATAAAACATATCGGGTGGTACATCTTTGGGTCCACATGGTGATAAATGTCCTTATTCAGTTTCTGTACTCAGTTCTATTTGTACAACCCCTGGCAAAAATTATGGAATCACCGGCCTCGGAGGATGTTCATTCAGTTGTTTAATTTTGTAGAAAAAAAGCAGATCACAGACATGACACGAAACTAAAGTCATTTCAAATGGCAACTTTCTGGCTTTAAGAAACACTATAAGAAATCAAGAAAAAAGATTGTGGCAGTCAGTAACGGTTACTTTTTTAGACCAAGCAGATGAAAAAAATATGGACTCACTCAATTCTGAGGAAAAAATTATGGAATCACCCTGTAAATTTTCATCCCCAAAACTAACACCTGCATCATATCAGATCTGCTCGTTAGTCTGCATCTAAAAAGGAGTGATCACACCTTGGAGAGCTGTTGCACCAAGTGGACTGACATGAATCATGGCTCCAACACGAGAGATGTCAATTGAAACAAAGGAGAGGATTATCAAACTCTTAAGAGAGTAAATCATCACGCAGTGTTGCAAAAGATGTTGGTTGTTCACAGTCAGCTGTGTCTAAACTCTGGACCAAATACAAACAACATGGGAAGGTTGTTAAAGGCAAACATACTGGTAGACCAAGGAAGACATCAAAGCGTCAAGACAGAAAACTTAAAGCAATATGTCTCAAAAATCGAAAAATGTACAACAAAACAAATGAGGAACGAATGGGAGGAAACTGGAGTCAACGTCTGTGACCGAACTGTAAGAAACCGCCTAAAGGAAATGGGATTTACATACAGAAAAGCTAAACGAAAGGCATCATTAACACCTAAACAGAAAAAAACATGGTTACAATGGGCTAAGGAAAAGCAATTGTGGACTGTGGATGACTGGATGAAAGTCATATTCAGTGATGAATCTCGAATCTGCATTGGGCAAGGTGATGATGCTGGAACTTTTGTTTGGTGCCTTTCCAATGAGATTTATAAAGATGATTGCCTGAAGATGATTGCCTGAAGATGATTGATGATTTCCATGATTTTCTGACTGGTGGTTGGCTCTCACTGCGGTATTGTATCACTTCCTGTTCCGGAGCACAGCGGTGTTTTTCTGTATCTGTTAGCTGTTTAATCTGCGCAGTTAGATTGATCTAGTTATCTAGATTACGATTTGTTTCCCAGTGTAATCTTTACGTGCCTTAACTAAAGCACTCCTTCTGCTGAATCACCTCTAAATTATCTACACATTATTCACTTTGCGTGTTTTTAGGAATCCGCTAGCTTAGCGCAGCTACTAGCTCTTAGCCGATTTAGCATGGCGGCTTCTCCTGTCTCTCCCGCACTTTTCTGCTCTGGGTGTGAAATGTTTAGTTATTCCTCGGCCTCCTTTAGCAGTAATGGTACTTGTAATAAGTGTAGCTTATTCGTAGCTTTGGAGGCCAGGCTGGGCGAATTGGAGACTCGGCTCCGCACCGTGGAAAATTCTACAGCTAGTCAGGCCCCTGTAGTCGGTGTGGACCAAGGTAGCTTAGCTGCCGTTAGTTCCCCCCTGGCAGATCCCGAGCAGCCGGGAAAGCAGGCCGACTGGGTGACTGTGAGGAGGAAGCGTAGCCCTAAACAGAAGCCCCGTGTACACCGCCAACCCGTTCACATTTCTAACCGTTTTTCCCCACTCGGCGACACACCCGCCGAGGATCAAACTCTGGTTATTGGCGACTCTGTTTTGAGAAATGTGAAGTTAGCGACACCAGCAACCATAGTCAATTATCTTCCGGGGGCCAGAGCAGGCGACATTGAAGGAAATTTGAAACTGCTGGCTAAGGCTAAGCGTAAATTTGGTAAGATTGTAATTCACGTCGGCAGTAATGACACCCGGTTACGCCAATCGGAGGTCACTAAAATTAACATTAAATCGGTGTGTAACTTTGCAAAAACAATGTCGGACTCTGTAGTTTTCTCTGGGCCCCTCCCCAATCGGACCGGGAGTGACATGTTTAGCCGCATGTTCTCCCTGAAGTGCTGGCTGTCTGAGTGGTGTCCAAAAAATGAGGTGGGCTTCATAGATAATTGGCAAAGCTTCTGGGGAAAACCTGGTCTTGTTAGGAGAGATGGCACCCATCCCACTTTGGATGGAGCAGCTCTCATTTCTAGAAATCTGGCCAATTTTCTTAAATCCTCCAAACCGTGACTATCCAGGGTTGGGACCAGGAAGCAGAGTTGTAGTCTTACACTCCTCTCTGCAGCTTCTCTCCCCCTGCCATCCCCTCACTACCCCATCCCCGTAGAGACGGTGCCTGCTCCCAGACTACCAATAACCAGCAAAAATCTATTTAAGCATAAAAATTCAAAAAGAAAAAATAATATAGCACCTTCAACTGCACCACAGACTAAAACAGTTAAATGTGGTCTGTTAAACATTAGGTCTCTCTCTTCTAAGTCCCTCTTGGTAAATGATATAATAATTGATCAACATATTGATTTATTCTGCCTTACAGAAACCTGGTTACAGCAGGATGAATATGTTAGTTTAAATAAGTCAACACCCCCGAGTCACACTAACTGTCAGAACGCTCGTAGCACGGGCCGGGGCGGAGGATTAGCAGCAATCTTCCATTCCAGCTTCTTAATTAATCAAAAACCCAGACAGAGCTTTAATTCATTTGAAAGCTTGACTCTTAGTCTTGTCCATCCAAATTGGAAGTCCCAAAAACCAGTTTTATTTGTTATTATCTATCGTCCACCTGGTCGTTACTGTGAGTTTCTCTGTGAATTTTCAGACCTTTTGTCTGACTTAGTGCTTAGCTCAGATAAGATAATTATAGTGGGCGATTTTAACATCCACACAGATGCTGAGAATGACAGCCTCAACACTGCATTTAATCTATTATTAGACTCTATTGGCTTTGCTCAAAAAGTAAATGAGTCCACCCACCACTTTAATCATATCTTAGATCTTGTTCTGACTTATGGTATGGAAATAGAAGACTTAACAGTATTCCCTGAAAACTCCCTGCTGTCTGATCATTTCTTAATAACATTTACATTTACTCTGATGGACTACCCAGCAGTGGGGAATAAGTTTCATTACACTAGAAGTCTTTCAGAAAGCGCTGTAACTAGGTTTAAGGATATGATTCCTTCTTTATGTTCTCTAATGCCATATACCAACACAGTGCAGAGTAGCTACCTAAACTCTGTAAGTGAGATAGAGTATCTCGTCAATAGTTTTACATCCTCATTGAAGACAACTTCGGATGCTGTAGCTCCTCTGAAAAAGAGAGCTTTAAATCAGAAGTGCCTGACTCCGTGGTATAACTCACAAACTCGTAGCTTATAGCAGATAACCCGTAAGTTGGAGAGGAAATGGCGTCTCACTAATTTAGAAGATCTTCACTTAGCCTGGAAAAAGAGTCTGTTGCTCTATAAAAAAGCCCTCCGTAAAGCTAGGACATCTTTCTACTCATCACTAATTGAAGAAAATAAGAACAACCCCAGGTTTCTTTTCAGCACTGTAGCCAGGCTGACAAAGAGTCAGAGCTCTATTGAGCTGAGTATTCCATTAACTTTAACTAGTAATGACTTCATGACTTTCTTTGCTAACAAAATTTTAACTATTAGAGAAAAAATTACTCATAACCATCCCAAAGACGTATCGTTATCTTTGGCTGCTTTCAGTGATGCCGGTATTTGGTTAGACTCATTCTCTCTGATTGTTCTGTCTGAGTTATTTTCATTAGTTACTTCATCCAAACCATCAACATGTTTATTAGACCCCATTCCTACCAGGCTGCTCAAGGAAGCCCTACCATTATTTAATGCTTCGATCTTAAATATGATCAATCTATCTTTGTTAGTTGGCTATGTACCACAGGCTTTTAAGGTGGCAGTAATTAAACCATTACTTAAAAAGCCATCACTTGACCCAGCTATCTTAGCTAATTATAGGCCAATCTCCAACCTTCCTTTTCTCTCAAAAATTCTTGAAAGGGTAGTTGTAAAACAGCTAACTGATCATCTGCAGAGGAATGGTCTATTTGAAGAGTTTCAGTCAGGTTTTAGAATTCATCATAGTACAGAAACAGCATTAGTGAAGGTTACAAATGATCTTCTTATGGCCTCGGACAGTGGACTCATCTCTGTGCTTGTTCTGTTAGACCTCAGTGCTGCTTTTGATACTGTTGACCATAAAATTTTATTACAGAGATTAGAGCATGCCATAGGTATTAAAGGCACTCCGCTGCGGTGGTTTGAATCATATTTGTCTAATAGATTACAATTTATTCATGTACATGGGGAATCTTCTTCACAGACTAAGGTTAATTATGGAGTTCCACAAGGTTCTGTGCTAGGACCAATTTTATTCACTTTATACATGCTTCCCTTAGGTAGTATTATTAGACGGTATTGCTTAAATTTTCATTGGTACGCAGATGATACCCAGCTTTATCTATCCATGAAGCCAGAGGACACACACCAATTAGCTAAACTGCAGGATTGTCTTACAGACATAAAGACATGGATGACCTCTAATTTCCTGCTTTTAAACTCAGATAAAACTGAAGTTATTGTACTTGGCCCCACAAATCTTAGAAACATGGTGTCTAACCAGATCCTTACTCTGGATGGCATTGCCCTGGCCTCTAGTAATACTGTGAGAAATCTTGGAGTCATTTTTGATCAGGATATGTCATTCAAAGCGCATATTAAACAAATATGTAGGACTGCTTTTTTGCATTTACGCAATATCTCTAAAATCAGAAAGGTCTTGTCTCAGAGTGATGCTGAAAAACTAATTCATGCATTTATTTCCTCTAGGCTGGACTATTGTAATTCATTATTATCAGGTTGTCCTAAAAGTTCCCTAAAAAGCCTTCAGTGAATTCAAAATGCTGCAGCTAGAGTACTGATGGGGACTAGAAGGAGAGAGCATATCTCACCCATATTGGCCTCTCTTCATTGGCTTCCTGTTAATTCTAGAATAGAATTTAAAATTCTTCTTCTTACTTATAAGGTTTTGAATAATCAGGTCCCATCTTATCTTAGGGACCTCGTAGTACCATATCACCCCAATAGAGCGCTTGGCTCTCAGACTGCAGGCTTACTTGTAGTTCCTAGGGTTTGTAAGAGTAGAATGGGAGGCAGAGCCTTCAGCTTTCAGGCTCCTCTCCTGTGGAACCAGCTCCCAATTCAGATCAGGGAGACAGACACCCTCTCTACTTTTAAGATTAGGCTTAAAACTTTCCTTTTTGCTAAAGCTTATAGTTAGGGCTGGATCGGGTGACCCTGAACCATCCCTTAGTTATGCTGCTATAGACGTAGACTGCTGGGGGGTTCCCATGATGCACTGTTTCTTTCTCGTTTTGCTCTGTATGCACCACTCTGCATTTAATCATTAGTGATCGATCTCTGCTCCCCTCCACAGCATGTCTTTTTCCTGGTTCTCTCCCTCAGCCCCAACCAGTCCCAGCAGAAGACTGCCCCTCCCTGAGCCTGGTTCTGCTGGAGGTTTCTTCCTGTTAAAAGGGAGTTTTTCCTTCCCACTGTAGCCAAGTGCTTGCTCACAGGGGGTCGTTTTGACCGTTGGGGTTTTACATAATTATTGTATGGCCTTGCCTTACAATATAAAGCGCCTTGGGGCAACTGTTGTGATTTGGCGCTATATAAAAAACAAATTGAAATTGAATTGAAGAGAACATGTAAATTTCCACAGTCATTGATGATATGGGGCTGCATGTCAGGTAAAGGCACTGGGGAGATGGCTGTCATTACATCATCAATAAATGCACAAGTTTATGTTGATATTTTGGACAATTGAAAGGATGTTTGGGGATGATGAAATCATTTTTCAAGATGATAATGCATCTTGCCATAGAGCAAAAACTGCAAAAACATTCCTTGCAAAAAGACACATAGGGTCAATGTCAATGAGCAGATCTGATTTGATGCAGGTGTTAATTTGGGGGATGAAAATTTACAGGGTGATTCCATAATTTTTTCCTCAGAATTGAGTGATTCCATATTTTTTTCCTCTGCTTGGTCTAAAAAAGTAACCGTTACTGACTGCCACAATCTTTTTTTCTTTATTTCTTATAGTGTTTCTTAAAGCCAGAAAGTTGCCATTTGAAATGACTTTAGTTTTGTGTCATGTCTGTGATCTGCTTTTTTCCTACAAAATTAAACAACTGAATGAACATCCTCTGAGGCCGGTGATTCCATAATTTTTGCCAGGGGTTGTATTACACAAAAGATACAAGCTTAAACTGCATGTAAGGAACAAATTTGTAGAAGTATGAGAATTTTTTTGTGGTTTTGAACAAAGTGAATGTGTTACTGTGGCTTTACTATCAGTCCTGCTACAAACCCTGCTGAGTGTTGACACAAATGTGCATGTTTTTGGTGTGCTGAGGAAACCCACAGGGCCACTGGGAGAAATGCAAACGCCACAGAAAAAGAAACTGATGGAACCAATTTCACATCTTATTTTGCTGCGAAGCCGTACTAACCACCATGCTTCCATTGAAACTGGGTAACTGAATTGAACACAAAATATACTCTAAAAACTAACAATATATGAAGTTAACTGAAAAGTAATTGAACTGAAAATGAAGCTAAATGAATTTAAAAAGAAAGAAACTAAGAATATGAGCTTAACTGAATATAAAGCTAACTCAAATGCAAGTGACATTGAAAACTAGAAATATGAAGCTAATAGAAGGTAAAGCTAACTAAATATTTAAGAATTAATAAAATAAAGCTAAAGAAATATTAAAGCTAGAAAAATGCAAAGCTAACTGAATATTTAAAAAGCTAAGAATATGAAGTTAACTTAATAAAGCTAAATAAGTGTAAAACTAACCAAATATAAAGCTGTGTTGATATACTAACTCACACTCTGTAAATATAACTGAAAATAATACAAATTAATATTAAAAACTAGGCCAAACTAGGACTCTATATAAGATGGCAGAAATTAAATGTAATTAACAGGTTGTGCAGTAAATTAGATGGTAAAGTGCGGAAAAGCAAGGAGAGTGTTGAGAAGGTAGAGGGGATTTTTTTTTAAGGAGCTAATGAATGAAGAAAGTGAGAGAGAAAATGCTGGATGATGGAGAGTAAATCAGGTAGTGCAACAGATTAAGGATGAAGTGAGGGCAGCTATGAAGACAGTGAAGATTGGAAAGGCAGTCCCGATGATATTCCAGTGGAGGCATTGAAATGTCTAGGAGAGATGGCAGTGAAGTTTCTAACCAGATTGTTTAATAAAATCTTGGAAAGTGAGAGGATGCCTGAGGAGTGGAGATGAAATGTGCTGGTTCCTATTTTTAAGAACATGGGTAATGTCCAGAGCTGAAATAAACACAAAGGCATAAAGTTGATCAGCCACAGCATGAAGTTATGGGAAACAGCAGTAGAAGCTAGGCTTACAAAACGTTTGAAGATCTGTGAGCAGTAATATGGTTTCATGCTGAGAAAGAGCACTACAGATGCAGTGTTTGCTCTGAGAATACTAATGGAGAAGTATAGCGAAAGCCAGAAGGAGTTACATTGTGTGTTTGTGGATTTAGAGAACGCTTATGACAGGGTGCCAAGAGATGAGTTGTAGTACTGTATGAGGAAGTCTGGAGTGGCAGAGAAGGATCTGAGGGTATAGTGCAGGACATGTACAAGGCTAGTGTCACAGCTGTGAGATGCACAGTTGGAATGACAGACTCATTCAAAATGGAGGTGGGATAACACCAAGGATCAGCTCTGAGTCCTTTCTTGGTCGCAATGGTGATGAACAGGTTGACAGATGAGATCAGGTAGAAGTTTCCATGGACTATGATGTTAGCAGCAGGTTGAGTCTTGCCTGGAGAGGTGGAGATATGTTCTGGTTGCATTTTTGAGGTATTCAACGTCAACATGGACTTCCTCATCAAGGACCCCTCAGAGTGGGAGGATGACCAGTCGTAGCAGGTCCTGGATAACATTGCTACTGTCCATGATGGTTCTGAGCGAGGAGTTGAACTTATCCAGGATTACAATTAGATCCTAATGAAGGATGAACAGCAGCGCTAATACCTGCTGCAAGTTGTTGAGTAGCATTGACGTCAATTCCTGGAGATGAAGAAAATCGGAACCAACGCCACTCCCCATGACTGTTTGTTTGTTTTCATCAGATAGGTGGACAGTGATCTCTACTACTTTTTTTTATCTCTCCTGTATGGTTAATTAAAGGAGAAAGAATTGTTGTTTCAATTTGTATTTCATTTGTGAACAGGTACATTCCTATTGCTGGTTTGCACTAATATGCTCAACCATTGCAATTTCCACCCCGCATGCGGTAGTGGTTAGAATAGTCATATCAGAATAAAATTTTGCACAAAACATTTTCTCAAGATGAACAATTTTCTCAGGAAGCACCTTAAGAAAGTCACATTTTTAATTTTGGCATACTGAAGAGGACCACCCTAATGTGATGGAAACAAGTGATCTGCTGTGGCGATCCTTAACGGGAGCAGCCAAAACAAGAAAAAGAAATGACTGGCAGTGACATGACATGTTCACAAGCTAAAGGCTGCAACCTTGGCATTACAGAGGTCAATTTGGAGAAATATGGTCATAAAGGCTTGTTAATGGTGCATGTTTGTCTCACTTCTCTGATTTTTGTCAGCGGCTGAGGAACAGACATAAGACTATCTTGAGCTTGAAAATAATCCAAAGTAATTATTTAATAAAAAAAAAAATACTACAGGGTTATTTGGTTATTTATTATTTGTGTTTTCAGGTTTCACTATATCGTTCTGAAGCAGAGGTTTCTGGAAGCTTTGTGCGTAAATAACGCCATTTCTGCTGCCGAGGACCCTCAGAATGTACGTAAGATGAATGAGGTAGCGTAGCAGCAATAAAGTCAGCAGTGCCCACTAAGGCTGTTCATGTTATATAGTGAAAAAATAAGTTGTGAGAGACTTCGGGCCACATGTTGTTTTTGTTCCACTTGGGGTTTTATTATTGGGGTTTTGAACTCAATCAGATAAGATTTCGAGGTCCCCCAGAGTGACACATTTTCCTCTCCCTCCGCTGGCAAGGCAACGTCACCCTAATGGGGGAAGACACTGATACCATTATTTTTCTTTTACAAGCACATGTGATGGCTGAGGTGATGATCTAGTCGTTAAGGTGTTGGGCTTGAGTCCAGAAGATCATGGGTTCAGATCCCTGCCTGACTGGAAAATCACAAAGGGCCCTTGGGCAAGGTCTTTAATCCCCTGTTGCTCCCGGTGTGTGGTGAGCGCCTTGTATGGCAGCACCATGACATTGGGGTGAATGTGAGGCATAATTGTAAAGCGCTTTGAGCGTCTGATGCAGATGGAAAAGCGCTATATAAATGCAGTCCATTTACCATTTATGGCTTCTAATCGCAAAAAGTGGTGGTTGATTGGTCAACCAGAGGAGAACATTACTGGAATTACTAGATTACTACATTGGTTGTTTGGGGAAAATTGTTGCTTTGTGGGGGACCCCTAAACAATGTCCGATTACAATCAAATTTGGCACAGATCTTTTATTTTATTAGTGGAACAAGAATAATGTGTGGCCCAAAAGATTTTGTAACATTTTGAACAGGTCTAGTGCCCACAGGGCCGACATAAGACTTACTTCTTCTTACAGCTGGAGCTCACAATGCAGGAGGCGGTCAAGTGCCTTCACAGTCTGGAGGAGTTCTGCCCCACAAAGGAGGACTACAGCAAACTGTGTTTGCTCCTCACCCTACCACGCCTCACCCACCACTCAGAGTTCAAAGATTGGAACCCTAGCACGGCACGCGTCCACTGCTTCGAGGAAGCTTGCACCATGGTAGCAGAGTTCATCCCCGCAGACAGAAAGCTGAGCGAGGCGGGATTCAGGGCGAGTGGGAACCGCCTCTTCCAGCTGCTCATCAAAGGGATCCTTTACGAGTGCTGTGTGGAGTTCTGCCAGGTACCTGTCTCGGTAGCATAAAAAGGCTGCGGTTACGTGATCGACCTTGTAAGTTTGGACATTAGTATGTACAGTTTGAAGTACTGTAGCATGACTCAAAAAGGTTGATTTCAATGGAAATTTTGTATAGAAAGACTTTGGTGATTAGGGTTGCAGAATTCCAGGAATTTTCAAAGTTGGAAATTTTATATGGGAATGAACAGGAATTAACTGGAAATTTGCAAAACTACAAATCAACCTATAACAACAAACTTAAATGTAATTGGGAGCGGGGGGGGGGGGGGGACTATCTTGCAACATAATCCTGGTTAAAACAACCAGATTTAATGCAAATGCAGTTGACTTCCTACCTTGCACTGTGCATTCCTCAATCACATGCACACAGCATACTACTTACTGCAGGGCTGTTGAAACCACACCCCCTACATGCACTGTGCATTCTTCCATCACATGCACAGATAATTTCTAGAATTCTGCACACTACATCTAGTCAACATGTTTATGTTTATGTATATATGATACTTTTTGTATAAATTATCTCAAATGTGGAAAGTTTACCACACGGAATGACCGCGGTGTTAATATCATAATTAACAAAATTGTGTTTGCAACTGTTGCAGCTGGAGTGAACATATCTGAATAATTTGCATGCTAGATACTTACAGTGATTGTTCTGATATCTTCTCATCCTTCCCACTTTGTCAAAATGTTGACAAAACTGGTTGAAATCACTCAACCAGGCCGATATCACCAGGCTGAAATCACTCAGGTTGACCCAGGCCGAAATCGCCAAGCTGAAATCACTCAACCAGGCTGATATCACCAGGCTGAAATCACTCAGCCAGGCTGATATCACCAGGCTGAAATCACTGAACCAGGCCGATATCACTCACGCCGAATTCAGCATAGGATGATTCCACCGGTCAGTGTATCGTTATTGGCGCTCAAAGATCCATATCAAGCAGACTCTAATCTTGACCATGTCCTGCCAACTCACAAGACTTCTCCAAGGCAGCACCATGACTTAATAAGTTGAACACGATTCATAACGATTGAACCAAGAACCACCATGATATAACACGCTAAAAACCAGACAGCCCTCATATTGTATAGTCTTACTGCACGATTATCCAAAAATGCCCAGGATTGTCTTAAAGATGGCAAGACTGCAGGATGACTGCTAAAAGATTTGTAAAATTCCATGACCATGTCAAACCTTTTTCAAGTCCAGAAAAGGCATGAAGGCTGATTAGGCAAAGTCCCATGAGCTGTCCATGGCATGTGGAGTTCCACCTGCTGGCTTGATTTATTATCCTCCTTTGTCACATTTTCTCATCCTGGTCTCTAAATGTTTGCCTTAGTGCTCTCAGAATCTCTGTCAATTTGGTATCCTAGAGGCTGGCCTTGAACAGAACATGTGCCTTCAGCATTGAAATCAATGTCATTGAGACTTTCTGCTCCTGTTTTGCAGAGTAAAGCAACCGGTGAGGAGATCACAGAGGGTGAGGTGTTGCTCGGCGTGGATTTGCTTTGTGGGAATGGTTGCGATGAACTGGATTTGTCGCTGCTATCCTGGCTGCAGAACCTCTCTCCCAGTACCTTCACATGCGCCTTCCAGCAGAAGACCCTCAGCATCCATGTAGACCGGCTTTTGAAGCCCAACAAGGCCAACCATGCTGATCTCCTCACTCCGTTAATCAACCGTCTGTCTCCTTGCGCTGCCTCACCCTTCCGCCAGAGGCCCCATTCAGCCGACACCTACATGTCCAGATCGCTCAACCCGGTACTGGATGGTCTATCCCATGGTCTGGCAGCTCAGGATAAGAGATGCATGGAGGGAAATGTAAAGTCTTCCCTCAGTCGGAGTCTAGTGGAGAACAATCTTCATCAGCAGGATGATTCTCCTGAGAGGTACGAGTCAAAGGTGAAGCACAGCTGACACAAATGATTAATTAGTACAGTTCATTATGTGCAGTTGAACTGGAATTAGAGCTTATGATATTTATACCCAACATTGTTACATCATCATGGAATGGTTGACTACTGATATGCCATGTAAAGCCCTTTTCACACCGGGGCTGCTCCCAGTTGCTTCCTGTGGTGTCATGACGATGCAGGAATATCTGCGTCAGGTGCGTGCAGCAGGGGGCAGAGAGGAGGTGAGAACGCAGCCTGCAGGTTCTCTGCACAGAGAAGTCAGAGTGCACAGTTTGGCTGCAGACAGACTGTGCACTTTGACCTCTCTTCTACTTTATATTTGTTCTTGTGCAGAGCTGCAGGGCTGCACTCTGAGTTCTGATATAGTTTATCTTTCCTCCTTTGACCGCGGGATGCGCGGGCACGTGAGCGAGCCGTCCATAAGCAAATGTGGAGATGTCTGGAGTTCTACTTGATGTTGACCTGTCCTGTCTCAGGACTTATGTCCTTTTTTGTCCTTTTTTTAACTATGATGTGAGAGTTTGAGCAGAGAACAAGGAACTAATGCCTGCAGCCAGACATTTTTTTCTTTTAATTGTTCACATGTGCGTGCGTGAATGAACGTCCATGAGTGGACTAGAGATGTCCGGACTTTTAACTGGATATTTCTGGCAATCAGTCTGTGAGCAGGACTTTTATGGATTTTATTTAAACACATTTGTGAGAGAAGAAGCTGCTGCTGTCTCACAGTGCCTCTCTTCGTCAGACAGCTCCACACGGAGGAGGAGCTGAGCTGCAATCAGCATTTTTTTTCTGTGGTCTTTTTTTTTTTTTCTTTTTTTTTTCAGCGTGTAGTTTCTACTGCATTAAGTACATGGTATAAAAACAATCCTGCGTGATTTATACTGCGGGAACAATGGAACACAGCAGGAATAATAAATTGGCTTCCGAGTCATACTTGGTAACGCCTCTTTGCCCCGACTTGCGCTGGAACCACTTCCTTTCTGCATCTAGCACAGAACGCCAAAAGTGCCCGGTTTGCTTCCTCCTTTGCACCCCTCATGCTGTTGTGGCGCCGAGCTGCATCATCTCGGCACTGAGTTGCTTCCACACGGTGTTGTCATAATGACACACGACGCAACCGGGAGCACCCCCGGTGTGAAAGGGGCTTTAAAGACAATGCTAACTGCTTTTAGCATTAGCATACTGTTTGTAGACACGCATGAGTGGTTAGGATTAGAATATGTAGTCACGCTAACTGCCGTTGACACAGGTGGCCTGTGCGCCCGAGGTCACATTAGCATGACCGCATATGCTAACTGCTATTTCATGACTGCACATGTTGTTACAGTTAGCATTTTCTTTACTGTACCGATCTGTTGTCAGCTGCAACATTTCGACATAATGATCTCTGGCAGCAGCACCACGTGAATTTTTGGGAGAAGACCCAGGACACGCTGGAGGGACTACATCTCTCGGCTGGCTTGGGAACGCCTTGGGGTTCCCCCAGAGGAGCTGGGGGAGGTGTGTGTGGATCGGGAGGTCTGGGCGGCTTTGCTTGAGCTGCTGCCCCCGCGACCCGACTCCGGATAAAGCGGAAGAAAATGGATGGATGGATGGATGCTTTGGAACACCCTACACATTCTGTGTAAAATTCTACCTGAAGAGGGGGTGGGCAGATACACAAGCACAGCCAACATTATGTACGTTGACATGCCCACCCCATCCATATATTTCAATAAAGTGTCTGATTTCATCACAAATAAAATATAAATCAGAAATGCCTCAACTGTTTAGTGCCAGACAGTGCCTACATCTGTTCCGCCATGTGTGCAACTCGTACTGCCAACTCTCAGATTAATGTCATTGTCATGTGACTACTGCCGGCACACACTGATGACATCGTCACAGGTAAGACCTGTAATCCATGAGGAAAAACATGATGAAAACTCATTATTTTTTGCTTTTTACAATGTGTTGGGGTCACAAAATTAATTTATTTTAGGGTGGCTGTTTGATCACCTGTAATCATAATTTTAAAAAATCATTTACAGTGGACTTTTAACCAATTTTCATTGAAAAAGGTGGTGGGCAGATTTCAACATGCATGAAGATACTGTAATCTTGAGTTCCCCAAACCTGGACTCTCGCATTGCTGTAAGTGTAAAACCACAAGTGTTTCGAAGGCCCTCTCCTCATAGGGGCCCTACGAAGACTGTTCCCATTCTGTCCTCCCACTGTGACACTCCTGATCTCTGGTATTGATCGTGATACAACGATCCATATTCCGAAAGCTGGAAAGTCCCACAAAGTGTTACTTAAAAAGTAGAGAAGCTTGAATCTTCGACTGGACTGGGTTGCTTGACGTGAGGACGTTTCGCTTCAAATCACAGAAGCTTCCTCAGCTAAAATTCTTGCTCTGGTAGTCTGACTTCTGTCTTGACTCTTGTAGAGAAGAATAAACCAGAAGCCAACAAAAGCTGGAGTTTTTTAACCTAACCAGACCCCACCTACCGAGAGGCAGACTGCTATAGGCTAGTGACTAAACAATAGCTCTAATTAGCACCTATTGTGCTCTAGTTAGCACCTTCCTAATGACAGGGTAGCTGTCCCTCCTAATGATGGGACGGACCCTCCCCTGATGGCTCCCTTGACGACTCTCTCCTGATGACGTGAATGACTCATTACCATGAACAAAAGAGTAAAACTGCTTTGACCTGAGTACCCCATTGTAAACAGGGGATAAAGCGTGTCTGAGACCCGCTCTGCAGTTAAGGCTGAGTTTCAACTGTTTTACAAAGAATGCTCCCTTGACACCTCTCTCCTTACTTAAAAACTCATATTTTATGAAAGGCTTTCAGGCTCCTCTCCTGTGGAACCAGCTCCCAATTCAGATCAGGGAGACAGACACCCTCTCTACTTTTAAGATTAGGCTTAAAACTTTCCTTTTTGCTAAAGCTTATAGTTAGGGCTGGATCAGGTGACCCTGAACCATCCCTTAGTTATGCTGCTATAGACTTAGACTACTGGGGGGTTCCCATGATGCACTGAGTGTTTCTTTCTCTTTTTGCTCTGTATGCACCACTCTGCATTTAATCATTAGTGATTGATCTCTGCTCCCCTCCACAGCATGTCTTTTTCCTGGTTCTCTCCCTCAGCCCCAACCAGTCCCAGCAGAAGACTGCCCCTCCCTGAGCCTGGTTCTGCTGGAGGTTTCTTCCTGTTAAAAGGGAGTTTTTCCTTCCCACTGTTGCCAAGTGCTTGCTCACAGGGGGTCGTTTTGACCGTTGGGGTTTTTCCATAATTATTGTATGGCCTTGCCTTACAATATAAGGCGCCTTGGGGCAACTGTTTGTTGTGATTTGGCACTATATAAATAAAATTGATTTGATTTGAAAGCTGAAGGCTCTGCCTCCCATTCTACTTTTAAAAACCCTAGGAACTACAAGTAAGCCTGCAGTCTGAGAGCGAAGCGCTCTATTGGGGTGATATGGTACTAAGAGGTCCCTAAGATAAGATGGGACCTGATTATTCAAAACCTTATAAGTAAGAAGAAGAATTTTAAATTCTATTCTAGAATTAATAGGAAGCCAATGAAGAGAGGCCAATATGGGTGAAATATGCTCTCCTAGTCCCCGTCAGTACTCTAGCTGCAGCATTTTGAATTAACTGAAGGCTTTTCAGAGAACTTTTAGGACAACCTGATAATAATGAATTACAATAATCCAGCCTAGAGGAAATAAATGCATTAATTAGTTTTTCAGCATCACTCTGAGACAAGACCTTTCTAATTTTAGAGATATTGCACAAATGTAAAAAAGCAGTCCTACATATTTGTTTAATATGCGCATTGAAGGACATATCCTGATCAAAAATGACTCCAAGATTTCTCACAGTATTACTAGAGGTCAGGGTAATGCCATCCAGAGTAAGGATCTGGTTAGACACCATGTTTCTAAGATTTGTGGGGCCAAGTACAATAACTTCAGTTTTATCTGAATTTTAAAAGCAGGAAATTAGAGGTCATCCATGTCTTTATGTCTAAGACATTCCTGCAGTTTAACTAATTGGTGTGTGTCCTCTGGCTTCATGGATAGATAAAGCTGGGTATCATCTGCGTAACAATTAAAATTTAAGCAATGCTTTCTAATAATACTGCCTAAGGGAAGCATGTATAAAGTGAATAAAATTGGTCCTAGCACAGAACCTTGTGGAACTCCATAATTAACCTTAGTCTGTGAAGAAGACTCTCCATTTACATGAACAAATTGTAATCTATTAGATAAATATGATTCAAACCACTGCAGTGCAGTGCCTTTAATACCTATGGCATGCTCTAATCTCTGTAATAAAATTTTATGGTCAACAGTATCAAAAGCAGCACTGAGGTCTAACAGGACAAGCACAGAGATGAGTCCACTGTCTGAGGCCATAAGAAGATCATTTTTAACCTTCATTAATGCTGTTTCTGTACTATGATGAATTCTGAAACTCTTCAAATAGACCATTCCTCTGCAGATGATCAGTTAGCTGTTTTACAACTACCCTTTCAAGAATTTTTTAGAGGGTTGGAGATTGGCCTATAATTAGCTAAGATAGCTGGGTCAAGTGATGGCTTTTTAAGTAATGGTTTAATTACTGCCACCTTAAAAGCCTGTGGTACATAGCCAACTAATAAAGATAGATTGATCATATTTAAGATCGAAGCATTAATTAATGGTAGGGCTCCCTTGAGCAGCCTGGTAGGAATGGGGTCTAATAGACATGTTGATGGTTTGGAGGAAGTGACTAATGAAAATAAGTCAGACAGAACAATCGGAGAGAAAGAGTCTAACCAAATACCAGCATTACTGAAAGCAGCCAAAGATAACGATATGTCTTTAGGATGGTTATGAGTAATTTTTTCTCTAATAGTTAAAATTTTATTAGCAAAGAAAGTCATGAAGTCGTTACTAGTTAAAGTTAAAGGAATACTCGGCTCAATAGAGCACTGACTCTTTGTCAGCCTGGCTACAGTGCTGAAAAGAAACCTGGGGTTCTTATTTTCTTCAATTAGTGATGAGTAGTAAGATGTCCTAGCTTCACGGAGGGCTTTTTTATAGAGCAACAGACTCTTTTTCCAGGCTAAGTGAAGATCTAAATTAGTGAGACGCCATTTCCTCTCCAACTTACGGGTTATCTGCTTTAAGCTGCGAGTTTGAGTTATACCACGGAGTCAGGCACTTCTGATTTACAGCATCCAAAGTTGTGCTCAATGAGGATGTAAAACTATTGACGAGATAATCTATCTCACTCTCAGAGTTTAGGTAGCTACTCTGCACTGTGTTGGTATATGGCATTGGAGAACATAACAAAGAAGGAATCATATCCTTAAACCTAGTTACAGCACTTTCCGAAAGACTTCTACTGTAATGAAACTTATTCCCCACTGCTAGGTAGTCCATTAAAGTAAATATTAAGAAATGATCAGACAGAGGGGGGTTTTCAGGGAATACTGTTAAGTCTTCAATTTCCATACCATAAGTCAAAACAAGATCTAAAGTATGATTAAAGTGGTGGGTGGACTCATTTACATTTTGAGCAAAGCCAATTGAGTCTAATAATAGATTAAATGCAGTGTTGAGGCTGTCATTCTCAGCATCTATGTGGATGTTAAAATCGCCCAATTATCTTATCTAAGCTAAGCACTAAGTCAGACAATAGGTCTGAAAATTCACAGAGAAACTCACAGTAACAACCAGGTGAAGGATAGATAACAACAAATAAAACTGGTTTTTGGGGCTTCCAATTTGGATGGACAAGACTAAGAGTCAAGCTTTCAAATGAATTAAAGCTCTGTCTGGGTTTTTGATTAATTAATAAGCTGAAGTGGAAGATTGCTGCTAATCCTCCCCCTCGGCCCGTCCTACGAGCATTCTGACAGTTAGTGTGACTCGGGGGTGTTGACTCATTTAAACTAACATATTCATCCTGCTGTAACCAGGTTTCTGTAAGGCAGAATAAATCAATATATTGATAAATTATTATATCATTTACTAACAGGGACTTAGAATAGAGAGACCTAATGTTTAATAGACCACATTTAACTGTTTTAGTCTGTGGTGCAGTTGAAGGTGCTATATTATTTTTTCTTTTTGAATTTTTATGCTTAAATAGATTTTTACTGGTTGTTGGTGGTCTGGGAGCAGGCACCGTCTCTACAGGGATGGAGTAATGAGGGGATGGCAGGGGGAGAGAAGCTGCAGAGAGGTGTGTAAGACTACAACTCTGCTTCCTGGTCCCAACCCTGGGTAGTCACGGTTTGGAGGGTTTAATAAAATTGGCCAGATTTCTAGAAATGAGAGCAGCTCCATCCATAGTGGGATGGATGCCGTCTCTCCTGACAAGACCAGATTTTCCCCAGAAGCTTTGCCAATTATCTATGAAGCCCACCTCATTTTTTGGACACCACTCAGACAGCCAGCAATTCAAGGAGAACATGCGGCTAAACATGTCACTCCCGGTCCGATTGGGGAGGGGCCCAGAGAAAACTACAGAGTCCGACATTGTTTTTGCAAAGTTACACACCGATTCAATATTAATTTTAGTGACCTCCAATTGGCGTAACCGGGTGTCATTACTGCCGACGTGAATTACAATCTTACCGAATTTACGCTTAGCCTTAGCCAGCAGTTTCAAATTTCCTTCAGTGTCGCCTGCTCTGGCCCCTGGAAGACAATTGACTATGGTTGCTGGTGTCGCTAACTTCACATTTCTCAAAACAGTCGCCAATAACCAGAGTTTGTTCCTCGGCGGGTGTGTCGGGAAGTGGGGAAAAACGGTTAGAGATGTGGACGGGTTGGTGGTGTACAGGGGGCTTCTGTTTAGGGCTACGCTTCCTCCTCACAGTCACCTAGCTGGCCTGCTTTCCCTTCTGCTCTGGATCTGCTGGGGGACAGCTAACGGCGGCTAAGCTACCTTGGTCCGCACCGACTACAGGGGCCTGGCTAGCTGTAGGATTTTCCATGGTGCAGAGCCGAGTCTCCAATTCGCCCAGCCTGGCCTCCAAAGCTACGAATAAGCTACACTTATTACAAGTACCATTACTGTTACAGGAGGCCGAGGAATAACTAAACATTTCACACCCAGAGCAGAGAAGTGCAGGAGAGACAGTAGAAGCCGCCATGCTAAATCGGCTAAGAGCTAGTAGGTGCGCTAAGCTAGCAGATTCCTAAAAACACACAAAGTGAATAATGTGTAAATAATTTAGAGGTGATTCAGCAGAGGGAGTGCTTTAGTTAAGGCACGTGAAGATTACACTGCAAAACAAATCGTTATCTAGTTATCTAGGTCAATCTAACTATGCAGATTAAACAGCTAACAGATACAGCAAAACACCGCTGTGCTCCGGAACAGGAAGTGATACAATACCGCAGTGAGAGCCAACCACCAGTAGAGTCACCAGTTTTCACGCCTGTCGGTTGCGTCATTCGCCTGTGGGCAGGCTTTGAGTGAGCACTGGTCCACCCCCCTCGTCGGGTTTTCATTGTCAGGGAAATGGCTGAGCGATTGGAGCAGTGCTGAATCAAATTTTTCCAGAAACTGTGAGAGACAGCCAGGTGGAAACCATTCGGAAGATTCAGACGGCTTTCGGTGAGGATACTCTGGGCGTCACACAGATTAAGGAGCATTACAACCGGATTAAACACATCCCACAGCGGCGGAGGGAGCGCCGCTCCGAGCGGCCATCGACAGGCTGAAACGACCAGATCATTTCCAAAGTGAAGGCTGTGTTGATCCGGGACGTCATCTGACTACCAGAGAAATTGCAGAAGAGGTGGACATCAGCACTTTTGCGGCACATGCCACTGTTGACGGAGCTGCAATGGTGCACAACAAACACCTCCGTGTTGGAAGTCTCACAGGACATGTGACATGCCCAGCTGTTACACAATTTCTCGGATACTCACTCGACTGAAAAGCCACCGAAAGCCATCTGAATCTTCCGAATGGTTTCCAACATGGAGGTGTTTGTTGTGCGCCATGAGCGGCTCCGTCCCAACGCGCAAATTCCTCCGCACGTCTTTCATTACAAAATCTCCTGTAACAGTGGAATGTGCTGCAAAAGTGCTGATGTCCACATTTTCTGCGATTTCTCTGGTAGTCACACGATGTGCCGGATCAACACAGCCTTCACTTTGGAAATGATCTGGTCGTTTCAGCCTGTCGATGGCCGCTTGGAGCGTGGCGCACCCTCCGCCGGTGTGGGCTTTCTTTAATCCGGTTGTAATGGTCCTTAATCTGTGTGATGCCGATAGAATCTTCACCAAAAGCCATCTGAATTTTGCGAATGGTTTCCACCTGGCTGTCTCACACAGTTTCTGAAAAAATTTTCATGGAGCAAAGCGGCAGTCGCTCAGCCATTTCCCTGACGATGAAAATCCGACGAGGGGGCTGGACCAGTGCTCACTCAAAGCCTGCCCACAGGCAAATGACGCAACCGACAGGCATGAAAAAACTCACACATGCGCAGGAACGTTCAAGCTTGGCTGATGCAAGCGCACGATTCAAATCCATATAGTTTTTGAAAAAAATAAAAAGTTTCGTTACTTTTTGGACAGACCTCATAAATAATCCTAAATTCTCTTTAATCTAGGCAACCTCCATGTTTTCAGCAATTTTTGCTAATACCAGTTCATTATTACAACATGACAAATTAGATTTTTTAAAAATTATTTTAAAATGTCCTTTTATGGCGGGGGGATTTTATGCTAGGCCAGAATAGACATTTACACCAAGTTTCAGTTCATTAGCATTCAATTAACCCATATTTTACACAAGAGCAATCAGAGATTTCTGACGTCCGCCAGTCCGGATCACCTCCAAAATTCAGTGGAGTTCTCCATGCCCTACATAAAGTGTAATCTTGATCCAGATTCCGGATCACCTCCAAAATTTCATAAATTCTTCTGTGGCCTAATATCTATCTGTGGTGAAAATTTCATGAAAATCCGTATAGTAGTTTTGACGTAATCCTGCTAACAGACAGTCATATAAACGCTGTTGATTTTATTACATCCTTGGCAGACGTAATAAATAAACAAATTCTATCAGAAGTAAGCAAATGTGTTTGTGGAAAGAACAGTTTGAGGCTGTGGTAATCATGTTTTTAAATAAATGTGAACCATTACATGTTCCATACTATCTTCTTATTGTGAGAACTACAGTGGAAAGAACCTGAAAATTATTGGTATTCTTATTCTTGACTGAAGTATACATAGACATTTTTAAAATATGCATTGGACTTTCTTCTTGTCTTTTTTTTTTTTTACATTGTAACTAATTTAGTACAAACTGGTAAATCTATTGCTGCTGTCTGTAGGAAGCACCCACAGATGCTGGATGGCCCCACACGACCCCCCCTGACCCCTGGTAGAGACGGTGGACCACCGTGCTGCAAAGAAACAATTGAGGTAATGAGAATGTTTCTGAGCACAATGGTAAGAATATTTGCATGAGTTGGAAAAATTGAACATACTGACGAGGCACAGCTGCATCTTTATATTGAAAGGAGGCAGCTGAAGTAATTCAGGCATCTGGTGAGGATGCTCCCTGGTCGTCTCCTTAGGGAGGTCTTCCAGGCATGTCCAACAGGGAGCAGGTCCACGATCCAGAACATGCTCGGGGGGATTAGATT
The DNA here is from genome assembly GCF_902500255.1 of Thalassophryne amazonica. Classification (NCBI taxonomy): domain Eukaryota; kingdom Metazoa; phylum Chordata; class Actinopteri; order Batrachoidiformes; family Batrachoididae; genus Thalassophryne; species Thalassophryne amazonica. The sequence goes on from NC_047112.1 coordinate 54,315,852, forward strand.
TCCCAGATAGCTTGGAAATGCCTCTGGATCCCCGGAAGAGTTAGAGGACTTTGCCAAGCATAGGGAAGCATGGCCTGAGCTGCTTGGTTTACTGCCAATGTAACCTGAACTTGGATAAGTGGCAGAAAATGATTGAATGAATACTGATATAGCAAAAAAACCACATTGAGTATTAATAATCTTCAAATGCACTTTACAAAATTCTAGAGTGTCTGAAACATTTGTACCGGATAGTTATTCGTTGGTTCAAGGTTCTCGGTGTGCTGGATCCTATCCCAGCAGCAGGGGCGAGCATAAGATTAGATTCTTGCAGGAACTGTGCTACTCAAAAAAAAAAAAAAAAAAAAAAATCCCACCTCACGTCACACGCTTGCATCATATTAAAGATATTAAAGACTGCTCTTTTCTGACCTTGAGATTCTTAAATTCTGTGCATGTCATTGAGCGCATGATGTATGATGTTGGACACAGTGTCATTTTTGGCAAAATATTTATTTTCAGGTGATGTGGGGGAAATAACATCAGAACAACAACAACAGAACAACGGCAGCATCATTAAACAATGCAACTATCTTCTTTTTTTCCTGAAAATAACAGAAAAGGAAAATGTACTGCCACCTGCTGGTGAGACAGAGTAATGCTAGTGCAGGCTTTTTGATTGCTTCCAGGGTTCTGCTGATGCTTTTTATTTGAGCACACAAACGATAACATTTGTCCAGCGCACTAAAATATACTTCTTCAGCACAATAGGGGCGGCACATTCTGTTGATGATTTTCATGTTTTCATCAAATTTACATTTATTTCTGAGAAATTTGCTTGAAAATTAAAAGGGCTTGTGTTGTGTGCAGGGGTGAAAGTTGCTCTTTCGAGGTGTGCCCCTGCGTACCGGCTGTAGATGATTGTATATTTCTTCTCAGTATGGCGTACCGCTGTGTTCCGGCTTACTTTCATCCCTGCCCAGCAGTCATAGGGCTTGAGCTGTAGAGGAGATCGAAACAATATAATAAGCTTTGTCCACATTAACTACTCACTCACTCATCTTCAACCTCTTACTCTGATGAAGGGTCACAAGGGGCTGGAGCCTATCCCAGCAGTCATCGGGCGTGAGGTGGGGTACATCTGGACAGGACGCCAGTCTGTTGCAGGGCCACATATAAACAAACAAACACATTCACACCCGCACACACAGACTTACGGACAATTTAAAGTTTCCAGTCCACCTAACTTGCATGTCTTTGGATGTGGGAGAAAGCCGGAACACCCGGAGAGAACCCACACAACCACGGGAAGAACATGCAAACTCCACACAGAAAGGCCACAGGGGGGAATCAAATGCATGACCTTTTTGCTGTGAGGCAACAGTACTAACCAGTAAGCCACCATGCTGCCCCCAAATTAACTAATCATTTTCAGAATTATTTGATTTGTGGGAAGCATATTGCCCAAGTGGTCAGTGCACTTGCTTTTAAAACAGAAGGTTCCTGGATCAAGACCACCCGTGTCCATTCTCCATGTAATATGGAGTTGTGTCAGGGAGGGTATCCATTGTAAAACTTGTGCCAAATCAATATGCAGATCCATATCATATCTGCTGTGGTGACCACAAATACAAAAGTGAGAAGCTGGAGAAAAAAAAACAAAACGCTAGTTCTTGAAAAATGTAAGTTTAAAAAAACTTTTTACAAAACCTGCTGAAAATAATGGTACTAACCAGGAATATACCATTACAGATCTGTAAAGAGACAAGATTTTTTATCTTTTATTATAATTTTTTTAATACACTGTGTCATGTTGTTGAGTACCCTTCTATTTGATATTCCAGTGGGTCATCTGGTGGGTCATCTGGTTGATCAAACTGAATTAATTTCATAAATGTCTGACTGTTAACGGCCTCCTGTGGTCAGTTTGACACTTTCGGGGTTGTCTTCTCTCCAAGGAGACATGAGTGCAGATTTAAGAGATATAAACGGGTTAACCTTCAGCTTCCTCATACCTGTGCCCTCATCAATCCTGTCCCACTTCTGGGATGAGGAGTAAGGGTGGAGGTCAGGGACAACAGAGGCACATAATCTGGTTTTGATATGCGATCACACCCACTTGGACCGTCTGGCTCTGTCATTGCTCATCTTTATGCATCCCAGGTTCCATCTAGACGAGCAAAGTAGTTTGAGATTGGATCGTTTTGTATGTGTGTGTGCGCATGCACAGTGTGATATGTGGTTTGTGGAGATGAAGGGGGATATACTGTAGACCTGCCGAAAATGATAAGGTCCTTGGAAACCTTTTATGGGCTGGATGATGGAGAATGAGACCTTGGAACTGAAGAGTTGTCGGTAGTGACTTTGTGGGGCAATTTGTGCATGTTGGAGTGCACGGCCCAGTTTTGCAGCACAACAAAAACTACAGTTTATACGTGGGGTAAATACCTGCAAGCTTCTGTCAACAATTAAAAACTGAACAGTTGCTATTAGTATAATTAGAGGAATGCACATCTCAGCCAACTGTCTGATCTGTCTTTAAATTAATTAATGTGCAGGTGTTGGAACACGAAAATGAATGAGGCATAAAAATATCAATAATTAATCAATAATAAAGTATTCTTTATCCAAATGTTAATAGATTTTATTGATACCATTTCTGTGTTTAAAAAAAAAAAAGCCTTAAAAAAAGCTCCATTTTTTTAATTCCCCCCCCCCCCCCAAAAAAAAGGGGGGGGGGTGAATGTGTGGTGATTTGGAGGTGATCCGGACTCTGGATCAAGATTTCTGGATCAAGACTACACTTGATATAGGCTTTGAAGGATTGCATCAAAACTACTTCATGGATTCTCACCAAATTTGCCCCACAGATAAATATTAGGGGAAGACTCCACTGAATTTTGGAGGTGATTCAGATTCAGATTGTGGACTTGAGAATGTGATGATTTTAATTTTTGGTTCATCTTTGGGTCATTGTTTAATCAATAAAATATTGCAAAATTATACAAAAAAAAACTTGTGAAAATATGGTACCATATTTTCCAAATATAAGTTGCACTTGTCAAAAAATGCCTCTTGAAGAGGAAATAAACATACAAGTTGCACCGGAATTTAAGTTGCACCTTTATACTGTATTACCAGCTTAGTAATGTGGTATTTTTGTGCACTGTTGCAGTGTATTTTTGCAGCCAAAGGGACTTTTATTCTTTCAGTATTGGAGTTTATTTTGTTTAGTGCTTTGATTCCTGGTTAAAGCCATAAATAAATAGTTCTTATTATAATAGCCAAGTGGCCTCTATATGTATGTGTGTGTGTGTGTGTGTGTGGTTTTGACCACACAAAAACCGGGAAGTGCTGACATTTGCCATTTGGTTTGCTTATGTATTTTTGGTAAAGGATGAACACTGCAGATATGGAAAGTTGATAGGACTAATATAATAATAGTAATAGTGCGTATATGATAACAACAACCTAAACAATCTATAAATACATTAAGACTGTAAATTAACATTAAAAATTACATAATTAAATAAAAGGAAATAAAAGGGTTGAGTTCCTCTTCTGAAAATTGTTGAGGCCTAAGGTTGTAAAAACATTCTGGATTCGCACACCATTCCGACTCATTACTTAATTTATTACCACCCATGAAAAATGTCAGCTCCCTATTTTATGAACACTGCCCAATCTAGAGCCCCATGCTAGTTGTTGTTATTATCATTATTATAAGTAACGACTGTGTGTTTTTTCTGTATACAGTAAAATTCTCATATCATGGATTCAGGTGGGCCAGCGAATTTTGTCCGTTATAATCAAAATCTGCTATATGTATAAAACGGACAAAATCCATTATATGTATATAGTTACAGCCAGGAGGCGTCAAATGAGCTACGGGGAATCCCCAGCACTAATTACGCTTACGTTTTTCCTTGATTAAATACCTGACTTTGAATCGGAACTGTTTCATTTAATGGCTGGGTCAAAACTTGTCTGAAAAAAAAAAAGCTCCGGACATTATGTGCATTAGAAAGATTACATTTTGTCGAGTTACTGTTTTTTTTTTCTCTCTCTTCTAAGTCAGCTGTGGAGTGGTACCTTAAAATCCTAAAGCCTGATTTATGCTTCCACAACTCCATAACTCTATGACCACACAATGACGTTGACGTGCGTGTGACCCTTTTACCGTTTTCCATTGCGTCTTTATGCAGTGTGCAGCAGGGACAGTGGCTTTTTCTAGATTAGTTTGTCCCTCAATGAGCTCCACGTCTTTATACAATCATCAACCTCCAAATCAACTGTATGGTATTTGCAATTTCCTCCATGAATTGCAGGTCATTTGAGCATATTTGTACGACTTTGTGTTGTAAAGTTGGTCATATTGCAGACTTTTCTGCCAAATGTATTTGATCCATGATCAAAATGTCATCTGTCTGCGCACTGCAAAAAACATTAAAATATGATGGGAGAGGAAGGAGTGAAAACAGAAAGTGACAAATCAGTTCTTTGCGGTCTCCAGTTTAGCACTTTGGTTTGTCACACCCAGGTTTATGTGTGTAACTTAACACCATATTACAGTGCAGGCATCAAGCAGCATTTTGTTGATAATCAGCAGCCTTGAATTATGGCCTGCCTCATTTAGGCGCTGGGTCTGAGCACGGTTTGAAAAAAAATGAATGGCCGGGCTTTTAATCAAGGCTCAAATTGGCCAGTATCAGTGCTGAACTTAATTTCGTACCTCTGTTACTGGGCATGTCCAGACTGCTCTGTCTGGTACATGCAAGGGGTTTTTAATGGGAATACATTATGATGGGATGGGACGATTTGTCCAATGTGAGTGAAAATCCGTTATATACCGTGTTTGTTACATAAGTAAGTAAGCAAGTACGTAAGTGCTATTTATATAGCACTTTTCACAGACCAAGGTCACAAAGTGCTTCACACGATATAAATAGACAATAAAAACAACACATACAAATATAGAACAATAAAATAAATTGACACTAAAATGCCAGTTTAAAAAAATGTGTCTTTAGTTGCTGTCTAAAAACATCCACAGAATCCAGTGAGCGAAGAGAACAGGGAAGCTCATTACAGAGGCAAGGTGCCACAGCTATAAAAGATCTGTCCCCTCGAGTTTTAAAACAGGTTCGGGGAACCATCATCAGGTTCTGATTGGAAGACCTCAAACTCCTGCTGGAAACATAAGACTGGATCAGGTCCTTAATGTATTCCGGTGCCTGCCCATGTAGAGCTCTGAAGGTCAGCACGAGGATTTTGTAATTTATCCTGTAAAAAAACAGGGAGCCAATGTAAACACTTGAGGACAGGAGTAATATGCTTTCTCCTGTGGGCGCGGGTAAGAAGTTGTGCAGCAGAATTTTGCACTACCTGCAGGCGGGCCAGCTCTTTCTTATTGAGGCATGTAAAGAGACTGTTACAATAATTAAGTCGCGAAGAAACAAATGCATGCACAATCATCTCTAGCTCATTAAAAGCCACCATTTTGCGTAATTTGGAAATGTTCCGAATTTGGAAAAAACAGTTCTTAACGAGCTGCCTAGTGAGATGTTCCAAAGACATCCCTCCATCCAAAATGACACCCAGGTTACACAGACTGCCTTTAACAGAGCTGCTCAGATTACCAAGGTGATTCTTAATGACAGACATAGCACTGTCTGGAGCTACAATCAATGTCTCAGTCTTATTAAAATTCAACTGCAGGCTGTTTTCAGTACGCCATTCTGTAATTTTAGTGAGACAACTAATGAGAGAACAAATTTTCTGTGCTTCAGTTGTCTTAAAAGAACAGTACAGCTGCAAGTCATCGGCATACAAATGGTAGGACACATCGCAGAACTGCTGGATCAGCTTACCTAGAGGAAGGCTATACAGCAGGAACAAAATCGGACCCAGGACTGAGCCCTGCGAGACACCTCACAAAAGATCAGCAGATTCAGACATCACATTGTTCACAGAAACACTAAAAGTTCTACCAACCAAGTAAGAGCTAAACCACTCTAATACAGGACCTGACATGGAACACCATACTGTACTGGGACTTTTGCTTTTGTCCGGTGAGTGTGAATATCCAGTTTATAGGATGGCAGTTTAGGTGAGTTTTACTGTATATAGGTAGCAGGAGCTCCCAAACTAGTAAAAAACCAAAAACAAACAAAATGCAATGTATGCAGTTTTCTATCATCTGATCTTCATGTGTGTTTGTTTGTTTGTTTTTCGGGGTGGGGGGGTGGTCCATCAGTCTAAACTAAAACTAATACTTAAATGAAACAAAATATAAAAAGACAGCAATCTTTAGTTAAGAAGCTGAAATCAGAGAACACATGAAGATTTGATCAAAATACTTGCTGTTTGTGTTTCTTCGGTGCATGTCTGTTTGCAGCATCTGGATACAGCAGAGCAGATTCAGGAGTACTACAGGCAGCGGCTCCGCGTGCAGCAGCATCTGGAGCAGAAGCAGCAGCAAAAACAGCTTTACCAGCAGATGCTGCTGGAGGGAGGCGTGAAACCGCAGGACGGAGCCCAACACAACCTCACCGAGACCTTCCTCAGCAAGTGAGGGACACACAGCCCTCTCAAGGTTTCCACTATGGTGGACCTGTCAAAACCTGCAGACACATCATGGGATATCACAGCCGCTCAGAGAAACGTGTTTATGTGTAGGTCCATCCAGAAGCTGGAGGAGATGAATGTTGGGATTGATCACGGAGGCGAAGAGGTGATGTCACATCTGGGACAGCAGATTAATGGACTGAAGGGTAACGCCAGCACTTCTAGTCCCAGGACCCCCAGCACCCAGCAAACTCCAGAGGCTGGGCCGGCGATGGAGAAGCCAGGTGGAATTACCAGCAGCACCCCGTTAAAAACTGGGGGCCACAGATTACCTTCCCTCAGAGAGTCACCAGTTTCTGGGAGGTAAGTCACCTCAGAGTTTGTGTTCATCTCAAAATCAGGGGAGGTGATGGTCTAGTGGTTAAAGCGTTGGGGTTGAGACCAGAGGATCCTCTGTTCAAATCCCATCCTGACCGGAAAATCACTAAGGGCCCTTGGGCAAGGTCCTTAAGGTCCAGGTGTGTAGTGAGTACCTTGTATGGCAGCGCCCTCTCATCGGGGTGAATGTGAGGCATTATTTGAGCATCTGATGCAGATGGAAAAGTGCTATATGGAGTCCATTTACCATTTACAAAGATCCGTCCAAAACAAATATCTATATAATAATAGCCAAGTGGCCTGTGTGTGCATGTGTGCGTGCGTGTGTATGGCTTTGATCACTCAAAAACCAAGGAGAGCTGACATTTCCCTTTTGGTATATTTATATGTTTTGGGTCATTGTGTTCCGCCACAGTCTTTTTTGTCAAATTAAAAGCACCTGCTTACAGCAGCTGTGTGTGCGTGCAACTTTAATCACAGACAAACTGTGGATAGCTGACATTTGTTGTTTGTATGCTTATGTATTTTGGGTCAAGGATGAATGCTGCAAAAACAATGTTGATAGGACTTGTATTTTTGGAGAAGCTGCGGTTATTAGCTAACAACACTGAACAATGGATGTTGCTAACTACTTTCTGGACTTACACGCAATTCCCGCAGAGTCTGTCATCTTTATATTAAAAGCGTGAGTGCAGTGAGTGATTTTATTTAGTAACAATGCAAGTACATAATATAATTGTAAAATATGTTAATACATGAATGACACAAGAAAATGAAAACACTTATTTCCATTGTGGTCCATTTAAAAATCAAATGACAAAATAGAAGTAATGATGATGATGATAATAGTGTATATGATAACAAGAACCTAAACAATTTCTAAATATATTAAGACAGTAAATTAACATTAAAAATTACATAATTAACAGTAAATCAAAGGGTTAAGTTCTTCCTCTAAAAACTGTTGAAGTCTGAGGTTCTAAAAACATTCTGGACTCACACACCATTTCCAACTCATTATACAAGATTTGCTTAGTTTATTACTACCCTTGGAAAAATATCAGCTACCTATTTTATAAACACGACCCAATCTAGAGCCCGTGGATCACCACGGGTATCACGCTAGTTAGTATATAACAGTCGTGTATCCGTGACATGTTAAACTGCAATACACTTCTTTGTCAGACAAACTTCTCTGAACAACAAACACCAACCCACAATAAATATCTGCCTACAGCAATTATGGATCCACAACACACTGCTAAGTACAACTAGGTGAAAGTGCTCAGTAGTGTTTATACAGTTACTTCATTAGCAGCTCAATTTCAACTTCAATTTATTTTCATTTATACGTATAGCACCAAATCACAACAGAGTTGCCTCAAGGCTCGTCACACAAGTAAGGTCTAACCTTATGCAGTTACTTTGTTAGGAGTTGCCTACAACTTGTAACTAATAAGTAATGTAACTAATAAGATAACTAGTAATCTAACTTGGTTACTCTTAAGATTGAGTAATCAGCAGAGTAACTAATTACTTTTCATAAGTACATAATCTTAAAGATAACCAAGTTAGATTACTATTTACATTCAGCAGCTGCCTACAAGTTGTCTGAAGTAACTAAAAAGTAACATAAAAGTAAGTAAAATAAAGTAACTTTTCAAAGTTACTGTGGCAACACTGGTGCTCAGTGATGAGAGAGAGGCCACACCCACTTTTCAAATGATCAGACATGCAGAGAAAATGATGCATGGGCTTTTTTTTAGAAAATCTGATTGATTAATAATTAAATATTCTTCTGGAGCAGACTTACCCTTAAGAGCACCGTGAACCACTGTGACATCTGAAAATCGTCTACAGCCCATGAGACTACGAAGTGTTTCCACATGTACCTTACATGCTCCACAAAGTCAGTTAAAAGCACATAATTTAAATCCATTGACTTTGTTTTATTACTTCTGATTACATTTTAAAAATGTCATTGCAACAATCAAACTCAAACATTTGTATTTGTTTATTTTTAATGCCCTTCCACGGCTCATATGCAGCACTTTCATGTCCCACCAGGGGGGACGTGGTCGACACTTTGAGAATTGCTGTTCTTGTGTAATCCTGATACCGCACACCATCTTAAATCTTCTGAACGTTGAACGTGGAATGTACCCTCATCATGAATATCCACTCTGGTTGTTTTTTTTCCTTGTGTGTGTTGAATGTACTGTATAAGTATAAGGATGTGTTTTAAGTTACGGGGTGTTTAAATTTCCTTTTGGATCATTAAAGTATCTATCTATCTATCTATCTATCTCTATCCTAAATGCATTACCAAGAGATTTAGTTTGACTGCGATCTGTGGAATTTCACTCCGTGCCAAAGACAGACTTCATGTCACATGATTACGTTTTTGGCTGAATTTGTAGAGATGGTTCTTTGTGTTTTCCTAGTGGTGAGAGGATCGGAGCTGCTGGTCCCACTGTGGAAAATGAATCTGGAGTTTCTGCATCACGCAACTCAATACAAGAGGTATGGAAGACTGCTGCTGTAACAAAATATTACAGTGTAATACAGAATTCAGACCATATAATAATACACATTTGTGTTTTTTTTTTCAACTCTGCGAAACATAAAGATTTTTATTTAGTTATTTTAATAACAGTGATTTTTAAAGATACTCCTCAAAAATTTCTAAACAGCATTCAGCTGCTCTTCAAATCTACATTTTTTTGTTTTTCTCCAGTCAGGAAAGTCAGCAACCCAGTTTGTTAAATTGAGTCAACTGGAGGACACACAAGCGGTGCGTGCGGTGGCCTTCCACCCCTCTGGGGCGCTATACGCCGTGGGCTCCAATTCCAAAACCCTGAGAGTCTGTGCTTACCCACAAACACTGCTCACCAGGTGGGCACGACACTCAGACGTGGACAAAACCCCAATTCATTCATAAAATCAATGGTTTTATGTGCATAATGTATACAACCCCTGGCAATAATTATGGAATCACCGGCCTCGGAAGATGTTCATTCAGTTGTTTAATTTTGTAGAAAAAAAGCAGATCACAGACATGACACAAAACTAAAGTCATTTCAAATGGCAACTTTCTGGCTTTAAGAAACACTATAAGAAATCAGGAAAAAAAATTGAGGCAGTCAGTAACGGTTACTTTTTTAGACCAAGCAGAGGGAAAAAAATATGGAATCACTCAATTCTGAGGAAAAAATTATGGAATCATGAAAAACAAAAGAACGCTCCAACACATCAATTGGATTAAGATCCGGACTATTTGCAGGCCATGACATTATGTCTTTTTGCAAAGAATGTTTTCACAGTTTTCGCTCTATGGCAAGATGCATTATCATCTTGAAAAATGATTTCATCATCCCCAAACATCCTTTCAATTGATGGGATAAGTAAAGTGTCCAAAATATCAACGTAAACTTGTGCATTTATTGATAATGTAATGACAGCTATCTCCCCAGTGCCTTTACCTGACATGCAGCCCCATATCATCAATGACTGTGGAAATTTACATGTTCTCTTCAGGCAGTCATCTTTATAAATCTCATTGGAACGGCACCAAACAAAAGTTCCAGCATCATCACCTTGCCCAATGTAGATTCGAGATTCATCACTGAATATGACTTTCATCCAGTCATCCACAGTCCACGATTGCTTTTCCTTAGCCCATTGTAACCTTATTTCTTTCTGTTTAGGTGTTAATGATGGCTTTCGTTTAGCTTTTCTGTATATAAATCCCATTTCCTTTAGGCGGATTCTTACAGTTCGGTCACAGACGTTGACTCCAGTTTCCTCCCATTCGTTCCTCATTTGTTTTGTTGTGCATTTTTGATTTTTGAGACATATTGCTTTAAGTTTTCTGTCTTGACGCTTTGATGTCTTCCTTGGTCTACCAGTATGTTTGCCTTTAACAACCTTCCCATGTTGTTTGTATTTGGTCCAGAGTTTAGACACAGCTGACTGTGAACAATCAACATCTTTTGCAACATTGCGTGATGATTTACCCTCTTTTAAGAGTTTGATAATCCTCTCCTTTGTTTCAATTGACATCTCTCGTGTTGGAGCCATGATTCATGTCAGTCCACTTGGTGCAACAGCTCTCCAAGGTGTGTTCACTCCTTTTTAGATGCAGACTAACGAGCAGATCTGATTTGATGCAGGTGTTAGTTTTGGGGATGAAAATTTACAGGGTGAGTCCATAATTTATTCCTCAGAATTGAGTGAGTCCATATTTTTTCCTTCTGCTTGGTCTAAAAAAGTAACCGTTACTGACTGCCACAATTTTTTTTCCTGATTTCTTATAGTGTTTCTTAAAGCCAGAAAGTTGCCATTTGAAATGACTTTAGTTTTGTGTCATGTCTGTGATCTGCTTTTTTTCTACAAAATTAAACAACTGAATGAACATCCTCCGAGGCCGGTGATTCCATAATTATTGCCAGGGGTTGTATATATAAATAAAATAAATATGTGGCAAAGTTTTTTGCAAGCCTTAATCTCTGCTCAAAGCCAAATGCTTTCAAGTTCCAAAATTCTGTTGGTGTGACTACAAGATGTTTTGATGAAGCCCAGTAATGATGCAAATTAGTTCTTCAGGATACAAGTTGCTGCTATATGAAACACTTCGATTTGAAATGTCAAAATACCTCTCACCAAAGTTTATTTAGATTCCTTCTGTGTGGCAAACATCTCATCTCTCTTGTAATTTGTTGGCTTGTTCAGTGATTCTGGTGCCACCAAGCAGCCTGTGGTTTGCTTCAGGAGGAACAAACACCACAAGGGCTCCATCTACTGCGTAGCCTGGAGTCACTGTGGACAACTGTTGGCCACCGGCTCCAACGATAAATACGTCAAGGTCCTGCCTTTCAACGCAGACAGCTGCAATGCCACAGGTACCGTTTTAATGTGCGCCATGATGATCACGTCACCCTAAATAAAACAGTTACTTTGAAACAGCCCAAATAAACCATTGCTTTGGAAAATAACTTAAAATCTTTAGCCATTTTGAAATGCTTGGAAGATTAAATGAAGCAATTAGTTTGGAAAAATGAAACATTTGCCTCAAAAATGATTGGTTTGAAATGCTTCTAAATGTACCAATTTAGAGAGACTCATTGCTTTTAAATGGGAAAAACATTAAATGAAACAATTGCTTCAGAAACAGTTCATTGTTTTGAAAAGTCTGAAACAATTACAAAAAGATTTGATGCTTTGAAACAATCAAAATGCTAAATTCTATAATTGTATCAGAAATATTTTTAATTACGTAGAAAGACTGGCTGATTCAGTTTCTTCAGTAAATGGTTCACTGTTTTTAAATGCTCAAAACACTGAATATGAAACATTTACCTGAGAAAATGATTCAGTGCTTCAATTGCATTTGTGAACGAGTCTCTCTTTTGAAATACTTCATTACTTTTAGAGAAAGATGCGTCAAAGCACACAAAACATTCACTCACACTCATCTTCAATAGCTTACTCCAGTTAGGGGTCATGGGGGAGGGGGGGTCTACTATCCCAGAAGTCATAGGGCATGAGGCGGCGTATACTCTGGACAGGACACCAGTATGTCGCAGGGCCTCAGGCTTTCATGAAAAACTGTGGTTATACAACTAAATACTAGTTTAGTGATTCACAGGATTGCTAAAAAAGCAGTTTGAACATAACAATTTTGAGTTTGTAGCGTCAACAGCAGATGCTACTATTATTATGAACACCCCCTTTTCTACCTTTTTTTAATAACAGCCCAATTTCATAGCCTTAAGAGTGTGCATATCTTGAATGCTTGGTCTTGTTGGATTTGTGAGAATCTACTGAATCTACTGGTACCTTGTTTCCCATGTAACAATAAGAAATATACTCAAAACCTTAATCTTTTTAGTCACATAGCACTACTATTATTCTGAACACTACTGTATACACAAATACATACACACCCACACACACACCTACGGACAATTTAAAGTGTCCAATCTACCTAACCTGCTTGTCTTTTGGATGTGGGAGGAAGCCGGAGCACCTGGAGAGGGAACCAACGCAAACATGGGGAGAACATGCAAACTCAACACAGAAAGGCCACAGGTGGGAATCGATCCCATGGCGCTCTTGCTGTGAGGCAACAGTGATAACCACTAAGCCACCATGCTGCCCACACTAAACATTATATTAAACATTTAAGTAAAAAGGTTCACTGTTTAGAACTGTTTAAAATATGAAATGAAACCGTTGCTTCAATAAATGATTCACTGTTTCACTACCCTCAAAAAGCTATGATATAGACATCTAATACAGTGGGGATTGCTTGGTTTAGAAAATGATTCAGTGTCTCAAAAAGGCTCAAACCAAATGAAACAGTTGCTTCAGAAAGTGATTTGCTGTTAAGAAACACTTAAAACTCAGTGAAACAACTGCTACAAAAAGGATTCTTTGTTTCAGTGTGAACAGAATACTATGATGGTAACTATGATGTAGTGGAGGGTGTGAATTCCTGACTCCACCCCTGATGTGAGAGTTTACTGAAGTGAAATGCTGATCTGAAAAGAACACACTGTGTGAAACATGACAAACATTTATTTTTCTTTTCTCTTAATAAGAGGATGTCAAAGATGTGATACTAATTTTGAAAGGTTCACTTTGATAACTTTTCCTTTCTAAATGTGACATCCAGTTTCAAATTGAATTGTTTCTATCAGTTAACACCGACGTAACTCCTTGTCCCGCTCAATCAAATGTTCACCTCTGATCCAGGCCCAGACTTGGAGTTCAGCATGCATGATGGTACCATCAGGGACCTGGCCTTCATGGAAGGGCCGGAGAGTGGAGGGTCCATTCTGATAAGTGCAGGAGCTGGAGACTGTAACATCTACACCACCAACTGTCAGAGAGGACAAGGCCTTCACGCCCTGAGTGGACACACCGGTAACCTGCAACAATTCCTGCTACTGATCTATAACACATTGTGAGGAAACTAATTGTCCAGATTACTGTATTTTCCAGACTGGAAGGCGCACATCCTTGCCTGTCAGAATTGCATCTGTCCAAAGATATGTCCTGGAGAGATAAAAACACCACTGCACCACTCCATATGTGACATTTATTTTTGAAAGGGTTCATGTAGCAAAAAGTAAGCCTGTTAACAAGTAGGGCTAATTAAATGTTTTTGTACGAGGTACAAATAACTCACAAAATGTCAAGAAAAAGCTTAATGTGGGCACATTTAGCCCTCCCACTTCCAAAGGTTAGGTGAATTGGTGACTCTAAATTGACTGTATGTGTGTGAATGTGTTTGTCCATCTATATGTGGCCCTGCGATAGACTGGTGTCCTGTCCAGGGTGTACCCCACCTCACGCCTATGACTGCTGAGATAGGCTCAAGCCCCCATGACCCTTGATTAGAGTAATCGGGTATAGACAATGAATGAATGAAATAATAGTTAGCCTTACCTTAGCCTAGCTGCCCTGCTTGTTGCTGTTCTTGTTGTCCTGTGGATTTTCAATTTGAGAGCATGACTTTATTAATGTCATTTGTTCTCTAAGAGCGCATCCTCCTCTATCAGATCTTCTGCTTTTGTAGTAGTTTTAATGGGGCATTCTTGCCAAATTTTAATGGGAATTTTTCCAATTTCTGGGAGGTGATGGTCTAGTGGTTAAGCATTAGGCTTGAGACCAGAGGATCCTTGGTTCAACTCCCAGCCTGACCGGAAAATCACTAAGGGCCCTTGGACAAGGTCCTTAATCCCCAAGTTGCTCCCAGTGTGTAGTGAGCGCCTTGTATGGCAGCACCCTGACATTGGGGTGAATGTGAGGCATTATTGTAAAGCGCTTTGAGCATCTGATGCAGATGGAAAAGAGCTATATAAATGCAGTCCATTTACCATTTATTTATTTCTGCTCTGGAATGTGAATTACTATACCCCTTGCTGCTTGTCATGGCTGTAGACTCTGCCATCTTGTGGCCATTGATGATGATGCAGTATTTTTTTATATATATATAAATGCCATCAAAGTACAAGTTGAAGGATTAGCAAAACAAGTCCACAGATGTTAAAAAAAAAAAAACTTTTACCGTATTCCCGTAAAATTCCCTTAGCAACAAGTCGTCAGTGCTGATGTCACATTTGGTTATTATTTTTCCACCAAAGTAAATCCAAAACACAAATTAGTACAAGGCTCCAAACACTGATGAAACAACAGAGTCCACAGATAAAAGTACATTCAGCATTTAAGGGTGAACCCTTTTGTTCATTCAGGTCACATTCTGACTCTGTACACCTGGGGAGGGTGGATGATTGCATCTGGCTCCCAGGACAAGACGGTCCGCTTCTGGGACCTGCGGGTGCCCAGCTGTGTCAGGGTGATCGGTACCACTCTGCACGGCTCAGGTAAGGTGCATCTCCAAATTAATAGTCTGACTTTTTTTTTTTTTAAAGGCATTTATATGTCATCTTTATTAATAGGAATCATGAAGTAAAATTATGACCTTTTAAAAATTTTTTAGTGATAAAATCATAAATTTTAGGATAGCTCCTGCAGTTAGTACCATATTTGTGCCTTTGAATCAACAGCCAATCACAGCACAGCTTTCCTCTGTTCCTCACAGGAAGTCCTGTGGCTTCAGTGGCGGTGGATCCCAGCGGCCGCCTGCTGGCCACCGGTCAGGAGGACAGCACCTGCATGTTGTATGACATCAGAGGCGGCCGCATCGTCCAGACCTACCGACCCCACAGCAGCGACATTCGCTCGGTGCGCTTCTCGCCTGGAGCCCATCATCTCCTCACAGGTTCCTATGACAACAAAATCATCATCAGTGACTTACAAGGTAACTTCACTGTCACAAGAGGGCATTTTTACTTTTTAAAATTTGATTTATTTCATCAATATGTGTTGGGTCGGTGGTTTGATCCCCAGTGAGTGCCACACACTTGTTTCTTACCTCTGACACCAGGTGACCTAACAAAGCCACTCCCACAGACTGTGGCGGGGGAGCATAGCGACAAGGTGATCCAGTGTCGGTGGCATCCACAGGACCAGACTTTCCTCTCCTCTTCTGCGGATCGAACCGTTGTCCTCTGGGCACAAGGACCCTGAACCCTCCTTGAGATTCTGTAGCAGCAAACACAAGAAAAGTCGTGGGCATAAGTCCTTGCACAAGATGCTGTGCTTGCACACAGTGTACACAGAATGTGACTATATATACATACTGTGGATACACACAGTGTGTGTGTGTGTGTGTGTGTATACATACAGTACACAGTGTGTGTATATGTACATGTTTTGTGTGCACAAATTGTAACTGAAGTTATTTTGAGATGGAAAATGTTGTCACTTGTTTAAAGTTTATATGTGTGTGATTGCACACCACATATCGTTTTTTTGTCGGTATGTGGGCATAAACGCACTGCATTATTTAAAATGGTGTCTGTATTTGGATTTGTAGTTCAAAGTGTAACAAAATACATTTGCTTTTATAAGAAGAGCATGAATATTCAGCTGCAATAACAGAGTTCATTCATTCACTACAAGCACACTTCCACAGCAGTTCTTGTTGCACAGTGCCAAAATATATTGTTAACCGCTCAGTTCTGAAGATCTTTCACTAAAACTGACCATTACTCCAGTTTTCGCAACAGCTCATTGATGTTTCTCAGCATCTGCCATTTCAGAAAGTTAACACATTTCAAAGCAGCAGTATTTCTGTTTGGGTATTATTTAATCACTTGCAGAAAGCTGAGAGGAACAATAGGTTGTTGTGTTATTTACTTTTATTCCATAGAGAAAGAGGCTCGTGGTGATGGCCAAATGAAGCTTCGTGAAGCATTTGTTGTTTTTTTTTTTTTCTATCAGCCCACTAGATGGCAGGCTCTTCAAAAAAGGATTCAAAGAAAACCAAGGTCCACTTTTTAAGAGCCTGCCATCTAGTGGTCTGTCACAAAACAGCAAATGCTTCATTAGGCCTTATTTGGCCATCTCTAGAGGTGGGTTCTCAGTCGTATCGAATGAAATGGTCTCACAGCTCCTGGAAATGACATGTCTGAACATCAACTACACGTAGAAGTCTTTTTTAATATTTGTTTGAACAGAATATATATATATATATATATATATATATATATATATATATATATATATATATATATATATATATATATATATATATCAATCTCGCCTCTCTGACTTTGTCTCCAAACCGTCCCACCTGAGCTGTCCCTCTGATATGTTCATTCCTAATCTTGTCCATTCTTGTCACTCCCAAAGAGAATCTCAACATCTTCAGCTCTGCCACCTCCAGCTCTGCCTCCTGTCTTTTTGTTAGTGCCACTGTCTCTAAACCATACAACATAGCTGGTCTCACTACTGTTTTGTAAACTTTCCCCTTCACCCTTGCTGATATTCTTCGGTCACAAATCACTCCTGCCACCTTTCTCCACCCACTCCACCCTGCCTGCACTCTCTTCTTCTCCTCTCTACCACACTCTCCATTACTTTGAACAGTTGACCCCAAATACTTTCACATCTACTTTCACCACTTCTACTCCTTGTAACTGCACTATTCCACTGGGCTCCCTCTCATTCACACACATGTACTCAGTCTTGCTTCTACTGACTTTCATTCCCCTTCTCTCCAAAGCATATCTCAACTTCTCCAGACTAGACTCAACTTGCTCTCTACTCTCACTACAGATCACAATGTCATCTGCAAACATCATAGTCCATGGGGACTCCTGTCTGATCTCATCTGTCAACCTGTCCATCACCACTGCAAACAAGAAAGGACTCAGAGCTGATCCTTGTTGTAATCCCACCTCCACCTTGAATGAGTCTGTCATTCCGACTGCGCATCTTACCGCTGTCACACTATTCTTGTACATGTCCTGCACTACCCTAACATACTTCTCTGCCACTCCAGACTCCCTCATACAATACCACAACTGTTCTCTTGGCACCCTATCATAAGCTTTTTCTAAGTCCACAAACACACAATGTAACTCTGTCCTTCTCTGTACTTTTCCAACAGTATTCTCAGAGCAAACATTGCATCTGTAGTGCTCTTTCTTGGCATGAAACCATATTGCTGCTCACAGATCTTCACCTGTTTTCTAAGCCTAGCTTCTACTACTCTTTCCCATAACTTCATGCTGTGGCTGATCAGCTTTATGCCTCTGTAGTTACTGCAGCTCTGCACATCACCCTTGTTCTTGAAAATAGGAACCAGCACACTTCGTCTCCACTCCTCAGGCATGCTCTCACTTTCCAAGATTTTATTAAACAATCTGGTTAGAAACTCTACTGCCATCTCTCCTAGACATTTCCATGCCTCCACTGGAATGTCATCTGGACCGACTGCCTTTCCACTCTTCATCCTCTTCATAGCAGCCCTCACTTCTTCCTTGCTAATCTCTTGTACTTCCTGATTTACTCTCACCACATCATCCAGCCTTTTCTCTCGCTCATTTTCTTTATTCATCAACTCTGCAAAATATTCCCTCCACCTTCTCAGCACACACTCCTCACTTATCAGCACATTACCATGTGCATCTTTTACCACCCTAACCTGCTGCACATCCTTTCCAGCTCTGTCCCTTTGTCTGGCCAATCGGTACAAGTCCTTTTCTCCTTCCTTACTATTCAACTTCTTGTACAGCTCGCAATATGCCTTTTCCTTTGCTTTTGCCACTTCTCTTTTCGCCTTACGCCGCATCTCCTTGTACTCCTGTCTACTTTCTTCATCTCTCCGACTATCCCAAAACTTTTTCACCAACCTCTTTCTCCTTATGCTTTCCTGGACCTCTTCATTCCACCACCAAGTCTCCTTGTCTTCCTTCCACTGTCCAGATGTCATACCCAGTACTGTCCTAGCTGTCTCCCTCACCACATCTGCAGTACTTTTCCAGTTGTCCAAAATTGCTTCCCATCCAACCAGTGCTTCTCTCACCTGCTCGCTAAATTTCACACAACAGTCTTCCTCCTTCAGCTTCCACCATCTGATCCTTTGTTGAGCTCTCACTCTCTTCTTCTTCTTTACCTCTAAAGTCATCCTACAAACAACCATCCTGTGCTGTCTAGTGACACTCTCTCCTGCTACCACCTTACAGTCTGTGATTTCTTTTAGCTTGCATCTCCTATAAAGAATGTAGTCCACCTGTGTGCACCTTCCTCCACTCTTATATGTTACCCTGTGCTCCTCCCTTTTCTTAAAGTAGGTATTCAGCACAGCCATTTCCATCCTTTTTGCAAAATCAACTACCATCTGTCCTTCCCCATTCCTATCCTTGATACCATATCTACCCATTACTTCCTCATCACCTCTGTTCCCTTCACCAACATGCCCATTGAAGTCTGCTCCTATCACCACTCTTTCATGCTTGGGCACACTCTCCACCACCTCATCTAACACACTCCAGAAATCATCTTTCTCCTTCATCTCACAACCAACCTGTGGGGCATATGCACTGATGATATTCATCATCACCCCTTCAATTTCCAACTTCACACTCATCACCCTGTCAGACACTCGCTTAACCTCCAACACACTTTTACCATACTCTTCCTTTTAAATGACCCCAACGCCATTTCTCTTCCTGTCCTCACCATGGTACAACAACTTGTACCCACCGCCGATGCTCCTGCTCTTACTTCCCTTCCACTTGGTCTCTTGCACACACAATATGTCTACCTTTCTCCTCTCCATCATATCAGCCAGCTCTCTCCCTTTACCAGTCATACTACCAACATTCAAAGTCCCCACTCTCATTTCCACCCTTCTAGTTTTCTTCTCCCGCTGTTCGTGGCAACGTTTTCCTCCTCTTCTTCGTTGTCTTCGCCCAGCAGTAGCCCAATTTCCACCGGCACCCTGTTGGGCAATAGCACTGGTGGCGGACGTTGTTAACCCGGGCCGTGACCGATCCGGTATGAGAATTCGATTCTGAGTCTGCATAGTTCGGTTGGCTTGTTTTACGCCGGATGCCCTTCCTGACGCAACCCTCATTTATCCGGGCTTGGGACCGGCACTCAGAATGTACTGGCTGCACACCCCATGTGGCTGAGTTTTTTATATATATATATATATATATATATATATATATATATATATAAAATCATATGTGAGTATGAAGCAAACCAATATTAATTAGTTTTACCTATTTCAGTAATGCCACTAATAAATAATTACAGTATCAAGCTAAGATATAAATGAGATAAAATAATATTCCAATACATTTTTCAAAATTTGCTTGAGGGTTGAATTACAGTAAATACTGTTCTTACATAAAGCTTTAAAGCCTTTCATTTCAATGTTTCATGGTACTTAAAATTTTTTGAAGGTAGCTTTGGGGAGGTGATGGTCTAGTGGTTAAGCATTCAGCTTGAGACCAGAGGATCCTCTGTTCAAACCCCAGCCTGACTGGAAAATCACTAAGAGCCCTTGGGCAAGGTCCTGAATCCCCAAGTTGTTCCTGGTGTGTAACGAGCACCTTGCATGGCAGCACCCTGACATCTTTGTGTGAATGGGTGAATGTGAGGCATCATTGTAAAGTGCTATTAGCTTCTGATGCAGATGGAAAAGCACCATATGAATGAAGTCCATTTAGGTTAGGAACATAACAGTTAGGGGTCTTTTTGATTTAAAAATGTGCTTTTATGAATAAAAAAAAATCCAATTAAAAGAAATGTCTATAATGTTATATAATTACTGTATGTAAATGTTATTTTCATTTACTTACAGAAAATGCTAAAATCAACAGAACTTTTTTTTATATATATATTTTTATAACAAGTGCTTGTCTAGACATGTATTCTATAAAATGCAGTGGAGTATTTAGATTGAGTCCATCACCTCCAGTTAAACATGGCTACTTAAAAATGACAAATAATACTATCGTGTAACTTGCCAAATTAAAGGCAGATAATGAAAATGACGTGATTAAGGTGTCAGTTAACTTTAATGCTGAAGACCAATCCTAAAAAAAACGTGTTTGCTTATATAATATACCACAGACCTATCTGCCACCAGCTGGACATGTCTGGGATTGTTGCATGGAATAAACTTATGCATGCATGATACCCTAGCTATGGTGGCGGCCAAGAACACTGCTTATCTAATGTACATCAGATTATTTTAGGTACACCACTTGAAAAACCATCACCGTCACCATCTGGTATGTGAACTACCTTCTATCTTATCATGGTTAGGGTGAGAGAGAGCTACACAGTTTTTTTTTTTTCCTTTTTTTTAAACGGTTGATGGCGAGTCATTTGCACAAACAGCAGAACCTCCCTGAGCAAACATCTGATACAAGAACAACGAGACTTATTTGATGGGGAAAAAAGTTTTCTACTGATTTCTGTTCACTAACATACTGCATTAATCTCTTGTATGCATTCATCTTCCTTAATGGTGGACATCATTTCATGGCATCACTTTAGTTGTATCTATGTCAGAAGTATGTTACAGTGCATAAGCCTGCAGCCAAGTTTGACCCAATCAGTACCTCCTAAGGTGGCAAAACAACACTTACATTCCAGACTCTCTGTACCATAACAGACACACTAATGTATGAGGTAGGGAACAAAATATAAAAATGGTCCAGTTTTGTTGAGAAGTATACCTCATTATTTTTTTTTGATTATAAGAATTATATATACTACCTATGGGCTAATGTTATTGATTTATGGGCTAAAACCAATAAAGGCCGATCAGTTTGTACAGATGTCAAACATAAACATTTGCTTTGATTTGGTAAAAGAGGATGCAAATTACTGGTTAAAACAATAATTTTGCATATTTTAAATGATTGGTCTCCAAAGTAACACAAACAAGGTCAGTGCTTATTGGGATACCTTTCAACATGATGGAAGCATTTTTAAATAAATTTTGACCTCTGTACAATCTGTCATTGACCCCTACTTAGCTAGCGCTTCCACTCTGGGAAGGTCATATATTTTTGTGAAGGCTACGGCACACCAAGTCTGTAAGTGTTTTGCCACCACAGGCAGTAGTGAAAACCTGCCGGCCCATGGATTAGGAGTGAAAGTGCTCCTGACAACAGTTGACCTAGACTTTGCCTATCATGTTGTGCCTTTTTGTAGCACTTCTCGAGGTTTTGTACGTTTTTCGACAGAATTTCTTTTGGTATTTTACCATTTTCCTTGTATACATTCTTGTATTGTCACTTTTGCAGAAAAAAGACCACAGCTAGCACATTTAACATACATTTATTTTGTGTTTTTCCCTTATTAAGGTGGAAATTCAAAAGTACATGAAGCAGAGAGTAATCACATGAATTTTCTAATTTTCTGGGAGAAGTAGCTTTGAAGTAATTGATGTACAAAAGCGATATACTCATGATTGCTCACAAATGCTATTTACTTTGGACTAAGATGGCTCAGCAGATATGAAAAATTTTGATACGAGGTCATCTGGTGTTACTTTACTGAAGAAACCTGTTAGCCAGTATTTTCACTTTTGATCACGAGGCAGTTCTTCGGGGGGTGTTCTGGATCTTATACTGGTCAGTGCTTGGGTGGATTGGGCGTTGGGTAGGTTTGTGGCAACCGGCGACATGGATGCTTTTGTTGGCTAGAAAAGGTTTGAAGACTTGAGTTCGCAGATGATGCTGTGATTTTTGTGGAATTAATGGATACACTGGTATCAGCACGAGATGGGGAATCAGAACAGCGGGATTTGAGATTGTCCTGGATCAAGAAGATCCAGGCTTTTGATGACTTCCTGGACTCGGCTGTAAGTGTATCTGTATGGGGTGAAAGTGACGAACTTGTAGAGATGTGGACTTACTTCAGTAGTGACATTCATGCTTCTAGGTCCTCGGTCTTGGAGACTGAGCGACACCTGGGAAGAGCTGATGGAATTATGACATTGCTGGGACAGAGGTATTTGGCGGAAAACAAAAATCAAGTCCAGGATCCTGATGCTGCCTGTCTTACTGTATCGTTGTGAGACTTGGACACAAACCAGTGACCTAAGGTGATGACTGGATGTCGTTGATACCAGGTCTCTTTAGAGGATCTTTGGATACCACTGACTGTGTTAAGCGAACGGTTACTTAGCGAGATTAAGGTGTAGAATATCATTTTCATTGTGACAGAATATCAGCTTTGAAGTTATGGCTATGTGGCACATTTCTCTGCATGATCTGTGGCATGTAGATGCCACAGTGTTGAGGGCCCCAGTGACTGGAGAAGGTCATTGACATGCCCACATTTCACCTTTTTTTTTTTTTTGGGTGGGTCCATGTGTTGGTGGTAAAAACATTATCTATTGAACTACAAATGAATGTTGACGTTGGTAGACCAATACGCTCTAAGGAGTACTCAAGTGTGGCAAAAACGTTTCAGACTAACTTTAAAAAAACAAAAACAAATTTGAAGTCACCATGAGCACAATCGTCAAGTACCCACTGTGGTAAAAAACATGGAACTTCATCTAAATTGTGTAAGACCAAATAGAGACCAGAAACAAAGATGTTCTGGTTTCCCCAAAACTCTGTGTCCAACCCACAGCTGTATGAAAAACAATAAGAGCACAGTCACTGAACATCATCACAGCTGTATTTAAACATCTGTACAAATAAAAATAATGTTAAATGTAGCACTTTTACACAGAGGGCGCCACTGTGCAGTAAAACGACTGTTACTCAAGAGCAACATTTTATAATATATATATATATATATATATATATATAATTGTCCCACTTTATCGAGCAGCTATGCAGAAACATTTTTCACATGTTGTATGACTGTAAATGTGTTTGGCATCATCGTGCTTCTCAGCTTCAATGTCAGACGTCTGTGGAAAGTTTATGATGTGAAGTTCTGGGTGTGAACTTGTAATGACAAACCTGCAAAATCAAAGTCAATGTTTGATGAGATATTTGAATATGTTTGATTAAATAAATGGACAAAGCTGAGTTGAGCTGCTGACTTTCATTATTGTTAAAGTGTAGGTGACACGATATGTCATGTTTCTCCAATGTCGGCGAATCCTGACATTGGAGAAGAAGAAGGAAGTGGCATCAGTGCCTGAACCATTATTTTAATAGTCCCATTAATTTATGGATTTTTACAGGCTACTGACAGCCCGTTTCCACCGAGTGGTTTGGGTCGGAGCTGCACGGTATTTTCGATGTCAGAATGGTGAATTCTTGCCGGCAGAATCCTTTTGATTGGCAGGTGGAACTCATATTGACAAGTGCGCACACGGTGTCTGTGGCTTCAAAAACACCTTCAGACTGGACTTAAAAAAAAAAAGCTCCACACTAGAAAGAAAAATCATCTGAAAACAGCTCGACCTATGCCGTGTTTACAATTGATTTGGGCTTGAATCAGCAGGTGCCGTCCTGGTGATGAAAAATGGATAGAAGAATAACCAGAATGGCAAAGGCTCAGCCATTGATCAGCTCCAGGATGATCAAAGACAGTCTGGAGTCACCTGTAAGTGCTGTGACAGTTAGAAGACGCCTGTGTGAAGCTAATTTATTTGCAAGAATCCCCCGTAAAGTCCCTCTGTTAAATAAAAGACGTGCAGAAGAGGTTACAATTTGCCAAAGAACACATCAACTGGCTAAAGAGAAATGGAAGAATATTTTGTGGACTGATGAGAGTAAAATTGTTCTTTTTGGGTCCAAGGGCCGCAGACAGTTTGTGACACGACCCCCAAACTCTGAATTCAAGCCACAGTTCACAGTGAAGCATGGTGGTGCAAGCATCATGATATGGGCATGTTTCTCCTACTATGGTGTTGGGCCTATATATCACATACCAGGTATCATGGATCAGTTTGGATATGTCAAAATACTTGAAGAGGCCATGTTGCCTTATGCTGAAGAGGACATGCCCTTGAAATGGGTGTTTCAACAAGACAATGACCCCAAGCACACTAGTAAACAAGTAAAATCTTGGTTCCAAACCAACAAAATTAATGCCTCGCAGATGTGAAAAATCATGAAAAACTGTGGTTATACAACTAAATACTAGTTTAGTGATTCACAGGATTGCTAAAAAACCAGTTTGAACATAATAGTTTTGAGTTTGTAGCGTCAACAGCAGATGCTACTATTATTGTGAACACCCGCTTTGTTGTAAAAGTGTCGTGACACGGACCCACAACAGGGGGCGTTAATGAACGGACAATGGATAAGCCAAAAGTAACAATTCAATGTTGTGAATCGCACAACGACGTACAGACAATAACAATATAGTGACTGTCAATCATACACCAGGTGACATGTGGGCAGGCTCGACGATAGAAGACGCCTGGCGAGAGAAGAGCCGGATCCCACACAGCTTCCACTGCCAACGGAGCTGAAGAACACCGGAGCCGCCAAGCCCTGCGCCCCAGGTGGCCGCTGTCTTCAGCAGTCAGACCCGGTACTGCTGGCAGAGAACAGAGACAGTCCTGATGAGTGTGAGGTCGCACACTCAGTAATCCCACAGTCTGTATTCAGTAAGGAGGGAGCACCTCCACCTCCAATCACACACTCGTGCAACTCCTGTCTAACCACTTATCTGGTTGGAGTGTGAAGCGAAGCCGTCGCTGATCACACCAAATGCCAATCTCACAGATAAGGCAACACCACAGGAAAATGGCTGCAAAAGAAGTTCAGACTATTACACAAGGTTTTGTTCAGCAGAGAAAATTACCTGATTGGTAGTTGATTTCTCGGCGGGGAGGTGGAGTTGCAGTCCGGCCTTTAAGGTGGTGGTGATGATGTGGATGAGTGACAGCTGATGCTGATGACGAGTAACAGCTGTCACTCCCGGTTGCTATGACGCCCTCTCGTGCTTGAAGCCCGCACTTCAAGCAGGGCGCCATCTGGTGGTGGTGGGCCAGCAGTACCTCCTCTTCAGCGGCCCACACAACACCCTTTTCTGCTTTTTTTTTTTTTTTTTTTTACTAATAGCCCAATTTCATAGCCTTAAGAGTGTGGATATCATGAATGCTTGGTCTTGTTGGATTTGGGAGAATCTACTGAATCTTCTGGTACCTTGTTTCCCATGTAACAATAAGAAATATACTCAAAACCTGGATTAATCTTTTTAGTCACATAGCACTACTATTATTCTGAACACTACTGTATATGCATTACACATCATGACCTCAAGAAGCCTACTGATTTGGGGACTGAAAAGTCAAAAGGTAAAGGTCACATACATATTTTGTACAGATTTTGTGAGTGCAATAACATTTTTAACTGCCCGATTGTCACCAAAAAGGTATCTTGACCACAAGAACCCCATTAGTCAAAAGGTCAAGGTCACTGCTTGATTGTCACAAAACTTGGTATATGCATTACACATGGTGACCCCAAGAACCCTACTGATTTTGGGGTCAAACAGTCAATGGTCAAAGTCAATGGAGTGTATTGTGTAAAAATATCTAAATCTTCTTTTCCTGCCTCACACCTTATGACTGTTTGGGCAGGTATAAGCGGGTCTTTAAAATGAATGAATGAATAACTTCTTTCCTAACTGCCTTATTGTCACCAAACGTAGTATGTCTGTTGGCCATGGGGAACCCAAGAGGCCTACTGATAATTGCTGCTACTGCTTTTTGTAAAAGCCTTTGAGAGAAAAGGGTCATTTGTCAAATGTAAGTTCACCAATGTTTGCCTAGACTGGGTTAGTGCAGACTTGACAGCTGGATCACTTGAATTTAACAGCCGCCAACACTAGTTTCCAATTCCACAAATTTTGACCTTGCAAAAAAATTTCAAGGCAGAAGTCCTGTTAGAAGTGACTTTTCAGAAGATAAATTAGCTGTGACCAAATGTCAGGAGTATGTATTTAGTTCCTGTACTTGAATCAAAGATTTTTTTGTGGTGTTGTCAGGTTTGTTTGTTTGTTTTCAACTTTTTCAGTTTCTGTATTCTTTTTCAGATAATTTGCACAGAGCATTGGTTATCTCTGTTGTGCACAATTTGTCATTGTTTTTTGGCACTTGGTTTCCGACTGATAACTGGAAGAGAGACAAACAGGTATTACCGGAACCTCCTTCCAATTTCGGTGGTGCAAGTATATCCATAACAGAAAAACGAGAGTAATTCAGGCACTTTTGATTGAGATATAATGCAAAATTGTACACCAAATGGGCTTTTCAATATTAAATTTGAATGTCCACAAAATCGACAATCTGGATCAGTCTTTGTCAGGAGATACTACATAAGTGCCAGTCTGCACTTCACATTCAAATATGAGAGTGATTGGGGCACATTTGATTAAGATATAATGTAAAATATACATTAAATGGGGTTTTCAATTTTAAATTTAAATGACCACAAAATCCATAGTCTGGATCAAACTTTGTCAGTCAATGAAGGATACCATCCTACATAACACTGTCAAATATGAGAGCATTATGTGACAAATTTATAACTCTGTCTTTGGTGACAGTTGTGAATTTCTGAAAATTTGTTCAGTGTCAAAGATAGGGATTTTTCCTGGCTTTTCTCTTTGACCTATGACCTTGAAAATTGAATCAATTCTTGCCTATCAGGATATGAAGCTTCAGTAAAAATGTAATAACGACATATGAAAAATGGTTGGCTCCAGACTGTTCATAAACAGGCAAAGAGACAAACAAACAAACAAACAAACAGGGGTAAAAACTTAACCTCCGCCAAACTTCACTGGCAGAGGTAATTACAGTTTTGAAGGTATTCTACGTAAATATAATGTTTGCATCTGTGTGTGCATGATGTGGCATTACAGGCAACAAGAAAAAAAATGCTGAAACTGATAGCCGGCTCTAAGTATTTATTAATATTAATATGTATATGTCGTGGACATGAACGAGCAAAGCTCTTCAGCAGCTCACGTCATTTAAGTCCTTCAGACTTTTTTGAGCAAATGCTTCAGGGGAGCATTAGCATGGCTAAAACCTTTCAGCATTTTTCTTTTTTTTTTTGCCTTTCAGCTTCTGAAAGGCAACCCCCCCCCCCAAGACTCCCCCCTCCCCAATTTACAATAATGCCACTGCCACTTTAAGCACCTGGTTTGTTAGGAAGATGGACCAAATATGTCATTGGACTTTTACTTTCTGAAGTCGGACTTTTCCACCTCTGACCATGAGCGAGCTTCGCACCGCTGCACATCGCTTCGCTTGTAAAATTAATACTTGTGCATACAAATGCACCATCAGAAGACTCTCCAGCTGTTAAAGCCGATTGAACCAGCTGTGATCAATCAGATCTGATCTGGTTTTGTAAGTTCATGTTATACATGTTCATGACCTTTGACTAAAAATCTCATGATGCACATTAGTTACCAGCTCTCATCAAAAAAAAAAGGCAAAAGCAGAGCGGAGGGTTGACAGAAGTCACCGGAGGAAACCATGAGAGAGAAAGGGAACTGATGGAGGGATGGAGAAGAGAGCAAAAAGGGGGATTTAGCATCACTCGCATGTTGCGCTCGATCTTTCGCTCTATTGTGATGGAGACAATGAGAGGCAGGAGTGTGGTGCTTAAAAAGGGTTTGAGCTGTGATGCCCTGTGGCCCTGCACAGACGCCAGCCGACAGAGGTATCAGACATTAAATAACAAGAACTGCACAGCTTTTCAACAACGATCTGAACGACACAGAACGAAGAGATAAATGTGCTTCTGACATGAAAAAACAGTATTCTTTTGGGTCACTCTGTGCGATTGGAGGTTTGGTTTACCTGGGATTGATTTACGGTCTACCTGTCTGTCTCCTAGTCCACTCAGCTACAAATACGTACCGGCATTGGCTGGGGAATTACTATGTGCTGGACTAGCATTTTGTCCGGGGGAGTCATAGATTCTCATCTACTTCTCTCTGTGGAACCCGCGATAACCTCCGGCACCAGTGTGGGCCTTGGGGCCTATGTAGGACTTCCTCTGTGTTTCAAAAATGAACAACATAACCAGAAAGATGTGGAATTCTCAGGCAGCACGGTGGATTAGTGGTTAGCACTGTTGCCTCACAGCAAGAAGGTCATGGGTTCGATTCCCACTTGTGGAGAATGTGTGGAGTTTGCATGTTCTCCCCATGTTTGCATGGGTTCCCTCCAGCTGCTCCGGCTTCCTCTCACATCCGAAAACATGCAGTTTAGGTGGATTGGAAACTATAAATTTTCCGTAAGTATGAATGTGTTTATTTGTTGATATGTGGCCCTGCAACAGACTGGCGTCCTGTCCAGGGTGTAGCCCGCCTCACGCCCTGTGAGTGCTGGGGTAAGTGGTTGAAGATGAGCGAGTGAGTGGAATTCCGATTTTTAATTCTGGTGTGCATTTTGGATTTGGAGGCTGCGGGGACACATCGATGCTGAATGCACAGCTGCAGCAGTGAGAGTGCTGACAGCACAGTTGTTTAGTATTGGAAGATCAGCAGGGATGGGGATTAGCAAACAAAAGCGCTGAACTGACCGACAGGCAAACTTATTGTTGTACATTGTTTGGGGTCATTGTTGGTGTTGATGTATCTGATAGCTTTCTGGAGAGCCAATATCACTTTCTGATGATGAGTAGTTTTTTTTAAAAGAGTCGACAGTTGATGAAGCACCGTTTGTCGTTCCTGTCTTCTCTTTCCAGCTGCTGAGTGGTCAGGAGGACGGTGCCAACTCCACCTTCTCCCCCATGATGTACACGTTAGTAGGGGGAGGCACGCTCTGTGGCCTGGCCTCCCTTGTGCTTCTCATTGTTTCTACGGCAACCGACTTCTGGATGCAGTACCGGTACTCTGGTAGCTCGGCCAATCAGGGGCTTTGGAGGTTCTGCATCAACCACAAATGTCATGCTCACACCATAACTGTAGGTGAGTCCTCTTCAGGTGTCAAAATGAAGACGAAATATAAGGAAACATGTATTTACCGATGTATTGTACTGGAATAGTAGTCAGACTTCATGTCTTTATGAAGATCAACCGGTCCAGTGATTCTGGATCTTTTGTAAACACAACTACTATTGTAAAAGTTGAGATTTTAGTTGCTAAGAAAAATATCCCAAAGCTATTAAGAAGTGATCACTAACACTTCAGTCCACCTCCAGATCCCCACCAAAATGTAATGTGGTTTTCACCTTTCCACCCAGTTTGATCAAAATTGTTTAATTAGTTCGAATAATGCTGCAAAATTTATTCCACTATTTACACCTTTGCAATAGTGAATTGACGGTTGTGAAACATGATGGATTGGTGGGGCAACAGCCCATTTCAGCCCAGCAGAAAATCCACAAGTCTTATTACACAAGGCCAAAATATGGGCATCGGGTTTTGCATAGGCTTTGCGTCCATCCGTCTGTCCATTCCTATTACTGCCACAGTCTTCAAATTCACAGGGAACATTCTTGGGACACAGACTTTGGATAAGTTCAAAGATGGCTAACCTTGACCTTTTTTAAGAGGTCAGAACATCACATTTTGTTTCCAATTTTTATGCTCATATGGCCAAGGATATTTTAGCAGTGTGCTATATTTTAAATTGTATTCATTAGTTGTCATAATCATTATTCAAAAGGTTATAAACACATTTATAAACTTGGCAGAGTTGAGGAGTATGGCCAAAGAAGAACCCATACAATGTTGGTGTGGAACTAGATTCCAAATTTTTTTTTTTTTTTTTTGCCATATTGTGAGATTTAATTATTTAGGTATTCTGGTCAGTTTTCCCTGAAATACCATATATGTCTAAAAAACTAAATCATGTGTATGGTCCTTGGGCTGCAATATGGGCTTCTGCACCTTTGAGGAAATATGCTCAGCTGAGCACTGCTGTAATACAAGGTACATTCAGAAATTATTCTACCTTTGGCCACAAAAAATACAATTACTTGCCTGTGGGTCTAAAGTCCTAATCCTCTTTGAAATAGTCTCCTTGGGACTGCACACACTTCTCACAGTAGTTCTGCCATTGTTGGAAGCATTTCTGGAAGGCCTCATTTGGAAAGGTGTACAGCTCACGACTCAAATCATTTCCCTTTTAGTGTAATTTTGATCTTGGGGGGAAAGCCAAAAATCAGAGGGAATCATGTCAGGAGAGTAGGGAGCCTCACAGATCCTTTGTGACACACAGCATTGAGAAGGCGACGTAGGACTTCTCGATAATACTCTTTAGTCATATTTTGGCCTTCTGGTGTGTACTCATGATGCACCATCCCAGAGAAGTCAAAGAAAATGGTCAACATGACTTTGACATTGTTGTGCACCTGTCGTGCTTTCTTTGGCCTCGCGTTTTTGGGTTGTATCTGTAATTCCATGTCTCATCTGAAATAAAAATGTTAGCACATTCCAGCATGTCCTGCAAGACTTCCAGATGCAGCTGCTTCTGCTCCACCATCAGTAGCTGCTGCATGCTCAATTCCACCATAAAAATGGAATCTACCGAATGTGTGCTTATCTCCACCTTGTCCACAAGTTCTTGGATGGGGACACAAAGATCATCCATGACTGAAGTCTGTATTTTGTCAATTATTTGGTCATTTTGGGTTGTGGATGGACTGCCAAAATGTGCTTTGCTCTCCACTGATGTGTGCCCATTTCTGAAGTCGTTGTACCACTCTTATTTGCTTTATGCTCATGGCATCATTGGCATAAGCTTGCTGAGTCTTGTGAATCGTTTCTGCTTGGGTACCACCAAGCTTTTGCCAAAATTTGATGCAATACCTTTGTTCAAGTCATGTTATAGCAAATGAGAGTCCAACAAGTGCTCAGTACACATGTTCACTGTAAGGCTAACTACTACCAATTGATGCACTCTGCAGGCGGAAAAAAATTAACACTGATAAAAGAAGGTTCCCTACACCTCCCCACCAAACGACAATTTGTATGCTTCATTTGTTTCTGTGGGATAAAATAAGGTCAGATAATATTTCAATACTTGTTGTATATTTATAAACTAGTTCACATATCTAGTTACATTAATTATAAATTTATTTTATGTGTGCATTAAAATCTAGTTTTGAAACATATTAAAACTGACCCCTCTGTGTTGCTGTGCATTGAAGCCTTCTGGGATGCGACCCGGGCCTTCATGTTGCTGGCAGTGTTGAGTTGCTTTGCCGGTGTGGTGCTTGGCCTGAGCGCCTTCACCAATGGTACCAAGAACAGGAGGGTCCGTACGGGCGGCATTGCCCTGGTCCTCTCAGGTAAAACACACAGTCCAGTTAGTAAAACTTTCTCAAAAATATCAATGCTAAGTTTTCCATGTCTTCCTTCCACTCCAAAACCTGTGTATGTTGCTGTTAAATATGAGTAATGATTATGTGGGTTAGGTCAGACCTTACTCTTGTGAAGAGCTTGGGGGCAAGTTATGTTGTTATTTGGCAATGTATAAATTAACTGAAATTTGTTGAATTTAACTGATTTCAAATGAGAATGTGAAATCGGTTATCAACCAAATTTTTTTAAGAATATCTTCCTTGGATACATAGCCAATAAAGTTTGAAAAAATACACTCAGGCATGTTGTTTGTTAGTCTGCAGATGGGAGCGCCATTTCTTTCCTTCTGTTTTTGAAGTTGTTTTTCTTTCTATATTTTATGAAATAATTTTTTTAAGCTTTGTCTTCCATTCTCAGGTTTTCTTGCTCTATTGGCTCTGGCCATTTACACTGGTGTGACGGTCACTTTCTTTGGCAAACGCTTTGTGGACTGGTGCTTTTCCTGGTCCTACATCATAGGCTGGGTGGCCATCATTTTGGCTTTTGCTGCAGGTATTTACTAACCCCACACAGGACAATCAAATAATGTCTTACCATAAATTCAGCAGTCATAGTTGGCAATGTTATAACTAAGATATTAGTGGCATACAGTATATACCATAATTTGTAAAAACTGTAAAAAAGAAAAGAAGACATCAAATACTTTTCACCATCTGCTGATTTCCAAGTTTGGGACAACCACTATTTATGCAAGAATGGTGAAGTGAGCTGCCAGTTCACAATTCAAAAAATGAACTTGAGTCAGGAGTCAAGAACAGAAATATCACTTAAGCCACCTTGAGCTAGGGATGTAGGATGTAACACCTTCACCTTCACCTAATGGTCTAGTTGACAAATATCACTTGAGCCACCTGAGTTGGGATGAAGGATGTAACATTTATTTGAGTCACCTTCAACCAATGGTCTAGTTGACAGATATCACTTTATCCACCTTGAGCTAGGAATGTAGGGATGTAACTTTTGTTTAAGTCACCTTCACCCCATGGTGTAGTTGACAGATATCACTGAAGTTAAACAGCAATATTTGCATCCTAGATCCCTTGCTTAAGTTAGCTCAAGGGATTGTTCCATCCTTGATCCTTGACTTAAGATGACTCAAGTAACATTGCATAGTCGGCCATCGGATGAAGGTAGCTGAAGTAAACTGGCAACTAAGTTCACTTTTTGAAGTGCGAGCTGGGAACTGGCAGTTAGCTTGTGTTTGTGTTTGATGAAAGGCGGGTCATCGTAAGGAAAATGTTAACCTAGATTACCAGGTGTTCCGAACATCATTAGATTGTTAGCAAATACCTAATCTTTGCCAAGCTAATCCATTCATCTAGCAGGTATCAAGATGCAGATTAAACAGCATGATTATTGCATGTGGCCCTTCGACAGATTGGCATCTGTTAACCCCCAAAACGTGAATCAGATGCAAATCTGGAATTATCCTCAAATCGTTAATTACAAAATGTGAATACTGCAACAATATCTCCCAAAACGTGAACACAGGTCATGGAGTGCTTTTGATGTCTTCCACCACCATCTCTGTTTGTGGGTGTGTAAAATTAACCCTAATCCTGCCTCAGTGTCTATCAGAAGGTCACCTTCCCCATGCCAGCAAGTTAAGCTTCCCCAGCCTGCCTGTGTGCCAGGCTGTATTACATGTATGTGAAATGCACGTGCAGTGAAAAAAGCTACCCAACCCCACCGCAACACACAATACCCATGTGAAGGTCATTGTTGGGGAAAGTGTAATGCACGGACCCACAACAGGGGGCGCAAATGAACGGTCAATAGATAGTCAAATAAATACAATTTATTGTGGCAAATGTGCACAACAGGTCGAATACTGCTTTTAGACAGTCAATTACAAAATACAACAGGTGAAGTGTGGGCAGGTCCGAGGGTAGGAGACGCCTATCCAGAGAAGAGCCGGGGCCCACAAGGTTCCGCCGCCAACGAAGACCTGCAGTATACTGAAGCCGCCAAGTCCCGAGTCCCCAGGTGGCCTCTACTTCAGCTGTCAGATCCGGTACTGCTGGCAGGAACAAAAAACAGGTTAATGGTGGGTGTGTGCACACCCAGCAGAACAATCAGCAACGCAGTTCAGTTCCTTTTGTGGGAGAATCTCCACCTCCGACACAAAAACACAGAAACGTGCAGAGACCGACTGTTACTTCTCTGGTTTGGAAAGAGGAGTGAAGTCCGTCACTCTTCAACGTCCAAAACCCAGCTCCCAGCTGATTTGAAGATAACAGGTCCTTCTGCAAAGGTTTCAAAGAAAGACAATGAGAAGTACGTTGAACACAGACACGGCTGAGAGTTTTACCTGAGTGGTAAACTATATCTCGGCAGAGATGTGGTGTCTCCTCCAGGCTTTTATAGTGGTGATGATGGTGATTACTGACAGCTGTCAGTCCTGGCTCCTGGGTAGTGACTGCGCCCTCTGGTGCCTGAAACCCGACTACAGGCAGGGCGCCCTCTGGCGTTGGCCAGCAGTACCTCCTCTTCGGGCGGCCCGCACAACAGTCATAATAAATTGGCAAAGGCTATACACCCAACCATTGGGCAAATAAATATAATGTCTTATCTTATTCGCCCAACCGTTGGGCAGATAAGTCATACATTGAACGTTACATGCACAACCGCTGGGCAGATAAATATAATGTCTTATCTTGTTCGCCCAACTGTGATTGTGTATATGACATGTTTTGTGCATCTAAACTATGTTTTTTACACCACTTTTAAGGCTCTATTGCGGTGTATGTTTGACACAGTTAATGGCACCATCTTTAATTACTGCGAAAACACCGCAATGGATGAAAACAGACAAACTTCATAAGCATTTTGAACGGAAGTCTGTTAACAACGAAACAGTTTTTGAACAAAATGCTGGTTGTTGGCTGTAAGATGGTGTTAGTTTGACACTGTTCCCTGGGTGTGATGAGCCAAACAGAACCGCTTTAGATCACAGCTCCTCCGCAGACTGCGAACCCTCCCGCAGCCGGCGAGAAAATATCCGCCTTTTTCCCTCCCGCGTTGAAACCGTGAGCTTACAAGCTCGCTCATTGGTCGGTTGTGGTTGGGCGTATATGCTCGCGTAGTTACTTTATTGACCCAACGGTTGGGCCTATAACCACTCCCTAATAAATTAGCAGAAGAAAGCATGTAGAATGCAACAGTGGTGTTATTCCTCGCACATATGTAATTATTAGCCTGATACAGTGAAACGGAGAACCGTCATGTGTATACAGAAGAATATGATTTATCCTGTCGAAGATACTATCCTGGAATACAACTGATGTTATTAGTCAACCATTTATGTAATGTGAAAGGAGACTGCAATTCTTTTGTAGATTTGGGTGGCCCTGAAAAGGGCCATTGGGGGTTTGGAATCAGATCCAACCTGACAGCTGGATCAGTTGGTGTCCTTGTCTCCATCAGCTCTCCTCTCTATGAGCCTCTGGTAGGACCATTTATATTCCTTGGTTGTGTGGAATAACCTGAAGTGTGGATCAAACCACAGTTCAACATTACATGGAACACAATCATAACTGGATCGGTGGGTTGTTTGTCCATCTCCAGCAGCTTTTATCTTTCCAGTTGTTGTAGAACGCACAACAAATGTCCGCTGAGGGTTCTTGGTTTTCTGACCCTCCCTCACTTTGATCTTCTTGGGAAAATGGTGACCTGTTGGACATTCCACATCTCGTAGATTTGCAGTTCCATGTGGATGAATCAGTGGAGCATCAGTGTCCCACACCAGTGCTTTTGCCACCTCCCGACAGAAAACCCAATGAAGAACAGGCTTCCTCCCAAGCGTCTTGGAATACTCCTTATAGAGGAGGTGTGCATTCAGCACTGTCATCATCAAGAGGTGGAAAAAGACCTTCTTCTACCACTTCAGAGTCCTCCTATTGAAAGCTGGATAGGAATCCATCTGGTTGTGCCTGTCGACAGCACCCATATACTTGTAGTTGATAATACAAGCTGGACACTGTATCAGCTCTCCCATAGATCAGTCGGTCTTGCCAGGAACAGTAATGAAATTGGATTGTTGTGCACACACAGATCTCCTTCCTATCATGCTATTTCAGCAGCTGCATCGATCAACTCAGTGTGCTCTCCTTTCCTAAGTTTGACTGTTTCCATCTCATTTGGGACACCTCTATGATTCAACCTCAGGGTACCCCATGCACCAGTCCTTGACTTTGACAGACTCTGGAAAAGGATCAGTGATGTATAGTAATTGTCGACGAACAGTTTGTGACCTCTGTTGAGTCAGTCTAATCACAAGGTCATATATCCTCCCATTCGCCGAAGCCGGAATGCCCTGGTCCCCCTGGGATATCTTGAACTATGTACAATCCCAATGAAGTTGGGACGTTGTGTGAACTGTAAATAAAAACAGAATACAATGATTTGCAAATCCTCTTTAACCTATATTCAATTGAATACACCACAAAGACAAGATATTTAATGTTCAAACTGATAAACGTTTTTGTTTTTGTGCAAATATTTGTTCATTTTGAAATGGATGCCTGCAACACGTTTCAAAAAACCTGGGACAGTGGTATGTTTACCGCTGTGTTACATCACCTTTCCTTCTAACAACACTCAATAAGTGTTTGGGAACTGAGGACACTAATTGTTGAAGCTTTGTAGGTGGAATTCTTTCCCATTCTTGCTTGATGTACGACTTCAGTTGTTCAACAGTCCGGGGTCTCCGTTGTCGTATTTTGTGCTTCATAATGCGCCACACATTTTCATTGGGCGACAGGTCTGGACTGCAGGCAGGCCAGTCGAGTACATGCACTCTTTTACTATGAAGCCACGCTGTTGTAACGTGCAGAATGTGGCTTGGCATTGTCTTGCTGAAATCAGCAGGGACGTCCCTGAAAAAGACGTTGCTTGGATGGCAGCATGTGTTGCTCCAAAACCTGGATGTACCTTTCAGCATTGATGGTGCCATCACAGATGTGTAAGTTGCCCATACCATGGGCAGCTTTTTTTGTCTCCTGGTCGGTGACTTTGTTGGTGTTGAACCTCTACTGGTGGTTGGCTCTCACTACGGTATTGTATCACTTCCTGTTCCGGAGCACAGTGGTGTTTTGCTGTATCTGTTAGCTGTTTAATCTGCGCTGTTAGATTGATCTAGTTAACTAGATAACGATTTGTTTCACAGTGTAATCTTCACATGCCTTAACTAAAGCACTCCCTCTGCTGAATCACCTCTAAATTATTTACACATGATTCACTTTGTGTGTTTTTAGGAATCCGCTAGCTTAGCGCAGCTACTAGCTCTTAGCCGATTTAGCATGGCGGCTTCTCCTGTCTCTCCTGCATTTTTCTGCTCTGGGTGTGAAATGTTTAGTTATTCCTCGGCCTCCTTTAGCAGTAATGGTACTTGTAATAAGTGTAGCTTATTCGTAGCTTTGGAGGCCAGGCTGGGCGAATTGGAGACTCGGCTCCGCACCTTGGAAAATCCTACAGCTAGCCAGGCCCCTGTAGTCGGTGCGGACCAAGGTAGCTTAGCCGCCGTTAGTTCCCTCCCGGCAGATCCCGAGCAGCCGGGAAAGCAGGCCAACTGGGTGACTGTGAGGAGGAAGCGTAGTCCTAAACAGAAGCCCCGTGTACACCGCCAACCCGTTCACATCTCTAACCGTTTTTCCCCACTCGGCGACACACCCGCTGAGGATCAAACTCTGGTTATTGGCGACTCTGTTTTGAGAAATGTGAAGTTAGCGACAATAGCAACCATAGTCAATTGTCTTCCGGGGGCCAGAGCAGGCGACATTGAAGGAAATTTGAAACTGCTGGCTAAGGCTAAGCGTAAATTTGGTAAGATTGTAATTCACGTCGGCAGTAATGACACCCGGTTACGCCAATCGGAGGTCACTAAAATTAATATTGAATTGGTGTGTAACTTTGCAAAAACAATGTCGGACTCTGTAGTCTTCTCTGGGCCCCTCCCCAATCGGACCAGGAGTGACATGTTTAGCCGCATGTTCTCCTTGAATTGCTGTCTGTCTGAGTGGTGTCCAAAAAATGAGGTGGGCTTCATAGATAATTGGCAAAGCTTCTGGGGAAAGCCTGGTCTTGTTAGGAGAGACGGCATCCATCTCACTTTGGATGGAACAGCTCTCATTTCTAGAAATCTGGCCAATTTTCTTAAATCCTCCAAACTGTGACTATCCAGGGTTGGGACCAGGAAGCAGAGTTGTAGTCTTACACACCTCTCTGCAGCTTCTCTCCCCCTGCCATCCCCTCATTACCCCATCCCCGTAGAGACGGTGCCTGCTCCCAGACCACCAACAACCAGTAAAAATCTATTTAAGCATAAAAATTCAAAAAGAAAAAATAATATCGCACCTTCAACTGCACCACAGACTAAAACAGTTAAATGTGGTCTATTTAACATTAGGTCTCTCTCTTCTAAGTCCCTGTTGGTAAATGATATAATAATTGATCAACATATTGATTTATTCTGCCTTACAGAAACCTGGTTACAGCAGGATGAATATGTTAGTTTAAATGAGTCAACACCCCCGAGTCACACTAACTGCCAGAATGCTCGTAGCACAGGCCGAGGCGGAGGATTAGCAGCAATCTTCCACTCCAGCTTATTAATTAATCAAAAATCCAGACAGAGCTTTAATTCATTTGAAAGCTTGTCTCTTAGTCTTGTCCATCCAAATTGGAAGTCCCAAAACCAGTTTTATTTGTTGTTATCTATCGTCCTCCTGGTCGTTACTGTGAGTTTCTCTGTGAATTTTCGGACCTTTTGTCTGACTTAGTGCTTAGCTCAGATAAGATAATTATAGTGGGTGATTTTAACATCCACACAGATGCTGAGAATGACAGCCTCAACACTGCATTTAATCTATTGTTAGACTCGATTGGCTTTGCTCAAAATGTAAATGAGTCCACCCACCACTTTAATCATACCTTAGATCTTGTTCTGACTTATGGTATGTAAATTGAAGACTTAACAGTATTCCCTGAAAACCCCCTTCTGTCTGATCATTTTTTAATAACATTTACATTTACTCTGATGGACTACCCAGTAGTGGGGAATACGTTTCATTACAGTAGAAGTCTTTCAGAAAGTGCTGTAACTAGGTTTAAGGATATGATTCCTTCTTTATGTTCTCCAATGCCATATACCAACACAGGGCAGAGTAGCTACCTAAACTCTGTGAGTGAGATAGATTATCTCGTCAATAGTTTTATATCCTCATTGAGGACAACTTTGGATGCTGTAGCTCCTCTGAAAAAGAGAGCCTTAAATCAGAAGTGCCTGACTCCGTGGTATAACTCACAAACTCGCAGCTTAAAGCAGATAACCCGTAAGTTGGAGAGGAAATGGCATCTCACTAATTTAGATCTTCACTTAGCCTGGAAAAAAAGTCTGTTGCTCTATAAAAAAGCCCTCCGTAAAGCTAGGACATCTTACTACTCATCACTAATTGAAGAAAATAAGAACAACCCCAGGTTTCTTTTCAGCACTGTAGCCTGGCTGACAAAGAGTCAGAGCTCTATTGAGCCGAGTATTCCTTTAACTTTAACTAGTAATGACTTCATGACTTTCTTTGCTAATAAAATTTTAACTATTAGAGAAAAAATTACTCATAACCATCCCAAAGACATATCGTTCTCTTTGGCTGCTTTCAGTGATGCCGGTCTTTGGTTAGACTCTTTCTCTCCGATTGTTCTGTCTGAGTTATTTTCATTAGTTACTTCCTCCAAACCATCAACATGTCTATTAGACCCCATTCCTACCAGGCTGCTCAAGGAAGCCCTACCATTAATTAATGTTTCGATCTTAAATATGATCAATCTGTCTTTATTAGTTGGCTATGTACCACAGGCTTTTAAGGTGGCAGTAATTAAACCATTACTTAAAAAGCCATCACTTGACCCAGCTATCTTAGCTAATTATAGGACAATCTCCAACCTTCCTTTTCTCTCAAAAATTCTTGAAAGGGTAGTTGTAAAAGAGTTTCAGTCAGGGTTTAGAATTCATCATAGTACAGAAACAGCATTAGTGAAGGTTACAAATGATCTTCTTATGGCCTCAGACAGTGGACTCATCTCTGTGCTTGTTCTGTTAGACCTCAGTGCTGCTTTTGATACTGTTGACCATAAAATTTTATTACAGAGATTAGAGCATGCCATAGGTATTAAAGGCACTGTGCTGCGGAGGTTTGAATCATATTTATGTAATAGAT
Organism: Thalassophryne amazonica; assembly: GCF_902500255.1. NCBI lineage: Eukaryota > Metazoa > Chordata > Actinopteri > Batrachoidiformes > Batrachoididae > Thalassophryne > Thalassophryne amazonica. Next base: position 54,356,183 of record NC_047112.1, read on the forward strand.
TACAATTTGTTCATGTAAATGGGGAATCTTCTTCACAGACTAAGGTTAATTATGGAGTTCCACAAGGTTCTGTGCTAGGATCAATTTTATTCACTTTATACATGCTTCCCTTAGGCAGTATTATTAGACAGCATTGCTTAAATTTTCATTGTTACGCAGATGATACTCAGCTTTATCTATCCATGAAGCCAGAGGACACACACCAATTAGCTAAACTGCAGGATTGTCTTACAGACATAAAGACATGGATGACCTCTAATTTCCTGCTTTTAAACTCAGATAAAACTGAAGTTATTGTACTTGGCCCCACAAATCTTAGAAACATTGTGTCTAACCAGATCCTTACTCTGGATGGCATTACCCTGACCTCTAGTAATACTGTGAGAAATCTTGGAGTCATTTTTGATCAGGATATGTCATTCAATGCGCATATTAAACAAATATGTAGGACTGCTTTTTTGCATTTGCGCAATATCTCTAAAATTAGAAAGGTCTTGTCTCAGAGTGATGCTGAAAAACTAATTCATGCATTTATTTCCTCTAGGCTGGACTATTGTAAGTCATTATTATCAGGTTGTCCTAAAAGTTCCCTGAAAAGCCTTCAGTTAATTCAAAATGCTGCAGCTAGAGTACTGACGGGGACTAGAAGGAGAGAGCATATCTCACCCATATTGGCCTCTCTTCATTGGCTTCCTGTTAATTCTAGAATAGAATTTAAAATTCTTCTTCTTACTTATAAGGTTTTGAATAATCAGGTCCCATTTTATCTTAGGGACCTCATACAACCCCTGGCAAAAATTATGGAATCACCGGCCTTGGAGGATGTTCATTCAGTTGTTTAATTTTGTAGAAAAAAAGCAGATCACAGACATGACACAAAACTAAAGTCATTTCAAATGGCAACAATCTGGCTTTAAGAAACACTATAAGAAATCAAGAAAAAAAGATTGTGGCAGTCAGTAACGGTTACTTTTTTAGACCAAGCAGAGGAAAAAAATATGGACTCACTCAATTCTGAGGACAAAATTATGGAATCACCCTGTAAATTTTCATCCCCCAAATTAACACCTGCATCAAATCAGATCTGCTCATTGACATTGCCCCTATGCCATGACATTGACCCTATGTGTCTTTTTGCAAGGAATGTTTTTGCAGTTTTTGCTCTATGGCAAGATGCATTATCATCTTGAAAAATGATTTCATCATCCCCAAACATCCTTTCAATTGTCCAAAATATCAACATAAACTTGTGCATTTATTGATGATGTAATGACAGCCATCTCCCCAGTGCCTTTACCTGACATGCAGCCCCATATCATCAATGACTGTGGAAATTTACATGTTCTCTTCAGGCAGTCATCTTTATAACTCTCATTGGAAAGGCACCAAACAAAAGTTCCAGCATCATCACCTTGACCAATGCAGATTTGAGATTCATCACTGAATATGACTTTCATCCAGTCATCCACAGTCCACAATTGCTTTTCCTTAGCCCATTGTAACTTTGTTTTTTCTGTTTAGGTGTTAATGATGCATTTCATTTAGCTTTTCTGTATGTAAATCCCATTTCCTTTAGGCGTTTTCTTATAGTTCGGTCACAGACGTTGACTCCAGTTTCCTCCCATTCGTTCCTCATTTGTTTTGTTGTACATTTTTCGATTTTTGAGACATATTGCTTTAAGTTTTCTGTCTTGACGCTTTGATGTCTTCCTTGGTCTACCAGTATGTTTGCCTTTAACAACCTTCCCATGTTGTTTGTATTTGGTCCAGAGTTTAGACACAGCTGACTGTGAACAACCAACATCTTTTGCAACATTGCGTGATGATTTACTCTCTTTTAAGAGTTTGATAATCCTCTCCTTTGTTTCAATTGACATCTCTCGTGTTAGAGCCATGATTCATGTCAGTCCACTTGGTGCAACAGCTCTCCAAGGTGTGTTCACTCCTTTTTAGATGCAGACTAACGAGCAGATCTGATATGATGCAGGTGTTAGTTTTGGGGATGAAAATTTACAGGGTGATTCCATAATTGTTTCCTCAGAATTGAGTGATTCCATATTTTTTTCCTCTGCTTGGTCTAAAAAAGTAACCGTTACTGACTGCCACAATCTTTTTGTCTTGATTTCTTATAGTGTTTCTTAAAGCCAGAAAGTTGCCATTTGAAATGACTTTAGTTTTGTGTCATGTCTGTGATCTGCTTTTTTTCTACAAAATTAAACAACTGAATGAACATCCTCCGAGGCCGGTGATTCCATAATTTTTGCCAGGGGTTGTAGTACCATATCACCCCAATAGAGCGCTTCGCTCTCAGACTGCAGGCTTACTTGTAGTTCCTAGGGTTTGTAAGAGTAGAATGGGAGGCAGAGCCTTCAGCTTTCAGGCTCCTCTCCTCTGGAACCAGCTCCCAATTCGGATCAGGGAGACAGACACCCTCTCTACTTTTAAGATTAGGCTTAAAACTTTCCTTTTTGCTAAAGCTTATAGTTAGGGCTGGATCAGGTGACCCTGAACCATCCCTTAGTTATGCTGCTATAGACTTAGACTGCTGGGGGGTTCCCATGATGCACTGAGTGTTTCTTTCTCTTTTTGCTCTGTATGCACCACTCTGCATTTAATCATTAGTGATTGATCTCTGCTCCCCTCCACAGCATGTCTTTTTCCTGGTTCTCTCCCTCAGCCCCAACCAGTCCCAGCAGAAGACTGCCCCTCCCTGAGCCTGGTTCTGCTGGAGGTTTCTTCCTGTTAAAAGGGAGTTTTTCCTTCCCACTGTCGCCAAGTGCTTGCTCACAGGAGGTCGTTTTGACAATTGGGGTTTTTCTGTAATTATTGTATGGCTTTGCCTTGCAATATGAAGCGCCTTGGGGCAACTGTTTGTTGTGATTTGGCGCTATATAAATGAAACTGATTTGATTTGATTTGATGGGCACTAACACACCCCCTTACCATCACAGATGCTGGCTTTTGAACTTTGCGGTGGTAACAATCTGGATGGTCTTTTTCCTCTTTTGTCCAAAAACAATTTGAAATGTGGACTCATCAGACCACAGCACACTTTTCCACTTTGCGTCTGTCCATTTCAAATGAGCTCGGGCCCAGAGAAGGTGGCGGCATTTCTGGATGTTGTTGATGTATGGCTTTCACTTTGCATGGTAAAGTTTTAACTTGCACTTGTAGATGTAGCGATGAGCTGTGTTAACTGACAATGGTTTTCTGAAGTGTTCCTGAGCCCACGCGGTAACATCCTTTACACAATGATGTCAGTTTTTAATGCAGTGCCGCCTGAGGGATCGAAGGTCACGGGCACTCAATGTTGGTTTTCAGCCTTGCTGCTTATGTGTAGAAAGTTCTCCAGATTCTCTGAATCTTCTGATTATGTTATGGACTGTAGATGATGGAATGCCTAAATTCCTTGCAACTGAATGTTGAGAAACATTGTTCTTAAACTGTCGGACTATTTTTTTCATGCAGTTGTTCACAAAGTGGTGATCCTCGCCCCATCTTTGCTTGTGAACAGTTGAGACTTTTGGGGATGTTCCTTTTATACCCAATCATGAATGTCCTCAGTTCCCAAACACTTATTGAGTATTGTTAGAAGGAAAGGTAATGTAACACAGTGATAAACGTACCACTGTCCCACCTTTTTTGAAATGTTTTGCAGGCATCCATTTCAAAATGAGCAAATATTTGCACAAAAACAATAAAGTTTATCAGTTTGAACATTAAATATCTTGTGGTGTATTCAATTCAATAGGTTGAAGAGGATTTGCAATTCATTGTATTCTGTTTTTATTTACATTTTACATAATGTCTCAACCTCATTGGAATTGGGGATGTACAATAGCCGTTGCAGGAATCACACAGCATAAACACTTTATACGAGGTCTATTAGAAAAGTATCGATGGTGGCTTCAGAGCGCGGCGCGCCCCACAACCGCTGGGGGCCATCCTTAAAACGACAGTAACACTCCTTATTCTCTACCAAGCCTGTAACATTTTCTCCTGAAAGCCAGATACATTTTTCTAATGGTTTCTGAAAAAATTCTGATGGAAAAAAACCCCCCAAATCATTCTGCCATTTCCTGACAATGAAAATCCGACGAGGGGGCTGGACCACTCCTCACTCAAAGCCTGCTCACAGGCGAATGACGCAACCGACAGGCGTGAAAAACTCACGCATGCGCATGAGGGTTGAAGCTTGTCTGACGCAATCTCACATGATTCAAATCCATATGGTTTTTGAAAAAAATAATAAGGTTGGATACTTTTCTAATAGACCTCGTATGTCTGGCTTTTGTGACATCTAGATTCTGAATAACAAGTTAACCCCCCAAGCAATCATACCCTCATCCAGAGCCAGATATTCACCAGGTGTGTTGAGAGACATGAATTTCTCATTCAATATCTTGTACACCGGTTGGAGTTTGATGGCCATCCTGTCCCTGTGGTACATTGTTCAGATGAAATAATGGCAGGATCAACAGGAATATGTTCCTGGTCATCACTGTTTGGAAGAATGGAGTCGCTAGTAATTCATCTGTTGACCAGTAATTGTGTAGATGTTGGTGCTGCACCAGGACCATCCCAATAATAAGTGCCAGAAATGTTTTCATTTTGTTGGTTACCACAGGACACCATTTTCGGAATCATGAATTTGACTTTGGGTTTCTCCATTTATCCAAACGCACAAAATCCTGGGTATACCTGTTGGTTTCCAAGACCAGAAGACTGATCAGAGCATCAGTGAAAAACAGGATGAAGACGTCTAGGACAGTCCGGGCATCTTCTAGTGTCGCATTTATCTACGCCCCTTCCCCCGTGAACTGCGCAATCTTCGAGTCCAGGATGCCACTTATCCAGTTTGCATTTTCGAGTTCCGAAGGGTCCGATTTGTCGTCTTCAAGGTCATCTGACTTGAAGCCCAGGGAATCGTCATCAGAATCTTCTGTCACGAAGATTTCCTTGACTAATTTCCTATTCTCTGCTTCTACATTGTAGACAATGCTGTCTTCATCAACAACAGTATCTGCAGTCACTACCATGATTCAAATGCTTTCTTTTTCTGGCCAACAGCGGTCGGACCACCCACTCTATATTGGGGAAGACGTGTTTAACCAATGTGAAATGAGCATTAGACCTTCATTCATTCATTCATTATTGTTTATTTGACAGGGACAGATAGTCTCCAAGGCTATTTGACTTTACCTTTATAGACAGTATATACTTTATTATATATTACTATATATACTACTATATATTACTATATATTACTATATATATATATATATATATATATATATATATATATATATATATATATATATAAAATGCTAATTTCCATCTGTAGTCCCCAAACATAAAATATAAAACACACCCAGAGCCATGTAAAAGAGGAGTTATCTATTCTGGTCAAGATGGGGTTAAGATGCTGTTGTCTTAATATAAAGTGCAGGCCTATGTGCAGGAAAGTACTGAGGTATAATTCAGTTGTAGGTGTGTACAGGTACAGTCAGTTTTATTATAAGGTGTTGAATTAAAGTGCTTTGTTGTGATGGTAAAGTGCTAGGTACAGCTGCAGTATCTCTTTAAAGTGCTGTTGTTGTGTGCATGTATATGAAAGTATATTGATTCTGCATGTCTTTAACTAGTAATGATTGCAGGTTTTGTTATCTTTCAGCCATGTTTTAAGATGTGTCTTGAATAAAGCAAATGTGGGGCTGAACCTGATTGTCGGAAGAGTATTCCATGTGCTACTGCCCCTAATAGACAGTACATTTTGAGCAAAGGCAGTTTTTCTAAAATTGATCTCGCAATCACCCCTAGCAGAGGATCTGGTGTTAATTTCGTTGTTACTTTCCTTTTTAATATAGTTCCTCAGAGGAGGTGGGGCCAAATTGTGTAGGGACCTGTACACAACACAACACATTTCAAACAGCATGAAATTCTTAAAACTTAAAAGTTTATATTTTTCTAAGATTGGACAGTGATGAGAAATCTGTGGTTTTTTTGTCCAATATTTTTACGGCTTTTTTGTACAATTGTTCAACTGGTTTCAGTACAGTTGTTCCTGCAAAGGACCATGTTGTAATGCAATACTCTATATGTGACAAGCTCATGCAGTGTAAATAAGATTTGGCCGCATCTATTGTAATAAATGGTCTTATCTGTTTAAAATTAGAAAAACTGAAGTGGAAGTATGTCTGAAAAATGCCTTGAAAAATGTCGGCTACCTATTTTATAAACACTACCCAATCTAGAGCCTGTGCATCCTCACGGGCAACACACTAGTGTAGATTTATTTTTGTAACGTTTTGCAAAATTACAGCTCATTTTAATGAAGAGGACATATTTATTCCATAGTGAATATGGTCTTTTCCTTCATCACCATCATACTAGCTACAGGAGGAAGCACATGTGCACATATGTGAAGTTTTGAGATTACCTGTGACCTATCTTATGTTAACATCCACAATATTTCTTGTAAGTCACTTTCAAATCTACCAAATATAGATCATAGCATCTGATCCTTTGAATTTCTCCCCATCAGGGGTTGGAATTGTAAATTGTTTCCAGACAGCATGAATTTTGATATATTTGAAATTATTAGATAGTATTAGATAAGAAATAAAATTATAGTGGTGCCAAATAAAATTGTTTTTATGACTTACGGTAGATATTTTAAAGCCCCAGTAGCCTGTAACAAGACAACATAAGTCAGTCACTCATACAGGATTCTATCAAAATAAGGTCTTTGTTAGTCCAATGCACCATCTGAAGATAATGTCCATCTTAAATTCTGGTTTGTCTCATATATATTATGGAAGTGTATTGCATTCATTGGATAGAAAAAATTAGACAGCTGATCTCGTAATTACAAGAAAAGTTATTGTAATTGTGTCTCTGTGTGTGGGTGCAATCATTTCCGTACAATGGGCTTCCGTACCTCCAGTCCCTCAGTTAAGACAACCATGAGCTGAATTTCCTGAGTCATAATCAAAAATCAGCCGACACTGCACTGCGATCGCACACCACTTCTATGCGCACACAAAGTATGGATTTTCCCCATAAATTTAGGTGTCTAAATTGTTTCATACAGTGAGGAAAATAAATATTTGAACACCCTGCGATTTTGCAAGTTCTCCCACTTAGAAATCATGGCGGGGTCTGAAATTTTCATCTTAGGTGCATGTCCACTGTGAGAGACATAATCTAAAAACAAAAATCCAGAAATCACAATGTATGATTTTTTAGTAATTTATTTGTATGTTACTGCTGCAAATAAGTATTTGAACGCCTACCAACCAGCAAGAATTCTGGCTCACACAGACCTGTTAATTTTTCTTTAAGAAGCCTAAAGTGTGGATTTTCCCCAAACGTGCTCCTGGATGAATGTCCAGGAAGGAGCACAGAGTGTCTCACCAAAATGAGCCGTGTCTCGCCCCCCCCCTCCAGACTTCCAGCTTTCATTCACACAGCCCCGCCGACCACTGAGGGCCAAAGCGGGGCACACTCCCAGCCGGCCCATGCCAGTTTGGGTTCCCTGTCCCCCACCTCCCTGGACGAGTTTCATTCATCCAGGAACAGTTTAGGGGAAAATCCACACTTTGTGTGCACATAGAAGTGCACCTACTGGTGGTTGGCTCTCACTGCGGTATTGTATCACTTCCTGTTCCGGAGCACAGCGGTGTTTTTCTGTATCTGTTAGCTGTTTAATCTGCGCAGTTAGATTGGTCTAGTTATCTAGATTACGATTTGTTTCCCAGTGTAATCTTTACGTGCCTTAACTAAAGCACTCCTTCTGCTGAATCACCTCTAAATTATTTACACATTATTCACTTTGCGTGTTTTTAGGAATCCGCTAGCTTAGCGTAGCTACTAGCTCTTAGCCGATTTAGCATGGCGGCTTCTCCTGTCTCTCCCACACTTTTCTGCTCTGGGTGTGAAATGTTTAGTTATTCCTCGGCCTCCTTTAGCAGTAATGGTACTTGTAATAAGTGTAGCTTATTCGTAGCTTTGGAGGCCAGGCTGGGCGAATTGGAGACTCGGCTCCGCACCGTGGAAAATTCTACAGCTAGCAAGGCCCCTGTAGTCGGTGCGGACCAAGGTAGCTTAGCCGCCGTTAGTTCCCCCCTGGCAGATCCCGAGCAGCCGGGAAAGCAGGCTGACTGGGTGACTGTGAGGAGGAAGCGTAGCCCTAAACAGAAGCCCCGTGTACACCGCCAACCCGTTCACATCTCTAACCGTTTTTCCCCACTCGACGACACACCCGCCGAGGATCAAACTCTGGTTATTGGCGACTCTGTTTTGAGAAATGTGAAGTTAGCGACACCAGCAACCATAGTCAATTGTCTTCCGGGGGCCAGAGCAGGCGACATTGAAGGAAATTTGAAACTGCTGGCTAAGGCTAAGCGTAAATTTGGTAAGATTGTAATTCACGTCGGCAGTAATGACACCCGGTATTTAATCTATTATTAGACTCTATTGGCTTTGCTCAAAAAGTAAATGAGTCCACCCACCACTTTAATCATATCTTAGATCTTGTTCTGACTTATGGTATGGAAATAGAAGACTTAACAGTATTCCCTGAAAACTCCCTTCTGTCTGATCATTTCTTAATAACATTTACATTTACTCTGATGGACTACCCAGCAGTGGGGAATAAGTTTCATTACACTAGAAGTCTTTCAGAAAGCGCTGTAACTAGGTTTAAGGATATGATTCCTTCTTTATGTTCTCTAATGCCATATACCAACACAGTGCAGAGTAGCTACCTAAACTCTGTAAGGGAGATAGAGTATCTCGTCAATAGTTTTACATCCTCATTGAAGACAACTTTGGATGCTGTAGCTCCTCTGAAAAAGAGAGCTTTAAATCAGAAGTGTCTGACTCCGTGGTATAACTCACAAACTCGTAGCTTAAAGCAGATAACCCGTAAGTTGGAGAGGAAATGGCGTCTCACTAATTTAGAAGATCTTCACTTAGCCTGGAAAAAGAGTCTGTTGCTCTATAAAAAAGCCCTCCGTAAAGCTAGGACATCTTTCTACTCATCACTAATTGAAGAAAATAAGAACAACCCCAGGTTTCTTTTCAGCACTGTAGCCAGGCTGACAAAGAGTCAGAGCTCTATTGAGCTGAGTATTCCATTAACTTTAACTAGTAATGACTTCATGACTTTCTTTGCTAACAAAATTTTAACTATTAGAGATAAAATTACTCATAACCATCCCAAAGACGTATCGTTATCTTTGGCTGCTTTCAGTGATGCCGGTATTTGGTTAGACTCTTTCTCTCCGATTGTTCTGTCTGAGTTATTCTCATTAGTTACTTCATCCAAACCATCAACATGTTTATTAGACCCCATTCCTACCAGGCTGCTCAAGGAAGCCCTACCATTATTTAATGCTTCGATCTTAAATATGATCAATCTATCTTTGTTAGTTGGCTATGTACCACAGGCTTTTAAGGTGGCAGTAATTAAACCATTACTTAAAAAGCCATCACTTGACCCAGCTATCTTAGCTAATTATAGGCCAATCTCCAACCTTCCTTTTCTCTCAAAAATTCTTGAAAGGGTAGTTGTAAAACAGCTAACTGATCATCTGCAGAGGAATGGTCTATTTGAAGAGTTTCAGTCAGGTTTTAGAATTCATCATAGTACAGAAACAGCATTAGTGAAGGTTACAAATGATCTTCTTATGGCCTCGGACAGTGGACTCATCTCTGTGCTTGTTCTGTTAGACCTCAGTGCTGCTTTTGATACTGTTGACCATAAAATTTTATTACAGAGATTAGAGCATGCCATAGGTATTAAAGGCACTGCGCTGCGGTGGTTTGAATCATATTTGTCTAATAGATTACAATTTGTTCATGTAAATGGGGAATCTTCTTCACAGACTAAAGTTAATTATGGAGTTCCACAAGGTTCTGTGCTAGGACCAATTTTATTCACTTTATACATGCTTCCCTTAGGCAGTATTATTAGACGGTATTGCTTAAATTTTCATTGTTACGCAGATGATACCCAGCTTTATCTATCCATGAAGCCAGAGGACACACACCAATTAGCTAAACTGCAGGATTGTCTTACAGACATAAAGACATGGATGACCTCTAATTTCCTGCTTTTAAACTCAGATAAAACTGAAGTTATTGTACTTGGCCCCACAAATCTTAGAAACATGGTGTCTAACCAGATCCTTACTCTGGATGGCATTACCCTGACCTCTAGTAATACTGTGAGAAATCTTGGAGTCATTTTTGATCAGGATATGTCATTCAAAGCGCATATTAAACAAATATGTAGGACTGCCTTTTTGCATTTACGCAATATCTCTAAAATCAGAAAGGTCTTGTCTCAGAGTGATGCTGAAAAACTAATTCATGCATTTATTTCCTCTAGGCTGGACTATTGTAATTCATTATTATCAGGTTGTCCTAAAAGTTCCCTAAAAAGCCTTCAGTTAATTCAAAATGCTGCAGCTAGAGTACTGACGGGGACTAGAAGGAGAGAGCATATCTCACCCATATTGGCCTCTCTTCATTGGCTTCCTGTTAATTCTAGAATAGAATTTAAAATTCTTCTTCTTACTTATAAGGTTTTGAATAATCAGGTCCCATCTTATCTTAGGGACCTCGTAGTACCATATCACCCCAATAGAGCGCTTCGCTCTCAGACTGCAGGCTTACTTGTAGTTCCTAGGGTTTGTAAGAGTAGAATGGGAGGCAGAGCCTTCAGCTTTCAGGCTCCTCTCCTGTGGAACCAGCTCCCAATTCAGATCAGGGAGACAGACACCCTCTCTACTTTTAAGATTAGGCTTAAAACTTTCCTTTTTGCTAAAGCTTATAGTTAGGGCTGGATCAGGTGACCCTGAACCATCCCTTAGTTATGCTGCTATAGACGTAGACTGCTGGGGGGTTCCCATGATGCACTGTTTCTTTCTCTTTTTGCTCTGTATGCACCACTCTGCATTTAATCATTAGTGATCGATCTCTGCTCCCCTCCACAGCATGTCTTTTTCCTGGTTCTCTCCCTCAGCCCCAACCAGTCCCAGCAGAAGACTGCCCCTCCCTGAGCCTGGTTCTGCTGGAGGTTTCTTCCTGTTAAAAGGGAGTTTTTCCTTCCCACTGTAGCCAAGTGCTTGCTCACAGGGGGTCGTTTTGACCGTTGGGGTTTTACATAATTATTGTATGGCCTTGCCTTACAATATAAAGCGCCTTGGGGCAACTGTTTGTTGTGATTTGGCGCTATATAAAAAAATTGATTGATTGATTGATAGAAGTGGTGTGTGATCACAGTGCAGTGTCGGCCGATTTTCGATTATGACTCCAGAATAAACCATCTCACACTCTCAGGTGATGATGTACTGCATTGTGGGAGAGGTAAGAGGTCATCTGACCCAAACACAGCCGACGCGTTTGAGCGGCGCTATTTAAATCCAAGTAATTTCTCTTTGTTTATCCGTATTTTTTAGTAATTTTAGCTCCGATATCTTAAAGTTGCTGCAATTAAAAAGCTCGCAGTTGGATCTCGGTGCTCGGTCCAGCAGGGTCCGAAGCGGTTTTTTAGGACTTTATTAGAGCACAACAGAACAAAGGAATACAGTGACAACTCTCAGTATCTATAACAAAGATCAGATGTAATAATGAACCTCCATAGAAAATACAATCATTTCCTCAATGATTCTGGTGGATTGTGTCTGTTATAATGCTGTCTGAAGCATTTACTTTGAAAATTACAGTGTTTAAAGCGGGTCACCTGGATATCCCAGTGCGGAATAATGGAATAGTACTGCAGTTCTATTTTGTGGGTTTTCTTCTCTTAACTGGGGCCATGATTAAGAGGGACGGCTGAGACCTAGAGGTGAAATTGTTGGACCAAGAATGTTTTCATTAATCAGGAATGAAAGTCTGAGGTTCGAAGACAGTCAGATACCGTCGTAATTCCAACCATAAGCGATGACAATTAGCGATCCTGTGGTGTTATTCCCAGGACCCGCCAGGCAGCATCCGGTGTACCTGGGAGATGGGTGGAGACGGAAGGGCACCGCCAGGAGCCTGCGGATTAATTTGATTCAACATGGGAAACCTCACCCAACCCAGACATGGAAAGGATGAACCAATCGATCGCTCTTTTGCTCCCATCGTGCTCCTGTGTTTATTCTCACTGTTCTTATATAGTTGGTGGAGCGATTTGTCTTTTTAATTCCGATAAGGAACGAGACTCTGGCATGCTGACTAGTTACGTAGCCCCGTGCGATCGGCATCAACGTCTTAGAGGGACAAGTGGTGTTCAGCCACACGAGATTGAACAAAAACATGGGTAATTGTTACAGTAGTGAAAAAGAAAGCAGACGTGCAAACTCCAGCTGTGTTGTTTAAGCCTGCAGTAAACTGGTGCTTGGGTCCTGTGACCGTTGACCCAGAAGTGCTATAGGCTCTCCCAGGCATGCGCACTCATAACTATGAGATAGCTTAATCTCACGCTTGTCTTTACTGAGGGATCGGAAGTACAGAAGCGATCACACACACACACAAAAACAGCCTGATCTCATAATTACGAGATCTTTTCTTGTAATTATGAGATCAGTGGTCAATTTTTTTTATCCAGTGAATGCAATTCGCTTCGGTAATATATATATATATATATATATATATATATATAGTCAAAACTGGTGGAAGTGTTTTGTGAAACATTCTGTCAAATAAAAGCACCCTGTGCTTTTCTGCACTCAGGTGTGTTCCAGCTGTGTGCTTACCAGAGGACCACTGCAGAACCTCCTCCTGCAAATACAGCAGACACCTAAAGAAAAACGCACCCATCCAAAACTATGATTGTTGATATTGCTGCTTTGGAGATCCTAGAACAAAATAATAAATAGAAATGACACACCCCTGCGTGAGTTTTTTTGTTCTCCCCTTCCCTCCGATATGCGGAATTTCTGTGAAATGGTCCAACCAGACTTGGGGTGACCATATGGGTTGGAAAGTCTTCTCACCGGTTATTTTCTTCACGGCCAATGTAGGTCGATCACTTGGATCATAGGTCATGACTGACAGCTTGCACTGGTTCACTGTGTCACTGCATCCACCCCACTATGAAATGCCTTGGGTCCTGATGGGCATCCACCCAGACAGACCACCAGTCCATCCCCACCTTCCAAAATAGCCATCTATCTGCTGCAGCCCGGTATTATGTGGTTAGTCCCTTCACCTTTACCGCTTGTTGCCGTCTTCAGAGCTGAGGTACTTTACACACTGGCTCAAGCTCAGGTAAGCACACCGCATGGTCATAGTGTTGTCTCCTCACAATGCAAGTAGTACACCTTATCTGAGTCCCTTAAAGTAACCACTCATTTGATGGAGCGCCATTCAATTGGGACCCAAGGAATCTCTGGAGAGAACTATGACCAAAGGCATCCAGTAACCAGCTTAGGTCACTCTTCCTCTGGTATCGTCAAAAATAGGGTAAGCCCGGAACCACCACAAGAACCTTAAAGACATCAGTCTTGTATAAAGTACCTTAAAGTGATATTTGAGTGAAAGTACAAGTATCTTATCATAAAATTACTTTGGTAAAAGTTAAAGTCTCCTTTAAAAATAATACTCCATTAAAAGTCTTAAAGTATGTAACATTTACTGTCCTTATGTAATATGTATATGTCGAGGACATGAATGAGCAAAGCTCTTCACCACTTCATTTAGATCCATCAGACGTCTTTTGATTAAATGCATGGCTAAAATCTTCAACTTTAGACCCCCTAATTACATCCTTCTAAACCCCCTGCCACTTTTAAGTGTTTTTTATTTGCATCTCACATGCCTGGAACCTCATCATCTCATTTACAGTAGGTCCTTCACACTTTATTCAAATGCTTCTGAGGAGCATTAGCATGACTAGAAACCTTCAGCTTCTGGGGGTGAAGCCTAATTACAGCCCTGTTAACCCCCTGCTGCTTTAAACATTTTTTTAAATGTAGATGTAAATTAATATTAAAACTTTCCAGCTACTTGACAGTAGGGCTGCACAATATGGCCAAATGATCATATCTCAATATTGTCATATAAATAATGCGTATATGTCGTGGACATGAACAAGTGAAGCTATTCAGCATCTCACCATGTCATTTACGTCCTTCAGACTCTTTTTTGAGCAAATGCTTCAGGGGAGCATGAGCATGAAGAAAACCTTTCAGCTTCGGGGGGGGGCTCCGTCTCCCCAGACCTCCCCCTGCCTTTTTAAGTATTTTCTTTATTTGCCTCTCACAAGCCCGAAAGCTCCTCACCATCTAATTTAGGTCCATCAGATTTTTTTTTCAGTAAAATTGTTCTGGGGAGCATAAGCATGACTAAAACCTTTCAGCTTCTCAGGGGGCTCCACCACCCAGACCCCCCTAATGACAGCCCTCTTAACCCCCTGCCACTTTAAGCATTTTTTAAAAATGTAGATGTAAATTAATATTCAAAGTTTTCAGCTAGTTGACAGTAGGGTTGTACAATATGGCCAAATGATCGTATGTCAATATTGTCACATAAATTGTCATGTAAATGTCACTTACATGCTGTCCGCTTAGGTGGGTAGGGAGAGTTCCCATGGGATTAAAAAAAAAGCTTTTCAACCTACCATCCCTGGTCCTCAAGACCAGGCACCAAAGTGGCTTTACTCTCTCTCTCTCTCTCTCTTTTTTTTAAAAAGATATTTATGTGTACCTTAGTAAACACTAGTAGAGTTCCACTTTAGATTTGGAATGTGTAATAGAAGATATACCTTACGAATTTTCATATCAATATAAGATATGACTATGATTTGACACAAAGTGCAGCAACAGTGAAAATTAAACATTCTTAAACAAAAAGGTAATAATACCACACTCATTTTGTACTCATCATAAGGTTAGGATTCTGTGCCCTCCAAAAGTATTGGAACACTTGGTATTTCACACATTTTAATTTGTTTATACCATTTCAAATACAAGAAATACAAAAATATCAAGAATAAAAATTTCTAAAATCAACTTCCTCAAACTCAAACTGAAAGCAAATCTCTAAAACTTGAAACCTGTAAATAATATTTTTTATTGCCAGTTTTCTTTAAACAAGTCAGGGGATGGAAACATGAACATTTCCAAGTCACTGAATATGTCTTGGACTTTATTTACATCAATTATGAAGAAATACAAATGTTTCTTTCACCAAAACATCAAATCTAGGCTTTCATCTCAAATATACTTTCTGTCAAATTGTAGCTGAACTTTCAGGTCTTCTTTTTAAGAAAATCCTCCTCTACACCACTTCATCAGGAAGCTGGATTTTATATTTTGTCATTAATTTATAGCAAGTTGTAGAGATTTGCTTTCAGTTTGAGTTTAAGGAAGATAACTTTAGATTTATTTAGCTAAAGTTGTGTCACTGGTGTATCACTCAGAAGCAAAATTAAAAGCTTATTTAAAAATAAGTCCTTCAAAGGGCAAAATTAAGAAATTACACAGGTTTTATACAGAACAGAGGAAGTGTAAATTACCTGTATTTCTTTCAGCTTGAGCATCTTCATGTTATATCTCATGAATGAACAGCTGCCTCCTCATTTAAAATCACTGGAGAAATACGTATATATAAGGCAAACCAAATTAAAGGAGAAATTCTGCTTTTAACAACTGGACCTCATTTCTGGCATAAAATATGGTCGTTTTCGCACGATATAACTTTGGTGTCTTTAGGAGTCCATGGTTCAGATGACGGGTTCAGTTCAAATCTGAGGCAAATATTTTTCTTCTTCTACTAAAGTGGATTAGAACTTTTTGTGGTACACAGCACCAACTACTGTACAGGAGGGACCTAGCAGTCAATATGGGTCACTGATTTCAAAATGCAGCTCTTTTCAACCAGACATGCAGTGCCCTGACATGTCAATCATCTGTGTCCAATCAGGTTTCAGGGGAGTCCAGCGCAACAGTGGCCTCCGCTCTAGCTCCACCCCTGCCAGGAAGTGTTCAACATTTGACATTTCGTGTTTCACTGTGTACTCAAAATTTAGATTTCCTGTTCGAGACTGAAACTTCCTGTTTTATTGTCAACTTGCCATCAAATTCCCACGAGATTCCATGAGATCTCGGTTGTGGAATCCAGGAAGTGTTCAACATTTGACATTTGCTGTTTCACTGTGGGCTTCAAATTTGGAACTGCCTGTTTCAGTCTCAACTTGCCACAGAATTCCCAGGAAATCTCACAAGATCTCATCTCGTGGGATCCATTAAGTATTCAACATTTCACATTTCCTGTTTCACTGTGGACTCAAAATTTGGCACTTCCTCTTTGTGACTCCCTGTACCATGAGCGTATCAAAAGTAAATTTGTCAGATAAAATGGGATGGGAAGAACAAGGGAAGAACAAGCAGCTACAAGACCCCTATGGCAGGGCATAACAAGGAAGTCCATGCGCTTGTAGAGCGCAATCTTCCGCCAACACTAGTTTCCAATTCCACAAAATTTTACCTTGGAAAAAATTTTCAATGTCAAAGTCCAGTTAGGAGAGGGTTTTCATCAGCTAAATTAGATGTGATCAAATATCAGGAGTCCATATTCATTTATTCATGCACCTGAAGCTGAGGTTTTTTGTGTTCTCGGGTTTTTCCCCATCTTTTTCAGATACTTTTCACAGAACAATGGTTATCTCTGCTGAGCATAATTTGCCATTGCCTTTTGGCACATGGATTCCGACTCATAACTGCAAGATAGACAAACAGGCACAAAATTGGAAACTCCATCCAATTTTGGTGGTGTAGGTAAATCCATAACAGAAAAATGAGAGTGACTGAGGCACTTTTGTTTGAGATATAATGCAAAATTTACACGAAATGGGCTTTTCAATATTAAATTCAAATGTCCACAAAATCCACAATCCGGATCAGTCTTTGTCAGGTGATAGTGAGTGCCAGTCTGCACCTCACTTACCAATATGAGTGTGAATGAGGCATGCTTGATAAAGCTATAATGTAAAATATACATTAAATGGGGTTTTCAATGATAAATTTAAATGGCCAAAAAATCTGTAATCTGTATCAGATCCAGATCAAACTTTGTCAGTCTATAAAAGTTATCATCCTACATAATCCTCTCAAACATGAAACAAATTGAATCTGTTTTGAGAGTTATGATTTTTTGAAAATTCCTTCAATGTTAAAGATTGGGATTTTTCAATTTTACTTATTTTTCCTGACCTTGAAAATTTAGTCAGTTCTTGCATATCAGCATATGAATCTTCAGTCAAAATTTCATAATGATACATGAAAAACTGTGGGGTCCAGGCTGTTCACAAACAATCAGGGGCGAAAACATAACATCCAAGTTCATTGGGGGAGGCAAAATTCTAAACGTACCGCTTACCCTCCCCTATCCTGTCCCAAAACGACAGGAAAAAACTGTTCCAAAAGAAGTCACTGGGCATTCTAAGCGTAGCGCAAATCCTATTTCAGCCAAGTACCACTAGATGAGGCTGTGACACTGCACCAAACCGCGCTTCATTGTCTTTAAACCAGATTTTAATTGGGTCTATTAAACTGAACTTTAGCAGCTATCAACTAATTCAGATGAAATGAGCAAATTCAACACATCAGTAGCAACACATTTAAATATCTGAGGCAAACAAGTGATACTGTGGTTGAATAAATAATGACACGAAATATAGAAAGTCAAAGGTCATGGTTTAAATGACAGGAAGTAGTACAGAGAATCTAGTGGTACAAATTCAGACACTTATAAGACACACTGTGCCAGGCTCTGAATAAGATTGTCAAGTGTGGACAGATGAATGACATTAGCTAGAGTTTCTAACTTTTGCCACAAGTTACGTTAGCTCGTTAAAACCAATGTTTGCCTTAACATTAGCTAAACAGTGTATAGTTCACTCTAAGCTAGATATTCAACAAATACACAAATAGTGAAAGACAAGTGTAAATATTACGTGCGATCAGCACAGAGGCGTGTACAGACTGTGGAATGTCAGTCAGTTCCATCTCATGTTTTCAACTTTTGAATTCTACTAACAGTTAAACACGTCAGAATTGAGATACATATATGTAACAGCAACTACGAAACCATCAAAAGACATTTTAACTGTGTTAAAGAGGTTTTCACAGACACTCAAGGTAACCTATATGAGTTCTAATTTGTTTTTGGCAGATCTGAATGAAGCCAACCTGCACCCAGGACTATAAGGCCTCATTCCAAGATCAGACACGAGTCTTGGAGAAAGTACACGTTCAGTGTAGCTTTCTACATTTAACGGGAAAAAAAAAGATTAATAGTGGCTCCCAGTGCTGACCAGCTTGACTGAAAGACACAGCAATGAAGAGAATCCCACAAATGCACTTCAAATGTTACTTTAATTACAGATTTCAAGGCTATGACTTGTTTTTTTCAGCGGTATGCAGATTCTCAACTACAACCCCAATCACAGTGAAGTTGGGACGTGTAAAATGTAAATAAAAACAGAATGCAATGATTTGCAAATCCTCTTCAACCTATATTCAATCGAATACACCACAAAGACAAGATATTTAATGTTCAAACTGATAAACCTTATTGTTTTTGTGCAAATATTTGCTCATTTTGAAATACGTAGATGTCTGCAACACGTTTCAAAAAAGCTGGGACAGTGGTATGTTTACCACTGTGTTACATCACCTTTCCTTAACACTCAGTAAGCATTTGGGAACTGAGGACACTAATTGTTGAAGCTTTGTAGGTGGAATTCTTTCCCATTCTTGCTTGATGTACGACTTCAGTTGTTCAACAGTCTGGGGTCTCCATTGTCGTATTTTGCGCTTCATAATGCACCACACATTTTCAATGGGCAACAGGTCTGGACTGCAGGCAGGCCAGTCTAGTACCTGCACTCTTTTACTATGAAACCACGCTGTTGTAACACATGCAGAATGTGACTTGGCATTGTCTTGCTGTAATAAGCAGGGGCTAGGGCTGTGAAATGAAAACTGTGAAATCTGAGGAAAATTTGCAGGGGGTCTCGGGGGTGCAGCTTCCAGGACCCGGGGTCTAGGGCCCTGTGGAGCCCCAGAAATAAATTTTTATCTAGTGATACTTTTTCAGCATCTCCTGGAAGAACAAATCTCAAAATTAGTGGATATTTAAATTATCCTATATTCAACCTTTTATTTGACCTGTCAATGATGATGTTGAAATAACAGAATATGACGTGGAAGTAGGACCTGGAATGATTTTCCTTTTAATTGTAAACCAAATTATGCAGCAACTCAGAACAATTAAACTACATGAAATTTATGAAGACTGAAAAGACTGTTACAGCATTTCAAAAACCACAGCTAAAGCTTGTAGAATATTTGGAAAATCATGGTAAAATATTAATAACATACATTATAGTAAAAAGTCACTTATATTTACCTCCGCCAAGGAGGTTATGTTTTCGGTTGTTTGTTTGTTTGTCTGTCTGTTTGTCAGCAGGATAATTCAAAATGTTTTGAACGGATTTTGATGAAATTTTGTGGAGTGGTTGGAAATGACAAGAGGAACAAGTGATTAAATTTTAGTGGTGATCCGGATCCAGGAATTTCTTAAAGGATTCTTCACCATTGTGGGATAGGGGGAATTTTGACATTCTAGTTTCTAACTCCACAAAAACAAGGCAGAAAGGCTTGAAAAAAATTAGGGTGTAACATAGTCAAATGTTCTATCAAACAACAAAGTTTGGTGATGATCGGATCTGGATTCCGGATCTGGTGATCCAGAATATGCAAAAATATAGGGAAAATAGAAAATGTGTCAGTGTGAGGTGACAAATGAAGCTAGAGATGCACAACTAACACCAAATTGTAGCTGAATCTGTACTGATTCAGTAAGGTGTCATCAGATTTGATGTAGGTTCAAATGTTATGGCGCTAGATCCAGAAGAAAACCGCCATTACCGAAAAATCGTTTTTAAGTTCTAGTGTGTCTAGTATGTTTTCATGGTCAAGGATGTCAAATATAAAGGAAAGAAAAGTGTATGTATCATAGTTTTGGTTGTAACACTGAATTGTTGAATAGATCACTGTGCCAAGGAGGGAACCTCTTTAGGGTCAGTGACCCTATGGCCTTGTGTAGCACATGCAACACTTAAAAAATAGTTCTATTTCAGAATTTACTGTTATTTATTTAGAGAAGAATTTCATAAATGTTAAAAAAATTCATATATTTGCAGTTTAGTTGAATAACAAATTGAATTTTGTCTCATTTGTTTTTGTCTATAAGCACATGCAATATCAATATCAGTGCTCAGATGACAGTAGCTTCTGGGAAAGGTGCAAGTTGCAATAAACTGTAATGCCAAGCGCTAAGGATACATGCTATCCAGTCACAGCAGATGAAACTTTTTTTTACTAGCAAACATCATTGTTAGACTTTTTTTTTAGGTTCAATGATTCCACGGCGTGTAGATGTTATGGTGTCACTGACCCCATGGCCTTGGCGGAGGTTTGCACTCTCCGAGTGCTTCTAGTCTTGTGTAAATTCATGCAGCCTAAATCCATTCAAAGCCACAGTGTCTTTTTTACAATGAAAGAAAGTCTAGATTAGTGAAAAAAGTCACATAATCTTGTCTAAAATCCTGTTTGAACAGAATGTTTATTTTCCAGGGAGAGAAAAATTCTTACTGTGTTTCCAGAGAGGGTACAGTTCACTTTTCCTGTTTCTGTTATCTTTCAGGTGTGTTGATGAAGCCAGTGACGATTCCATGGATTCTTGTCCTTTTTAAAAACCGTCTTTCTTGCCATCTTCTTTCTGTGCGACGTCGCTCCGTGACACAGACATGCTGCACAAATCTTCTTTTAAAAACTTGAAAGCTCTAGAAGTTTGGGATGTCCACATGCTAAGTTTAGCTTAAGCGTCGCACAGGTGCCACACAGCATTGCCGCAGCAACCAACCAGTCCTGCTTTACGACAACTGTCGTAACAGCTACGCTGTGAGTGGCATTTTTCCTCCGCGAAACTCCATAGATCCGAGGAAACTGATTTGTATCTGTAAAACACAGATCAGTGTCCGCGGACTTATAAAACTTATACGATGTCGTAAAAAAAGAGAACGCTTTGCGATAAGCATTTTAAAAACTCAGCGATGTTCACGATTAAAGAGTACATCACTAACACCCCATCCCCATGATGAAATCTGCGGAATCTCACGGATCCGCGGAGTTTTCACAGCCCTGGCAGGGACGTCCCTGAAAAAGATGTTGCTTGGATGGCAGCATGTGTTGCTCCAAAACCTGGATGTACCTTTCAGCATTGACGGTGCCATCACAGATGTGTAAGTTGCCCATGCCATGGGCACTAACACCCCCCCCATACCATCACAGATGCTGGCTTTTGAACTTAGCGCTGGTAACAATCTGAATGGTCTTTTTCCTATTTTGTCCAGAGGACACAACGTACATGATTTCCAAAAACAATTTGAAATGTGGACTCTTCAGACCACAGCACACTTTTCCATTTTGCATCTGTCCATTTCAAATGAGCTCGGGCCCAGAGAAGGCGGCGGCGTTTCTGGATATTATTGATGTATGGCTTTCGCTTTGCATGGTAGAGTTTTAACTTGCACTTGTAGATGTAGCGACGAACTGTGTTAACTGACAATGGTTTTCTGAAGTGTTTCTGAGCCCACACGGTAAGATCCTTTACACAGTGATGTCATTTTTTAATGCAGTGCTACCTGAGAGATCGAAGGTCATGGGCATTCAATGTTGGTTTTCGGCCTTGCTGCTTACGTGTACAAAGTTCTCCAGATACTCTGAATCTTCTGATTATATTATAGACTGTACTTTTACTTAGTAGATGATGGAATCCCTCAATTCCTTGCAGCGAAATGTTGAGAAATGTTGTTCTTAAACTGCTGGACTATTTTTTTCACGCAGTTGTTCACAAAGTGGTGATCCTCGCCCCATCTTTGCTTGTGAACAGCTGAGCCGTTTGGGGATGCTCCTTTTATACCCAATCATTACACTCACAATTAGTGTCCTCAGTTCCCAAATGCTTATTGAGTGCAGTTAGAAGGAAAGTTGATGTAACACGGTGGTAAACATACCACTGTCCCAGCTTTTTTGAAATGTGTTGCAGGCATCTTTTTCAAAATGAGCAAATATTTGCACAAAAACACTAAAGTTTATCAGTTTGAACATTAAATATCTTGTCTTTGTGGTGTGTTCAATTGAATATAGGTTGAAGAGGATTTGCAAATCATTGTATTGTTTTTATTTACATTTTACACAACGTCCCAACTTCATTGGAATTGGGGTTGTACATGGAAAACCATAAAAAAAAAAAAAAAAAAAAAAAATTGGGACTTTTGCTTTTGTCTGGTGAGTGCGAGTATCCGATTTATACAATGAGGGTGTAGGTGAGTTTTACTGTATTTTGTTTGAGTAGAGTAAGATTTGGAACGCATGAAAGCGAACAGAGGTTCTGTACAGTAATGACCTCCTCAGGGTAGAAAAAATTACATCAATGCAGGAATTGAAAGACCAAAAGACAAACCCAACTGAAAGTATGGTGTAGTTGTGCCTAATTTTCATGATTCCTTACCTTAAAATAGAAAGACTGAAAAAATACACACAGAGGGAATTTTACTCTTCGCTGGAAGCAACCATAGAAATAGTTTGCCTCCCTAAGGAGCTGTATGCTGAACTCTTAAAAATGAGAAAAGTAACTCTTGGGAAACATCTTTGGGAGAGAAAACATTTTCATTTCATAAACTGCTTGTCTAAGAGACCCTGCCCTAACCTCTAACCCTCAAATAAGCACAGTGAGTTACAGAGCCTTGACACGAGGAGAAAGGCTTCATTCTGTGGAAGGAGGAAAAAGGTACAAACTCACAACTGGGGAGGTGATGGTCTAGTGGTTAAGCTGTTGGGCTTGAGACCAGAGGATCCTCGGTTCAAATCCCAGTCTGACCGGAAAATCACTAAAGGGCCTTTGGGCAAGGTCCTAATCCCCTAGATGCTCCCGGTGTGTAGTGAGTGCCTTGTGTGGCAGCACCCTGACATCGGGGTCAATGTGAGGCAGTATTGTAAAGCACTTTGAGCATCTGATGCAGATGGAGAAGCGCTATATATATAAATGCAGTCCATTTACCATTTAACTGTCCTCCTGATACTTGAGCTATGAAATTTATTGGTGCCAAATCAGACAACATGTATTTGACAAGTGTGACGACCTTCTTAAATACGCAAGCTTATTTAATTACAAAAATATAGTTAATAATTCACTTTTTGTATTGTTGGTGCCAGTTATATTGTCTGGATTTGAGTTCTGCCCTGCTGCACACCAACTTCATCTCAACCAAAGTTTACACCCCTATTCCACAGTATTGACAGAAATTTGATTAATTCGCTGTTAATATAAAGTCATTATTTACAACAACAAAAAATTCAGTTCCCCCGATGGCAGGAATCATCAACTAACCCAACTGGTCTCACCTCATTTGCCGTATTGTCTTTTGGAAAAATAATGGACCAACCCCAATATGGATTTAGTGTTGCTGTCTAGACCAGAACTGAGCCAGCTCCAGACCGTACTAGGGACAAGAGCAATCAGCAATCATACCACTGTCCCTGCTTTTTTGAAACGTGTTGCAGGCATCCATTTCAAAATGAGCAAATACTTGCACAAAAAAAAAACAACAAAAAAAAACAATAGTTTATCAGTTTGAACATTAAATGTCTTGTCTTTGTGGTGTATTCAATGGAACATAGGTTGAAGAGGATTTGCAAATCATTGTATTGTTTTTATTTACATTTTACAGAACGTCCCAACTTCATTGGACTAGGATTGTATAAGTCGATTATTCCCAATAGTTGTGTGGATATGCATTTGGCCACTGATTATTTTGTAATTTTGCATCTGTACACAACAATGGAGTTTAAATAAAACCAGCATCAATACTCAGGTTTAATTCATGACACTTAACAAAAGTATCATCAATTCAGAATTAAACCCATTTTCAAGTGCCATAGGTAATCAGACAAATTATTTTTAATACAAATACAGCTTTCTTTAGAAAAGTCAGGGGACAGTAAATAAAGCTAGGAACATAATTGCAATCATTACAAAATACAAAGCGTATGATACTGCATGGTAAACCTGTCTGGAGCAATGTTCAAAAATCATGCAAGGAGATGAGTGAGGGAAGCCAGTGAAACAACGCTGCAGGAGTATTTATTGTACCACCACAGTGGACTTTAACAGAAGAATTTCATTTGCACTTACACTGTCTTTCATTTCAACTCCACTTGTGTGATGTACACAACCAAAAATACAAGAATGGTCACTGTCCAAATAGTCATGGACCAGACTATGTGAGCAACAGAAGGGACAGGAAACAAAAATTTAATTTTATACATCTGGTTTATTTTGAACAATAGCAAAGCCATCTCACAGAGACTACTTTGAATGACACAGAATGCAAATAAATATATAAATCGGAATGATGATCGGAATTAAGACATTAACAACTCTTAGATATTTACATTTTGAATAGTGCAAAACTACACAAACACTGCCCATTAAATTCTTGCATTGAGTCAGTTTGAGGACAGAGGATGTGTGCAGGAGGACTGATGTTACTGTGGTATGGTGGTTGAGGAGAAAAACAAGAAGAAGAAAAGAGCCAAACACATACAGTCCTCTCGAAACACCAGCCTGCTACGGCTTAGCAGGCTGGTGGAAAGTCATTGTGTCTCCTCTTTAAAATGTCACATGACAATTTCTCAAACAGAAAACTTTCGGGTGAGCAGAGACATTACTTAAGACACTCGAGTAAAACTCTAAACTTATTCTCAAAGGGACATGAGAAACCACCAGCGCCAACGTGTACGCCAAATAAGCAAACCTTGTCACAAGCCCCAGGCTCCCAAAGTAACAAATGTTCTGAACGTAAAATCGTGAAGCCAGAAGCACCCGTCACCCCTGAGTGAAAACAAGTTAGTCGCATTAAAAGATCGTAGCACCGGCAGACAATTTCACAACACCAGCTTAGTCATTCCTTCTTGATCAAAGTGCACTCTCCCCTTTGAACCAACCAACCATCCATCCACCCCCCCCCCCCCCCCCCCCACACACACACACACACAAAGATCCATTTAAAAACGTATTCATTTTTTTGCTACACTTAAAGATAAGTCCTGCATATTGAAAATGAATTTTTGGGACCATTTTTTTTTTTTTTGCACTTAAAACTTCGACTTTAAAGTGAATGTGACTTTAAATTCTCCTCCACAAGGTGACCGGAGGGAGAATACAAATACAGTGTCAGTCAAATGATGAACGTTACACGACAGGCTGCACTTGCCTTTGAATGACTTATTGTATTAAACATTTGTGCACTGATGATGCTTTCCAGTTGAGACCCGAGAGACGTCACCTCTGAGCATTTGATCATTAAATGGGTTTAAGTCATGTCAAATACATTAATACTGTGATCAATGGTGCCACCAGAGAAAGTTGACCACCACGGCGTGCTGATCAGAAGGTTTCAGTCATAATTTGTGATGGCCAACGAAAGGCTTATGAAGCGTTTACAGTTTTTTTTTTTTTTTTTTAAATGAGACTGCCATCTACTGAACTGAGAAAAACCTGGAAATGTTTCATGAGGCCTCATTTACTGGACTGAGAAAAACCTGGAAATGTTTCACGAGGCCTCATTTGGCCATCACTTCAACCCATGGCAGATTAGGAAGATCTTAACCATTCCAGCAGAAGTACTCCACATCTAACAAATTTAACTGCATATATTGTTGAGGTTACGCTGGAGCTAGAATATCATTCGTGCACTCATGCAAGATATGTGCAACTCTTTGGCTATGCATAGCACTGCAATAAATGAAAGTCAGCAGGCTAATGCTGACTGGTATAACCCTGTGCACACTGCATGCTCAGAACAAAGATTATGTATATTGTTTTATAAGAACAACTTCACCGATGTGAAACAGAAAAACGCCCATGAACTTTGCTCGTAGTTTGAGCCTGTTGGCTTTGGCTTGAAGCACAGACGCACTGCAGCCAGGCAATGAGTGTGTGCGTTTTGGCTTTGGCTCCGTGTGACCAAGTCCTGGTGAGTCTTTTGCTGACTGCATTGAGAGGAAGTATAGCCCTTCAGGTTAGCTAGCTGTTTCTGGAGTTGCACAGATTGGTCAGTCCTGCAGTTGCCACCGCAGAGCATGTTGGGAACACAGTGGGAGTATGTCCATTTCTGCTGCTGGAAAGAGGCAAAAATCATTCTCTAATCACGTCAACTCGTCTCCTGTGGGCACCACGGGTCACGTGTCCTGATGGTACCTACGCAAAAGACAAGGAAAGCAGAGGAGTGCTTTCATTGAATACACAAAAGTATTTAAGTTACATGTATCACAGAAATTCACGAGTGTCAGTTTCTGCTAAAAGAAGAAAAGCAAATGTGCAACAATGTAAATAGTGTAAATACACAAAGAAATCAGAATGTCAGATTCTTCGCAACATTGTACTTGTTTTGTCAATATTCCCCAGAAAAAATTAGATAAATTACTATGCAAAGGCTTTCATCATCAGTATACAAGGCATTTCCATGCTGAATGGAAAAATTAGGCAAAAAAAAATTAGGCTTTTTTTCCCCTCAGGAAATAAAGGACTTTTGGTGTAACGCCGGTCACGCTGTAATTAGAAGTAATTAAAAGACGAATTCAAGATTTATCTTATTTTATGTCATTTCACACCTTGTGTCAAATGGCACATGCATGCAAGAAATAGTGTCTAAAAAGTTATATGTGTGGGTACACAAAAAAACTTGAAAAGTGACCAAAAACGTTAATGCGAGTTACATGGAAATGCCCTAAGTGTGTTTTGATGGATTTTTACATTAGCATGTCAGCAAGAGGTCAATGACCAAATGTGTTTTGAAGCACATTTTACTAAGTAAGAAACTTTTTAAGATGAGTAAAACCCTGATGGCACATTCCAGTGCATGTGTGGGAAGTGGTGCCAAAGCTAACCCAAATAAATAAATTGATTTGACATGATGTTCACGAAAAGAAATAAGCCGGTGAAGCCGAAAAAGTTCCAAGATGTTTACTTTTAGTCCTTGTTTAAATATGACTGCAACCGATTTTACATTCAGAAGCAGCTGCATAGCTGCTTCATGAAATATTTATGCCAACGGTTTGTGCACAGCACTGTAAATAACACGCATTACTGGATCTTCTGGTTGTTCTTTGGTTTTCCAGCAGCTATTGCTCTGATGCGTTTATGCATTTAAGTCATACAAGTCAAATGAAGCACAGGAAGAAAAAGATAATCGTTCAAAGAAAGGAAGTCTTACTCCCTTTGTAGATTGAACTCAGACAGAGCACCAAGAGATGTCAGCTGTTCTTCCAGAGCCACAATACGCAGGCCGATGTAGCCTGATGACAGCAGCAGCAGCACCACCCTGAAACACAAAAAGTCACATGGAATATTTTTTAAATCAGCTGTGACTAAGATTCATCAGTAGAACCTGGAAACTTAAGCGGACAATAAATCATGCCTTGTAGCTTTAATTAAGTCTATATTTTACACCACCATCACTGGACAATAAACTGCGCAGTCACACATGGACAGCAGAGATGACACTTTTAAAACTAAAGAAGATACAGAGTCTCTGGCTGTGGGAGTTGTACTGATTTTAATGATTAGTTTGGTTATATTTAGTAGAAAAACTACCCACTCTGTCCTTCGTACTAGTTGCTTGCTTCCATTAAGTCTATTATACACTGAGATTTCAGCAATCTTACAACATGCAAGCCACACAGGATTCATGCAACTTATGCAAGACTCCAAATTTGATGCGTGCAGACTGCATGGTGTAACACAAATCCAATCAAACTTCATCACGTCACCCTGACAACGGATGAGGAAGCCTGCATTTGCCAAAATGTTAAAATCTGTCACAAGCGAGACCAAGCTCATTTTCGATTTCAGGTTGGAGTATTTCTCTTTTAGCAGCTGTTACGAAACAAATTTTGTGTGCGCTTAAAATAAATAATTAAATAAGTAAATTAATTAAATGAAAGGACTGAGATGAAATGTTTCAACTCGTCAGCATAGCTTTTTATTTATTTATTTTTTTGGGGGGGGGGGGGGGGAAGAAAGCTCACACCCTTGCACCAGCATATCTCCCCCATACAGATGCTTGTGGTGGGTTTTATAAAATAAAAGTGCAACTCACAAAATCAAGTAAATGACAAGCAGGGTGTTGAGGGTGCTACACTCTCGATGGACCAGTAGGGACTTTGCCTTTCCTGTCACATTCCATACCCATGATCCACCTGGAAAACAGAAAGAAAAAGAAAATAAATAAAAAGTGCCAGTGTGGATATCACTGTGTATACTGTAACAGAAGTACAGTACCATTTGGTTTTGTGTCGTTTATACTGTACATGGCGCAGCACACATTTTGTGGAAGAATTCACATCTCAAGATCAGAAAATCTACAGAATAAACTCCTGCTCCACAGTATTCAGTGAGAGGCTTTCACATTGGCGTATTCATAAAGCTGCGTATTGCGGCGTTGTGTTTCATTTAAAAACGCCCGAAATGCGCACGTACTCAGCCTTTTTCCGTGTTCATAGATCTCCTGTTCATAGATCAATGTGTGTTCACTTTTTAATGTGTGCACACAGTCGCGTGTACCTTGCCATGCCGCTATTTAAACCCAGTTCACTCCTGCTGGCTGTGCAGAACACATCATTGC
Organism: Thalassophryne amazonica; assembly: GCF_902500255.1. Lineage (NCBI taxonomy): Eukaryota > Metazoa > Chordata > Actinopteri > Batrachoidiformes > Batrachoididae > Thalassophryne > Thalassophryne amazonica. The sequence continues at coordinate 54,384,936 of NC_047112.1, forward strand.
ACTTGGAAAACAGTGGACTGTATCATCAGGTTTTTACAGTTTCATTACTGCCACGTATGTAGCCAAAGCTGCCGTTTTTTTGCCTCTGTGGAAGTGTGCTCTGTTCTCTACTGCACAGTGTGGTGCGGCTCAGAAACAGAGTCATTTAACATGATTATTTTTATTATTATTTTTTCTCTTGGTGGATCATTTTTATTGTGTACAGATGCTGCTGAGTCTGGCTGTGGTAAAGGCTGCTGTGAATGAAGTGCTGTGACTCGAAACTTTTAAAGCTCCGTCTGATGATCGCACTGACAGTGCTTTTATTTTAAAGAGTCAGCGCGTATTCAGGTTTGATCAGACCTGATCAAACAGGGCGTTTGATGAGCGCACCGACATGCAGCGAGTGCGCTTTTATTTTAAAGTCACAGAGGTTTGATCAGACACGCACACACACACACACAGACAGAACTGCTGTTTCTGGATTTCTGAGATGACGTTCGATTCCCTGTTCTGAGCAGACACAGGTGCGCTCATGTTCTCAGCTGATTCCTCTGGATTCACACACTCAAGTTTTTGGATGTGCACAGGAGCGCAGTGTTGCACAGACCTGCTTAAAACTGTGTTCAGAGCTTTACGCCGAAGAAAATTAAACATGTTTAATTTCTTCCATCTTACATACGTAGCCTTCAACATACTGCTGCGTAGGGAGAAAAAACTCGACGTAGAGCTGCTAAAAGTGGGCGGAGAGCTGCTCAACTTGGCGTAGACGATACGCCACAATGAGCAGCTCTATGAATACACCACTGTGAAAGGGGCTTTAATGCTTCACTACTTTTGAGGAAATGCTGAGACACGAGGTAAGTACACGGCACTTTACAAATTTGCATTTGTCAGCACCTATCTGCCACAGGACTGTAGAGTACCTAAAATGATAATTAGTTACTTAGCAAAGCAAATTAGAAACCACAAGCATTTTCCAGCCTGTGTGTGGTGTGAATCCATTACCTGATACGGACAGTGTTTCTGAAGAGGAGCTGTCGCTGCGCTGCATCTGATGGCTCTGGAAAATGGAGCTGCTCCTATCCGACACTGGCTCTGGGGCAGGAGTGAAGAGAGGCAGGAGAATAAAAATAAACATCAGTCTGCGCAGGTCTGAGACGATTACGGCCACAGAACAAACCCACAGCGTTTATCTGTGCACGGCCTTTTTAACCGCTCTGTTAACATATCACATACAATCCTTCTTTGGCTAATTGCACTCAGTTCGCTGCTTGTCACGCAATCATGTGGGATCCACGGTGACCTCTCACCTCTGTGCACAGACTCGTCCTTTCCTGTCTGCAGATCGGAACCATCGCATTGATCAAAGCTGTCCAAACTGGATTGGCTGGAGTCCTGTTGAGGTGAGAGATTAAAGAAATGGTGCACATACGAAACACAAATATGTGCAAGACAAGAACAGGACGGATCTTTTCTGCTGAGTTTAGACTATTTGGTGCATTCTGTTTAAACTCACCACAAGTTTGCATCTATCAAAGCTGTTCTCAGCTGAAGAGAAAACAGGGCTGCTGTTTGTACTGCCTTCCTGCAAGACACAAATACCCAACTTAAAGTGCACACTAGTAAATAAAATGTCAAATGAGTTGACTATTCTAAATAAAGAAAGAATTGTGAAAATATTTATGTACTGCATTTTATTTTTGGTACCTGGTGCCTTGATAAATTAAGTCATAAACATGAGGAATTTAGCCTGATTTCACCTGCTGGTGATAAATGTTCAGAAACATGAAGCTGTGAGGAATGTGGATTTTGATGACATCATGTAGGGTAACGCCCCTTGAGGCTCTCTGTTGAAATGAATGGGGGAAAAAAACTTAATATTTCTGTTTTTGTTTTTTGTTTAACTGTTTTTGTGGACTTTTGATGGGTCAATACGTCAAAATGGTTAAAATGTGTGTTTTAGAAGGATGTAGTCACATGACTAGTGAAATTTATTAGGTGGGCAGCTTTTCCAAAGAGGAGGAAAGTGGGAGTACCCGAGGCCAACATATGGCCATCGGGTATTGTGAAGACCTGGCGTCTGTCTGTGCTCAGTATAAGTCAGTTCTATTACTGTCACAGTCTTCAAACTCACAGGGAGCATTCTTGAACAAAGAATGTTCAAGAATTGAACTTTTCCACAGACCTTGGAAAAGTTCAAAGACGGCTAACCTTGACATATTTTAAGAGGTATTTTGAGAGGTTAAAAACTGACATTCTGTGTGAACGTGTTCCGTTTTGTTTTTGAGTGGCGGGTGTGACAGCCAATCAGAGTAGAGCTGTACATTGGCGTCAGTGGCTGGTCTCTCCAAAACTGCTTCGATTTGTGTGTTTATAAACATGTTTCTCATATATTATGTAAAATCGAGTGAGAAATACACACTTCAAAAATTGAAAATGCTGTTTTTAGAACCTAATAACAGCTCTCAAGTGATTTAAAAGACATTTAGCAGATGTTAGCGTTCAATCTGTTCACTTTAGCTTTTGAGTGGCGGGGGTGACAGCCAATCAGAGCAGAGCTGCACTGTCACATCACAGTCTGATTGCCAGCTGCAAACTCAGTTTTTGGAACTTAATAATTACTTAAACAACTGCAAATTCTAAAGAACACAGTGCTTATATGGCTGAGGGCATTTTAGCATTGCGTTATATTTTGTTTTGAGTGTCTCTGAGACAGACTGCAGAAGTGAAGCCCAGCACAGCGCGAGAACGGTCTTCAAAACGCGGATCTAACCATGGATTCTCTTCAGTGACTTTCAGACAGGTAAAAGTCAGTGCCTGACATTACATCATGACTATAAATCAAAATGGCTGTCAATCTGCACTACGGCTTATTTTACGTGTATCAGCTTTATCAGGACTCGCACAAGTTAAAGAGTTGGGAATAATAATTTATAATCTGGTATATAATTTTTTTAAAAGACAGTGTTGACTGGAGTGAGATATGCCCTTTAAGCATGAAAGAAGTTTCTGATCTTTGTAACATAATGCAGTTTGGTGGTGCAGTTGGCAGTAAAGCCCCTTTCACAGCGGGGCTGCTTCGAGTTGCTTCATGTGGCGTCATGATGACGCAGGAATGTCTGCGTCAGGTGCGCACAGCAGTGGGGAGAGAGGAGGTGAGGATGCAGCCTGCAGGTTCTCTGCTGCAGACAGACTGTGCACTCTGATTTCTCTTCTACTGTATATGTGTTCTTGTACAGTGATGCAGGTCTGCGCTCTGAGTTCTGTTATAGTTTATCTTTCCCCCTTTGACCGCGAGATGCGCGCACACGAACTGTCCATGAGTAAATGTGGACATGTCTGGACTTGATATGGACATGTCCTGTCTCTGGCAATCAGTCTGTGAGCATGACTTTTATGGACTTTATTTAAACAAATTTATAAGAGAAGAGCAAGGAGTTGCAGCAGCTACAATCAGCAGCATTTTTTTTCTGTACTATTTTTGAGCATGTAGTTTTACGGCATTGTGTACATGGGATAAAACAATCCTGCGTGATTTATACTGCGGGAACCTTGGAACACAGCAGGAATCATAAATTGGCATCAGGTAACATCGTATTGTGAGGGTGTGACTTCCAGTCACGCTGAGTGCCGTCGCGTTGCTCTGACTTGCGCTGAAACCACTTAATTTCTGTGTCGAGCACAGGACGCAAACAGAATTAAACATGTTTAATTTTTGGCGTCTGATTTGCTTCGTCCTTTGCATCCCTGTTCTGGCATTGAGCTACATCGTCTTGGCACTGGGTTGCTTCTACATGGCGTCGTCATGGCGCCACACGATGCAACTCGAAGTGGGCCCGGTGTGAAAGGGGCTTAAGACATTATAAATTAGAGCTGCTTGCGACATCCTAAAACTTATATCATGGTATAATTCTGAGCCAAGTATGGGAACAGGATATTTGTTTTGTCTTCAAGTTTTAATTGATGTTTGTCAAGGAGTGTAGCGCTGGAATGGCAACTGCATGACAGCCACTACTGAGCCAATACAAAGGCTTGTTAGAGCCTGATTTACTGAAGGCTTGCGTGTGCAAACAATTACACTTGCAAAAACACCTCCAAACGAGGACAGCAGTTCTCAAATGCACGAAATAATTTTTTTTTTTCTTAAGCACAGAAGAACCCAAATTATTTCCTTTGAAGGACTAATATAAATAAAAAATAAAATTCAAAATAAGAAATAAATACTTTAATCTGCTCAACAGTAATTTAGTAATAGCTGGAGAGCTTGTTACATGGACCTCGGTGGGCCAAAACTGAGGTAGCCCTACTTAAACACATCCATCAATCCTTTAAACCCATTTATATCTGTGTTCCAAATGTGGCTCAGAGATACACGGACTAGCACAGCCAAGGGTTTTTTTTCTTTTTCTGATCATATGCAGAATTTTCCCACTGAAGCCAAGTGAGCTCACCTCTAGTTGAGTACACACCGAACGCAGCAGCCGATAACAAGCTTCCCTGTTCCTCACAGAAACAAAGAGGTACTGCGGGATGAGAGGGAGACAGACAGCAACATTAGACAATGGAACAACGGAGACTGAGCTACAGCTGTCGAATAAGCTCACAGGATGTTTACAAAGAGAACATAAAAGAAGGAGAAGAATGAAAGATAACTGACCTTGTCTCCTTCTGTGGTGCGAACCGACAGGGCGTTTGGTACCAGCAAAGCCGTGTTCTGCTTCTTCACCATGTGGATGCAAGAAACCGGTATCACTACCTGTAACACAAATTTCACAGCCACACAAATATTTATTTGGGGAAACATCTGGATCTGTATATATATATATATATATATATATATATATATAAAAACAAGTAAATTTATTGTTGGGAAAGATTTTAACTGTTGCCTACCTTAGTGTCCTTGAGCAGGACTGAGGAGTAGAAACAGGCATGGCTGTCAGTGATGTACAGCCGACCGTGGTAGGGCACTTCCTTCTGCAGGGCACAGATGTATGCTGGGAAATGAAGAAAGACGCCTTAGTTTTCTGCAGCTCAGTCATTCACTCATTTTGCATTTAGTCCTATTTTGAGTTTTCGTACCATGAATCAAGTCTTCGCTTGGAGGAATGTCTGGAAACAACTTGTGGAATGTCTTGTTGTGCTTCTTGAAACTCTAAAAGGAGTTTAAAAAGAACTTAATGATGCAGAAAGAAATGGCAGTGAAGTGTTTCAACAGAGAGGCCGCCCACACACACACACACGCGCTAATAACACATTTGCACGTCTAACACAGGCGCGCTGTAATGCCGGCTAACTTACACTTTGTGCTCCGGTGTCGTCAGTGCTCTCAAAGCTTCTGCTGTCCACCTCAAATGTCTGCGACCTGCAGAGACAAGCAGCACAGCTGTTGACTAAAAGCGGTCTGCCGCATGTTCCAATGTAATAACACTGAGAACACAAACAACTTCCCCCCACCATGTGAGTCATGGGAAACAATCGGCCTGCAAATGGTGTGCAGTCATGTGCGCATCACAACAAACAGCTGTATGTCTGCCTCATGATGACTGACAACAGCTGCACAACTACAGAAAACTTCTGTTATGCATGTGATCTTATTTACATTTTAACGCTAATTTGCTCTACTGTACATTTTCATGTTGGTATAGTAGAGAAGCTTGAATCTTCCACTGGACTGGGTTGCTTGACGCAAAGACGTTTCGCTTCTAATCGTAGAAGCTTCCTCAGCTAAAATTCTTGCTCTGGCAGTCTGACTTCTGTCTTGACTCTTGTAGAGAAGAAATTCTTCTCTACTTGAAGCGAAACGTCCTCATGTCAATCAACCGAGTCCAGTCGAAGATTCAAGCTTCTCTACTATGGAAACCACCTGGACAACAGAGCCTTCACAGAAACAATTTTCATGTTGGATTTTTTGACTACATTTTGGGCTCATGATCACATCTTTAAGTCAAGTACTTTCTCCTGTTTGGTCCTACCTGATGGCTACTTGTCTAGTGAGGGATTTATGCTCTTGCAGGATCTCCAGCTGAGCGGCCTCCAAGCTCAGGGCTTTCCTGGCCTCCACCTTTTTCACGCTGCCACTCCTGCTTTTTTTCACCTTGGCTGGTAGAACGCCACTGCTGCCTTCTACCGGGTAACTGCTGGAGAAGGACAGATGAAGCATGGCTTTATTTTGGAATTACATCATGATGGAAGAATCAGTGTGGACAACTGGACAGTACAATGTCATAACAAAGACTGACAAATCACAAAAGGACAGACTACTTCAAGCTCTGTTCAAGAATCCCATCATGTCCATTTCACAAGATTAAAACTCTTAAGACCACCTCCACTTTGAGTTTACCATTATTTAAAATCCAATAGTGAATCACAAACTCTGCTCTTAAAAAGTGATTAGAGTTCAACGTACATGGAGTGTACAGTGATTTATAACACTACTCAGCTAACATGGTGCAAAAGACTACTGCCAGGTCATATGAAAGAAACTAGGTAATGATAGGGTAATGCATTACTTTTTCCTTACACAACATCCAATAACAACTTCAGTAATTATCGCAAGATGAAGACAGACATCACAATGTTGAAGCTGTACAGGATGCAACAGAAAAATTTCAAGCTGAAATCATTGGGTTAAGGTTGTGCATGTGCCATGACAATAGTGATGTACTAAGAGCAATTTGCGTTTTGCAAACCTTATCAACAGCATTTCTCCAGTTAGCATAGTCTTCATGTGAATGTAATATGTGATACAAATAACTGTGCACTTCCCAGCCAGCCTTTTTTTTGGTTGCTTTTGACTGCCCCCAGTGGTTCAGGCTTGCCACAGCGGATCCAGGAGAAAAAAAGTGCATCTGGTCAGATGCACTTCCAAACAATAAGAGCCTACAGTGCACATTTGATGAAATGTAATATTATATATATATATATATATATATATATATATATATATATATATATATATATACACACACAGTGAGGAAAATAAGTATTTGAACACCCTGCGATTTTGCAAGTTCTCCCACTTAGAAATCATGAAGGGGTCTGAAATTTTCATCTTAGGTGCATGTCCACTGTGAGAGACATAATCTAAAAAATAAATAAATAAATAAATAAAAAACCACGGAAATCACAATGTATGATTTTTTAATAATTTATTTGTATGTCACTGCTGCAAATAAGTATTTGAACACCTACCAACAAGCAAGAATTCTGGCTCTCACAGACCTGTTAATTTTTCTTTAAGAAGCCCTCTTATTCTTTACCTGTATTAATTGCACCTGTTTGAACTTGTTAGCTGTATAAAAGACACCTGTTCACACACTCAATCAATCACATTCCAACCTCTCCACCATAGCCAAGACCATAGAGCTGTCCAAGGACACCAGGGACAAAACTGTAGACCTGGACAAGGCTGGGATGGACTACAGGACAACAGGCAAGCAGCTTGGTAGAAGACAACAACTGTTATGATTATTTATTAGAAAGTGGAAGAAACAAGATGACGGTCAATCTCCCTCGGTCTGCGATTCCATGCAAGATCTCACTTTGTGGGGTAAGGCTGATTCTGAGGAAGCTCAGAACTACACAAGAGGACCTGGTCAATGACCTGAAGAGAGCTGGGACCACAGTCACAAAGATTATATTAGTAACACATGATGTTGCCATGGTTTAAAATCCTGCAGGGCAGCAAGGTCCCCCTGCTCAAGTCAGCACATGTCCAGGCCTGTTTGAAGTTCACCAGTGACCATCTGGATGATCCAGATGGGATGGCATGGGAGAAGGTCATATGGTCAGATGAGACCAGAATAGAGCTTTTTGGAATCAACTCCACTTACCATGTTTAGAGGATGAGAAAAACCCCAAGAAAACCATCCCAACTGTGAAGCATGGGGGTGGAAACATCATACTCTGGGGGTGCTCTTCTGCAAAGGGGACAGGACGACTGCACCTTATTGAAGGGAGGATGGATGGGGTCATGTATTACATGATTTTAGCAAACAACCTCCTTCCCTCAGTAAGAGCACTGAAGATGGGTCATGGCTGGGTCTTCCAACATGACAATGACCTCAAACACACAGCCAGGGCAACTAAGGAGGGGCTCCGTAAGAAGCATTTCAAGGTCCTGGAGTGGCCTGGCCAGTCTCCAGACCTGAACTCAATAGAAAATCTTTGGAGGGAGCTGAAACTCCAAACCTGAAAGATTTGGCGAAGATCTGTATGGAGGAGTGGACCAAAATCCCTGCTGCAGTGTGTGCAAATCTGGTGAGAAACTTCTGTAATTGCAAACAAAGGCTATTGTACCAAATAACATTGATTTTGACAGGTGTTCAAATACTTATTTGCAGCAGTAACATACAAATAAATTATATATATATATATATATATAAAAAAAAAAATCATACATTAAAATTTCAGACCCCTCCATGATTTCTAAGTGGGAGAACTTGTAAAATCGCAGGGTGTTCAAATACTTATTTTCCTCACTGTATATATTTTAATTGTCTGGATTAGAATGACATAGCTTTCCTCAGCGGTCTCAAAACTAAGTACCAATCAGGATCTGCTCAGCTTTACTTCTGAGATATGATGGAACCTGATGTGCACAGAGTGCCATGGTTGCACCATCCAGATTTCCATAATTATCAAACTTTCATCACAGTTTTACTTATGTTAAAAGTCAGCTAAATCTTAAGAGGCAACAATGGAAGAGAGTGATACATGGTGGAAACAAGTGAACTGCACAGGAAAAACATCCATTTCTCTTTGCACCAACTACTTCGATTTCCATTGACATGAGAAGTTTTGTGATTGACATTTGACACTGACAAATTTATCTTTATGATGTGCCAAGAAAAGCCAGCCTTTGCTAAATAAAACAACGTTATAGGCATTACTTGCGTCAGTGGTCTTGCTGTGACTGTAAAATTTCCTGCACTTCCTGACTGCTTTATAATCAAGCTCATGCTTCAGAAGTGTGAAACCTCTGCTAGCGAGACATTTACTGAAGCCAAATTAAAATATACTACATGTTACTGTGAGGAGACTGTAGGATTTACTACAACATGTTAATGCGCACTTCAGAAACAAAGATCAGTTGCCAGAAAGCAAACCAACACCAACGTCTGAAACAGACCATAAACCTCTTACCCTGACAATTTAAACGGTGATCGGAGACTCCTATAACGACTGACAGTTGGCATTTTACTTGAAAGATTAAAAAAAAAAAAAAAAAAAAAAAAAGGCTGTGAAAGTTACACCAACTGTATTTATGTCATCAAAACCAAGAAAAAAAAAAAAAAGATAAGGATTCCAAAATAAAAAAGAAGTTCTGAAATTAATCCTGTGCTGGTTTTCAGTCTGTTCTTTATCACATCCTGACAGGAAGAAACTTGTTGCTGTCTCAATGTTCTGTAAGTTAGATTGCTGAGAATGGGGTGACATTCTGTGGTGGGTGACGTCAAACTTAAACCACTCCCCTGCTAAGCAGTGCACACAGCTTTCTTCTCTCACACATATTTGGAGGTGCAACGATTCAGGCACCAACAAGTTTAAGACAACACAGCCCAGCCCTGAAAATTAGTCCACTAAATAATCCTCAGCTTAAATGGAATTTGACTGTGCATCAAAAGAGGAAAATTCTGAAGTGATCAGGCCGGCCCATGTCTTTTTCATGTAGTGAACACAAACGAGGAAACAAGAAGGGCAGGAAAAAAAAAGCGACACCAGCTTAATCACCAATGTGAGCTCAGTATTAAAAATGTAATTAGACTGTCCAGGACATATAGGGGGGAGACCTATGGTGACACGTTGGTCTAAATATAGAAACACTATACCATCTTTACCACCACCCCCTCCAAAACAAACAAAAAAAATCTAAAATGCGCTGAGTGGGCACCTAAACCTGTCTCATACGGTTTGTCTCACCTGAGTAATTGGGATAAAGGTCACAAGGAAACAAGGACTGACAGAAGAACACACCTAGGCTGCAGTACAACTTCAAATCACAACATGATATAAACAGCCCTTTGGATGTTTCCAGGGTTACAAATGCAGGAGTTCAGGCTTGAAATAAGCCCATTTGCATATATTCAATTTATTTACTGTGTGATGCAAAATTCACGGTGAAGGAAAATTCTGACTCCAGTTTGGGGAAGGGGAGCGGGTGTCATGATCTCTTGACCCAGTTTCTAAGTGTTGATGTTTACCCAACCAATACTGGCAAAAGGGTTAAAGTGTCAAAGCAATAGAGGCTGTGTTCAAAGACTTCTCAACTGCTTCCTCTTTATTCGGCACTAAAGATAACCATTAACAGTCATGCTCTGGCTGTTTCCTGTAACTCTCAAGGGGGCAGATCTCAGTTTTTAGTCACGCTATACATTCATAAAAGAAAGAGAAAAACAAACAAACATAACAAAACAAAGAAACAAACAAAAACAAACTCCAGAATATTAAATCTTGTTAATAACATACACCCTTTTTAAGTTTGGGGAAAGAATTTTGTGGAGCTACTATTACTATAAAAAGGTTCCCATGCAAACACCAGGTTCTCTAACGGTAGCAAGTGAAGTCACCCCACTGCAAACTTATCTCAGGTGGAGTCACCCCACTCCAGCTATCCATGCCTCGATTCATGTCCAAATCGCAATTATTTATTAAGATTCTGAATCGTTCCAAAACGTTCAAGAATCGATTTTTAAAAAACATTTTTTAAAACATTTTCTTGCTTACTTGCTGTGTGTACTGTTTGTCAGGCAATGGCCTCCGTACTGCAGCATCCCCGCTAGGGGAGGGTCCAGCATGCTTCAAAAATTTGTGTGCTGCAGCTTAGCATGGCGGGTGAAGAGCTCATTCAGCCTGCACCGTCTTTGCTGAAGGCAAATGTTTGGGCGCATTTTGGATTTTATTATTTGCTGCGTAAGAAGGAGCTTGACACGACTTATGCAGTGAGCAAAATCTGCAAAATGAAAGTCGAGTCCTTCGGAAACACTTCAAATCTTCAAGACTACATGCTACGGCGTCACCCGGAGCTAAAAGAAGCGGAGCAGCGGTCTCTGCCGACTACTAACCAGCGCACACTCAATCACTTCGCTAAACTGCCAGCCAACTCTGAACGAGCAAAGCGGATAAGTAAATTTACATCTTCAGAATCACTTGATTAACCTTGTAAAGCTGCATTTTCTTAAACATAAACATTTAAGTAATATAACTATTTCTCAGAGCTCTTTCAATCGAAAATCGATTCTGAATCGAATCGTCACCCCAAGAATTGGAATTGAATTGAATCGTGAGTTGTTGTAAGATTCACATCCCTAGTTACTAGAGTGGGGTACTTTCACCTGGGACGAGTTCACAGTGGGGGTGACTTCACTATGAACCTTCTCTAACAGGGCTACAGCTGTGATGCAGCATTTCATCACTAAAAATGTGACATATACATGTTTATTTTTAAAACAAAAAAGGCAGTGGCTACGGGTACGGACACATATATACAGAGACCGTTCTAAAGATACGGAGGGTGTCTTACCGACCAATCAGAATGCGCAAATATGTCAGTACCCGCACCATATGTGGCTAAAGGTCCAGTGTCACGTACAATTCTTTCCGCCTCGCTTAGAAAACAGGGCCTTTGAACTTGAGGTGGATGGACGATGAAAGAAGCAAAACACCTTCGCAATTTACGTTGATATTTTGATGAATTTCTTCATTTACATTTGATGAATTTCTTAAACTACAGCAGCTTCATTAAACAAATGTACTCAAATGATTATCAGCACGATGGCGAGCTTACAGGCTAACCTCCGCTAACACTAGAAGACAGTTGCCAGTTATGGCTTCTGAAACAAGGGAGAAAAAAGAAAATAGCACAGTTCAGCTGAAGCATTAGTGGATGTAAAATATTCTGTGTCTGTTAAGAGCTTCACCGCTTGTTCCATGTGTGTATTTCCCACCGGTGTCACGTACGTCCACTCAGTGAACCTCGGTCCGTACCTTTAGCAGTCCCGCAGAAGATACGGATGTACGTACCTGTAGCCACTTCGAAAAAAAAAAAAGTCAAACACCATGGGTTTTTCAATGGCCAATGTAGATATTTAGAGAGCAGGGCGACCGACGGCAGATATATAAAGCCAATTTTTTGTTTTGTTTTTTTCCCCTGGGAGGTTGGATAAATCCCAATCCATCATGGAATGGGGACACTTCATTATCAGTTGTTAGGCTCATGTAAACATTGTTCTGTCTGACACCATGCAATAATTCTGTCTTACTGATAGTAAATTGTTTAGAATAAAAGGATGAAGCAGACTCACTCAACTCAGGGCATCACCAATTCAAAATTAACTTTAGACAGAAAATCTTGTATATGCCATTAAGACCGGGGGGTATGCTGTTGGCATTTGTCAGCACTAACTGTAGTTAGTTACAACATTTTTACTTTTTATTATTTTTCCAAACAAAATGTGCCAGTATGGACATCAACATTTTATCTTGAAAGAATATAATTTTCTTCCTTCTAACCCAAATTCCCTAAACTAATAAACAAAACAAGGTACAAAATTGAACTTTGAGTTCTGATTCTTTCAAATCAACACTTATGAGTGTATTGGACTTTGAACCCTGCGTGCCAAAATAAACTGATCTGGCTTGTGTCATTACATCACTGCTAACTGAACTCAATTTGATACAACAGGCACATTACGTTATTAAAACACAGACAAAATAATAAGAATAAAGTTCTGCAAGGCACAACCTGTGCATTAGGACCACAGTGTGCATGTTTAAAAGTACAAACTAACACACTCATGGCCTGGCAGCCAACCAGTCACACAGGTCTGCAGTGTTGATATTTGTTGCACAGGTTCCTGGAAACATTTCATAGGCGTTTTATAGCCAAGCTGACCATAATGTGCATTGGACACAATGAAGCCCTTATTCCAGGCAAAAAAATAAATAAATAAAAAAAATCAAATTTTAAGCTATATTTTTAGTGCATTTTACACTTACGTCTTTATCAAGCAAAGGTCCAAAGCTACAAACAACACAGAAAAAAAAAGGAGGGGACACATACTAGACTTAAATAATTAAAAGAAAATTCTTAGTGATTGCTGCATATTGACAAAATGGGAGGTGGCTCATCATAAAAGGATGTGCAATAGTCACACGGAGGCCTTAACCTCTAACACACTTCCATATTGGAGCGCCGTCTTGAGTCTGTATTTCTTAAAATACACACATTATGTTAGATGCTCAGAAGTTTCAAGTTCCCCTTCAACTAACCAGTGGATACTGATAACTCCTATTCACAATGCCAAAATTTCATCTATCTTGGGAAATATTTTCCACTTAATCTCATAAAATCTCTTACGCAACCTCAAGTAATCCCACAAGCAAACCAATAAGCACACCCAGTTCATTTCAAATAAGCCCAATTAGTAAGTCAAACAAGCTAGTCTACACTATGAAATGCTGATTGAAAAGCACTGATCATCGGGGATCCTGGTCTTACCTCCCCACAGACAGATCTTCACAGCACTGTTCCTCAGCCACAGAACTGGGTTGGTTCAACAGCTCTTTCCCCTTTTCCATGGCAGACTGGAATTTTGTCTCCAGGTTGTATAAATTCTTGCAATCCCCAGTGGTTGAGACAACTGACAAAGTATCCACAAGTTGATCTTCTGCACTTAGATCTGCTGCATCGACAGCCAAATGACAAAGGTATAAAGGTCTCTTTTATTGCAATGTTTCAGAATGCTCTAGAGCTGAGTATCTAACCTATCTATGCCAGGAAATAAGAACAGCTAACTGGAAGTAAAAAAACAAATAAATAAATAAAACACACACACACACACACACAAAACTGGCTAGTTTTCAAACCTGGAGTGATCCAAGCACCAGCTTTTCTGAGGCAGGCTATGTAGGCGGGAACAATTAAACAGCAGGAGGGGGGACGGCAGAAATGTTGGGGGTGGGGGCAATAGTGTCAGGTTATTGTGAGTTTAAAAGCCAGCTTTCAATAACCAGATAGTATGTAAATGGGGCTGCATTAAGCAACAAAAGCTTGGTTTACTGAGGGACAGGAAGCAAAAAGTTTGTCATGCATAATGCAAAGTCATGAGTCAAACTGTAGCTTTTTTTCTTTAAATTCAAGAAGCCCAGCTGAGGGCCATTTTCCAACAATGAGCCATTTTATTACCATCCAGCCTAGGACAGACTTCATGAAATTTGTCTCAATTCAGCCACCATGCACAACTTATTACCTTTCCCGTCTGACTGCCATCTGCCAAGTTCACTCTATAAACCTCATGGCTGAGCATAAGAGGAGCAGTTAATAGATTTTTTTTTTTTTTTAACTCAAATGGTCCAGGTTTGACACTTGCTACAATCACATGGTCTCTCGAACTCCCTTAGCGCAAGTGCAAATAAGTGCAGCAGCACTTTTAGAATTTGCTGGCCCGCCCTGACCAGCATGACATTGTGAAAAAGTAAAATAAACCTTCCTTCACAGCCAAGTGGTCAAAAGGGGAAACCTATTCATTTTCCCGATATCAATAACTCAAACTTGATTTGTTTGTGTACGTATGATTACTTGGAACTAGTTCCATCTTGTGTTTGTCACGCTACCGTTTAAATCTACAGATAAGACTTGCACAACATTTGTGAGGAGGTACAAACCTACTTGTTCTAGCAATGTTTGTCTTCAAGACAAAAGAAAAAAGTACTATCAAACTGGACACTAAATTTAATTTCCTGTTCCAGTTAACATGTCAAAATGGTTACTGATGAAGTCTTGGGGTGACAAATGAAATAATCAATTCTAAGTATTAACTAATATTGACACAGATAGTACCACGGGCACTTCAGCACACCTTTTAGATTTCGCCCTGCACCTTTTTTTTTTTATCTGAATATCTAACATAATAGAAGTGATGGTCTGCTTTACACAGTAAATATATTCCAGGACAGAAAGTCTTTGGGGGTTTGTTCTAGTGTATTGTTATGAGTCTTTCACTGGCAGCTTGTGATTCAGATGATCCTAGGAGCTCTGCTGCAGGTGTCAGCTGGTCTATGATGACAAAATTGTGTCTATATGGAGTCCTTAGGTCTGAACTTTCACACAGCAAACATTGTGGCAAAAAAAAAAAAAAAAAAAAAAAAAAAAAAAATTGGAATTTGCATGTAAGGCTGACAAGGAAAAATGAATTCTAAACTAGGAGCACATAAGCTTAGCAGGTTGTGTGATAGCACCCCCTCCTGGGTGGCTGTGGGCACTTTTTTTTTGAACCACCATTTCTGTACCATCCCATCAAAACTCGTTCAAGTCACACTAACACAAACAGTGCTTCACCAAGACAAATGGAAGAGCATTTAAGTGGCGTGAACCAATCCGGTGATACATCACAGCAGCAGAATACTGTGACAGTCCAGTCTTAAATTTTTACACTCTAAACAAGATAAAATTTAAACTAATTTAGCAGGTCAACACAACCCATTAAATAAGATGAAAAAGTCGACAAAAAATAACCTGACAATGCTATTCTGGGTTGTACTGAAAACTGAGTGTGTGTTTAATAGCTCAGTCGGGAAGGAAGAGCCTGAAGCAGGCCAGTGGTGAAGGTAAAATAATATCCAGCCTGTGGCAGCCTGCCAAGATCCAGTCAGCAAGAAAACTGCATGTGGAAGCAGACCCAGAGGATCAGCGCATGCTTCTGTGTGTTTGAGATGCAAATCAAGTGAATGGTACACACTTCCAACCTCTTTAACTGGCACAGAAGCAGAGAGTCTTTCTTGGATGTAATTCACACTGCTGTAAAAGACAGTGCATTAGCAGTGGTGATGGCATGTTAAAGTTATAAAATCCCTGTCTGACTTTATTAGACACCAGAGCCCTCTGTGACTTGTCAATGGAAAGACCAGCTGCAATTCTAGTCAGTGCATGCCAGCTCACCAGTAGTGTAGCAGCACATTTCAGAATTGTATCAATGCTCTGCTTTACTTCAGGAATTGCATTAATGCTCTGCTTTGCTTCAGATATGTACCAAGTCTACTTTTGACAGATGTTGCCTCTGAGAAAGCCATCAGGTAATTCTTTCCACATGAATGTTGTTTCTCATTTGGTGCCTTTCAAATAGGAAGAGAAACGCTCATGTTTTTTCTCTTGCTAACAGGCACTGAATGTGTAAAAATAGACAAGATAATTGTAAAGGTGCCCTGACACTTCCACGGCTTTGGTGCACGCACTTGCACACCCTGTATCATGCAGGAGAGTAAACTTGCCGTTAACTGGTATAGACCGAATGTGAGAGGGGCATCGGTGTGTGCAATTGTGCAAAGAGAATTTTGAAATGTTCAAGAAATATTTCACGCATAAATGTCGTGCAACGTGGCGCGATCTGCTCGCCAGCACTACGTGCAGCTCCTCAAGTAGAGTAAAGAAGTGAACAGAGCAAGTGGTTGCATCAGAGCGCAGCTCGTCTGAACGATTATAACAAGATGTTAAATCGGTCATAAACATATTTTTACAGCTGCACACAAGAAGAAATAAAACATGCAACTGTTTTACCAAGCCATGACAATGTAAACATGACAAATAATTACCTTTTTAGACTGCTCCAAATGCATTCTCCAGCTCATTGGCGCGCGCTCGCCTGCGAACAGCTCTGGCTGGAGCGGTCCTCTGTGATTCAGGAAGCGATTAGAGCCGTTTTCAGCAGCCAACTTGCAGAGAAAATGATTAATCTGCTACGAAATAATTATTTTAACATACACAGCATCCAGCGCATGGCAGCCGGTGGCACAAAGCACGGCGTAAAAGCTGGGAACACAGCAGGTGGGATTGTCACGACGACGTGCGTGCAAGTGCACGGATCAATGTCACGCAAGTGTCAGGGCACCTTAAGGATAAATGTGATTTTAACAACTAAAACAGGGCCACCATGTTGTTCAATCTGGTCTTGACTATAGACTACAGCACAACACCTTAGGAAATCAATCAATAAACATGCTTAAAACAGACAAAAAAAAAAACACACACAAAAAAAACACACTGAACAATATAGCATACTTAACTGAAAAATCTGATTTGAGCAAGATTTATTTATTTTAATTCAGAAACCTAAACAAATCTAGTGTCACAGGGAGCAGGTATACACCTAGATATTTTGGGGATAATTTGCTGAGGTTTGCCATTTTCCTCACTGCATTCGCAATGTTTCAGATGTTAAAGTACAAATAAATAAAAATCAAGGGCATTATTGCAACAAAAAGTGAGGCGCTCCACCCTTTACTGACTGTTGAAGGTCATTTTTAATGTACTGTCATTTTTCCATATATATATATAACCTGAATTAAAAAAAAAAAAAAAAAACTTTATAATGAAATAAAGCTATGACTCTCAGAATTTCATAACCACACAAATGATTTTCTGTTGTTAAAACACAAGTTTACTGGTCAAATCTGAACAGACAATCAAGAAAGGTAGACACAATTAAATAAAAAGGTTCATCAAACAAACAACCACTGGAACAGCACTTCACTTGAATCTGTGACAGCGCCATGGGAGAGATAATCAGCAGCAGACTAATGGAACCAACATGCAATGTCAAACAACCAACCCTTCATTTAACAATAAACAACTGCAAATGTGGTTTTCAGCCTCCAACTTGGCATTTTTCTCCAAGCCCGCAGCACATCACAAAATTCTGACTTACAGCATCTTCACTGACCACAGCAGACCGGGAAGCTTTCCCTAAGAGCATCTCTGTGGAGCCAACCGGACGCCTACAAAGCTGCCGCGCCCTGCCTATTCTGGGCACCTCCAATGAAACAAGCTTCCACTGCACTGTGTCCTTTCCCATTCCAATAAAACCTTCTTTATTTGTGACTCTGCATTTTAACAGACGCAAAACATTCAAAGTGAAACTAGGTACAGTTGTACTCAAAGATTTACATACCCTGGCAGAAAAGTTTTTTTTGACCATTTTTCAGAGAATATGAATAACACAAACTTTTTTTCACTCATGGTTAGTGGTTGGGTGAAGCCATTTATTGTCAAACAACCAGGTTTACTCTTTTAAAATCATAATGACAACACAAACTACTCAAATGACCCTGATCAAGAGTTTACATTCTCCTTTTCTTAATACTGTGTATTGTCTCTTTAACATCAGTGACAGCTTGGAGTCTTTTGTGGTAGTTTTGGACGAGGCTCTCTGATGGTAAAGCTGAAACTGAATGTCTTGGACTTTATTTACATTAATTACAAAGAAATACAAACAGTATGGCACTTTATGGTAAATCTGAATGGAGTAGACAGTTCTCAAAAACTGAGTGACTGTACAAGAAGGAGAAGAGTGAGGAGACAGGAAGAGTGCATAAACTGATGACATCATAGCGCACAGCCCAAGAACTGTCAGCAGAGGAAAAGATGAAAGGGCACGAAGTGTGTGTTGGTCCCAATATGGATATTACAGATGTTTTTCTCATGGATAGTCTGACAGTGAACAGCAGCCAAAGCAGCCAGCTTGATGAGGATGCACTGGCGAATTTGGAGAGCAGTGCACGCGAGCCAACACGACAAAAGTTAAAGTAAGCCAACTTTTTATGTACGCGTTTGCTGGGTGTTGTGCGTTTTGAAATGACATTAAATACTGTTAATGCGATTCCACGTGTTGTGTATCTCAGTAAGTGATAATAATGCAAATAACATGCAGTTGCCGTGCGGTATGCATTTTCAGAGGCCCAATGTCCATGCCCAGTCGCCCAAAATGACAGATATTCGCCAGAGTTAGAGTTAGGGCGAATAGCTCTCATTGCGGGCGATGACATTTTCTGGGGGACTCAGAAAATGCATACCGCCTTCCAAAAGCATCTTATTGTATTAATATCTAACTGCTGACTGGGGTACTTAAATGCCCAAAGTTTCAGACCTGTCAGATGTTTGCATATATGAGCTCACAGATATGTTCTGCTATAGTTTCCGGAGATGACTTGTTTTGACTAAGATAAGTGTTGTGTAAATTATACAGACCATACAGGAAATCTACCCATATATCATATCTAATAAAACAGTTGATGGCAAATTAGGAACACATCCTTTTGTGGCATCACAGATAGTGATTACTTCTTTCAAAAAAAAAAAAGAACTTTTAAATATAGTTTCTGGAGAGGACATTTTTGACAGACAAGACATTTTATTTTTGAATGCCTGTTTCAAGTCGTATCCCTAACAGGCAATGATCCTGGGAGTTAGATTGTTCAAATCAAATCAAATAAATTTTATTTATATAGCGCCAAATCACAACAAACAGTTGCCCCAAGGCGCTTTATATTGTAAGGCAAAAGCCATACAATAATTACAGAAAAACCCCAACGGTCAAAACGAGCCCCTGTGAGCAAGCACTTGGCGACAGTGGGAAGGAAAAACTCCCTTTTAACAGGAAGAAACCCCCAGCAGAACCAGGCTCAGGGAGGGGTAGTCTTCTGCTGGAACTGGTTGGGGCTGAGGGGAGAGAATCAGGAAAAAGACATGCTGTGGAAGACAGCAGAGATCAATCACTAATGATTAAATGCAGAGTGGTGCATACAGAGCAAAAAGAGGTGAATAAAAAGAAACACTCAGTGCATCATGGGAACCCCCCAGCAGTCTGAGTCTATAGCAGCATAACTAAGGGATGGTTCAGGGTCACCTGATCCCGCCCTAACTATAAGCTTTAGCAAAAAGAAAAGTTTTAAGCCTAATCTTAAAAGTAGAGAGGGTGTCTGTCTCCCTAATCCGAATTGGGAGCTGGTTCCACAGGAGAGGAGCCTGAAAGCTGAAGGCTCTGCCTCCCATTCTACTCTTAAAAACCCTAGGAACTACAAGTAAGCCTGCAGTCTGAGAGCGAAGCTCTCTATTGGGGTAATATGGTACTATGAGGTCCCTAAGATAAGATGGGACCTGATTATTCAAAACCTTATAAGAAGAATTTTGAATTCTATTCTAGAATTAACAGGAAGCCAATGAAGAGAGGCCAATATGGGTGAAATATGCTCTCTCCTTCTAGTCCCCGTCAGTACTCTAGCTGCAGCATTTT
Organism: Thalassophryne amazonica; assembly: GCF_902500255.1. Lineage (NCBI taxonomy): Eukaryota > Metazoa > Chordata > Actinopteri > Batrachoidiformes > Batrachoididae > Thalassophryne > Thalassophryne amazonica. The sequence goes on from NC_047112.1 coordinate 54,404,984, forward strand.
GAATTAACTGAAGGCTTTTCAGGGAACTTTTAGGACAACCTGATAATAATGAATTACAATAGTCCAGCCTAGAGGAAATAAATGCATGAATTAGTTTTTCAGCATCACTCTGAGACAAGACCTTTCTAATTTTAGAGATATTGCGCAAATGCAAAAAAGCAGTCCTACATATTTGTTTAATATGCGCATTGAAGGACATATCCTGATCAAAAATGACTCAAGATTTCTCACAGTATTACTAGAGGTTAGGGTAGTGCCATCCACAGTAAGGATCTGGTTAGACACCATGTTTCTAAGATTTGTGGGGCCAAGTACAATAACTTCACTTTTATCTTAATTTAAAAGCAGGAAATTAGAGGTCATCCATGTCTTTATGTCTGTAAGACATTCCTGCAGTTTAACTAATTGGTGTGTGTGCCTTTAATACCTATGGAATGGTTATACAGTAGACTTTGATAGGGAAATCAGGACAGTGGTTATCTACTAAATAAATAATAGTTCTGGCAGCCCATCAAAGTTAGACATCATGGAAATAACAGACATTTTAGTAAATCTGGTATAATTAGAATTCTGCTGGTAAACAAAAGGGGTTATCAAACCAAATGACCATTGCTGCTGATAGACCAGTAGTAGTTACCCAAGTATGGCAAGCTAAACTTTGTTAGTTATTTCCACCTTGTCATTAACCCAAACTTTATCTTTAAAATCCACTTATGTACCCTGACTGTAAAACAGCCTAACTATTTAGTGACCAACACATTTAGCTCTTTTGACATTTTCACCTGAATTACAAAATGTTGTGAGATTATATTTCCTGGAACAGACTAGCCTGTAAGAATACAAACATGTGTATGGCCAACTACACTAGTCAAGTGCTGCACTCTTTAAACTGAATGAGAAAATAAATAATTACAAATGAAATGTCACCCATGTTGTTTGAAAATTCTTCAGAACACTTAATAGACAAGTGCCTAAATTGCAAAACTGGTTACAAATATGCTGAATTGACAAGCTTTATTTCACTTAATTGTAGCTAGCTGCCAATAGCTGAGCACAGAAATGATAATGAATGGTCTTATCTCATTTAGATTAATCCAACTTGACATTTACACATCTTAATACAACTTTTTAAAAAGCAACTTTAGGCTGCTAAAAGTCAATGTGGTCCAAAAGATTTCAATTCAGTTTTATCTGGCATTGGTTCCCAAACAGTTTTAGAGTGAATTTTAAAATGTTAACATTAACTTTTCCAGCCTTGTTTTTCTGACCTGACAAAATGATTCATCAATAAAGTCAAGTTAATAGTCAGTGTTACTGTATAAGCTGCAGTTATATATTATGATGACGCAGAAGTCGTCAAAAAGTTACCAGAGATTATGATGTGCTAGAAACTGGTTTGTCTTTTTCATTTGCATCCATAATTATCTTCATCACTGCTTAAAATGTTCAACAATTTCAACAGGCCTTTCACTGTAAAATATTAATGTGCAAGTCATGTTGGTGTAGTGTTTGAACCCTTACAGTTTGTTGAAGTCTTTATATTTAGGTCAAAAGTAAATTAAGACCATATATGCACCAAAAAAAAAAAAAAAAAAAAAGGCATTCTTCTATTACAGAAAATTTTCCAATATGAAGCTACAAACGACACTCTCAATATGAATAACGATGATGCTCTTTCTAGGCATGTTCCACACAGTATGGATGTTGTAAATTGGAATTCCCAGACTGCACAAAAAAATGCAAAGCAGTTGCACAGATCTGGTAGTGTACTTCAAATTTCCAGACTGTCTATGCATTTCAGCTCAATGAAACCCTAATCCTAAACCATTTAAGAGAAAAACTGCAAGGCAGCTGAGACAAAGGTTTACAGAGCATTTGCAGCAACTGTCACACACCGGTGTATCATTGGATTTTTACGAGCCTCACAACATACTTCCACCACAGTGGAACACAAACAAAAGTGTACCATCACAGCTTACCGTATTTTCTGCACCATAAACTGCACCGGATTATAAGGCGCGCCCTCAATTAGCGGGTACTTAACCCTTACAAAAGGCGCACTCTAAAACATAGTCTACAAAAAAAAAAAAGGTCATGGAACCAAAACGGTCAATCAATCAATCAATTTTTTATAGCGCCAAATCACAACAAACAGTTGCCCCAAGGCGCTTTATATTGTAAGGCAAGGCCATACAATAATTATGTAAAACCCCAACGGTCAAAATGACCCCCTGTGAGTAAGCACTTGGCTACAGTGGGAAGGAAAAGCTCCCTTTTAACAGGAAGAAACCTCCAGCAGAACCAGGCTCAGGGAGGGGCAGTCTTCTGCTGGGACTGGTTGGGGCTGAGGGAGAGAACCAGGAAAAAGACATGCTGTGGAGGGGAGCAGAGATCGATCACTAATGATTAAATGCAGAGTGGTGCATACAGAGCAAAAAGAGAAAGAAACAGTGCATCATGGGAACCCCCCCCAGCAGTCTACGTCTATAGCAGCATAACTAAGGGATGGTTCAGGGTCACCTGATCCAGCCCTAACTATAAGCTTTAGCAAAAAAGGAAAGTTTTAAGCCTAATCTTAAAAGTAGAGAGGGTGTCTGTCTCCCTGATCTGAATTGGGAGCTGGTTCCACAGGAGAGGAGCCTGAAAGCTGAAGGCTCTGCCTCCCATTCTACTCTTACAAACCCTAGGAACTACAAGTAAGCCTGCAGTCTGAGAGCGAAGCGCTCTATTGGGGTGATATGGTACTACGAGGTCCCTAAGATAAGATGGGACCTGATTATTCAAAACCTTATAAGTAAGAAGAAGAATTTTAAATTCTATTCTAGAATTAACAGGAAGCCAACGGTGAGTTTATTTGAACTTTTTAACAACTTTGAACTACCGGTATTTAACAATATGGTACTCACATTATTTTTTATTATGGTTCTGTCACAAATCCATCGAAGTCCTCATCTTCTGTGTCTGAATTGAACAGCTGGCAATTTCGCCATCATACACACCAGGTTCCCGCTCATCATCGCTATCATTTTTGCCTTCAGCCGAATGGTGACTGCAGAGACGCTTCTCCCGTCTGTTCTTTGTTCAATGACCCATTGCTCGAGTTGGTCTTCTAGCTGTGGCCAACTTTGTTTCCACGGAAACTCCGTTTGGTCTTTTTAACTTGCCGCAGTTCATTTTCTTGTTTCCTCTCACAGCTGCTCTATTCCCATGAACAACCGCATAACTGATAGCCTGCAGTTTGAATTGTGCCTCGTAAGCATGTCTCTTCGCTGGCACCATTTTCCGGGGTCCTTAGACAAACAAATGTTGTTTTGCAGGATACCTGTAGTATACGGTAACTACCGGAGGAGTGGCGGAGGTAAGTGTACGTACCACGGACTCACGGACTCTTCTCCGATTGGTTTATTGCTGGCAACGTACATACTCTACGCTACCAGCGTACGTACTTTATGTATTACGTCCCTGTGTCAGCGGGAAATGGTCCGATATTCCGACGGTCAAAGACAATGGTCGTTTTTACAGATTTTGGAATTCAGTGCGCACATAATGCGCACCGGATTATAGGGCGCACGGCCGATTTTTGTGAAAATTTAAGGCTTTTAGGTGCGCCTTATAGTGCGGAAAATATGGTAATTGAGTCTCCTGTGTATTTAGCAGTACAAAGTCTGCTTCAAACAGTTCAGAAAGATGGTTGACAGAGCTGCCAACTGTCCCGCATTGGGCAGTATTTACCCACATGTCCTGCAGGAGTGTGTGGGGGACGCCAGCAGTTGTGTGGGTCTGGACATGCCCCCGGACCCCACGAGTTACGCGTTGCACCGTGTTCCGCATTGGTACATTCAAATGAGCAAAACTGAACCTGATACACAACAGAGAAAGAAATAGACACAGAAACACAGTATTTACAGGAATTCAGGCTCTTTTGTGCATTGGGCATAAGCCTAAGAACTATGGATCAGGTTATTATTAATGATCAATGTCCAGGTACTCCAGTTCAGGAACCGACTTAAAGAGGCTAGCTGGCATCAAGAAAAGATAATCCAGCAAGACTGAAATCCACATTTTTCCCCAATACTGATATCTGAGTATTTCGAGTAATGGATTTTCGCTCACAAAGGACAAAACGTCCTGTCCCATCGTAATGTATTCCAATAAAAACCTCTTGCATGTACCGGACAGAGCAGTCTGGACGTGCCCAGCAACAGCGGCTGCACTGAAAGGTGCAGGACACGCAGGAGCTGAAAATATTGCAGGAGTGTGCAGGAGGCCTGAAAAAAAAACCCACTTGTGTGCTGTGGTGGCTGCTCTATCACTGTATTACGTTACTAAGCCATATATTGATTTATAAACACAAAACTGTCAAAAGGGGTAATAAGTATAAGTGCAAAGATGATTGAATATATCATCAGAGCAGTCCTTTCGAATGCATACCGTTGGAAATTACAGCCTGTTTGCTTGAATTTTTTTTATGTGGGTGGGGGGTCAACTTCACTGGGCTCAGGCACCTTATATAGGCAAGAATTAATCTTGTGTGGATACAATTAACTATTTTACCAAAAATACAATGAAAACCACGCTCCTGCCACAAGCAACTGCTGAGTTTGAAACCACAAAAAAGTCCTGTAATTTCCGATGGTACACAAACGCAGTAGCAGCGATCTGTGTGGTGTTCAAAAGGACTGCTCTGATGATATATTCAATCATCTTTACACTTACATTTCTTACCCCCTTTGACAGTTTTGTGTTATAAATCAATAGACATGGCTAAGTAAAGTAATACAGTGATATAGCAGCCACACAGCACACCAGCATTTTTTTTTTTAGGCCTCCTGCGCACTCCTGAGATATTTTCGGCCCCTGTGCTTCCTGCGCCTTTCAGTCGATCCCCAGCAACAGAGTTATTAAATTAAGTTCAGCACTGACAATCACTGTTTTGAGGAAAGTGGGTATCGTACTTTCTTTATTAAAAGACTGGGCATTTATTTTTTTTTCAAACCGTGCTCAGACATGGGACCTGAAAGAGATAGGGTGTAATTCAAGACCAGTGTTTATTAACAAAATGCTGCTTGTTGCCTGCACTGTAATATGGTATTACTTTCACACATATCCCTGGGTGTGACGAACCAAACCGCTTTCAGAGCCCTCTGTGTAGCTGCAAACCCTCCCCGGATGACTGAGAATGCAAAAGGCTGTGATTTGTCAATTTTACTTTTTCACTCCTTCCTCTCCTGTTATATTTTCAAAGTATTTGCAGTGTGCACACCAATTACATTTCAATCATGGATCAAATACATTTGGTAAAAAAGTCTTCAAATATGACCAACTTCACAAAAAGGAGTCAGAAAAAGACGCTCAAATGACCCGCAATTCATGGAGGAAAATTGTTACATACCATAATGTTGGTTTGGAGGTTGAGGATTGCATTAGGAAGTGGAGCTCAGTGAGGGACAAATTAATAAAAAAAAAAAAAAAAAGACACTATGGAGAACTTTAAAGGGTCACGTGCATATTGACATCATTATGGTCACAGAGTTACAGAAGCATAAATCAGGCTTTAGAATTTTAAAAGGTACCACACCACAGTGGACTTAGAAAAAAATGTATTTTGTCTGTTTTATACATATCACAGATTTTGTCCATTTTACACATATCGCGGATTTTGTCTGTTGTATACATGAAACGGATTTCGATCATAACAGACAAAATTCACTGGTCCACCTGAATCCATGATATAATATATTAGTTTATACTTTTATAGCAGCACGTGACATACTGACCTCTGTGACGAAATCACCAAACGAAACATTTTGTAATGACGATTTCATGTAATAAATTTAATAAATAAATGCCAGACGCATCGAGACAACACACACAAACAATACAACACTATTCATACGGGTTACACCATTCTGACATTTAGATTTTTAAACTTGGATATGAATAATAAGATGGTTTTATATAATCGCAAATGTAAGCATCTTCGGCCACGCAGACAGCTAACAGCTTCGCTTTATGGGCCTGTGCCTGACAAGTCTCCTTTTGAACTATTTCATTGAATAATATACACGGACCGCAAATTCCAGTGAAACTAAACAACAACAACATAACGGGGAATATTACTGAAAGCAAAGAGATGCTAACTGCTAGTATCCACCCGGTTAGTGATGCTCACCGGCAGACGGCCGTCCCGCTAGCCACGTTCACTCCACTCACCTTTCCTTCATGAAGTGCTTGATTCTGACAATGGCCTTCTCGTCTATCTTCCTCAGAAAGGTTTTCAATCTCTCCCTCTTGTTTTCAAGCATTCTTCTGACAGCCAGTGATGGTCCGTTCTCCACCGGACTTATTTCTGCTTCTTTTTTTATTTCTTGGCTCTCCTCCTCACTTCATCTTCGGCTGATTAAGATAATGACCTTAAATCGGACCAAGTCATGCAACCAATCAGAGTTGCCGACGACTTGGAAAAAAACGGTCATGTCAGACTGTTACTCCAATCACAAATGGAGCGGTTAGTCTGGAAAGACCGCCCATTACCTAATATGGGAGGAGGGTTGGTCCTTATTGTAAACGTACGACCGTGCTGCTTTCAGGCGCAGGCATTGACTGTCAGTCGAATATTTCCATGTCAGCTCACCGTATGTTCACGTACTCATATATGTGGAATGAATATAGTGTGATTTAATTGAGTATTGCATCACATAACGCCACCCCAGAGAACATACGTGTGCTGATTACTGTTTCAGTATGTAGCTGTGAAATGTTTGTTGATTAATCAACTAGATGATTAAAAAAAACAAATAATCTCCATACAAACCCAATTCCAATGAAGTTGGGACGTTGTGTAAAATGTAAATAAAAACAGAATACAATGATTTGCATATCCTCTTCAACCTATATTCAATTGAATACACCACAAAGACAAGATATTTAATGTTCATACTGATAAACTTTAATGGTTTTGTGCAAATATTTGCTCATTTTGAAATGGATCCCTGCAACACGTTTCAAAAAAGCTGGGACAGTGGTATGTTTACCACTGTGTTACATCACCTTTCCTTCTAACAACATGTAATAAGGCTTTGGGAACTGAGGACACTAAGCTTTGTAGGTGGAATTCTTTCCCATTCTCGCTTGAGGTACGACTTCAGTTGTTCAATAGTCTGGGGTCTCCGTTGTCGTATTTTGCACTTCGTATTTCAGTGGGCAACAGGTCTGGACTGCAGGCAGGCCAGTCTAGTACCCGCACTCTTTTACTATGAAGCCACGCTGTTGTAACACGTGCAGAATGTGGCTTCGCATTGTCTTACTGAAATAAGCAGGGACATCCCTGAAAAAGATGTTGCTTGGATGGCAGCATGTGTTGCTCCAAAACCTGGGTGTACCTTTCAGCACTGATAGTGGCATCGCAGCTGTGTAAGTTGTCCATGCCATGGGCAACTTACACACCCCCATACCATCACAGATGCTGGCTTTTGAACTTTGCGTTGGTAACAATCTGGATCTTGTTTTTCCTCTTTTGTCCAGAGGACACGACATCCATGATTTCCAAAAACAATTTGAAATGTGGACTCATCAGACCACAGCACACTTTTCCACTTTGCGTCTGTCCATTTCAAATGAGCTCGGGCTCAGAGAAGGTGGCGGCATTTCTGGATGTTGTTGATGTATGGCTTTCGCTTTGCATGGTAGAGTTTTAACTTGCACTTGTAGATGTAGCGACGAACTCCGTTAACTGACAATGGTTTTCTGAAGTGTTCCTGAGCCCACGCGGTAAGATCCTTTACACAATGATGTCAGTTCTTAATGCAGTGCCACCTGATGGATCAAATATCACGGGCATTCAATGTTGGTTTTTGGCCTTGCCGCTTACGTGTAGAAAGTTCTCCAGATTCTCTGAATCTTCTCATTATATTATGGACTGTAGATGATGGAATCCCTAAATTCCTTGCAATTGAACATTGAAAAACATTGTTCTTAAACTGTTGGACTATTTTTTCACGCAGTTGTTCACAAAATGGTGATTCTCGCCCCATCTTTGCAAACATCTTTTGTGGTGTATTCAACTGAATATAGGTTGAAGAGGATTTGCAAATCATTGTCTTCTGTTTTTATTTACATTTTACACAATGTCCCAACTTCATTGGAATTGGGGTTGTATTAATGAGACAAATGTAACTCCACAGAAAGTTAGCTTTGAGTTAGCAGAAGTTAGCTTGCACACTAACATCTGCAAATTATCTTGTAAATCAGTTCAAGGTTGTTATTAGTTTCCAAGAACAGCATTTTCAGTTTTAGAAGTGTTTATTTCTCGCTAGGTTTTACATAATATATGAGAGAAGTGTTATTTCAAGCCTAAAACAAATCAAAGTTAGCAGCTAGCGAAACCAGAACGTGACATCACCACACTAACATCCGCTAAATGTTTTGTAAATCCTTCCAGAGGTGGTATCAGATTACAAAAACAACGTTTTCAGTTTTAGAAGTGTTTATTTTATTTATTTACTTATTTATTTTATATTGCTCTAACTGTGAACAAAAAAGCAATGTTTACTGTTTCCGCACTCTGGCAAAACAATTTTCTTCGGGATTAATAAAGTTCTTCTTACTCTTACTTATTTCTCGCTAGCTTTTACATAATATATGAGAAAGTGATGTCACCACGCTAAAGTCCGCCAAATGTTTTGTAAATCCTTCCAGAGGTGGTTTCAGGTTACAAAAACAACATTTTCAGTTTTAGAAGTTTTTATTTTATTTTATTTTATTTATTTTATATTGCTCTAAAAAAAAAGAAGCAGTGTTTACTGTTTTGGCACTCTGGCAAAACAGTTTTCTTCGGGATTAATAAAGTTCTTCTTAATCTTACTCTTACTTACTTAATTCTCATTAGCTTTTACATAATATATGAGAAAGGTGTTATTTCTAGCCAAAAACGAAGTGAAGTTAGCAGCTCGTGACATCAGGAAGTGACGTCACCACGCTAATGTCTGCGTGATCATACCATAAAATTAATTACAAAATGTGACTTTTTAACCTCTTAAAATACCTCTTAAAATAGGTCAGGGTTAGCCATCTTTGAACTTGTCCAAGGTCTGTGTCCTGTTAGATAATATCTGTGCTAATTCCTTATTTTATGTTGTGTTATGGGGCACACAAATCTATGATTATTTTGAAAGGTCCCCGCTAAAAGTCAAATTAAGGCCTGAAAAGTCTTGTTTTTGACTTGTGAGGCATTTCATGTATGTCCATATGTGAACTGCTGCTTACTCTAGTCTAGAGACATGCCCGCTAAGTAGATCTGCACTGTGTGGACATGCCCACACAATCTGTGGGAGACATATGGAGAAGCCAGAAGGGGCATGGTTGACAACAACAGATCCTTTCTATTTAAAGCAACAGACATGAAAAATATTATTTTTATAGACTCTACCAGAGGTGGGACAAAGTCACTGTCAAGTCATTCTCAAGTCATCAATCTGCAAGTCCCAAGTCAAGTCTCAAGTCAACTTGGAAACAACTGGTGGTCATTATGACTTGAGACTTGACTTGGGACTTGCTGACTCATGACTTGAGAGTGATTTGATGGTGACTTTGTCCCACCTCTGGACTCTACCATGGTGTATTTATGGTACAGTCTATGGTGTATTTTTTATTTGTTGGTTAAAAAAAAAAATCAGTTCTTTTAAAACACCCTTGGTGTCCTATGCTGTATTAGCTTGCTTAAAAGATGCATAAAATTCTAGATTTTTTTTCTTTTCTCATGTTTCATATGAAGTTGTTTTAATAGTTTTGCATTCCCTGTCAGTCAAAACAAAGGATTTTATTTAACGCATTAACAGTAATTTTTAAGTTCTCTGGACAAAAACAGTGCTGTGTTGTACATCTCATCGGCAATCAAAATATTTTTGCTCTTTAAATTACGTGCTTGGGGTATTGATGACTTTATTGGTAGCTGGTTTAATTGATATTTGTGGAAAAAGTCAGTGTGTAATCAGTGATGGTGCCAAAATGTTTTAAAAGGAGTTCAACAGGGATCAGTACTAGTAGTCTTACTTTTATTTACTCTTACTGTCCATTCCCAAAAATAATGCAGGTAATATTATTTTATATGTCACTGGCAGTTCAGGGACTATCTTAGGAAATTGAAAACAGGATGTCAAAAAATAATGCCTTTCCCCAGGGGGAAATAGGATATTGTTACATATTGTAAATTACCACATCCAGGTCTGGATTATTATGAAGGAGCACCATGAACAAAATATTATTCTCCATTGCAAAGTGTGTTTTTAATTGAAGAATCAATAGTTTTTGAGTTATTTGCACTCACAAATTATAACCACTATTAATTGTCTGAATTATTATGGTTTAAGCTTTACTTTTTCCTTTCAGGTGCCTTTGTTGATGCCAGTACACTGTATTTATCCATGTTTGGATCCAGCATCTAGAAAGGAAACACAAAAATGTCTTTTTTGTGTTCTGTCCACAACCCAAAGATGCGCAGTTTATTGTCAGAGAAAAGAAACTAGTAATAAATTAATAAAAAAAAACAAAAAACAAAAAAAAACCCAGAACATATTCACATTTAAGATGCTGAAATCAATGAATTTGGATATTTCTAAAAAATGCCAGCAGTTTCTTTCAAAAGAGTTGTTAATTAATGGCAGATTAATAATTAATACCCCTGGGATAGGTTCCAGCCCCCCACGACTATTAACCGTAATAAACAGGTTTAGAGAAGGAATGGATTAATAATCAATTCATCATTACAGCTCTGAACCAAAAAATGAATGAACCTTTATTTGTCTTCACATGAAAACCATCAAAGGCCGATGACTCAGATAGATGGTCATTTTGTCTGTTGGTGGCTCTTTTGTAGGCGGAACAAAGGGCAGCGTCTGAGCATATTACAGGAAAAAAAAGCAGCAGCTCATGGCAAAGTTAAACACTTACATGACCAGCAGACCAAACCCACATGTTCAAAGTTTACACTGAAGTCATGCTGGATGACTTGTGTATGACTGGACTACTGTCTGAATTTAAAATGGGTGAGGGGCCTTTGGGACAAGCAATATTCAAATATGGTTTGACCAGCTGGAGTGAGTATATTGTGAGAGATTACCCTGACCTCTGACCTCACATGTGGTTGCACGGATGGAGCTCAGGGATCTGACCCTGATCAACTGAATTGAACACTTTCAAACTTTAATGATCCAGCTGTTTCCACTCTCGCCCTATAACTGCTGGAATAGGCTCCAGCTCCCCGTGAGCCTTGATTGGAGTAGTTGACTAAAGAAAATGAATGAATGAATCAATAACTAAAAAAGAAGTGACAAGATGCTTTAGAAAATGATTCACTGTTTCTAAATCACTAAACAAACCAGTTTCAGAAAAAAGGTTCATAGTGCAGCAAATAACTGAAACAATACTTCACATGGTGATACAAGCACCTAATCCAGCACAAATTCTCCTTAAACATTGCTCTTTTGAAAAAAACAACGGGGTCACTTGAAGTTTCAATATGCGGCCACGTTGGGGTCAATTGAAGAATTACACAGGGGTTAAAATATAAAAATGCTCCAGTCATATTGAAAACTATACCACATTATTTTTCTGATTGTAAAGATTCCAAAAAGGTATAGTTTGGACTATCTATGACTGAATTCTATAGAGTTACAGGGTAAAAACAACAAGAATGGTGACAAAGTTCAGTTTCAGTTTGTACAGGGGTCAAAAGATAGAGTTGCTCCAATTTTAGTAAAAAATGGTGCAAATTGTTGATTGAGCTACTGGGATTAATAAATGGAATAGTTTTGACTGTGTTGAATGCTTGGTCTCTAAAGTAAAGGTCAAATAATGTTGACGTCCATTGATTTCTATGACATGTGACATATGTTACCCCGTAACGTGATGACTAAGTATGATACATGGTGCAAACTATTCCTTTTTGAGACCCTATTAACTCAACCAATAATTTGCATCACTTATGAACAAAATTGGAGCAACTCTAACTTTTGACCCCTGTACAAACTGAAACTGAACTTTGTCACCATTCTTGTTGTTTTTACCCCATAACTCTATGGAATTCAGTCATAGATAGTCCAAACAATACCTTTTTGGAATTTTTACAATCAGACAAATAATGTGGTATAATTTTCAATATGACTGGAGAATTTTTATATTTTGACCCCTATGTAATTCTTCAATTGTCTCCTATGTGGCCGCCTATTGAAAATTCAAGTGGCTCGTCAGTTTTTTCAAAAGAGTAATATACACTCAACAAAAATATAAACGCAACTCTTTTGTTTTTGCTCCCATTTTGTATGAGATGAACTCAAAGATCTAAAACTTTTTCCACATACACAATATCACCATTTCCCTCAAATATTGTTCGCAAACCAGTCTAAATCTGTGATAGTGAGCACTTCTCCTTTGCTGAGATAATCCATCCCACCTCACAGGTGTGCCATATCAAGATGCTGATTAGAGACCATGATTAGTGCACAGGTGTGCCTTAGACTGCCCACAATAAAAGGCCACTCTGAAAGGTGCAGTTTTATCACACAGCACAATGCCACAGATGTCGCAAGATCTGAGGGAGCATGCAATTGGCATGCTGACAGCAGGAATGTTAACCAGAGCTGTTGTATTGAATGTTCATTTCTCTACCATAAGCCGTCTCCAAAGGCGTTTCAGAGAATTTGGCAGTACATCCAACCAGCCTCACAACCGCAGACCACGTGTAACCACACCAGCCCAGGACCTCCACATCCAGCATGTTCACCTCCAAGATCGTCTGAGACCAGCCACTCGGACAGCTGCTGAAACAATCGGTTTGCATAACCAAAGAATTTGTGCACAAACTGTCAGAAACCGTCTCAGGGAAGCTCATCTGCATGCTCGTCATCCTCATCGGGGTCTTGACCTGACTCCAGTTCGTCGTCGCAACTTCACACAGCCATTGAAGAGGAGTGGACCAACATTCCACAGGCCACAATTGACAACCTGATCAACTCTATGCAAAGGAGATGTGTTGCACTGCATGAGGCAAATGGTGGTCACACCAGATACTGACTGGTATCCCCCCAATAAAACAAAACTGCACCTTTCAGAGTGGCCTTTTATTGTGGGCAGTCTAAGGCACACCTGTGCACTAATCATGGTGTCTAATCAGCATCTTGATATGGCACACCTGTGAGGTGGGATGGATTATCTCAGCAAAGGAGAAGTGCTCACTATCACAGATTTAGACTGGTTTGCGAACAATATTTGAGGGAAATGGTGATATCGTGTATGTGGAAAAAGTTTTAGATCTTTGAGTTCATCTCATACAAAATGGGAGCAAAACCAAAAGTGTTGTGTTTATATTTTTGTCGAGTATATAAGGTGTACTTTTGCCAAATTTGGTGCTTGTATCACCATTTGAAGGATTCCTCACTCAATATTCTTTTATCTGCTGCACTATCAGTCTTTTCAAAAATACAATAAAACAAATGCTGAGACCTGCCCCGACTCTGTGAGACCATCTCCACAAGACAAAATACTGGTTACACACATGCCTTTTAATTGTGAGGATCAGAGGGTGCTGTGGAAATGGTGACACAGTCGGTGTGTGGCAAAAGGTAAAACAAAAGCTTCAAGGATTTGTCTTGTTTTTATTTCAAACTGTATGATACTTGGAGATGGAGTCTTACCTTACCAATGACCATGAGAATTTTCTCCTTCAATGCTGCAATGCTTGAGTGACAAATAGGTGCCAAGAGCCAATCAGTGCCTGATGTTCACGTTGATAGCAAAATGATTCCCTCACGACTTCACAATTGATTGACACGACTGGATCTAAACCCTCTTTTTTAGGGGTGGAGTTGGATAAGGGTGGATGGACAATCAAGATTGCCAAATGCTAACGAAAATGATTCACTTTTTTGAAATTCTCGAAACAATAAATTAATCAACTGCTTCAGAAAATGATTTGTTGTTTCAAAAGCATGAGAACTTTGCCAATTTACACAGTTGCTAAAGAAAGTAATTCACGCTTCCAAAATACTTGTAACACGAAACAAAGCAAGTGCTTCTTAAAATGATTCAATGTTTTGAAATACTTGAAACTCTAAGGAAAGAGTTGTTTAAGAAAACGATTCAGTGTTTTAAAATGACCAAAACGGTAAATGTTCCAGTTGTTCCACTGTTTCCAAAATGGTCCAACTCGATAAAACACAGTGGATTATATCACTGGTGGACTTACATACAGTTTCATAATTTTTTACAGTTTTTAAACTGTGATCAATGCAATGTGTAGGAATGAAGCTCTGTGTCTGTATGGCCAAGGATGCGTCACATCTGAACAGATCAGTGAGTTACCGTCAAAACGCAGTTCTGTCTATTTACAGCTAAACTGTCACAAGGTCTTTGTGAAAAAACAAACTGTGAGTGCACTGAAAAAGCAAATCTATTGTGAGTATTGAAAGTTTTTTTTTCTCTCTTGTCAGGCATCTCAGGCATTGCCTCGTCGCCTGGAATAGAAGAAGCAGTGTGCACTGGCGCGTGACGCACTAAACATGCCACCCTCACACGGTCTGGCCTACCCGCCAGCCCCCTGGTGTTCTCTTCATTTTGCCAGGAAAGAAGAAAGAGAGGCGGAAATCAGCCTTAACTGGGAAATATGTGATGTAACAAGGGGGAGCAAGATGTGATGTAGGCAATGCCATTTGTAGGCATTATTTTTTAAACATTATGTATTGCCAGAACTGCACTTTGATATGATTTAATACTTTGAATAGACTGGTAAATTCTCTCTCTCCCTCTCTCTCTCTCTCAGGTTTCTTTCTGGCTGTATTTTTTAATCTGAAGGCGAAATGCACAAAATTGTCCCGTAATTCGTCATGTGATTAACATGGAATATTGAAATGCGTCACCTTAAATGCTAGAAGCTTAAAGGCGCTTCCCTTCATGACCGTTTGAGCACAAAACTGAGCCCACAGATTTTATCCTCATTGCATTGTTATTCTGTATAGCGTAAGAAGCCCACACAGGGAATAGGGCAGTGCAGGCTCGTTTGGGGGCATGAGCTAAAGGGGTAAAATATGACGCACGTAATTTTTCTACTTTCAGGGTACAAACCACGGCATGTTCAATAGAGTTTTTGAGCAAATTACATGTAAAGTGAAAATGCAGAGAAAAAGTGATGATGCGGTGGGAAAGTGGACATGTGTGGCAGTTTGTTTATGATCCGAAGCACAAACGTGTCGAGGCAGTTTTGCAGGTGAGAGAACGGAGCTACTCTGGTTAGCTGTGTAGGCTAACACTTACTGACACGACGTCTCCCACCTCCTCGCCTTTTTTCTCCACCGCGAACGGAAAAAAAAACTTTTTGCGACTGCTTCGGTGACTGCAGCTGAAAACAAAACCGTACACCATTTATCCGTGTGAAGTTATGCTCTATAAATGGAGGTCCCCGTAAGTGGTCAAATCCCGCAATATCACGGAGGGTTGAAACGAGACTACGGTCTCCTATAGTTGATCAAATCTTATCCATCTGGAGCTAGAGCTCAACAACCACACAGTAGACCTTCTCCCTATTTGTTTTGATGTTAATCCTGAACCTCAAATCAAAATTTGAATACGCCTCACTCTGACAATGTATGGATGCAAAACTGTGAATTTCTTAGCTCTTTCTCCATCATCCCAGCAACAACTTGGTGGATTTGCTCCATATATTTGGAATGATGTTTCTCCATCATCCCAGCAACAACTTGGTGGATTTGCTCCATATATTTGGAATGATGTTTCTCCATCATCCCAGCAACAACTTGGTGGATTTGCTCCATATATTTGGAATGATGTTAGTACCTCTGCCTGCTCTGAGTTGCATCACAATAAAACACTTGAACGTGGGAATACTAATTTATGGCCACAAATACTAAAATTTGACTTTATAAATGTTGATGTGGACATTTCTTGCTGCCTATTGGTTGTATGATGACCACAGCATTTGACAGCCCTTACTTGGTGAATCAATTCAATTCAATCAATCAATTTTTTTTTTTATATAGCGCCAAATCACAACAAACAGTTGCCCCAAGGTGCTTTATATTGTAAGGCAAGGCCATACAATAATTATGTAAAACCCCAACGGTCAAAATGACCCCCTGTGAGCAAGCACTTGGCTACTGTGGGAAGGAAAAACTCCCTTTTAACAGGAAGAAACCTCCAGCAGAACCAGGCTCAGGGAGGGGCAGTCTTCTGCTGGGACTGGTTGGGGCTGAGGGAGAGAACCAGGAAAAAGACATGCTGTGGAGGGGAGCAGAGATCGATCACTAATGATTAAATGCAGAGTGTGCATACAGAGCAAAAGAGAAAGAAACAGTGCATCATGGGAACCCCCCAGCAGTCTACGTCTATAGCAGCATAACTAAGGGATGGTTCAGGGTCACCTGATCCAGCCCTAACTATAAGCTTTAGCAAAAGGAAAGTTTTAAGCCTAATCTTAAAAGTAGAGAGGGTGTCTGTCTCCCTGATCGATTGGGAGCTGGTTCCACAGGAGAGGAGCCTGAAAGCTGAAGGCTCTGCCTCCCATTCTACTCTTACAAACCCCTAGGAACTACAAGTAAGCCTGCAGTCTGAGAGCGAAGCGCTCTATTGGGGTGATATGGTACTACAAGGTCCCTAAGATAAGATGGGACCTGATTATTCAAACCTTATAAGAAGAAGAATTTAAATTCTATTCTAGAATTAACAGGAAGCCAATGAAGAGAGGCCAATATGGGTGAGATATGCTCTCTCCTTCTAGTCCCCGTCAGTACTCTAGCTGCAGCATTTTGAATTAACTGAGGCTTTTTAGGGAACTTTTAGGACAACCTGATATAATGAATTACAATAGTCCAGCCTAGAGGAAATAAATGCATGAATTAGTTTTTCAGCATCACTCTGAGACAAGACCTTTCTGATTTTAGAGATATTGCGTAAATGCAAAAAAGCAGTCCTACATATTTGTTTAATATGCGCTTTGAATGACATATCCTGATCAAAAATGACTCCAAGATTTCTCACAGTATTACTAGAGGTCAGGGTAATGCCATCCAGAGTAAGGATCTGGTTAGACACCATGTTTCTAACATTTGTGGGGCCAAGTACAATAACTTCAGTTTTATCTGAGTTTAAAAGCAGGAAATTAGAGGTCATCCATGTCTTTATGTCTGTAAGACAATCCTGCAGTTTAGCTAATTGGTGTGTGTCCTCTGGCTTCATGGATAGATAAAGCTGGGTATCATCTGCATAACAATGAAAATTTAAGCAATACCGTCTAATAATACTACCTAAGGGAAGCATGTATAAAGTGAATAAAATTGGTCCTAGCACAGAACCTTGTGGAACTCCATAATAACTTTAGTCTGTGACGAAGATTCCCCATTTACATGAACAAATTGTAATCTATAGGACAAATATGATTCAAACCCACCGCAGCGCAGTGCCTTTAATACCTATGGCATGCTCTATTCTCTGTAATAAATTTTATGGTCAACAGTATCAAAAGCAGCACTGAGGTCTAACAGAACAAGCACAGAGATGAGTCCACTGTCCGGGCCATAAGAAGATAATTTGTAACCTTCACTAATGCTGTTTCTGTACTATGATGAATTCTAAAACCTGACTGAAACTCTTCAATTAGACCATTCCTCTGCAGATGATCAGTTAGCTGTTTTACAACTACCCTTTCAAGAATTTTTGAGAGAAAAGGAAGGTTGGAGATTGGCCTATAATTAGCTAAGATAGCTGGGTCAAGTGATGGCTTTTTAAGTAATGGTTTAATTACTGCCACCTTAAAAGCCTGTGGTACATAGCCAACTAACAAAGATAGATTGATCATATTTAAGATCGAAGCATTAAATAATGGTAGGGCTTCCTTGAGCAGCCTGGTAGGAATGGGGTCTAATAAACATGTTGATGGTTTGGATGAAGTAACTAATGAAAATAACTCAGACAGAACAATCGGAGAGAAAGAGTCTAACCAAATACCGGCATCACTGAAAGCCGCCAAAGATAACGATACGTCTTTGGGATGGTTATGAGTAATTTTTTCTCTAATAGTTAAAATTTTGTTAGCAAAGAAAGTCATGAAGTCATTACTAGTTAAAGTTAATGGAATACTCAGCTCAATAGAGCTCTGACTCTTTGTCAGCCTGGCTACAGTGCTGAAAAGAAACCTGGGGTTGTTCTTATTTTCTTCAATTAGTGATGAGTAGAAAGATGTCCTAGCTTTACGGAGGGCTTTTTTATAGAGCAACAGACTCTTTTTCCAGGCTAAGTGAAGATCTTCTAAATTAGTGAGACGCCATTTCCTCTCCAACTTACGGGTTATCTACGTTAAGCTACGAGTTTGTGAGTTATACCACAGAGTCAGGCACTTCTGATTTAAAGCTCTCTTTTTCAGAGGAGCTACAGCATCCAAAGTTGTCTTCAATGAGGATGTAAAACTATTGACGAGATACTCTATCTCACTTACAGAGTTTAGGTAGCTACTCTGCACTGTGTTGGTATATGGCATTAGAGAACATAAAGAAGGAATCATATCCTTAAACCTAGTTACAGCGCTTTCTGAAAGACTTCTAGTGTAATGAAACTTATTCCCCACTGCTGGGTAGTCCATCAGAGTAAATGTAAATGTTATTAAGAAATGATCAGACAGAAGGGAGTTTTCAGGGAATACTGTTATGTCTTCTATTTCCATACCATAAGTCAGAACAAGATCTAAGATATGATTAAAGTGGTGGGTGGACTCATTTACTTTTTGAGCAAAGCCAATAGAGTCTAATAATAGATTAAATGCAGTGTTGAGGCTGTCATTCTCAGCATCTGTGTGGATGTTAAAATCGCCCACTATAATTATCTTATCTGAGCTAAGCACTAAGTCAGACAAAAGGTCTGAAAATTCACAGAGAAACTCACAGTAACGACCAGGTGGACGATAGATAATAACAAATAAAACTGGTTTTTGGGACTTCCAATTTGGATGGACAAGACTAAGAGTCAAGCTTTCAAATGAATTAAAGCTCTGTCTGGGTTTTTGATCTTGTAATGCACTTGCTGTGTTGTTGGCTTGGTGACCAGATATGACTACTGCCTTTGTAAAAACCTTTTTGGTGACTGGAGCCCTGACTAAGAGTCAAGCTTTCAAATGAATTAAAGCTCTGTCTGGGTTTTTGATTAATTAATAAGCTGGAATGGAAGATTGCTGCTAATCCTCCGCCTCGGCCTGTGCTACGAGCATTCTGACAGTTAGTGTGACTCGGGGTTGTTGAATCATTTAAACTAACATATTCATCCTGCTGTAACCAGGTTTCTGTAAGGCAGAATAAATCAATATGTTGATCAATTATTATATCATTTACCAACAGGGACTTAGAAGAGAGAGACCTAATGTTTAATAGACCACATTTAACTGTTTTAGTCTGTGGTGCAGTTGAAGGTGCTATATTATTTTTTCTTTTTGAATTTTTATGCTTAAATAGATTTTTGCTGGTTATTGGTGGTCTGGGAGCAGGCACCGTCTCTACGGGGATGGGGTAATGAGGCGATGGCAGGGGGAGAGAAGCTGCAGAGAGGTGTGTAAGACTACAACTCTGCTTCCTGGTCCCAACCCTGGATAGTCACGGTTTGGAGGATTTAAGAAAATTGGCCAGATTTCTAGAAATGAGAGCTGCTCCATCCAAAGTGGGATGGATGCCGTCTCTCCTAACAAGACCAGGTTTTCCCCAGAAGCTTTGCCAATTATCTATGAAGCCCACCTCATTTTTTGGACACTACTCAGACAGCCAGCAATTCAGGGAGAACATGCGGCTAAACATGTCACTCCCGGTCCGATTGGGGAGGGGCCCAGAGAAAACTACAGAGTCCGACATTGTTTTTGCAAAGTTACACCCCGATTTAATGTTAATTTTAGTGAACTCCGATTGGCGTAACCGGGTGTCATTACTGCCGACGTGAATTACAATCTTACCAAATTTACGCTTAGCCTTAGCCAGCAGTTTCAAATTTCCTTCAATGTCGCCTGCTCTGGCCCCCGGAAGACAATTGACTATGGTTGCTGGTGTCGCTAACTTCACATTTCTCAAAACAGAGTCGCCAATAACCAGAGTTTGATCCTCGGCGGGTGTGTCGTCGAGTGGGGAAAATGGTTAGAATTGTGAACGGGTTGGCGGTGTACACGGGGCTTCTGTTTAGAACTACGCTTCCTCCTCACAGTCACCCAGTCGGGCTGCTTTCCTGGCTGCTCGGGATCTGCCATGGGGTAACTAACGGCGGCTAAGCTACCTTGGTCCGCACCGACTACAGGGGCCTGGCTAGCTGTAGAATTTTCCAAGGTGCGGAGTCGAGTCTCCAATTCGGCCAGCCTGGCCTCCAAAGCTATGAATAAGCTACACTTATTACAAGTACCGTTACTGCTAAAGGAGGCCGAGGAATAACTAAACATTTCACACCCAGAGCAGAAAAGTGCGGGAGAGACAGGAGAAGCCGCCATGCTAAATCGGCTAAGAGCTAGTAGCTACGCTAAGCTAGCGGATTCCTAAAAACACGCAAAGTGAATAATGTGTAAATAATTTAGAGGTGATTCAGCAGGAGTGCTTTAGTTAAGGCACGTAAAGATTACACTGGGAAACAAATCATAATCTAGATAACTAGATCAATCTAACTGCGCAGATTAAACAGCTAACAGATACAGAAAAACACCGCTGTGCTCCGGAACAGGAAGTGATACAATACCGCAGTGAGAGCCAACCACCAATAGAGGCAAGCAAGAGAGGATGAATGAGTTGCCGATTGCAGCATATAAATCACATATCGTTTAATTTGTTTTTATAACTACATAAAGAATTTAGAACATGATTATTCATTCATTCATATTCTATACCTGTTTATTTAAATTGTCAATTTAAATTACTTTCATTATATAGCGCCAAATCACAAACAGAGTTGCCTCAAGTGCTTCACACAAGTAAGGTCTACCTTACTAACCCCCAGAGCAGCAGTGGTAAGGAAAAACTCCCTCTGAGGAAGAAATCTCAAGCAGACCAGACTCAAAGGGGTGACTCTCTGCTTGGGCCATGCTACAGACATAAATCACAGAACAATTCACAAAATGAATATACAGGAAATGCTGTTGGTGCACAGGACAGGAGGGTCTCCAGCACAAATACCACACCCATCTCTGGATGGAGCTGCACCTTAAACAGAGAGAAAAAACAGAATCAGACATCAGAAAGACAAGAAATACAGTATAATTTGTCAGCATTAAACAACAAGAAAAACAGGAAATACTAAGTTGATTGCTGACCACTAGCCCTAAGCTTCACTAAAAGACCCAGAATTTAGGTAAAGCTGAGGTCGCGGCAAGCTCCGTTTCCTAATAAAATGAATTAAAAGAGTAGAAAGCATAGAAATATACTATGCCAGTATGCTAGCCATACGAAAGAGAAAATAAGTGCATCTTAAGTCTGGACTTGAAAGTCTCCACAGAATCCGACTGTTTTATTGATGCAGGGAGATCATTCCACAGGACAGGGGCACGATAAGAGAAAGCTCTATGACCCGCAGATTTCTTATTCACCCTAGGGACACGAAGTAGTCCTGCACCCTGAGAATGCAAAGCCCGGGTCGGTACATAAGGTTTAATTAGGTCAGCTAGGTAGGGAGGTGCCAGTCCATGAACAATTTTATAGACTAGTTGCAGAACCTTAAAATCTGATCCCACTGGGACAGGAAGCCAGTGAAGGGATGCCAAAATGGGTGTAATGTGGTCGAACTTTCTGCTTCGTGTCAAAAGTCTGGCTGCAGTATTTTGAACCAACTGGAGACCCCTAATGCTGGACTGCGGTAAACCAGAACATAGAACACTGCAGTAGTTCAATCTAGAGGAGATAAACGCATGGATCAGGGTCTCAGCATCAGCCATAGACAGGATGGGATGAATCTTCACTTCGCAGGTGGAAGAAACCAGTCCTCGTAATATTTCAAATGTGGAGGTCAATGGACAATGTAGGATCAAAAATTACCCCAAGGTTCTTCACTTTGTCAGTGTGATGTATGACACACGAGCCTAGGCTAAACGTTATCTGGTCAAATCGATGCCGATGTCCTCACCGGACCAAGAACCATCATTTCAGTCTTATTAGAGTTTAAAAGTAGGACGTTTCTACACATCCAACTTCTCACTGATGCAAGGCAATCTTCTAAGGATTTTATGTGGATGAGATTAACAGCAGTTATCACATGTATAACTGAGTATCATCAGCATAGCAGTGAAAGGTAATCTCAAAGTGCCGCACGATGTGCCCCTGTGGAACCCCAAATTTCATGTTACTAAGGTTCGAGGCAGTGTTACTGTACAAAACACAGTGAGAATGACTGGTCAAGTATGACATCAGTCATGCCAGGCCACTCCCAGTAATCCCAAAATTATTTTCCAGCCTATCAAGTAGAATATGATGATCCATGGTATCAAATGCAGCACTGAGATCTAACAGCACAAGAACCATAGTGGTGTCCGAATCCATTGCAAGCAGAAGATCATTCACCACTTCAGTGAGAGCCGTCTCTGCGGAATGATATTTTCTAAAAGTAGACCGCATTGGCTCAAAGAGATTATTCTCAGTAACATAGTCCACAAGCTGCTGTGACACCACTTTTTCCAGAATTTTAGAGCAAAATGATAGATTTGATATTGTCCGATAG
Organism: Thalassophryne amazonica; assembly: GCF_902500255.1. NCBI lineage: Eukaryota > Metazoa > Chordata > Actinopteri > Batrachoidiformes > Batrachoididae > Thalassophryne > Thalassophryne amazonica. Next base: position 54,427,706 of record NC_047112.1, read on the forward strand.
TTTTTTAATACACTAGGGTCAAGATTAGGTTTCTTAAGTAATGGTTTAATCACTGTGGATTTGAAACATTTAGGAACAGATACAGAAGTTAAAGAAAGATTAAGAATTTCCAGAACAGTCGGCCCAAGAGTGGGCCACAGGTGCTTAAACAGTTTTGTTGGTATAGAATCAAATAAACAGGTTGTGCTTTTTGTTGACATTACAAGTTTCGCCAGCATGCCTAGAGAGATACTATCAAATTCTGTAAATTTAGGTAATACCTCAGTAATGGCGCCCACCTCAATAGTAGGGTGTTGTGGCTGGGTTAAGGCATGCTGGGATATGTTTAACCTAATTTCTTCTATTTTCTTCTCAAAGTAATCCAGGAAATCTTGTGCTGCAAAAGGAGAGTGAACTACAGGTGGTGGTCCATGAATAAGTGTTGCTGCCATGTCAAACAAGAACTTTGAGTTATGCTTGAGTAATAGGTCCGCTTTGTAGCCAGTAGTGCATGTTTATATTCTAAGATAGCATCACGCCATGCAAGGTGGAATACTTTTAATTTTGAACTATGCCATTTCCGTTCTAGACCTCTAGCTGTTTATTCCCCTTCAGGTTTACGATAGAGCTGGAGCCTATCCCAGTGGTTATTAGGTGAGAGATAGTGTGCATCCTGGATGGGCCACCAGTTTGTTGTAAGGTCAAGGGTATGAATAGTTTATATACACTCAGCGGCCACTTTAGGTACATCTGTTTAATTGCTTGTTAACAAAAATAGGTAATCAGTCTTTCACATGGCAGAAACTCAATGCACTTAGGCATCTAGACATGGTGAAGGCGACTTGCTGAAGTTCAACAGAGCAATAGAATAAGGAAGAAAGAAGATTTACGTGACTGAATGTGGCATGGTTGTTGGTTTGTTCACACACAACCATCTCTAGGGTTGACACAGAATGGTCTGAAAAAGAGAAGACATCCAGTGAGAGCAGTTGTATGGGTAAAAATGCCTTGATGATGTCAGAGGCCAGAGGACAATGGGTAGACATGATGGCATCATTCAATGGCCCATTCAAGCAGTCTATATGGACCAACATCTCTGAGAAGTGTTTCCATCACCTTGTTGAATCTATGCAACAAAGAATTAAGGGAGCTCTGAAGGCAAAAGGGGTACAGTACTAGCAACGTGCTCCTAATAAAGTGGCCAGTGGGTGTATTTTACTATTACTTGCTTAATAGCACTTTAGCTAATATGCCAAGTTTGGAATGCTGATGTGCTCCCTACTGGACTGAGCTATGTATCTTTACTTCAATTCTGATGACAGGTATCATCCTAACATACTAGAAGAAAGGACACGTTGTGCTGGTCTGGAAAAAAGGACAATCACATGATTGTAACAACTAGAAGCATATTTGGTCAAATTGTGAATCAGTGCAGGCTTTAAAAATAGACACTATGCCTACAAAGGGCTAGAATTTCTAAAAGGTCAATGCAATACTTTTGTTAAACCCCTTGAATTAAAGATAAAAGTCTGTCCAATAAACACATGTTAATTGTGTCATTTCATCTCCATTGTGAGTGGTGTACAGAGGCAAAGTTACATTATTTAGTCCAATTTGTATTGGACCTAACTAAGCCACTAACAATAACAACTCAGTGTAAGATCATATGGGTGTCATTATACACAGTAAAAATCACCAGTGTAAAATTAACACTGCCAATGTACATATGGTCCTACATTGACCCAGAGTGGGACCATATGTACACTGGCAGTGTTAATTTAACACTGGTGATTTTACTGTGTATGTATACTGGCAGTGTTAAATTAACACTGGTGATTTTTACTATGTAAAGGCAACAGAAACACTCAGTTCTAACAATATTTGAAGTCTGCATTTTTATTTTTAGAAAAGGCTGAATTTAAGCAAAAGATGTATTTATTTGCAGTTTAGTTATCATCTTCATACTCTGAAAGACAAGTGCAAGCTCCAGCAGCTTTTGTGCATTTGTTCCTTTATATGACACAGAACAGTGAAGACTTATCTGTTAATTACGGGCGTCATTCTGAAGTCGTCACTCAACCTTGGTTAGTTATATCTCTTATCCACTGCAAAATGAAACATTTTGCCAGAAAATAGTAAATACCCTTGGGAGATGAGCAGCACCTTGACCTGGAAAAAACAAGGCTGTGACGCACAAACAGCTGCAAATACGTACGTTACTATGCAGGTAAATAAAAAAAATGCCTGTGGAGCAAGATTAAAAGAAAAAAAAAAAAAAGAAAACACAATGCAGGATTTAGTGCAATACTCTGACATCTTAAATATGGATTTTTATTCTCCAGAAAGCACAAGGGAAATGTCCAAAAACCCAGTGTCTCAAATGTCATGAAGAACTGAATAGATGCTCTGTAGAACTGAGCAAATTCACTTTTTTGTTTTACACACACAAAAAATGGAACTTCAACACTTTGAACGCACCACACCATTAAATGTGCAGCAGTCCCTTTTGATTTTTTCCCAGTCAAATTCATAAAATAATTTTCTTTAGCACCATTGCCGTTTTGTTTTGTAGATTTCAAATAAATGATTCTTAATCTTATTGTTCCAATGTGATGAAAAATTCACTGGGAAACAATGTAGGATTTTAACACACAGAGGTTAAAATACAAAGACAAGATGTCGTGACACACTGGGAAACTCAGTTTCCCAGCATGCCATTCAATGGTCAAGTGGCACCACTATGCTATTTTGGCCTTGTGGGATAGCTTGCCCAAAGATTGAGCTCGCTGGACTACTTTTGCCACACTGCTCACCGTGGCGAAAGTGTGTCTTTTCCCAGATAGATATCTTTCAGTGCAGCTTCTTGTTCTGACTTTAACACGAAGTTAACACCCAAGTCTTTCATCGCCAACTGTAAATGGTAATCAAAACATTCCAATCTTTCTGAACTCTTCTGCATCAAACTCCATTGTGTTAATGTTTACAATGTGCTTGAGCGATAACAGGTGAAGTTGCTCATGAACTTTAAGTTTTGTAAATATTTATTACGGCCACTCTGAAAACTTCAGTTAGATGAGATATACTCATTATCTCACAGAAATATATTACCGTTATCTGGGAACTACTTTTTTCGCAGGGATCGCGGGTGCGTACTAATACAGAATATACAAAAACTGTATAGTAGTTTGGCCAAAACGAGAGCGTCCACTTTTAGTTTGCCATAACCATACATGTCAACCCCTGTGAAGGTCCACCTGTATAACCAAGTGATAAAATCCATAAAATCAACACAAAATCCTTATAACCTCCTAAATTGCACCAAAATCAGTTTTATTACAGTACACACAACCGTATAGCGGTATCACATAACTGGGGTTTTGTCCATATATTAATAACTAACACCAGGGATCTCCATGGGCTGTTTTATGGTGGAAGTCCTCCACAGTTAAATCCTCTTGCTCCACAGTAAAATTGCTTGCTGTCAATAAAATCAGTGTCTACTAAATAACTCAATATATTTCCCGTGAATATAGTGTCACACAGCTGTTCTATTTTTACAGAAACAAGAACTCACAGAGTAACAGATCACTGCTCCTAACAATCTTTGGCCCTACCATGTGACACGTCACACCAAAACCATGTGACGGTGAACCAATTCCGATTGGACGCACACATTGCGCACGTCATCACACAGCTTCTATAAGGAGTACAAAGATGGTGGATGGCTGGCCGAAAGTCCGTGGAGTTAAGAAAAACAACAGTAAAAAAATACATTTACAACAGAAAACCCTGAATATCCGTAAAACTTTATTTGTACGTCCGTATGACTCTGAAACTCGGAAAAATCCGTATAATTTACGGACAATCCGTATAGGTTGACATGTATGCATACGCTAAGCTAGTGGCGCTTGTGAGAGTATGATGCAGATAGTACATATGCTCATGGAGCTGAAACGCAGCAGGTGAATGAAAGTACAAAAAAAAGATCTTAGCTATAAACAGAAAGACACTGTTGAATAAAGCTCATAAATATATTTGGTACTTTCACATTCCCCATAATACCCCTGGTGGCCCCCTGCGCTTTCCAGAATTGGTACCAGCAGAGTTCCCGCGTCTCACAGTGCATGTAAACAATGGCTAGCGAGGATGTGGATAGCGCTGATCCAGCGAGTTCACGGGTGATTATAATGATGACACGTTCTCCCAAAATGAGAGGGTTATCTAGAGGAGGTGTAGCACCTGTGATGGACTTTTGCCATGCCCCTAAGTTGTCTTGTCCATACTTCAAGAGGTTTGTTTACATTGTGCCCTGAACCAGTGTCGCAGACTGAACGGTCCCCCCTAAAAATTGGTCCGCCCTCTCTCTTCATTGCACATGCATCATTTGGGACTACAGCAACTCATCTGAGATGGACTCTCTATACCCAAAGTGATCAAATGGATTAATGGGATTATTAACCATCAGATGACATGGTAAAACCTCTTAAATCACTCTAAAGTCAGTTTTAAGCAGAAATATACCAGAGTTCTTCGGGGGGGGAGTTAAAAAAAAAAAAAAACTGTAAACACTGTAACCCAACAAAAGAAGAAGGGAAAAAAAGGAAAAAGAAAACATTGTTAGCTAACATGCCAGGAGCAAAATGGATAAATTTTTAGTGCGTAAATCTACCAGTGAGAAGACAGAGTTTGGGGCAACCAAGAAGATCTTTGTTTGCTCCTCTCCACAGTGCTTCCCCGCATCAGCCGCCTGTGCGCATCAAAGACCCAGACTCATTGCTCACACTAAACAAGAGGTGAGACTAGATGAGAGACTAAATATGTATAAAAGTTTAATTAATATTTTTTATGTTAAAATGTGTTAGTTATGTCAAAGACATTTAAAAACACCGTGATGTTTTAAATGTTTAAATATTAAAAAACTATGCTTAACATATGACAAAAGGTAAAAATAGAAGAATAAAAAGTAAAAAAAAAAAAACGTTTAAAATGTTTGAAACGGGTGTAAAATGTGTGAAAGAATAGAAAGTTCTTTAAAAAAAATGTTTAAAATGTTTACAAAGGCTGTAAAATGTGTAAATGCATAGACCGCTCCTTAAAAACACATAAATATATTTAAATTGTGTTTAGCATGTGTAAATGAATAAAAAGAAACACATGAAGATGTTGAAATTGTGTATATGTGTCGTGGGGGGGATGAGTGCCCAGCTAGAGTGCCTTGATTAAAGAGAGTGGTGACATGAGGAGTCGAAAAAAAAAATCAGTCACGTGACTCATGGTGCCATCTTGGGTTCAAAATAGCGTTCACTGTTAATGTGTCTACATATAAATCCAGCTGTTTTATTTATTTATTCGGTGAAAATGACGGGTTGCTGTGCATTTGGATGCACAAATAGACACAACAAGGGCTTCAAGATGTACAGATTCCCCTCAGATCCAAACAGAAGAAAAATTTGAGAAAATAAAGTCAGCCGTGTGGGATGGAAGAGACTTCATCGTCAAAGCTTGGAGAGGTAAATTTATTGTTCAGTCCCATTTACAGTAAAACACCTAAACCGTCATCATACAAACTGGATATTTGCAGTCACTGGACAAAAAAGCCCCAAAGTTTTTGTATTGTTTTCCATGTAATAATCACCGTATATAACTGATTTTGTACAGCGGATTTTTCGCATCCGAAAAATGTCCCATCCGATTGCAGTGTATTTCAATTAAACCCCTCGCATGTGGGATTGGAGATGTTTACGTTATTAAAAGTCCGACCATTTATTTTTTTCAGACCGTGCTCAGACTCGGAGTAGCAGCCTGACGTGCAGCTGTTAAATCAGACACAGCAAAAGGCTGTGATTTCACACTTTGCTGCTTTCATGACTTCGTCTCTCATTATATTTTAATAGTTTTTACAGTGTGCACGCAGATAACATTTTGATAATGGATCAAATACATTTGGCAGAAAAAAAAAATTCAGAGGAAATTTTGACCCGGTCATTAATGAGGCACACATCGCGATGAAGGATTCCCCGTAGATGTTCAGCACCTCCTGACTGTAACTAATCCGTTACATACATATGACTCACATCGGATAAATGTCCCGTCCAATCACAATGTATTTCCATTCAAAACCCCGAGCAGTCTGGACATGCACAGTAACAGAGGTACAAATTAAAGTTCAGCTCTGACACTCGCAGATTTGTGGAAAGTGGGATCGGAGCATTTGTGTGATTAAACGTCCGACTGTTTAGTTTTTTCAAACAGTGTTCAGACTGGGACCTGAAGCCTGACGTGCAGCTGTTAAATCAGACACAAAAGGCTGTGATTTGACACTTTTCTGCTTTTAATCTTTGGTCTGCCATCATATTATAATAGTTTTTATAGTGCGCACGCTAATAAATGGATCAGAAAAGTCCGCACATTTACAGCACAAAGTCTGTAAAAGAGGAAAATGTACAGCTTCCATTTGATTTGGAGGTGATGATTGTAGAAAGAAAAACTTATTGAGGGTCAGATCAGTCCATAAAATAAAGCATAATCCAGAGATGGAGAACTTTAAACCGTCACGTATGTCATTACATGACACGGAGTCACAGAGCTGCAGCTGCATAAATCAGGCTTTAAATTAATTAAATAAATCATCATAAATGGTAAATTTATGTAAATTGGATAGCTTAACTATTTTTCTATTTATTTTGATAGTACCTGTACCTGGATGTGTTGCTGTATGTGGTTAAACGATTTAAAAAATGATGAAAACATTAAAGGTCCATTCAGTAGTTCAGCGCAGTTGAACCCAAAATGGCGCCATGTTCTGAGTTGACGCCCCTCGCCAATCAAGGCCCTCTAAACACAACTATTCATTTGTTCTCTGGGGGGGTCACTCTCCCACATTTTGAAAACTCCTGCTCTAAAGCATTTACCAGCAATAAAATTAGCTCTAATTTTGTGACATAGCACAGTAATAAAGGTACTTCATAATTAGATTTCAACTTGAAGTAAATTTTGGCAAGTTTGTAAAAAACAAAAGCGATTCCACCTTAAAGATGAAAAAAATGGATGATGTTGTATGATACATTAAATAGATCCAGTTTGGAAAGAATCTTTATCTGAGGGGAATGTTGGTGACACATTCTCAGCTGATGTTTAAAAATGGGAAACTATATTTTTGGGTGGTGGTGGTGGTGGTGGTGGGGGGGGGGGGGGGGGGGTTCCATATCTGAAAGACAGATCAAATTGTGTGTTCTGGAACAAAAATGTCTCTGATTTGCGTGAGTAACCTAATACATGCATCACATGGGATGAAGAAAGACAAATACAACTGTTAAGGTCAAAGGTTGACAGTGATATATCAATATAATGCGATAAAATGTGAAGTTTGGGACAGTAAATACGTATTGCAGAAAAAAATAAAAATAATCAGGATTGGCAAAAAAACAAAAAAAAACAAATCAAAGACAGGGCAGTAATAATGAATAACATCTAAATATCAAATAGAGCATCAAGGATTAAAGAATGAACTAATACATACCTTGTGTGAAACCCTTTACATTTAATACTAACTTCAGTATTGTGAGTGAACAATCTCTTGGTTTTACAGGACCATCATAGATTATTATCACTGGCTTGAAGCCTTTGTGGAATCATGCACGAAGGTGTAAAACAACAAAAGATTTTGGTTGTTCTTAAACTGAAAAGGTCTGTTGCTTTTGTTAAGTTACGACTTTCTTTCATTCAATAAGCACAGTTCTCATAACATTTACGCCGATCAGCCATAACACTGTGATCACCAGCCAGACATTGTGTAGGTCCTCCTTTAGCTACCAAAACTGGACTCCACTAGACCTTGACCATGTACTATGGTATCTGGCACCAAGACGTTAGAAGCAAATCCTGTAGGTTGCGAGGTGGAGTGTCGATGGCGAGTGTTTGTGCAGCACATCCAACAGATCCGCGATTGGATTGTTCACCAGTTTTCCTTCGATGGACCTGGTTTCATAGGTACTGACACCAGGAAAATCCCACAGGAGCTGCAGGTCTGGAGACACACTGGCCCAGTTGTCTCAGAGTGATGCTGAAAAACTAATTCATGCATTTATTTCCTCTAGGCTGGACTATTGTAATTCATTATTATCAGGTTGTCCTAAAAGTTCCCTAAAAAGCCTTCAGTTAATTCAAAATGCTGCAGCTAGAGTACTGACGGGGACTAGCAGGAGAGAGCATATCTCACCCGTGTTGGCCTCTCTTCATTGGCTTCCTGTTAATTCTAGAATAGAATTTAAAATTCTTCTTCTTACTTATAAGGTTTTGAATAATCAGGTCCCATCTTATCTTAGGGACCTCGTAGTACCATATTACCCCATTAGAGCGCTTCGCTCTCAGACTGCAGGCTTACTCGTAGTTCCTAGGGTTTGCAAGAGTAGAATGGGAGGCAGAGCCTTCAGCTTTCAGGCTCCTCTCCTGTGGAACCAGCTCCCAATTCAGATCAGGGAGACAGATACCCTCTCTACTTTTAAGATTAGGCTTAAAACTTTCCTTTTTGCTAAGGCTTATAGTTAGGGCTGGATCAGGTGACCCTGGACCATCCCTTGGTTATGCTGCTTTAGACGTAGACTGTGGGGGGGTTCCCATGATGCACTGTTTCTTTCTCTTTTTGCTCTGTATGCATCACTCTGCATTTAATCATTAGTGATCGATCTTTGCCCCCCTCCACAGCATGTCTTTTTCCTGGTTCTCTCCCTCAGCCCCAACCAGTCTCAGCAGAAGACTGCCCCTCCCTGAGCCTGGTTCTGCTGGAGGTTTCTTCCTGTTAAAGGGGAGTTTTTCCTTCCCACTGTAGCCAAGTGCTTGCTCACAGGGGGTCGTTTTGACCGTTGGGGTTTTTCATAATTATTGTATGGCCTTGCCTTACAATATAGAGCGCCTTGGGGCAACTGTCTGTTGTGATCTGGCGCTATATAAAAAAAAAGTTGATTGATTGATTGATTGGATAACCATCACTATCTTGCCATTGTCAAAATCAGTCAAATCTTCATACATCCCCATTTTTCCTGCTTCTAACTTATTAACTTTGGCAACGAAATGTTATCCTGCTGCCTATATCCCACCCACTGATATCTGCCATTGTAACAAGACAATATTCACTTCTCCTGTCAGTGGTCACAGTGATATGGCTGCTTGGTGTAATTTCCTTTACACTGACATTTGTCCATCTTAAAATTGGTCTTTCAGTGATGTGCCACCCCCTCCGCGCCTCCCCCCCCAAAAAAATAAAATAAAAATGTGATATACCCGTATACAGAAATGCTAGGGTGCTTCCACAGTCCTGCTTTTATTTTTTACTTTTTAAGAAAAAAATCATAACGCTCTCTTTCCTCAGCTTTCTCTTTTTCCAATTTGAAGCTAAGCATTTCTGGGAAGCGCATGCTGCTGTATGTATGTAGAAATGCAATGTAATTACATTTTCTTTCAACTTATAATACCCACATATTATCAGACATAATATTGCACAATGTCATCAAATCCAGATGGGATTTAAAGACCATTAAGTAAAGAGTTGTTATAATATATGGCCTTAGTTTAATAAATTGCATTCATATTTAAATAGCTAATTTTACATTTGAATGTTGAAAGACCCCCCCCCCCGACCACCACCACCATCACCATCACCACCACCAACAAGGCAGCCATCATACAGTCAGGTCCGTAAGTATTCGGACAGTGGCACAATTTTTGTTTTTGTAATTATTTCCTTATTTTGTGTTTGTTGTGTAGTTTGTTAGGTTTAATTTAGGAATCAATCAATCAATCAATTCAATCAATTGTATTTATATAGCGCCAAATCACAACAAACAGTTGCCCCAAGGCGCTTTATATTGTAAGGCAAGGCCATACAATAATTACGTAAAAACCCCAACGGTCAAAACGACCCCCTGTGAGCAAGCACTTGGCAACAGTGGGAAGGAAAAACTCCCTTTTAACAGGAAGAAACCTCCAGCAGAACCAGGCTCAGGGAGGGGCAGTCTTCTGCTGGGACTGGTTGGGGCTGAGGGAGAGAACCAGGAAAAAGACATGCTGTGGAGGGGAGCAGAGATCAATCACTAATGATTAAATGCAGAGTGGTGCATACAGAGCAAAAAGAGAAAGAAACACTCAGTGCATCATGGGAACCCCCCAGCAGTCTAAGTCTATAGCAGCATAACTGTTGTGTGGGCCGCTGAAGAGGAGGTACTGCTGGCCCACCACCACCAGATGGCACCCTGCTTGGAGTGCGGGCTTCAAGCAGGAGAGGGCGCCGGAACCACCAGCTGTCACTCATCTACGTCAACCTCCATAAAAGCCGGACTGCAACTCCACCTCCCCGCCGAGAAATCAGCTACCATACAGGTAACTTCTCTGCTGAATCTAAAACCGAACAAAAGTCTGATCTCTTTTGCAGCCGTTTTCCTGTGACGGAGTCCTTGTCTGCTGTGTTGGCGTTTGGTGTGGACTGCGACGGCTTCGCCTCCCACCCCACCCAGATAAGTGGTTGTCTCAGGAGCTGTCCGAGTGTGTTATCGGAGGTGGAGGTTCTCCCTCCTAATTGAACACAGACTGTGGGATTACTGAGTGTGCAAACTCACACTCATCAAAAACTGTTTCTGTTCTCTGCCAGCAGTACCGGGTCTGACTGCTGAAGACAGTGGCCACCTGGGGCGCAGGGCTTGGCGGCTCCGGTGTTCTTCAGATCCGTTGGTGGTGGAAGCTGTGTGGGATGCGGCTCTTCTCGCACCAGACGTCTTCTATCTTCGAGCCTGCCACACGTCACCTGGTGTATAATTGACATTCTGCAATATTTGTATTGTCTGTACTTCGTTGTGCGCTTCACAACATTAAATTGTTACTTTTTGGCTATTCCATTGTCTGTTCATTAACACCCCCTGTTGTGGGTCCGTGTCATGACATTTCCCAACAATAACTAAGGGATGGTTCAGGGTCACCTGATCCAGCCCTAACTATAAGCTTTAGCAAAAAGGAAAGTTTTAAGCCTAATCTTAAAAGTAGAGAGGGTGTCTGTCTCCCTGATCTGAATTGGGAGCTGGTTCCACAGGAGAGGAGCCTGAAAGCTGAAGGCTCTGCCTCCCATTCTACTCTTACAAACCCTAGGAACTACAAGTAAGCCTGCAGTCTGAGAGCGAAGCGCTCTATTGGGGTGATATGGTACTATGAGGTCCCTAAGATAAGATGGGACCTGATTATTCAAAACCTTATAAGTAAGAAGAATAATTTTAAATTCTATTCTAGAATTAACAGGAAGCCAATGAAGAGAGCACACATTCACTAATCACAGCCATTAGTAAATATGGTGCCTCCTTTTCAATTGGACAAACTGGGTTTATTTAATTTTAAAGATAAATTATCGCTTTTACAGTCAGTTTTCTGTAAACCAGTCAGAGGACAGATACATGAAAATTTCCAAGTCACTGTTATATCTTGGAAGTGAACGGGGGAGACTAGTGAGGGAACAGTCAAGTCACAATCACAGAATGCTACAGCTTCTTCAAGGCTGTGTGTGTGTCTCTCTGTACTCTCCTTCTTGCACTCACTCAGTTTTTGAGAACGGCCTGTTGCAGACAGATTTACCACAGAGTACCATAATGTTTGTATTTCTTAATAATTAAAGACAGATTCAGTAACTTGGAAATGTTCATGTTTCCATGCCCTAACTTGTGTGTAGAAAACTGGATGTAAAAGTGATGATTTGTACAACCCCAATTCCAATGAAGTTGAGACATTGTGTAAAATGTAAATAAAAACAGAATACAAAGATTTGCAAATCCTGTTCAACCTATATTCAATTAAATACACCACAAAGACAAGATATTTAATGTTCAAACTGATAAACTTTATTGTTTTTGTGCAAATATTTACTCATTTTGAAATGGATGCCTACAACACATTTCAAAAAAGTTGGGACGGGGCAACGAAAGACTGGGAAAGTTGATGAATGCTCAAAGAACACCTAATTGGAAACAGGTGAGTGTCATGACTGAGTATAAAAGGAGAATCCCCAAAAGTCTCAGCCATTCACAAGCAAAGACAGGGCGAGGATCACCACTTTGTGAACAACTGCATGAAAAAAATAGTCCAACAGTCTAATTACAATGTTTCTCAACATCCAGTTGCAAGGAATTTTGGATTCCATCATCTACAGTCCATAATATAATCAGAAGATTCAGAGAATCTGGAGAACTCTCTACACATAAGCGGCAAGGCCGACAACCAACATTGAACGCCCGTGACCTTCGATTCCTCAGGAGCACTGCATTGAAAATCGACATCATTGTGTAAAGGATCTTACCGCGTGGGCTCAGGAACACTTCAGAAAACCATTGTCAGTTAACACAGTTCATCACTACATCTACAAGTGCAAGTTAAAACTCTACCATGCAAAGCAAAAGCCATACATCAAGAACATTCAGAAACGCTGCTGCCTTCTCTGGACCCGAGCTCATTTGAAATGGACAGATGCAAAATGGAAAAGTGTGCTGTGGTCTGATGAGTCCACATTTCAAAATGTTTTTGGAAATCATGGACGTTGTGTCCTCTGGACAAAAGAGGAAAAAGACCATCCAGATTGTTACCAGCACAAAGTTTAAAAGCCAGCATCTGTGATGGTATGGGGTGTGTGTTAGTGCCCATGGCATGGGCAACTTACACATCTGTGATGGCACCATCAAGATGGTGGCATGCATCGACACAGTGGCTTCTCTTACTCTTGGTGTAGTCCTTAGTAAAAATAGCAGTTTTAGCGGTGTTAGCAGCTCTAGTGTTCCGAGTAACACAACGAGCATAAAATACAGCTCCAAAGATTTGCTCGAGCTAAACAACAACTGCCGTCATGTCCGAATCCACCCGGACCTAAAGGCAATGCTCAGCAGATTGATCTTGAGAGCGAGTCGCAGCTGGAGCCGGATCAGACCCAAGAGAAAAGCTGCGCACCCGGGCGAAAACGGGAAAAACGCGGAGGTCTGCTAAACAAGATAAAAGCTAACGCCGGAAGACCGGCTATCCCATCACTATTTCTATCCAACGTCTGTGCGCTGGACAACAAAATGGACTTGCTACGACTGAGATTACATCAGCGGGACATGCGGAGCTGCAGTGTTTATGTCCTTTCGGAGACGTGGCTCAACAACATGCTGGACTCTGTCTTCGGGCTACACGAGCGGATACTCTTCCTTGCGGACAGAGACCAGCAGGACTCCTGTAAAACCAGGGGAGGAGGGCTGTGAATCTACATTAACAAAGGTTGGTGCACAAACTGTTCTGAGGTGGAAAGACACTATTCTGAAGCTGTAGAATATTTTACAGTAAAATGCCGCCCTCACTATCTGCCGTGGGAATTTACAGCAGTGTTTATTGTGGCCATCTACGTCCCCCCAGGAGCTCTGAAGCAGCTACATAACTCCATCAGCTTGCATCAAAATAAACATCTAGATGTGCTGTATGTAGTAACAGGGGACTTCAACCACGTAAACCTGGAAGATATTCTCCCAAAATTCCACCAGCATGTAAACATCGCCACATGGGGAAAAAAACATGCTGGACAAAGTGTATACAAATATATGTGGAGCTTACAGAGCAGCCCCCCGCCCCATCTCGGCATCTCAGACCACATCTCACTCCTCATGCTTCCTGCTTACAGTCCAGTGTCGAAAAGCAGGGACACCATCACAAAGACCATCTCTGTGTAGCCAACTGGTGCTGTGTCTATGCTTCAAGACTGCTTTGAGACCACCGACTGGCAAATTTTCAGAGCGGCTGCAACAACAGGGAGCAATGTGGACTGTTGTTGCACTGCTACATCCGGAGCTGCATAGACAATGTGACCACCTCCAAGACCATCACCATCAGGCCAAACCAGAAACCCTGGATGACCGGAAAGGTGCGCTCCCTGCTGAAAATTTGTGTTGCTGCATTCAAAGACAGCGATGCAACAGCACTCTGAGCAGCCAGAAGGAACCTCAAGATTCAAGGCCACCTCCAATCTAACGACCCACGGAGCATGTGGAGGGGCATCAAATGCATCATGGATTACAAAAACAGTGTAGCACAGTGCTCTGCAGACCCAGCGCTCCCGGACACACTGAATGCCTTTTATGCGCATTTTCAGGCGTCCAACACCACCACCCCCTCCTGAGTCCCTCCCTCCCATAAAGACCCCCCCCCCAGTCAGCAACATCACTACAGCTGAGGTGAGGAATGTGCTGCAGAGGCTCAAACCCCAAAAGGCCCCGGGCCCTGATGGAATACCAAGGAGGGTCCTAAAAGACTGTGCACACCAGCTGTCTGAGGTTGTGGCAGATATATTCAACAACTCTCTGTCCCAAGCCAGAGTTACACCGTGCCTCAAGACATCAAGGATAATCCCTGTGCCAAAGACCTCTGCACCATCCTGTCTCAACAACTACAGGCCAGTTGCACTCACCCCCATCACCACAAAGTGCTTTGAGAGGCTGGTGATGAGGCGCCTGAAGCAGATCATCGATGTGACTGTAGATGAGCACCAGTACGTGTACAGGCAAAACAGGTCCACAGCTGATGCCATCTCCACCGTGGTGCACCAGGCCCTCTCCCACACAGAGAACAAGGACTTCTATGCAAGGCTGCTGTTCCTGGACTTCACTTCTGCGTTCAACACCATCATCCCGCAGAAACTGGTTTCCAAGCTGGCTGAACTAGGAGCCCCCTCAGCACTGTGCAACTGGATCCTGGACTTCCTGACTGGGAGGCCACAGAGTGTCAGGATCAACACCACCTTATCCTCCACCATCATCCTGAACACTGGCTCACCCCAGGGTTGTGTGCTCAGTCCACTGCTGTACACATTGATGACCTTCGACTGCAGATCCCAGCACAAGAATAATCTTGTTGTTAAGTTTGCAGACGATACAGCAGTGATCGGGCTCATTAGCCAAGGGGATGAGACAGTGTACAGGCGAGAAGTGGAGAACCTGACACGGTGGTGCGGAGACAACAGCCTCATCCTCAACACCCAGAAGACCAAGGAGATAGTTGTTGACTTCCACAGGTCAGCCCCCACCATCTCCTATATCAATGGAGCAGCGGTGGAGATCATCTCCTCCATCAGGTATCTTGGAGTCCATCTCTCCAACACTCTCACCTGGCACACCAACACCACGGCTGTCATCAAGAAAGCCCACCAACGTCTCTATTTTTTGAGGAAATTGGGAAGGGCCGGACTGAACACTGAGGTCCTCAGGGCCTTCTACAGCTGTGCAGTGGAGAGTGTCCTGTCCTGCTGCCTCCCTGTGTGGTATGGTAGCTGCACGGTGGCGGAGAAGAAAGCGCTGCAGCGGGTGGTGAAGTCTGCACAGAGGACCATCGGATGCAGCTTACCACCCATTGGGGACATCTACATCTCCAGATGTAGAGACAAAGCCACCTGCATCCTCCGAGACTCCACCCACCCTGCGCACAGCCTGTTCACACCCCTTCCCTCTGGAAGGAGGCTGTGCAGCATCCAGGCAAAAACGTCCAGCCTGAAAAACAGCTTCTACCTGAATGCTGTCAGACTGTTGAACAGTTCAACATCCACCACCAAACTGTGAACATTGCACTACATGCACATTGTCACCTTCTTAATACTCTAACGCTGCTGCTGCTGCCGACCCTGTGCCTTGTATATATATTCTATGGCCACAGGGGTGCGCATATTGTACATTGCAAAAGTTTATATTGCAAAAGTTTATACAATAGGTTAGGTTAAAAAAAATATTGTCCCAGTTAACTACACCAAGACCTGGAGAAACTGCATTTTGTTCTGCCTGTAAGCGTCGAGTGACAATAAAATGAGTCTGAGTCTGAAAGGTTCATCCAGGTTTTGGAGCAACACATGCTGCCATCCAAGCAACGTCTTTTTCAGGGACATCCCTGCTTATTTCAGCAAGACAATGCCAAGCCACATTCTGCACGTTACAACAGAGTGGCTTCTTAGTAAAAGAGTGCGGGTACTAGACTGGCCTGCCTGCAGTGCAGACCTGTTGCCCAATGAAAATGTGTGGCGCATTATGAAGTGCAAAATACAACAACAGAGGCCCCGGACTGTTGAACAACTGAAGTCGTACATCAAGCAAGAATGGGAAAGAATTCCACCTACAAAGCTTCAACAATTAGTGTTCTCAGTTCCCAAACGCTTATTGAGTGTTGTTAGAAGGAAAGGTGATGTAACACAGTGGTAAACATACCACTGTCCCAGCTTTTTTGAAACGTGTTGCAGGCATCCATTTCAAAATGAGCAAATATTTGCACAAAAACAATAAAGTTTATCAGTTTGAACATTAAATATCTTGTTTTTGTGGTGTATTCAATTGAATATAGAAGGTTGAAGAGGATTTGAAAATCATTGTATTCTGTTTTTATTTACATTTTACACAACGTCCCAGCTTTGGAATTGCATAGACCCCTGTAATCGGAACCACTGTGTATGCAAATGGCTATAACTGCTAAAATGACTAATGTAATATAGTGGTGGAGCTTAGCTAAAATTTCCATAACAATTGTTCATTTTGTGACTAAAGCACAAAAATTTGCCACACATATTCTAAATGAACTAATACTTATTTTCAGATGTGGAAGGATCAATGGAGCAGACCTCTCATGACCTACAGGGGTCAATGAGGAATTACACAGGGGTCAAAATTTAAAAATGTTCCAATCATATTGAAAGGTATATCGTATTATTTGTCTGATCATAACGATTCCTAAAAGGTATAGTTTAGACTATCCTTGACTAAATGATGTGGAGTTACAGGGGAAAAACAGCAAAAACAATGACAAAGGTCAATTTCAGTTTGTACAGGGGTCAAAAGATAAAGTTGTTCCAATTTTGGTAAAAAGTGATGCAAAATATTGGTTTGGTTTAGTTTATAGCGTTAATAGGGTGGACCATCTGTCATGCTGAGATATATTACAGTCACGTCATCGAATCCAATGGACATCAGCCTTGTTTGACCTTTACTATGGAGACCAAGCATTCAACAGTCAAAACTATTCCATTTAGTAATCCTATTAGCTCAACCAATAATTTGCACCACTTTTTTGCCAAAATTGGTGCAATTTTAACTTTTGACCCCTGTACCAACTGAAACTGTTCTTTGTCACAATTTTTGCTGTTTTTACCCTATAATTCCACAACATTCAGTCACAGACAGTCCGAACTATACTTTTTTGGAATTGTTATGATCGGACAAATAATATGATATATGTTTCAATATGATTGGAACATGTTTAAATTTGGACTTCTGTTTAATTCTTATTGACCCCTGTAGGTCATTAGATGTCAGCTCCAGGGTACCCCCACATCTGAAAATAGGTATTAGTTAATTTAGAATGTGTGCCATATTTCATGCTGTAGTCACAAAATGCACAATCATTTTGCCTATCTGCTGCACTAATATTCTTGTTGACTACAAACTAGAGGTGGAACGATACAGTGTGTAATCTGATAATTATATCATGAGGCCTGTATTAAATTATATAATTTTTTTTTATTGAATCTGAGACTTCTCAGGAAGAACAAAGTGTCAGAGAGGCTGGTGGCATCTCTTTCTATCAGTGCTCCATCGAATCAGTCCTGAGACATGGCATTATGCTCTGGTTCACCAGCTGCACTGCTGCCAAGAGGAAAATGCTCCAGAGGGTCATCAACATTACCTAAAAACTCAATTTACAGCACCCAGTACCCCAGAAGAGCCCAAAGCATCCTCAGACGCTCACCCCACCCTGGTGATTACATGTCTGACATGTTCCCTCAGGAAGACACTTCAGAATCATCATGCCAAACAAACAAACAAACAAACAAACAAACAAACAAACAAACAAACAAACAAACAAACAAACAAACAAACAAACATCATGCCAAACATGCAAAACAAACATACTGAAAGACACTTTTGATTCCAGAGCACTGAACACTGCACAAGCCTGATAGTAGTTGAACTTGAACACTCAATATAGACGCACTGTAAAAATTATCAGGGTGATACAACTTAAAAACGTAAGTTCAATTACTGCCTTAAAAACATAAGTAAACTCATCACTGTTCCTAGACTGCAAGCAAGGGTTATACAGTTGTATGCATGGTTATGCATATGGTTGTCTGGATCAGAGATTTCAGTTAAATATATCATATAGCAGACAAACACACTGATATTTGAGAAGTGAAATGAAGATTCTAGTATTTACAGAAAGTGTGCAATAATTATTTAAACAAAATTAGGCAGGTGCATAAATTTGGGCACCCTTGTCATTTAATTGATTTGAATACATTTAGCACTAATTATTGTGTGTATATATATATATATATATCATGAAAATTATCAGGGGTCCCAAATGTTTACATACAACTGCAGCTTTAGCCTCATTAATGGCACGAAGACTCATTCTTCTCCTGTGGAAATCAGACAAACCTCTTTCATTTGATGGCTGGATTAAAGAAATGCTCTCCATGCTACAGCTAGAAAAACTGAGATACTGTAGAACTAACAGTTGTGAGCAATTTTGGTGATTTGGTCTCCTTTCTTTAACTATGTAAAAAAAAAAAAATAATCATAAATTCAATTTTGTCAATATATAAACCATAAACGTGACGGAGCAATAATTTTTGTTTGTTTGTTTTTTTTTTTTTTTTTTTGCTTGTGATATTTT
Source organism: Thalassophryne amazonica (assembly GCF_902500255.1). Lineage (NCBI taxonomy): Eukaryota > Metazoa > Chordata > Actinopteri > Batrachoidiformes > Batrachoididae > Thalassophryne > Thalassophryne amazonica. The sequence goes on from NC_047112.1 coordinate 54,446,384, forward strand.
ATAAATATCTGTTTTTCTAAATTAAATTATTAAATTATATATAATTATGTTAATTATATAATTCTCCCCTCTAGCTGCCACCTTATCGTGGTGGGGGAGTTTGCGTACTCGGATGATTCTAGGAGCTATGTTGTCGGGGGCTTTGTGCTCCCTGTAGGGTCTCCCAAGGCAAACAGGTCCTGGGTGACGGGTCAGACTAAGGGCAGCTCAGAACCTCCATGACCAGTGAAAGATCAAGGACCGAGACGTCGCCCGGTATGGCGGAGCCGGGGTCCCACCCTGGAGCCAGGCCTGGGGTTGGGGCTCGTGCGTGAGCGCCTGGTGGTCGGGTCTTAGCCCATGGGGCTCGGCCGGGGTCAGCCCGAAGGAGCAACGTGGGCCCGCCCTCCTGTGGGTTCACCACCTGCAGAGGGGGCCATGGGGGTCGGGTGCAGAGAGGATTGGGTGGTGGTCGAGGGCGGGTGGCCCGGTGGCCCGGTCCATGCTCACAGCCCCTGGCTGTTGGGACATGGAATGTCACCTCGCTGGGGGGCAAGGAGCCTGAGCTTGTGCGGGAGGTTGAGAGATACTGACTAGAGATAGTCGGGCTCACCTCCACGCACAGCATGGGCTCTGGTACCCAACTCCTGGAGAGGGGCTGGATGCTTCATTTTTCTGGCGTTGCCCACGGGGAGAGGTGGAGAGCTGGGGTTGCATTGCTTATTGCTCCCCAGCTCAGTCGCCATGTGTTGGAGTGATGAGAGGGTCGCGTCCCTACGCCTTCGGGTCAGGGACAGGTCTCTCACCGTTGTCTCGGCCTATGGGCCGAGCGGCAGTGCAGAGTACCCGACCTTCCTGGAGTCCCTGGGAGGGGTACTAGATACCGCTCCAACTGGGGACTCCATTGTTCTCCTGGGGGATTTCAATGCCCACGTGGGCGGAGACAGTGAGACCTGGAGGGGGGTGATCGGGAAGCACGGCCTCCCCGATCTGAACCCGAGTGGTGTTCAGTTGTTGGACTTCTGTGCTAGTCACATAAGTGCACGTGGCACCAGGACACCCTGAGCCGGAGGTCGATGATCGACTTTGTAGTCGTATCATCTGACCTTCGGCCACGTGTCTCGGACACTCGAGTAAAGAGAGGGGCAGAGCTGTCGACCGATCACCACCTGGTGGTGAGTTGGATCCGCTGGGAGGGGAGGAAGCCGGTCAGACCTGGCAAGCCAAAACGTATCGTGAGGGTCTGCTGGGAACGACTGGTGGAACCCTCTGTCAGGGAGGTCTTCATCTCCCACCTCCTGGAGAGCTTCTCCCAGATCCCGGGGGAGGTTGGAGACATGGAGTCCGAGTCCGAGGGATGCTGTCAAGCTGAAGAAGGAGTCCTACTTATCTTTGTTGGTAGGTGGGACCCCAGAGGCAACTGACAGGTATCGGCAGGCCAAGCGTGCCGCAGCCCGTGCAGTTGCAGAGGCAAAAACTCGGGTCTGGGAGGAGTTCGGGGAGGCTATGGAGGAGGCCTATCGGTCAGCCTCGAAGAGATTCTGGCAAACCGTCCGACGCCTCAGGAGGCGGAAGCAGCTCTCCACCGGCACTGTTTACGGTGCGGGTGGGGAGCTGTTGACCCTGACTGGGGATGTTGTTGGGCGGTGGAAGGAGTACTTGAAGGATCTCCTCAATCCCATCGTCACGCATTCCGAAGAGGAAGCAGAGACCGGGGACCCAGAGGCGGACTCATCCATTAACCAGGCAGAAGTCACCGAGGTGGTTAGAAAGCGCCTCGGTGGAAAGGCTCCTGGGGTGGATGAAATCCGTCCTGAGTACCTTAAGTCTCTGGATGTTGTACGAGTATCTTGGCTGACACACCTCTGCAACATCGCGTGGCGATCGGGGACAGTGCCTCTGGATTGGCAGACCGGGGTGGTGGTCCCTCTGTTTAAGAAGGGGGACCGGAGGGTGTGTTCCAACTATAGGGGGAATCACACTCCTCAGCTTCCCCGGTAAGGTCTATTCCAGAGTACTGGAGAGGAGAATTCGACCGATGGTCGAACCTCGGATTCAGGAGGAGCAGTGTGGTTTTCGTCCTGGTCGCAGCACACTGGACCAGCTCTACACGCTCCATCGGGTGCTCGAGGGTTCATGGGAGTTCGCCCAACCAGTCCACATATGTTTTGTGGATCTGGAGAAGGCGTTCGACCGTGTCCCTCAGGGCACCCTGTGGGGAGTGCTCTGGGAGTACGGGGTCTGGGGTCCTTTGCTAAGGGCTATCCTGTCCCTGTACGACCGCAGCAGGAGCTTGGTTTGCATTGCCGGTAGTAAGCCAAACCTGTTTCCAGTGCACGTTGGCCTCCGCCAGGGCTGCCCTTTGTCACCGGTTCTGTTCATTATTTTTATGGACAGAATTTCTAGGCGCAGCCAGGGTGTAGAGGGGGTCTGGTTTGGGAACCACAGAATCTCGTCTCTGCTGTTTGCGGACGATGTGGTTCTGTTGGCTTCGTCAAATCAGGATCTTCAGCGTGCACTGGGGCAGTTTGCAGCCGAGAGTGAGGCGTCCGGGATGAAAATCAGCACCTCCAAATCCGAGGCCATGGTTCTCGACCGGAAAAAGGTGCTTTGCCCTCTTCAGGTCGGTGGAGTGTCCTTGCCTCAAGTGGAGGAGTTTAAGTATCTCGGGGTCTTGTTCACGAGTGAGGGATGGATGGAGTGTGAGATCGATAGACGGATTGGTGCAGCGTCTGCAGTGATGTGATCGCTGTATCGGACCGTCGTGGTGAAGAGAGAGCTGAGTAGGGGGGCAAAGCTCTCGATTTACCGATTGATCTATGTTTTGATCCTCACCTATGGTCATGAGATTTGGCTCATGACCGAAAGAACGAGATCGCGGGTACAAGCGGCCGAGATGAGTTTCCTCCGCAAGGTGGCTGGGCGTTCCCTTAGAGATAGGGTGAGGAGCTCAGTCACTCGGGAGGAGCTCGGAGTCGAGCCGCTGCTCCTCCATGTCGAAAGGAGTCAGTTGAGGTGGCTCGGGCATCTTTTCCGGATGCCCCCTGGACGCCTCGCTGGAGAGGTGTTCCAGGCACATCCCATTGGGAGGAGGCCCTGGGGAAGACCCAGGATATGCTGGAAGGATTACATCTCTCAGCTGGCTTGGGAACGCCTTGGGGTTCCCCCAGAGGAGCTGGGGGAGGTGTGCGTGGATCGGGAGGTCTGGGCGGCTTTGCTTGAACTGCTGCCCCCGCGACCCGACTCCGGATAAAGCGGAAGAAAATGGATGGATGGATGGATGGATGGATGGATAATTATGTTAAATTATGACTTTATTAGTATTTGGTTGTACTGCCATTATTGCTGTTGTTTCTCTTCTGTAATTTCTTTTGTTTATATGTCTTGTTTGGGGTGGGTGGGTGGGGGAGCAGAAGGGTATGTGTGTATTTAAAAAAAACACAAGCTTCAAGAAAAGCTTTTATTCGACTCAGGAAGGTAAGTTATATAAGTTGCTCAGTTGGCAACTTCCTGACAAGCTGTGGAAAACCAGGTAAGTCGGAATTTTGTTACAGTGTTAAGGAACTAGGCTCGAGTCAAAGAAGTCTCTGGGATCAAATTTTATCAGTTTATTGTTAGGTATTCATTTTCAGTTTATTTTCTGTGCAAAATAGCACAGAACCCAAACTCTCCAGCCTGGTGTTGGATGCAGCTCGAGCTGGTTTGCAAACTCCAGTCTGAACGTGGCCTAGTAGATTTGAAAAACAAGTCTGAATGCTATCTGGCTAGAAACCAGTCAGGATTGAATCTGTCTTAAGCTGGATTACAAACTCCAGTGTGAACGGGGTCATATTTTCACCTCAATCAATCAATCAATCAATTTTTTTTTTATATAGCGCCAAATCACAACAAACAGTTGCCCCAAGGCGCTTTATATTGTAAGGCAAGGCCATACAATAATTATGTAAAACCCCAACGGTCAAAACGACCCCCTGTGAGCAAGCACTTGGCTACAGTGGGAAGGAAAAACTCCCTTTTAACAGGAAGAAACCTCCAGCAGAACCAGGCTCAGGGAGGGACAGTCTTCTGCTGGGACTGGTTGGGGCTGAGGGAGAGAACCAGGAAAAAGACATGCTGTGGAGGGGAGCAGAGATCGATCACTAATGATTAAATGCAGAGTGGTGCATACAGAGTAAAAAGAGAAAGAAACAGTGCATCATGGGAACCCCCCAGCAGTCTACGTCTATAGCAGCATAACTAAGGGATGGTTCAGGGTCACCTGATCCAGCCCTAACTATAAGCTTTAGCAAAAAGGAAAGTTTTAAGCCTAATCTTAAAAGTAGAGAGGGTGTCTGTCTCCCTGATCTGGCATCTCAAACTGGCATCCAGTGTGTCTGCAGGCTGTCTGAGGGGTCAAAAGGTCAGTATGCCAACAAGGATCCACTTCAGCCAATGAGGCAGCAAAGGAGGAGGCGCTTTAAAAGTATCGTCTTACCTGGAATACTGGGGCATTGTCTGCAGTCACGTCTACGTACACCACTTTGAAAATGTTTTGCACATATTTTCAGTATTTTCACACTTTTGAGGGATGTTTGCTCATTTAGGATTGTGTGTGATGCGTGTTTCTCACAAGTATGGGGTATTACAGCCTTCACTTAGCCACATTTATGGTAAAACCTTTACCTGTTGCATTTTGTTTGTTGCCTGTATGCATGACCTGCGAGAGGCATCAGGTGTAACACATGCAGTCGTCAGGTCTGAGGGTGTTGGGTTTCTTCCCAGCAGGGTCTGGTTGGCCCTGATCAGCTAGTGTTACCAGGCTGCTCTCATCACTAATTCATCTTCACTTCACCCCAGAGCTTTTGGTGGCAGGGCGGTTGTCTGCACAGGTGTTTCTCTCTGTGCCACAGCGGTTTACCAAAGAGGCTTTCGCAGGAGGAACACACCAGAGGTCGCGCCAATGCAGAACGGGGAGGGTACGAACCCACAGGACTCCAAGGAGGCGGGGGCCGAGCCTGTGGAGGAGCAGAAATCCCAGAACCGGAGCCATACGCAGAGGTGTGCGGAGCCGTCTGCGCCGCTGCTTCCTCCTCCATCACCTCCTCCACCAGGATCACCAGAATACCAGAGGCCTAAGCTCATATTCCACACCCAGCTGGCTCACGGGAGTCCTACAGGCCGCATCCACGGATTCACCAACGTGAAAGAGCTGTATGCCAAGATCGCAGAAGTGTTCAACATCTCCCCCTCAGAGGTACGAAACACAGTGGCAGGTGCATGACTACCTAGCGGGTCTGCTGAAAATAATGATTTTGAAGGAAAAAAGAAGTCAGCTTGCATTCCCTCCTAACATTTCAGGCAGGCTAGAAATGAGTGTTTGGTTTCTCTTCTCAGATGGTTCCATGATGCGCTGGTGAAGGTCATTTGTCCTAATTAGTGTCTGCCAAGCTTCACTCATCAGTGCCTGAACAAGGAAGCAAACAATAAAGGAAACAAATAATCAGATTGTCTTCAGTAAACGCCACACAGATAACGCAAGCCATTTATTGTAATACAGAACACGTAGCAATAAAACAAAGAAGAACGTGGAAAGTTGCAAAGGTGTAAAGTTACACTGATGAAATATCACCAAGAAACTGTGGTTCATTTCAGCTCAGAACCAAAGATTTCAATGCAAATTATATAATCATTGGCCAGTCAAGAAAAACTCTCTGCAGCTACCTACAGCGTCACTATAAAGCCTTGATTTTTGCTCATGTTCACCAAATGTCAACCCCCCCCCCCCCAAAAAAAACAAACAGTTTAAGTATTTTTTCCACCTTGAATTTATAATACTGTTTTCTCCAAAGCAGCATGATATTACTTGCACAGTTTGCAACACATAACAAGTAAAGAACTCTCAGGATGAATTAAAGTACAAGGGGGGCACGTGGTAGAGTAGACACCTGTGCCAAGGCACAAGAGGGCCTTAAACCACATCACCCTCAACCCATATTCCATCTCTTTGAGCCCGAAGTCTATAAACTACCCATAATGTCTGTTCCATGCTGTGATCCAAATCAACATGATGCATTATTTCACTGGAAATTCTTTATAGTTCCAGAAAAGTAGCATTATCGTGCAATGTTGTTGAAAGTAAAACAAGTTTCTTGGAGGAGCCCCTGGGTCTGGATCCACACCAAAATGTGATGGATTCTTTCTCAGTACATTCACCATCCCTCCACAGAGTTTTAAGAAAATAAGTCCATTTTGCTAAAACAAATCCTGGTTACCAACCAGACACCAGCCCAAGTGGGCACTGGAAATGGTTAAATCGTGTGTTGCCGGTTGGCTTTGTTTTTTTTGTTGTTGTTGTTGTTGTTTGTTAGGATGGTATCACGCTGCACGTTGGATGAATGGTCATAAAGTTTTTAATTGTAAAAATACTTATTGATCAAACTTTCTCACTCACACACTCGTCTATAACCACGTACCCAAGATCAGATCACAGGGGGGCTGGAGTCTATCCCAGCAGTCACAGGGCGTGAGGTGGGATACACCCTGGACAGGATGCCAGTCTGTCACAGGGCCACATATAGACACATTCGCATGCACACCTATGAACAATTTAAAGTGTCCAATCCACCTAATCTACATGTCTTTGGATGTGGGAGGAAGCCGGAGCACCCGGAGGGAACCCACACAAACAACAAACTCCACACAGAAAGGCTACAGGTAGGAATCGATCCTATGACCTTCTCGCTGTGAGGCAACAGTGCTAACCACTAAGCCACCCTGCTGCCGTTTCAAACTTACTGAAAAGCTCTAAACATAAACTCTGTGTGTAAACCATCAGCATGGTGGCCCTGCACTCTGTGGTAATTTAACGTTTGCTCTTTGAAATATTCTTTATTCATTTTTTAAAGTCATTTGTTTAATTATCCACCTCATTTTTCTAAAGTTGTTTGCTATATTTTATAGCTTACACACAAGTCACTCTAATCCATCAAGAAAAAAGTAATGATAAACTCGTTCATGTATTTCACATGCGTAATTTAAAAAAAAACTGTTGCACCATAGAGGTTGTGGCTTATAGAATTTTTGCAGCATCTGTCCAGAATCCTTGAGAAGAAATCTATGAAGTCGTCCTTTAGCTCAAGGATGGTCAAACCACACTGCAGCCTGATATGGTCCTCAAGGCTAAAACACAGCCACAGGCCATCAGCTGTGTGAGGTAGAAGTTTCCATGTTGATACCACGGAAAGATTTCTTAGCAGATGCACCGGCAGAGTGATCATCATGGCATATCTAACAGGAAAGCTGTAGGTCAGGAAAGATGAGAGTAAGGATTTAGGTTGCAGAAGTAGTTTTTTCAAAAGTGTATCTGCATGTGTAGAAACATCACTCTTCAATTCATGAAAATTAATACTGTATGTTGGACAGCACATTGTTTTCCTGAGTAATCCCAACACAGTCATAACATATTGGCATTGGCCTTATCTGTTTCTTATCATTTGTGTTATGAAGGCCACTCTGAAGGCTTTTCATATCTAAGAAAATGCAACTGTGGAGAAAAAAGATATGAACAAACAAACAGCTAACCTTCACGATTTTATCCGGTAATGCACCATGTCACCATGTTAGACTGTTATCTTATCTGTGGTGGAAGATGCTAAATATGTCTTCCAGAAAGAAATTCCATTGTCTTTTGGCAGTCTCCTGTTTTGCTCGGGATCACTACAGCAGATCTGGTGTGGATTCTCATGTTGATTTGGCACAAGTTTTACACCTTGTTGATCGAACTCCTGAAGTACAAGGAGAATGAGGAACTGGCAGCCTTGAATCAGGGATCTTCTTGTTGGGAAAAAACTGAGTTCTAGTCCCTAATAATCACTGTCTAATCACTGTACCGTCCTTCAGAATAATATTCAATACAATTCAAATGATTTACATAGTAGTACTGTAGAAGTAGAGAAAGAAAGGAACAAAAAAGATAAAACAGAATAAGGATATACTAGCGTGTAGCAGATCCACGGGCTGTAGATTGGGTAGTGTTTATAAAATAGGTAGCTGACATTTTTCAAGGGTGGTCATAAATTTCTATAATGCAAAGTTTCTATAATGAGTTGGAATAGCGTGTGAGTCCAGAATGTTTTTAGAACCATAGACTAACCCTTAACCCTTAGAACTTAACCCTTCGATGTCCTGTTAATTATGTAATTTTTTATGTTAATTTAGTGTCTTAATGTATTTATAAATTGTTTAGGTTCTTATCATATACACACTATTGTTGTTATTATTATTATCAGTATTATTATTATTTTATTTTTATTTCTATTTTGTCATTTGATTTTTAAATGGACCACAATGAAACAAGTGTTTTCACTTTCTTGTGTCATCCATGTATTTTTAATGAACTTATTAAATAAAAGCACACACGCACGCACGCACACATATACGTTTTTAATATATACATAATTTACCGCCCCCTGCTGGAATGGCATGTGAGTCTAGAATTTAATTATCAATGTCCATTGTTCAGTGTTGTTAACTAATATCCGTAGTTTCTCCAAAAATTTTAGTCCAATCAATGTTTCGTTTTTGCAGCATTCATCCTTGACCCAAAATACAGTTGTGCTCAAAAGTTTACATACCCTGGCAGATTTCTTTTTTCTTTCTTTCTTTCTTTCTTTTTTTTTTTTTTTTTTTAGCCATTTTTCAGAGAATATGAACAATAACACAAAAACTTTTTTTTACTCATGGTTAGTGGTTGGGTGAAGTCATTTATTGTCAAACAACAGTGTTTACTCTTTTCAAATCATAATGACAAGAGAAACTACCCAAATGAACCTGATCAAACGTTTACATACCCCTGTTCTTAATGCTGTGTGACAGCTTAAGTGACAGCTTGGAGTCTTTTGTGGTAGTTTTGGACGAGGCTCACTGATGGTAAAACTGCCACTGAATATGTTTCGGACTTTATTTACATCAATTAAAAGAAATACAAACAATATGGCACTCTATGGTAAATCTGCATGGAGTAGACAGTTTTCAAAAACTGAGCGACTATGCAAGAAGGAGAAGAGTGAGGAAAGCCACCAAGACACCCAGACAACCCAGAAGAAGTTATAGGCTTATGTGGCTGTGACTGGAGAAATTATGCACAGCATGACTAAAACCTTTTTAGCTTCTGGGGAACCATCCCTGGTTCTCAAGACCAGGCACCAAAGTGGCTTTACTCTCTCTCTCTTTTTTTAAAGATATTTCAGTGTACCTTAGTAAACACAAGAAGATTCCACCTTAGATTTGGAATGTATAATAGAAGAAGATATACTTTACTGAATTTTCATATCAATATGATGTAAGATATGACTATGATTTGACGCAAAGTGCAGCAACAGTGAAAATTAAACACTCTAAACAAAACAGGAATAATACCACACTCATTTTGCACTCATAATAAGGTTAGGATACTGCGCCCTCCAAAAGTACTGGAACACTTGGAATTTCACACATTTTAATTTGTTTATGTTTTTAAATACAAGAACCCCCCCCCCCCAAAAAAAAATCAAGAATTAAAATTTCTAAAATTATCTTCCTCAAACTCAAAGTGAAAGCAAATCTTTAAAACTTGATAAAACCTGTAAATAATAATCAGTTTTACTGCCAGTTTTCTTTTCTTTAGACAAGTCAGGGGATGGAAACATGAAACAAGTCACTGAATATATCTTGAAATTTATTTACATCATTTATGAAGAAATACAAAAGTTTCTTTCACCAAAACATCAAATCTAGGCTTTCATCTCAAATGTACTTTCTGTCAAATTGTAGCTGAACTTTCAGGTCTTCTTTTTAAGAAAATCCTCCTCTACACCACTTCATCAGGAAGCTGGGTTTTATATTGTTAATTAATTTATATCAAGTTGTAGAGATTTGCTTTCAGTTTGGGTTAAGGAAGATAATTTTAGAAAAAAAATGTATTTGAAATGGAATAAACAAATTAAAATGTGTGAAATACCAAGTGTTCCAATACTTTGAGGGCAATTAAGAAACACTGAGAAGCAGCATCTTACTTTTTATATATAGTGCAGCAAATAAGAGAATATTTAGAGTGGAATCCTGCAAATGGTGATACAAACATCAAATTTGGCACAAATAATCCAAAAACATTAACTCTTTAAAAAATCTGATTGGCCACTTGAATTTTCAATAGGCAGCCAGGTAGGGGTCAATTGCAGAATTACACAGGGGTCAAAATCAGGGGTGGGCAACTTGTTTCAGAAAGGGTTAAGAAGGTGCAGGTTTTCTTTGCAGCCACTGACTCCACCAGGTGATTTCACTGATTAACTGATTCCATCTGCTCAAAGTGATATTAATCATTGACTCAGTTACAGCAGTTACTCATAGTTTTGGTACCGTGGACAAGTGCCACATCATTCTGGAAAAGGAAATCAGCATCTCCTTAAGGGCCTCTTCACACATAGTACGAATGTGGACAAATTGTGCATGAAGCAGGAATCGTATGTAATACGTGCAAAATCGTAGCTGCCTCCAACACCTCGTACACCTGTTGCTTCAACTATTTGCGCACACCAGCGGCTGAAAGACAGAGTGTGTGCTGTGAGAGCCCATCGAACCCTCTCGTGGCAGGTGTCGGCCAGATTCCAGATGGCACACACGAACATCTAACACTGCTCGATTGGCACTTAGAAAATGTGTGGCCATTCGTGCTATTAACTGATTCCATCTGCTCAAAGTGATATTAATCAGTGAAATCACCGAGTGGAGTCAGTGGCTGCAAAGAAAACCTGCACCCTCTTGGCCCTTTCTGGAACAAGTTGCCCACCCTTGGTCTAAATTAAAAGATGCTCCAATCATATAGAAAACTACACCACATTATTTGGCTGATCATAAAGATTCCAAAAAAGGTATAGTTTGGACAATCTGTGACTGAATTTTATGGAGTTATGAGGTAAAAACAGCAAGAATGGTGACAAAGGTCAGTTTCAGTATGTACAGGGGTCAAAAGTTAAAGTTGCGCCATTAATTTTGCTCCAGCTGTATTTGTGCTGAATTTGATGCTTGTATCACCATTTGAAGGATTGTTTCAGTTATCTGCTGCACTAATAAGCCAACAACAATAAACCACCAGAATTAACGGAGAAATGCTGCTTTTAACAACCTGGTTTGGTGTGATTAGAAGTCCATAGTTCAAATGACATGTTCAGTTCAAATCTGGTAGCAAACATTTTTCTTCTTCTACTAAGGTGGATTAGAACTTTTTGTGGTAAACAGCACAAACTACTGACGTACAGACAGCGATTAGAGTTTTTGTATTTGAGAGATTTGAGAAATATTTGGCATGTTTGGAATGTGTATTGTTTTTATGGAGTATTTAGCGTGTGCAGTTAGTATGGTGGTGTTTTTTGTTTTGTTTTTGTTTCGTATAAATGAGGCGTCTTATGAAGGTTGAGCAAGCGCTTCAGGTTTTTTTTTTTAATTGGAGCAAGACGGAGTGCACAGTGCATCGTCAGAGTCTGAACCAGACAGTGAGGATTCTGATGATGGAGATGGTCCCTCTTTTGTTCTGGACAAGCAACCAGAGGAGGTGGATCCACCTATGTGCGCACAGATCTCCACAGTTGGTCAGATCACGCACTTCTCTTTGCAGCTTCTCCAGGACTCAGGCGCTACAGAGCTCCATCCCAGCACCGAGTCCTGGAATGCAGAGCAGGATGCAGACACACACTGCTCCAACAGTGGCTCCAGGTGCGTTTTGTTAAAGCATCAAGATCAACGTTAGCTTTGGTTTCATTTTGTTCCTCTTTCATTCCATTTGCGCCCTTGATTCGCAGACTTTTCCATGATTTGAAAAGTAGAAAGCTCATTCGTCCACCTTTTCTCAACAATTTGTGAGTTTTTTTAAAGTTTTTTTTTACGTTCGTTCAGCAATTGTCTTATGCCTTGTGACCGGGCCATAAGTTTGAGTAATCAGCAAAGTAACTAATCAGCAAAGTAACTAATAGTTACTCTTCTGAGTACTCTGTTGTGTGGGCCGCTGAAGAGGAGGTACTGCTGGCCCACCACCACAAGATGGCACCCTGCTTGAAGTGCGGGCTTCAAGCACGAGAGGGCGTCGGAGCGACCGGGAGTGACAGCTGTCACCCATCATCCGTACCAGCTGTCACTCATCCACTACTCATCACCACCACCATAAAGGCCGGACTGCAACTCCACCTCCCCGCTGAGAAATCAGCTACCATTCAGGTAATTTCTCTGCTGAACCTGATTCGAGCATTAGTCTGATCTCTTTTGCAGCCGTTTTCCTGGGACGGATTCCCTGTCTGCTGAGTTGGCGTTTGGTGTGGACTGCGACGGCTTCGCCTCCCACCCCACCCAGATAAGTGGTTGTCTCAGGAGCTGTTTGAGTGTGTTATCGGAGGTGGAGGTTCTCCCTCCTAACTGAACACTGACTGTGGGATTACTGAGTGTGCGAACTCACACTCATCAGTACTGTTTCTGTTCTCTGCCAGCAGTACCGGGTCTGACTGCTGAAGACAGTGGCCACCTGGGGCGCAGGGCTTGGCGGCTCCGGTGTTCTTCAGATCCGTTGGTGGTGGAAGCTGTGTGGGATCCGGCTCTTCTCTCGCCAGACGTCTTCTATCTTCGAGCCTGCCCACACGTCACCTTGTGTATAATTGACATTCCACCATATTGGTATTGTCTGTACTTCGTTGTGCGATTCACAACATTAAATTGTTACTTTTGGCTTATCCATTGTCCGTTCATTAACGCCCCCTGTTGTGGGTCCGTGTCACGACACTTTCACAACATACTCACTCTTAAAAATAACCAAGCTAGATTACTAGTTACTTTATTAATTACATTCAGCAGCTGCCGATAAGTAATGTAACTACAACCCCAATTCCAATGAAGTTGGGACGGTGTGAAAATATAAATAAAAACAGAATACAGTGATTTGCAAATCCTCTTCAACCTATATTCAATTGAATACACCACAAAGACAAGATATTTAATGTTCAAACTGATAAACTTTATTGTTTTTGTGCATATACTTGCTCATTTTGAAATGGATGCCTCCAACACGTTTCAAAAAGCTGGGACAGTGGTATGTTTACCACTGTGTTGCATCACCTTTCCTTCTACCAACACTCAATAAGCGTTTGGAGACTGAGGACACTAATTGTGAGTGTCATGATTGTGTTGTGTGGGCCGCTGAAGAGGAGGTACTGCTGGCCCACCACCACAAGATGGCGCCCTGCTTGAAGTGCGGGCTTCAAGCACGAGAGGGCGTCGGCTTTGCTGGAGGTGACAGCTGTCATCAATCAACACAAGCTGTCACCCATCACCACCACTACAAAGACCGGACTGCAACTCCACCTCCTCGCCGAGAAATCAACTACCATTCAGGTAATTTCTCTGCTGCCTGACACTGTGTGTGTTTAACCTGAACTTCTATTTGCAGCCGTTTTCCTGGAGTGTTTCCTTATCTGGAGGATTGGCGTTTGGTGTGACAGCGACGGCTTCGCCTCACACCCCAACTCAGATAAGTGGTTGACCAGGAGCTGCACGAGTGTGTGTGATTGGAGATGGAGGTTTTCCCTCCTTTACTTAATACAGACTGTGGGATTACTGAGTGTGTGAACTCACACTCATCTGGACTGTCTCTGTTCTCTGCCAGCAGTACCGGGTCTGACTGCTGAAGACAGCGGCCACCTGGGGCGCAGGGCTTGGCGGCTCCAGTGTTCTTCAGCTCCGTTGGTGGTGGAAGCTGTGTGGGGATCCAGCTCTTCTCTCTCCAGGCGTCTTCTATCGTCGAGCCTGCCCACACGTCACCTGGTGTATGATTGACAGTCCACCATATTGTTATTGTCTGTACGTTGTTGTGCGATTCACAACATTAAATTGTTACTTTTTGGCTTATCCATTGTCCGTTCATTAACACCCCCTGTTGTGGGTCCGTGTCACGTCACTTTCACAACAGATTGGGTATAAAAGGAGCATCCCCAAAAGTCTCAGCCATTCACAAGCAAAGATGGGGCAAGGATCACCACTTTGTGAACAGCTGTGTGAAAAAATGGTCCAACAGTTTAGAAACAATGTTTCTCAATGTTCAGTTGCAAGGAATTTAGGGATTCCATCATCTACAGTCCATAATATAATCAGAAGATTCAGAGAATCTGGAGAACTTTCTACACGTAAGCGGCAAGGCCGAAAACCAATGTTGAATGCCCTTGACCTTCGATCCCTCAGGCGGCACTACATTAAAAGCCAACATTATTGTGTAAAGGATCTTACCGCGTGGGCTCAGGAACACTTCAAAAACCATTGTCACTTAACACAGTTCGTCGCTACATCTATAAGTGCAAGTTAAAACTCTACCATGCAAAGTGAAAGCCATACATCAACAACATCCAGAAACGCCGCCTTTTCTGGGCCCGAGCTCATTTGAAATGGACAGACACACAGTGGAAAAGTGTGCTGTGGTCTGATGAGTCCACATTTCAAATTGTTTTTGGAAATCATGGACGTCGTGTTACCAGTGCAACATTCAAAAGCCAGCATCTGTGATGGTATGGGGGTGTGTTAGTGCCCATGGCATGGGCAATTTACACATCTGTGATGGCACCACCAATGGTGAAAAGTACATCCAGGTTTTGGAGCAACACATGCTGCCATCCAAGCAACGGCTTTTTCAGGGACGTCCCTGCTTATTTCAGCAAGACATTGTCAAGCCACATTCTGCACTGCCTGCAGTCCAGACCTGTCTCCCATTGAAAATGTGTGGCGCATTATGAAGCGCAAAATATGACAACGGACCCCGGACTGTTGAACAACTGAACTAATAGTTACTTTTCTGAGCACTCAATCTTAAAAATAACCAAGTTAGATTAGTTACTTTATTTGTTACATTCAGCAGCTGCGGGCAAGTTGTCCACAGCCGCTAATAAAGTAACTGTATAAAGTAACCCATAAAGTAACTTTTCAAAGTAACTGTGGCAACACTGTTCATGTGCTAATTGTTGTTTAAATTAATAAGCCAAAATAAATTTCAAACAAGGATAAAAAACAAAAATGTAATTTTATTTGTACAGCTGTGGACTGTGTGTGTGCGTGTGTGTGTGTGTGTGTGTGTGTGTGAGCAAAGTCATATAATTTATGGACAACATGTATACTGAATCATTCTTTATGCCTGTTGTTATCGCACAAAGAGACTGAAGTCATGCTGAAGTTTTACTGTAACTAATATAAGGAAAAGTGTCATGAATCAGTTGAGTAGGAATCAAACTAGTGTCCTTGACCTGGTTGTGGACGGGAAAGAAGCAGCGATACAGACAGACAACTTTGGACTGCAGTCAGACCTTATGAAGCAAGATATCATATAATAGCTGTTCAAAGTAAGATAAAGGCGGCTTCAGGTTATCTCCAACATCCATTAAACGTATATAAGTAAAACCCAAAGTTCAGCTTTCAGAAGATCAATTTTCCGACTTGGGAGGTGAGAATAACACAGTTTAAACAATAAATAAATAAAAGTTGCACGTTTTATACCAAATGTGAGTAATACATACTGATATAAAATGTCAGATTACAAGTGTTTATTGTTATTACTATCAAGTGTTTATTATTCCTTAATAATGGCAATAATCATTATTATTGTTTGATTGGAATGATTTTTCTATTTAAACTGAACCACTTGGAAACAAATTTCTCATCATAAAGAAAAGAGAATGAAAAATTGAAACTACAACGAGTTGGGATTTTTTTTTTTAAATTATGTAACATTATTTTTACTTTAACACTGTAATTGGCGCTATTTAATAATTTACCACAAAGAACTCAATAAAATGGCCTCAATAACAAACCATTATAAAATCAAATCTCTTACAAAAGTGCCCCCTACTGTTGAAATTGTGTATTACAGGACTGCATACGTTCATATAAAAATTGTCTTTCATAATAACAATCTTGGAGTCAATCCAGCAGAAAATAATAATATTAAAGAAATAAATAAAATTGTCCATTTGTTAAAAAAAAAAAAAATAGATGAGAAAAAAGCGCTATAATTTAAAACAGATATTCTGGCTTTTTTTTTTTTTTTTTTTAAGAAAAATTGGGTAGGATTTATTCAGGCTTTTAACAGTGATGATATCACTGAGTCAGCTGACTATACAGTTCCAAAGAAATTTAATTATTTCTTTCTAAATTAGGTTTGAAACTTGATAACTGAATTGTCTTCAGTGAAGGAGTGGGAAACATGGCTTGACATGCCAAATTAGATTGTCTGTTAATATCTAAATAAATAAATCAGACAGAAAATGTTTAGCAAATTTATGCTAATGTGCCGGACATTTTTTAAAATGCGCTGTTTTTGACAGTGTACAGACACCACATTACTGTGATATCACTCGTAAAATTTAATTTCAGTCCATCTTTTTGAAGCTTACCATTTATTTGTGTGTCAACCAGGTTACAAATGTCAGACACAGACATTGATAATGTTGGTTATGTTGGATGACATCATGTTGTGAAGTATTTTTGAGTGTCACGATGCTCTTCAAATAAAAATTTAAAAAATAATCCTTTTTGCCAATTGTCTTTGTCTGCCTTCAGATTCTCTTCTGCACTCTTAACTCACATAAAGTAGACATGCAGAAGCTCCTCGGGGGGCAGATTGGACTGGAGGACTTCATCTTCGCCCACGTCCGAGGGGAGACCAAAGAGGTGGAGGTGACAAAGACCGAAGACGCCTTGGGCCTCACCATCACAGACAATGGTGCTGGATATGCTTTCATCAAGGTGAATGAGGGCTGAACCTTGTGTAATTTAAGTTTCCTGGAGTACACGTTTCACTTTTTGTGGAACAGGTTTAAGCAATAAAATATCTTTGAGAGAACACAAACAGGTGGGCGGAGGGCTGGGTAAGGCCAGTTAATCAGATGATTATGGCCTGTGATATGGAGCATAATTTATTGTCAAATACAGCCCTTGTAATGATTTGAAATTAGTATAATTTCCACCTCATTTAGATGTATTGCCATCAAATTAATGCTGTCATTTCACACTAAGACATCATATTGATATTTCTGTTTCAACGCTCACAGTGACAGACAGCTAAAATGGAAAGAAAAAAGATTTTGGTTTGTAACGGCTTTATTTTTAATCAATGGTTCTTCAAGAATATTTGGTACCATTGTAACAGCTCAAGATATACCCCCTTGCCCAGACTATACTTGATTGTTAAAGTGGGCTTGCCTGTTTTCTACCCTGGAATATGGGCTTGGCTATTTCATACCCCTACACCAGATTATGCTGAACTCCTCAGCCCTATGATACAGATTCAGAAAAACAAAATAATCAAGGATTCAGTATTTAAATTTAACTTTGTTTCACTTGCTGATGATATTGTGTATTTACTTGAGACACTTTTATATTTATTATGTTTCAAGGTTACAGATGCAACATAGAAATCAAACTGAAATGTGCAAAAAAAAAAAAGGTAGATGTCATGGTATTGTGCATGGCCTAAATGATGTCCAGGTTAAAACAATTCATCCATAAAAATGTATGTATTCACAGATTAGTTGTTTCAAGACAAGGAAAAAGGTATCAGATTGGTATAGATATTAGCAGATACTGACAGTTTCAGTATCGGACATGACACCGTCGTATAAAAATTAATTCAGGATGTTGCAGTTGCATGTTATTAAAAAGCAATTATGACAGTAAAAAGTCTGGGCCTTGAACTACAGACTTACTGTATTTATGAAAAACACAATGAGGTATAATCTGAACTAGAGGGGTATAGTTTGGCTTCAACCAAAATACACCCCATAGTATAATAAATCATCCTGGGCTGTTTTATGCCCCTTGCATATGGTGACTGAGGGCAGACTACATCCATGTATACACTCACTAGCCACTTTATTAGGTACACCTTGCTAGTACAGGCTTGAACCCCCTTTTACCTTCAGAACTGCCTAATTCTTCACGGCATAGATTCAGCAAGGTGTTGGAAACATTCCTCAGAGATGTTGGTCCATATTGACATAACAGAATCACACAGTCCCCCATTCAACCAGTCTGTCCATTCTCATCTGAACTCTGACATCAACAAGCCATTTTCAGCCATACAAGTGCTTCTCTTTTTTGGACCATTCTCTGTAAACCTTAGAGATGGTTCTGCATGAAAATCCCAGTAGATCAGCAGTTTCTGAAATACTCAGACCACGATCAAAGTCACTTACATCTGTTTCAGATATGTTTATTGTGAAACATTTCAATCGACAAGCAACTTTTCTTGACACTTGCATGTTTCTTTAAGGAGAATCTCACAAACAAACAAAAACATCAACAAGACACACTCTAAAACAACAACAGCAACAACAACAAAATATGGATGAGACACAGTACCAATTGCCCCCTCCTTAACCCACCCCTCCCCAGGACCATTTACTATTTTCTCTCCCCTCCTAGGAGTCCATTGCTAGATGGACATCTTGACTGGTTTCTCTATCAAGATAAGAGGCCAAAGTTTGCCAGATTCTCTCAATGTCCCTCAGCTTGTCTTTCAGAATGAATCTAATTCTCTCCAAATGAAGAGTGCCTGTCAGGTCTGTTAGCTAGTGTTTAGGGCCCCTTCACACATAGTGTGAATTTGGTCGATTTGCGCATAAAGTGCGCATGAAGCAGGAATCATGTGCAAAACGTGCAATTTAGTAGCTGCCTCCAACACCTCGTATGACTGTTGCTACAACTATTTACGCACACCAGCAGCTGAAAGACAGAGTGTGCGCTGTGTGAACTCATCAAACCCTCTTGTGGCAGGTGGCAGGCAAATTCCAGGTAACACACAGGAACATCTAACACTGCTCGCATGGCACTTAGAACATGTGTGGCCATTCGTACTATCATCACAAAAACAGTCAACAGACAATCACTGTCGAGCTGGATGTGAAATTTATCTAAGTTTCCCACGAGTGTGGCTATGCAAACACACACACTGACACATTGGTGTGTGTGCTGAATTGACAGGAGGTGTGGCCGCCGACAGAAGCAGATGTGGGGAGCTGTGGAACTGGATGTCCCAGCTGGACATGTTGGACAGACATGAACTAACAAATGCCCACTGTGATACACGTGTGTCTCCCTACTGTTCTTATATGGACATAAATAAAACCATATATCGCTATGGCGATGGGCTGCAGCGCACAGCGCGGATATTGACCGGCTGCTCCCAGGTTGAAACGGACCGTCAGAATTAGCTGATGAGTGTATTTTGGAGGTGTGTGTGTGTGTGGGGGGGGGGGGGGGGGGGGGGGTGTAACTTGACATACTGACAGTGCTTGTACAGGACCTCATATTTTGAATGAAAAGCTTTGGTTTAGTTTTCAGTCCACAACCTCTACTACTGAGAATGTTTGACTTCTGACTCCCCATTTTGAAAATCATTGTATAGCTAACAGCTATGTGATTCAATTCCACTGTTTGTTTTTTCTAGAGAATAAAGGAAGGCAGCACCATCGACCGTCTGAAAACTGTATGTGTTGGTGATCACATCGAAGCTATCAATGACCAAAGCATTGTAGGGTGTCGACATTATGAGGTAGCCAAGATGCTAAAAGAGCAGCCAAGAGGAATACCCTTTACTCTGCGCCTGGTAGGACCCAAGAAAGCTTTTGGTGAGTGAATTATTATTTTTTTTTTAATAAAAAAAAATAAGACTTATGGTTATGCAAGCAAAGCAGCTATAATGAGTTATGTTAAGAATTGTTGAATGGTAGTTAATACAATATGGACAAATATTTGGTCCACATTTTCAACCTGTCAATGCATGATGATGAGTCAGCAGAATCTTCTTTATTAGTACTGTGTAACTACTAAATTCTCCCCACAAGTTGACAACATGTTGGGACTGTATTACTGACAACGGCATAATTGTATCACTCGTTGCGGCACTCATGAGGCAGGTATGACCGTGAAAATCGTTGACTAACGTAAAACGCCTAATCTACAATTTTAGCCCTCGATGTGAAATGGAGATTAGATGGCTAATGTTGGGCGACTAACTAACCTAAATAAGCTTAGTAGACTAAAAGAATAGAGTGCTTTATAAAAAAGGGCCAGGTGTAAACAGGTCACCGGCTTATAGGCCTGCGCGGTTTAGGCGGTTTATCCGGGACACAGTATAATTTTGCCTGTGGGTAGAGATTTGGACTCCACCGATTAATGCCGATCATGGCCGTAGAGTTTTTTTGATCCAGGAAAACTCCTCTGTGAAGCTGCTGTGTGTGTGTGAACCATTTTGCTGTGGGGAGAGAGGTGTTCTGAGCTGAGCTGACTCTGATTTGCACAACTTCTGCTCTTATCAAAAGCCCATGTACACGCACATGCCAGATGCCATTAAAATGTAAATACTGTTTATGATTGATTGATTAATAGAGGAGCCTTATCGAGCATGTACAAATTGTATGTAAGACAATAGGATGTTAATAATTAATTAAATAACTGCAAATTATAAAGAATACAATGCTCCTACAGCCGAGGGTATTTTAGCATTGCGTTATAGAAAAAAATGAGACATTAATAAAGGTTCTGTGGTTGAACAGGAAATATCAGTGGAAGAGGGAGCTGTCACTTAAAACACAAAGATGACAGATTTAAATGGTTACAATATTCTAATCCTGTGCCACTAGATATGATTGGAATGAGGACCAAGGCGCCAAAATCTAATGAGGGTAAGATGGTGAACGGGAGGGAGACTCTGCGTCTTCGCTCTAAGGGCGCCGCTACAGTTCAGGAAGTGGTGAGTGTTACATGTTCTTCTGGAAAACCACCATTACTTCCTTAGAAGTTTAAGCAATGTCACATTTGCACACACAAACAGACACATGCTGACTTCTACTTCTTGATGATTTAGTTGTACAAACATGATGCAGTAGTGTGTATATATAATTTTTTATGTTGATGTGTGTAGTGTTTACAGGCAAAGTCACATTTCCAAGCTCATCAGTTAAGACTTAAAATGAATTGTAGTGAAACAAAAACTCACACCAGGGACGCACACATTTACATCATATCTGTTCATAACAAACAATATTGCTCAACCTTCTCAGATGTTTGGCCCAAGCAGTGATCTGTATTTCCACAGAACAGGATGTTTTATATTCCTGTGAACTGTGTCATGAGCCCACAGACATGTCACATGTCATTGGCTCCCAGTGCTGTAAAAGATGATTAATGATCATATGAAAAAGCCATTCACTGCTTCTTTTTTTTTTTTTTTTTTTTTTTGATGGAGAAAACTGCAGTTTAAAATGGAGATTTAAAGGAAAATACATTTGAAAATGGAGATTTCCATAAATAACATGGAAATGGTTTGCACACTGAAAGTGACCTAAGAATCACTGCAATTAATATGGACTTTATCTGAAATAAAGTGTTGCTGGGAGGATTTCTAGCTATAACTTAAATTTATAAACATTTTCTGCAAGTTAATGTATGTCACCAAGTGCCTTCAAAACATATTCCATACGCACACATAGCTGATGCATCTTTCATTAGAATTTTGCATGCTGCAAAGGAGTAATTATTTATGCACTTTGAAAATGCAGGGTTCTCCCCAGAAATTTTTAGTATAGCGGTGCTGTTGGGAACTATCACCGCACGCAACACTTCCACTCGGGGTCCTGTTCGACCTTGTGTCCTGAAGCCCAAAGACAAAAATGAAAATCTTTTAGAAGTTTCTGGTCTGATTCTGTGATGAATTGTTGATTAGTTAAATTAATCTAAAATGTTTGCATTTCATTGACACACTGTATGTTACAAATGTGCAATAAACTTATTTGAAAGGAAAAAGAATGTACAGAAAACCAATTTAAAATGTGGGAGATTCAAGACTTTTTTACAGATTTCCGCTGCATCATTTTCAATGTGAAAAGTTTGAATTCCCAAGTCACAATATCACCAGGCTGGGGGCATTCATTGTGAAAATCTCACCTTGTCCTTGTGATTCAGATTTTGACACCACTCTATATTGTCAAAAAATAAAATAAAAATAGAAAAACAAAAGGTCCAGCTTTCCTACCAGAGTCAACAGGTGTATTTCTGGAAAACATCTTATTACTCTGTATTTTACTCTGCATTTGTCGGCATTTCTCAGGGTGTGATGTACATTTTAGGAAAAGCAGAAACATCCCGATGACTGACAGATAGTGAAACAAATACTGCTTCATCCGATAACGAAGCTTGTGACCTTTCATTCGAAAGTAAAGGTTTGGATTTACAATGGCTGTACAGAGAGACAGGAGGCGACACACTTCACCCCAAAACTCTTAATTTTTTCAGAGTCTGTCGGATTTTGAATTCTAACGTGTGGTGACGCTACTGTTTGTGTCGCTGGACACTATTTTAGCCCCACCATGAGCGTGGTCTCCATGACGCTGTTTTTTTTTTGGTGGAGCGGACTTTGGAACTCGCAAGAGGTTTTTTTTTCTTCTTCTCAATGGAGCTGGTAGGGTTTATTTTTGTTTTACTTTGAGTGTCTGTCTTGACGTGAGACCGTTCTGTAATGGAGCAGCACGTGCCGCACTTGTTTTTGCACAGTGTAAAGCGGCTGCTGTTTTGTCCGTGACTGCATCAAAATGAACAGTTATCACTTAACAAGTATCACAAATAACAAGTCAACATAACACAATCACACTTATGTAAACTTTGTAATTAATCTGTCATTTTCTTTTTAATGTTAGCAGCATTCGAGTACACGTTGAGACGTTTTCCTCTAAGAAGCACTGTCGGAAACACTCGGAAATGTTCTGATGTCAGTGCGACATGTCCTTTAAAACATAGAAGAATGGAAATAATGCACACCACTATCCAGCACCAAAATCTCAAAGTGTGTCTCGGTACCTGAAAATTTCGAATTCTGTTCTGCCATTTTCTTCATAAAAAGCCTCTGTCACAGTGGCTGCAGCATCGTTCTCAGCCTCTGATCTAATCAATCCCGCGGCAGACAGCATTGATTGAGTCAGCTGTGCACCTGCCTCCATGACACTCAGCGCCAGCGTGCCTCCTCCCTGGACGGGTCAGCGATCGCTGTGCCCTGCATGGGCTGTGGTCCCACCAAGATGAAACAAAAAAAATGTGGAGATCATCCTCTGATCATCTGGCTTCATGTAATGTTTGCATTTTGTCATGGTTTGTGTCATCTGGATATAAACAGGATAAAATAAAGAGCTGAAGTTGTTTATGTGAACTTTCCCACAAAGGTGGCTTTGTGTGCTGTTAGATTACCACCAAGTCTTCCGCTAAAACATCATGAGATGACACTACACTATAGCGGCGCTAGATGGCAGTATAACGGCATGGCGTTGTTATTCCATTGTCTGGGGAGAACCCTGGGATGTTTAACATTAAACCCCAAACATATTTTCTTGCAATAGGTATATAAAAACATTATTGTCACAGACAAAGTTGGATTTCAATATATTGTTTGGTTCCTGACTGAAAGATATTGTACAGTATTGGCCCAATCTTCTGCTTTATTTTGGCATTTACTTATCTCTGCAATGACATTACTGTCTCTTGGGCTTTGGTCTTGGAGATCGAGAGACACCTGGGAAGAGCTTATCGAGTCATGAGGTCACTGGGCTGAGGTGTTTGGTGGTGCCAATATCTTTGCAGTAGAATGAAGGTCCAAGTCTTTAAGGTCCTGGTGCTCCCTGTCTTACAGAATGGGTGTGAGGCTAGGATGCTAACCAGTGTCTTTAGTACCTGGTCTCTTCAGAGGATCCTTGGGTATCGATGGAATGACTTTGCATCACATGAGTAGTTATTCAGGGAGGCTAAACAGAGGTGTATCACTTGCATTGTGAGGAAGCATCTGTTTCTGCATTTTGGCTGTGTGGTGAATTTCTTCATGTGTGATCCAGTGCATAACTGCCTGAGTGTTGAGAACCTCTGTTGCTGGAGAAGGCCAAGGGGATGCCTACACATCACCTGACAGTGGCAGATAGATGGTTTTGCTTGAGAGGTTGGGGATGAACTGGTTGCCTGCATAGGTGGCTGGCATCCAGGACCCAAAGTGGTTCCATGGTATTGTGGTTTTGCAGTACCAGGGCATGCTCCCAGACTAGACCTGATGTCTTTATGTGCTCGTAACCTCGAGCCTAACTTTCGGGTATATACAGAATAACCAGCAACTTTGGTCTGTTGGGATGTGAAATATACTGACTTTGCAGGGAGAAACAATATGGACATAGTCACAAAAACATGACCTGTGTATGTTCTATCCAATTTGTGCCCAGTTTTACATGCATGTATCTATATACAAAGTCTGTTAGAAAAGTATCTGACCTTTTTATTTTTTTCAAAAACCATATGGATTTGAATCACGTATGATTGCATCAGCCAAGCTTGAACCTTGTGCGCATGCGTGAGTTTTTTCACGCCTGTCGGTTGCGTCATTCGCCTGTGAGCAGGCTTTGTGTGACCACTGGTCCGCCCTCTCGTCGTTTTTTATTGCGAATAAATGTCTGAACGATTTGGAGCTTTGCTGCATCAATTTTTTTCCAGAAACTGTGAGAGACCTCCAGGTGGACACCGTTCAGAAAATTAATATGGCTTTCAGGGACGATTTTGTGGGGATTACACAGATTAAGGAGTGTTACTGCCGCTTTAAGGACGGCCCACAACTGTTGAGAGCGCGCCGTGCTCCCAGCACCGATCGACAGACTCACACCCCGCTGAAACAACCAGATCATTTCCAATGTGAAGGCTTTGTTGATCCGGAACGTCGTCTGACTTTCACAAAAAGGCAGAAGGCATGGACATCAGCACTTTTTCAGCACATTCCACTGTTACAGGAGTTTTTTTCATGGAAAGAAAAGCGGAGGGACGCACCACAGAGCCGTTCATTACGCGGGATAAAACCACTTCTGTGTTGGTCTCACAGGACGGCTTTCAGGTGGATTTCAGATGGCTGTCGGTTGCTTTTCAGTTGTGTGATTATCCGATTGTGATTGTGCATGAGTTGGACATGCCAGAACATGCCCTGTGAGGCTTCATCACGGCGTTGCTTTGCGCCATGCGGCTCCACCGCGACGCACGGAATTCCGCTCCTCTTTCCATGACAAAAACTCCTGTAACAGTGGAATGTGCCATTCATTTCTAAACTGGACGCTGTCTTGATCCGGTATGTCGTCTGATTAGCACAGGAATTGTGAAAAGACGTGGACATCAGCACTTTTTCAGCACATTGAGTCAGACGTGCGGAGGAGTTCCGCGCGTCGCGGTGGAGCCGCATGGTGCAAAGCAACGCCGTGATGGAGCCTCACAGGACATGTTCTGGCATGTCCAGCTCATGCACAATCACAATCGGATAATCACATGACTGAAAAGCAACCGACAGCCGTCTGAAAGCCATCTCAAAACCGTCCTGTGAGACCAACACGGAGGTGGTTTTGTCCCGCGTAATGAACGGCTCCGTGGCATGCGCACGAAGGTTCAAGCTTGGCTGATGCAATCACACGTGATTCAAATCCATATAGTTTTTGAAAAAAATAAAAAGGTTGGATACTTTTCTAACAGACCTCGTATTAAAAGCGAAGCAGCCTCTGTGTACATGTATGTGTGTAACTTCAATCACAGAGAAACTGGGGAGAGCTGACATTTGCCATTTGGTATGCTTATGTATTTTGGGTCAAGGACGAATGCTGCGAAAAACAGAAAATTGATAGGACTAATATTTTTGGAGAAATTGAGGATCTTAGGTACCAACAGTAAACATGGGGTGTGCAGCCAGTACATTCTGAGTGCTGGTCCAAAGCCCGGATAAATGAGTAGGGTTGTGTCAAGAAGGGCATCCGGCATAAAACAAGCCAACCCAATCATGCAGACTACAAATCAAATTTCCATACCAGATTGGTCAATGCCCGGGTTAGCAACGACTGCCACAGGTGCCATTGCCCAATGTGGTGCCGGCGGAATCAGGGGTACTGCTGGGCGAACAAGAAGGAGAGGAGAGGGTGTCCATTGACAGCAGGAGAAGAGGCAAACTAGAAGAGTGGAAGAGAGAGTCGGGACTTTGAATGTAGGCAGTATGACTGGTAAAGGGAGACAGCTGGTTGATATGATGGAGAGGAGAAAGGTAGACATATTGTGTGAGCAAGAGACCAAGTAGAAGGGAAGTAAGAGCAAGATCATAGGTGATGGGTTGAAGTTATTGTATCATGGTGTGGATAGGAAGAGAAATGGTGTTTGGGGTCATTTTAAAGGAAGAGTATGTTAAGAGTGTGTTGCAGGTTAAGCGAGTGTCTGACAAGGTGATGAGGTTGAAGTTGGAAATTGAAGGGGTGATGTTGAATATCATCAGTGCATATGGCCCACAGGTAGGTTGTGTTATAAAGGAGAAATACGATTTCTGGAGTGTGTTAGATGAGGTGGTAGAGAGTGTGCCCAAGCATGAAAGACTGGTGACAGGAGTGGACTTCAATGGGCATGTTGGCGAAGGGAACAGAGGTGATGAGGAAGTAATGGGTAGACATGGTATCAAGGATAGGAATGTGGAAGGATAGATGGCAGTTGGTTTTGCAAATAGGATGGAAGTGGCTGTGGTGAATACCTACTTTAAGAAAAGGGAGGAGCACAGGGTAACATATAAGAGTAGAGGAAGCTCCACACAGGTGGACTACATTCTTTGTAGGAGATGCAAGCTAAAATAAAAGGGAGACTGTAAGGTGGTGGCAGGAGAGAGTGTAGCTAGACAGCATAGGATGGTTGTTTGTAGGATGACTTTAGAGGTAAAGAAGAAGCAGAGAGTGAGAGCTCAACAAAGGATCAGATGGTGGAAGTTGAAGGAGGAAGACGGTGGCACTAACAAAAAGACAGGTGACAGAGCTGAAGATGTTGCGATTCTCTTTGGGAGTGATGAGAAATGGACAGGATTAGGAATGAACATATCAGAGGGACAGCTCAGGTGGGATGGTTTGGAGACAAAGTCAGAGAGGTGAGATTGAGATGGTTTGGACATGTGCAGAGGAGGGACCCAGGACATATACAGAGAAGGATGCTGAAGATGGAGTCACCAGGTAGGACAGTGGTCTCCAAACTATTCCAGAAAGGGCCGAGAGGGTGCAGGTTTTCTTTGCAGGAACTCCAGCAGGTGATTTCACTGATGAACTCATCTGCTAACCAGACAAGCTCTGAACAAAGGAAATATCTCAATCTTGCCAGTTGTAAAACATGACATCAACTAAATGTGCCAAATAATACATACAATTATTCACCAAACTTTCTCATTTTAATTTCCTGCACTTTCATTTAAAATCATTATAGAAACTTTGCGTAATTTATTGCCACCCTTGAAAAATGTCACCTACTTATTTTATAAACACTACCCAATCTAGAGCCAGTGGATCCACATGGGCAACACGCTAGTAGTCATATAATTACCTCCACCAACGAAGTTGGGCAGAAGTAATTCACCCGTTTGTTTGTTTGTTTGTGAACAGCCTGGAACCAACAATTTTTCATCTATCTCTAAGAGAGTTTTACAGAGGATTCATATCCTGATAGACAACAACTGATTCCATTTTCAAGGTCATAGGTCAAAGGTCAAAGTCAGGAAAAAGCTTGGAAAAATCCTTATCCTTAACAAATTTCAAAAATTCATAACTCTGTCAAAAAAGATAACATTTCTGTTATATTTGAGAACATTATGTAGGACGGTATCCTTTATCGACTCACAAAGTTTGATCCGGATCTAATCCAGATTGCAGATTTTGTGCCCATTGAAAACCCCACTTAATGTATATTTTACATTGTATCGCAATCAAACATGCCCCAATCACTCTCATATTTTAAAGTGAGGTGCAGACTGGGAATCACTGTCGCTTGACAACGTTTGATCTGGCTCTAATGTTATATGGCTGGGGGGGCCTGGCTGCCGGTTTGTTTGTCTTTTGGTTTCCTCCCAGGTGGCTTGCGTTTGGGACTGAGTGGCTGTGTTGCTGAGGCTGTCAGGACCTCACCCTGATCACCTGCGACTCGTCAGGACTCACAGCTGTGGTGCATCTGGATGGATTGGAACATGTTGGCATTTAAGACTGGAGTGCACAGTGTGTATTTGCCAGAGACTCGACCTTGTGACCAGACGGGTGAGATCGTCGTCTTGGGAGCCATCTCATCAGCAGCGGATGCTGAGAACGTCCAGGTTTGATGCACAGTCTGTGAAAGAGGAGGGGGTGAGGTCTCACGCTCGTCAGCACACTTCCTGAGGTACGTTAGATTTTGTGACTAACAGTTATACAGTCAGTAAATGTGGTGTCCCTCACACCGTATTGTATTGAGCTGTTTGTTAGTCATGTATCAGCTTTCACTGCAGTGGAGTTTTGTGAACTGGATGTTCCATGCCTGCAGGTTGGGAAGCTGATCAGTAATCAAGCCAGGAAGTGTTTGCTGTTTGTACACCTTTAAGTGTTCTGTGTGTAGAGTGTGGACTCATATAATGGTTCCTTCTTTCACAGACTCGGTTGTTGCGGCCACCTGGGGGGTGTCGGCGGGGTCCTTGGGTCCGAAACAGCTTCTGGCTCCGGACCGTTAGCGCTGCTGGGAGCGCACCACGCCAGGCCGCACCTTTCTGTTATATTATCACTGTTATGTATTAAATTCAGTTAGCCTTTGAACCGTGCTCTGCTTATTTCATACTGGGTCCTTCAAACGCTGGTCGGTTCTCCGAGCTGCGTCCGACTCATAACATCTAATCACAATTACAGATTTTGTGCCCATTGAAACCCCACTTAATGTATATTTTTGACATTATATCTTAATCAAACATGCACCAATCACTCTCATATTTGTAAGTGAGGTGCAGACTGGCACTCACTATCACCTGACAAAGTTTGATCCAGATCTAATCCAGATTACAGATTTTGTGGCCATTGAAAACCCCACTTAATGTACAATATATTTGACATTATATCTTAATCAAATGTGCCCCAATCACTCTCATATTGTAAGTGAGGTGCAGACTGGCACTCACTGTCGCCTGGTAATGTTTGATCCGGATTCTGGATTTTGTGGACATTTGAATTTAATATTGAAAAGCTCATTTGGTGTACATTTTGTTGTGTGGGCCGCTGAAGAGGAGGTACTGCTGGCTCACCACCACCAGAGGGCGCCCTGCTTGGAGTGCGGGCTCCAAGCACGAGAGGGCGCCAGACCCAGAAGAAGTGACAGCTGTCACTCATCCTCTGCACCAGCTGTCCACCTCGTTCATCATCACCCACCATAAAAGCCAGACTGCAACTCCACCTCCCGCCGAGAAATCGACTACCATTACCAAGGTAATTTCTCTGCTGAATTTAAACTGTGACTTACGTCTGATCTGTTTGCAGCCGTTGTCCTGTGGTGCCCTTTCAGCTGGGTTGGCGGTCAGTGAGAGAAGCGACGTCTTCGCCTCTCACTCCATCCAGATAAGTGGTTACAGGAGCTGCTAGTGTGTTCCTAGTTTGGAGGTGGAGGTGCTCCCTCCTCACTGTGTTTGGACTGAGAATTACTGAGTGTGCGGACTCACACTCACTCATCATATTTGTGCTTTCTGCCAGCAGTACCAGGGTCGACAGCCGAAGACAGAGGCCACCTGGGGACTCGGGACTTGGCGGCTCCGGTGTTCTTCAGACCGTTGGTGGTGGAAGCCGTGTGGGACGCGGCTTCTCTCTCGTCGGGGGTCTTCTATCTTCGAGCCTGCCCACACGTCACCTGGTGTTAAATTGACTGTGCAAATTACTGTACGTTTCGTTGTGTATTATCATAACATTAAATTGTTACCTTTTTGGCTTATTCATTGTCCGTTCATTTGCGCCCCCTGTTGTGGGTCCGTGCTACGACACCTTCCCAACAGGATTTCTCGGCCATCGTCATGGATCCCGAGGGGCGTCAACCCGAGCTTGAACGGCCAATGGAAGAGCCAGGAGCGCAGGCGTCAGCGGGAGGCGTGTTGAGTGAGCTGCAGCAGATCTTAACCGCCTTCACGGCTCGGTTAGATTTAGTGACCGAGCAGAATGTCCTCCTTAATCGGAGGGTGGAGGCTCTCACCGCCAGGGTGGAAGCGCGCGATCAGGGCGCTGCTGCAGCCACTCCTCTGGCTGGTCCTGGGCCTGTATCAGACGTTCCACTGGTCGTTCAACGAACCCCCCCCCCACCGTCCCCTGAAGCATACATAAGCCCTCCGGAACCGTACGGGGGCTGTGTCGAGACGTGCGCAGACTTCCTCATGCAGTGTTCGCTCGTCTTTTCACAGCGCCCTGTCATGTACGCATCAGACGCTAGCCGGGTGGCTTATGTTATTAATCTGCTTCGAGGAGAGGCACGCGCCTGGGCTACGGCGCTTTGGGAGCAGAATTCACGGCTCCTAACGTCTTATACTGGGTTTGTACGGGAGTTCAAACAACTGTTTGATCATCCCAACAGAGGCGAGACCGCTTCGAACGTGCTGCTGTCGATGAGACAGGGGCGCCGTAGCGCAGCCGAGTATGCAGTCGACTTCCGCATCGCGGCAGCGAGGTCCGGCTGGAATAACGTTGCGCTCCGCGCCGCCTTTGTAAATGGACTGTCCCCGGTCCTTAAGGAGCACCTACTGGCTAAGGAGAACCGCGGGATTTTGACGGGCTTGTCGATTTAGTTATACGCTTAGACAACCGTTTAAACGAGCATCGTCGGGAGCAGGCCGGGGGGCGTGACCGGGCACGAGCCGTCCCTCCCCCTTCCGGTTCCGACAAGGTGACGTCGTCCCCACGCTTCACTGCCAGAGAGCTCCGTGTGGCTACAGCTCCCCCTGCTGAGGAGGCTATGGACACGAGCAGGGCCAAATTAAAAACAAATGTCAGACAAAGGAGGCTGGCCCGCGGGGAGTGTTTTGTCTGCGGCTCTTGCGAGCACATGCAGAAGGACTGCCCTAAACGGTCAAACTACAACGCCCGTCCTTAGAAACTGGGCTAAGGGTGGGCCATAACACACACGCGGGAAAACCCCGCAAATCTGCACGAATCCCAGTAACAATCCTTTGTGGGGATTTAACCCTTCACGCCCCAGCACTGATAGACACGGGGTCTGAAGGGAATCTGCTGGACAGCAGATGGGTAAAGGAAGTAGGGCTCCCTCTGGTGTCTCTGCCGGCACCATTGCAGGTGCGAGCACTAGATGGCACCCTGCTTCCATTAATCACACATCAGACACAACCAGTGACTTTGGTTGTGTCTGGGAATCACAGGGAGGCGATAGTGTTCCATGTAACACCATCTACCTCCCGAGTGATTTTGGGCTTTCCATGGATGGTGAAGCACAATCCCCGGATAGATTGGCCGTCCGGGGTTGTGACGCAGTGGAGCGAAACCTGCCACCGGGAGTGTTTAGGATCCTCGGTTCCTCCCGGCACTACGGCTAATGAGGAGGTCAAAGTTCCCCCCAATCTATCGGCGGTGCCAAAGGAGTACCATGATCTTGCTGACGTTTTCAGCAAAGATCTGGCGCTCACTCTTCCCCTGCACCGACCGTATGATTGTGCCATCGATTTGGTCCCGGGCGCTGAGTACCCGTCCAGTAGGTTGTACAACCTCTCACGTCCGGAACGCGAATCAATGGAGACCTACATCCGGGACTCCTTAGCTGCCGGGCTGATCCGGAAACTCCACCTCCCCATGGGTGCTGGTTTCTTTTTGTGGGTAAAAAAGACGGCGGACTCCGTCCATGCATTGATTACAGAAGGCTGAACGAGATCACGGTTCGCAACCGATACCCGTACCTCTGTTGGATTTCAGTGTTCATGCCCTGCATGGAGCCCAAATTTTCACTAAATTGGATCTTAGAAACGTGTACCACCTGGTTCGGATCCGGAAGGGAGACGAATGGAAGACGGCATTCAACACCCCGTTAGGTCATTTGAGTACCTGGTCATGCCGTTCGGCCTCACCAACGCCCCCGCGACGTTCCAAGCTTTGGTAAATGACGTCTTGCGGACTTCCTGCATTGGTTCGTCTTCGTATATCTGGACGATATACTCATATTTTCCCCGGACCCTGGGACCCATGTCCAGCATGTACGTCAGGTCCTACAGCGGTTGTTGGAGAACCGGCTGTTTGTGAAGGGCGAGAAGTGCGAGTTCCACCGCACTTCTTTGTCCTTCCTGGGGTTCATCATCTCCTCCAACTCCGTCGCCCCTGATCCGGCTAAGGTTGCGGCGGTGAGAGATTGGCCCCAACCAACAAGCCGCAGGAAACTACAGCAGTTCCTAGGCTTTGCCAAATTTCTACAGGAGGTTCATTAAAGGTTACAGTCAGGTAGTTAGCCCCCCTGACTGCCCTGACCTCCACCAAGGTCCCCTTCGCCTGGTCGGATCGGTGCGAAGCCGCGTTCCAGGAGTTGAAACGCTGGTTCTCGACTGCACCAGTTCTGGTGCAGCCTGATCCTGATCGCCAGTACATAGTAGAAGTGGACGCCTCTGACTCAGGGATAGGAGCCGTGCTGTCCCAGAGCGTGGAGGCTGATAAGGTTCTCCATCCTTGTGCCTTTTATTCCTGCAGGTTGACCCCAGCTGAATGGAACTATGACGTCGGCAATCGGGAGCTCCTTGCGGTGAAGGAGGCTCTTGAAGAGTGGAGACACCTGCTGGAGGGGGCATCGTTGCCCTTCACGGTTTTCACGGACCATCGGAACCTGGATACATCCGGACCGCCAAGCGGCTGAACCCCAGGCAAGCCCGCTGGTCTCCTGTTCTTTGGACGCTTTGGACTTCCAGATCACGTACCGCCCCGGGACTAAGAACCAAAAATCAGATGCATTGTCCCGGGTGCATGAAGAGGAAGCCAAGGCCGAGCTGTCAGACCCCCCAGAGACCATCATCCCCGAGTCCACTGTCGTGGCCACCCTCACCTGGGACGTGGAGGAAGACCCGTCCGGGAGGCCCCTGACAAGGAGCCCGGACCCGGGACTGGCCCCAAGAACAGGACTGTACATCCCACCAGAGGCAAGAGCTGCCGTACTGGACTTCTGTCACGGGTCCAAGCTCTCTTGTCATCCCGGAGTGCGTAGGACCGTGGCAGTAGTCCAGCAGCGCTTCTGGTGGGCGTCCCTGGAGGACCGACGTCCGGGACTATGTCCAGGCCTGTACCACTGCACCAGGGGCAAGGGCAGATCATCGGAGGACGACGGGACTCCTCCAACCCCTGCCAGTGCCTCATCGCCCCTGGTCTCACATCGGCCTGGACTTCATCACGGGCCTCCCGCTGTCCCAGGGCAACACCGTGATTCTCACGATAGTGGACCGGTTCTCCAAGGCGGCCCACTTCGTGGCCCTCCTGAAGCTCCCGACGGCCCAGGAGACGGCAGACCTCCTGGTCCACCACGTCATGCGGCTGCATGGGATACCATCGGACGTTTCAGATCGTGGTCCCCAGTTCTCTTCACAGGTGTGGAAGAGTTTCTGCAAGGAGCTGGGGGCCACCATGAGTCTCTCGTCCGGGTACCACCCCCAGATAAACGGCCAGGCAGAGCGGGCTAACCAGGAGCTGGAGCAGGCCCTTCGATGTGTCACCTCCGCGCATCCGTGGCCTGGAGTCACCATCTGGCCTGGATCGAGTATGCCCACAACAGCCAAATTTCATCTGCTACCGGCCTCTCCCCTTTTGAGGCATGTTAGGGGTACCAGCCCCCATTGTTCCCGCTGGTGGAGGGACAGGTCGGTGTGCCCTCAGTCCAGGCCCACCTCAGGAGGTGCCGCCGGGTGTGGCGGGCCGCCCGCTCTGCCCTGTTAAAGGCCCGGACGAGGGCCAAGGCCCATGCGGACCGCTGGCGTTCCCCGGCCCCCACATACCAGCCCGGGCAGGAGGTGTGGCTCTCGACCAAGGACATCCCTTTGTGTGTCGATTCCCCAAGCTGAAAGACAGATTCATTGGACCTTTCAAAATCCTCAAGATCATCAACCCGGCCGCAGTGAAGCTTCAACTCCCGGCTTCACTGCGGATTCACCCTGTCTTTCATGTTTCCCGTCTCAAACCACACCACACCTCGCCTCTCTGTACTCCGGGACCTACGCCGCCTCCTGCCCGGCTCATTGACGGGGAGCCCTGCCTGGACAGTCCGCAGGCTCCTGGACGTCCGTCGTAAGGGCCGGGGTTTCCAATATCTGTGGACTGGGAGGGGTATGGACCTGAAGAACGCTCCTGGGTGAAGAGGAGCTTCATCCTGGACCCGGCCCTCCTGGCCGAGTTCTACGCAAGACATCCGGACAAGCCTGGTCGGACGCCAGGAGGCGCCCGTTGAGGGGGGGGGGGTCCTGTTGTGTGGGCCGCTGAAGAGGAGGTACTGCTGGCCCACCACCACCAGAGGGCGCCCTGCTTGGAGTGCGGGCTCCAAGCACGAGAGGGCGCCAGACCCAGAAGAAGTGACAGCTGTCACTCATCCTCTGCACCAGCTGTCACTCGTTCATCATCACCACCATAAAAGCCGGACTGCAACTCCACCTCCCCGCCGAGAAATCGACTACCATTACCAAGGTAATTTCTCTGCTGAATTTAAACTGTGACTTACGTCTGATCTGTTTGCAGCCGTTGTCCTGTGGTGCCCTTTCAGCTGGGTTGGCGGTCAGTGAGAGAAGCGACGTCTTCGCCTCTCACTCCATCCAGATAAGTGGTTACAGGAGCTGCTAGTGTGTTCCTAGTTTGGAGGTGGAGATGCTCCCTCCTCACTGTGTTTGGACTGAGAATTACTGAGTGTGCGGACTCACACTCACTCATCATATTTGTGCTTTCTGCCAGCAGTACCAGGGTCGACAGCCGAAGACAGAGGCCACCTGGGGACTCGGGACTTGGCGGCTCCGGTGTTCTTCAGACCGTTGGTGGTGGAAGCCGTGTGGGACGCGGCTTCTCTCTCGTCAGGGGTCTTCTATCTTCGAGCCTGCCCACACGTCACCTGGTGTTAAATTGACTGTGCAAATTACTGTACGTTTCGTTGTGTATTATCACAACATTAAATTGTTACCTTTTTGGCTTATTCATTGTCCGTTCATTTGCGCCCCCTGTTGTGGGTCCGTGCTACGACACCTTCCCAACACATTTTGCATTATATGTCAATCAAAAGTGCCTCAGTCACTCTCAGTTTTCTGTTATGGATTTACCTGCACCACCAAAATTGGATGGAGATTCCAATTTTATGCTTGTTTGTCTATCTACCAGTTATCAAGCAGAAACCAAGTGCCAAAAAGAAATGACACATTGTGCATAGCAGATATAACCAGTGTTCTGTGATAATTATCTGAAAAGAATTCAGAAACTGAAAAAGTTGGGAAAAAAACATGAAAACACCACAAAAACACCCAAACTTTTATTCAAGTGCATGAACTGAATACATCTTCCTGACATTTGATCACGTCTAATTTAGCTTATGAAAAACAACTTCTAACAGGACTTTGACCTTCAAAATTATTCCAAGGTTAAAATTTGTTGAATTGGAAACTAGTGTTGGTGGAGGTTTGCGGTCTGAGTGCGGTGCCCAATTTCTCCATGTTATCAAGTCCGGTCTGACAGTGTGCACTACATACTATGACCACTACATACTATGACCACAAACATCATGAGATAAAAAAAAGTGATTACAATATGTTGAAATTAAAATATTTATACAATTACTGATAAACATGCCATATTTGTATAACCAAAAGGCAAGTGATAAACAGTAGTTTAAGATAATGTTTGGCTCAGATGTGGCAGGAGCAGATAGTCACGTTCACACTCTTATTACAGACCATCTATATTTAGACTGTGAACATCAGAGCCTTTCCAAACATTTCCTGTCTCCTCTTACAGCAGAATGAGTTTGAGGAACAAGCAACCAAGAAAGTAGATGACCTGCTGGAGAGCTACATGGGCATCAGGGACGTGGAGCTGGGTAAGACCTCTCACTCCAATAGACTAGCAAAGGAACACAGACAGATGTCCTCATCACCCCGAGCTTTAGGTTCAAATCCAAAACAAACCTATAGAATACGTGAATCAGGTGTGCTGCAGTTTGCAAAAAAGACAGACCCAACATGAAGGGGACCAGAGGCTTATTTATTAAAACATTTATGTTGCACTTGTATTAATGATTCTGTTTAACACTTGAATGTAGAAAAATCTCCAAATCGTTATGATGTTAGATAACGCCTGCTATTATTATTATCATTATTATTATTATTATTGTTATTGTTATCCATTCCATCTTCGATACTCGCTTACTCCAATTAAGGGTCATGGGGGGGTTGGAGCCTGTCCCAGCAGTCATAGGGCAGGACACCAGTCTCTCAAGGGGTCACATATACAAAGACAAACACATTCACACCCACACACACACACCTACGGTCAGTTTCCAAGTCACCTAATCTGCATGTCTTTGGATGTAGATGGACGCATGCAGTAATAAAAAGCACTTGGTAGCATTATTGATGCATTCTTTGGCTCCATCCCTTCTGAATATTTCTGCAGTGAAATGAATTTTCTGCTAAAAGCCTTTGGAAGAATCAAGTGTTTAAAAATGTAATATTCTGCTTTATTTAAAATAGTTTTTTATGTTACAGTTATTGCTTTCATGTTACTTCCTTCTTCTCCTCTCCTCATTTTACACATTTTTACTTGGAATTGATCCACTGAAAATATTCCCTGATATTTTAAGGATTCTGGGAAAGAATAAAATTTTTTTTTTTTTTTTTTTTGGAAGTACACAAAGTCAGTGCGTGTCATCATGGACTATATCGTCATAATTATTTTTGGACTCCTATTTAAAGTTTGTGTTGGACTGTTGACGTCAAAGGACCAGTGAAGTACAGCGAGAAAAGTATTTGCAAACATGTGAATCACTGCTCTTGACGTATTTTTGTGCTGGGCACAACTGACTCAGCCTCCTGTGAAGTTAAACAATATGACACTGGGACATCTACAGTAGTTTACTCTGACATCTTCACGATCTGACAGGTTTTCCATTCTTGTCCTAATTCATCAGATAAGCAAACATTTTTTTTTCTCTTGATATTGACAATGTTGGGGAAGTGTCGTGACACGGACCCACAACACGGGGCGTTAATGAAGGGACAATGGAATAGCCAAAAAGTAACAATTTAATGTTGTGAAGATGCACAACGTAATACAGACAGATACAAATATGCGTTATATCAATCCGACAAAAGGTGACGTGTGGCAGGCTCGAAGATAGGAGACGTCCGGTGCGAGAAGAGCCGGATCCCACACAGCCCCCACCACCAACTGACCTGAAGAACACCGGAGCCGCCAAGCCCTGCGCCCCAGGTGG
Source organism: Thalassophryne amazonica (assembly GCF_902500255.1). Classification (NCBI taxonomy): domain Eukaryota; kingdom Metazoa; phylum Chordata; class Actinopteri; order Batrachoidiformes; family Batrachoididae; genus Thalassophryne; species Thalassophryne amazonica. The sequence goes on from NC_047112.1 coordinate 54,483,674, forward strand.
TCACTGTCTTCAGCAGTCAGACCCGGTACTGCTGGCAAAAAACAGAAACAGTTCTGGATGAGTGTGAGTTTGCACACTCAGTAATCCCACAGTCTGTGTTCAGTAAGGAGGGAGAACCTCCACCTCCAATCACACACTCGTACAGCTCCTGTGAAACCACTTATCTGGTTTGGGGTGTGAGGCGAAGTCGTCGCAGTCCACACCAAACGCCAATACCGCAGATAAGGACACCGTCACAGGAAAACGGCTGCAACTGAGATCAGACTATTACACAAGGTTTAGTTCAGCAGAGAAAATTACCTGTATGGTAGAAGATTTCTCGGCGAGGAGGTGGAGTTGCAGTCCGGTCATTGTAGTGGTGGTGATGGGTGACAGCTGGTGTTGATAGGTGACAGCTGTCACCTCCAGCGGCTCCGACGCCCTCTCATGCTTGGAGCCTGCACTCCAAGCAGGGCCCCATCTGGTGGTGGTGGGCCAGCAGTACCTCCTCTTCAGCGGCCCACACAACAGACAACTTGTTTGTATATAGAACTAGAGCACCACGCACCGCACTAGTAGAGCGCAAACCTCCGCCAGTACTAGTTTCCAATTCCACAAATTTTTACCTTTGAAACATTTTCAAGGTCAAAGTCCTGTTAGAAGTGGCTTTTCACAAGCTAAAATATAATGTACAAATAATGAATGTTGAGTTCAATGGTACTAACATTTCATGAGGTGAAAGCTGGAACATACCATTCAACTAAGTGAAGCCGAGTTGAATGGTTTGTTCCAGCTTTCACTGAATTAAATATTCATTTCATTGAAAGAATGTAAAAACATTCATTATTTGTTTTATATAACAGCTAAAATAGAATCCTTGTCATTTGATATTTTATTAATTTATAAACAACAGAAAAGGGGACTTACATTTTGGTGTGTGCGATCGCATGAACGCATGCACATGCGTGATCGCGTGTGTGCGTGTGCACGAGGACACGCATGCGTGTGTGCAGAGTGCAATGGTACCAAACGTATGGAACCAAATTTGCACTCTAAATGCAATGCAACACAAATGGGATGAATTAGTCCATGTCATGTGACATACATAGCACCAATTAAATGACAAGGATCCACTCAGCCATTATATAACATGGAAATAATGAATGTTTGAGTTCAGTGGTACGAATATTTCATGAGGTGAAAGATGGAATGTTCCAATCAATGAGGTGAAGCTGAGTTGAATGGTACATTCCAGCTTTCACCAAATTAAATATTTGTTCCATTGAAAGAATGTAAAAACATTAATTATTTGTTTTATATAACAGCTAAAATAGATCCTTGTCATTTGATATTATATTAATTTATGAATAAACAACAGAAAAGGGACTTATATTTTGGTGTGCGTCACTGGTCCTTTGACGTCAACAGTCCAACACGAACTTTAAATAGGAGTCCAAAAATAATTATGACGATATAGTCCATGACGCCATGCACTGACTTTGTGTACTTCCAAAAAAAAAAAAAAAAAGACTTTGTGTACTTCCATACTCCAGAGAAAAATCACATCAGCTTTTGTCCAGCTTTTCATCCTCTTCATCCTCATAGCTCTTCAAGCCTCCAGACATCTTACGGCATCGTGGATTTGTTTGTGTGTATGCGTGTTAGAAGAATCAGCACATTCAATTAGCTTGTTCAAATCGTCGTCTGTCAGCAAAGCAAACTCTATGTTTAGCAAACCCCCCCCCCCCCCCCCCCCCCCCCCATAGTGTGTGCATGGGCGCGGTTTGCAGCGTGCAATGGTACAAAAAGTATGTAAACCAATTTGCATGGCAAATGGAACCATATTTGCACGCTAAATTCAACACAAATGGGATGAATAATCCATGTCACCTAGCATACAAACCACCAATCAAATGACAAGGATCCACTCAGCTGTTGTATAATCATAAATATAGATCAAAAGGGCTTAAAATCAAATATCCACTAAGCCCTATAGTAGAGAAGCTTGAATCTTCGACTGGACTGGGTTGCTTGACGCGAGGACGAAGACAGTCGTCAGGAGAGGCGTCAGTCCCATTGTTAGGAGGGACAGCTGCCCTGTCATTAAGAGGGTGCTACTAGAGCACAATAGGTGCTAATTAGATCAGTTGTTAGTCACTAGCCAATAGCAGTCTGCCTCTCGGTAGGAAGGGTCTGGATAGGTTTAAAACTCCAGCTTTGCTGGCTTCTGTTATTCTTCTCTACAAAAGTCAAGACAGAAGTCACACTATGAGAGCAAGAAATTTAGCTGAGGAAGCTTCTGCGATTAGAAGCGAAACCTCCTCACGTCAAGCAACCCAGTCCAGTCGAAGATTCAAGCTTCTCTACTATGGAAATCACCTGGATAACTGAGAGTCTTCACAGAAAAATCCACTAAACCCGTAATACGGCTCAGATGCCAATCAAACTTTGTCTATTCATTGACAATGCCAGTTTGCGCCTCATTGTCACAAATGAGAGTGATTGAGGCACTTTTGTTTGTGATATAATGCAAAATGTACACCAAATGAGTTTATCAATATTAAATTCAAATGTCCACAAAATTCACAGTCTGGATTAGATTCAGATCATACTTTTTCAGGTGATAGTGAGTGCCAGTCTGCATTTCACTTTCAAATATGAGAGTGATTGGGGCATATTCAATAAGATATAATGTAAAATATACATTAAATGGGGTGTTCAATATAAAATTTAAATAGCCACAAAATCTGTAATCCAGATCAGATCCAGATCAAACAGTAAGACAAGAAGCAAAGCATTGCCAAACACAGTTGTTCAGGGACCTCATGACTGCACAGGGTCTTTTCAGACATCTGTCAGTCTCAAAGGCATGGGACACAGAGACAAAAATCTCACTGCCATGCTAGTTCAACACATTCATCTCAATGATACTCTTCTGATAGCTGAGTCCAGAAAGTCATTGAAATCCTGGATCTTATTAGTCTTGATCCAGGACAGTTACAAATCCGGATTTCAATCAGGGCAGCCATTCGTTTCACAAAGATCACAGTATTGTCTGAGATGTCAAGGTCAGTCACCCTTTCCTCGCCAGCAAAGACCCCTCAGTTGCTGGTTTCCTCAACCCTACCCAAAACCCAGTCCTTGCAAACATTGAACAGTGTAGACTAGGGTTGGGTATCGAGAACCCGTTCTTTTTGGGTATTGTTAAGAAATGATTTGATCCACTGACATCAATAGCCTTTTTGCTTAACGATTCCCTTATCAGTCCTTCAGAGCGGCCGTTGTTTTTGGGGGTGTTTGTCAGGAAAATGATCATGTCTCTATGTTGATTACAGAACCCCTGCAGGGTCTGTAATCAACCGTTTCTGCAGCACAGCTCTTCTCTGAAGCTTGAAGCAATGAAGCATTGATCCGACACCCTGCTTCATTGGTTCTTTCTTTTATTTTGTTTTATCTTAATTTTTCCCCGTTAAAACCCCAAAGAGCATGTCTATGGCATTTTCAATGTTAAAGTTAGCATTAAGCTGTTCGCATCTCAGCACGTTTGTATGCATTTGTTTTCTGTATAATTAATGGCTCAGCATTTGTTGTAAAAGAGTCAAATGTATTACAAATTGTAATATTTTTTAAATTTATTTTTGTTTATATATTAATAATAATAGTAATAACAACAACAACACCAATAATAGTAATAATAACTAATAATGCTACAATACAATTTTAGAGAAAGAGACAAAAACAACCTGATTAAAAACACAACAGAAAAGATATGGCCAACTGACAATGAACAGAAATAAATAAATACATAAATACGAGGGCTGTCAATAAAGTAACGGCCCTTTTTATTTTTTTTAAAAACTATATGGATTTCATTCATATGTTTTTGCGTCAGACATGCTTGAACCCTCGTGCGCATGCGTGAGTTTTTCCACGCCTGTCGGTGACGTCATTCGCCTGTGAGCACTCCTTGTGGGAGGAGTCGTCCAGCCCCTCGTCGGAATTCCTTTGTCTGAGAAGTTGCTGAGAGACTGGCGCTTTGTTTGATCAAAATTTTTTCTAAACCTGTGAGACACATCGAAGTGGACACGGTTCGAAAAATTAAGCTGGTTTTCAGTGAAAATTTTAACGGCTGATGAGAGATTTTGAGGTGATTCTGTCACTTTAAGGACTTCACACGGTGCGAGACGTCGCTCAGCGCTCTCAGCCGCCGTCGTCAGCCTGTTCAAGCTGAAAACCTCCACATTTCAGGCTCTATTGATCCAGGACGTCGTGAGAGAACAGAGAAGTTTCAGAAGAAGTCGGTTTCAGCATTTTATCCGGATATTCCACTGTTAAAGGAAAAACACCTCTGTTAAGGACAAGTTGGAACATGTCCTGCTGTTAAACAATTTCTCATATACTCACTCCACTGAAAGCCATCAAAAGCCGCCTGGATTTTACAAATGGTTATCAACACGGAGGTGTTTTTCCTGTGCCGCCGCACCGCGTCGGCTGCGTCCCGACGCGCGGACCCGTCCGCACGTCTTTCATTAAAAAAAATCTCCTTTAACAGTGGAATATCCGGATAAAATGCTGAAACCGACTTCTTCTGAAACTTCTCTGTTCTCTCACGACGTCCTGGATCAATAGAGCCTGAAATGTGGAGGTTTTCAGCTTGAACAGGCTGACGACGGCGGCTGAGAGCGCTGAGCGACGTCTCGCACCGTGGGAAGTCCTTAAAGCGACAGAATCACCTCAAAATCTCTCATCAGCCGTTAAAATTTTCACTGAAAACCAGCTTAATTTTTCGAACCGTGTCCACTTCGATGTGTCTCACAGGTTTAGAAAAAATTTTGATCAAACAAAGCGCCAGTCTCTCAGCAACTTCTCAGACAAAGGAATTCCGACGAGGGGCTGGACGACTCCTCCCACAAGGAGTGCTCACAGGCGAATGACGTCACCGACAGGCGTGGAAAAACTCACGCATGCGCACGAGGGTTCAAGCGTGTCTGACGTAAAAACATATGAATGAAATCCATATAGTTTTTGAAAAAAATAAAAAGGACCATTGCTTTATTGACAGACCTCGTATATAAATAAGTAACTTTCCTGTGAACACCTAGTGACTCTTACACCTCCACTTCATCCCTGTCTTATTTAAGTTTACGACAATTTGTTTCGGTCAAACCATATTTTCAATTTGTTAATTTCTTCAGTGATTTCCTAAAGAATCTGCCAAGCTAGAAAACTACTGCATCCTAGTAAGAGCAGAATACTACTGGAATGAATTTGAATAAGGTTTTTCTCACCAAAATGGATGCTGCACTCACTGCACTTTATTGTCTGGAATAGTCCCAGATTGCATTTCAGAGCTTCTAGAATTCAAACATTTTCATGCGGGTGGTGTTGGGGGTAATTTTGGGTTCCAGCTTTTTTTGTTTTTCACCACTTTCATCCCTGAATATATCAATCATGAGTCACTTTTGTGCGGATTAAAGTCACTAACTGGGACTCCTGTCTTGTTGCAAGAAAGAAACAAAAATCCTCCTCTGTTCTGTTCACACAGCTTCAAACGCTGCACGGCTCTCTGCCAAGTCAAGTTAGAACAATAGAGTCCAGTCAGAATTAATAAATTCAAAGCGAAACACCGTTTAAATCAAATGACACCTCTTTCCAAATGTAATACAAATAAACTGCAATCGATCAAAACATTTTTTCCTCCCAAAATGAGTCATCCTGTGCTGACATGTAGCAGCCGGCTGAGCTCAGTTCAGAGGTACAGAGACACACTCATGAAAGGAAATGCTTTTGACAAAAACTACAGATTTTGTTTGTTTTAATTTATGTCCAGAGATCAAGGATACAGTGACCTATTTCATATTTATTTGCTTTATGACTCAAAAAAATGTCATTGACATAGAAAACCTGTAAAGCCTACTTTTAGTACACAGAAAATTAAGGGAATCAATAACGAATCGTATCGATAAGCAGAATTGATAATGGCATCGATATCGATAAAATCTTATCAATACCCATCCCTCATGTAGACAGAACACATGAATGTCTGAATTAACTAGGAAGAAGTCAGACTCTTTTTGCATCTCGCAAGATTTCTCAGTATATGCAATAGATCAGGCCGATCAACTGGCTCAAATGCCTTGCAAAAATCAAAGTAAGCTGTGATAAAGCACTGTATTACCCTCAAAGTGACCAATGAGAAGTTGCAGCAGTAAAATGCTGTTGATAGTTGACATCTTGGACATAAAGCCAAGCTGTTCCAGTCACTGAATATCAAGTGATGGGGACTGAATCCTATTAAGAACGATCATTGCAAGCACATTACCAGGCATAGAGAGCAGTGTAATACCCATGTAGTTGTTGCAGTTCAGGCGATCACAGCCAACAGCTAGTTAACTGCATGTCTAAAGTAGAGAAACTTGAATCTTCCACTGGACTGAGATGCTTGACGGGAGGCTGTTTCGCTTCTAATCGCAGAAGCTTCCTCAGCTAAATTTCCAGTCGAAGATTCAAGCTTCTCTATTATGGAAACCACCTGGACAACTGAGAGCCTTCACAGAAACATACATGTCTACACTTCATTTAAACTCTGTGCATCTTTTTTACGATTGCTGACTTAACCTTCTAAAAGGTCATATTGTCATAAAGTTTGCTTGCAGTGTGACTCAACATCAAACGGATGTCTGATACAGGATGTTTTTTTTTTCTCTGATGTTTCTTTCGCACATTATTCTATATGCAAGAAAGTTTTCAGTTTGATGTGGTACTTTGTCATGTGAAGGTTATGCTTTGAAATATTGATTACAATTAAAAAGTGAAGATTAAAGGTGGAGTTTCTGAATGAAAGTGCCACTGGAAAATTATTACCTGGCTGCTTTGTCATTCACCCCGACAGGACAGGGTGACTATTGTCTGCTGGGCTTTGAAGGAAAATTTACTGACCCCCTTTAAAACTCAACAGGTGTTGCCTTGTACTTGCTTGATTACCATCTATTTCAATTTACACTGATCACTACCTTCTCCCCTACAGCGACCACCATTGTAGAAGCTGGCAAAGACAAGAAGAATCCTGATGACTTTGCAGAGGCCTTGGACTCAGTTCTGGGGGATTTTGCGTTCCCTGATGTGTTTTTGTTTGATGTATGGGGAGCTATTGGAGACATCAAGAATGGCAGGATCTAGACATAAACCAGAGACGAGCAGACACAAAGTGGTATTGTATGGTTAATCCAGTTGGAAAATGAATGTGTAGAAGCTTTTAAAGTTTGGACTTTAATGTTTAAACATTTGCTTTGAAAGCCCCACACACTCCGAATAAGATGGCACCTTCCTTTTAGTGCTGAATTGTTTACTCGCAGGATCAAATTTTGATAAAAACAAAATTGACCTAATTATGACTAATTCATGACGATGAAACACAAATTTAAAAATTCATAAAATTAATGAATGGATAAGAAACGTGCATTGGAACTTGGATTTTGTCCCCAACCACTTTTTCCATCCTCTGCCTATTTTCACATTATGTGCACATAGTTCTGTTTTTCATCAGCCATGATCCAGCCCAGTCCTTTCAGCGAGCCTCCAGAATAACCCCACTTATCAGTCCACTTATATTTTCCTTTAAACTTCCTCTTCCATTATAAATCCAAACTAGAATTTCCCAAGACAGAAATCTCTCACTGCAATGCACAAATTGTGCTTTTATTTTGAAATGCATCTCAATCTCATTTCAGCATGATAACTCTCAGTGACATAATAATAATAATAGCAGTAGTACTAATAATAAACTGTATCCTATATATAAAGTGCCAGATGAATGTGAGTCTATCCATCTGTGTGTGTGTCCAGAGGGACAATCCATATATGGGTAAAGAGGTGTGGCATGGGTGGGACCATGCCTGACTTGGGCAGGAAAAATGAAGCCCAAACACCAACAAACTCAGCTAACGGCTAACCTTGATTCGGGTGTTGAAAAATGATATGTTTGGGGACTGACTAGTGGTTCTCATAAGTGTTTCGCTTTTGTGTGGGCATTAAAAATTATGACCCGCTTATTTCCTTAGTAAATGTGGATTAAAGACCTAACATCCTCAAGCTACCGATCACTGCTTCATTATCTTATTGCCAACAAGCTCAGCTAATAATATAACTTTAATTTTCTTGTTTGTATTATGTTTTGGAGGTGCTGAGTGATAGTTTTCATAATGCTTTGGCTTTGGTGTGGACATTAAAAATTATGACCTGCTTATTTAGTCAGTAATCATGGATTAATGACCATCAAGCTACCAATAAAAATACTAGCACTGTTAGCATCTCCTTTTTGCAGATGATGTGGTTCTGTTGGCTTCTTCAGGCAATGACCTCGTGTGTGCACTGAGCAAGTTTGAGGCAGAGTGTGAAGTGACTGAATGAGAATCAGCACCTCCAAATCTGAGACCATGGTCCTCTGTTTGAAAACGAAGGATTATCCCCTCTGGGTCAGGGGAGAGTTACTGCCCCAAGTGGAGGAGTTTAAGTATCTCGGGTCTAGTTCACGAGTGGTGGTAAATTGGAGCAGGAGATGGATAGATTGGGGCAGCGTCTGCAATTTTATGGACGTTGTACTGGACCGACGTGGTAAAGAAGGAGCTGAGATGGAAGAAGAGGCTCTCAATTTACCAGTTGATTTACGTTCTTATCCTCACCTATGGTCACGAGTTCTGGGTAATGAAAGAGTAAGATTGCAGATACAAGCGGCAGAAATGAGACTCCTTTGTCAGGAATCTGGGCTTACACGCCTGGACTGGGTGAGAAGCTCTGTTACTCGGGGGGGAGCATGGAGTAGAGCCGCTACTTCGTTGCATGGAAAGGAGCCAGTTGAGGTGGTTCGGCCATCTGGTGAAGTTGCTCCCTGGTTGTCTCACTAAGGAGGTCTTCTCGGCACATCCAACCGGGAGGAGGTCCCGGGGGAGAACCAGGGCATGCTGGAGAGATTATCTTTCCCAGCTGATTTAGGAACGCTTTGGAATCGCCCGGGAAGAGTTGCGGGACATGGCCAAGGATAGGCAAGTGTGGGAAGAGCTGCTTGCTCTGCTGCCACCCGGACCCGGATTAGCGGCTGAAAATGAATGAGTGATGAATGTTAGCATCCAATATTACATTGCACACTAATTTCACTCTGTGCAAATACCGGTACACCACGTCTTATATCAGTGGTGTCCAAAGTATTCCAGAAAGGGCCGTGAGGGTGCAGGTTTTCCTTGCATCCACTGACTTTCACTGAATAACATCACTTTGAGCAGCTGGGACAAGTTCATCAGTGAAATCACCTGCTGGAATCAGTGGTTGCAAGGAAAACCTGCACCCTCACAGCCCTTTCTGGAATACTTTGGACACCACTGTCTTATATGATCAGTTAAAATTATATATATATATATATATATATATATATATATATATATATATATATATATATATATATATATATATATATATATATATATATATACACAATTAAGATGGGCCTTCACAGCTGCAGCCAGCAGCCTGACTGACCACACCCCTTATCCACACCCCTAATGTGTAAGGATTGTTGGGCTAGAATGAACTTTATAAAGAACACCATAATGTTGATGATGTCTGAAAGGCAACAAATATAGGTTAAAATTATATCATTGGCTTCGATCTTAAATGTATTTTGATCAAAGTCATTTCCATTCAAACTTGCTTCAGCAGAGTATTGAGCCACAGTATGTTGAAAGATGATAATCACCATTGTTTTACCACAAAAAATAAAAAATAAAAATTTAAAAAATGACAGCACCTATGGCAAGTAGAGTCTTTTTCAAATTGTTCATTCTCTTACTCATATACAGTTGTATGTCAAAGTTTGGGCACGCCTGACGATTTCCATAATTTTCCTTTATAAATCATTGGTTGTTTGGATCAGCAATTTCAGTTAAATATATCATATAGCAGACAAACAGTGATATTTGAGAAGTGAAATGAAGTTTATAGGATTTACAGAAAGTTTGCAATAATTCTTTAAACAAAAATTGTGCCATTAAAGAGATAACTGAAATAAAATTTGCACACTGAAAATTGCAGAATACTTTACACTGAAATCAAACATCTAACATTCACATACAGACACTTACCTGCACAGTTATTCTCCAAAAGGAAGACTTCTTCCAAGATGTGATGGATATTTATACATTTGTTCAGTAACTGATCAAATTGTTAGGATTTTTTTTTCCTGGCTTGTTCTCCAGGAACATTAAACATTATGTTAAAAAAAATGTGTGAAGAATTCTCCAGGAAATGCATAAGAAAAACACTGGACAATCAGCCAGACATCTCGGAAACCAGGAAGTTTGATAAGGAGATTTAAAAAAACAAAAACAAAAACTGGAGAGTCATGGAACAGCAGGGAGGAAAAAATCCTGTGACGTTAAGTCTTGATCACACATTATGTTATTCAAAAACAATACATGGATGAAGCAACACATACTGTATACATAAGTGATTTTAAAATAATTAACAATTGTTTTGAAGATATGTTTGATAAAACAGGTTGTTTCTACATGTTCTTACAGTAATTCACAATTTTGTAAAGACAAGAAGTGAATTTAAAGGCCAATCTGTATTGAAACAAGTGCAAACACATCAATAAAATGAACAAAACTTAAATATTCTCACTCCTTTTAGTGCCTAATCTAAAAAAGAAGACACGGTTTGCATCTAATTTAAGGCAGCCATTTCAAAAATGTGATTGCATGAGAAGAAATGTCAAGCAGATGGCTGACAGATGGCACAGTTTTGTGGTTGACATTTCCCATATGATCATCAAACCAAACTGTCCCACGGTAAAAAAAAAAAAAAAAAATCCAAAATAAAGGCTGTGGATGCAAACACTTTCCTTTATGCTTCCCTGCATCTTTTTCTGCCTAGAAATGAAGGTCTTCATATTATAATATCATGATGTATCATGTTATAATTAACTGTTTCTTTTTCACCACTTTTTGCCACAAGTTCACAGTAAAATTATCTGTTTTTCTTCATTGACTGATGAGTTTGTTCTTACATATATTAATCTGAAAGTGGGGTATCTCTAACCCGAATCATATGAAAATGTGTTGTGGCTCGAGTGTCTCACTTGCATACTTGTGAAATTTTATTTATTATATTTATTTATAGCACTTTGCACAGGGTGCCTCTTTGTGGAGACCTGAAAACATACGGCACATCTCATATGTTTAAAATGTAATTAAATTACAATTTAAGTAGTACAATTTTAAAATGTAACTTTAAGTTGTAAGTGTACGTTGCAAGTATGGTTGAAATCTTTGCTATCAGACTGCTGTGTGATAAACAAGCTACTTTTGTTTTTTTTAAAGATGACAAATTAAAAGATTTGTGACCGTGCATTGTAATTTATTTATATGTACAATCACATGCTATGAAACACAACATTCAATATGCATTTACACTTTATATCTGATACATATTCCATCATGATTTATAACTTCTTTACACAAGAAAAGGTTGATTAAAAAGATAAAATCAAGATACAAATCAGCTGTTATTCATGTTCATGTGAAAATGTTTGTTTTTTAGTGCAAGAACACCATGACTGACAGGGTATTTAAGTTCAATCAATCAATCAATCATTTTTTTTTTATATAGCGCCAAATCACAACAAACAGTTGCCCCAAGGCGCTTTATATTGTAAGTTCAAAGACAAGCACTCATAGTGTAATCAAAGTATTTCTGTTTCACCAGGAATGTTGCCGCTTGGCACTGATTTGTTGAGTATATTTCCAGGTTTTGGTCACTTTACCAGACAAAACATTTGTTAATGTCCAAATATATAGGGATGTTACTGTGTAATGAATTTTTTGAGCAGCTATGAATATAACTAAAACAAACTGCAGGTCATACTGTGGGAAAGTTGAATATTAATGTTTACATTTTCACAGATGAATGCAGGGCTTCTATTTTAAAGTTTGAAAATGGCTGACAAAGTACATTATTTGGTAGATTTTGAAATCTAAGTAAACTTAATTAATTAATCCCGTGTCTTTTGTTTAGTGCATTCATTCATTTACTAATTTGCAGCGGCCTATCTATGTCTGGGTCCTGGTGGCGGCAAGTGAAATGACAGTATATTGTTGAGTTACATACATAATGGATACCTTAGTTTGTCGCTAATCTAAAGACTTTAGATAGTAAATACATTGATTCTTGTTTTTCTATTGCCCCAAACCCCAATTTACTCCATTAACTGTCAGTAAAGATGTAAGATAAGAGTATTCATTCAAATATCTATGTTGTTTTACAGCAGAGACAGATCAAAATGAGTAGTTTATGGATGCATAAATGTTATTAATGTATAGATTCCCCTTGCATTTATGTTTCCAAAAATGCATAGATTTGCTAATCTATCAAGATTTTGAACATTTTCTTGCTATTAAGAACCTGACTATGGAAATATGCGACACCAGCAGTACATTTACTGCCAAAGATTTTGATAAACATACAAATGTACAGCATAAGCAATGGCTGGCTACTTTATTTATGTATTTTGGGAATGCCACAGGGGATCATCCATCTCCGCTACACCAGCGCCACTTTGTATGATCTGCATATTGATTGAAACCGGATGCCCTTCCTGATTCAACTTCAGATCTACAAAGAGAAAGAACTTAATGTACTTGTTTTGATGGTAGGAGGAAAGTGCAGTACCCAGAGGAAATGAGTGGGAATACAAACTCCACAGAGAACGGATCTTAAAAAGAATGGCTAAAGAACAAAGCTTATCAAACAGTCAACCAGCTTAATTTATCATCTCTACATCTAGTCATGCAAACAGTGTGTTCAAATCTACCCAGTGACATCAGTGATTACACATCAGTAATACACATTGTTCACAATGTGCTCTGGCAATGGGCGGCTAAGAAAAATTTAGGAAAAAAGTACATGTAATCCCTGCCTGCACAGTGAGAATTAAAATTCCATGTCCCATAACAGCAGTGTTCATACTCCATCTTATCCATGACCCTATTAGTGTTGTATTCATGGAAAATTTTAAAAGTAAGGTCGCACTCAGGAGTGCCTGTTGTTGGAATGTTATGTAAAAGATCTGGGCTTGTGGTATTGGAGAGGGGCTCACAAAGTGGATCAAATGGAATTTTAGCTAACAGGCATGCCCCGTGACCCAATCCTAGATAAGCAGTTGAAGATAAGTGATAAGATAAGTGAGATAGTACATGTTTGTGTAGAGGGAAGCAGCCCAATCTCATGGGGCCAGTTGTTCAAAAATTGTAATCTGGATCAAAATGATCCAGATTTGGAAATCCCAGGATCAGGTAATCCATCTTACTTTTATGCCAGTTTTTCAAAGCAGCATTGGATTGAATCACCCTGACCCAGATACACAGTTTTCAACATTACCAAATCCAGATTACCAGAGCTCTAAATGGGACAGCATATCACAATGTGGGCTACCAGCAATGTAAAGAACAACAGGTAGAAGAACCAACATGGGGTCACTTTAAGTGTTTATTTTGAGACAAAAAACATAATAAAAATAACAAACATCTATTTCTAATTTCTTTTATGACCACTCACCTGAGTCACAACAAATAACAAATATACATAAACAAATACATTGTGGATATTTTGAAAGAGTCTTAAAAAAAAAAAAAAAAAAAAAAAACCGCTAAATGTCCAATAGTTAACAAAATAAATAATGTTCAGGGTTCTTCATCCGAGTAGGAGAGACCAGCATTTTCAAGCCCTGTTTTTTAGGAGGCGGGTCTGAAGTTTTGCCTTGGTTTGCTGCAGTTTGGCCAGCTTGATTCATTTGTGCTTCTGCTCTTTCAGTTTCTCATTTAAGGAGTAATTCATAGGCATCATTATTATTTGGCAAAGGATGCTTCAAGCCTCTTTTCTGAGGTCCTTTGATCTGGTGGCTCTACCAGTGAGGATCCAGGTTGTTCTTAGGTAATAGGGCTGAGATCCAGAATAATTGTTTGCTCTGCATTAGGAGGAACTGGCTCACTTTCCTCTACAACCGTAGGCTCACAAAAACACCTTGAATCCCATGTAGAGTTTTAGAGTTCTCACCTACAATAATGCCCAGAACCACATCTGTGTATTTCTTCAAGGGTCTGTTGCCTCTGTTTGGGTTTTTTGTTTGTTTGTTTGTTTTTGTTTTTTGCTTCAGCAAGGTCCTTTTGTGGCTCTGGCCCACAGATTCTTAAATTTCACCTGCTCCACAGTCCTCTTCTGGCCAGACCCCATTGCATTCACATTCTGGGTGATTTCCACCCATACGTCTTTATTCCTTTTGTTCATCACCATTCCACCCACCACAGAACTTACTACTATTGAGGCATAATGGCACTTTACACCCTCCAGCAGGACATGGGTTTCTGCAACATTGGAATTAGGTCCTTTTGAGTCCATGGTTCCACCTCATCTATTGGAGTGAGCATAGTATTTATAGGCCTTGGGCATGATTGACTTAACTGATCACAAGCCAAAACACATCAGCTGATGAATGGGCGGGTTTTTGACAGCCATCTTATATTATGCCTTTCTCAGAGGACTTACAGAGAGGCACTGACACGGTAGGTATTGTCCATCTCTACCACCATTTTGGTGGAAGAGGATACCGTCAAAGGGTGTATGTTGAGTGTGCAAAACCACTGGAGCGGTACACCACTGAAGAACTGTACGCTCGTTTTGCCTTGGGAATGCTGATATTAACTACATTCCAGACCTTGTCAGGCCAAAACTTCAACGGAGAACCCAAAGGAGTCACAGTCTGTCTGTGGAAGAACAGATCCTCATTGATCTGTGCTTCTATGCATCTGGGACTTTCTACCAAGTTGTTGGTGAAAATATTGGAGTGGACAAATCAACTGTGAGTGATGTAGTGAATGCTGTGTCAGTTGCATTGGCCAGCCTGGTCAATCAGTTTGTTTCACTTCCAAAGGATGACCAGATTGCCCAGACCAAGCACAAGCTTTTTCTTTTGGGGAATATGCCCAATAATATTGGGGTTACTGACTGCACGCATGTGCATATCCAAGCATCTCATGAGAGGGATTGGGAGTACATCAACTGAAACTTGTGGGCGATGCTGACCTCATCATCACAAACTGCGCCGTGAAGTGGCCTGGTTCTGTTCATGATGCACGTATCTTGAGGGAGAGTGCTTCATACAGAGAGCTCCAAACCAACCAACCAGATGGCATAATATTAGGAGGCATGGCCTATCCACTCCTACCATGGCTGATTACTCCTTTTCTTGCAGCACCCACACCTGCGCAGATACGCTTCAACACTGCTCATTGCAAAACAAGATGTGCAAATGAGCATTTAAATGGAGCTCTGAAGAGACACTTTGCATGTCTTAACTACTTGCGATTGGAACCACAGAGAGCATGCAACATAATACTTGTGTGTATTGTCCTGCACAATATCGCTACCAGGCGCAATGTCCCACTCTGTGCTGATGTTTATGATGTACCTGAGCCTGTTGAAGAACCAGACCAACCTCTGGTATTTTGTCAGGATGAGGGATTGACTGGACGTATAGTTAGGGATGCAATTGTTAAAAATTATTTTTGTCAGGTTCAATTCTGATGATCATTTTGTTGAAATGAATGTAATATACAGTGATGAATGACAGAAATATTGAATATATCATTTGTTTGTTATTCAAATCTGTTTGGAGGTTTATTTCATTGGGACGAGATCATTTTATTTTTACTTTACGAGTACTATAGTAAATGGTAAATGGACTGCATTTATATAGCACTTTTCCATCTGCATCAGACGCTCAAAGCGGTTTACAATTAATGCCTCACATTCACCCCTATGTGAGGGTGCTGCCACATAAGGCGCTCACTACACACCAGGAGCAATAGGGGATTAAAGACCTTGCCCAAGGGCCCTTAGTGATTTTCCAGTCAGGCTGGGATTTGAACTGAGGATCTTCTGGTCTCAAGCCCAATGCCCTAACCACCAGACCATCACCTCCCCTCACCAGACCATCACCTCCCCTAGTGAAAGGCTTAATTGGTAGCCTGTGTCTACTTTATCTACTTCATCACTGTAACAGTTGAACAAATCAAGTGCACAATATAAATAAAAGTATATACACAAATTGATACAAATTGATTATTTGACCAATTTTAAAGTTTTGCTACATTTTCTTCCTGAAATCCACCTTGAAATCCTGCCCCCTGTTGGAATCAGGATAATCCTTTTTTTTTTTTTTTGGATTAAAGTTATCCAGATCCTACTGAAATGTTTTGAACAACACAAAGTGAAGGTTTGATCCAGATTAAAACTAGGATTGGATTATATGATCTAATCCAATTTCAGAATCCTTCTTTCCCTTTTGAACAACCCATTTTCAAGACTTGATGCAATCCAATAACCAAAATCCAATCAGATTACTTTTGAACAACTGGCCCATGGTATTAGATTATGATACCCTTACTCAATGTCATAGATTTTCATGAGGGTATCACAATCTAATAGAACAGTTTAAGTGATGCCATTGCAAATGCCAATGAGACTGCATTGGGGAAGCCATTCAGAATGGGAAATAACAAGTGGTGTGCCGCATGGATCAGTATTTGTATACAACTTATGTCAGACCATTGAATACTGTGTGCAGGTGTAGAACTGCCATTTGGTGAAAGATGTTAAAGTCTTGGAGGGTGTACAAAGGTGAGCCACAAAAATGGTCCCATGTCTAGGCAACCTCAGCTGTGCAGAGTGGTTGAAACACCTTGTGCTGTCCTTACTAGTGAGATATCAAAGGGATGATCTTATCAAGTTATTTAAAATTGTGACAAACAAAGAGGGAATTAAGAAATTTCAGAGGTTGGTACTTAATAGTATTCAAGGCTAGAGAGAGGCTCACGATCAAGTAATTCTGTTTCTCATATAGAATAGTGATTGTCTCCTGAACTCTTGGCAGAGTCAACAGCCAGGTTCAAGGTCCATCTGGAGAAGTACTGGAAAAATTCTGGATATTGCTATCAAACACACCAATAGGCCTTTTTCAGGAATGACCAATTGAAGTGAACTGAACAACTGGTGTTGGACACTAAAAAATGTTTGTGCTACCATTATAGTTGCATAACGTGACAACGACATATGTCATGAGCTACAAATAGAATATACAGTTCATCCAGAAAATATTCACAGTGCTTCACTTTGTCCGCATTTTGTTATTTTACTGCCTTATTCCAAAATGGAATAAATCCATTTTTTCTCCTCAAAATTTTGCTCACAACACCCCATAATGGCAACATGAAAAAAATTATTAAAAATAAAAACCTAAGAAATCACATGTATATAAGTATTAACAACTTTTGCTCAAAATTTCATTTTTGGTACCACATGCCCTGAGAAATAAAATCATAAACATGGGGGAATTTAGCCTGATTTCACCTGCTGCTGATAAATGCTCAGAAACCTTAAACTGTGAGGAATGTGGACTTTGAAGACATCATGGCCCCTCGAGGCCCTCTATTGAAATGAATTAGAAAAAAATGATTTTTTTTACAGTGTGAAACAGGGTTTTTTGGGGGGACTTTGACGGTGAATATTTCAAAATGGTTAAAATGTGTGTTTTAGCAGGATGTAGTCACATGACTAGTGATGTTTATTAGGTGGACAGATTTTCCAAAGATAATATTTTGAGGAGGAAAGTAGGAATTTTTATTTAGTTGTTTAGTTATTTTTGAGTGCCAGTGAGACCAACTGCAGAAGTGAAGGCCAGCACAGCATGAGATTGGCCTTCAAAACATGGATCTAACCACAGACTCTATTCAGTGACTTTCAGACAGGTAACAGCCAGTGCCATGACATTACATCATGACTACGGACCAAGATGGCTGTCAATCTGTTGTGCATTTTTCAGATGCATTCTGGCTGTCAATGTAGAGGAAGTGTCTTATCCAAGGACATAGACAAATACAGGCACATATTGGTAGCCCAACTCTAGCTCCAGTCCATATTCTGATGAAATATGGACTGGGACTGGTGTTGGTGATTCCACTGAGCATCCTTCTAGTTTGAAAATGAATTTATGCCCATTACAAATCAACCTCTGCTTGCAAATTAGGTGTTCTGAATTAAAGTGTCCTTTTAACACTGCAAACTATTTAACTATTAAGTACGAGCAGGACTATGTTTGATCCCTTAAGATCATCGGTGCAATCCCACATTACATCAGCGAGTAGTAATAAACACAGAATGCTGCGGTGATGTCATTGATACAATACAGTTCCAACCACTCAGGTAGAAGGAGGCTGGGGCTTCATGGTAAATGAAGGTGTTATACTTGGTTTTTGAGCTTCTTCTCTCTCATTCTGGTCAAGCCTGCTCCTCAGAGAACTGCGTGTGAACCTACGGATGGTGCCACGAAATGATGAGGCCATTATGGAGCCCTGGGACCAATCGAAACGAGGGTAGATTCGTTTAAGAACTGCCCGGCGAAATAGGATGTACACCCAGGGGTCCAGGATCTGGTTCCACGTGGCAAAGCGAAGCCATAGCAGCAGGTAGTGGATCTGGGCTTGTCTGCTGGACAGCACAGTCTCTGCAATAAACACCTAATGGACAAAACAGAGGGGTAATATGAAAAGGGAGAAGTACAAAGGAAAGCAGCAAAGATGAAAGACAAGTGTGGTTTAGAGAGACAAAAAAGAGTGAGGATTTGGGAGAGGAACAATATACAGTAAATTATAGAAGGAAAAACCATAGATGAGATGAGATAAAAACAGACTCGAATCCAAAAAATTCAAGTAAAATATATACTCAACAAAAATATAAACGCAACACTTTTGGTTTTGCTCCCATTTTGTATGAGATGAACTCAAAGATCTAAAACTTTTTCCACATACACAATATCACCATTTCCCTCAAATATTGTTCACAAACCAGTCTAAATCTGTGATAGTGAGCACTTCTCCTTTGCTGAGATAATCCATCCCACCTCACAGGTGTGCCATACCAAGATGCTGATTAGACACCATGATTAGTGCACAGGTGTGCCTTAGACTGCCCACAATAAAAGGCCACTCTGAAAGGTGCAGTTTTATCACACAGCACAATGCCACAGATGTCACAAGATTTGAGGGAGCGTGCAATTGGCATGCTGACAGCAGGAATGTCAACCAGAGCTGTTGCTCGTGTATTGAATGTTCATGTCTCTACCATAAGCCGTCTCCAAAGGCGTTTCAGAGAATTTGGCAGTACATCCAACCAGCCTCACAACCGCAGACCACGTGTAACCACACCAGCCCAGGACCTCCACATCCAGCATGTTCACCTCCAAGATCGTCTGAGACCAGCCACTCGGACAGCTGCTGAAACAATCGGTTTGCATAACCAAAGAATTTCTGCACAAACTGTCAGAAACCTTCTCAGGGAAGCTCATCTGCATGCTCGTCGTCCTCATCGGGGTCTCGACCTGACTCCAGTTCATCGTCGTGACCGACTTGAGTGGGCAAATGCTCACATTCGCTGGTGTTTGGCATGTTGGAGAGGTGTTCTCTTCACGGATGATGCGAAGGAGATGTGTTGCACTGCATGAGGCAAATGGTGGTCCCACCAGATACTGACTGGTATCCCCCCCAGTAAAACAAAACTGCACCTTTCAGAGTGGCCTTTTATTGTGGGCAGTCTAAGGCACACCTGTGCACTAATCATGGTGTCTAATCAGCATCTTGATATGGCACACCTGTGAGGTGGGATGGATTATCACAGCAAAGGAGAAGTGCTCACTATCACAGATTTCGACTGGTTTGTGAACAATATTTGAGGGAAATGGTGATATTGTGTATGTGGAAAAAGTTTTAGATCTTTGAGTTCATCTCATACAAAATGGGAGCAAAACCAAAAGTGTTGCGTTTATATTTTTGTTGAGTACACAGCAAAAACCTGTTGCATGCAAAAGTTGCATATTAGTTGAGACAAAACGTGCAGTTTTATTTTGTCCAACTTTGTGAGGTTTTTTCTACAAAGGCAGAAATAATCTCATTGTTTAAAATAATTCTCAAAACGGTCTTCTTCCTTCACAGTGCAAATTCCTACGGCAGATAACATAATTCTTAGAAAAGGAACGGAAGAATTAAACAGGCTTATTTTGATTCAGTACACAGTTTTGCTTGTTGTCCAGATTGAATTTTAATGTTCAGCTCATGTGAAAATAGTTTAGTGGATTAAGACTGTAGGACAGTAGTCTGAAACTCACTGTACTTGAGGGCCAATGTTGAGGTTTGGTCCTCCTGTGAGGGCCTCTCAAAAAACTGCACTATCAATGGGAAAAAACAAACAAACAAAAAAACAAAACAAACCTGATTCTGCAAAACTCCAACCATACGTGATCAGCATATTCTCTCTGAATCATCTCTAGAAAAGCACAACATTGGTGCTGTTTCTAGCTGTTGTATTTTTTTCTTCTTTTGTCTGCTTCCATTTACTCAAAGTTACTCCATAGCATCCAATACGAATGCTCGCAAGTTGGCACAAATTTTACACCGGATGGCCTTCCTGATGCAACTCCAGATCCTCTAAAATTCCACACTGAAAGGAACTGCTCATTGGTGGGCTTGAACCAAGGATCTTCATGCTATTAAATAGAAGTGCTAATGACTGTGCTGTCCATTTTCATTTTCCCACCCACTTTATAAAGGAATGTTTTTTAAACAACTGACAAATTGAAAGTTTTTCCTCATTATCCATGCTGTAAAGATTTAACAGTAGTAGGCACAGTTCTGCTAATCCGCTAGCCACTAATTGGCGAAGCTAACATTTTCATTAACGGGTTAGCTTTTCAGCTAACTTTGAAAACCACCAGCGGACCAATTAGTTTCCGCTAAATTTAGTTCCACTAACTTTCAGTCCGCTAACATCTTTTTTGCTGGTAAAGTGAGTAAATTTAACAGTCAAAAACGTTTGTAAACCCTAAAATCATAAGCACACAATCACTGGTAAGAAGATAAGACGTTACGCTGTGGACAAAAAACACTATTTTTATTTATTTATTTTTCGTGCATTGTTTTGTGCTTGTGAATGCAACGGTTTAGAAATATATAATATACGAGGTCTGTTAGAAAAGTATCGGACCTTTTTACTTTTTTCAAAAACCTGATGGATTTGAATCACGTGTGCTTGCATGAGCCAACCTTGAACCTTCGTGCGCATGCGTCAATTTTTTCACACCTGTCGACTGCGTCATTTGCTTGTAAGCAGCCTTTGTGTG
The DNA here is from genome assembly GCF_902500255.1 of Thalassophryne amazonica. NCBI lineage: Eukaryota > Metazoa > Chordata > Actinopteri > Batrachoidiformes > Batrachoididae > Thalassophryne > Thalassophryne amazonica. Next base: position 54,504,927 of record NC_047112.1, read on the forward strand.
AGGACGGGTGTAGTCTCTTGTCGTTTTTTCTTTGCAAGGAAATGGCGGAACGACTGGAGCAGTGCGACTGCATCAAATTTTGCCAGAAACTGGGCGACAGCCAGGTGGAAACCATTCGGATTATTCAGACGGCTTTCGGTGACGATCCTATGGGCATCACACAGATTAAGGAGTGGTACAACCGGTTTAAAAACAGCTGGACAACGGTGGAGAGAGCGCCGCGCTTCGGTCGGCCATCAACATGCTGAAATGACCGGATCATTTCCAAAGTGAATGCTGTGGTAATGTGGGACTGTTGTGTGACTATCCGAGAAATTATGGAAGAGGTGGACATCAGCAGTTTTTCGACACATTTCACTGTGACAGAAGATTTGGCCATGAAAAGAGTTGCAGCAAAATTCATCTGCACGAAGCTGATGGCGCAGCAAAAGCGCCATCGTGTTGAAGTCTCACAGGACATGTTGTGACATGCTCACTTCTTCCACCATTCGGAAGATTCAGATGGCTTTCGGTGGCTTTACAGTCGTGTGACTATCCGAGAAATTGTGGATGAGCTGGGCATGTCACAACATGTCCTGTGAGGCTTCAACACGGTGGTGCTTTTGCTGCGCCATCAGCTTCGTGCCGATGAATTTCGCTGCAACTCTTTTCATGGCCAAATCTTCTGTCACAGTGGAATGTGCCGAAAAAGTTCTGATGTCCACCTCTTCCACAATTTCTTGGATAGTCACACGACGGTCCCACATCACCACAGTGTTCACTTTGGAAATTATCTGGTCATTTCAGCATGTTGATGCCAACCGGAGTGAGGCGCGCTCTCCACCGTTGTGCGGCCGTCTTTAAACCGGTTGTACCGCTCCTTAATCTGTGTGATGCCCATAGGATCATCACCGAAAGCCGTCTGAATAATCTGAATGGTTTCCACCTGGCTGTCGCCCAGTTTCTGGCAAAATTTGATGCAGTCGTGCTGCTCCAGTCGTTCCGCCATTTCCTTGCAAATGTGACCGCAGGACCTTTGTGGCCGGGACGGCGGTGGGCTCGAACCCAGACGGCTCGCACTAAAGACCATTCCTCTACCAGGTCAGCCAAATCCTCTACCAGGTCAGCCAAAGGGGAAATCCCCATTAGCCAAGCTAGCGGGACCATCTTTTCAATCAGGACCCGGGACCTTCATCCCGCTACATACACTCAACAAAAATATAAACGCAACACTTTTGGTTTTGCTCCCATTTTGTATGAGATGAACTCAAACATCTAAAACTTTTTCTACATACACAATATCACCATTTCCCTCAAATATTGTTCACAAACCGGTCTAAATCTGTGATAGTGAGCACTTCTCCTTTGCTGAGATAATCCATCCCACCTCACAGGTGTGTCATATCAAGATGCTGATTAGACACCATGATTAGTGCACAGGTGTGCCGTAGACTGTCCACAATAAAAGGCCACTCTGAAAGGTGCAGTTCTGTTTTATTGGGGGGGGGATACCAGTCAGTATCTGGTGTGACCACCATTTTCCTCATGCAGTGCAACACATCTCCTTCGCATAGAGTTGATCAGGTTGTCAACTGTGCCCTGTGGAATGTTGGTCCACTCCTCTTCAATGGCTGTGCGAAGTTGCTGGATATTGGCAGGAACTGGTACACGCTGTCGTATACGCCGGTCCAGAGCATCCCAAACATGCTCAATGGGTGACATGTCCGGTGAGTATGCCGGCCATGCAAGAACTGGGACATTTTCAGCTTCCAAGAATTGTGTAAAGATACTTGCAACATGGGGCCGTACATTATCCTGCTGCAACATGAGGTGATGTTCTTGGATGGTACAACAATGGGCCTCAGGATCTCGTCACGGTATCTCTGTGCATTCAAAATGCCATCAATAAAATGCACCTGTGTTCTTCGTCCATAACAGACGTCTGCCCATACCATAACCCCACCGCCACCATGGGCCACTCAATCCACAACATTGACATCAGAAAACTGCTCACCCACACGACGCCACACACGCTGTCTGCCATCTGCCCTGAACAGTGTGAACCGGGATTCATCCATGAAGAGAACACCTCTCCAACGTGCCAGCGAATGTGAGCATTTGCCCACTCAAGTCGGTTACAACGACGAACTGGAGTCAGGTCGAGACCCCGATGAGGACGACGAGCATGCAGATGAGCTTCCCTGAGACGGTTTCTGAAAGTTTGTGCAGAAATTCTTTGGTTATGCAAACTGATTGTTTCAGTAGCTGTCTGAGTGGCTGGTCTCAGATGATCTTGGAGGTGAACATGCTGGATGTGGAGGTCCTGGGCTGGTGTGGTTACACGTGGTCTGCGGTTGTGAGGCTGGTTGGATGTACTGGCAAATTCTCTGAAGCGCCTTTGGAGACGGCTTATGGTAGAGAAATGAACATTCAATACACGAGCAACAGCTCTGGTTGACATTCCTGCTGTCAGCATGCTAATTGCATGCTCCCTCAGATCTTGCGACATCTGTGGCATTGTGCTGTGTGATAAAACTGCACCTTTCAGAGTGGCCTTTTATTGTGGGCAGTCTAAGGCACACCTGTGCACTAATCATGGTGTCTAATCAGCATCTTGATATGGCACACCTGTGAGGTGGGATGGATTATCTCAGCAAAGCAGAAGTGCTCACTATCACAGATTTAGACTGGTTTGTGAACAATATTTGAGGGAAATGGTGATATTGTGTATGTGGAAAAAGTTTTAGATCTTTGAGTTCATCTCATACAAAATGGGAGCAAAACCAAAAGTGTTGCGTTTATATTTTTGTTGAGTGTATCTCCCCACCATTTTTGACTTTGTCCCAAAGTCACAGGTGCATTTAAGGATGTTCTGTGACTACCCACATCCTGTTCGTGATGCCAGATTGTGACCGCAGGTGTTGTGTGGGCCGCTGAAGAGGAGGTACTGCTGGCCCACCACCACCAGAGGGCGCCCTGCCTGGAGTGCGGGCTCCAGGCACCAGAGGGCGCTGCCGCCTGATGAGAGCAGCCAGGGTGACAGCTGTCACCCATTACTGGACACAGCTGACTCCACTCAGCACGGAGGTATATCATCAGGACGGCGTCTCCACCTCGATGCCGAGATATCGCCTTGAGATAGAGGTAACATTCTCCGCAGCATATTCTGTGTTAATTGATAAACTTGTTAAACCTTTCAGGACAGCTGACTACCTCAGGCCGAGTGACTAGATAAGTACTCACCTTCCTGCTTTTTTGGGACGAGAGGTGGAGGCAGCTTCTCCCCTCTCCGTGTTACTGGGTGCAGCCGCATCCACACCTGTGTGTTGTTGCTCTCTCTTGCCAGCAGTACCGGATCCGACGAGCGGAGGCAGTGGCCACCTGGGAATTCGGGACTTGGCGGTTCCAGTACTTCCAGGGTTCGGTGGCAGAGGAAATCTGGATGGTTCCGGTTCGACCTGGACGGACGTCTCCTACCTTCGAGCCTGCCCACACGACACCAGCAGAATTCGGCTTAACCCCAAATTGTTGATTGTTGTATTGGTTGTGCTCGTTTCACAATAGTAAAACTTGTTATTTATCTTCTCCATTGTCCGTTCATTTGCGCCCCCTGTTGTGGGTCCGTGTTCCTACACTTTCACAACAGGATATCTCGGCCAGCGTCATGGATCCCGAGGGGCGTCAACCGGCTGTTGAACGGCCAATGGAAGAACAGGGAGCGTCGGCGTCTTCGGGAGGGGTAATCGGTGAGTTGCAGCGGATCCTCACCGCTTTCACCACTCGGATGGATTTAATGACCGAGCAGAACGTTCTCCTAAACCGCAGGGTGGAGGCTCTCGCCGCACAAGTGGAAGCGCGCCCTTCGGGCGCCGCTGCGGCTCTCCCTCCCGAGGACCCTGCGCGTAATAGTGACGTTCCACTGGTCGTTCAACGGCCCCTCCCTCCGTCCCCAGAAGCATACATAAGCCCTCCAGAACCGTACGGAGGCTGTGTGGAGACGTGCGCGGATTTTTTGATGCAGTGTTCGCTCGTCTTCGCACAGCGTCCCGTGATGTACGCGACTGACGCTAGCAAAGTAGCTTATGTAATAAACCTGCTTCGCGGGGAGGCACGCGCTTGGGCTACAGCGTTCTGGGAGCAGAACTCACGGCTCCTTCATACATACGATGGGTTTGTGCGGGAGCTCAGAACGGTGTTCGATCATCCCAATAGAGGAGAGACCGCTTCAACCGCGCTACTGTCAATAAGACAGGGGCGTCGGAGCGCAGCTGCCTATGCAGTCGCCTTCCGCATCGCGGCGGCGAGATCCGGCTGGAATAGCACTGCCCTCCGCGCCGCCTTTGTAAACGGACTGTCACTGGTCCTAAAAGAGCACCTGGTGGCGAAGGACGAACCGCGGGATTTAGATGGGCTCATCGATCTAGTCATACGACTCGACAACCGGCTAGAGGAACGCCGTCGGGAACGAGGCGAAGGGCGTGGCCAGGCACGCGTCGTCCCTCTCCCTTCCGGTTCCGACCGAGCTCCGCCCTCCCCACGCTCCTCTGTTCCTGCGCTCCGTGCGCCTACGGCTCCCCCTGCTGACGAAGCTATGGACACGAGCAGGGCAACATTTAGGGCACCTGGAGCACAAAGGAGGCGGGCCCACGGAGCTTGTTTTGTTTGTGGCTCGATTGAGCATCTGGCAAACGACTGCCCCGAGCAGTTAAACTCCAACGCCCGCCCCTAGAGACTGGGCCAGGGGTGGGCCGAAACATTCACGTGGGACACACCCACATTGCTACACGACTCCCAGTCACGATCCTGTTTGAGGATTCAACCCTGAAGGCCCCAGCACTGGTGGACACGGGCTCCGAGGGGAATCTGCTAGACAGTAGATGGGCGAGGGAGATAGGGCTCCCTCTGGTGGCTCTTACCTCGCCTGTGCAGGTTCGGGCACTAGATGGCTCCCTACTCCCACCAATCACGCATAAGACACCTCCAGTAACTCTGGTGGTGTCAGGTAACCACCGGGAGGTGATCGAGTTCTTTGTGACTCAGGCCACCTCCCGTGTGGTTTTGGGTTTTCCCTGGATGCTAAAACACAATCCCCGGATCGATTGGCCATCCGGGGTAGTGGTTCAGTGGAGCGAAACCTGCCATCGGGAGTGTCTAGGTTCCTCGGTTCCTCCCGGCTCCCAAGCTAAGGAGGAGGTCCGAGTCCCGCCCAATCTGAAGGCGGTGCCGGTGGAGTACCATGACCTCGCTGACGTGTTCAGCAAGGATCTGGCTGTCGCTTCCTCCCCACCGCCCGTATGATTGTGCCATTGATTTGGTTCCAGGCAGTGAGTTCCCGTCCAGTAGGCTGTACAACCTCTCACGGCCGGAGCGTGAATCAATGGAGACCTACATCCGGGACTCATTAGCTGCCGGGTTGATCCGGAATTCCACCTCTCCGATGGGTGCTGGTTTCTTTTTTGTGGGTAAAAAGGATGGCGGGCTTCGTCCATGCATTGATTATAGGGGGTTGAACGAAATCACGGTTCGCAATCGATACCCGTTGCCCTTGTTGGATTCAGTGTTCACCCCCTTGCATGGAGCCAAAATCTTCACCAAGCTTGATCTTAGGAATGCGTATCATTTGGTTCGGATCCGGAAGGGAGACGAATGGAAGACGGCATTTAACACCCCGTTAGGCCATTTTGAGTACCTGGTCATGCCGTTCGGTCTCACTAATGCTCCCGCGACTTTCCAAGCGTTGGTAAACGATGTCTTGCGGGACTTCCTGCACCGGTTCGTCTTCGTGTATCTGGACGATATACTCATCTTTTCCCCGGATCCTGAGACTCATGTCCGGCATGTCCGTCAGGTCCTGCAGCGGTTGTTGGAGAACCGCCTGTTTGTGAAGGGCGAGAAGTGTGAATTCCACCGCACTTCTTTGTCCTTCCTGGGGTTTATCATCTCCTCCAACTCCGTCGCCCCTGATCCGGCCAAGGTTGCGGCGGTGAGAGATTGGCCCCAACCCACAAGCCGTAGGAAGCTGCAACAGTTCCTCGGCTTTGCTAATTTCTACAGGAGGTTCATTAAGGGCCACAGTCAGGTAGTTAGCCCCCTGACAGTCCTGACCTCACCAAAAGTTCCCTTCACCTGGTCGGATCGGTGCGAAGCCGCGTTCAAGGAGTTGAAACGGCGCTTTTCGTCTGCACCAGTTCTGGTGCAGCCCGATCCTAGCCGCCAGTTAGTGGTTGAAGTGGATGCCTCGGACTCAGGGATAGGAGCGGTGCTCTCCCAGAGCGGGAAGACCGATAAGGTCCTTCACCCGTGTGCCTATTTTTCCCGCAGGTTGACCCCCGCTGAACGGAACTATGACGTCGGCAATCGGGAACTCCTTGCTGTGAAAGAGGCCCTCGAAGAGTGGAGACATCTGTTGGAGGGAACAGCCGTGCCATTCACGGTTTTCACTGACCATCGGAACCTGGAGTACATCAGGACCGCCAAGCGGCTGAACCCCAGGCAAGCCCGCTGGTCACTGTTCTTTGGCCGTTTTGACTTCCGGATTACCTACCGTCCCGGGACCAAGAATCAAAGATCGGATGCATTGTCCCGGGTGCACGAAGACAAAGTCAAAACGGAACCGTCGGATCCCCCGGATCCCATCATCCCGGAGTCCGCTATCGTGGCCGCCCTCACCTGGGACGTAGAGAAGACCGTCCGGGAGGCCCTGACCCGTGACCCGGACCCCGGAAACGGACCAAAGAACAGACTATACGTCCCACCAGAAGCTAGGGCTGCAGTCCTGGACTTCTGTCACGGTTCTAAACTCTCCTGTCACCCTGGGGTGCGAAGGACCGTGACAGTCGTCCGGCAACGCTTCTGGTGGGCATCCCTGGAGGCCGACGTCCGGGACTACGTCCAGGCCTGTACCACCTGCGCCAGGGGCAAGGCCGACCACAGAAAGACCTCAGGGCAGCTACAGCCACTGCCCGTGCCTCATCGCCCCTGGTCCCACATCGGCCTGGACTTTGTCATGGGTCTCCCGCCGTCCCAGGGAAACACCGTCGTCTTCACGATAGTGGACCGTTTCTCCAAGGCGGCCCACTTCGTGGCCCTCCCGAAGCTCCCAACGGCCCAGGAGACAGCGGACCTCCTGGTCCACCACGTCGTCCGTCTGCATGGTATACCATCAGACATCGTCTCCGATCGCGGTCCCCAGTTTACCTCACACGTTTGGAGGAGCTTCTGCCGGGAACTGGGGGCCTCGGTCAGCCTTTCGTCCGGGTACCACCCCCAGACCAACGGGCAAGCAGAGCGGGCCAACCAAGAATTGGAGCAGACACTACGCTGTGTGACAGCCGCGCACCCGACGGCCTGGAGTACCCACCTGGCCTGGATCGAGTACGCCCACAACAGCCAAGTGTCATCAGCCACCGGCCTCTCCCCGTTTGAGGTGTGCTTGGGGTATCAGCCCCTCTTGTTTCCGGTGGTCGAGGGAGAGGTCGGTGTGCCCTCGGTCCAGGCCCACCTACGGAAGTGCCGTCGGGTGTGGCGTGCCGCCCGCTCTGCTTTGTTGAAGCCCCGGACGAGGGCGAAGAAACATGCAGACCGGCGGCGGGCCCCGGCCCCCACGTATTGTCCTGGGCAGGAAGTGTGGTTGTCCACCAAGGACATTCCCCTTCAAGTGGACTCCCCCAAGCTCCAAGAACGATACATCGGTCCCTTCAAGATCCTCAAAGTCATCAATCCCGCCGCAGTGAGGCTTCAGCTTCCGGCCTCGCTGCGGATTCACCCAGTGTTTCATGTCTCCTGGATAAAACCCCATCACACCTCACCCCTCTGCACCCCGGGTCCGGCACCACCTCCTGCCCGGATCATCGACGGGGAACCGGCTTGGACCGTGCGCCGGCTCCTCGATGTCCGTCGAATGGGCCGGGGTTTTCAGTACCTGGTGGACTGGGAGGGGTACGGCCCCGAAGAACGCTCCTGGGTGAAGAAGAGCTTGATCCTGGACCCGGCCCTCCTGGCTGACTTCTACCGTCGCCATCTGGACAAGCCCGGTCGTGCGCCAGGAGGCGCCCGTTGAGGGGGGGGTCCTGTTGTGTGGGGCGCTGAAGAGGAGGTACTGCTGGCCCACCACCACCAGAGGGCGCCCTGCCTGGAGTGCGGGCTCCAGGCACCAGAGGGCGCTGCCGCCTGATGAGAGCAGCCAGGGTGACAGCTGTCACCCATTACTGGACACAGCTGACTCCACTCAGCACGGAGGTATATCATCAGGACGGCGTCTCCACCTCGATGCCGAGATATCGCCTTGAGATAGAGGTAACATTCTCTGCAGCATATTCTGTGTTAATTGATAAACTTGTTAAACCTTTCAGGACAGCTGACTACCGCAGGCCGAGTGACTAGATAAGTACTCACCTTCCTGCTTTTTTGGGACGAGAGGTGGAGGCAGCTTCTCCCCTCTCCGTGTTACTGGGTGCAGCCGCATCCACACCTGTGTGTTGTTGCTCTCTCTTGCCAGCAGTACCGGATCCGACGAGCGGAGGCAGTGGCCACCTGGGAATTCGGGACTTGGCGGTTCCAGTACTTCCAGGGTTCGGTGGCAGAGGAAATCTGGATGGTTCCGGTTCGACCTGGACGGACGTCTCCTACCTTCGAGCCTGCCCACACGACACCAGCAGAATTCGGCTTAACCCCAAATTGTTGATTGTTGTATTGGTTGTGCTCGTTTCACAATAGTAAAACTTGTTATTTATCTTCTCCATTGTCCGTTCATTTGCGCCCCCTGTTGTGGGTCCGTGTTCCTACACTTTCACAACAGCAGGACCTTTGTGGCCGGGACGGCGGTGGAATCGAACCCAGATAGCTCGCACTAAAGACCATTCCTCTACCAGGTCAGCCAAAGGGGAAATCCCCATTAGCCAAGCTAGCGGGAACGTCTTTTCAATCAGGACCCGGGACCTTCATCCCGCTACACAAAGAAAAAACGACGAGAGACTACACCCATCCTCACACAAAGGCTGCTTACAAGCAAATGACGCATGCGCATGAAGGTTCAAGGTTGGCTTATGCAAGCACACGTGATTCAAATCCATCAGGTTTTTGAAAAAATAAAAAGGTCTGATACTTTTCTAACAGACCTCATAGAGATAAACTGTGGCTTCTAATACTGCAGTTTACTGCTTTTCATAAAGATGATGACAGTGTTTGGGGTTTTATTTTTTATTTATTTATTTTTTGTGTGTTCATTTTGTGTTTGTAATCGTCTTTGAATTTACCCAGCAGCCCCTGCGGCGCTTAAACTCAAAACCAACTTATCAGTAGCCGACAGTGAACAGAGTAAATACTTAAAGTTAGCAGTTTGCAGTAACTTCTGCTAAATTTTTTAGCAGTTTATCGGTTTAGCATTATAAAAGTTAACTAGTCAGTTAGCAGTTTAAAGGTTATCAAAGCTAACTTTGTGGTTAGCTGTGCTCACCACAGAAGACTTACAAGGATTGACTTTTCCTGTGAATAAAAGTCAACTACCATTTATTTCCCATCATTTACTGGGTGCCACATCTTGTGACTTATTGTTTGTTGCTGTGACGCCACTCTGAACTTCACACGGTTGTATACGCTTCTTTTATTTCTGTATAGCACTCTTCTGGTTATTAATTGTATCTACTCTGAACGTTATTTAACAACAGTCCTGTTGTGAATAGCTAGCAGTTAGCATTTGCTAGCTAGGTCGACCCCTCCCCTCTCCGTTGATACTTTTTATAGCTGTTTCTTTTCTACCCGTTTAATACTTCTGTTCGTTTTTCAGTTGAACTGCTCTGAATTTTAAGTAATTATTTTACTCCTGTGTAAAATCTTAGGAGTGGCTAGCATTTTCGCTAGTGGTTAGCTTGCGTTAGCTATTTCGGACCCCCGTCATAATTTTTTCATTTCATTTTTTTACACTCCTGTTAGTTAATTTACTGTTTAGTGTATTTTATAGCTGCTGCATTTTTACCTGTTTAATACTTCTGTTAGTTTTTTAGTGTAACTGCTGTGAATTTTAATAAATTTAGTTGGGTCTGTGTGAGCCTTAGGAGTGGTTAGCTTATCCATTCTTGGTTAGCTCGTGTTTGCTTGGCTACATTCTTGAATTTCTTAGTGCACAAAGTACACTACTAATTCTACTTTACACCCTCAATAAATCCTGTGTGATGTTAGAAGATAGGGTGGCTCTCTTAGAGAGCCGTGTCAGTAAGTTAGAGCAGCTTCTTAGCGCAGTGGAGTTAGATGTTACGGGCACTCCAGATGAGGTTAGTGTTGGACCGGCTAGCGAGCCCATTAGCATCAGCTTAGAAACGCTGGCTGTGGAGGACAGCTTTCGGACTGTGGCTAGGCGGAGGAAGCCCCATAGGGCTTGTACCCAGTTGTGGCACCCTGATCACACTCGCCAGTGCGAACTGTGAATCGGTTCTCCCCCTTGGATTTGCCAGATGTGAATTCTCTGAGCCCACAAGTGACTTCCACTCCTGTCTCCAGGTCGAAACACCGGACTTTAGTGATAGGGGATTCTATCACCTGCAAAATCAGGTTACAGACGCCGGCTGACGATAAATGTATTCCTGGGGCTCCAGGAATCTCCCAACATTGCATCTCATCTTAGGGTGCTGATGCTGCAGAAGGGAAGACAGACGAAGGAACATGACATGAGATATAGTCACATAATTATTCACGTTGGCACCAATGATATCAGGATGAAGCACTCAGAGGTCACAAAAATGGACATAGAGAGGACTTGTGACCTTGCCAGAAAGATGTGTTGGCATAGATTAATTGTCTCTGTCCCCTCTCCTCCCGGGGTACTGATGAGGCGTTTAGCAGGCTGACATCGTTAAATAGGTGGCTGGTGCAGTTTTGTAGACAGCAAGGCTTTAGCTTTATTGATAACTGGCCTTTGTTCTGGGGCCACTGTGACTTGCTGATGCCGGACGGCCTCCACCCTACTGGGGAAGGCGCCGCCATCTTGTCTGCGAACATACATAGGGCTCTACAGGGAGGGTAACATTAGGAATCTACAGCAGGCCGCGGAGCAGGTGATTAGAGACCCTGCAAGGCTTATGACAAATGTGGGTGTGGAATCCATTAGCTTAGTGGGGAAGTTAGTGCAGAAAATTCACTATGGTGATAGTGCAGTTTATTTGCCAGGGAGGGAATTTCAACAAGTTGAGACTGTGGCCTACTTCCGTAGTCGTGTCCATAAAAATCATAGAGGGATATGCTTTCCAAACTTAATACCCATTACTATATTGGATGATGTTGAAATTGATGAAAGGCCCAGTGCTTGTTCCAGCAATAGCAATGATTTCATGTCTGCTACCTACAACGCGCGTGGAATGTCTTAAACCTAAACCTACTTCTAGGCATCTTATATATGCTACTCTGGAACCACCTCTAAACTGAAACAGTTCAACTGTCAACCCCACTGAGGTCCTTAGACTGGGTCTCACTAACATAAGATCACTGTCCTCAAAATCATTGTTGATCAATGATCTAATTATTGATCATCATTTAGATATGATTGGGCTATGTGAAACCTGGCTTAATCCTACAGCTGTCCTCCCGTTAAATGAGGCCTGCCCACCAGCATATACAATTAGTCACGTCCCTCATGATGCGAAGCAAGGCGGGGGTGTTGCTCTTATTTATAAATCTAGGTTTAGCTTATTAGCTGTTGGGGGTTACAAATATCACTCGTTTGAGCATCTGATTCTCCGCTCTGCTTAGGATATTACACATTGCCATGGTCAGAAGAATAAAAATCAGTCGTATTACTTTGTCACTGTATATAGGCCTCCTGGCCCATATTCTGAATTCTTAGATGAATTTGGGGCATTCATCTGTAACTTGTCAACTAGTATAGATAACACTGTGATCATTGGTGACTTTAACATTCATATAATTAAGCCTTCTGATCCCCTCTGCAAATCATTTATGGAAATTGTGGATGCATTAGGATTTCGGCAATGCATTCAGGATTCGACGCACATTAGTGGAAATACCCTGGATCTGGTTCTCGCACGTGGTATTGCTGTCATGAATACTGACATCATGCCTCTTACATCAGTGGTGTCTGATCACTCACTTATTAAATTTACAGTTTCGCTGCCGTGTTTAGTGGAACAACAACCTTATATATCATTACGGCGATGCATCAACTCCTCAACTAAGACTGAACTTGAAGCTAGACTGCCTGATGTCTTAGCTTCACATATGACAAATACCCAGTCAGTAGACAGACTTGTGGATAGTTTAAACTCAGTGCTCAAAACTACACATGATTGCACCACCTGTGTTAAAACCGCGCTCCCCCAAATCACAGTCACCTTGGTTCAATGATTATCTGCGTGACCTCAAGCATAAAGCAAGACGTTTAGAACAGAAATGGCGTCGTTCAAAATTAGAAGTATTTCACCTTGCGTGGCGTAATGCTATCTTAGACTATAAGCATGCATTATTGGCTACAAAGCGGACTTACTACTCTGATTTGATCAACAAAAACAAGCATAACTCAAAGTTCTTGTTCGACACAGTGGCAACACCTTTGCATGGACAACCACCTGTAGTTCGCTCTCCTTTTACAGCACAAGATTTCCTGGATTACTTTGGGAAGAAAATAGAAGGCATCAGCTTAAACATATCCCGGCATGCCTTAATCCAACCACTACACCCTGCTATTGATGTGGGCGCCACTACTGAGGTATTACCTAGATTTACAGAATTTGACAGTATCTCACTAGGCATGCTGACAAAATTCGTAATGTCAACAAAAAGCACAACCTGTTTATTCGATCCTATACCAACAAAACTGTTTAAGGACCTGTGGCCCACTCTTGGGCTGACTGTCCTGGAAATTATTAACCTGTCTTTAACTTCTGGATCTGTTCCTAAATGTTTCAAATCTGCAGTGATTAAACCATTACTTAAGAAACCTAATCTTGACCCTAGTGTATTGACAAACTATCGGCTGATATCAAATCTATAATTTTTCTCTAAAATTCTGGAAAAAGTGGTGTCACGGCAGCTCGTAGACTATCTTACTGAGAATAATCTCTTTGAGTCACTGCAGTCTGCTTTTAGAAAATATCATTCCACAGAGACGGCTTTCACTAAAGTGGTGAATGATCTTCTGCTTACAATGGATTTGGACACCATTGCGGTTCTGTTGCTGTTATATCTCAGTGCTGCATTTGATACAATGGATCATCATATTCTACTTGATAGGCTGGAAAATCACTTTGGGATTACTGGGAGTGCCCTTGCATGGCTGACGTCATACTTGACCAGTCGTTCTCACTGTGTTTTGTACAGTAACACTATCTCTAACCTTAGTGACATGAAATTTGGGGTTCCTCAGGGGTCTGTCTTAGGCCCCCTGCTTTTCTCCCTTTATATAGCACCCCTTGGGCACATATTGCGGCGTTTTGGGATTATCTTTCACTGCTATGCAGATGATACTCAGTTATACATGCCGATAACTGCTGGAAATCTCATTCACATAAAATCCTTAGAAGATTGCCTTGTAGCAGTGAAGTTGGATGTCTAGCAACTTCCTACTTTTAAACTCTGATAAGACTGAAATGATGGTTCTTGGTCCAGTGAGACATCGGCATCAATTTGACCAGTTAACGCTCAGCCTCGGCTTGTGTGTCATACATCACACTGACAAAGTGAGGACCCTTGGGGCAATTTTTGATCCTTTGTTGTCCTTTGGCCTCCACATTAGAAATATTACTAGGACTGCTTTCTTCCACCTGCGAAATATAGCGAAGATTCGTCCCATCCTGTCTATGGCTGATGCTGAGACCCTGATCCATGTATTGATCTCTTCTAGATTGGACTACTGCAATGTTCCATTTTCTGGTTTACCGCAGTCTAGCATTAGGGGTCTCCAATTGGTTCAAAATGCTGCAGCCAGACTTTTGACACGAAGCACAAAGTTCCACCACATTACACCCATTTTAGCATCCCTTCACTGGCTTCCTGTCCCAGTGAGATCACATTTTAAGGTTCTGCTACTAACCTATAAAATTATTCATGGACTGGCACCTCCCTACCTAGCTGACCTAATTAAACCTTACGTACCGGCCCGGGCTTTACGTTCTCAGGGTACAGGACTACTTTGTGTCCCTAAGGTGAATAAGAAGTCTGCGGGTCACAGAGCTTTCTCTTATCGTGCCCCTGTTCTGTGGAATGATCTCCCTGCATCAATAAAACAGTCAGATTCTGTGGAGACTTTCAAGTCCAGACTTAAGATGCACTTATTTTCCCTTTCATATGGCTAGCATACTGGTACAGTTTTGTTTTACGCTTTTTACTCTTTGAATTCATTTATTAGTAATTGGAGCGGGCCGCGGCCTCAACGTTACCTAAATTTTTGGTCTTTTAATGAAGTTTAGGGCTAGTGGCCAGCGATCACCTTAGTATTTCTCTGTTTTTCTTGTTGTTTACTGCTGGCAAATTATACAGTATTTTTTTGTCTTTCTGATGCCTGATTCTGTTTTTTCTCTCTGTTTAAGGTGCAGCTCCATCCAGAGATGGGAGTTGTATCCGTGTTGGCAATCCTCCTGTCCTGTGCACCAATAGCATTTCTTGTATATTCGTCCATGAATTGTTCTGTGAATTGTTCTGTAATTTATGTTTGTAGCATGGCCCAAGCAGAGGGTCACCCCTTTGAGTCTGATCTGCTTGAGGTTTCTTCCTCAGAGGGAGTTTTTCCTTACCACTGTTGCTCTGGGGGTTGGTAAGGTTAGACCTTACCTGTGTGAAGCGCTTTGAGGCAACTCTGTTTGATTTGGCGCTATATAAATGAAAATAAATTGAAATTGAAATTGAAATGACTGTTTGAGCCAAGGATGGCACGCACGCATGCACGCGCACACACACACACACAGAAGGTGCAATAGATTGAAATGATCATGCTGTTTGTCTTTCGACTACTCCAGATGTTCAGAGTTGCCAGAGTGGATCCAGTGGAGATCTGCAAGGTGTAGACAGAGCAAAATGGCTGCATGTTGAGATGATCATGTTAGTCTGAAGGAAGGAAAGTATGTAATCATGCAATAAAAACACATGACTAAGAATAGAATAAAGTGTTAACAGCAGCAGCAGGAGCAGTGTGAGACGCTGGCCACAGTATGAAGCATGGACATTGTTGCAACGTGGAAGTGGAACTGTCAGTATTGGCAGTCAACCACAGCCCAGATCAGTGGTGAGCAACGATGATATGGGGTGTTACGGTTATAAAGTTTGAATGTTTTTATTTAGCTTTTTTTTTTTACTCGCCTTAGTCGGGACACTTGACACATGATGTATATCCACGGGTCAAATATCTGATTCCAGGTTGCCATTCGAATGTAGAACAAAACAGTGTCTGGTCTTACAGGATCAGCAGTCACAGTGCTCAGCAGAATGTAAATCTGTGCAGGGTGCAGAGAAATGTTTGCTGCAGTGACAAAGTTTAAACCTTCATACAACATGATTATTTAATGTAACGGAATAAAAGGGGTACTTTTTAACGACGGTATGGGTCTCCTGCTCAAGTTGTTTTCTTGAAGGCAGAAGACAATTAAGGGCCTGATTTAATATAAGCAAGTTGTTTTGGCTTCTCCCTTTTTCAGCTTGGGGTCTCCATAGCAGATCCAATATGCATCTGTATGTTGATTTGGCAAAGGTTATACACCCTTTCAAGACACAACTCCACATTACACGGAGAATGAGCATGGGTGGTCTTAAACCAGCAACATTTTGCTCTGGGAACAAGAATATGAACCACTTGACCACCACAACACCCATGAGCCTGTTTTAGTAAGATCCCATATAATGAGTGTTAAATTGCGTGAGCATTCTGAACTTTGGTTCTGTTGGGTTGGAAAACGTTTTTTTGGGTGATTTACAATGAACACTTGCGCACATGACAGTGGGTGGTAACATAATGTAGATAGCAGTATGCAAATTGGGATTTTGCTTGTGTTAATTATTGTAAGTGCAAAGTGAGATTCAATCAGCCACTTGCAGGTATACGTGGCATGCTTCGTCATGCACAAACTCTGCCACATAACTGAGCATGTTCCTGCGAGGCAGCCGCGTGAATGGGCCCCCCCATGTCAACTGCTCTGAGATTGCTGTCCGATGTTTTCAGACCGCACCTTGAAACTTTTCAAATGTGGGTCGATTCATCATTTGGACATCATTCTGCCCCATTCGTGCTATGTGTGACGGGGGTCTTAATGAACACTTCTGGACGTGAGCATATTACGCATGTACTTTACTCACTCCACTGGCTCCAGTTCATTTAAACTTGATTTAAAGATTTTAATACAGTGGTTATTTGCTATAACGCGGTTCACCTTTCATGGCCTCGCAGTTTCGCGGATTTTTTTTTAGTGCAATTTTGCATGCTTCTTCTTTTCTTTTTTTTTGAACAGTGCATTGTGTTCTGCGTCCTTATCAGGCGGGTCGGTCGTAGCACATGTCGGCATCACCGCGATTGCTCTCACTGCCTCCGATGCACTTACCGAGTCTGCGGGCTCGGTAAGTGCACTCACACCGCCCCACTGTCTGCTGTGTAGAGTTGCGGCCAAGCTCTGGCAACAGGTCCAGAGACTACACTCGCTGTTTTGATGCGGAGCGCTCCAGCAGCCCGCAAGGATAGAATTCTTGCTGAAAAATCCGCAGCGCTGCATGGTCTCGGTAACCGCAGCCTCAGAGCTCCATGCCCACTGAGAGAGGTTTGTATCTTTTTAATGACTTGGATTCTTTGCGGGTCCCGCATCCGTCCCGCAACGGTAACACTAGAGGCAGTGAGCGAAGAAAGAGCACGCGCATTGTGTTCTGCGTGTGCCTGTTTATAATCTTCTCGCCCAGAAGAAAGAAGAGCGCCAACAGCTACCCAGAATTGTGTTCTTCAATCGGAAAACGACACCTGCACCGAGGTGTCACTCAGTGGAAAAAGATGCTACAGCGGAGCGACGCCGCGACGAAGAGGCGCGGTCAGAGGAACTGTGAAATACTGGTTAGTCACTATTAATAATTTCTTATGTGTCCAACCTCGTAGGTTGATCGTTAAAATTAAATTCATTAATTCTAAAAGCCATCATAATTATTTATAGGAAAACCTTCTGTTTTTATTTGTCAAACAAATGTTTGGGCCTGAAAACAAGTTTTGATCTTTGGTTTCATTCTATAATACTGGACTTATTTTTCTAATAAGGTTTGAACTTTGAGAGTGTTTACACAGGAGAGAAAAGTGAGAAAATGTTAATGCCTGTTTGAGAAAAGTGTATAAAGTGTGTAGTGAGGGGTTTTACAGCCTTAAAACATCTATAATACTACTTCGCGGATTTTCCCTCATTTATCCCGCGATAAACGAGGGACCACTTTATTTGTTTTTAAAACTATTAATGGCCTTGCATCTTCCTACTGGTCTGAAATTTGAACTCTCTGCACTCACAGTATAGGACATTACAGGCATGTGGTCAACTTTACATAGATGTTCTGAGGTAAAAAACAAACTCCGGGGTGATCGTGCAGTAGCTGAACACAGTGTGTGGAACAAGTTACCTCCTGATTTATGCACTATTTCTGACCCAGTACTTTTTAAAATCAAAGCTCAAGACTTATTTATTTAAACTGGCTTTTAATACCCAGTGGTGCTGTGACATATTTTGTTTTATGTGCCTCTTTATTTTTTGAATTCTTGATCTTTGATTTTACTGTAAAACACTTTGGACACCTTCTGGCTGCTGTAAAGGGCTTTTTTGCTGTAAAGGGCAAATTAATGGTGGTTGATTGAAATGTTGATTGATAAACTGCCAACTCTTTCATATGCTCAACAGTTACAATGGATGATTTTTAAATTCTGTCTTCTGGGATCTCAGTTGCTGAAATGACAGTCTGTCATACGCAATAACTTAACATCCAATTTTCAAACACAAAATAATTAGCCACACACTATCAGCACACACTAAATTTCATTTTGCCATTGTGTGTGCAAACATCACCTGTTTGCATGTTCAACATCCAAAGTTTTATGCACTCAGGTGGACACACCCCAAGCTGCATATACATGAAGGTAAATGTGCTAACTGAACAATACACACTATTTTGTGAAGTGGATAGACACAATCAACAATACTTTTGAGGAGGAGGAGGAGGCTATGGTGTTTATGCACGTTTTTACACCCGCAAACTTTGGTAAATCAGGTCTTTAATGTGATTGGATGATGTTTTGTGTAGTTACACAGAAACAGCTGTTCAGCAGAAGAACTATTTCATGGATTTAAGAGCAGTAAGAGGTTCTGATCCAGTGGACAACCAGCAGGCTTAAAGATAAGCTTGTTAAAAGGGCACATTGCTAAAGAGAAATGAGCCATGTGGAAGGGAAGTGGAGCAAAGGAGCTTCAGATCTTGTGATGCATCTTTATGGTTCAAACATTTGAAGTGGTGCACTGATGAGAACAAGACGAATAAGAGTTGGGTGATGAAACACACATTCCATGGACCTGTTTAGTGGACACTCTTTTTTTTAGTCTCCGAAAAAAAAATTATAATACAACACATTCATTTTTACTCTCATCTTATGAGACTTAGAGAGCTGAGACTTTTTATCGACTTTTGCTCCAATGCATGAAAAATGGGAATGAAAACAAGTGTTGCATTTATAGTTTTGTTGAGTTACAGTACTCCGCCAATGGGTATTTATCTGGATGTTACCATCATTACCTAAATAGTTAACAGAAAAACATGGATTATGATCAATCTTAACAAGAAGAAAGATTTCAATTTGGCTTCAGTACATCTGGAATTGGCAAAACTGCCCAAAGATAGGTGCCCCAAGCTTGTGCATCATATTCAAGAAGACTTGAGGCTGTAATTGCTGCCAAAGGTGCATCAACAAAGTATTGAGCAAAGGGTGTGAACACTTATGTAAACGTGATTGCTTAGTTTTTGTTTTTTTTTTTTAATTAAAAAAAAAACTTTTTTCATGTTGTGATTATGGGGTGTTGTGAGTAGAATTTTGAGTGAAAAAATGTATATACTCTATTTTAGAATAATGCTGTGACACAACAAAATGTGGAAAAAGTGAAGTGCTGTGAATCCTTTCCAGATGCACTGTAAAAGAAATATGTAGGGAGCCATTAAAAAACATCAGCAGAGCCTAAGAGATATCCAACTTTTGTCTGAAGGCGGAGATGGCCAACTTCCCCATGTCTTATCGCCACACAACACGCATACTCTCAAACCACAGTGACACACACTGAAAACACAATGAAACAAGGCTAGTCAAACTTTATATGGATAAAATTGGTTCATTAAAGTTTCACAACAACCTCTGAATGTTCTGTCTATATTGCAGTTGACTCATAATGAGCCACATAAAAGTACTTCAGATAAGAACAGAAGAGTGTCCCAGATCAAAGTCTTTACAAATGCATTACTTATCCCCCAAATATGCTTTAACTAATGTAAACAGATGTCAGCAAGTCACCAATTTCCCACAAATAAGCTATAAATCTGCTTTTGCATAAATGATGACTTAACAAATATGTTTAAATGATATTATACCCATAAATCATGTATTTGTTGAGCATATGTGGCTCAGTGATAAATGATTATAGTGACATTTCCACAAATAATGTCCAAGGTTTCTGGTGTTATGAACAATCAGTGTCTCTCTTCACTTGCTGGCAACAACGGGTAAACTCTATGAAGCTTCTGGGAAGAGTAGATTTGGGAGTCAATTGAGGTCACCTCAATTATAGATTTACGCAAAAGTTAAGAGATCTTTTCTGTTGTGAAAGTGTAGTGACACGGACCCACAACAGGGGGCGCAAATGAACGGTCAATAGATGAGCCAAAAAGTAACAATTTAATGTTGTGAAGGTGCACAACGAAATACACAGACAATCTCAGAATATGATTACAGTCAATCCACAAAGGTGGCGTGTGGGCAGGCTCGAGGATAGAAGACGTTTGTCCTGAGAAGAGCCGGAATCACACGATTTCCACCGCCACCGAACCTGGTGAATACTGGAGCTGCCAAGTCCCGAATTCCCAGGTGATCACCGTCCCCGACTGTCGGATCTGGTACTGCTGGCGAGAACAAAGACAGTCAAGTGTGGGTGTGTGTACACCCTGTAACAACAACGGTGGGAATGTCACCTCCACCTCTAACACACACTCGTGCAGCGTCTGTTTAACCACTTATCTGACAGACGTAGGACGAAACAGTCGCGACCCACGCCGGTCC
This sequence comes from Thalassophryne amazonica, assembly GCF_902500255.1. Lineage (NCBI taxonomy): Eukaryota > Metazoa > Chordata > Actinopteri > Batrachoidiformes > Batrachoididae > Thalassophryne > Thalassophryne amazonica. The sequence continues at coordinate 54,525,169 of NC_047112.1, forward strand.
TCTGGTTGACAGCTGCAAAACAATAGCTCCTGAAATCACAGAATACTGGCAGAGAAGATTACCTCCAAAGAAGTACGATATCTCGGCGATGAGGTGGAGATGACGCCTGGGTTTTATGGAGTGAGATGATGAAGAATGAGTGACAGCTGTCAGGAATTAATGAGTGACAGCTGTCACTCCCGGCTGTGTCCGTGGCGGCAGCGCCCTCTCGTGCCTGAAGCCCGCACTTCAGGCAGGGCGCCCTCTGGTGGTGGGCCAGCAGTACCTCCTCTTCTGGCGGCCCACACAACATTTTCAGAAGGTCTACTAAAAAACCGTGAAATTACAGTGTTTCCGTTTAGTGATGGAATGCAACTGTTGGCTTCTTGTGAGGCTCTCAAGAGAACTGTAATTTAATTTAAGAATTTCAAGTCCTGCTAAATACTGTCATTTTATTTTCTTAAAAAAAATTAATATTGCCATAACTTCATCTGTAATATTGTTTAAGAAGCTCTCAGTCTCTTACTCCTTCCACATGTGCCATGTCATGTACTTAAGAATGTGATATGACTCTTTCTGTACGTTATGTGACCTGTAATAATGGAAAAAGTGTTTCCATTGCAGTTTTAAAATATAAGACTTTTTTGAGTCACCTGAAAATCCACCTCATGCAAGGTCTGCTTCCGCGTACCTCACGGCAGCCGGTGACGTCACGTGGATCAGCTGCTTCAACGACGCTGGCTGTGTTGTTACTAGCACGCTCCATGTCATTATCGTCTGCTGTCGTCTCAGCCTCTGTAGGCTCAGCCGCCAATGCATCCTCGGCAGCCACAGGAAAAGCTTCTACACGCCCTGCTTCTTCACCAGCCACAGCACCTGGGGATGCGGTCCACATGCACATGCGGCCGAACAGTCCTGCCATCCCAGAGCCTCTCCAGCATTCCTCTCTAAGATGACCACTGAGAACTCTCACTGTGGGACGGTTAATGACTTTTCATTTTTCATCTGGTTAATGCTGATCTATTTTCTTGCCTGTCAATCTGATATTAATTACTTAAAAGCATCACATCTAAATTTGAAATGGTTCTTTTATGCAGCACTTGAACATCTGTTAAAAACGTCACATCTGAAACTGAGATGGTTTTCCTGCAAATTTGTTGGAAATATGCTAAAATTGCCACATCGAATTCTGAAGTGTGTTTCATGCAAGCTACTTTTGAAATTATCTGTCATATGTATGTTTAATGCTGGGCTGCAGTCTTATGTCATTCTCCGGTTCCTCCCCCGAGAACGTTTGTCATTTTGGGGAATATAACTCCACTCACGCAGGTGCTGAGTCCTTTCATTGCTCCTCGAATTGCATTCCCTGTTCTGATCACATTTTGACTGTATCTGGGGGAATCAGCTGTTTTTTGTATGTTTTGAAGGAATGGATTTTCAGGAGTTGCTCATTTTCAAGTGAGATTTCTTTTCGTTGGCTGTATACCATGTCATGCAATTGGGTGTGGCACTTCTCCAGTTTTTGTATTGTACAAATGTACACCTCCCATATGCTCCATATTGCTTCTCACCTTGGCGCTGTAGTTAAAGTGTGTGTAAATCTCTGTTGAGTCCATACTCTTTTGATTGGCTTGAAATCTGGAATTGGAAGTTTACTCTCTTACTGGGTTTATGGATTAGCCTGGGCTTTACTTTTTCCTGCTTCATTGTTTTACCCATTTGGGGAGTATCCCCTTTAAGCGACTGGTTCCCTTTTTAGGTGGTCCCAAATGTTTTGACCGTAAATCTATTTTCATAAGTGCTGCTGACTCTGCTCCTAAGCCCAATGCCCCCCATAGTCAGGTACCTGATTCTGTTATGCTCTGTGATAAGCCTCATGGTCACCCTCCTGACCTAGCTGTAAGCTGGACCATAAACATGTTCCTGCAACAGGTTCCATTCAGGGTCCTTCCTCCTGTTACTCCTTGGCATCCTGTTCGCCACCCGTGGCTCTCTGTTCCTAGGTTCGGTCTCGAGGTCAGTCACCCTTTGGGTCTCCGGCTGTATAAGCCTTTTTTGTGGTCCTCGGGTCTCTGTGTGCCCTCCGCCCTGTTTTTGCCCCCACCGCCCACACAGTGTCGGCATGTCCTTTGTGCGGCCACCAGGAGACGGCCACGTGAGGAGTGGTACTGTCACAATTTCGGCCGGATCTGGGCTTTAATTTGAGTTTTCCCCTCTTTCTTTTTCCCCCTTCACATGCCCAGCCTTGATTTTCTAGTTATTTTATTTTCATCATGTGGTTATTCTCTGTTTTTATCATTTAGTTATCATTTGCCTTTCGTTGTCCCATTGCGTATACAACCCCAATTCCAATGAAGTTGGGACGTTGTGTGAAATGTAAATAAAAACAGAATACAATGATTTGCAATCCTCTTCAACCTATATTCAATTGAATACACCACAAAGACAAGATATTTAATGTTCATCCTAATAAACTTTCTTGTTTTGTGCAAATATTTGCTTAATTTGAAATGGATGCCTGCAAGATGTTTCAAAAAAGCTGGGACAGTTGTATGTTTACCACTGTGTTACATCACCTTTCCTTCTAACAACACTCAATAAGTGTTTGGGAACTGAGGACACTAATTGTGAGTGTCATGATTGGGTATATAAAAGGGGCATCCCCAAAAGTCTTAGCCATTAACAAGCAGAGATGGGGCAGGGATCACCACTTTGTTAACAACTGCATGAAAAAATAGTCCAACAGTTTAAGAACAATGCTTCTCAATGTTCAATTGCAAGGAATTTAGGGATTCCATCATCTACAGTCCATAATATAATCAGAGATTCTGGAGAACTTTCTACACATACGCGGCAAGGCCGAAAGCCAACTTTGAATGCCTGTGACCTTTGATCCCTCAGGTGGCACTGCATTAAAAACTGGCATCATTGTGTAAACCTCCCACTGTCCCAGCTTTTTTTGAAACACGTTCCAGGCATCCATTTCAAAATGAGCACATATTTGCACAAAAACAATAATGTTTATCAGTTTGAACATTAAATACCTTGTCTTTGTGGTGTATTCAATTGAATGTAGGTTGAAGAGGATTTGCAAATCATTCAAGTCTGTTTTTATTTACAGTTTACACAACATCCCAACTTCATTGGAATTGGGGTTGTATGATCTTTTGTGCTTAAATAACAGGTTTTGTTTATCAATTAGTCTCTGTCTTATTTTCTGGTCTGTTTAGTCATTTTGTTTTCTTAGTCAGTTCCTGTTCACTTTGGTCTTAGTGTTTATTCTCTCACTATTTTCTTATCAGTTCTCATGTTGTTTCGTCTAGTTGTTATACTCATGTCTGATTTTAGTTCCTGTTCATAGTAATATTATATTCAGTTGTAGCTCTGTTCATTGTTCCCTGTTATTCCTCACACACAGTTAATTATGTTCACTCCATGCCCTGCGCCTGCCATTATGTTTTTTCATCACTTTGATTCAGTCTGTTTTGTTTGCATTCACTCACGCTCTTTGCACCTGTTCATGCATCTTTATGTCTTACCTCACTCCACCTTGTGTTGTCCTTCCTCACTATCTTACAACATGCTTTATCTTGGTCCACTAGCCACACCCCCTTTCTAGATTCCTCCACACGTGCACCTTGTTAGCACCACCTGTCCCTCATTTCATACCAATTAGTCCACCATCATTTAAACCCTCACAGTCTCACAATCCCTTGCCAGTTTGTTGTCGCTTCTTGCACACATTCCAGCCTTTTGTTCTCAGTCCTGTTTCTGTCTAGCCGTGTACCATTTATTGGTCTGTTCTCTTGCATGGCGCAAGGCAACGCCGTGATGAAGCCTCATGGGACATGTTCTGGCATGTACAGGCACATCCACAATTTCTCGGATAATCACTCGATGGAAAAACCACTGACAACTGTCTGAACGTCATCTCAAAGCCGTCCTGTGAGACCAAAACAGAGGTGTTCCTTTGTCTCGCTCCATCAGAAAATCGGTCGTGACGCGCGAAGCTTCCGCTCGGCTTTTCATGACAAAATCTCTTGTTAAAAGTGAAATCTGCTGGAAAATGGCTGATGTTCAGCTCTTGTGATAACCAGAGAAAGTGCACACGACGGTCTCAGATCCACAGAGCCATCCGTTTAGAAATGATCCGGTGGTTTGTGGCTCTCTATGGCGGCACGGAGCGCGGCGCACCGAGCATCCTTAAAGCCGTCCTTAAAGCTGTATTAACAGTCCTTATTCTCTGTGAAGCCCGTAAAATTTTCACCGAAAGCCAGATAAATTTTTCGAATGGTTTCCAGCTGCCAGTCTCTGTTTCTGAAAAAATTCTGATGGAAAAAAAGCCCAAATCATTCCGCCATTTCCTGACAATGAAAATCCGCCGAGGGGCTGGACCACTCCTCACTCAAAGCCTGCTCACAGGCGAATGACGCAACCGACAGGCGTGGAAAAACTCACGCATGCGCACGAGGGTTGAAGCTTGTCTGACGCAATCACACATGATTCAAGTCCATATAGTTTTTGAAAAAATAAAAAGGTTGGTTTCTTTTCTAATAGACCTCGTATTGTAAAGACGGGTCAGCAGAAAATTCCCCTCCTTCGCAAACTGAATTCCTTGTCAGTCCAATCATTCTGTCATTTTGAATCAAGCATTTATTGAGAATCTTCTGACTTTCTCTTTTATATGCTGGTGCTTGACATTAAAAGACAGAAACAGTTTACAATATTGTTAAGATCTGTTTAAAGACTACTGGGATAAATGGTGTATGAGCATTTTGTGTCTTTTCCTACAGCCACAAAGAAGCATGCTATACCTGGGTGTAGCAAACAAATATGTTAGGTTAAGTCAAATGCAACTCCAAACTCAATATTTCACTACTTCTGACAGCTACCAAGCCACAGAAATTCAGTTCGAATGCACAGTTTAATGACTGAATGGTATTTTTTTTTCTGGATTTTTATTAACAAAACTGTGAGTTTTTACCTTGCCAGTACTGATTGCTGTCTTTAGTGAAATTTTGTCATCTTACTCATTCTTTGTAGTAGGAATTTTACTCTGATAGGTAACACAGCATTTAACATGCATAGTTTCATTGTGGCTTTATAATTTTGTAAATAAAATAGTGAGGCAGACATGGATACGTCGAGCAGTGTTGGCTTTTTAAAAATGTGTAACTCACCAGCAGGGGGCACCAGCAGATGGAGGCGATGACCATAATCAGAATGAGCTGCACCATCATTTCCACCTCATAGTCACGGCGACGCTGTGTCCTGTCCTGACCGCAGCACACCTTGATCAGCGTCACGACACTCACAGTGTTCAGCACAAAAGATGCAGTAATGGACAGCAAACCAATCAATGAGAAGATCAACGAGAAGACCAAGTCACTTCCCAGTGAGCTGATGTTGAAAAAACACCAGGACCCTGGCATCTGAATGTGGTAGCTGCCCACATTTAATAAGGGCAGCAAAGCTATGCAGCCAGCAAACAGCCACACAGTCATCACCATAGAGACTGCCCGGGTCTTGGGCATGCTGAAGGAGCGTGCAAAAGGACAGTTGATGCCAATGAAGCGCTCCACTGCCATGCCAGCACCAAGCAGCAGAGGGCACAGTCCGTAAAACACCATGGACATGCCCATGAAGTTGCAGAAGTGGCACTTTGGGTCTATATGACGCCAGTTAAATTGTGTAACATGAAAGGAGACCACAATCAAGCCTGTCACCAGGAGACCCATGAAGTCTGTGACCACCAGGCCACAGAGGAAGATTAGGAAGGAGGAGCGAGAGCGGCTATGTGTCTGACGGAAGGATTTGATGAGAACCACAAAGGCTATGAGGTTGGAGCTGAGGCCCAAAACGCTGAAGACCGATGAGAAGTAGGCCGAGGCGATGGTGTGGTTGTACCTGAATGGGGGGCTGTTGATGGAGTAGCAGAGCGGTGTGGTGTCGTTAGCGAGTACTGCCATGGAGGCGTTCATGGTGACCAACTGGTGCAAGGTTTCTGCTTCGCCACGCTCAGACAAGAGAAGACAACATTTTGCTCTTCCACCTTAGAATAAAAAAAGAGAGGCACATTTTAAGTCTTTCTTAATAAATTTAGATTTTGTTGTCAAGCAATACAAGGGTGATTCTTTAACTACGGGCACTATTGGCCTTTTAAATGTAATTTCCACCACACCATTGCCTTACAATATAAAGCGCCTTGGGGCAACTGTTTGTTGTGATTTGGCGCTATATACACGTGCTTTGATGTCACTGTTTATCTCCATAGAAACTACCCAAACAATCTTTCATAGAAACTGTTTAAAGGGACATTACAGTGTTGTGGTGTAAATTACGGCAATAGTGTGGGACAACTACATTTTGTTTAAAAAAATCACAACAGTTGTATGACATTGAATACCCCAATTATGTTTTGATTATTTTACTGATATTTTATTCAGCGATATTTTAAAACATTAGAAAAAACGTTTCTTTACCATTCATTTTTATCATCGAAGATCAAAAGTCTGGGTGTGGGACAAGCACAAAACGGCAATATTTGCATATAATGATGCTGAAAAAGGTGAAAAAGTCATCATAGACTACTAGAACAAATTTCTTAACACACTTTCATTGTAAAGATAACTATAAAAGTGTGAAATTTCCCCTTTTTCTGTTTTTCATACAATATGATCAAAGGACATAATAAGTGCCCGTAGTCCACAAATAACTCTAATTATTTAAAGAATGACTGATTCAGACAGCTAGCTAGATAGACAGATAGCTAGATTTTTTTTTTTTTAACTTTCAAACATTCTTATTTCTATTCCTTGGTCTTTTTGTTGAAGTCATGAAACAACACCACCAAATGGTTTCCGTGGGCACTGGGCAGGTAGGTAGCATAATGTCTGGCCAACCTGGTCTCACGGTAAGTCGTGATTCAGCCGCACGAAATATACATTAATCTATTGGTTCATGATATTGTGACTTAAAATGCCTCATTTTCGTCACAGCAGCACAGATTCATTCTAATTCATTCCGTGATGGCTGCACGAAATGAAAAGTGAAACTGGGGTCAGGGGTGGTTATGGTTAGGGTGGGGGGGAAAAGTAGATTAGGTTATGGTTAAGGTTAGGGTCGGGGGTAGGAGTAGGGTTAGGAATAGTGAGTTAAAAAAAAAAAAAACCCCGTCACGAAAATTTGACTAATTTCGTCACGGGAGCATAAAAAAAAAAAAAAACCCCGTGAGACTGGGCTGTGTCTGGCACATGATGACAAACACAACAGCGTAAAAAAAAAACCTTTTTAGAACTCAGTTTTGCACAATGCTACCTAAAAATTGTTTTATCATGGAAATTTTTTTTTTTAAAGTTAGTAGTCACAGATTTGACTTCTTTATATGTTTTTATGTGTTACATATTTAGCAGTTCTTCAAATTTCAAATGTTTTAGACACATTACATGTGTCGACTGTTTAATTTTCTCACTTCAAACATCCCTCACTCCCAAACATTCTTTCAGTTGATGGGATAAGAAAAGTGTCCAAAATATCAATGTAAACTTTTGCATTTATTGATGATGTAATGACAGCCATCTCCCCAGTGCCTTTACCTGACATGCAGCCCCATATCATCAATGACTGTGGAAATTTACATGTTCTCTTCAGGCAGTCATCTTTATAAATCTCATTGGAACAGCACCAAACAAAAGTTCCAGCATCATCACCTTGCCCAATGCAGATTCGAGATTCATCGCTGAATATGACTTTCATCCAATCATCCACAGTCCACGATTGCTTTTCCTTAGCCCATTGTAACCTTGTTTTTTTGTGTTTAGGTGTTAATGATGGCTTTCGTTTAGCTTTTCTGTATGTCAATCCCATTTCCTTTAGGTGGTTTCTTACAGTTCGGTCACAGACGTTGACTCCAGTTTCCTCCCATTCGTTCCTCATTTGTTTTGTTGTGCATTTTCGATTTTTGAGACATATTGCTTTAAGTTTTCTGTCTTGACGCTTTGATGTCTTACTTGGTCTACCAGTATGTTTGCCTTTAACAACCTTCCCATGTTGTTTGTATTTGGTCCACATTTTAGACACAGCTGGCAGTGAACAACCAACATCTTTTGCAACATTGCGTGATGATTTACCCTCTTTTAAGAGTTTGATAATCCTCTCCTTTGTTTCAATTGACATCTCTCATGTTGGAGCCATGATTCAGTCAGTCCACTTGGTGCAACAGCTCTCCAAGGTGTGATCACTGCTTTTTAGATGCAGACTAACGAGCAGATCTGATTTGATGCAGGTGTTAGTTTTGGGGATGAAAATTTACAGGGTGATTCCATAATTTATTCCTCAGAACTGAGTGAGTCCATATTTTTTTGCCTCTGCTTGGTCTAAAAAAGTAACCGTTACTGACTGCCACAATTATTTTTCCTGATTTCTTATAGTGTTTCTTAAAGCCAGAAAGTTGCCATTTGAAATGACTTTAGTTTTGTGTCATGTCTGTGATCTGCTTTTTTCTACAAAATTAAACAACTGAATGAACATCCTCCGAGGCTGGTGATTCCATAATTTTTGCCAGGGGTTGTATTAGGCCATGGAAGACTTCATTAAATTTTGGAGGTGATCCTGATTGACAGACATCAGAAATCTCTGATTGCTCTTGTTTTAAAGTGCTACTGCTGTGGTGAGCTATGCGTGTTTTTCCTGCCTGTGTCTGTATACATATATTATGGCATATGAATCCCATTTGGCTCATACCATTATCAATACATAAAGATTTATATATTGCAGCAGACCTGATTTTTTTCCATCCCATGTAATTATAGGGGGGTAACACAAAAAACATACAACAAAGACAGAAACCGTAACAAAAACAGAAGGAGGTGATCATAATGATTTCAAGAGAGAAGTATGCAGAGTTTATCATGATTCAAAAACTACTGTATCTAGAGTAAATGTGAAGTGAATGAATGTTAAGAATTGTATCAGCCCCACACTGCTCCCGACCCGCAGACAGGACCCCACGGCTCCACAGGGACAGGCGGCCTGAAGGTTAGTTATATTTTTGTTACCAGTCTCAGCTCTCTCTGAAAAAGAAACCGGAGACTTGACTTTTATAAATTCTTTCACAATTTACAACCCCAAATAAGACAAAGTTGGGACTGTATGGAAAATACAAATTCAAACGACGTACGTTGACTTTGACGTCTGAACCCAAGATATTTCATGTTTGGTGTGGTCAACTTCATTTCATTCGTTAATACACACCCATTCCTGCATTCCAGGCCTGCAACACATTCCAAAGAAAGAAAGAAAATCAAGTTGGGATGTGTGCAATTTAGGGCTAGTACTGAGGTAAATAATAATTTAAAATATAACACAATGCTAAAATACCCTTGGCTGTATGAGCATTGTCTTCATAATTTGCAGGTGTTTAGTTGGTATCCCAGCGCAAACTAAATATATAAAATTATACATTTATTGTTATTTACATTAATTAATAGGATCCTAATGTCTTATTTACATTTTGTACATATTCAGTCAAGCCCCTCTATTGAAGCCCCCTGTCAACCCCCCAAAACAAAATGGATTTGATTCATAGCATAAAAATAGGAAACAGAATGTGACCTTTTGACCTCTTAAAATAGATCAAGGTTAGCCATCTTTGAACTTGTCCAAGGTCTCTGTCCCAAGAATTTTCCTTGTGAATTTGAAGAACCTGGCAGTAATAGGACTGGACTTATGCTGAGCACAGACAGACAGTTAGACGGATGGATGGATGCCAAGCCTTCGCAGTACCCAATGGCCATATTTTGATGGCCTCGGGTAAAAATTAAATGATGCTACTTCAAAGTGGTGATTGTAATGATGATTTGGTACAAAAGCAGTATCTACAAAAGGCTGAGTCTTTGAGGTGCAAAGATAGCCAAAGGAGCTCTAGTTTGTCAACAGATGTATGAGAAAATTATTGAAATGTTTTAAAACAATGCTTTTCAAAGAAAGATTGGAAGGGATTTGGATTCACAAATGTCCCTTTTAACTTTGCTGTAAAGAAGCCTTCTGGTTAGCCTTGTCTAGAAGAGGCATTGACTTCTCTGGGCTCTGAGGCGTCTGTGTTTGACCATCACACAGTGGAAATGTGTATTGTGGGAAGAGTGAATGCACAATTCTGCAGTTTGGAAGTCCAGCGGAGCAGTCAAGTGTGTAGAAAGAGTAAAGCAGTGGACTGAGCACACATCTTTGAGGGGCACTGTTACTGATGTTCAGAGATGAAGACTGGTGTTTATCCAGTCTAACATTCTATATGTGGTTTGTTAACAATCCAGTACCCAGTTACAAAGTGAGGTACTGAGGTTTATGCCTTGTAGTTTTGTGATGAGTTTGCTTGACAGGATGGTATTAAATGTACAACTATAGTCAATGAAGGGCATACAGGCATACATATGTTCTTACGTTCCAGGTGTCATACAGTAAAGTGCAATTTATTCTAATTTACCAAACATGAGATGCAGACAAATGAGAAATTACACATGAAATTAAAGTTAAGTTTGCATCCTTACAAATTTCCAATAAAAATGAACACAATTCACTAAACATTTTCCTATATAGTCCCAGAGGCCCATTGGTACAGTTACTTATCCTCAGATTCTATGACGTGAAGCAGATGGCAGTCTACGGTTACCCCTGGATGGGACGCCAATCTGACAACTTCCTTCTCCAGGCAAGAATGGCACACATTTACAGATAGATGAACTGAAACAAAACAGCGTGCCATCCTACCAGACAACATGACAGTCCGTTGCCTGATCGCAAAATGTGATCCCAACACGTGATTGCAACATCCAGATAGTCCGTCCGTCATGTGGAGCATTAACTGACAGCCATGACACACGTGTACCTCAGTGGGGCCAGCTCATGGGCCCCACAACCTGGAGAGGGGAAAGCGTGAGCTCATTGATGTTATCGCTGACTGCTGGACAGCTGATATCCTGGAGGCTGAGGGAGTGTAAAATAGGAAACAAAGGTGTAAAATAGGAAACAGAAAAGACAGAGAGAGAGTGGGGGGGGGGGGGGGGGGGCGCCGCTGTGTGATGCTTTGATAACAGAATCTGCTTTACCTGTCCTCTGGATTACGTCTTTGCTCCACTATATGGACTGAATGCATGTGGACCACGGTCCCACGATCATGTGTTGACTGTCTGTGATGCATCGCGGATGATGTGATGTCTGTGTTAATATGATCACATCCATTACAGTTATGTGTTTGTCAGGGGACCCTGGTTGACATGCAATCACATCATGGGTTGGATGTTATTCGAAATCTAGCAGGGAGACAGCGTTTCATGCTGTGCCACACCCCTGTAAATATCTGATTTATGGGGGGAGGAAGAGAGAGAGAGGGAGGATGCATGTGCAATGGGGGGGGGGGGGGGGCATCCAACCCTGGTACTGACATGTAATGTGGGACACAGCAGGTCTTCCCACAAGTGGACCACAGGGCTCATCCTGTGAGTGAAGAATTTCAATACTGATGTGTACACATGGCATGAAAGATAACGCTGTATATGTGAAAAATTCGATGCAGACACTGACAAGGTCAGAAAAAGCCAGAAACACATGCACAAGAATTTTCCTTTCAAGTTTTTCGCTTTCATATGTTTGTTGCAAACTATGCAGTCCATCTGTATTATTGCTCATTCCAACAACTCTCTATATGACGCCCTGTTACTGCGGCGGTTCCACCCATCAGCCTGTTTGGCTATGTTTTTGAGTTTGTTTATTATTGGGGTTTTTCATCAGTCTTTGTTTTCTATTTTTTTGCTGTGTGTGTGTGTCCTGTCAGTGTCACGCATGTGGGTGTGTTATCATAGTGTTGGCGTCCATAGTGTGCACCTATGAACATGTGTGTGGATGTGCTGTCGCCTCCAGTGTGTGGATCTGTGTGTGTGTTTCTGTCATTTGACTCCCTGCGTCATGCGTGTGTGTGTGTGTGCTTGTGCAATCTCCGTTTCCCTGCACCGGGTTTATGGTTGTTGTGTTGGTCCTCCCCCTCCCCCTGCTGTGTCATGTTTGTCTCCACCCCGTGCATGTAGTTTATTATGTCTGTCTGTCCCGGTTTCTGATTCTGTGTCTTTGGTTTGGAATTATTCTTTATGTTTGTCACGTTATTTCTTGGTATTCAGTGTTTTGGTCTTTATTTTTGTATGGATTATCATTTAGGTTTGATCTGTCATGGATTAGTCCCTAAAGAAGGCAGGTTTGGACCCCAAATGCAGGTAGCCAAAAGACACAAGAGATGATGGCAAATATACAGTTATTTATTGAACTCCAGAATAATAGTGAACATCAAATCCAAGAAACATCCAAAAACTCGAAAAAACAGGACAGACTCCAAAAGACAAAAATCTTCACCAAAAATCTCAAACCCAATGTGACTGAGATCAAAAAGCAAACTGGAGGATAATAAGCAAGTCAAGACTTCTGTCAAAAAGGGAGACAGTGAGGATGAAGATACTCTTTAAAGCTATTGAGAAGCTGTTGAGCGAAAATACTAATGTTTACATTTAAAATTAATTAAAAATATAAACTGATTTAAAATGCAAACACAAGAGGTGCATCTCATGCAGCCAGTGGAGCGCTATGGTTCCACATGGATTTTGAGTCAACTGATCACATGACCTGAAAGCTATTGAGCTGAAATGCTAATATTTACACTTAAAATTCATTAAAAATATGAACAGATTTAAGATGTAAAAACAAGAGGTGTATCTCATGCAGCCAGTGGAGCACAATGATTCCACATGGATTTTGAGTCAAATGAGTCAATTTGAGTCAATTGGCTTTTGAGTCAATAGCTTCCAAGTCATGTGCTAACCCTAACCTCTTGTTTTTACATTTTAAATCTATTAACATTTTTAATTAATTTTTATATGTAAATATTAGCCTTTTAGCTCAATAGCTTCTAGGTCATGTGATCATTTGACTCAAAATCCATGTGGAATCACAGTACTCCACTGGCTGCATGAGATACACCTCTTGTTTTTGCATTTTAAATCGGTTCATATTTTTAATTAATTTTAAATGTAAACATTAGCATTTTTGCTCAACAGCTTCTCAGTAGCTTTAAACACAGTATTGAACACAGTGGTTTGAATATCCCACCTTTTTATTTTGAAAACAGGAAGTTGGTACTCGACATAGCCGTCTACCGTTTACTGTAACGTCTGCAATACTGGTGCTCTTGAAATGTTGCAGTGGCTTGCTCAGAGTCACTCTGTCGCCGGAGCAAAGAGGATGTTTACCCGCAGTAAAGAAGAGGGTAAACCGGAGCGAACGTCTGTCGAATATCCAAAGTAAAACTAACTTCACTGCGGTCTGTATTTAAGCACTTTGGTTCTGTTGCTCGGTGGCGGGTACTCTACATGGTGTGCTTGTTACAGTCTTTGCCTTTCTCCTGTCTGCCCCCCTCCCTTGTGTTGTAAGTATTCTTTGTAATTCTGGACATTCTCTATGCTCCTCTGGTTTTCGTACTTTTGCCTCTGATATTATTGGATTCACAGACTGTTGTAAATTTTTCGGTTGGACTTGCCCTATAAAATCACTGAATCTTTTGGAGTGATCTTGTCTGCATATTTGGGTTCGACGCACTTAACTCCTAACACTTTTACACACAGTCACGCCATCATCGTCTTCAACATATTTATTTCTAATATGTGACCAGAACTGTTATACATTGTTTTTTCCAGGCAAAAGACACACATGTGCATAAAAGGAAGGAAATATTAGGAGAAATATTAAAAACAAGCACATCATGGGGAATTTTTCCATGTTATTTGCACCAGCGTCACCAAGCCAAATTCCTTTGCATGTACTCAGAGAATGAAGCTGTTCTGATGCTGAAGTAAACAAATACTAAATATTTACAGGACATAAGCATGCCCGTATATAGAGGGGGTTCAACCGAACCCCCCCCCCGATTTTTTTCTGCTAATTTTTTTCTGATCTGGATATCAACGTTATGGATTTTCTTTTCATTGATAATAAGTAACAAGCACTAACTGTTACACAGCTATTATCACACACCCTCAAGTTTCAATTTCCTCTGCCAGAGTAATCCCTTAAGTGATGAAAGGGGAAACTGCTAGATAAACTTTTCCCATGGGGGTTGAGAATTTTTGCTCCCTGGTCCCTATCCTCCTGTGATATCAAACAGATTAGTAGGCTTATAAATACCCATGTAGACACACAATTACACTTGTCTGGTTTGTAAAAACATGTTTGTATGTATAAGCTGCGAAATAAAGGGACCTACTCCTTCCTGTTGCAAATACTGTAAAGGTGCAAATATTCGCGTGGGATTTATTATGCGAATTTCGCGAGTTAAACAAGGTCGCCATATTAAATACCGCTATTTTAATACATAATGTACATATACGTACATATTCATAATGTAAACGCGAATATTAATACCGCTAAATATGAGGTCTGTTAGAAAACTATCCAACCTTTTTATTTTTTGCAAAAACTATATGGATTTGAATCATGTGCGCTTCCATCAGCCAAGCTTGAACCTTCATGTGCATGCGTGAGTTTTTTCACGCCTGTCGGTTGCGTCATTCGCAACCGACAGGCAGGTATAAAGTTTGCATTAATGTTATCCTGGTTCTTCCTGGGTGGTTCTTATGGCAACTGATCCAATCCCAAGCAAGGACTGTTTGTATATAAAAATGTATTTCCTAAAATGATACATTTTGGGTTTCAAATGAAATTTATGTAGCTTTTTACCCCTCGAAATCCTCAAAAAGCTTCTGCTTCGGGGGGCTTCGCCCCCCTGAGCTCCCCACGAGGGCGTTGCCCCTCGACCCCACTGGGGGCCCTGCGGCTCACTGGACCCCCAACTCAAGGATTTGAACCCCCCTTTCACATTCCTATATACGGCCCTGATAAGTACCCTGGTTCTTCTGAATAAATCTGTGTTTTCTTTATGCTTTCAGTTCATTACAATGTCAAAAATGTAAAATTTACAGAAGTTCATTAAAAAAATGTAATGTTACACCTATGTCTATTTTAATCAAAGAAAGTAATTTATTAAAGAAAGGAAAACACCTTTTCAGCTTACAAAATCCTGATAAAATTCAAGATTACTTCAGCCCTGTCCTATAAGCACTCATTGAACAGGCTCATGGTCCTGAACAGTGGTTCCCAATCCTGGTCCTCTGCCCACAGCTAACTGGTTCACTCAGGCGTCAGTTAGCGCTTGATTGACTACGTGCGCCAAAATGAGCTAAACAACTTTTGGCAGAGCAGGTGAGATGAAAACTGTGCAGGTTAGAGGTCCCTGAGGACCAGGACTGGGAACCATTATGCACTTACAAGACAGGTCCAATTAGGGAATAACTCTGTTGTGTCTGATGATTTGCGGACGTTAATGCTGGATTTTATGGTTGCAAATTGAGTTTTATGGTGACGCATTGGCGGAGTGAGTAAAACACATATTTGCGACCGGAATCCAGCATTAACGTCCGCAAATCATCAGACACAAGGGGGTTATTCCCATTATAATCCAATTCCATTGTTTGCACGGTTTATTTTTCTGTAAGTAATTCGGTCGGCGACGCTTACCATAGCAACAGCGTCTTCATGCCAAACTGGAAATTCTGTGAGCAGACCCACATATTTCTCCATCTCATCACTTGAACTGAGTTAAATCCACGGTAAATCCATCAATCAACCCAGTTAAATCCATTCAATCCACACATTTCGGCATTGTCGTCGCTCCACCAGTTTCTCTCGTTCTCAGCTGACAGCGCCATTATTGATACCTGCGTAGCAATGTGGTCAGACTGCGGAGTAATACATCAAATGTGAAACAGCTGATTATAAAGCCACTGTCAAGACAATATTTTACGGTCTGACATCTCACACGATTAACCAATCAGATTTACGGAACAAATGTAATTGGATTAGAATGTACTTTATATATTTATTCTGCAGCTCTGTGTGTGATATGAAGTATTACACAGGTCCCTGGTCTTGTATGCAGCCATTAGAAAGGCTCATAATGGCTCTGCATGCAGTAATTAGAAAGGCGGCCTCTGCTGTCTTTCTTGAGTTCATCCATCACTAACAGACCCGAGACATTAAAAAACGTCAGGAATATTGACCTGCTGCTGTACGTTTTCTCCACACTACAGTAACTAATAAGCATGTCCTCCTTAATGTGCACACACACACACACACACACACACACACACACACACACACACACACACACACACACACACAGAAAATTTCCCACAAAGTGGTTGTTATTGTTGTTGTTCTTGGAGATGGTAATTATTGTCCTGGAGTACTTAAAGTACTGTACACTAAGTTGTGCAGTAAGCAGATGATAAACATTTCGGGTCGTACATCTGGATGAAAATAGATCAAGTCAAAGCACGTGATGCAAAACACCTCAACAGTGCTCCCAAATGTTAATTTATACAAAATTATAAATCTAAACCATGTTGTTGGATGCAGTGGCTGAGTGGTTGGCACTGATGCCTCACAAGAAGGTCGTGGGTCCCACCCGCGGCCTTTCTGTGTGGACTTTACATGTTCTCCCTGTGTTCGTGTGAGTTCCCTCGTTACTCCCACATCCAAAGACATGCACGTTAGGTAAATTGGAAACTTTAAGTTGACTGTAGGTGTGTGCGAGTGTGAATGTTTGTCTGTCTACGTGTCGCCCTGCGACAGACTGGCGTGCTGTCCAGGGTGTACCCCGCCTCACTCCCTATGACTACTGGGATAGGCTCCAGCAACCTCCCGTGACCCTTGATTGGAGTATAGAGGATGGATGGATGGATGTTGCTGGAGGGTATAATTTAACCGCTTGTAATTATTGCAGCACAAAATGTTCTTCTCACACTTGGTGAGAAGTTTGGGTTGAAGTTGTAATGGCAACAGATCACCACAGAGACAAGAATTTTTGGTTAATTTAAATAAATTCTGACAAAGAGCATGTTAATTGTTAATCGATGTTGTGTTTGCATAAAAGATAGAAGTCAGGATTTTTTTAAAAGTTTATAAAAAATGTTTTTAACTGTTGGAAGTTAACCCTTAAATTGAGTAAGCAGTATAGAAAATGGATGTTGCAAGATAGGCTATTACACTAATGAACAAAATTTTAGCAAATCCAGGTGAACTGTTTGAGCCACATCTGGAATCAGTATTGCATTTTAAGGTGGTTACAAAAAATAATGCAGAGTCAACAAACTGGAGGGGGACAACCTATGAAATAGGATCTCAGAATAATCACATTTGACTCATTATGATATTATATTCTGTGAAAGTATATACAAAAGAGATATGCCAGTGTAATTTCCCCCGGTTCTTTATGTAATATTCTGCCCCTTACCAAGAACCAAATCATTATATTCCTCATTTTGAATTTACTAAAAGTCATGTTGAAACTGGGCCCGGGTCCCCACAGACTGACTCCATCTTGTGTAGGACCATTGAGATGGCTCGCACAACACCTTTATCTAAAACCTGCACATGCATGATGGAAGTAAAACTTAACTTTTAAGTTGAACCAGGTTCCAGAGACTTGGAAACAGATAATAAAGGCAAATACTTGATAACTAACATAAAATAAGGAATTAGCACAGATATTATCTAACACCAGGATAGCTTTAGTTTTAGTTTTGTTGTTGTTGTTGTTGTTGCTGTTTGTTTCAACTATTTTAAGATAAACTATTATACTCAAGTCCAAAAATTTTAGGAAATCTCAGTGAAAAGTTTGGGTCACGTCTAGAAGTGATATTGCATTTTAAGGTAGATATGCAAAATGATGCAAGTCAAGAAATTGGACAAAACAAACAACAAAACACACACACACACACACACCGCGACCTGATCCAGGTCAACAGTTGAAGATGACACACGATAAGGTATATTGGGTATTTAGCACAAATACACACTCTGACTGCCCATCTCATTCCCTCTGTTCCGGAAAACAAGTGATTCAGTTTTTGAGGTGATCTGGAATATATTCTGGAACTGAGGTCCAGAGGAATGTTTTCCACGTAGCCAAACATCTATCTGATTTTTCTTTCTAGAAGTTTTAAGCAAAATATGAGCTTAGAAACCTGCACTTCTAGTTTAACTTTTTTTTTTAGCATGTTGCTCTTCTTATTCTTCTTTTTTTTATTTTTTTTTATTTTAATATAAAAGTTTCTCAAGTCTTACCATAACACCAAGGACCAAGCTGACTTTCAGCTGCAGACTTTGAGATTCTCCATCCAGTTCATCTCTCTCTGCTGTCATTAAAAGGTGTGAGGAACATGTCAGATAGACCAAGAACTATTTGATGGAGGTAAAGTCCTAAATCCCACAGCATGCCTTCAGCAGTGAAGTCCTTTCATCTCCTTTCCCAGCTGTGTCCTGGAGCAGCTCAGACTCATCTCTCCCTCTGCAGCTGCACTTCCTCTCTCTGGTCAGTGGTGGTCCCTCCCCGGAAGACAATGGGAAGGGCAATTTAGGCAAGAGTGTATCGCAAGTCACATATGGGGAGGGAATGAAAAAGGTAATAAATCATGGATGTGGTGAGAGAAAGCCAAACACATTGGTGGGAACACTTTGGAAACACCATTTGTTTAAACATACAACTGAAGGCACATACACAGTAAAAATCAGCAGTGTTAAATTAACACTTACCATGTTAAATTAACACTGCCAGTGCACATATTAGATTAGACAGAACTTTATTGATCCCTTGGGAAAACTTCCTCAGAGTTCCAGCAGCATTGTATAGCAGCACACAGGGTAAGAAGCACACAAAGTATCAAAAGTGAAAGCAAAAAATAAAAAAAACAAATGGTGGTCCTATGTGTTGTGTGGGCCACCAGAAGAGGAGGTACTGCTGGCCCACCACCAGAGGGCGCCCTGCCTGAAGTGCGGGCTTCAGGCACGAGGGGGCGCTGCCGCCTTACAGGAACAGCCGAGGTGACAGCTGTCATAGTTGATGAGTGACAGCTGTCACCGATCATCTGCACTTCACCCCGGATAAAAGCAGGATGACACCTCCACCACGTTGCCGAGATATCGTACTTCTTGGAGGTAACTTTCTCTGCCTGCGTATTGTACTAATTGATTTCAAGAGCTACTTTGTCGCAGCTGTCTACCCAGAGGACCGGCGTGGGCCGCGACTATTTCATTCTACGTCCCACCAGATAAGTGGTACTCAGACGCTGCACGAGTGTGTGTTAGAGGTGGAGGTGGAATTCCCACCGTTGTTGTTACGGCGTGTACACACACCCACACTTGACTCTTTGCTCTTCGCCAGCAGTACCAGATCCGACACACTGAGACGGTGGCCACCTGGGGAATTCGGGACCTGGCGGCTCCAGTATTCTTCGGGTTCGGTGGCGGTGGAAATCGTGTGGTTCCGGTTCATCTCCAGACGGACGTCTCCTATCGTCGAGCCTGCCCACACGACACCTTTATCCATTGACTTGTATTTATTCTACGAGGTCTATTAGAAAAGTATCCGACCTTATTATTTTTTCAAAAACCATATGGATTTGAATCACGTGTGATTACATCAGACATGCTTGAACCCTCGTGGGCATGCGAGAGTTTTTTCACGCCTGTCGGTTACGTCATTCGCCTGTGGGCAGTCTTTGAGTGAGGAGTCGTCCACCCGCTCGTCGATTTTTTTCATTGTTTAGGAATGGCTCAGAGACTGTTGCTTTGTTTGATAAAAATTTTTTCAAAACTGTAAGGCACAACTGAGTGGACACCATTCAATAAATTCAGCTGGTTTTCGGTAAAAATTTTAACGGCTGATGAGAGATTTTGGTCTGGTAGTGTCGCTTTAAGGACGGTCCACGGCGCCTGACGGCGATCTGCGCTTCGAGGCGGCAGCGTCTCGCCGTTTCAAGTTGAAAACGTCCACATTTCAGGCTCTGTTGACGCAGTAAGTCGTCAGAGAACAGAGAACTTTCCGAAGAAGTCGGCATGAGGAGTTTATTCGGACATTCCATTGTTAACGGTCATTTTGTAATGAAAGAACGTGCGGGCAGAGTCGCATGTCGGGCTGGACCCGACCGCGGGGGGTCGCGGCAGGAAAAACACCTCCGTTGGAAATCTTAACGGGCAAGTTGGAACATGCCCAAGCTGTTAAACAATTTCTCAGTTACTCACTTGTTGAAAGCCATTAAAAGCCGCCTGAATTCTACAAATGGTTTTCAACACGGAGGTGTTTTTCCTGTCGCGGCGCACACAGATTTGCTGAGTCGTCACGGAAACGACTCGGCGAATTTGCGCGTACGTCTTTCATTAAAAAAATGTCCTTAAACAGTGGAATGTCCTCATAAATTCCTCATGCCGACCTCTTCTGAATCTTCTCTGTTCTCTCATGATGTCCTGGGTGAATTAAGCCTTAAATTAGGATGTTATCAGCTCAAAACAGGCCGACGACAGCGCCTGGAAGCGCTGCAGGACGTCCCGCTCCGTGGGAAGTCCTTACACCGACAGAAACACCCCATAATCTCTCATCAGCCGTTAAACTTTTCACAGAAAACCAGCTTAATTTCTCGATTAGTGTCCACTCGGATATTCCTCACAGGTCCAGAAAAAATTTTGATAAAGCAACGCGCGCCGTCTCGAGCAGCGTGTGAAACAAAGGAATTCAGCCGAGAGGGCGGGACCACATCTCACTCAAGGCCTGCCCACAGGGAAATGACGTCACCGACACGCGTGAAAAAACTCACGCATGCGCACGAGGGTTCAAGCATGATTGGTGGAATCGCATGTCATTCAAATCCATATAGTTAAAAAAAAAAATAAAAGGGTCGGTTTATTATCTAAGATACCTCGTATAATCTGCTGTGTGTGGTTGTGACATTCACAACAGTAAAGTGTTCAAATTTAACTCCCTCTATTGTCCGTTCATTTGCGCCCCCTGCTGTGGGTCCGTGTCACTACACTTTCCCAACACTATGGTCCATATGGTCCTACACTGACTAACAAATTTTTTTTTCACAGAGCAAATGAAGTAGAGTCCTGTGATGAATTGCATGCTATCCTAAACCAGCACTGCTTTTCAAGAAGGCTTTTTTCTTTTCTGAAATCTCAAATTTCTTAACAGTTGTCAAGTTACTTCGGGGGACAGATAAACAGTTACTTTTGAGAGGTGGGGATGGATCTGTTGTCTGTCTGGATGGTAGCCATCCAAGACCTGGGTCGGTTCAGTAATGTAGTAGATACGTCGACACATGGTGCCAGCACATGCTCCAAGACTTGACTTGGTCAAGGTCAAAGGTAGTTCAGCTATGCTGAAAACAAACAACCCCAGATGGGATGAAGGTAGAAAGTGATAAAATGTAAATTCCTCACCATTTTTCTGGAGGTTATAATTCATAGGAGCTGATTACGATGGCCCAACATTACCATACTTTCTGGAGTGTAAGCCTTTTTTTTTTTTTTTTTTGGATATATACTAGTTTGGGAGGCTCTGTGACTTAATCTCCAGTGTGACTTGTATAGCAAAATATCACAAATTTGTTGTTAATAAGAATAACTGTGATGACTATTTATAATGGACTTTCTGTTGTGTGTTGGGGGGGGGGGTTGGCTGGCCAAGATACTGTTTGTGTGTTTTGTGTATACTTCGGGTGGTTTGTGGGGGGCGTGTCTGAGGCTGTGATGATGGATGAAGCATCTCTCACCCTCCACTGTCATCATGCCAACCCCATGCACCTGATGAGCAGTTCACGCGTAGAGCTAAAGGACTACCAGCTGAAGTGGATGCACCTGATCAGCAGTTCACGTGCAGTTCCAAAGGACTTCCAGCTGAAGTAGATATCCTAATGATGTACTACATTTAAGCCATGACTGCTCTGTGTAAGGTGCTGGGGACTCAATCTTGTTGCTGCTGTGTGGCGATCGTTTGTCTAACATTGTGACGCTGAGGATCGCTCCAGGTTTGACGCATCGTGCCTGTTAAGGAGATGGGTGAGGGACATGCTCCATCAGCGCACTTCAGAGGTAACTAAAGCTGTGAATGACTTTGAGTAATTAACAATAGTAATTTGGCGTTTTGTACGCAGCTATATTTGAGCTACTCTGATAATTGTGTAAATTTGCTCTTCACAGCCGTGGCGTGCGGATTGATGGTCCTCCACGGGCTGTGAGAGCTGTTTCTGTAATTTGAGTCTGAATTAGAACCTGAATGTGTTTGTTTGCTGATGGTGTGAACCCTAAACAGTATTTGTGTGAACAGTGTTGACTTATCTCGCCTCTCATCCTTAACAGGCGCTGTCCGATTCATTAACCACCTGGGGGGTGCCGGCGGGAATTTCTGGGTCCAGAACTGTCGGGCTCCAATCCCTTGGGCGCTAGGAAGAGCGCGTCGTCCTCCACCCCGCCAGGCTGTTAATTCACTTTTTGTTTATATTTGCACTTGAAATAAATCTGTTATGTTCTTTGGAACCGCTCTCTGTTTCTTTAGCGCTGGGTCCTTGTCAGACGCTGGTTCGCTCCTCTAACCTGCGTCCCAACATAACACTTTCCCAGTAATCAAAGCACTAAACAAAGTAAACTCTAATAATAAAAGAATAAATGCTAATAAGAAAAACAACTCCACAACAATGTGCAAAAATCACAAATGAAATAGCTGATGATACGATACAAAAAAGGGTGCGATTTATATGCTGGCGTGACTTATATATGGGTTTTTCCTCTTCAAGAGGCATTTTTAAATACCATATTATCATTGCAAGTGTGTTTTTGTTACTTAAACATTTTGAATAAAAAAACAAATCTCACAATGACTCCTGGGATTGTTTAAGCCATGGAGGGTACACCCTGTTGTATTTGAGGGAAATAAGGCTGCATTTCAAAGCGTCTTAGAAATGAAACGACCGAGTTGCGCAACTATGACGCATGTAGTCAGTGAATGCAGCTGTTGAAGGATGCAGCCCGAATTGGTACACAGCCTGCGTGTAACCTTCCTGTTACCATTTTTTTTTTTGAATCTATCCCAAACATTTCCCATGGACAACCCCTGGCAAAAATTATGGAATCACCGGCCTCGGAGGATGTTCATTCAGTTGTTTAATTTTGTAGAAAAAAAGCAGATCACAGACATGACACAAAACTGAAGTCATTTCAAATGGCAACTTTCTGGCTTTAGGAAACATTATAAGAAATCAGGAAAAAAATTGTGGCAGTCAGTAACGGTTACTTTTTTAGACCAAGCAGAGGGAAAAAAAAATATGGAATCACTCAGTTCTGAGGAATAAATTATGGAATCACCCTGTAAATTTTCATCCCCAAAACTAACACCTGCATCAAATCAGATCTGCTCGTTAGTCTGCGTCTAAAAAGGAGTGATCACACCTTGGAGAGCTGTTGCACCAAGTGGACTGACATGAGTCATTGCTCCAACATGAGAGATGTCAACTGAAACAAAGGAGAGGATTATCAAACTCTTAAAAGAGGGTAAATCATCACGCAGTGTTGCAAAAGATGTTGGTTGTTCACAGTCAGCTGTGTCTAAACTCTGGACCAAATACAAACAACATGGGAAGGTTGTTAAAGGCAAACATACTGGTAGACCAAGCAAGACATCAAAGCGTCAAGACAGAAAACTTAAAGCAATATGTCTCAAAAATCGAAAATGCACAACAAAACAAATGAGGAACGAATGGGAGGAAACTGGAGTCAACGTCTGTGACTGAACTGTAAGAAACCGCCTAAAGGACATGGGATTTACATACAGAAAAGCTAAACGAAAGCCATCATTAACACCTAAACAGAAAAAAACAAGGTTACAATGGGCTAAGGAAAAGCAATCGTGGACTGTGGATGACTGGATGAAAGTCATATTCAGTGATGAATCTCAAATCTGCATTGGGCAAGGTGATGATGCTGGAACTTTTGTTTGGTGCCGTTCCAATGAGATTTATAAAGATGACTTCCTGAAGAGAACATGTAAATTTCCACAGTCATTGAGGATATGGGGCTGCATGTCAGGTAAAGGCACTGGGGAGATGGCTGTCATTACATCATCAATAAATGCACAAGTTTACATTGATATTTTGAACACTTTTCTTATCCCATCAATTGAAAGGATGTTTGGGGATGAAATCATCATCAAGGAAATTGGATTTTTAAGTCCATGCCTCAGAGACTGCAAGCTGTTATAAAAGCCAGAGGTGGTACAATGTGTTGGAGCGTTCTTTTGTTTCTTGTTCTTGAGAAACCTCAAGCAGACCAGACTCAAAGGGGTGACCCTCTGCTTGGGCCATGCTACAGACATAATTACAGAAACAATTCTCAAAAGGAAAATACAGGAAATGCTTGACAAGATTATTTTTCTATTTAGACAAAAATTAAGTCAAATTTTCTTTGAAGTCTTTTTTTTTTTTTACTTTCTTAGATATCAATTTTTACAGTGTATTTGAATCTCAAAGTAATATAATAAAGGCAAAGTCCAGACTTCCAGTAGATGTTCAAACAAAGTCAAATATGTCATTCCCATGTAACAAACCTAAGGAACCCCAACCTATTGGTTCAGTGTTTGCTGAACACCATCACCAACGATGTACTGGTGAAAATGCTGACCAAGAAACAAAATGATCCAATTTTAACATTGCTGTAGTTAGAATCATCAATACTGGAAATGTTGAGGCACTGTACACTGGATTTGTTGTCAGCAAATATACTTCATGTTTTTACAAGTAGTAAACATTAAAAGAGCTCATGGAACTGTTTAGCTTGATCAGATGGACATCTGCTCTACAAATGCAGATCACGAATGCCAAACATTTTCAACGAAGTACAGCCTTGTAACAAGAAAGAAGAAAAGAGCAGGAATGAAAGTGAGAGAAGATGCCAAAAAAGATAAATCAGACCAAAGGGTATGAGGCTGATGTTTTCTTGGCTGAATTATTTCTGTCCACAAATAGATCTGAGCTCCTCTTTGCTTTGCAAGTTTTATTCCAAACGCTGCCTCACTCACATCCTGAAGACAAATGTTCTTTTATCTTTCACCCCATTATGGCCAGAGGTGTGACGAGCAACTAACACCAGTTGATGTTACATCCATAGTCCGGGTCTGCAAAATCTGAAGCGCACTTTGTGTGATGTTCTCATGCAACAGTTAAGAAAAGGCATGCCGGGTCAAGAAGAAAGCCGACCTTATCAATCATAAATTGTGACGTTAATCCACGAAAGACAACATGAGAGTCTCCAGACGGCAGGAATGCAAATAACAGCGACAGTGATGGAGTATATTTGTAATTCCTTGTAGAACAACTGCTCACACTATGAACCGGTTTATATAGTCTGGCCTGCCATACTACAGGTCTTTAAAGATTTTATGATCATATATACGTACAGTAGAAGGCTGGCAATTGAAATTAAAGTAACAAAACATTAGGGTTTTTTATTATTTTTTGCAGCTGAGACATGTTTAAAAAGTTATGTTTAGTTTCTCTTACAGAACTGGAGAAGTCTGATTCATGCTAAGATGGCTCTACACTGAAAAAAGAGAATGTTTGAACCAACTTAAAAAAAGCATTACAATTTGTAAAAACCTGAATGAATTAAGTTGTTTGAACTTAAGTTTGAAAGTTAAATCAACTCTAACTTACAAACTTAAGTTCAAACAACTTAATTCATTCAGGTTTTTACAAATTGTAACACTTTTTTAAGTTGGTTCAAACATTCTCTTTTTTCAGTGTAGCTCTCTTTATTTCAAGCTTTGCAGGAGAAATATTTAATCAGAAAGTAGGTCATGTTGCTGTTCCACATTATCCTGTCAGTGACTTGAAGCTTTTTTTTATGATCCACTCTACTAACAAATGTGAATATATATTTATTTTTATCTGGATGGTGTTTAATGTAGAAGATTCTCAAAGTCCCATAACTCTGTCTGGAGCAGTCCTGGCAGAAGACCACCAGGAAGAGGTCCAATCTAATGCCAAGAATATGGACAGCTCCTACTTTGGTAATATAGAGGCCGGATCGCATGTTGCAGTAGTTCCGGTGTAGCAGTTTATCTTCCCTCCTGGATAACTCCCCCCCACAAAAAAATCTTGCAAGATATGTTTGTCAGTGTGTATGTTTGTTTTTTGTTGTTTGTTTGTTTGTAATCATTGCATTTTTCACCTTTAACTCCCTGTGCAGCACACAGTTTATATTGCAGACTCTTGCAACTTAACATATTGCAGCACTAGTAAGGTATCTTTCAGTACACAAACGGATCAAGATCAAGGTCAAAGGTCAAGGTCACAGGAAGGTCAAACACTAAATTCAACTAAACAACCTGGGTGCAATTTTTTAAATTTTGCCTCTAAATTTGGCATGAACATAGTGATAGGCCTTGCTTATAAGCCATTACCTGGGATAAGTGATTGACTTTGAACTTCAGTGTTTCACTTGAGGTCAAATGTCACCTAAATTAGGTCAAACTTCAGATTACAGTAAAACATGTCATGTAATACACCAAATTAATAATATTTTATGATTACATTAGTCCTAGCAGAATGTAGTTCTTTGATTACAAATAGATAAAACTTCATAAGCAAAATGTTCATTACAGCAAACTATTGCTATCATAAAGGGTGTTGAAAAACTAACATAAATGTATTGTTTGCTTATTATGACACTGTCAGTATAATAAGAATTAAACTTATTTTTGCAGGGTAGAGAAGAATCTGTTCCAGGGACTTCATTGTTTTGAATACATTTAATTTTCACTTATTGTGGGGTCACTTGCCATGTAGTTCAACACCAGTTGGAAGTCTAAAATTTGACTAATTCTTCATGCTACTGAAACTTGAAACCACTTTGCTGTAATATTTGGTGGATAAAAATGATTTGAACACATCTTTATTCATTTTCCCCTGTCGAGCTGCTCCTCCAGTGAGAATCACTGTTTCAAATAATCAGATTTGTCAATTTTATGCTATATTTATATTATTCTGTTGATTCCTATCTGCCACTCTTTATATTTATGACCAACTTTGTACAAAAGAGATTTGAGAAAGGTGGCAGACATTATAGGCCCCTCATTTTCATTATGTTTCTTAAGTATATGTTTCTTTGCATGCTATTGTGTGTGTGTGTGTGTGTGTGTGTGTGTGTGTGTGTGTGTGTGTGTGTGTGTGTGTGTGTGTGTGTGTGTGTGTGTGCTATATTCATTTAATAAGTTGTTTAAATATATGTTTTAGTGTACAGCACATTGGGTCAACTGGTTGTAGTAAAAGTTCTTTATCTTCTTCTTTGTCTTTCGGCTGTTCCCGTTAGGGGTCGCCACAGCAGATCAATCGTTTCCATCTCACCCTGTCCTCTGTATCTTCCTCTGTCACACCAACCACCTGCATGTCCTCTCTCAGCAATGTTTTCCTCCTCCTCTTCGTCGTCTTCACCCAGCAGTAGCCCAATTTGGCACCCTGTTGGGCAATAGCACCGGTGGCGGACCTTGTTAACCCAGGCCGTGACCGATCCGGTATGGGAATTCGATTCTGAGTCTGCATAGTTCGGTTGGCTTGTTTTACGCCGGATGCCCTTCCTGACGCAACCCTCCTCATTTATCCGGGCTTGGGACTGGCACTCAGAATGTACTGGCTGCACACCCCATGTGGCTGAGTTAGTAAAAGTTCTTTATAAATATAGATATTATGGTACTGTATGTTCTCTCTCTCTCTCTCTCTCTCTCTCTCTCTCTCTCTCTCTCTCTCTCTCTCTCTCTATATATATATATACGAGGGCTGTCAATAAAGTAACGGTCCTTTTTATTTTTTTCAAGAACTATATGGATTTCATTCATATGTTTTTACGTCAGACATGCTTGAACCCTCGTGCGCATGCGTGAGTTTTTCCACGCCTGTCGGTGACGTCATTCGCCTGTGAGCACTCCTTGTGGGAGGAGTCGGGGGGGGAAGATATACTGTGGCCCCCACAGGATGCTTTGGGGGACACCTTTTCCAAGTCCACAAAACACATGTAGAACAGTTGGTCATAGTTCCAAGACCCTTATAATACCATTGCGAAGGTAAAGAGTGAAGAATCCTAATACTTTGTTTGGGAGGGTGGGTGATAAAAAATACAAACAGCATGGTAGTGTAAGGTAATTTTGCTTGGAACAAAACTTCAAAAAAAAAAAAAAAATCCAAAGGGAAACTTCTATCTCATCCCTTGATTATCTTTGAATCTCTGTAGCACTTTTTCTTTTTCCTTTTTCCTTATTTACGGTTATTGGGGTCTGAGTTCATTCCATTCTGCAGATGTTAGTTTGGATCAGTTCAGGAGTACATTTCTGTGTGTGTGTGTGTGTGCATATTTTATTTGTTTTGTTGCCCGTTAATCATTTTGGTTTTGCTCTGGGTGATTTCTTTCTTTCTTTCTTTTGTTACTGATTTTACTTAAATCAGCCGAACAGATTTGATTATTCTGCTTGTGCCGCAAATGTTTTATGATTTCAATTTACAAAACAAACCTTCAAAGCCCAAACCTACACCCAAAATTGTATAATGGCTGAGAAACCAGTTTAAGTAGTGCACATAATGTGAAGCACTGAAATAAAACATAGTGGATGATTAAATTTCTGATGCTACAGCATATAGCTGGAAGGCAGACAGGATGTTTTCCTCATACAACAGCTGCACTGGTATTCCCTTCCTTATTCCCCATGTGGTGGTTGAAAGGGTTTGAGTTAAGGAATGAAATGGTGGGTGTCCGAATAACCTCCATTTATTATGCTTTATCGCTCCTTTGGGCTGTATAGGCACGAAGCCTGTGGGACAAAGTAAAGGCATGACAAACAAAGAAGCAGCAGAACAAATCCTTTACCTCTAAAGTATCTGATGTAAAGCTGTCATCTGAAGCTTTATGATGCTTAGCTGCCAGATGAAGCTTTGCTGCTGAGTTGCAGTCTCACATAACCACAAATTTACAGTCTTTAGAGGAATTTAACAATGACCTTGTCTGAAAATTATACATACATACATACATTCATCTTCAACCGCTTATCTGGGATCAGGTCGCGGGGGCAACAGCTCCAGCAGGGGGCCCCAACATACATGTCAACCCCTTTGAGGGTCCACCTGTATAACCAAGTGAGAAAATCCATAAAATCAACACAAAATCCTTATAACCTCCAAATCACACCAAAATCAGTTTTATTACAGTACACACAACCGTATAGCGGTATCACATAACTGGGTTTTGGTCCACATATTATGAGTTGCCACAATGACATTAAAGTCAGGATCATTAGTATTTCCTCCACAGTTGAATTTCAAACAATAGATATCTAGTATTCATGCGCCAAGCTGAATTTTATAGAATTGAATGGGTCAAATTTAGTTATTTTTTACAGAAACAAGAACTGTGTGTCACTAGTGGAAATACATTAATAAAATCATGAAAAATAAATTGAATATAATGAACAAAATAAAACATACCTCAAAACTTCATCAAGTGTATCGAAAATCGCCTCGTTAGTGCCGATGTTGCAGATTGGCATGTCACCTCTGTGTTTATGTCGAAGATCCATACCAGGACGGCCAGTCTCTTGTCGGGTTTCTTGTAATTGTTTGGATTTCAAGTGTTCTTTCACGTCGTAAATGCCGGAAGCGCATGACCGGATACAAACAAAGTCATTACCGTAATGTAATGTAATAGGGGCAGACCAGTCTAGAAGTTACGGTAATGCGCAAGACTCGGAAAAAACAAGCATCTGGCTTTTTGTGACAATCATTTGACGATGTTTAAGAAAAACAACAGTAAAATAAATTTACAACAGAAAACCCTGAATATCTGTAAGACTTTATTTGTACGTCTGTATGACTCTGAAACTCACAAAAATCCGTATAATTTACGGACAATCCGTAAAAGTTGACATGTATGCCCCAAACTTTCCTTTCTCAGGACACATTAACCATCTCTGACTGGGGGGTACCAAGGCTGTGAAGGTCAGCTAAAGTCTATGGTGAAGTTTCAAGTCAATGTTAAATAAAAAGACAAACACTACTCATTCCCAGTGTACATCATTCAAAGCCAGACTGGTAATAACCTGCTAGACAGAGACACAGCACGCTCAATGGGGCTAGTCAAGCACATTGAGGAAATGCACAATGTTTTTGGTGAGCATGGGACTCTCAAGACAGAGCCTGTTAAAACACAGTTGAAGGAGAACACTGAGCCATATGCAATGCACATGGCGTGCAGAGTCCCCTTACCTCTCATACAGAAAGTAAAAGAGGAAATACAGCATATGGAGGAGAACGTGTCATTGAGAAAGTGACAGAGCCAACTGACTGGTGCGCTCCATTGGTGCCAGTCCCAAGGCGAAATGGCAAAATGCGTATCTGTGCGGATCACTGCCAACCGGAGTGGTGCCACCATGTTCACATCACTGGACGCTGCCTCTGGGTTTTGGCAGATACCTCTACATCCAGAAAGCAGGAGATTAACCACATTCATCACACCCTTCAGGCGATACTCGTTTAAACCTCTTCCTTTTGGTATCACGAGTGCTCTGAAGATCTTCCAGCAAAAGATGGCTGAGACCCTCAATGATCTTGAGGGAGCTGCAGTCGACATGGACAATATAAGTGTGTACAGCAACATCTGCAGAACAGCATGACCAGTGTCTAAGCAAAGTCCTGGAGAGAATCAAGACCGCTGGCTTAAAGTCAAACAGAGACAAGTGTGTGTTCAGAAAGAACCAGCTTCATTCCCTGGCCAGGTGATTGAGAAGTCAGGAGTAAAGCTCGGCCTGGACAAAATAAAAGCTGTCAGAGAGCTACAGCCACAGAACGTCCAGGATCTTAAACTTGTCCTGGGGATGTTCACATATTTGGGGAAATATAATTTGGGGAAATATATCCCTCATCTGACAACAGTGGGTCAACCATTTTATGAAATATTGAGAGCAAGAACTCATGGATGTGAAAGATGGTGAAAGAAGCAACGTTCCATCTTTCACCTCATGGAATATTCTTACCATTGAACTCATAAACATTCATTATTTGTATAATGTTCTGCTCCTCCTGGATAATTAAAGACGTTCTTTTAAAGCTGAAAGTAGCGCGTGAACATCGCTTACTTTTACACTCGGTACCTATCATGGCAACGCATTTTGGTGCTTTCCAAGCTAGTTCACCATGTAGGGAATAAAACAGCCTCCAAAAGTGATGGAATCTTGGAGCCTGAGGAGGACTATGTGAACGAGTCAGTATTTAAGCGCTCACTATATCTAAAAATGACTGATTACTGCACTGCGTTTGACTGAAAAAAAAACCCCACAAATATTTCTTTCCTTCCATCATCGCTACTCAGTCCAATAGCTCAGTTGGAACCTTTATCTACAAAGGTTACTAAAATAACTGTCCACCAAACTGTCATTAATGATGCTTTCCCCTCAGCTATTCATGCGCTTTCACAGCACAGTAATCACTCAAAAGGGCATAGTTACACACTGACTGTGTCACATGGGTCCACGGGGAAATTGCAAAGATCATATGGTAGTCATATTGTCTTTAGGGTAGAGATAACCAACTGCTCTTCCGAGCCCCTTTCAAACTGAATGCTGTGTCCTAGGAAAAAATAAATAAATAAATAAACAAACATAGTGCCACTTCCTGTTGTCTATGTTGTTCTGATTCAGACATTGTTATATCTATGGCTTGGACAGCAAGAAAGGTGGCAACAGACTTAATCATAAAATGGCTTTTGAATTAATATCATTATTACACAAGAGAAAAATCATGAAATAAGTCTGAAAAATGGGTGTCAAAATCATCCTTGTCATTGTGACACCTGGGCAGTAGATCAAGTAAGAGATTGGCTGTTAGAGTAGTAGAGAAGCTTGAATTTTCGACTGGATTGGGTTGCTTGACGCGAGGACACTTCGCTTCAAATCGCAGAAGCTTCCTCAAAATCCCAAAATCCCAGTTTTCTTTAAACCGGTTAACACCTTGAGACAGAAATTAGTTCACCCGAAGGACAGGATCTCTAGTTACAAATAGAGCAATGTAGTGTATTCTATCAGATGTCATGAAAACTGTAACAAACACTACATAGGTGAGACTAAGCAACCTTTACACAAAAGGTTATACCAGCACCGCAGAGAGGGCGCCAGTGGTCCTCAGTCTGCAGTTCATCTCCACCGTAAAGACACTAACCACACATTTGAGGACAAGGAAGTTAAAATCTTAGCCAGAGAGAATAAATGGTTTGAGAGAGGGGTCAAGGAGGCATTCTATGTGAAACAGTTGAAACCCAGCCTTAACCAGGGAGGGGGTCTGAGACACGCTTTGTCCCCTGTTTACAATTGGGTACTCAGGTCAAAGCAGTTTCAGTCTTTTGTTCATGGTAATGAGTCATTCACGTCATCAGGAGAGTTGTTAAGGGAGCCGTCAGGAGAGGCGTCCGTCCCATCATTAGGAGGGACAGCTGCCCTGTCATTAGGAGGGTGCTAACTAGAGCACAATAGTTGCTAATTAGAGCTATTGTTTAGTCACTAGCCTATAGCAGTCTGCCTCTCGGTAGGAGGGGTCTGGTTAGGTTTAAAACTCCAGCTTTTGTGGCTTCTGTTTATTCTTCTCTACAAGAGTCAAGACAGAAGTCAGACTACCAGAGCAAGAATTTTAGCTGAGGAAGCTTCTGCGATTTGAAGCGAAACGTCCTCGCGTCAAGCAACCCAGTCTAGTCGAAGATTCAAGCTTCTCTACTATGGAAACCACCTGGACAACTGAGAGCCTACACAGAAACATTGGCTGTTAGAGTGAAATATAGTGGGGACCTTGCTCTGTGGCTGCAACAGTAACCATGAAGGCCCAACAGGGACCATGAACACAAGACACCTAATGAGGCTCTCGTGAATTAATAATTCCTCAATGGTGAATCAGGCATAGGAGGTGATGGCAGGTCCTCAGACCCTTATCATGGAGCCAGGCTAAGGATCTGTCAAAGACTGTGTTTGTTGGTTTGCATTCACATTAAATTTTGCAGAGTAATATTTACTCTGCTGGGATAACATTTGGTCTCAGTCCAATTAGAGTTAAATATACTCTATCACATGTCTAAATCAACTCTATCACAGTGTAAAATCAACTCTTATTGGAGTAGAAACACTTGATTTAATTAACAAGAAGGTAGAGCTGATTTCACTCTATAATAGAGTGTATTTACTCTATTTAGACTGGGACCAAATGTTATCCTGGCAGAGTAAATTTTACTGGCAAAACTTTACTGTGCAACAACATTCCCATGTTAAACACACACAGGCATCTCTGGATTGACCCTGGATGTAGAATTTCTACACATTCTGGACCTGTTCAGTCATCCCATCTGAGAATTGATAAAGAGAATCTTCCACATAAGCCCACTGAGGGATTTCCACGATTACACAACAGACACAGATCCACTTTGCATAAGGTTTGGATTATTCTGGTGCTCTTTACTGTGTCCTGATTTCATCCCAAACCCTACAACTCAGGATGTGATGCATCCCATATAACACCTCTGAACGTCCCACATCGAAAGTTCAATTTGGAACATGTCCCTTTAAATCCTCAGCAGCTGATTTGGTGGAATTAACAATACAGTTACGTTAAAGCACTGTTTGAGTCACATCCAGAGGGTCACAGTTTCAATTCTCCAATCAGACAGGAAAATTCGACCATGCTCTTGATCAAATTCCTTAATTCCGAAACTGTCAGCGCCGTGATATGTGTGAATGTGATGCATCATTGTAAAGTGCTTTGAGAGGCTGGTATTTCTTGGCCTCTGTTTTCAGGAAAAAGGGGGTGAGTGGGGTGGTACTATGTAGTTTGGTCGCATATCAGTCAGCATCATCAAATAAACCAAAGAATGCTGTGACAGCTCGGATCGCATGAAAACAAGGGAGTGATGGCAAAATATGTCATGAGAACTAACATGTCAGTAAGTTACAATTATTATGATATTAGATTACACGTCTAATAATAACTACCACAGTGTTTTTGACCTCTTGTTTTGTTGTGGTGGTTTGGGAAAAGAGCATTTTAAATTCTTTTCCTTTTGTTGCACAGGTTCTTGTGATTATCACTGCCGCTCTTGAGCAGATTGAATCATTTTCGAACTGTTCACCAAATTCTAAAGAGATGTCTGATGCACAACAACTATTTCTTATACATAGCAGTTCCATAACGGTTTTCAGAAGAGAAACAGCTGTGTTGCAGTGAACACAGCAGCTCTTTATCGCTCCTCTCGAGTGTTGAATCGTCCATAATCACACCGACTTGAGTGCTGTGTTTTGGTTGCGATGTGGTTTTGCAGACATTAGATGTGCTCTTAAAAACTGTGGAGATGTTGTGGTATGGGGCAAGTCACTCGTGCACTGCAGGCAATTATTCAGTTATTCCACTTCTGTTTTGGGAAGAATTTGGCAGTGTTTATCTAAGCATTGTTCTACCAATACACACTGGTGTGAATCCCGATGTGGGATTTTTCTTTCTTTCTTTCTTTTATTATACCTTTCATATTCCATATTATTCAGTTTCATATTACAACCCCAATTCCAATGAAGTTGGGACTTTGTGTAAAAAGTAAATAAAAACAGAATACAATGATTTGTAAATCCTCTTCAACCTATATTCAATCGAATACACCACAAAGACAAGATATTTAATGTTCAAACTGATAAACTTTATTGTTTTTGTGCATATATTTGCTCATTTTGAAATGGATGTCTGCAACACGTTTCAAAAAAGCTGGGACAGTGGTATGTTTACCACTGTGTTACATCACCTTTCCTTCTAACAACACACAATAAGTGTTTGGCAACTGAGGACACTAATTGTTGAAGCTTTGTAGGTGGAATTCTTTCCCATTCTTGCTTGATGTATGACTTCAGTTGTTCAATAGTCCGGGGTCTCCGTTGCCATATTTTGCACTTCATAATGCGCCACGCATTTTCAATGGGCAACAGCTCTGGACTGCAGGCAGGCCAGTCTGTTAGAGTACCTGCACTCTTACTACGAAGCCATGCTGTTGTAACACGTGCAGAATGTGGCTTGGCAATGACTTGTTGAAATAAGCCGGAATGTCCCTGAAAAAGATGTTGCTTGGATGGCAGCATGTGATTCTCCAAAATCTGGATGTACCTTTCAGCATTGACGGTGCCATCACAGATGTGTAAGTTGCCCATGCCATAGGCACTAACACACCCCCATACCATCACAGATGCTGGCTTTTGAACTTTCGACTGGTAACAATCTAGATGGTCTTTTTCTTCTTTTGTCCGGAGGACACGATGTCCATGATTTCCAAAAACAATTTGAAATGTGGACTCATCAGACCACAGCACACTTTTCCACTTTGCGTCTGTCCATTTCAAATGAGCTCGGGCCCAGAGAAGGTGGTGGCGTTTCTGGATGTTGTTGATGTATGGCTTTCGCTTTGCATGGTAGAGTTTTAACTTGCACTTGTAGATGTAGCGACAAACTGTGTTAACTGACAATGGTTTTCTGGAGTGTTCCTGAGCCCACGCGGTAAGATGCTTTACACAATGATGTCGGTTTTTAATGCAGTGCCACCTGAGGGATCAAAGGTCACGGCCATTCAGTGTTGGTTTTCGGCCTTGCCGCATACATGTAGAAAGTTCTCCAGATTCTCTGAATCTTCTGATTATATTATGGACTGTAGATGATGGAATCCCTAAATTCCTTGCAATTGAACTTTGAGAAACATTTTTCTTAAACTGTTGGACTATTGTTTCATGCAGTTGTTCACAAAGTGGTGATCCTCGCCCCATCTTTGCTTGTGAATGGTTGAGACTTTTGGGGATGCTCCTTTTATACCCAATCATGACACTCACCTGTTTCCAATTAACCTGTTCACCTGTGGAATGTTCCAAACAGGTGTTCTTTGAGCATTCATCAACTTTCTCAGTCTTTTGTTGCCCCTGTCCCAGGTTTTTTAAATGTGTTGCAGGCATCCATTTCAAAATGAGCAAATATTTGCACAAAAACAATAAAATTTATCAGTTTGAACATTAAATATCTTGGTGTATTCAATTGAATATAGGTTGAATTGGAATTGGGGTTGTAGAA
The DNA here is from genome assembly GCF_902500255.1 of Thalassophryne amazonica. Taxonomy (NCBI): domain Eukaryota; kingdom Metazoa; phylum Chordata; class Actinopteri; order Batrachoidiformes; family Batrachoididae; genus Thalassophryne; species Thalassophryne amazonica. The sequence continues at coordinate 54,561,228 of NC_047112.1, forward strand.
ACGTTTCATCTTTTTCCTGATGACACCTTCAGTGTTGTCTCATCACACTTCAGTAATTCACTATGTATTTATCCACATATAGAGAAACTCGTGTGTTACCCTTGGGGAGCCATGTGCTCAAGAGCCATTTTTCAAGGGTGGTAAATTATGCAAAGTTTCTATAATGAGTTAGAATGGCATGTGAGTCCAGAACGTTTTTAAAAACTTAGACCTCAACAGGTTTTAGAAGAAGAACTCAGCCATTTTATTTCCTGCTAATTATGTTTTTTTTATGTTAATTTACTGTCTTAATGTATTTATGAATTGTTTAGGTTCATGTTATTAACACACTTATTATTACTATTTTATTATTACTTCCATTTTGTCATACGATTTTTAAATGTGCCACAATGGAAATATATGTTTTCACTTTCTTGTGTCATACATTTTTTTTAAATGTATTTACAATTATATTAGGTACTTACATTGAATTTACAAAATAAAATCATGCACACATGCTTTTAATATACAGATGGTTTACCACCCCCTGCTGCAATGGTGTGTGAGTCAAGAATGTAATTATCAACATCCATTGTTCAGTATAGTTAGCTAATATCCATAGTTTCACAAAAAATAGTCCTATCAGCATTATGTTTTGGCTGCATTCATCCTTGACCCAAAATACATATGCATACCAAATGTCAAATGTCAGCTCTCCCCAGTTTGCCCGTGATTGAAGTTATACAAGCACCCACTCACACAGGCAGAGCTTTGTGTCTTTTCTGCATTCTGCCCCCAGCAGGTACTTTTATTTTTACACACCTACAGACAGATATGGTGGAGGAAGACATCAAATGCACTACAGTTCTCAATCATGGTTACGGCAACATGACACTTAACTAAACTGACTAAACCAATTGAACTACAAAAACACAATAAATCAATAATTAATTAACCAAGTACCTCTGGTGCCCTCTTTTGGCTGCCCTGGATCTGTTCAGTAATTCTGCCCTTCGGTGTGTTTGTAAAATAAAAATACTACTCTATCATTCTGGGAGGGGATTGGTCCATGCCATCAGACTTATAGCCACCATTAACTGCCAATACTTCATTAATTTGCTATCAAATGTCAATATAATACTAGTATTATGTTGCATAACTAGACAATTAGGTAACAGCTCAAAAATGGTTTTAATAACACTAACAATATTGGATTGGATCGAATCAAACTGAATCGAAATAATTGATTCCGAATCTTAAGAATCGAAATCAAATCGATTCTTGAAATTGGAATCAATACCCAGCTCTAACTATAATATAGATCATAGGATATATAATCAGACAGATTTCAAAACAAATCAAGAACATTATAAGTTCAATAAAACAGTCATATTGTATTTCATGTCACTCAGGAAACTTTTATTTTTCAATTGTATTTACCCACAAAATTGTGGGTAAATACAACTGGGGAAAAAGTTTGTTGAAGATGTCAGCACACAATAAAATGTGTGGTGGTAAGCAACGTGTAAAGAAATTGACATTTTTATGTAAACTAGTAGAAATACCCATAATGCAAAAGATTAATAAAATATAAATGCAGTGACTCTATTATATTAGTCAGAGTGGTTGGAACTGAGCAGCGTCAGCAGCAATTCACAAATTATCGGCTTGTTTCTGCTTAAAATGGCCTCGTTTCTGTTTAAAACTGACTTTAGAATGATTTAAGAGGTTTTACTTTGTCATCTGATGGATAATAATCACATTATTCCCTTTGAACACTTTGGGTGAAGAGAGTCAGACTCATAGAGTCAGACTCAGATGCATGCACAGTGAAGGCAGGGGACCGTTCGGTAGGCGACATCGAAATATATACAGAAAAACACTTATTAATAGCTCATCTAGTTCCTGAGATATGACCATGAATGTATTTAACAAAATGAGCTCTTGTTTGACCTTGACCTTAGATCTGTGATCATCTTTTTGACATGAGAGGACAGTCTACTGAGGTTATCCACTGTGTTAGATTGACAATGCTCCATTCTTTTTGAAGCGACCACCACAGACGAGAGATGATGACCTCTGATTTGACTTTGTCCTTTGATCTTGACATGATCTGTGTTGCAAGAGGACAAACCACAGAGTTCATCCACCAAGTTTTACTGAATTTATTATTCAATATCAAGTCATCACGGTGAACAGACAAACACACAGACCCGGCCTCTTTCTGCTTCACACTGAGGTGAATTACACAATTTTCTTATTTACTCTTGAATAATTATCATAATGAATAATTTCTTTTTGGTGGAAAAGGGTTTTTTAAGTGTGTGTGTGTGTGTGTGTGTGTGTGTGTGTGTGTGTGTGTGTGTGTGTGTGTGTGTGTGTGTGTGTGTGTGTGTGTGTGTGTGTGTGTGTGTGTGTGTGTGTGTGTGTGGAGTCATGGTGGTGACAGTTTTCCGGATTAATGATGATAAATCTGATAGCTGTCTGTTTCACTCACAACTGGAGTGTCACCGCCACAATCCCTCGAGCCGTGCTGCTGGTGAAGCAAAAAACAGTGTCAAAGTTGAACAGAGAGAAAAACAGACAAGGGTGATAAATAATGTAGATGTAGAGAGGGGGGAAAAAACCTCAACAAACCGTGGTGAGCAGGATGAAGCCAGAGAGAGAGAGACAGAAGCTTTTCTTGGTTCTCCCTCAGGATTCGGTTTTAACAGCAGCGATCAGTCTGCGGTAGAACTGTGACATCACCGACACACGGACTATAAAACACAACACGAGCCGTCCTACAATTCTCTTTCAAATAACACTATTTACTGTTGGGAGACTCAATAGGAATCAATCCTCAAAGTACTCTTTATAAGAGTAAAACCATGCGTTTATTGGGTGACTCTTCATTTTACTCTAAAATGCTTAAATGCACACAAGCGTCCTTCACCACACAATCGTGCAAAGACAACAACAACAACAAAAAAATTACATGTTTATCTGTGATGCAAATAAATGGATATTCAATGTCACTGTGGACAATGAATTGCCATAAAATGCCCAGCAGATGGCACCAAAGTCTTTTGAGAGAAATGAACAGTGTCAGTTTGCTGCAGAGAGGAAAGAACTGTTCAGGCCTCCAAACAATTAGTTAAAGGGGTCACGTGCAAAATCTATTTTATTTTATTTTTACAGTTAAAGGTGGCTGGAATTCGATGGTAAACATCCTCAAAATCTCACAGTTCTATGATTGTGTATTCTGAATTTCTCCTGCTGTTATGTGTGAAAGGGGGCATTTTTGATTTTGTGACTTAGGTAACAAGTCTTGATTTTGAGTCGTGTGTGCTTGAAGACACAGTCAGTGAGCCAGTCTAAAAACCTTACATATCCAAGCTTGTGAGAGAGAGCCAGAGGGGGGGGGGGGGGCGTGGCCAGGAGCAGCTTCTTTTAATTCAACCCTTATAAGGTCTTTGGGTCTGTGGGACCTGTTTTCAGCTTTTAGCTGAAGAAAAATGAAACAAATAATTTTTTTCAAACTAAGATTCACTGGCCTTGGCTCATTTTTGTGAGGAACTTAAATCAGAAAACATTTTCAATGACACCCACCTGTATCATTGGACCCAGAGCTAGTAAGAGTGTGGAAATCATAGGTCCTGTACACCCTCATTCTCTCTTTCTGCTTTCTGGGACTGTGAGTGAGTGAGTGGAGTGGAGTGGAGTGTTGGGGAGCAGAGTGAATCAGGTGAATGGGCCCTTGGTGTGAGCACCCATTGTTCCCGCACAAGGTTGCAACATTATGTGGTGACTGCACCCACATTCCCACACATTTCACCTTCTGTTCCCAATCTTGGGGACCTGACACTATAAACAGCTGTGTCAGCATGGTTCCATACCACAACTGATCAAGATGGCAAAGTGATTCTCTGTTCAGGCTGCCTTACAGTTGATATGGGAAGAGACAGAGGGTTTTGATGGTGATGCAGAGGAAGAAGTTTCAGAATGTGTGACTCACATTTCTAAACATTCAGAGTCTGACACTGAGTTTGCAGAGGAGGATGAACATCAGCCAGCTCTGAAGCATGAAAGAGCCTCAGGACCAGCCCTTCAGCAGCCAGGACTAGTCTGTGAAGTGTGTGGACCCAAGATGGACAGATAAAAAACACAATATGCATGCACCCAGTGCAAGAAGTACATATGTAATACACAGTGAAACTCTGCTCCTCATCTGTGGTATAGTCTGGTATGAAAATGAAAGTTCAGTGTAGCTAATGTGATGTTCAGATGGATGTTATGTATAAACTAACCTGAGTAGGTTAAATTTCTAATGGAATTCAAATAAATAATACACTATAGTTTTGGAAAAACTTGCTTCATTTTAATTTAATTTGTTATTTTCCAGTTATGCCTGTTTTATGATGCATTTCCTTATTTTCTTACATTTGAATAAAAAAATGAACAAAAATGACATGCAGGTCATTCACACCATCAACAATATAAAGAAGCAGTAATCAATAGCAAGTAAAGATATATAAAAATCAATTTAACTTACCAAGGCTGCTCATTGCTTGATGACAAAGTCCAGCCTCTTTTCTGTCATTCTTTATAAAGACTTCAATACAATGGTTGCACAGTACACAGGTGCCCACTAAATCCACCACCGAATTTGCTTTGTCTTCTCCTTCAGCCATTTTGCATAAAAACAGCTAACAAAAATGGACCAAAAACACTACACCTAAAATCTAAATGCCAAGAAAGAGACTTTAAGTCAGTGAATCTGAACACAATTTGTCTTGTTTCAGTAGCTAACTGGCTCTCTGATCAGCCTACACTGCTGGTGTAACTTCAAAGGGCAGGAGGTCGCTGACTGTCAAAGAACTTGCCCAATAGAAAAAAAAATTTGAATCTGACTGGTTAAAGAATATGACAATCCACAACATTGTCCCCATTTATTTTAATCAGCAGAGGGATTCACTTGAGATTCTGAAGGCCCAGAGAAGATTTTTCACCTGGAGACAGCAGGGGAGAAGATCTGATTGGATAAAACAACGCTATCATCGATATGAGCTACTCTGAAAACAGCACTGCTCAAGGAGAGTGGAAATGAAATCAATTCACACACACACACACACACACACACACACACACACACACACACACACACACACACACACACACACACACGTGTGTGTGTATTAAAACGCATATTATGGATTCAGGTGGCCCAGCGAATTTTGCCTGTTACAAATGAAATCCGACATATGTATAAAATGGACAAAATCCATTCTATGTACGTAATGTATTAGTTGCAGTCAGGAGGCACCACAGCCCTTGCGGTCTCAGTTGTTTTGACCAGACTACGGAGAGGGTTCACAGCCAGGCAGAGGGCTCTGATCTAAACTGTTTGTCTTTGGTTCGCCAAAGAAACTATAAACAATAACTAAATAATAAAGAAACTAAATAAAGAAACAATAACTGCCAGCCTTGAATACTCTGAGCAGAGTTTGAAAAAAAACAAACGCCCAGGTTTTTAATCAAGGAAATATGGTACTCACTTTCATAGAACCGGCTAGTGTCAGTGCTGAACGTCATTTTGTGTTTCTGTTGTAACTGGGCATGGCCAGACTGCTCTGCCCAGTACATGTGAGGGGTTTTTAATGGAAATACATTGCGATGGGATGGGATGTTTTATCTGATGGGAGAGAAAATCAGTTATTAAAAAAATCAGGTAAATATGGTGTTTATTACATGGAAAACTATATAAAAACTTTTTGGGACTTTTGCTCTTGTCTGGTGAGTGCAAGTATCCGGTTTATACATTCACAGTTTAGGCAGCTTTTACCGTACAGTACAGTAAATCTCTTAAAAATCCTAAAGCCTGATTTATGCTTCTACAACTCTGTAATTCCGTGGCCATGCAATGACAATGAGATGCACGTGATCCTTTTAACGTTCCCCATTGTGTTGGTGGGTGTCTTAATGGAATGTACAGCAGGAACAGTGGCTTTTTTCTGAATGAGCTCCACTTCTTTATGCAATCATCAACCTCCAAACCAACGATACAATGCGTGCAATTTCCCTCCATGAATTGCGGGTCATTTGAGCGTCTCTGTAGTTTTTAGACTCTGTGTTGTCTGTGTTGGTTATATTTGCGGACTTTTCTGCCAAATGTTCCTCTGTTTGACCCATGATCGAAATGTACACTGCAGAACTTTTAAAATATGATGGGAGAGGAAGGAGTGAATCCAGAAAAGTGTCCAATCACAGCCCTTGTGATCTTCATCATTTAGCAGGTGTGCATCAGGCTGCGTAGAGGGTTTGCAGCCACGCAGAGGGCTCTGATGTAAAGCGGTTGTCTTTGGTTCGTCACACCCAGAGATATGTGTGAAACTTAACACCATATTACAGTGCAGGCAGCAAGCAGCATTTTGTTAATAAAGGCCTCCCTTGTCTGAGAACGTTTCAAAAAAATAAACACCCAGGCTCTTAATCAAGGAAATACTGTACCCACTTTCCTCAAATCTGCTAGTGACAGTGCTGAACTTCATTTCGTACCTCTGTGGAGACTGGACACACCCAGACTGCTCTGTCCGGTACATGCAATCGGACAAGACGTTTTGTATGATGTCAGCGAAAAACAGTTATACAAAATCCATTATATACAGTGTTTATTACATAGAAAACCATACAAAAGCATTGGGACTTTTGCTTTTGTCCGGTGAGTGCAAGTACCCAGTTTATACGATGACGGTTTAGGTGAGTTTTACTGTATATATAAGTATATATTGACTTGCGTGGTCTTGACAGAAAGAGCTCTGTAAGTTTGGTTCTTATAAATTACATCTGTAAATTATCCCCTCCTCCCCGCCCCATCAGACATGTTAGCTTTCTAAAATTAATGTATCAGCATACATTAAAGGATCTTGATGATCACACAGTATTCTGTCCTCTTGGAATACTGCTCTTATTATCAATGCACCAATCTGCCACTGATCCCTCCTGTAAGAATGGTGCAGCAGTGGTTGTGCAGATTTCCTGAAAAAAAGAGAAGAAAATGCAGTTTATCTCTCATATAATCTTGTTTACATTGAATAACACTGCTCCTGAGGAGGTTTTCTCTCACGGATATGTTGTTGTGAGAGGCAATCCGGTAACTGTTCAAAAGAACGGAGAAATCCGGGATCATCCCAAATCATTTTACTCACATAAGATGAACAAGGTCCACATCACGTTGATGGTTTGGCAGCTAAATAATAAAAAATCCATCTGATAGGTAAAATGGGATCCTGCTGTCTCTACATTTTATTTGTACTGTGCCTACAGAGTACTCCTTTACTTCGGCACAAGCTTCCTGCAGGGCCTATTTCCTTTTCTCCTTTGTGAAGCAGAAGACATGTGGCAGTTCTCCCTTCTGACACTTTTACTACTCTGGCCCAAGTTCAAATGTCAGGAATTATTTATGGGCTTCATAAAAACCTAATGCTCTGTCACAAATATTTTAGAGTCCTGAGTATCATGCAGAAATAACCCTTTGAACACCAACTTTAACGTTGCACAACTTGGACACCAGCACAGCATCCACTTTCTGCTTGCTCTGGTTTGTTCTCTCTGCCAAGGAGGTTATGTGTTTGCAGTTTTACTCAGAAACTATTAGATTTTTCTGCAAAGTTTGGACTAAGCTTTTAGCCTGATGGTGCATGGAGACAAAGGAACAAGAAGAAAGTAACAGACTAAAGCAAATATCAGTAAAATACCAAAGGAATAGATAAAGAACATTCAACTCCAAATCAGATAAAGTTGGGATAATAAGGAAAATGCAAATTAATGGAAACCACAGTGATTCTTACATTGATTTTGACTTCTGTTTCATTGCAGACCATACAAACCCAAGGTTTTTCAAGTTTTATGTGGCCAAAGTCGTTTCATTTGTTAATACACATGCATTCCTTCATTTAGGGCCTGCAACATGTTCCAAAAAAAAAAAAAAACTTGGGATGGAGCAGTTTATTCTAAATGTTAGGATTAAACCATCACTTTTACTGTTTTTCTAAATTGGGATGAATACATGAACATTTCACTGAATATGAAACAAACAGCATGGTACTGTAGTACATCAAGTAGGTAGTTCTCAAAAACTGAGTGACCATGCTGGAAGGTAGTGAGGGAAGCCACCAAGACATCCATGACATCTCTGAAAGAATTGCAGGCTTCTGTACATGTGAGTTGAGAAACTAAGGCCTGAAAATCAGTGTTTTGTTTTTTTTATTGAATTTTCCTTAACATCCCAGTTTTTCAATTTGCATTGTGTAATGGACTGCTGGTTAAGTTTAGGCTTGGGGCTCTGTTAGGGTTGGGTTAGGATAAGGGTTATTGTTAAACTTTGGGTTGTGGTTCAGCTTGGGTTGGATTCGGATTAGAGTTTGTGTGAGGTTTACTTTCAAGACTAGGGTTAGGTATGGATGCAGGCTGTGGTTCAGCCTAGGTTTAGGCTAAATTTATGTTAGGTTATGGTTAGAACTGTGTCAAGGTTATGGTTTCGGGTTGGGTTTAGACTTGTGTTATTGTTCTGTTGGGATTGGGGTTGTAGTTAGGGTTGGTATAGGGTTATGAGGAATAATTCGAATTAGGTTTATGTAGTAGTGTTGGGATACAGTTAGGTTAGATTTGGGTTCGGGTTAGTTTTGGGAATTGTATCCACACCTGTGCCAAAACTGTTTCTGCTGCAAAGGACAAATCGTTCCTTTTATGTCCCCAAAACGCCAAAAGAAGCAGAAGAAACGTTGTACCAGCTCTGGAGGTTATCTGTCAAAAATGTGGATTAAGGTTGTGGTTTTCCAGAGGTCATGTCTATATAATGCTCAGGCCTTTAAAATATTCATGACAGACCATTAGGTGTTTATGACCACCATTTATAACGCTGCCCTTCAAAGGTTGGGAATGAGATTTTAACTGCTCCTTTGCTGATGACTGAAACCTGCTTCTGTTCTGGGGAAAAAAAAAACCTCATAGTGGTTCTCTCAGAAAACTCTGCTACCATCTGCAGGATGATTTCATCACACTTCCTCATTTCATACAGTATTATGTGTACTCACGGCCCTGAGACAGACTGGTCTCCTGTCCAGGGTGTACCCCACCTCACACCGGATGACTGCTGGATAGGCTCCTGCCCCCTGTGACCTTTAATTGAAGTAAGCAGGTATAGCAAATGGATGGATGGATGTGTACTCACATGCATGCGAACTCCCCCTGAGGAAGAAACCTCAAGCAGACCAGACTCAAAGGGGTGACCCTCTGCTACAAACATAAATTACAGAACAATTCACGGACAAATATAGAAGAAATGCTGTTGGTGTACAGGACAGGAGGGTCGCCAACACAAATACAACTCCCATCTCTGGATGGAGCTGCACCTTAAACAGAGAGAAAAAAAACAGAATCAGGCATCAGAAAGACAAAAAATACTGTATAATTTGCCAGCATTAATCAACAAGAAAAACAGAAGAAATACTAAGGTGATCGCTGGCCACTAGTCCTAAGCTTCACTAAAAGACCCAGAATTTAGGTAAAGTTGAGGCTGCGACACGCTCCGTTTACTAATAAAATGAATTAAAAGAGCAAAAAGCGTAAAACAAAACTATACCAGTATGCTAGCCATACGAAAGGGAAAACAAGTGCGTCTTAAGTCTGGACTTGAAAGTCTCCACAGAATCTGACTTTTATTGATGCAGGGAGTCATTCCACAGAACAGGGGCATGATAAGAGAATGCTCTATGACCCGCAAACTTCTCATTCACCCTAGGGACACAAAGTATTCCTGCACCCTGAGAACGTAAAGCCTAGGCCGGTACGTAAGGTTTAATTAGGTCAGCTAGGTAGGGAGGTGCCAGTCCATGAATAATTTTATAGGTTAGTAGCAGAACCTTAAAATCTGATCTCACTGGGACAGGAAGCCAGTGAAGGGATGCCAAAATGGGTGTAATGTGGTACTTTCTGCTTCGTGTCAAAAGTCTGGCTGCAGCATTTTGAACCAATTGGAGAGCCCTAATGCTAGACTGCGGTAAACCAGAAAATAGAACATTGCAGTAGTCCAATCTAGAAGAGATAAACGCATGGATCAGGGTCTCAGCATCAGCCATAGACAGGATGGGACGAATCTTCACTATATTTCACAGGTGGAAGAAAGCAGTCCTAGTAATATTTCTAATGTGGAAGCCAAAGGACAATGAAGGATCAAAAATTACCCCAGGGTTCCTCACTTTGTCAGTGTTATGTATGACACACAAGCCTAGGCTGAGCATTAACTGGTCAAATTGATGCTGATGTCTCACTGGACCAAGAACCATCATTTCAGTCTTATCAGAGTTTAAAAGTAGGAAGTTTCCAGACATCCAACTTCTCACTGCTGCAAGGCAATCTTCTAAGGATTTTATGTGAACGAGATTATCAGCAGTTATCGGCATGTATAACTGAGTATCATCTGCATAGCAGTAAAAGGTAATCCCAAAACGCTGCAAGATGTTCCCAAGGGGTGTTATATAAAGGAAGAAAAGCAGGGGGCCTAAGACAGACCCCTGTGGAACCCCAAATTTCATGTCACTAAGGTTAGAGGTAGTGTATACCACTCTACAGTTAGGCCAACATTATCTTTTGGGGTAAATGAAAATGTCATAGACATTTTTGCTGATGTATGGTGCTGGTTATTTAACTAAGTATACATGGAATGTGAATATATTACAGATCACACTAATGTCTTGTTAAAAATGTATTGAAAGATGCATTTTCAACATTAGTAACACTGCTGTCTCAGTCGTCACAAAGGGGGCAGCCATGGCTATCACTTTAAGGGCCCTTTCACACATAGTACAAATGTGGTTGAATTGCGCATGAAGTGCACATGAAGCAGGAATCGTATGCGATATGTGTAAAATCAGAGCTGCCTCCAATGCCTCGTATACCTGTTGCTACAACTATTTGTGCACACCAGTGGCTGAAAGACAGCATGTACGCTGTGAGAGCCCTTTCCATCCCTCTCGTGGCAGGTGTCAGCCAAATTCCAGGTGACACACAGGAACATCTAACACTACTCGCTTATCACTTAGAAATTGTGTAGCCATTTGCACTATTGGCATGACAACAGTCAGCAGATGATCGTTGTCGAGCTGGCAGTGAAGTGCCCCCACAAGTGTTGCAAACAGACACAGTGACACGTTGGTGTGTGCACTGAACTGACGGGGGTGTGTCCGCCAACAGGAGCGGCTGTAGAGATATCTGGTTCTGGACGTTCCAGCTGGAGAACACATGCCATGTTTGGATGGACATGAACTAACACTAACACTGTCCACTGTGACGATCGTGTGTCTGCTTGCTGTCCTCATATGGGCATACATAAAAACATATATCACTGTTACAATGGGCTGCAGCAAGCGCGCGCATGGGGCGCATATTGACAGGCTACCCCAGGTGAAACGGACCGTTAGATCATAACATGCAGCAGGCGATCTGAATGTCACCTCACCCACGTGAGCTCTGTTCCACATGACGCAGTGTCTGTCCTGCGGCGTGCCATCCACAAGACAGGCATGTCGGGCAGGATGCGTGCAGGGCCGGTGGGACACACTGCCAGCAGATGTGGACATGATAAGAGCGCCCTGCTTCTCATTCATGTCATTTCATGATTGTTCATCTGTGACCATGGGTCATCTACAGAGGAACATATGGATCATACTTGTATTGCCCACATGATAAGAAGGATTCAATAAAATGTGGTGTTTTTATATGGTGTGTGGTTTTATTTTTTTTTTTAAATGTGTCCATGTCCTTCTTGATATCAGGCATTTTGGAAATTTGGAAATTTTGGAAATTGCAGGTTTGAATCCTGTGGGTGGCATGTATTTTTTTTTTTTCACATCGCACAGCTGCTCGTACTGTGTCCCCGCATGCACAAAACCATCACAGCGTCATCGTACATGCCTGCCCGTTGTCTCAATGTTTTCGTGGTTCGCTCATACAAGTTGTTCCACCGTGATTCGCCCTGATTTGTACTTATTCGTACTATGTGTGAAGGGGCCCTAACTTAGGTACCTCAGGTTGCTCAATTTCCTCACGAATTTCCAAATGAAAATTCTGGCCTGACATAGCGTTCAAGACATTTGTCCCCGGGCAACCCCTATGGCGGAATATCTGAACTTCCAAGGGTTCTGAACACAGAATTACTCCCACCTCTGCTGTGCGTGTGTTTCAAAGCTGGCTGAACACACGTCAAGCCACCTCCGGTAAACATAGGGAAAGGAATTATGGGTAACTCGAACAACACAGACACTTTTTGACAAACTGCTGTGCATTCATATCACCTCCCAACAGCAAATCATCTCTACTGCATGTTGATGGAAGCTGATTGGTTGGATTGATCGCTGTGTTTTTGTGAACTCCAACAAAATAACAGAGCGCATCAAAGAAAGTGTTTATGTCAAACGCCAAGAAACAAGCAAAATTCAGCACATGGAAAATACAAACTTGCTATATATCCCGTTAGGATGATATATATAATTTATCATCCTAAAGGTAATAACAGGCTAATTGTTTCTGCTCTTTGCTACGTAGCTAGCAGCATATTCTACTGAATGTAGTTGTGATGTAGATCTTTAAAAAGAATGCGAACATGAAGCAGCGTAAAAGCAAAAACAAAGCTTCACACGGCGAGTAGACTGGCGTTCTCATCTCAAAGGACGAGAACGAGACCAGATAAGGGCGTCCATGACGTACAAACCAGGCCTGAGGCCTAAAATTTGCATACAGCTGGAGACTTTCTGTTTGAATAAAGACCTAACTGTGAGACTTTGAGGATATTTAACATGAAAACTCAAACATACTTAACTGTAAAAGACAAGTTCAACTTTGCAGACTCCCTTTAATGGTTTGAAATGGACTCTACTTCATCACTTCAGAACTGCACCTGTAAAACATAGATAGAGTCACAGTTTGGTATGTGTTATTTTGTGCTATGCTTCTGTAAATGGTCTTCAAATAAATAAGATACAAGAAAAATATGTTTCTTTTAATCTATCGCTTCGGTTTTATATTGCATATCTGCAGAAACAGTCTTGCCTCAAAATCTTTCATATGTAGCTATTTTTTAATAAAACATTTGAAAAAATAGGTACTCAGACATGTTTATTTTTGATATACCTGGATACCCAATTTTCAGGCTTCAAAATTGAGTTTTGTTGGTCTGGTTAACTGGATACAGTTTCTATTTACATACATGGATCATCCAAATCCATTCATTGCCAAATGAATGGTATATTGGCTTTGGTTTGTTTTTCATAAGGTCTTATATTTTGGTGTTCATATATGTTTAATTTCTGTCAATCCAAGTGGTCCCAAATCTAGCAGAGTGGTCTGATTATCAATATTGCAGTGATAAATGCTTAGAAATATAGCAAGCTGTAAAGTCCAATCCTCTCCTCAATATGTCTAAGCCAGAACAATATTTAATGCTCACTCCAAATTACTCTCTCCAAATTCCATCAAGATTTAAGATACGTGAGCACAACCTTTATTATCAAGTGCATAAGCAGCAAAAAGCTATGACTCAGCAGGATTAGGGCTCAGTGTGCAAACAATATGATGATGTCATCAGTTTTTGTGAAGAACCCCTGCAATGGCCGCATTTCACACACACACGGTTCTGTCCAAAAGTTGACATTCATGAAATTGTAACATACGTGATGTTTTAACCGCGAATTTTCACACAGGGAAAGAGGTAAGTTGATTAAGATTTCTATAGAACAAATATTTTAAATGTGTCCATTCTACATTTTCAATTGGCTGACACATTTGCGTTAGGAGATCAGAAAAAAGTCATCTGCATGCTTTCAAATATGTCAAATTTGATGCAATTCTGTTCATGTACATCATATTTTGATGGATTTTTTTTTTCACGTACGTTGTAAATCTAACAGTAAAAAAAATGAAATGCATGATTCCGAAATCCCAACTCAGGTGCATTCATCATCTTTGAGTTTCTTCATAAGCTGAATATCCCTGAAAAACATTGATAGTAAATCAGATGTGAGTGGGGTCAACATGCACTGGTTTGATTCATTTTATTCACATATGTCAGTTTTGATAATTGATTCACGTATGTCATATTACAGCCCACTCTGCCCTCCAAACTTTTCAGTTAGTTTTTCCTGAGCTCGACTTCCCCAAAATGACTGTCAGTGACCTGAACCACATTTGTTATATTTACAACTAAAAAAAACTTCAACACAATGTTCTTCCCAAGGTTTGAGAATTCACCCCTCCTGTCACGTATATGTATCACATTAACAAATTGTGACTCATATGTGCATTTTCTACAATCACCAAATTTGATGAAAATTGCTTTTCAGCGTCACATTAATGAAATGATAAATAACTCTCCTGTAGGTGGCAGCAAGGTCTTGTGAGAGAACCCCAGAGAAAGGAGTACTGTATTTAGATTTTTTTTTACCTTCTCACCCCCAAAAGACAGAGCTGACAGTATTGTTAGTTGCCAGATCTTTATATGTTTTATATATATATATATATATATATATATATATATATATATATATATATATATATATATATATATATTAGAGATGTACCAAATCCTGACTTTTAAGGTTCTGCCGAATACCGAATCCACTGCTTAAGATTTGGCCGAATCCGAAACCGAATATCGAATCCTACTCTGATCATCAGCTAGTACATTATAATGCAGTGAAAACCATTGCACAGTGTATTTCCTTTCCTTAACAGTAAGATAAAACATAGGCAATAACTTCTACCATTATTTTTTTTTATTTGAATATAGTCACACTCATAGCTCTAACAGGTTTGGTCGTACAGTGTGTGGTGTTCAGCCACACGGTAAGGACAACACCACACACGAACAGATTTCACGCACAGACATTCACAGCTCAGACAGGAAATCTCGCAAAATCTCTTGAGATTAAACGTGACCTCAGAGTAAACAAATGGAGGTACTCTGTGGACTATTTAAAACAGAGGGAAAAACGATACAAAAAGAAAAAGAAAAGGCGTTCTTTAAAGGAGTGGGGACAGCGCGACCACCGGACTTTCTGGTAAGTCAGCTCGACAGGAATATCTGATAAGTTTATCTTTAGTGTCATCACGATTGTCGGGTCGCCCTTAAGATTGTCGGAAGGGGAAGATCGGGTCCGATATCGGCCTAATTATCCTGCCGTGTGAACCCGGCCTTAAACATTAACGACGTAATCACGTTGTGCTTACGCGCGGTAGGATTCGATTCGGTTGGCGCTCTAGGGTTCGGCCGAAACCGAACCCCGTCAACAAGGCCAATGTTCGGGCGAGTCCGAAACTGAATCTTGGATTCGGTACATCTCTAATACATATATATATATATATATATATATATATATATATATATATATATATATATATATATATATATATATATATATATATATATATATATATCACACACACACATTCAAAAAATAACTTACTTAGTGAACATAAAAAAATTATGTAAAGTATTTCCACCCAAGTAAAATACGTTAACCTAGCCAGAAGCAATTTTGCTGAGTGATCTAAATGTAAATTTGTTGGGTCAGCATGATGAATTTGCGTTACCGTTACTCAATTACCATGGTTTAGGCCAACTAGATTTGTAATGGTAAATGTAACAAAAATAAAAAGTAAGTTCCTTCAGCTTCTCCCTTGTTTGCACTCGGGATCGCCACAGCAAATCTGAGGTGGATCTGCATGTTCAGTTGGCATAGATTTTACACCAGATGCCCTTCCTGACACAACTCCACATTACATGGAGAAGCGCAGGAGGGGTGGGGTTTGAACTAGGAAATTTTCGTACTGAAACTAAATGCACTAACCACTTGGTCAGCAGCCCTGCCCCGCGTGTAGTTACAACTACTTTTAAAATAATACAGTTACATGTCAGCTTAACTTTACTGTGTTGGATCAGCACAATTTATGCAGATCCACTTTGGATTTGCTGTGGCGACCCCAAGCAAGCAAGCGAGTAGCCAGAGGGAATTGTTGTTATATTTACCCTTACACATGTGGTTGACCTGAACCATGGCAATTAAGTGCCACTAACACAAATTCATCATGTTAACCCAACAAATTTACATTTAGGTCACTCAGCAAATTCATTTGTGGCTACATTAATGTATTTTCCTTGGGTGGAAATACTTTACATAATTTTATTATGTTCACTGAGCATGTTAGATTTTAAGTTGTTGCACATTATGTTAAAACTACATGATTTGAATATGTTCACCCATAAAACTTGTTTTCAACTCATAGAAGCTACATGTTAGACACGTTCATGTAACATAAAAACCAACAACACCCATGTTGGTTTTTTGAGTGTATTTCATACATGTAAATGTGTGCATGCACAGAATAGATTAGGTAGGCGGGACAGATATGGTACTGACACGCCTTCCATATCTACATGAGCGCGGGCCCAATCACAAAGGTCGCCATGTTGCACTGCCATACACAGGAGCCTAAAAGGGACATACTGACTACACGTTCACATTTTGCAGCAGGACTGGAAAACTGAAGAAAAAAAATTACTGTATGCTCCCCTGTACAGTCTACTGGTTGCTAATGCATGCTATCAAGTTTGAGAACCCTCATTTTTGTGACATGTAGGATCATACACATTGCTTATCACAAGAGGTGGAAAGGGAACATAAATCCCCATCACCAAAGAAGCAAAAACAAAATCATGTCTGACAATGACATCATGAAATCTAGAGCCTGACCACTATATGTCACTATATCCTACATATTGTAGCTTTAAACATTTATGAACATAGGCAACAGGTTTGTTGTCATGGCCCAAACCAACCTGTACTTAAGGTTCTTGAAATAGAGTAACATCTCCACCTGGTGGACATTCATCATTTTGAAGCATCATTATTTTAAGAGATGCCACAATACACTGATAATCAATAACTGTTCATAAATATTGCAGACTTCTTTATTCATTCACCATGTTGACATCACGATGTAACACTAAGTGTTCCTGCAGAGTTGCCCCCCCACAGACACACATAGACAGACATCATTACTATTCTGGCTGAAGTTCAAATGTCAGTAATTTTTTTTTTTTTTTTTACAAAAGGTGCTCATAAAGACATCGCAGTCACTCGTGAATATTTTAAAGCCCCGGATGTCATCCAGAAATGACCTCTGGTAAATCACAACTGCAACCAGCCAATTTTTGACAGGTAACCGCAGTCGTGGCATCACAGCACTCCTTATGGTTCTTTTTAGCTTTTCCTTTTGTGGCATGACTGGATTGATCTGTCATTTGTAACAGAAAGAGTCTGGCCCACGGGGCTGTAGATAATCCAATTTATCGCTTTGCAATTTATTACAAATTTCTGTGGCTTTTGGATCCACTGTCACATCGATTCGTTGATTGCTTGCTTAGCTGGGTCCTAATGAGCTGCTGTCTGAATCACTGCATAATCGCAGCCCTAATTCACTTCCTCAGCTCCCCTCACACTCGCTCTGTTGGCTCACCACTATTAGAGAAGAATGGACTGAGACAGCAGTCCTCCAAGCAGACAATAAGGAGCATCATCCTGGAAGCACTGTCATTGTGCATACATTAGCCTTTTACAAATCGCACTTCTCCTGTGATTGTTGTTGCGGTGTGCCGGTGCAGGTGCAGTTTAATGAAGAAGAATTCACTGTGTCTTTCTGAAATCTTAAGATGGGCCATCAGCACAACCAAAGACGCAACTTGTGGCGTCCAGAAGCAATGCAAAACAAAAAACAAGAACATCCGCACCTTCTTCAGTTTGATACAAATTTGTTCTTTTTGACTGAGTGATACCATAATATATGGTTGTGTGTGGCCCATTTTATCAATTGTGTCCAAAACTGAACCACTTTATCCTTGACTAATGCATAAACTTCCACTATACAATTGTGATCTTGAGTTTGATGTTTCAAGGTTACCCAATGTCAAATGCCACACCTAATAGAAAGGTGACTCACCTGTATATGCAGCATATAACAAGACACCAGAGGAAGCCCGTTCCATAGCGTCTCTGGGGCCTGTTTTTGCACCTGCTTACCCCACAGTAATATTAACTACAAGTGACAGCAAGCAAGTGGCAACTTGTCATTCATTTTCAATCAGAATGGGTGTTTCGCAGCAACAAGAGACAACGGTTACTATGCCGCCAGCTGGGCAGGGTCAAAATAGAGGAGTCTATTTTATGCAAATACTGAGTGATGCGACACAGTGACTGCCGATCTGAGAAAAAAGGCAGCTTCAACAAAATAAACAAAGATGGTGGTAAACTCTTCAAAACAGCTTAATTCTATATAAATGTAATATGTCTGGCATTTTTTTCCCCATATATTTTGTAAAAGTCAACATGAAATAAACACTTCTAAATCTAAAACTGCTGTTTTTGTAACCAGAGGCCACCTCTGAAGTGATTTACAAGACATCTTACAGAGATTTTAGCACGCTAACTAGCAACACATGAACACTGGGATACACTGTCATTGATGCCAGTCTGAAACAAATCAAGCAAACTTTAGTTTTGTCAAGCATGACGTAAAAACTTTGACCCTGCTGTAGTAGGATGAAGGTCCTGGGTCCTGATTGAAAAGAAGTTCCCGCTAGCTTGGCTAATGGGGAATTCCCCTTTGGCTGACCTGGTGGGACCTTTGTGGCCGGGATGGCGGTGGGATCAAACCCAGGACAGCTCGCACCAAAGACCAGAACTCTACCAGGTCAGCCAAAGGGGAATTCCCCATTAGCCAAGCTAGCGGGAACATCTTTTCAATCAGGACCCAGGACCTTAATCCTGCTCCACTGGCTTTTAGAAAATGTTTTCCAGATGCAATATCTCAGTCGCTGTGTCCAAATATTTAGCATGTATTTAATGTCTATTAGTGCATACTACACAAGCATTACTGTTGTACACACTAAAAGCAAGTGAGTGAGTAGTACACAGTAAAATTACCAGTATGAAATTAACACTGACAGTGAACATGGTCCCACTCTGACACTGGTGATTTTACTGAGTAGGGACACCATTTGGACATACGTCGTCGCTGCCATCTTCCCTGTCCTTTGACCCAGATATTCACAGATGACACATCTGCATACACCCACGTCACAAAAATTTGTACTTTGCAAAAGCAGACTTTTTAAAAATAGATGTATATTTGTACAGTGCCATGACTCCTTGGACACCACTACCATTTTCATGTATGGCCGCTCTCTTTCCCGTTTCATGCTCTTCTTTGGTTATCAGGCTCCCGCTGCATGATGGGATAGCGTAGTCAATTTGAAAACACTATGGTAGTAGTAGATCATCTGAATATGCTTTGTCTACAACTAAATGCATACTGCGTACTTGGAGACTAAGGATTGTGCGTGCAGCTTTATTCCAATGTTCAGAATAATGGTAGTGCTATGTGACTAAAAAGATTCATCCAGGTTTTGAGTATATCTCTTATTGTTACATTGGAAACAAGGTACCAGTAGATTCTCACAAATCCAACAAGACCTAGCATTCATGATATGCACACTCTTAAGGCTATGATATTGGGCTATTAGTAAAAGAAATAATAGTAGCATCTGCTGTTGATGCTACAAACTCAAAACTATTACAACCCCTGGCAAAAATTATGGAATCACCGGCCTCAGAGGATGTTCATTCAGTTGTTTAATTTTGTAGAAAAAAAGCAGATCACAGACATGACACAAAACTAAAGTCATTTCAAATGGCAAATTTCTGGCTTTAAGAAACACTATAAGAAATCAAGAAAAAAAGATTGTGGCAGTCAGTAACGGTTACTTTTTTAGACCAAGCAGAGGAAAAAAATATGGAATCACTCAATTCTGAGGAAAAAATTATGGAATCACCCTGTAAATTTTCATCCCCCAAATTAACACCTGCATCAAATCAGATCTGCTCATTGACATTGACCCTATGTGTCTTTTTGCAAGGAATGTTTTTGCAGTTTTTGCTCTATGGCAAGATGCATTATCATCTTGAAAAATGATTTCATCATCCCCAAACATCCTTTCAATTGTCCAAAATATCAACATAAAGTTGTGCATTTATTGATGATGTAATGACAGCCATCTCCCCAGTGCCTTTACCTGACATGCAGCCCCATATCATCAATGACTGTGGAAATTTACATGTTCTCATCAGGCAGTCATCTTTATAAATCTCATTGGAAAGGCACCAAACAAAGGTTCCAGCATCATCACCTTGCCCAATGCAGATTCGAGATTCATCACTGAATATGACTTTCATCCAGTCATCCACAGTCCACAATTGCTTTTCCTTAGCCCATTGTAACCTTGTTTTTTCTGTTTAGGTGTTAATGATGCCTTTCGTTTAGCTTTTCTGTATGTAAATCCCATTTCCTTTAGGCGGTTTCTTACAGTTCGGTCACAGACGTTGACTCCAGTTTCCTCCCATTTGTTCCTCATTTGTTTTGTTGTACATTTTTCGATTTTTGAGACATATTGCTTTAAGTTTTCTGTCTTGACGCTTTGATGTCTTCCTTGGTCTACCAGTATGTTTGCCTTTAACAACCTTCCCATGTTGTTTGTATTTGGTCCAGAGTTTACACACAGCTGACTGTGAACAACCAACATCTTTTGCAACATTGCGTGATGATTTACTCTCTTTTAAGAGTTTGATAATCCTCTCCTTTATTTCAGTTGACATCTCTCGTGTTGGAGCCATGATTCGTGTCAGTCCACTTGGTGCAACAGCTCTCCAAGGTGTGTTCACTCCTTTTTAGATGCAGACTAACGAGCAGATCTGATATGATACAGGTGTTAGTTTTGGGGATGAAAATTTACAGGGTGATTCCATAATTTTTTCCTCAGAATTGAGTGATTCCATATTGTTTTCCTCTGCTTGGTCTAAAAAAGTAACCGTTACTGACTGCCACAATCTTTTTTTTTCTTGATTTCTTATAGTGTTTCTTAAAGCCAGAAAGTTGCCATTTGAAATGACTTTAGTTTTGTGTCATGTCTGTGATCCGCTTTTTTTCTACAAAATTAAACAACTGAATGAACATCCTCCGAGGCCGGTGATTCCATAATTTTTGCCAGAGGTTGTATGTTCAAACTGCTTTTTTAGCAATCCTGTGAATCACTAAACTAGTATTTAGTTGTATAACCACAGTTTATCATGATTTCTTCACATCTGCGAGGCATTCATTTTGTTGGTTTGGAACCAAGATTTTGTTCATTTACTAGTGTACTTGGAGTCATTGTCTTGTTGAAACACCCCTTTCAAGGGCATGTCCTCTTCAGCATAAGGCAACATAACCTCTTCAAGTATTTTGACATATCCAAACTGATCCATGATACCTGGTATGCGATATATAGGCCCAACACCATAGTAGGAGAAACATGCCCGTATCATGATGCTTGCATCACCATGCTTCACTGTGAACTGTGGCTTGAATTCAGAGTTTGGGGGTTGTCTCACAAACTGTCTGTGGCCCTTGGACCCAAAAAGAACAATTTTACTCTCATCAGTCCACAAAATATTCCTCCATTTCTCTTTAGGCCAGTTGATGTGTTCTTTGGCAAATTGTAACCTCTTCTGCACATCTTTTATTTAACAGAGGGACTTAGCAGGGGATTCTTGCAAATAAATTAGCTTCACACAGGCGTCTTCTGTCACAGCACTTACAGGTAACTCCAGACTGTCTTTGATCATCCTGGAGCTGATCAATGGGTGAGATAAATACTTTATTGATCCCAAGGGAAATTGTGCATTGTCCGTGCTCCAAGGATAGATAGAATTAAAAGATACAATAAAATGGAAGGAACAAAGCCCACCACAAAAATAAATAAATAATAACTAAAAACTAGCTGCTAAAGCACCTTCTCCCTCCTGCTCCTCCCAGCAGAGGCCTCGTTAAACAGCCTGATGGCACGCGGAACAAATGAGTTCCTCAGTCTCTCTGTAGAACATCTCAATGAGAGAAATCTCAAGCTTACTGAGCTTCTCTGGATGGAGAAGACAGAGTTCAGAGGGTGCCTCTCATTAGACAGGATGGCATGGGTCTTTGTGAGTGTTCTCTGCTCCACCACTGCCTCCACAGAGTCCAAGCCCAGACCCACTACAGAACTGGCCCTCTTAATGAGCCGGTTCAGTCGATGAATGTCCTCCTTAAAAGCACTGCCCCCCCCAACACACCGCGGCATAAAAAAGAACACTGGACACAATAGCCAGATAAAACAGGTGCACTAACTTAGGGCAGACTCTGAACGAGGCCAGCCTTCTGAGAAAATACATTCTGCTCTGGCCCTTCTTATAAACAGCGTCCATGTTGGCTGCCCAGTTCAGCTTATTGTCCAGATATAGTCCCAGGTACTTATACATGGAGACCACCTCCACCTCCGCTCCACCGATGTTAATGGGCTGCAGAGAGGGTGGCGCCCAGCGAAAGTCCAACACCATCTCCTTTGTTTTAGTGGTGTTCAGCTGGAGCTTATTCAGCCGGCACCACTACACAAAGTCCTTCACCAGGCCTCTGTACTCCCTCTCGTCCCACTCCCCAATTGCAGTGTCATCTGAGAACTTCTGCATGTGACATGTATTGGCGTTGTAACGAAAGTCTGTGGAGTAGAGGGTGAAGAGGAGAGAGCACTGTGCCCTGAGGTCCTCCAGTACTGCAAGTCAGAGTTGAAGACCTGCAGTCCCCCACTACAGCCTTTGCCATTCTGGTTATTCTTTGATGGTTGTTTTCCATTTTCTTCCATGCGTCTTTTTTTTTGTGTCCATTTTAAAGCATGGAGATCATTGTAGATGAACAGCCTATAATTTTTTGCACCTGCGTATAGGGTTTCCCCTCTCCAATCAACTTTTTAATCAAACTACGCTGTTCTTCTGAACCTTCTGAACAATGTCTTGAACGACCCATTTTCCTCAGGCTTTCAAAGAGAAAAGCATGTTCAACAGGTGCTGGCTTCATCCTTACATAGGGGACACCTGATTCACACCTGTTTGTTCCGCAAAATTGATGAACTCACTCACAATGCCACACTACTATTATTGTGAACACCCCCTTTTCTACTTTTTGTTACTAATAGCCCAATTTCATAGCCTTAAGATGAATGCTTGGTCTTGTTGGATTTGTGAGAATCTACTGAATCTACTGGTACCTTGTTTCCCATGTAACAATAAGAAATATACTCAAAACCTGGATTAATCTTTTTAGTCACATAGCATTACTGTTATTCTGAACACTACTGTAGATGCAGATATAGCCAGTGGTACTTTTTTTTGTAGCTACAGGTTTTAGTAATGGTAGTGGGATTTTTTTTTTTTTTCCAGTTTGTTTGAAAAAAAAGGACAAGCAAATAGTTTTCAGACAACATTTCTTTAATACAAAGTCAACATATCTACATACACAGTGGCTTTAACCAATTATTGTTTCAGTTAGAAGTAACAGTTTCAAAGTGATAGCACTTGGCTCTCATACAAAGAAAACTACTTTGCAGTTAGAATTCTTTTTGTTGGTATGTACTGTATACTCTCTATTCTTTTGATGTAATTTTTTTCTTTTAAATTTATGTTGCTTTTAATCACCCAAATAATCTGCAACATTTTCCTGTAAGTTGGCATCTGTATTTAAAAGTCTATAGTCTTTACATGAAGTCAAAAGCGTTAACACATTGCACAAACTTTCACGGTTTTAGTTTTTGGGGCCCTGCAGCAGTCTTTTGTGTTCCAAAAGTCCTCAGTTCAGGTTTGAGTTCATTACGGAACATCTGAATATTCCCACTGTTCAGAAGTGACACGCTGGAAATGTGAACTCGCAGCAAATTTTGGGTTGTCTTCTTCTTTCCAAGGCTGCATTGCGCTGCTTTGTTTTCGAGTCCTGATGTCTTTCTGCATCCAGTGATGAAATTTAATAAAAACAAACCAAAGAAAAAAGAACAAAAATGATGTTTTTGTACAAGGCTCAAAATGCATTAAGGAGAAACTAAATCATGTCTTTTAGCAACCGAACTGTGTTTGGCCTTTGGCATTTTGGTATCTGTCCATCAGCCAACAATATCTTTCTGATTTGCACTTTGACATTTTATACAGTTTCGAGCATTTGAGACCTCGCGGGAGTTTACAGGAAAAAAAAATCTCAATGATTCACTGCATTTGCATACTTCAGTTGACTTTTTAAAGCAGAAAACTGATTGTTACAAGGACTCTGGAACTGTGTTTGTGGGAAGAAACTGAGAACATCGATGTACTCAAACGGTGTCTTGAACGTGTCAGCAGCAGCTAAAACGTGCTAGCAGATTTACCCATGTTGATTGCACACCCTGTGCGAGGCTACAGGTAAGCGGAGCAGCTGGCACCATTCCTGGTTTAACTGCTAGCAAGGGAAATTAAAGGCGGGTGGGTGGGGGTGAGCAACTGGTAATTAAAGACCAGGGAGCAGAACTGGAAAAGGAAAGAAAACAGGCTTCACAAACACCGACGAGGTGCGTAACGGCAGATTACATAACCCAAATTTCTCAAAATGTGACTGCATCTGAAATGTGAGATTTGGAAGGTCAAATAAAACAAATGTATATAATCTATATATTCACTTATTTACATGTATATTCTAAATCATAGAGGATAGCAAACAAAATGAAATATCACATTATGTCTAAAAAGAATTAAGTTTAACAAAAGGAAAAGAAGAGCATTAAAAAAAAAGAAAACAAAACCAAGGGTCAGAGTCTGTACATGATCATTCAAGGTACAGTACATCAAGCCAACAAAAAGATCAACCGTGACACGTTTGACTGATTACATACTCTATAAACCAGTTGCTATAAAATAAAACTAATAATCTAAAAGTTAATGATGATTATAAGCTAATAAATAAAGCGTGGTTTAAAAACTGCATCTCCTCATCGGCACAGGATCTACCTGCAGGTAGAATTTTAGCATTTTGTGAGCTCATTGCCTTGGTTTTTCGTGAGAAAACACACAAGGTTGTTAGGATTACAAAAACAAACACGCAAAAAAAGAAACAAAGATAAAAAAGGAAAAGCGCTGGGTAGTACAAAACAAAAAAAAATGTCATGGAGAAAAACATAATTCATACTGTTGTGATACATATTTATATTCTGCTGTTAAATATATATGTGCATGTGTGTGTGTGTGTGTGTCTGATGGATGCACACATACACACTAACATGTTATACTTAATATTTCTACAGTGAAAAAATAGAATGTCTTTGAAAGTAACATGAAATAAGCATATCTCATTCTGCTAATAATAATAATAACAAAAAAAGTGATACAAAGTTTCTGATAAAAACTAAACCAAAATTCAAATGAAAAAGTCAACTAATGTAATGTAAAATAAGTTTTCATAATACGACATTAATGCTTTAAAAACAAATGTTACAATAATAAGGCTTTTTTGGACATAAAAGATTACACACAGTTGTCCATCGTTCTGTTTTTGTGCACGCCTTCACAGAATCCGTCCGCCCGCGCGTGTCAAAGCACTGAGCTGAACATAACAACCTGCTTATTTGAAAAGCTTGATTTTTTTTCTTTTATCTGACACATTAGTACATCAAATACAACCTGTTTGTTTTTTGAAGTTGGGGGGGACTGTTACTTTTTCTTTATTTTATGATAATGTGCAAGTAACTTAGCGGCGAATCTCCCTACCACATCATGGCTGCTGGATCCAACATGGCTGCCTGAAATCGGTCATGTCAAAAATAAACAAACAAAACAAAGAAGTACCTACTTCCCCCTCACAAACAGTGGAATTACAGCCCCAAAAAATTCAACCACAGGAAAATCTGGATTCGTAACTTTAGCAGGTCGTTGCACTCTTGAGCATCGTATCCACGTAAACAGATGATACACATAAGGCTGGAAAAAAAGGAGAGGTGGAAGAGACAGAGGACGATGATGTCACATGGATGTGCTTCCAGTCCTGATCACCCGTGGGTGAGCACTTAGCACAGCTTGGCGTCTTCCATTCGACACTCCTCTCCTTTGGGAGCCACGTGTATGACGTACACATGATAAGCAGCATGTTTGGTTTCGACAGGAAATAAAAGAAAAAAAAGAGGATTTCTCATAAGAGAAAGAAAAAGCACTTTTCTTGCTGATGGTGACTGTTGGTCGCTGTACACAAAGAAAGCCCACCCAGTGGTGGCAATCCTTGTTTTACTTGTTCCAAAGCGCTTCTTGCCCACCGGATCAGTACAACGACAAAACCCCATGATGCAATTCCTCCAAAGAAAAAAAAAAAAAAGAACCATGGGTCAACGTTGCCATTTCTTCAATATGAGTTTTCCCCGAGACTGGAGCCTCCTTTGAACATGCTGCGGTTCTACAACATCCGCGCATTTAACCGCACTTTGACGATGGTCAGCATACTGATTCAAATGGTAGAAAGGTCATCACACACATGCTGTTTGAGCTCGTCATTCAGGATGTTGCCACCATCATCTTCTTCTTCTTCTTCTTCTTCCCGGCAGCCGGTCGCTGCTGTGCCTTTCTTCTTATCTCAGCGCTCAAGTACAGGCAGTTGCGCGATGAGTACTTTAACAGTTGCGTGTTGTTTCCCGCCCAAATGATGCATATTAACAGTAAGGTCTGAACCTCGTCTTGTTTTGGTGACAACGTTTGGGGAAAACTACAAGCAGGATTGGTCTTTTCTCTCAGTATCACTCACAAAATGTGTCAATATAATACTTAACACCCCGTTCCTTCCAGGCATTTGAAAAACCGCGTCAAGGCTACATCCATCTGCCGTCATTTTTGCTGGAGACACCATTTCTTTCTTCTTCACCGTCTGTTGCTTGCTCTGTACCACAAACTTATTTTTGAGAAGAGAGATGTCCACAAATGTTTACAGTGTCCTCCACATTGAAACACTTGAGGTAAGGTAAGCAGTCTGACACTTTGATCGTTACCCGCCCCACAGCTTGAGCCACGCCTTCAGCTTCCTCTCCTGGTGGTATTTTCTCGATGAAGGGTGATTTTTGCCTCTCAAGTCGAATTGGAATTATTCTACACTAGTTAGTTGCCTCGAGGAAGCTTCTTGTTTTTTTAAATATCTACTGCTGGATCTTGTTTGGTGTGTCTGGATTAAGCAATGGCGTCGTCATCATTTGCTGTCGTTTCAAATTGCAAAATTTCTATGGCTCAGGAGACTGTTGAGAGGGCCGAGAGGATTCTGGGGGGAAGAGATGGCTTTTACGTTGCATAGTGATCAAAGCTTCCTAAGTACTCCAGAGCTGCATGGTAGCAGAATTGGTACTCATCCTGTAGAGATAAAACACACACAAAAATCAGGAAAAAAACCAACCAAAAAACAACTCATCAAATGCAGAGGTGTTTATAAATGAGACGTTAAAGGGTTATTTTCAATGAGAACTCTCGGATTTTTCAACCTGGGTTCTAAATTTAGACAGTTCTGGGTATAACTTTTCATTCACTGGAAATAAACAATGATAATCAGTCCACTATTGCTTTCAACCACAAACACTACTGAGGATTAAAACAGCGATACAACAAGTCAGTCATCAATGAAGAGCCCAATGCTGTTGTAAGTATAATAATTAGGCCCTCATGTATGGATTAGTGCAGAATATCATTGCCAAAAAAGAGGTCCTTCAGTAAAAGGTCTAACATCCACCAAAATATCAACTGACTGATTTGTGCTACTTTATTTGAATATTAGTGTCATTCCTGCATCTTCGTGACGTGTCCTCTGCAGTAGCGTGAAAATACCAAGGACACATACAATGCAGTTTTCAGTGAAAAATACTGCAGCAGCACCTCTGATAATAAACTTATGTTCTGTTTAAATATCCTGCATGCTACATAGAGAGTTTATGATTAAAAAAATTATTTAAAATACACTGATTTGAGATAGTGGCACAGTGGATTAGTGGTTAGCACTGTTGCCTCAGAGTGAGAAGGTCATGGAATCAATTCCCACCTGTGGCCTTTCTGTGTGGAGTTTGCATGTTCTCCCTGTGTTTGCGTGGGTTTCCTCCGGGTGCTCCGGCTTCCTCCCACATCCAAAGACATGCAGGTTAGGTGGATTGGAAACTTTAAATGTAAATGTGAATGTGTGTGGCCCTGCGACAGACTGGGTCCTGTCCAGGGTGGCTCCCGCCTCCCACCCTATGACAACTGGGATAGGCTCCAGCCCCCAACAACCCGATCTTGGATAATGGTTGAAAATGAGTGTGTGTGATTTGAGATACAGTGTAACCTCAGTTTTCAAACTGCTCTCTTTATGCACCAGTTTTCAAACCAAATCTCAGTTCGCAAACAACATCTGGCCTCCTGCCAACCACCACTGACTTGCAAAGAAAAAGAACACCTGGCTTCTGGCAGAGACACGCATCAGTCAGTGCAGTTGTTGCTCTGTGAGCACGCACGCTCAACTGGATTTTGAATTACATACACTGGATATTCTTCATTTTATGGGGAGGGGAGGTGATGGTCTAGTGGGTAAGCGATGGGTTTGAGAGCAGAGGATTCTTGGTTCAAATCCCAGCCTGACTGGAAAATCACTAAGGGCAAGGTCCTTAATCCCCTAGTTGCTCCCCATGTGTATTGAGTACCTTGTATGGCAGCACCCTCACATCAGGATGAATGTAGGGCATTATTGTAAAGTGCGTTTGTCATGATCTGGACTCTTTGCCTTGTGTTTTATTGTGCCATGAGTTTTTTTTACCATGTTTAGTTTAGGTTCTAGTTTGTTTAGGCTTGGTTTAGGTTTCTGTGTTTCTTTATGTGTGATTTCTCTTGCTGGGTTTTTCCTGCATGGGCTTTGACTGTCCCTGTCTCTCTTGTCCATCTCTCTTGGTGGTAAGCATCACACTCTGTCTGGGCCACACCCTGTGCTGGAACTTTCCTCAAACCTGGGTGTATGCTCATTACCTGGGTGCATTTAAGCTCCACTGGTTGCACTAGTTCCCCGCCAGATTGTTGCACCTTTTGCCTTCGCTTCCAGCTCTGTGTTCCAAGTCCTGCTACCACGTTGTGTTTGACCACCTGCCTGTTTGTACTGACCACACCTTACACCTGATGTTTTGGATGTGTATGCTCATCTTTGACTGCCTTGCTGTGTACCGGACCCCACTGAATCCTTCAGCAAATGTTTTTACTGACCAGAGGTACTGTATTAAGTCCTGCAATTGTGTCCAGACATCTCTGTCTGTCAAACCTGATAGCTTTGAGTGTCTGATGCAGATGGAAAAGCATCCATTTATATGGTTTTTAGTTTTTGTTGTCCGTTAAGAAGCCACAATGGGTCCAAAGACAGGGAGCAAAGGTAAAAAACAGAAAAGTTCTGAGAACCAGAAGAACAGAGGTGAAGAAAGATATCAAAACAAAATCTTCGATCTGTACCATACTGAAAAAAAAGTGGCGATAAAAGTAGCGAATGTTGCCAAAGAAGTGACAGAGATTACCAAACAAAGGTCACAGACACTGGAAGAGGTGGAAAAGTTATTCGCTGATGTTCCATGTATGCCATCAAGTCTCCTCTATACAGATAAGGTGAAATTTGTTTATTTTATTATAATTACTGTACAGTATTTTCTATAAGACATTATAAATATTCTTTGTTTGTTGTCTGCTTTTTATGCATGAAATGCTCTTAAAAAGGAAAAAAAAAAACACAGTGTTCTTTTTGGGGCCTGGAACAGATTAATCCATTTTACATGGTTTCTTATGGGAAAATTAGTTTCGGTTTAAGAACCACTCTGTTTTTAGAACAACATTTAGGAATGAATTAAGTTCTAAGTTCTAAAACCAAGGTTCCACTGTATAATTTGTGTCCTGTAGGCACGGTGCTTTTGCTCCCGCAGTATAAAATGAGATGACTGTATGATGTGCCATCTTACAAAAACAAACCAAGCGGCATGTTTGCTGGCTGTTATTTTTTTAGTTTAACCTTTATTTAACCAGGTTAGTCCCACTGAGATCAAGATCTCTTTTGCAAGGGAGACCTGGACCATTATAAAGTTTCTAATTCACCAAACCTGCTTGTCTTTAAATGTGGGAGGAAACCGGAGCACCTGAAGGGAACCCACACAAACATGGGGAGAATGTGCAAATTCCACACAGAAAGGTCACAGGTGGGAATCGAACCCATGACCTTGTTGCTGTGAAGCAACAGTGCTTTCCACTAATCCACTGTGCCGACAAATGTGGTGGTGGTGTTGGGGTGTATGACCTCTGACCTCAGTCTGGACCATAGCGGGCCTCTGTGTCCGGAGCATCTTCACCGTCTGGAAGATGTCTACCACACCTTCATAGCGCATTCTCTCCAGGACAATGCTGAGGGTGATGAAGACTCCAGTCCTGCCCACGCCAGCACTGCAAACGGAGGTAAATTAATTTGTAGATGAACATTTCATGAGTACACACATGCATGCAGTGACTGATGGGTAAATGTGTGTCCAGTGCTACACACATTTTCCTTAGGATGTTCACTATGCATTTGCAGTTCTCTGCAATAGTCACATCAAACCACATTCCTGCAAATTAACTCCAGCTTTGAATTATTTTCAGTCATAAATTTTCCACCTACAAATGCACATCTGTTGCAAAACTGTGCAGGGCAACTCTGCATGCTGTCAAGCTCCAACAAGTGATGACGACTTGCAACTGTGAAATCCTACACTACTGCAGCAGGCCTGATTGAAAATAAAAACCAACCAATATAGAGAAGCATTTGCTTCAAATGACAATGTGAAATTTCAGTTATAGTTTGCCAGAAGACACATATGGTACTCGAGCTGAGATCTGATCTGTTTTCTTGCATGAAAATTGTTCTCAGCTCTACTATGAAGGAGTATAACTTGTGATGCAACAGATAAAATCTACACTATGCACAGTTTCTCCAGTCACAGCTACAGAACACTATAACTCATTGAGAGTTGTCTGGCTGTCTTGGTGGCTTCCCTCACTAGTCTTCTTGCACAGTCAGTTTTTGAGAAGTCCCTACCCAAGACAGATTTACCACAAAGTACTGTTTGTATGTCACGATGATTAATTTAAAAGACATCCCAAACATATTCAGTGACTTTGAAATGTTGATTTCCATCCCTTGGCTTATGTTTAAAGAAAGCTGACTGTAAATGTGATGTTTTGATTTTGTAAGACTACTAGGGGCACATATTTCTGCATTCCATTAAGTTGGAAGTTGGACTGGATATTTTTATTGACTGTATGTCATGTTGTTGAGATTTTTACTGTGGGTTTAGATAGCATTCAGAAAATTTAACATCATGAAGCCTATAACATCTTTTTAAAGCTAGTTGTCATAAACTAATATATCTTTGCAGGAGAATGAAGGTCCAAGTCTTTAGGATCCTGGTGCTTCTAGCTGTACTGCGTAGTTGTGCAGCTTGGGACGTTTGGCCTCAGGCAACGACTGCATGCCATTGGTACCAGGTCTCTTCAGAGGATTCTTGGGTACCACTGGAATGACTTTGTGTCAAACCAATGGTTAGTTCAGGAGACTCACAATAAGAAGTATCATTTGCATTGTGAGGGAACATCCAGCACCTGGAGAAGGCCAAGGGATCACCCATGATTTACCTGGATGTTGCCAATGGCTACTTCAAACAGGTAGGGTTGGAATAGCTATCTGTCTGGGTGGTTGTCATCCAGGACCCAAGACGTTCTGTGGTGTGGTGGATGCAGACATGCAGACACGACCTAATTTTAGTCTACAATTTTAATGGTCTACGTATCCTGCAATTGTTTCCTGCTGCATCGTAATAGTGATGTAACTGGTCACACTTTGCTTTAAGTCCATCTCGCCCACCGGTACACAAAAGAGTGCAAGCAGACCTGCTATTTAAATGTCACCCGTGTTAGTAATGACACTTACACTGCACAGGCATTGTTAGAACACCTGGGCCTGGTTTCCTAAAGAAGTCTAATGTTGTTTAGTCAACTAAATTCACTTAATCGGGGAGGTGATCATCTAGTGGTTAAGGCGTTGGGCTGGAGACCTGAAGATCCTCAGTTCAAATCCCAGCCTGACTGGAAAATCACTATGGGCCCTTGGGCAAGGTCCTTAATCCCCTATTGCTCCTGGTGTGTAGTGAGCACCTTGTATGGCAGCATCCTGACATCGGGGTGAATGTGAGGCATTATTTGTAAAGTGCTTTAACCGTCTGATGCAGATGGAAAAGCGCTATATGAATACAGTCCATTTACAATTTAACATTTAATCAACACAAAGCGCTTAGCTGGCTAAAGTTTCGCGTTACCCGAAGTTTTTGGCCTGGTACAGAGGAGGTTAATCTTATTTTAGTCGACAAAACTTCATTGTCTTATCTCAAAAAATGGTGGCTATCATGTACCACCACTTGATGGAGCAATCAAGAGCACCCCTACGTCACTCGCATTCCTCCAAAAGGAGAGCTTCTTTCACTTTTGGCCATGGTTGCAGCAGATCACTGTCATGACGTGTTTGTGACAGTTCTCACATCAGCCACCGGGCGTCACTGTTACACTGAGTAGCGTTGTGTGCAAAAAAGGCTTGACAGAAGTGCAGAAGAACTGCTTGGCTAAGCACATTGTTCTTCAGTTCGTATGTGTCCGGAAACGTTAATAAACCCAGTTAATGAAACAAAGGCTGTATAGTTCATAACTACGACCAATCCGGAAGTAAACAAAGCTCTTGCGCATTGGTGGCGGTTCTTGGCAACAGTGCTCGCGAGGCCATTATCATAATTGTCAACTTATGTAAGACAGCTAATCTACAAGTTTAGCACTCGATGTGAAACGGAGATTAGACGGATAATGTTGGACGACTAACCATAGTCGACTAAGCAAGTTTAGTACACTTAAAGATTAGACTCTGTTATTAAACCAGGCCCTGGTGTGGCCCATTACCTATGAACACAAAATCAACCCTCACGGTCACGCAGACTATAGAGGGTTTTCAATGATGTGACCGATTTGCTGCAGGACAGGTGCCGTCTCCATTCTGGATTACAAGGAGGCTGGCGCGTGATAGAAAAATGGAGAGAATGTACGGTTATTACGATGCTTTAAATCCTCGAGATAAAGCTATTTATCGTGATAGATGTGTAGCAGTTGGTTCAGTGGATCCGTATCTTGTACCAGATAGTGAATTTAGTGGTGATGTAGCGAACTGGCTGACAGTATCACACTGCGATATTGTGACTAGGAAACTGCTGACCAGGTCAGCCTCGCTGGCCTCCTGCAGAGCATCACAGCGGAGCTCTGAAAGCGGAGGTCGTCTTGAAGTCCTGAGCGATTTCTCTCACCAGGCGCTAGAAGGGCAACTTGTGGATCAGCAGCTTGGTGCTCGAGGACCACAATGTAAATAAGCATCCGTATTGGAAGCGTTCTTGTGTTATCCTCAGCAGTATTTTTATGTATTCTTATATAATTTTATTGCTGAATAAAATAAAATAAAATTCTGGGAGCGGTGGATTTCTGGTAGTGGGGGATCTCTCTCAGCGCCACGGTGGCGTGAGGCTTCTTCACACCGACGTTGAAGGTTCTGCAATTGTTCAAAAAATGCACGTAGCGTATCACAGCGGCCACCACGTCGTAATCCAGAATGGCTGCGGGACACAAAATGAC
The DNA here is from genome assembly GCF_902500255.1 of Thalassophryne amazonica. Taxonomy (NCBI): domain Eukaryota; kingdom Metazoa; phylum Chordata; class Actinopteri; order Batrachoidiformes; family Batrachoididae; genus Thalassophryne; species Thalassophryne amazonica. The sequence continues at coordinate 54,594,866 of NC_047112.1, forward strand.
GTGACCGATACGTCACATGAAAACCCTCTATACTACCAAAAACAAACAAACATTTTGTCACATTAAGCCCCTCCCGTGTGCTTTAAAAAACAAGTCAGCCTGCTGCTGCTCTCCACAAACACAGTTTGAGTCTCAACTTAGATCCTGAAAAACTTGAGGGCTGCCTCTGTAAGCCGCTTTGCTGTGAAATGACTTCCACTTCACCAATGGAACAATAATTGATATGACCACAGATTTATTTAGGCTTCCTCCGCCGTCCCTTGCTGCCGCACTGCACGAAAAGCCAAAGTGAAAGGCGCTACCAGAAAAGTGCCGTTCATGTGTGCATGCCTACTTGCGTAAATTAAAAATAAACAGTGTGATAATGAACGCAGGCCGTCATGAGCTTGATGATGCAGAATCAACTGGGCTCAGAATCAACAACCACCCACAGCCAAACCCTCCGCCTGCGGTATTTCTCAGCACACCAAAAGCTTCTTCCCTGTGAGTCGGTCACAGCTCGTGACAAGGACTCTTAAACGCACTCAGAGCTTCTCTCTCGCTGTCTGTTTCCATTTTCCCTGAAAGAGCCACTCTCCTAATCTGGAATCTTGCTGAGAGGATTCAGTGTCCCCTTTCAGGGGCTGTAATCAGGCAATTAATGGCAAAAAGAACGTGAGAAGCCTCCACTCCATCGTGGACGTGAAGCCCCATATTCCTATGCTGAGCTAATCAAGTGGAAAAAAAATCTTATCACATGGTCTGACAATACCTATTTGAACAATTCTTGGGTGGAATTAAAACAAATCGAGTGTAACAACACTCAACTTTCAGATTTACTGGGAAATCTATTCACATCATAACTGCTTGAAAATTTCAGTAATTCGTCCTTCTATGACTAAAAACCTGGAGGAAATGTTTGGATATTACTCACATCAATGTGCACGCCAATCTGACTTAATCCAGATTAATAACTCAAGTGTTTACTTTGGTTCACGGGAGGAGGAATTCCAGAACTTCATCTCTTTCAACACAACAGATCTGAGCCATTCCAAAACCAGGCCCAGAGGTATGAAATGGATAAAAAAAAGGAGGTTTCTTCATTACTTTCAACAAACAACAAAAGTGCAATTAAGTTAAAAATCCAGACATTTCAGAACATTCAACAACACCTATATTTTTATTGTATTGCTTTTCTTGTGTGTTTGTTTCCCAACTTCTTTCAGGTTTTATGGCCAAATTCCACAATCATTGTATTTAGATAGAATTCCCCTTTAAAAGGTTTGTTTTGGCAAAGGTCAAAGTTTAAAAAATTTGATTTTTCACTCTGATGTTGATTTTTCACTCTGATCACACTGATATTGCCCACTATATACGAGGTCTGTTAGAAAAGTATCGGACCTGTTTATTTTTTTCAAAAACCATATGGATTTGAATCATGTGTGATTGCATCAGCCAAGCTTGAACCTTCGTGCGCATGCGTGAGTTTTTTCACGCCTGTCGGTTGCGTCATTTGCCTGTGAGCAGGCTTTGTGTGAGCAGTGGTCCACCCCACTCGTCGGATTGTTATTGCGAATAAAATGTCTGAATGATTTGGAGCTTTGCTGCATCAATTTTTTCCAGAAACTGTGAGAGACCTCCAGGTGATAACCATTCGGAAAATTCAGATGGCTTTCAGGGATGATTTTATGGGGATTACACAGATTAAGGAGTGCTCCAGCCAGTTTAAAGACCGCCCACAGCTGCTGAGAGTGCGCCGCGCTCCGAGCGCCAATCGACAGGCTGAATCAACCAGATCATTTCCAACGTGAAGGCTTTGTTGATCCGGGACGTCGTCTGACTTACACAAAAATGGCAGGAGACGTGGACATCAGTACTTTTTCAGCACATTCCACTGTTACAGGAGTTTTTTTTTCATGGAAAGAGAAGCGGAGGGATGCACCACGGAGCCGTTCATGGCGCGGCACAAAACCACCTCCGTGTTGGTCTCACAGGATGGCTTTGAGATGGCTTTCAAATGGCTTTCGGTGGCTTTTCAGTCGTGTGACTATCCGACAAATTGTGGATGAGCCTGGACATGCCAGAACATGTCCTGTGAGGCTTCATCACGGCGTTGCTTTGCGCCATGCGGCACCGCCGCGACGCGCGGAATTCCTCCGCAGGTCTGTCTCAATGTGCCGAAAAAGTGCTGATGTCCACGTCTTCCACAATTCCTGTGCTAGTCAGACGACGTCCCGGATAAAACACAGCGTCCAGTTTGGAAATGAACGGCACATTCCACTGTTACAGGAGTTTTTGTCATGGAAAGAGGAGCGGAGGAATTCCGTGCATCACGGCGGTGCAGCATGGTGCAAAGCAACGCCGTGATGAAGCCTCACAGGACATGTTCTGGCATGTCCAGGATCATCCACAATTTGTCGGATAGTCACACGACTGAAAAGCCACCGAAAGCCGTCTGAAAGCCATCTCAAAGCCGTCCTGTGAGACCAACACGGAGGTGGTTTTGTGCCACGCCATGAGCGGCTCTGTGGCGCATCCCTCCGCTTCTCTTTCCATGAAAAAACTCCTGTAACAGTGGAATGTGCCGAAAAAGTACTGATGTCCATGTCTCCTGCCATTTTTGTGTAAGTCAGACGACGTCCCGGATCAACAAAGCCTTCACGTTGGAAATGATCTGGTTGATTCAGCCTGTCGATCGGCGCTCGGAGCGCGGCGCGCTCTCAGCAGCTGTGGGCGGTCTTTAAACTGGCTGGAGCACTCCTTAATCTGTGTAATCCTCATAAAATCGTCCCTGAAAGCCATCTGAATTTTCCGAATGGTGACCACCTGGAGGTCTCTCACAGTTTCTGGAAAAAAATTGATGCAGCAAAGCTCCAAATCATTCAGACATTTTATTCGCAATAAAAATCCGATGAGAGGGGTGGACCACTGCTCACACAAAGCCTGCTCACAGGCGAATGACGCAACCGACAGGCGTGAAAAAACTCACGCATGCGCACGAAGGTTCAAGCTTGGCTGATGCAATCACACGTGATTCAAATCCATATGGTTTTTGAAAAAAATAGAAAGGTCGGATACTTTTCTAACAGACCTCGTATGTACTTTGGTTTTGGAAATTGTCCAGATGAGATCAAATTTACCAAAGGTCAATTATTGGGGTCAAAGGTCAAAATTAATTTTTTTCACTTTGATTTACCAACCTGGCACACATAGATTAGGACCTGGAATTGCCCATGCAGGGTTAAATTTACCAAAAAACACTGGTGCCAAGGTTATGTCTGCCAGTGTGTTTGCTGGCCAACTCCCAGGTCCTTTTACTGATTTCTTCCCAACTTGCTACGTCAATGAACGCTGACCCCAAAACGGGTCTTAACAGAATCATTTTGACAAAGGCGAAGGACAAGGAAATTTATTTTCAACCCAGTTTGGATCTGTGCCACATATTTGGGTCGATTCCAGAAATGTCCTGGTAAGGCCAATCGTTTATGTGAAGGTCAAGGTCTTGGGGTCAAATGTCAGACTTCCATAGCCCTGACTGTCTTCATGCTCAAATGCAATATTGATTTGTAACAGCAACTTCACCAGCAATAACATGTTTGAAAACAAGACGCCACAAAGGTCATCCATGTTCAAAGGTCATGAGACCTACAGAAAGGTGATATACAACTTTACTTTAGTGTTCAATAGTACCCATTTTTAACAAATTCCTTGGAATAGCCTTTCTAAATATTCTCTCTATTTATAAACATTGGGCCCAAATCTTGAGCTTTGCCTGTGGGCTTTAATTTTAACCACTTCTTCTCTCAATCAACTGTGTCCTTGGCTAACCTTCAATTATCGCCCCAAGTTTGGTTCATTTTGGATCAAACTCTTGGAGACATTATGTTTGCACACTGAAGGACCCACAGTGGAAAAATGTAGATAAACATTCTCAGTCATCCAGGTGGATATCACAAAGTTTACTCTGTAGCAACTGGACTTGTTGTTGGTCTTCAAGATGTTTCACCACTTCTTCAGTTTCTAAAAAACCTGAAAAAGTTTTTTTGGAGGCATCCTGTCACCTCTCATCAGCATGACTCTGGAGACCTGGTACCCAGTAAACATCTCTCAAATAAATTATTTTCTGTTCATTTCTTTTTCTCCACTTTTCTGGTTTTCTTCTTGTTGACTTTGCTCCTTCTTTAAAAAGAAAAAGGAAAAAAGCAAGCACATCCATTAGATAGTTGCTGAGAAGAGGAGGACAGGAACAAAAGATGGTAGGAGTGAAAGACAGGAGGGAGGGAGAGAGAATAGGTGGATGGAGAGCAAGTGAGACAGAGAGAGAAGGTTAGAAAATATAGAGAACGATGACACACGGAAGTCAGGTGATAGAAAACAAGATGAAAGAGTGGGAGAAAAACCAGATATAAGCTCACCACTCAAACGGTAAAATCTGAAGTAGGAGAGTGAGCGAGGAACAGAAAAGATGACGGTGAAGAGGAGTAGGAGGAGGAGGGAGCTACAGCAATGACAAAGAAACCAGCAAAGCTCTTTATTTTTCACAGAAGTTTCCTGCTTAAGGATTAGGTGAAGAAAACGTGAAAGATACAGTTATAATGAAGGTGACTAAAATGCTTAAAGCTCTCTTTTGATGTTTAAAATCGTGAAAACATGGTCATGTGACACCTCCAGATCAAGCCAAGTCTGGGCGCATGTGCCGGTGCCACGCTTTGCTGCATTCATTACAACAAGAAATCACCTTGGGTCCTGGATGGTAACTATCAAGGCAGACAACCAACCCACTTCCACATCTCTAAAATAACCATCTATCTGCAACAGCCAGGTGAAACGTGGGCATCCCCATGGACTTCTCCAGCTGCTGGGGTCCTCAACACTCAGGTACCTGCATGCTAGCTCATGCACTAAGAAATGTGCCACATGGCCAAAATGTCAATGCAAGTGATACTCCTCATCCTAGTCTCTCTAAGTTACCACTCGTATAATACGAGGTCATTCCATTGGTACCCAAGGATCCTCTGAAGGGGCCTAGCAGCAAAGGCATCCAGTTGTTGCCTTAGGTCACTGGTTAGCATCAAGGTCTCACAACCACACAGCAAGGCAGGCAGCACCAGAAACCCAAAGACTTGGACCTTCGTTCTCCTACAAAGATATCGGCAATGTCAAACCCTTCAGTCCAGCAAGCTCACGATTCCATGAGCTCTTCCCCAGCGCCTTTCAATCTCACAGGCCGAGGACCCAGAAACATGAAAATTCAGTAGGTATATCTTATATATTATATTCCAATTCTAAGGTGGAACTATGCTACTATACTAAGGTATATCTAAATATCTAAAAAGGAAGACTAAAATAGAAAAGTAGAAAAGAGTAGAGTAGAGCCACTTAGGTGCCTGGTCTTGAGAACCAGGGATGGTAGATTGAAAAGTTTTTTTAACTCATGGGAACTCTCATGAATGACACTGCTGAGATAAATGAATGTCTCCATAAGTTCAACACCCTTGTGGCTGAGTCCAGAAATTCGTTAAAAGTCTTGATCCAGGAACTTCAAACCCAGACACTCCGATTCCTCACTCAGATTCTCAAGCACTGCAGGCAGAGTATTCAATGATTCCGCAAGAAAGATCACAACATTGTCCATGTCCGTGAACTCAAAGTCACTTAACCTTTCCTTGCCAACAAAAGCACCCGAGTCACTGCTTTCCATAACCCTACTCAACACAGAGACCACGCAAGCAACGAACAGTGCAGGAGCCAGAACACACCCCCGATGAATGCCACTTTTCACTAGGAAAAACTCAAGAGTCTCTGCCTCCGCTCTGTTGGCAGTTGGCATGAAAAAATAGAAACAGAGCGAGTCAATGAACACCGTGGGCGTTACACCAATACAAAGTTTACCACTATAAAAGCACTCTGAGAGCACAAACCTCTGACAACAGAGTAATAATAGCCAACACTATTATTGCCTCCACCGATCGCCAAAGGTGGGCGGTCAGAATAGTAACCAATTCCCCACTGAGGCCTTTATGCACTGAGCCAGGAACTTTAATATAGATTTATTACAAACACCAAAACATGACAAATTCCACCATGACTGTATGTGCACATCAAGAAACTGCAAGATAACAGAACTTTATGACATCATAAAACCTTAATTTCAAAGTTTACAGTAAGAGACCAAAAACAATATTTTGAGGCGACTATGGACAGGCACCAAAATCTGGGGCAGGGGTGGTGGCCAAGTGGTTAAGCACACTTGTTTCAAGTGCAGATCTTTCTTGGTTCAAGGCCACCCCTGTCCATACTCCATGTAATGTGGAGTTGCATCAGGAAGGGCATACAGTGCATCCGGAAAGTATTCACAGTGCTTCACGTTCTTCTTGTTATGTTATTTTTTTTATGTTAAAGCGAGCATGATGTCAAAAGAATTGTCTGCAGACCTCTGAGACAGGGTTGTCTTGAGGCACAAATATGGGGAAGGGTACAGAAACATTTCTGCTGCTTGTTTGGATGAACAGGACTCTTTCTAGAGCTGGCCTCCCATCTAAACTGAGCAACTGGGGCGGAAAGGCCTTAGTCAGGGAGGTGACCAAGAACCATATAGGTCGCTCTGTCAGAGCTCAAGCATTCCTCTATGGAGAGAGGAGAACCTTCCAGAAGGACAACCATCTCTGCATCAATCAACCACTCAGGCCTGTATGGTAGAGTGGCCAGAAGGAAGCCACTCCTTAGTAAAAAGCACATGGTAGCCTGCCTGAAGTTTGCCAAAAGGCACCTGAAGGACTCTCAGACCATGAGAAATGAGATTCTCTGGTCTGATAAGACAAAGACTGAACACTTTGTCGTGAATGCCAGGCGTCATGTTTGTAGGAAACGATCTCTACACCTACACCATCCCTACAGTGAAGCATGGTGGTGGCAGCATCATACTGTGGGGATGTTTTTCAGTGGCAGGAACCAGGAGACTAGTCAGGATTTGATGGTAAAATGAATGCAGCAATGTACAGAGACATCCTGGATGAAAACCTGCTCCAGAGCGCTCTTGAACTTAGACTGGGGCAAAGCTTCATCTTTCAGCACAATGACCCTAAGCACACAGCCAAGACATCAAAAGAGTGGCTTCAGGACAACTCTGTGAATGTCCTTGAGTGGCCCAGCCAGAGGCCAGACCTGAATCAGATTGAACATCTCTGGAGAGATCTGAAAATGGCTGTGCATCGACGTTCCCCATCCAACCTGATGGAGCTTGAGAGGTGCACCAAGCTTGTGGCATTATATTCAAGAAGACTTTAGGCTGTAACTGCTGCCAAAGATGCATCGCAAAATATTGAGCAAATGCTGTGAATACGTACTTATGTACATATGATTTTAGTTTTTTATTCTTAATAAATTAGTAAAAAATAAAAAAAATAAAAAATCATGTTGTCATTATGGGGTGTTGTGAGTAGAACTTTGAGGAGAAAAAAAAAATAGTTATTCCAGTTTGGAATAAGGCTCTGACAAAAAAGTGTAAAAAGTGAAGCTGTGGATACTTCCCGGATGCACAGCAAAACCTGTGCCAAATCAACATTCAGATCTACCAGGTTTCTCCTGGGGTGACCACCAAGTGAAACAAGTGAGATGCTGAAGGGACTTACTATGGACAGGCATCAAAATTTAATAAATCTTTCCCTGGCCCAAATATAATTTCCGCACACAACTCCAAAATAATGCTAGTACAGTAAATACTGAATGTATTCTGCTGACACATTATTATTTATCTGTAGGCAAGTTTGGAAACTCTCCCTTCAAACATGTTCCCTGTTGCTAAAGCTAGTTATGTATGCTAGCAACATGCTGCTCCAGGAACTGCATGACTTGTGAATGAACCAAAAAAAGGCCGGGCCTTGCGCACTGGCTTTTCAATGATGCTGCACACAGTCATGTGATACTACTAGCAGATGAGGATACAACGGACAGTAGAAAAGACACATTACTTGGACTTTGGGCATCCTGCACACAGAATGCTAAAAAGTCAGACCACTGCAACACAAACCCTGAAAGTCATTTTTTTCCTGTTTCTTCTTTTGAAGTATAACGGCCATGTAACGGCTCCGCCAATAACCGATCTTTTTACTTTACGACTGTGCCTTTCATAATGGCCTCACAGATGGGAGGAATAACTCGCTGGCACATCTTACAACTCCCGCAGGAGCAGTTGATGGCAGGTGACATCATGTTTTTTAATAGAGGTGCCCTGTTGTTATACTTCATGATGTCATGGCGCCTGTGCAACAGCAGCTGCAGTGGAATGTTTTTCGTATGTCAAAGTCGATAGTTGTTCCACAGTGAAACATGTTACAAGATGGCAGGAAACTTATTCACCATGCTACCAGTTTTGTTTATTGCACCTACATTCTGCAGATCAACTGCATCTCCAAAGCTTCTACGTGCCAACCAATCCATGAAAATCTACCGATGACTGAGGTCATACAGTATAAAAGCTTCTCGTCTTGCAGATCACACACACACACACACACACACACACACACACACACACACACACACACACACACACACACACACACACACACACACACACACACACACACACACACACACACACACACACACACACACACACACACACACAAAACATAGCACCACAAAAGGCACAACAGGAATCTGTTCTGTGTATCACTGAAAAAGATAAATCCAAGGTACTGCTGGTCTCCACCTACTTTGGTCCAGCATGTCAAATTAATGGCAAAGGTTACCTTGGAATCTACAATCGATGTGATAAAAATAAATAAAAAAGTAAAGAAAATGCAGTACAATGTGAAATAAGGATCCTTACCTGCAGTGGACTGAGATTGGTCCATCCTGTCCAAACTGTTCCTTTGTTTTATGGACTTGGCCAATAAAATCAATGAAACCCTCCCCAGATTTTGGCACACCTTGCTCCGGCCAATCAGTAAACTGGAACTGCCTTACTGTCCTTGACTGGCCATCCTAAAATCAGAGACAAAAGGGAGAGGGAAGACAAAGAATGGAATTGAAATCAAGACGGAAGAAAAGAGATCACGCAGGTAAACCAAACAAAAGATAAAGAAGAAAGACGACTAAGAGGACCTTGGTTGACAGTTTTCTACTAAACCAACAGTGTAAAATGGCTTCGCACTCACAACATCCAACGGACACCAAAATGGTTTTGTCTTATTGTTACTGTATATCTGTATTCAATTTGACGCAAAACTGAGAAGTATAGAGTATTTCACCTTTCCTCCCACAATCCTCTGCTGAAGAAGGATGGTTATTTCATTATTTGCACATTTTAAGTTAGAATTTCTTAGGCTGTCAATATGCTCCAACAGAAATTCCACAGGCCAATCATAGCCCAGCCCAAAGCTGAATGAGCCAGTTACAATAAGGGTAGGTAGGGCTTGAGATTTGGTTCTGGTGCATTCAGCCCTTTTTGGAGTTAATGACTGATTTTTCTGAAGTAGTAATATGGAAGAATCCATAGCTCTCAACTTCCTCAAGAAAATATTACAGGGCAGGAATTGTTCTTGCAGTATTAGTCATCATAGTCTCTCATAACTTCAACGCACAAACAGAATTGTTGACACATTGCTGTCAGGAATGAAGGATGCTAAAAAATGTTGTGCAGATGAGATTCCAGTTTTGAACATAGGCAGAGAGCCAACACAGTTTTCAGAGAGTAGTTCTAAGCTGTATTTGTCCACCTCAACGAAGGTTACCTGTGATCAAAGAATCAGCCACATTAACTTTAGTATCAGCCAACACTGTCATGCCTTGGTGCTCAGCCTTGGCATGAAGACCCTTTTTTCTAGGCCTTGTACTTCAAAGCTTTGGTCATCTCAAGAACATTCAAAGCACTGTCAAGGCATTCGGACTTGGGCTAATTTTAAATACATTTTCTGCATTTAATCAACCTATATAATACAAAATACTACTTTTACTGGAAACAACTGCTGTTCTCGAAGTTACTTTCATAATATACACATTGTGGTTATCAAAGTCCATGATCATTGTCTATTTTTGTTTGACTCTGTCTTTTTTTTCTTCTTAATGTCTTGGAGGGTTTGGGCCTGGACAACAACATTGCCATCAGCATGGGTGCTCCCAGCTTTTATTGTTGTTGCCACTTCAGTAAAAGGCAGCGAGTTACTTCAGAAAAAGGCAGTGAGAATTACGGCTGGAGCAAATTACAATGCTTCAATGACACCTCTTTTTCAAGGACTTGGCATTCTTAGAACAGGAGATGTTTGCCAAATGTCTCTGGCCAAGATTGTCTTTCTAGCTTTTAATTCTCTTTTGCCCAGTCCATTGTCATTGATATTTGTACGAAATTATGAAGTACATTCGTACAATACATTTTGGTTATGTCCAGGGCAGCTTGCTTCATCGCAGCTTCCTACACAGAGGTCCAAGTCTATGGTGAATACCCTCCATTGATATTAAAAATGCGCCTTCTTTGCCATCCTTAATTGGATGTGTCAAAAAACATTTTTTAAAATTCCTAAACCACAAACTGAAGGTTTGAAACGTGATTAGATTAAAACCTTATTCTTGCCATGCAACCACTGTGTGTGTGTTTTTGTGTGTACGGTGTGTGTGTGAATAGGGGCACTGCCATTTTCTATAATATAATATAATATTGCTTTTATTGTAATTTAACACATCTGGGAGGGTACAAACATTTTTGTCTTCAGGGATGTCCTGGGATCAATGAAAATGTAAATATGTTTGAATATATGTTTGGTAATCACATATATGTTGTGTTTCCCCAAATAAAGATTGACTGATTGCCCTTTAATTGTTCTTGAAACTTTTGCAATTCTGACAGCTGGGTTTTGTATGGATTTTGCTTTCATTTTCAAAATTTAAAAGGGCTGCAATGACGAATGAACAAGCAACTAAGATCTCATGTGTAGTTACATATGAGTGTCAGACAACTTTTTTTAATCTTTTATTCTGGGAGAAGCTGTTAAGTGTTCCAAAAAGACCCCTCATGAGGCTAAATACACTTTACAGGAGATGACCTTAATATGTTTTGAAAGTATCTTAAAAGAACCAGTTGTCCCTTTAACATGAGGAAAACACTGCTAATGCTTTAGGTGTCATAATGAGTAACCATCAGTGGTGGGCACAGATAACCAAAAAATTAACTTCGATAACAGATAATAAGATAACTGAAAAGTTATCTTTGATAAAGATAAACCAATAAACCACCCAAAAATGTATCGGAAGTTACAAATAATTGATAACTGATAAATTCCGGTGTTGTCTATGGGACATTTGCAGTTACTAAAGAGCTGAAATTGATTTTTAACACGATCGCTTTTGAAAGCATCAAAAGCGGTAAAAGATCTAAAGAATAAGTAAGAATGTTTGACCATGGTGCCCCCTGCAGGAAGCAGCACAGACAAATCCTAAGAGCACCCACAAAATCAATTCTTTACTAATCATAATCATTTTTCTTTCCACATTCTACCCCTGTTGGAAGCTCTTGTTTACAACAACGCTCCCACCACAGAGGCACACCGAGAGCAGCCATAAGGCCAGCTCTCTGTCAATTTCAACACTCCGGTCAGGCAGAGGTCTTGAAAAATAAAGTCATACTAACTTATGGTTTTTTGAAAATACTGATAGAATAACTCCATTAATGTCAATTCTGTCATTTGTACAAAGTTAAAATATAACATATATCTTTTAATGTTGAATAAGGCACTAATTCTGAGGTTTTGTAACAAACACAGACCGCAAAGCATTCTGGGTAAAAGTGCTAAACAGTGATTGGTTCAGTAATCCATTATGTAAACCAACACGTTAATGTGACGTGTGTTGGTTTAAAGATAAATGTGCTTTTGTAAAATATTCCATTTTTATTTGTAAAAACAGGCATTTTTACGGAGCCCTGGAAGTGTCATCGCAATTGCATGTTTTAAAATTTTTATGATGTTGTAAAACGTGCACTCAATATTAATAAGTAAGTAAGTAAATTTATTTATATAGTGCCTTTCACAGACATAAGGCCAAGTACACACGTTGTCGGGTATTTGTAAAACTGAATATCTTACCCTTTCAGTTTGGGGAAAAAACTTCATCCACACTACGTCATTTAAAAAAAAATCCATCCACATCGAACCGTATAAATGTGTTGTAATTAGTCTGCCAAACCTTTGGGTGGCAGTACTGATTAAAATTCTATCTAATCAGGAGCCTTATTCTCTTGTCGTCACTTCCGCAAAAACTAAAAACATGGCACCAATCTTGTTCATGTGGACCGATAAGGAGTCGGAATTACTTCTAACCGTAGTTTTAGAATACAAAGTTAACAAATATATGCACACAAAAAGCGCCTGGACAATGGACAATACCAACACTTTGAGAGCAGCTATGTACCCAGACGTTTAATACTGCCATGAACACTCCTGGCCAGTAGATGGCAGTAGTGGCCTTGAAAAAATGTCAAACAAAATTCCATATAATCCGTGTCTGCTACATTTAAGATGCGTGGAATTTAACAAACGCAAATACACTAACGTCTATAAACCCAGAGAATATATTCACGAGAGTTTTAGACACTAGAGTTTAATGCTGTTATCTGTGGACCCTGAACAGAGTGTCTGAAATGCATTTGTCCTGTCGTGAACGTCTGAGATTACCTTATGCTACCCATAATGCATTGCTGCCTGGCACAGCATGTGCTCACAAAACCTTAAAAATTAGCACATTACTTTAAAACGAAAACATATATCTGATATTTTCACTTTATAAACTTCAGACATGACAATAATTTTAAATAACTTGTCTAAAATGAATGGTTAAAATTTGAACCATAAGTTAAACATGTATGCCTCTGGATGACTTGGTGACATTGCGATTGTATTAGTATGGTGTTAAAGGAAATGACTTTTTTTTTTGGTCACCAGTTTTCCTTTGCTTACAGACGATAGAGTGGTTTCTGTTTGCAGAGGGTAGAACAACATGCTTATTAGGAAACTTTTAACAGGTAGGTCTCAACAGCTTTAAAATGTTTTTCACTGTTCAACTTCGTTTAGTACGTTATCGGTCTAAAAGTTTTCAGACGGTAATTCATCGGAAGATAATTAGTCCGATGATGGTTTTTAAATTTATCTAAAAAGATAATCCGATAATGAAAACATAATCTTCGATAATTATCTGTTATCGGATTATCGGAAGTGTGCCCACCACTGGTAACCATCAGAAATGTACAAAGAACAACCAAGAAGTTGCTTCACTAACTGTGGAAGGACAGTTTGTCCTCTTCTCTCCCACCTTGCTCCTCTGCCCTCAACCCATTTTTCTGTCCATTTTCTCTTCTGGCATTTAGTGTGTGTGGCCAAGAGTCGGTCCTAGTTAAAGCTAATCAATACTGAATCTACAGTGACAAGCGTCTTCTCCCAGACACCATGTTGAATAGGTTAATCCTGCCAGCCGATCAATATACTGAACTGATGAATGAGTGGAGCAAGGCAGGGTAGGAAAGAAAAGAGGGCCAAGCAAAATGAAGGTCGTCCTAGGCAATTAAAAACTAGGAGGAGGGACCTCTGATGAACAGAACACCTGAATGTCACTTTTGGTAATTTTGTGTTGGTTTGTAAAACCCAGTTTTACTTAATCCAGCAGACACAAAACTACAAGTGTTGAGATAATTGCACGACATCCATCTAAACAAGCAGAGACACTTCCAACTTGTCGGTGAGAGAACAATCTTTTCAGGAACATAAGCCCACAGAAGCATTTTTTTTTTTTTTTTACATTTTGCAACGGCCTGTCCTTGTGATGCCACTACCAATTAGAGATTAGAGCATGCCATAGGTATTAAAGGCACTGCGCTGCGGTGGTTTGAATCATATTTGTCTAATAGATTACAATTTGTTCATGTAAATGGGGAATCTTCTTCACAGACTAAAGTTAATTATGGAGTTCCACAAGGTTCTGTGCTAGGACCAATTTTATTCACTTTATACATGCTTCCCTTAGGCAGTATTATTAGACGGTATTGCTTAAATTTTCATTGTTACGCAGATGATACCCAGCTTTATCTATCCATGAAGCCAGAGGACACACACCAATTAGCTAAACTGCAGGATTGTCTTACAGACATAAAGACATGGATGACCTCTAATTTCCTGCTTTTAAACTCAGATAAAACTGAAGTTATTGTACTTGGCCCCACAAATCTTAGAAACATGATGTCTAACCAGATCCTTACTCTGGATGGCATTACCCTGACCTCTAGTAATACTGTGAGAAATCTTGGAGTCATTTTTGATCAGGATATGTCATTCAAAGCGCATATTAAACAAATATGTAGGACTGCTTTTTTTGCATTTACGCAATATCTCTAAAATCAGAAAGGTCTTGTCTCATGCATTTATTTCCTCTAGGCTGGACTATTGTAATTCATTATTATCAGGTTGTCCTAAAAGTTCCCTAAAAAGCCTTCAGTTATTTCAAAATGCTGCAGCTAGAGTACTGACGGGGACTAGAAGGAGAGAGCATATCTCACCCATATTGGCCTCTCTTCATTGGCTTCCTGTTAATTCTAGAATATAATTTAAAATTCTTCTTCTTACTTATAAGGTTTTGAATAATCAGGTCCCATCTTATCTTAGGGACCTCGTAGTACCATATCACCCCAATAGAGCGCTTCGCTCTCAGACCGCAGGCTTACTTGTAGTTCCTAGGGTTTGTAAGAGTAGAATGGGAGGCAGAGCCTTCAGCTTTCAGGCTCCTCTCCTGTGGAACCAGCTCCCAATTCAGATCAGGGAGACAGACACCCTCTCTACTTTAAGATTAGGCTTAAAACTTTCCTTTTTGCTAAAGCTTATAGTTAGGGCTGGATCAGGTGACCCTGAACCATCCCTTAGTTATGCTGCTATAGACGTAGACTGCTGGGGGGTTCCCATGATGCACTGTTTCTTTCTCTTTTTGCTCTGTATGCACCACTCTGCATTTAATCATTAGTGATCGATCTCTGCTCCCCTCCACAGCATGTCTTTTTCCTGGTTCTCTCCCTCAGCCCCAACCAGTCCCAGCAGAAGACTGCCCCTCCCTGAGCCTGGTTCTGCTGGAGGTTTCTTCCTGTTAAAAGGGAGTTTTTCCTTCCCACTGTAGCCAAGTGCTTGCTCACAGGGGGTCGTTTTGACCGTTGGGGTTTTACATAATTATTGTATGGCCTTGCCTTACAATATAAAGTGCCTTGGGGCAACTGTTTGTTGTGATTTGGCGCTATATAAAAAAATTGATTGATTGATTGATTGAATTACAGTAAGACAGCCAGCTGTTTGTGCAGCACTTCAACACAGCTTGACATGAAGTGTCACTTTGTTTTCACTGCAAAGTCTCAATCTGATGTATACTCAGATGAAAAGAAAGCTGTTTGTTGTTTTTTTGGATCCTCCAATTATGTTATAGAATCCATTTATCGAGCATAAACGTGAACTCCGATTGAGGACAATATTACCGTAAACCTGCTTTGGGGAAACAAATAGAATTACCTCATTCCACAAGCAAATTTTCTGCACTTCTAAAAGATAATTAAAAATAGATTCATTTTATAAACTGAGTCAGTAAGTTGTTAAAACAGTAAGGTAACAATCAATGGTAATTTAATTTGCCGTGTAAACCTTCTGCTGTAGACGTCGCTGGAAGCTACGCTGTGAGTCAGAAGGACAGCTGCAAGAACAATTTTTCCAACTGTGTCAGGTTAAAATGTTTACAATCCCTGGGGCACAAGCTGGTTATCATAACTGCATACACCTGTGGAGAGACAACATGCTTTTGTTGACTCAAATCTGCCCCCCAAAATTGGATGAGAACACTTTCCTCCTTGAAGCACTGTTTTATCAGATACGTTTCAGAGTAGAAGTTCTTTTCTGTTCTAAGAATTAATTGTGCAACTGGTGAATACTGACCGCGTACGATAACAATGAGGTAAAAATAGCTTGTAGTTAATCTTTTGTGGTTTCAAGTTACATCCTGGCCAGCGAGCACCTCGACAGGGATCACTGGAGTAAAAATACTATCTCACCCACCAGGTATGTAGAACTATAAAGATACGTGTACAACATTCCTTAAATGGTGTGGTAGTTGATATGTTACATGGCTTATTTCGCTGGGCATGATCCAGCACACAGGTGTGTCACTGTTGAGGACCCTCTGCAGCTGGAGAAGGCCAAGGGGGCACCCACATTTCACCTGGTTGCAGCAAATACATTATTACTTTCAAGTGGCTCTAAGGCAAACATAGTGTGGTGAGTGTGATGACGTGCGACACCAGTACACGATCATGGACTTGATGTATCTTTGTAGTGGAGTCGGGGTCTGCCAGGGTTCCTTTTACAAACAGGAGCTTAGGGGTAGAGCAGTTGTTTTGGCGGTCTCTCTGAGGGTAACCTGATGGTGTGTCTTCAACCTTTCTGGTGAGCAAGTCCCTATTTAATATCTCGTTGGTAACATTGTCCATCCAGAAGATTCCCGTTATCAACCAGAAATGTCTAATCATGAATGCGTGAAGCTTCTTGACTTGCCAGTTGTGAAGGGTCCAGCTCTCCTCACCATACAGGAATGTCCATAGGATGATTGCTCTTTAAGTTTTGTATTGACTCCTGCAGGGGTATGGTGGTCGCTCCTGAACCTTGACCGCAGTCTACCTCAATACTGCTGTGTACCTACATACCTCAATGAAATCATCATTTTGGTAGACACCTGACAGCAACATAGAGTGGTGGTGGCTTTGGTTTCAATGAGACAGGCTGAACACATGGCCAACTGAAGAAAGTATGTGAATGGGTGGTGTAAGGTGCGGTATCTGAGGTACTGCCTAGCCAAGGACAAGTGTTCCCCCACATTGATAAGACTGTAGGAATTGCTGCCTGTCTCTTCCCACGGGACATGCATTAACAGTAGACTTCATTTAATGCTCATAGGGGGAAGTCTACTGTCAGATAGACAATGCCTAGCCTCAATGAGGCGGTAAGCGTATGAGGAGGTATGAAGCAACAGTGGAACAAATTGGTCACACGTGAAAGCAACTGCGCAAATGATCATGCATTTACATCACAGTGAGGTGACACTGCCTCGGACACGCCAGCAGAGAAATGCTGCATGGCAGAAAACAACCAAGCTAGTAACAGGATAGAAGTGAACCAGAGCACACAGAGAACTGACCAGTACAGCTGGGAAAGACTTCTGGAGACAAGGACAGAAAAAGAGACAAGCCCTTAGCAGAATGTTCTTGTTTATTATAGGGAGATGCCATTTAATATTTGTTAATAATGTGAACTAGTTCACAATACCTTTTTGCACTAGCACAGCTAAGATCTTCACATTTATAGTACACGACAAGCATAGTGATTTGATTCCAAGTTAAACTCCACATATGGACTCGTCTTTTATGACGTGGTGCATGTTTTCTCTCTTTTGCTGCCTTTGTTTTTATCGCAAAGGCATTTTCCCTCAGCAGGGGGATTAAAAATGAAAGAGGAGCAAAGACAACAACCCATTAAACCAAGCAAGAAGAAAGGCAGCAAAGAAAAAAGGGGGAAAAATTGAACACACAACCTGAGGGCCCACGCGGCGTATCAAATTGTGTGATTAAATACGTGACTGACTCACGAGATGAGAGTGTTGAGGCGTGCAGTCTGTGCCGCTGCTGTGCAAAGGCGTGCAACTTGCATGCACATACTCACGCACTCTGTCATACAAATTCAAACGCATTACATGTACACAACAATCGGTGCCAACAAACTTATCAACAAGCAGAGTCGCACCACAGCACGTTTTTGTATGTACTTATGTACCTATGGCTGTTTTTCCGCACCATGAATGCAGTGCACAGGTGTTGTGTATTAATTTTTTTTTTTTATATTAACAGCGTGACTGCTAACTAGCTGCCAATCTGCTTGTACAAATCACTGAATATGTCAGGCTGTTTGTCAAACAGAAGGAGCGGCTTTTGTTTCGGCACTGCTGTGGTTTCAAATTGTCTGCACTAATTGGGCTAAAATCCCAAAGTACAAATATAACCACAGTGGAGTAAAGAAAGTCTTAAAAAATTGGAGGGAAAAATATATCAGTGACATTTTGAATTCCTTCTAACATGAGCACAGAAGAAAGTGTCTACTGCAGTAAAACCTCTGCTGATGTTGTTCTTGAATATTTAAATGGTTTCAACTTCTATATCTACCCAGTGACCTCCAATCCCCAAATCTCACAGAAGGTAACATGAATGAATGAATGAATGAATTTTTCAGCACACACACAGACTCAACACAATCTCCTAAACAAAAAACTATTTCACAAACATCCCAAAAGGATGTAGGCAGAAGAAAAGCTTATAAACACCAACCCCCTTTACCATTATACACACACACACACACACACACAAACACACACACACACATATATATATATGTAACAAAGCACAAACAATTTAGAGTAATCGATGAACTGAAATTTCTCATCACAAGACAAACAATAACGCACAATCCCAAAAAGCAATAATACAAACAGATAAACTTATTTTTTCCATCCTATGGCAAGAAATTATATTATTTTCATAAAATATTTTAAAGCAAGCTAAAGTACCAAATAATTTAATGCTATCAGGACAGTTATTCCAAACATTTACACCTTTTACAGAAACCCAGTGATTCTTTTTGCAGTAGTTCGAGTCTTTAATTTATCAAAAAATAATATTCCTCTCAGATTATAAGTAGAGATCTTCATTTTAAACAAATTTTGAACATGTTGAGGTAGAAGTTTATTTTTTGCTTTATACGAATTTGTATTGTAATGTAATCGACTAAGTTCATCTCTGGAACTGTGAAAAACAGTATAATTCAATGTTCTGTCTTAATGAAAATCAGTGTAAAATACTGAAGCTAGTTCTTTTGGAGGGGACTGACCCTGAAAGCTTCATATCAACTGCTATTTGAGATTTCTTTAAGTAATGCTGTAAACATGCTGGAAAAGTAATGGGTTCTGAATAGGGTTGGGTATCGAGAACCGATTCTTTTTGAGAATCGTTAAGAATAGCCTTTTTACTTAACAATTCCCTTATCGGTCCTTCAGAGCGGCCATTGCTTTAAAGCGTGTTTTATTGGGAAAATGATCATTTCTCTACTTTGATAGCGGGTCTGTAATCAACCGTTCTGTAACGGCTCCACTTGTTGTGGGCAAGAAACAAGAATTGTCCTCCGTTCTGTTCGCACAGCTCCAAACGCTGCTCCGCTCTCTGCCGAGTCAAGTTAGAGCCCAGTTGGAATTAATAACTTCAAAGAGAATCGCCATTTTAAATCAAATGACACCTCTTTCCAAACATTGTAAAACAGACAACAAACTACAACAGACTAAAACATTTTTTTCCTCTCAAAATAAGATTTCCTGTGTTTAGGAATTACACTGATGTTGACTTGCAGCGCAGCCATTTGCAACAGCTCAGCTCAGAGTTACGGAGTTAGATTTGTGTCATTAATATCTGAAAGGAAATGCTTTTGACAAAAACTACAGATTTTGTTTATTTCTAGCTATGTCCAGAGATCAAGGATCCAGTGAACAATTTCATATTTATTTACTTTAAGATTCAATAAAATGTTGTTGACATATAAAACCTGTAAAGCCTACTTTTAGTACAGGGAATCGATAAAGAATGTTGCTTGATTCTTAAGTACCGCTTATGACTGTGGTCTTGCTCAAAACAAATCTGCCCATTTTATCACTCCCTCCAGGCATCGTGTGTGTCTTACCCTGGCGTCTGTGACCTTGAACTCTCGGAGGATGTACTGGGGCATGTTGTACTCAGCCATGGGATCCACCACAAAGTATTGGTACCTCGCAGAGCGCTCCGCCGGCCAGTACTGGTGACACTTTTCCTGTATGATCAGCAGAAAAGCTGTTAAGCTACTTAGAAGGACATTAATTTGTCTGACACATGAACACAGTCCCAGTAAAAATGACATATGGGAAATGGAAGCTGCTTATTTTATTTTGCCTAGAAGACCACTGTATTTTTCATTTTTTAATTAGACTATCAAACAGAATTTGAAACAGAGTCGCACTGCATGGTGTATTTGAAGATGATTAAAGTCTTTAACAACTACGGGATTATTTTCTTTATACGTATGTACAAAGAGTTATTAGCAAAGAACACACTGAAAAAGACTCACCTTCAGGGAAAAAAATGGTGATGTCACATGACAGTAAAACATTGTGCGTGAGTGTGGCGTGTGTCTGAGTCGTACCCGGCCCATCTCTCTGAGTTTGGTCAACATGACTACGATTGTAGAGTTGTTTTCCCAGAGCATTCGCCAAAAGTCCTCTGTGGTCTCCGCGAGAGGCCCCTGTGTGGCGATGTAGGCCTTCTGTTGCCTGTATTTACACACACACACACACACACACACACACACACACACACACACACACACACACACACACACACACACACACACACACACACACACACACACAGAAAAAAAACTTACTTTGTGAGGCATTATCACAACGATGGCAAGAACATTTACAGTTGTGTTCAAAATAACAGTAGTGTGTTTAACGAAATCCTTATCATAGCTTTTATTTCCATACACACAAATGTATTGGGAACATTGCACATTCTATTCCAAATCAAAACATGAAGAAAAACTCATCAAATTTGTTATTACTGTACAGAAAGTGAAGAAAAATGAATATGAGGCCACTATTTAGTTGTATAACCACTGTTTCTGAGAACTGCTTCACATCTGTGTTGCAATGGCACCTGTGAGCAGATATTTCTGCCCAGAACGATTGGACTGCATTCCCCAATTCCGCTGCATTTCTTGGTTTTGCCTCAGAAACAGCATTTTTGATGTCACCCCACAAGTTTTCTGGTGGATTACGGTGCGGGGAATGGGCGGGCCACTCCATAATTTTAATATTGTTAGTCTGGAACCAACATGCTGATCAATTTCTGGTGTGTTCGTGGTCGTCGTGTTGTTGAAACACTCATTTCAAGGCCATTTCCTCTTCGGCCTTCGATCTCTTGAATTATTTTGTTGTATTCAAACTGATCCATGATCCCTGGTATGTGATAAATAGGACCAATGCCATAGTATGAGAAACATACCCATATCATGATGTTTGCTCCACCATAATTCACTGTCTTCCCAGTGTACTGTGGCTTGAATTCAGTTTTTTGGGGTTGTTTGACAAACTGTCTGGGGCACCTAGTCCCAAAAATAACAATCTTGTTTTCAGCAATCCACAAAATGTTGCACCATATCTCTTTAGACCAGCCAATGTGTTCTTTGGCAAACCTCTTCAGCATGTTTTTTTCAATAATGGGACTTTGCGAGGGCTTCTTGTCCATAACTTGGCTTCACATAGGCGTCTTCTGATTGTTACGGTACTCACGGGTAACTTTAGACATTCTTTGATCACCCTGGAGCTGATCATTGGCTGGGTCTTTGCCATTCTGGCTATTCATCAACCCATTCAAATGGTTTTCTGTTTTCTTCCACATCTTTCTGGTTTTGGTTGACATTTTAAAGCATTTGAGATTATTTTAGCTGAGCAGCCTATTATTTTCTACACTTCTTTATATTTTTTCCCCTTTCCAATGAACTTTTTAATCAAAGTAGACTGTTCTTCCGAACAATCCCTGGAATGATCCATTTAACTCAGATTTTCATAGAGTAATGCACTACAACCAGCATATACATTTGCTGCCTTCGTCTTTTAAATAAGGGCCACCTGTTTGATACCTGTTTTTTCACAAAGAAAAATGCAGACACTGCAATTTTTTGAGCACCCTAATATTCCTTTTTCTTTGCTTTCTGTAAAGTATCAACACATTTGATAATCAACCTTCAGTGTGACTAATGGCATTGACAGGGTTAGCTACGAGGACTGCATTGGCCCTCACTGATCCAGTGACTCTGACTAAAACAGCTCCATTCTCCTTGACTTTCAAAAAGTTGAGGGTTACGAGTTGCTGAATCATGGTTTCAGTGTTCAGTGCCACACTGCTGAACATAGTATTCTAATAGCGGTGGTGTTGCCAAGGAGATTGGCACTGCAGAAATCTGCAGAACTGTGGGGTCTATCAAAGTTGTGAATTCTGTGAGACTATCATCTGCTCAGAGCCCAAACCTGACCTGTAAATAACAGCAATAAGGCTTTTTTTTTAATTAATGCAATTTTTAGCCCCAATGATGCATTCCTGCTTAAGTCGCTACAGATACCACAAAGCCTATTTCCACCAAAGGAGAAACTAATTTTGAACCTTTCAGTGTACTTCAGGTAAGGTCAGGGAGAATGTGATGGTCACTGCATCCTCACCATCACAGAACCACCATTATTCCTGTATCAAACCACCCAGACAGACAACCGATCCATCCCGGCTCTTGAAATAACCATTTATCTGCAGCAGCCACAAGAAATGTGGATGTCCCTTTGGCCTTCTCCAGCTGCTGGGGTCCTCAACACAAAGGTACCTGCATGCTGGATCATGCACTGGGAAATGCTCCACATTGCCAAAATGCATTAACTAGCTATCCCTGACAATGTAAGTAATGCAATGATCCTCCAAAGACACCAAGTACCAAAAGCCTTCTGTCACTGGTTCGCCTGCCTGAAGGCAAGTCAGGCAGTTTGACCAAAAGATAACGTGAGGAAAAGCAAAACCTTGTTTTCCTCAGGTTCCACAAAACAGAAGGAGCTGAAGAGTGATGTATGACAAATTCACATAAGTGCACTAGAATAGGCATCTAGTTTTATAGCTCAATGCAAAGAAAAACAATTTTGCAGAATAAAGGTGGTCAGAGTCTCACTTGAAGAGAAACAACAATCCAGAATTAGAAGAATGTTCAGTGGTTATATGAAGAATAAACCCCACTTAAATATATATATATATATATATATATATAAATAAGAATTTCAGAAAATGCCAAATACTTAAATTCAATAAAGGATTTAAATAAATAAATAAATAATATGGTGCCATGGTGGGACATTTACAGGGTGCTGGGATGATGATCAGTAAATTAACAGACGAGGGCACTTAATTTGGACAAAGAGCTGCTGACCCAGCCTCCTTCCTTCATTGGGGAGGTGATGGTCTAGTGCAGGGGTGCCCAAGTTCGGTCCTCGAGATCTACCTTCCTGACACTCTTAGTTGTCTCCCTGTTCCAACACACCTGAATCAAATGAAAGACTCATTAGCAGGCTTTTAATGAGCCTTTCTGAAACCAGAAGATCCTCGGTTCAAATCCCAGCCTGACTGGAAAATCACGAAGTGCCCTTGGGCAAGGTCTTTAATCCCCTATTGCTCCTGGTGTGTAGTGAGCGCCTTGTATAGCAGCACCCTCACATCAGGGTGGGAGCGCTATTTTTTTCATGTAAAAGTCTGCAAGCATGTCCTATGTGTCAGGACTAAAAAAGATTAAAAATGTTAAAGAAAAAATATTTGCCAACAAAACACGCATATTTGGTTTGACAAGATTTCTTGGTTACCAGCAGCATCCTCGAACATGAATATATGAAAATGTCTGCTACCATTACACTATTGCAGATGGGTGTCAATTTCCAAAAAGCCAAAAATTGTGTTGCTATCATAGCAATTCTTGTACAACTTAGTTACATGTGTTGTGACATTACAAGACAGCTATGGAATTACACAATTCCTGACCATTTGATGACAACGCTTCCATCACTCTTGCTGACATTATGACAGGCGTGTTGTCACTCTTATCCACTTGTGGCTAGCCAGTCATGATGCAATACGCAAAACGTCCATGCACAGTGAGTGTGAGAGTGCCGTGACCTGTTTCGGACACGCTACGAGTTTGTAAGCATAGTCACAATTTGTCACGACTGCACCAAGACTGACAAATTTTTGAACATGCCAAAACTGCAACCATTCTGCATCACCGCACAAAATGTCACCGAAAGACAAGTTGCACGGAAGGCCCCAACCTACCCCACAATTCAAAAACTAAAATTAGAAATGAGTACTGAGGGATTGATTTGGCACTTTGACATTTGCCAGCAAAAACTAGTGTCTTGTTTGTTGATGTAAACTGGATTATATGAAATCCCTCATCCAAATATTTCACCCAGCCCTCTATTTGACTATTAATAAAACATTTCACTTTGCTTACCGTTGTTTCCTGGTCAGAAAAAATCCATCACATCTTTTAAACACCTGTTTTTTTTGTTGTTGTTGTTTTTTACCTGTATCCATCAATGAAGCTGGCGTTGATGTAGTCAGACCCTTCCAGGCCTCTGATTGGCTGCAGGCAGACACGTGTTGTCTCATAGGGCATGATGTTGACCAGCCGATTCTTAAACTTGTTGCAGGGGAGATTGGCACTGATGAATCGCGATGTGTGGGCTTTGGAGTTGGCCAAACGCTGGAGAGACAAAGAGGACACATTGTTGAAGAACGGGAAGGAATAGAGGAATGAATGAAATGAAGAAAGCAACACAGTGACAGCATACGGGCAAAATACAGTGAGAGAGAGAGAGAGAGAGAGAGAGAGAGAGAGAGAGAGAGAGAGAGAGAGAGAGAGAGAGAGAGAGAGAGAGAGAAGATTTCAGAAAGTAGAGGAGGTAGAACCAGGGAATACATGTTACAATAGAGGGTAGATGATGGAGGAAGAAGGGGGTAGATGATAATAGGAGGAAAGAGTAACGGAATAAGGCAATAGAGGACAGGTGCAAGATGGCAAGATAAAGAGAGAAGAATATGAATGCAAGAATGTAATAAAACACATCTAATCAAATCTAGTCTGATCTTTCACCTGTGCTTTACCCACCATGCCACAGCTTCAAAGAAATGTTATTTATATAGCAAATATTAATGAGAAAGCTAATGAAAAAACTTCAATCCCATTGCAACTGGTTGGGTCTTACAGGGTCACAAGCAACAAGAGAAAATATCCCACACAGCCACACCAACAAGCCTCTGAATGAAATCCATACGAAACAGAATAGTTATCAAAAAGTGGGTCACTAGCGGCTTTGATAATGGCAGCGTGGTTCGAGTGCATAAAACAGGCTCGCATAGGGATATTCACAAATGCAGTATGTTGTCACACAATGAACAAAATACAACCCCAAATCAGAAAAAGTCAGGATGGTATAGAAAACACACCCAAGACCACAGAACTGAGATCAACAAAAGCACCGTTTGTAAAGTACTGCCCAATTAGCAAATCCATATCTGACATATCTACACTATGTCAACACACTAGACATATAGAGTACTTTTTTAACAGAATCTCTTTTATCAAGTATTCTTGAGTGACGGCTGTTGGAATGTTTTGCAGCCTAACTGTCTTACGTGAATGTACAGTCCTATTTATATTACCATAATATGCACGCAACTGGAATATAAAGTCTGAATCTTAATCAATCAATCAATCAACATTCATTTATAAAGCGCTTTACAGCACTGACTGGTGTCCAAAGTGCTTAAAATTAAAAACACAAATTCACAAAAATAAAACACATATAGAATAAAATTTTAAAACAGCACATAAAAAACAGAAAATGGATGTCTTAAAGCAGCCGTGAGTAGGGATAGACTGATAATTGACTGTCTGATAATCTGCATTGGCCGATAATCCCTCTGGATGCTCTGTAGGGATAGACCAATAATCAGATGGGCCGATAATCTGCATTGGCCGATAATCCCTCTGGATGCTCTGTAGGGACAGACCAATAATCAGATGGGCCGATAATCTGCATTGGCCGATAATCCCTCTGGATGCTCTGTAGGGACAGACCAATAATCGGCTGGGCCGATAATCCCTCTGGATGCTCTGTAGGGACAGACCAATAATCGGCTGGGCAGATAATTGGCTGATACCGATAATTGGCATGACTGAAACTCAGCCAATAATCGTCCAAGACGATTATCAGTCGATCCCCAGTCTTGCGTAATCTTTCTTATTATGCAAATATGTATGTGTACCAAATAATTCTAAAGTCTACTGACCTCCTCTATTGCCCATTAAGTACCTGTATTGTCAGTATGAAGTGTCTAATATGTTTTGTGAGTTCTTCTGTTTAAAGGAATGCCTCAACACAGACAGACACACTATTGATGGCATAATGTAACATAATTCTCCATGTCTGTCCTCTTCCAATCACAATGTTCTCCCTTTTTTGCCAATTTTTCAACAGCACCGGTGCCTGTATCAGAAGCCACATGGATTGTGTCCAGAACCTCATCACCTTCATGCTCTTCATGCCTTGTGTTCTTTGATCTGTGTTTCACAAAGGAATACTGTATGTAACTGGTTTCAGGACTGAGCCGGGCAGAGATAAAAAACACCACAGAATGCCACAAAGAGCTAAACATGGCAACTTATCCTCCGATAGCAGACACTGAAACCTTGTTTGTAGTTGGGAACAGTGTGCACAGTAGGAGTGCGTGTTGTTGGTGTCATGAGATTTTTGTGTTTTCTGTGCATCTGTATGAATCTACATGAAAATACAAATGATGTCACCTGCCTGATCTTATCTCCTTTGTAGATATTTTCACTTGGAGGATATTTACCTCCAAAAGCTGGAATATATTTGAATGTATTCATATGTTCATGATAAAATTTGACATGACAATTTCATGATTTCATGACAAATTTACTTTAATTAAGTGCCAGTTCTCTTGGAATCCCTCTTTATTATGAGTGTTTTCGAGAGTGTTTCAGTTGTGGGCACTTGAAAGCACAGAGGTTGGGTCCAGGAGCACATACCGGTGCTGTCTGTTCTTGCATCCATCACACTTTGGAGCCACCTTGGGTCCTGGATGGCAACCATCTAAAAAGACAACTAGTCCATCTCCATTTCTTGAAAGTATCCAGCTATAGTACATTTGGAAAGTATTCACAGCACTTTGCTTTCCACATTTTATACTACAGCCTTTTCCAAAATGAAACGCATTCATTTTTTCCCTCAAAATTCTACTCACAACACCCCATAATGACAACATGATAAAAGTTTCTTTTAAATATTTGCAATTTTTTTTAAAAATAACATACTAAGAAATCACGTGTACATAAGTATTCACACCCTTTGCTCAATACTGGTCAATACTGCTCGATACACATTTGGCAGCAATTATAGTCTCAAGTCTTCTTGAATATGATGTCACAAGCTTGGTGCACCTATCTTGGGGCAGTTTGCCCATTCCTCTTTGCAACACCTCTCAAGCTCCATCAGGTTGGATGGGGAGCGTCGGTGCACAGCCATTTTCAGATCTTTACAGAGATGTTCAATCTGATTAAAGTCTGGGCTCTGGCTGGACCACTCAAGGACATTCACAGAGTTGTCCTGAAGCCACTCCTTTGATATCTTAGCTGTGTGCTTAAGGACATTGTCCTGCTGAAAGATGAACCATCACCCCAGTCTGAGGTCAAGAGTGCTCTGGAGCAAGTTTTCATCTCTCTGTGCATTACTGCATTCATCTTTCTCTCAATCCTGACTAGTCTCCCAGTTCCTGCCACTGAAAAACATCCCCACAGCATGATGCTGCCACCACCATGCTTCACTGTCGGGATGGTGCCTGGTTTCCTCCCAACATGACACCTGGCATTCACACCAAAGTGTTCAATCTTTGTCTCATCAGACCAGAGAATTTTGTTTATTGTGGTTTGAAAGTCCTTCAGGTGCCTTTTGGCAAACTCCAGGTGGGCTGCCACGTGTCTTTTACTAAGGAGTAGCTTCCATCTGGCCACTTTACCATACAGGTCTGATCGGTGGATTGCTGCAGAGATGGTTGTCCTTCTTGAAGGTTCTCCTCTATCCAGAGGAATGCTGGAGCTTTGACAGATTGACCATTGGGTTGTTGGTCACCTCCCTGACTAAGCCCCCCCCCCCCAGTCGCTCAGTTTAGACGGGCAGCCAGCTCTAGAAAGAGTCCTGGTGGATCCAAACTTCTTCAATTAATGGATGATGGAGGCCACTGTGGATGATGGAAGCCAGATGTTTCTGCCGCTCTCCAGATTTGTGCCTTGAGACAATCCTGTCTTGGAGGTCTACAGGCAATTCCTTTGTCTTCACAGTTGACTGTGCTCTGAGATGCACTGTCAACTGTGGGGCCTTATATGTAGACAGGCGTGTGCCTTTCCAAATCATGTCCAATCAACTGAATTTACCCCAGGTGGACTCCAGTTAAGCTGTAGAAATATCTCAAAGATGGTCAGTGGAAACAAGATACACCAGAGCTAAATTTTGAGCTTCATGGCAAAGGCTATGAATACTTAAGTACATTTGATTTTTTTTTTGAATTTTTATTTATTTTTAATAAATTTGCAAAAATCTCAAAAAACCTTTTTCACATTGTCATTATGGGGTATTGTGTGTAGAATTATGAGGGAAAAAAATTTTGGAATAAGGCTGTAACATAAAATGTGGAAAGAGTGAAGCACTGTGAATACTTTCCAGATGCACTGCATATGCCACAGCCAGGTGGCACATTTGTCCCTTGGTCTTCTCCGGCCACTGGGATCCTTAACACTGGGGTACCACAGCAGATCACAGTGCAGTCAAGTCAAGGTCAGTAAATGTTTCTTGCCAACAAGAATCAGGTCTCAAAAAGAAAAAAAAAGTCCTATAGTTGTGTGTTACTCTTCACTTACTCCATCTGTTTTGCCTGCTTATTCTAATCAAAGATCACTGGGAATCTGGAGCCTATCCTAGTGGTCATTGGGTAAGAGGCTGGGTATAACCTAGACATGACGGCCAGTCTATCGCAGAGCCGCAAATAGGCAAACAAGCACATTCACACACTCACACCTATGCTCAATTTGTTAAAGTGAGGTTGATATCTTCATCCGGAACATTGTCTAATCTGACATCTTGTCTAGTATTCTGTCAAAACAGATTCCAGTACACCTCTCCATTTCCCCCTGTTGTGGTTTGAGCATGTTCCTGAACTGCACAGTGTGGCAATTTTCTGTGTGTCGCATGGGTTATGTGCACAAATGTCCTCTGTGCATTTATTCCCTGAACAACTTTGGTAATCACACTCATACACTAGATAACTCTAGAGTGTGAACTCCAGCAGACTTTCCTTCCCCCTTATTCTCCCTGTAGAGCTGCTCTCGATCTCCGCGGGCCAGCTTTATCTCTGCGTGTCTCAGTTTACCACCTGAGAATCATGATGACATTCCACCTGTCTCTGAGGTGCAGTGTTCTGTCCACTGGCTCCCTTAGTGCTGAGTTAGCGCACAATTGTCCCTTTGTTCACTTGTGAAATGTCCCTCCCTCAGTTTGCCCTGCCGTCCACCCCAATTTTTCATCATCAAGTATTAATTAGTGATCCTGCCCTCCATCCCCCCCTCGCCCTTTCTTAGCGCCGTCCTCCTCCTTCCTTGACGCTGTTATTAATCCCTTTTCAGCTTGTGGCGAGCTCAGCATTATCTCTGGTACAGATGGTGATGGGGATTCCATCACTGTTGTAAACGAGTAAAAATAAATAAATAAATAACAGTCGCAACACACCGGCACTATTACTGTGTCTCGGCAGGGGGCCGTGTTGATGAATGGTGAAGAAAAAACAACGGATAATTTGAGAGGGAGTTTGTTGTGAAGTTCAAAATCAGCAGATATAGAAATAGAAAGCTGAAGAGGGTTTAGAAGTTGATGATTGTTCAGGTTTTTTAATGACGTCTTCTGCAAACACTGGGCCTGTTTGTCTATTCTGGTCTATTGTTTTGCTGTGACATACTCAAATAAATCATCAACACCTTCTTTCTCAAGTCTTACAACTTAATCCTGCTTTCAGACGAAAAAATATATGGCCATGAGGTGTTGGCAAAAAGCAGATATACGCGGCAGGTGGTGGTGAAACATGCAATGTCCTAAGGAAACGTCTAACAGAAAAATAACAAACTGGACATGTTAAGAAAGTTACAAATACTTCAAAATGCACAATATGTTAATTTACTGAGGCGAAGGTAGATGAGCCAATGAGTGAACTTGTCTATAACAACCAGGTTGCGTAGACAACTCCAAAACAATTCATTAACTTTTCGTAACTCACCAAATTTAAAGAATGTATAAGGACAAACCCTGCTGTATCAGCTGAGCTTCGACGCACCAGATCATTTGAAAGTGTAACTTTGATTTCTCTGTCTAATATACTGCCAGTTGCTGGCTGGTTAGTGGAGGTGCATGCCTTCATGAGTATCAATTCTGGATTCTGGATAAATTGTTAAAAATTGCAAAAGGCTGTGGTTCAAACTAACTTTTTTCACTACTGAACACATGCTCATTGTGGACACAGCTCACAAGCTGGACCCATGATGTTGGCAAATTCTAAACAAAATATGTAACAGAAAGTGAAACTTACAATGGAAAGATAAAAGTTTGTGTCCCCTCATTGCTAAGAGTTGCTCTCAGACACTTCCTGGATCATTCCTAAGCTGATTCCTTGTTAGGAATCTTTCAGTTAAGTTGGGAGCTCTCCGAGTGGACTCCGAGATGCTTTGTGAATATGGGCCCAGATTGTTAGCAAGTTCAGCAGTGTTACTGACTCAGAGAATGCTATTGATTTTGGTTGGGAACACAATGTTTTTAACTGAACAGTTGCTTTGTAATCCAGCAGTAATGACCATAATCTAATGTACCCTCTTTTTTTGTAATAGACCCTTACATCATTGTGCTCTTTTATGTCTCTTTTCCTTTCTGCTTGTACTCAGTGATCATGCCAAACTGTTCCACTCCCTTTACCTTGAACTCCAGCTCCATGCCTGTGACGTGCTCGCCGCTCTCCACCTGGGCCAGCTTCTGGATGTAGGAATAGAGGCTCCGAGCGGCCACTTCAGTGTTGCCGCAGGCCACGGCTTCTAGCAGTGCATCGTGGATGAAGCTGTACTGGTCCTCTGTCTGCACCATGTAGTTCCTCTGCGAGCGCATGAGAGTCACATGGCCGTAAATGTCGACCGTCTTCTCATGCTTAATACGCTCCAGCATGGCGTCGATGACGATGAAGCAGCCTGTCCGGCCAACACCAGCACTGCAGGGCAAAATGGTCAGAATAGACAAAGTCAGAGACTACGTTCTGGGCGTCACGCTTCTTGTCAGGGTGAATCAGTAACTGCTCGTTACACTGACGGAGGACTTTAAGCAGATGGTGCTGATGCAGTCACATCGCAGATGTCTAGTGATGCTTACAGAATTGTTGTGGTGTTTAAATAATTGAGTGGGAGAAGAGAACATGCAGATGTAAAGACAGGCAGAGACACCTAAAAATGGACAGAAGGAGAAGAGGACAGTGATGGAGAGTGTAGCAAGCTGTCAGAATTCACTTTTAATGTGCAGCGCTTTGGAATCACCGGAGAGTGATTATTATGCTGAGAGGGAAGGTTTCAATTTGAATAAGCCCTTTGAGAAATATCACTTGGGAAAGCAGGAAGGCTAAGGAGCAACCAGGGAGAAGCACGAAAGATGGGGAAGGATCATTTTTAAGCTTTTTACACAGAGGGGGGAAAAATACAGAGGAGGAGAGAAGAAAGGGATGGAAAAAGAAAGTACTGAAGAGAGATAATGTGAGCAAAATAAGAAAAGATGGATGTTTATAAAAAGAAAAAAGTTTCTGAGTGGAGCAGACTATGTAATGAGGAATAGTCAGAGGGCCTGCAGACAATTTTGACCAAATCAGTAACACTTAAGGTGACAAAACAACACTTAGAATCCAGTCTGAGCAAACCATAACCTACAAAAAATGTATAATAACCTTCCAGGGATGGTGCTATAGTCAGATAGGGGTCAATTAAGGATTACACAGGGGTCAAAACTTAGAATTGCTCCAAATGTGGTGAAATGTATACCACTTTATTTGTCCGATCATCAAGTTGGTGACCAAGGTGACCTAGTCCAACTCAGGTTTGTAGAGGGGTACAAAATTGTAGTTTCTCTTATTTTGGTGAAATGTGATGTAAATTATTTTTATAGACAAAAGGATTCAATAAAAAGGAATCATTTTTACATTTCTGCACACTTAGTTAAGTAAAGGGTAAACAAGGTCAACATCCACTGGATTTGATGACCCATGATGTATCTGGCCGCATCAAATGTGGCCAAATACATCATAACTGACCATAACAGATAGAAAGACTATAATGACTATATTGTAACTGTTACTTTCTCACTTCAACTGGTACCCAAAATGTGTTTGGCCAATGGACTAAAAGGTACCAATTGAATAAAGATGAAATTCTTGAAGTTGCGGCCCCCCAGCTTCATGTCACCAATTACAGCAACACAGAAGTGTTTCTGTTCCATCATATATAATAATGATTACATCAATGTTTAACAGCAATGTTGTAATTGTCAAAAGATGTACTTTAAACGATATACTGCTAAACTTCAGTTTGAAGAGCTGTTGTGAATATGAGCTAAACAGATAGATGTTCAGGTGCTTTTGCTTTGATATTATTAAACTGAGAACAACAAAGTTATAGGATTCACATGAAAATGGCACCACCTTTGAAAATATGTAATTTCAATTGTTATCTGAAGAAAGAAGTACACATTTTACGATAAAGACACTGATTAACACCAGTTTGAAGAAATTAAGAAACACCTTCATGTTTTGAAAAGCTATGTTCCTGATAATATGCAGTATTCTGCATATGATCAGTTATGATGCAGGAGAACTTTCAAGATGAACAACCATCTCTACAGCAATCCACCAATCAGGCCTGTATGGTATAGTGGCCAAACTGAAGCCACTCTTTAGTAAAAGGCACATGGCAGCCCGCCTGTAGTTTGCCAAAAGGCACCTGAAGGACTCTCAGACCATGAGAACCAAAATTCTGTGGTCTGATGAGACAAAGATTGAACTCTTTGGCGTGAATGCCAGGTGTCATGTTTGGAGGAAACCAGGCACCATCCCTACAAAGAAGCATGGTGGTGGCAGCATCATGCTGTGGGGATGTTTTTCAGTGGCAGGAACTGGGAAAGTAGTCAGGATTGAGGGAAAGATGAATGCAGCAATGTACAGAGACATCCTGGATGAAAACCTGCTCCAGAGCGCTGTTGACCCCAGACTGAGGTGATCATATTTCAGCAGGACAGTGACCCTAAGCACACAGCCAAGATATCAAAGCAGTGGCTTCAAGGCAACTCTGTGAATGACCTTGAGTGGCCAAGCCAGAGCCCAGACCTGAATCCGAGAGTCATTTTCAGATTTCTGGAGAGATCTGAAAATGGCTGTGCACCGACTCTCCCCATCCAACCTGATGGCACTTGAGAGGTGCTGCAAAGAGGAATGAGCAAAACTGCACAAATATAGGTGCCCCAAGCTTGTCGCATCATATTCAAGAAGACTTGAGGCTGTAATTGCTGCCAAAGGAGCATCAACAAAGTATTGAGCAAAGGCTGTGAATACTTACGTATAATGTGATTTCTTAAATTTTTATTTTTAATAAACTTGCAAAAAAAAAGAAAAAAAAGAAAAGCTTTTTCATGTTGTCATTATGGGGTGTTGTGAGTAGAAGGGGGAGGAAAAAATGCATTTACTCCATTTTGGAATAAGGCTGTAACATAAAATGTGGAAAAAGTGAAGCTGTGAATAATTTTTGGATTCTCTGTATGTGGGGAAACCTTTGTACTGTAAATAAGTCCCTTTGGCTAATCCCTTGTTTCCTCACTTAGGGTTGATACAGCAAATCTGAGGTGGATCTGCAAGCTGAGTTGGCACAAGTTTTATGCCAGATGCCCTTCATGACACAACTCCACCTTAAATGGAAAATGGGCAGGGGTGGGGTTTAAACTGGTGTTACCGGCTGAACGGTCTCCCCTAAAAATCGGTCCCTACTACCTTCACAGCGCATTCGTCATTTCAGATCATCAGCAGTAATTCACCAATTACAGCCTCGTGTCTTGTTAAAACTGCACTCCTGCCATCATCTATCTCAGCGACAGATACCAGAAACTTTTGGACAACAGTCTTTTCCACATAAATTCAGCATTATTTCATAATGAAGCATGTCTGAGCCTAACTCTCTGAATTTCAATGTATTTTCAATTCATTTTCATTTATACTGTGCCAAATCACAACAAAGGTGCCTAAAGGCGCTTCACATAAGTAAGGTCTAACCTTACCAACCCCTAGAGCAAGCACACAAAATGGATGTCAAAATGGGTGTAATGTGGTCAAACTTTCTGCTTCCTGTCGAAAGTCTGGCAGCAGCATTCTGAACCAATTGGAGACCCCTAATGCTGGACTGCAGTAAACCAGAAAATAGAACATTGCAGTAGTCAAATGTAGATAAAAAAAATATGCATGAATCAACTATTGACAGGATGGGACAAATCTTCGCTATATTTCGCAGGTGGAAGAAAGCAGTCCTCGTAATATCTCTAATGTGGAGGTCAAAGGACAACATAGGATCAAAAATTACCCCAAGGTTCCCAACTTTGTCAGTGTGATGTATGACACAAGAGTCTAGGCTAAGTGTTAGTTGGTCAAATTGATGCCGATGTCTCACTGGACCAAGAACCATCTTTTCAGTCTTGTCAGAGTTTTAAAGTTGGAAGTTGCTAGACATCCAGCTTCTCAATGATGCAAGGCAATCTTCTAAGGATTTTATGTGGATGACATTACCAGCAGTTATCGGCATGTATAATTGAGTATCATCAGCATAACAATGAAAGGTAATCCCAAAATGCAGCAATAAGTGCTCAAGGGGTGCTATATAAAGGAGAAAAGCAGGGGGCCTAGGACAGACCCCTGTAAGGTTAGAGGTAGTGTTATTGTACAAAACACAGTGAGAACGACTGGTCAGGTATGATGTCAACCATGCAAGGGTATTCCCAGTAATCCTAAAATGATTCTCCTATCGAGTAGAATATGATGATCCACAGTATCAAACACAGCACTAAGATCTAACAGCATCAGAACCGTAGTGGTGTCCGAATCCAATGCAAGCAGAAGATCATTCACTACTTTATTTAATGACAACTGTCTCTGTGGAATGATAGTTTCTAAAAGCGGACAGCAGTGGCTCTGAGTCTGACTCTCTACACCTAAAGCGATCAAAGGGAATAATGTGATTATTAATCATAAGATGACAAGGTAAAATCTCTTAAATCATTCTAAAGTAAATTTTAAGTAGAAACAAGTCAGTTTTAAACAGAAACGAGACAGTTTTAAGCATAAACGAGGCGATAATTGGTGACTTGCGGCTGATGCTCCGAAATGACGCATGCGCAGTGAACGCAGGGGGGACCGATTTTTAGGGGTGGGGATGATTCGGTCTGCGACACTGGAAACCTTCCACACCGGAAACAACCACAGTAACTGCTTGGCCACTCCTACCAGCAAACCTTCCCGCTGCATACTTAACAAAATGTATATTCACAGCAGAAGTGCTCAGATTACACAACAGAAATCTGAATATTTTTCAGCTTTTCCTCACTAATATAACTACACATTTCAGCATGTAATACTCCTCTCAAAAGGTCATTTGATAATCTTGTAATGCACATATTTAAATGAGCACTGTATAACATTATATATTGCTGTTTAATTTGTCAGTCAATGTCACGATGAGTACATTATTGAATATACAGGCAGGAAGAGTAATTGCAGATGTGATTTTGGTGGTTTGACCTCAAACATAAATTTCAGGGAATGGTCACATTAAAATCAGTGATGGGATTTACAGCAGCTCTGACTATTGTCAGGACATATCCACACATTTGACCATTTATGAGTACGACACAATATAAAGGGTTACTGTGGAGGAAATTACAACCGTAAATCAGAAAATGTTGGGACGTTATGACAATGAATTTTATACAATGCTTGTTAAAAATGCCTCAGTTTTAGATGTCCAACATCAGTGTCACATAACTTCAATAATATGAGATTGACCTGCAGTGGGCAATAATAGGACCAGCATCAGGTGGGTTGCAGGTCTTCACCCTGCGGAGGAAGGCCAGGAAAGGTGTTGGGTACTCTGGAACGCCGTGGTCAGGCCACGCTGTGAACTGAAACTGCCGAACCTCCCGCTTCTCACTGGAGCCATTCTGTAGGGGTGGAACAGATCGTTTTAAAGATGAGTTTCTGTTCTGCTCTTTACAGAAAGAAAGAGCATATGTGCTGCGGTTCCAGTATTGTGTCTGTGTGTGTTTTTTTAATGTTTAAAACTACACATTCTCCCTTGTGATTTGCAAGGCACATGTAATGGAGTTAGTGAGTGAAACAGGTCCGCAAAACATCTATCAGTAACTTTGTAAAAACTGTTGCATATTCAAATTTGAAATTTTGACTCCTGATATATGCAGGTGAGGGACAGTTAACCTGCAATCCATCAGAATAGGACCTTCTCTTTGGGACAATGTTAGCATCTTCTATCAATACCCGAGGGCATCAAATATGGCCATCGGGTATTGCGAAGGCTTTTTGTCCGTCCATCCGTCTTTCTGTCCGTCTGTCTCTACTCACCATAAGTCCAGTCGTATTACTGCCAGACTCTTGAAATTCACAGGGAACATTCTTGGGACACAGACCTTGGACAAGTTCAAAGATGGCTAACCTTGATGTATTTTAAGAGGTTAAAAAGTCACATTCTGTTTCAATCTGATCAGTTTTGATTTGGAGTGACGTGGGTGATAGCCAATCAGAGTAGAGCTGCACCGTGACGTTAGCTTTGTTTTGTGTGTTTATATACATGTTTATCATATATTACGGAAAAGCTAGCGAGAAATAAACACTTTTAAAATTGAAAATGCTGTTTTTGCAACATGATAACACCTCTGAACTTATTTACGAGACACTTCAATGAGGTTAGCATTTCAACATCACTTTCTGGTGTAGCTACTTGCTAACAGCTTCGTTTGTGGTATATTATGTAAAAGCTAGCAAGAAATAAAAACTTCTAAACCTGAAAATGCTGTTTTTGGAACCCGATAATACCTCTGGAGTCATTTACAAGACATTTTGCGGACTTTAGCTTGCACGCTAACTTTCGTTAACTCAAAGCTAACTTGCTATGGCGTTAAAATTGTCTCATTAACTGCAAATACACAGAAAGTGAGCTACAAATATTCCCTGATTTGCACAACATGAACAAATGATAATTTGATTTGAACATGTACAATTTGTACGTAAGCCAATAGGTTCTTAATAATGAATTAAACAACTGCAAATTATAAAGAACACAATGCTCATATGGCCGAGGGTATTTTGGCATTGTGTTATGTTTATAATTTGTAATTATTCTTTAATTCATTAGTTTAAACTGGAATGTCGGCACAGTGGGTGCAGGAAAAAACGTGATAGACAAAATCCCAGGGGCAAAGTCCCAGTAGAACAAAATCACTGCCATTGTTTCAGGCAGCCACATGAAAAGTAGGCTTTTTATTTGCTTGCACTTCATGAAGCCTTGTTGCTAATTGCAAGATCCTGTTGGCCTCTATGTAGACTGTAGAGTAAATTTTTAGACAACAAATTTGTATAAAGTGTGTACACTAACTCATGCAGCTTAAAAATTGTTCCAATCTGTAGTACTACAACACATACAACCATTAAGAGCCTCGATTTAAAAATTGTATTTGACAAATGAGCCAAAATGGGATTCTCTATATTGAAGAGTTGTTGGATTATGCTTCAGTAGCTTTAAAGCTTTAAATAGTTTGGACCATGTATCATGCTTAGTTTCACATTACGGGGTAACATATGTCACATGCCGTAGAATCCAATGAACATTGACCTTGTTTGACCTTTACTTTGGAGACCAAGTATTCAACACTGTCAAAACTATTTCATTTATTAATCCTGTTAGCTCAACCAATAACTTCCATCACTTTTTACCAAAATTGGAGCAACTTTAACTTTTGACCCCTGTACAAATTGAAATTGCCCTTTGTCACCATTCTTGCTGTTTATACCCCATAACTCCATAGCGTTCAGTCACAGATTGTCCAAACTATACCTTTTTGGAATCTTTATGTTCAGACAAATAATGTGGTATACTTTTCAATATGATTGGAGTATCTTTTAATTTTGATCCCTGTGTAATTAATAAATTGACCCCGACCTGGCTGCCTATTGAAAATTCAAGTGGCCAATAAGAGTAATGTCTAAGGTGTATTTGTGCTGAATTTGATGCTGGTATCATCATTTGAAGGATTGTTTCAGTTATCTGCTGC
The DNA here is from genome assembly GCF_902500255.1 of Thalassophryne amazonica. Taxonomy (NCBI): domain Eukaryota; kingdom Metazoa; phylum Chordata; class Actinopteri; order Batrachoidiformes; family Batrachoididae; genus Thalassophryne; species Thalassophryne amazonica. The sequence goes on from NC_047112.1 coordinate 54,633,026, forward strand.
ACTAGTACCAATGGAATGACTCTATCAAACCAGTGGTTGCTATGAGAGACAAGGATGAGGAGCATCACTTGCATTGTGAGGAAGCATCAGCTACAACTTTTCTCTGTGCATGATCCAGCACACAGGTTTCCGAGTGTGAGGACACCATTGGCTGGAGAAGGCCAAGGGGACGCCCACGCGTCACCTGGCAGCAGCAGCAGAACAATATTTTTATGTTATTTTACAGATGTGGAAACAGATCGGTTGTCTGCCTGGGTGGCTGCTGTCCAGGACCATGGTGTTGTGGATGCAGGAAAGCGCAGCAACAGTTCATGCTCTCAAACTTGTCTGTTTAAAACCAATTAATTTTCACTTTCACCATGATCACTCCATATCCTAATCATCTGATTTTCATGAAATCTGAGAAAAAAGAGGGTTTCAAGATGAAGAGATTTCCTTTTATTTTTTAATGGATGGCTTTGATTGAGGTTTACACTCTAATGAGTGTAAACCTTATGGTTACATTTAGATGTGTGGAGGTGGGTCCATCCTTTGTACCGATTTTTGCATTTTTATCAGGTTCTTCTCAGAGCATCTCCACACAGAAACGGCGGCATTCCGGGAGACTGCCTACCAGCTTCAGCCTCACAAGTGTTGAAGCATCAAAGATACAAGCTGGTATCCAGAGGAAGATTTCAGACATGGATAAGATGAGGGGAACAAAAAAACCCCTCTTACATCTTTCCATCTTTCTTTGCTTTGTTGCTGAGAAGATCCTCTAATGGAGGTGCTGTTTGCATTTCAATGCAGCACTTCTGCTTCCCTGATAGAGATTTTTTCTTCTGTTGAATAAATGAATAAATGAGCGTAGTAATTAAAAGCAAATTGACCTACTTATTTTTTCCTCTTCATTTCTGGACATTCCCTATTTCTGCAGTTGGGGCAGACGGTGTGGTGTGATTGACACATGCTGCTGTTTTCCTTGAGTAATAATAATAATAATAATTATTATTATTATTATTTGCAAAGGGTGTTACTGCAGAAACAATTCTGCATCAATGCAGGACATGCATACATATGGAGAGGTATCTGGGTGGCTGCTGTGTAAATGTACTTGAAGTGTGTGTATCTGCTGCCAGCGTGGGCTACCGAAAACTTCTCATGAATCCAACAGAGCCTTTCTTTTTCTCTGCATGAAAACAGCTCAGTGAGAAATCACAGCACTGACTGCAGTCATGAAAGAGAGAGAGAGAGAGAGAGAGGGAGACAGAGAGAGAGAGAGAGAGAGAGGGAGGGAGAGAATCATGTGGGTTTGATGGCGTTTGAGAGCAGCAGCAGAATGTCAATGGCCCTGAATGTCACCAGATGCCTTTAAAGCACCACGGCTGCTGCTGCTGTCCTGCTGTCTGCTCAGGCGTCTGTTACGTCGCCGCTAGGTACAACATTAATGTACATTTTGGTGTGTTGCTATCTGATAAAGAGGCAAAATTTGATCCTTCCAAAGGCAGGTCTTGTTGCAGCCCTCACACGGGTCTGTTAGGTGTAACACCCCAAACACACTGGGCACAGATCTGTTATATGTTACTCATCAGTTTAAATTTGCCAAAAAGTTATTGCATAATTAGAAGTGCTGTTGATCTGAATGACAGCTGTCGTCTAGGCTACTAACAGAGCTGCTACCTCCTTTAGGGCCCCTTCACACATAACACAATTGAAGCCAACTAGCGCACGAAGGAGGAATTGCATGCCAGTGGTGAAAAATCAGAGCCACATCAAACGCCTCATACACCTGCCGCTACAACCATTCGCACACACAAGCAGCTGAAAGACAGAGACTGCATTGTGAGTGCTCATTCGATCCCCCTCTCGGCAGGTGTTGGCCAAATTCCAGGTGTCGCACATGACCATCTAACACCGCTTAGAAAACTTAGAACACTTAGAAAAGGCGGTGCTATTCGCGCTCGTGGTACGATAGTAGAGAGCAGGCGATCACATTCGAGTGTGGTGTCACCTAGCAACACATATGGGTGTAACTATGCCGACCCCTCCCCTCCCTCACACACACACACACAAATGGCGTGTATCGTCGTCATCATTACTTCCTGGTGTACGTCTAGGCGGAAGCTAAATTCTCTTTTATAGCAGGAATCAAGTTTTATAATTGTGGTCTTGTATTAATTTTTCCCTCATCAGCTGTGGTGTGTGTGACCTTCCACGTGCTCGCACTGTGTTCATGCACACAAACACGAGCGTGCACGAAACCATCGCCGCAGTATCATGCACACCTGTCCGACCGTGCGTTCCTCCCAACAGCAGATGGAATTTTTCGTGGGTTTTGTGGTTTGCAGATTTTCTTCCGGTTTCTGCGTCTTCCGTGTTATGTGTGAAGAGGCCCTTATGACAATTTAGGCCCCATAAAAAAACAAAAAAACATTAGTTCATCAACCCCGCCCGCATGCTGAAACTGGCTCACATCAATTATTTTATTTTTTATTTTTGTGAATTTCAACAACGAAACAAGATTTATTTTAAAAACAGCTGATATTTTCAGTTCCTCACTTGGTATTCAGGTGCTGTATGTGTTGTTTTTCAGGTTTGAAATGACACTGTCTGTACCAGTGTCTAAGAAAATAAATAAAAATCTGCCCACCCTCACCACTTTTTTTTGATGTCAAGGATGATAAACTAATGTTTTCTTTTTTGTGGGGCCTTAAATCTTTTTTTTTTTTTTGGGGGGGGGGGGGGGGGGATAATTCTGTTTCAGTGCAGTTGATTGGAATAACAAACAGATTTTCAGTGACTAAAATTTTGTTTTTATCTCTGCCAATGAAGTTGGAGGAGGTTATGATTTCATTATTTTATGTTTTCATTTGTTTGGTTGTTTGTGAACAGACTGGAACCCCATTTTTTCATATATTGTTATGAAATTTTTCCTTAAGATTCATATCCTGATAGGCAAGAACTAATTCAATTTTCAAGGTCATAGGTCAAAGGTCAAAGCCAGGAAAAACCTTGGAATATTGGGAAAATCCCTATCTACAACATTGAACAAATATTCTAAAATTCATAAGTCTGTCAAAAGAGATGAAATTTCTTTCATATTTGAGATCCTTATGTAGGATGGTATCCTTTATCAACTGACAAAGTTTGATCCAGATCTGATGTAAATGACAGATTTTGTGGCCATTTAAATTTAACATTCAAAACCTCATTTAATATAGATTTGACATTATAAATAAAATGTGCCCCAATCACTCTCATATTTGAAAGTGAGGTGCAGACAGGCACTTAGTATCGCCTGACAAAGTTTGATCCAGTGTCGCCGACCAAACGGCCCCCCCTCTAAAAAATCGGTCTGCCCTGCCTTCACTGTGTTTTCTCTGCATATGTGTCTGAGACCTACTGAGTCTGATTCTACACCCAAAGTGATCAAAGGCAATAATGTGATTATTAGCCATCAAATGACAACTTAAACCTCTTAAATCATTCTAAAATCAGTTTAAAGCAGAAACGAGGCCGTTTTAAACGAGGTGATAATCGATGAATCGCTACTGATGCTCCAAAATGACGTTGGCGCAGCAGCACATCAGACTCAGACGTGCTGCTGTCGCGCTCTGATCGCTTCCTCCATCTTGTATTATGAAATAATGATGAATTTATGTGGAAATGATTGTTGTACAAAAGCTTCAGATATTTGTCGCTGACATAGATGACGACTGGAGTGCAGTTTTAAACAGAAACGAGGTGATAATCGGTGGATCGCTGCTGACACTCAGAAATGACGCTGCTGATGCTGTGAAATTACGCATGTGCAGTGAAGGCAGGGCGGACTGATTTTTAGATGGAATATTCAGTCTGCGACATCGGATCTGATCTGGACTATGGATTTTGTGAACATTTGAATTTAATCTTGAAAGGCCATTTCGTGTACATTTTGCATTATATCTTTATCAAAAGTGCCTCAATCACTCTCATTTGTCTGTTATGGATTCATCTACACCACCAAAATTGGATGGAGGTTCCAATTTTATGCCTGTTTGTCTATCTTCCAGTTATCAGTCAAAAACCAAGTGTAAAAAAGCAATGACAAATTGTGCATAGCAGAGATAACAATGTTCTGTGAAAATTATCTGAAAAATAATTCAGAAACTGAAAAAGCAAAATAAAAAATCCCTAACAACACCACAAAAAACCTTCGATTGAAGTGCTTGAACTAAATACATACTCCTGACATTTCATCACATCTAATTTAGCTTATGAGAAGCCACTTCTAACAGGACCTTGAAAACCTTGAAAATTTGTTTCAAGGTACAATTTTTGTGGAATTGGAAACTATTGTTGATGGAGGTTTGCGCTCTTCGAGCGCGGTGCTCTAGTTGTTATTTAATTTGTATGTTAGCATCATGAGCTCTTGTAGAGGCACAGTGCATTCTGCAAAAATGTGTTAATCAGTCACTTGAACCCCAGTTACCAAGGTAGAGATAGGTGAGCGTGTCCACATCATCCTGGCCTAACCCATGCTCCATCCTGTTACTCATTTATGGGTTGGCAAGGAGAGAGGTGGAGTCAGCCACTGCTACGTTGGCCATATCCAAAACTTCCCCACTTGAGTTTCAAAGCAACCCTTCAGAAAACCCTTGAATGACATCACAGAGTGTTTGTCCATTAAATATAGTCTATTGTTCTTGATTTTTTTGGGTTCTGTTTAATGCTATTATTTCCAATGTCGTCACGCTGTAGTCTTCAAGCAAAGCCTATAGTCAAGCCCATAATGAACATCATGGATCAAAGAAAGGTGGCATGAGCTTGTGCAGTATATGGTTTTTTGTCTATATTTTCATGTTTTTGTTGTCTTCGATGACATTGTATGTTTGCATGTTGGTGTACAACCACACAATTATGCAAAAAAGCATGACTGCATCAGCCTACCTTGTGCAAAGAGAAGGTGCGGACGCAGAAAGTAGCCAATTCTATGGTGTCCAGTAGGGTCACCTGAGTCATACCGTAGGTTTCTGTGCCACGACTGGGCCAGTACTGGTCACATTTAATCTGAGAGAGAAAATGACAGAGAGTGAGAGATGGATCTACAACAACACAAACAAGAATGTGCAAAACTCTATTAACCAATGTCTTCAATAATGAGCACAAATCAGATTAATATTGTTTTATCAGATGCCAATTGTGGACAGAAACGTTATGAAAGTTCTTTCTATAACAACAATAATAATTTAATGCTGCAGATGTATATTCAATCAAATTTCAGTCAATGGTTAACATTCTGGGGTCCACGGACGCCAATGCGTCCTGATAAAGTTTTCTTTTCTGATATAGACATCTTAGCTGAAGTTTCCCTCTTCCCTTAAGACAATGTGTGACTCACAGTCAATCCTAGAAACTGGAAGAGATCACATGCTCCTGCAATGTCACCGAGTCTCTGTGCTTTTGCTCAAAAAATTAAAAAGAACCTTCCCGCTGACTTCAAAACATCATCATTTTTATATAACCTTTCACACAATGAAAATCAATGCCAAAAACACATGCAGGGATGATTTTTTCATGTTTCAATGCAGGAATTATGGAATTAGCAATTATTGTATTTCAATGCAGCAATTACAGATATTAACAAAGTGGATGATAATGATTCATTTGAAAATGGAAGACATCCAGCTAACACTGATAAGTTATTTTATTTTATAAATATGTGTTTTTGTAAAGTACCAGCTCACATGCAGATCCACTTCGGATCTGCTGTGGTGACCTCAAGTGAAAACAAGGGAGTAGCTGGAAGGACTTTTTAGCAGTTCACTGCTATGCAGTTCTAAGTAGATGGTACTAGTGTGTGGCACAGCACACATTTTATTTCTTGTGCTTTCACATACACCGATTTAATTTTTTTCATATATCACACAATGTTTGTTACCCAAATACTTTGGTAAATATATAATTTGGATTATGATTTATAACACCAAAACATTTTATCCACATGAATAAAGAGGTATTTTCCAAAAGGCAGCGATTGTTCTGAACATTTTGATATACTACAGTTAAAAAAGCAATTGCTGAAAAAGAAGTAAGCCCTATACAGGCCCTAAGACTCTTTGGTGCCGGTGCTTATCTTTGGATTCCATAACGTCAAGCAGATGACAGTCTACAATTCCCCATGGAGTGGGACGCCAGTCCAAAGCCGGTTACTTCCCCAGTCAAGCCAGATATCCATTTACAGTTGGGTGGAATGAGACAATGTAGATTAGGTGTCTTATGTAAAGATATAGACAGGATGCATGAGCAATAAATGAACCCAGAGTGTGTTAGAGGTTAAACAAGTGTCTGACAAGGTGATGAGTTTGAAGTTGGAAATTGAAGGGGTGATGATGAATATCATCAGTGCATATGTCCCACAGGTAGGATGCGAGACAAAGGAGAAAGAAAATTTCTGGAGTGAGTTAGATGAGGTGGTGGAAAGTGTGCCCAAGCGTTGATTGGCGTGCACTTCAATGGGCATGCCAGCTAAGGGGCCAGAGGTGATGAGGAAATAATGGATAGATATGGTATCAAGGACAGTAATGTGGAAGGGCAGATGGTAGTTGATTTTGCAAAAAGAATGGAAATGGCTGTGGTGAATACCTACTTTAAGAAAAGGGAGGAGCACAGGGTGACAGATAAGAGTAGAGGAAGACTCACACAGCTGGACTTAATTCTTTGTAGAAGATGCAAGCTCAAAGAAATTAGAGACTGTACGGTGGTGTAGCTAGACAGCATTGGATGGTGCTTTGTAGGATGACTTTATAGGTGAAGAAGAAGAGAGTGAGAGCTCAATAAAAGATCAGATGGTAGAAGGTGAAGGAGGAAGACTGAAATTCAGTGAGTAGGTGAAAGAGGCACTTGATGGAGGGGAAGCAGTTTTGGACAACTGGAAAAGTACTGCAGATGTGAGACATCAAGGAAAGTAGTGGGTGTGATGAGGGGAAGCAGTTTTGGACAACTGGAAAAGTACCGGTACTGCAAATGTGGAGACATCAAGGAAAGCAGTGGGTGTGATGGAGGGGAAGCAGTTTTGGACAACTGGAAAAGTACTGGAGATGTGGAGACATCAAGGCACGTAGTGGGTGTGACATCTGAACAATGGAAGGAAGACAAGGTGACTTGGTGGTGGAACATAGATGTCCAGGAAAGCATGAAGAGAAAGGTTGCCGAAAAAGGATTGGGATAGTCAGAGAGATGAAGAAAGTGGAGTACAAGGAGAGGTCGTAAGGTGAAAAGATAAGTGGCAAAAGCTATGAAAAAGCATACAGCAAGCTGTACAACTGAACTGTAAGGAAGGAGAAAAGGACTTGTACTGATTGCCCAGACAAAGGGACAGAGCTGGAAAGGATGTGCAGCAGGTTAGGGTGGTAAAACATGAAGATGCATGAAGAAGCAAATGGTAATGTGCTGGGAGGGTGGAGGGAATATTTTGAGGAGCTGATGAATGAAGAAAATATCAGAGAGACTGCTCAGGTGGGACAGTTTGGAGACAAAGTCAGAGAGGTGAGATTAAGATGGTTTGGACATATGCAGAGGAGGGACCCAGGGTTTATCGGGAGAAGGATACTGAGGATGGAGCCACCAGGCAGGAGGAAAAGAGGGAGGCCAAAGCGGAGGTTTATGGATGTGCTGAAGGAGGACATGCAGGCAGTTGGTGTGATAGAGGAAATGGAAATGATGAGCAGCCAGAAGACGAATATGTATATTAGGGTGGTCCTCTACAGTATGTCAAAATTAAAAATGTATCTTTCTTGAGGCGCTTCCTGGGAAAATTATTCACCTTGATGAGAAAATGTTTTGTGCAAAATTTTATTTTGATCTGACTAGTTTAACCACTGCCGCACACGGGGTGGAAGTTGCAATAGTTGAGCATATTAGTGCAAACTAGCAATAGTAATGTTCCTGTTCACAAATGAAATACAAATCGAAACAATAATCCTTTCTCCTTTAACTGACCATACAGGAGAGATAAAACAAAGCATTACAGGTCACTGTCCACCTATTTGACAAAAACAAACAGTTATGGGGAGTGTTTGGTTCCGATTTTCTTTGCCTCCGACAACTGACGTGAATGCCACTCAGCAACTTGCAGCAGGTATCACTGCTACTGTTCATCCTTTGTTAGGATCTAATTGTAATCCTGGGTAAGTGCAACTCCTCGCTCAGCAAAATCACTGACAGCAGCAATGTTATCCAGGACCTGCTGTGACAGCTGGAATGACAGGTCATCCTCCATCTCTGAGGGGTCCTTGATGAGGAAGTCCATGTTGATGTTGAATGCCTCAAAAATGCAGATGTAACAAAATCTGCCAATAATGAATTAATGTATCCAGTCCATAACTCAAAATGTCACACTCACGTCACTAAAAACAGGGGCTGGGCTGCAGTGGTTAAGATTTTTCAAATCTCATGAAATTTCACAAAATTAATTTTTACCCCCAAAGGAACCAAAAAATGAAGAAGCACTTAAATATATATATATATATATATATATATATATATATATGTATATATATATATATATGTATATATATATATATATATATGTGTGTGTATGTATGTATGTATGTACGTACAGGGGAGGCCGTGTAGTCTGTAGCATTCTAAAAGGGACTATATTCCATAATGTGCAGCCCAAGTGTGGCAAAAGGCTGTGTCACACTGACTGACAAAGCAAAAGGGCTTGTTAATATTTTGTCCGTTGGCAAATTCGTCACTCTCCCGCGGAGTTGCGGCTCTGATGGACAGATGATGTCACATTTCCTCACTGTACATGCGTGAGTACATGAAAAAACCAGAGAGAAAGAGCCCCACCAAGAAAGTGCTTTCTTTTGCTTCAAAGAGAAAGCTGTGATCAGCTGAAAGGTGCTGTCCAAGGTCCTGAAAGGAGGAGGCCAGACACAAAGTGATATTGACTTTGCTGACATGCTAGTCAGGAGTGATTGTCTCGTGTCGACCACCTGCGTCACAGGGGCAGGCCATACTCCTGTGCGTAAGTCATACGCACTCCACAATCACTTTACACGCACTGTTAACATGTGTCAGGCATGCAATTGCCATGGACTGATGGCGCAATATTCCCCACGCCTCATGTACGCCAGCCACGCTGCCTGAATTTCAAAAGTCTGATGCCCGTACTTTTTCACAAACTTTCCCCCAGATAGCTGTGGCATGCCTGCAGGCTGCCACTCCCTGCAACCTGTATGTGTCCACCACACGTGCAGTGAATTGTGAAGCAGGCTTCAGCTTTTTAAATTTCACTGCAGCTGAACTGATTCGAAAGAGCAATGAAACATTTCAAGAATAAACAACAAATCCAGTTCCTTTGAATTTAGCAAATGACTATAAGAACTCAGAATGCTGGCAAAGTAAAATGTGCTTTCTAAAACTGTGATTAGATATATCACTTTGAAGCAAAATTGCTTGTTCAGTGAAGCAATGGTGCCACAGTACTTTTAAAGACACAAAACTCGCTTCCACCCTTGCTGTGGACTGTCAGCCCACCTAATAAAGATTCATTCAATATGGTTGTGACGCATCGGCGGACATCTGATTAAATGTGACAGTTGGTGAGGGAGATGTGCTACACTCCAGCCTTTCTCGCCTATTTCCTGCTCGAGCTGGCACTTGAATTCCGACCCTGATTACGTTTGACAGCGAAGGAACGTACATGTCTGGGTGGAGAGTGGGTAAACAATTGAAACGGGTTGGAGGGAGATAAGATGTGCGGTGACACCTGGGATGAGTCAGCCTGATGTTGACACAGGTTTGAGTTGACAGGATGAAACATCATGGTTGGCTTTTTGACATTTCCACAAGTCCACTCCTTGACAGTAATGAACATTGTTAGGGTGCTTTCCCAGGATTATGACAGCTGTTTTTTTTTAATTCAGAATTACAGAGTCAAACAAAAGTCATTTTGTATAAATGACTGGCTGCAAGTACAAACATACTGAAGAATTAGCCAGCTGTGACATGCTTAGAACTGGTATAACAAGGACAGTGTAGTATGTACAAGTTCACCACAACCACAGTATTTCAAATCAATCAATCAATTTTTTTATATAGCGCCAAATCACAACAAACAGTTGCCCCAAGGCGCTTTATATTGTAAGGCAAGGCCATACAATAATTATGTAAAACCCCAACGGTCAAAACGACCCCCTGTGAGCAAGCACTTGGCTACAGTGGGAAGGAAAAACTCCCTTTTAACAGGAAGAAACCTCCAGCAGAACCAGGCTCAGGGAGGGGCAGTCTTCTGCTGGGACTGGTTGGGGGTGAGGGAGAGAACCAGGAAAAAGACATGCTGTGGAGGGGAGCAGAGATCGATCACTAATGATTAAATGCAGAGTGGTGCATACAGAGCAAAAAGAGAAAGAAACAGTGCATCATGGGAACCCCCCAGCAGTCTACGTCTATAGCAGCATAACTAAGGGATGGTCCAGGGTCACCTGATCCAGCCCTAACTATAAGCTTTAGCAAAAAGGAAAGTTTTAAGACTAATCTTAAAAGTAGAGAGGGTGTCTGTCTCCCTGATCTGAATTGGGAGCTGGTTCCACAGGAGAGGAGCCTGAAAGTTGAAGGCTCTGCCTCCCATTCTACTCTTACAAACCCTAGGAACTACAAGTAAGCCTGCAGTCTGAGAGCGAAGCGCTCTATTGGGGTGATATGGTACTACGAGGTCCCTAAGATAAGATGGGACCTGATTATTCAAAACCTTATAAGTAAGAAGAAGAATTTTTAATTCTATTCTAGAATTAACAGGAAGCCAATGAAGAGAGGCCAATATGGGTGAGATATGCTCTCTCCTTCTAGTCCCCGTCAGTACTCTAGCTGCAGCATTTTGAATTAACTGAAGGCTTTTTAGGGAACTTTTAGGACAACCTGATAATAATGAATTACAATAGTCCAGCCTAGAGGAAATAAATGCATGAATTAGTTTTTCAGCATCACTCTGAGACAAGACCTTTCTGATTTAGAGATATTGCGTAAATGCAAAAAAGCAGTCCTACATATTTGTTTAATATGCGCTTTGAATGACATATCCTGATCAAAAATGACTCCAAGATTTCTCACAGTATTACTAGAGGTCAGGGTAATGCCATCCAGAGTAAGGATCTGGTTAGACACCATGCTTCTAAGATTTGTGGGGCCAAGTACAATAACTTCAGTTTTATCTGAGTTTAAAAGCAGGAAATTAGAGGTCATCCATGTCTTTATGTCTGTAAGACAATCCTGCAGTTTAGCTAATTGGTGTGTGTCCTCTGGCTTCATGGATAGATAAAGCTGGGTATCATCTGCGTAACAATGAAAATTTAAGCAATACCGTCTAATAATACTGCCTAAGGGAAGCATGTATAAAGTGAATAAAATTGGTCCTAGCACAGAACCTTGTGGAACTCCATAATTAACTTTAGTCTGTGAAGAAGATTCCCCATTTACATGAACAAATTGTAATCTATTAGACAAATATGATTCAAACCACCGCAGCGCAGTGCCTTTAATACCTATGGCATGCTCTAATCTCTGTAATAAAATTTTATGGTCAACAGTATCAAAGGCAGCACTGAGGTCCAACAGAACAAGCACAGAGACGAGTCCACTGTCCGAGGCCATAAGAAGATCATTTGTAACCTTCACTAATGCTGTTTCTGTACTATGATGAATTCTAAAACCTGACTGAAACTCTTCAAATAGACCATTCCTCTGCAGATGATCAGTTAGCTGTTTTACAACTACCCTTTCAAGAATTTTTGAGAGAAAAGGAAGGTTGGAGATTGGCCTATAATTAGCTAAGATAGCTGGGTCAAGTGATGGCTTTTTAAGTAATGGTGGACCCCCTGTGAGCAAGCACTTGGCTACAGTGGGAAGGAAAAACTCCCTTTTAACAGGAAGAAACCTCCAGCAGAACCAGGCTCAGGGAGGGGCAGTCTTCTGCTGGGACTGGTTGGGGCTGAGGGAGAGAACCAGGAAAAAGACATGCTGTGGAGGGGAGCAGAGATCGATCACTAATGATTAAATGCAGAGTGGTGCATACAGAGCAAAAAGAGAAAGAAACAGTGCATCATGGGAACCCCCCAGCAGTCTACGTCTATAGCAGCATAACTAAGGGATGGTTCAGGGTCACCTGATCCAGCCCTAACTATAAGCTTTAGCAAAAAGGAAAGTTTTAAGCCTAATCTTAAAAGTAGAGAGGGTGTCTGTCTCCCTGATCTGAATTGGGAGCTGGTTCCACAGGAGAGGAGCCTGAAAGCTGAAGGCTCTGCCTCCCATTCTAATGCAACACATGCAACACATAGGCAGGAAATGAAATGGAAGCATCTCAAAGGGATTGGACAAGCATCTCAAGTAATGTGTTACTTTGGAATGTCAAAGTAAAGAACAATGTGAGCCAAAAAATGCAAAAAAGACTAGGGCTGCAGCTAGTGATTATTTTAGTAATCGAGTATTCTATTGATTATTCTGGCGATTAATCGAGTAATCGGATAAAAAGAAATTTTGTGTTTTTAACAACATCAACAGTCCAGGGCTCTCCCTAAGCAATGGCACAATGTTGTTGCGTCATCACAGAGATTGTCAAATTTAGTATATCCCTTTCTGTTTTCCTGGGCAATCATTTAATTTTCATATCTTTACAAGTTTTGGATCTTTCCTGGTGTCAGGAGCTCAGCCAAAGTGGGGCCAAAGTCTTGACATTTTGCTGCAATGGCAATGGGATGTGGCTTTCTGTTTTGTTTTTTTTGGTTTTCCCCAAAAATTTAACCCTTTTTTTTGAAGGTTGGTCAACTGAGTCCCTGCGTGATTTTTTTATCCCTCTTTCTCTGCGATTCAGCAAATGCATTTCAGCGGGAAGTTGAACATGCAAGCAACATTCAGTTTTATTATTATTATTTGAGTTACCGTGTTTGTGAAGCGTTGTGTGGCAAAAATTAAAACGTGAAACATTCAGTGCGAGTCTGAACAAAACACAGAAGGAAGAGTGGACTTCTTCCAGACTGTCAGTGTGGCCGAGGACGAAGCTGTGAGGGCACTGCTGAGCCACTCACACCGGGCAGAGAGGCAGCCACTGGCCGCCGCGCGAATAGCCACTCCCCACGCAGAGCCAAGAACAGGCAGCGGAGGAAACTGTGTTTTTTTAAAGACAGACAAACACACTGCTTCACTTTAAATGCACAGTAAGCTATTTCAGATGATCAGCATGGACCGTTTTTCTCCTAAAAGTCTTTATTTCACACTGTGTGTTGCATTGGAAAACTGTAGCTATTGTGCTAATTTGATTAGCGCTTTCACACCTTATGCGTGCTCTAGTCTTCTTCTGTTTGCTTTTCTGGGGATGTTACAGCACCACACACAGGCCTGGCATAAGTACTACAATGTTAAACGAAGCTTCGAGGCACAAAATGTGGCTCAAACATTTTTTGTAATTGAATTATTCGAGTTACTCGACTAATCATTTCAGCCCTAAAATAGACTGCATTTATAGTTGTACAGAGCTTTTCCATTTGAAGCAGATGCTCAAAGCACTTTACAATGATGCTTTATAGTCATGCATTCACTCCACACCAAAGTCAGGGTGCTGCCATGCAACACACTCAACTGCACACTGGGAGCCAGTTGGTGATGAAGTATCTTGCTCAAGGACATCAAGGTTTGGATGATCAACACTGCAATTCTCACGTATGACCATAAACACGAGGTGATCAAAACAATAAGTTTGTGGGTGCTAACCAACAAAAGGCAGGGTGAGGAGTCCTGCAAACCACTTCTCAGCAGAACCACTTCTCCTTTGGGTTGGAAAAATGAAAGCTCATGTGGCTTTGATCAGAACTCCTCTCTTTCAGAGTTTCCCAGTTAGGTCTGACTTGGCCACATGGTAGACCCAGACTAAGCTGAAGGGATTATACATATATCCTGTCTAGTCAAGAAAAGCTTTTGGCGAAGGTTGTAGCTGGTGACCGGTATCTTTAGGCTATCTTATTTAACGTGTTACCTCCAAAACCCAGCCCCAGTAAACTGGCAGAAAAAGGACACATGAAATGAATCCAACAGCTTGCGGGTGTACAGTGCTGTGGCTGTATTAGATATTTAAAAAATGTACTCCCATGTTCTTGGCACACAACCCATGGAACACATCGCAGAGCAATGACCCAAGCCAATTTTATAAAGGCATAGTCACGCGGCACTTAACGAAGGGTGACGAAGCCCTGACGAAACAAGAAATCTGGACTTTCGTTGACTGTCGTTGACATTGTTTAACCTTCGCGCAGTCTCGTTCCTGCAGCTGGCGCTACATCAGGATTTTTAAACTGTTGAAAAATTTGAACGAAGGGCAACAAAAACCTCAATTCGTCTGTGTTTCATTTTGCTGTCGTTCTTGACGTTTTTTAATCGTTTATTTAGTTTTTCCTCATGTCATTGTTTAATTTGACTTCGTTGGAGCAGCTGAATGTTTTCACACAGCGCAGAAGCCAGTCTGTGAGCGCTGAGGCTGCTGCTGCTTCATGTACCGTTGGAAATTACAGCAAACTCAGCCTGCTTGCTTGGATTTTTTTTTATCTGTGTGTGTGTGGGGGGGGGGGGGGGGGGGGGGGGGGGCAGCTTCAATGGGCTCAGGCACCTTACATAGGCCAGAATTAATCTTTTGTGTGGATATAATTAATTATTTTGCCACAAGCAACTGTTGAATTTGAAACAACAAAAAAGTTGTGTAATTTCCGACAGTACTTGAATGCAGCATCAGCGGCAGCAGGAGCTGCTGTATGCGCTTATTATTTTGTATTAAATATAACAATATGAGTGTAGGAATGACAATCCAGTGCTTCTGTAGGCAACAGGTAGATGAATCAAAATGATGATATAAAGAGCTGTTCTGGAAGGAAGAATTCACGTTGTGGATCAGTGATCAGCTGATGGAAATAACATGTGAGTCAATGCGCGCGTTCACACGCACTGATCAATTACTGCTCTGATATATTCAGTCATCTTTACACTTATATTTATATTTATTCTCCCTTTTGAGAGTTTTCTGTTATAAATAAATATATATGGCTTAGAACATAATACAGTGATACAGCAGTGACCAAGGCGCACTTTTCTTTTTTTTTTTAATTGGAGGAAGACTGAGCGCGCAGCATGTCGTCAGACAGTGTGGATTCTGATGATGACTGAGATGATCCTTCTTTTGTTCTGGACACACTGCTCCAGCTGTGACTCCAGGCGCGTTTCGTCGAGATCATGAGCTTCGGTTTTGTTAAGTTCCTCTTTTGTCCCTTTTGCGCTCTTGCTTCGCAGACTGTGTTAAAGATTTTGTATATATGTTATCACTGTTAAACGTTTGTACATTTGTCTTCTTTCTCATGAGAACGGTGTTGTGCTGTTTTGCACTTCACCCTGAGAATGTATGTGTTATTCAACCTTGTTTAGCTTTGTCTTCTTTCTCATGAGAACGGTGTTGTGCTGTTTTGCACTTCACCCTGAGAACGTACGTGTTATTCAACCTTGTTTTAGCTTTGTCTTCTTTCTCATGAGAACGGAGATGTGCTGTTTTGCACCTGTCTTAATGCAATCCTGAGAATTCAATTTTGTTTTAGCACTCTGGGGTCAATCTGAGCTGGGAATGAAGGACTGGATGTACTTATTGTTATAACATAACTGTTTTCGCAGCCTCTAACGACTGGGAGCAAGAGAACGTTTTGACTATTGTGATGTGGTGTTTAGTGTGAAGGAGTGTGGAAGACAGGACACTTCAGGCAGATGCAGAACAGCTGATACCTGCAACAGACGAACGAGATGTGCTGACCTGAAGTGTTCTTCCTTACAGCTGCACTTGACGTATGCGTTTATGTTATGGGAAGAAACTTGTCTTGTGTCATTACCCCCACCCTTAGGACAAGTTTCTTGTTTATGTGATGAGGGCGTCTCTTAATAAAAAGAGCGGAAAAGCAGGCCAGACTTTAGTGTAGCCTTGGTGTACAGCCTGGCCGCACTCCGCGCGTAATATTTGATTTTCTGTCTCACTGGTGTTTCTTGACTCTGTTTGTCTTGTTAAAGGTTTTACAAATGTTTGGAGGAGAAAATACCCAACATTGACTGGGGGCTCGTCCGGGATCTCAACAACACCGGAGGTGTCCGGCGGAGGTCGTCAAGTCCAGACGTAAATCCTTGGCCAAGGTCTGATCGATCGATTGATCGTGTCTGCAATTGTCGACCACCGTTGGCATCGTCTGGTTGACGAGATTTTCCCGAAGAAGACAGACAGGAAGTCGAGTCAGTGAGTAAAATTTCTTTGTAAACAGTACTGAGTGAGTGGTGATCAGATCACATAAAACAGTTAAATTCCGCAAGCGATGATACAGAATCGCCTGTTAATGCAAAGCAGTTAAACTCTGTAAGGAGGGTGCGGACTCCTCTGTTTTAATACGCGTACCGGTAGGGGATAAAAGTGATCACATAAAACAGTTAAACTCCGTAAGCGATGATACAGAATCGTCTGTTAATGAAACACAGTTAAACTCTGTAAGGAGGGCGGACTCCTCTACGGTTGCGAGGGACGCAAGTAGTTAAATTCCGGAAGGAGGATACGGACTCCTCTGTTTTAATACGTAAAGGAAATCCCGGGTAGAAATACGTGCACTGTAAAAAAGTAGTTAAATTTGGCAGGGACGGCGGAGTCCCCTAAGGCAGGACATTAGTTAAATTTCACGGGAGGGCGAGCTCCCCTGACATAAGAATACGCGTACGATTATTAGGAGTGTTTCTATGTGTAAATAGTGTTTTGCGCAAGTGTAAATAACTGTGTGAAAGTGTAATACTTTGGACAACGTTAGTGACAACCGTGCGTGTGGAAGCAGAGGCAAGTGATTCCGCTTCCTACGGGGAGGTGAAAGGAATCAACCACACGACGGCAAATTAATTGTCACGTCCAAAGAAAGTGTGAAAACTTCAGATTTAGAACACCCTAGGTGTGCCCCCGTCTGAAGTCCAAATTATAACAAGGGATAATAAAAATGGGGGGTAAGACGTCTAAAAATAAGGAAAATTTATCAACTGACGACTGGAAAGTTATGGAGGCAAAAAATCCAAAAGCAACAAAGAAATTGGAGACCTGGATAAATAAACATGACTTTGACGGACGACTGAACCTGATCAGTATACAGAAGCTAAAGAAGGAGTTAGAACGGGAACATAAAGGTGATGAGAAAAAGATGCAGAAAGTAGGGGCAGATTTAGTGGCATTTTGGGAGGAAGAAGCAGAGAACAGACAGAAAGGAGCAGAGAAGCGACGATTAGAGAAAGCAAGGAAAAAGAAAGCTGTAGGTAAGGCAGAAGAAGATGTGATAATTCAGCACAGAGAGCCAGAACAGCCTCAACAATCACCGCCGGCTGGATCGTCGGTGACAAAGAGACCTTTATCTCCTCTACCAGAGGATGACGATGTACCGCCACCACAGTATGATTTGGCGGTAAAACCTAAGGTAAAAAGAGAAAAACCAGAAAAACCACAAACACGCAGTCAAGCGAAAGTGCCTACAGCCCCTCCCATGGTGGAACATAGTGATCAGGGAGGTGCCTATCCTATGATAGAAGTACCAAATCCTCGTGCAGGAACAGCAGGACAGCTACCAACCATGCTCGTTTATCGGACATGGAATGCTGATGATATCAAAGCAGCAGTCGACATGATACCATCGCCACATGTCGATATTGAGGGATTTATGCAGGATATAGAAAACATTAGAACATCTTACCACCTTAATGGACCTGAAGTCCAACAGGTGTGGATGAAAGCATGTGGCCCTAAATGGAGTCAGGTACGCGGAGACTGGAATCCTGCAGATCAACAAGGCGTGCCACTGACACATGATGATCTAGTCTTGAAAACAAGAGTGGAAGCTATGATTACACGTGCAAAAGGAGTGTTAGGACCAAAGATAAATTATACTGAAATTACCAGGACAACTCAGAAAGAAGGAGAGCCATGGACAGAGTTTAGGTGCAGATTTGAGAATGTGTTTAGGGTCCATAGTGGCATATTGCCAGAAACACCTGTGTATGAACAACAATTGAAAAACGCTCTGATCCAACATTCCAATAAGGATATAAAAGCTTGGATACAGAAACATTGGATTGGATTGCCTACAGGCACATTGGAAGACACACATACACACTGCTGTCATGCAGAAGAAGTCTTAAAGCAGAAAAAGACAAGAAACAGCGACAAAGGAGTGTATGTAGCACATGGAGATGACGAAATATATTACCAGCAGGGTAACTTAAGACAGCAGAAGCAGTGCAAACGCCCCAAAAAGCCATGGCAAAATAGACAAGGTGGACAGCCACAACGTCAAGGACCATGGCAACCACAACAGCAGCCCAGACAGGGAGGGCCACCACGTGGTCCCCTGATTTGTTGGAACTGTGGAAGAGAGGGACATATGTATAGAAATTGTCCGAATCCACCTACTGAGGGAGCAGCAGGAGGAATTCCACAACGGAATAATCCTCCTCAGCCACAGTATCCACAATGACTAGAATCCATAATCCATGATTCCACATCATATAGGCAGTCTGATTGCGATATGGATCTGTGTGCCTTGCTGGGAAATCCGGTACCAAAACCAGAAGTGACTTTGTTGGTAAATGGACGACCAGTGACATTCCTTTGTGATACAGGAGCATGTAGAACCACATGTAATGACAACATACCTGTCCATCAATTAAGCAACGAACTCTTTAGGGTTCGCTCTGCAAATGGACAAACATCAGACGTCCCTATCACCAAACCCATAACGTTGACAGATCCATTTGGCCTGACGTGTACTATGTCAGTGTTAAGCATGCCACAATGTCCAGTTAACCTCCTAGGACGAGACGGATTGACTGCATTGGGCTTGTCCATAATTGTGGAACAAGGGAAATTAGTTGTTGAACGCACAGGAGGCGTTAACATGGTAAGAGAAGAAAGCGCTGACCCCACATTCCACTATTACTATACATTTGACATCTCAGAAGAAGATGCTGCAGGATGGGGTAAAGATGTCGTCTTGCAAGCGACAGCCCTACTAAAAAATCCTGAACAACAGATGTCACCACCTGACCTGCATGTCACAATGTGGCATAAAGATCCTCCAGGTCCGGATGGTGACTATGAAACTAAATTGAAAAATGTTTCACCTGTGAAACTGACAATGACCGATTTGATTCATGATGGCAACTCAATAGCCGTCATAACAGTAACAGGCGCCACTGAAGATGTATCAAAATTGAAATTCACAGGTATGCCATTACATATGTCACTTTGTAAGCCATATTTGACAGAATGGCAAGAATTGGGACTGACAGTCATAACAGCTTTGTCAGCCTCTGATTGGAGTAGAGTTGGCCCACGAACGGAGTTCAGTCCATCAACCAAGTTGTATAAAGTGCTAGTTAATGTCTCATTGGTGCTGACAGCTGGAACACACATTGATGCGTCCACTTCACAATCCTGAGTGTTTCAGTTGAGTCCTGAAGAGGATGCTCTTCTCTCTTCAGTACCGTCAGGATTGTGGACAACAGGTCCTTCAGACGTAGGACTGATTAAAAATGCACAACCTGTAGTTATAAGGCCAAAAACAGAATACAGACCATGTGTAAGACAGTATCCATTGAAACCTGATGCAATTGAAGGAATCAGGCCAGTAATAGAGGATTTATTAACAGCAGGAGTAATAGTGCCATGTCCAGATTCACCATGTAACACACCCATATTTCCTGTGAAAAAGGCTCCGCCCTCAGTGGGGTGGAGAATGATTCAAGATCTGCAGGCAGTAAATGCTGCTGTGATTAAAAGAGCACCATGTGTCCCAGATCCACACACCTTGTTAAATTCGCTGAGACCAAATTCTAATAGTTTCTCAGTAATTGACATAAGTAATGCATTTTTCTCTGTGCCAGTACACCCAGATAGTCAATTCTGGTTTGCTTTTACCTTTAAAGGACAACGATATACATTCACCAGATTACCGCAGGGTTACGCAGAGAGTCCAACTATTTATTCTCAAGTCATGTCAGCATGTTTAGCCAATTTCGTTCCACCGGCAGATAGCCAACTATTAGTGTATGTTGATGACATTTTGATTGCCTCTGACACACGAGAAAACTGCATAACTGACACAGTAGCATTATTATGTTTCTTATTTGACAATGGCCACAGAGTGAGTAGAAACAAAGTTCAGTTGTGTAGGGATAAAGTAAAATATTTAGGACATGAGTTATCAGCCACAGGGCGCACGATCCTGTCTGACAGGAAGGAAGCAATTTTGCACGCTCCAAAACCACAAACCAAAAAGCAGATGATGTCATTTCTTGGATTGACAAATTACTGCAGGGCATGGATTCCTTGCTATGCAGAGTTGACTAGTCCACTTTCTGATTTGATGTACAAAGATGATATTTCAATGTCAACCGTGTTGGAATGGAACAAAGATGCTGAGGAAGCCTTTGTAAAAGTAAAACAAACATTAGTGTCATCCACAGTTTTGGCACTACCAGATTATAGTAAACCATTTACTCAAACAGTTGATTGTAAGAATAAGTTCATGACTAGTGTTTTGGTTCAAGTGTATGGCTCAAAATTGAGGCCAGTTGCCTACTACTCATCTAAATTGGATGCAGTAGCAAGTGCTTTACCACCATGCGTACAGGCTGTTGTTGCGGCCTCTATGGCTGTTCAAAGTAGCAGTAATGTTGTTCTATTCCATCAGTTGACATTGAAAGTTCCACATGCAGTCTCTGCACTTTTGTTGCAGACAAACATGAGCCTTTTGTCCCCAGCAAGACATCTTTCGTGCATGTCCTTGCTATTATCACAGCCACACCTTACGATAGAGCGCTGTACAACATTGAATCCCTCCACATTGATACCTTTACCTGAGGATGGTGAGCCGCACAATTGTCTTGATGTAGCAACAGTTTGTACAAAAGCACGCCCAGACCTCCGGGACACACCCATCCCAAACAGTACAATCGTGTATGTGGATGGTTCTTCCACCAAAAATGCTTATGGACAAACACAATCTGGATATGCTGTCGTCACAAATTCAGAAGTATTAGATTCTGCTTCATTGCCATCGTCATTTTCAGCACAAGCAGCTGAATTAGTTGCTTTAACTGCAGCTTGCTATCTGTTTCAAGGTACGGCCGTATCAATTTATACAGACAGCCAGTACGCTTTCAGCACAGTGCATGTGTTTGCAAAACTGTGGGAGGAGCGTGGAATGGTGACATCATCTGGAAAGCCAGTGACTCATGCCACTCTCCTAACTGCCCTACTGCAAGCTGTGAAGTTGCCTCAACAAATTGCTATATGCAAATGTGCGGCTCACACTAAAGGCTCTGACAGTGTTTCAAAAGGAAATGATTTTGCTGACAGAGTAGCAAAAGAGGCAGCAGCAGCTTCTTCTATTTTTGTTATACAGGAAACAACTCCAGATTTGTATATAGGTCGTACACTGCTTGCTGATATGCAACAGCAGGCAACAGACAGAGAAAAACAAATGTGGATAGCTAAAGGCGCTACGTATGCAAATGACTTGTACGTATGACCACAAAAGAAACCCATATTGCCAAAAAATATGTTTAAATGGGCAGCTATTATGAGCCATGGCGTGACGCATGTCTCATCAGGGGGTATGATATCGCAATTGCAATCTATTTTTTGTCTTTATGGGTTCGATGCATATGCAAAACAGCATTGTAGAGCATGCATGATATGTGCAAAACACAACTCACAAGGCAATTTGAGACCCCAAAGAGGTAAATTTCCAACACCACAATATCCCTTTCAAGTGATTCATATGGATTATATACAGCTGAGTAAACATGAAGGGAAGGAATTTTGTTTAGTCATAATTGATGCCTTCTCAAAATGGGTAGAATTGTTCCCTACAAAACATGCAGATTCACTTACAGTGGCTAAAGCATTATGCAAAGACATCATCCCACGATTT
Organism: Thalassophryne amazonica; assembly: GCF_902500255.1. Classification (NCBI taxonomy): domain Eukaryota; kingdom Metazoa; phylum Chordata; class Actinopteri; order Batrachoidiformes; family Batrachoididae; genus Thalassophryne; species Thalassophryne amazonica. Next base: position 54,655,018 of record NC_047112.1, read on the forward strand.
GGAATACCAGAAACAGTCTATTCAGATAACGGAGCGCATTTTGTTAATGCAATAGTGCAATACGTAGGAGAAGCACTACAGGTTAATCTCAAAAATCATTGTGCTTATCATCCACAAAGCGCCGGATTAGTGGAAAGGATGAATGGAACAGTAAAAAACAGACTTAGAAAGACAATGGAGGAAACAGGCAGACCATGGACACATTGTGTAGATTTGGTAAAAATGTATATAAACATAACTAGTACCATGGGGTTGACACCGTATGAAACATTGTTTGGCAGAAAATATCGATTGCCATATTATGGACAAATTTGGGATGTACCTGAGGAAGCCAATTTGGCGGATTACATGAGAAAAATGTTAGAAGGACAACGAGGGAGAGTTCCAAACACTGATGATCCCATTTCTCCACAGGAGGACCCTAAAGTGGTACCTGGAGACTGGGTGTTGATAAGAAGCATCAAGAGAAAACACTGGCATTCACCTAAATGGGAAGGGCCCTATCAAGTACTACTCACAACACCCACAGCTTTGAAAATTGGGGAAAGAAGTACATGGATTAATTTAACTCACTGTAAGAAAGTCATTTCTGCAGACACAGACAAACAGTAAGAACAGTAGGACAAGACTAGTAATAGTGTGTGAGCTTGGTGTTAAGATCCAGGTTAGACACGAAAGCTAGCAGAAGACATTAAGAAGCCACTGTTCTGAACATAGGTGTGCTGTAGTGTGCAGAAATGGCGAAAGAAAAAGATAAAAAGAAAGGGGGTTTCTGGACCCCACGGACAGTCCTTGTTATGCTACTTTTCTTTTTTGAATTGGTATTATTATTAAAAGCCATGAGCACGGGACATGATAATAAGGATCACATCCACAGATTGCAGAGACCAAAAAGAAGTAACAAAGACCCCAGTCCGATAATCAATGCCACAGTACATAGCTGTGATGGGAATAATGCATACCGATTTGGTGTACAGGCCTGCATTCCTAGAAATACTTCTGTGATCATCTCTGTACCATATAGTGCTCTTATCCATGGAATGCCGGATGGTGACAGAGGGACTAATTACGGAAATAGTTTCTCATGGTATATGACCAACGATCAACAAGATAGGAGATGGGAAACGTTGGTAGCCGATGAATGGAGTAGATGGACACCAAGATGGGCACAAACCGAGTGGGCTAAGTACCAGAGTCAAAGTCTCAAAATGTATCAAACAGATGATAAGCTGTCTATAGTGGTGAATACCACAGAAAAAGGAACCATATTCCCACCTGATATAGAGGGAGACTGTTGGTTGTTCCTCCTTTGGGTATACAAACAAGGAAAAGATCCGTATTTCCATTTCTTCCTCTGTGAAACAGATAGAGTACAGCAACCAATATTGACCGACTTAAGTACAAGCAAAGGGGGTGCCCATACAAGCAAAGGGGGTGTCTGTACAAGGCACAAAAGACGTGAAGGCAGATGACTGGTTCCTAGTAACTACAGGAATTAGTGGACAAAATAACAATTGGCTTTTAATGGCAGAACAAGCAGGACTAGCAGCAAAGAAGGACTGTGTTGTGTGTATGGGACCCAGACCTATATTACAGGTAATACCGGCAGCATTACCCAAAGACTGTCTACTGACTGCTATGACACAGACATACATTGCGGCAAACAACAAATGTTCTAAGTGGGACAAGATCTATCCAGTGACCAAATTGACTAAGATTAAACCTTTATTCTCAAGCAAAGTTGGGCATGCTAACCATACATGTGTACACTTGACAGGGACAAGTAAGACTTTGGGTAGCTTAAACCACACCGCCTGGTGTAAGAATGTGGTCCATAGTACTCCCACATTCAAACCTGTCGGGAGGAGTGACGTATGGTGGTGGTGTGGGGATAACAGAATCTTTGACAGACTGCCACGAAATGTGTCAGGTTATTGTGCATTAATATCATTATTGTTACCAGTTGAAGCCATACCCATGACCCCTGAAGACGTTACGACATATGCAGCCTCTCTTATTCCTGAAGATTGGCAGAAAGACGTAGCCAGACATAGAGTGAAAAGAGATTGGAAAGGAGTGGGAAATCCAACATATATTGACGCAATAGGAGTCCCCAGGGGAGTGCCTGACGAGTATAAACTGGTTAATCAAATAGCAGCTGGATTCGAATCTTCCATCTGTTGGTGGTGCTCCATTAATAAAAACGTGGACAGAATAAACTACATCCACTACAATGTACAGAAATTAGGAAATTGGACTGAGGAAGGATTTAAGGCTGTCCATTCACAGTTAGAAGCCACGTCCCTTATGGCCTTCCAGAATCGCATTGCTCTGGATATGTTGTTGGCAGAGAAAGGAGGTGTTTGTGCCATGTTCGGAGAACAATGCTGCACATTCATTCCCAACAACACAGCTGCAGACGGCAGTCTCACTCAAGCCATTGACGGGCTGAGAACGTTGAACAGGAAGATGAAAGAGCACAGTGGAGTAAACACCGAAGGCTGGGATTGGTGGCTGGAAGGGATGGGAAAATGGAGGTCTTTGATTTCTTCACTATTAGTGTCTATAGCAGTATTTGCTGCAATTCTAACATTGTGTGGATGTTGTTGTATTCCATGTCTCCGAGGCCTTGTAAATAGAATGATAACCACAGCAATAAGTCCAGGACCAGGAGGGGGTCCAGCATCATATCCACTTCTGGGGACAGATGACGACAAGGAGGACGATGGCTCTCCTGACCTGTACCCAGACCAATGGAAGTATGATGACCCAGACACCGATGATGGTGACAATGATGACATCACCTCTGGGGTGTAAGCCTATAGAGAAAACATACCATGATGAACCTCTTAGTGAAAATCTCAAAAAGAAGTGCTAAGCTGAGTGATGCCTACTGTATGTTTAACAGGCGATAAACAGGAGGGGAATGTTAAAGATTTTGTATATATGTTATCACTGTTAAACGTTTGTACATTTGTCTTCTTTCTCATGAGAACGGTGTTGTGCTGTTTTGCACTTCACCCTGAGAATGTATGTGTTATTCAACCTTGTTTAGCTTTGTCTTCTTTCTCATGAGAACGGTGTTGTGCTGTTTTGCACTTCACCCTGAGAACGTACGTGTTATTCAACCTTGTTTTAGCTTTGTCTTCTTTCTCATGAGAACGGAGATGTGCTGTTTTGCACCTGTCTTAATGCAATCCTGAGAATTCAATTTTGTTTTAGCACTCTGGGGTCAATCTGAGCTGGGAATGAAGGACTGGATGTACTTATTGTTATAACATAACTTTGTTTTCGCAGCCTCTAACGACTGGGAGCAAGAGAACGTTTTGACTATTGTGATGTGGTGTTTAGTGTGAAGGAGTGTGGAAGACAGGACACTTCAGGCAGATGCAGAACAGCTGATACCTGCAACAGACGAACGAGATGTGCTGACCTGAAGTGTTCTTCCTTACAGCTGCACTTGACGTATGCGTTTATGTTATGGGAAGAAACTTGTCTTGCGTCATTACCCCCACCCTTAGGACAAGTTTCTTGTTTATGTGATGAGGGCGTCTCTTAATAAAAAGAGCGGAAAAGCAGGCCAGACTTTGTTCGGTGATAAAAGCTCTTTCATCCACCTTGTCTCAACAAATTGTGACGTTTTTTACTTGTTCCCTTCGTTCAGGAATTGTCGTGTGCCATGTGACTGGGCCATTAGCAGTATTAGCACGATTCTCATTCTCTGTCTCATATATATTATACAAATAATGAATGTTTATGAGGTCAATGGTACGAATATTTCATGAGGTGAAAGCTGGAACATACCATGCAACAAGGCAAATTAAGTATTTGTTCCATTTAAAGAATGTAAAAACATTCATTATTTGCTAAATAATCAGCTAAAATAGATACTTGTCATTTGATATTTTATTAATTTATAAACAACAGAAAAGGGACTTACATTTTGCTGTTTCACTGCTGCTAAAGTCCAAATTGTAACATGTAGTCCAGTGATGCTATGCACTGACTTTGGACTTCCATTAAAAAAAAAAAAAAAGACTTTGTGTAGTTTCTTAGTCCAGCCAAAAATCATTCAGCGTTTCATGTGAACAGGTCTTCATGCATCCACTCCGCTGATTGTGTGTGTGTGTGTGTATATGTTACAAGAATTAGCAGCGTCAGTTAGCTCAATCAAATCATTGTGTCATTGTCCCCCACACGCGCACGCGCGAGGACACACACACACACACACACACAACTGGGTCAGTCAACTGTGTACGTCCTCAGTGCAGCGAATAAAAAAAAAAAAATCACGTCAGAAATGAGTTTGTGTGTGTGTGTGCGCGGGCGTGTTGTGTGCGCATGCCCATGTGTGGGCATGTGTGCATGTGCATGCATGAGCACATGTGGGCTCGTGTACATGCACATGCATGAACGTGTGTGTGTGTGTGTCTTACAAGAATACAAGCACTGTCAGTTAGCTCAATAAAATTATGTCTCGGGAGAGTTGTCCCCCACGCGCGCGTGCATACACGCAACCTGGTCGGCGCTTGTGCATGAGTCTACTACCAAAAAAAGACTGTGTACATCCTCACTGCAGCGAAAAAAAAAAAAAAAAAATCACATCAGAAATTAGTCCAGTTTTTCATTCCAACTTCCTGCCAACAGCCTCCAGACAACACAGTGGATTTGTTTTGCGTGGGCACATGTGCGTGCACGTGCTCGTGCACAAGCACGTGCGTGTGTGTGCGTGTGCAGAATGCAATGGTACCAAACGTATGGAACCAAATTTGCACTCTAAATGGATCAAGCTGCACTCTAAATGCAATGCAACACAAATGGGATGAATTTATCCATGTCATGTGACATACAAAGCACCAATCAAATGACAAGGATCCACTCAGCCGTTTTATATATATATATGTGTGTGTGTGTGTGTGTGTGTGTAGATGGCCCAGTGGAAAAACAAATACACATTAGCATCCTTCGTCAAGAAGGTCATGTTTCAGACACTTTTATTTAACATCATCCACTGTCAACAGATGGCTGTGAGAGGCACCGGTCAGAGTCGCATTCAGCTGCTGAAATTTTTTTATTCGTGTTTTTACATGGCACACTCAAAGTGCTAAACTCGTTAAGCTCTCAGTGCTGTTGGGAACATGAAATGTCTCGTCATTTCTACTGCAAATACGGATAGTAAAGAGAACCAAAAGCTGAGTCATATTCCCAGTGAGTACATAGCCTAACTCGTCAAGCATGCACAGGTAGACTCTCTCTGAATTAATGCAATTTCACTTACACCCTCACACTGCTTTCCCCAGCCCGCTGAGATTCCTGTACTTCTCTGAAAGAATTCCATCCAGTAGTAGTAATGATCAAATACCAATGCAGTGTGCAACTGGGAAATCAAGTAGCAAATATGAAGATGTGATTTTTTTAACAGTTGGTACTTGCACTTGATCTTGTGAAGGAATGATCTTAACTTCAAATTGCTTGCATTTGCTGCAAGAATCCTTCATAAAAACAATTAATCTTACCCGTGACTTCTCCTCCAGCTTGGTCATCATGACGACAGTAGCTGCCCTCTGCTCCCACACCATCCTCCAGAAGTCGCCAAAAGTCTCCGGTAATGGACCCTGTGTGGCAATGTAGGCGTTCTGCTTCCTGTAGCCATCAATGTAGTTGGCATTGATGTAGTCGCTACCTGTGATACCTGCACATAAACCACAGAAAGAAAAATAAAAACTGAATGTACAACCTTGATGGCTTTTCTTCTGCAACTTAACTGATGTTTTTTTCTTTTCGACTTTAATCATTACATGCATCCATAGGCTGTTTATGCAAGTGTTTTTTTCAGTCAAGACCATTCTGTCTAATGGTCACATCCCAACCTACATTCACAATGCCATAACCCTCAGTCCATGTATGGAATGGAGGGTGGCCAAATCAACCCCCATCATCAAGAAGCACAAACTGTGAACACAACCTTTTTTCAAAAAAACCACCACTAATGTATTTATTCATTCATTCATGTTCTGCAACATGTCCCCATCCTCAGCCAAGTCCTCAAAATCTTCCTGGGGAATCTTGAGGCATTCCAAAGACAGCTGGGAAATATAATCCCCCCAGCATGTCTTGGGTTTTCCTCTCAGATGAATGTGCCTGGAAGATCTCCCAATGGAAAAGATTAAGGCATCCATCACCATCCTCACCAAATGCCCATTAGATGTGAAGAAGCACTACTGCGACTCCCTCCAAGACATTTGAGTTCTCACCCTGTCCCTGAATGTAAGCCCAGATATCCAATGGGGAACTCTCATTTAAACCGCTTGTATTCATGACTTTGTTCTTTCAGTAATTACCCAAAGGTTCATGACCATTGGTGAACATAGAAGTGTAAATTGACTAGAGAATCTCACCTTCTGACTCGAGAATCTCACCTTCTGACTCGGCCCTTTCTTCACCACAAGCTCTTTCTTCAAACCTGCCCATTGCACATCAGAGGTCACTATCTGATGAAGCCAACAGAACCACATCAAAGCAGAGATGTACTTCTGTGATCACCAAACTGCACCTCGAAATCTTGTCCATGAACATTACGAACAGAAATAGCGAAAAGGTGCAGCCTTGGAGGAGACCAGCACCTACTGGGAACAGGTTTGATGTAATGCCAAGAATTAAAAGACAGCTCCTATTTTGGTCGTATAAAGAATGAACTGTGCATCGCAGCGGTTGCGGTACCTCATACTCCCACAGCACCCCATACACCTTGTATGCCTTTCCCAATACCACAAAACACATGCAGATTGGTTGAGCATACTCCCAAGATACTTCAAATATCCTTGTGAGGATAAAGAACTGGTCCACTGTTCCATGACCAGGACAAAATCTGCATTGTTCTTCCTGAATCGGAGGTACAACAACCAGTCTAAGTCTCCTCTTATGTACACTGGCACAGGCTTTCCCAGGGAGGCAGATAACTGGGACACACTCCAGTGTATAAAATATGTCACTTGAAAATCTGGAATCCCTGCCTGGCAGTTGACATTTAGTCATAAAATCTCTTTTTTTTCTGCCCGGATAATGGTAGGCTTATGAAGTTGGAATATACAACTTTGAAAAGTGCATTCCGTACGTTCTAAGCCATTGTTTTGTTGCTCATAAATAGTACTTTAAAATATCACAGTAAATGAAATAAGATGAAATCATCTATAATTTTTACGTAGTCCACTGCAGTCCTTCAATCAGAACAGCCTAAATACAAGAACAGCCTTTGTTACAATATCTGGGACTCATTAGTGCCACGGTCAGATCCATCTAAGTTGCTTTTGATGTGTCGGTGAAACCTTGAAAGCTTATTTGCCATCATGGATGGAGTGTGCTTGAAGCTTGAGGAAGACGAGGCCCAGGAGTAAATCAACCAATGAGGCACCACAGCCTGCAGGTTGATACAGAGACCATCTCTCTCCAGCTGCTACCGCGGTCCATTACACACCTGTACCCTTAAAGTTGGAAGAATCTCCTCTGTACTGCTGGCTGCATGAATGAGCTGGAGAAAAAGATTTTGATACCAGCTCAGCGTAGTGAACATGGCACTTGTAAAGTATATTGCAAATGTACACACACGCACACACACACCACAGAATGTTTTGCCACATATCTGGTTAAATATATTGTGCTTCCACTGACAGAACACAGCCTAACTGTTACCCAGTTTGCTTAAAAAAACAAACAAAAAAAACAAAACAACAATAACAACAAAAATGGATTTTTAACCTTATTTTTCTGTTTTACTATAAACAAAGAATCCCTACAAAAGAAATGTGTTAAATTCTGAGTCACTGTTGCCAAGACCTAACAATAAATTCTAGCCGATGGGTGCTATCAAAAACAATGAAAAGTGAAAGTTTTGTTGAGTAATTCTGAATCCAGTTGGTGGAAACCAATGGTTTTCACCCAAAAAGCCAAAAGCTGTCTCCTGTGCTACAGTCGATGTGTGTCTATTTTCATCCTGTCTTGTTGAGGTGTCCTTGACCTTGATGCACAAACCTTATTAGCTCAGCAAGTTTAAGTTGCTCTGGATAAGAACGTAAGGCAGCATGTCATAAATGTAAACAAGATAATCTGCGATTACGGCATGTCTTACACCGAGCATCTGGCAGCGATAACACAGAGCATCACACCTCTTTATTTAACTAACTTCTGGCGTCCTCACAGCAGACTGCAGACTGCAGCGTGGGGAGTCTGTGCCGAAGTCACGTCTCTTTGACTGACGTCTCCTCGCTCAAGCGACAAACAATGAAACACCCCACTGAGCTAATTTAAGAGAGGATACGCAGCGAGGACAACTCAGGAGGAGAGAACGACTGAGATCCAGCAGGGGCGGAGGGAGAGACTGAAAAAGGGACAATACAGAGAGGAAGAAATACTAAAAGGAAGGAGAAAAAAAGCAAATGTTATTAAAACGAATACCGCATCGCACAATCCGGCTGTGGTGCCGTGCCTTTAGTCAGAGCTAAGTGAACAGAGAATGGCAGCGTGCATGAATTGTCCTTCTGCTGCAACTAATGGCAAGATCACCGCAGTGTAAAATAGAAATTTCAGACTTGATTAATTTATGTATTTATGGATGAGGCATTTCTTTTTGCCTTTGGAATAATTTGGTTATGCGTGCTGAGGTACTCTCAAATTGGCCCTACTACTGAGAGAAGTGCGCTCAGGGGTATGGGGTTTGGCACCGCTGTGTGCGAGGAGATGGGTGCTTTTCTGGTGGTACATCACCAAAACAACGTCAGCGGTGAAGGGTGACTACCTCTGACAGTGTCTGTTGAGATTTGCACTCAGAGGAAGAGATTTTCTGGGTTCATGATTTTTGGTGCCATGTCCATGGGATGTTACAGGGAAGCACTGTGAGCAGGACAAATACGAAGAGACAAATAGGACACTGGATAAGCTCCTCGGCAATGACGAATGCGAGATCTGACTAAGTGCTGGGTTTAAACAAGAAATCAAACAAGTCCTCACTTCACTCCAAAATAATATTCTACAGAGTGGTTGTCTGCTCACACATTGAACTGAAACTACTCTTTGCTACAGCCGCCACCTAAATCTTGTTTTGTACTGCAAATAGACTGAATCCTGGGAACCAACACAACCTGTTGAACTGTTACTTCACCTGCTACATGTTATTTCATTCAACTGCTCTCAAGCTTTGCTTATTGCTCTTGTGTTGTCTCTGGATAATATTTCTGTAGAGCAGTCCACCTTAGTTCCTGCAACATTTCCCCTTCTTTTCCTTGCTTTTATACTTTCATCGGTCCTTTAAAATACAGATTTGGTGCACTGCTGTATAGCTGCCCATTAGATCAATAAAGTCAATTGTGCAGCCAGCAAACAGACCCCCCCAAAAAAGAATTTAATTATAAATAGTGCACTAGGCTCTGCCATTGAGGCTTAATGAGCAGAGATGCAACACTATCATCAATTTTTCAATATCGCAAGAACAAAAGCGTCTCAACACCGCCGTGAACCTGTAACGGTATCAAACGATAGATCTTCCATGAAAAACTGCAGTTTTGTTTCAATCGCAGTGAGTGGAGCAGAGTGGAGGGAAGTGACAACTACAGACTGCCATTCCTTGCGTGTCTATCGTCCTTTGCATTCCATGCACTGCCTTTACAGATCGAGCAGTACAGCAAAAATGACACCAGAACCAGAGAAGTTTTTGAAATTGTAGATACTTCAGCATCTTTAAAATGGGACGCATGGTAGCATTTTGGTTTCCCCGTGCTAAGAAATGGCCAAGGAGAGGAAGTGACGGACAAACAAAAAGCTATAAGCCGATGTTGCCAGATGACAGTGATCTGCACCTCAGGGAACACAAGTAACATAGAGAGTCACGTGGCAAATCATCACCCAGAAAAGATTTGAGAAGATGCAAGAAAAAAAATCCTGTCCTGAACTTTTTTCCTTGTCTCTTATCGTATCATGAGATTTTGGTATCGTTATAACCCTATTAATGAGCAATGTCACATCTTGTGGACAATTTGGAAGTCTGACTGTTTCAGAGTGGGCTGTTGGATCTCCTGCTTTGGTGACTGGTCTGGCATCACAACAGCCAGACTTACAGACTTACTAAAGAAGCCTATTTCTCTGGACTTCTGATCTGCACCTCATTCCTGTGTTATTCCCTGCTCTAGTAACACCATAGGGCTTGGACAGCAAAAATGTGGAAAAGTAGGTCACTGAGTTGGTCCATTCCAACCAACTTGTGAAGACAACAACTCAAAAATAAGCTGAGAACTGACCAAATGCACTCACAGTGAGGAAAAACTAATTAGATTGTGGTGAACCTTTCATAAAAAACCAGAAAGACATTCTTCTGTTTTGCTGCCTCAGTTCACCTTTTGTTCACCTCTGAGGGCAGCACCACATACCCCAGCAAAAAGCACAGCATAGAAAAAGCCCAGAAGAAGAAGTCTGCTGTTGTCAGAATAGCTTAAAATAGGATAACATAGCATTCCTGTTCTGAACTAGTATGACAGTACTAGCACATTGTGATTTGAACTCATTTAAATGGGTACATATACTCAACAAAAATATAAACGCAACACTTTTGGTTTTGCTCCCATTTTGTATGAGATGAACTCAAAGATCTAAAACTTTTTCCACATACACAATATCACCATTTCCCTCAAATATTGTTCACAAACCAGTCTAAATCTGTGATAGTGAACACTTCTCCTTTGCTGAGATAATCCATCCCACCTCAAAGGTGTGCCATACCAAGATGCTGATTAGACACCATGATTAGTGCACAGGTGTGCCTTAGACTGTCCACAATAAAAGGCCACTCTGAAAGGTGCAGTTTTGTTTATTGGGGGGGGGGGGGGGGATACCAGTCAGTATCTGGTGTGACCACCATTTGCCTCATACAGTGCAACACATCTCCTTCGCATAGAGTTGATCAGGTTGTCAATTGTGGCCTGTGGAATGTTGGTCCACTCCACTTCAATGGCTGTGCGAAGTTGCTGGATATTGGCAGGAACTGGTACACGCTGTCGTATACGCCGGTCCAGAGCATCCCAAACATGCTCAATGGGTGACATGTCCGGTGAGTATGCCGGCCATGCAAGAACTGGGACATTTTCAGCTTCCAAGAATTGTGTACAGATCCTTGCAACATGAGGCTGTGCATTATCCTGCTGCAACATGAGGTGATGTTCTTGGATGTATGGCACAACAATGGGCCTCAGGATCTCGTCACGGTATCTGTGCATTCAAAATGCCATCAATAAAATGCACCTGTGTTCTTCGTCCATAACATATGCCTGCCCATACCATAACCCCACCGCCACCATGGGCCACTCGATCCACAACATTGACATCAGAAAACTGCTCACCCACACGACGCCACACACACTGTCTGCCATCTGCCCTGAACAGTGTGAACCGGGATTCATCCGTGAAGAGAACACCTCTCCAACGTGCCAAACGCCAGCGAATGTGAGCATTTGCCCACTCAAGTCGGTTACAACGAGGAACTGGAGTCAGGTTGAGACCCCGATGAGGACGACGAGCATGCAGATGAGCTTCCCTGAGACGGTTTCTGACAGTTTGTGCAGAAATTCTTTGGTTATGCAAACCAATTGTTTCAGCAGCTGGCTGGTCTCAGATGATCTTGGAGGTGAACATGCTGGATGTGGAGGTCCTGGGCTGGTGTGGTTACACGTGATCTGCGGTTGTGAGGCTGGTTGAATGTACTGCCAAATTCTCTGAAACGCCTTTGGAGACGGCTTATGGTAGAGAAATGAACATTCAATACACGAGCAACAGCTCTGGTTGACATTCCTGCTGTCAGCATGCCAATTGCACGCTCCCTCAAATCTTGCGACATCTGTGGCATTGTGCTGTGTGATAAAACTGCACCTTTCAGAGTGGCCTTTTATTGTGGGCAGTCTAAGGCACACCTGTGCACTAATCATGGTGTCTAATCAGCATCTTGATATGGCACACCTGTGAGGTGGGATGGATTATCTCAGCAAAGGAGAAGTGCTCACTATCACAGATTTAGACTGGTTTGTGAACAATATTTGAGGGAAATGGTGATATTGTGTATGTGGAAAAAGTTTTAGATCTTTGAGTTCATCTCATACAAAATGGGAGCAAAACCAAAAGTGTTGCGTTTATATTTTTGTTGAGTGTATATTCATTATACTGACACACTGATTTTGTTTTTACTTCACAGGCAAAATTAAATGCTCCTGTGACCAGGCACAGTCTTTACGCTGACCTTTGAGTTTTTGTGAATGTTTGAAGACACAGAAGCAGCAGTGAAACAAGCTAAACCCAACTGACTGACAGTTCATGGTACATTTAGATGGATGCAGGAGTTGCAACGATGTAGTCATACCTGTTACTTAAAAATTGATTTACAGTTTGTAGTAGTTAATTGCTACACCCCTCATAATTCGAAATTTTGACCTAAAATCACAGAAATGTATTTGGCAAGATTTTGAGGTTTTGCATTGGAGGCTCTAAACCAGGGTGCCAAATACATCAATTGCGATTGATTGCGACTGACCTGTTGATCACAAAGTTAGTGTGGGTATATCACATGGCATTAAAACTGGCCCATAGCCAGGGGGAGGTCAGAGGTTTGGCCGAACCACCCACTTCGCCCACTGTTAGCACTGATGATGCAAGCTGTTCATCTGCTGTTTTGTGCAGCAGGTCAGAGTTTAAAAAAGTTGTTATTGTCTGTTTGTGTCTTAAAGCGTGGTGGTGAAAGCACATCTGCAGTGAGCTTTTCAAAGGCATTTTCACACATTTCCTTTCTTTAAAAGTATGTGGTGCTCTGTGAGTGTCCTCACTGTGGTTAAACTAAAAACAGCTAAAGACCCACAATGTGTTAATAATACTAATGCCCCCCCCCCCCCCCCAAAAAAAAAGCACCTTAAGTCTGTTTCTGAGGATGGCATGATGTACAAAGCGCTGATAAAATCTTCTGACCTCTCAATCAGGTCGTGCTTTCTGCATAAAAACGTTATTTATTCTTCCTGCTAGGATGGAAAAGCAGGGGCGAATCCAGATGGAAAAAAGGTGTTGTGTGTGTGGACCCCTAGATTAAAGGTCCACTTTTGAAGACATTCTACTAAATACTACTTCTAATAACAATAATAATTTTAACAACTCAAATGTTGAAGTCAGCATTACTGTGGGATTAGGTTTTACTACAGTTCTGCACTCAGTTTAATTGATGAGTCAATGTATGTTTAGCATTTATAATGTAGGTAGATCATTTTGAATTGGTCATTTTTAAAACTAGCTCGCAAGCCCCAAAAATTGAGGGCACCCCACTCTAAACATTTTCAGGATGTGAAGAACTACCACTGTCATGGCCAAAACAACAAAATTCACCCACAACTTACTGTAAACAGAGGCTGGAGAGCAGAATTGGAGCTGAAAATGCTCAAACATCCCAAGTTTGTTTGCTGTAATTAAACACGTTTTTCCTGAAAATGCCTAGTAAGCCAGTTACATCATACAACAGCCCAAAAAAAACAACCTGTCACTGTATGTCAGTAACCACTGAGGCTACAGAGTAGATCCTTCGTCTAAAATTACTCAAAGACTCAAAATTTCTATTGGCTCCAGTTGAACATTTCTTTTGTTAACACCTGTTGTTACCTTTGATTCTAATGAAATCACCCCTGACTGTCTCTCAAGAACCCGAGTCTATACATCCTTTGCCTAAATTACTCAAAGATCCTGTAGCTGTCTTTCAAGTAACAAGCCAGCAACAATTTTTCCATTGTAGACAAAATGTTAACAGAACGTTAGGAATCACAATGTTCAACCAAAAGTGACATAATGCAGAAGGAATTTGACTGTGTACATTGGGAATAATTTGAAACCAAAATCAAGATGGTATAACAAAAAAAGTGCTTGTGATGAGCAGGTTGTGTGATGTCAGTCAGACAAATTTGTCTTGTTCTATTCAGTTCTATTCTCATTCACTCATATAATCTTTCGTGCAGTAAAATAAGTTGTATTTTATTCATATACTTCTGCCCACAATTTCATGTAATCTCATTTGGAAGTCTAGTCAGAGGCATCCTGTCTCATCTGGTCTAGCATGTCTCCAATCCTTCCACAGCTCTAATTACTTAAAAAAAACTTTCTGTAATTATGAGTGCTTTCCAAAAAGCATGAGCTCATCTCCGAGGTGAGGGAGCTGTAGAGTGTTGCGGCAGGTCAGCCTTACCCTCGATGGGAGCCAGGATCACGCGGGAGTGGTCATAGGCGATGACGTTAGCGTAGCGGTTCTTGGGTTTATTCACCTCCAGGTTGGAGTGCTCCCAGGTGAACTGTTGGCCTGGATCGATAGACTGTCGGGAGAAAGGTGGGGAACAAGCAGATAAAATAAGATAAATCGTAGGAAAAGATGAGCTACAATAATCATGAACAAGGTTGATCTCACCACAACAATAGAGATTCGCGCCATGCAAGATCATCAGTGTTCACTGAACAGACGGCACGGCCTTTATGTTTGTGCACGACTGTGAATTTGGGTTTTATAAATAAACCTGACTTGAATTTAGCAAGAGAATAATATGAAGTGCTGCTAACAGAAGCAGCTCTTCTCCAACAGGGGAGGGCGTGGTGTGACACTCAGTGATCGAGTGACAGACAAATTTAGCAACCTGGCTGCTTCCACAGACAAAGTAATTTCGTATGTCACTACGATTTTCCATTTGTACACAGACATCCTGGTGCTCTTTTGCAGATGCTGTAAATGCATGTCTGCTTTCGGGGCTTCGACGTGCAGCCTGAGGAGCAAGACAGAGAGAAAGAAGCTAAATAAAGTCCAACTGGAAACTGGATCCAATAACGTGCAGGGCATCGTCTTTATATAAAGCTTCTTCTCTGCTTTATTTGTTGTTTTCTTTCCTCACTCAATTCTCCTTTTGCACCTTTTTCTTTGTCCCAGTTTCCCTGATCTGTATCACTTCATCTGCCTTTTAGAAGTTACTTTACTGCTGACTTTTTTCTTCTTTATCTCCTCCATCTCTCCCTTCCTCTCTGATGTTTACACTTCCCCTCTACATTGTAAACACCAGCCTACTCGCCTTTTATTTGACGTTTCTCTGCAGTTCCCCTTGAGGCTGACCGGGTGCGCAGGTTTGAATGAGCCTGTACCCATCAGGGCTGGAATCATTTGCCCGAAATGTCAAAAATTGAAAACTCAGAAATGTAATGTTGGAGTCAGGTTTTAAAATCAAACCAACTACTTGGAGAATGTATTTAACTGCAACCATTGGTTTAAACTGTTTCACCAACAATCACCTCCTCCTGATCTTGATAAGAATGGGAACTGATAGGTTTTAGGAATATAAGTGGCATTCCTGATTATTCTTGTCACCCGGCTTTTCATCTGTCCATCTGTCTGTCCTCAGCATAAGTCCAGTCCTATTACTGCCAGGGTCTTCAAATTGACAGGGACCATTCTTGGGACACAGACTTTGAACAAGTTCAAATATGGCTAACCTTGACCTATTTTAAGGGGTATTTAAGAGTTTAAAAAGTCATATTCTGTACTTAATTTTTTGGTACGATCTCAGATGTTATTGTAGTGATGTCACGTCCTGTTGTCGCTAGCTGCTAACTTTGCTTTGTTTTTGGCTAGAAATAACACCTTTCTCATATATTAGGTAAATGTTATCAAGAAATAAACACTTCTCAAACTGAAAATGCTGTTTTTGTAACCTAATAACACCTCTGGAAGGATTTACAAAACATTTAATGGATGTTTGCGTGGTGATGTCACTTCCTGGTGTCGCTAGCTGCTAACTTTGCTTCATTTTTGGCCAATTCAACTGAGCTCATGCCCAGAGAAGGCGGTAGCGTTTCTGGATGTTGTTGATGTATAGCTTTCGCATCGCATGGTAGAGTTTTAACTTGCACTTGTAGATGTAGCAACAAACTTTATTAACTGACAATGGTTTTCTGAAGTGTTCCTGAGCCCATGTGGTAAGATCCTTTACACATTGATGCCGGTTTTAATGCAGTGCCACCTGAGGGATCGAAGGTCACAGGCATTCAATGTTGGTTTTCAGCCTTGCCGCTTACGTGTAGAAAGTTCTTCTGATTATATTATGGACTGTAGATGATGGAATCCCTAAATTTCTTGCAAATGAACATTGAGAAACATTGTTCTTAAACTGTTGGCTATTTTTTCACGCAGTTGTTCACAAAGTGGTGATCCTCGCCCCATCTTTGCTTGTGAACGGCTGAACCTTTTGGGGATGCTCCTTTTATACCCAATCATGACAATCACCTGTTTCCAAACAGGCGTTCTTTGAGCATTCATCAACTTTCCTAGTCTTTTGTTGCCCCATTCCAACTTTTTTGAAATGTGCTGCAGGCATCCATTTCAAAATGAGCAAATATTTGCACAAAAACAAAGTTTATCAGTTTGAACATTAAATATCTTGTTTTTGTGGTGTATGCAGTTGAATATAGTTTGAAGAGGATTTGCAAATCATTGTATTCTGTTTTATTTACATTTTATACAACGTCCCAACTTCAATGGAATTGGGGTTGTATATTATGTAAAGGCTAGTGAAAAATATGCACTTCTAAAACCGAAAATGCTGTTTTTAGAACCTAATAACACCTCTGAACTAATAACAAGGCATTGTCTCATTAATACCTGTAAATGCACATAGGGTGATCTCAAAATATTCCTTGATTTGCACGACTTCAGCTTCTGTGAAAAGCTCATATATGCACACAGACAAGGCCTCCTGCAGATGCCGTTAAAATGTAAGTATTGTTTTTTATTGACTGACTGAACATGCAAAATTTGTACGCAAGGCAATAGGAGCTTAAGCCCCTTTCACACTGGGCCTGCATCGAGTTGCTTCATGCGGTGTTATGATGATGCAGGAATGTCTGCGTCAGGTGCACACAACAGGAGAGCAGAGAGGAGGTGAGAATGCAGAGGAGGATCTGCAGGCAGTCTGGCTGCAGCCAGACTGTGCACTCTGATTTCTCTTCTAGTTTATATTTGTTCTTGTGCAGGGCTGCAGATCTGCGCTCTGATTTCTGTTATAGTTTATTTTTCTTCCTTTCACTGGGAGCTGCATGTGTGCGTGAACGAACCATCCGTGAGTAAATGTGGAGATGTCTGGAGTTACACTTGATGTGGACATGTCCTGTCTCTGGCAATCAGTCTGTAAGCAGGACTTATGTCCTTTTTTGTCCTTTATTTAACACAATTATGAGCAAGTTTGAGGGGGGAGCGAGGAACTGCAGCAGCCAGACAGGTTTTTTCTTTTAATTGTTCACATGTGCGCGCGTGAATGAATCGTCCATGAGTGGACTGGAGATGTCTGGACTTTTTACTGGATGTGAACATGTCCTGTCTCTGGCAGTCAGTCTGTGAGCAGAACTTTTATGGACTTTATTTAAACACAGTTGTGAGAGAATTTAAGAGGGAGGAGTTGCAGCAGCAGCCAGGCTGA
The DNA here is from genome assembly GCF_902500255.1 of Thalassophryne amazonica. Classification (NCBI taxonomy): domain Eukaryota; kingdom Metazoa; phylum Chordata; class Actinopteri; order Batrachoidiformes; family Batrachoididae; genus Thalassophryne; species Thalassophryne amazonica. Next base: position 54,672,525 of record NC_047112.1, read on the forward strand.
GCATTTTTTTTTTCTGTGCTCTTTTTGCGCATGTAGTTTTACTGCATTGTGTACATGGTATAAAAACAATCCTGCGTGATTTATACTTCGGGAACAATGGAACACAGCAGGAATCATAAATTGGCATCGGGTAATGTTGTATTGTGAGGGTGTGGCTTCCAGTCACGTTGAGTACTGTTGCTTTGTCCTGAGTTGCGTTGAAACCACTTAATTTCTGTGTCCTGTGCTCGACACAGAAAAAATTAAACATGTTTAATTTTTGGCGTCCGATTCACTTCGTCCTTCGTCGTCTCGGCACTGGGTTGCATCCACGTGGTGTCATCATGACGTTGCACAATGCAACTCGAAGTGAGCCCGGTGTGAAAGGGGCTTTACTAATTAATTAAACAACTGCAAATTACAAAGAACACAATGCTCATGTGGCCAAGAATATTTTAGCATTGCATGTTTTATATATATATATATATATATATATATATATATATATATACACACACCGGAGGAGCTGGGGGAGGTGTGTGTGGATTGGGAGGTCTGGGCGGCTTTGCTTAAGCTGCTGCCCCCGCGACCCGACTCCGGATAAAGTGGAAGAAAATGGATGGATGGAGATATATATATATATTTATTTATTTGTGTGAGGATGGATGTCGTCTCTCGTCGTTTTTTTCTTTGCAAGGAAATGGCGGAATGACTGGAGACTGGTCTGCATCAAATTTTGCCATGACATGCCCACCTCGTCCACAACTTCTTGGATAGTCACACAACTGAAAAGCCACCGAAAGCCGTCTGAATCTTCCGAATGGTGGACGAGCTGGGCATGTGTCAACATGTCCTGTGAGGCTTCAACACGAAGGCGCTTTTGCTGTGCCATCAGCTTCGTGCCGATGAATTTCGCTGCAACTCTTTTCATGGCAAAATCTTCTGTCACAGTGGAATGTGCCAAAAAAGTGCTGACGTCCACCTCTTCCGCAATTTCTCGGATAGTCACACGACGGTCCCGCATCACCACAGCGTTCACTTTGGAAATGATCCGGTCATTTCAGCATGTTGATGGCCACCCGGAGCATGGCTCACTCTTCACCGTTGTGTGGCCGTCTTTAAACCGGTTGTACCGCTCCTTAATCTGTGTGATGCCCATAGCATCGTCACCGAAACCCGCCAGAATAATCCGAATGATTTCCACCTGCCTGCCGCCCAGTTTCTGGCAAAATTTGATGCAGTTGCGCTGCTCCAGTCATTCCGCCATTTCCTTGCAAAGAAAAAACGATGAGAGATGACACCCATCCTCACACAAAGGCTGCTTACAAGCAAATGACGCAACCGACAGGCCTGAAAAAATTCACGCATGCGCACGAAGGTTCAAGGTTGGCTCATGCAAGCACACGTGATTCAAATCCATCAGGTTTTTGCAAAAAATAAAAAGGTCGGATACTTTTCTAACAGACCTCATATATATACAACCCCTGGCAAAAATTATGGCATCACTGGCCTCGGAGGATGTTCATTCAGTTGTTCAATTTTGTAGAAAAAAAAGCAGATCATAGACATGACACAAAACTAAAGTCATTTCAAATGGCAACTTTCTGGCTTTAAGAAACACTATAAGAAATCAGGAAAAAAAATTGTGGCAGTCAGTAACGGTTACTTTTTTAGACCAAGCAGAGGGAAAAAAATATGGAATCACTCAATTCTGAGGAAAAAATTATGGAATCATGAAAAACAAAAGAATGCTCCAACACTCACTAGTATTTTGTTGCACCACCTCTGGCTTTTATAACAGCTTGCAGTCTCTGAGGCATGGACTTAATGAGTGACAAACAGTACTCTTCATCAATCTGACTCCAACTTTCTCTGATTGCTGTTGCCAGATCAGCTTTGCAGGTTGGAGCCTTGTCATGGACCATTTTCTTCAACTTCCACCAAAGATTTTCAATTGGATTAAGATCCGGACTATTTGCAGGCCATGACATTGACCCTATGTGTCTTTTTGCAAGGAATGTTTTCACAGTTTTTACTCTATGGCAAGATGCATTATCAACTTGAAAAATGATTTCATCATCCCCAAACATCCTTTCAATTGATGGGATAAGAAAAGTGTCCAAAATATCAACGTAAACCTGTGCATTTATTGATGATGTAATGACAGCCATCTCCCCAGTGCCTTTACCTGACATGCAGCCCCATATCATCAATGACTGTGGAAATTTACATGTTCTCTTCAGGCAGTCATCTTTATAAATCTCATTGGAACGGCACCAAACAAAAGTTCCAGCATCATCACCTTGCCCAATGCAGATTCGAGATTCATCACTGAATATGACTTTCATCCAGTCATCCACAGTCCACGATTGCTTTTCCTTAGCCCATTGTAACCTTGTTTTTTTCTGTTTAGGTGTTAATGATGGCTTTCATTTAGCTTTTCTGTATGTAAATCCCATTTCCTTTAGGCATTTTCTTACAGTTCGGTCACAGACGTTGACTCCAGTTTTCTCCCATTCGTTCCTCATATGTTTTGTTGTGCATTTTCGATTTTTGAGACATATTGCTTTAAGTTTTCTGTCTTGATGCTTTGATGTCTTCCTTGGTCTACCAGTATGTTTGCCTTTAACAACCTTCCCATGTTGTTTGTATTTGACACAGACACAGCTGACTGAACAACCAACATCTTTTGCAACACTGCGTGATGATTTACCCTCTTTTAAGAGTTTGATAATCCTCTCCTTTGTTTCAATTGACATCTCTCGTGTTGGAGCCATGATTCATGTCAGTCCACTTGGTGCAACAGGGGTTGTGTGTATATATATATATATATATATATATATATATATATATAAAATTTTCTGTGTCGGATAATCTCGGCTTACACAAGCATTCAAAGCAAAGAAATGCATTTCATTCTGGAGGCCACATCAGCCACAAGAGGCTGTTTTTGTCCGTTTTTTATCCACGTGTGGAATATGCACACAGAACAGTACAGAGACAAAACCACGACGTAAGAAATTTTCTTCTTACCGCTACAAAAATAACATACTCACAGGCTAAAGTATTTTCTTTTTACTTCTTCATTTACACTTTGAACAACAGTGTTGAAGAAACTGAAAAAAGGAGCTAGCTTGATGGGTTTTGAAAGCTTTACCAGTTTGCCAAAGTTAAATTTGTGGCATACAGTGCATACAGTCTCTCTGAAATCTATGGAAGGAGGATCTTTGCACAATGTTGGACATCACAAAGACGTGCATACAAATGAATGGCTAAATGGGCCATCAAGGATACGTACACGTGCACTATGTGGAAATGAGGTGTAATCCTCAATGAACAGTTTAATGATGACTGACAGCTGCTATCAAGAAAGCAGCAGTTGCAGAAGATGGCTGCTAAGGACCTCATGTCACTTCAACAACAAACTCGTCGCATCAGGTCAACATGCTAGTTTATGCGTTGAATTATCTCCTCTTCATCTCTGCTCGCTGTGCTCTTCTTACACTCATGATTAAACAAGCTGCCACATTTTCTCTCCCGTTCTCCTTTCACCAGCCGTCCCTTCCTCCTCTTCCACATCCCGCCTGAATAAAAACCAATCAGTCAAAGCCCCAAAGAGTCTCGCTCGCTGATCCAGGGCGCCTGGACGAGCAGCCATTCATCAAGAAAATAACAAAATTAAAATTACGCTTCTCTGTTTAATTTGGCCATTTATTTTTCCAGGGGGTGATTGTGTGACAGGGCAGGCGTGCGCACAGAGTGAAAACGACAGAGAGGGAAAAGCAAAGAGTGAGCAGTTTAATTCTCTCTCAAAGCCAAGTAATTAGAAGTTGTAGTAAAGCATCAACTTTGGCATCACGTTCCTCGTCTCTCTTCCCCCAAATGGAACATACTTGTCCATTTGGTATACAGCCCGGATGTGGATTTATGAATAATAGATAGCCAAGAAATACTGGTTTGCATGAGAAGTCATTATCCACCAACATCCACCGGCAGGCATGATGACAGCAATCTATGCTGGCGTGCCCGCTTCCTACCTTAGTCTGGCGTGAGGCGAGGTGACAGGCACAGTGATTTAGAGATGGCGAGGAGGGGATATTGCTTGTATGCAAACGAGGGCTGATTCAGCGCTCCTGATTTCTAATCAACTCTGGTGTCATTTATAACCAGTGCAGTCTCGGAGCTCAGACAGCTCAGTTACCCCAACCCAACCTAAATACACACAATGTAACAGAAGAGCCTGAGTGGTTTTCCTGCAAACACATTGATATGGTTCTGTCAAAAGCACTATCAATCAATCAACTCAATCAACTTTTTTCTTATATAGCGCCAAATCACAACAAACAGTTGCCCCAAGGCGCTCTATATTGTAAGGCAAGGCCATACAATAATTATGAAAAACCCCAACGGTCAAAACGACCCCCTATGAGCAAGCACTTGGCTACAGTGGGAAGGAAAAAACTCCCTTTTAACAGGAAGAAAACCTCCAGCAGAACCAGGCTCAGGGAGGGGCAGTCTTCTGCTGAGACTGGTTGGGGCTGAGGGAAAGAACCAGGAAAAAGACATGCTGTGAAGGGGGGCAGAGATCGATCACTAATGATTAAATGCAGTGATGCATACGGAGCAAAAAGAGAAAGAAACAGTGCATCATGGGAACCCCCCCACAGTCTACGTCTAAAGCAGCATAACCAAGGGATGGTCCAGGGTCACCTAATCCAGCCCTAACTATAAGCCTTAGCGAAAAGGAAAGTTTTAAGCCTAATCTTAAAAGTAGAGAGGGTATCTGTCTCCCTGATCTGAATTGGGAGCTGGTTCCACAGGAGAGGAGCCTGAAAGCTGAAGGCTCTGCCTCCCATTCTACTCTTACAAACCCTAGGAACTACAAGTAAGCCTGCAGTCTGAGAGCGAAGCACTCTAATGGGGTAATATGGTACTACGAGGTCCCTAAGATAAGATGGGACCTGATTATTCAAAACCTTATAAGTAAGAAGAAGAATTTTAAATTCTATTCTAGAATTAACAGGAAGCCAATGAAGAGAGGCCAACACGGGTGAGATATGCTCTCTCCTGCTAGTCCCCGTCAGTACTCTAGCTGCAGCATTCTGAACCAACTGAAGGCTTTTTAGGGAACTTTTAGGACAACCTGATAATAATGAATTACAATAGTCCAGCCTAGAGGAAATAAATGCATGAATTAATTTTTCAGCATCACTCTGAGACAAGACCTTTCTGATTTTAGAGATATTGCGTAAATGCAAAAAGGCAGTCCTACATATTTGTTTAATATGCGCTTTGAATGACATATCCTGATCAAAAATGACTCCAAGATTTCTCACAGTATTACTAGAGATCAGGGAAATGCCATCCAGAGTAAGGATCTGGTTAGACACCATGCTTCTAAGATTTGTGGGGCCAAGTACAATAACTTCAGTTTTATCTGAGTTTAAAAGCAGGAAATTAGAGGTCATCCATGTCTTTATGTCTGTAAGACAATCCTGCAGTTTAGCTAATTGGTGTGTATCCTCTGGCTTCATGGATAGATAAAGCTGGGTATCATCTGCGTAACAATGAAAATTTAAGCAATACCGTCTAATAATACTGCCTAAGGGAAGCATGTATAAAGTGAATAAAATTGGTCCTAGCACAGAACCTTGTGGAACTCCATAATTAACTTTAGTCTGTGAAGAAGATTCCCCATTTACATGAACAAATTGTAATCTATTAGACAAATATGATTCAAACCACCGCAGCGCAGTGCCTTTAATACCTATGACATGCTCTAATCTCTGTAATAAAATTTTATGGTCAACAGTATCAAAAGCAGCACTGAGGTCCAACAAAACAAGCACAGAGATAAGTCCACTGTCCGAAGCCATAAGAAGATCATTTGTAACCTTCACTAATGCTGTTTCTGTACTATGATGAATTCTAAAACCTGACTGAAACTCTTCAAATAGACCATTCCTCTGCAGGTGATCAGTTAGCTGTTTTACAACTACCCTCTCAAGAATCTTTGAGAGAAAAGGAAGGTTGGAGATTGGCCTATAATTAGCTAAGATAGCTGGGTCAAGTGATGGCTTTTTAAGTAATGGTTTAATTACTGCCACCTTAAAGGCCTGTGGTACATAACCAACTAACAAAGATAGATTGATCATATTTAAGATTGAAGCATTGAATAATGGTAGGACTTCCTTGAGCAGCCTGGCAGGAATGGGGTCTAATAAACATGTTGATGGTTTGGATGAAGTAACTAATGAAAATAACTCAGACAGAACAATCGGAGAGAAAGAGTCTAACCAAATACCGGCATCACTGAAAGCAGCCAAAGATAACGATACATCTTTGGGATGGTTATGAGTAATTTTTTCTCTAATAGTCAAAATTTTGTTAGCAAAGAAAGTCATGAAGTCATTACTAGTTAAAGTTAATGGAATACTCAGCTCAATAGAGCTCTGACTCTTTGTCAGCCTGGCTACAGTGCTGAAAAGAAACCTGGGGTTGTTCTTATTTTCTTCAATTAGTGATGAGTAGAAAGATGTCCTAGCTTTACGGAGGGCTTTTTTATAGAGCAACAAACTCTTTTTCCAGGCTAAGTGAAGATCTTCTAAATTAGTGAGAAGCCATTTCCTCTCCAACTTACGGGTTATCTGCTTTAAGCTACGAGTTTGTGAGTTATACCACGGAGTCAGACATTTCTGATTTAAAGCTCTCTTTTTCAGAGGAGCTACAGCATCCAAGGTTGTCTTCAATGAGGATGCAAAACTATTGACGAGATACTCTAACTGAACCAGAGGGAAAATGTAAATGTATTCATGGGACAGGGGTGGAGAGATAATGTCATGAGAATGAGCATTGTTAAAATCTATTAATTAAAATGTCCTAAAACAACATTACGTAAATAACTTATATTATTGGTATTTTACACCCACTAAGATACTATATTTTGTAATGGGTTTGGATTTTAGTATGTATGTGTACCCTGGAATAGAAACCATTGGAGTAGGTGTACAGTACATGAAGGCGACACAATGCTTGTTGCATGTGAACATGTACACTCACTTATTGTTTCCTGTTACAGAGTATGTCACATTTTTGTATGTCACAAAACTTGCACCCCAGAGATGACATTTATCCACCCATGGATCTGGATCCAGGCCAAAAGTTAATGGTCGCTTTCTCAGCTCATTCCCTAAGCCTCCACCATATTTCATAAATGCAACTGAAACAGAATGTGACATTCTAACCTCTTAAAATACATCTTAAAATAGGTCAAGGTTAGCAATCTTTGAACTTGTCTAAGGTCTGTGTCCCAAGAATGTCCCCTGTCAATTTGAAGACCCTGGCGGTAATAGGACTGGACTTATGTTAAGCAAAGTCAGACGGACAAATGGACGGGCACAAAGCCTTCGCAATACTGAAGACCATATCTGATGGTCTCAGGTAAAAATCAGACCATGTGTCTGTGAGTAATCCTCAAAACACACAAAGCACAAACACACAGGTGAAAACATAACCTCCACCTCCATCACTTTAGAAACAACTGATTACCATTTGAATGCTGCTCAGTCTGTTACATCACTAACTAGACAGAAAATAGATGCCAAATGAATAAATCAGAAAATACAGTCATCCCTCTTGGGAAAAGAAGAATCTCAGATATTAATCAAGAACCCAAAGAAACATTGAAGTTTGCCGCACTCACCTCATATTCCTGGGAGAGTTTGAGATTGTCGTTGGCCTTGAGGAGCTCTGTGTGTTCAGCCAGCTCTGAGATTGGGATCGGAGGATGATTCATCATACCTGATCAGCAAAAGAATGAAGAGAGAAACACCACGCAGGAGAAAGGAGAAAACAGTCACTATGGTGGAAAATATTCCCAACTTAAATAAATAAATCACACTATTTCTGGGTGAAACATTCTTGCTTACGCAACAGTGGCAGCTGGAACTCAGGTTTTAGTGATGAGGAAGCTTGTGCAGAACATGGTAAATGTGAAACAACAAAAATATTCTTGCAGGTGACTTTATAAGAACATAATTGGACCAGGTCAGAGCTCAGAGAGTTCAGCCAATTCAGACATGATAGAAGAGGAAGCAGCATTATTGCAGCTGTTCGCTTCTGACAAATTTACCCAAACAATTACAACTATCAAACATGGCCAGTTCATTGGTTATTTGCTGGTGGTGCACACCTGAAGACTTTTTTAAAGTTTGCCTCACAAGTCATGACACTGAAGGGTTGAAGCCAGTCCTATATAAGCCTTGAGGCCCATTGGGATTACTGAGTGTTGAAGACAGTCCTATACTGGCCTAGAGGCCCTTTGGGTTTGCAAAGTTTTAAAATCAGTCCTATATTGGCCCTGCAGCCTTTTGGGTTTGCTGAGTGTTGAATCAGAGGTTCGACCATCTTGGTCACGGCACATTGGACCAGCTCTACACCCTCCATCGGGTGCTCGAGGGTTCATGGGAGTTCGCCCAACCAGTCCACATGTGTTTTGTGGATCTGGAGAAGGCGTTTGACCGTGTCCCTCGGGGCACCCTGTGGGGGATGCTCCGGGAGTACGGGGTCCGGGTTCCTTTGCTAAGGGCTATCCGGTCCCTGTACGACCGCAGCACGAGCTTGGTTCTCATTGCCGGTAGTAAGTCAAACCTGTTTCCAGTGCACGTTGGCCTCCATCAGGGTTGCCCTTTGTCACCGGTTCTGTTCATTATTTTTATGGACAGAATTTCTAGGCGCAGCCAGGGTGTAGAGGGGGTCTGGTTTGGGAACCACAGAATCTCGTCTCTGCTGTTGCTGGCTTCGTCAAATCAGGACCTTCAGCGTGCACTGGGGTGGTTTGCAGCCGACTGTGAAGCATCCGGGATGAAGATCAGTACCTCCAAATCCGAGGCCATGGTTCTCGACCGGAAAAAGGTTCTTTGCCCTCTTCAGGTCGGTGGAGTGTCCTTGCCTCAAGTGGAGGAGTTTAAGTATCTCGGGGTCTTGTTCACAAGTGAGGTACAGATGGAGCATGAGATCGATAGACGGATTGGTGCAGCATCTGCAGTGATGCGGTCGCTGTATCGGACCGTCGTGGTGAAGAGAGAGCTGAGTAGGGGGGCAAAGCTCTCGATTTACCGATCGATCTACGTTCCGATCCTCACCTATCGTCATGAGATTTGACACATGACCGAAAGAACGAGATCACGAGTACAAGCGGCCAGGATGAGTTTCCTCCGCAGGGTGGCTGGGCGCTCCCTTAGAGATAGGGTGAGGAGCTCGGTCACTCAGGAGGAGCTCGGACTTGAGCCGCTGCTCCTCCACATCGAAAGGAGTCAGTTGAGGTGGCTCGGGCATCTTTTCTGGATGCCCCCTGGACGCCTCGCTGGAGAGGCATCCTTTATATTTCTCAGTGAAAATAACATTTGCTCAGGAAAGCTGCCATAAACAAACGCTCAACGCTTAATGAGCTGCAGAAAAAAATGTGATGGTCTGCAGATTCAACACTTTGACCTGAAGCAGATCTTGTTCTATTCATTTATTTCTTTATATATTTCTTTATTTTTTGAGTATGAAAATAAAAGTTTGCACTTTGATTATTGATTTGTTTCTTAAGTAATTTGATGTATAACATGTTTAATCAATCAATTTTATTTATATAGCGCCAAATCACAACAAACAGTTGCCCCAAGGCGCTTTATATTGTAAGGCAAGGCCATACAATAATTACGTAAAAACCCCAACGGTCAAAACGACCCCCTGTGAGCAAACACTTGGCGACAGTGGGAAGGAAAAACTCCCTTTAACAGGAAGAAACCTCCAGCAGAACCAGGCTCAGGGAGGGGCAGTCTTCTGCTGGGACTGGTTGGGGCTGAGGGAGAGAACCAGGAAAAAGACATGCTGTGGAGGGGAGCAGAGATCAATCACTAATGATTAAATGCAGAGTGGTGCATACAGAGCAAAAGGAGAAAGAAACACTCAGTGCATCATGGGAACCCCCCAGCAGTCTAAGTCTATAGCAGCATAACTAAGGGATGGTTCAGGGTCACCTGATCCAGCCCTAACTATAAGCTTTAGCAAAAAGGAAAGTTTTAAGCCTAATCTTAAAAGTAGAGAGGGTGTCTGTCTCCCTGATCTGAATTGGGAGCTGGTTCCACAGGAGAGGAGCCTGAAAGCTGAAGGCTCTGCCTCCCATTCTACTCTTACAAACCCTAGGAACTACAAGTAAGCCTGCAGTCTGAAAGCGAAGTGCTCTATTGGGGTGATATGGTACTATGAGGTCCCTAAGATACGATGGGACCTGATTATTCAAAACCTTATAAGTAAGAAGAAGAATTTTAAATTCTATTCTAGAATTAACAGGAAGCCAATGAAGAGAGGCCAATATGGGTGAGATATGTTCTCTCCTTCTAGTCCCCGTTAGTACTCTAGCTGCAGCATTTTGAATTAACTGAAGGCTTTTCAGGGAACTTTTAGGACAACCTGATAATAATGAATTACAATAGTCCAGCCTAGAGGAAATAAATGCATGAATTAGTTTTTCAGCATCACTCTGAGACAAGACCTTTCTAATTTTAGAGATATTGCGTAAATGCAAAAAAGCAGTCCTACATATTTGTTTAATATGCGCATTGAATGACATATCCTGATCAAAAATGACTCCAAGATTTCTCACAGTATTACTAGAGGTCAGGGTAATGCCATCCAGAGTAAGGATCTGGTTAGACACCATGTTTCTAAGATTTGTGGGGCCAAGTACAATAACTTCAGTTTTATCTGAAACCTGGTTACAGCAGGATGAATATGTTAGTTTAAATGAGTCAACACCCCCGAGTCACACTAACTGTCAGAATGCTCGTAGCACGGGCCGGGGCGGTGGATTAGCAGCAATCTTCCATTCCAGCTTATTAATTAATCAAAAACCCAGACAGAGCTTTAATTCATTTGAAAGCTTGTCTCTTAGTCTTGTCCATCCAAATTGGAAGTCCCAAAAACCAGTTTTATTTTTTATTATCTATCGTCAGAAAGAGTCTAACCAAATACCGGCATCACTGAAAGCAGCCAAAGATAACGATACGTCTTTGGGATGGTTATGAGTAATTTTTTCTCTAATAGTTAAAATTTTGTTAGCAAAGAAAGTCATGAACTCATTACTAGTTAAAGATAATGGAATACTCAGCTCAATAGAGCTCTGACTCTTTGTCAGCCTGGCTATAGTGCTGAAAAGAAACCTGGGGTTGTTCTTATTTTCTTCAATTAGTGATGAGTAGTAAGATGTCCTAGCTTTACGGAGGGCTTCTTTTTTTTTATAGAGCAACAGACTCTTTTTCCAGGCTAAGTGAAGATCTTCTAAATTAGTGAGACGCCATTTCCTCTCCAACTTACGGGTTATCTGCTTTAAGCTGCAAGTTTGTGAGTTATACAGCATCCAAAGTTGTCTTCAATGAGGATGTAAAACTATTGACGAGATACTCTATCTCACTTACAGAGTTTAGGTAGCTACTCTGCACTGTGTTGGTATATGGCATTAGAGAACATAAAGAAGGAATCATATCCTTAAACCTAGTTACAGTGCTTTCTGAAAGACTTCTAGTGTAATGAAACTTATTCCCCACTGCTGGGTAGTCCATCAGAGTAAATGTAAATGTTATTAAGAAATGATCAGACAGAAGGGAGTTTTCAGGGAATACTGTTAAGTCTTCAATTTCCATATCATAAGTCAGAACAAGATCTAAGGTATGATTAAAGTGGTGGGTGGACTCATTTACATTTTGAGCAAAGCCAATTGAGTCTAATAATAGATTAAATGCAGTGTTGAGGCTGTCATTCTCAGCATCTGTGTGGATGTTAAAATCGCCCACTATAATTATCTTATCTGAGCTAAGCACTAAGTCAGACAAAAGGTCTGAAAATTCACAGAGAACCTCACAGTAATGACCAGGTGGACGATAGATAATAACAAATAAAACTGGTTTTTGGGACTTCCAATTTGGATGGACAAGACTAAGAGTCAAGCTTTCAAATGAATTAAAGCTCTGTCTGGGTTTTTGATCTTGTAATGCACTTGCTGTGTTGTTGGCTTGGTGACCAGATATGACTACTGCCTTTGTAAAAACCTTTTTGGTGACTGGAGCCCTGACCTGGGGCCTTTGAGGAAGGAGGTGGGGTAAATGGTAGTTTGGGAGGAACTGACAGGTGTGAGTGATGCTGAGTGACATGGTGAGCGGCTCCATCTCTGTGAGCCAATGAAAAGTAGGCATGGTGTTGTTCCTGCCATTTCCTCTATTTACAGTCAGCCCTGAGATGAAAACCCATTGGCTTCTAAAATCACAAAGAATCCTCAGCTGCATGCTTAAAGCACCATCCTGCTCCTTCTTCTATGTTTAGGGAATTCCAAGAAAAAATCTACCCTTCTAACTGGGTGGGAACACTGAGTACAATATTCTTTGGCTCGCTCCAATTTCCACCATTCATTGTGTTTCTGCTGCTACAATATTATCAGCGCTGCCGTGCACTCCAGTTCACTAATCCATTTAGGAGCATAATGCTCAGGCCATGTAATGGAATATGGAGCAGACATACAGAACATTATAGTTCAATCCCTGGGCGACCTCTGGCAATACTAATGCTTTACTTTTTTTTTAAATAAGAGCCTCTTTGTTGCCCAGTCTCAAGGTCAAAAGTCAACAAAATATTGACACCTCTTCACAAAATGGACTGCCAATCTGTATAATAACATTAACTGACCATAATTTTCTCTTTCTGGCAATGCATTATATCCTCCATTGTCAAGTGAGCAACAAGTGTGTTTGGTGCACTTAAGAGAGACAGCCTAACTCTCTGTTGATGAACTTCATTAGTGACGGCAATTTATTTTACAATGAGAGAACACTGGACCAGCGTCAATTACATGAAAATTAAAGATTACAATGCATATATGAGGCAATTGGAAATGACAGTGGAAAATGAATGGACACACAGCTTTAAAGCAGTCGATAAAACCAGCTGTGACACAATGTCCTCTGCCTATTGGCTGAATTGACTGCTGTGCATTTTAAAATAGCCAGTTTTTCTTTTGCACCCCACTAGTACACTATAGAGTAAAAAAAATATTAAAAATAAACTCCAAGGCAAACACAAAAATGATAATAATGGATTTGGACAACCAAGCATTTTTAATTAATGACACTTATGATTCTCAATGAGCGAACATTGCAAGCAGATACCAGTGGCAGCACTTAAGAGTGAGCTATTAATCACTTCTGTGTGGGAATCCGTTGAGATAAGCATCCAGCTATGATGGAAAAATTGCAAATTTAACTTTGTTGTCAGTATACAGACTTTAAATTCAAAGAGAAAATGTTTAAGAACCTACAACCAAATGTAAGTAAATGCAAATGACAGACCCCCGATTCTCCTTGACAAAACAAAAGCAGCTTGTTTGAGAGGAGATGAAAGGTTGTTTTAGTGTGTGTGCATGTGTGCATGCGCACAGTTGTGTAGTTCTCTCTGTTTTGTGTCGCTACGGTTAATTGCCAGGATTAGTTGCACACGGTATTGTACTCAAATTACATCAGATCCTTTGGTTGACTGCCAACATTACTGTTGTGCCTGCACGTGTTCAGAGATGTGATTAAAATGTACAAACAAGCAAACCATGATGCTTGGGCAGCACAACTGACTGAAGGTTAGACATCTCTGTAAAGCCCCATACCCACAATGCAATGTTTGACAAGGGACTATCAAATCATGGCAGGTCCTGGGGACATTCATGGAAAAGCACCATTCTTACACACACCGTTTTGACCATGGCTGTCCAGAAATACACCATGTCAAAGGTGTCGTGGTCAATCATGATATACTCACAAGACAACACTGCATCAATAAAACAGTCAGATTCTGTGGAGAGTTTCAATTCCAGACTTAAGATGCACTTATTTTCCCTTTCGTATGGCTAGCACACTGGCATATTATGTTACTATGCTTTTGACCATTTTAAATTCATTTTATTAGAAAATGGAGTGTGCCATGGCCTCAACTTTATCTAAATTCTGGGTCTTTTAGAGAACCTTATGGCTAGTGGCCGGCGATCACCTTAGTATTTCTTCTGTTTTACTTGTTGTTTAATGCTGACAATTTATACTGTATTTGTTGTCTTTCTGATGCCTGATTCTGTTTTTTCTCTCTGAGGTGTGGCTCCATCCAGAGATGGGTGTGGTGTTTGCTTCTACTACCCTCCTGTCCTGTGCACCGACAAAATTTCCTGTATATTTGTTTTGTAAATTGTTCTGTAAAATGTGTCGGTAGCATGGCCCAAGCAGAGGGTTGCCCCTTTGAGTCTGGCCTGCTTGAGGTTTCTTCCTCAGATCATCAGAGGGAGTTTTTCCTTAGGGCCTGGTCCCACTGGGGAGAGGATTAATTGCGCATGAATTGAGTATACAAATTATGGGCATTCGTTGTCATCCGCAACAAAATTGGCCAAAAATGACAAATGTCTCAGTATGATTTATGGATATATTAATAATGTATAGCAAGTATATGACGAACAATCACAGATATATAACACATGTATTGTGAATGCATCACACACGTGTGGTGGAAACAGCGGCTGTAATGCGTGTGCGCAGCATCTGCATTGCGGTCATAACAGAAGCGCACCTGGGCCTGTCGGTATCACTATTCACACCAACACCACAGCCTCTGGAGCAATTGCTGGACTTGGACACGTTGACTGGTATGTTGTTGGATGGCAGCAGCTATCACACTACGTCTTTGGGGATCCATAACTACATCTGTACATCTCCACAGCTGGACTGGCAATGACCGGCAGGTATGTCGATTTCTGTTTGATATGCATTCGCAAATTGTCCACAAATCAGATGCAAAGCAGACGTAACACAAACGCTTTATTTGTGGCCAATCTGTATGCATTTGTCACAACTTATTTTAGTTTGTGATGTGGACGTGATAGGCACGCTATATATCCATTTTACACACTGTCCCAGTCCGCTGCCAAGCCGCAATTCCCCGTCAGTTGCAGATGTCAGCGGATAACAGTGGATATACAGCGCATAGATTGTGTATGTATTGCATATGTAAGGCGGTTGTCATCGCAACCAAAATGTTGTGCAGCTTAAAAATCCTGGCAACGGAAAAACGTGCCTCTGCAGATACTTGCGGACGTGTGCGGATGTCGGCCGACTCATACAAGCATGTTTTATTGCGGATGTTTAGCGAATATGAACCAATTTTGTGTGCAATTCATACGCAAATCTTCCTAAACGCCAGTGGGACCTGGCCCTTGCCACTGTCACCTGTCTGTTTGCTCTGGGGGTTAGTAAGGTCAGACCTTACTTGTGTGAAGTGCCTTGAGGCAACTTTGTTGTGATTTGGCGTATATAAATAAAAATAAATTGAAATTGAAAACTGAAATGCTGTGATGTTATACAAGGTGTTTCAGAAAAATTTACATCATTTCATAATCTAATAACTTGACCAATTTTTGTTCAAATGATCTCAAATTTTAACAGCATATGCGGAAACAACTCTAAGTGTTAAGTTTAATGTTGTATGTTTTTCTTTTCAGGTATAGAAATGCCATTCAGTTTAAAGAGTATAAAGAGGAAGGCTGTCTGTGCAGGGCAAAAGGCTCTGGTCGACCACCAGTATTAGAAGAGATGGTCGAGTGGGTTTGGGAAACATTTTTGTGAAGCCCCGGAAAGTCCATAAGAAGTGTAAGTCTGGAAACCCAGATTCCTCCAATGACAGTTCAGTGTGTCGACTGACTTGACATGTGCTATATCACAGACGGTGCGCATCTTGAAAACTTGTGAAATCATTCATGAAATGCACATATGATTTAGCATCCTAATAACATCACAGTGTTGTCGTAAAGAAGTCTTGTCAGTTGACTTTTACACAAGACATGGTCAAGATTCCCCACGACAACTTTGTCCTGAACTATTTGCAGACAGCGGTGGTCAAAATGGTGTATTTGGGAATGGGGTGTTTATTACTTTGGTAGAACATTTTGAGAAAGTTAAGTGAGAACAACGTCCAGCGTTCTTTGCCAGAATAATGTATCTTCTTCTCTGTTGCCATACTTTTCCATTTTCTTGACATAATTTCTTACTTTTTTATCCAGTATAGGATTTACTTTCTATACTAGCCCATACTCAAGTCAAGTCACTCAAAGACAAAATGTTTTCTCCTGGGCTGCTCCAAAGCTCTCATCCTTCTCCTCAACACCCTTCCTTCAACAATTTAATTTTTCTGATCTACGTTTTTTCATTGCAATCTACAACATGCTCAATGAACACAACAAACAAACCAGTAACTAATTACACATTTCCAATCTCCTCATTCGCAGTTAAACCACTTGACAAATATAATGATTCTGTTTGATAACCCAAACCGGACTCCAACAACCTACTTATGATGTTCTACATTTCCATATAGTATAGAAGTCTGTCTGTAGGTGAGGGAATCCAGAAAATGCTGTTTTTGTTTCCTGACGTGATTATTTCACAGTGAGCTGGGAGTAGGATAATCAAATGTTGAGCCATTGTTTGTCACTGCTTGAATTAATTCTGCTTGTTATCTTGGAGAACAGAAAAGACCCCCTTTGTTCACAAATGAGGGGAAGGTGAAGTAGGCTGAAAGAGAAGGGAGAACAAGAACATGGAGGTGAGGAAGGAGAGGAGGGGAATGAGGAATAAGTGTTCAGAAAAACATCCCTTCAACCAAGTTTCCATCAGCAGAAGTGATCACACAGGTTACTTATGCATGGTGGATTAATGCGCAGCCAACAGCCAGAGTGAACTTTGTGACTGACATTCAATTAAAAACCTGCACAGTACGCCGACGGAAACCAACAAAAAGAATTAATTCTGAATTTCTGCAGAATTATTTTTTTGAAAAATAAAGAAATGGAAATTCCATATTTTTTGTAAATGGAAGCAAGCAGTGCTGGAATTACAAAAAAAAAAAAAATTAGGAAAGCTGAAGGACAAATGCTAAATGCACAGAGACTAACTTTCATAGTCAAAATCTGCTTCACTCTGAGGACTGCTTAGACCAGAATCTGTAAGGAAAAGCAAACATAAGAGAACATAGTTTCAAAAAGGCTGTAATGTAAAAATAAAATGCTATGGGAAAACTAATAATCATAATAATAATTTTAAAAAAAAGACCAAAAATACACACAAAACAAAACACTAGATTTTTACCAGTATGAGCAAACTGGGCCCATTAAATCTCGCAATTAAGGCGAGATTTCGGAACAAATACAGCAAAATGGGACAAACATTTTAACATCAGACCAGTTCTACCTCTCCACTATCAAATCCTCAAGAGAAGCTGCATAAGAAAGATGTACCAGTTCCACCTACCCCTGTTCACACAACCTTTTTGCAAAGCCCCATGTCAACAGGGACAGAAATAAGAAGACTGATTTTCTATCTCTAAGCTGTCACAAACACCAGTTAGCAATGTCCACTGGGATGGCTGTGAATGAGACAAACCAGCTTGTGTTTCCTGGTGAAGTGTAACTGAAAAGTTCCTTTGTCTTTGATACTGAGGTACTGAGAGCAAGACATGTAGAAATATGTCTGCATTCTTGGCTGACAGCTGCAGAATCAGTGCTGGTGAGAGTCAGAGCCTCGACAAATCTGTTGATGGTTCAAAGTCTTATCTGTTATAGAAGAGAAGTCCTCTGAGACCAAAGTCGGTGATGCTGTGTCCTGATAGACTCAGGCCTCTCCAACTGACTGAGAAAAAAGGTTCCAATTGTGGCATCATGTCAAACTGCCTGGACTGAAAGGTAAACCGGAGCAATGGGGTGGGCAACCAATGTAAAGTCCATAAAGTCACTCAGAAGTATATCCAGTTTAAAAACTTACAAAAACAAAAATAACTTTACTGTTGTGCTGAAAGGAAGAATCACATTTTAATTCAGCACAATATTAAATACATATTACCTAAACACTTTACAATGCAAACAAACATCAGGGATTTCCTGACCACTATATCGGCCTGGAGGGCCACCAGGACAAAGTTAAGGACCACTACAATTTTCATGAAGATCACTTTAAATAAAAACATTCCACTGAGAACAACTGTGGACAGTTCTGTCCATCTGTGCTATTGCAGGTAGAAAAGAAAAAAACATAAATTAACTGCTAGCAACATATTTCACATCCAGAAAGTATTCACGGTGCTTCTCTTTTTCCACATTTGGCTACGTTCCAGCCTTATTCCAAAATGGAGCGAATTAATTTTTCGCCCCACAAAATTCTACTCACAACACCCCATAATGACAACATCAAAAAAGTTTTGCAAATTTATTAAAAATAAAAAAACTAAGAAATCACGTGTAAATAAGTATTCACAGCCTTTGCTCAACACTTTGTTGATGCACCTTTGGCAGCAATTACAGTCTCAAGTCTTCTTGAATATGATCCCACACTCTTGGTGCACCTATCTTTTGGTAGTTTTGTCCATTCCTCTTTGCAGCACCTCTCAAGCTCTGTCAGGTTGGATGGGGAGCTTCAGTGCACAGCCATTTTCAGATCTCTCCAGAGATGTTCAATCAGATTAAGGTCTGGGTTTGGGCTTGGCCACTCAGGACATCCACAGAGTTGTCCTGAAGGCACTCCTTTGATATCTTTGCTGTGTGCTTAGGGTCATTGTCCTGCTGAAAGATGAACCACCGCCCCAGTTTGAGGTCAAGAGCACTCTGGAGCAGGTTTTCATCCAGGATGCCTCTGTACATTGCTGCATTCATCTTTCCCTCAATCCTGACTAGTCTCCCAGTTCCTGCCACTGAAAAACATCCCCAAAGCATGATGATGCCACCACCATGCTTCACTGTAGGGATGGTGCCTGGTTTCCTCCAAACATGACACCTGGCATTCACGCCAAGAGTTCAATCTATGGCTCATCAGACAAGAAAATTTTGAGTCCTTCAGGTGCCTTTTGTCCAAATCCAGGTGGGCTGCCATGTCCCTTTTACTAAGGAGTAGCTTCTGTTTGGCCACTCTACCATACAGGCCTGATTGGTGGATTGCTGCACAGATGGTTGTCCTTCTCGAAGGTTCTCCTCTTTCCATAGAGGAATGCTGGAGCTCTGACAGAGTGACCATCGGGTTCTTGGTCACCTCCTTGACTAAGGCCCTTCTTCCCTGATGGCTCAGTTTAGACAGGCAGCCCCTGGTGGATCCAAACATCTTCCATTTATGGATGTGCTCATTGAGACCTTCAAAGCAGCAGAAATGTTTCTCTACCCTTCCCAAGATTTGTGCTTCGAGACAATCCTGTCTCTGAGGTCTACAAACAATTCCTTTGACTTTATTCTTGGTTTGTGCTCTGACATGCACTGCCAACTGTGGGACCTTATATGTAGACAGGTGTGTGCCTTTCCAAATAATGTACAATCAAACTGAATTTGCCCAGGTGGACTCCAATTAAGCTGGAGAAACATTTCAAGGATGATCAGTGGAAACAGGATGCACCTGAGATCAATTTTGAACTTCATGGCAAAGGCTGTGAATACTGATGTACATGTGATTTCTTAGTTTTTATTAATTTTCAATAAATTTGCAAAAAAAAAAAAAAAAAACTTTTTCCCAAATTGTCATTATTATGGGGCATTGTTTGTAGAATTTTGAGGGAAAAAATTAATTTCATCCATTCTGGAATAAGGCTGTATAATAAAAAATGTGCAAAAAGTGCAGCGTTGTGAATACTTTCTGGGTGCACTGTACTTCCATAAATGTGGATCACCACAAAAGCATGTTAATGTAAAAGCAGCAGGTTTTATGATCTATAGACCTTGATAATCAATACAAACACATTCTGTCAGTGAAGATATTTAGAAACACTGCATTTCCATAAACAGTCTATCAGGTTTGTGGAAAAGCCTGATAAAGGACAGAGATGCAAAATTCTTAAGCTGAAACCTGCTGATTCGCCACTTGGGGCCGCATTTAAGGACAACTTAGAAAAGCAGACGTGTCATGGTGAGGTGAATGCACAGATGTGTTCTACAGTTAAGACAATGTGTCATCAAGTAGCAAAGGTGAATAACAGCTTAACCTCACTGTAAATTTAGCCATCTTAATGCAGCATGTGAACTATATACAGGTGTATAACCAGAGGGGGGCACTGTGGTCTCTACAATGTTAAAAACTAAAGCCCTGTTATATTTATTGAACATGTACTTTGGATGAAATTTTCGACTTCTTTAATATTGACAAAGGTCTGTTCAATTAAGTCTGAAATCCTTTATTTTTCATATTATATTAATAGAAAATTACTGTGATTATGAGCAATATTAAATATTATTTTTTAAATAATATTATTAAAACAGCAATAGAAAGCAAAAAACCCAAAAGGACTAAAAAGGGTCAAAATTGTTGTGTTGGTTAAAACAGCCTTTTTGATTTGTGGGGGCTTTTCGTTGCTGATGCTCCTTCACAATACAAGTGGTACTCCTTACTCTCTCAGTAACCTTTCGTTTGATACAAAGTCATTCCAGCAGTACCGAAGGATACTCCAAAGAGACCTAGTACCAAAGACGACCAGTTGTCACCTTAGGTCACTGGTTAGTATCCAGGTCTCACAGCCATACAGCAAGACACACAGCACCAGGAACCTAAAGACTTGGACCTTTGTTCACCTGCAAAGGTTATCAGCATTGCCAAATACTGTACCTCTGTCCAGTGAACTCATGACTCCACAAGCTCTTCTCAAGCGCCTCTCAATCTTAAAGGTTGAGGACCCAGAGACATGCATGCCACTGCCAAGACAAGTGAACAGTGAAAGGATGTTCCAAGTGCCCACCTGCAAGAGCTGCCTCAGGTTTGGACCTGGGCACTGCCTTGCAGTGGACAACCCCTCAGCACTGCAACCAACAGCCATCCTCCAAACACAAGACTCTTGGTGCTGTCCTGTGGTTTCTTCTTCTTGGGAGACAAGGCTTTTATTATTTTGTCCAAGTGGCCTATTTCTTTGTGCATGATCGAGCACACAGGTGCCTGAATGTTGTGGACTGCAGGAGCTGGAGAAGGCCAAGGGGATTCTCACGTTTCTTCTGGCTGCACAAGACAGATGGTTATTTTAGAATTGTGGGAATGGACCAAGTTGTCTGCCTGGGTGGTTGCCATCGAGGACCCAAGGCGGATCTGTGGTGTTGTGGATGTGGCTAAGCAGCACCAGTGCATGCACCCAGACTTGACTTAACTTGACTTGTGGCTTTTGAGAAGTTCTCTCTGCCAAAAAGACTAAAAATGTCATTATTACTTGCATTCAAATAATTTGATTATTTAAATGATATCATTTCAAATGGCCTGTTGGTTGCTAAATTGGACAAATGGGAAACACACTGCATTTCTGATGGAGATGCTCAAAGCTCATTACAGTTCCCCCCAATACAAACACAGTACTCCACCATGCAAGGCACACCATGGAACAACTCGAGGATTAAGGACCTTATCTAAGTGATTTTTCTATCTGACAGGGAATTGAACTGAGGATCCTCTGGTCACAAGCCTGCCTCTTTAGGCTCTACATATCACTTCCCCCAATGGCAGGCTGGAGCCTGGAGTAGGGGTGCAGGTGGTTGATCGCTTGACTGCTGGACCAAAAAGACCATCCTCGTGACAGAACTGCACCTAACAACAACAATATGCCATGTCTGCCTTCTATGTTGTTGTTGGTCTTTTGTGTGTGTGTGTTTTTACTTCTGGCTGCTCTTGTTTTCGCCCTGGGTCACCACGACAGATCTTGCATGGATGATCTGGCACAAGTTTGATGTCAGATGCCCTTCCTGACTGCGACTCCAGAGGTACATGGAGAATGGGGCACATGTGGCTTTGAAGCTGGGATCTGTGACCTAACATGATTTGGATGCCTGCCAGTCTAAAAGGTTCACGATCAAAATGTGCAAACAGAAAAGTTGTGAATGTGACTGATCTGAATCTGTGGTGGGTTTATTCTCCCCCTCATAGTGAAGAACAGAAGAGAATATCAGACCAAAGGCATTGACTGCGTGCAGAAAGATGAAGACATCAAGCATCCCCCTCTCCCTAATTGATTTGTGACAATGCCTAATTAAACCTGGTAGGGGCCCTCTGATCCACGGTTTCTAAACGTCATTCATCACAGCGGGAAGGAGGAACAGGCATGTCTGATAATGTGCGATTGTGTGTGTGTTGTTTGATAGAGCTGTTTGTGAGGAGGAGGGTACGGTTGTTGCAGCTGTTGGTGTAATCAGGAGAAACAAGTAGCTGCTGATGCAAGCAAATGATTGGCTGGTGTACGTGGTCTTGCAAGCGAGCGATGCAGTCTGTGGGAGACAATTTGATTTTTACATGCTTCAATGTAGAAGTCACACTTCAGACAGACCTATGTGGGTGTGAAGTGCCATACGGTACGCCACATTAGAGGTGGGAGCTAAAGAGGAATGGGGATGGAGACGGCATAAACAGAAAATATATCAGAAGTATGTTGAAGAGGAAATCAAACAAACTCCGGTTACCGTCCTATTTTATGCAGCCCCGCTCAGCTGTACCAAGTGTAATATTGAGGAAAAGATTGTGTTATCAAACTATCTCCATTTTTACTTTCATACTCATCTCCCATCTACGGCAAATTTCATGCACAGCTCTATTCAAACATGAGGGGACCTTTGTGAGAAGAGCATTGAAAAATCGCATCATGTCTCCATCTGGCAGGTA
Source organism: Thalassophryne amazonica (assembly GCF_902500255.1). NCBI lineage: Eukaryota > Metazoa > Chordata > Actinopteri > Batrachoidiformes > Batrachoididae > Thalassophryne > Thalassophryne amazonica. Next base: position 54,695,219 of record NC_047112.1, read on the forward strand.
ATAAATGTCAATAGTTGTGTAACAATATTTGGTGGTGCAATACAGGCACTCTTCTTTTTCCAGACTTTTGGGGACTAGCATCAGCTACAGGTTTAAGGTGCATTGACAGTTGTGTGCATTTTTGCTCTGCACTTCTGCAGAATTCGCCTTGACAATGCCACCCGCTGTGGTCCCAGCTGTATGCCACGCTTTGTGCCGCTGGATGCTGATATAAAATAATTATTTCGTAGTGGATTAATCTTTTTCTCTCAGAGTTTGGCTGATGAAAACACCTCTAATCGCTTCCGGAATCACAGAGGACCATTTTAGCAGCAGCTTTTTTTCCTCTCTCTTTCCTGCGCTTCATGAGGTGAAGAATGAATTTGGAATTGTCTAAAAGGTAATTATTTGTAATATTTATATTGTAATGGCTTTGTAAAACAGTTGCATGTTCATTCCTTCTTATGATTAGCTGTAAAATTATGTTTATGATAGATTTAACATCTTGTTATAATCGATCAGATGAGCTGCGCTGTGATGAGGTGCGCTGACTCGCACTGACACTGTTTTTTAATTGTCTGCGCAATGTTCACGTAAAGTTTACATAATTAATGCATGATAGAGATTTTAAACATTTCTAAATTTTATTTGCGCACTTGCACTAAGCCACGTACATTTCACAGCTGTTTGCAATGAGTTTATTCTCTGTCACGGCAGATTGTGTACCAGTGCGCGGATCAATTTTGTGTACGTGTCAAGGTATCTTAAGTTGCTGTTTTCTGTTTTCCAAGATACTGGAAAGCTTTTCTTTATGGAGATTTGGAGCACTGAAGCAGGTTTGATAACTGTCACCTTTGTTCCATCTGATTCTTCATCACTTAATGTGCACTGACACAAGCATGCCTTTGTTTCAAGACACATCACGACCTGTGTCGTGATGTGTCATGCTAGAGAGTAAAATCGTCTTTAACTGGTGCAGACAGGATGCAAGAGGGGCGCCGGTGCGTGCTATTGTGCACAGAGAATTTTGAAATGTTCAAAAAATCTTTCACACACAAATGTCGTGCTATGTGGCGTGATCTAATCTCCAAGACGACATGCAGCTCATCAAGTGGAGTAAACAAGCAGTGAACAGAGCGAGTGGTGATGTCAGCAGATCGTATCAGAGTGCAGCTCGTCTGAAGGATTATAACAAGAAGTTAAATCTGTTATAAACATACTTTAACAGCTGCACACAAAAAGGAAAGAAAACACAACTGTTTTATCAAGCCAAGAAAATGTAAACCTGACAAATAATTACCTTTTTAGATGGCTCAAAATGTTTTCTGCAGCTTGTTAGGGCGAAGGGCTCCAGCTACAGCCTCCTCTGTGATTCAAGAAGTGATTAGAGCCATTTTCTACTGCCAATTTACAGAAAAAATTATTAATCCACCACGAAATAATTATTTTATATATGTAGCGTCCAGCGCAGAGTGCGTGGTAGCCGGTAGAACACAGAATGGTGTCCAGCTGTGAACAAAGCGGGTGGGATTGTCACGACTACGTTCGTGCTATTGCCTGAGCCACAGGCATGCTCGTGTTAGGGCACCTTTGCACTCTTTCAGTGCAGGTAAACTGACAAATTAGTTGCTCGTTTATAAAACTTTTATTCTGTTTAGGAACGGCTAAACAAGTACAGTAGTTTTTCTTTTGGCTACTCACAAATGATTTTGCATGGATTTGCAAGTTGGTTTGGCACAAGGTTTACACTATGCTCTTCCTGATGCAACTACAGATGTTCATGGAGACAGGGGCACAGGTGGCCCTGAGCTGGGGGCATTCTCACTGGGAGACAAAAAGCATTATCGTCATTCCACTGTGGGAGTCCGAGTTTCTCACTAATTATTGTGAAAATCAGCTGTCTTAAAATGCCTGTTGTGTAATTTATTTATTTATTTTCAAGATCTTGTGCCAGATTTGAATGGTTTCTATATCACTTCACAAGCAAAAATCCAATAACCCACTAGGCCAGGGGTCGCGAATCCTGCTGTTGGAAATCACCTGACCTGAATGTTTTCCACATCTCCCTGCTCCACCCATTGTTAATTAACTAAATCAGGTGTACTCAGCCAATCAAGAGCTGGGAAATACCACATCTGACTAGAGCTGTGACTATAGCAGACACACATGGATAAGACCTTGCATCCAATTAGTGTTTTTATTTTTATTTTGTCTGGTAGAAAAGTGCTGAGTGAGCTCCCAGACATGATTTTTTCACAGGGGTTTCAAATGGGAAAATACAGTGTTCATGACACGTTTCTGTGGCAAAAGTAAAACAGCCAATGCGGACTAGCGTATCAGCAATAAAACATACTCACAGTCAGAACCACGCGTCTGTCCAATCTGCAATGACAGATGAGTTTGTTTTGTGTCTACTGTAATAAATTTTGACTCACAAATCAGCAAAAATAATTTTCTCATTCCATCTGGCTGAAAAAGCGTGTCACAGCACCAACTTAAAAGTGCTCAGAGCAGGCACATAAAAAAATGGTCTACTCTGGAAAAAAAGACAGCATACAGAAAGGTTTTTACTGGAGCCAGCTTCCTGCAGTTGCATCTGCTCTGTTCTAATTAAGAACAATTAAGGAAAAGACGCTGGCCCCCAGACAAAACAAACAATTCAACCCAAAAAAATTTTTAAAAAAATGCTATATGGATGTGAGGCCTAAAGGGTGATCTCTAGTAGCGGGGTTGGTGACCCCTGCACTAGGCCATACCTACAATTGAAAACACAACGTTTAAGGGATAATAAGATGGGTGCGGTATCTGTTCCGGAAAGCATCCTGTGCAAGGGCAACATTTCCTGTATATTTGTTTTGTGAATTGTTTTGTAATTTGAGTCTGTAGCATGGCCCAAGCAGAGGGTCACCCCTTTGAGTCTGGTCTGCTTGAGGTTTCTTCCTCAGAGGGAGTTTTTCCTTACCACTGTTGCTCTGGGGGTTGGTAAGGTTAGACCTTACTTGTGTGAAGCGCCGTGAGGCAACCTTATTGTGATTTGGCGCTATATAAATGAAAATAAATTGAAATTGAAAATAATTACTGATGATTTTTCCAAATATGACATGATGGAGTCAAACAGAAGATAAATTAACAGCATATAATGCAACCTGCAAAAGCTTGAACATTAATGATGTAAACTCAGATCATCACAATAAGGAGAGTTGAAGTCAGAATTTTAAGATGAAACACATGCACTTCTCATGATCTAAGTTTTTCACCGGGAAGAGAGTGAGAGAGAAATGGCATAGATGATGGGGAATGAGGTACTGGGAAAAATGACAGTGAGACAGAAAATTGTCTTGTAGAGAAAAAGGGGAGGAGGGTTGTTTGGAGACAGTAGTAGATATCCACTGAGTCATGCTACTTCATTACTTTGGCCCCATCTGCCAATTAAACCCCAGGCTCCAACAAAGATAATGACAAAATAAGCCACTCTGGGCGCTGAGGATCTATGGGTTGTCACATGACCTACAGACCTACAAACCTTAAAGCACAAATGCACAAGTGCATTCACAATGAGCACATTGTCCATCAAACACATTAGCCAAGCTTATCTTCTAGGTATGAAAGCCAATCAAAATGCAACATTACTGTTACCCAGCACTAGGGGTCACTGAGCACACATTACCATATGCTCCGCTGGATAGAAGAGGCCCTGATAAGAGCACTGGGAGAATACTCATTTGAACAATGCTTGCTATTAGCTGATGAGGATGTTCACAAATGCTCACCGGCCTACTTAATTGGGCTAAAATGTCCATTCAAATTAAATTCCCCGGGTGGTGAGATAACGACATTGCCCAATTCCACGGAACAACTGCCGGGATGTAGAATGAGAATGCCTGCCGTCCAGAAAGACGAGCCTCAGCGTGTACTGGTGAGTGATATTAAACAAAAAAGAGAGCAAGAAATTGTAACAAAGACGCATTATTTCAGGAGGAGCGGGGGGATTTGAAGGAAGGCCTCAGAGCCGCGAAACAGTGAGTGTGGCCTTTAAAAACCTTATCGTCCCCGGGATGCTAAGCAAGATAAAGAGAAGAGACGGAAATCAGTCTTCTATGTTGATGTGCAGATGTGCTTCCATGTATGCATTACTGATAAGTGAGTGTGATTTGAGCTCAATGCAGCGAGGACGCTGCCGTAGAAGCTGCCAGAGAGCCGAGGCTCCATTTTGAAATCTGAGTCTTTTGAAGAGGCAAAGAGTGGACGTGAATGACAGATGGCTGCCAGACAACTGATGGGAGGCAGAAAGGCAGAAGGGAAAAAGAACAAAGAAACAAGGCAATGCTGGGAACATGAGATGGATATGTTTATTCCACCTCTGGAAGATTTTGTCCTGTTTTTGTTGCCATTGCTGCAGCAGATAATGATGTCACTGGATCAGGAATCCAAGACCGTCAATATACAGGTGTTGGTCCCAAACTGAAAACATAATGGTTGATAAGTAAAGAAGAAATAACACTTTTGATCTCACATTACACTACAAAGTGTGAAATTTGGTCCATCATCCAAAAAAAGCGTACAATTGTGGAAGCATTGTGTACAGTAGCGGAGTGTTGCATAGACTTACATAACAGTAGCGAAGTGTTGTGTAGACTTACATACAGTAGCAAAGTGTTGTGTAGATTTGCATACAGTAGCGAAGTGTTGTGTAGACTTGCATACAGTAGCGAAGTGTTGTGTAGACTTACATAACAGTAGCGGAGTGTTGCGTAGACTTACATAACAGTAGCGGAGTGTTGCGTAGACTTACATAACAGTAGCGAAGTGTTGCGTAGACTTACATAACAGTAGCGGAGTGTTGCATAGACTTACATAACAGTAGCGGAGTGTTGCGTAGACTTACATAACAGTAGCGGAGTGTTGCGTAGACTTACATAACAGTAGCGGAGTGTTGCATAGACTTACATAACAGTAGCGAAGTGTTGTGTAGACTTACATACAGTAGCAAAGTGCTGCGTAGATTTGCATACAGTAGCGAAGTGTTGTGTAGACTTACATAACAGTAGCGAAGTGTTGCGTAGACTTACATAACAGTAGCGGAGTGTTGCGTAGACTTACATAACAGTAGCGAAGTGTTGCGTAGACTTACATAACAGTAGCGAAGTGTTGCGTAGACTTACATAACAGTAGCGGAGTGTTGCGTAGACTTACATAACAGTAGCGAAGTGTTGCGTAGACTTACATAACAGTAGCGGAGTGTTGTGTAGACTTACATAACAGTAGCGGAGTGTTGCATAGACTTACATAACAGTAGCGAAGTGTTGTGTAGACTTACATACAGTAGCAAAGTGTTGTGTAGATTTGCATACAGTAGCGAAGTGTTGCGTAGACTTACATAACAGTAGCGAAGTGTTGCGTAGACTTACATAACAGTAGCGAAGTGTTGCGTAGACTTACATAACAGTAGCGGAGTGTTGCGTAGACTTACATAACAGTAGCGAAGTGTTGCGTAGACTTACATAACAGTAGCGGAGTGTTGCGTAGACTTACATAACAGTAGCGGAGTGTTGCATAGACTTACATAACAGTAGCGAAGTGTTGTGTAGACTTACATACAGTAGCAAAGTGCTGCGTAGATTTGCATACAGTAGCGAAGTGTTGTGTAGACTTACATAACAGTAGCGAAGTGTTGCGTAGACTTACATAACAGTAGCGGAGTGTTGCGTAGACTTACATAACAGTAGCGAAGTGTTGCGTAGACTTACATAACAGTAGCGAAGTGTTGCGTAGACTTACATAACAGTAGCGGAGTGTTGCGTAGACTTACATAACAGTAGCGAAGTGTTGCGTAGACTTACATAACAGTAGCGGAGTGTTGTGTAGACTTACATAACAGTAGCGGAGTGTTGCATAGACTTACATAACAGTAGCGAAGTGTTGTGTAGACTTACATACAGTAGCAAAGTGTTGTGTAGATTTGCATACAGTAGCGAAGTGTTGCGTAGACTTACATAACAGTAGCGAAGTGTTGCGTAGACTTACATAACAGTAGCGAAGTGTTGCGTAGACTTACATAACAGTAGCGGAGTGTTGCGTAGACTTACATAACAGTAGCGAAGTGTTGCGTAGACTTACATAACAGTAGCGGAGTGTTGCGTAGACTTACATAACAGTAGCGGAGTGTTGCATAGACTTACATAACAGTAGCGAAGTGTTGTGTAGACTTACATACAGTAGCAAAGTGTTGTGTAGATTTGCATACAGTAGCGAAGTGTTGTGTAGACTTACATAACAGTAGCGAAGTGTTGCGTAGACTTACATAACAGTAGCGAAGTGTTGCGTAGACTTGTGTAGAGCACTGTGTCCAGTGCTCTACACCGTAAGTCCGCGAAGTCCATTTTGCAGACTCCTTTGCATCCCTCAGTGTATTACCACGTAGGGCTGCATAAGCTTGGCGTAGTCGGTACGCCTCATTACGCAACTCTACGTTGGCCCGGTGTGAAATGGGTTTAAGAGCTATCTACCTGCTGGTGCCAGGTGATATGTGGCCGAGTCCTTGGCCTTCTCGAACAATTGGGGTGCTCAACACTGAGCAACCTTGATGGATCATGCCCAGAGAAACAAGCCACATGGTGACACTGTCATAGCTCAGATTCTTTTACACTGCAAATGTTACTTCTCATCTTAGCATCCGTTCATTTGACAGAAAGTCATTCCAGCTACACCCTAGATTCCTATTAAGAAAAGAAGATATCTCGTCATCAGGTAAGGTGACTGGTTAGTGTCCAAGTCTCACAAACACACAATAAGAGAGGAAGCACCAGTGCACTAGGACGTTCATTCTCCTGAAAGGATATCAGCTTCGCCAAACGTCTGTATCCAGCAACCTCATGACTCCATAAACTTATAGCATAAGTTTACTCAATGCCTGAAGACATAAATGTCACTGCTGAAATCAGTGAATGTCTCTCAGCACGTTCACCACATACAGATACATCTCTGATGGTTGAGTCCAGGAAGGCACTGAAAGGTGGGATCTTAGTCTTGATCCAGGACAACTGCAAACCTAGAGACTGACAATCAGGGTATCCATTGCTTTCTCAATGATCAGAGCATCATCCATGAAAACAAGGTCAGTAAGCCTTTGTGTTTCAACAAAGGCACCAAACACACTTGCCTACAACCCCAGCCAACACCTAGCCCATGTAAGCACTGAACAGTGCAGGAGCCAGAACACATCCCCTGTTCAACACCGATTTTCATGGAGAAAAACTCATGCTACATTTGATATCATTATAAATCCAATAAATCCAACAACATTTCCCTCATATTAAATGCTTTTCTCTTCTTCCTCCTGGGTGAGGTGTCTTTGCTCTCTCGAAACACACAACACCATGTTAAGTGACATGATGGTTGTGTGAATTTTAAATGTCTCACGACAGGAGATTTGTCCTCAGAACGATGGATGGAACATTAACAAATCCTGGCTTTTAATTCTTGTTTGCTTTTGCCTACACACAATAAGGGGACATTTAAGTGGCGTTGCCTGCAATCCAACCTTTAACACGAAAACCTTTTCCCTTTTCGTCATTAATTTCTGTAATTAAGTAATAATGTTGGGTAGAACTGAGGAAAAATAAATTACCACTTGGTCTATTCAATAGTGCACTTTTGTTTCTGTGAATCAGATTTTCCAAGCATGTGTTGTAGGTGAAGTCCTGCATAAAATTGTCACAAAGGAATTTTGCCTGAGTATCTGCGAAATACGAAATACATCTGGATCACATTTCTATCCCAAATAACTCACTCAAGGAAAACATTTTAAAGGAGACCAATGGTATGATAGTAGTTGTACAGCCGATGCAGACCGTGAGGCCCATCGGGCCTAAGCTTGTCCACAGGCACAGTGACACAGATGAGAGTCTTTAACACCCCCTAGACAGGACGTCAATCCACAATGCTTCCCAAGCTGAGGCCCATACCCATTTACAGCTGGGTGGACTGGGACATTGGGAAGTGTGTTGGCCAAGGACACAGACAGGTAGCTTCTACAGGAATTGAACACTGGCCTTTTGGGTGTCAGCCCAATTTTTTTACCACTGAACTTCTTGGTCTGCTACATGCTAATGACAGCAACGCACAAAAATGGTTTTTATCAGGATCTGTTTTGTGAGCTTGAGTTTAGTTTAGGTCAGACACTAAAGGTGCCTTGACACTTGCATGGATTTGATCCCCACACTGGCACGTAATTTAGCGTACCAATGGACAAACTTGTTGTAAACTGTTGTAAACTGTTCGTGAACTGTGCGCGGATGTGTGCCAGTGCACAAAGATTTTGAAATGTTTAAAATTTCTGACACACATAAATGTCGTGCCACTTGTGTAAATTAGTCGTGAACACTGCGCAACCTAATGCAAACACTGCATGTCACTGTGTGTCAATGTCTGTCATTGCATGCACAGTTTACGATGAGTTTACTCATTGCCACGCAGATTCGATGCCAGTGCGGGGCTCAAATTCATGCAACTGTCAAGGTGCATGCCATCTAATGACACACATTGGCACGATGAATTTTGCGGCAGTGCGGAGCCAAAATTCATGCAAGTAGCAAGGTGCCTTAATGCTCACAGAGTGGAAATATTGGTCATGGCAATCATAGGAAGACAGACAGGAATATCGTTCCCATCTCATTTTCAGACCCATCAGAGAAGCTTTAGTTGGAGCCTTAGAGAAGAAGTGTGTGATCAAATGTGCTCTGTTGTTAACACCAGGCTTACTGTACATACAGATGAACACCAGACATGATGAAAGCGAAAGCCAGTAAAACCTTGGAGAATACACCCCTATTCCTCCCCCCAAAAAACTAGGTTTATTTCTAGCACTGAAAAAATTCAAACCCAAACAACAGGCATTGCCTCTCTACTGGTTGCTATGAAATCATCACATTTTACATGAGAACATGGAAAAAGCATAAAAATGGGTGGCAGGTAGTTATGAAGGCACATACGTTGAAACACAATGATATGGGGGCATTTTAGAGAAACCTGTAGGCAGTAGAATACGTTTAACTTAGAGATGCTTCATATGTTAGTCGGCAATGTGACAATTTGAGTCAAATTATGGTATTATTATTATTATTATTATTATTATTGCAATGGAATTTCTGATACCTGATTTTGTTAAAACCTTGAATTTTGACTTCAACCTGAATTCCATGTCAGTAAGTTACAAAAAAAAATAAAGGTTTTCATTTTTTTCAGGCTTGTTGGTTGAAACAGCAAATTTATTTGATTTTAATTATTAGTGTTTCAAACAGGAGTGACATTTTTTGGGGTAGATTAGAAATTCTTTTGTCATTACTATACCAATAATCTACCTGTAATAACTCTCTAACATGGTGTAAGAGTTTTGTGGTGTTTTGTTCCTCAATGTGTTTCGGATCCATGTCATACCTGGAGTCTGGAAGTTGATGCGCCTCATCTCCACGGGGTCTGTCGGGTGGTGTGGTGTTATGTCTGCATTGTTGAGCAGGCATTTTGTGCGTGGCTCAGACTCTTTTCTTTTGCGGCTTGAGAGTCAGATGAGGATAAAATGGGGGAAGGAAAAAACAACATAAACAGGAGAGTAACTTTCACTGAGCACCTTAATGAGGAAAACAGAGAATAATGCTCATTAATAATGGTTTCAGAACAACTCAACAATTCCAAGTAAGTGCAAACTCAGTTTCAAGAACACTTGGGTAAAAACAACTCAAAAAAAGTCAAAGATCAGGTTGCTGGAAAATATCAAGCACAACAAAATCTCTTTCACCCTGATTAATTAAAGACAGTGTTTATGCTGGGGCAGGCTGTTCAGGTTTCCCTTGAAAAATACAATAAAGTACATCTAAGCCTTACCTGTCAGGTTTGCTGTTTCCAAAGCAAGCAATAGGAGTCAAATGAATATATAAAGATGGTGAAAACACAACACACAAGGAGAAAAGGAGAGGGAGAGGCAAGAAGAGAGATAAATCAATAGAGAGCAGTTTAAAATTAACAGGGGTCGCTGCCAGGTTCGCAAACGTGAGAAAAAGCTTATCAGCATTTGAAGGAGAAGTATGCATGCCAGTGCACGAGTGCACATGTAATAGCGTGTGCAGATGAGTGAGTATTCAATGAAATGTGCCAGTGATCACACTGGCAACTGGTAGCTGTGTGTCTATGGATGCAGTTGTGTTTATGTGTGTGCATGAGGGTGTCGTTAGAGATGGCAAAGGAGAATGTCAGGGCTAAGGGCAGCCCCAGGAAACACTGTTTACCAGGGAAAGATGGGCGGAAGAATGGGAGCATGAGGGAGAGAAAGAGTGGAGAGAAAAAGAGAGAGATCCAAGGAGAGAGGTTACTCCCCTTACCAACCAAGGCAGAGGTAAGGCAAGGTCAGACAGTCAGGGATTATCTGACAGTAGCAAGCTGTACTTGTGTTGCTCACACCAGCTCTGGTATTCGTAAAACCATAGGGCTCTGCCTGGGAATGCATGTAGAGCCACCGCTTACCTCTTGGTTCTGTTGGGACTTACAGCCTGAGATTCTGTCTGAAGCTATGACTAAGTATAGAAGAATAAAGAAGTAAGTCCAATCGATAAGTCTATCCCCAGATTCCATAGCATGAATTGAATAAAGATCTGTGACGATGATGGGATGCCAGTCCATCACAGGATTATGTCTCCAGCCAAGGTGGTACCCATTTACAGTTGGGTGGACTGAGACAAGTATTGTACTACGACACAGACAGCTACCATGAACAAGAATTGAACCCAGGTCTACTGCCATGTTCCAGGTACCTTGGAAGTCATAATAAGTAAAGCCCCTGTCACAGTGGCGTATTCGTAGAGCTGCTCATTGCAGCGTTGTGTTTCATTTAAATACGCCCGAAATACGAGCGTACTCAGCCTTTAACAGTGTTCATACTTGCAGCTGCGTGTGTTCATGTTTCAATGTGCACACAGTCACGTGTGCCATGCTGCACCAGTTCAGTGCTATTTTCTGCCTCTGTGGAAGTGCGCTCTGTTCTCTACTGCATGGTGTAGTGCGACTCAAAAACAGAGTCATTTAACATTATTATTATTATTATTTTTTTTTAATGTAGCGAATGCACATTTATTTTAGAGTCACAGCTCTTTTCAGCTTTGATCAGACTGATCGATCAGGACATTTGATGAGCGCACCGACATGCAGCGAGTGCGCATTTATTTTAAAGAGTCACAGCTCTGATTAGGCACACACACACACACACACACACACACAGAGAGAGAGAGAGAGAGAGAGAGAGAGAGAGAGAGAGAGAGAGAGAGACAGCTTTTATGAAACGATGCGACACAGTGAAACAGTCCTCATATAATTAGTCCAGTATGATAAAGTGAAGCAACGATCTTGCAGTATTTATAGCTCCAGAAGAACAACAGGGAGATGTGAAGTGGCGTACAGTACCGTGTTGAAGCGTGGCAAGCTCACAATAGCGGACAGTAGCACGGTGCTGCGGGTACTTGCGTGAAGGCTCCATGCTGTGCTGTACGCCGAAGAAAATTAAACATGTTTAATTTCTTCCATCCTATGCGCGTAGCCCTCAACATACTGCTACATAGAGAAAAACTCCACGTGAAGTCGGCGGAGAGCTGCTCACTGCAGCGTAGACGATATGCTGTAATGAGCAGCTCTACGAATACGCCACTGTGACAGGCCCTTAAGGAAGTAAAGTTTATTTGTATAGTGCCTTTCAAGATAAAATCACAAAGTGCTTTCCAGTGAAAAAATAAAATAGAAACAGAAATTAAAACAGCAGTAACAAAAAAACAAAAAAAAAAAACTAGTTAAAAGCAAGTCTGTACAATTCTGTCGAAGTCGGGTCTGGGAATGACAACATCACACCCCATTTTAATGTGTTCCAGTTTCCACCCAACACACTAAGTCAGAAAACAAGCAGGGTGCCTCTGAGATTTTAAAGCACAGAGAGCTACAAAAATATGCGGGCCACCAAAGAAACCTCAAAGAAGAGGACCAATGGTGCAAACGGTAGACTACTGCTTCAGTTTAGTGCTTGGTTTGTAGCACAGTGTAGCCAGTCATTCCTGTTAGCGACATCTATGAAAACAAGTAAGTCCTTTAAGGGCAATGAGGCCCATTGTACCGGTGGTCATCTCTGGTTTGCGTGGTGTGAAGCAGACAAGAGTCCACAACTCCGCTTGGATGGGACACCTGTCAGTTGCAGGTTACTTCCCAGCCATTAGCGGCACCAGTTGACAGACAATACACAATGTGTTATGTCGCGCATAAAAACACCATAACATGTCCACAGACAGCAGTAGGACAGTACTGTGTATACGACTTATTAAAGTGGACACACGCACACACATTAAAAAAGACAGAAGTCGGAAAACAGTAAAAACTACAGCTTTCACTACAGTTGATGCTAAAAACATTCTTCTTGGATTGTAAACTTGGGGTATGTGTTGTCCGAACGAGTTGAAGAGTTGGAATTATGACTTCAGATGGCATCCGGTTGAAACTTCATACTCGTAAGGGGGGAATTACAACCGCCCGAGTAGAAGTGGAAGGCATCATACATAGTAGGTAGCCAGACCATTTATGGCACTGAGCTGCCTGCTCTACATCTACAAAAAACAAGGAGATATAATGATCATCGGCCTGTGTTCTAAACCCCAGCACAGTAAGGAATATCAAAGCCATGTAATCAGACAAAAAGAGTGGTGCGTCCTTTAAGATTCAGATATCAGTCAAAGCATAAAAAGCACAAGCCATAGCACAATTCTACAAAGTGACAATAGTTCTTTTAAAACTATAGTAAGTATTTTTTAGGTGTAGCTTCTGTAACCTCTGAATGCTTTTTCTGGAGTCACTGGATATCAAATTTAAAATAACTTGTCAAGCACACATCAGTATCAGCTTTTTGACTGGCAGACTGTATCCTTCTAGGTTCAATTGTTGAGCACCATCAAGAAGAATCTCTTCCTTTGTCATTTCTCACCACCCCCTCAGTTCTCACAGCCATCTTTTAACAAGAATAGTTCTTTCGTATTTGCATGCAACAAAGTTGTTCGGTCTCTGAATATCATGCTGCTATGAATACAAAATGAGGCCTTCTTTCAACATGCTCAATAACATGCAATATTTTCCCAATAGCTCAATTCCAAAGTCACAGTGCTAATAACTGGTTCAACTTCAAATGACAAGCAGATCTTCAATGCATGTTGCTGCTGTAGCTACACGGTGTATATCAGCAACTGGAGAAAGGCAGATAAATGGTTTAAGTGTCTGTACTTCTTCAAGAATGAGATCTTAATAACTGTGGTACTCTGGATTGTAGGTGAAGTGGAAGAGCAAGACTACAAGTATATGTCCAAAACACTAATATCATACAATCTTTTGCATTTCTGTTATTTTTTTAGTCATTTCAAGTTGAAAATATTACGTTTTTTAACAATGCAAGCCATAAATTCTCAACTCACTCCAAACCCAACTCACTTCTTGTACAGGAGGATTGCAATGACATGCAGATGATTGAAGACCACGGCCAGGACTGGGCCCACGACCCATATGAGCCATCGCCACTGTCCACCGGCAATGGTTCCACTACCAGCTCTGGAGTCATCACGGGATCTGTGTAGGGGCTCGTCTGCGAACATTTTCTGAACAGAAAATCAAGCAGGTCCATGAAATGTAACGGAATTATGATCATTATTTTCAACTATATACGCTTTTATGAACTCATGATTAAATGAACCGATCTGGATGAAAAATCACCCCACTGGTGGCATTGAGTTCAGCCAGCAGGAAGAAGACGTACTCGTGGCCAGACTCAAGAGGCTTGTTCTCACAGCTGCTGTAGCGGGTGGTCAGATCCCACTGTTGAAGCTGGATGGCAGCTGCTTGAAGCAGGCTGTGATATACGGCTACCCTGGCCTAGTTGAGCCAGCTGACGCCGAGAACGACGCCTCGGAGTCACCTCCCGCAACCAGCTGATGGACATCAAAGGGTGTGAAGCCATTTGCTTTTGAAAAACAATTAACTGTTTTTTATAAACATTTTTACGTCCATTAATGTGGTCACAGGCACAGGGTATACCCCAGTCTGGCCACTAGCTATGGTGAATTTAGAATCATGCATGTCATTAGAAGTGGGAGGAACCCAGAGCACCAGAAGGAACCCCATGCAAACCCGGTGAGGAAACATTGCAAACTACACACAGAAAGAACCAGATGGGAACCTCACCGTGCTACCATTAATAGGGTTAGCGCAGCCTCATTTGAACCCCTGCATGATATCGCAGGATTTGACCCCATCAGGGGTCAGCTGGCACGAACACAGCAGAGGAGTTTTCAACACAAACATTCAGCTCGGCTCGGTAAACGGTAAAAGCATACTCGCCTTCACCTAGTGGACCTGCCGGTTTAAGAGGCACCGGACGCAATGGTTTCCACTGAAACCTGCATCCTCCAATTGGTTTGTATCAACACTCCCACACTCCACTCGGGGTGTGGTTCTGTGCCCACAAACAGCATCCTTCTTACGGAAAAATGGTGTACTGTTTGTTTTCAGCTGCAATCACCGAAGCAGTTGCGAAAACTGCTTTTATTTTCAATTCCCAGTGGAGAAAGGAAGATGAGGCAAATGGGAGAGGTCGTGTTGGTAAGTGTTAAACCTACACAGCTAACCAGAGTAGCTGCATTCTTTTTGCCTGCACAACTGCCTCGACATGTTTGAGCTCTGGGTCATAATCAAACCGCAACACATGTCTTTCCACCGCATCGTCACTTTTTCTTTGCATTTTCACTTTGCGCATAATTTGCCCAAAAATACAAAGAAAGTGCCATGTTTCTGCTGGGGACAGATGAGGACTGTCCCCCGGATGTAGAAAAATTGTGTATCTGCGTCATATTTTACCCCTTTTAGCGCCCCCCCTCAAACGAGATGATGCCCAATTAACACGAGTAGTGATTCAAGATTACTGACAGACCATCTGTTAAACAATGAATCTGAAAGGGAAAACGAATAAATTCACAAAGCAAGTAGGAATAAACTATGAGCATGGCAAAATCCACATAGACAAAGTTGATTTTTGTTGTTATTTGAAATGGATAAAATTAGCAAAACAGGAAATAATTGTGAGCTCTTTGTGACAATTTATCTTAGCTTCTCCTTTTTATTTTATTATTTGACCAGGTAGAAATCAATTGAGAACCAGTACTTGCTTTCAACGCTGACCTGGCCAGAGACGTTTTATGCTCAGAACGACTGTAGGTGAAAACCTCCCCAATAAAAACAAAAGAGGGAACGTATGTAATCCCCAATCCAATAGGGATGATGACTCTGTTGATCTGGTACTCAAGGTGACCTTGAGCTATGGGAGAAGTGGAACAGACTGTGTAATTCTCTGTGCTGCATGCTCATGGGGATAAATTAGCATAGTTGAGATGTTGGTTCTTTGTTTGAGATGTTATGTCTGTGCTGTCGTGTGCCCGTGCCTGGCACATGGTGAGTGCAATCGACTACTTATCACATGCAAATGTCGGCTCCGGAGTTTGCACAACAATGAAAGAAAAAATCTGCCTGGATATTCATCCACACAGTAGCGAGAATAACCTCACCGGATTCTTTTTCTGTGACCTCACAGACAAAATTGGAATGTTTATCACCTAACTCCTTACATTTAAAGAACAATCTGTCACTAAGGGCCTTGTCCCATGGCGTTAGGAGGATTTGCGTATGGATTGCGCACAAAATTGGCTCATATTCGCTTAACATCCGCAATATGCATGAAACATGCTTGTATGAGTCGGCCAACACCCGCACACGGCCGCAATTATCCGCAGAGGCACGTTTTTCCATTACCAG
The DNA here is from genome assembly GCF_902500255.1 of Thalassophryne amazonica. Classification (NCBI taxonomy): domain Eukaryota; kingdom Metazoa; phylum Chordata; class Actinopteri; order Batrachoidiformes; family Batrachoididae; genus Thalassophryne; species Thalassophryne amazonica. The sequence goes on from NC_047112.1 coordinate 54,711,068, forward strand.
GATTTTTGAGCTGCACAAAATTTTAGCTGCGGATGACATCCGCCTTACATACTCCATACATACTCAATACATACACAAACATACTCAATCTATGTGCTGTATATTCGCCGTCATCTGCTGATATCCGCAACTGATGGGGAATGGTGGCCTTGGCAGCGGACTGGGACCAGTGTGCTCATCATGTCCACATCACGAACTAAATAAGTTATAGCAACTGCATACAGACTGGCCATGAATAAAGCGTTTTATTACGTCTGCTTTGCATCTGATTGCGGCGGATGCAAATCAGATGCGCCGTGTTCACAGTTGGATGCCGTTCTTTGTTCTACCGGCTGCTACGCGCTCTGCGCTGGATGCGGCCTATATAAAATAATTATTTCGTGGTGGATTAATCATTTTATTCTGCAAATTGCCTGTTGAAAAGGCTCTAATCACCTCCAGAATCAAAGCTGTAGCTGGAGCCCTTCACGCGCGTGCACGTGCGCGAAGGGCTCCAGCTGCAGAAAGCATTTTGAGCCATCTAAAAGGTAATTATTTGACTTCTTTACATTGTCAAGGCTTGATAAACAGTTGCATTTTTTCCTTCTTGTCTGCAGCTGTTACAGTATTTATTCCTCTGTTTATAACAGATTTAACTTCTTCATATAATCATTCAGACGAGCTGCGCTCTGATGCGATCCACTGACGTCACCACTCGCCCTGTTCACTGCTTCTTTACTCCAATCAACTGTCCAAGTCCGCAATTGCTCCAGAGGCTGTATTGTTGGTGTGGTAGTGATGCTGAAAGGAGCGAAGTGCGCTTCTTTTATGACCACAATGCAGATGCAGTGCACGCGCAAACACGTGCGCGATGGATTCATAATACACCCGTAATACCTCAGTGATAATCGCAATGCGTCGGATCCGTTTCCTCACTACATGCCTTATACAACCGTGACTGTTCATCATATATTCACTATACATTATTAATATATCCATAATTCATACTGGACATTTGTCATTTTTAGCATTTGTGTTGCGGACGACAACGAATGCACGTAATTTGTGTACTCAATTCATGCACAATTAATCCTCTCCCCAGTGGGACAGGGCCCTAACCTTGCACAACAATGTTCAAATATAAAATGTAACTCATAAAGATATCAAAAATATTTGAACAACTTCTACCTGTAATCAAATGCTAATCGAAGAAAATCCCAATTCTTTCTTTCCTTGTAGATATTCCATTCATTTTCAAATTATTAAAGTATAAAAGACATTACCTCCTCGATGTCCATTTCATCAGGATTCTTCAGGTTCTGACAGTTCCGGTGGTTCTCTTGACTGGCACCACAACCACATAGAAATTCCTACATTACACAACAGCAGCATTCATTTGAAAAACATCACATAGATACTGTATGTGTAAATCAAACACATAAAACATCTGCTTGTGCCAATATGGCCTGAGCTCAACATGATAAAAAATGGATTTTTAAAAATTACCTTTTTATCTCCTACCATCCATAAGGCCTGAAGGGGGTTTACTGAATTATTCTCCATCCACGTTTTTATGCCTGTCAGTCTAAGTTTGTTGCGACATAACGAACAAAATTCTTTCTAATTTTCACTCCATTTAAACTGGACATCTTAAATGAGTGCATTGCAGGCTAATTTCATTCAGGTACTACAATGTAACTCTACTTGTTGGAAATATTTTTACTAAATTGTGATTTTTCCTGCAGCATGTACTGTACATTACACCAGTAAATTGATATAAACTGTAAAAAATGAATGACAGCACTTATTGCTAATATAAGACAACATGCACCATAGGTACACAATGTGTTTATTAACCCCCTGGGGTACAGGGTATATTTGGCTGTTTTTGACTAATTTTGGTTTTACCTTCATAATTTACTTTAACTGTTTACTTTGCATGTTGGGTTGTAATTTGTTTCAGCACAACCTCACCTGTGTGGTTTACAGTTTTTCTTTCATTGTGACATACTGTAAACACAATGAACCTAAATTCACATAAAAACATAAAATCAGAATAGAAACTTTTTTGTTTTACTGTGAAAACCAAAAACATGTTTAACCTGTTCTAAGCCTGTATATCCCACTGATGGGAAATTTCCACTTTTTATTTGTGAGATACTGACAAGCCAAAATGAGGTGGGTGGTAGGGGGTTAACAAACCATTTTTATAATTTAGAATGCAAATATAAATTGTAAATTTCAAAAACATATGTACAAATATAGCAAACGACAAGTTATATACAACTGTTTACATTAAAAGTGCTGCCACACAAATTACCATAATATTTAGGAAAAAGCCTGCTGAAAATGGTTATTCATTATTCAAATTTTACTGGGCCTATCAACAAAATTTAAAAACTGGTATTCAGTTTGAAGTACGCACTTTTAACAGACATTCAAACAGAAACTCAGAGTGTGGGGGATTTGATGGTTGACCGCTTAATTTGGTCATATGACTTTGATGCTTCTCCGTGTGAAATGACTCCAGAGGGTTATATCAAGGTAGCCCAAAAAAATGTCAGGTGGAGATTGGGAGCATGCCGCTCATTTCAGCCAAGTCTCATCATATACCACAACATTTAAACCTAATTCACACTGGATCTTCAGCATCCCAAGATTCAATGCTGATATCACACCGACAAATATGCTTCCAGATCTATTTCTTCAGTAAATATTTTGGCATGTTCTACTCACCTGATGTCTTTGCTGTCTACTGGTGGAAAGGACATGGTGAGTGTGTTGTCTGGCTCAGCATAGATATCCAGCTTTGGTTTTTTTGACCTAGGATGAGTGGTGCGGTCCTGGCCACCACACGATGCTTTGGCCCACCGTTTATGCTTTCCTGGCAGGTCACCTTAACTCATAGGTGGTGTTGTGTCTGAGGCAGTGACAAGCACCCTCATCTGCCTGGCATCTACATCCATCTTCTGACGATTGTACTCAATCTGTGGGGGAATGGACGATTTTAAATTTTAAACAAGTGATGAACTGTAACTCAGGGACATTGTAAATGTCCCACAGTAACTCACCGTGCATTTGTATGGAGACTTGCTTTCATAAAACTTCCACGCAAGGACCACTGTGGTCTTGGTGGCCCACTTGACAGTGAAATTCTTTGGCACATCTGTTGAGCAGACAAATATGAGAAGAAAGGAAAGAGAGTGGCTCTTTAATGAAAAAAAGGAAACAAAGAAAAAAAAAGGCAGAACAAGAACAACTGGTTAAAACTATTGCCAACAGTTGTTCCCCTGCAATGTTCTTCTGTGTTGGAGCGTGAGTGCAAAGGTGGACCATGATTGTCTGAGAGAAGGGTAACCACCATTGTTAAGACACCAGCACATAAGACTCATGAACAACAAATCCATGGAACACAAGGAAATACCGACTGGTTAGCCATCATGGGTAGTGCCAACCCATCTCACCACTATCTTTGAAACCTGACCACCTGGGGATTGATGGTAGACCTGTGTGGTCTTGAGTGATCTACAGAGTCTGGGTGGCACTGCCACGGCTACCTGAAGCACATAGAGACAGATCCAAAACACAGCATGCCAACAGTCTTTAGAAGTGCTCTAGGGTTCGCCATGCCACCAAGCCATCCCATTAAGGATAGGGGGGATTGGGAATTAGGATAGGAAAGGACAGTTAGGAAGAGATAATTATGTTTTTAAAAACCCATAATCAAAAGACAATCTTCTGATATCCTAGAATCAGCATAGTGTTGAGGTGACTGGGCTAGAAGTAGGTCCTACCTTCTTTGGAAAACTGGGGCTGTGAGATGGCATTAGCTGCGTGAGGGTGCTTGCCAAACGATTGAAAGGATGACTGACAAGTGTCTGACCAAGCAGCACTTACCTTGAAACTTAAGGCTCATCCCCACACAATGACTGACTATAGCTTACTGACTTGGCTTTTACCTGGTTTGGGTTAGTGCAGTGAGTAGTCCACAACAAAAGGTTTTAGTATCAAAACTTTCTGCTTCTTGTGAAGTGAAAGTTGTTGAAGAAGAGGAAGGGGAGTTTCCCATTTTTGTTTTATTGCAGATTCTTTCTATGGCCGATTTTCATTCCCTTGCCATCTGGTTTGGGAGAGAAATAGGCAACCCCTACCTGTTACCGTTGGATCAATGGCCATCGTCCGATACTGGATTGGTGGGCTGTAGGGCCCTGGACCTTTACTGGTGTGTGCACGTATTTTCACATCGTATGCAGAGTTGGGTTTGAGGCTGTTGAGCACATAACTAGACAGGCCAGGGTGCAAGCGACGTTCCAGTGTTGCTCCCCCGGTACCAGCTTCTTTGTATGCCAGTGTGTACTCCGTGATTACCCCATTCCTCTCCGCTAGCACTGGTGGAGACCATGACAGCTGCACTGAGCAACAGGTCACATTGGAGTCCTCACTGATTTGGGGGTATCCCCCAGGCGTATTCTCGGGCACTTTTAGTTCTGCCACACCCTCTTCCCCAAAGCCCCCCCTGCTTTTGGCAGACACTTTAAAGATGTAGGTGGCCCCACGGTGTATGTTGCCAACAGAGTATTGTCGCTCTTGGGGGGCAAATTCCAGTGTAGCCAAAGGTGAGACATCTTTCCGGCCAAACTGGAGCCGGTAACCAAGCAGGTCCATACCACTTGTCAGATCTGGAGGATCCCAATGAACCACAGCAGATGTCTCTGAGTCCTGAGCCACTGAGATATATGGAAAGCCATGGCACTGTACAAATAAAGATTTGCAAAACACAATTATTATGATTCTACCAAGTCACATGAAAATGTAAACAAACATAGTTCAAGATAAAAGGCTTTTTCACTGTACATCCAGATGCCAATCAAAATCGGGACAAAGCCATGTATTCCTTGCAGAACTGCAAATAACAGTAACATTACTGTCATTTACAATCCATTTTAACAGCTATGAAAAAATAATGTACCACTATACACTTTTCATTTCACAATCAGTTGAAAAGCTGGACACATTGTGTTGCGGGTAGACGTAAAGTTGCTCCGAGCCTCTAATCCTTGAGTGAAAATGGAACCTATTACCCTTCATGTACATGTTGGCTCCAGCCAAAATCCTTTCTCTACTGCCAAACACCGCTGAAACTTTTAGCAGAGAACACTGCCTCTTTTGTCTGTAAGAGTCCTTGTCTTCTTGTAAATAAATGATCTACGCTGGGGTCTAGACACATTGTTCAGAGTGGCCCAGTTTTGCTACATTTATGGTGACACATGTCTTGTGTAACTGTCCTTTTGAAGGCCCCATCAAGTGTGTAGAGAAGCAACAACAGTTATGGGGAGCCTTCACTTGTCAAGCTGATGTGGAAGCTTTGTGAGAGATGACTCTGTCGATTATGACTTGAGACATGTCCCTCCGTAACTACATAGATCTATCTTGAGTTGCTCCTCCATGTCCTCTTCTCAGAACCAAATGGCCATGGCAGGACAGACAGTTGACAAATACAACACAATCTGTATTTAATCTTGTACACACACTCACACAATCTAGCTAACATGTACCGTAATTTCCGAACTACGTATAGAGCACACCTGAATATTAGCAGCTACCAATCTTAAAAAGAAAGAAAAAATGTACATAAATAGGCCGCACTTGTATATAAGCCACAGGTCTCCACCGTTGTAACATGAGAGATTTACACAGAAAGATGTTAGAACGACTTTTTAACTTTTAATTAAATATGAACCGTAATTGCTTTTTTCCCCCATAGGCGTTACCCGTAAATATGACGGCACGGGGTCTCTGAGTAATTTTAACTTTTTCTTGAGATTCATCGCGGCAGGCAAGATCGCCTGGTGTCTGCGGTAAATGAGACGTTAAGGAGGCGTTGTGACTTTTTAACTTGTTGCGCAAAGACGAGACCCGTGGGGAAAGATCTGCTGACTGATCTGACGGTGCAACTTCGGTGGAAAGTGTGGGAGAGGGACTTTTCTTCAGCCACTAAAATGAACAGGTAAGACCTTATATTTACTCTGTGTGTGTGCAAGAGGACTTCACCTTTCCGGAAATCAATTGACAGCATTAATTGACGTTATAATCGACTTATGAGAAAGCCTGTAAAATCCATAAATTAGCAGCATCATTGTTTAAACCGCAGTGTCAAACAGTCTGAAAAAGTAGCGGCTTACAGTTTGGAAATTACTCAAATAATTTTGTTTATTCAGATGCCACAAGACTGACTGAATGAACAATTTATTTATTTTTGATTGAATAACATTTGAACAGTCCTTTAAAAACATACATTCCTGGTTGTGTCAGATGTACGTACAATACTGGACAGTTTGAATTCTTGATTCCCGGTACACTATGTAAAGGCGGGTATCTGAGGGGATATGCATGATCTATGCACAACGTTTAGGAATTTTCAATACCCTTAAGTGATGTCTTCAGTGGCTCTACTTAGACCACAGAAGAAAAATGATTAGCTAATCAATATAAGCCTTAGCTCACCACTTTTACCCCGCTGGTTAATGAGATATAAGATTGACAATAGTCTGTATATCTTTTTACTCTATCGCTTGTGGAGGTGTCTTGGAAAAGTTGTTTTCAGAATATATTTTTATTTTAGTGACCTAGAGGTTTGACTGATCTGCTGCAAAAGTTAACATCTGGAAACAATACAGCCATAGAAATAATCCTTCCCAGGTTTTCTGAAAATCTGACCAACTTTTTCTTAGTTATTTTGGACAGAACATGCACACTTAATAACGTATGCTGTCAGTGCACGCAGGAAAACAAACAAACAGTCAGATTGCCACAGAAAGAGAAACACATGAACAGGCAAGGAACAGCCAAAGATAGAACTTTTAGCAAAATAGAAAAAGGAACAACGATCACAACACAAAAGACAACTAAAATTGGGGACTGATTTCCAGAGCATACTGGGGTGGTCAAGTGGTTAATGCGCTTGTTTCAGTGTGGAAGGTTCCCAATTGACACCCACCCCTGAGACATTACTCATGTAATGTAGAGTTGCGCCAGGAAGGGCCAATTCAACATGCAGATCTGCGCGGTGGCGACCCTGAGTGAAAATGAGGGAGCAGCCGAAGGGACTAAGTTTTCTAAGTTGCACCAGAGAAGCACCTGTCAAAAAGAACCTCTTGAACAGGAAAAAAACATGTACAAGCTGGACCAGATTATAAATCACACTTCTTTTTCATCTGTATTATCAGCTATTTAATTTGACATTTTTGTGTATTACTGTATTATACTTTCTATGATTGTTTATTCTATTATTATTGGAGTTCATTTTGTTTAGTGCTTTCATTCCCAAGAAATATATTAATTATTCTAATTCATAATGAATGTGTGATTCTTTAGTATGCAAGTCACGCCAAGTAGAAGTCGTAGGGGCTTCCCGAAACTAAAAAGAAACAATGGATCAAAAAAAAAAAAACATCAAAGTATCAGCTTTATGTCTACTGACATAAATTTCTTCTTCCCAATGCAGTGTGCAGACCTCGATTGGCTATTTATTATATTTATTTTAGTATATTTGTTTATTTAGTATATTAACAGTACTGTGTTCACTGTACTCACTTCGCTGTAAACCAACTCTAAATTTGGGTACAAATAAAGTTACCTGCCTTTGTATTTTGAAAAGCATTCACATCAATATGCTGACGAGCAAAATGGATTCACTGTGCTAATAACAAAGTAGCCTAGAAGCTCAGCCCAAAATACTGTTTAAAATGAACAGAAAAGGAAAGTGTGCTGTTGAACAAATGGTGCTTTAGCAATAATGTGTTGTTATACAGTGTCAAGACTGAGCTCCAGTGTTGCATGAATGTTTCAGAGGAGTGACTGGAGATGCCACATATGTTTACAGTCCAAACACACAACTCTCAAGAAGCAGGAAACAAGAAAAAGTTCTAATATGACAAGCAGGTACTCTGGTGAATAGGATACTTATTTTGTCATGTCAATATACAGAACTGATTTGGTACCATTGAGCACTACAGGGATGGGAATGGTTTTCATTTGGAGTCTTTTTGAATTGGGTACTTCAGTTTAGTCAACAATTATGGGCATGATTTTATAGAAGTGGCTTCTCTCAATTTCGCTATGGCTATTTTTTAATTTTTTTATTGTTCATTAACTAAAAATCTATCTAAAATGTTTTCCCCCTTAAAGGACAACCTTTGCTAAATGATGTACATTTAGTAAAAAATAACTGCGTATGGAAAAAAGTTCAGTAAAAATAACTGTAGCCTTCTTGATGACTAACATTAATGACGTAAACTCAAACTGAAGCAGCGTTTATTTGAAAATACGTATATGTACATGTGAGTGTTCATAGGTCCATATCTGATGCATATCAAAACAAAAAGATCCACACTGCCACAGCACTCCCATGCAAAAGCTTTATTAATGAAAATGTGATGTTTGGGTAAACAGCCCTTGAAGGACCTTGAAGGGCGGTGTGGATCTTTTGTTTTGTATATTCTCTTGATCCAGCACGCCTTTTTATGTGTTTTGGATGTGTGTGTCTTCTCTGCACACTCATATCTTACGCATAGCCAACTTGACCAGCAAATGTGAAGTAAATACTAAGCCCCTTCGGCACTCTCTTGTTTCATGGTTGCCACAGCAGACCGAGGTGGGTCTGCATGTTGATTTGGCATAAGTCTATGCTGTCTTGCTCTTCCCAACACACCTCCACATTACGTGGGAGAACGGGCAAGGATGAGGTTGAACCGGTACCATTCACACAGGGAAACAAGACCACTTAACCACTGGACCACCACCCTTTCGGACCACCAATTGTTTACACGGTGAAATTCAGGCAGGTGTGGAAATGCTAGTTTGAATTCAGACCAGCAGAGGTCAAACAGTCAATCAGGTAACGTAAATGTAACTGTAGAAAACCAATTCATATAAAAATCTGTTTTGCAAGAAGACCATTAAATAATAATAACTAGCATGTTTGCCCGTCGGGATCCACAGGCTCTGGCTGACATTTTTCAAGGGCGGTTAAATAAATTATGCAAAGTTTCTATAATGAGTTGAAATGCCGTGTGAGTCCAGAATGCTTTTAGAATCTTAGACCTCAACAGGTTTTACATAATTTTTTAATGTTAATTTACTCTTAATGGATTCGTAATTTTTTAGGTCTGTTATCATATACAACAGTATTATTATTATTATTATTATCATCATCAGTAGTATTATTATTTTATTTATTATTACTTCTATTTGTTATTTGATTTTGAATGTAGCACAATGGAAGTAAGTGTTTTCACTTGCTTGTGTATTTCAATTATATTATGACTTACATGTAACTTATTAAATAAAATCATGCACACACCCCTTTAATATATGGACAATTTACTACCCCTCGCTGCAATGGCGTGCGAGTCCAGAATGTAATCATCAACATCCATTTCTCAGTGTTGTTGGCTAATATCTACGGAACCCGGGAGAGGTCACTTAAAGTGATATTTTTTTTTCTGACCATGATAATTTGTGCACACGTGTTCCTTTAATTAAGCCCCCAAATTAATAAAATGTGCTCTGAAATTAAGAAAATGTGCGCACGTTTTCTTGGCCGTGATCATTCGTGCGCACTTTTAATGGCCGTGATAATTCGTGCGCACGTTTTCCTTTAATCGAGCCCTCGAATTAATAAAACGTGTGCACGTTTCCTTTCGTTCAAAATTAAATTCATAATATGACCTAAATGGTCATCCTCACGACGGTGGAGATGCTTCGCCCTCAGCATCCTTTGTAATGTGCTTAAACTCCAGAGGATGTCATGCTGGCAGCTGGAGTTCTCTGTGATGTCCCTGTGCGCCCAAACCATGATGATACACTCTGACCAGATCCATTTCTAATGGGGAAATGTATTACACTGTCTGCTGGTTTGTTGGCTAATAGCCAACATTTATGTGGTCACGACAATATTGAATGCACGTTTGTGCACAGCAATGTAATAAAACGAGCACACAATATAACAAAACATGCGCACATTCTCTCCACATGCAAAACATTTTGCAAGTGACACTTCCAGGGCTCCGTAAATGATCTGTAGTTTCTCTAAAAATATTAGTTCTATCAATGTTCCGTTTTGGCAGCATTCATCCCTGACCCAAAATAAACAAGCACATCAAAATGGCAAATGTCCAGCTATGCCCAGTTTGTCTATAATCAAAAGATATATGCACACAGAGCTTTTTGTTTTTTCTGCTTTCTGCCACAAGCAGGTGCTTTATTTTTACACACCCACAAATGTGGAGACGGTGGCAGAAGACATCAAACTGCACTACACTTCGGCACTCATGGTAACAGCAATGCAAGACACATTTTATTAATGGGACTAATGATGAATAATTTTATTAATGATATTAATGATAATAATAATAATAATAATAACAATATAATAATAATAATTATTATTATTATTATTATTGTTGTGTTATTAATACTAAAGCTGATTCAGAGTCATTCTAAATTATTATCATATAATAACATGAATAATTATATGCATACACGTCCGAACTAACCTCACATTAAATGTAAGGCATGACATATGTATGCAGCTGTTTTAGAACGTTTTCTGCCATCTCATAGGGTTGTATCAGTATCCTACACAAATTACATTTTTTTTCAGACTCTTGGCCAAGTAATATGTGAATAGTGACAACTGTTATAAACTCTGAAACAATGATTTTGGGTGATTTCAATACCTATGTTGTAAATAAAAGTTATTTAATGACTCTTTAAGGCAATTCTGTAACTTGGGTTCCATTTGACGCAGCTGATTAAGCAATATCCACAATCCACAGATTCATCTCAATCTGTACTTGACCTGATCTTTGTTCTGATCCTGAGAAGATATCACATCAGGTTTTCATAGAGTTGATTGTAAAGAGATGTAATGTAAATAAGTGTTTTCACTTTCTTGTGCCATCCTGAATTTATTTCATGTAACCCCAGATTATTATTATTATTATTATTGTTTTATAAATGGCACTGTGCACTTGCAGTTTCATCCTTTAAATCGCAAATCAACAGATCAACTGATGAATCAAAGTTAAACAATGTTAAAATATTAGAAAAATGGCAATATTTGAACCAAATTAAAAAAAAAAACTTAAAAAGTTAAAAAACGCAACCAAACCATACACAATCTTACATAATAAAGTCATTGCATACATTAATTATGTAAAGTAGAATACAGGTAAGATTTAAGAACAATTTTAAATGTTTAAACTGAAATGGACACCCAAATAATAGCAGCCGGTCGTTCTTTACATAGGAGCACAATAAGCAATAATCAAGTGCTCTACAGCCTGCTCACCATTTCTTAACCCTCAGAACACAAAGTAACCTGCATCCTCAGATGGCAAAGAGCAGATGGGCTCATATGGCTTGATAAGATGCACAACAATGAAGAATTTTATAGGTCACCATGTATCCTAGGTAAGATGAGCAACAGTGCACACAAACCAAGCCAGCAAATATGATATAAAACAATCAAGAATTAAAAGACAAAAGCAAAGAGGCAATAAAAAAAAAATCCTCCACAATCTGAATGAATCAGTCAAAAATAATCTGGAAGCATCTAACGAAAGCATTCACTCAACTTGCTGGACCAAAATACATAAAATCCTCTGTTCCTGTCTTAGTCAAGGACAAAAAGAAGATCAAGCAGAAAACTGTGTGACGTCAAGTTGTAGTGACCAGTGTAGCTGCTGGAGATACAGTATACACATGAATAATTTGGTTAGCAGCCAGCTCGGGCCCCTATATCACTATTCCAGCTTGCACAAAAGCTATTTGGCTTCTTGCCCGGTATGGACTTAAAACAATTTGGAGAAGCTAACATTAGTCAGAGGCAGCGGAGGAACGCTCATTTTGTGTGTCCAGTGCGTCTTCGTACATGTGCATTGAAAACGTCCTGTTGTCTATCTTCGTGCACTCAATGCAAGTCTTGCGTTCATGTATTGAAAACACACAAAGCACTTCTTCCTCCACATTTCCCTCCTTCACTCATATTATTCATTTCCTTTTGCTAATGGTTTTTTTTTTTCAGAGCCTCCTACTGGAAGAAGAAGGAAGGAGGGTGTGTGGATGGCGACTCATCAGCTGAGCCTTTGCTGGTAATGGAAAGGTGGGGTGCCAGTGTACGGCGAGATGAATGTTCCTAATACAGCTACAACTATAGCTCAGTTTGGTGTCATTTAAAGTCCACGTGTCGCTATCTAGTCATCAAAGAACAGAATCAGAGCTAATGATCATGCCCTGACAGGTGCTATGCGACAGATGAGCACAGCGCTTTCCACTTGTATTTCTATTCCATAAAAAGACATGATAAATGTCACTTTTAAGTTTATTTAGGTAGTGGATGTGTGGTTTTGTTAAAAATAGGCAAGTATAAATTATGTTTAATCATGGAGTTTTCTGTGTTAAAGATTGTTGAATAAAATACAGAAATACACACCCAAACAGCTCAGAAGAAGGACTCTGATCAGCTTTATGTGTGTCTCCACTGATATCACCACAATGGGTAAGGGTACCACCAAATTTCCTACTTGCTAAATTACACACGCGATCTCAAAAACCTCAAATTACTTTAGCCTTTTTAAGTCGTGATACACGAGCAAACCTCGCTTAACACACATAATATTGCACACTACAGGCAGACACACAACAAATTGCATATACATGAAGACGAATATGCTAAATGGACAAAATGTGCTAATGCGTGCATTGAAACCTGTCATAGGCCCAAATCTTCTCTTTTTTTCCCACCACGTACTGACACAGACACTTTTAAATCATGACAAGGGTTTGTGATTGTCAGCATTTAAAGATTTTTATTGGCCTCGCTACTCTTAAATGTTACCCTCTCACACTATATTTTTTTCCTGCTTGAGAGTTGTTTGATGACTCTGCTGCATTTATCATCTTTAACTCATTTTAAGGGTATTTAGCACTACCGATTGTTGTAGAAGCATATGAGTAAAGGTACCTTGACATTTGCATGCACAAAACCTTGTTCAAATCTTGTTGCGCAAACAATTAAAAAACACTGAGTGTCGTGCGAGTCACTGCATCAGCGCTGCGCATCACAGCACGCTCATCTGAATGATTATGACAAGATGTTAAATCTATAATAAACATAATTTTACAGAACTCATACGAAGGAATGAAAATGCAACTGTTTAACCAAGCCGCTACAATATAAATATTACTAATAATTACCTTTGAGATGATTCCAAATGTGTTCTCCACGTCATGAAGTGCACGAGAACAGCTCAGCTGTAGAAAATTCCTCTGTGATTCCGGAGCAATTAGAGATGTTTCATCAGCCAAATTGTGAGAGAAAATTATTAATCCGCTACAAATTAATTATTTTATATAACGCAGTGTCCAGCGGCACTTAAGTGCAGCATCTGGCGGAAAACGGCAAGTTGCTTTGGCACGACAAATTATGCGGCAGTGTGAGCGTGAATATGCGTGCAACTGGTCAAGTGCTGTAATCTAGACAAACCTATTTTTCTGATGATGAGGGGAAAAAAGTCATATATTCATAACAATATGGTAACAATACAACTTTTGCAGGCCTTAAAGCAGTTTGTCATGTGTATGTTTTAAATGGGGGCCTACTTCAGGAGTGTGGCAAACCAACAGGCTGGTGCTGGACGAGGGAAAAACTCAAGATGGTCATGTGTGTGTGTGTGTGTGTGTGCTTGGTGTTAAAGGGTGATGAAACTAAGAATGAGGGCATGCCGGGGGGTGAAAGATGAGGTGAATGAGGAGTGATGAAGGTGACTGGGGGAAAAGTAGCAATCTGCTGCAAAGAGCACCCAACAGGGATATGAGGAGCCAGAAAAGGTCCGTGTGCGTCTGAGTGATTTCTTGGGTCTTGGGCGCCTTGATTATCATTGCCCCGCCCTTTATACTCTTTCTTTTGTCATCGATCATCTCTTTATATTTCTCTTCCTCAATCACGACCCCTCCGTCTCTCTCCCTGTGTCCATTTCGTGGCGGACTCAATCCTTCCTTGTGAGCTTCACAGCACGTTTCCCATCAAACCACAGTATTAACAGCTTGCTGTTGACAGTCAGTCAGTCTGATTGAGGTGATCAGGTTTCTCATTTCCTCCCACTCTGGTGCACACCAAAATACACACACAAACATCGCCTCTGTGCGTGTATAAATGGCATGCAATGTTCATGAACTCTTGGCTTTTATATATATTCTATTTTATATATTCTATTTTATCTCTGACAAATTACAGTATTATTAATTCAGGCTTCTCCACATTAATCTTTTTAATATGATTCCCTTGAAACTAACAGTGAGAAAATAAATCAAGAGACAAAAAAAAAAACTACAACATGATAACTAAATAAAGACACCAAGGCTAATGGAATGCATAGGTATGGACACACTTTGGTATGATACACGTAAACCATGCTCACAATTAGTTTTCTTTAAACTGAATGTTGCCACACCTTTTTCTTACTTCTGAGGCTTACGTGTGATGGCATGTTATTTCATTCATTCATCCATTTTTTTTTTACACGCTCACTCCAATCAAGGGTGAAGGGGGGCTGGAGCGTATCCCAGCAGCCACAGGGGGAGAGTCGGGGCACAACCTGGACAGGATGCCAGTCTATCACAAAGCACCGGCATAGTTGCAAGCTCTTAAAAACACATTTAAAGGAAAAGAAAACCCACTGATAAAATACAGCTAGTGTGCTCTAAACTAATGATTGATGCCTATGAATGAAAATAAGGAGCTCTTACAACTGAAATATCCACCCTGAAAGTCGGCATTTAAGCAGAATTCAACAATTTCAGAAATGCTGCCACTGACACAATTTTAACAAATCAGAAAAAAATTGCTTGTGGCACTGCTGTGACGTAGCGTGAGCACAGAAAGCTACAGGTGGTGAACACGCTCTGATGAAAAGTCCTCTCTGCCTCTCTCTGTCTCTCTCTCTTCCTCGCTTTCTCTCCCTCCCTCTCTCTCTCTCTCCTTCTCTCTCCCTCTCTCTCGCTCTCTGTCTCTCCCTTGCTGGCCATTTACCTGCTGAGCAAATACGAAGCCTTTCAACTGTAAAATAAACAATTTCTAAATGTATCATATCATCAGCACTCACGGGAGTAACTGGATAAACACTGAAGGATTTTGGTGGTTTTCCCGTTCAGCGGAGAGGAAGTGAATCTCTGTTCAGCTGTCCTCTTCAGCTGTGCTCTGAGCTGTGGCTTCACAGCCTCGGGACATCGAAGCAGCCGATTTTCAATAATAATTCAGTTCATTTTTCGGAAAATCTGTGCTGTGCAGCACAGACCATTTAAACGCGAGAGCCGGGCAGAAATTTGCTGTTACTGGTTGATTAAAACTCGTCTCTGGTGCGGTGCACGGAAGAAACGGCTCGCATTCAGCGCACAAACTTCCCACTCCCCCTCCTCTCCTACCATTGAGCAGTAAACAGCAGAGAGCAGGCAGCACGAGAGAGGTTTCACTGAAAGATGAACCGTAGCTCCAGTCTGAGGTCAAGAGCGCTCTGGAGCAGGTTTTCATCCAGGATGTCTCTGGACATTGCTGCATTCATCTTTCCCTCAATCCTGACTAGTATCCCAGTTCCTGCCACTAAAAATCATCCCCACAGCATGATGCTGCCACCACCATGCTTCACTGTAGGGATGGTGCCTGGTTTCCGCCAAACATGACACCTGGCATTCATACCAAAGTGTTCAATCTTTGTCTCATCAGACAAGAAAATTTTGTTTCTCATGGTCTGAGAGTCCTTCAGGTGTGTTTTGGCAAACTCCAGGCGGGCTGCCATGTGCCTTTTACTTAGGAGTGGCTTCGATCTGGCCACTCTACCATACAGGCCTGATTGGTGGTTTGCTGCAGAGATGGTTGTCCTTCTGGAAAGTTCTCTCTCCACAAAGGAATACTGGAGCTGTGACAGAGTGACCATCAGGTTCTTGCTCACCTCTCTGACTAAGGCCCTTCTCTCCTGATTGCTCAGTTTAGATGGGCGGCCAGGAAGAGTCTGGGTGGATCCAACCTTCTTCCATTCATGGATGATGGAGGCCACTGTGCTCATTGGGATCTTCAAAGCAGCAGAAATGTTTCTGTACCCTTCCCCAGATTTGTGCCTCAAGACAATCCTGTCTTGGAGGCCGACAGACAATTCCTTTGACTTCCTGCTTCATTTGTCCTCTGACATCCACTGTCAGCTGTGGGACTTTATATGTAGACAGGTGTGTGCCTTTCCAAATCATGTCCAATCAACTGAATTTACCTCAGGTGGACTCCAATTCAGCTGTTGAAACATCTCAAGGGTGATCAATGGAAACAGGATGCATCTGAGATCAGTTTTGAGCTTCATGACAAAGACTGTGAATACTTATGTACATGTGATTTCTTAGTTTATTTATTTTTAATACATGTTTAAAAATCTAAAAAACTTTTTGACAGCGTTATTATGGGGTATTGTATGTAGAAACCTTGAGGAAATAAGGCTTGGAATAAGGCTGTAAAATGAAAAAAATGTGGAAAAAAGTGCAAGAGCTGTGAATACTGTCTGGATGCACTGCATTTTGCATCTATTTCAAAGTCTGAATAGTGAGAGTAAAACATTAGATCAAGTGGTTTTACAGAGAATACTGCAACATCAGTTTTTACAACTACAAACATCAGAAAATCATTAAATCAGGTCTGAAACCACACCCACCACAGAATTGCCCTGGGTCCCAAATGGGAACCACCCAGGCAGACAGCCAATCCATCCTTGAAAATCATAGCATAATAGCATCTTCATGAAATGATATGCACTGTTTCCACTCAACACAGTTATGTTTTTCATGCCCAATGCCCATGTCCTTGAAATCACCACCCATAATAAGAGCAAGTGGTTTGGTGGTCCGGCCTAGTGACTGTGTGATGTGTTGGTACCATGTTTGTATATTGCTGTCTGACCTCCCCAGAGCTGGCTGCAACTGGAGCTATTTACATTAGTTTTCACAGGGGGATGAACTTACACTTCCAGCATTTTGGGGTACCTTTGGCTGCTGTGCACATGCTTTGTGCATGCAAAACTGTTCCCTTGCTGGAAACCTCTCACTTCTCAGTGTGACTTCAGTAGGAATGAGCTACAACTTTGCACCCTCTGGCTGAATGGTTGATGTTATTCTCCAGTCCCAAGATACTCATGACTATAATTCAACCCCATTGCATCCAATACCCTGGACTGCGCTGATATTTCCTGCTGCATAAATAACACTGTGTTGGTTGTTACACCCTAAATCCACCTGCAGCATGTGTTAGGTACCACTTTCAAGATGGAGCACTGAAAGATATACGCAAGTTAAACTGACGTCCATTGTTCAAACATTTGTGTTGTACTAAATATTTGTTCAAAATATCTTCATCAAATCAATAAATTTCCAACTTCGTATTCAAAAAACAGAATTTTGATGACAGGACATGTATAAAAAAAAATATAATTCTATTTCAGGAATCACCTAACCCCTGCCATAGTTTACTTCTATCTTACCTTTCATTTAAAGAAGACAGGTCTAAATATACAGAGAAAAGAGAGGACAAAAGAGAGTAAAACATGCAAGAAAAGTGCAAAAATCTTGCAACTTATAAATACATCCAATTACAGCAGCCAGTGTTTTGTAGGTTGAGGTAAGGGTGACTTCCAAATTTCACTTAATTTCATTTAATTTTTAATTTAAACTTTATTTAACCAGGTTAGTCCCATTGAAATTGAGGCCTCTTTTACAAGGGAGACCTGGACATTTACAAAGTTTCCAATTCCTCTAACCTGCATGTCTCTAAATGTGGGAAGAAACTGGAGCACCCGGAGGAAACCCACGCAAACATGGGGAGAACATGCAAACTCCGCACAGAAAGGCCACAGGTGGGAATTGAGCCCATGAACTTCTTGCTGTGAGGCATCAGTGCTAATCACTATTTCACCGTGCTACCCAGTGATATTCTGTGTTTGATTTCTACAGGACTTAAAAAAAATAGACATGTGGTGTGATTACATCTAAAATTGTTGGGCAGCACTTTCTAGGAAATGGGCCAAACCATAAGCAGACTGTAGAATACCAATCAAGGTCATCAGATTGTATGATTTTCATATGATGACTTTTACAGCAAACACATTTAGAGCAAAAACATAGTCAACTGAAATCATCCCTCTAATCTTAGGGTCCCACCCCAGGCATACTAACAAAATTCCATGATTTTGTCACATCTGTGACACATTTATTAAAATTACTTTGTAATTTTAGTGTTTGATTCGACTTATCGGACTGCTCTTCGAGACATCCTGAGAATTTGCAGGATTCCCAGCAGGACATCATAGCCAGTCTATACACAGGTACTATGAGTGATGTACAGAGTGGGGGGCAGAAACTCAGTGTCTGTTCCTGTGGATACCAGTGTTAATCAGGGATGTGTTCTGGTTCCCACACTGTTCAGTGCTTGCATGAGTTGGGTAGGGTTGTGGAAACCATCAGCTTAGGTGCCTTTGTTGGCAAGAAAAGTTTTCCTGACCTTGATTTTATGAATGATGCCATGAACATTGCAGAATCAATGGAGGCTCTAATGGCAGCACTTGAGAAGCTGAGTGAGGGGCCCCAGATCAAAACTCATACTCAGGCTTACAATTTTGATGTCCGAGGGAAGCAAGTCATCGAATCTGTATGAGGTGAAACTGTTGAACTTGTAGAGATGTTCACTTATCTTGGCAGTGACATCCATGTC
Source organism: Thalassophryne amazonica (assembly GCF_902500255.1). NCBI lineage: Eukaryota > Metazoa > Chordata > Actinopteri > Batrachoidiformes > Batrachoididae > Thalassophryne > Thalassophryne amazonica. The sequence goes on from NC_047112.1 coordinate 54,729,849, forward strand.
TAAGCGTCCCCAGCCTTTGAGACTGAAAGATGCCTGGGAAGAGCTTATATAGTCATGATGTGCAGGCAACGCAGACACTTTTGCAGGAGAACGAAAGTCCAAGTCTGTAAGATCCTCGTGCTTTCTGTCTTACTATATCCAGGCTTTACATGTATCCCATAATCCCTTGCACGCCAGAGAGTCGCTGCAGTCAAAACAACATAGAGAATCCACATGATGACAATTGTAAATTAATATTATACTACAAAAATTTATTTTTTAGGCTTTTCATCATATTAATAAGAGACTGCTGCATGATACCCTGAAAACTTGCTAAAACAATTATAACGAATAATCCGTGTCTGCGACGTTTAATCTGCGTGGAATTTAATAAGAGCAAACCGAATTTCAGACATATTATATATATTAGTCTGGAACAAAGACAAACAGTGTTGTAAAGAACAATAATCAAGACGTTAAAGAGCAAACTTCACTTTCCCCCAGAACGACATGATCAGGAAGCGAGCGTAGCTCACAGCAGCTAACACTGAAAATAACGGAAAGACAGCCTGTGATTCTCACGTTTACATAAAACAAGCGCAATAACAACGTCTATAAACCCAAAGAATATATTCATAAGAGTTTTAGGCACAATATAAAAATAGTTTTATGTTTTGATGTTAATGCTGTTGTCCATGTGCACCAGTTAAAGTGCAGCATGATCAGAGCGTCTCAATGCATTTCTTAATGTTACTGAGATCTCGCAGAGCAGCGACCTGTGGGATTTGAAACCTGAAAAGGGTGGATGGTTGTGAGACTTGGACACTTACCAATGGCTTATGGCGATGACTGGATGTCTTTGGTGCTACATCTCTTTGGAGATTTCTTGGGTACTGCTAGAATGAGTTTGTTTAAAAATAAATGGTTATTTATAGGGCGAGTCGGATCATAAATATTAATAAAGGAATGCCAGCATTAAAATTTTGCCCACGTGACATGTTTTTATGGGCATGATCCAACAAGCATGTGCTTCAGTGTTGAAGAACCCAGCAGCTGGGTAAGGACAATGGGGTGCCCCTTTTAGCATGGCTGCAGCAGATAGATGGCCATTTTCAAGAGGTGGCTGCTTGCCTTGGTTGGCATCCAAGACCCAAGACAGTTCCATAGTGATGAAAAGATGAAAAGAAATTATAGTGTATACCTTTTTTATTTCACGCTTTTTCAACTTATAGTTCTCAAGGATATTTTACAGGCAGTCCATTTATTGGAGACCACATTAAAGAGTGACAGAAAAGAAGGCGAAACACATCATCAATTGCTGAATAAAAACAGCAGTTTTGTCATGTTAAACATGTTTTATATGGCCGGCAAGAGCTACGACTGCACCACATGAGATTTTCTAATATTCACGAGTTCTTTATATAAGTTTGTTTTCTGTCTGGTACATGTCTCCCATTCTTATTCAAAAAAATCTCAAGACCACTGGACACATTGCTGTTCACTCCCAAAAATCCCACAGAACAAGGAGCACAACCAGTCCTCCCTTTGAAAAAGGCAGCCGAAGCATGTCCTGTAAACTCACACATCCCACACCTCCTTGCCGGTTTCATTTATCTTGCCCCCTTGGTGGAAACCATTTCTTCATCTGTCAATAATAATAATAATAATAAAAAAGGAGAGGCTTTCCCTCTGAGGGACAGATGGCGAGTGTTACAAGCACATCAGTCGGACAGTCCTGACAGGATGATGGAGACTGACAGTGTTCTTTCAAAGCCAGTGGAATGGCATGCCTCCTCACACATGTGACAGACAGACCAGTGAGGTTTCGGGTAATATGGTTTTGTTTGTGTGTGATTTGTGTCAGTGAATGTGTGCATTTATGGTGCATGCAATAAGTCTGCAGAATAGCTCAGCAGATACAAATGTAGGTTTTTTTTAAGGTGCCTGTTATACTCTGGTGTGTTAAAATGCAAACACATTTAGCAAACAAAATTTTCGACCTGCCATTATCTGCCTGAAAACTCACATTTCCTCTCACCTCCACTTTCTGGTTAATTTTTCAGACCATGCACATTTGATTTTGTGGTGGAAAATCCCATTAAATCTGGGCGAACAAACTCTTCTTAAATCCAAAATGTGTGGTGGTACGGTGGTTTAGTGGTTAGCACTGATGGCTCACAGCAAGAAGGTTGTGGGATCGCTTCCCGGCCTTTCTGTGTGGAGTTTGCAAGTTCTCCCTGTGTCTGTGTGGGTTTCCTCTGGGCACTCTGGTTTCCTCCCACAATCAAAAATATGCTTATTTAGCGTCTGACCAAGGCAGCGTCTCTACATCTGGAGTTGGTCCCCAGGTTCCAGACTGCTTCTAGTAGTTGGATTGTTTCTAAGTGTAATTACGATGGGTTAAATGCAGAGGACAAATTTTGTTCTATGTATGTATGTATGTACACTCAACAAAAATATAAACGCAACACTTTTGGTTTTGCTCCCATTTTGTATGAGATGAACTCAGAGATCTAAAACTTTTTCCACATACACAATATCACCATTTCCCTCAAATATTGTTCACAAACCAGTCTAAATCTGTGATAGTGAGCACTTCTTTGCTGAGATAATCCATCCCACCTCACAGGTGTGCCATATCAAGATGCTGATTAGACACCATGATTAGTGCACAGGTGTGCCTTAGACTGTCCACAATAAAAAGCCACTCTGAAAGGTGCAGTTTTGTTTTATTGGGGGGGGATACCAGTCAGTATCTGGTGTGACCACCATTTGCCTCATGCAGTGCAACACATCTCCTTCGCATAGAGTTGATCAGGTTGTCAATTGTGGCCTGTGGAATGTTGGTCCACTCCTCTTCAGTGGCTGTGCGAAGTTGCTGGATATTGGCAGGAACTGGTACACGCTGTCGTATACGCCGGTCCAGAGCATCCCAAACATGCTCAATGGGTGACATGTCCGGTGAGTATGCCGGCCATGCAAGAACTGGGACATTTTCAGCTTCCAAGAATTGTGTACAGATCCTTGCAACATGGGGCTGTGCATTATCCTGCTGCAACATGAGGTGATGTTCTTGGATGTATGGCACAACAATGGGCCTCAGGATCTCGTCACGGTATCTCTGTGCATTCAAAATGCCATCAATAAAATGCACCTGTGTTCTTCGTCCATAACAGATGCCTGCCCATACCATAACCCCACCGCCACCATGGGCCACTCGATCCACATCACTGACATCAGAAAACCGCTCACCCACACAACGCCACACATGCTGTCTGCCATCTGCCCTGAACAGTGTGAACCGGGATTCATCCATGAAGAGAACACCTCTCCAACGTGCCAAACGCCAGTGAATGTGAGCATTTGCCCACTCAAGTCGGTTACAACGACGAACTGGAGTCAGGTCGAGACCCCGATGAGGACGACAAGGATGCAGATGAGCTTCCCTGAGACGGTTTCTGACAGTTTGTGCAGAAATTCTTTGGTTATGCAAACCGATTGTTTCAGCAGCTGTCCAAGTGGCTGGTCTCAGACGATCTTGGAGGTGAACATGCTGGATGTGGAGGTCCTGGGCTGGTGTGGTTACACGCGGTCTGCAGTTGTGAGGCTGGTTGGATGTACTGCCAAATTCTCTGAAACGCCTTTGGAGACGGCTTATGGTAGAGAAATGAACATTCAATACACGAGCAACAGCTCTGGATGACATTCCTGCTGTCAGCATGCCAATTGCACGCTCCCTCAAATCTTGCAATCTGTGTGATAAAACTGCACCTTTCAGAGTGGCCTTTTATTGTGGGCAGTCTAAGGCACACCTGTGCACTAATCATGGTGTCTAATCAGCATCTTGATATGGCACACCTGTGAGGTGGGATGGATTATCTCAGTAAAGGAGAAGTGCTCACTATCACAGATTTAGACTGGTTTGTGAACAATATTTGAGGGAAATGGTGATATTGTGAATGTGGAAAAAGTTTTAGATCTTTGAGTTCATCTCATACAAAATGGGAGCAAAACCAAAAGTGTTGCGTTTATATTTTTGTTGAGTGTATGTATATGTACAATGACAATAAAAGGCTCTATTATTATTATTATTATTATTATTATATTGTTGTGTATCAATATCAAGGGGAAAAATTACCATGTAAAATTCACTAGGCTGAAAATAATCCTTTTGGAATCATAAGATTACATATCAGATTCTCATATTATATGGTAAATGGACTGCATTTGTATAGCTCTTTTTCATCTGCATCAGATGCTCAAAGCGCTTTACAATAGTGCCTCACATTCACCCCGATGTGAGGGTGCTGCCATACAAGGTGCTCACTACACACCGGGAGCAACTAGGGGATTAAGGACCTTGCCCAAGGGCCTTTAGTGATTTTCCAGTCAGGCTGGGATTTGAACTGAAAATCCTCTGGTCTCAAGCCCAACACTTAACCACTAGACCATCACCTCCCCTTATATCTTGTACCATATTACTTTTTCATACATATGTTGAGAATCTACTTTTTTAAAATGGCATGAAGAATGATAAATGGGTAAAAGTTGGAAAGTTCACAGTCTGGCAAAGAAAACATTAGGTTAAAGACTTCAAAAATAATTACATTGAAATCATGCATTGTGATTCAGGGGGACTTGGTTGTGGCTAGGTTATGGGGGGGGTTGTTTTTGTGGGGGTATCTAGCTGTGTTTAAATATGTAGTTCTTTGGGTGCGGCTACTGGGCAGGGATTTCTTCTGTGCATATGGGTATTCACCATGGTGTTGGTGGATGGTTCTACTGTTACTCAGTGGTCACCAGAGGTTGGGACATAGGATTGCCAGGGGGTAATGGTGGGGATGGTGTCCTGAGGACTGTTCTGGCCTGTGTGGGGGATGCTCTGCAGATGGCTGGTATGATGGTATGGGTGCGTGGCTTGAGGATTCCCTTGGTTTTGTGCGCCTCTTCAAGGTGTGGCTGCTTTCAGTTCCCCGAAGGTTCTCCCGCCTACAGATAGATTGGGGTGCTAGATCTTGGGCCGCCTGTTATCTCACCATGTATGTCCTTTCCCGCGGTAGCTGGGAGTAGTGTGCGCCCCATCTTGCACTAATGCATCTCCCCATATTTACTCACTTCATCAAATATCTCATTATATATAAACAGGTTTATAGCGCTCTCACATACACATACATTCGTGGTATTTGCCAGAATACTTTGTAACTTGTGAAAAGCTTTGGACACCATTTTTTTATGTTACGTTACCATCACTGTTTATTGTTTTCTTTATGAACAACTAAAATTAAGAAGAAAATTAAAAGAAGCAACAGTCTGTTGCAATATAGAAAATTGCATATATTTTTAATGATATAAGCCAACTGTGACTCACAGGAGAGTAATATAGACAGACAAGGGAGGGAACAAAAGTTTTGTGCTCATTCAATCTAACTGGTCCACTGAGGACCAAGTATGTCTTCGCATCATGAACAACAGTCAGATCTTAAGCCTGAACAGCCTGGATTACATCACCGTGACTCCGAAAACAGTAATGCAGTTATTCAGTTTGGGAAATGGGTAAAAGTCAGATAGAACCAATTCAGGCAATGAAATCCCACAATGAAACAGCACAAAACCTCAGTTGTTGCCACCTGTGTGCTTCTGTCAAATTTCACAATAGCAATTCTGGTATCAGCTGACTTTCAAATGGTCTACACTGCAAAGAAATGAAGAGCAACATTTGTATGTACCTAACAACATATACGAGGTCTGTCAATAAAGTATAGGTCCTTTTTATTTTTTTCAAAAACTATATGGATTTCATTCATATGTTTTTACGTCAGACATGCTTGAACCCTCGTGCGCATGCGTGAGTTTTTCCACGCCTGTCGGTGATGTCATTCACCTGTGAGCACTCCTTGTGGGAGGAGTCGTCCAGCCCCTCGTCGGAATTCCTTTGTCTGAGAAGTTGCTGAGAGACTGGCGCTTTGTTTGATCAAAATTTTTTCTAAACCTGTGAGGCACATCGAAGTGGACACGGTTCGAAAAATTAAGCTGGTTTTCGGTGAAAATTTTAACGGCTCATGAGAGATTTTGAGGTGATACTGTCGCTTTAAGGACCCACGGAGCGAGACGTCGTGCAGCGGTCCCAGGTGCCGTCATCAGCCTGTTTCAAGCTGGGACGTCGTGAGAGAACAGAGAAGTTTCAGAAGAAGTAGGTTTCAGCATTTTATCCGGATATTCCACTGTTAAAGGAGATTTTTTTAATGAAAGACGTGCGGGCGGATTGCAGCGTCGGCTCGCAGCCGCCGCGATGCTCCGCCACAGGAAAAACACCTCCGTTAGAAGCCTTAAGGACAAGTTGGAACATGTCCAGCTGTTAAACAATTTCTCATATACTCACTCCACTGAAAGCCATCAAAAGCCGCCTGGATTTTACAAATGGTTATCAACATGGAGGTGTTTTTCCTGTGCCGCCGCACCGCGCCGGCTGCGTCCCGACGCACGGACCCGTCCGCACTTTTTTCATTAAAAAAATCTCCTTTAACAGTGGAATATCTGGATAAAATGCTGAAACCGACTTCTTCTGAAACTTCTCTGTTCTCTCACGACGTCCTGGATCAATAGAGCCTGAAATGTGGAGGTTTTCAGCTTGAAACAGGCTGACGACGGCATCTGTGAGCGCTGCGTGACGTCTCGCACCATGGGAAGTCCTTAAAGTGACAGTATCACCTCAAAATCTCTCATCAGCCATTAAAATTTTCACCGAAAACCAGCTTAATTTTTCGAACTGTGTCCACTTCGATGTGCCTCACAGGTTTAGAAAAAATTTTGATCAAACAAAGCGCCAGTCTCTCAGCAACTTCTCAGACAAAGGAATTCCGACGAGGGGCTGGACGACTCCTCCCACAAGGAGTGCTCACAGGCGGATGACGTCACCGACAGGCGTGGAAAAACTCACGCATGCGCACGAGGGTTCAAGCATGTCTGACGTAAAAACATATGAATGAAATCCATATAGTTTTTGAAAAAAATAAAAAGGCCCTATACTTTATTGACAGCCCTCGTATGAAGCTTTATAATATGTTTATCTTATATGTTTATATGTAATATTTAATAGTTTCTGTTGCTTGGGTTGGGATGAGTACTTGTAGTATTTAACTATGACTAGGCTAGTACCCAACTAGTCAACTAAATTTCTTCTTGTGTTTTGCAGCACAGCAACAAAGACTTCAATTAATGAACGGAAGTAACGCTTGACATGGGCCATGTACAAAATTGTAATTCCAACAGTGGACACTGGCATGTATGTACAATCTTTTGCCAATGACATCAGCGCCAAGCGGGAAATACCTGGATATTCGACAAAGATGGCAGCCCGCGGGCGCTCGAGACAGCGCGAAGTTCAAATGTCCGATAAAGGTATGTACTTGCGGTACTAGTGTAAAAAGTGTGGAATATCAGCTCTTTGGTATGTTTCTTATAGGAAAGTATTGCATTTCTCACTGTGTAATGTTCCCCTTTAAATATCTCTCTTCGAGCAGAACCACAAACATTGTTTCCACGTACTTCACTGTCTTAATGGCATATTTTCAAATTGTCATTCTATGGTTGTTGTTTTTGTTAATATTAAAGTCAATTTGGAGTTTCACTGATTAGATATGCTCTGTAACAGACCTGTGTCCTGTCCAGGGTGCACTCCTCCTCTCACCCAATGACCACTGAGATTGGCAACAGCTACCCCGTGACCCTTAATTGGAATAAGTGAACATAGAAAAACCACTGAATGACCTTATAATTATTAATATATTGTCAAGAGTAGTCACTGCCTTGTTGATTAATGACACTCAACTAATGATTTAATCATTTTCATTCCTTGTGACAACCCTATTATTTACCTTGTTTCTGGGCGAGGCCATGAACTTTGCTAAGAACCCTTGTATGTATATCAATGAACCACACATTTGGGGAATTCTGCGATAACATAATTACAATCAAAGCAAAATTTTAATGGTCATGATTTTGCTGTCATTGAAATTCTGATACAGTAGAACTGCCCATTTATAAAGCAGCAAATCAAGCTCATTCATGCTTGTGAGAAAGTCAGATTTGAGAAGCTCAGGAAAAAAAAATCTTTCCTTTGTTCATTATAGGAATGTGAATAGTGAACTACAGTGACAAATTCTGGGCCTGTGTCACTGTGCATTATATAGACCAAGCATCATTGTGATATCACTTTAGAAAAAGACAAAACCTTTTTAGTGGAAAGAAATTTCAGAAATTAATATGTTACTTTTTATCATCTCTAAATCTGTTTAAGGTTTTTTCAACTCTTAAATGACACCATGGAGTGTCACACATTGGAGTGACACATTGGTGTGTCCCTTCAGTGAAGTAAATCAACCATGGCATCGGTAGCTACGTAGTAACAGCAGACTCTGAACAACAGGAAGTCCTGATTAAGATTTCGGCATGAGCCTCAGGCTTAAAATGGCTTGTATAAGCAATCATTTATCACTGTACTGACCTGCCCCTTTGGTCACCACCAGTTTGGGTTTGCTCCGGGCTCCATCCCCCTTGGTGGTGTATGCTGCCACTGTGATGGAGTACGTGGTGTCTGGCTTGAGTCCTCCGATGACCATTTCCTATGAGGGACAGGGGAAACAACAGAAACAATGACAATTAAATGCTAAATTTCTCTTAAAATGTTAATGCTTTTTCCCTGCTTCCTGCAAGTCAATGCAACTTTTTTTTAATATTAATAGCATTAATATTAATTTGTGTGAACAGTACCGGCTCATTGGAAGGGAGATATCGCTTATTCTTGAAGACATTTTTTTTCCAGCCTAAGGCCTCCTGCATTAATTCGATCTCCGCACTAGCACACAATTCGTCGCGCCAATGCGCATCATTAGATGGTGCGCTTGAAAAGCCACCTTGACACTTGCATGAATTTGATCCCTGCACTGACACGTAATCTTGCGTACCAATGAATAAACTTGTTGTAAACTGTTCTAAACTGTGCGAAGCAATGCGCGCAATGACACGCAGTGATTGCGAATACGTTGCACAATGTTCAAGACTATTTCACTCAAGTGGCAGGAAATTTATGCAGCCTCACACATTTATGCAGTTTACAATGGTTTACATCGAGTTTACTAATGCATGCCAATGAGTAAATTTGTGGTAAACTGTTGTAAACAGTGCGTCAACAGTGCGTAAACTGTGCGAGGCCCTGCGTGTAATGACATGTACTGACATGCATTGGCACGCAGTGATTATGAATAGGTTGCGCAACGAATAGTTCACGCAAGTGGCACAAAATTTATGCAGCCTCGCACAGTTTATGCACAATTTATGTCAAGTTTACTCATTTTACATGCAAGATTACGTGCCAGCGCGGGGATCAAATTCGTGCAAGTGTCAAGGTGGCTTAACTGGCTGTAGAATGTCAGTTTTTTGTTTGCATTTAAATATTGGAGCTAGCAGTGCATTCTGCACCCAGGGCACAGTTAAACGAAGAAAATATGTTAACCAGTTTCTTTGCTTACTGAAACTTTTGAGCTCCCAAATTGTAGATAATGTATTCATCTCACCCCTTCACATGCACGTCTCTTGCTCTTGGAACTAACAATTGGTCATCAGTCCTCATTCTGAACTGGTCTCATTTTTCATGCTTTGTCACACATGCAATAGAATCTATTTGGACGTGCAGTGACTTTAAACAACTCGGGGGAAAACGTGCTAATAATGTTTATGTCTAACTGCAAAACCTCTGCTATCTTAATTTCTTTCCCCAGTAAATGACAGCTTGTCCCTATATAGTTGGAACATCAAATGTGCACTGGCTAAACAAAAAGCATTGTGGTTTGCAGGACTGCAAGTGAAAAGTGCTTGTCATCTTCATTAAATTTGACAAGACATATATTAGGATAATTCATAAAGTTGCCACGGTGGAGGAGGGACATTAGGTATGGAAATGACAGCTCCCATGTCATTTGGCAACAATGCTCCAGTTGACAACTTAACTTTGCGATAAATGCATGTTGGAGGTATCAGAGCCATCCGCTTGCAGGTTTTACCTCAGCCATTAAGTTTTCTTGACTTCTCTTCAAAGACAGGCACTGAATCAATTCTAATGAATCTTTCAACGGGGCAGGTTTGAACGAATGCAGAATGAGGTTTTTAACAGGCTTGTTGGCACAGGAATGTGAGAGGTCAATAAAGGTAAATGAGGTGTAAGTACTGTCTTGCACTCCAAACGGGATTCATTACAAGCAGAGAGAAAACTGGTGCTTCAAATCAGGGTCTGGAATAAGATAAGGAATTTGTTGACCAGAAATTTACAGCAATAACACACCAGAAATGAGATGAGAATGCAAATGAGTGTCAAAATAATTTTGCAGAGGAGATGAAGAGAAGATGTCATTCTAAAGCACCACAGAAAGAAATAAAAAATAATTTTTAAAAATTACACACGTACACACTACCAGAACACAACATGAAACACATCTACACACGGCACAACACAAGTAGCATTCCAGGTGCAACGGGCAGTGGATATTGCATCAACCACCATCCCGTGGAAGCTCGCTGCCATTCGTAGTTAGCCCTTTTTTCCTCATTGGCGCATACAGATTAGGTACAGGTTGACTGGTCAGACAGATGAGGTGAAACCTTTTGGTCACTTTGTAATTTAAACTTATGAAATGCAAATTCAAAGGGCTGTGCTCACCAATGGATGGGGACTGGATTGATGCAATACCGCCTTACTCCCTTGAGAGTTACACAGAACAGTTAGGTGAAAGTTCGTACTCACATATTCAGCAGTATCGTCCGTTTCCCACTAACCCCCCCGCCAAAGACGAGAGTGTGGTAGAGAGCAATATTCATTTTAAAGAAAGAGAGAGAAACAGAGAGAAAAACAGAAAAGAAAGGGAAGAAGTAGGATTGTGAGAGTTGGGAGTGTTAGAGATTTGGGAGCAGGGGGCTGCTGCCAGAAATAGGTCACTGGTTTCGGTGATGTCACAAGAGCGAGAATCTGTCTGAAGCTTCAAGAAGTTGTACCACTCGACTTGTGGGGCCTGGAGCCGTTTTGCTGTGTTAAGGCCCCTTGACACTTGCACGACTTTGATCCGGGCACATCGTGCGTGCAAGTGCCACGCTTTATTCCACTTGCTGTCACGCACTGTGCGCTAGATGCTGCAAAATAATATGCTATAAAATAATTATTTTGTAGCAGATTAATCATTTTCTGTCCATGGTAGCTATTGAAAATGCCTCTAATCACTTCCAGAATCACAGAGGAGCGCTCCAATTTCTGCTTTTCTCATGCACGTGCGCTGAACGAGGTGGAGAAAGCATTTGGAGCCATTTAAAAAGGTAATTATTTGTCATGTTTATATTGTAATGGCTTGCTAAAACAGTTGCATGTAATTTCCTTTTTGTGTGCTGCTGTAAAAATATGTTTGATAGATTTAACATCTTGTTATAATCATTCAGATGAGCTGCGCTCTGATGTGGTGCGCTGACGCAATCACTCACACTGTTCATTTCTTCTTTACTCGACTTGATGAGCTACATGTAGTGCTGGCGAGTACATCGCGCAACGTTCGTTACCACTTCAGGTTTGTTGCACGACATTTATGTGGGAAAGGTTTTTTTTACAGTTCAAAATTCCCTTTGCGTAATTGCATGCGCTGGCACCCCTCTCACGTTCAGTCTACACCTGTTCACGATGAGTTTACTCTCCTGGATGACACGATGCTTGCAAGTGCATGCATCAAAGTCGTGCAAGTGTCAGGGGGCCTTTAATGTAGTGCAGGAGCTACTGCTGATGAATTTCACGTGTCAAAATTAACTTTAAAGGAGTGGCATTTACATTAGAGCGACAACTGCTAATAAATTAACAATTAATAACTAACTATTTTGATAATGAATTAATCATTATGAGCATTTGTTTAATGTCCAGGTTTTCTGATTTCAGCTTTTTAAACTTGGAAATTTTCTGTTTTCTTTACTTGAATATCTTTGGGTTATGTTCGAAAAAAAGACAATTGAGGATGTTGTCTTGGGCTTTGATTTTTGACACTTTTCTGACATTCTATGGACTAAACAATCAATCAATTGATTGGAAAACAAAACAAAACAAAAAAACCTGAATTTGTCAATTAAAAAAAATAAGCCTGAAAAAATATGTCACCAATTTTAATTTCTGTGTCTTTTTGGTGTCTTGGGAAGAGGCTTTCTTCTGTTTTTTTTGTTTTGTTTTGTTTGTGTGTGTGTGTGTGTGTGTGTGTGTGTGTGTGTGTGTGTGTGTGTGTGTGTGTGTGTGTGTGTGTGTGTGTGTGTGTGTGTCTCCATAGATGCCTTTTTAATTTATGGAACTTTTCATCTTGTATATGTTGGGATTTTTTTTTTTAATTATTTAATTTTTTAAGTTTGGAAAAAAATATTAATGACAAAATATTTGAATACAAGATTGAAAGTTATTTAGCAAAATTACTGATTTGATTCACTGGTTAAATTCACTCAATCAACAAATTAGAAAATAATTATCAGATTAATTTAAAAAATATTGTTCAATTAATCAATTGGAGAAAATAATGACATTAATCAATTACAAATATAATCATTAGGTTAATTAGATTAACTGATTATGAGCTGAATCATTAGTTGTAGCCCTAATTTACATGTAGCTTTACTGGCTAAATGCTGCAGTTATATCTAAATAAACATACATAAAAATGGACAAAACCTTTGTCTCATGAGTCAGCTATACAGCAAAAATGTCAATGTGGTCCTGCTGCTTTTTGGGCAAATGGATGTTTAGGCTGTGCAGAAACTGTTGCAATACATTCCCGAAATACTGTATGTGCATCGCACAGCACACAGCAGATTTTTTTTTTCCCTGTGTACTGTTTGCTGAATTGCTTCAAAGCTGTAATTTCCATATGGATGATTGCTATTGCACAGAAAACTCACTCTGGCAGGATTCCACCAACACGACAAAAGTTTTGTAAAAGAGAGAAAAAAAATGATTTGTCAAGCTCAGTTACAATTCCAGCTGTCAGCACAGTCTGACTTCGGTGAAATGTTTTCGCGCCAGTTTTACTTTTCTTCAGAGCCAGTGAACAACAATCTGTTTTTTTTTCCCCTCCGACTCTTCACATTTGATATAAAGGTGTAATCAGACATTTCAGAACACAAGCAGAAGAGGAAGGACAAGATGAGGGAAGCTTTGATTATAGTTCTTGCTGTGGGCTGAGCGAAACAAATACTGCAGCAGTATGAAATGAAATCAAAGAGGGAAGAGCATCCATACCACATCTATATGTCTACACTAGCAAGGAAGAATAATAATTGTGAAAAAAAACAAAAAAAAAACAAATAAACAAACTGGGGATTTAACATTCAAGATGCTACAATGTTGTTTTCGTCTGCTTACTTGGTGACGTCTTATTTAAAGACAGACTACAGGGCAAACTGAAAATTTTACAATTTTGTATGATGAAGAAAAAACTGAATACATGTACTGATATACTGCATTATTATCATTATCATTATTATGCTATGTGCTGTACTTCACTTTTCTGAAAAACTCGTGACTTCAAAGGTAAATGTGAGATGTCTATACCTGGGCGTCGGCAAGCATGACATCCTTGATAAGGGGCAGGCCCCGTGACTCGCCATTTTCCACGCGCACATAGTGAACCTGGTAACCACGGATCTGGCCGTGCTGTTTTCCTGGCGTCAGAGAGCGCCACATCACCTTTACAGCAGTGGAGTTGACCACCTCCACTTCCACCCGCCTGGGAGGAGCGCCTGGAACTGATGGAGGACATCACAAACTTCAGATTCATATATTATTTGGTTATAAAGTACAAGGCAAAATTTTTGCGGAGTGTGTGTGTGTGTGTTGGGGGAGGCAATGCTGTAACATCAGGATACTTTCAGTTATCAAATTTATTCCCATGAATATTTGAATTCATGAATGAACAGCATACAAAGTCCGAAAAAACAATCCTAAATTAAACGTTTATGACCTATTGTTTTTTGAATATCCATATAAGAAATGTGAAAAAGGAGCCATTTAAAAAAACAATTTATTTTTTTTCATGTAATATTTGCACGTGATTACACATACCTGAGAAAGTTTGCTGCTCAGAGTTTTGCAAGTAGCTGTTAGCCCGTTAGAAAAGCTAACTTTTTCATTAGCAGCTAAGCTTTTCGGCTAACTTTAAAAAAAAATCTCACACACACATTCGCATTCCACTGAAGTGTCCCCAAACGTATGACGCCTGAACAGATCCTTGTCATCTGATTGGTGGTTTGTATGTCACGTGATATTGATCATTCGCCCCATTTGCCATTGTGCTCCATTTAACATACAATCCTGGTTTAATTTAGCATTCAAATTTGGTTCCAGATGCTTCGTACCATTGCACGCTGCAACCACTGCACGTGCACACTAGCAGCGTCAGTGCTTAGCAGCTTATTGATGCTACTCATTCTTCAAACACAAAAGTAAAAACAAATCCAATACACCATAAGCTGTCTGGAGGCATTTGCAATATTCCCTGGGACGTCTCTTGCTAAAGTAGACAGCTGTCGGATAAAGAGTTCGATAAGTTTATATCGCAAATTTTCACTGGAGTGAGAAAAGCAGACGGCAATCGAGTACACGAAGAAGTCAGCACGGTATCAGCTATGGACTACATCTTCAGGATTGTTTTTGAACTATCTGACCATTTTTGCAAGTTGACTGAGAACAATTTTGGATTGGACTGGACTGCTATTTAAAATTCACATTGGACTGTATGGAACCTCTTGAAATCAAAGGATCACTGACACACACCAAAATGTAAGTCCCTTTTCACTTGTTTATGAATTAATAGCTTATATAAAACAAATAATGAATGTTTTGTCATTTGTTCAATGGAAAGAATATTTCATGAGGTGAAATATTTTTTCCATTGCATTCATAACATTCATTAGTTACATTATACACACACACACACACACATATACTCAACAAAAATATAAACGCAACACTTTTGGTTTTGCTCCCATTTTGTATGAGATGAACTCAAAGATCTAAAACTTTTTCCACATACACAATATCACCATTTCTCTCAAATATTGTTCACAAACCAGTCTAAATTCAATGACTAACAAATCTTAAGAAATAAAAATATTCATGGAAAATAATTTTAACAATCAATTCATGTCCTCTGGCTTGACCTCATGCTTTCACATCAAACTGTTCAGTTTATATATATATATAAACTGAACAGTTTGATGTGAAAGCATGAGGTCAAGCCAGAGGACATGAATTGATTGTTAAAATTATTTTCCATGAATATTTTTATTTCTTAAGATTTGTTAGTCATTGAATACTTTCAATACTGTGAATAAGCTGCATGTTGAAACGCGTGTTTAGTTTCATTTCTTAATTTACTTCTTACGCACATCTTGATCATCATTTAATATTGGCATGCTAATCCTGTTTGGGTTCCTCCGGGTTTACGCTCCAACAGATTAAAACTTCAGCTCTTTTGGTCTGTTTTTCAGGGTTTCAGAGCAAACAATTCAGTCAAAGCCAAATTCATATAATAAAAGTTAGCAGTTATCTGTAGCTTCAACATGCAGGTCCACCTCAGATCTGCTGTGGTTACCCGAGTGAAAACAAGGGAACAGCCAAGGAGACTTACTTTTAGTTATCTGTAGCTTCAGCTAAATGTTTTAGTGATGTAGCATTACCAGTTCAGCAGTTAGCGGAAAAGCAGTTATCAAAACTATGTTTAACAGTAGGTCCAACCTGTATGAAGGAGAGTGGTAACAGAGTTGAGGCTGTCCGTGGAGGTGAGGCCCACCAGATCTAACTGGTTTTGCTCCACCTCCGGCACAAGCTCCGGCTCCTTCCCCAGGAGCGAGGTGATGTTCCACACCGATGGAGCTACCCGCTGCCACCTGGGTCTGGTTCGCTAAGGCAGCTATTGACAGCTACAGCAAAACCACATTTTAATTTGGCAATGGCTGTTTATGAGGGTAGCACAGGGATGATGGATGTGCATTAAACCATGTCATGACATTAACATTCCGAGACGTGCACACGTATCCACACAATATCTATGAAACATACCATCAACTGGCAAGAATGATGGACAGAGGCATTAAAAACAGCAAACCTAAAATAAACCAGCCCACCTTCACCTGTCTCCTGTGTCTTTTCAATATGTATCCGCTGTGTGTGGCTGCCTTCAGTGGAGAACCATGTCTCTCAGTCATAATGACAGGTATTTACGGAAGGCCTTGCTGCCAGGTCTTTCTGTGTACCAATGGACTGGTCTTTCCCGAGACAGATGAGCCATTAATAAAACTCCTTCCCTCAAACTGCCTCCATTTGCTCTTCCACAAACACTTCAGGTTCCCCTCTAAATCACAAACCTTGTTCCTCTCCATCTTCGTCAGTATTATGTACCCATCATGTTCATCACAAAAATCTTTTCTGCCTTTCAGTCCTTGCACTTATTTCTTCACACACTAAGTCTTTGTCACACGTTATTATGGCGATGACACCGGGAAATGTGTTGCAGCTATTTGTCAGCGTGCTGCAGCTTCCAACCTTGCACTCCCTGATATTGGCGTGTTGTAAAGGGTGTAGAGTAAACTCTTATGCTTGTCTGTTCTGGTGCAATTGGTGCACATTATTATCATAAAAGTGCCATAAATGCTACGGTAATGGAAGTGAAAGGGATCATG
The DNA here is from genome assembly GCF_902500255.1 of Thalassophryne amazonica. Lineage (NCBI taxonomy): Eukaryota > Metazoa > Chordata > Actinopteri > Batrachoidiformes > Batrachoididae > Thalassophryne > Thalassophryne amazonica. The sequence continues at coordinate 54,746,568 of NC_047112.1, forward strand.
AGGAATAGAAATCCATATCAGCCATTCGTCAATGATTCTGATGTGCTACGACAAGCCCATATTTTTGCTTGTCACTTTATATTTTTTATCATTCATCTGCTATACTCTCCTGTCATTTTCATTCTACTATCCAATTCAGTAATATGTTTATTTTATGATTTTGAGGTGAAATGTTTTACAACGAGTTACTTTTACTGTATCCTTTCTATACACAAGTGGTGCAAAATGGTTGCAGATGAAAGGTTATCAAAAATGAACGTGATATCATTTGACACTTGGAGCACTACGTTTTTGTTGCTGAGATGGCTGATTTCATGGTTTTTGTGAAGACCTTTATATCTTCTCTCCAGAGGTGATCAAGCATGGCATTCAGCACAACAACCGTCGTCATAACTTTTATTTTGTTCACACAATTATGCCTCAGAGGTAAAACTTGAATCTTCAAAACAACAGTTGCCATATAGGTCAGATGACATGCTCTTTATCAAGACATGTTTTTGGAAAAATATTTTGTGAAGGCCAAATCTTTTATTTATTTATTTATTTTTAATAAAAATGCTTTTATTTCAAAATAATGCTAATAAAACACACAAAGATAATAAAAGTCTATAATGTGTAAAGTATAATTGCGACTAGCAGTGCAAACTGGTCTGCCTGTAACTCCTCAGTCTGATGACACTCAGAGGACAGGCAAACACCTGAAAGGTCCTCATAAATTTTCCCAATAAGGTGCAAGGAAAGCAACTATAGAGATTGTCAAATAGTTATTTTTTAAACTTCCAACTCTTTCACTGGCCAGAAAACAATGAGTCGTCGTCGTGTAAAGTGCTTGAACCATCAGTCCCCTTTATGGAGTCTGGTCCAAGGAGGAGAAAGAGGCAGAAGGTGAAAGAGAATGACGTGGTGTGATGCTGCTCTCCAGATGCAGTCTGAGCAGCAATAATGGAATAATGTGAATGCGTTGATTAAATAAAGCAGCAACATGATGGAAAAACTCATTTAATGGGTATTTGGTGCCACCTACTGTTATTGATGTATATATAACAAGGTATGTGTAACAGTCTTGACCCTGAATATTAAAAAATAATTACACAATATTTATCTGTTTGGACTTTTTTCACATTGAAAGATGACACTTGATTTGATTGATCACATCTGCTCTTCTTTGTTAATGAACTGTAAGCACAACAACATAGTTTGGATAGCAGAGTTGTAAATTTTTTTCCCCTCTCCTGTTATTTCTACCAGAAGTTCAATGATTAAAGAAAAACGGCTTATTAGATAAGTGAGTAGAGAGTTAAAAATTGGTTAGGCATCAGTCGCCGTCCCTGTCTTGGCCAGGGCCCACAAAATGGCATCAGAGAGAGGCATCTAGTGGGAGTCAGGATGATGCAAAACCACATGCCTCGGTGTTGCGCACATTTATAGGGATGAATGCCATACGAGGTCTGTCAATAAAGTATAGGTCCTTTTTATTTTTTTCAAAAACTATATGGATTTCATTCATATGTTTTTACGTCAGACATGCTTGAACCCTCGTGCGCATGCGTGAGTTTTTCCATGCCTGTCGGTGACGTCATCCGCCTGTGAGCACTCCTTGTGGGAGGAGTCATCCAACCCCTCGTCGGAATTCCTTTGTCTGAGAAGTTGCTGAGAGACTGGCGCTTTGTTTGATCAAAATTTTTTCTAAACCTGTGAGGCACATCGAAGTGGACACGGTTTGAAAAATTAAACTGGTTTTCGGTGAAAATTTTAACGGCTGATGAGAGATTTTGAGGTGATACTGTCGCTTTAAGGACTTCCCATGGTGCGAGACGTCGCGCAGCGCTCTCAGGCGCCGTCGTCAGCCTGTTTCAAGCTGAAAACCTCCACATTTCAGGCTCTATTGATCCAGGATGTCGTGAGAGAACAGAGAAGTTTCAGAAGAAGTCGGTTTCAGCATTTTATCTGGATATTCCACTGTTAAAGGAGATTTTTTTAATGAAAGACGTGCGGACAGATTGTAGCGTCGGCTCGCAGCCGCTGCGACGCTCCGTCACAGGAAAAACACCTCCGTTGGAAGCCTTAAGGACAAGTTGGAACATGTCCAGCTGTTAAACAATTTCTCATATACTCACTCCACTGAAAGCCATCAAAAGCCGCCTGGATTTTACAAATGGTTATCAACACGGAGGTGTTTTTCCTGTGCCGCCGCACCGCGCCGGCTGCGTCCCGACGCACGGACCCGTCCGCACGGACCCGTCCGCACGTCTTTCATTAAAAAAATCTCATTGTTTTCTGCAAATTGGCCACTGAAAACGGCTCTAATCACTTCAGATGTTCAGACAAGCTGTGCTCTGATGCAATCCGCTGACGTCACCACTCGCCCTGTTCACTTCTTGTTTACTCCACTTGACGAGCTGCATGTCGTGTTGGAGATTAGATCGCGCCACATAGCATGACATTTGTGTGTGAAAGATTTTTTGAACATTTAAAAGTTTTCTGTGCTCAATAGCATGCACCGGCGCCCCTCTGGTGTCCTGTCTGCACCAGTTAAAGACGAGTTTACTCTCCAGCATGACACAACATGACACAGGTCGTGATGTGTTGTGAAGCAAAGGCATGCTTGTGTAAATGCCCCTTAAGTGTGATGGGGCTTTAAGAGATCAGATGCAGACGGGAGAGTATACGCAGTGGAATGAGCATCAGGTGGGGAACTGAAAAAGATGACAGATGAGTGAGACAATTAAGCTTTTAAAGGAAAAGCCTGCATCTGATTGGTTTATGGTGGTTGTTAATGGTGGCATGTGTTTAGGATTGTGCACGTGGCTGAAGTCAATTAGCTGATTGTGAGAGACGCTGAATTGTGAGTTTTTTGATAGAATTTATGTTGCGCTGCATTTCCAGTAAGCAGATTAATTGAACTGTAAGGTTTGTAGATACAAGGCTGCCACTGCTGCCACCATAACAGACATGTTATGGCCTTGCGATGTACAGCACTCATAAATACTTATAGTGTTTGGCTGAGCAATGGAAAGATGTTAAAAGTCAACCCATCAAGGTGGGTTTTGGGATATATAGCTCATATTATAAATTACCTTTGGATAGTTATATTTTAGGACAGCACAGTGGCTTAGTGGTTAGCACTGTTGCACAGTGAGGTCATGCAATCGCTTCCCATCCTGTGGCCTTTCTGTGTGGAGTTTGCATGTTCTCCCCATGTTTGCGTGGGTTCCCTCTGGGTGCTCCGGCTTCCTTCCACATCCAAAGACATGCAGGTTAGGTGAACTGGAAACTTTAAACTGTCCATAGGGAAGTAGAAACTTTAAATTGTCCGTAGGTGTGTGTGAATGTGTGTTTGTTTATATGTGGCCTTGCGACAGACTGCCGTCCTATCCAGGGTGTACCCCGCTTCACGCCTTATGACTGCTAGGATAGGCTGCAGCCCCCCGTGACCCTCTATTGGGAGTCTCATTTGAGGGTGGGTGCTAAAGGGATAAAATATGACACATGATGTAATTTCTCTACTTCCAGGGAAAAAAACACAGCATTTTCAATGAGTTTTTGGGCAAATTACACGCAAAGTGAAAATGCAAAAAATGACGGTGAGATGGGAAAGTGGACATGTGTTGCAGTTTGCTTATGACCTGTGTGAAGTTATGCTGTATATATATATATATTGCACAACGGGAGCCGAGGTCCCCATAAGTGGTCAAATCTCGCGATATCATGCAGGGTTAAAATGAGACCGTGATGCCCTATTGGAGTAAGCAGGTATAAAAGATTGATGGATGGATAGTTATATATTAATAGCAAAATGTTTGATTTGCCTTGTCGGACACATGGTGCCGGACACAGGTGCGTAAGGTCGTGCTGTACTTTAAGCAAATTCTATGCTTTTGTTGTCATACTGCTCAGACTACATTCATTTTATTTGGGAAAAACTCAAGTATCCTTTATAATGAATCCTAATGATCTATGTAGCCCATTGCTGCATTCACACAAATACACACATATGCAGTTTGCAGCACACTTAAAAAAAAAAGCAATCATCTGATGTCAGGTTTTATTGTCATGTTTCGTGACCTACTCGCCTTGATGCTGCACCAATATTATGGAAAAGAATGTGAGACGACTGTAGACATCTGCAGTTGCTATATCTAAATATTCTTGTGGACAAACCAAGAAAGTCTCCCCCAACACACACACACACACACACACACACACACACACACACACACACACACACACACACACACACACACACACACACACACACACACACACACACACACACACACACACACACACACATTAATTATTCAGAAATGATGTATTTACCATCCTCGTCAGTGCGGCAAACCAAAGGCTCACTTTCAGGGCCCAAACCGACAGCTGTGAAGGCGGCCATGGTGATATGGTACTGGGTCCATTTGTCCAGTCGTTGCAGAAGGACCTGCACTTCGCTGGCCGGCACTGTTGGCTCCTCTGTGGGCTCGCCATCGTCACTGTCACTGCCACCTTCTGACGGGCCCACCACCTGGTAGCGCACCTTATACCCCGTCAGAACACCATTCTGACTCGTCAAAGGCGGGGGTTGCCAACTTACCAGCAAGGTGGTGGAGCTGGTGCTGGTGCACTTAATGTCTTGAGGGGGGGCTGAGGGCTCTGGTGAAATGCAAAGGACAGGAAGGAAAGGGGTCGAGGACGAGGAGGACAGGGAGGATGGGAAAGGAAGGAAGGAAGGAAGGAAGGAAGGAAGGGAGGGAGGGGTGAAAAACAAAAAAATAAAAAGATGGGAGAGATACAGAAAATAATAAAAAAATGAAAACTTAAGTAAAACGAACAAGAATAATTTAAATAAAAATATAGCAAACAAAAGGCAAAGGCAAAATGTGTTTGGAGCAAAAACAGAAATATCAAGCAAATGAAAACATAAAAGGCCTAAATGGAGAATGGTACAAATGTGTGTAATAATGACTCAAGACTGCTTCTCTTGTACATGTAATCGATGCAAACACTTTTCTTGTCTTATCAAAAACAAGAAAGAGCATTTATTTTTTTTTTTTTTGCTTTTTAGTGCAAGTTTTACAATTACTGAGGGATAAACAACGAAAAAGCATTTAGTTTCCCCCACTCGTACGATTAAAATGACTGCACTTATTGTGCAATCATAGTCCAGACTGGACTATGTAGTAAGAAATTGTTGTTTGGAAGCAGCATCAGAGGTTACCATTTCATCTAACGTTTCCTGCTTCGGGATTACTCTTTCAGGTGGGCCAAATTATTTTGGTTAGTCACAGCTTTACCAGCTTATATGCATCATGTGAATCAATTCAGACACTGTTTGACAGAATTTTGTTTTACAGCATTTGATCAAAATATGAAAATTATGGTACATAGAATGAAACTTAATATGGCAAAGTAATGAGTACATCTCACCTGTGTGATGTGTGCAGAGCTTATTTTTCAAAGTGTTGTTTGCAAATGTTTAATAAATGTACAGTTCAGAGGACATACTATATATGTGGAATGGAACAACATTTCAGAAGTACCAGTTTGTCATAAAAATAGGTCTTACTGCCTTCAGGCATCTCTTTTAAGACATTATTACAACACCTGTCTGTATTCTGTTTATAATTAATGGATGCTTTTAATTTATTTTAAGTTTTGTTGCTGTTATGTACGATAGGCATGGCTTTTGTAGCTTGTTCAAATATTGGATTGATTTGTACAGCACTTTGTAGTTTTTGTCTTGAATATTAGTTACTATTGTTACCAAGCAGGTGTGGATGACAATACATGGGGGAATCAACCGTGAATTTTCCAAGATGCTTCACTGAATTCTAATCACATTTACTGACTATAATCACATTTAACTTTTATTTTTAAATGCCAATTACACTATTTCTACACATCTGTGTATTTCATTAACATTGCTCATTTACAAATTTCAGAATTACATCTTAATTGTGCCTTTTTGCAAAATATTTTTTAGTTAGTAGCCATTGCCATCATCATCAATTGAAGCATTTGAATGTACAGTAAGACTGTGACCTTTAATGAAAGTTGTTTCTTCCAGAATTGAATCATTGCCTATCTGTTAAAGCCAGTGCTTTTCCAGAGATGGTATAATAAGGATAATAGATGGGGAAAAATTGTTAGAGTTTTGATACACCCCTATATAAAATATGCTTGTCAGTTTTGCTTTTCATTATTACATTCTCATTACATGTAAGGTAAAAGTGACCAAAAAACAAACAAACAAACCAATCAAAAAAAAAAAAAAAAAAAACAGGAAAAAACTGCCAGCATTCCACACATATCAACTTAGGAGAAATGAAACAAAAAACTTAAAATGCAACCCATGACAGTAAGCAGCATGTTTGAAGAAGAAGAAGAAGAAAAAAAAAGAAGTCTGAAAAAATAAATCATGAACTGAAGGAGGGTACTGGGAAATGAATTTCTCTGTAACCCAGATGACTCGAAACAAAGACCCACAACAACAGTTAAGGATCGAAATGACAACTCATGGGAAAATATGAAAACAAAGCAATACCTAGCATAAACAGAAAATAAGAACACAACTGAAAAATAAAATAAATAAAGAGAATCACAGGCATTGTCTCCATCATACGTACCTGGCTCCCACAAATACTAACTTTTAAAGACTTTCTTACCACCAGCATCTGACCACAGCGTGTGCGCACTCTGTAGTCAGCGGGCCAGAACACTTTCTCTCTCATACAGCATGCTGGGTATAAATTCAGCCCCAATTCGCAATATCTGAATTACACTGAATGGTGAACTATGAGATCAGTTTTGGGCCCCTTTCTGATTTTGTTTTTTTTTTTTAAATTTTTGCTAAAAAGAGGGAGAGTGTTGACCCAGTGCTGTTGCCAGGGCTGCTTAATACTCATTTTTTGGGCAGGAGAGTCCACAAGAGTGCAAAAGGAGCAGCAGTTGGGGGAAAACAATAGATTCCAAACATTCTGCTCTTGTTTATTTAGGGGAAAAAAATCTTCCCTTGTCTCACAATTTGTTCAAGTAAATCCCATTTTATAGCTCAGTGTCAGTGCTGGGCGTAGCTATTGACCGCTAAGCCGCTAACTCAAGCTTTTAACAGTGATAACGCTAAATCGACAAACCACTAAAACATTGAGCTAACATTTAGAGAGCTACTAACTGCTAACTTTTAACGTGTGAATTTAGCTTTGGGTGGTGTATTAGCTCTAAAACCCAGAAAAATAGACCTAAATATTTGAAATATTAAAATGATGTCAAGGAAACAAAAACATTTAACATGCCAAGAGCAGGATGATCAATAAATGGTTTATTCACAGTACAGATATTATGAACTAGATTATTCAGAATTAAAGACACACATGAAATAATTTTAATAATCTAACTAGAGCACTTATTCTGGGTTGAGCTCCTGCCAGTTCCATGGGGTGATGCTTGTTGCCTTCATGATTTGTCAATTTTGCATACTGGATTAGTGTTTAAGCGTCAACAAGAACAAATGCATGATTTTAGGGGTAGATCAAGGTTTTCTGACCATTACACTTTATAAAAAAAAGTTAGGTGATGTAAAGTTAAATTTAGTGGAAGCTAATTGGTCAGCAAACAATTTTCAAAGTTAGCTGAAAAGCTAACGTACCAACAAAAGTATTCGCTTTATGAACTGGCTGTTAGCTGATTAGGTGAACCTGTGCCCACCACTGCTCAGTGCCTATGCATGTAATTATTGCCATTTTGAGAACGCCAAGACAAAGGAATCAGAGGAAGCAGGATGGGAAACTTATACGTATTGCTGATTCCATAAAAGTTTAACGCTACTGTTCTCCCTGCACTCTCACTTTTGGAACAAATGGCTTTAAAAATATTAAAAGAAGAGTTTTGACTATCAGAAAAGCCTCCTCCCTGTGAAGACAAAATGTTCCAGCAACGAACAAAATAGGACAGGACCTCAGCTTCAGTTACCAAGCCCTTCTCTGTGTCCAATGGGCTTATTTACTTAAGGTCTTACTGTTTTTTGAGCCTCTCGGCTTCTTTCTTTCCACTTGTATTGTATTTGCAAACTCTCCACATCAAGAATGATTGCTCAGTTTTCGATCTTTGTGATGCTGAAAGGGGGTTGGGAATCTGACAGGGGCCAGGGTATCACAGCACGCAGGCGGTCTCATGCCAGATAACAGCATAAGACTTGCCAGGGCACAGTTTTAATATATATCACATGAAGGCCAGTGGTCGGATTATAGATACTCCAACTATACAACAACAAAAGAGAAGGAATTCAGCTAATGCTTCACTTGCGGCTCTTTTGATGCTCCCATGAAAGTTTCTGAATGCTGCTTGACAAATAGTCATGTCTCCATTTTTCCTTTTACATCTGATGTGATATGACTTGGGAGCTCAGGGAAGAAATTCTGCGATGTTAAGTGCTGGTGATGTTCCAAAACAATGTGACAACCTTCAGTTTGAAACTGCTTTTAGCTTGTCAACCTCTGCGGATAAATGCAAATTACCCACATTTATGCTATCAATTTAACTAAAAAAGACCAATAATGGCTGTTGTCTGAAGATGAGACAGATTGCTGTGATTTCTTCCAACACCAGATACCTTGGACTTGTGTATGTTCATAATAAGCATCAAATGACAGGATGTTCGCATTTGTAGATGATTAAGGAATTACCCCCCCAAATAAAAAAAATGCCACATGGCAGTGCCGGGGCACGCGCAGATATTTCAATATATGTAAAACCTCCTGCAATTACAGTAAGTGACAAGCTAAACTGCTTGTTTTGCTAAATACACAGGATTTAGAATCTGTCGCTTTAATTTGAGAGATGGCATTTGACTGGTTACTGACATGTTCGAGGTATAATCTAAATGTGTAACAAAGCTTGCCAGGCTCATAGCTCATCGCAAAGCATGAAATTAATTCTGACGCTATGAAATGGGATTCGTATCTGCCAAAGTGGAGCTCTGCAGTCCCCCTACCACCCACTCCCAGGGTCCATCTCAGGTCTCGTTACCATGCCTTGGTAAGGGCTGGAGAAATACTGGAAGCGCCCCCAGCTCTCTGTGGACCCAGTCCTGCCACATCTGTAAGAGCTCACAGAAATGGTTTCTCAACCCGGTCTGACGACTGCAGCATATCCATGAGGCCTTGCTTCTGAATGAGGGCCACTGCTGTCATACCTAATCATATAGCTGTCATACACTGTCATTATACCTGGTGCTAATAAGGACCAAGAGCCCGCAAAGAAATAGTTATGGAGCACAGATGTTCAAATTCACATGATTTGCCATCAGTGATAATATAGCAAGAGAGGGCTAATTTTCTGTTAACATTATTAGTTTTTTGGTGCGACCATTCAAAGGTCATGACAGAGTCGTCCCCATGACAATGGCCCCTGGTAGTGCTGCATACACTTAGAACAAACTTCAACCATTTGCAAACATTTTGTACCACACACAATAAACAATTAAGCAAACAGGGAAATCATTTGTCTTTCTTTGTACTTAGTGGCAAAGGGCTTCAGTCTGCCGGACAATGCATCGGGTTCTGGAGGGCCGAGGGAAGTGCATGATAATAAGGATGCCAAAATTTCACATTTAAAAAGCATTAAAACTGCATACACCTGTGGTACTGTAATGCAGTTTTCCAGTGTGCAACTGACATAAGCACAATTTAATGTGTTTTTACCTCTTGGGTGTTTATTTTTGTCACAACAGATTTTATGTATTTCATGTTGCTGTTGAGTATTGTGCTCCAACTAATCCATCTCTAGACTATTATTCATGTTCAGATATAATACCGCTGTCGTATTTGCTGACTATGTTTTTGTAGAGTTCTGCATTTACTTTTCAGTTATGTGTTCTTTATCTACGCAATATGTTTTGCTGGTGTTTGGCTGAAACACATAGTAGGGTTCAACCTTGACAATCTATACCGCCCAGTCTAAAGCACACGTGCAATTAGGGCATGCCCAACTCCACTTCTCACTGTGCACAAAGTAAGGTGCAGGGTGCAAAGCTGTTACATTTAATCAATTAACCATTCATGTGTACACTTTGGTCAAAATAAGAAATAAACCAAATTTGAGTGTCACCTGTCATTAACTTTATCAGACAGGTGCAGCAGCAATTTGTGCAATCTAAGGTATAAAGGGGTATCGGTTTTGGCTGGGGAAGTAACCTGTTTCAGATTATCATTCCCTCCATGGAGAGTCATAGACTCATCCATTTAATGCTATGGAATTCAGAGATAAGCACCAACACCAACAGGGCTTAGAACATACGTATATCAGAGTTGGGGGGGTCCCCTTGCTGACTTCTGGCACCGGTTTCTGTCTCGATTTCAAAATTAAAGAAACTGGACCTGATTTTTTTAAATTTGCAGTCAAAATTCACATGTAGTCACAATTCTGACTGACCATTTTATATCGGATTACATGAGATTGTCACTGATGACTGCAGACCAGGGTTTTATACAACCACTTTCTGTTACCTCATGATAGCAATACACTGTACCTGACCACATCGTACTTTAAGGCGAACACAATCATGGGTGTGCAGATGGATACAGATACACTTGCTATTTAAAGAATGTGGATGCCAGGTGTAAAAAAAAAAAAAAAAAAAAAAAAATCACCGCAGCTCCATACACAGTGACCATTGCCTTATCGTGTGTTGTTGTTTTGTTTTGCCAAGTGTAAGATAGTGCCATTAAAGTTTTAAGTCATGAAGTTACTGTGCACTGAGAAGGCAACTAAAAAATCCTACATCCCAAAAAGCTCTTTACTGGCTCAGACGCCAGAAGAAGCAGCTATTCCTGACCTGTATGAGGAGCCAAACGACAGTAATGTCAGTTTAATATTTAACGGTGTCTTGCATGATGGCTGTTCATTCTGTCTTTAAATACTTTGCTTGTATATTTGGAAAACCAGCCATAACGCCACTGGCTGATTGGATGAATCCAAGAATGTCCCTGACAGGTCTAAATACTGGGTTGTGGCAGACTGGATCCCAATACCAAAAATTTCCACTTACCTGAAGGAATCCAAGATCAAGTTTGTGATTATGTTGTAGGAAATGTTTTTCTTTGTTTGGCTTACTCAGATTTTTCTGACCTCACTGGTGAGAAACCAGCAGCTTTATTTCACACCTACTTGAGGTGCACACCATAGAAAGATGGAAAAAAAAAGAAAAAGAAAAGTAAAACCCCACAGTGGCTAAGAGAGACCAAAACAAGAGGTCTAAAATCCTGTGTTCACCACAGGAACTCATAGGGCATTTTAGGAGGTCCGACACCTCTGCTGAAGGGAGTGGCCCTGAAAAATAAATGGGCAGGGCTTGACGCTGATTGGTTGGTAGCTCAACCAAGAGCAGCCGACAACCAGCAACAAGCGCCAAGTCAGATTTGTGAAATGGGTGCAAGAGCAAGAAGAACCAAAACAGAAATGAACAGATGGAAGAAGATACAGGCGCTGTTGGCTTTCTTCTCAACAGCTGAGGACCAGCAAGGATTCAATTCCTTGAGGAAGAATTAAAAAATAAATAAATGTAAGGTAGCTAAATTATTAAGTCCCTGCATGCATGGCTGCATGAGCTCAGTAGGTCTTCACTACAATGGAGACGCAACTGCTTAGAAGGCCAATTACATGGCCATTCCTGCAAATGTCATGTTTGCAGTATCTGGGAAGTAGGTGGAGTCCCAACGGTGGAAACAGACCTTAAGATAAACCATGGAACTGAAATGGAGAGGAGAGATCAAGATGGCCATAAGCGTTAGGATGATGACCAAAAGTACACTTGGCAATTCAGCCAAAGAAACGAGAACTCACGTCTTGTGTAACACAACATTTGATAAAAAGATTACACCTGCAAAATAAATTATTTAAATTAATTTCCTAAAGCCACCAAAATGTCTGATGTACTCCCTGAACATGAAACTGTACTCATCTATGCCGTTCTAACAAATTCCATCACAAACCAGTAGCTATCCTTTATATCTGCTCTGTCTACATTTAGAAAGAATTAATCCCACATATTAAGCACAGACATGAGAAAAACCCCACAAAAATAAAAACACCAGTTTAATTTCTCACCAGTATATGCTGCTCTGCCTGCTGTGCTGAAATTGCTTTTAGACATGAGTTTGTGCAAGAATCCAACACAGACTCAAATAATAGCAAGCTACCACCTGGAGTGACGTCAAACAGACACGCTTTCGGATAACTCTGAAATGAAATATAAATTAAAGCTCTACGTCCACACATTTTCAAGAGATTCAACATAAAAGGTGGGCATAAGTAACCAAGGTGATGCCAAGCCATTCCAAGGAGAGCCTTTGTGCCGGGGAACAAATGACTGAGAAACTGATCGGGAACCAGGGTGAAAGGAGAGGCGTGTGCATTCAGTCCAATCAACATGCAATTTATATTAGTTAAGAAAGACAAAAACAAACAAAAAACAAACAAGAGGCTCAACAATCACACATATACAAATGAGGATGTGTACATAGGCTCGAGAGACGCCAAGACACAGATGGGTTTGGATGTATACATGAAGTGTTTTCATGCTTGGACGGATGAAAGATCAACGGTGCAGTGATGCAGTGTTCTCAACAGCAATGGCACCCCCAAACCCCACCCCACAGGAGTGAGTGTTGCATGCAACTGGAGCTCTCCTCAGTGACTGTGAACTCTGTGGCACTGCTGTCCAGCAGCTACAAAAACAACCGTGAAGTGGTTGTCCCCAAAACCCCACAGCTCAGAGGTGGGGCAAGCAGCCAACAAGTTGCACTAGTAGAAACAGAAAATGTGTTAAAAGAAGTGTGTTCTCCCACCAAGGATTTCTTATGTCCACATAAACATTCTCCGGTTTGGGGGGTGGGGTGGGGGTGTGTGTGAATCTGACAGTGTGGTCAGATTTTAAAAAGATATTCTGACAAATAATCTGTCTTTGTTTGAGATTTTCTCTATAATGTGCATGTACCCCCAATGCTTTTTACCCGAGCCCATCAAATATGGCCATCGCGTATTATGAAGGCTTTGCGCCCGTCTGTCTGTGCTCAGCATAAGTCCAGTCCTATTACTGTCAGAGTTTTCACATTCACAGGGAGCATTCTTGGGACACAGACCTTAGACAAGTTCAAAGATGTCTAACCTTGACCTATTTTAAGAGGTTAAAAAGTCACTTTCTGTTTCAGTCTGTTTGGTTTGTTTTTGAGTGGCGGAGGCGACAGCCAATCAGAGTAGAGCTGCACCGTGACGTCAGTGGCTGGTCTCTCCAAAACCGCTTCGTTTGTGTGTTTATATACATGTTTCTCATATATAAATAAAAATAGAAAATATATAAATATATCTCATATATTTTCAGTTTCTGAGCCAAGTACTAATTATTCTCACTTCTGACATCATCTCGGATCAATTATGCTCAGAGTGAGACGGACGCAGCCATACTACCAAATATTTACCCAAAGATTTTTTTTGAAGGGTCTGGCTGAAGTATCTGGTTCAAATGGTGAGAAAAAGGCCAAAAACATCACCAGCATTGCAAACTCTAACAATCCAGCCAGTTTAAATAATTCATTCATTTACCTGCCATGAAACATAATTCCTGCAGCGTTGGCTACACTGGACCTATTTTTTCCCCTGGAAAAAAACTATTTCTTCCTTTGGGGGTGGGTTGATTGTACTGTCCTTATGTCATTAAACCAAAGTTTAAGTCAAGTTAAGTTTAACCCCATATATGAATAAAGGTCATAAGAGAGCCTTGGCCATCTTGGAGAACAGACATTTTTTGTGTCTCTGTCACATGGGAAGTGCACTAATTACTGACACAGAAAATGCAAACATGAATACAAGGGAAATAAAACTACTAAAAATGGCAAAGTTCTTTTTGATTGTTTTTTTTTTTTTTTTTTTTTGCCAATGTTTGTCAGCTTATGAGATATTTGGCATAAAAAACAAGACATTAGCTCATTCCTCAATAAAACAGTGGAAATGCTCCATCTAAAAACATAGCTTCAATCACTGGCACAATAATTTGACCCCGCTACAGAACATACAGTTTATATATGCGAACATCACAGTACAGGTCGGCAGATAGTTAAGGCAAAAATAAATAAATAAATAAATAAAACAAAACAACGCAGTTACTGTGAGTGAGTCAGTTGGAGTGTTAAGCATTTCTGAATCAGCTCTAAACGTGAATGTGTCAGGAAAAAGAAAAAAAAAAAACACTCATGGTCCAAAGTGGATGATGTAGTTGACCTCGGAAGAAAACATGTTTAAAGCTCCAGCCAGGCACAAATTTCACATCAACTCATCACAATTTACTAAAGAATTAAATCCACAAAAGCATCACTCAACCGCTTCACTGTGGAGATCCCTTTGTCAGCCCATCCCCAGAAAAAACAGGACAGAAGCTTGAATAACGAGTTACATACTGGCTTGCAAGGTCTTCTGGGATATGTCATTGGTGAAGGCCCCGATGCCTTTATGAGACACGGCTGCCAAGGAAAAGTGGTAGTCTGTGTTTGGACGAAGACCTTCCACAACATACGAAGATGTGGGCCCAAATGTTTTCTTCATCTGTTTCTGTAGCAAGAAAAAAAAATAGCTTCAAGTCTGGTTTAAAATAATTACACTTTTACAATGAAAATATGTTTGATTAAAGATATGTACAATCCCAATTCCAGTGAAGTTGGGACATTGTGTAAAATGTAAATAAAAACAGAATACAATGATTTGCAAATAATTTTCAACCTATATTCAATTGAATACACCACAAAGACAAGATATTTAATGTTCAAACTGATAAACCCTTATTGTTTTTGTGCAAATATTTGCTCATTTTGAAATGGATGCCTGCAAAAAGTTTCAAAAAACCTGTTACATCACCTTTCCTTCTAACAACACTCATTAAGCAGTTGGACTATTTTTTCATGCAGCTGTTCACAAACTGGTGATGCTCGCCCCATCTTTGCTTGTGAATGGCTGAGCCTTTTGGGGATGTTCCTTTTATACCCAGTCTCACTCACCTGTTTCCAATTAGGTATTCTCTGAGCATTCATGAACTTTCCCAGTCTTCTGTTGCCACGTCCCAACTTTTTTGAAACATGTTGCAGGCATCCATTTCAAAATGAGCAAATATTTGCACAAAAACAATAAAGTTTATCAGTTTGAACATTAAATATCTTGTCTTTGTGGTGTATTCAGTTGAATATAGGTTGAAAATTATTTGCAAATCATTGTATTCTGTTTATATTTACATTTTATACAATGTCCCAACTTCATTGGAATTGGGGTTGTAGCAGACCTCAAACTGCAAAAAAGGGTAGAGGCCTAAAAATGTCAACATTCTTACCTGAGAGCCGAAACTGCCTTCTGTGATGCGAAGCTCATAACTTATAATTCCTTCTTTGTCATAAGCGGGTTCCCAGGTCAGTTCCATGCTGGTGTCAGACACGGCACCAACCTGGAATTTGGATGGTTGACCAGGAACTGGAAGATACAGCAGAAGACTCAGTTGTGAGACAAGTTCTTGGAAAATAAAATGAAATCTTGAAAATTGGAATTCTCAGTTGCATTTGGAAAGTTTTTAAAATGTGGATTAAAGTATCCAAGTAATTTCTTGTATGCTACAAAGCAAGATCAAAAGCAGTAAATGTACAATGAGCACAGGTGGACTCAGTTCCGCTAATCTGCTAACAGGTAGTTTTTTGTGGATTAGCATTTCGGCTATCTTTGAAAACCATTAGCACACCAACTAGCTTCAGCTAAAATTAGTTCCACGAACTGCAATTTGCTTACATTTCTTTGAATCAGGTTTAATGGTCAAAGACTTTTTGTAAACCCTGCAAGCCTACATTTGTTCATGTTGCAGTTTATATACGAATCCAAAAATAGAAATCGGCATGTCATGGAGAGCATAATCAGTTGACAAAAAGGCATTTCAGTGCTTCTGCTCAGACATCTTCTGAGGAAAAGATTTATATTACAATTTACACTCTCAGGGTCTGTTTTTCAGGGTTTTAAAGAGAGAGAGTGAGAAAAACCAAAGCTGTATTCATATAATAAAAGGTCGTGTGGTTAACGGTAGCTTCAGTCAATTTTTGGTAATGGTTTATTGGTGTAGCATTATCACAGCTAACATTTCAGTTTGCAGATTAGCGGTTATCAAACCTTTTTTTTTTAGCTATGCTCACCAGTGACTACAGCTGAAACAACTAATGGAGTAAATCGATTAAAATTAATTATTAAAATAGTTGTCAACTAATCTAGTCATTGATTAGTTGCTAAATAACTTTGTTTTACTGCAAATGTTTCGTTTCTTCCACATAATCAACCGAGCTTTGCTTTGAATCTTAAACCAATGAAGGAGTGCTTTGAGCTGCTGCTTCATTGATTTGTTTTATTTAGCTTTATCTTAATTTTTCTCCACTAAAACCCTAAAGAGCATATGTCTGTGAGGAATATTTATCTTTTTTATGTTAAACTGACCTGTTATGGTCTTCTGAAACAGTTGATAGATGTATTTTATACTAACGCCAATGCTAACATGTTAGCATGTTTATGGCATTTTCAATGTTAAAAGTTAGCATTAAGCTGCTGGCATTTCAGCATGTTTGTGCATTTGTTTTCTGTATAATAATTAATAGCTCAGTGTTTGTTGTCGTAAAAGAGTTAAATGTATTACAAATTATAATATTTTTAATTTATTTGTATTTATATATTAATAATAATAACAACAACAATAATAGTAATAATAACTAATAATGCTACAATACAATTTTAGAGAAAGAGACAAGTCACATGTGTCATTGTGAATGACCACAAAGTTTACAAGTTATACAGAGAATGTTGCACATATAATGAGTCAGGCTACAGTTTTTGATTTAGGTTTTATGGTTAACTGGTTATGCTAACTGCTCATTTGCAGCAACAAATATACCTCTTTTTTCACCATATATTTTATAACATTTATATGTTTCAATGTTGTTTTATGGCAACTCAGCACTTTGATAAAGCAATGTCATTTGAAATAATTATTTTTGTTCTTTATTATTTTATATTTATATTTCCAGTATTTTAAGTTTTCAAATAATGTTCTGTTGTTAAATAAAGTGATGGAAGGAGAGAAAATTGTTTCCCTGGCACATTTTTAAAAAATTCCCCGCTAATCCGATTAATCGTGTTGAAACCCCATCAGATTCATCGATGATGCAAATAATCGTTTGTTGCAGCCTTGCCAGTGACAATGAGTAGCACTCAGTACAACAAGCCCTTCAACCATATTAACCCTAGGCTACAGATACAGATGTGTGTCTTTAGCCACCATGCTAAGGATACACACAAGGCTCCTTGGGTTGAATAGACTAAATGAACATCATCTAATTATCTAAGACACAAGAAATGCAACAGTGACAAACGGGCATCAGTACAACTCACCTAAATAAACTTCTCCCAAACACATGATATGTGTGATGATCTGCAACTAGCCTAACATGAACTCTACCCTCACACGAACCTTAACCAAGCCTTAAGCCCCCCCCCACCATTTGTCATGAACATCCAAAACATTCAAAGACTCAAGCACAGGTTTTCTGGTTGAGATTATATACTTAAGTAGTGTGCTTTAGGAGTACTCGTGTGTATGTCTTGTGGGTGGGGCCTAATGATATGCATGTTTTTCCTCCGTCAGTATTTTATATTTTTAATTCCTTTATCCATAGCCCTTTATTAACTGCAGTTTCAACATCAGTTTGATCAATTAGGCAAAAATGATTCCTCAGTGTATCCTCACCTCCTTTCAGAACTTTGACATGGATGGGCTCTGAGAAAGGTCCATCACCTACTGAGGTGAATGCGAGGACTTTGATGGTGTAGGTCTCTTGAGGAACCAGACTCTGGATGGTAGTGATGATGCTGTCCTGGACATTATGAATCTGCCAAAGACTCATGGGTTGGGAGTCATCCATGGTGTAATACACCCTATAACCCTTGATCTGCCCATTGGGCTCCTCTGGCTCTTCCCAGCGCACCATCATAGTGTTGTTAGATATGATCTGAGCATGGATGTTCCTTGGTGGGCTTGCTGGTGCTTGTTCCCCAGTCCTGGTTTCTACTGGCTCACTGGGTGGACCCTGGCCAATTGTGTTGACAGCTGAGACGCGGATTTCATATTCTGTATTGGGGTAGAGGCCACCAATGCTATAACGGGTAGTAGTGATGTCATCCATGGTCTCATACTTGCTGTCTGGAGACTTGGCCCGATACTGGATGATGTAATAAGTGACAGGGTCTGGATTGCCTGAATCCCATGTGATGGTCACACTGGTGGCGGTAGTTTCAGTTACCACAGGGGTACCCGGGGGCTTGGGGAGAGCTGTCAAAGAAGGAGCATTAATTTATTATGAATGACATTTATAAACCATTTGCATAAAAGTAAAATGATTAATTAATTCGAGAAAACCTGTAAATCTATACAAATGTACATTGCAATTACTATTACACTTATATTACATACTACTTCTGAGCCCGCTGCTGATACTCTTCAAATGTTTGCACTTACACATCTCTGTTCAAGTACTTGGCTGTGTACCTATCATTTGAATGAAGAATTTTAAATTTTGTTCATCAAGGAATAGCTTCCGGGTGAATTATCATTGAGAATTATCGCAGAATATATTGATGGTGTTGTTGGCAACCTCTCGCTAGTGGTGTTATATTTACTGCTATGAGATGGTTTGGTGACACAATTGTAGACATACTTAAATCCTTCACTACCGATATTGTTACTGTAACCAAAAAACTCTTGTATGTCTTTGCACTAGCCCTTGGAGATGCATTTGGTTCATTGTCAGGGCATGCCAGCAAAGTTGGACTAACACAAGATGTACACGGTGTCACATTTGCATTTGTGTGTACATATTAAAAGCATATATATACTAGTTTAAGATAGTGAATATTGAAAGGAGAACATCATTCAATGTTGTACTAAACATTATTCAAACAGCTACATTCAGGCCTCATGTATGCTCAATGCTGAATATGGATACGGATGGAGCCTCCTGTTTGCACTATGCAAATATTTTGCCTGTATTTGTGTCGGCTGACGCACGTTTTGTACATAACATCTTATCTTGAAGTATTTAGCAGCTGCACAGACCAGACTCAGCTAAACTGCTGCCTACTATTTTGTTTCTTTTGCAGAGAAACCATTTTATGACTTCCCCAACCATCAGCATATTTGACCTTCTCCAAAACTTTCAAGACAGTCTGCGGTGCTTTCGAGTGGATGTTTCTCCTAACATCCATGTCAACATAAAGACATAATAAAGAATGTGAGTGATGATGTTTGAACCATCTGAAATGTGCTGAGAAAATTTACATACATAAATGGTGTATAAATGAACCCTTTGGGTAATGTGTATCCTGTGTTTGTATGATACACTGAGTGATGATGAATCCTTGCTGCATCCCGGGTAATGAAGTCCTGTATACATCATTTGTGCTATTGATATAGGTATTGCAGTGCCTATAATTTGATTTGTCTGTACACGGAGAGACTTTGACATCACACACTTTTATTAATTTTTTGCTATATAATAACATGTTGCAATTGACAAAGGAAAATGTTAAGAGCAATTGATGACCACTCCATCAGCGTGGATATCTGGAATATTTGTGTTTTATTATAGATGTGTGGATAATTTTATGATGAACACTAGGAGTGAGCTCCCAATTTTCACTGTTATTGTCTTTAACTTTAGTATCTGATCTTTTCCATATTTCATTTAATATGGGAATACAGTAATCATTTGTTGTTGGTTGAGTGCAGAATTATCTAACAGATTAATCTTTGGGAATTGATGGGGAGATAATTCAATTCACATTCAATGGTCTTATAAAATTTTAAAGGTTCATGACAATTTGGACGTGACACCTTGAATGGTAGTTCCCTCTCACATCTTGCTGCCCCTGCCTTGATGGCATGTTGTGTCAGGAGCGTATGGAAGGCGGGATGGCTTATGACGGGTAAGATCCCACCTCAAAACCCGGGACGACCTAACAGGCACCGTCACAATTACGTCGATGTCTCAGAGAGACCCTGACTTATTACATGGGCAATGTGAAGGAGCATCAGGATGGGGTCAATTGATGGTTGTATATGTGCCTACATGTTTGGCAGAAAATTGATTTGATTGGAATATTAGATCATACATGAGAATTGAATTATGCCAAAATGGTCTTTATTGTTGACATGGTAGATTCATGTCAACAGGGGGAGTTGTTAGATAATATCTGTGCTAATTCTTTATTTTATGTTAGCTATCAACTATATGTGTTATTTGTTTGGAAGTTCTGAAAAATATAAGGTATGTGTCCAAGTCTCAGATACAGGGAGATCTCCCCCTGTTGCTGAGCGCTAGTAACATTAGAAATGTGAGACAAAACCACACCCATGTTAACACCCACAAGGTATAAAAAGTGTTGTATGCCTCATTTTAGGGGCTTTTCACAAGATGGACACTGTCTGTGAGGATCCCAGGCCTGGATTATAATGTGACCTTGAATAAACTCAAAATGAGGAATACAATGGTTTGGTTTTTGGTAAGGGGCAGAATTTTACATAAAAGAACCAAGTAGAAATAACAGTAGCCTGCAGTGTAATTACAGCCCAGTCTCACTTTTTTTTTCATGATCCTGTCACGAAATGAGTCACATTTTCGTGATGCGTTTTTTTTTTTTTTTTTAACAAATTCTAACCCTACCCCTTCCCCTAACCTTCACAACCCCCTCCCCCGTGTTACCCCACATTTCGTGATGCAGTCACAAAATTAATTTGTGACACCGTGTCAAAAATGTGGTGCATTTTGTGACGGTATTAATAGATTAATTCACTTTTCGTGATGCCAAACTGGTGTGAGCTCAGGTTGTATAATTAAAAGCCTCAAAGAGGCCATTTTTTAATTTGGTATAATGGAACAAATCCACCAAGCATTTGAGTCCTCTTGCCTCTTACCATCTGCATAGTAGGTGAGAATTTGTTCCATGCATAATACAATACAACAAATATATTTAAAGTCTGTTCATATGAACCAAAAAGATAGACAGACTTCTCAAGGAGAAATGCAATGAAACCTGCAAGTAGCAATGCCACCACTGCCATTGTGATTTAAATATAATTTCACAGGTGGCCATGGGTGCCTCAGAAAATATAAACACCCATGGAGTTAATTGTACGCTGTGGAGAATGTTCTGCTTTTTAATGCCAGCTGTGCAAACATTCAGATGAAGAGTTGTGATGCCTTACATTTGACAGTGATTTGTGCCACAGCTTCAATGATGCCAAGGCTGCTCATGGCCACGCAGGTGTAGTTGGCTGACTCACGGACACTGTTCAGTTCGAGAACATTTCTGCCCACTGGCATCTCATCCTCTGGTGTCAAGTCCTCTGAGTTGAGCATCCACTTGACGTAAGGCATGGGCGACCCCACTGCCACACATGTTATGTTCACACTGCCACCAGGCATAATTTCCTGACTTGCTGGTGGAATAGAGAAGCGAGGAGGGACACGCCGGACTGGGAGAAGGCATGGGGAAGGAGAAAGGATGACAAAAGGGAAAGGGAGTAAAAAAAAGAAAAAACGGAGAGAGAAAAGAGAGGTAACAAGAGAAGCCGATGAAAATGGACCCTTTATACGAAAATGCTGAACACAAAAAGGTTTAACATGATAAATGAGAACAAAAATAGAAAATTAAAAGACTGGAAATAAAATTAAAAAGTAATGAGAAGGAAACTAAACTAAACAGAACTCCTTCAACAACAATATAGATTAACAGTAAAGCAACGATTCATAGCAACAAGGTTCCATTGACCAATATTTGACCCATCACAGCACAATTAAAGACACAAAAATCTATTACGAGTTTCTCATCTTTGGAACTGAGCTGTGTACGTAAATACATCATTACCTGATCACAGAGTATGAAGGTGTACTACAAAGGTCATGTGATAATGCTATCAGATGAGGCCAACATGGCAACCTGGAACTTCCTGTTCTCGCAGGCCATCAGGCCAATCAGGACTTAAGCCATTGCAGGCTTTTCCCACAGTACAGGAAGTGTAGGGTTACTGCGCTATTAGCCATCTCTACAAGGTCTTCAAACACGTTCAAGTGTAACACCTGTCTCTACTGCCTAGGTCTCATTAAAGATGAGAAACTTTAATCAGATTTTTGTGGTTTAGGGTAGATCCACTGGACAAAGCCTTATTAAGATCTGACACGGTTCCATTGATAGATGCCGCTATCAGTTTCACAGACAGCATGCATAAATAGACCGAGGTAAATTAAGAAGTTAATGGTAACAAAACCATATATAAAAATTGAGATAAAATGCATAGAGGAATATAACTGAAGGGTCGCTGGCATGCCCAGACAAAAGACGATCAGAGAAGAGAGAGAAGAAATACAAGGTGGAGGTTAGAGCAAGTGAGCAGAGAATAGGAAGGGAACAGAGGAGCAAGAAGACCAAGAAGGGGAAGGTTTGGAGGAGGGTAAGGGGGGTAACCCGCTTCGATCCCGTGAAAACATTATTTTTTTTCATCCAGCTAATGTGACAAAATGTTACCACTGTCGCATCGCCGTTCCAGTTTACACAGAGTATAGAGGAACAAGGTGTGTGTCTAGAAATACACAGAAATAAAACTATAGTAGCTGTAGCTAGAAAGCCTACTATCACAGTGTTGGAGTCAAGAAACAGAATTGTATCAACAGGCAGTAGAAATCCAGAGAGAGAGAAAAAGTGGTAGAGAGACGTAGATGAATACGGGCAAAATGACAGCTAAGAGAAGGAGACACGAAGGAAACTCAAGACTCATGGAAAGGAGGATGAGAATGAGACTCAGAAGCAGAGGGAGGATGTGAAAGGTTGTGTTTACGAGGTCTGTCCATAAAGTATCGTACCTTTTTATTTTTTTCAAAAACTATATGGATTTCATTCATATGTTTTTACGTCAGACATGCTTGAACCCTCGTGCGCATGCGTGAGTTTTTCCACGCCTGTCGGTGATGTCATTCGCCTGTGAGCACGCCTTGTGGAAGGAGTGGTCCCGCCCCCTCGTCGGATTTTCATTGTCTGGAAATGGCGGAATGAAAAGGACTTTTTTTCCATCAGAAATTTTTCAGAAGCTGTTGTTGCATGTTGCATGTCTATCTCGGCTTTCAGTGCTTACCAGTCGAGTGAGTATAAAAGAACTTGTGGAGAGCTGGACATGTCCCAACTTGTCCTCTAACACTCCGAAACGGAGGTGTTCCTTTGTCTCGCTTCATCAGCGAATCGGTCGTGACGCGCGAAGCCTCCGCGCGGCTTTCCATGACAAAATCTCTTGTTAAAAGTGAAATCTGTCAGAAAATGGCTGATGTCCAGGTCTTGTGATAACCAGAGAAAGAGCACACGACGGTCTCGTATCCACAGAGCCATCAGCTTAGAAATGATCCAGTGGTTTGTGCCGCATCGTCGCAGCTCGCACCGACCGTCCTTAAAGGGGTCCTTAAAGCTGTAGTTAAAGTCCTTATTCTCTGTGAAGCCCGTAAAATTTTGACTGAAAGCCAGATAAATTTTTCGAATGGTTTCTAGGTGCCAGTCTCTAACAGCTTCTGAAAAAATTCTGATGGAAAAAAAGTCCTTTTCATTCCGCCATTTCCAGACAATGAAAATCCGACGAGGGGGCGGGACCACTCCTTCCACAAGGCGTGCTCACAGGCGAATGACGTTACCGACAGGCGTGGAAAAACTCACGCATGCGCACGAGGGTTCAAGCATGTCTGACGTAAAAACATATGAATGAAATCCATATAGTTTTTAAAAAAAATAAAAAGGACCATTAATTTATTGACAGACCACGTACCTGTGTGTGTGCACGCATACACAGATGCATGTGTTCTTGTGTTTGTCATAAGCATGGGTGTGCGTGTGTACAGTATGCAAGAGTTCGACGGTGAAAGAGCCTGAGTTAGGAAAACACCGCACGTTCATGAGAATCATCCCAGCAAGCGTTTGACAGTGACAAGTCGTGGAGGTGGAGCCAAGATCAACACTAAACCAATTGAGACCCAAGATTTCCACACGGTGATACCGTGCAATGTATTTTCCCGTTTATGTACATGAAGACCATCTGTGTCAGCCACAGAAAAATCTGCACTATGTTTGTTAAACTAGAACTTCAAATCTTTTTTGCATTTTTTTTTTCGTGGTGGGTAGAAGTGCATGATTTTTTAAAAAGATGTACAAGTGTTTATAATACTCCTTTTTTTTCCAAAATGAAATTCTAGTCTTACTCAAATAATTTTTTGAAACAAAAATCTACTTTTCACTTGCAACACAGTGCACTCTAACTTCACAAGTTTGTTCTGCTGAGCCCAAATCCCAATTAAAAGGTAAACATCCAAGCACACATTTAGAAAAGGCTTCATGTGGGAAATTTTCTATTCTCACCCGAGGCCAAAATATAGCAATCGGGTATTGAGAAGACTTTGAGTCCGTCCCTCTGTTTGTACTCAGCATAAGTCCAGTCCTATTACTACCAGGGTCTTCAAATTCACAGGGAACATTCTAAGGACCCAGGCCTTGGACAAGTTCCAAGTTGGCTAACCTTGACCTATTTTAAGAGGTCAAAAGGACATATTCTGTTTATTATTTTTATGCTTATATGGCCGAGGGGATTTAAGCATACATCCATCCATCCATTTTCTTCCGCTTTATCTGGAGTCGGGTCACGGGGGCAGCAGCTCAAGCAAAGCCGCCCAGACATCCTGATCCACACACACCTCCCCCAGCTCCTCCGGGGGAACCCCAAGGCATTCCCAAGCCAGCCGAGAGATGTAGTAACTCCAGCGTGTCCTGGGTCTTCCCCGGGGCCTCTTCCCAGTGGGACGTGCCCGGAACACCTCTCCAGCGAGGCGTCCAGGGGGCATCCGGAAAAGATGCCTGAGCCACCTCAACTGACTCCTTTCGACGTGGAGGAGCAGCGCCTCGACTCCGAGCTCCTCCCGAGTGACTGAGCTCCTCACCCTATCTCTAAGGGAGCGCCCAGCCACCCTGCGGAGGAAACTCATCTCGGCCGCTTGTACTTGCGATCTTGTTCTTTCGGTCATGAGCCAAATCTCATGACCATAGGTGAGGATCGGAACGTAGATCGATCGGTAAATCGAGAGCTTTGCCCCCCTACTCAGCTCTCTTTTCACCACGACGGTCCGATATAGCGACCGCATCACTGCAGATGCTGCACCGATCCGTCTATCAATCTCACGCTCCATCCGTCCCTCACTCGTGAACAAGACCCCGAGATACTTAAACTCCTCCACTTGAGGCAAGGACACTCCACCGACCTGAAGAGGGCAAAGCACCTTTTTCCGGTTGAGAACCATGGCCTCGGATTTGGAGGTGCTGATTTTCATCCCGGATGCCTCACACTCGGCTGCCCACCCGAGTGTGCGAGTGGGATTTAAGCATTGCGTTATATTTTTGACTGTCAGTACATCAGCAGTGCAAGACAATTCAATCAATAACATGATGTGCTTTCCTGTTTTAATTATACTAATGTATGTAGATATAAAATGTATTAGCAAAGCATTGCTTTGTCAAGTGCAACCAGTGCAAATTTCTATGTGATGGGCATCAGCATCTTTTATTCAATTGCTCTAAATGAGAATGGACTGTATATGGTTGCAGACAACTGTCTCCAACAAAAATGCCACGCCCACTGTCTTAAAAAAAAAAACAGCGATTTGTTTTATATTTTGTGTGGCCACTCCAAGTGGATTTAAGTGGCCCTGAACTTTTCAGAAAGACACTGTGCCGTCACTGCAGCGCATTTTCAGTCAACTGGGAGGAGATGTTTTTTTTGTTTGTTTTTTTTGTTTTTTTGCCAATTTATGTATACAATCAGCTGATTTGTCACTCAAAATGTATCACAAGAGAGACAAAACTCAACTGTGACAGCAGATTGAACAGATGCTATGTTCCTGCTGAGGGTGAGTACTTTTTATGGTTATACAAAATGAGCTAGTTGTGAGCTGTTTATTGTTGTCAAGTCAAATCTGGGAGCATCTGCTGGTGCCTGGCATCTTCACCACATCCACAACACCATGGAACCACCTTGGGTCCTGCCTTCATGTTGTCATAGAAACAAATCCCACATCAAACACTGAAACTGCTGAGATGAAGTATTTGTGGATGCTCTTTCAGTACTTCTCAGCCAGGACTGTCATTGTACATACATGAATACATACAATGACATCTGTCCTCTGCATTTAACCCATCCTAATTACAGTTAGACACAATCCAATCATGAGGAGCAGTGGGCTGCCACAGTCCGGCACCTGGACCTCCAGAATGTAGAGACACACTGCCTTGATTAGGGGCAGAGAAAGGAGCAGGCCCCAATGAACATGTTTTTGGGTCTGTTCAATCTAATGGGTAGAATCCAAAATGCAGTAAATCATCATAATGCTATCTGTTGTAAAATCAAATTTTATAAAGTCCTGCTCTGCTGGAGTGCACATCTACACTGTAAAATAAATATAAGTGCACTCTACAACTCTCAACATTAGAAAGCTCAGACCTTTGAATTGTTAACTTGTACTGATAGTGACTGAGGTAGCTTCATGCCAATCAATTCTATTTACCGCACCCTGTCCACAACCCAATAAAAATTATTTAACCCCTTTCTGAAAATAAATTATCAAATTGTTGAGCACATATTTCAATCTTAAAACTACCTTCTAATTTTGGTGCATAACACTGAATTTCAGGTAGGCAGAATAGTTAATGGTACTACAACTGTCTAATACAGGCTGAGAGAGAAATTTTGGCTCCAATTTTTAGTAGTTCTCATACCGCCCAAATAGAAAGGCCTTAAAAATGTATCTCTCATCATGGTATACCGATATTTAACCCCAGGGAGTTGATGTCATGCTGACATCAAGTCATCAAAATGTTTGTTGGGATGCACAGGAAGCCAAAGGTGACAGGAGGTAAGGAATTCAGATGTTTGGGGGGAGGGGAAAAAAAGAGCGAACTGGAAGAACCAACAGATAAGACAGGAAAGACAAGGACGAGAGACAAAACAAAGCCGAACACAACAGAATTAAGCAACAAGTCAACGTACATGAGACAGACAGTGAAGCATGGGCACGAAGACATACTGTACAGTACGCAAAGGGGACGGGGAAGGTTTTGGGTTGTCAGAGAAAGGGAAGGAGGAGGAGGAGGAGGACGGCATAAGTGGGGGAGAGAATTCAAAGACCGTGACTTTAAAACAAAATAAAACATGGCTCAAAGTGGGTTTGGAGGTCTCACACACTGGGGCTTAAAAACAAGAATCAACAACACCACTCTTCCTCCCCGCCTTCAACACTGCATTTCAATGCAAAGGTCACTTGGGAGGGCTTTGGATAGGTGGACGTGGACTGTGTGCGGGGATGTGGAAACAGGAAGTGGGGCTGGGGATAGGATTCAGGGAGGAGACTGAGGGGGGATATCAAGGTAGCATTCCAAAATAAACCGTGTCGATCCAAATGGGATTCATATGATCGTTGCATGAGACAGTTGGACTTTTTCCAACAAACTAAGGGCACAAATATCACCTGCACACAATCTTGAGGGGTTTTTACCTGATAATTGTCCTGTACTGAGCCGAGCAGTGGAATCAGAACAGATGTGTACGACCAATATACTGAGATGTAAGCATATTTACCGTTACTGGCTTTCAACAGCAATTTTATCTTCAACTGTAGATAATAGAGCTCTCGGATTCACATGACAAAAAGGTAGGGTCTATATAGTGAAATACGAAGACAACAAATGAAGACCCTTTGTAAAGATTTTGCCATCCAATCTTGTGCTCTGAACATCTGAAGCATCCTCTGAGCCCTGTCATTCACTTATAGTAACAATAAGACTGGTAGGATCTGATCTTGAGGGTTACAAACAAAAATGTTCTGATAAAAAAGATAAAAGAATAGCAGCAGCGATAAAGGCTAATTTGTTCTTTAAAAAAATACCAAATGATAAATACAATAAATGTCTCCAATAAAAAAATAACTTTATAAGGAAAATTAATTGTAATTAATATATAAAATATACACATATATAAAACTTGTGCTGCCCTGACTGTGAGGAAAATGGAATTAAACAATGAGATGCATGACCTTTGTTTGATGATTTGCCTGACCGTGACAGATAATGGCATTGTCTTGACAGTGGGAGGTGGGGGGGGATTGTTGAATTGAAACCACCAAAAAAGAAAAAAGAA
Organism: Thalassophryne amazonica; assembly: GCF_902500255.1. Taxonomy (NCBI): domain Eukaryota; kingdom Metazoa; phylum Chordata; class Actinopteri; order Batrachoidiformes; family Batrachoididae; genus Thalassophryne; species Thalassophryne amazonica. The sequence goes on from NC_047112.1 coordinate 54,774,886, forward strand.
ATCTTATGGGGTCTGAAAATACATTCTAATTGTGATGTGAAAAAGATCTAACTGAACAACAAAGGTGAAAGGGCAGCCCATTCCTCACACAGACATGCACGGGTGTGGCTATGGCATGAGTGACATATACAGTCGGGTGCACCCCCATCCATTTGGGCAGACACCAGAGAACCAAAACAATCCAAAATGTCACCCGAGCCCATCCAAGCATGCCATCCATTCCCAAATATAGCATTGATCTGGACACACACAAAATCAACTGAAATGAAACAAACTCAATAAATCCACAAAGGTCCGAACAGCATAGACAGAACCAGAGTGCAGCTGTGTTCAACAAAGAAGTGTGCATCAATGCTATTAGATGTTTTCAGCTGTGATTTGTTGCTCAAATTTGTTTCCATTCCAAAAGAATGGGGAGCACAGAATAGAAAAAACAAGGCATTTTTTCCAAATAGTGCAAATGTCCAATCAAGGTGTTTTTGATGGTGCTCTTCTCTCCCTGGGGCTCAGGTTAGCCAATGGACCGGGAGCTGGAGTGGCTGAGTGAATGAGGTTTCCCACAGGAGGGTGTCTGTGTTCACCTTTGGCTATCTACACTGCAGGGTAACGTGAGAATTAACACCACCCGCCTGCCAAATGTTACTAATGTTTGACTGCGCCTGTTCCACTGGCCACTTCAATGGGCAGTCTAAGCCCAAATGTGTTGCGAAACTCTAGTTGACTTTGGCAATATGAACCTGGGGGAGAGTCGACCTGCCAACAGCATGCATTGCACATCTGACACACGAGTAAATTTGATCATAGCTTACAAAGAGGGTCAAAAGCTCAAGGTCAGTAGACTCTGGTTGCGTACAGCACTATACTGAATCCATGTGTCAGCATAAGATGCAAATGAGTCACAGCACGCTTCACTAGAAAAAGGCTCGTATGCCATGTCTGAATGGTCACACTGTGCATGTAACTATTGTGTATTCTCATTATCTGGGTAAGTAACGTAGAGTCAGAGAAACAAATAAAATAAAGAATCCCAATTGCATGGACAGGCTCCTCATTCACAGAGATCTGGAGCCCAGCCGGCCCATTTGGAAATGAGATAGGTTAAAAAAACAAATAAAAAGCAAAAATAAAGCAAAAATCCACTTAGACCTTTCATTTAGATAACTAACAACATGTAATCTTGTTTCAAGCCCCAATGTGGAGAGAAAGACGAGAAGCCTTACAGTGGACGAGGTGAAAAAAGCAGTCGAGAGAGAACGCCAGAGTACTGCACTAAGTTGTGTTGGGCGGTGTTGTGGAAAGATTTGTGCCCAAAATATATATATATAAATAAATAAAAAACCCAAACAAAAAAATAAAATCAGAGGTCAGAAGGTGGACATTATCGGCCATTTTGGTGAGGCAGTCTGTGCTACCCCAAAATGAAGGGGGAAGCCAAAATAATGTGCAGCCTTTAGTGTCACCTTGAAGCTGAGATTACACCCTCTAGCTGCCTGAGGACACAGGCGCAGTACGGAGATCCTTTAGTCACACTTGCTGGGTGACGCCTATGGCATTTACATATGAGCTGCAGGAGTCGGCCACTAATAACATACCTTGGCTGCGCCAATGCTAAACAGTCGCCATGGGTGGCTCATCAAAATGTAAATTAATACTTAAAAGAAACCGACAGAAATCAAGGCAAGAATATCTAACAATAGCAAGCAATGGATTGGAGGGGATTCAAAAGCATATCAGCTTTTCCTATTGTCTTACAGGTATGTAGATGTCAAGCAGCCAAATGATAACAGCAAATAGATCCCCTCACGGTTGTGATCCTTGAGTAAATATTGTCTGTCAGATTGGCAGCGGGCATGTACTCCAACATTTGCATAAGCATATGAGGGAATGGAAGTCATTTCTGTGAAAAATAAATGCATTACTGATGGTGAGATTTTGTATCGAGGGATGTCTAATGAATTCAGGACTCCTTGAGACAAACATCTAATAGAGATGACAAGATTTTGCTTTGGCCAGTGAGAAAACAAGGTGTAATCTAGCTTTCTTTCCCAACTTTACATACAAATGCGGAGCAGGACATGCAAGCACATACATTATGAAGCAGATATATGATTGCAGGAGGGCAAACGTGCACATGCTTCCATCACAGCACAGTCTTTCTGCATCAGTGTTGGGATTTTTAAAAATTAGAGGAAGTTTTGCTGAGTCTCTAGAGGCAACAGTGGGATTGTGGCGTGCGCTCTAGACACTGTTAAGCGGAGAGCAGCACTGACTGAATATTCAGTTAATGGGATAAGAGATTTTACTGTTAAATTTGTTGATAAAGTGCATCTTGTAATGGCCAACTGGCACGAGCGGGTGTTGGAACTGAAACCATCAAAGCATGATTACGCATATGACCTAAAAATACTGGATATGATAAGCATCACCTAATTGAAACACATCAGGAGAAGTGTGCGGACAAGTGCGGTTGACCTTGGTTTAGTTGGAGTAGGCTGTCCATGAACAGAAGTATCAGTATTTCAAATGCAGTGGACTCCTGTCTGCGGAACTCCAAGTTGCTCTTGATATCTAGGTTTGCACTTTGCACGGCAGCATCTGACAATGGTGGCTGAATGTAATTTTAAGTCACTTTGGATAAAAGTGCCAAATGTGGAACAGTACATCGAGGCAGACAGAGACCAAAATGCTTTTAAAAGTTCAAAAAGGCTCTGCATTCACAGAGATTTTATATATTTGGTCTGAAAAACAAAAACCCTATCAAGTCTAAGTTAAGCAAAATATAACGAGCAAACTTTCCATTGCAGTAATAAAATAAGCCAGACTACCAGGCTATATTGAACACAGTCCTTCAACATAAAAGTGCTTTTGGCTTCCACCTTTATCCTCGAGGGGTTGCCATAGCAGATCCGATATGGATCTGTATGTTGATTTAGGACAGGTTTTACACTAGATGCCCTTCCTGACACAACTCTACATTCCATGGAGAATGGCCACATGGTGGTCTTGAACTGGGAACCTTTGGCTTTAGAAGCAAGTGCACTAACAGCTTGGACACAACGCTGCCCACTCAGCCCTTCAATATATATCCTCCTGACTACCAGGACATATATATGTATATGTATGTCCTGGTAGTCAGGAGGATATGGAGAATTAGTAAGAACTTCAAATTTATGTCTAAAAAAAGGCACTCCTTTTGGTAAATTTAACAACTTGTGGAAGTTAAATGTGTAAATCGCTTGCATTTCTATACTTCTTGTTAGTCATAAAAAAAAGATCCATATTAGATAGCAGTTTTTCATCTTGTCTCAAATTTGGGCAACTGTATGATTATGCCCAAATCAAAGACAAGGGATAACTGTTATGCTCATCAATGGAATGTCAAGAGTGGCAAGTTGTATGAACACTACCACCACACCTTAACAACACCTCCAGATCTGTACCCTACACTTGTGACATCACTTCCATCCTGCTACTTCAGAAGCAACATGTATACAGGCCCCATGTCCCATCGGGCCCATGTTTACTTCCAGATACTGCAGCATGAAATGGATGAGAGTCTATGATTTCCCCTGTATGGGACACCAAGCCATCACAGGTGACTACCCCAGCAAAGGCCAGTAACCATTTAAAAGCTGGGTGTACTGGTCAGATATTGGTAGTCCAACTCTTGTACCACAAAGCAACTTGCTCTGCATACTAATGTGACTGCCGTAAAAACAAAAGGATGGCGATAAAATCGGTCTGCAGGAAGCTGGGTTGTAAATTTTTAATTGATCCCCAAGGGCATTTTAGATGTGTGTGAATGCCGGGAATGACTGCACAATATTAACGCTTCATTTCAGAAGATTTGGATTAGCAAAGAACTGTACTGGCTTTATCAACATCTACAGTGATGGCCACAAAGATAACATCAGCATGTCCTGTTGGAAGCTTTGCTCATCATACGTTTAGTTTTTCACCTGGCCAACAGCAGATGACTTTGCTTAGATTCCTCAAGAAACCACTGGTGGAGGAGAATCAATTTTGAAACAGGTTTTCAGACACTGAACAGAGATTAGGGGCTTCTAAAACGTAAAATCCTCATGAAATCAGCACAGCGGTGCACACATCCACAACCGCTCCTACTGTCAGACGAGACAGACGGGCAGAAGCACGTTATCTCTTCTGCCTGAATGAATGATACGCCTGATCTGCTCGACTTGTCGAGCCACAGGTAATACCCCTTGTGAAAAATTGTGGTTCTCTTCAAAAAAGATATCTTACACTATGTGTTCGTGGGACTAGGGGAGTTGTACATTTTATAGGTGAGCACAATACAGATCAGATTCAGTAACATGAGTCTGGTGGGCAGTGATGAGAAATGACAACATAAATCAAAGAGCAGTTCCTGCACCGGCACTTTGAAACGTCCTTCTCATCAACAACTATTTCAGTTAGGCCTCTCATTAATTTACATCATGTGAATCTGAAAATCAATTTTACTCTATTGGGCAGGTGTTGAATAATAAATTATAATTTGATTGAGGATCATGACTTAGAGAATGCAAACAGCAGTCATTCAACAAAACCAATTACAGTGAGCTGCCTCCGTTTGAAAATAAAAGCATCTCGGAGCTCCTGCTAAGCAACAGCAGATGTGATGCCATGTGAAGTCATTATGCCGTTATTGATCCGCACGACACTGTAAATGGCATCCTTTAATGGTTGTATGAAATCACAATGGAGCCCAATCAGGTTGAACGTTTTTGTTTTTTGGGTAATAGATCGCTATAAACAAGATGACAGAAACACTGGCTGCATACACACTTATTATTCCATTTGGCATTTGCACTCTGAGTCTCAAAAGCAGAACAGCATCATGTTGAGAAAAAAACAACAACAAAAAAACAACAAAACACAAATCCCACAAACAAATGAACCATAAAAAACCTGACTTTTTAACATAAAGAAAATAATTTCAGGAACAGAATTGAAAAGAAAAGAGGAGAACACACACACAAACACAACACCATAAGTCACAATACAAAACTAAACTAAACAAAGCAACCCTCCGCCCCCTCTCCCCTCCAGCCCCCCCCAAAAAGATAATGTGTCGGGGAAAATAGTGAGAGAGAACTAAAGGAAAAGAGAAGGAAACAAATGAACAAAACACAAAGAAGGCAGAAAGAAAAGGAAAAAAGACCAACGCGGCCAAAGGGATTCAGTACAGGCATGCAAGCGCAGTTACATTCTCCCATCATGCAACGGGCTCTGTTATTTCCACGTGCTGGGTTTTCGTGACAACACGTGCAAGAAAGCCTTTTGGTGCAAAAGCAATACCAAAGGATGCAAACCAAGAAAAGGCCCCACAATGCAAACATAAAAGTAAAACAAGACCCGAGCTGATCGGGTTTGCTTTCATCATTTCTTTCTTGGAAACAACAACAACAAAATAATAATAATAGTAATAATAATAATAATAAAAATCCTTTAATAATCAGTTAACAGTTTGGATTACTTGATTTATTCAAATCATTTAGGAATTGAGCTTTGTAATTAAGAAAATAAAGTTAGGATTATTCAACATGTTGATTTTATTTTAATTTTTAAGATTTCTTTAGTTTTTTTTCTTGCTTTTCAAATGTTGGTTAAAAAAGTAAAAAAAGAAAAAACACACCAACCTTCTCGAAGCTCTGAGGGATGTAAAGGGGTTGATGCAGAACACAATGACATGAGGAGAAGAGAAAAATAGGGGAAACACAGAGAGAGTAAAAAAAGCCACCTCAAGGTGTTTAGCTGCAGCTACATTTCCCTTTTCTGCAATTCTGTCTTGTTTTCTCCCTTCTTTTTTATTTGTCCATGCTATCAGTGACACCGGTCTTGAAAGCACACTTGCCTGAACCCTCCCCTCCCTCTCTCCCCGGAACAAACTTTGAACCAGAACAATCAGATTCACTCCAGTGGTCACACTGTCGCCTGGTAAAGAAAGAAAAAGAAAGAAAGAAAAAATAACAAAAACAAAACCGAGGCACCACTGGAGTCAAATAAAGCGAACCATTCTCATAATATAACTTTTCCCAAGCTCCTTATAGCCATGAGGAGAGGCTCCTGCGGTGGCCGTATTTGCTTTTTTTTATTAAAGAAAGAAACCAAATAAAGAAGAAACAAGGAAAAAACTAATGAGATTTTAAAAAAGGACACAGTTTGGGCTGAAATTAGCAGCTGCAGTTCACGACGATTACAGTAATTGCTGCGAGAATCCAATTAGTACCACTGCCACCACTTTTTCTGTTTTGGGTAATAATGTGGTGCAGGTGCAATATGCCTCAGATGTAAAAAAAAAAAAAAACCCAAACCAAAACAAAAAATAACACACATTTTTTTTCCGTTGACTTGTCATTTCTGAAAATTGCGACCTACCGCAGCTGCCAATCTCAAGTTCAATTTGTGTTGTCAACAGAACAGTCAACACCACGTTTTCAGAATTGATCGACAAAGGTTAACTGAAAACAGACAAATGTCGACACAGTAAAGGCATAACAAATATGTCAGCTAGCATCAAACTAATAGGTTTAGGAATGATAACCCTCTGATACAGATTTTAAGAGCTTGCTGGTAGCGCCACCGCTCACAAACTGTTGGAAACAACATCAGCTTTATGTTTAACCAATAGAAATGGCGAAGGAGCTTGATGCTGTGCTGAGAAAATGTTCCCCATTATTGTTATTTCAACTGTAATTTGCCGTCTGCCTCTTCATTCCTATTGCGTAACATAAGGGAGGAGGTACCTTGGCATAATGTGTCACTGCAGTGGAGACGGCAAGGGGTTCAATGCCGACAACCGAAGAGCTAATCACAATGGCCCACGCTTTACCTTCTGCCCCTTGGAGACCAATTTTTATTTTTTCACCCCATTGCTGCTTCTTCACGTGCTACAATAATAGCAATAATAATGAATAAGCAGCTCCCTGACCCATTTTATAATGTCATGAATTATTTATTGGGAACATAGTTATTTGGTACACAGCAGAGGGAACAAACGGAGTAGATACTGAGGCATCTTTATTTAATACAGACTGTATAAATAATACATGTGGAAAAAAAATTGCCTCTGCTTCAATTTATTAAAGCTCCCTCGACAGGGATTCATTGTCATTTAGCATTAGCGGAAGAACGCGGGCTTTTGTCTTCATTGCCTGTTTCCGATGAAACAACGTTCCTTGTGACTGAATGTTTCTCATATCTCCACTTTGCTGGAACATGTCAGTCAAAATTACAACGGACTATAAAAGACTTTAAAGATAATACCCCAAAGCAGACACGGGGGAACACTATAAATTTATGCTTCCAGCAAACCGTGGAATATTTATAATCTACATGACACAGAGGAACTCACGGTGTTAACAGCTATTTTCTAAGAATTCACCACAATTACATCATCCACCCCACCCCCACCCTGACATCTGGAGAATGTTAAGGGGTTGGTGTTTTGACTGGTGGGCACCAATACATTTGCCACTCAATCAAAATAAAGACTTACCGTCATGGTCCTTCGACCTGCAAAACAGTATTACGCAAAAAGAACTCTTTTCCGACTCTTTTTGGGTTCGGTACAGTAAATGTGGTGTGTAATGGGCACACAATTACAGTTAAAAGGTGCCTTTCAGCCAATAAAATCATACAGCGCAGTTTGTTGGTCTACACATTTCCTTCCAAGTGAGTAGTGGAGGGCATTGAAAGACAAAATGGAGCATAGCATCATAACAGAGAAGTACATCAGATGATCAATTGTAGTTTTACACGTGGAAGTCTCATTGCACATGAAATTACATTTATGGGCAGGCAATCCCGTCAGGACTAATACTACGATTTTGCAAAATACATTTGGTGTCATTACTTGCATTTATCATCTGTTCAGTTCAAGAGTAATGCGACTTAAAACTGAGCTGCCCTGTGCAGACATGTCCGTCGGAATGGGTGGATGTTTTGTTGTTTTTTTTTAGCCTCACTCTGGCGCCGGTTAGTTTCCTACCTCGCACGTAAAGGTTAGCAGGGGACGAGTAGCGCACGCCTTCCACGTTAGACGCCACGCACTCGTATTTCCCCTGGTCGGTTTCCTCGCTGTTCTCGATCTGCAGGGCACCTGGGGAAAGGAAACATCCAACCAAGACGAGAAGGGGGAGGAGGGGGAGACAAAAAGAAACACAGAGAGAGAGAGAGAAAGAGAGAGAGAGAGAGAGAGAGAGGGAGAAAGAAATGATCATTCAGTCTTCTTAATAGTGGCCATTATGAATTTCTCAGCATCTCGTCTTTGAGAACAGTTCCTCTCTGCACTGCTGCTGCTATGACAAACTAGATTCCCCCTTCAGCCTCAGACATCCACCAATAAAACTAGAAAGAAATTATTAAACAGCATCGTTCAAACTGGTGACATTAAAATTGCATTAAGATTAAACTCAGAGCTCCAAAAAGAAAATCAGCAATTTTGCGATTAAAACATGCGTGAAGGAAGTAATGTGAGAAAGGTCTCTAACTAACAAATCACACTGACCAAACGGGTCCTTTGTGAATGGATAGGGGTCATATACACCCCCCCTCCCCCTCAAAAAAGACACAAAATTCACTAAGGCACCCTTTATCCCTTTGTGTCACATTGAACAACGTTGGCATGGTGCTTAACGCAGCAGAACAGCACCCCGGCCGTCCCACAGCTCAAATAATTTTACCGTACCTAATAGGTACTCGTCAGAGTAAAGCCTTATTCCCGGAGAACATCTCATAAACATAATGGAAAGTATAAACCATTACCATAGGAGGTGATATGCTGGTTGCTATGACTGCAATCTTCTTTCAAGTCAGAACTGTGTTGCTTGGATCAGAGTTGTTTAATTCTCTTCCGCTTGTTAATCACCCTCCTAGCCCCCCTCCCCGCCCCCCTTTTAGTTATATTGCCGTGTTTTAGTGTGTAATGTTACATGAGCACTACAAGGCTTATTTATTTCCAATAAACTGGGCGTATTTCTTATCTCGTTTCAGATTTTATCTCTTGTATGTGCAGCCTTAATGCTTGGCAGCAACTCGGAAAGCGGAGAGGGGGGCTCGCGAGGGTGGGGAGGGGGGGGAGTGCAGCAGGGAGGCGAAACAACGGGCGTCAGATCATTCCTCGTTAGAGCGCTGTTGACGGCGCTTCCTGATGATATCATTAGGGCAGGCTCAGCAGACAGATTGCAGCCTGAGTCTCCCTGACAAAAACAGCACCGGCGCTCGTTAACGTTTAGCCAGGAAGCATCAATACTCCAGCCGCTGCCTGGGATGCTTTGCAATATACCATAACCCACTTCATCACATCACCAAGCCCAGTGCTTACAATGTTGTACAAGGCTACTATTCTGGAACACTGGTCTAATAACACTGTTCAGCTGTGCTACAAATGAGACCATCGATCTTGGTTAATTATAAAGATTATTCAGGCTTTCTGCCTTGGCGGCAGCCTGGTGTTCTTAGATTTCTACACCTTGAATTCCTCATAGAGAAAACTGTTGTTTAAAATTAAATTAAATCCAATCCATAAGCCTTCCCTTTTTATTTTCCCTCTAGATCTCAAATCCTTGCCCCCCCCTCCCCCCCCCCCCCCCCCCAAGAGGGAGCTCTCGCTGGCATAGGAAATATTCTCCTGCAGAGCGCAGGTATTGGAAGTGTCACTGTGTTTATGCGGGGATACGATGTCGATCGGTTTGATGTGTGCCTGGATCAACAAATGTAAGCCCGGGGACTGGTGGGTTGGAATTTGCTCAGAAGCAGAGCACCTTAACACCATGGGGGCCATACAGTAAGTAAAGCTCTGCCAGCAGCTCCACAGTTTCACTCCCTCTGTTGTATTAAGAAATATGTGAAAAATTTAAATTTGTGCAACTTTTCCCAATTATCCAAATATAACAGTGCTGGGGGGTTTGGGGTCTTGCGCTGGAGCAAGTCACCTTTTTTGTAAGTGTTATCATGATGGTAAACCACTAGAACTATATGATACGGCAAATACCTGCAGAATTTTTTCCAACATCACAGAGTCTGTGTTGCCTCACATTTATGCTGCGTTTACACATAGGCAGGATGAATTACTAATGTCAAATTTGCATCATTCTTGGCACATTCCTGACATTCTTAACGTGACTTAACGCATCTGAATAGGTTTCTTAATAGTGTGTGTTGGTGCATGAAATCTGTGATTTTCGTGGAGCATGTTTTTGGCTGTCAAAAAATCTTCCACGAATGTCACGCACCACCCTCATTTCGCCTCATGTCGTGGAGGTCAAAACTGAGCGTGTCGATCTGTCTTGATTAGTGGTGATCCTTAATAGAGCGTGACAGAGGTCTTTTCTGACGTGCGCACAATTAAACCCTGCTGCACCGCATTCCGTTTCATTGCTGCAGTTTGCTGAAGAAGGACAGTGACGCCAAGTCGGCTAAAAGTCTTGTTCCAGTGCTCCTCAGCCCACTCCTGCAGGTGTTCCACCTGCTGCATGTGCCTGATGTTTGGGAAAACGCGCAAGATGAGAGCCGTGTGGAGCCACATATCTGGCTCTCTCAGTCTCCCTCTCTTCTCTGCACCACTCCATGGCACAGAGCCCAACTAAGCATGCAGTCACAAAGTTCTTCTGCTGTGGATTTTGAGGAGCAAACTGGAGCGATCTGAATTATTCAGCAACTGATGGTTGAATAAGGGTGTATGTGTGGAGACAATTCACCAAATTCACAACGTGACAGAATGTAACAATGTGCTGTTACGCACAATAGCGCGGAACCGCGCGCAAAAGCGCAGAACATTATTCTTGACCATGCGTAATAGTTTGTGACAATTCGCCAGCAACACATGCCATTAATCGTTGCGTGTGGTAACAGGTTGCAGCAGTTCCTAAGGAGACCTGACGCCTCTGCCTCAAATCATCACATTCGTGATGAGTGGCCAAGAATGTATACTTTGTGGCATTTATGACTCGTCATCGTTAGATGTAAACGGAGCAATAGATTAGAGCTACATAGAGACATCCAAAAATTATTGTAACATACATCAATGAAAGGTGTCAGAGGACTGCATGCCCTCCGCACCACAGTGTAAATGTACAAGTCAACATACATATGTCTGTAATGGTGTTTATGACAATGTATTACTTCATCATTTGACTTCTGTGTGACTTCATTATGAAGTCATTCATACCTATCAATCACAAGTATTTTGCTGATTGATATATGCTTTAGATCATCCATCTGGGCTTCTTGGTTGTTGAGATAAACAAAAAAAGGTGTTTTCCCTGACCTTGATCTCTGACCAAACTGTTCCAAAATCTAATCATCACAAGATATATATTAAAGAAATATCCCCATTATGTCTGAAGGAAATTGGTCCACTTGTTTACAGGTATACTCATGAAAACAATAATATACTTCATCTGTGCACAGGGTAATAATCTGGCGAAAAATGCTACTTTTATTGTGAAGAACACATCTGAAGCTGCTGCATTTCATTTTGTGTTTCATCTTATTTTCAATACTATTTCAATGCATTCAGTATTTGATTGCTACTGAGGTCACATTCACATCGACATTATTGTAGTGAAACAGGATATGCAACAACTACCTTAAGGTGTTTAATCAACACAGGGCTCCATGTAGGAATAACCCTGACATTACTCAGTGAAGACACATGGTAGAGTACATGATTTGCTCAGAAACACGCTTAACAAACTAATTCATGCATGCTAAGTAGCTAAGTTAGCATGTGGAGACGTAACAGTTGAGATTACTGGTCCACAGCAGCTAGCTAGATAGTGCACCCACTAGGAGGACAATAAACATGCAGTTTATACATCTGTCGGGACCAACTTAATTTGGGTACAATTTGAAGAAATAACTATCCTGCTTAGCTAATTGTGCTACATCAAACTAGCATGAAGAGCAATGTAAGAAGTACATCATGGAAGCTAGTATGTAGTGCAGCTGCTACCATATACTATAAAATACTGTATTAGAACTGACTGAAAATGATAAGTTGTTGTGAAAGTGTCGTGACACGGACCCACAACAGGGGGCATTAATGAACGGACAATGGATAAGCCAAAAAGTAACAATTTAATGTTGTGAATCGCACAACGAAGTACAGACAATACCGGTGGAATGTCAATTATACACAAGGTGACGTGTGGGCAGGCTCGAAGATAGAAGACGTCTGGCGAGAGAAGAGCCGGATCCCACACAGCTTCCACCACCAACGGATGTGAAGAACACCGGAGCCGTCAAGCCCTGCGCCCCAGGTGGCCACTGTCTTCAGCAGTCAGACCTGGTACTGCTGGCAGAGAACAGAAACAGTACTGATGAGTGTGAGTTCGCACACTCAGCAATCCCACAGTCAGTGTTCAGTTAGGAGGGAGAACCTCCACCTCCAATAACACACTCAAACAGCTCTTGAGACAACCACTTATCTGGGTGGGGTGGGAGGCGAAGCCATCGCAGTCCACACCAAACGCCAACTCAGCAGACAGGGAATCTGTCCCAGGAAAACGGCTGCAAAAGAGATCAGACTAATGCTCGAATCAGGTTCAGCAGAGAAATTACCTGAATGGTAGCTGATTTCTCGGCGGGGAGGTGGAGTTGCAGTCCGGCCTTTATGGTGGTGGCAATGAGTAGTGGATGAGTGACAGCTGGTACGGATGATGGGTGACAGCTGTCACTCCCGGTCGCTCCGACGCCCTCTCGTGCTTGAAGCCCGCACTTCAAGCAGGGCGCCATCTTGTGGTGGTGGGCCAGCAGTACCTCCTCTTCAGCGGCCCACACAACATAAATAGTCTTGTTTTTTAAGTACATGGCACATCACGGCTTTGCTAAAATGATAGCAACCGCCATTTTGACGATGCTACAATACGAGGTCTGTCCATAAAGTAACGGTCCTTTTTATTTTTTTCAAAAACTATATGGATTTCATTCATATGTTTTTACGTCAGACATGCTTGAACCCTCATGCGCATGCGTGAGTTTTTCCACGCCTGTCGGTGACGTCATTCGCCTGTGAACACGCCTTGTGGAAGGAGTGGTCCCGCCCCCTCGTCGGATTTTCATTGTCTGGAAATGGCGGAATGAAAAGGACTTTTTTTCCATCAGAATTTTTTCAGAAGCTGTTAGAGACTGGCACCTGGAAACCATTCGAAAAATTTATCTGGCTTTCGGTGAAAATTTTATGGGCCCTCACAGAGAATAAGGACTTTAACTACAGCTTTAAAGACCCCTTTAAGGACGGTTGGTGCACCGCGCTCCGAGCTGCGACGACGCGGCACAAACCACTGGATCATTTCTAAATGGATGGCTCTGTGGATATGAGACCGTCATGTGCTCTTTCTCTGGTTATCACAAGAGCTGGACATCAGCCATTTTCCGTCAGATTTCACTTTTAACAAGAGATTTTGTCATGGAAAGCCGCGCGGAGGCTTTGCGCGTCACGACCGATTCGCTGATGAAGCAAGACAAAGGAACACCTCCGTTTCGTAGTGTTAGAGGACAAGTTGGGACATGTCCAGCTCTCCACAAGTTCTCTTATACTCACTCGACTGGTAAACACTGAAAGCCGAGATAGGCATGTCCCAACTTGTCCTCTAACACTCCGAAACGGAGGTGTTCCTTTGTCTCGCTTCCAAAGCGAAGCCTCCGCGCGGCTTTTCATGACAAAATCTCTTGTTAAAGTGAAATCTGACGGAAAATGGCTGATGTCCAGCTCTTGTGATAACCAGAGAAAGAGCACATGACGGTCTCGTATCCACAGAGCCATCCATTTAGAAATGATCCAGTGGTTTGTGCCTCATCGTCGCAGCTCGCAGCGCGGCGCACCGACCGTCCTTAAAGGGGTCCTTAAAGCTGTAGTTAAAGTCCTTATTCTCTGTGAAACCCGTAAAATTTTCACCGAAAGCCAGATCAATTTTCGAATGGTTTCCAGGTGCCAGTCTCTAACAGCTTCTGAAAAAATTCTGATGGAAAAAAGTCCTTTTCATTCCGCCATTTCCAGACAATGAAAATCCGACGAGGGGGCGGGACCACTCCTTCCCAAGGCGTGCTCACAGGCGAATGACGTCACCGACAGGCGTGGAAAAACTCACGCATGCGCACGAGGGTTCAAGCATGTCTGACGTAAAAACATATGAATGAAATCCATATAGTTTTTGAAAAAAATAAAAAGGACCGTTAATTTATGGACAGACCTCGTATTTCAGCTAGAAAACAGCATTTCCATTTTTCTTTGTCCAACTATGTTACATAGTCAAAAGGGATAAAAGATAAATCATTTTATTTCCCTAAAGAGAGGCAAAGTGACCACAGGGGATGAAACACTGATGGAATAAACAGGCAAGCAGACAGGGTCATCACCCATCTTGCATATGTGGGACATTGTGGGTAAATCAGTGGATCCCTGTGGTCAGTTTCAAGTTCCTTAGGGAAGTTACATAACTTTTGACAAATACAAATATCAGTACCTATTGTAAAAATACTACTTCAGATATATGAAGGGCAACAAATCTAGAGCCAATTAAAGCCATCCTTGTGGCAGATTATACATCCTGGCAAAAGAAACTGTAAGAAGGAGAGAAACAGTGGAATCTTTGAGGAAACTGTTTCATCTCTGGCTTTTCCTTTTTGGTGGAGGCTCCTTGTTAGACCTTGTGCTTCCAATCCCCTGGCTGCATTACATATTTTGGCTATTATTTCAAAGTGCAGCGAGTAAGAAAAAGTATGGAAGAATAAAAGTGAGGAGCAGGAGAGAGAGAGAAAGGAAAAAGAAGAAGAAAAAAGTCTGAGATCAGCCCCAAGGTCCAGTGGTGATTGTGCGTATACCCGTATACCTTAGTGTGAAGGAGATGAGGGTCTACGAATCCCCCTGGATGGGATGCCAACTAATCACAAGTTACTTTTCCAGCCAAGGGTGGTATCCATTCACAGCTGGGTGGACTGGAACAATGCAGATGTAGTGTCTTGTCCAAGAACCCTGGCAGTGCTACCAGGAATCAAACCAAGGTCTACCAATGAAACCAAGGCCTTTTTCAATGTTTTAGTGAATAAGCAGGTGATTTACAGGCAGACAGGTCTTCTTGTTTCTTTTCATCTTTGCCCACAACAATGTGTCGTTGATGTTTTTGAGTAATGTTTGCCACACTGCTTGCTCAGCATCCTTTCCTTCAAGCTTTCTTTAATCTGTCTACCTGCACTCCAGCCTTTCCTTTTTTATGCCTCTGTACTTCCATTTTCATTAGTGTTTTGATCAGCATATTAAATGTCTTTTGTCATCACATATCCAAACTCAACCTATTTCCTGTACTGCCCCAGATGCCACTCATCTTCAACCGCTTAGTCCAAAAAGGGTCGTGGGGGGGCTGGAGTCTATCCCAGCAGTCATAGAGTACGAGGCGGGGTACACCCAGGACAGGACGCCAGTCTGTCAACAAACACAGTCACACCCACTCGCACACCTACAGACAATTTAAAGATTCCAATCCACCTAACCTGCATGTCTTTGGACATGGGAGAAAACTGGAACACCCGGAGGAAACCCACGCAAACACGGGGAGAACATGCAAACTCCACACAGAAAGGCCACAGGTGGGAATTGAACCCATGACCTTCTCGCTGTGAGGCAATATGCACAAGGACGTTGTGACAGCAGTGATATGTACCGTAGGAATGACAGATGCATTCAAGGTGTAGGTGGGATTACATCTCGGGTGTGCTGAGCCCTTTCTTGTTTGCAATGCTGATGGACAAATTGATGGATGAGCTCAGACATGAGTCTCCATGGACTATGATATTTTCAGATGACACTGTGATCTCTACTGATACTAGAGAGCAGGTTGAGGCTAGCTTGCAAAGGTGGAGATAGGCTCTGGAGAGAAGGAAAATTAAAGTGAGTTGGAATGAGATGTGTGTGAATGAGGTGGACCATAGTAGAATAGTGAGAGACACCACAGGTAGAACAGTTTGGAGATGAAGTCAGAGAGATTAAGATGCTTTGAACATGTGCAGAGAAGGTACCCAGGGTATATAGGGAGAAGGATGCTGAGGATAGCGCCATCAGGAAGGAGAAGAGGGAGGCCAAAGAGGAGGTTTACTGATGCCCTGAGGCAGGACCTGCAGGTGGTTGCAGCGGACACGGTGAGATGAAGACAGATGGTCTACTGTGGCGAGCCCTAACGGAAGCAGCCAAAAGAAGAGGAAGAAGCTAAGTGCTCCCCCCCCCAGTTTGTACTGTCCCGGTCAGCGTTGTTGGGAACCAAGATTATTGTAGACAGCTTTTAAAATATGGAATTTAAGCAGTTTAAAAAAAAATAAAAATCATAGTAGTAAGTTCCTATGGCTTCTCCCTTCTTCACTCAGGGTTGCCAGAGTTGATCAAATATGGATCTGCATGTTGATTTGGCACCCCAAATCAACATGCAGATCCATATTTGATCAAAGCTGACCTGTAAAAATCATCTTAATTCCTTGGTCACACAACACTCCCGTGACCGCTGCAGTTCTTTCGTCCGTGCTACACTCTGTGTGTTATTTCCACACACGATTCTCCATCTGCAGCTGCCCCAGTAATCTTATGCTTTAAAATGCATTCCCTCTTTGCAAAGCATCTTCTGGCAAGCTACTATCTGTGCACTAATATTCATTAAACCTGAAATATTCCAACATTAAAAGAAAAACAAACATTTGGAGGAAAAGGAATTTAAGACAAATTGGACTTGAAGTTTCTTCTCCAGCAACATGCATGCAGGTAAGTGCACGTGAGCACAAACGCAACTCTGTGAAATCAAACCCCTGTCACCAGCATGACTCTTCCCTACCATTTCCTTTTGTCCCCCTTCAAAAAAAAAAAAAAAAAAAATCCTCACCTCACATGTTCTAGATCATTGTGTTCTGCCTCCCCTACCAGCCTGTGGCATACTGAGGTGAAATTGGATTTTTATTTTTGTCTTTTGCGTTTTGATCAGGAAAAGAGAGAACCCAAAATAATTAAAATTTGAAAATAAACTTTCACAGGCACCATAAAAAACACATGCCCCATCTGTTCACACAATAGGTATTTACTGATAGAGTTGCCTTTTGATAAACACCAATTTACACCGTCTCTCGCCAAACGTCTGTGGGGACAAGCGGCATGTCTCCTCTCTTGCCAGCTGTTAGGCTTTATGACAAACGCAACAACAATCACAACGGCAAGTTTCTTTTGTTCTGTTTAACTGGGAAATTAAAAAAGAATTCATAGTACATTAAGCAGTCAGACTGTCATGCTTGCCTAGATATGGTATAAATCATTTTTGTTCTTTGGTATGTGTTTGTGTTTCATTTATTCCCATTTTCTACAGCAACAAATCAGAATGCAAATGGAACATCTACAGGTATAGCAACAATTAAGTGCCGGAAAGTGCAATAGGGCACTGCAGTCTCGTTTGAACCCTATGTGATTTCGTGGGATTTGACCAGTTACGGGGGCCTCTGCTCCGTTGCGCAATATATATACACAGCATAAGTTCACATTGGAAAATGGTGTACTGCTTTGTTTTCGGCTGCAATCACCAAAGCAGCCGTGAAAAGTATTTTTTTTTCAGTTTCCAGTGAGAAGAAAAGGCGAGGCAGATGGGAGACGTCGTGTCTGTAAGTATCAGCCTACACAGCTAACCAGAGTTAGCTGCGGTTCTCTCGCCTGCAAAACCGCCTTGACACATTTGTACTCCGGGTCATAAACAAACCGCAACACATGTCCACTTTCCCACTGCATCCTCACTTTTCTTTGCATTTTCACTGCATTTGCATGTAAGCTGCCCCAAAACCCATTGAAAATGCTGTGTTTTTTTTTCCCCCAAAAGTAGAGAAATTACGTCAGATGTGTCATATTTTACCCCTTTAGCGCCCGCCTTTAAACGAGACTTCGGCGCCCAATTTACAGAATCCTCCTGACATTTCATAGTTTGCACACATAGACTGTGTGTATACTGGACAAACCCTTTATGATTTCACCCATAGGTTTTCCCAAGATGGGGTTTGAAGCTCAAATAGGGCAGGTCCAAATGTCATCATTGTGGCAGAACCTAACTTATGGCCAATCCCAAAATAAAGAAGTGGAGTGTGGGAAAGATTTGTGGGACCTGGGATAGAAGAATGAAGCTCAAATACATCCCCATCTTGCAGTTATAAAGCAAGAGAAGCTCAGGCTAATTTTGGTTTGGGTGTTTGATTAATGTTAACTAGGTGGAGAGATTTTATCTCCACACTGGCCTGGGAACACTTCAGTATTTATTCTTCTCTACAAGAGTCAAGACAGAAGTCAGACTACCAGAGCAAGAATTTTAGCTGAGGAAGCTTCTGCGATTTGAAGCGAAACATCCTCGTGTCAAACAACCCAGTCCAGTCGAAGATTCAAGCTTCTCTACTTTACCTGGGAAAGGGAAGTCTGGGGTCCCTTGGTGGAGCTGATGCCCCCACGACCCGGTCCCGAATAAGCGGTTGAAGATGAGTTAGTGAGTGTTTGATTAATGTTTATTTTTCTAGACTTGGTGGTGGATATTACAACCCCAATTTCAATGAAGTTGGGACGTTGTGTAAAATGTAAATAAAAACAGAATACGATTTGCAAATCCTCTTCAACCTATATTCAATTGAATACACCACAAAGACAAGATATTTAATGTTAAAACGGATAAACTTTTTTGTTTTTGTGCAAATATTTGCTCATTTTGAAATGGATGCCTGCAACAAATTTCAAAAAAGTTGGGACGAGGCAACAAAAGACTGGAAACGTTGATGAATGCTCAAAGAACACCTGTTTGGAACATTCCACAGGTGAACAGGTTAATTGGAAACAGGTGAGTGTCATGATTGGGTATAAAAGGAGCATCCCCAAAAGTCTCAGTCATTCACAAGCAAAAATGGGGTGAAGATCACCACTTTATGAACAACTGTGTGAAAAAATAGTCCAACGGTCAATGTTTCTCAACATTCAATTGGAAGGAATTTAGGGTTTCTACCATCTACAGTCCATAATATAATCAAAAGATTCAGAGAATCTGGAGAACTTTCTACACGTAAGCGACAAGGCCAAAAACCAACATTGAATGCCCATGACCTTCAATCCCTCAGACGGCACCGCATTAAAAACCGACATCACTGTGTAAAGGATCCGCGTGGATCCTTGGATTACCGCGTGGGCTCAGGAACACTTCAGAAAACCATTGTCAGTTACATCTACAAGTGCAAGTTAAAACTCTACCATGCAAAGCGAAAGCCATACATCAACAACATCCAGAAACGCCGCCGCCTTCTCTGGGCCCAAACTCATTTGAAATGGACAGACGCAAAGTGGAAAAGTGTGCTGTGGTCTGATGAGTCCACATTTCAAATTGTTTTTGGAAATCATGGACGACGGGTCCTCCAGACAAAAGAGGAAAAAGACCATCCAGATTGTTACCAGCGCAAAGTTCAAAAACCAGCATCTGTGATGGTATGGGGGTGTACTGTCCCCTGGCATGGACAACTTACACATCTGTGATGGCACCAACAATGCTGAAAGGTACATCCAGGTTTTGGAGCAACACATGCTACCATCCAAGCAACGTCTTTTTCAGCAATGTCCCTGCTTATTTCAGCAAGACAATGCCAAGCCACATTCTGCACGTGTTACAACAGTGTGGCTTTGTAGTAAAAGAGTGCGGGTACTAGACTGGCCTGCCTGCAGTCCAGACCTGTCACCCATTGAAAATATGTGGTGAATTTTGAAGCACAAAATGCAACAATGGAGACCCCGGACTGTTGAACAACTAAAGTCTTACATCAAGCAAGAATGGGAAAGAATTCCACCTACAAAGCTTTAACAATTAGTGTCCTCAGTTCCCAATGCTTATTGAGTGTTGTTAGAAGGAAAGGTGATGTAACACAGTGGTAAACATACCACTGTCCCAGTGTGTTTGAAACGTGTTTCAGGCATCCATTTCAAAATGAGCAAATATTTGCACAAAACCAAAAATGTTTATCTTGTCTTTGTGGTGTATTCAAGTGAATATAGGTTGAAGAGGATTTGCAAATCATTGTATTCTGTTTTTATTTACATTTTACACAACGTCCCAACTTCATTGGAATTGGGGTTGTAAAACATCATATGACTACCATATTGCCTTTAAATTAACTGGACCATCAGTGGAGCTAATGTCACCAAGCAACCTGGGAATTAGTGCTAACCTAGTGCTGACAATGCTAACATACAAATTAATAATACTAACATGTCATTTAATAGAAATGTTCATACAATTAACTGCACAACAAGCCACATCATCCTAGATATTTGTAATAAAATTCTCAGAAAGGACAAACTGATGGTCAACTTGATTGTCCAGAGCAGTTAGGGGCCCAACTATGGCACACAGCTATCACTCAAAATGACTAAGCTCTGAATTACTCATAATGTTAGGGTTCGCGTTAAAGTAGCTTCAACTGATGAGTAACAAAAACAAAATCTTCCCCAGTGCAGTTGTCATGAAGGGTGAAACTACCTACAGACACAAAAACTGTTTTGTTTTGTTTTTTTTTGTTTTTTTGGATCAGGCTGTAAACATGCTCATTTCCGCTCAACAGTAAAATGAAACATTTTAACATGTGGGTCTATGGGGAGTGATTTCGCTTTTGGAGCCAACCTCAAGTTGGCATTCAAGGAACTGCAAGATTTTCCACATGTGTGTACTTATTTTTCAGTGCTGGAGGATGTTGCTTGTTCATATAAGAGGCGTACCTACATAGTACATGATACAGACAAACATCATCATATGAGTAAAGACCAAGGTGACCTGCAACATTTAACAAATACTAATAACTATATGCACGTGCATTTCCAAAAGACACATGGAAGTTGAAGGACACAAACTGTTGAGGGAATTAAAACTGAGACCTCACAATGACAGGAGAGCCAATCCACTTATAGGCCACACTGACCATCAGTAAACAACAAGGAATAGCACCTCTGTTCGGCAATAATTCATTGTTTTTTGGCTCAGAGGGGAAAAAAATGATTGGTGCAATTATTTTATTGTCTTAAAGGATGATGTATGCTGCACCATTAAGGTCCAGGAGACAAACACTGGCAACAGTTCTGGCAAAAAAAGTCCCTGGTAACAATAACATGACTTCCACGTGGATTAATTAGGCTCCATCTCCGTCAGATGGCTCTTACCACTCACCATCACTCACATCCTCCAGCCACCCACTCCAGCCCACTCCTGGCTGTCGTACAGCACACTCCCTGCCTTCATCCATCCGCTAAAGGAGGTTGTAAGAGGCAGGGGGTCTAGGGCATCTGTCCCAGCCGTGACAGCTGCCCTGGTTAACAGTGCTGTATGCCGCTGGCTGATCTGACGGGGAGCGTTGAGATGCGTGATAACAAAGAAGGCTGTTGGGCAGAGTTCAACAAAAGCTGGTTTTTCAAGGCCAAGAAAGGTTCTGGTGGACATTTTTGCTTTGAAAGTATGTGGCTATGTTGCAACAGCATTCATGCCAATTCATTTCACTTTTTCCCCTAAACCTTGGCAAAGATAAAAACAATAATTTTAAATTATGCTCCTTCTACCCACTACAAAGGAGCACAATGCAAAACAGTTGTGAATTTGACACCTAGCGCACATGTCATCAAAATAACGAGACGAACAGCTCTCATCTGTGTGCCCATGGGTGTGTTCGTCCAAAAATGAGGTGTGGTCATGCACAACCTGGTACAATGCTATCATGTGCAAGAAGAACGTGTTTGCACCATCATCCTGGCTTAACCAAACTTGACTTGGAGCCCAGTGCATTGGATTTCTGGTCAACTCAGATGCACCTTACATAAACAGGTTCATGATGCACATGAAGAATGCTTGTTTTCACAACAAAACTGGATTAAAAAGAATAGTTAAATCATGTAAAAGAACACACACGTGTAAAAATACAAAACTTCACCTTACTAGTTCACTACAGTGCAAAGGGCAACAGGTAGGAAGGCCTGAAACACTGTCAGCATCTTGTGCACATCACGGTTGCATTTTTTGTTATTTATTATTTATTTTCATTTAGGCATCTGGGTTAACATATTAAACCTTGCATACTGCCAACATGAACTAAGTAGTGAAGCATCCCAGAAATGTCCCAGACACGTGTTGTATCACGTGTACCATGTCACTGTACTGGACTTGCCATCTGTTTTTTTCCACACACATGCCACGAGCAGCATACAGGTAAGATAGACAGAAAAAATATTTGAAGAAAGTCATTTTGACATCATACCTGCAACATTAAATAATTAACACCTTTTGCTGGCGTGTCTATGATTGGGAAAGAAGAAACAGAAATGAAAAATATGAATACAATTTTTCAAAAACAACTTCAGTGATGGAAAAAAGTCACATGACTGCTGTCCAGTTACAAAAAGACAATTTCTGCTCTTTGCTTTTCCGAACACTCCTCAACTAAACTCACATGGAGCTCTACAACACACAGGATCTGGATTATGAAATTAACTGAACAAACAAAACGCTGATGATGACTGTATATAGATTTATATTTTTCAGTTCATATATTATGCGTAAAATGCTGTTCATGAGCATTTTACAATATATAAAAATAACACAGCCTGATAGAAATGCACACACGCGGCTGCTGCTCATGACATGTCTGAAGCGACATGTATGTGACACTTCCTGTGTTTTTGGCCTTATTCTACATTAAGGATTATTATGATGCAACATCACTAAATAATAAGTGTGACACCCTGAAGAAGATACTGCTTACCGATTAAATTCTGATATTCCTATTTTTTTCTTGTAATTTTAACAATGAAATACTGGTTACATTATTCAAAAAATGCCTAGTTTAAGTAGTTACTCAAAATTCAGACACCATCGTTCTCAACAGGACTGGTGACACGGCAGGGAGGTATATAAGAATGCAATGTGTTCTAGGTGAATGGTGCCAACATGGGTTTGACCAGCATGGAAAACTCTGATCTGAAGGGTAGTGATGGCCAAATGAGGTCTCTTAAAGCCTTTACAATTATTTTCTCATCTATAGGTGACAGTAGCTTGAATCTTCGACTGGACTGGGTTGCTTGACGCGAGGACGTTTCGCTTCAAATCGCAGAAGCTTCCTCAGCTAAAATTAGGTGACAGTCTTGTTTCAAAAAAGGTTGAAAGAAACCTGAAGTGCATGGTGCTTTGAACACTTTTGAAGAGACTGCCATCTAGTGGGCTGAGAAAAGAACAACAACAAAAAACAATTCTTCATGAGACCTCATTTGACAATTACTATGGAAGGGGTCCAAGATGTATTCAACATACATTCTAGGGAGGAATGTCAAACTAATACCCCCTGTATGGTAACTACAGACATTCCCAGCAGTACCCATCACACCCTAACTTTGAATTTTTATGGCCAGGAAAATGACAAGAGGAGAAGAAGGCAGAAGGATTAACAAATATACCACAAAACATCAAATACTGTCGACACAATTACATAAATGGAGCTGAACTATATCACCAATGTTATATCACACTTGTGCTTGATGACAAATCGGATAGTGTGTCAGGAAATTGAAGCAATAAGACCACCATGTTCATGAAGAAGAGTTGCACTTCTCTATCAGCAACCTTCCAAAACAACTCTGTTGTTGTTATCATTATCAATCATCAATCCAGTCATGCCTCGCAATTCCACACAACAAGCAGAAAGTTGCAGAATTCCTTTTTAAACCTGCAGCTTTAACAATCACGCAAAAGCCAAGCCAGTTTCAGTGAACATATGAGAGCCAAGTCTGGACCTGTCACCCCACCCCCACCCCCCATCCATAGCCCCTCTGTCTGTGTCCTGGCTGTCACTTGGACTCACACTACCACCGCCCCAAGGTCATTATGATGTGATTGCACCAGCATGGGGGACCATGTGTGTTGCCATTGTTGTCAGCGCCCATCTGGTGGCTTGTAATGCTCCCATGAAATCAGTAATGAAGCAAGTAAAGAGTCCAGCAAACATCTTAGCTACTTATTTTTCACTTACGTTCAAGACTTGTGTGACTTAAAATGCTAATAGATAAAGAGAAAATCTCATATTCTTTATACTTTTTCATTCACTTGCTATACCCACTTACTCCAAGTGAGGGTCATGGGGGGTGGGGTGGGGGGTGGAGCAATAGGGTGAGTACACCCAGGACAGGCCCACATATAGACAGACAAACATAACCACACCCTGACTCAATTTAAAGTTGCTAATTCACGAGACATGCATGTCTTTGGATATGGGAGGAAGCCATACAACCCGGAGGGAACCCACGTGAACATGGGGAGAACATGCAAACTCCACACAGAGAGGCCCAAGGTGAGAAGGGATCCCACAATCTTCTTGCTGTAAGGCAAGAGTGATAACCACTATTCCACCATGCCACCCCTAACTCTATACTTTATTTTACTTTGCTCCCTAGTTGGAAAGTTGTTATCCCCATTGTTGTCTCCACTGTAATTCATAATTAATCAAAACAGACCAAGAGTTTTTAACAACCGTATACACCCAGCACCTTTTACTTTGGTCACAGGACTCCATTTGTAAAATTTATAAATATTTCATGAACTTATCCTACATCACAAACATTAAGCAAAGCTGATAGTAGTAATGCCTGTAGTGTGTATAAGTAAGTGAGTAAGAATTTGACAGGTCATTGGCTTAATGTATAAAGTTTAGTTTTTTCAACATTACAGTATTCCCCCGTGCGAACAAGCAATTTATATCCTTGCAAGACACCTTCATACAAGTAACATCACCTTCAATCCCATCAGATGTCTCACTACGCAAGTGCCACACGCCCCTTTTGGTAAGTCAGCATCAGCATGCGGTAATGAGGAGAAAAAAGTCCTTTCAGGCAGCTTAACTCATTATTTAAATGTAGAGTTCATAAGTCGCTCGTTCTCTTGTTACCCACAATATGATTTATGACACATTCAGAGACAAAGCAGATAAATGGTGGTCTAATTTTGGATGAACTGATCAGCGAGTGAGTGTACTGAAGGAATTAGAGTCTTGTTGATGTTATAGAATAATTTTTAAGTGGTTTTAGCTCGCTGTCACTTTTGCTTCATGTGAAATAGTTGGGGGTTTAACTCATAAACACACTGATCCATGTTCTGTCAGCGGTTTGTTGCGTAAGTGAAGGGGTGATGGAGGAAATAGCCACCGTTCTATTCACTTCTTGCTAACTCACCAGCTCTGTGATGGTGTGATTCAGAAGCACGAGTCTTACTGTCAAAATGAATCATCTCCACAATGTCATCATGAAATGAAAAGCTTTCAGCCCATCGCCATACAAAAAGAACATTCACAGTAGAACTAACATGTTCACTTACCTCATCATCCTGTAAAGCAATTTCACACAAAAAAAAACACATACTCTATAATCTTATCACAAATCAATAATTACAGGTGAAAGGTACAAATACCCAGGAAAATTTGAATAATACAGACAAAAGGAAAACTTATTTGAACAAAGCATTATAAAAATAGGATATCTGCTGATATTTCTGAGGTGTCAGTATAACTCAAAAGAAAAGCATCTTCCACTAGTAAGTCATCTTGTTTTAGTGATTTGACTTCTCAGCCAAGGCAAATCTGTTTCCCCCTATCACCATGGATTGGCACAAACAGGACTCAGATCTCTATGAGTACCCTACTCAAAAACTCTTTTTGAAAACCCTATAGGGATTCCAATGGGAATCGGAGATTGGAACCCAATAGGAATTCTATATAGGGGGATTTCTATGGGATATTCATAGACAGGAATTATGAGGGATTTCAGCAGGGGAAAAACATTCAGTCATCCAGTTTTTTCAGAATTTTGAAGGATTCTTTTTGATTAATATCCTATAAGATTCCAACAGGACTATCTGAGTAGGGTGTATTGCATATTGTGTTCTTTCATTGTTTTATCTTTGGTCTTCACAAGTATTTTGCAGAGCAACAGGGAGTGACTGAAAAAAATTAAAATGTACTTTATTTTCATTGTTTCCCCAATACAACACGAGTAGTTCCACATGAAGAGGAAAACAGAAAAACACAAAAAGAGAATGAAAAAGTAGGTTCCTAAGAGTGCAATGAACAGTTTACACAGTATTCTTTGACATCTTATCAACAAATACCACCCAACCCCAACTCTATCCCACATCACCCGTCCTCCATCCTGATGTCCTCATCTAAAGAATGTTAGAGGTTCGGAACAAACAAACCATTTTTGTAATAACTTCCACATTTATCACCTTTTCTCTCAACCCGCAATCCCATAAGAAAACCAGTGAGTACCCTGTGCAAGAGGAAGCACTATGGCACGAACACAGAATTCCCACAGAGGTGGAAGAATTACACACCAACGATGACAGGAGACATGACAGTATGAAACACATACGATCATACAGAACACATGGAACACAAACACAGATGAAGTATTAATGTTAGTAACAGAAAACCGTATTCACCTATTTATTCAGTCTGGCTTGAGTTATAAATGGTTATGTCTGGTTATGTGTAAGTTAAAGCCTCCCCCCTGTTTTTATTGTGAGGTTTAAGCGTCTTACCTCGAATCGGGGTACCGTCTGGAGAAGACACAAAGATGAAGACAACATCAGTTTGAGTCAAAATTAAAGTTAGTAAGAGTTAAGACGAGTTAAAATAGTTATTTGACTTGGAAAATGGATCACTGTAGCTAGGTTATCAAATGATTAGGTAGGCTCTTACATAACATCCTGAAGGATAATTTTTTTCTCTCCACTGAAAATCCATCGCTTCCTATTGCTGGTATCACAAAAGAATGGGAATCTGTACAGCACATGTCGATCTCCCCCCACCCCCCACTATAGCTCTGAGATGTTAAAAGGCAATGGTTTGTTGTTTGAAGTGAAAACATTCGGGATCTTGTGTTTTATCGTTACTGCAACTCGGGGTGATAACTTACAGACACTTGACCTTAGCTTGACATGGATCACTCTGGTGGCATTTCCCAACCAATTAACTTGAGGTCAGTAAAACAATTTGAGGCGCTACTATGGTAGAGTCAGTACCTGTTTTCATATGGAAAAAACTGAGCCGAAGGGAAAACGGGATCTGCATTTAACTCGAATTTCAAGTTACTCCTTCAGGCAGGTGCAAGTTAAATCAGACTCAAGTTCTTATTGTAGTAAACCTGCTTAACCGTGACAGACTCTTTACCTCTAGTTTAATCCACCCCCTCTTTTCTCACCCTGACATTCAATTTCCCGGCAATTCCCATTGTTTCAGTTCACTGCGTGTTGTACGTTTCCCCATTCCTTGTTGAGAGTGAGTCTGTATTGTGTTACTTGCATAAATGCAAACCAAATACTCCATTAGGGGACAATAAAATATTGAGCTTATCTTGTCGGTGGCTGGTGGGCTTTTTGGATGTATCGAGAGTTGTTGATGTGATATATGAAGCTGATCTTTGGTGGTAGTTTTAAACCAGCACTGTCTCTGTCACACTGTCTGACTTTCACTGCCCTTTACTTGTTTTTTTTTTTCTGTTTTGTCTCTGGTATTATATTCTTACCATTTCTTTTTTCTGAACTCAGTTCCCTTTTTTTTTTTTTAACTGTGCCTCAATCCCCACTAAGATTTTTGTGTCAGTTTCAGTCGTTCAGTTACTGCTCTGTTGGCGTTTTAGCCTCTAAATCTAAGGGTGACTCATGGCACAGCTCAGAGTCAGTGGACCTTGTGGCCCTTACAGCCTTAAGCTATGGTTTCTGACTCGTTTCGCAAAGGGCCAAGAAGCTGCAGGATTTCATTCCGACTGATCACATTGGCAGGTGATTTTAATCGCTGAAATCTCCTGTAATATTCCATGATGTATAACACAAAATGGCTGATGCACATCCAAAATGTCCTTGTAACTATCTGATCTTAACTTAGCTGCTCTTCAAAATGGCTGACGCACAAAATGCCCTTGTATTTGGTAAAACTATCAAAATGTCCTTGTATTTGGTAAAACTATTTGATCTTTTTACAGCTTTCTAATTTTGATAAAACCAAAGTATTCACATCTATCTGGAAAAGAATCAGCATGATGGATCATTCTGATTATTGTATTGACATACACAGACACACACTATAAAATTTTTTACGTAACAACCTTGAACGCAACGCAAGCAGACACCCGTCTACTTCATTTTTGCAGCCAATCACATAGCCACTGATTCACGACAGGCTAAGGACCGCCCACCCACATGGGGCCGGCCTTGACTCAGGAATAAAAGTTAGAGGACAAAGAAAATCTGGGTTCTTTGTTCCAAGTGTTTGCATGTGACCTGGTCAAGATCCCAATGCTGCGATGACTCTCTGTATTGGTGTAAGAACTTTTTCAATACATCTAAAATTTGAAGTCCATTTCCTGTCCAATTCTTTTGGAGATCACCCCCCACAATAAATGAACCTAACACTCCAGACAGAGTCTATGGTTGGCATAAATGTGTAACATGTGCCGGTACACCATGTACACCATGAAATGAATGGCCTACAGCTTTATGGTTACAAATGTTGCAGGTCCTAGCATAGTGACATCCTTTGTGATACCAGCAGGAAGGAGGCAATGACTGTATTTGAAGTTCTGCCTGGTTCGCTAAGCACAATGGTGTATTTGTTGTCCCCCCCCCCCCCCCGTATATGCTGTGTACAATCTGTACTGTTTGAATATATATTTTCACAACAGTAACTAGCAAAAGTGTCCCAATTTAGCACCGTACACTAAAATCCCATTAATATTTATTAGCATTACAAATGTTCAGATTCAGATTGTACAACCCAGAGATTTCCTGAATAAAAAAAATATTCTTTCCCATTTTACGACATTTGTGTTTTATGCAGCAGTTCTCGAAAGGATTAGCATGATCATAGTCTTCATTCCGTATGTAAAAACACTGTTAAACGGAATAATTAAGAAAAAACCAGGCAAAACAACATTTTTACCATTTTAGAAACAATATTGTCGGAGGAAGTCACAAGACAAAGGGCAACAGGATTCTGGGAGAGTTACATTGTTAGAATCTGATTGGAGGCTGCAGGAAGCTGCTGGTTTACGTTGCTTTAGTTAACATGACATTTTAGTTGGGAGTTAAAGGGTTAATAGTTAAAGGTTAGATGAGGTTAAGGTAAGTGTTAGATTAAGGTTAAGTTAGGGTAAGGTTATGGTTAATAAAGCGGGTTTGTCAAGGAGGCAGTACCACATGTGGATCTTTACTGGCTGATAAAAGAAGGGCTAAGAAAAAAGTGAGAGTAATTAGAAGGTAAAGGAATTGACACATAGGAAGAGTACAATTCAAACATATTGGCTCCCAAAAATATAAATAAATGAGAAGGAAATAAGGAAAATAAAATATTGGATAAAATGGAAAAACCTTTTAAACTGGGTGTACAGATGCCAGCCCATATTTGATTAGAAAGGCAAATCCACCTGTACTGTCGGCATGCAACCTCATGGCCGTAAGCTCTCCCACTAAGCTTTGGTCAGTCAGATGTTGATAAGCTTAGGCTGACAAATACCTAAATATACCACAACAGAGTACTGACCTGCTCGCATTACCAAATGTGGTATTAGAAGCCCCAGCTGTTTTAGGAAATAATCCTCTGAATATATTAAAACATTATTGAAGGATGTCATCTGTCTGAGGTAATCTGGCCAGAGAGGTTTCCTATCTGAATGATGCTTTGGGCGGTGTTGCGCAAAAACTGCATCAATCCTCCAGGGAGTATCTTGACGACCTTCTCTTCACCACAGATGCCATCTTGGGTCGGCTTTTAGGAGCCGTCTTGAAGTGGATTTTATATAAACAAATGTGATTGATTTTATTATTGTAAATAAATGCAACTGCTTTAAAACTTCAAAGAAAGAAAGCCCTCAATCTACCCCCCTGTGCCCATGCCTCTGGGTTATGGTTAATCTGTTCTGGCTGACAAGGCCAGCAAGTGCCTGGGGTCTGTAGCCACAGGGACTTGTGGAGAACTGTCACACTCCCCCCAAACCTCGTGAGGAGCTCCTCGGGAGCTCTGCATGCAAATATCACAGCCCCACCAGCTCAGTATGGTCTGGCACATAAGGAACCAGTTGTTGTGTGGGCCGCTGAAGAGGAGGTACTGCTGGCTCTCCACCACCAGATGGCGCCCTGCTTGGAGTGCGGGCTTCAAGCACAAGAGGGCGCCAGAACCACTGGGAGTGACAGCCGTCAATCATCCTCAACACCAGCTGTCACTCATTAATCTCATCATCATCATCACTATAAAGGCCGGACGGCGACTCCACCTCCTCGCCGAGAAATCTCCTACGATTCGAGGTAAACTTCTCTGCTGTGATTATTGCGAATAATAATCTGATCTGTTTTGCAGCTGTTTTTCCTGTTGGTATTCCTTATCTGGGATTTTTGGCGTTTGGTGCGACTGCGACGACTTCGCCTCACACCCCAAAACCGATAAGTGGTAAACAGGAGCTGCACGTGTGTATGATTGGAGGTGGAGGTTCTCCCTCCCAGAAGAATCATTAATCAAGGTTGCTGGGTGTGAGGATTCACACTCACCACCTTCTGTTTCTGTCTGCCAGCAGTACCAGGGCCGACAACGGAGGACAGAGACCACCTGGGGACTCAGGGCTTGGCGGCTTCGGTGTTCTTCAGGCCGTTGGTGGTAGAAGCGGTGTGGGCCCCGGCTCTTCGTTCATCCGAGGTCTCCTATCTTCAAGCCTGCCCGCAGTCCTCTTGTGTATGATTGGCAGCCCTCTTGTTTACATTACGTTGTGTTCTTGTGCAACATTAAATTGTTACTCCTTCTCTTATCCATTGTCCGTTCATTTGCGCCCCCTGTTGTGGGTCCGTGTTACGACACCTTCCCAACAGGATTTCTCGGCCATTCGTCATGGATCCCGAGGGGCGTCAACCACAGCTTGAACAGCCAATGGGAGAACAAGGAGCGCAGGCGTCAGCAGGAGGCGTGGTAAGTGATCTGCAGCAAATCCTTACCGCTTTCACTGCTCAGTTACAGCTGGTAACTGAGCAAAATGCAATCCTCAATCAGAGGATGGAGGCTCTCACCGCCAGAGTGGAAGCACGCGAGTCGAGCGTCGCTGCAGTGTCTCCTCCTGCTGGCCCGGGGCCTAATGTAGATGTTCCACTGGCCGTTCAACTACCCCCCCCACCGTCCCCTGAAGCTTACATAAGTCCACCTGAACCGTACGGAGGCTGTGTGGAAACGTGCACAGACTTCTTGATGCAGTGTTCGCTCGTTTTTGCACAGCGTCCAGTCATGTACGCAGCAGACGCCACCCGGGTGGCTTATGTAATTAATCTGCTTCGAGGTGAGGCACGCGCTTGGGCTACAGCGCTCTGGGAACAGCAGTCATGGCTTCTGATGTCTTACGCTGGGTTTATACGGGAATTCAAACAGGTGTTTGATCATCCCAACAGAGGCGAGACCGCCTCGACCGTGCTGCTGTCACTGAGACAGGGGCGTCGGAGCGCAGCTGATTACGCTGTCGACTTCCGCATCGCGGCTGCGAGGTCGGGTTGGAATGACGTTGCGCTCCGCGCTGCCTTCATAAGCGGACTGTCTCCAGTACTGAAGGAGCATTTACTGGCTAAGGACGAACCGCAGACTTTCGACGGGCTTGTCACTCTGGTTATACGCTTAGACAACCGCTTGAATGAACACCGTCGGGAGCAGGCCGGGGGGCGTGGCCGGGCACAAGCCGTCCCTCTCTCTTCCGGGTCTGAAAGGGTGACGTCGTCCCCACGCTCCATTGCCAGTGGGCTCCGTGTGGCAACAGCTCCCCCTGCTGACGAAGCTATGGACACGAGCAGGGCTAAAGTGAGATCTGATATCAGACAAAGGAGACTGGCCCGCGGGGAATGTTTTTACTGCGGCTCATGTGAACACATGTTAAAAGACTGCCCCAAACGGTCAAACACCAACGCCCGTCCTTAGAAACTGGGCTAAGGGTGGGCCATAACATGTGCACGGGAAGACCCCGCAAATCAGCACGAATCCCAGTGTTAATCCTGAGTGGGGATTTAACCCTTCACGCCCCAGCACTGGTGGACACGGGGTCCGAAGGGAATCTGTTGGATAGCAGATGGGCAAAGGAAGTAGGGCTCCCTCTAGTGGCTCTGCCTTCGCCCTTGAAGGTACGGGCACTAGATGGCACTCTACTCCCGCTAATCACACACCGGACCCAGCCTGTGACCCTGGTTGTGTCTGGGAATCACCGGGAGGAGATAGTGTTTTACGTGACACCTTCTACCTCCCGAGTGATTTTGGGTTTTCCTTGGATGGTGAAGCACAATCCCCGGATCGATTGGCCGTCTGGGGTCGTGGTGCAGTGGAGCGAAACCTGCCACCGGGAGTGTTTAGGATCCTCGGTTCCCCCCGGAATCACGGCTAAGGAGGAGGTTAAGACCCCCCCCCAATCTGACAGCGGTGCCAGGGGAGTACCATGATCTGGCTGACGTCTTCAGCAAAGATCTGGCGCTCACCCTTCCGCCGCACCGACCGTACGATTGTGCCATTGATTTGATTCCGGACGTTGAGTACCCGTCCAGTAGACTGTACAACCTCTCACGTCCGGAACGCGAATCAATGGAGACCTACATCCGGGACTCCTTGGCCGCCGGGTTGATCCAGAACTCCACCTCCCCGATGGGTGCTGGTTTCTTTTTTGTGGGCAAGAAAGACGGCGGACTTCGTCCATGCATCGATTACAGGGGATTGAACGAGATCAAGGTTCGCAATCGATACCCATTGCCCCTCTTGGATTCGGTGTTCACACCCCTGCATGGGGCCAAAATATTCACCAAACTCGATCTTAGGAATGCGTACCACCTAGTTCGGATCCGGAAGGGAGACGAATGGAAGACGGCATTTAACACCCCGTTAGGTCATTTTGAGTACCTGGTCATGCCGTTCGGCCTCACTAATGCCCCCGCGACGTTCCAAGCCTTGGTTAATGACGTCTTGCGGGACTTCCTGCACCGGTTTGTCTTCGTATATCTGGATGATATACTCATCTTTTCCCCGGATCCTGAGACCCATGTCCGACATGTACGCCAGGTCCTACAGCGGTTGTTAGAAAACCGGCTGTTTGTGAAGGGCGAGAAGTGTGAGTTTCACTGCACTTCTCTGTCCTTCTTGGGGTTTATCATCTCCTCCAACTCCGTCGCCCCGGATCCGGCCAAGGTTGCGGCGGTGAGGGATTGGCCCCAACCAAAGAGCCGTAGGAAGCTGCAACAGTTCCTCGGCTTCGCAAACTTCTACAGGAGGTTCATTAAGGGTTACAGTCAGGTTGCTAGCCCCCTGACCGCCCTGACCTCCACCAAAGTCCCATTCACCTGGTCGGACCGGTGCGAAGCCGCATTTAGGGAGTTGAAACGCCGATTTTCATCTGCTCCAGTTCTGGTGCAGCCTGATCCTACTCGCCAGTTTGTAGTGGAGGTGGACGCCTCAGACTCAGGAATAGGAGCCGTGCTGTCCCAGAGCGGGGAGTCCGATAAGGTTCTCCATCCTTGTGCCTACTATTCCCGCAGGTTGACCCCCGCTGAACGGAATTATGACGTGGGCAATCGAGAACTCCTCGCGGTGAAGGAGGCTCTAGAAGAGTGGAGACACCTGTTGGAGGGAGCTACGGGGCCTTTCACGGTTTTTACGGACCACCGGAACCTGGAGTACATCCGGACCGCCAAGCGGCTGAACCCCAGGCAAGCCCGCTGGTCCCTGTTCTTCGCGCGCTTTGACTTCCGGATCACCTACCGCCCCGGGACCAAGAATCAACGATCCGATGCATTGTCCCGGGTGCACGAAGAGGAGGCCAAGGCCGAGTTGTCGGACCCCATCAACACCATCCTTCCCGAGTCCACTGTCGTGGCCACCCTCGCCTGGGACGTGGAGGAGATCGGCCGGGAGGCCCAGGCAAAGAACCCGGACCCGGGAAACGGTCCGAAGAACAGACTCTACGTCCCACCAGAGGCTAGGGCTGCCGTCTTGGACTTCTGCCACGGATCCAAGCTCTCCTGTCATCCTGGAGTGCGTAGGACCGTGGCAGTAGTCCAGCAGCGCTTCTGGTGGGCGTCACTGGAAGCCGACGTCCGGGACTACGTCCAGGCCTGCACCACCTGTGCCAGGGGCAAGGCGGACCATCGCAAGACCAGGGGCCTACTCCAACCCCTGCCTGTGCCTCATCGCCCCTGGTCCCACATCGGCCTGGACTTCGTCACGGGCCTCCCGCCGTCCCAGGGCAACACCGCCATACTGACGGTAGTGGACCGATTCTCCAAGGCGGCCCACTTCGTGGCCCTCCCGAAGCTCCCGACGGCCCAGGAGACGGCAGACCTCCTGGTCCACCACGTCGTGCGTCTGCATGGGATACCGTCGGACATCGTCTCAGATCGTGGTCCCCAGTTTTCCTCGCAAGTCTGGAGGAGTTTTTGTAAGGAGCTGGGGGCCACTGTGCGTCTCTCGTCCGGGTATCACCCACAGACGAACGGCCAGGCAGAGCGGGCGAACCAGGACCTTGAACAGGCTCTTCGTTGTGTCACCTCCACTCACCCGGCGGCCTGGAGTAACCATCTGGCCTGGATCGAGTACGCTCACAACAGCCAAGTATCCTCTGCCACCGGCCTCTCCCCCTTTGAAGCGTGTCTGGGCTACCAGCCCCCGTTATTCCCACTTGTGGAGGGAGAGGTCGGGGTACCCTCGGTCCAGGCCCACCTGCGGAGGTGCCGCCGGGTGTGGCAGACCGCCCGCTCTGCCCTGTTGCAAGCCCGGACGAGGGCCAAGGCCCATGCAGATCGCCGGCATTCCCCAGCCCCTACATACCAACCAGGGCAAGAGGTGTGGCTATCCACCAAGGACATCCCGCTCCAGGTGACATCCCACAAACTCAAGGACCGCTTCATCGGGCCGTTCCCCATCGCCAAGATCCTCAGTCCGGCCTCAGTGAAGCTGACGCTCCCGGCTTCACTGCGGATCCATCCGGTTTTTCATGTTTCCAAACTCAAGCCATACCACACCTCACCGCTCTGCTCCCCCGGACCCGACCCACCTCCTGCCCGGATCATCGACGGGGAGCCGGCATGGACTGTTCGTCGGCTCCTGGACGTCCGTCGGAAGGGTCGGGGTTTTCAGTACTTGGTGGACTGGGAGGGTTACGGACCCGAAGAACGCTCCTGGGTGAAGAGGAGCTTCATCCTGGACCCGGCCCTTCTGGTCGATTTCCACCACCGACATCCGGACAAGCCTGGTCGGGCGCCAGGAGGCGCCCGTTGAGGGGGGGGTCCTGTTGTGTGGGCCGCTGAAGAGGAGGTACTGCTGGCTCTCCACCACCAGATGGCGCCCTGCTTGGAGTGCGGGCTTCAAGCACAAGAGGGCGCCAGAACCACTGGGAGTGACAGCCGTCAATCATCCTCAACACCAGCTGTCGCTCATTCATCTCATCATCATCATCACCATAAAGGCCGGACGGCGACTCCACCTCCTCGCCGAGAAATCTCCTACGATTCGAGGTAAACTTCTCTGCTGTGATTATTGCGAATAATAATCTGATCTGTTTTGCAGCTGTTTTTCCTGTTGGTATTCCTTATCTGGGATTTTTGGCGTTTGGTGTGACTGCGACGACTTCGCCTCACACCCCAAAACCAATAAGTGGTAAACAGGAGCTGCACGTGTGTATGATTGGAGGTGGAGGTTCTCCCTCCCAGAAGAATCATTAATCAAGGTTGCTGGGTGTGAGGATTCACACTCACCACCTTCTGTTTCTGTCTGCCAGCAGTACCAGGGCCGACAACGGAGGACAGAGACCACCTGGGGACTCAGGGCTTGGCGGCTTCGGTGTTCTTCAGGCCGTTGGTGGTAGAAGCAGTGTGGGCCCCGGCTCTTCGTTCATCCGAGGTCTCCTATCTTCAAGCCTGCCCGCAGTCCTCTTGTGTATGATTGGCAGCCCTCTTGTTTACATTACGTTGTGTTCTTGTGCAACATTAAATTGTTACTCCTTCTCTTATCCATTGTCCGTTCATTTGCGCCCCCTGTTGTGGGTCCGTGTTACGACACCTTCCCAACACCAGTCCCTTGGCTAGTCAAATCTCACAAATAAGGGCTGCATTTTCCATGTTTGAGGAGATGTATCACATTTTGCTATTATAATGTTCTGAGAAGATCAAAAGACTGGCACACTTGTGGACCACTTGCTTTTATCGTACGGTATTTTCCCTTTAAATAAAAATGTCAGACAACATCCGACTCTTAATTTGGGAGATCACTACCATTATTTTCTTTTTTTTTAATTTATTTACTGAGGTAGACCCAGATGGTGTACATACTGAAATGAGCCAATAATAAGAAAATAGAATGAGTGATATGTATGCATTCGTTAGAAGAAAGCAGGCTGCCTTTGAACTATGGGCAGGTGGTCGAGTACGATGTTCTGTGAAGGTTGAAAGTTGGTGCATCAGTTCCCCACAGTCTTCTATGTCAATGTGTCAATAAAAGCAATAAACCCTAAATTGGTAAAGTCCCAATCCCAGCTCATGCAAGGTAACAAACACGTCTTGATCAAGTCATGGCATGTTGGGTCATGCCATATGATGCAGGCCTATGGTTCCCTTGTATAAAGGGTTAGTCACAGAGAGAGAAAACAAACAAACACCAAACAAAATCCGACTGACATCTGACCAACAACAGAGGGCACACCTAATGCAGGTGCAGGACTAAAGGGTTTGACAATAAGGTACAAGAGCAACGGCCTATACCTGGAAATAATTCAAAAATCTTTTCAACCCATTTCAGCACTTTACAAGATTTTTGAACAGCGTTGATGTTTTGTGAAAACTTACATTTCACTTGAGTTTAAAAGCACATTAATGTACATTAGCACATTAATGCACATTAACGAACCATCTAGAATTCATCACCACAAGTGTAAAAAAAAACACTGTCAGCTATGACTGTAGAGAAATAATGATCTTACATCCATCTAGAGACCAATTATTTCCCAAATGTCTGTTGTGTTGCCACACAACAGCAAAAGAAAAAAATGGTCATCACATGGAGTATCAGCAGGTTTGAGAACAGTAAATAAGGCAGCAGCTACTTTCACAGCTGTACAAGGTATTAAAGATTTCAACAATGGAATTTTTTTTAAGTGGTGCAAAAAATGTGTCCGATCTGTAGGGTTCCATCTTTTCTCTGTAGAAAAAAAGCAGCATATAGCGTCAAATAGTTGGCAATAAAATCACATATCATTGCAACTTAAGGTTAAAACACAGTACCACACCACCAGCCCACCCCCATGACGTTGCATGTCCTTGATTTGCCTTGATTTCCAAATTAGTCATCAGTTACAACACAGGTAAAACTACTAAAAAGTCAAATAAAATAAAATGATGTAGAAAGAAAAAATAGCGAGGAACTGGTGAAGGAGGATGGAGTGAAAGGATTGCAGGGGATGCATGCATTTTTTGGAGAGCATTTGAAATACACCATCTGCTTCAAGGAGAGTGGCTGGGCTTGCTGGGCTTAGCAAGACACTTACCAATGATTTCTGTCAATGACAACAAAATGGAAAAGAAAAGTAAGTAAGAGTAAGTAAGTAAGTAAGTAAGTAAGAAAGAAATATTTACCTAGGAACTGAAAAAACTGCAGTTTAGTTGGATCATTTAACTCTGTCTCAACGTTATAATGATATTAATAAACCTCAGCATATGGGTGAAGCTTTGAGTATTAATAAGTGTAACCTTTAACTTTAAATTTCTTCCATTTATAATTTCTAATCAGAAGACTTTTCTGTTTAAGTGTACCCATTGTTGTGTCAAGTTTAAAATATTATAGAATTAGTCATCTTTTTACAGTTTGTTTTTATGGGGGGATTTTTTTTCTTTCCATTTTTCATTATGTACTATAAACGTTCAAATGGGAAGTGCTAAAACGTCTGCACTATGCACTGTGCGACGTCTTAGTTTCTGACACAAATACAGACAACACAAAGTGAGAGAGAAAACAGTCTTGTTCAGTTCAAAGACAAAGACAATATAACAAAGTGTGAAACAGGCAAAGACATATGAGACAAATGTTAAAGACACCATCAACAGGAAATCATTTGTTGCGCATGTGTAGAATCGCCATCGCCAAAACATTGCGCACTACAATTTTTATTTGCACAACAAAATACATTGATGAGTGCAACACTGCGAAAGCCATATTTCAGTAATTGTGGAAGTATGACCAAAAAAAAAAAAAAAAAAATCAACTTTCTTCTTTGACTCAACCAAAACAGAACTTGAATGGTAAAAAATGTAGTACTGCCATAATGTAGCAGTACTTTTAAGAATTTCTGCCTTACAATTTGGGACATTTAGAAATTTCTAATTACACTTACTACATATAAGCTACAGCACCTTTCTTACAAAAAAAAAAAAAAAAAAAAATTAAAATGAGAGGTTTAATAACAAACATCAAACATGAACACGCACTTGTGTGCTGAGTATCTCCCCACTGGTAATTTGTACCATGGCATACAAACCGCTTTAGTGTTGGCTTGATCACTTTTGCAGATGCTGTACTTGGAAATTAAAAACAGTCAGCTCTCCTGCAGACTAAAGATGCAACAATGCATTGCCAACCAGATAAAATCGATATAAATGTGTGATGATTCAAGTGAATGCCTGTCAAATATCAAAGAAAAACCAACTGCATTGCACACCAGAGATGTTCCTCAGCATGCAAAGCACAGCTTTAACGCAACGCTTTCACAAAAACACGTACTGGATTCCGGTGCATGGTGGTGCAGAAGACATTTTAGTGTTTTTAACAGAAAATTCAAAAATGTAAAATGATAAAAACACTGCATTCTCTCCTGTTCAGTGTGCCATTTTATCACATGATGCTTTTGAAGTAAGTACATAAGTCAGTAAAAATAGCATTCATATTCATAATTTTATAGAAATAATTCGCTAATCACTATGTTGAAAAAAATCAAGGTTATGAATATTACTTTTTCCAAGTAGTAGAATGATGGTTATAGTGGATATTGTGGCTCTTTTACTATTTGTAATGTTTGAGAATAAAGTAATGCAGTGTGAACCATCAGACATTCAAAGATGAAACAATTGTGAGGGACATGTATTGGTTTAGAATTCTTTAGTCAGCAGTGTGGCAGCATATTTTTATTGAATTATTTTGATCCTGCATTTTGATTTATGAATCCAATTTTTATTGGTTATTTAAGATAAAATATTTCTCATGCACTTTTAAGAAGAGGACACGTTTGTGGTTAAAGAAATAAAGGAATATTTTTCAGTCATAATCTGTCTACGGCACAGTCTGTCAAAAATAGTGTGAAAACTATCAGAATCTCCCTATCAGAACTATCAGAATCGCAAATCATACATACATATGAATCATGAATTGAGAGTAGCATCCACTTTGCCAACTTAACAATGCTACCACATTGGGATTTAGGTAAACAGAATATTATTGCAGTTCTGCTTCAAAATTTAATGCTGGGTTAGAATGTATATACAGTAAAACTCATCTAAATCATCATCGTATAAACTGGATATTCACACTCACCAGACAAAAGCAAAAGCCTCAATGCTTTTCTATGGTTTCCCATGGAATAAACACCATACAAAATAGATTTTGGCTCACATCGAACAAAACGTCCTGTCTAGTCGCAATGTATTTTCATTAAAAACCTCTCACCTGTACCGGACAGAGCAATCTGGACGTGCCCAGTAACAGATGTACGAAATGAAGTTCAGGACTGACACTCGCCAATTCGAGGAAAGTGGGTACCGCATTTCCTTCAGAAAAAGCCCGGCTGCTTATTTTTTCAAACCGTGCTTGGACTCAGCCCCTAAACGAGGCAGGGCATAATTCAAGACCAGCAATTAGCAACAAAATGCTGCCTGCTGCCTCCACTGTAATATGGTGTTACGTTTCACACATATCCCTGGGTGTAACGAACCAAGCCGCTTTAGATCAGAGCCCTCTGCGTGGCTGCGAACCCGTGCACCTGCTAAATGACGAAGAATGCAAAGGCTGTGAAATGTCACTTTTACGTTTTTCACTTGTTCCTCTCCCGTTATATTTTAATAATTTTTGCAGTGTGCACACAGATTACATTTCGATTATGGATCAAATATGTTTGTGCAGAAAAGTCAAATATGACCAACTTCACAACACAAAGTCATAAAAAGATGCTCAAATGACCTGCAATTCACCGAGGGACAAATTAATCCAGAAAAAAAGCTGCTTTTCCTGCAGCAAACTGCATAAAGGTGCAATGGAGAACTTTAAAAGGGTGATGCACACGTCAACGTCATTATAGGACCATAGAGCTGGAGAAGCATAAATCAGGCTTTAGCATTTAAGGTACAACTCCGCAGTGGACTTAGCAAAAAGAGTAACTCAACCAAATGTAATTAGGGCCCGAGCAGGCAACGTCCTACGAGGACCCTATTGTAATTGCGCTGTTTATTATTATTATTATTATTATTATTATTATTTATTATTATTCTTGCCACTTTTGAAATAGAAATTTAGGCCTCTTCCTATGCTCAAAAACTCACCACACTTTCCAAAGTCGTCCGGCCGGATCCGAAATTCGATATTTTGGGGGCGTTGCACATGGTCACAAAATAGCGAAATAGCGCCCCCTAGAAATTTTCAAAAACCCCTCCGCATTGGCCTTTTTTCGTTGTAGCCTCACGAAATGCGGTACACATATTTACCATGCCAGGACGCACGAAAAAGTCTCTTACTGTCATGGTGAAATATCGACAGAAAGTCGGCCATTTTGATTTTAAATTTCGATTTTGAGCAAATTTTTGCCATTTTTGGCCATTTCCACTACTTACATTTGAACGAACTCGTCCTAGGGATTTCATCCGATCATCTTCAAATTTGGTCAAAATCATCACAACACAATGGTGATCAAAAGTTATCAAAAGATTCTAATTAAGTCAAAAGGCGTGGATGCTAGGGGTCGTCAAACTTTGGCGAGCTTTTCGGAGCACGCCATTTCACTTCGAACGGCTGTCACGCCCACATACTTCATCGTAGATCCTTCAAACTTGCTGGACATGATGAGGGCTCCACTCTGAATGTCTACATATCTTAGGTTCCCACCTGCGCCATAGCGCCCCCCGGTGGTGGCGGGAAATGTCCTATTTTTACTTTAAGAGGTCCTGATGTCACATACTTAACCCAATCAACTTCATTCCACTTCTAAAGCATGCAGAACAAATTGGTGCACGTAGGCGAACGCTGTGAAGTTACGAGTAATGGCGTCCGTGTGGCGGCGTGCCGAATATTGCCCATTCGCCATGAAATTACGTTCTTCCTTTTGATGGCTTTAATTTTGTCACATCATCATGAAAATTGATACACAGGTCGAGCACGACAACCTCTTACAATTCATAGGGGCTTCGCCCATGGGCAGGGCAAAATGCCTCAATAGCGCCCCCTTGAAACTTTCAAAAACCCCTCCCCATAGGGGTTTTTTGGAGTAGGGAGATGAAAATTGGTACACGTGTGACTTGCATAGACGTACAAAAAAGTCTCTTGCACCATGGGTCTACTCCAAACAGGAAGTCGGCCATTTTGAATTTTCTTCTCATTTTGGCGTGATTTCCACATGTTGTATTTGAACGAACTCCTCCTCGGGATTTTGTCCAATGCACTTCAAATTTCTTCCACATCATCCACAGACGATACTGACCAAAAGTTATCGAAAACATTTTTTTATGTCGAAGGGTGTGGCCGCTATGGCGCCGCCATTTTGACCCTTCGCCATGGAACATTATACTTAAACAAGTACTGATGTCACATACTTAACACCATCAACTTCCTTCCACTTCTAAAACATGCAGAACAACTTGGTGAACATAGGCGATGATCGCCGTGAACTTACGAGTAACGGCTTCTGTGTGGTGGCATACCGAATATCGCCCCTTCGCCATGAAATTACGTTCTTCCTTTTGACGACTTTAATTTTGTCATATCATCATGAAAATTGATACACAGGTCAAGCATGACAACCTCCTACAATTCATAGGGGCCTCGCCCATGGGTGGGTCAAAGTGCCTCAATAGCACCCCCTTGAAAATTTCAAAAACCCCTCCCCATAGGGGTTTTTTGGAGTAGGGAGATGAAAATTGGTACACATGTGTGACTTGCATAGACATTCAAAAAAGTCTCTTGCACCATGAGTCTACTCCAAACAGGAAGTCAGCCATTTTGAATTTTCTTCTCATTTTGAAATGATTTCCACATGTTGTATTTGAACAAACTCCTCCTAGGGATTTTGTCCAATGCACTTCAAATTTCTTTGACAACATCCAAAGATGATACTGACCAAAAGTTATCGAAAGCTTTTCTCTATGTTGAAGGGTGTGGCCGCTATGGTGCCGCCATTTTGACCCTTTGCCATGGAACATCAAGTCATGATAACTCCTTCATGCTTTGCCTGATTG
Source organism: Thalassophryne amazonica (assembly GCF_902500255.1). Classification (NCBI taxonomy): domain Eukaryota; kingdom Metazoa; phylum Chordata; class Actinopteri; order Batrachoidiformes; family Batrachoididae; genus Thalassophryne; species Thalassophryne amazonica. The sequence continues at coordinate 54,817,437 of NC_047112.1, forward strand.
ACTTGAAACTTCACATGTATGATGATGGTTGGCCCCTGAACACACCCAGCCCCTCTGTTTGCACACTGAGTGCCCCCTAGTGGATGAACAATCAACATGTCATAACTCCTTGATGCATTGTGTGATTTGTTTAAAATTTTAACTGTGTGATGAGTGGTTGCCCCTGCATGCACATGGCCACATGTGGTCACAAGGGCACCCACTGGCCTGGGTAGGCGGTCGCGCGGAACAAGGGCCCGTATATGACTGCTTGCAGTCCTAGTTATTATTATTTTTCTTAGACAAAGTTTTGACTCGGTCATTAAATGAGGCAGGCCCCTATTCAAGGTCAGGTGTTTAATCAAGGAAATACGTAAGCCTAATTAGTGCTGGGGATTTCCTGTAGTTCATTTGACACGTCCTGACTGTAACTAATCCGTTACATACATATAACAGATTTTGTCCATTTTATATGTATAACAGATTTCATCCATTTCATGCATATAGTGGATTATGGCTGTTTTATAATATACTCAATTATAACAGAGAAAATTTGCTGGTCCACCTGAATCCTTTATATGGGTATTTTACTGTAGACTTTTTTTTAGGGTTGTGAGATATGGATATTTGGAGATTTAATAGGCTACAAATTAAAAAGTAAAAGGCTTGCTTTATAATTAGTCAAACAGCAGTATGTAAGGAAGCAAGTAAGGAGCATCTTTACTATGTGTGCATCTGCAGTATCGGGAAAAATGCAGATGACAAAATGAGTATTTGGGTTGTATGGCTCACGAGTGCTCAGTGGCAACACACTTTATTTAGCCATGTCTTCACTGATCATCAGCATTACAATATACACTATCAGTTATTACCAGCAGCCATTAAAAAACTGAGCACTTTATTAGCAACATAATTAGATTGTGTTTTATTGGGCCTCTCCACACTGTTTAATCAATGGAAACAAGCCAGCGTACCTACCACAGAATTGTTTCAATAGAATATGTACTATGACATATCGTAAATAATGTCAGCGGATTTAATGAAGGTACATTTTCACAGCTAATTCATTTCCGATTAGTGGCTGTTGCAGTTTTTTTTTGTCTTACCCGAGGCTTTAAGGAAAGAAGTACAATTTGTAAAGCCACGTGATGAATTATTTTGGTGATTTCAAGCAATAAAGAAATACCAACATTTGGCTTTCATTTGTTGTCTTTCAAAAGTACAAAATAAGCGTTAACTGGATGAGACATAACATTTGGAGATTTTCTTAAAGTTGCTTAAAAATGTGTGAATCCCACATATATGTTTGATTTTCATGTCTTTAGCTCAAAAATTAACACTCTTAACACTTCTCTATGGTTTGAATTTATTCATACTCCTCATAAAATGTGACTGAAAAGAGTTGGATAATTCTTTATCTACGAGGGCTGTCCGTAAAGTATAGGTCCTTTTTATTTTTTTCAAAAACTATATGGATTTCATTCATATGTTTTTACGTCAGACATGCTTGCACCCTCGTGCGCATGCGTGAGTTTTTCCATGCCTGTCGGTGACGTCATTCGCCTGTGAGCACTCCTTGTGGGAGGAGTCGTCCAGCCCCTCGTCGGAATTCCTTTGTCTGAGAAGTTGCTGAGAGACTGGCGCTTTGTTTGATCAAAATTTTTTCTAAACCTGTGAGACACATCGAAGTGGACATGGTTCGAAAAATTAAGCTGGTTTTCAGTGAAAATTTTAACAGCTGATGAGAGATTTTGAGGTGATTCTGTCGCTTTAAGGACTTTTCACGGTGCGAGACGTCGCTCAGCGCTCTCAGGCAGCGTCATCAGCCTGTTTCAAGCTTAAAACCTCCACATTTCAGGCTCTATTGATCCAGGAAGTCGTGAGAGAACAGAGAAGTTTCAGAAGAAGTCGGTTTCAGCATTTTATCCGGATATTCCACTGTTAAAGGAGATTTTTTTAATGAAAGACATGCGGACGGGTCCGCGCGTCGGGACGCAGCCGACGCGGCGCGGCGGCACAGGAAAAACACCTCCGTGTTGATAACCATTTGTAAAATCCAGGCGGCTTTTGATGGCTTTCAGTGGAGTGAGTATATGAGAAATTGTTTATCAGCTGGAGATGTTCCAACTTGTCCTCAAGGCTTCCAACAGAGGTGTTTTTCCTGTGGCGCAGCGTCGCGGCGGCTGCGAGCCGACGCTGCAATCCGCCCGCACGTCTTTCATTAAAAAAATCTCCTTTAACAGTGGAATATCCGGATAAAATGCTGAAACCGACTTCTTTTGAAACTTCTCTGTTCTCTCACGACGTCCTGGATCAATAGAGCCTGAAATGTGGAGGTTTTAAGCTTGAAACAGGCTGATGACGCCGCCTGAGAGCGCTGCGCGACGTCTCGCACCGTGAAAAGTCCTTAAAGCGACAGAATCACCTCAAAATCTCTCATCAGCTGTTAAAATTTTCACTGAAGACCAGCTTAATTTTTCGAACCATGTCCACTTCGATGTGTCTCACAGGTTTAGAAAAATTTTGATCAAACAAAGCGCCAGTCTCTCAGCAACTTCTCAGACAAAGGAATTCTGACGAGGGGCTGGACGACTCCTCCCACAAGGAGTGCTCACAGGCGAATGACGTCACCGACAGGCGTGGAAAAACTCACGCATGCGCACGAGGGTTCAAGCATGTCTGACGTAAAAACATATGAATGAAATCCATATAGTTTTTGAAAAAATAAAAAGGACCTATACTTTACGGACAGCCCTCGTACAGTACATTGTGTCAGAAAAACAAAGTGAAATTATATGTTCTTGCCAAGTTTGCGTCAGAAAAAAACAAAGTTTGCACCTAAATGCAGCAGCATTGTGTGTGCTGTGGGATTGCAAAATGTCGTTCTCTAAATGTGATATTTTGATGTGTTGAAAAAGAGAAAATATCAAAACCCAATTTAAAAATGTTGCACCACAACAGCGAAATTAACAGTTCTGATATGACATAATATTTAGCAACGAAGCAGCCGAGCGCTGCGGCTGCATTCAATATACAATAAAGTAAGAAAAACGAGCAAGTGTCACAACTGATGGCAACAAAAAGGACTAAGAAAATTACTGCAATTTAGTCAAACTAGTGCAGTGCCTGTAGGAAGTTTGTATTCCTATAGAAAATTGGGGGCTTAAGTAGATTTTTCATGGATGGTCGTATGAGGCTGTGTCTGAAGGCGGGTGTCGTGTGGGCCGCTGAAGAGGAGGTACTGCTGGCCCACCACCACCAGAGGGCGCCCTGCCTGGAGTGCGGGCTCCAGGCACCAGAGGGCGCTGCCGCCTCACAGGAGCAGCCGGGGTGACAGCTGTCACTTATCACCGACGACAGCTGTCATCAATCATCAGATCTACAGTGGTATATCAGCAAGACGGCATCTCCACCTCATTGCCGAGATATCGTTCTACCTGAAAGGTAATATCCTCAGCCTGACTGCTTGATAGAAAGCCCTTTTTGTGATTTTTGTGAGTGATAACAGACTTTTTCTCCAACGAGAGGTGGAGGTAGCTTCCCTGTCGTGCAGATTGCTGGGTGCAGACGCACCCACGTTTAACTGTGTTTTTGTTCCTCGCCAGCAGTACCAGGTCCGACACGCGGAGGCAGTGGCCACCTGGGAGTTCGGGACTTGGCGGCTCCAGTATTCCCGGGGTCTGGTGGCGGAGGAAATCGTGTGGTTCCGGTTCTGCTTTGGACAGGCGTCTCCTATCCTCGAGCCTGCCCACATGACACCTTATAATTTGACCTTTGATCTATTGTGTGATCTGTTGTGTTTGTTGTGCACGTTCGCAACAGTAAAGTGTTATTATTTGACCTATTCCATTGTCCGTTATTTGCGCCCCCTGTTGTGGGTCCGTGTACTTACATTTTCCCAACAGTGGGATGTACAAAGAGATGTACTTACTCTTACATAGTTTTAACAGACAACGTGTACGTTTGTTAAGGCTGCCATTGAAATACAGAGACACGCAAATAGTTATTTTAAGAAAAAAAATTGACATTCGTCCAAAATGGTCAGACATATATACACACATAGAGATATAGGAAGGAATAAACACAGTGAGCGTGCATGAAGCTCAAATATATAAGATAAGACTTTATTGATCTCACAGTGGAGAAATTCACGTTATGTCAGCTCTTAAGAAAAACACACAAGATGGGTGCGAGTAGAGGAAAATGTGCATCAAACAGCGTGTTTAAGGATAAGCAATAATAATAATACTTGTAACAATACAATAATATATATATATATATATATATATATATATATATATATATATATATATATACACACACACACACACAAATACAGTGAGGAAAATAAGTATTTGAACACCCTGCGGTTTTGCAAGTTCTCCCACTTAGAAATCATGGCGGGGTCTGAAATTTTCATCTTAGGTGCATGTCCACTGTGAGACATAATTTAAAAAAAAGAAAAAAAAAAATCTGGAAATCACAATGTATGATTTTTTTAACTCAATTCAATTTTATTTATATAGCGCCAAATCACAACAAACAGTTGCCCCAAGGCGCTTTATATTGTAAGGCAAAGCCATAGAATAATTACGGAAAAACCCCAACGGTCAAAACGACCCCCTGTGAGCAAGCACTTGGCGACAGTGGGAAGGAAAAACTCCCTTTTAACAGGAAGAAACCTCCAGCAGAACCAGGCTCAGGGAGGGGCAGTCTTCAGCTGGGACTGGTTGGGGCTGAGGGAGAGAAGCAGGAAAAGACATGCTGTGGAGGGGAGCAGAGATCAATCACTAATGATTAAATGCAGAGTGGTGCATACAGAGCAAAAAGAGAAAGAAACACTCAGTGCATCATGGGAACCCCCCAGCAGTCTAAGTCTATAGCAGCATAACTAAGGGATGGTTCAGGGTCACCTGATCCAGCCCTAACTATAAGCTTTAGCAAAAAGTAAAGTTTTAAGCCTAATCTTAAAAGTAGAGCGGGTGTCTGTCTCCCTGATCCAAATTGGGAGCTGGTTCCACAGGAGAGGAGCCTGAAAGCTGAAGGCTATGCCTCCCATTCTACTCTTAAAAACCCTAGGAACTACAAGTAAGCCTGCAGTCTGAGAGCGAAGCGCTCTATTGGGGTGATATGGTACTATGAGGTCCCTAAGATAAGATGGGACCTGATTATTCAAAACCTTATACGTAAGAAGAAGAATTTTAAATTCTATTCTAGAATTAACAGGAAGCCAATGAAGAGAGGCCAATATGGGTGAAATATGCTCTCTCCTTCTAGTCCCCGTCAGTACTCTAGCTGCAGCATTTTGAATTAACTGAAGGCTTTTCAGGGAACTTTTAGGACAACCTGATAATAATGAATTACAATAGTCCATCCTAGAGGAAATAAATGCATGAATTAGTTTTTCAGCATCACTCTGAGACAAGACCTTTCTAATTTTAGAAATATTGCGCAAATGCAAAAAAGCAGTCCTACATATTTGCTTAATATGCGCATTGAAGGACATATCCTGATCAAAAATGACTCCAAGATTTCTCACAGTATTACTAGAGGTCAGGGTAATGCCATCCAGAGTAAGGATCTGGTTAGACACCATGTTTCTAAGATTTGTGGGGCCAAGTACAATAACTTCAGTTTTATCTGAGTTTAAAAGCAGGAAATTAGAGGTCATCCATGTCTTTATGTCTGTAAGACAATCCTGCAGTTTAGCTAACTGGTGTGTGTCCTCTGGCTTCATGGATAGATAAAGCTGGGTATCATCTGCGTAACAATGAAAATTTAAGCAATGCTGTCTAATAATACTGCCTAAAGGAAGCATGTATAAAGTGAATAAAATTGGTCCTAGCACAGAACCTTGTGGAACTCCATAATTAACCTTTGTCTGTGAAGAAGAGTCCCCATTTACATGAACAAATTGTAATCTATTAGATAAATATGATTCAAACCACCGCACTGCAGTGCCTTTAATACCTATGGCATGCTCTAATCTCTGTAATAAAATTTTATGGTCAACAGTATCAAAAGCAGCACTGAGGTCTAACAGGACAAGCACAGAGATGAGTCCACTGTCTGAGGCCAAAAGAAGATCATTTGTAACCTTCACTAATGCTGTTTCTGTACTATGATGAATTCTAAAACCTGACTGAAACTCTTCAAATAGATCATTCCTCTGCAGATGATCAGTTAGCTGTTTTACAACTACCCTTTCAAGAATTTTTGAGAGAAAAGGAAGGTTGAAGATTGGCCTATAATTAGCTAAGATAGCTGGGTCAAGTGATGGCTTTTTAAGTAATGGTTTAATTACTGCCACCTTAAAAGCCTGTGGTACATAGCCAACTAATAAAGACAGATTGATCATATTTAAGATCGAAGCATTAATTAATGGTAGGGCCTCTTATTTTCTTCAATAAGTGATGAGTAGTAAGATGTCCTAGCTTTACAGAGGGCTTTTTTTTTATAGAGCAACAGACTCTTTTTCCAGGCTAAGTGAAGATCTTCTAAATTAGTGAGACGCCATTTCCTCTCCAACTTACGCGTTATCTGCTTTAAGCTGCGAGTTTGTGAGTTATACCACGGAGTCAGGCACTTCTGATTTAAGGCTCTCTTTTTCAGAGGAGCTACAGCATCCAAAGTTGTCCTCAATGAGGATGTAAAACTATTGATGAGATAATCTATCTCACTCACAGAGTTTAGGTAGCTACTCTGCCCCGTGTTGGTATATGGCATTGGAGAACATAAAGAAGGAATCATATCCTTAAACCTAGTTACAGCGCTTTCCGAAAGACTTCTACTGTAATGAAACTTATTCCCCACTGCTGGGTATTCCATCAGAGTAAATGTAAATGTTATTAAGAAATGATCAGACAGAAGGGGGTTTTCAGGGAATACTGTTAAGTCTTCAATGTCCATACCATAAGTCAGAACAAGATCTAAGGTATGATTAAAGTGGTGGGTGGACTCATTTACATTTTGAGCAAAGCCAATCGAGTCTAACAATAGATTAAATGCAGTGTTGAGACTGTCATTCTCAGCATCTGTGTGGATGTTAAAAATCACCCACTATAATTATCTTATCTGAGCTAAGCACTAAGTCAGACAAAAGGTCCGAAAATTCACAGAGAAACTCAGTAATGACCAGGTGGATGATAGATAACAACAAATAAAACTGGTTTTTGGGACTTCCAATTTGGATGGACAAGACTAAGAGTCAAGCTTTCAAATGAATTAAAGCTCTGTCTGGGTTTTTGATTAATTAATAAGCTGGAGTGGAAGATTGCTGCTAATCCTCCGCCTCGGTCCGTGCTACGAGCGTTCTGGCAGTTAGTGTGACTCGGGGGTGTTGACTCATTTAAACTAATATATTCATCCTGCTGTTCTGTAAGGCAGAATAAATCAATATGTTGATCAATTATTATATCATTTACTAACAGGGACTTAGAAGAGAGAGACCTAATGTTTAATAGACCACATTTAACTGTTTTAGTCTGTGGTGCAATTGAAGGTGCTATATTATTTTTAGGGCCCGAGTAGGCAACGTCCTACGAGGACCCTAATGTAATTGCGCTGTTTATTATTATTATTATTTATTATTATTATTCTCATTTTGGCGTGATTTCCACATGTTGTATTTGAACGAACTCCTCCTCGGGATTTTGTCCAATGCACTTCAAATTTCGATGATCGCCGTGAACTTACGAGTAACGGCTTCTGTGTGGTGGCGTACCGAATATCTCCCCGTCACCATGAAATTACGTTCTTCCTTTTGACGGCTTTAATTTTGTCATATCATCATGAAAATTGATACACAGTTCAAGCATGGCAACCTCCTACAATTCATAGGGGCCTCGCCCATGGGCGGGGCAAAGTGCCTCAATAGCGCCCCCTTGAAAATTTCAAAAACCCCTCCCCATAGGGGTTTTTTTGTACGAGGGAGATGAAAATTGGTACATATGTGTGACTTGCATAGACATACAAAAAAGTCTCTTGCACCATGAGTCTACTCCAAACAGGAAGTCGGCCATTTTGAATTTTCTTCTCATTTTAAATGATTTCCACATGTTGTATTTGAACGAACTCCTCCTCGGAATTTTGTCCAATGCACTTCAAATTTCTTCCACATCACCCACATATGATACTGACCAAAAGTTATTGAAAGCTTTTCTTTATGTCGAAGGGTGTGGCCGCTATGGCGCCGCCATTTTGACCCTTCGCCATGGAACATTATACTTAAACATTATAATCAAGAACGAAAGTCGGCGGGTTGAAGACAATCAGATACCGTCGTAGTTCTGACCATAAACGATGGCAACTAGCGATCTGGCAGCGTTATTTCCACGACCATCCTCGTTTACTTGGCTGATAGCAGCCAGCCATTTATCCCTTCTGTCTGGACTTTTGCGGCGCTTTGGGAGCCTGAAAAAACACACTTTTTGATCTTTTAACTTATTGTGGTTGGTACAGCCAACTGCAACAGACGATTGTGGCATTCTTTGTGAAAACTGGTGTATATTAAGTAGAAATATACGTGGGAGAATGATGTGAGCACAAAGGATGTCAAACAGGAAATGAGCGGTTTAAGGTACAACAGCTGTTTGTATTCAGCGGCTAACTGGTTACTATGTGCATTGCTATGTGCGCACGCATCAGAGACCTGGATGTCTGACCGTACCTATCCAAACATTCAAACGCCACTTGGCACAGACTTGGCATTTGGGTCTGATATCTTACATTGTATAATTATTTGAATATAGTACTTCATATTGTTTTCAAAAATCAGTTTTATTATTAATTAAATAAAAATAAAAGGATTCCTATTAAACAGGTTCTTGGAAGAGACGCAGACAAAATTAAACAGAACATTTTGAATATTTAAAAATGCAAATCCTCACTACCCCACCTCCTGAACACAGTATTTAAACTTGAACTCACAGCAAATATAAAATTTTATTCAGCTTATGTACTTACTGAAACGTTGTAGAAATTGTGGGAAATTCACCATTTTTTAGCAAAAAATGGATTTCAGCTAAAATCTCCTCAGTGTTGTCAAGTTAAACACAGTCACAAGGAACACTGACAGCATGCCTTTCACAGTAAAAGTATTTGATGGGATGCTGGTATTAAGCATTTTATTGTGAAATGGTGCGAGCACCATGAACTAATTGAGGTTGTTTAACTTTGATACCAGTAACATCAGCGAGCCACACTTGATATTATTTGCAAACAAATGTGAAAAGAACATGTTTAAATGACTGCTGTTCTCAAAAGTCCTTCTCTTGCAGTGTGTTTGTTTTCTCACTTACCCTGACATTGAAGTTGCAGCTCTTGGTCAGAGTTGGCTTACAATCAAGAGATGCCACGGAGGGTGCCATCTTGGAAGTACTCATGTTACCATGTCAAAATAAAGGTTTAATGTCACAATAGAGGTTTTGAAAATCCCCAAAATTTTCATAATAAAGTATGGCAGAGAAGCTTGAAGCTTGAATCTTCGACTGGACTGGGTGCTTGATGCGAGGATGTTTCACTTCAAATCGTAGAAGCTTCCTCAGCTAAAATTCTTCCTCTGGTAGTCTGACTTCTGTCTGACCCTTGTCGAGAAGAACAAACAGAAGCCACAAAAGCTGGAGTTTTAAACCTAACCAGACCCCTCCTACCGAGAGGCAGACTGCTATTGGCTAGTGACTAAACAATTGCTTTAATTAGCACCTATTCCAGTCGAAGATTCAAGCTTCTCTATTATGGAAACCACCTGGACAACTGAGAGCCTTCACAGAAACATAATAAGTATGCACATCATCATGGCATGTGTAAGCCATATCCAAAAGCCAAGGTCGATCGGACAAACAGAGAAATATGCGAGCCACATACCCACGTTTCTTGCTTTATAGATAGAAGAAGATAGACGTAGACTTAGTTTTTTTTGTGTTACATACCTGAGCGAAGCTGTTTAATTCGACCATTACTCGCACTGGGGTCAATGGGCAGGAAGTCTTTGTACCAGGTGATTTCTGGGTCTGGATCTCCACTGGCAGCACACAACATGGTCGCTGTTCGAGTGCGCTCCACCACTTTCAGCTGAGGGCCCATGTCAATGTTAGGGAAGCCCAGTGGGAGTAAGTCCTCTGCAGACAATTAAAGAAAAAGGACATATGGTAAGTGTTCTGATCTAGCTTGCATGCCAGTTTCTTTCATTTCCAAAGCCTAGGTTTGGTGGATACAAAGGCCAATGCTTCTTGCTGTCACCTATCATAACTTTTACAAACATCAGTGCACTGAAACAATACCCAGGTATGATAAAGAACATTAATTCAAGCTTTAACACCAAACAATCTAGGCAGAAAACCAGATGAGACAGATATCCACTATTTGCATAATCTGAACCCAAAGGCAAATGTACCTTATTTTTATTATCATCAGGGTTTAGCTGGGACCATTTTAGTGCCAGGTAAATTATGTGATCACGGCTCATAGCTATGGGGGTTTTATACCACTAAAACAATATTGGCAAACCCTATTTTAACTCATTTTGAGTGATTTTAGATGCACTGAAGAATAATAATAAAGAATAATAATAAAAAAAAAAAGACATTTATGTTGTAATATCTGTAAGATTAAAGTTCTTTTTTGCATGTTTCTGTCAAAGTCTAAGTTAATAAATTTAATAACGTTAAAAATGTTAAAAACATTAATATTTACTGGACATAGGATTTACGCTCTTCTTCAAAAATGACACACAGTACCTTTTAATCCAGTGAAGCAGGCAGTTTTTCCTGTTATCCTGACAGTTTTCTTTTGTTGTTTTTTTCTAAGATGTTTAAGTGGGATTGTATTTAAACAATATAACACCTAATTGCCTTTTTTGAACAAGAGCTGAACCTGGACTGATTTGTCAAACCTGTTGTTTTAAATGAAAAACTTTGTGAATCAGTTTCACTTTCCTCTTTCACTGACAGTGTGAACCTCTCTCATCACCACCCTTCCTCCTCTTCTCTCTCTCTCTCTCTCTGTTTCTCCCCCTCCCCATCGCTGATAATACCGTCTGCTGTTTTTTCAAACCCTGAGTTTTTGGAAACATGAAGCTTTCAATAATAAAATAAATGATAAATTTTCTGAATATATCATCACATACAGATGCAGAAGGACCTCTGGATTAATGTAAGATTTTCATGGTGAGTTAATTTTTTTTCTTCCGTTCAGAGTGCAGCAGATATGCTGTTTTCAGCTGCTGACCTTCACAGCTCTGTGGTCACAGAACGCACTGACTCTCTGATCTCTGCTGTTTGCGATTTGACACAAAGAAAATGAGAAATATATTTCTTATTACTTTAATTATTGGTTTAAAATGGCAAAACAATGACTCTATAAGCTTGAAATAGGATCGGATTGGTACATTTTCAGCAACATTTAAGTTCATTTTTCATAAATTCTGTGCTGGGTGGCACAGCCAATTTGAACCCGAGAGCCGGGTGGAAATTTGCAGTACCATGGCAAAAACCCTGATTATTATTATTATTACTGGTGTGTGTGTGTGTGTGTGGGGGGGGGGGGGGGGGGGGGGGGGGGGGGGGTGATGGTGTTTACAGCCAGCTGTGTGATGACATTAATGGACAAAGGGAATTGAGCTTGATTAAAATTACATTGGTGTTATTTAATTCCAAAGAACTGTGGTGAAGAATCAGAGAAACTCTGGAACAAACAGTATCTTCTTTTTTCAGAAAATTGAACACTGAACTGAGAAGCTGCCCTAAGATTTTCACTGCCACATTACTTCACTACACCATGTTACTGCATCACTGTGTAAGTTTACATGCCCTTAAGTGAGACTCTCCCTGCCTGTCAATAGTCAGCATACATTCACCCGTTTAAGAAATGATAAATATATTTCATAAATGCAAATAGGGAATCAGAGAGAGACAATACAGTGAAGAACAAGTTTACAAGAAAATCCTTTTAATCGCAATGATTTCTCTCTATTTCCTTGTCAACTGAGGTGAACTGCACTCAAGTGAATGTGAGGTTACAGGAAGTCCTCCGATAATACCACTTGGCTGAAAAGCACTATTACCCAAAAGCACACACCTTGAATATCAATTGTGAGTGATTATTGACCAAATCTAACTTCTAGTGCTAAATGTACAAGAGCAGTGTGTAACGCTCAAAATGTTCTTTCACAAGCTCTCTACAATATTTTTTTAAAATAATATGCCCCCACATTTTAGTTTATGATATTTATTGTACATATACTTCTTGACAATGGTGAAGATTCATTTCAAGTGTGGCAACAATGCCTCAGTGAAACACTTTTGTGTAACACCATAGGCTGAATGTAACAGAGCAGCATTTGTCCTCAGACACCCTCACATACATACTGTAGTGTTCAGAATAATAGTAGTGCTATGTGACTAAAAAGATTAATCCAGGTTTTGAGTATATTTCTTATTGTTACATGGGAAACAAGGTACCAATAGATTCAGTAGATTCTCACAAATCCAACAAGACCAAGCATTCATGATATGCACACTCTTAAGGCTATGAAATTGGGCTATTAGTAAAAAAAAAGTAGAAAAGGGGGTGTTCACAATAATAGTAGTGTGGCATTCAGTCAGTGAGTTCGTCAATTTTGTGGAACAAACAGGTGTGAATCAGGTGTCCCCTATTTAAGGATGAAGCCAGCACCTGTTGAACATGCTTTTCTCTTTGAAAGCCTGAGGAAAATGGGATGTTCAAGACATTGTTCAGAAGAACAGCGTAGTTTGATTAAAAAGCTGATTGGAGAGGGGAAAACTTATACGCTGGTGCAAAAAATTATAGGCTGTTCATCTACAATGATCTCCAATACTTTAAAATGGACCAAAAAACCAGAGACGCGTGGAGGAAAATGGAAAACAACCATCAAAATGGATAGAAGAATAACCAGAATGGCAAAGGCTCAACCATTGATCAGCTCCAGGATGATCAAAGACAGTCTGGAGTTATCTGTAAGTGCTGTGACAGTTAGAAGATGCCTGTGTGAAGCTAATTTATTTACAAGAATCCTCCGCAAAGTCCCTCTGTTAAATAAAAGACATGTGCAGAAGAGGTTACAATTTGAATTAACTGAATGCTTTTCAGGGAACTTTTAGGACAACCTGATAATAATGAATTACAATAGTCCAGCCTAGAGGAAATAAATGCATGAATTAGTTTTTCAGCATCACTCTGAGACAAGATATTTGTAATTTTAGAGATATTGCGCAAATGCAAAAAAGCAGTCCTACATATTTGCTTAATATGCGCATTGAAGGACATATCCAATATGACCACAGTCCAGTTGCACACACACACCTGCCTACAAAAATACATGCACACACACAAATTGGTTAAACTTTTTATAATAAAAAAGGTATTATCAGAATGTAATATTAACATTATGAACACCATGGCCTTTAGTTTCAGACAAAGCAGGATGTGCTGGTCCAGGTTCTGGTCCCTCATCTTGTCAAATCAAGGTGCTTCACACAGCATAATAAAAACAGAGAAAATCGAATTAAAAATTTAAAAACATAATAAAAAGACAAAACCATAAATAACACAAGCAACAAGGATGTTCGTGAAGGTGAGCTTATGGAGCCACTTTACAAGCAAATTATTTAACTAAAATGTAATTAAATTTTAGTAACCTTTACAATATTTTTTCCTGTTTTGTCTATTTGCTTTTTAGGATTACCTAATAAATGATGTGTCTTTGTAGTCCCAGGAACCGAGGGACAGATAGAAGATGACCATACAAACTATATAATATTACAGAGAATTACAATGGTATGAATCTAGGGAGTATATAATATGAATTAACCTTTTTCCTTATTTTTTAACAAACACAAATATACTGCATTGATTTATTCAGTCTAATATTGTTAAAAAAAATAACAGGAATTACCTTCTTTTTTCAAATACAGGGTTATAAAATATGTCATTTTTATTATGACATTATTTTGTATTACTTCATAAGACAGTACAGTACTCCCTTAACCTACAAGTTGTAGGTTAAGGGAGTAATATTCTGAAAGTCTGTTTGTTATTAATATGGACTGAGTTTAGTGAATGACCTTGACTATAAGATGGGTAATCTGTTCTTTAATGTTTTGATTGTAGAATATTGTATTATGTATTTTTTTTCTTCACAAAGAGAATTACACACTGTTAAGCGATGACTTACACTTACTTTTATTTAATTACTTATTTTGGAAAATTGTGTTAAATTAGATATTTTGCTATGACTGTAGATCTTATATCCCAAACCCTAATTTGTAGTCAAGTTAACATTGGGGTATATCTCTGTTAAAATGCACGGGGATGCACCAAACTGCACCATTTTTCTATTAAATTCTGCAATTTGGTCCCCCAGAACCCCCAACTCAATATTGTTCCCCCAACTTTAAAAAGGGTTCTGACTCCCAGGTGTGATCTAAGGTATACATGATGTTGACCTGGTTTGACTACGTATTAGAAATTTGGTGTTTCCGTTGATAAAAAAGAGCACAACAGTGTGTGTGTTGGGGGGGGGCCTCAATATGGCTAGTACGTAGGGCCCAGAATTTGGTGCTATGCCCCTGGTTGTGCGGTCCTGCCAACATAAACTCTGTAATATCTGAAATGCCCAGGTACACATATTTTTGATTGGCAATGCATTCTCCTTCTAAAGCTATTGCAGTTTCACTGCCTTATGGGAAATTTCAATTTCAAACATTTATATTGTTTAAAACATGTATACCACCCTTTCAACTCATAATCATCCCTGATTGAACAATTTCTCATTGTTATGAGATGACAGCATAGTGTGCTTGACTGCATTCTTTATTTGTCATGGGCAATAAGCCTCATGGGTCAAAAGTCATGAACCTGTCCCATGACTGGAGCCAGAGCAGTGACAGATACTTGGATGATGAGAGTCGAGGCGAAGCACCCTGTGCTGTAATATACAACTAATGCCCAAGGCCACATCACAACTCAGAGCTGATTGACAGACTAACAGACCAGTAAGTGGCACTACAAATGTCACGCTAACCTCGTGTCAATACTGCAGACATCATGGCAGTATCGTCAACACTGTGGGACCCAAGAAACTAATTTAGGAGAAATTAGGACAACAAGTTGAGTAGAAGAGGGCAGAGTCTAAAAGCAGGGATCGTCTGTCTGCCAGGAAAGGAAGGACTAATTATGCCATCATGAATTTTCCAGTTTATTGAAATGAAAGTATGCACAACAAATTATTGATAGAATAAAGTCGCATTCATTATGCCTTCCATGCTTGGCCAATTTTGTGCATTTTAAAGTCATACACATCAAGTATTTCAAAATATGATGACAGCAAATTATTCTTCTACCATCTTTAAAAAAATGGTTTGTTCACTTATGTACAAGAATATTTAGAAAAGTGGTAGTGAGTACAACATTTTGCAATCTGGAAAACAAAAGACAAATTGGACCAAGAAATGAAGACAGAGAGGCTCAAAATTGGGACAACATAGGATAGTCTAACATCAATACAAGTAAGTCCTTCTGTAAAGGTCCTGAAGTCTGCCGATGCTGGTGTTAATCTCCAGATTCCACAGTGTGAAATAGATGAGTGTCTACAACTCCGCCTGAACAGAATGCCAGTCTCACCCAAGTTACCGTACCCCCTTTTTAATGAAAGTTGCTTAAACAGCCACACAAAATAAAATTATTTTGTTTTTTAAGTTTATTAAACTCCGACTCTAAATTAAGTTAATTTTGTGAACCAAACGCATCTTAAAAGCAAAAAATAATGAGTTTTCACATAGTTTTTCCTCATTGCTTCTGCGTCTTAGCTGTGATGACATCATCAGTGTGCATCGGTCTTTCTGCTCTTTCCAATGTTCTGTAAATGACCTGCAATAACTTGTGTGTTGCATGGGGATTTTTCTTTATTCATTAATTTTTTGTTAACACAAACACGCAAAAAAAAAAAAAAAAAAAAAAATCGGTAGTAGTTGTGTGACAATGATGTCCAATTGATGTGCTAGTATAGCAGTATGTGAGTTGCGCACAAGGCGAACCGGATCTGGCACCGTCTGGCACAGTCTTATCATGAATGTGATGTTGGCCACACACACACTCGTGTATCTGCCCACCCCCTTTTTAGGCAGAACTTCGGACACACACTTTCCCCGACAAAGCCCATTTGCAGCTGGATGGACTCTGACTGCAGATGACGTGTCTTGACCAAGTACACAGACAAGTAGTGTGACTGGGAATCAAACCCAAGTACACATATTTGTACGTAGCCCAGTTACTTACCCACTGAGCTACCTGCTCTAGCACCAGAATACAACAAGCATTTTAGTGCCATATTCAAAGGCTCCATGCCACAAAGTGAAAAGCAATGGTGAGATCAATTTCTCTTGAGAACTTTGTCAACAAGACAGAGCGATATGTTGTCACAAAAATCCCTTCATGAGGTGTTGTTAATGATCTACATATAAGATGACAGAAAAGTTATGCACTCTTATGCCCCTCAAGCTATTTCAGTCTATTTGAAAAGGATGTCTGTGTTATCCTACAAAGGATCTCCAGATGTTCCATCGAATTAATCTGATGTTCCGGAAACTATTTGCATTGCAACCATTTGTGTTTGTGTCACATTTTCTCTGCCTCCATATTGCAAAAGAAGAAGACTGTTGAGTACACAGGCTGTGGGAATGAAGTTGAAAAGGGAAAATGTACTCTTAAAACAAATGAAATTGGTTAATTGGTTCGCTGGGAGCAGAGGTTAAGGCTGACCAACCAATCCACGGATCTACAAAAACAACAGCAAACATAAGAGGCATGGTTTCATCCAGGAAAAATGAATAAATACATTAAATAATATCAGATTGCTACAGCAACTCGACCTGATACTGAACATACGAAAACATTCCGTGACTAGATGTGATGTGTCCTAGTTATTTCATTCCCCAGGAATAGAGTATGATGCCATCTTTCCCCTGAAGCTTACAGACTCTATTGATAAAGACGACCATGCAAAATAAATAGCTCACTCATCGAGGGAATGTTGCTTCAGGGTTATCCAGCCTTACTGTGAAGGAGAGAAGGCAACGCGTGACATGAACTGATAGTATCTTACAAATCCCAGAGGGCCAGTACCACCGTAATAGCTGAATGATTACACTGTGCAGTGGTGCTTCTCAATGAAGAGAAATCCAAACAGATTCAATATGTCTCAACTATTGCCACTGACAATGATGGTGCTATTCCTGGTCATTTAAGACATCAATGTTAGAGAACTATTGGACATGTTGGAGTTACATACCACACTCAGAGATGAAAGTGGTGAAATACACAAAAAAGCTGAAACCCAAAATTATTCCCCCTGAAAATTTTTGAATTCTCAAAGCTCTGAAATGCAATTTGGGGCTATTCCAGACAATAAACTGCAGTGTACAGCAACCATTTTGGTGAGAAAAGAACCCCCCAACTTTCCCAATTCAAAATCACTCCTCTATTCTGCCTTACTAGGATGCAGCCATTTTCTAGTTTGGCAGATATTTCTGGAGGAAATGCTGGAGGAAATCACTTTAGAAATTAATAAACTGAAAATATGGTTTGACCGAAACAAATTGTCATTAAACAAATAAAACAAAACTAATGTTATTTGGGAACTGCAACACGAATAAGCAAGTACAGATACAGATAGATGGGGTTTAAATTGAAAGGGTTAACAAAAAGAAATTCCTGGGTAATAATACATGAGAAAATCAGTTAGAAACCAATCATCAAATAGATAAAACCAAATTATCAAGAAGCATTTCAGTGTTAAAAAAAAGCAAAACATCACTCTTTGGATATGTTCAAAATAAACCTTCAA
This sequence comes from Thalassophryne amazonica, assembly GCF_902500255.1. NCBI lineage: Eukaryota > Metazoa > Chordata > Actinopteri > Batrachoidiformes > Batrachoididae > Thalassophryne > Thalassophryne amazonica. The sequence goes on from NC_047112.1 coordinate 54,835,276, forward strand.
ATAAACAGTTCAACAGTAAACATCCAGGAGTCACCAGGTAAGTTTGAGATGTTCACTGTGAGGATCACTGTGAAACTACAATATATAAATAAAAATAAATATATATTTAAAAAAAATACAATTTGTAATGCATTTGACTCATTTACATCAACAAATGCTGAGTCATTAATTATTATACTGAACACAAATACAAATAAAAGTGCTAACAGGTGACAGCTTAATGCTAACTTTAACACTGAAAATGCCACAGACATGCCAATGCGTTAGCATCGCTCCCACTTTTAAGTTATAAAATACGTCTATCAACTGTTTCAGAAGACCATAACAGGTCAGTTTAACATAAAAAGGTAAATATTACTCACAGACATATGCTATTCAGGGTTTAGTCAGGAAAAAATGAAGAGAATGTGAAATAAAACAACAGCTTTGCTTCAAGGGCCCATTGCTGCCCAACAAGATGCCTGATAAAAAAAAGCGGAAATCTGCCAAAAAATGGACACTTTTCATCCCTGCACACTGTCGCTTGCATTTTCAAAATATCTACCTTTCACACGAAGGTACTGTGGGTATTGCAGTGTTGATGACTCCAGTGGCTGGAGGCAGCCACGGACAGGTAGGAATAGATTCATTTCCGGCATGGGTAGTTGCTATCCAGGACCAAAAAAATCCATGATGTGGTGGTTGCAGCATATGCTCCCTGACATGAATTTTACGATGAACAATTTTTATTGTGTTTACGAGGTCTATTAGAAAAGTATCCGACCTTATTTAAAAAAAAAAAAAAAACATACGGATTTGAATCACGTGTGCTTGCGTGAACCAACCTTGAACCTTCATGCGCATGCGTGATTTTTTTCACGCCTGTCGGTTGCGTCATTCGCCTGTGAGCAGGCTTTGAGTGAGGAGTGGTCCACCCCCCTCGGCGGATTTTCATTGTCAGGGAAATGGCTGAGAGACTGCTGCTTTGCTTGATCAAATTTTTTTTAGAAACTGTGAGGCACATCCATGTGGACACCATTCGAGAAATTCAGGTGGTTTTTGGTGAAAATTGTATGGGCTTCAAAGACATTAAGGGATGTTACTGTCGCTTTAAGGACGCCCTCAGCAGCTGTGGGGCGCGCCGCGCTCCAACTGCCATCGACAGGCTGAACGACCATTTCATTTCTAAACAGATGGCTCTGTGGATCCGTGACCATCGTGTGCACTTTCTCTGGTTATCACAAGAGCTGGACATCACCCATTTTCCTGCAGATTTCACTTTTAACAAGAGATTTTGTCGTGGAAAGCCGAGCGGACGCTTCGCGCGTCATGATGGATTTGCTGCTGGACCGACACAAAACCACCTCCGTTTTGGTCTCACAGGACGGCTTTGAGATGGCGTTCAGACAGCTGTCGGTGGTTTTTCAGTCGAGTGATTATCCAAGAAATTGTGGACGAGCCTGGACATGCCAGAACATGTTCTGTGGCGCTTCATCACGGCGTTGCTTTGCTTTGCTTTCCTCCGCACATCTGTCTCAATTTGCCGAAAAAGTGCTGATGTCCACATCTTTTCACAATTCCTGTGCTAGTCCAGACGATGCCTTTCAGTGCTTACCAGTCGAGTGAGTATCAGACAAATTGTGGAGAGGTGGACATGTCCCAGCTTGTCCTTCTGGCACTCTGAAACGGAGGTGTTCTTTGTCTCGCTTGCTGTCGTGACGCGCGAAGAGTCCGCTCCTTTCCATGACAAAAACTCCTCGTAACTGTGGAATGTGCCGTTCATTTCCAAACTGGACGCTGTGTTTTATCCGGGACGTCGTCTGACGGTGCCGTGACGCTCAAAGCAACGCCGTGATGAAGCGTCACAGAACATGTTCTGGCATGTCCAGGCACATCCACAATTTCTTGGATAATCACTCGACTGAAAAACCACCGACAGCTGTCTGAACGCCATCTCAAAGCCATCCTGTGAGACCAAAACGGAGGTGGTTTTGTGTCGGTCCAGCAGCGAATCCATCATGACGCGCGAAGCGTCCGCTCGGCTTTCCATGACAAAATCTCTTGTTAAAAGTGAAATCTGCAGGAAAATGGGTGATGTCCAGCTCTTGTGATAACCAGAGAAAGTGCACACGATGGTCATGGATCCACAGAGCGATCCGTTTAGAAATGAAATGGTCATTCAGCCTGTCGATGGCAGCTGGAGCGCGGCGCGCCCCACAGCTGCTGTGGGCCGTCCTTAAAGCGACAGTAACACCCCTTAATGTCTTTGAAGCCCATAAATTTTCACCAAAAACCACCTGAATTTCTCGAATGGTGTCCACATGGATGTGCCTCACAGTTTCTAAAAAAAATTGATCAAGCAAAGCAGCAGTCTCTCAGCCATTTCCCTGACAATGAAAATCCGCAGAGGGGGTGGACCACTTCTCACTCAAAGCCTGCTCACAGGCGAATGACGCAACCGACAGGCGTGAAAAAAATCACGCATGCGCATGAAGGTTCAAGGTTGGCTCACGCAAGCACACGTGATTCAAATCCATATGTTTTTTTTTTTTTTTAAATAAGGTCGGATACTTTTCTAATAGACCTCGTATCTCCTGACAGCTCCAGTCCCCCGTGACCCTTATTTGGAGTAAGTGGTTGAAGATGAGTGAATGAGTGAGTGAGTATCTCCTGACACTCTATCAAGAAACAATATTCACAAATATAATGCAAATGAAAAAAATCTGAAGGTATGATCACTTTGGTGAAAAAATACACTCTGACCTTAGCATTGATCAATGCAAGGGTTCCAGAACTGTCAGAAGCACAAAGAGTATTTTTCATACAGTCAATCGATGGAGCAGCAGAGCTAAAGATGAGCACTGAGACTACATCAGCAGGTCTCATTTCAGACTTTTGAACATTATATTTTTCACAAAAGTGGGAACTACATCTGAAGGTTGACATTTTTATTCTTTCACATGAAATGAATAATTTTCCAGTGGTTGTCCAATTGTTGCACAGTTGTGTAAATTGTAACAATACTCTCCATGAGTATTTACTATTAATAGTCAGTTTTTATTCTGTTCTGAGCACAGTCACCACCCCATAGCTCATACTTGCACTCATAAATGTAAGTGTAACTCAGATGGTTTGTAGTTTGAAACATTCATAGTGATAATTATATAACGGCTGAGTGGATCCTTGTCATTACATTGGTGCTTTGTATGTCAAGTAGCATGGATTATTCGCTCCATTTACTATACAAATTTGGTTTCATATGTTTTTTACCACTGCACGCTGCAAACCCCGCCCACACACGCACTAGTGGGGGCAGTGCTTAGCTAAACATAGCGGGGTCTGTCTTGCTGACGGATGACTGATTGATGGTGCTAATTCTTCTAACACACACACACACACACACACACACACACACACACACACACACACACACACACACACACACACACACACACACACACACACACACACACACACACACATAAATCGCCATAATCTGGAGACATGAAGAGCTGTTAGGATGAAAACCTAGACAAATTTTTGATGTAATTTTTTTTCTGGACTGAGGAAGTACACAGTTTTTTTTTGTTTTTTTTTCAAAATTATTTTTGAACTGTTTTTCCAATTTGACTGAGAACAATTTTGTACTCCTATTTAATTTTGTTTTGCATTGGACTGTTGATGTCAAAGCAGCAGTGACGCACCAAAATGTAAGTCAAAATGACAAGGATCTATTTTAGGTGTTATATAAAACAAATAATGAATGTTTTTACATTCTTTCAGTGGAACGAATATCTTTCACCTCATGAAATATTCATGCTATTGAACTCAAACATTCATTATTACAAGAACATAGTTATCAAAATAACTTACCAAGAGTAATTTATAGAGAAGGCTCTACTGTATTCCATTTAGAATTATTCATTCTCACCCAAATAGATCAACGCAATTCCCATGCAAGATGGTGGAAAGAAAACAATACAGAAACAAGCTCAATAAGTACTCTTTTTTTTTTGTCTCTATGGGCCTGAAAAAAAAAATGCAGCAACCATTTTGAATAAGATGACAACAAAAGGAAGAAAAAGGGACAAAAAGCCGTTTTTCAGCAACAAAGTAAATCCCTTGTTTGCACTCGGGGTTACCAGTGCAAATCCAAGGTGATCTGTATGTTGAATTGGCACAAGTTTCACACTGGATGCTCTTCCTGACACATTAGATGGAGAAATATGGCAGGGGTAGGATTTGAACCAGGATCCTTCTGCAATGAAACCAAGTGCACTAACCACTTGGGCACCTCTACAGAGCTTGTTTTTGACATTTATCTAGGTTTTAAAAACTGTAACTTTTTCACTGCTTATTTTAATTATCATACGTCTTCTGCCAAGAGGATGCTAATTAAGATTCCAACAATGAGATTACCTGAGGTTACCGTGATAGTTAAATAGTGTTCCTAACGTCTGCCACATAAAACAGCTGGCTTAGGCAGCATGACTTCACGAATAAGACTCCCACAGGCTGCAGCTGACCTTTGTTCCATTTTGTCATTCGCTTTCCCTTTCTATTGTGGCTTCATCTGAGCATGTGTGCCATCACTACCCATAATTGTCTTTAATTTCACTTCACCATTTAGTAACATTACACAAGTGACAGGTGTAAAGCTTTTAATCAGCCTCTGGTTAGCTTAGCAACTGCCCAGCTGTTAATCGGCCGACTCATGCCTGCTGTTGCATTCTGCTCTCTTTCATCATGCTAAATTCAACCCACTTAAAAACATCCATCCTTTACACTCATTCAACTCTCCAGACTAATCCTATTTTCAACAATTCACAGTTTCCAATTAATCATCTCTCTCGCTTTCTCTCTCTAGTGATATGTCTAGTGTGTGTGTGTGTGTGTATGTATATTATATATATATATATATATATATGGATGGATGGAAAGTCTGAATCCTATTGTCCAACTGTACTAAATAGCAGCATAAGTGTGCCATCAAATAAACTGAGCTCCTAATTGAACCCTCAGCCTGTGGTTTATGCTCGCTGAACTTCCATTTTACTATTTAATGAACAAGTTCACCAATTAAATGAGCATATTAAGAAAGAACTGAAGCTATCTTGAGTAGCAATGAGTGATCACTTAACAATTATGCTCCATGAACAGAGAGAATACATAAAAATATTTATCTTAATTTTATTCAAAATCCCAGATGAGTTGAAGATCCTCCAATGGCCAGCATGCAAAGGCTGTGGTGACATTTTATCATCAACAACAGAATACTTATTCACATTACATTATTGTTAATTTGTGTTGTTCAGAGCATCCTTATTTCATTTTTGTGAGAGAACAATAATCTTCTGGTCTATTAGTCAGTTAGCAACTAACTGTGGGGGTATACTGAATTTAGCCCTTGGAAACGCATGACCTACCAGGGTTCTCACCAGGATTTTTTCACAGCATGGGGGGGGGGGGGGGGGACTTACGAAAACTGCAGGTGTGAGTACTGAAGGACTGTCTGGAGGTATCCCCCCCCCCCCCCCCCCCCAAAAAAAACATTTAAATTTATAATCCTTTGAAAGACAATTTCCTGCATTTTGAGTGCCTTTGCTAACTGGGACGTTACATAACGTGCGACATATCCTTTAAAAAAAGGGGTGGGGGGGATAGAAAAGCCCTCCTATGCTGGTTAAATCACAGCACAGGGGCCCAAATCACAGCGCAGGGGCCCAAATCATAGCATAGGGGATCCAAATCACAGCACAGGCAGTGTTGCCACAGTTACTCTGAAAAGTTACTTTATTAGTTACTTTTTTAGTTACTTTTATACAGTTACTTCATTAGCAGCTTTATGCAGTTACTTTATTAGCAGCTCCCAACAACTTGTAACTAATAACTATTGTAACTAATAAGATAACTAGTAATCTAACTTGGTTACTCCTAAGATTGAGTAATCAAAAAAGTAACTAATCAGCAAAGGAACTAATAGTTACTTTTCTGAGTACTCAATCTTAAAAATAACCAAGTTAGATTACGAGTTACTTTATTAGTTACAAGTTGTCCGCAGCTGCTAATGAAGTAACTGTATAAAGTAACTACAAAATATAACTTTTGAAGTAACTAATAAAGTAACTTTTCAAAGTTACTGTGGCAACACTGAGCATAGGGGCCCCCTATGCTCAACTGTGCTGGCAAAAACCCTGCCTACCATGAGTACTTAAGTGGCATACTTCAGACAGCATGTTCAAGTTGTCAGAAAGTCATTTTTCTTCATTGGCCAAAAGGCTGGACTCATTCATTCAATCCCTTTACCAGACAGGAAATTGTTAGCGAGGAAAGTGAAAGAACAGAATTTCTCACCATCGTCATCATCACTACAGTGCCCTTGAAGAATAATTTTTAATCCTGGTGCACAATTGTGTGAATGCTTGAATATAAAGCACTCTGAGTGTCTCCCTTAGATCATAAACTACTATAAATGCAATTGTTTTGACATTTATTCCATTCCTATGTTGAATTTTATAGACAGTATTTCTCATGCAGATAGATAAAAACCAACAACAATGAAATTTGATCATGCAGATGAAGCAGTTGTCTAATGCAATATGAACCTCCCTCTTGAGGACAGGCTGTTCTGTCTCAGATCTGAGTGTGGGCCGTTGGAATATTATACCACAGAGGTACCTGGTCAGACAATGCTTTACTGAGCTTTTTTGGATAAAGTATACCTTAAGAAATGTGCTGCTAAGATTGCTAGACAAGCAAGAGAACCACGGACACTGTCAATGTGATTCCTGTCCAATGCCCAGGATACTCTGTGCGGTCCATAGCAATACCACACTGTCAATACCACCCATTTTTAGCTTGGGATAACTTTGGATTGGATGGTTATCATTTGGCGCCAATGTATCTAACACAGTGGCTTCAAAGCTGCTTGCACTGAGCCATCAATTATCTGACAACATTGGGAAAGCTGAAAGCGAGACAGCAGTAAAGCATGACTGGTTGGAACTGTGGCAAATGTCATGGGGTGCTCTGCCATCCCCCACACCTATTACTCATATTATTATTTTCACTTACTGAAATGATTTAATTTCATCAGCAGCATAATCAGGTTAACTGATTATCCAGCACCACGGCACAGAGACATTTGCTTTAAGCAAAGCTGTGCATTAATACCACAGAGGCACTGGTGGGAGAGCTATCACGGGAAAGAGACAGGGCGCGAGAGAGATCAGGGGAAGCAAGAGAACAGATTAGAAGCTATGAAGAGAAAAAAAAAATACAGTGACGAGGTGCCCACACATAAATGGTGTGCAGCCTGAATAAACAGATGTTTAACTAATGGGCACTTCATTTTCTTATTTTATTGTATTGTTACAAGTATTATTATTATTGCTTATCCTTGCACACGCTGTTTGATGCACATTTTCCTCTACTCGCACCCATCTTGTGTGTTTTTTTTAAGAGCTGATGTAACGTGAATTTCTCCACTGTGAGATCAATAAAGTCTTATCCAGCTGTTCATATTGTCTTAAATACCACCACTGAGGACCTGATGTGCTCACCAATGGTTATTTGATTGTTATTAAAATATCTTTAAACAAACAAACAAACATGTTGGGTGCTCAATAAAAGATGGTGGAGAGGCAGACCTAAAGTAAACATAGACTGAATTCGATTTTGAGCCAAATGGTTGGAGCTGTGTTTGGCTCAGTCAATTCAGTTCAATACAATTTATTTATATAGAGCCAAATCACAGCATAAGTCACCTTAACGTTTTTCACAAAGGTAAGGTCTAGCCTTACCACCACCCCAAGGAAGCATGTAAGGGAAAACTCCCTCTGGCATATTTCAGGATGAAACCTAAAGCAGACCAAACTCCGAGGGGTGACCAATTAACTGCTTAGGCCATATTAACAAGAATCAGGTGAACAAAATACAACAAAAATTGTCAAACATGTAAAAAATTGAATGTCTACACTGGAGGTCCTCGAGATGGCCACGCTGCCCGCTGGACTCTAACAGCTCATCAAGAATGGAAATTAACAAGTGTCCAATCTTGATCCAAACATGATGTGGTCAGGCAGTGGTCAATGAGCCCACTCACAATTTGTGTAGGCTCTCTTAAGTATTAATGAGTGATCACTTTCAAAGGCCATATTGTATGAACACAGAAAACACTCCAATTCATTTATGTAATTATAACTGCACAAGCTGAACAGGAAACAGTATGTTAAGGACAGGCCATAGAGCTGCATATAAATAAACTAGACTAAACCATGTGTTGCCAAGGAAACAGCCATCATCACCAAAGATTAGAAGCTATGCCTTGATTCATCAAGGGATTTTAACATCCATTCCTAGTAAGAATACTGTGCTGCCAAGGAAACAGCCATCATCACCAAAGAAGGAAACTTAAGGTTCCACAATGAACAGAAAATGCATCATTATGAACTTGAGCTTGGTGTATTTCTGGTGGTATTATTCTGCATTTTAAGAATAAACATTCCCTACTCGTACGCTTGCGCCTGTGGTTAATGGTGGACAACCTCCCGTGTTGGTACATTGGTGATATTGTATACAGAGTCTGCCGTGTTGCTTATTTAACATACCACTTTATGAGGCTGAAGAACAAAGGACTGTTGAGCACTGACAAATGTATGTACTGTCTAGTTTAAATCAGCAGTTGTAACTGTAGAATATAAATTAAGACATACTGTAATCTCAAAGCACATTGCAACTTATTAAAAACTGTACACTTTCTCTAAGGTTAATGTATCTTTGCAAGATATCCCCTGCAAACTGCAACCAATGATGTCACTGCTGAATTGCTTGAGTAATATACAGAGGAGAGCAGGGGAATGGAGACACAGAAATGGTCAAGAGAAAAGAAGAATAGCGTCACGGGGGAAATCTAATCACACTGTCTCTGGCTCCAGCACCGATAGCCCTCTCTTGATAACCATTTCAACTGAATAATGGTTATTATATACAGCCAGCACTCAGCCTCTATCCCCCGTCTTCCAATCCCGGAAAGATGACTGATGCCCCATTGTTATTCTCCACACCTAGCACATCTGGAAACCAAGGACAACATTTACATTCAAATCTTGAAGCTACAACCCAAGAGGAACAATCTGAAACACAAAAATAAGAAATAACCACCATAGATAACAGCCTTTGCCCCATCTTTTGAAATCTGAAAACACAATCTGGATTATTTGGTGGGAAATACAAGGAAGGAAAAAATACCTTTAACACATTCCTTTGAAATAATGTTAGCTAAGCTGACTATGTGTCTACAAGGTTGAAGTGGGCAAAACCTGTAAAATAAAGCAAACACTGCGAGACATTGTAAATGCGGAGACAGGCCAGGTCTGGAAGCATGTGCTGATGATGCACAATCCCACATCCACCAACTTGAAGAACCATCCTAGATGCTGATTGGCAATCACCCCGGTTAGTCAATACCTCTCAAAAGTTGTCACTGAGGTCATATTCAGGTGATATATGTGTGTCTCCAAAAGGTCATAGGCCTGTTGCACCATGACAATTTAGCCAGCATATAACGACTTGTGAAAAATTTGGTGAATATGCTGGATACGTCAAATAAGTTATGCAGTTGTCACACCATGATGATGTAGCCAGCGTATGCTAACAACCCCGTTTCCACCGAGCGGTCCTGGTCAAAACAGTTAAGTCTGGCTTGGCTTGAATTTCCACCGCTAGCAGAAGCGCGCATACACTTTTGTGATTCTTTCAACTTTTAAAATCAGATAATTTTCTTGTTCTGGCACAAAGCACGTGCATTCTCTGGTGCAGGCTGTGAAATGCACCAGGAGCAGACAATCACAAAGGGACTTCTTTTCAAATGCTGCATTTCTTCAGCCACAACAAGGAACTAAAGTATATTCAGACATTGTTTTCCAAAATCAGCAAGCTTTATGTGGATAAGTTTTTGTCAGGCTGTGATGTTGAATTCGACTGGTCAGATTAAGACTTTATATTTACTCAGTGTGTGAATGATTTTAACATTTGAAACAGTCTGAACTGTTCGCATGAGGACTGCAGCATTCAGCTCTTGAGCCAACCAATGGACAGCATCAATGGACGTATTTCGACTTATGAGTAACCTACAAGAAACGTGTTAGCAATCACATCACTTACCTACAACCTATGGCCTGCGCATGTAGAACGTATGACCCTTAAGGTGCAGTGACACAAGCATGACTTTGATTCACGCACCAGCATGACGTGTCGTGCTGGAGAGTAAACTCGTCTTTAACTGGTGCAGACTGAATGTGAGAGGGGCGCCAGTGTGCTATTGCGCACAGAGAGTTTTGAAATGTTCAAAAAATCGTTCACGCACAAATGTCGTGCTACGGGGTGCGATCTAATCGCCAACACTACATGCAGCTCGTCAAGTGGAGTAAAGAAGATGTGAACACAGCGAGTGGTGACGTCAGTGGATCACATCAGAGCGCAACTCGTCTGAAGGATTATAACAAGAAGTTAAATCTGTTATAAACATACTTAAACAGCTGCACACAAGAAGGAAAGAACACACAACTGTTTTACTAAGCCATGGCAATGTAAACATGACAAATAATTACCTTTTTAGACTGCTGAAAATGCTTTATCCAGCTCGTTAGGCGCGAGCGAATGGCACCAGCTGAAGCCTACTCTGTGATTCAGGAAGTGATTAGAGTCATTTTCACCAGCCAATTTGCAGAGAAAATGATTAATCCACCACAAAATAATTATTTTATATACACAGTGTCCAGCGCAGAGCACGTGGCAGGTGGTAGAATAAAGAACGGCGTCTAGCTGTGATCACAGTGGGTGGGGTCGTCACAACAACGGGCGTGCTAGTGCGTGAATCAAAGTCATGCTCATGTTACTGCGCCTATACGCTGGCATGTGTCGAAAATATTGTGCATGCCCAAAATGTTTCAAAAAACCCGCGGTACTGCAACGCATACCAGCATGCTTCAATGTGCTCTTAACTTACACAAAACTTACCCATAACTTATTGGATGTTCGCCAGCATATTTGGCGTATTTTTTTATATTTTGGCATGCGCTGGCTAAATCATCAAGGTGTGACAGGGCCTTTATACAAGACCACTGCACATTGCTTGCAGGGTATGCCCTAGCATTTTCAGTTAAGAAATGTATCAAGATCATCATTTATGTTTTTAGTTAAGCCTTTACAATTGGATTCTGTTTATTGGTATGGCTGGAATGACTGTGTCAAGAGTGGTTGCTTAGCTCACATGAGAAGTATCACTTGTGTGGTGAGGAAACATCAACTATAATATTTTGGCAATGTGGCATGTTTCTAGAAGCATGATAGCCATGATCCAGAACGTACAATGCCTCAGTGGTTTGGACCTCAGCGGTTGGAAAAGGCCAAAGGGATGCCCATATTTCACTTGACTTTGACAGACAGGTATTTACTTTCAAGAGGTGGGGATGAAGCATTTGTCTCCTTGAGTGGTTGTCATCCAGGACTCAGTGGTTCCTTGGTGTGGTGGGTGCGATGATGTGTGACACCAGCACTCCCAGACATGCCCTGACCTTTACATTTGGGTGTCCTTCTGGGACCAGCATCAAGGTAGGCTGGTTTGCTAGATTCACACCCAAAACATGGTCAAATGGCTAAAAATATAAAAGGGAATTTATGATAAGATGATTTCTTTTTTGGGACTTTGCATTTTCTTCATTTCACCTGCTCAGCAGGTAGACAAGTGTCTTCCAGGACAGAGCTGAGCAACACTGGCTAAAATGCTGTCTTCACGCTACTACACTTCCAGTTTCAGTTTGAAAGAAAAACACACAATGGAGCAGTTTCGAAGAACTGGTGTACCAGCAGGATAGACACAACCCAGACCAAGAGACAGGCAAGTAATTGTTGACGGCAGCTTCAACAATCACTTGCTTTTGAGAAGAAGAGGTGGAGTGAAGAAAAACATTTTTAAAAATGGGAAAAAATGTTTATCTGTCTCAGCCAGTGGAAGTTTGTCGAGTTTTCTTTCTCTTTCTTTTTTGCCTGCTGTCTTGTCAAGGTTTTGAAGTGGACGTAGGACAGCCAAACTCCAGGAGGAGACAGGAGTAGAGGCTGGGACCATTAAAAGAAGTGTCTCACCATAGAGAAATGTCAACCTATCAGGTTTGGTGTACCAAAGGGTGACTCAGTGTTTGTGTACGACTTTGCAAAGGTGGCACTGTGCCTATATGTGAAGGTGCAGTGGATAAATTAAGTCTGTCGTCAGTGGTGTGGGTGGTAATACTGCTCTACGAGCCTTTTAAAATAATAAGTTTATTTGTTAAAGCGCTTTCCATCAACGTACAATTCAAAATAAGCAAGTTAAGAGCAAGTTATAATCACAATCAAATTATGATATAATTAAAATGTGATGAGTAAATATAATTATAATCTCTGCTTGTAGCACCACAACTCATGACTCATATGTAGACGTAAATAAGTGGGTCTTCAACTTTAAATACGTCAACAGAATATACCTGCCTGATGACAAGAGGCAGGCTATTCCACAAAGATGGTACACAAAAGCTTGGGACTCCCCCCAAGCTAGCGGCGGCGCGACTCCTGTTGCAGTGGCTACCACACACTTAGATTGCCTCAATTTGGAAAATGGACTGTTTCAAGTTTAGTGCACATAAACAATGTCAAATGGATATGTGATGTCTTAATTCTGATGTGTGCCATTATTACGCTAAACAAGTAATAATTGTGGATTAATTGCTGTTTGTCTGTGGAAGTGTGAGTGTGGACGTAATTTTGTTGTTGTTGCACTTGTAATGACAATGACAATACGAGGTCTGTCCATAAAGTATCGTACCTTTTTATTTTTTTCAAAAACTATATGGATTTCATTCATATGTTTTCACATCAGACATGCTTGAACCCTCGTGCGCATGCGTGAGTTTTTCCATGCCATGTCCAGCTCTCCACAAGTTCTTTTATACTCACTCGACTGGTAAGCACTGAAAGCCGAGATAGACATGTCCCAACTTGTCCTCTAACACTCCGAAACGGAGGTGTTCCTTTGTCTCGCTTCATCAGCGAATTGGTCGTGACGCGCGAAGCCTCCGCGCGGCTTTCCATGACAAAATCTCTTGTTAAAAGTGAAATCTGCCGGAAAATGGCTGATGTCCAGGTCTTGTGATAACCAGAGAAAGCGCACACGACGGTCTCGTATCCACAGAGCCATCAGCTTAGAAATGATCCAGTGGTTTGTGCCGCATCATCGCAGCTCGCAGCGCGGTGCACCGACTGTCCTTTAAAGGGGTCCTTAAACTTGTAGTTAAAGTCCTTATTCTCTGTGAAGCCCGTAAAATTTTCACTGAAAGCCAGATAAATTTTTCGAATGGTTTCCAGGTGCCAGTCTCTAACAGCTTCTGAAAAAATTCTGATGGAAAAAAAGTCCTTTTCATTCCGCCATTTCCAGACAATGAAAATCCGACGAGGGGGCGGGACCACTCCTTCCACAAGGAGTGCTCACAGGCGAATGACGTCACCGACAGGCGTGGAAAAACTCACGCATGCGCACGAGGGTTCAAGCATGTCTGATGTAAAAACATATGAATGAAATCCATATAGTTTTTGAAAAAAATAAAAAGGTACGATACTTTATGGACAGACCTTGTAAATCTCATCCATCCAAAAGGAAAATCTCGCTCACCAACAGTCTTTTCCGGACCTTTGGGATGTACAGAAGACCAGAATCCATGGAGCACAATGTACAAGCAGACATGTATGACTTCACCAGGTCAGATAAGTACAATGGTGCTAAACCATTAACAGTTATGTAGGTAAGACGGAAAAACTACTCAAGGTCTCCAAATTGTTCAAAATGCAGATGCTCCTATCCTGACCAGAGCTGGCAAATTTGAACACATCACTCCATTGCTGGCCTCTCTTCATTGGCTCCCAGTTCAGGTTAGAGCAGAATTTAAAGTCTTCTTTGGCAGACCAGATAAAAGGGTGTTACAATAATCCAATCATGAAGTCACAAAAGCGAGAGTCTGGTTAGAAGTCAAACTGGGGAGGTGGTGGTCTAGTGGTTAAAGCGTTGGGCTTGAGAGCAGAGGATCCTCGGTTGAAACCCCAGCCTGACTGGAAAATCACTAAGGGTCCTTGGGCAAGGTCCTTACTCCCCTACTTGCTCCCAGTGTTTAGTGAGTACTTTGTATGGCAGCACCCTCACATTGGAGTGAATGTGAGGCATTACTTTACATTATTTGTAAAACGCTTTGAGCATCTGATGCAGATGGAAAAGCACTACATAAATGCAGTCCATTTGCTGTCTTTCCAAGTTTGATAGAAAACCTCAAGCCTGGAGTGATGCCACTGACATTCAAGTTTCCTGCAACTTCTCCTGAGGGTTAGCAATTCCTCATTTAGCCAGGGGGTCTGACTCTTATTGGGCCCTCTATGTTTTTTTTTTTTTTTTTACAGTAAGACAGCTCTTTGAGAGTGCCTGGGAACAGACAGGATCTAATACATCTGGCAACCTTGAATTTAAAACTTCTAATACACTGGGGCTGATATATCAGGACAGCCTCACTGTCCTTATTTCTTGAAAAAAGTCCCTAGGACTGATCCCTTGTTTGCAGTAGGGGTTGCCACAGCAAATCTGAGGTGGATCTGCATGTTGAATTAGCACGTTTTACGCCAATTGCCCTTCCTGATGCAACTCCACATGGGGTTTGAACCAGGAATCTTTAGCACTGAAACCAAGTACAATAACCACTTGGCCACCCAACCCTGCCATTGTCCTTGTTTCTCTACCTAAGGTTAATAAAGCAGGAGTTAAAATATCAAATAAAATCAGTGAATGGTTTAAAACTGGCAGTAAGCAAATATCAGTCACTGAAACAGACAACCTACAACCTAACACAAGATCTAAAGTATGTCCACGTTGAAGTGTTGGATCACACACCAATTGTGTAAGGTTAAAAGACTCAACAGTGTTTAGAAAGTCATTATCCAATGGCTTGTCCTCACACAAGATATGAATATTAAATCCTACAATCAGAATCCTTTTATAATACAGGATAAATAAGTCAGCAAATTCAGAAATAAAACTGTCCTTTTACTTAGGTGGACAGTAAATCAGAGGAATCAACACTTGAGAAGGCTTACTGATGGTGAGAAGCCGCAATTCAAAACTTGTAAAAGCAGAGTTTACTGTCCGTTTGCCTTTAAAATGGTCATTAAATATGGATGCCACTCCCCACCAATCCCTGTCAGTCGAGGACAGCTAAAAAAAGCTGGTGTTGGGAGGCCGAGCTCCAGCAGGGGTGCTATTTCACCCTCCCATAGCCATGTCTCTGTGATAAACATTACATCCAGTTCCCGGTTGTCAAAGATGTCACAGAAAACAAACGTTTCATTGGACAGTGATCTGACATGTATCAGAGCCATTCAGATGGTCTCTGCCTCATCACCAGGCAGAATCGTACAATTCAGGCAATGCAGGTTCTCCAGACACACGCCATGTCTCCTGCCTCAGCATTTCTTCGTCCAGCTGGGCTGCAATAAGCCAAACAGGAATGGAGATGCCAAACAAACAGGAAATATCCAGCAAAACAAGCCAAGTCATCCCAAATGAACAATAGTTCCGTCATCACTATTGATCATCCTCAGTAGTGTCCTCATCCTCACATGGAGACCAGAGCATTTACGGACCTCTCCTACAGTTCCTCTTCTGTGGTAGATAGGCTGGTTCACTGGACCATAATTCCTCTGGCATTGAGGCCAGAAACAGAGGGAGGCCTGAGGTCTGTCCATGATCCATGCAAAAACTTCATAGAGATGAGTTAAAAATATTAAAAGGTGCCTGGTGATCATACACCAACAATGACTATCACAAATAAAAACACCACTATAAATAAAATACAATTCATAACAAACGTAAATGACTTGAAAATTTATATCAAAATGAAGTTTTCTAGAGCTGTGTGACTGCTAGGAGTAGAATGACGGAAGCCACCAAGACTAGAACGACACATTTGACTGACTTACATGCTTTTGTGGCTGCAACTGCAGTAACTCTGCACAGTGCAACTTTTGTCTGTTGCTTCATTAGTCACAGCTTCATGGTGAAGGGCAACAAAAGGGGCTTTAAGAAAGGAAAGTAGATCAAATCTAAGCATGAGTCCCCTGCGTGCATTCTGGAAAAATGTAGCAAGAATTCACATCTTTGTAAGAAAATCCCTCTCTGCAGGATTTTCTATGAAGCTGTGTGTGGCTCATTATTTTAAATTCTGTAATTAAAATTCAGGGCCGGTGATAATTCTGCCAGGACTGTCAATACAGAAAATTTTACTTGTATAACATATGAATATTTAACAGTGTGCCTAGGGAAGACAGCAGTGTAATTGGTTGTCACATTAACAGATTATATTACTGTATGAGCTCTTGTCAAATAGTAGTGGAGCCACACGTGGGCTTTTTCAAGATTTTTTTTCTGATTATGGCGTGCATTTTTATTGTGCTTTTCCATCTGATGCTGATGTTCAAAGCACTTAAAAAATATGGCCCAATGCTAAAATACCCTCAGCCATAAGAGCACTGTATTCTTTGCAGTTCTTCAGTTAATATGTATATGTCACGGACATGACGAGCAAAGCTCTTCAGCATCTCTCCATGTCATTTAGGTCCTTCAGAACTTTTTTTTTTTTTTCAGTAAATGCTTCGGTGGAGCATGAGCATGGCTAAAACCTTTCACCTTTTAAATATTTAATTTTTTTTCCTTTCAGCTTCTAGGGGAGCTCTCCCACCTTTTAAAACATTTTTCTTTTTTGCCCATAATATGGCCAAATTATCATACTGTAATATTGTCATATCAATATGATATAAGATATGACTATAATTTCACACAAAATGCAGCAACAGTGAAAATTAAACATTCTTAAACAAAACTGTAATAATACCACACTCATTTTGCACTCATAAGCTTAGGATACAGTGCCCTCCAAAAGTATTGGAACACTTGGTATTTCACACATAGATTAAAAAAGAAAATAAGATTATAAAAATCAAACCTTCACTGTGCCTTGTGATAGAATCACTACGATGTCCGCTTCATGATGGCGGCCGCATTTCTTGTGCAACAGCAACAAATGCGGTGTCTACTCTTCTTTATAATGTCTATGTACGTCTACCGTTGGTTTGTGGCTTTTTACGGCTTTTTACGACAACTGTTTGTGGCTTTTTCCCCACTGCGGAGATTTTTGTGCCAGTTCCAGTTAGTGCATTCGTCTACCGTCGGTTTGTGGCTTTTTACGACATCGGTTTGTGGCTTTTTCCCCACCAGAGATTTTTTTGTGCCATGTCCGGTTTGTGTCTTCGTCTACCACAGAGCGAGGCTCGGGCTGTTGCGCGGCGCTCCGCTTGTATTAAGATCCTACTGTCTAACGTACAGTTTGTATTTATATTGTACATGTTAAAATCAAATCATCATTTGTTCATGTTGTGCAAATCAAGGAATATTTGTAGATCACCCTCTGTACATTTGCAGGTATTGATACAAATTTAACTCAATAGAGTGTTAGCGCTGAGTTAGAGAAAATTAGCCTGCAAGCTAACATCCACAAAGTGTGTTGTGAATGACTCTAGAGGTGTTATCAGGTTACAAAGTTTATTACAGAAGTGTTCATTTCTCACTAGCTTTTACATAATATACCAGAAACAAAGCTGTTAGCAAGTTGCTACACCAGGAAGTGACGTCACCATGCTAACCTCCGCAAAATGTCTTGTAAATAAGTTCAGAGGTGTTATTAGGTTCCAAAAACAGCATTTTCAGTTTTAGAAGTGTTTATTTCTTGCTAGCTTTTACATAATATATGGGAAACATATATAAACACACAAAACAAAGCAGTTTTGAAAAGACCAGTGACTGATGTCACGGTGCAGCTCTACTCTGACTGGCTGTCACCCACGGCACTCAAAGATGGCTAACAAAGGTTAGCCATCTTTGAACTTGTCCGAGGTCTGTGACCCAAGAATGTTCCCTGTGAATTTCAAAAGTTTGGCAGTAATAGGACTGGACTTGTGCTGAGCACAGACAGACAGATGGACGGACAAAAAGCCTTCGCAATACCCGACAGCCACATTTTATGGTAAAAATGCCCTGCATTCACATGCTCTATGACACAAGCAAACAAAACCTAATGTCAGGCAAGTTGCTCAACTGCGGAACATCGGCAGCAGCTTGGGTGTTATATGGCAGGTAATATTTTTTAATTTTTAATAAAATAATTTTAGGTGTCTTCGGCCTTGTCAAATACTTACAATTAACCCCTTAACGCCTATTGTCGCATATATGCTACAATATTTGCATCAAATATTCAACATACCAAACTGACCAATATGCCTGTTGTCGCAAATTTGCAACATACCATTATTATTATTATAACATTATAACAAAGTCATTACCAAATTACCAAAATTACTATTTATTTTTTGTGCAAAAGTGAAATTAATAATCTCAACATTATTTACCATCTACTTAAAGGCCGAAACACACACAAAACATTTTTTTAATATATAGCTATATAAATTCAGGCGTTAAGGGGTTAAGTGCCAAAATCATGTGTCTGACCTGTATTTGTGATGTGGCTATTGTGAAGGAGATGAGAAAAGATGTTGCATTTGGTGTTACTTTCCCAGCTCACAGCCATTCTCTTATCTAACATGTCAATGTTCTGCCACATAGCAACATATTTTATGCTGTTGCTGGTTCCACGTTTGGACAAGGCTCATTCATATATGAGACAAACTGAAGCCTCTCTACTCCTAACTTGTGAGGCAAAAGGCTTATCCAAAGCTTGCAGGCACCTTTAGTGAGCAGAACAACAATTATGAATATGCGGTCGTTGGAAAGGAGCAGAAGGCCACTGGGATGACAGCACGGTAATTGCTTTACGTCATGACAGGATGCGGAAGGTCACAAAGGCTTCGGCCCAGTCAGTAGACGAAGAACAGTGTGAACGCTGGATAAAGAAGTCACTGAAAAACATGACAAGCCGGGAGGCTGTGAGTAGCATACTGATAAACGGTGTGTCCGACAAACAAAGAATGGAAGGGAAGGAGAAAAGACGCCATCTGTAAATATACCATCTGTTTCTACTGAAAGGTAGGACATACAAAGTAAGTCCACTTTTAAAAAAAAAAAAGGGGGAGGGGGGATTTAAAGGAAAACAAATTAGAAAATGCACAGATTTCCATTAATAAAATTGAAATGATGTGTTCTATTTCTTTAATGTTTTGCATACTGACAGTTCCCTAAGCAGTGAAGTACCTGTTGGCCTCAGCTACAAATTTGTGGTTTTGGAGATACTGGGTTTTGAACACTTCATATGCATTTACACAAACATTCCCTGATTTCAGAGAGTGTATCCATGATACTATGTGTGATACTATGTATTTCAATACCCTTCACTGAGTCGACACCTTATCGTGTTGGAGGCTTTTGTGCTGGGGACTCCATTAATGCTGGCAGCTGCGTTGTCTGGAGCATTAGCTTCTGGTAGAGCCTGCCTTGGTAAATTACTCCCAAGTGAGGAGACAATGGGCAATTCAAAAAAAGACTCTCGAAGATTGACACAAAAATGGAAAGAATTGCCTCACTTAGATTGGGGAAACCAGGGTGTCCTCCTGGAGTCAGGCCTGGGGATGGGACAGATGGGGCTGAGCATGCAGGTGAGTGGCTGTTGGGAGCAGTTGGTGCACTGCCGCAACCGCTATGACATGGAATTTCCCAGAGTCCTGGATGGCTACCACGCAGACAGCTCCGTCCTGACCTCTCAGGAGTAGTCATCTATCTGTTGTAGCCAGGTGAAATGTGGGTATGTAGGGGCTAAAATAGCAAAAATGTCATCCAACGTTTCCTCGCATACAAATGATATGCCTCACTTGAGTCATAATCATTCATTTGACATAAAGTCATTCCAGCGTTAACATACAGGAACATCACTGCAGAAGTGATTCACTCTACAATTTCAACACTTTATCAGTCTTTTGACAGATTGTAAAATGATGTGTTAAATGTTATGCCAACTTGTGGCAAAGCTTAAATGTGTGAAACTGCACAAAGGCAGTCAGCATTTTGTCCAGAACCAGCACAGTAATACAGTAATCAGCTGCACTAGATGCGATGATTGTAGTTTAAAATTATAATGCAATGCTAAAATACCCTCAGCCTTATGAACATTGTGTTCTTTATAATTTGCAGTTGTTGAATTAATTATTAAGATCCTGTTGTTTTACGTACAATTTATACATGTTCAAATCAAATATTTGTTCATGTTGTGCAAATCAAGGAATATTTGTAGATCACCCTCTGTATATTTGCAGTTATTAATGAGACACATTTAACTCCATAGGATGTTAGCTTTGAGTTAGCATGCAAGCTAACGTCCTCAAAATGTGTTGCAAATGACTCCAGAGATATTTTCTGGTTATAAAAACAATGTTTTCACTCTTAGAAGTGTTTATCTCTCACTGGCATTTACATAATATACCAGAAATGAAGCTGTTAGCAAGTAGCTACACCAGAATGTGACATTTTAACTTATTAAAATACCTCTTAAAGTACATCAAGGTTAGTCATCTTTGAACTTGTCCAAGGTATGTGTCCCAAGAATGTTCTCTGTGAATTTCAAGAGTCTGGCAGTAATAGGACTGGACTTATGCTGAGCACGGACGGATGGATGAAAAGCCTTCACAATACCCAATGGCCATATTTGATGGGCTTGGGTAAAAATGAGGTTCATTCTCACCAGTATATCAGAGGGTTTCCTTTGGCAGAAATCATATTGGAAATCTTTCCATGTAGCTCCTACCATGACATGACAATCTTGAACCAGGAGAACTTTAATCTTTTTCGAAAACTGCAGGGTCCACAGCATGACCTCTGAGTTGTACAACTTCAGTCACCTGGGCTGGTGGCTCATGTATATGAATGACACAGGTGGTCGAGGCCGTATCCCCTCGCTTTTCTTTATGCATGAGCTGGATCACTCCAAAGGTCATCAGTCACACCATATCCACACAAGCCTCCTCTTTTCACTTCCTCACTTTTCCTTTTGGCCTACAATACTTTGGGCGGCATTTTATTGATTAAATTCTAACTTTTAATTAAAAGTATTGGGTGCATTTGTGCCCCGGTGACATTATGCATGTTATGGGATTTTGTAGTTTGAGTCGTGCTGTTAAGTGGACCTTCAGTAGATATCTCGACCCCTTTGATTTCACCAAGGGACGGAGAGCTGAAATGTTTCTTCTTAAATTTTTCCAGGCATGATCATGCTCGGAGGTACTGCGGCCTACATAGCCAATGTAAAAATGTGCATTTGTGTTTGGACGTGAAAACGAAAATCTACAGGAAGCCGTGATATCTCACACGTGCAGCAGATATCATACTGTTAATCTGTTCTATGACAGCAACATCTTTCAAATGTAATGTTAATATGCCAGGGCCGTGACCAGTCGTACATGTTCTTAAGCAGAATGTGACGTTGAATGCACCACATTTGCATGTACGAGGTCTATTAGACAATAAACCGACCCTTTTATTTTTTTTTAACTGTATGGATTTGAATGACGTGCGATTCCACCAATCATGCTTGAACCCTCGTGCGCATGCGTGAGTTTTTTCACGCGTGTCGGTGACGTCATTTCCCTGTGGGCAGGCCTTGAGTGAGATGTGGTCCCGCCCTCTCGGCTGAATTCCTTTGTTTCACACGCTGCTCGAGACGGTGTGCGTTGCTTTATCAACCTTTTTTCTGGATCTGTGAGGAATATCCGAGTGGACACTATTCGAGAAATTAAGCTGGTTTTCTGTGAAAAGTTTAACAGCTGATGAGAGATTATGGGGTGTTTCTGTCGCTGTAAGGACTTCCCATGGAGCGGGACGTCCTGCAGCACTTCCAGGTGCCGCCGTCGGCCTGTTTCGACCTGAAAACATCCTAATTTAAGGCTTAATTCACCCAGGACGTCGTGAGAGAACAGAGAAGATTCAGAAGAGGCCGGCATGAGGACTTTATGCGGACATTCCACTGTTTAAGGACATTTTTTAATGAAAGACGTGTGTGCAAATTCGCCGTGTCGTTTCCGTGACGACTCGGCGAATCTGTGTGAGCCGTGACAGGAAAAACACCTCCGTGTTGAAAACCATTTGTAAAATTCAGGCGGCTTTTGATGGCTTTCAACAAGTGAGTAACTGAGAAATTGTTTAACAGTTTGGGCATGTTCCAACTTGCCCGTTAAGGTTTCCAACACGGAGGTGTTTTTCCTGTCGCGACCCCCCGCGGTCGGGTCCGGCCCGACATGCGACTCTGCCCGCATGTTCTTTCATTACAAATTGTCCGTTAACAATGGAATGTCCGAATAAACTCCTCATGCCGACTTCTTCTGAAAGTTCTCTGTTCTCTGACGACTTACTGGGTCAACAGAGCCTGAAATGTGGAAGTTTTCAACTTGAAACGGCGAGACGCTAGCGCCTTGAAGCGCAGATCGCCGTCAGGCGCCGTGGGCCATCCTTACGGCGACACTACCAGACCAAAATCTCTCATCAGCTGTTAAAATTTTTACCAAAAACCAGCTGAATTTATCGAATGGGGTCCACTCAGTTGTGCCTTACAGTTTTGAAAACATTTTGATCAAACAAAGCAGCAGTCTCTGAGCCATTCCTAAACAATGAAAAAATCGACGAGAGGGTGGGCGACTCCTCACTCAAAGACTGCCCACAGGCGTATGACGTAACCGACAGGCGTGAAAAAACTCTCGCATGCCCACGAGGGTTCAAGCATGTCTGATGTAATCACACGTGATTCAAATCCATATGGTTTTTGAAAAAATAGTAAGGTCGGATACTTTTCTAATAGACCTAGTATGTTATATATACTGAACAAAAATGAAGATGCAACACTTTAGTTTTCACTCCCATTTGTCATGAGTTGAAGTAAAAGATGTGTTCTGTTTTAGCATGCAGAAGGTTTATTTTCAAGTTTCATTCACAAATTTGTCAAAATCCATGTTAGTGAACTAAAGATGGGAAATAATCAGGGGTGAAAGTAAGAGCCTCACACGCTCGCATCATATTAAAGATATTAATATTAAAGACTGCTCTTAACCCACCTGCGGCGCCGCTTTTACGGAGCGCTTCTCCGTGAAAATTTCATATAAAATAAATCAAATGAAACAGCCATGCCAGCCAGGGTGAAAGTAACAATCAATCATTTCTGGACCAAGGTGAAAGAAATCTGAAAATACTACACTGGAATATGGAGAAAATCATAGTGAAATCAATCTCATTCATGTATATTAGTAGAATATACAATGTCAAAACGACTATCATGTAACCCACCAAATTGAGAGAAAAACATTTACTTTCTATGAATTTGCTCTTACAGAATGTCTCAGGATGGAAAACCAGATGTCAATAAAAAAAACCCAGAGGCTAATTAAAAAGGCAGAAATTGAGACTTCTAATTGAATCACTAAACGAACGGTGCGATATTTCTCATGACAAAGCATTCAAGCAGTAAAACTGAAGTTACTACTTTACAGAATACAGATCATCACAAAAAATAAGTCATTTTCTAACCTTTATTCAGTCATTTTTGTCATTTCTCCACATCATTAATATTACATTTAATATACACTTATGAAATCTCACTCCACAATCCTTTGTCAGCTTGTTGCTGTACCCAAACACTGCACAAAACAGCATTTTCAGATCACTTAAACTCAAGTTTAAGTTAGCGCATCCTCGATTTCTACTGAATGTAATGCGTGATAACGCATATTAACACTAAGCAAGATGGAGGCTGCGTGGCAACAGCTCAGGGGCTGCACCCGCCATCTAGTGGATTAAATAGAAATCATTGGTGTTAATTCACTACCAATACTATACAACAGGCTATTATATGTGCAACAGCCAGTTCTGTCTAGAACTTTCACTTGTTCAATGGTAAAACAATGTTGTTTTTTAACAGGAGCATTACATTTGAAAATGAGTGACAAAGTCATTTGTCTTCCACTACAAAGAATGAAAATGCATCTTGTAGTTGTTAAGAGTTGAAACAAAGCTCAAATGTTGAGTTGATGGTGAGACTTAACAGTATATTGGTTTCTTGTGTAAATAAATTATTTTAACAGGGTAACTTTAAAATGTTGAATCATCATGTACCTTTCTGTTTATGTCTAAAATTCAATAAAAGGCATCCTTGTGGTGCAAGGTTTTAGTACATGTGACTCCCAATGAGGACGTCCACACTTCTAGGCCTCCCGTGCCCCACGCTTTTTGAACACCTGGTGCCAAATCACAAGTGGACAAATGCCAGATCCACTTTGATGACTCAAAGTAAAAAAAATGGGAGAGGCCAAAAGAAATTAGTATTAAATATATGATCATAACTTTAACATATTTGATAAG
Organism: Thalassophryne amazonica; assembly: GCF_902500255.1. Classification (NCBI taxonomy): domain Eukaryota; kingdom Metazoa; phylum Chordata; class Actinopteri; order Batrachoidiformes; family Batrachoididae; genus Thalassophryne; species Thalassophryne amazonica. The sequence continues at coordinate 54,859,721 of NC_047112.1, forward strand.
GTTACACACATAGAATATACGGTGAAGGTATTGTAGTGCTTAGATGTTGGTAAGACCTATTTGAAATTGTGATTCAAATTTGTAGGTTCATCATATATCATGAGGCTATTCCAAAGAGCACCATTCCATTTAGTTCCGAATAGCAAAGAGAGACTTGACGTGCTGTTCCAAGATGCCTGATTATTTTGACAAACAAAATAAATAAAATAACTACACCACTCATGCTAAAACACTCCACCACCATACACTAAAACACACTCCAAGCAAGGCAAATATCACAACTTTCAAAACTGTTTGTGTCTGTTTTTCGCTCCACACAAAACCACACTTCTCTCAGCAACCAAATTATGTGGATTGGGGATCACTGTTTATTTGGTAATATATTTTACACAAGTGATAAAGAAAAAACTGTGTATTTTTTTATTTGTTTGCTGTAGCAGACAGAGAGACATGGAAGAAAAGTCCCATTCGCAAAACGCGTATACACATACCCACACACCCACACCTACGTGGGGTCTGTGTGTTGTCATCAAACCCACATGAAGTTGGTGATTGTGATTGGTTAGCTCCTGAGTTTTCCAACAACGGTAACACCCCTTTCTCCTGCTGCAGTTGAGGGAGTCGTATTTCATTTCAGCCCTCTCGCTCCTCCAGCAAAATGAGGAAATCAGTTGTTTTTGCTGTGGCTGTCTGCAAAACGTGCAGCGAATATGAGACTACTATCCCCCCAAAAACGGCTAAATTATTAATCATAATTCACGTTATACTTGGCCTATTAACAAAATTTAAAAAGTGGTGTGGAGGTTGAATTCCACACGTTCAACACACATTCAAACACACGGTCAGAATTTGAATTAATTTATCTGTGAAAGAAAAAGAAAGCAAAAGAGGTGGTCCAGTCAAGTATGTACTGAATGTGCTATGAGAAAGAGAGAATCTGTTTCTGCACAGAGAAATAAGATGTTACTTTCTGCCCATTTAACAGGGGTGCATTCTAAAACTGAATAAGACCATCACAAGTCCATGCAGCCTTGTATGGTTTTGAAGTTACATGTCACATGAAATGAGCTTGATTGTCAGTTTCTTTCATTCTCAAATCCAAGGTCTGGAGGCTACCAAGGCCACCACTGCTTGGATTTCCACATCTTTTTTTCAAATTATGAAATCAGATTTTTGCAACCATCAGGTTTGATTTTATTGTTACATACATAAGGCTGCAATTCAATAAAATTAAATCACAGACTAAAGTGTTCACTGTCAGGATGGTGCTAAGAAACAGATGATCTTATGATACAATGATATGATGGTGGTGAACACGGGTCAAGTCAAAGTACTGTGCATGTATTGTTAACAAGCACGTAGTCTGCAGTAACCCATGGTGATCTAACCATTGACAAGTGGCTCTTTTCTACAGAAGGTTTTTGCAAAGTACAGCAAAATGGGTGGTCAGAACCTCACTGTGGGCGGCTAAAATTAAACACTGCGGGAACAAAAGCCACAAGATGACTCAGTTAACAAAGGAGAATAGTGTAAAGTATGCATGTCCACACGCTACTTTCATTTTAAATAATTTAACACGAGCAGAGGACATTACAGGAGTGCGCGCAACGAGCCTTATCAGTCTTATCAGCCTTATCAGTGCATCAAAAGACATACAGGCCAGGAAGTCAACGAACAAACAGTCCAATGAATTTCTTTACTAATAGCCTAAATGAGTTGTGTGTTCTCCCACAGGATGGGAGAATACACAAGCGGGCAGCAATGTAACACACTTTGTGGGTACATGCGGGAATGGTCAGAATTTCAGTGGGAACGGGTGCAAGTGGAACGAAGAATATAGTCCCACATAGGGCTCTAACTGTGACCACAAAATTAACAGACTTCTTGGGTTTGGTGACAATCAGACAATTAGGACAGAAGTTATTTCAGTCACAATTTTTACAAAGTACGCTCCAGTTACTTTGTCCTTGACTCCAAAATCAACAGGCCTCTTTAGGTAATTGGGCCAATACAACTAAAGTAATATCACTCACAAGTTACATGTTTCACGACTGAATGAATGACTGACTTCAGTGCCATCTAGCCCAATGGCTCCATCGTAGTAGGGGGAAAAATGCTTGAAGACACTTACCTCTGAGTTGTGTTTAATATGGTCAATAAATGGTAAATGGACTGCATTTATATAGGGCTTTTCCATCTGCATCAGACACTCAAAGCGCTTTACAATAATGCCTCACATTCACCCTGATGTCAGGGGTGAATATCTAAACATTCACTGCCAAAAATCTTTTTGTCCAGTCATCAACCAATCAGTCAAACCTTAAGGCCTATTGTATTTGCCTCTGGCTCCTCATTTCTCTTCCATCTCATCTCTTCCTTTTTTGTTCCAGTGTGTTACAGTATGTTTTTTGTGGTCAGATGTCTACAGGTGAAAGGGTTGCTTTACTTGAGGACAAATGATTTGAAATTTATGGTGGAAGTTCAGGAGCCAGCCACCTCTGTCTGGAGGCAAACTCTTTCTACTTATCCCGCATCATCAATACCACCTATTCGGTCTCCCTCTTTCTCCTTTTATCTTTCTAGCTACCACTCAGACTGTATCCTTCTTCATCCTCCAATCACACGATTGCTACATTACAGGTTCCAGGGATCAAAGGATTCAGAGACCATAAACTCTCATCTGAGTGAATTTCCTCCACAGAGAACTTTTTCAACAAGAGAAAGGAAAGAAGATAGAGAAAGCCGGCAGGCACACAAATAGCAATACGGAGTTCTGAATTTGGACAGAAAGGGGGAAAAGCTGGAAGGCTGCGATAGAGAAATTTAAGAGCAGAAAGGAAGTACTGGAGTTACTGAAGGACTGCAAATGGGAACTTCCAAACAAAATTTCTAATATCTCCAATAGAAGATTAAAGGCCTTTTCTTCCACCAGGTACAAAGCAGAGCATGACACAACAAAGTTTTGTCATTTTCATGCCCAACATCCATTTTCCTTCTATTTTGTGCTCACCAGGTAAAACTGGGCAAATCTCTGGCACATGGACTTTGAGCACTCAGAAGTACATTACACACCGTATGTCAACACATGTGAGAGTCAGTTATGGGCATCACAATATTTGCAAGCTTTTGGGGGACTGTTGAGAATGTTTCAAGTCTAGAGGTATAAGAAAAAAAAAATACTCTCAAGTACTGCACTACTGGATACAAACTACAGCAGCACCATCTTCATCACAAAGAAAGCAATGTCAGGTTTAAAAAACAGATAAATACTACATGAAATAGATTTTCAGCTTTACAGTGACATCAGTCTCATCACAGGATAACAAACATGGGATGAGACACAGAGGCAATTACATGAATCTCTATTTTAATATGCATTCTACGATAGGCAATAAAACTGTGGATTGTTCACTGGTGTAAAGAAGCTGCTGACCCCACAGCGGACCATGCAGAACTACACCATGGTCTTGAAGCAAAGACCTCTTTCATTTGGAGCAACAACAACAAATATTTCAACAAAGTCTGAGTGCTTGTAGCATTAAGGCAACTCTATGTCTTGCCAAATTCAATAATATTGGCTATTAGGGGTAGACTGATAATTGGCTGGGCCGACAATCTGCATCGGACAATAATCCCTCTTGGTACTCTGCAGGGATAGGCTAATAATTGGTTCGGCCGATAATTGGCACTGTCTGATAATCCCTCTGGGTGCTCTGTAGGGATAGATGATAATTGGCTGGGCCGTAGCCATGCTGATAATTGGCATGGCCAACACTCAGCCAATAATAATCTGAACTGATTATCGATCTTTCCCTCTTGAGTATTACTATATGGCTATATTAAGCGCTTTCTTATTGGCTGATTTCCGACCTGATATTTTCCTATATTAGACCATTACCATGACAATCGATCTGGATCATGTATCACATTTGCGACTTTGTTTATAATTTTCACAGTGTGAAATAAAACAAAACAAAAAGCAAATAAAGAAATTATGAGCAATGAAGAGAACCATTTGCAGATTGAATTTTATTACACTGATGAGTTTGAATTAGAGGAATTAACAGCAAACAAACTTGAAGTGGACATGCAAAATGAAGACCAACAAGATAATAAAAACACAGCTCCCAACAGCCATATAATAAACAAATTACTAACCTCGCTTGCTCTGTCTGTACGGGAATATCAGACCTCTGTGTTTTTTGCACGGACCTCGCTATGCTCGATCCATACTGTCAACACCTCGACCTGATATTTTCCCGTACAGACCTCGCACTGAATTAATAATCCTTTAATCCCCCCCCCCCCCAACTATCATTAACAATTTCTTCCTGATGCAACTGTCAAGATTACATGCAGCAAATGAATCCTGTAAATCATGTTGTGCACACGAGTGGGTTGGTCGAAACATGAGGTGTGGTTGAGTGCACAGATTGCACGCTCATATCATCCACTGCAAGAAAGCACTTGTGCACAAGTCCAGTGTAGTGTTTTTGTTTATTTCAAAGGGCACATTCTGATGCACCTTACCTAAACGGCTTCACAACTCCTGTACACACTGTTTGCCTGCACATATCATCGCTAGTTACTTGCAATGCTAAATCGCCTACTAGCACAACTAGGCTAGAAGCTCAATATGCTGCCTGTCTGCTAGTTCTCCTTTTCTCTAAAATGGTAAATGCAATGTACTTACACAGCGCCTTTGTGTCTGAGAGCTCTCCCTTACAGTCCTTTACAGTAATGCCTTTCATCCACCTGCTCACAAACAGCAATGGGTGCTTTTCAAGCAAAGTGCTTGCGTGTACAACACATGGCTTAGCCTCTTGCTCATGGACACTCAGAAAGGGGTACAGAGCGATCAAAGTACCGACATGCAATTAACAAACAACCTACATGCATACCTCAGTCGGAAACACTATTCTATCTCATGTCATCACCCACAAACAGACTCAAACACAACAAAAAAATTTGTTACACATGGCTGTGAACCACACATATTTGCACAGCAGCACTCTCCCTCATATATGCGTATATCTTCTCATATTTCACGTCGGGTTTATTAAATTTTCATCCAGCTTGCCCACTGCCCTGGACTCACCTCATTCTCTGAAACAAACAGAAGAAAATAAGAAGTCAACCCTGCAATGCCTGAACAGCACAACATTAGCACTACAAAGAGAAAAGATGGAAGAAACACCAGAAAATATCCAATTAATAAAAGCCACAAAGAAAGGAAATGGGTTGTATCTGCAAAAATATTTTGAGGAAGGAGTCAGACTGCTTTAAAGAAAATCCATGAGAACAACGGGGAGAGTAATAAAGCAAATGGACATTTATATTCTGAATGTTTTTTTCTCATTTGTGTTCATGCGTGGTCCATACATAAAGAAAATACTGATGCAATAAACAGCAAGATGACACAAACTGTCCTTGCTCCACTCCATTTCATTGTCGGATGGATGTCTTCTCATATCCCCTCTCTTAGACTAGTCTTCAGGTTTTGAAATCCAATTTGGAATCCAAACTGTATCACCAAATTCTTTTCCAAATCTTTGGTTCTCCTGCAAGTCCGTTCAGAAAAGAGTGATGCAACCATCCAGTGATTAATTCAAATTACAACAAGGATTAATCATGGGAGAAAACATTTCAATCTTGCTTTATGTATTGTGACAATATTGTACAATAAATCTAAATAAACACGTCATCAGTAACCAGAGGAGCTTGTTCAGCCAATGAATGCTGCTCCCCAGGTACACGACCAACAGGCTGAAAAACTCTTTTACTTTGTCCCTCAGGCTATCAGACTGTACAACGCCTTACTTGGGGGTGGAGAAGTAACAGGAAGAGGACGGGAAGGAGAGGAGCAGTTGTAGCCAGTAAGCCAGTAGTTCTGGTATTTATATTTGGATTAATTTTTTGTCAATTTTCTTATTTTGACTTTTGATACTGTATGCTCTTACCCTGTGTGCTACTGTCCAATGTGGCTGGAAACTCAATTTCCCTGAGGGAGTTATCACAAGGTATTAATAAAGTTCTATTTTTATCTAATCTAAAAGAATTCTACGTGTTTGCAAACATTCAAATTTTAATTCATGAATTGCAAACCCTGCAAATTTGCCTTTTTGTCTTTGTCCCCCCTCTGTACTGTTCCTTCTCTCTCACATTATATTCTATCGGCCCTAAGGCCCATTGGTATTGGAGTTTATCCCCAGATTCCACAGAAGCAGATATAAAATAACTCCCCCTTGTCAGGACACCTGTCTGACAAGTTATTTCTCCTTCCAGGCCTGGTACCCATTTACAGTTGGGTGGATTGGTATAATGCAGATCAAGTGTCTTTTCCAGAAACACAAACAGGTAGTGTGACCAGAAATTGAATCAGGTCTATATATTGTTAGCAAAACTCCTAACCCACCGATCCTCATGCTCCACAGTGACATCAGTGGTAAATATGGGTTAGAAAAGAAAGTTTGTGTCAACTAAGGTGTTGTTCATGACTGGTATGGATCCATATTCAGATGCTTCTCCAAGAATTCTGTTACAGATATTGTATTGTGGAGTAAGGCACAGTGTTCACCAATTCTGGTGTTCAGTCTGCTGTTGATTACCTGTAAATCCCATCCTCTATTGTCAATCCAAGAAGTGTCGATCCAGGATGTGCTCAACGTTTGACATTTCCTGTTTAACTGTGGACTCAAACTTTGGCACTTCTTGTGCCAAGCACATATAATTGAGCTGACCAAGCTGATCTGCATTGATTTGTTCAGGGACAAATGGAAAATGTGCGGTACTTTGGGTCCTGTGATCAGGATTGGGAAGCACTGAATTCAGGATTTTTTTTTTTTTTTTTTGGCTTAGGCCTGGGCGAATTGGCCTAAAAATAAAATCTCCAATTTTTTCAGAAAAAAATTTGACTTTCGATTTTTTTTTTAAAGAAAACATTTAACATTTAGTACAAATGACAGAGATCACTCAAAACAAGTTTTGCTTTTATTTGATCAAAAACTTAAAAGTAACCCATACTTACCTCCTGGAATTGAAGCTCCAACTGTTATTTTGATTTAAAAAATACACTTGGGTAAATGATTCCACCAGAGTAAGCTGCTTTTTAACAGGAGTTTGCGCTCTTGTTCCCCTTGTAAAGTTTGGCATTTCTCCCACGCAGCTGGATGCCTCTGTTTAAGTTTGTTGTTTGGCTGCGTTTTGTTGCAATGGGCTTTAGACAAACTTTGCAGCATGCAGTCACTTGTTCCACGTCTGTCGCAGCAATCCCAAACCACTAACAAAACTCGCTCTTCATTAGAGGTTAGCCATGTTTGTTGTGTGAAGGAAACGGAATGGGGAGGGGAGAGCTACTGAAGGTCCCAGGGACTAAAAGGTGCGCCGCAGCAAGAGGAGAAAAAAATAAAATTTTTCATTTTTTTAAATTGTCCGCAACAAAAACTTGAATTAATTGATAAAATCGATATATCACCCAGGCCTATTTTGGCTATATAATTTTACAAACTATTGTAATTAATTGAAGGGAGTGAGTGACCGTAGTTTTACAGAATCTTAACCCTAAAGCTTTCCCGACTTCTCACGCAGGTGACAGATTAACTAACTGGAGAGAACACACACAAGCCAGAACCTGAAGCCAAGCTGGTTCCTATGATGTGAACATATCTGAAAAAAAACAAAAAAACAAACAAAAATCTGTCATGAACGGGCAAACAAATGTGTGTGTTGGGTGTTAAGGATTTTATATATATATGTTATCACTGTTAAACATTTGTACCTTCGTCTTCTTTCTTATGAAAACGGTGTTGTGCTGTTTGCACCTAACCCCGAGAATGTATGTGTTATTCAACCTTGTTTTAGCATGCTGGGGTCAATCTGAACTGGGAATGAAGAGCTGGATATACTTATTATTATTATTATACAACTTGTTTTTGTAGCCGCTAACGACTGGGAGTGAAGCATGACGGGGTCAGTCATGAACTGGGAGTAATAGACCTGAAGGTTGTTTTTGACTGTTGTGACGTGATGCTTAGTGTGAAGACCAGGACACTCCAGGCAGATGCACAACAGCTGATAACTGCAACAGACGAACGAGATGTGCTGACCTCCGACGATAAGAGTAAAAGAAAGAAACTGTTTGTCCTTACAGCTGCGCTTATTGACGTATGTGTTTATGTTACGGGAAGAAACTTGTCTCGCGTTGTCCCCCCCCCCCCTTAGGACAAGTTTTATGATGTAATGAGGGCATCTCTAATAAAAAGAGCAGGAGCACAGGCCAGACTTTAGTGTAGCTTTGGTGTACAGCCTGGCCGCACTCCGCGCGTGATTAATTTGACTTTCTGTCTCACTGGTGTTTCTTGACTCTGTTTGTCTTATCAAAGGTTTTAAGAATGTTTGGAGGAGAAAATACCCAACATTGACTGGGGGCTACGTCCGGGATCTCAACAATACCGGAGGTGTCCAGCGGAGGTCGTCAAGTCCAGACGTAAATCCTTGGCCAAGGTCCGATCGATTGATCGTGTCTGCAATTGTCGACCACCGTTGGCATCGTCTGGTTGACGAGATTTTCCCGAAGAAGACAGACAGGAAGTCGAGTCAGTGAGTAAAATTTCTTTGTAAACAGTACTGAGTGAGTGGTGATCAGATCACATAAACAGTTAAATTCCGCAAGCGATGATACAGAATCGTCTGTTAATGCAAAGCAGTTAAACTCTGTAAGGAGGGTGCGGACTCCTCTGTTTATATACGCGTACCGGTAGGGGATAAAAGTGATCACATAAAACAGTTAAACTCCGTAAGCGATGATACAGAATCGTCTGTTAATGAAACACAGTTAAACTCTGTAAGGAGGGCGGACTCCTCTACGGTTGCGAGGGACGCACGTAGTTAAATTCCGGAAGGAGGATACGGACTCCTCTGTTTTAATACGTAAAGGAAATCCCGGGTAGAAATACGTGCACTGTAAAAAAGCAGTTAAATTTGGCAGGGACGGCGGAGTCCCCTAATGCAGGACATTAGTTAAATTTCACGGGAGGGCGAGCTCCCCTGGCATAAGAATACGCGTACGATTATTAAAAGTGTTTCTATGTGTAAACAGTGTTTTGTGTAAGTGTAAATAACTGTGTGAAAGTGTAATACTTTGGACAACGTTAGTGACAACCGTGCGTGTGGAAGCAGCAGGCAAGTGATTCCGCTTCCTACGGGGAGGTGAAAGGAATCAACCACACGACGGCAAATTAATTGTCACGTCCAAAGAAAGTGTGAAAACTTCAGATTTAGAACACCCTAGGTGTGCCCCCGTCTGAAGTCCAAATTATAACAAGGGATAATAAAAATGGGGGGTAAGACGTCTAAAAATAAGGAAAATTTATCAACTGACGACTGGAAATTTATGGAAGCAAAAAAATCCAAAAGCAACAAAGAAATTGGAGACCTGGATAAATAAACATGACTTTGACGGACGACTGAACCTGATCAGTATACAGAAGCTGAAGAAGGAGTTAGAACAGCAACATAAAGGTGATGAGAAAAAGATGCAGAAAGTAGGGGCAGATTTAGTGGCATTTTGGGAGGAGGAAGCAGAGAACAGACAGAAGGGAGCAGAGAAGCGACGATTAGAGAAAGCAAGGAAAAAGAGAGCTGTAGGTAAGGCAGAAGAAGATGTGATAATTCAGCACAGAGAACCAGAACAGCCTCAGAAACCACCGCCGGCTGGATCGTCGGTGACAACAACACCTTTATCTCCTCTACCAGAGGATGACGATGTACCGCCACCACAGTATGATTTGGCAGTAAAACCTAAGGTAAAAAGTGAAAAACCAGAAAAACCAGAAAAACCACAAACACGCAGTCAAGCGAAAGTGCCTACAGCCCCTCCCATGGTGGAACACAGTGACCAGGGAGGTGCCTATCCTATGATAGAAGTACCAAATCCTCGTGCAGGAACAGCAGGACAGCGATCAACCATGCTCGTATATCGAACATGGAATGCTGATGATATCAAAGCAGCAGTCGACATGATACCATCGCCACATGTCGACATTGAGGGATTTATGCAGGATATAGAAAACATTAGAAATTCTTACCACCTTAGTGGACCTGAAGTCCAACAGGTGTGGATGAAAGCATGTGGCCCTAAAATGGAGTCAGATACGCGGAGACTGGAATCCTGCAGACCAGGATGGCGTACCATTGCCACATGATGATCCAGTCTTGAAAACAAGAGTGGAAGCTATGATTACACGAGCAAAAGGTGTGTTAGGACCAAAGATAAATTATACTGAAATTACCAGGACAGCTCAGAAAGAAGGAGAACCATGGATAGAGTTTAGATGCAGATTTGAGAGTGTATTTAGAGTCCATAGTGGCATATTGCCAGGAACACCAGTGTATGAAAACAAATTGAAAAATATTTCACCTGTGAAGCTGACAATGACTGATTTGATTCATGATGGCAACTCAACAGCTGTCATAACAGTAACAGGTGCCACTGAAGATGTTTTAAAATTGAGATTCACAGGTATGCCATTACATGTGTCACTTTGTAAACCATATTTGACAGAATGGCAAGAATTGGGACTGACAGTCATAACAGCTTTGTCAGCCACTGATTGGAGCAGAGTTGGACCACGAACGGAGTTCAGTCCATCAACTAAATTGTATAAAGTGCCAGTTAATGTCTCATTGGTGCTGACAGCTGGAACACACATTGATGTGTCCACTTCACAATCCTGAGTGTTTCAGTTGAGTCCTGAAGAAGATGATCTTCTCTCTTCGGTACCATCAGGATTGTGGACAACAGGTCCTTCAGACGTAGGACTGATAAAAAATGCACAACCTGTAGTTATAAGACCAAAAACAGAATACAGACCATGTGTAAGACAGTATCCATTGAAACCTGATGCAATTGAAGGAATCAGGCCAGTAATAGAGAATTTATTAACAGCAGGAGTAATAGTGCCATGTCCAGATTCACCATGTAACACACCCATATTTCCTGTAAAAAGGCTCCGCCCTCAGTGGGGTGGAGAATGATTCAAGATCTGCAGGCAGTAAATGCTGCTGTGATTAAAAGAGCACCATGTGTTCCAGAACCACACACCTTGTTAAATTCGCTGAGACCAAATTCTAATCGTTTCTCAGTAATTGACATAAGTAATGCATTTTTCTCTGTGCCAGTACATCCAGATAGTCAATTCTGGTTTGCTTTTACCTTTAAAGGACAACGATATACATTCACCAGATTACCGCAGGGTTACGCAGAGAGTCCAACTATTTATTCTCAAGTCATGTCAGCATGTTTAGCTAATTTCGTTCCACCGGCAGATAGCCAACTATTAGTGTATGTTGATGACATTTTGATTGCCTCTGACACACGAGAAAACTGCATAACTGACACAGTAGCATTATTATGTTTCTTATTTGATAATGGCCACAAAGTGAGTAAAAACAAAGTTCAGTTGTGTAGGGATAAAGTAAAATATTTAGGACATGAATTATCAGCCACAGGGCACACGATCCTGTCTGACAGGAAGGAAGCAATTTTACACGCTCCAAAACCACAAACCAAAAAGCAGATGATGTCATTTCTTGGACTGACTAATTACTGCAGGGCATGGATTCCCTGCTATGCAGAATTGACTAGTCCACTTTCTGATTTGATGTACAAGGATGATATTTCAATGTCAACCGTGTTGGAATGGAACAAAGATGCTGAGGAAGCTTTTGTAAAAGTAAAACAAACATTAGTGTCATCCACAGTTTTGGCACTACCAGATTATAGTAAACCATTCATTCAAACAGCTGATTGTAAGAATAAGTTCATGACTAGTGTTTTGGTTCAAGTGTATGGCTCAAAATTGAGGCCAGTTGCCTACTACTCATCTAAATTGGATGCAGTGGCAAGTGCTCTACCACCATGTGTACAGGCTGTTGTTGCAGCCTCTATGGCTGTTCAAAGTAGCAGTAATGTTGTTCTATTCCATCAGTTGACACTGAAAGTTCCACATGCAGTTTCTGCACTTCTGTTGCAGACAAACATGAGCCTTTTGTCCCCAGCAAGACATCTTTCGTGCATGTCCTTGCTATTATCAGAACCACACCTTACGGTAGAGCGCTGTACAACATTGAATCCATCCACATTGATACCTTTACCTGAGGATGGTGAGCCGCACAATTGTCTTGATGTAGCTACGGTCTGTACGAAAGCACGCCCAGACCTCCAGGACACACCCATCCCAAACAGTACAATTGTGTATGTGGATGGTTCTTCCACTAAAAACGCTTATGGACAAACACAATCTGGATATGCTGTTGTCACAAATTCAGAAGTATTGGATTCTGCTTCACTGCCATCCTCATTTTCAGCACAAGCAGCTGAATTAGTTGCTTTAACTGCAGCTTGCTATCTGTTTAAAGGTACGGCTGTATCAATTTATACAGACAGCCAGTACGCTTTCAGCACAGTGCATGTGTTTGCAAAACTGTGGGAAGAGCGTGGAATGGTGACATCATCTGGAAAGCCAGTGACTCATGCCACTCTCCTAACTGCACTACTGAAGGCTGTGAAATTGCCTAAACAAATTGCTATATGCAAATGTGCGGCTCACACCAAGGGCTCTGACAGTATTTCAAAAGGAAATGATTTTGCTGACAGAGCAGCAAAAGAGGCAGCAGCAGCTTCTTCTATTTTTGTTGTACAGGAAACCACTCCAGATTTGCATTTAGGTCATACACTGCTTGCTGACATGCAACAGCAGGCAACTGAAAGAAAAACAGATGTGGATAAATAAAGGAGCTACGTATGCAAATGATTTGTACGTATGCCCACAAAAGAAACCCATATTGCCAAAAAATATGTTTAAATGGGCAGCTATTATGAGCCATGGCGTGACGCATGTCTCATCAGGGGGTATGATATCGCAATTGCAATCTATTTTTTGTCTTTATGGGTTCGATGCATATGCAAAACAGCATTGTAGAGCATGCATGACATGTGCAAAACACAATTCACAAGGCAATTTGAGACCCCAAAGAGGCAAATTTCCAACACCACAATATCCCTTTCAAGTGATTCACATGGATTATATACAGCTGAGTAAACATGAAGGGAAGGAATTTTGTTTAGTCGTAATTGATGCCTTCTCAAAATGGGTAGAATTGTTCCCTACAAAACATGCAGATGCACTTACAGTGGCTAAGGCATTGTGCAAAGACATCATTCCACGATTTGGAATACCAGAAACAGTTTATTCAGATAATGGAGCGCATTTTGTTAATACAATAGTGCAATACGTAGGAGAAGCGCTACAGGTCAATCTCAAAAATCATTGTGCTTATCATCCACACAGTGCCGGATTAGTGGAAAGGACAAAGGGCACAATAAAAATAAGATTAAGGAAATGTATAGAAGAGACAAAACGAACCTGGATTGAATGTTGGACCTAGTAAAATTGTATATGAGAATAACACCAACACCATCAGGGTTAACACCATTTGAGATACTTTATGGACGACCATATCGTCTACCAATTTTGACATGGATACTAAAACAGCAGATGAGGAACAAACATTAGCAAATTTTATGAAAAAGACATTAACACAGAAAGAGATAACTTAAACACATTTACTGCCGAATAATTTTGATCTTCCACAGGACGGCCTTCCAGTAGTCTAGCCAGGAGACTGGGTGTTCATCAGAGTGATTAAGAGGAAGAACTGGTCCAGTCCTCGTTGGGAAGGTCCATACCAAGTGCTGTTAACAACACCAACTACAGTAAAGATAGCGGAGAGATCAACGTGGATACATCACTGTAAGATACAGCGTGTGTTGGTGGCCTCCACAGTGTAAGGGGAAGTCTGGCTACAAAGGGAGTCTATTTAATTAGCAATAGATTGTCTCAACGCCAGTGAAGCAGGGAGATCCTTGCACTATTAGGTGAGGTGGTTAACAACACTGTATCCTAGCAATCATGACTGAACTACAGCAGACCCCGGAGCGGCGTGCTCAGCGCCGCCGCTGCCGGACTGTTGGTAGGGCAGCCGGTTGCGTTGTGATCTTAGTGTGTTTCGTGCTCCTCGGATTCCTGGCCTGGTGGTTGACCCAAGAATTGCAGCTCACTGTGGACCGAGCCAGAGAACAACGAATTACGTTACTAATTGTTATGTTTGTTCGCAAATACCTATATCCTCAACACACCCAGCTCTGATGGCTAAACCGTACCCTGCTAGGGTGACAGAACGTCTTATCATACGGATGCATAATCAAACTGTATTTCGGGGGCAGTTCTAACACCACTTGCCTCAGTGCAACCACTTATATGATAGGGATTTCAACAGAGGACGTACAAGCGTGCCCAAGTGCTGCTCCATTGACTAGACTGAAGGGAAACGCAAAAATATCATCACGTTAAATTGTCATCACAACGGCCATTCCCAAATTGCTTTTACGGGACAGGGAATAAAACTGTAGGTAAAATTAAGAAACGTATGTTTTATCAAATAATTTAAGCCTAGCCAAAACATAATATGTGGATGGTACTTATCTTCATCACATTGGACGGGGATGTAATTATACAGGCTCCTGTCCATGGGGAACGGATGAATCATGTGCTTATGTTAGTAAGTTTTTGCTACCTCCTGTAAATGGTACTCCGGTGTATGATGACATCTATTGGCTTTGTGGTTCCAGACTGTACATGAGTCTCCCACCAAATTGGGGTGGTGTGTGTGCACCTACCCAGGTGACTGACCATACATATGTGGTAGGACCTCCACAGAGAAGAATGGCAGCACCAGACGGAGGAGATTGATATACCCAGATGTGTTACCACATGATCACATGTGGGGCTCGGATGTACTAAAGGACCAAAAAATTGTGGTCTGTAGGAGATAAAATAGCACATTCATTGTTCCCCTGGATAGGAGTGGAAAAAAATTCATTAATGATTGAAACTCTGAATTATCGATTGGGTCTGTTTATGAATGTAACTAAAAAAATAGTAGCAGCTCAAAACACTGAAATAGATGCTTTACGTACCATGGTGATGCAAAATCGCATGGTTTTAGACTTGCTTACTGGTTCACAGGGAGGAATTTGTGTTCTGCTGAACACAACATGCTGTACTTTCATCCCAGACTCCATTCATTCAGTGGATATGCAGGACGCATTGGAAGAGCTGAATAAACTTCGTGATGCAATGCATAAAGACACCCTAGCCGTGAACCGGTGGGATCCCTGGTCCTGGTTGACTTCAGGACCATGTTGGCAGTTACTATTGAAAATGGTGACACCAGTTATTATAGTCCTAATTCTGATTGGACTTTGCATGTGTTGTGTGATCCCTTATATCAAAACAATGGTTGGCAAAATGGTGTCAAATACATTTGTACAGTGTAATCTGGCCTTCCAACAAACTATGCCAAAATATCAAGCATTGAAACAGTCAGACCTTAGTGGAGAAAACTGTAATGACTGTACTGAGAATTATGATGATATTGAAAAGCTCACAACTCCAGTTCAAGCTTGAACTGTTGACGTGATGAGTTAACACACTCTTAGCCTATGAAGCTTTAGCTGAAAAAGTAATAAGACAAGTGGTGTAGTCGAATAATACAGAAAAACGGTTCATTTATACCAGTCAGCCGAAGTGATGTATGGTGGTGGTGTGGTGATAACAGAATCTTTGACAGACTGCCACGAAATGTGTCAGGTTATTGTGCATTAATATCATTATTGTTACCCATGACCCCTGAAAACGTTACGACATATGCAGCCTCTCTTATTCCTGAGGATTGGCAGAAAGGCATAGCCAGACATAGAGTAAAATAGATTGGAAAGGAGTAGGAAATCCAACATATATTGATGCAATAGGAGTCCCCAGAGGAGTGCCTGACGAGTATAAACTGGTTGATCAAATAGCAGCTGGATTCGAATCTTCCATCTGTTCGTGGTGTTCAATTAATAAAAACGTGGACAGAATAAACTAAGTTAATAAACTAACTAACTAAGCTGGGTGATGCCTACTATATGTTTAACAGGTGATAAACAGGTGGGAAATGTTAAGGATTTTATATATATATATATATATATGTTATCACTGTTAAACATTTGTACCTTCGTCTTCTTTCTTATGAAAACGGTGTTGTGCTGTTTGCACCTAACCCCGAGAATGTATGTGTTATTCAACCTTGTTTTAGCATGCTGGGGTCAATCTGAACTGGGAATGAAGAGCTGGATATACTTATTATTATTATTATACAACTTGTTTTTGTAGCCGCTAACGACTGGGAGTGAAGCATGACGGGGTCAGTCATGAACTGGGAGTAATAGACCTGAAGGTTGTTTTTGACTGTTGTGACGTGATGCTTAGTGTGAAGACCAGGACACTCCAGGCAGATGCACAACAGCTGATAACTGCAACAGACGAACGAGATGTGCTGACCTCCGACGATAAGAGTAAAAGAAAGAAACTGTTTGTCCTTACAGCTGCGCTTATTGACGTATGTGTTTATGTTACGGGAAGAAACTTGTCTCGCGTTGTCCCCCCCCCCCCCCTTAGGACAAGTTTTATGATGTAATGAGGGCATCTCTAATAAAAAGAGCAGGAGCACAGGCCAGACTTTAGTGTAGCTTTGGTGTACAGCCTGGCCGCACTCCGCGCGTGATTAATTTGACTTTCTGTCTCACTGGTGTTTCTTGACTCTGTTTGTCTTATCAAAGGTTTTAAGAATGTTTGGAGGAGAAAATACCCAACATTGGGTCACTGCTGGATGAGACTGTATCCCTATGTCAAACAAAATTTAAGGTTGGCAAAAAATTTAAGGTTGACCTATGCTATCACATGTAAGTCAAATTTAGTTATGTAGCACTTTTCAAGATACAATCACAAAGTGCTTCACAGTAAGTAAGTCAGTAAAAATTTAAATAAAAACAGAAAGGTTAAAAACAGTAACAACACAACACTAGGTGAAAGAAATACTGTACATATGAGTCTTGAGCTTCTCCTTAAAAGCTCTAATAGAGTCCACAGAGCACAGATGCAATTGCAGTGCATTCCATAGTTTGAGAGCTACCACCCCAAATACACAGTCTCCCTTGGTTCTCAACCTAGACCTCGGGACAACCAACAAGTTCTGGCCTGAGGACCTCAGAGACGTCAGAGCACAAGGGTGTAGAAGTTGTTGTAGGGTGGCATCTGCAACCTAAATTTTATGGGGAGCCAATGCAGGGAGGACACAATTGTGGTAAAGCAGGACCTCTTTGAAGACCAAGTAAGAAGCCTTTCAGCCACATTCTAGACCGCTTACAAATAGTCCAGAGAGGACTTGCTGAGGCTAAAGAACAGTGAAGTACAATAGTCCAGGTGTGAGGAAACAAAGGTCTGGATAATCATCTCCAGTTCAGCTCTGGACATAATGCTGTCAAGACGGACAATATTCCGAAGGTGGAAGGAACATGATTGAACAAGATGTGGAATGTGTGTCCAAATTGAGAGCATTGTTGAACTTAATACCCAAATTTCTGATTGCTGAGCGAACAAAGGGGGACAGAGAGCCAAGGTTCCTAACGACTGAGGGAACAAACTCCTCAGGGGCACAAACAAGAACCACAGTTCTTCCTGTATTAAGAGACAGATAATTAACCACCATCCAGCCTCTTATGGCCTCAGCATAGTTCTGAAGGACAGATACCCTAGTAAAATTTTGAGGAGCAAATGAAATGTACAATCGGATGTCATCTGCATAACAGTGATATGAGAATTCATCAAAACAGCTCAAAATGTGTCCAAGTGGGAGCAAATACAATGCCAATGAGAGCACTGTACTCACAGCACAAACCTCCACCAACACTAGTTTTCAATTCCACTAAATTGATCTTGGAAAAAAATTTCCAAGGTCAAAAAAGTTCTGTTGGAAGTGGCTTTACATAAGCTAAATTAGATGCGATCAAATGTCAGGAGTATGCATTTAGTTCATGGATTTGAATCAGAGTTTTCTGTGGTGTTGCCAGGTTTTGGTTTGTTTTTTTTTTCTCTCAATATTTTCAGTTTCTGAATTCTTTTTCAGATACTTTTCACAGAACATTAGTTATCTTTGCTATGCACAATTTGTCACTGGCATGATGCAAATTATTGGTTGAAATAAAAGGATCAATAAATGGAATAGTTTTGAATGCTTTGTCTCCAAAGTAAAGGTCAAACAAAGTCAACATCCATTTAATTCTATGACATGTGACATATGTTACCCTGTAACATGATAACTAAGCATGACAGATGGTGCAAACTATTCCTTTTAGAACCCTATTAACCCAAACAATAATTCGCATTACGTTTTTAATGAAATTGGATCAACTTTAATCTTTGACCCCTGTACAAACTGAAATTGACATGTGTCACCATTTTTGCTGTTTTGAAACCATAACTCCAGAACATTCCGTCATAGATAGTCCAAACGATACCTTTTTGGAATCATTATGATCAGACAAGTAATGTGATATAGTTTTCAACATGATTGGAGTATTTT
Organism: Thalassophryne amazonica; assembly: GCF_902500255.1. NCBI lineage: Eukaryota > Metazoa > Chordata > Actinopteri > Batrachoidiformes > Batrachoididae > Thalassophryne > Thalassophryne amazonica. The sequence continues at coordinate 54,878,243 of NC_047112.1, forward strand.
TACATTTTGACCTCTGTGTAATTCTTCATTGACCCCTAGCTGGCTACAGCTACCATCCTGGGATGGCTATCATACATTTTTGTGTAGGCCATCCATAATACACTGAGGTTGGATTCTAAGTGTCGTTTTTTCCCCTTAAGTGGTACCAAAAACCTACTTGGCCCATGGGCTAATTGATTCTTCCAACTTTTAAGATCTGAGATTCAAATGATGAGAAAGTCTCTACTCACCCATCGACACGTGGAGCTACTCTTTAAAACCTCTTTAAGTCCTCCACCACGTCTTGAAGAACACGGTGAGCTGAAATCTGTGTAATTTTTGGAACAGAGTTCAATAAGGTGGGGCTTGTTCCATTTCCCCCTGCCAAGTTTCAGTCAGAAACAAAAAAGACCATTGGTCTCATGCACAAAGGCTGCATATGCACAAAAACGTGGCATACGTCCATCTCCAAACTAACGTTCAGATGTCTTGAAAGTGAAATGACCGTAGATTTCTACACATTTCTACAGCTACTGGTCCACTGGCGACACATAGAGGTGATGCTGGGAAACTGTTAATATGAGCTCGTATTAACAGTTCGCTTGTGGTACAGGGACTTCCTGGATAGGCACTTCGTGGATTGACAATAGCGGATATTTTGTGGGGTGTCTTGGGAATTTACTGGCAACTTGATATTGTTTCTTGATGGTGAAACTAGAGCTGCAGGCCTTCTTAACAAGCCCCGAATTGTCTCACTGTGTTCAGCATTTGTCGAAAAATGTGTGTGTAAAGTTGTGATGTCGCACACTATCGGCTGTGGCGTACCCCATTTTCCTTAACTTCAGTGTGTGTACTGTGCTGCTTCCGTTTCATGTTTATTCCGGTTGACAGGGTATCAAATGAAATATCCCTGCATATCTCCACTTCATTTATTTCGTTTACTCCACTTCATCTGTAGCTCATAATCGTTAAAATTCCTTTTCTTACTGTGATCGTTATGGACAGAGAGGGGAATCGCCAGGTCCCAGGGCCTATTTAAACACATTTGCATCTTTAAATAAGGGCGTGGACAGGGAAGAGTTTAGTACATCTGCATGTCCGCTCAATTCCATGTTGATGGGGATGTACTTGGAGGAATGTGCTTGGATCCATGTGTATGCACACTTTGATACATCTGAATATTTTTGTGCTTATGACAGTTTCTAGTTTTTAGTGTATGCCATATTTCAGTAGTAAATCCACACAAGTCTTTGTACATGAGGCCCAAGATCCTTGGACAGAATATAATCATTCAGGACACATTTGTTTGTTTGTAACGGTGCGCACATTTATCAGCGGCATCCTAAAAGAAGCTGGAGCCGGGTTTTTCACAAAGGGCAGCCTGAGCAATGTGCACAGGACCCATACAGACGATCCACTGCGCCCACAGGTTTGGACATCACAACCGTGGAAAAGTCAAAAAACACCTGACGGAGAAAGTAAGACCTCCCGTGATGATCCAGTGAGGTTAGATGGGCCGTGCGTTCACACGTCCGGAGGCAGCCGGTTGATCAAAAGGCAACGACGAAGTTTTCCAACAACTCCACGTTTCCAAAGCAGCCTCAGCCTCACTTGGACTTCAGCTCTTGTCGTCCTCTTCTGTCTGCATCCACGGGAGCTCCTGTAGTGTTGTCATTAGCATTGCCGGCTAATGGCACAAATGGATGCCACCAAAAGGGTACATCACCAAAAGACAAATATGGAGCACTGTAATTCTCCATAAAAGCTGGGATATTTAGCAGAGCCTGGCGGTCATACACCCAGCGACATAGTTTGTCGCACAAAGATGAAGTATGGTTAGCATCCAGGTTGGGGCTACTGTTTCTCATACTATTATCCCATCTCCTGCAGTTTCTTTAATGTTGTGTTCAAAAAGCAACTAAAGACTCTACTTTTTAAACAGGCTTTTCATGGCCAATAATCTTTTAGTACTGAGTGTTTTACTGTATATTTTTATTGTTTTACCTTGTAAAGCGCTTTGTGACCCCTGTCTGTAAAAAGCGCTATATAAATAAAGTTTAGTTACTTACTTACTTTAAACATGATCCCTTAAAAACAATAAATGCTATAATCTTGTAACTTACCACAATGAAATGGGTATATAATGTGGAAAACTCAATTCAAATCTGGTGAATTTTATTGCACTAGATCAACTGAAGAAACAAAAGCAACTTTGTTTTACCTATGTTATATCCCACCAACCTGTCTGTCTCCTGGTGGTTTGTGGAAACTGGAGTGATGATGGATTAGGAGCAGGTGTGGTTGTCAGTGAGAGAAAGACTGTTTCGACACAGAAACGTATCAATTCAGAGAAGCACACGTTTTGATAGTTTAACAGCCAAGTGGTTAATGCGCCTGGTTTCAGTTCAGAAGGTTCCGGGTTCAAATCCCACCCCTGCCACATTTCTCCATGTAATGTGGAGTTGCGTCAGGAAGGGCATCCCTCGTAAAACCTTTGCCAATTCAACATACAGATCCACCTTGGATTTGCTGTGGTGTCCCTGAGTGCAAACAAGGGAGCCGCTTATTATAGCTCAAATACAACATTCTCAAGGAGAATTGCATGAGGATTTTATATGAATGTTGCTAAAGCAGACACTTCTTCCTTCTTGCGCTTTCTCATACAGGTGTAGTTTTGAAATTACATGTAGCATGAAATGAGGTTTGTTTCTTTCCTTTCTTAGGCCTTGGTCTGATGGTTACCATGGCCATCACAGCTTGTTCCTACAATATGTGGGTATTTATTCCACCTGCAGTATATTTCACAGTGAAATAGCTGCTGGACTGTGCACAGAAATAATTCAACCAGCAGTAGGTGTGATCTGTACAGTGAAATCACCATCATGTTTCCAACTCTCTCTTCTTTTTATGAATTACAAAAACTAAATATCAGACTGTCATCAATCAATCACAGGTGTTGTGTACTCTGCATCCTCAAGGGAGAATCTGTTTGCAACAGTAATCACAGTGTGAAAGACTGTATTAGTCTAAAAGACAAGTGCAGATAGCAGGATCACACCCCACCATCCACTCGTAGCAGCGTGAGCTGACAGCATCCTGGTGGCAACCTTTCCTTACTTTTGATGCTATAAAACACTTACCTGGAAAAAGGCACAAATGAAAAAAAAAATGGAAGATGGGAGAACAAAAAAACTGATGACAAAATTCCACGGCACACTCTAAGTTCTGTCAGTCCTGTCAGGAGTTTAATTCGCACGCCGATCCCACTCCAAGGACTCCCAGAGGACTGTGTGCGAGTCTCAGCAATGCCAGATGGCTCCCACTTTAGGTATTCAGCCAAGGGATTGAAGATACTGCTAAAGATGCGTTACTGTCGATCCAAAATGCACCCTGCCATCGCTGCCAACGTGTGCACCCATGCACACGACACACACTACAGAACACAGGGTGGGATGTGTCATTTTTACAGTACAAGTCCAACAGACTGCAGGGATGGAGTTTAAGCCAAGTCTCTTCATATGACTAAACATCTGTGGATTTTTGAAGGTGTCAAAATCCAACCCCTTGTCCACATCATGACACCTGGGTAATGGATCAAGCAGGGGACTGACTGCCTGTTGGAGTGCAATATGATGGGTACCTTGTGTGCCCTGTGGCCTCTATCGTAACCAGAACCCTGAACATGAGACAGCAAATGGGGCTCTGGTGCATCAAGAGGTCCTCCACGACCAATCAGGTGGAGGAGGTGATGGCTTCTAACCCAATGTCTGTGAAGGTGAATGAAGGCTGCAGCAGGGCCTCAGACAATCGTCTGGGATTTCCCAGCCATTGGACCAAACTAAGGATCTGTCAAGGACAGTGTGTTTGTCGGGGTGCAACGCCATTCCCACATTAAACAAACGCACGCACAGGCAACTCTAATGATTTTCCTCACCACTGAGGGGTTGCTATGACAGGATTTGTGAAGAATTATGAATATTCATGATAAAAACATAAACAGGCTTTGGCTGGTGTCAACAGCAGGATGGCATGGTGGCACAAGCACACAAGGTTAGCACACTTACATCCTAAACAGAAGAACCCCAGGTCAACGCCGCTGGCTGCCCATTCTCCATGTACAACTGGTACTGCAGCAGATAATAGAATATTTACAGAGGAATCCTGCAAATGCTGAAACAAGCCCAAAATTTGGTACAAGTACTCCTTTGACATTACTCTTTTGAAAAAACTGATTGGCCACTTGAATTTTCAATAGGCAGCCAGGTAGAGGAGTCAATTAAAAAACTACACAGGGACCAAAATAAAAAAAATGCTCCAATCAGATTGAAAACTATACCACATTATTTGCCTGATTACATAGATTCTCAAAAGTTATAGTTTGAACAATCTGTGACTGAATATTATGGGGTAAAAACAGCAAGAATGGTGACAAAGGTCAATTTCGGTTAGTTTTCAGAAGAAGTCGGTTTCAGCATTTTATCCGGATATTCCACTGTTAAAGGAGATTTTTTTAATGAAAGACATGCGGGCGGATTGCATCGTCGGCTCACAGCCGCCGCGACGCTCCGCCACAGGAAAAACACCTCCGTTGGAAGCCTTAAGGACAAGATGGAACATGTCCAGCTGTTAAACAATTTCTCATATACTCACTCCACTGAAAGCCATCAAAAGCCGCCTGGATTTTACAAATGGTTATCAACACGGAGGTGTTTTTCCTGTGCCGCCGCACCGCGTCCGCACGTCTTTCATTAAAAAAATCTCCTTTAACAGTGGAATATCCGGATAAAATGCTGAAACCGACTTCTTCTGAAACTTCTCTGTTCTCTCACGACGTCCTGGATCAATAGGGCCTGAAATGTGGAGGTTTTAAGCTTGAAACAGGCTGACGACGGCGCCTGAGAGCGTTGCGCGACGTCTCGCACCGTGGGAAGTCCTTAAAGCGACAGTATCACCTCAAAATCTCTCATCAGCTGTTAAAATTTTTACCGAAAACCAGCTTAATTTTTCGAACCATGTCCACTTCGATGTGTCTCACAGGTTAAGAAAAAATTTTGATCAAACAAAGCGCCAGTCTCTCAGCAACTTCTCAGACAAAGGAATTCCGACGAGGGGCTGGACGACTCCTCCCACAATGAGTGCTCACAGACGAATGACGTCACCGACAGGCGTGGAAAAACTCACGCATGCGCACGAGGGTTCAAGCATGTCTGACGTAAAAACATATGAATGAAATCCATATAGTTTTTGAAAAAAATAAAAAGGACCTATACTTTATGGACAGACCTCGTATGTCACATTCCACAGAATCCAGTGGATGTTAACATTGTTTGACCTTTACTTTGGAGACCAAGCATTCAACACAGTCAAAACTCTCCCATTTATTAATTGTATTAGCTCAACCTATAATTGCCACCACTTTTTTTTTTTTTTTAACCACAATTGGAGCAAGTTTAACTTTTGACCCCTGTACAAACTGAAATTGACCTTTATCACCGGTCTTGCTATTTTTAACCCATAACGCCACAGACTTCAGTCATAGATAGTCCAAACTATGTATTTTTTGAATATTTATGATAGACAAATAATATGGTACAATAATATGGTTTTCAATATGAATGGAGCATCTTTTAATTTTGAACCTTGTGTAATTCTTCAATTGACCCCTACCTGGCCACCTATTGAAAATTCAAGTGGCCAATTGGTTTTTTCAAGAGTAATGTCTAAGGAATATTTGTGCCAACTTTGTGCCAATAACACCATTTAAAGAATTGTTTCAGTTATCTGCTGCACTGTGGAGGTGCATAAGGAAGGTCAACCAGTGTAAAACGTGCCCCAAATCAGCATGTAGTGACCCTGAGCACAAATAAAGGATGGTTAGACTGAAATCCATTGTTTCAGGTGGTGTGGATTGGTTCCCATGATGGGTCGGTAGGTGCGATTGTTGAAACAACCTTGACCCACACATCACCAATGGGCTTTTGTACACACACACACACACACACACACACACACACACACACACACACACACACACACACACACACACACACACACACACACACACACACACACACACACACACACACATATATATATGGAATTTGTACCAACATGTGAGGATGCCTAAAGCATTTGCACAATATTGTTTGCATCATATACACGGACTGTGTTTGTCTGTGGGGAGTGTGTGTCTCTCCTTTATGTATGTATATCTTTCTAGGCAGGCATTGTGTGTGTGTGCGTGTGTGAGTGTGTGTGTGTGGTGCAGTTGCAATTTCCTGTCAAGCCCCAAACACAGCCCACTTGCTGTCATGGTAGATGACTTCGCACTCAGGCACAGTGAGAGCGCACACCACACACACACGTGTGCGTGTGGCGAAGGTTGTGTTTGCATAAATTTAGAATGGATATGCACAGTCCTGCTGCCACTTTGTTTTTCTTACTCAAATTGAAACTCTCGGCCATTATTGTTGTGCTCGAGTTTCACGACGCTCAATTTGCAAATATTTACGTCTTGCATGCATTATGTTTCTGCAAAGGCTCTTCGCATTTGCACAGCCGGATGAGTTTTTCCACCCTTGTTTGTGTTTTAAAAATTTAACCAGATTTGGCTCGGCGTGCGTGCAGCTGGATATTCTCAAAAACGCGTTGCCACGGCTTTGTGGCCAAGTGAGCCATCGTGTCGACCCATTTTCTGCCTTCCCAGATCCCACTCTGCATCCTCGCTGTTTACTGCGGATGTATCCCTTGTGCCTTGTCCTATATCCCATAAAGCTTTACCCCTGTTCCAAGGAGCCATGCTTGCCTGTTGTCCTCCTCACCAGTTCAACAGTGCCAATCATCCCCAACAGCCCCTTTGTCTCTGGCCAATGCTTTTACCCTCTCCCCATTTTATCTTTTTCTCATTTGCTCCAGTTCTTTCCTCAACATTCATCCCTCCTGCTTTGCTTCACTTTCTAGTCCTTCTATTTTTCACTCTCTCCACCCTTTCAATTTCGCCTGTTACCAAAATTAAACCTCTCTTCACTCATGTTCTCCATCTTTCTCCCTTCATCTTTTTCTAGCTGGGTTAATGCAGAGGGGCTTGGTGGTAAATACAGACATGGTGCCTCCTCCTCCTCCTCCTCCGCCGACAGTCATCCTGCACCATCTCCTCCTCATCACACTTCTATCCCTCCTTCAGAGCTGGGTCTTGCCTGGGCAGGAAAGCATCAGTCTTCTTCGGGGCCTTGGGGGAAACCTTGTCGACCTGCTTTCAATAACTTTTCATTTACCTTCTGCTCCTGCTAGCTTTGGACCATGCACTTGTGCAGTTCTCCACACAGATCTACACACACAGGATGAAATGTTCCATATTTGTTCCCATTTTCACCCAAGGCCATCAAATATGACCATTGGGTATTGCAAAGGCTTTGCGTCCGTCCGTCTGTCTGGTTGTGCTCAGCATAAGTCCAGTCCTATTACTGCCAGACTCTTGAAATTCACAGGGAACATTCTTGGGACACAGACCTTGGACCAGGTCAAAGATGGCTAAGCTTGACATATTTTAAGAGGTTAAAAAGTCACATTCTGTTTCATTTTGTTTTTTGAGTGGCAGGGGTGACAGCCAATCAGAGTAGGGCTGCACGGTGACATTAGTGGCTGGTCTCTCTAAAACCGCTTTGTTTTCTGTGTTTATATACAGTCTCTCATATATTATGTAAAAGCTTATGAGAAATAAACACTTCTATAACTGAAGACACAATTTTTGGAACCTAATAACACTTCTGAACTTATTTACAAGACATTTTGCGGATGTTAGCATGGTGACATCACAGGCTAGCTAGCTGCAAAACTCTGTTTCATTTGTGTGTAAATGTATCCTCTGTCATATGTTATGTAAAAGCTAGCAACAAATAAACACTTCTATAACTGAAAACACTGTTCTTGTAACCAAACAACAACTCTGGAGTCATTTACAAGACATTTTGTGGTGTTAGCATGGCCGCTAACCTACGCTAACTCAAAGCTAGCTTCTTATGGAGTTAAAATTGTCTCATTAATACCAGCACATGCACAGAAGGTGATCTACAAATACTCCTTGATTTGCACAACTTCCACTCTTGTCAAAACTCAGGTACATGCACACGCAAGGCCTCCTGCAGATGCCGTTAAAACATAAGTATTGGTTTTGATTGACAGAGGGGCTTTATTGAACATGTACAAATTGTTCATAAGACAATAGGATCTTAATAATTAATTAAACAACTGCAAATTATAATGAACGCAATGCTCATACGCCCGAGGGTATTTTAGCATTGCAATATATTCCAGCTTATTGTCAGGCCCTGCTGTTGTTCCAATGTTGTCGAGATCTTGACTATACTATATGTTCTTTTAACATTTTTGTTGAAATCAAACAAATCAAAACAACATAGTATATCACAGGTGATCTCTTCCCCTCAACCTGAATCTGTATGTGTAACAAGAGAGAGTGTCTGAATGTGTGAGGCTGAAGGAGAGAGGACAAGCTGTATGTAGAAAAGCTAACGATGCCATCTGTTCATCAACAAACCTTAGCATGTAATAACCATTCAATAACATTTAGAATTTTTTTTTTTGTTAGTGTACTTTGGAAGTTATAGTTGCACTTTTTATTAACTTGTTTGTGCATGACATTTGCATTTTTAGTTTCACTCATTCATATCATCAATGAATGGACAGCTGATGAGCTCCATGAAAGAGATACAGCCCTGATGAGCTGCATTCACATTCTCTGTGTGCTGTTTGTTGATTAATAGCTATAATGTGAGACTGGACAGATATTTGAGAAGTAATCTGGCTAGATTACAACTATTTAAAAGGGGAGTGTTATTCATTCAAAATTATGTATGGGAGGTGATGGTCTCGTGGGTAAACGATGGGCCTGAGACCAAAGGATCCTGTGTTCAAATCCCCATCAGAAATCACTATGGGCCCTTGGGCAAGGTATATAATTCCAGAGTTGTTCCCAGTGTGCAGTTGAGCACGTTGTATGCCAGAACCCTGACATTGGTGTGGGAATGTGACACATCAATGTAAAATGTTTTGAGCTTCTGATTCAGATGGAAATGCACTATACGAGGTCTATTAGAAAAGTATCCGACCTTATTTTGTTTTTCAAAAACCATATGGATTTGAATCACATGTGATTGCGTCAGACAAGCTTGAACCCTCGTGCGCATGCGTGAGTTTTTCCACGCATGTCGGTTGCGTCATTCGCCTGTGAGCAGGCTTTGAGTGAGGAGTAGTCCAGCCCCTCGGCGGATTTTCATCATCAGGAAATGGTGGAATGATTTGAGCTTTTTTTCCATCAGAATTTTTTCAGAAACTGTTAGAGACTGGCAGCTGGAAACCATTAGAAAAATTTATCTGGCTTTCGGTGAAAATGTTACGGGCTTGATAGAGAATAAGGAGTATTACTGTTGCTTTAAGGATGGCCCCCAGCGGCTGTGGGGCGCGCCACGCTCGAAGCCGCCATCGACAGGCTGAACGACCATTTCATTTCTAAACGGATGGCTGTCTGGATCCGTGACCATCATGTGCCATTTCTCTGGTTATCACAAGAGCTGGACATCAACCATTTTCCGGCAGATTTCACTTTTAACAAGAGATTTTGTCATGGAAAGCCGAGCGGAGGCTTCGCGCATCACGATGGATTCGCTACTGGAGCGAGACAAAACCACCTCTGTTTTGGTCTCACAGGACGGCTTTGAGATGGCGTTCAGACAGCTGTCGGTGGTTTTTCCATTGAGTGATTATCCGAGAAATTGTGGATGCGCCTGGACATGCCAGAACATGTCCCGTGAGGCTTCATCACGGCGTTGCTTCGGAGCACGGCGTGCCCCATAGCCGCTGGGGGCCGTCCTTAAAGTGACAGTAACACTCCTTATTTTCTACCAAGCCCGTAACATTTTCACCGAAAGCCAGATAAGTTTTTCTAATGGTTTCCAGCCGCCAGTCTCTAACAGTTTCTGAAAAAATTCTGATGGAAAAAAAGCCCAAATCATTCCATTTCCTGACAATGAAAATCTGACAAGGGGGGTGGACCACTCCTCACTCAAAGCCTGCTCACAGGCGAATGACGTAACCGACAGGCGTGGAAAAACTCACGCATTCGCACGAGGGTTCAAGCTTGTCTGACACAATCACACGTGATTCAAATCCATATGGTTTTTGAAAAAAATAATAAAGTCGGATACTTTTCTAATAGACCTCGTATAAATGCAGTCCTTTTACCATATGACTCAAATATTCCATAAATACTGAGGTAATGTAGACTATGACAAAAATATTTTCAGGTCCCTAGGAAATGCCCTGTTTCTGTTTCTTTAAATAAAAAGGAGCTGATGTTTGTCATACCATCTCTCCCCTCAGGTTCTGTACATAGCACTTTGTAAAGTTCCAATAATGGATAACTCTCTTTCCATTTTAGCATTGCATCAACAATAATCTGTCAAATTCCTCGTTGTACTTGTGTTTTACTTTGTCATTTTGTTTTTGTTAATGTGGCATGTGTTAAAGCAATAAATTTTCATCCGACTGAAATTTTTTCCTGGCAAAAATCAATGCCAGCAATTGCCTAAAATGTGGCGCAGTGGGGGCACACACACTTTTTTCCTCAATAAATACAATAAACACATTATACAGATCTATTCTAAATAGCCTCAAAGGAGAGAGAGATAAAGCATAAAAAGAATGCAAAACCTGAACATAAGGTACATAAAAGGGTGGTGGGGCGGGGTGTAGTCTTGACTCTGGGGGGGTCTGGGGGGTGCTTCCTCAGAACATTTTTAAAAGAGCAAGTCAAATTTTGTGTATTCTGGTGAATTTGAATGGGTATGACGCCTTCTGAAACAAATAAAACTCCCGCCAAACTGTGAAGTAAAAGCACAATATTGATTATGAGGGGTCTGGGGGATCTCCCCCAGAAATTTTTTAAAAGAGCAAGTCAAATTTTGTACATTCTGGTGAATTTTAATGAGTATGAAGCCCTCTGAAACAAAGAAAACTCCCGTCAAACTGTGAAGTAAAAGCACAGTATTGATTATGGGGGCTCTGGGGGATCTCCCCCAGAAATGTTTTAAAGGAGCAGGTCAAATTTTGTACGTTCTGGTGAATTTTAATGAGTATGAAGCCCTCTGAAACAAAGAAAACTCACTTCAAACTGTCAAGTAAAAATTCTTTGTCTTCTGTAGTATTTTGATCGGTTCCATTCCGGTAAATGCACCAAAAGGGTACTGTGTCACTGGCTGTACAGTCAAATACAAAATTAGGGCCTAAAGCAATTGACAACATTGTTCTGCTGTGCACAAAGTAACACTGTCACCCGTTTTGAAAACACATGCACACTAAGAATCTCAAAACTAGCTTATTCACATTTAATCGGTAAAATGCTCTCACTTGTAAAACAAACTAGGGCTGCAACTAATGATTATTGTAGTCATCCATTAATTGGTCGATTATTTTTTTGATTAATCATTTTTTTATTTTTACTTAGACGTGTGTTTTGCCATTATTTCTTTAAGTGAGTTATTACTAAAAGGCCTTTATCACTCAACATCAACGTTTGACCTTGTAACAACGTTCTGATGTTATATTCTCATCAAAAACATACCTGGAGTAGTGTTTTGCTTTATTTTGCACATACATACATCACCGACACGCCACAAAGAGATTTCCATCAGGTTTCACCCAATTATGAGCATCTTTAGATGCTTAAAGCAACTATCTCAACCACTGACAACATATTACAGCAAGTAAAGTATTTTAAAGGCCTGACTAAAGTGTAATATGTGTCTTTAATAAGATATTTTCATGAAAAAAGACACAAATGTGCAGTTTACTGCATTTTATTTTTTTCTTGTGTAAAAACACAGCTTAGATGTGGTTTGACCGAAACAAATTGTCATTAAACTTAAATAAAACATGAAGTGGAGGTGTAAGAGTCACTAAGTGTTCACAGGAAACAGTTATGTCTATATTTATTTATTTATGTTCATTGTTAGTTGGTTTTATCTTTTCTGTTGTTTGTTTTATCAGGTTCTTTTTGTCTGTTTCTCTAAAATTATATTGTAGCATTATTAGTTATTATTACTATTATTGTTGTTGATATTATTATTAACAGATAAATAAAAAAAATTACAATTTGTAATACATTTGACTCTTTTATGACAACAAACGCTGAGCCATTAATTATTAGACAGAAAACAAATGCATACAACTGTGATGAGATGCGAACAGCTTAATGCTAACTTTAACATGGAAAACGCCATTTCAATGTAACGCGTTACATTGAAAACGCCATGGACATGCTAACGCGTTAGCATTGGTCCCGTTTTTAAGTTAGAAAATACATCTATCAACTGTTTCAGAAGACCATAACAGGTCGGTTTAACATAAAAAAGGTAAATATTACTCACAGATATATGCTCTTTAGGGTTTGAAAAAAATTAAGATAAAGCGAAAGAAAACAATGAACCAATGAAGCACTGTTTCATTAGTTCAAAGCAAAGCCACACCCTGCACTACTTGGGGAAGGTCTGCCAATGTTAACATGAAGACAGGGAGGAGAAGAACTGTGGCTCATGGCAAGCAGTAAACAGAGTGGAGAAGAGTGAAAATTCACACAGTCAGTTTCTCTGCGGTGCGGCGCCATCCACGCTGACATTGCTGCTACTTTGATTAGTGCAGAATGGGATGTTGCTTTGACAGTGAGACTATCATATTTCAGCCCCAAAACACACATGACACGATGTGCACGCGCGTATGTGTGGTTAAATTTTCCAAATGATGGAAATCAGTCGTGGTGACGGAGAACTTTAACCCATGTAATATGGACAAAACAGATGATGAACCTGCTGAGTCTGATCTGCTGGAGGTTTCTTCCTACTATAATCAAAAATATGCCTGAGTGAGTATTTCCTTTCTACTGTCAGCATTGTGTCTGCTCAAGAGATTAATAAGGTAAGTAATGAAATGGCTTTTTCACACCCCAATACAGGACATTTGGAACACTGTTTCCAGAGTAGCTAAATGTGAAAATGCTGGTGGGTGCTCTTGGTGTGGATAGCACTGAAGCATTTGCAAAATGCTGCAGTAACATCACCTGTTAGGTGACAGCAGCAGCATCAAAGCAGCATTTGCCATCAAAAACAAAAGAAGAAGAATGTGCATTGTGTTACACAGCACACAGACAATGCGCCTTTTTTGAACATAGCTTCTGTCCATTAAAGAACACAGCACTCACCTCGGATGATGGAAAGTTTGGCATTGACGGTGATCTCGCCCTCTGTGTTCTCTGCCACACATTCATAGATGTTTTCATCACGTGGTGCACGGAGAGGCTGGATTCTGAGCACAGCGCCAGCACCCTCATCAAACTCAATCGTCTGTGGGTTGAAAAGTAAAAAGTAAGTTTAATGTACAGCTAAAGCCAGAATTATTTGGACAGTGCCTTTGTTTCCTTCTGCACACCATCCATCCATTTTCAATACCTGCTTACTCCAATTAAAGGTTCTGGGGGGTGAGGGACAGGATGCCAGGCTGCACACAGGCAAACACGTTAACACACCTACGATCAATTTAAAGTTTCCAATTCACCGAATTGGCATGTCATTGGATGTGGGAGAGATCCCACGGAAGAACGGGGAAAACACACAAACTCCATACAGAAATGTGTGTGGTAATCAAATGTACTAACCACTAAGTCACCATGCTGCCTTCTGTACACCACCCCAATGAATCTGACATGAAACAAAATGTGTATGAAGTGTAGACTTTCAGCTTGAACTTGAGGGGTGCACAGCTATTTGGGAATTACAGCCATTTTTACCAATAGATCCTACATTTTCAGAGGCCATACGCAATTGGGTAATTGTTCCTACCATGTATAGTCACATCTGGGTCTTATTTGCCTTATTTTGAAGAGATTTACAGTAAGCCATTCTTCCAGTTGCACCCTGACACAGCTAGCGGTATAAGTGTAAACCAAACGGGACAAAGTAAGTAACAAATAATAAATACATACCCTGCAGCACAACAACATCCTGCTGGTTTGACTTCTCTTTAAGTGGCACGCAGCAGTCGCGGAAAATATTGACCTGCTGCCCTACGCTGCTTTTTTGCTTTACGGGGCTCTGTGTTGTTGTTGTTCATTCGGCTGCTCCCAGTTTTGTTCGGGGTCGCCACAGCGGATACAGCCCAATTCGCATTGCTAACTGGCACAAGTTTTACGCCGGATGCCCTTCCTGATGCAACTTCAGTTTTACCCGGAGAAACACACACAGCCGCTGGAGTTCCAAAGAGGTCTCCCATCCAAGTACTAACCAGATGCTGCTCTGCTTAGCTTCTGAGATCTGACGGGATCAGGCTGACACAGAGCAGACCAGCTGCTGCTTTACGGGGCTCGGTATACTTCGATAATTTAAAGTTCCACATGACGGTCATTAAACATCCCATTGCCATTGTCATCTTTGTGTATTTTGATTCTTTCATTTGTCCAGGCACAGTAAATAAGCTAGTAAGCACGGAGATGGCTAACAACTAGCAATGCTAACTGCTTCAAAGTCCCGTGTCCTCACCACAGCTGTCAGGTTGAGATCACTAACCCGACACGGCTTCCTCTCAAAGCCTTCATGGTCACATTCTTGCAAACTCAGACAGACTTGTGCGCCTTTCTTGGAGACAACTAAAAATACAACATGGATGTCCAGCACTGTAAACAATGGGCCGGGAAATTTGTCCGACTGGAAAAGTAAACCGGATGTTGACAAACCAATGCGTTCTGGTTAAATTTTTCTTATCCACCCTTTTCAGGTTTCAAATCCCGCAAAACTTCGGAGAGTTTGCTGAGCTGTGAGATCTCAGTTACATTGAGAACTGCATTGAGACGCTCTAATCACGCTGCACTTGAACCGCTGCACACAGACAACACCATTAACATCGCAACATAAAACTATTTTTATATTGTGCCTAAAACTCTCATGAATATTTTCTCTGGGTTAAACGTTAGACGTTGTTATTGCGTTTGTTTTATGTAAACATGCGAGAATCACAGGCTGTCTCTCCGTTACGCTACGCTCGCTTCCTGATCATGTCATTCTGAGGGAAAGTGAAGTTTGCTCTTTAACGTCTTGATTATTGTTCTTTACAACACTGTCTATCCTCTTTGTTCCAGACTAATATATATAATATGTCTGAAATTCGGTTTGAGTTTATTAAATTCCACGCAGATTAAACGTAGCAGACAAGGATTATTTGTTATAAGTGTTTTAGCAAGTTTTCAGGGTATCATGCATGCAGTCGCTTATTAAAAAAAGCATAATAAATTACATTTTTGTAGTATAATATTCATTTACAATTGTCATCATGTGGATTCTCTATGTTGTTTTGACTGCAGCGACTCTCTGGCGCGCAAGGGATTATGGGATACGTGAAAACCCTGAATGTAGAAGGGTGAACTGACTGACAAGCAGTTTCATGGCAAGGTGTAGCCTGTTCCCTTGTTAGTCCATGGCAAGTTAAGCAGGGAACAGGTCTGGAAATGATTCCAAGTGTTGAATTTGCATTCGGTACCTGTTTGTTACAATTGGAAATGTGAGGCTTTAAGTGATGGTGGTGGTGGTGGGTACATTATTAAATAAAAAAGTAAACCTATCAGATAGATAACAGAAACTCCAGGAGTTGCTATCAGCAATCAACAACTTGATGCATTTTTAAAAAGAAGTATTGCACTGGCAAAATGGTGACATTTCTTAGCCACTGATTTTAATGGAAGTGGTTGGTGCCCAAACAAATCTCTTTTTCTCTCTCATTATGGATGGGAGAGATGCACAGAGATCACTATGGGCAGGCAACTCTTTCAATATCTGACTTTCCACAGAGAATCTTAGACCAAACCAACAAAGAGCCACTGCTGAGATCTCTTTGCAGGACTAACTTTCAGATGGAAGCACAAGTCTTCAGCAGTCCTGCTGATGTGTTACCACACATCTCAGGGCTAAGCTGCTAATTAGGATAAAAACACTGCAGAGCACAGCATAATGACAACTGTCTAGAGGGCAGAAAAAAAATGTAAGACTTCAAAACCATTTTAGAAATTTTTCATTTCATACGAAATGTAGGAAGAGAAGCATGAGTTCTGGTGAGTTCCTTCATGCCCTTGGCTTTGTTTCTCACTTAGCATGTGGCAAAAGAGACTGTACAACACAACTCATCTTTTTACTTTGTCCTCTGCTGAGATGCTTTGACTCTCAGCGTTGATGTTGTCATTTTTTTGCCATTTTATCTCCCTCCTCTGTGGATCCTACCGCAGTGTGCGTGTGTCTTTCTCAGTGCACTGCCATCGTTGTTAACAAAAGCAACTTTTTAATTAAGAGACACTAAGCATCAATCAAGACTTTTAGAGATGCCATCTGGGATGCCTGCCGAGAAGTGAACAACAAACATCATGAATAACACACACAGACACATTCATCCAGGCAGAGCTGTATGTAGAAAAACCCTACCACTACAAAGACAGATGTGACAACTGCAGGCTCATTCAAGTGCAAAAACAACAGAGATAGACGAATGGAAAAACTCAGCATGGTGCTGAATGACTGGAGATTAAAAGTGATCCTGCAGGTGTCTGATAACTCATTTCCACAAAAACTCATTTTGGCGGAAATAATACTGAACCAAACCATGACTGTTGAGGTAAGCCTTGGTTTCCCATGATTTGCAGCAGAAGTGCTTTAACTTTGATGGTTGTATGCAATGTTGTGAATGAATAAATTGCTAATGTAGGACACATGAGCTGAATTTCCATAAAGAAAATAAACAGCCAACACACCCATAGTTGAGAGGGCTGTTCACCATGGATTCCAGCATTGTTTGAGAATCTCGACAATTCTACTTCAGGTTTTGTAATTTATCTGTTATTTTGTTGGTTCTTGTGTACCTTGCCTCTGCGACCTTCCTGGCTATTTTGGCTTTTTGCTTTGGCTAATTCTTACCATCCCTTCAAACTACTGAAACTCAGTTGATGTCCAAAGGCATGTCTAAAATCTGTCTTCGGAGGATGACAGAATGGAGAATGCCGTTTGTCTGCAAACCCAATTCTAATGAAGTTGGGATGCTGTGTAAAAAGTAAATAAAAACAGAATACAATGATTTGCAAATCCTCTTCAACCTATATTCAATTGAATGCACCACAAAGACAATACATTTAATGTTCAAACTGCTAAAATTTATTGTTTTTGTGCAAATATTTGCTCATTTTGGAATGGATGCCTGCAACATGTTACAAAAAAGCTGGGACAGTGGTATGTTTACCACTGTGTTACATCAACTTTCCTTCTAACAACACTCAATAAGCCTTTGGGAACTGAGGACACTAATTGTTGAAGCTTTGTAGGTGGAATACTTTCTCATTCTAGCTTGATGTACGACTTTAGTTGTTCAACAGTCCGGGGTCTCCGTTGTCGTATTTTGCACTTCACAATGCGCACACATTTTCAATGGGTGACAGGTCTGGACTGCAGGCAGGCCAGTCTAGTACCCGCACTCTTTTACTATGAAGCCATGCTGTTGTAACACGTGCAGAATGTGGCTTGGCATTGTCTTGCTGAAATAAGCAGGGACGTCCCTGAAAAAGACGTTGCTTCGATGGCAGCATGTGTTGCTCCAAAACCTGGATGTATCTTTCAGCATTGATGGTGCCATCAAAGATGCGTAAGTTGCCCATGCCATGGGCAGTAACACATCCCCATACCATCACAAATGCTGGCTTTTGGACTTTGCGCTGGTAGCAATCTGGATGGTCTTTTTCCTATTTTGTCTGGAGGACACGACGTCCATGATTTCCAAAATAATTTTGAAATGTCGACTCATCAGACTACAGCACACTTTTCCACTTTGCGTCTGTCCATTTCAAATGAGCTCGGGCCCAGAGAAGGCGGCAGCGTTTCTGGATGTTGTTGATATGTATATGGCTTTCACTTTGCATGGTAGAATTTTAACTTGCACTTGTGGTTGTAGCGACAAACTGTGTTAACTGACAATGGTTTTCTGAAGTGTTCCTGAGTCCACGCGGTAAGATCCTTTACACAATGATGTCGGTTTTTAATACAGTGCTGCCTGAGGGATCGAAGGTCACGGGCATTCAATGTTGGTTTTCAGCCTTGCCGCTTACATGTAGAAAGTTCTCCAGATTCTCTGAATCTTCTGATTATATTATGGACTGTAGATGATGGAACCCCTAAATTCCTTGCAATTGAACATTGGGAAACATTGTTCTTAAACTGTTGGACTATTTTGTTTCACACAGTTGTTCACAAAGTGGTGATCCTCGCCCCATCTTTGCTTGTGAACAGGTGAGCCTTTTGGGGATGCTCCTTTTATACCCAATCAGACACGCACCAGTTTCTAATTAACCTGTTCACCTGTGGAATGTTCTAAACAGGTGTTCTTTGAGCATTCATCAACTTCCCCAGTCTTTTGTTGCCCCTGTCCCAGCTTTTTTGAAATGTGTTGCAGGCATCCAATTCAAAATGAGCAAATATTTGCACAAAAACAAGAAAGTCTATCAGATTGAACATTAAATATCTTGTCTTTGTGGTGTATTCAATTGAATATAGGTTGAAGAGGATTTGCAAATCATTGTATTCTGTTTTTATTTACATTTCACACAACGTCCCAATTTCACTGGAATTGGAGTTGTAGATCAGTGGTCCTAACCCTGGTCCTTGGGTTGCCACAACCTGTGCTTTTTCCATCTCTCTCAGTTCCACCACAAACTGAATCCCAACAATCCAGCTGCTTTAAGGTGCGTTTACACATAACCAAGACGCGTTCCGAATGCCATTTTTCTGTCATTCGTGACACATTCCTGACATTCTTAATGTAACTTAACGCATCTCAATAGGTTTCTTAATAGTGCGTGTTGGTACGTGCGTGATATTCTTGATATGCATGGAGCATGTTTTTGCCTGTCAAAAAATCTTCCACGAATGTCACACACCACCTTCATTTCATCTCACGTCATTGAGGTCGCAACTGAGCATGTTGATCCGTCTTGATGAGTAGTGATCCTTAATAGAACGTGACAACGTTCGTAGTGGTTCCTGTGATGGTTCTTGGAGCCCAAACTGTCACGCGTTATTACGAAGTGACACGGAAACTGTCAAGTTTTGACACGACTTGTAACACGGCATCACATTTCACTGCACGCCACGACGAATCAGTTTTCTGTCACGTGCGCACAATTAAACTCAGCTCCAAATGTCATTCCACACTTCCTGCTGAAGCTCCTCAGGACGCTCCTGCAGGTGTTCAACCTGCTGTTGTAACCAATGAGCGGGAGAACGAGTCTGAACCAGAGGAGTGAGAGGAGACTCACGTGCAGCCAGACATCTCTGCACCTCCTCCAGTCTGGCAGAGGAAGAAGCGTGCACACAATTAAACCCTGCTGCATCGCATTCAGTTTGATTGCTGACACCAAGTCGGTTAAAAGTCTAATTTCAGTGCTCTTCAACGCGCTCCTGCAGGTGTTCTACCTGCTGCACGTGCCTGATGTTTGGGAAAATGTGCGAGACGAGAGCCGCATGAAGCAACACATCTGGGTCTGTCCGTCTCTTCCTCCTCCTCTCTGCGCCACTCCATGGCACAGAGCCCAACTATGCATGCAGTCACAAAGTTCTTCTGAAAAACTGGAACGATCTGAATTTGGTTGGATGAAGATGGGTGTGTGTGTGGAGACAATTCACCTCGTTCACAACGTGACAG
The DNA here is from genome assembly GCF_902500255.1 of Thalassophryne amazonica. Taxonomy (NCBI): domain Eukaryota; kingdom Metazoa; phylum Chordata; class Actinopteri; order Batrachoidiformes; family Batrachoididae; genus Thalassophryne; species Thalassophryne amazonica. Next base: position 54,898,007 of record NC_047112.1, read on the forward strand.
AACTTAACGATGCGCTGTTACGCGCAATAGCGCGCAACAACGCGGAACACTATTCTTGACCGTGCGTAATGGTTCCTGATAATTCTCCAGCAACACGTGCCATTAATTGTAATGTTTCGTAACAGGCTGCAGCAGTTCGTGAGGACACCTGACACCTCTGCCCCGAATAATCACATTCGTGATCAGCGGCCAAGAATGTATACTTCGTGGCATTCGTGACTTGTCGTGTAAATGGAGCATTATGCTTCCCAAAGATATCTTGCTTTTTTGGTTTGCTTTCATTTGGTTGAAATATATAGGTCAGGTTAAGTCTGGAACCATGTGTTTGTGATGTGTATTGCTGGATCTGTCACACTACACTGAAAGTAACCACTTATCTGCCCCATCCACTTGAAAATGAGAGCTTCCACTTGACCATTGCCAGTTGGTGGGCTCCAAAACACTGAGGCACCCATGTGCTGGATCATGCCAAGAAAGATACTTCACATGGACATGGTTGCTGTTCCCTCACAATGCAAGTGATACACATCACCTAAGTGTTCATAAGCAATGATTTGTCTGACACAATGTCAGCTGTACACAAGAATCCCAAGGGATCTGGGACTGAAGACATTCAGTCATCACCATGGATCACTAGTTAGACTCCAAGTCTCACAACCACACAGTAAGACAGGAAGCACCAGAACCCTAAAAACTTGCATCATTATTGTCATCTCCAAACACCACAACATCACTGATGAGACACATGAATATCTCAGCAACACTTTTAACCTTCTCAAGGAAGTCATTGAAAATATGGATCTTACTTTCGATCCAAAACAAGACACTGTAATTCCTCACTCAGCTTCTCAAGCACTGCAGTCAAAGCATCCACTGATTTTACGGCATAATTTGCCAAGTCAAGGTCAGTAAACATTTTCTTACTGACATCAGAGCTACTGAGCTCCTCAACCCCATCCCACACCAAGCCCATACAAACACTGAACATCACTGTCAAATGCCTGAAATGTACATAACACTTTTTATTTAAGTTCTGGAATCAATCAATCAATCAATCAATTTTTTTATATAGCGCCAAATCACAACAAACAGTTGCCCCAAGGCGCTTTATATTGTAAGGCAAGGCCATACAATAATTATGTAAAACCCCAACGGTCAAACGACCCCCTGTGAGCAAGCACTTGCCTACAGTGGGAAGGAAAAACTCCCTTTTAACAGGAAGAAACCTCCAGCAGAACCAGGCTCAGGGAGGGGCAGTCTTCTGCTGGGACTGGTTGGGGCTGAGGGAGAGAACCAGGAAAAAGACATGCTGTGGAGGGGAGCAGAGATCGATCACTAATGATTAAATGCAGAGTGGTGCATACAGAGCAAAAAGAGAAAGAAACAGTGCATCATGGGAAGCCCCCAGCAGTCTATGTCTATAGCAGCATAACTAAGGGATGGTTCAAGGTCACCTGATCCAGCCCTAACTATAAGCTTTAGCAAAAAGGAAAGTTTTAAGCCTAATCTTAAAAGTAGAGAGGGTGTCTGTCTCCCTGATCTGAATTGGGAGCTGGTTCCACAGGAGAGGAGCCTGAAAGCTGAAGGCTCTGCCTCCCATTCTACTCTTACAAACCCTAGGAACTACAAGTAAGCCTGCAGTCTGAGAGCGAAGCGCTCTATTGGGGTGATATGGTACTACGAGGTCCCTAAGATAAGATGGGACCTGATTATTCAAAACCTTATAAGTAAGAAGAAGAATTTTAAATTCTATTCTAGAATTAACAGGAAGCCAATGAAGAGAGGCCAATATGGGTGAGATATGCTCTCTCCTTCTAGTCCCCGTCAGTACTCTAGCTGCAGCATTTTGAATTAACTGAAGGCTTTTTAGGGAACTTTTAGGACAACCTGATAATAATGAATTACAATAGTCCAGCCTAGAGGAAATAAATGCATGAATTAGTTTTTCAGCATCACTCTGAGACAAGACCTTTCTGATTTTAGAGATAATGCGTAAATGCAAAAAAGCAGTCCTACATATTTGTTTAATATGCGCTTTGAATGACATATCCTGATCAAAAATGACTCCAAGATTTCTCACAGTATTACTAGAGGTCAGGGTAATGCCATCCAGAGTAAGGATCTGGTTAGACACCATGTTTCTAAGATTTGTGGGGCCAAGTACAATAACTTCAGTTTTATCTGAGTTTAAAAGCAGGAAATTAGAGGTCATCCATGTCTTTATGTCTGTAAGACAATCCTGCAGTTTAGCTAATTGGTGTGTGTCCTCTGGCTTCATGGATAGATAAAGCTGGGTATCATCTGCGTAACAATGAAAATTTAAGCAATACCGTCTAATAATACTGCCTAAGGGAAGCATATATAAAGTGAATAAAATTGGTCCTAGCACAGAACCTTGTGGAACTCCATAATTAACTTTAGTCTGTGAAGAAGATTCCCCATTTACATGAACACATTGTAATCTATTAGACAAATATGATTCAAACCACCGCAGCGCAGTGCCTTTAATACCTATGGCATGCTCTAATCTCTGTAATAAAATTTTATGGTCAACAGTATCAAAAGCAGCACTGAGGTCTAACAGAACAAGCACAGAGATGAGTCCACTGTCCGAGGCCATAAGAAGATCATTTGTAACCTTCACTAATGCTGTTTCTGTACTATGATGAATTCTAAAACCTGACTGAAACTCTTCAAATAGACCATTCCTCTGCAGATGATCAGTTAGCTGTTTTACAACTACCCTTTCAAGAATTTTTGAGAGAAAAGGAAGGTTGGAGATTGGCCTATAATTAGCTAAGATAGCTGGGTCAAGTGATGGCTTTTTAAGTAATGGTTTAATTACTGCCACCTTAAAAGCCTGTGGTACATAGCCAACTAACAAAGATAGATTGATCATATCCAAGATCGAAGCATTAAACAATGGTAGGGCTTCCTTGAGCAGCCTGGTAGGAATAGGGTCTAATAAACATGTTGATGGTTTGGATGAAGTAACTAATGAAAATAACTCAGACAGAACAATCGGAGAGAAAGAGTCTAACCAAATACCGGCATCACTGAAAGCAGCCAAAGATAACGATACGTCTTTGGGATGGTTATGAGTAATTTTTTCTCTAATAGTTAAAATTTTGTTAGCAAAGAAAGTCATGAAGTCATTACTAGTTAAAGTTAATGGAATACTCAGCTCAATAGAGCTCTGACTCTTTGTCAGCCTGGCTACAGTGCTGAAAAGAAACCTGGGGTTGTTCTTATTTTCTTCAATTAGTGATGAGTAGAAAGATGTCCTAGCTTTACGGAGGGCTTTTTTATAGAGCAACAGACTCTTTTTCCAGGCTAAGTGAAGATCTTCTAAATTAGTGAGACGCCATTTCCTCTCCAACTTACGGGTTATCTGCTTTAAGCTACGAGTTTGTGAGTTATACCACGGAGTCAGACACTTCTGATTTAAAGCTCTCTTTTTCAGAGGAGCTACAGCATCCAAAGTTGTCTTCAATGAGGATGTAAAACTATTGACGAGATACTCTATCTCCCTTACAGAGTTTAGGTAGCTACTCTGCACTGTGTTGTTATATGGCATTAGAGAACATAAAGAAGGAATCATATCCTTAAACCTAGTTACAGCGCTTTCTGAAAGACTTCTAGTGTAATGAAACTTATTCCCTACTGCTGGGTAGTCCATCAGAGTAAATGTAAATGTTATTAAGAAATGATCAGACAAAAGGGAGTTTTCAGGGAATACTGTTAAGTCTTCTATTTCCATACCATAAGTCAGAACAAGATCTAAGATATGATTAAAGTGGTGGGTGGACTCATTTACTTTTTGAGCAAAGCCAATAGAGTCTAATAATAGATTAAATGCAGTGTTGAGGCTGTCATTCTCAGCATCTGTGTGGATGTTAAAATCGCCCACTATAATTATCTTATCTGAGCTAAGCACTAAGTCAGACAAAAGGTCTGAAAATTCACAGAGAAACTCACAGTAACGACCAGGTGGACGATAGATAATAACAAATAAAACTGGTTTTTGGGACTTCCAATTTGGATGGACAAGACTAAGAGACAAGCTTTCAAATGAATTAAAGCTCTGTCTGGGTTTTTGATTAATTAATAAGCTGGAATGGAAGATTGCTGCTAATCCTCCGCCCCGGCCCGTGCTACGAGCATTCTGACAGTTAGTGTGACTCGGGGGTGTTGACTCATTTAAACTAACATATTCATCCTGCTGTAACCAGGTTTCTGTTAGGCAGAATAAATCAATATGTTGATCAATTATTATATCATTTACCAACAGGGACTTAGAAGAGAGAGACCTAATGTTTAATAGACCACATTTAACTGTTTTAGTCTATGGTGCAGTTGAAGGTGCTATATTATTTTTTCTTTTTGAATTTTTATGCTTAAATAGATTTTTGCTGGTTATTGGTAGTCTGGGAGCAGGCACCGTCTCTACGGGGATGGGGTAATGAGGGGATGGCAGGGGGAGAGAAGCTGCAGAGAGGTGTGTAAGACTACAACTCTGCTTCCTGGTCCCAACCCTGGATAGTCACGGTTTGGAGGATTTAAGAAAATTGGCCAGATTTCTAGAAATGAGAGCTGCTCCATCCAAAGTGGGATGGATGCCGTCTCTCCTAACAAGACCAGGTTTTCCCCAGAAGCTTTGCCAATTATCTATGAAGCCCACCTCATTTTTTGGACACCACTCAGACAGCCAGCAATTCAAGGAGAACATGCGGCTAAACATGTCACTCCCGGTCCGATTGGGGAGGGGCCCAGAGAAAACTACAGAGTCCGACATTGTTTTTGCAAAGTTACACACCGATTGCATATACATACAATGCAAAGGATAAGAATATAGCTTGACAGAAATGGGGAAGCGAGACTATAGAAAAGCACATCTCATGAAAGGTTGTTTGTCTTTCCCAAAAACCATCCCTAAAAACTACATACCTCTGCCCTAAGTAAGGTAGTTGGCCAGAAATACAGGTACAGAAGCCTGTACCTGTGATGCAAGCATTAAAATAAATGCATTGTTATGCATTTGTCCACATTTCCACAATTTCCAGACACATGTATAGACATTTGCACCAAGGTAATGTGGAGGTTTCTGAGAACCACAGATTTGTCGCCCTCGGTTGCAGAGTACAGCAGTGAACAACATGTATCAGTGGCTTACCTCTATGCGCTGGGAGTTGACTTTTTTCCCTTTCTTGCTCCAGCTAACTCTTGGCTTGGGGACACCTGTTGCTTGGCAGACAAAGGAAACCACACCCCCAGAGACGCCAATCTGGTCTACTGGAACTTTTGTGAACCGTGGTGGTGCTAGAAGACATAGGAAGAGAGAGACAGAGGGAAATTCAACCCTTAAGATGAGTGTTATACAGCTGAAGCTCACCCAGTTCATTTAAGGCAGCATCAAATAAGCATAATTACATTTCAGAGAGGACAGAGTTCAAAATGCCGCTCAGACACATGGAAATAAATTAGCAGTCAGAGAAATAGAAAAATATAACGACAAACAGCAGCCGCCAGAGAATGCCAACCAGCACCATTGCTCATTGTACACTGACTCAGAGGCGTATACAGCACAAAGACTCATTCAAACAAATACACGCAAAACAAATTAAATAATCTACCAATCTTCAGATTGCTTCAGATTTCAGATTTGTGGACATTAATGAAGGGATGTGACAGAGTTTTGAATTCACAGATTAGTGCTGTATAGAACACTGATCCAAGCATTTGGAGCAGTTTATTAGCTATTAAAGGTGAACAATTAACCCATACAAATCCGAAATTGATTTTAAAGTAAATGATGCAAATACATGTATTGTTTTTTCTTTACTACTGTACAACTTTGGCTGCTGCTACAAGTGATTTTCCTCACTGTGGGATCAATAAAGTTGAACTCATCTTATCTTACATCAATACCTGGAACCCTAAATCGATTGAAATGTTCTATGAACTGGTCAATGGCTCAATTTTAATGTCATAAATTGGTTAAGTTTCTTTTGCTGCTACTTCTGTGTCCAAACTCTTTTAAAATTTTAAAGGAAAGCATGAGACTCTGGTGAGACTGGTCAGAGGAAAGTTAACTTTGTGGGAGGCAGTATAGCGAACATATGCAGAGCCGGACCGCCCTTTAGAATAGAATACAGCCTTTATTGTCATTGTACATCTATACAGTAGTGTTCAGAATAATAGTAGTGCTATGTGACTAAAAAGATTAATCCAGGTTTTGAGTATATTTCTTATTGTTACATGGGAAACAAGGTACCAGTAGATTCAGTAGATTCTCACAAATCCAACAAGACCAAGCATTCATGATATGCACACTCTTAAGGCTATGAAATTGGGCTATTAGTAAAATAAAGTAGAAAAGGGGGTGTTCACAATAATAGTAGCATCTGCTGTTGATGCTACAAACTCAAAACTATTATGTTCAAACTGCTTTTTTAGCAATCCTGTGAATCACTAAACTAGTATTTAGTTGTATAACCACAGTTTTTCATGATTTCTTCACATCTGTGAGGCATTAATTTTGTTGGTTTGGAACCAAGATTTAGCTGGTTTACTAGTGTGCTTGGGGTCATTGTCTTGTTGAAACACCCATTTCAAGGGCATGTCCTCTTCAGCATAAGGCAACATGACCTCTTCAAGTATTCTGACATATCTAAACTGATCCATGATACCTGGTATGTGATATATAGGCCCAACACCATAGTAGGAGAAACATGCCCATATCGTGATGCTTGCACCACCATGCTTCACTGTCTTCACTGTGAACTGTGGCTTGAATTCAGAGTTTGGGGGTCGTCTCACAAACTGTCTGCGGCCCTTGGACCCAAAAAGAACAATTTTACTCTCATCAGTCCACAAAATATTCCTCCATTTCTCTTTAGGCCAGTTGATGTGTTCTTTGGCAAATTGTAACCTCTTCTGCACGTCTTTTATTTAACAGAGGGACTTTGCGGGGGATTCTTGCAAATAAATTAGCTTCACACAGGCGTCTTCTAACTGTCACAGCACTTACAGGTAACTCCAGACTGTCTTTGATCATTCTGGAGCTGATCAATGGGTGAGCCTTTGCCATTCTGGTTATTCTTCTATCCATTTTGAAGGTTGTTTTCCATTTTCTTCCACACGTCTCTGTTTTTTTTGTCCATTTGTCAGAAGTAAACAAAACTGTCGTGCATGGAGCTGTCTCTCAGCAACAGCATGCGCGAGGCCGTTATGCCTGTGAAAACAGTTGACTAAGGTAAGACAGCTAATCTACAAGTTTAGCCATCAACGTGGAACAGTGATTAGATAGATAATGTTGGGAGACTAACTGTAGTCCACTAAGAAAGTTTAGTAGACTGAAAGATTGGGTTGCTTTATGAAACTGGGCCCTGGTTTACAATGTTGGGATTTGTGGGTGTTCAGACCAAAAATAGCTATGATGAACTGTGATGGTGTGGGTGTGTTGCTACAGATAGAATGGTACAAGTTGTGTACCACTCTATTTTTTTTTTAAATTGCAGCCAATTATGCAGAGTAGTGTTTCCCGATTTCCCTCAGGGCTCAAAGTACTGCATATTTTCCATTCCTGCCTGGTCTAACTGCACATAATGAGCCACATGTTCAGTCAGTTTGTGATTGGTTGAACACACCTGACAAAAAATGATCTGGTCTGAGTAGATCAGAAACAAGTGGAAAGTCATGTCAATCCCTTGGTGGCGAGAAAGATAGTCTTTTGATTAAATCCTGGATGAGATGGTGGACCTGGAAACTTTTTTTTATGTTAGCAAATTTCACTGGCTGTGAATGAGTGTTTTGTGCTGCCTGAAAAGCCAATTAATCCAATCAAAAACAAAGTAAAACAAACAAAAAAACAAAAAAAAAAACAGTTTGTTAATAGCAGCTGTGCTGTCATTTTTTCTGAATTTGTTGTTTTAATTTGTTAAGAATATATATATAAAAATAATTTTGTCTTTCATTTTGAAGTACTTTAACAACTATGAGTGAAAAACAGTCGTTTAATATTTGATCACAAGGACAGACATGAAATACCAGCCACAGCAAAGTGACAGCAAACACTCAACATTATAATTACTAAAGAATCTCAATCCTACAAACAACCTCAGTTGTGTGTAATAGCTTAACAGAGACACCAGACAATATATGACTCAAAGTTTTCTCACTACTGCTTATTTATATATGTATTGAGAGACAAATGTCATATGCAAACAAGTGTAATTCTGTGACTCCTGGAATAATAATAATGACTTGAATTTAGAGAGCGCTTTTCAACACATCCAACGCCCTTTACAAGTTGCATTATTCATTCACTCGGACATTGGTGGGCAGCTGCCCTGGGGCAAACTGACAGAAGTGTGGCTGCCATTCTGCGCCTACAGGCCCTCCGACAAATATTTCATGAGGTGATGGACGACAATTTGAACAAGCTAACTGACGGTGCTAATTCTTGAAATATTTATGACATGCACGTGTTAAATACGTGCTTCTTGCACTGCCAACAGTTCAAATGTTATGGTTGACCCAGGAACTGACAGATACGGCCCAAAGTGCAGACACAACCTGGAGACAGAATGTTTTTTACAGTTTATTTTGGGTATTTTTTTTTTTTTTTTTTTTACAGACAAAGGAACCCAAGACCCTGCTCCTATTGGTTGAGATTCTTGGGTGTCTTGCCCAAGGACACCAGCAATATGCAGATTTTTGACAGGTTGGGAATCGGATTTGAACCACCGACCCTTCAGTCATGAGACGGCTCGCTCCACCAACTGAGCTATTGCTGGCCCAAATAAAACAGAAACAGTTTCATAATGATGGAGCATTCTAAACCAGGACCATTTTAAAATGCCTCAATCTCCTGGTATATGTGGTGTTGCATTAGGAAATATATACACACACATATACATATACATGTTCCCTGTAGTTGGATTACTTTATATACAACGGTCCTCTTGTAAAACAGCTTACAGCAGCTTACCTCGTCTTTCAATGTGCCCTCTCCGTGGACACAAACGGGATTTACACAGAGCAGGCCTGTGGCAGTGGTTCTGCTGAAGACCAGAGCTTTGATGAGTTTTCCTCTCGCCCATTTCACATTTCTCCATCTCTTTCTCACTGGCCATTAAGTGAGAGAGATGTATGGAAAAGACTTTCCTTTCAGTTTGAATTTAACCTCAAATAGACTCAAGGATCAAAATAAGTACTCACACTAGGCCTGGTTGCCTTGTACTGTGCCCAAGCACAACTGTCCCACCTTCCCACTCACCTGCTGGCCTGCACTCATGTTCGGGCACCCCAAGCATGTTTATGTCATTATAACATGACTTTTGTTTTGAAAAAGAACACATTCCTACATGACAGTAATAGAGCACATCACTGAAGCAATGCCAACTTTGTGGCATATTTGAAGTTGACCTGCGACCTTGATGGCCTTGGACACACAGAGCAGGACATTTTATGAAACACCACATTTATCAGTCAAGCATGACAAGATTTTTATGGAGAGAGAGAGGATGAGAGATTATTTTGTAGATTTTCAAGCTGACCACGATTGTGTGTGTCAATATGATGAGAAGTCAAGCCCATTTTTAACACAAAGGTTCTTGAATTAAATGAAGAATGTAGTCTCCAAGTAGTAATAACAATATTAATAGTAAATGATAAATGGAACAGAGCCATCACTGATGGCAAGCGTGAGATCTGTTCTCCAGCACGGTTAGCGATCATACGAGACCCTGGCCCAAGCATGGTAGGGTGCATTAACACTAGTCAAACAAAGTAGACTTTGAGGGTTAAACATGGAAGTCTGCTGGTTTTGACTATCAGAGTCAAACTGAGACAAGAAGTCTCTTTGGTACATGACAAAGGTGTGGTCTTTCGTCAACCTTCTCCTAATCTTACTGCAGTGCTACTACATCTATGTTGAGCCTCCTCCCTCAAAGCTGACAATGGCCATGCTCAATTTGGCATTGTTGAGGCCAGGATGCATGATCCTGATGTGATGTTCAAAGATGAATGAAAGCAGGTAGATGATGGTGTATTGGCACCGTACTGGCCACTGTGAGGCAAGTTGTAGGTTATCAATCAGATGGACTATCTCAGCGACTGAGGCAACCTGTCACACCCGCACCTTACACCAGCCAGGCTGGAGCTAGAACTGCTGCCTCCCATGTTGGGTTATCTGCTTTGAAATAATGCCAGAGTCTCCAAGTTGCAAACCTGGGCAGTAGTTAGGGCCCCTTCACACATAGTGCGAATATGTACAACTGCTCGCACTGTGTTCCATGGGATGAGGTGCACCACATTGCGCTGCTGATGTGGAGAAAAATAAAATAAAAGCAAGCTGTATAATTAGTGAATATCACTGGGTTGATATAAATAATACATAAAGGGGGACGTAATACAGAGCCCCACAGTTAAATAACTCTGCTTAAATAAATAATAATAAAAAATGCCACTCATGGGATTTGAACCTGCATGCTCTGATTACCAGACAGAAACTTTACCGTTGCACTACAATCACTGTCTTGTAACAGGCGCGTGAAATGGCTAAAATTGACAAGCAGATAAATGTATTTTCTAAAAAAGAAAAAAGTGCTTTGATAACTGACCAATGGTATGGTGTACAGCAGTGTTCAGAATAATAGTAGTGCTATGTGACTAAAAAGATTAATCCAGGTTTTGAGTATATTTCTTATTGTTACATTGTGGGATCAATAAAGTTTAACTCTTCTCATCTTACATCAATGCCTGGAACCCTGAATCGACTGAAATGTTCTATGAACTGGTCAATGGCTCAATTGTAATGTCATAAATTGGTTAAGTTTCTTTTGCTGCTACTTCTGTGTCCAAACTCTTTTAAAATTTTAAAGGAAAGCATGAGACTCTGGTGAGACTGGTCAGAGGAAAGTTAACTTTGTGAGAGGCAGCACAGCAAACATATGCAGTGCCGGACCGCCCTTTAGAATAGAATATAGCCTTTATTGTCATTGTACATCTATACAGTAGTGTTCAGAATAATAGTAGTGGTATGTGACTAAAAAGATTAATCCAGGTTTTGAGTACATTTCTTATTGTTACATGGGAAACAAGGTACCAGTAGATTCAGTAGATTCTCACAAATCCAACAAGACCAAGCATTCATGATATGCACACTCTTAAGGCTATGAAATTGGGCTATTAGTAAAAGTAGTAAAAGTAGAAAAGGGGGTGTTCACTATGATAGTAGTGTGGCATTCAGTCAGTGAGATCGTCAATTTTGTGGAACAAACAGGTGTGAATCAGGTGTCCCCTATGTAAGGATGAAGCCAGCACCTGTTGAACATGCTTTTCTCTTTGAAAGCCTGAGGAAAATGGGACGTTCAAGACACTGTTCAGAAGAACAGCATAGTTTCATTAAAAAGTTGATTGGAGAGGGGAAAACACACGCAGGTGCAGAAAATTATAGGATGTTCATCTACAATGATCTCCAATGCTTTAAAATGGACAAAAAAACAGAGATGCGTGGAAGAAAATGGAAAACAACCATCAAAATGGATAGAAGAATAACCAGAATTGCAAAGGCTCACCCATTGATCAGCTCCAGGATGATCAAAGACAGTCTGGAGTTACCTGTAAGTGCTGTGACAGTTAGAAGATGCCTGTGTGAAGCTAATTTATTTGCAAGAATCCCCCACAAAGTCCCTCTGTTAAATAAAAGACATGTGCAGAAGAGGTTACAATTTGCCATAGAACACATCAACTGGCCTAAAGAGAAATGGAGGAACATTTTGTGGACTGATGAGAGTAAAATTGTTCTTTTTGGGTCCAAGGGCCGCAGACAGTTTGTGAGACGACCCCCAAACTCTGAATTCAAGCCACAGTTCACAGTGAAGACAGTGAAGCATGGTGATGCAAGCATCATGATATGGGCATGTTTCTCCTACTATGGTGTTGGACCTATATATCGCATACCAGGTATCATGGATCAGTTTGGATATGTCAAAATACTTGAATAGGTCATGTTGCCTTATGCTGAAGAGGACATGCCCTTGAAATGGATGTTTCAACAAGACAATGACCCCAAGCACACTAGTAAAAAGGCAAAATCTTGGTTCCAAACCAACAAAATTAATGCCTCTCAGATGTGAAGAAATCATGAAAAACTGTGGTTATACAACTAAATACTAGTTTAGTGATTCACAGGATTGCTAAAAAAGCACTTTGAACATAATAGTTTTGAGTTTGTAGCGTCAACATCAGATGCTACTATTATTGGGAACACCCCCTTTTCTCCTTTTTTTTACTAATAGCCCAATTTCATAGCTTTAAGAGTGTGCATATCATGAATACTTGGTCTTGTTGGATTTGTGAGAATCTACTGAATCTACTGGTACCTTGTTTCCCATGTAACAATAAGAAATATACTCAAAACCTGGATTAATCTAATCTCTATCTAATTTCCTGCTTTTAAACTCAGATAAAACTGAAGTTATTGTACTTGGCCCCACAAATCTTAGAAACATGGTGTCTAACCAGATCCTTACTCTGGATGGCATTACCCTGACCTCTAGTAATACTGTGAGGAATCTTGGAGTCATTTTTGGTCAGGATATGTCATTTAAAGCGCATATTAAACAAATATGTAGGACTGCTTTTTTGCATTTACGCAATATCTCTAAAATTAGAAAGGTCTCGTCTCAGAGTGATGCTGAAAAACTAATTCATGCATTTATTTCCTCTAGGCTGGACTACTGTAATTCATTATTATCAGGTTGTCCTAAAAGTTCCCTAAAAAGCCTTCAGTTAATTCAAAATGCTGCAGCTAGAGTACTAACGGGGACTAGAAGGAGAGAGCATATTTCACCCATATTGGCCTCTCTTCATTGGCTTCCTGTTAATTCTAGAATAGAATTTAAAATTCTTCTTCTTACTTATAAGGTTTTGAATAATCAGGTCCCATCTTATCTTAGGGACCTCGTAGTACCATATCACCCCAATAGAGCGCTTCGCTCTCAGACTGCAGGCTTACTTGTAGTTCCTAGGGTTTGTAAGAGTAGAATGGGAGGCAGAGCCTTCAGCTTTCAGGCTCCTCTCCTGTGGAACCAGCTCCCAATTCAGATCAGGGAGACAGACACCCTCTCTACTTTTAAGATTAGGCTTAAAACTTTCCTTTTTGCTAAAGCTTATAGTTAGGGCTGGATCAGGTGACCCTGAACCATCCCTTAGTTATGCTGCTATAGACGTAGACTGCTGGGGGGTTCCCATGATGCACTGTTTCTTTCTCTTTTTGCTCTGTATGCACCACTCTGCATTTAATCATTAGTGATCAATCTCTGCTCCCCTCCACAGCATGTCTTTTTCCTGGTTCTCTCCCTCAGCCCCAACCAGTCCCAGCAGAAGACTGCCCCTCCCTGAGCCTGGTTCAATAATTATTGTATGGCCTTGCCTTACAATATAAAGCGCCTTGGGGCAACTGTTTGTTGTGATTTGGCGCTATATAAAAAAAATTGATTGATTGATTGATAGTCACATAGCACTACTATTATTCTGAACACTACTGTATAGATGTACAATGACAATAAAGGCTGTATTCTATTCTAAAGGGCGGTCCGGCTCTGCATATGTTCGCTATACTGCCTCCCACAAAGTTAACTTTCCTCTGACCAGTCTCACCAGAGTCTCATGCTTTCCTTTAAAATTTTAGAAGAGTTTGAACACAGAAGTAGCAGCAAAAGAAACTTAACCAATTTATGACATTAAAATTGAGCCATTGACCAGTTCATAGAACATTTCAATCGATTTAGGGTACTGTATTTCTGCTGATACGTGACTGAAAGTGGTGTATTTGTCATACTGTTGGCATGTCCTGGTCCTGTGGCGTGCCACTCACAGCCCTCATGGCCCGACATGCATGTCCTGTCAGACACAACATTCAGATCACCTGCTGCATGTCCAAATGGACTGATGGTCCGTTTTTATGTTATGTATTTCCCCACAAGCAAACACACACGCGTTTGTCAAAACACGGGATGTTTGCTGCAGCTGTAATGTCCAGAAAGAGAGATGCAGAGATGTCTGAACAGCTCGACAATGATTGTCTGTTGATTGCTGTTGTGTTAAAGCCCCTTTCACAGCGGGGCTGCTTTGAGTTGCTTCCTGTGGCATCATGACAAAGCAGGAATGTCTGCGTCAGGTGCACGCAGCAGGGGAGCAGAGAGGAGGTGAGGACGCAGAGGAGAACCTGCAGACAATCTGGCTGCAGCCAGACAGTTCACTCTGATTTCTGTTCTAGTTTATATTTGTTCTTATGCAGGGCTGCAGGGCTGCGCTCTGATTTCTGTTATAGTTTATCCTTCTTCCTTTGACCGTGAGCTGCATGCGTGCATGCGAGCATGTGCGCAAACGGACCGTCCTTGTGTAAATGTGGAGATGTCTGGAGTTATACTTGATGTGGACATGTCCTGTCTCTGGCAATCAGTCTGTGAGCAGAAGTTATGTCCTTTTTTGTCCTTTATTTCACACAATGATGCGAGAGTCTGAGGGGAGAGCGAGGAACTGCAACAGCCAGACAGTTTTTTTTTCTTTTAATTGTTCACATGTGCATTCGTGAAGGAATCGTCCGTGAGTGGACTCAAGATGTCCGGACTTTTTAGTGGATGTGGAAATGTCTCTGGCAATCAGTCGGTGAGCAGAACTTTTATGGACTTTATTTAAACACATTGTGAGAGAAGAGTGAGTAGCTGCTGCAGCAGTCAGGCTAAGCATTTTTTTCTGTGCTCTTTTTGAGCGTGTAGTTTTACTGCATTGTGTACACGGTATAAAAACAATCCTGCGTGTTTTATACTTCAGGAACAATGGAACACAGCAGGAATCATAAATTGGCATCAGGTAACGTTGCATTGTGAGGGTGTGGCTTCCAGTCACATTGACTACTGTTGTGTTGCCCTGACTTGTGTTGAAACCACTTCCTTTCTGCGTCCTGTGCTCGATGCAGAAAAAATTAAACATGTTTAATTTTTGGCATCCGATTTGCTTCATCCTTTGTGTCCCTCGTGCTGTTGTGGCATTGAGCTACATCATCTTGGCACTGGGTTGCTTCCACATGGCGTCGTCATGACGCAGCACGACGCAACTCGAACTGTGCCCGGTGTGAAAGGGGCTTAATAGTGCAAATGGCCACATATTTTCTAAGTGCCAAACGAGCGGTGTTTGATGTTCATGTGTGTCAGCTGGAATTTGGCTGGCACTTGCCACGAGAAAGATCGATGGGCTCGCACAGCGCACACTCTCTTTCACCCGTTGGTGTGCGCAAATAGCAGCTACGATTTTACACGTTTTGCTTCATGCGCAAATTGACCACATTCACACTACATGTAAAGGGGCCCTTACATATGAAAGTGTTGGGCTGAACAGATCCCTTCTCAGCCTTGCTGACATGCGCCAAAGGAATGCAGAGGCATGTGCCAGTTTAACTGCAAGAAGTGCAGAAAAAGGTGTGCTAATTCGGCAATGACCCAAATGAAAGGTTCATGCGTTTCTTCATGTTGTTTTCATTCCACTGAACGCCCTGCAGTTATGGAGACCGCTGCGGAATAGAAAATAAAAGCTCTCACCCATTACAACAGGTCCTTGCATGCCGATTACAAAGCTATTTGTATTTTAAGGTATGAAATGTTTGTGTGTGTGATTGTGTGAACTCTGATGAGCGTAATTAACCTTGTTTTCAATTTTCCTGGGCTCTACGCCTCTAGGCTACTGCTGTCAGTTAACTGCTGATTTTGACCCTTTCTTTTTCTGAAGTTGAACCTTGCCACATAGCCAGTAGATGCTTGGTAGAAAAGATGATTGGTGTTGGGAATCTGCTGTAAAAAAAAAAAAAAAGAAATGGGGCGAGTTTCTCCACCTTTTCCCAAAGACAGTAGAGGTCACCAGATATGTTAAAGTCTACAGCTACATTTACCAAATGGATATGACCCCTCCATAAAAAAAAAAAAAAAAAAAAATACATTTTCTAATTTCAAAAAGCGCTTTACTACTGCAACAGCAACTGGAATGAGAAACTACAACTGTACCATATCTGGTATATATATATATATATATATATATATATATATATATATATATATATATATATATATATATATATATATACGTAAATAATGAATGTTTATGAGTTCAATAGTACAAATAGATCATGAGGTGAAAGATGGAATGTTCCATTCAACAAGGAGAAGGTTTCACTGAATTAAATACTCGTTCCATTGAAAGAATGAAAAAACATTCATTATTTGTTTTATATAACGGCTAAAATAGTTCCTTGTCATTTGATATTTTATCAATTTCTAAACAACAGAAAAGGGACTTACATTTTAGTGTGCATCACTGGTACTTTGACGTCAACAGTCCAACACACACTTTAAATACGAGTCCAAAATTGCTCTCAGTCAACTTGGAAAAACAGTTAGGTAGTTCAAAAATAATTCCGATGATGTAGTCCATGATGCCATGGACTGACTTTGTGTATTTGTAAAAAAAACGACAACAACAACAAAAAAACAGACTGTGTACATCCGCAATCCAGTGAAAGATCGCGCCAGAAATTTGTCCAGGTTTTCATCCCAACTTCATTCTCTTCCTCGTAACAGCTCTTCATGCCTCCAGATGGCTTATGGCATGGTGGATTTGTTTCTTTTTATGTGTGTGTGTTACAAGAATTAGCACCGTCAATTAGCTCGTTCAAATCGCCGTCTGTCAGCAAAACAAACCACCATATTTAGCTAAATGCTGCCCCCACAAGTGTGTGCGTGGGTGGGGTTCACAGCGTGCAATGGTACAAAATGTATGAAACCAAATTTGTACGGTAAATGCAACGCAACACAAATAATAATCAACGTCACGTGACATAAAAAGCACCAATCAAATGACAAGAATCCATATCATCCGTTATATAAAATTCCCTGACCACTGCTACCACTTAGAATCGATCTGATTCAGACCCTTGACTTGCATGTGGCGTGCAGCTGATAAAAACTTTTTCTACTTTGGGTAGGGCTACATCTGAGGCAATGTGTGGCCCTGCTAGAACCACCTTAAAGATGGAGATGGCAAGGAAGATGCACATAATCTCTTTCAGCTCAGTGAGCGCTACAGCTATTACAAGTGTCCTTGATATTAAAGTACAGAATTTTGTGCATGTGCTGTCTTACACTGCTCAATAGAAGGAAACACATTTCAGGGTTTGATTCCCAATATTACATTTTTTTTAAAAAGGTGTATTTTTCATGTCAGGAACACTGAATAAAAGTCCCAAATGGCATATGTTATATTACCAGAGTTGATATTGAAAGGACATAGCACCCGCAGTGACCATTACTCCCTCACACTAAACAATCCATCTCTTCCTGAGATGTCCCTAAGACAGACTGAGCTCTGACCCAGCCTAGATAAGCACACAAGACCATCTTTATCTTCCTGGTAGGGGGACACGGCTGAAGCTAAAATAACCAGCAACAGGGGCCTGGCTATCTTCACACAGCCCCAAGAATAGAACCTATCCTCACAACCATGGGCTAGTGAACAGGACGGGGGGAAATCCTTGTCTGTGTGCACAGACGCTTGTTTAGCTAATGGAGCAACCAGCTCCTACTGGACCAATACCTCTGTTGGCCAAGATAAGGTACCAGCCGTGTTTTCTGAGCTTCTCTTCCAGTGTCTGTTCATTCTTCCACTCCCTGCGAGCATCAGGACAAGCCGGTGGTCTGGCCGCTGTCTTCAAGAACTTTAAATGCAGATTATTATCTCCATATAATTAAATAATCACTCCACTTTTGAACTCCACCTGTTTGTGATGGAGTTTGCCTGTCCAGAGTTCTCTGAGTTTTTGGCAGATTTGATCTCAAAATATGACAAACTCTTGGTCTCCAGTGATTTTAATATTCATGTTTGTTGTCCATCTAATCAGCTGGCTGGTGATTTTAAAAGCCTTTTGAACTGTTTTGCATTAACACAATCAGTGGATTGACCACCACATCTTGGACACACTTTGGACCTGCTTATTTCTCATAGGCTCTCTGTTTAAATTTACGATATACTGGACATTGTTAATCTCCCAACCGCTAATTATCGAAGATAATGCTCTCATTATCGGATTAGCTTTTCAGATAACTTTGAAAACCATTATCGGACTAATTATCTTCCGATAAGTTTTGGTCTGATAATTTTTAGACCGCTAGCGTATGTGGTAAACAAAGCTGAATAACTAAACATTTATAAAATTTAAAATCAGTTGAACACCTACCTGTTAAATGTTTTGTAGCAGATGTGTAGTTCTACCTTCCATAAACAGAGGAGAACTGGTTCCAGAAGAAACCGCTCTATCCTCTGCAGACAAAGGAGAACTGGTCACAAAAAAGAAAAACTCATTTCTTTGGAACCCCTACTGATATGCTGGCAACATCACCCAAGTCATGCAGAGGCTGAGGCTGAGGTTTAACTTATGGTTAAAATTTTAACCAAACTAATTTCGGACAAGTTATTTAAATTAACGTCACGTCTGAGGTTTATAAAGTGAAAATATCAAATATATGTTTTAGTTTTAAAGTAATGCGCTAATTTTGAAGGTTTTAGTGTGGAGATGCTGTGCCCAGCAGCAGTGCATTATGGGTATCTCAGTACATTCACGACAGAAGAAATGCATTTGAGACGCTCTGATCAGGCTCCACACGGACAACAGCATTAAACTCTTTGAAAATACCGTACAGTGTCTGCGCAGCTTTAGGGCGAATACTGCCATGAACACTACTGGCCAATAGATGACAGTAGAGACCATGAAAACCTGCCAAAACAAAATTCCAGATAATCCGTGTCTGCTACGTTTAAGATGCGTGGAATTTAATAAACGCAAACACAAACGCAATAACATCTGTAAACTCAGAGAATATATTCACGAGAGTTTTAGGCACAATATACAATCACTGTACTCGGCTACAGCTCAAACTGTACAACAAAACCACACGGTGTAAAGGTTCTCAGCGCACGATTTATGTTCTCACACACACTGTACTTTCAAAAAGCACACGTCGGACTCATGTTTCCAGAAGCAAAACGTAAACAGAAGCTTTTTTTTCAAACTATATTTACATTTTTTATTTTTATAAAAACTCTTGATGGGAGACATCAAAGTTTAAAAAAAAAATTACAAGACTTTACATGAGTTGAAGAAAGGGGGGGAAGAAACAGAAGCTGCTCTCCTAAAAAGATGATCACTGTTTATGCTCTCTCTGGTGTTTGCACAGGCACAGTGCGAGAGGTTGGACACTTGTAGCGCTTCAGCAGTGGGATACCCTCACAACGACCGACCAGAATATCAAACAAGTTTGATTTTCATCCGACCATATGATTGCCGATCAGGAGGTGGTCGTGAGAGGTTAAACGCAGCTCGTTACTCCATGTATATTACACGATGCAGGACGCGCGATTAAGCTAAAACTCGGCGCGATCCAAAAAATTCTCGCACTAGTGAAAAATCAGCTGAAAAAAGGCCAAAACTCGCACAGCGTAAGCCCAGCTTAAGTACTGAGTGTCTGGGCACCAGTAGATCATGACAGTGTTCTATTTATTTTGACACTGGTTATATGAGACGGTTATCTAATTACAACTTGGCTTTTTTTTTTTTTTTTGAAAATGGCTTTTTTTTTTACAAATAAAAAAATGGCATATTTTACAAAAGCACATTTATATGTTAACACCAACACATGACACACCTCACATTAACGTGTTGGTGTTTACATAGAATGAATGAGTCAACCAATCAGTGTTAGCGGAGACACATACCCATAATCCTTTGCCATCTGTCTGGGGTTGTTACAAAACTTCAGAATTATTGCATTATTCAACATTAAAAGATACATGTTATATTTTAACTTTGTACAAATGAGACAACTGACATTAATGGAGTTATTCTATCAGTATTAATTTTATTTATACACCAAACCATAAGTCAGCACTGCTTTATTTTCCAAGACCTCCAACTGACGGCAGCACTGTTACTGAGTAGAGAGTTGAGCTTCGCTGTTCCGCTCAACTGCTTTGCTGCTTGGAAGCTATGTAGTAAACATGAGCTCCCAGCAGAGGGCAGGATGCACAAAGACAGAAGTGCTGACTCATTTTTTGGGTCTGTCGTTGCCTTTGATGCTCCCAGAAGCGATTGTGGTGTTAAAACACAAAATCAGCTTGTTAGTAGTTGCAAGTGTACTGGAGACAATACTGGAATTTATTGGTTATTGGTTATCTGTAGCTTCTGATAAATCTTTGGGTGGTTTATCGGTTTAGCTTTATAAAAGATAACTTTTCAGTTAGTTGATTATCTGTTATAGAAGGTAACTTTTTGGTTAGCTGTGCCCACCACTGACATTGCTATTTCAGATCACTTCCTTGTTATTTTTGAATGTATTGCTCCTCCATTTGCTGTTAAACCACTTGTTCCCACCTCTTGTCACCACTTCTTCTCGACGGCGGGGGAATTTGTTGCTGCCTTCATGGACTCTCAGTTTTATGCCATGAATGGACTGGCAAATGGTAAAAATGGACTGCATTTATATAGCGCTTTTCCATCTGCATCAGATGCTCAAAGTGCTTTTGAATAATTCCTCACAGTCACCCCGATGTTAGGGGTGAATGTCCCCGACGTCATGGAAATGATCCGGATGTACAAACTGTTTTCATGGAGGGCTAAATTTTAGCTGCAAATTTGTCATTTTTAAACGAAGATTTCTCCGCTGAACTACAAATCTGGGTTTACAGATTTACTTTACTGCATTCACAAGGGTCTTATAAATACATATCAGCTATTTCTTTCTGAAATCTGACCACATTTATTTCAATGCAGGTCTACTTTAAACAGGCTTTTAATACCTAGTGGTGCTGTAACATGTTTTGTTTATATGTCCCATTTTAACTCTGTTGTACAAGTACGTTTGTTTTACTTTTGTGAATTCATAATCTTTGGTTCTACTGGAAAAAACACTTTGGACACCATCTGGCTGCTGTAAACAGCTGTAGAAATAAATGTTGATTGATTGATTGCCTGATTACAAAGTAGCGGAGAGTGGAAGTGGGCAATATGAGATAGCTCCATTTACAGTACTGCAACTGTTGTCATGTGGAAGGGGCATACAACAGGAGGGAGGGGACTGGATTTGTGACTAATCCAGTAAGTGATGGAGAGAAGCATCACAGGTTATAAATAGGAGCCATTATCTTCTGAATTAGCAAAGTGAGGGACAAAATAATACAGAGCCATTCAGTGATTTGCAGAAAAAAGTAGGGTTGGCAAAAAGGGCACTTATCATCCATCTTGATACAGATGGGTATATATTCACAGCACATTTAGACCTTTTAGATCTTTTCGTACCAGAACAGAACAGCAGTTCTATTAGACGAGCCGCAATAACCGAACTTCCATTACTTGCATGGAAATAAGCATGTTGATGCAGAGGAAGATGACTTCTCTTAAAAGCATTTTTCGACTGTTGCACTTAGTACTGCTGTCTAAAACTGTCCATCTTATTCCATACCTATATGTCCCACACACTGCCTCTTTATCCTGTATCCCGACATATAATACTTAACAAAGTATAAGACAAACAGAAGTTCAATGACAACAGTCCAATGATCAAAGAACGGGCAGTGGATAAATTTTGCATTCTAAATGATTGGATGAAACATATTTTAATGATCTTCATACCTGCTCAATAAATGTAGTATTTTACGATTTGCTCAAGTCGAAACACCTTCAAGTGGGCGCACGTATCAAACACATATTTGGCCAGGTCAAGTCTGGCAACATGTACAGATACCATGCATTGACGCACCCACTACACCACAGAATAGCCACAGGTCCTAGATGGCAACCATCCAAGCAGACAACAGATCATCCCCACTTCTCAAAGGTAGCCATCTATCTATAGCAACCATATAAAATGTGGGCATCCCCTTGGCACAATCGCTAGTGTCTTCATTACTGAGCCACCTGCATGCTTGATCATGCCAGGGAGAAGCACTACGTATATGGCCAATACGAGGTCTGCTAGAAAAGTATCGGACCTTTTTATTTTTTGCAAAAACCTGATGGATTTGAATCACGTGTGCTTGCATGAGCCAACCTTGAAGCCTTTGTGTGAGGACATGTGCAGCACGCTCGGCGGATTTTCATTGCAAGGAAAAAGACGGAACGACTGGATCAGCGCCGCATCACATTTTGCCAGAAACTGGGCGACAGCCAGGTGGAAACCATTCGGATGATTCAGACGGCTTTCGGTGACTTTTCAGTCGTGTGACTATCCGAGAAATTGTGGAAGAGGTGGGACATGTCACAGCAAATCCTGTGAGACTTCAACACGAAGGCGCTTTTGCTCCGCCGTCAGAAGCAGCATGAATTTCACAGCCACTCTTTTCATGGCCAAATCTTCTGTCTTCTACAGTGGAAATCTTCTACAGTGGAATGTACCGAAAAAGTGCTGATGTCCACCTCTTCCGCAATTTCTCGGACAGTCACACAACGTCCCCGCATCACCACAGCATTCATTTGAATGACCTGGTCATTTCAGCATGTTGATGGCCGACTGGAGCGTGGCTCGCTCTCCACCATTGTGCGGACGTCTTTAAACCGGTTGTACCGCTCCTTAATCTTTGTGATGCCCACAGGATCGTCACCGAAAGCTGTCTGAATCATCCGAATGGTTTCCACCTGGCTGTCGCCCAGTTTCTGGCAAATTTGATGTGGCGCTGATCCAGTCATTCCGTCTTTTTCCTTGAAATGAAAATCCGCCGAGCGCACAGCACACGTCCCACACAAAGGCTGCTTACCAGGAAATGACGCAATCAACAGGCGTGAAAAAGTTCACGCATGCGCAAGCACACGTGATTCAAATCCATCAGGTTTTTGCAAAAAATAAAAAGGTCCGATACTTTTCTAACAGACCTCGTATGTCACTGGTGGTATTCCTACACAATGCAAGTGTTACTCCTCATCTGAGTCTCACTAATATCCAGTCGTCAGACACAAAGTAATTCAGTGGTACTGAAGAATTTGCTTGACAAGACCAAGTACTAAAGATATCTAGTCTTTGTCTTAAGTCACTAGCTAGTGCCCAAGTCTCACAGCCATAGAGGAATACCAGAAGCACCAGGACCCTAAACAAATATGTGAAGGTATTTTATCTGTAGAAAAAAAGCAAAAATCCAGAAGATGTTGATTTTTTTTTTAAACTGCATACAGCCATGTGGACCTGAAGTGGAGATGGTTAGCAAACTGAGGTATCTGTCAACACCAGCTTCAACAGTTCACCAAGAGAGATGTAGGAGGCAGTTGTGTATCAGTTCTATGCCTGACTTAAGTCTCCAGTATACTTCAAAAAGAAGGAAAACAAGAACAGCCTTATACAGTGTGCCGTTTAGTTGCAACAAACTGATCCCTCCATATGCTTCTCCATTCACCTGGTATAATCCAAATTTCATCACCTAAAACATGATATACAGTTACAGTGTTAATGGTGAAAAACTTACAATTGGCAGATAGAAAAGTTGGCATTGACTTAGCATAATTTAACAAGTTAAATGCAAACACAAACAAGAATATAGTATTTGTGTTCCATTGACTAATGTTGTAAACTTGCTGATGTGTAACTCTCCCCTTAAATGCCTTCATGTTAATGTTGGTGCATGTGTACACTAACACTTTTCCTTCAACAGCAGAGGAACAAGTAAATGAAAGCACTAAAAGCTCAAGCCCTCACGACTGACCAAGCCATTCATGGAACACGGATCAATTAATGTCAGTGGGACAGATCACAAGTCAAGAACATGAGGAATGGACTGCATTTATATAGCGTAGCGCTTTTCTATCTGCATCAGATGCTCAGAGTTGGGCTTTGAGGCTCTGCACATGAAGAATGAACTTGAAGAACTCCAAACACTGCATCCCCAAGCTTCCAGATGACAGCCTGAAATATTGTACTTTTGTGAAGTTTACATCCTCTTTAACAAACTATTGGGCTTCATCGGGACATTGACATACATATGTAGTGCGCAAATAAACATATAAATTAATGTATATAGCCTTCAAGTGCAGGCTTGAACAGGCACACACAAGCAGGGAAACAGGCTTTCTCTCGCGTGCGCTCTCTCTTTCATGCATGCGCTCACTCACAAACAATCCTCCAGGCCTAAACAACCAAGATCCATCAATCAGAACCAATTCTCACAGGCTGCCTGGCCAAGCGCCATCACTATGGAAACCAAGCTTTTGCTCTCAACCTGTCTTGCTTTGTCTTGTCTGGAGGGTTTCATGAGCAGTCAATGCCAACAAAGGCAAGGAGACTGATGTTTGGGGGGGACTGAATCATGGAAAAAGGATGAACACAAGAAAGAGATTTTTTACCAAAAAACAAACAAACAAACAAAAAAACAAACAAACCCAGCAATAACCAACTGGTGAAGATTACTGAAAGAAGAAATCATTTTCAAGGAAAAAGAGAAATGAAATGACAGTAAGTTAGCCAAAAAGCTTTATAAAGTCAATTCCAAAAGGACAGTGACACAGTTTTTTGTTGCCTCAGTGCATCAATACAATGGAAATAAAATAAAACAAAATGTGGTGGTTGTGCAGAATTTTGGCAAAATTCTTGTTTGTTTTTAGATTCCTTTTTATCACATATTTACTTAGTTTTACTTGCATTTACATTTTTTTTCCTTTTTAGATTTCCTTTATAAGTAAATGGACAAACTAAAAACAAGGATTATTCTGAATAGAAGTGGTCACTTTTTTAGGCAGTTTTCTTTAGACAAGTTAAGAAATGGACACATGAACATTTTGAAATCACTGAATATCACTGAAAACATATTAATTATGTTAAAGCTAAAATCTCAAAACCCATTGCAATTCTATATAAAGCACAAGACTTCCTCTCCCAACATTCATTAGTTACGCTATATCATTCATTACGTGATGTATTGGCATACTCTGAATTCTTAGATGATTTTGGTGAGTTTATCTCTAACTTCTCAACTACTACAGATAACATTCTGATTATTGGTGACTTCAACATTCACATAAATAACTCAAAGCTAGACTACCTGATATCTTAGCTTCACATGTGGAAAATGCCCAATCAGTTGACAGTCTTGTGGACAGTTTAAACAGCGCTCAAAACTACACTTGACATGATTGCGCCACCTATATTAAAACAATGCCTCCCAAAACACAGTCACCTTGGTTCAATGAGTACATGCAAGCATAAGGCTAGAGGTCTAGAACAAAAATGGCGTGGTTCCAAATTAGAAGTATTCCACCTTGCGTGGTGTGATGCTATCTTAGACAACACTCTCACAAGCACAACTAGCTTAGCTTATGACAAGCTACAAGTGGATGCTCTAATTATGGCCGAACAACTGTGCAGTTTCTGGGTATTCTGTGTTAGTATGCGCTCGCGGCCGACGTGCTTGATGAATTCCTGCGCAAAAAGTAGTTCCCAGATAACTGTGATATATTCCTGTGAGATAATGAGTATATCTCATGTAAATTAATTCTAAATTTACCAGTAATAAATTATAAACGTAACTGAAGTTTTAAGAGTGGTCGTAAGAAATATTTAAGAAACTCAAAGTTTATGAGCAACTTCACCTGTTATTGCTCAAGCACATTGTAAACATTGACACGATGGAGTCTGATGCGGAAGAGTACACTCTCACAAGCGCCACTAGCTTAGCATGTGCTCGTGAGAGTGTGGCAAAAGTAGTCTAGTGAGCTCAATCTGTGGGCGCGCTATCCCACAATTCCAAAATAGCAGAGATTTCGGTCCAGTGAGAGCGGCACACTGAGCAGGGTGATCTTAGACTATAAGAATGCACTACTGGCTACAGTGCAGGCCGATTACTCTGATTTGATCAACAAAAACAAGCATAACTCAAAGTTTTTGTTTGACATGGTGACGACACTTACTCATGGACAACCACCTGTAAGTCGCTCTCCTTTTACAGCACATGTTTTCTTGTATTACTTCGAGAAGAAAATAGATGACATTAGGTTAAAAATATCCAAGCATGCCTTAACCCAGCCCCTACAACCCTGCTATTGAAGTGGGTGCCATCACTGAGGTTTTTCCACAGATTTACAGAATTTGATACAACCCCTGGCAAAAATTATGGAATCACCGGCCTCGGGGGATGTTCATTCAGTTGTTTAATTTTGTAGGAAAAAAGCAGATCACAGACATGACACAAAACTAAAGTCATTTCAAATGGCAACTTTCTGGCTTTAAGAAACACTATAAGAAATATGTCATCACGCAATTCTGAGGAAAAAATTATGGAATCATGAAAAACAAAAGAACGCTCCAACACATCACTAGTATTTTGTTGCACCACCTCTGGCTTTTATAACAGCTTGCAGTCTCTGAGGCATGGACTTAATGAGTGACAAACAGTACTCTTTATCAATCTGGCTCCAACTTTCTCTGATTGCTGTTGCCAGATCAGCTTTGCAGGTTGGAGCCTTGTCATGGACCATTTTCTTCAACTTCCACCAAAGATTTTCAATTGGATTAAGATCCGGACTATTTGCAGGCCATGACATTGACCCTATGTGTCTTTTTGCAAGGAATGTTTTCACAGTTTTCGCTCTATGGCAAGATGCATTATCATCTTGAAAAATGATTTCATCATCCCCAAACATCCTTTCAATTGATGGGATAAGAAAAGTGTCCAAAATATCAATGTAAACTTGTGCATTTATTGATGATGTAATGACAGCCATCTCCCCAGTGCCTTTACCTGACATGCAGCCCCATATCATCAATGACTGTGGAAATTTACATGTTCTCTTCAGGCAGTCATCTTTATAAATCTCAATGGAACGGCACCAAACAAAAGTTCCAGCATCATCACCTTGCCCAATGCAGATTCGAGATTCATCAATGAATAAGACTGTTCACATCCAGTCATCCACAGTCCACGATTGCTTTTCCTTAGCCCATTGTAACCTTGTTTTTTTCTGTTTAGGTGTTAATGATGGCTTTCGTTTAGGTTTTCTGTATGTAAATCCCATTTCCTTTAGGCAGTTTCTTACAGTTCGGTCACAGACGTTGACTCCAGTTTCCTCCCATTCGTTCCTCATTTGTTTTGTTGTGCATTTTCAATTTTTGAGACATATTGCTTTAAGTTTTCTGTCTTGACGCTTTGATGTCTTCCTTGGTCTACCAGTATGTTTGCCTTTAACAACCTTCCCATGTTGTTTGTATTTGGTCCAGAGTTTAGACACAGCTGACTGTGAACAACCAACATCTTTTGCAACACTGCGTGATGATTTACCCTCTTTTAAGAGTTTGATAATCCTCTCCTTTGTTTCAATTGACATCTCTCGTGTTGGAGCCATGATTCATGTCAGTCCACTTGGTGCAACAGTTCTCCAAGGTGTGATCACTCCTTTTTAGATGCAGACTAACGAGCAGATCTGATTTGATGCAGGTGTTAGTTTTGGGGATAAAAATTTACAGGGTGATTCCATAATTTATTCCTCAGAATTGAGTTAGTCCATATTTTTTTCCCCCTGCTTGGTCTAAAAAAGTAACCGTTACTGACTGCCACAATTTTTTTTTCCTGATTTCCTGTAGTGTTTCTTAAAGCCAGAAAGTTGCCATTTGAAATGACTTCAGTTTTGTGTCATGTCTGTGATCTGCTTTTTTTCTACAAAATTAAACAACTGAATGAACATCCTCCGAGGCCGGTGATTCCATAATTATTGCCAGGGGTTGAAATATCTCACTTGGTTTGCTGATGAAATTCGTAACGTCTACAAAAAGCACAACCTACTTATTTGATCCTATACCAACAAAACTGTTTAAGGACCTGTTGCCCACTCTTGGGCCGACTGTGCTGGAAATGATTAATCTCTCATTAGCCTTTGGATCTGTTCCTAAATGTTTCAAATCTCCAATGATTAAACCATTACTTAAGAAATTAATCTTGACCCAAGTGTATTGAAATCTATAGGCCGATATCAAATTTATCATTCTGCTCTAAAATTACAGAATTTTAGAGCAGTCTTTTTGGAGCCACTGTAGTCTGCTTTTAAAAAATATCATTCCACAGAGAGAGCTCTCGTCTACTTCTAGTGTACTGAAAAACTATAGGTTAATATCAAATCTATCATTGTGCTCCAAAATTCTGGAAAAAGTGGTTTCACGGCAGCTTGTGCACTACCTTACAGAGAATAATCTTTTTGAGCCACTGCAGTCTGCTTTTAAAAAATATCATTCCACAGAGACGGCTCTCACTAAAGTAGTGAATGATCTTCTACTTGCAATGGATTCGGACACCACTACAGTTCTGGTGCTGTTAGAGCTTAGTGCTGCGTTTGATACCGTGGATCATCATATTCTACTCGATAGGCTGGAGAATCATTTTGGGATTACTCGGAATGCCCTCGCGTGGTTGACATCATACCTGACCAGTCATTCTCACTGTGTTTTGTACAATAACATTACCTCTAACCTTAGTGACATGAAATTTGGGGTTCCACAGGGGTCCGTCTTAGGCTTAGCACCCCTTAGGCGCATATTGCTGCATTTTGTGATTACTTTTCATTGCTATGTTGATGATACTGAGTTATACATACCGATAACTGCTGGTAATCTCATCCAGATAAAATCCTTTGAAGATTGCCTTGCATCAGTGAAAAGCTGGATGTCTGGCAATTTCCAACTTTTAAACCCTGACAAAGCTGAAATGATGGTTCTTGGTCCAGTGAGACATTGGTATCAATTTGAGCAGCTAACGCATAGCCTAGGTTCCTGTGTCAAACATCACACTGACAAAATGAGGAACCTTGGGGTAACTTTTGATCCTACATTGTCCTTTGACCTCCACATTAGCGATATTATGAGGACTGCTTTCTTCCACCTGCGAAATATAGCGAAGATTCATCCCATCCTGTCTATGGCTAATGCTGAGACCCTGATTCATGCATTTGTTTCTTCTAGATTGGACTCCTGCAAAGTCCTATTTTCTGGTTTACTGCAGTCCAGCATTAGGGGTCTCCAATTGACTCAAAATACTGCTGCCAGACCTTTGACAGGAAGCAGAAAGTTTGACCATGTTACATCCATTTTGGTGTCTATCCACTGGCTTCCTGTCCATGTAAGATCAGATTTTAAGGTTCTCTTAGTAACCCATAAAATTATTCACAGACTAGCCCCTCCCTACTTCGCTGACCTACTTAAACACTACGTATCAGCCCAGGCTCTGCATTCTCAGGGTGCAGGACTGCTTTGTGTCCCTAGGGTGAATAAAGAGTCTGCAGGTCACTGAGCTTTCTCTTATCATGCACCTGCTTTGTGGAATGATCTCCCTGCATCAATAAAACAGTCAGATTCTTTAGACACTTTCAAGTTGAGACTTAAGAAGCACTTATTTTCACTTTTGTATCGCTATCATACTGGCATAGTATGGTACTATGCTTTCTACCCTTTTAAATTAATTTTATTAGTAAAGAGAGCGGGCCATGGCTTCAACTTTATGTAAAGTCTTGGTCTTTTAGTGAAGCTTAGGGTTAGGGGCCGGCGATCACCTTAATTATTTTTTTTCTGTTTTTCTTGTTGCTAAATGCTGATAAATTATACTGTATTTGTTGTCTTTCTGCTCCCTGATTCTGTTTTTTTTTTTTTCTCTCTGCTTAAGGTGCGGCTCCATCTAGAGATGGGAGTGGGTGTTTTCCTCTGCAGGCCTCCCGTCCTGGACACCAGCATGGACTCCCAAAATCTCCCAAAATGTCCTGTATAATTTCCTGTATTGTTTATTGTGTTGGTAGCATGGCCCAAACAGTGGGTCACTACTTTGAGTCTGGTCTGCTTGAGGTTTCTTCCATAAATCATTGGAGGGAGTTTTCTCTTACCACTGTTGCCTGTGTGCTTGCTCTTAGGGTTGGTAATGTTAGACCTACCTGTGTGAAGGGCCTTGAGGCAACTTTGTTGTGGTTTGGCTATATAAATGAAAATAAATTGTCCCATATATGACCTATTGCATTGAGGTTTGGCAAAACACATATAAAACAAATACAAATGCAATATTTTTATTACAAAAGAAAACTACACTCAACAAACCAGTCTAAATCTGTGATAGTGAGCACTTCTCCTTTGCTGAGATAATCCATCCCACCTCACAGGTGTGCCATATCAAGATGCTGATTAGACACCATGATTAGTGCACAGGTGTGCCTTAGACTGCCCACAATAAAAGGCCACTCTGAAAGGTGCAGTTTTATCACACAATGCCACAGATGTCGCAAGATTTGAGGGAGCGTGCAATTGGCATGCATGCACGAGAATTTGGCAGTACATCCAACCAGCCTCACAACCGCAGACCACGTGTAACCATACCAGCCCAGGACCTCCACATCCAGCATGTTCACCTCCAAGATCGTCTGAGACCAGCCACTCGGACAGCTGCTGAAACAATCGGTTTGCATAACCAAAGAATTTCTGCACAAACTGTCAGAAACTGTCTCAGGGAAGCTCATCTGCATGCTCGTCGTCCTCATCGGGGTCTCAACCTGACTCCAGTTCGTCGTCATAACCGACTTGAGTGGGCAAATGCTCACATTTGCTGGCGTTTGGCACATTGGAGAGGTGTTCTCTTCACGGATGAATCCCGGTTCACACTGTCCAGGGCAGATGGCAGACAGCGTGTGTGGCGTCGTGTGGGTGAGCGGTTTTCTGATGTCAATGTTGTGGATCAAGTGGCCCATGGTGGTGGTGGGGTTATGGTATGGGCAGGCGTCTGTTATGGACGAAGAACACAGGTGCATTTTATTGATGCCATTTTGAATGCACAGAGATACCGTGACGAGATCCTGAGGCCCATTGTTGTGCCATACATCCAAGAACATCACCTCATGTTGCAGCAGGATAATGCACAGCCCCATGTTGCAAGGATCTGTACACAATTCTTGGAAGCTGAAAATGTCCCAGTTCTTGCATGGCTGGCATACTCACCGGACATGTCACCCATTGAGCATGTTTGGGATGCTCTGGACCGGCGTATACGACAGCGTGTACCAGTTCCTGCCAATATCCAGCAACTTCACAGAGCCACTGAAGAGGAGTGGACCAACATTACACAGGCCACAATTGACAACCTGATCAACTCTATGCGAAGGAGATGTGTTGCACTGCATGAGGCAAATGGTGGTCACACCAGATACTGACTGGTATCCCCCCCAATAAAACAAAACTGCACCTTTCAGAGTGGCCTTTTATTGTGGACAGTCTAAGGCACACCTGTGCACTAATCATGGTGTCTAATCAGCATCTTGGTATGGCACACCTGTGAGGTGGAATGAATTATCTCAGCAAAGGAGAAGTGCTCACTATCACAGATTTAGACTGGTTTGTGAACAATATTTGAGGGAAATGGTGATATTGTGTATGTGGAAAAAGTTTAGATCTTTGAGTTCATCTCATACAAAATGAGAGCAAAACCAAAAGTGTTGCGTTTATATTTTTGTTGAGTGTATAAGAGTTATCAGTAATAAACCACATCATGAGCCAACCAACCCACTATTTGTCTGTTTGCACATTTTGAAATTCTGGGATACAAATCTTGTATGAAGTTCAAAATAAACTTTTGCCTCAGCATGTCCAGGATCTGTTTAAAATGAAGGAGTCCAACTATAATTTGAGAGGAATATTAGTATTTGATAAATTAAAGACTTCAACTACTGTAAAAAGTCATTGTGTAAAATTTGGAATAACTGTTGTGATAGCTTTAAATGATCTGGTACTTTAGTTGGCTTAAAAAGACTTTATAAACACATTCTAATTACTTGTTAAAGCATGAAGAATGAAGTTAACTGAGTTTGTTACAGTTTTTTTTTTATTGTGCGTTGCACTATTGTTTGTTCTGTTGTGTTGAGATATTTTAGTTCGCTGATTAAGCTGCATTGTAAGCTGTATTGTTATGAGTGTGTGTGTGTGTATATATATATATAAAAGCAGGGGTGGTGGCCAAGTGGTAAATGCGCTTGGTTTCAGTGCAGAAGGTTCTGGGTTCAAATCCCACCCCTGCCACAAAAAAAGGGGAGGGTGTTTCTAAGAGTAAAAGGGGAGGGTGTTTATAAGGGTAAAAGGGGAGGGTGTTTATAAGCTTTTACTTCTACCTACACCCTTGCAGCCGCACAAAACTGGGAAATTGTTTACGAGTTTTTTATGTTTTTGTTATGAGATTTTTTGTGAAGTATGTGTGTGCCGGATAAATTCATAAATTCAAATTCAATTCATTAATTCAAATTCAATATGTCTTGGACTTTATTTGCCACAGATATTTTGCGTACCTTTATACACAGTCCATTTATTTTCACAGGTAAAAAGTATTTGTATAAACTAAGTATTACTGTTCATTCAAATCAAAGGCAAAGTGATAGAAGTAACAATAGATAAAAACATATATCACTGTTCAGCTACTTATGGACTTGATTGTATCACGATGTAGCTAGAACATGAAGATTCAGTCAGTCGGTCATCCATGTGTGAAGAAAACTCATAAGTTTCATCTCTCATCATGTGCTGTCAGTGTGCGTGCTGGAACAGAATATAAAATGAACCAATGTTTGGACTCTGTGGTCAGACTTGAATATCTAAAATTCAAAGTGTGTGCTGAAAAGCATTCACAGTCTGTCAATCAGGATAATCTCCAGCAGGACAGTTGGACTTCATATACAACTGTTACCTGTGGCATGAAAAATAAATGGTTAATGAACCACCAGCTTTTCCAATTAAAATAAGAGCAAGCAAGGCTAATTGGGACTTCAATTAGCCTAACTGGAAGTGTCAAGCAGTTGTAGTCATAATCCTTCACAAAGTGTGACCCTCAAATGAGTTTTCAAACATTTTTTCCTATTAAGAAATTGTAAAACAGACAACATAAGGTTACCTGTTTGAATACAAATCAATCTCTGGATGCACTTTGTTGTATTAAATTACAATAGTCCCATTCCTAGTGCAGGAACTTGTCAAGCATTTAAGGGTGTCTGGCAACTTTTTTCAGTGTCTCCACTGAAAGGATGGCCCCTAAAAAAAGAAATTTGTGGCCGTTTTTGGGATGAAGTCCCTACACCTGGATAGGTACTTCTGGCGTCCCGATAAAAAAAAAAAAAAAAATTGGCATAGTGAGGTTCAATGCTGATTGGTCACTCATGTAGGAGAAGACACTAGTAATGGGTGCATTTTGAAAAGCGAGTTGAAGAAATCAAACTGAATGGATAGCAGAGGCAACTGATGAATTGACGAGAAGTTGCTGGCATTGTTGTTTTTATTCTTGCTGGCGAAGGCCTGGAGAGGATTCAAGTCCTCGAGGAGGAATGAGAAAAATCTACAGGGTATAGCAGCACACCAAGATAACCTCACAATTAAACAGACTGAAAGAGTGCCAAGAGAAATTTGAAAAGTTTAAGCAGGACTACAAAAGACAGAATTAATGCAACAAAAGTGGCTCACAGACCATTGTTGAAAAAACAAAACAAAAAAACTCGCTGCTTGTTTGTTTGATCATGGACACGGCAGTGGAGAAAAAACTAAATCAACAAGTCCGGAATCATATAAACAATTCATTAAATACAAATATTTAAAGAGTTTCTATTACGTAGATCTGCGTACACTGTGTTTACAAGATAGCAGAAATCCAATTGTTTTTAAGAGGGAAAAATCTCACTTTTACCTTCTAACTAGATGCTGATGGCTTAAAAACCTTTTTACACCTTCATGCTCAAGTGAATTGTCACAACAG
Organism: Thalassophryne amazonica; assembly: GCF_902500255.1. Taxonomy (NCBI): domain Eukaryota; kingdom Metazoa; phylum Chordata; class Actinopteri; order Batrachoidiformes; family Batrachoididae; genus Thalassophryne; species Thalassophryne amazonica. The sequence goes on from NC_047112.1 coordinate 54,931,835, forward strand.
GGGCTTTTCAAGTGCCACTCAGAAAGCTGTGATTTCCACTGCTTTCTTTCTCCGCGCTCACTCTCCCGCTCTTTCCCTCTCTCCCTACGTGCAATGTGAAGGCCCCCCTGACAAGAGCATGTCTCTGATTCACGCAGTAGCACGCACATCGTCGTGATGATCCCACCCGCTGTGTTCCCAGCTGGACGCCGTTCTTTGTTCTCCCGGCTGCCACATGCGCTGCACTGGATGCTGTGTATATAAAATAATTATTATGTGTCGGATTAATCATTTTCTCTGCAAATTGGCCGTTGAAAATGGCTGTAATCACTTCCTGAATCACAGAGGACCGCTCCAGCTTCAGCCGTTCACGCGTGCGCACACCTAACAAGCTGCAGAAAGCATTTTGAGCCATCTAAAAATTATTTGTCATGTTTACATTGTCATGGCTTGGTAAAACAGTTGTGTGTTCTTTCCTTCTTGTGTGCAGCTGTTAAACTATGTTTATAACAGATTTAACATCTTGTTATAATCCTTCAGACGAACTACGCTCTGATGCGATCCGCTGACGTCACCACTCGCTCTGTTCACTTCTTCTTTACTCCACTTGATGAGCTGCACGTTGTGTTGGTGATTAGATTGTGCCATGTAGCACAGCATTTTACGTGAAATGGCAATATTTTCTTTTTTGGGGGGGGGGGGGGGAGCACACAACAGACTCTAAACTTTGTGATCTGATGTTATGAGCTGTGACGAGACAGCAGTGTGTCCCGCTGTACGTCTGAAAATGTGAGTGCCGTTTGCTTTCATGAACTGTTTTGAGAATGGAGCGCACTTCCACAGAGGCCGAAAATAGCAGCGATGGCTACATAAGTGGCAGTAATGCAACTGTAAAAACCTCATGATACAGTCCACTGTTTTCCAAGTGCAGCGATGTGTTCTGCACAGCCGGCAGGAGTGAACTGAAAAAGAGTTGAATTGGTTTTAAATAGTGGCAAGGGCTACACAAGACAGTATGCATACATTAAAAGCAATCATCTGCAGCTGCAAGCGAATCTACGAACGCAACGACATGATTACGCAGGAAAAACACAGAGTACGCGCGCATTTCAGGCGTACTCTAAACGTAACACAATGCAACTCTGCGTTTGCACTGGTGTGAAAGGGACTTAAAGGCACCTTGACACTTGCACGCATTTAACCCCCGCACTGCCGCGTAATTCATTGTGCCAATGTGACCTGCAGTGGTCTGCTGGATGCTGTGCTTTGTGCTGCTGGATGCTGTATTATATAAAATAATAGCTTCGTAGTGGATTAATCATTTGCTCTCAGAGTTTGACTGATGAAACAACCTCTAATTGCTTCTGAAATCACAGAGGAATTTTCAACAGCTGTAGCTTTTTTCTCTCTCCTGCGCTTCAAGACATAGCGAGCGCATTTGGAATCATCTAAAAGGTAATTGTATTGTATTGGCTTGGTAAAACAGTTGCATTTTCATTTTTTTTTCATGAGTTTTATTATGTATGTATGTATGTATATATTATGTATATGATTATGATAGATTTAACATCTCATTATAATCATTCAGATGAGCAATGAGCTGCACTGACACTCTGTTTTTGAATTGTTTGCGCTAAGTTCACGTGAAGTTCACATAATTAATGTATACCAGAGATTGTGAACATTTCAAAATTTTCTTTGCGTACTTTCACAAAGCTGTGCACAATATAGAATGGTTTAGAACAGTTTACCCTCAGTTTACAACAAGTTTCAGATTGTGTACCAGTGTGCGGATCAAATTCATGCAAGTGTCAAGACACCATAATGTTGCCTTCTAGCAACAGCTACCAAACAAACATTTATATCGCCTTTTATCACAAAATCTGCCCTATACTCATAAACCAACCCTCATGAGATACAAGAAAAAAAATAGGGCTGATAAATCATAGGCTTGTTCTATCAATTTTACTTCCCTGGAAACTGGCAATGCAAATCTTAATACAGGGCATACAAAAAAAGACACAAAATACCAGGCTTTGTATCACCCCGCTTTTCATCCAATCAGGAGGCCCAATTTCTCAGCCTCACCAATGACACACCCCCATTTTGTGTTACCCTGGTGACAAGTGCAGGATCCTGATACAGGAGACAGATCATTTCATTCAACCAAGTTGTCTGATCAAGGTGAGAGAGTTTTAGCCTCCGTCACAAGGAGAATGTTACAACTTGAGTCTCATACTGAAGTTGTGAGACACCAAGATAAAAGCGACGAGGACACTCATGACTTAATAGAGAGACATAAGAACAAGAACACCACCCGGAAAACAGAGAGTGATGTGAACTTGTTCACTGAATGGCCCTAACCCTCGTATCTTTATCTGTATGAGATACAGATACATTGGGGCATGATACAGGGCATGATACATAAACAGACACATGATAAAGTATATCTATCTAATGGTAAAGCTACCATTATCCTTAGCATTAACATATCCAAAATTCTTGAGCCCGGTGGGTCTCTACCGCAATGGAAACATACATTCAGGGTTGCTGTATATGTTTGCAACATCTGGGAAGAAAGTTGTGTTCCTGCGGTGGAAACGAGATGGTGGATAGGCAGCAATCACCAAATGTTTGTTTTTAATGAAGAACATTTGGTAAGATTTCCATTGCAACATCAAAGGAAATCAAGACAATGAAAACACTTTTTTCCACCTGTTTGTAGAAAGCACTTTAAAATCAGTGCCACAAATGAGCTGGGATGTAATTCTTTTGTATATTTTGCTTCAAGCCCTTTTCCAATTGCATCATGAGACATCTTTGTCAACTCTACTCTGAGAAACAGAAAAAAAAAAAAACTCAGCAGGCTGAAACTTTGCAGTCCATCAGGGATTTGTAAGATGTGGGAATGCTATAAAAGACTTTCTAGATACCCAGAGGTGGAAAACTTTACCCAACCGTGCTGATGTCACAGCGAAGCCAGTTTCTAAAAAGAGTGGTACACTTGTAATACGCACAAATTGGTCCCATTGAAACCACTGTTGAAAGCAAAAGAAAAAAAAAGCAAAAGACACTAAGTATCCTTAAGCCCACTGGAAATAAACAGGCTTGATTTCTCACAAAGAGGAGGGAAATTAAGTTTAAGAGTGTGTCTGATTTGAAAATGGCCATGGAGTGCAAACAGACAAGGTGAGATGGGAGCAATTCTGTGTCATTTCGGAAATCCCTTCAGTTAATTGACACTTGCTGGCTCATTAAATGAAAACAAGACACCTGCAAATGCCAAGGGGACAATCAGTCTGATCAAAACAAAGCAATACAGAAAATGATCAAATTGCAAAGGTACAAGATTAGATTCACCACCATAAATTTCAATGCAAGTCGGGTCAAAGAGCAATAAATGTTCCAAAGCAAAAATCACAGTTTGGAAAAGCATTAGAACAGCAGAGGCAGACATTAACGAATGTCTCACTTTTGACAAAGTTTTAAAAGCCACCTTGGTGGTGTGTTGAACTGCTTTTTGTCAGATAGAAAAAAAAAAACACATTGTGGGATAGTGCCTTTCATGTGTTTTATGCACTTGCATTGGGCACGATAGTCTCGTTTGAAGGTGGATGATAAAGGGGTTAAATGAAAAAGCATTTTATGTTATGTGTCAACGCGGGTTGAGGAGCGGACCTGCGTCTGACGGAACCCAGCGCCAAAACAACCAGAAAGCGGTTCCAAAAACAAAACAATTTTATTATTCCCCCTTCTGTGCAATACAAAGTGTACAAACATAAACTGCGTCAGTCTGGCGGAGTGAAGGACGGCACGCTCTCCAGCTGCACAATTCTCATCAATGTTCAAATATACTGCGTAACAAAATACCAAGTTACTGTTAACAATTATTCAGACAATCAATCACCTCTGATGTGTGCTGACAGCATGTGTCCCTCACCCGTCCTCCTTCACAGGCACGATGTGTCATACCCAGGCGCGGTCCTCAGCGTCTCACAAACGAACACCACAAGGTCGAGTTCCCGGCAATTCTGCTTGAATCACACATGGCTTAAATGCAGAACGCCATCTCATTATCTGCTTCAGCTGAAAGTCTTTAAGGTTGCACGTGAGCACCATCCACAGGTGCTGCACATCACGTTGATGAGGGTGAAGGACTCCTCTGCCAGCACCTTCTCCACAGACAATAAATCAGTTTGCATACCACCTGGAGAGCAAAGAAAAGAAAAGAACACCCAAAATGTCCAGCCAAACCCCCCCAACACACAACAGTACCCCCCCTTTAACGGGAAGCCTCCCGGCGACCGAACAGACCAGGTCCAAGAACAGCACCTCCCTCCGGGGTCCTCGTCAAGAAGCAGACAGCGTAACGCTCCTAAGGTCCACCACAGACAGCAGGACAGGGCACCGCAGCTGGAAGGCCGGCTGGCATCAACAAAAACCCCAAAAGAGTCCCAAGTACAACCCAACACACAAGAAAAACACAAAACCCACCCAAAACCTCCCCAGGGGACCGTCCCATCCAACCCCGGGAAGAAAAGAAAAACTCCCAAATGCAAAAACCCAACACAGCCCCACAAACACAATACAAACATAAATGCACCAAGAAAAATAACAAACAACCCCCCCAGAATGACTTGCAGAGCCCAACACCCCCCAGAAAGCCTTTACCGCCAGTTCCAGGAGAAATAGCCAAAGCCGGAATCCCACAGAGGTCCCCAGGTACACATGGAGCAACGGCGCCCCCCAGAGGACCGTACCATCAAACCCCAGGAGGCACCCTCCCCACAACCCAGGAACCCCAGACCCGGCCACCCTTGGCTAGTCGGCCCCACAAGCCAATTCCCCCCCAGAGGACCGTCCCATCAACCCTGGAGGTGGAACCTGGAAGGAAACAAAAAACACAAAAGTCCAACCCCCGGAGGACTACATTAAACAACCCCAGGGGCAAATAAAACAACCGATAAACCCTGTTACCTTCCCCAGCACCCGAAAGACCCCAGATCCCTCCCAGAGCCTTTCGGCGGCTCAATTTTGGCGAACGGCACAAAACATCAAGCCGGGGAAGGGAACAGGAAAAACTAACCCGGCCCCAATCCCAAGGCGCAGCGGAAAACCGGAAATACGTCCGGTGCCCCAACCCGACCATACCCCAGCCTATCGGGAGGGGTGGAACTACCGAAATGGCGAACGGCAACAGATCGGCCCACCCCTCCGACTGAGGTATGTTCCCACTGCACCAACACCCCGGCAACACCAATGACGAACGGTACAAAGGCCCACCGAGGCTGGAGTGGAACCGGGCCCTAACCAAACCAGAAAAAACGCCCCTAACAACCCCCCCTAGGTGCAGAGGTCTTCTGAGAACACTCAGCGTGACCAACCTGCACCACCCCACAACCCACAAGACGAACGGTCTTGGGGCGAGTGAGGTTGGGGTTAGGGAAGTAGGGAAATAAAATACAACAAAACAAAATGACCCCAGACCCAAACAGAAAATACCTAAATACAAATAATAAAAACCAACGATCAACTGAGTCCAGACGGGCTTCGAACCGCCTGTCGTTCACTCCACCAGAAACGCCTCTGAATCCCCAAACAATTTATAACCCCTTTCAGAAAAAAAAAAACATCAGCCCAAACAATTTTTTTTTTTTTTTTGTGTATTATTTTGCCTGTCCCAGAACACCTGGAGATACGTCACCACTATTTTTCTTAACGCTTATATAACGGGGCAATATAGAGGCTTCAGCTCGTCCGAGCTGCATGGGCTCATCCACAAGAGGAGCCAGAGGTCCCGTCGGAGGAGTCTCAGTGGAGCGAAGAAGAGGCAGCCCAGATCTGTGTCGGGGAAAGCCCAGAGACGAAAAGACCCGCTCTGATGTCCGCCCTCTCTCGCGTCCACGCTCCTTTATCCGATCATCTAGACGAATCACCAAAGATATTAGCTCATCTAAATCGTTTGGTTCGTCACGGACTACTAGCTCGTCTTTTAATGGATTATTTAAACCATCCACAAACACTCTGCTTAATGCTGCGGCATTCCAACCGGACTGAGCAGAAAAAATTCGGAAATCGACAGAATAATCCGCCACACTCCGCCTCCCCTGCCTGAGATTCAGCAACTGTTGGGCAACGGTATGAGCAAAAACCAGAGAACATTGCATCAAAAACGGAGCACAGGCTTCAATGTTTCCCGCATAAGGCTCCGGACGACAAATAATCAGTTCGGAAGCCGAATCTCTGGGTGACGGAGTTATCTGCACCGGTATCGATGGTGCCGCAGCTGGTGCAGCAGGAAGCGAAACGGCTTGCGCTGCAAGCTCCGTAACGTGAGCATCTGTTTGTTTCATTTGGTTTGCGAGATGCTGTAATTGCTCCCATATTTTCTCCAAGTGTTCTTGAACTCTTTCGGCAAATGGAACCACTTCTGCCGCTGGGTCCATTTTGGAATGGCCGGGAACTACTGTTATGTGTCGACGCGGGTTGAGGAGCGGACCTGCGTCTGACGGAACCCAGCGCCAAAACAACCAGAAAGCGGTTCCAAAAACAAAACGATTTTATTTTTCCCCCTTCTGTGCAATACAAAGTGTACAAACATAAACTGCGTCAGTCTGGCGGAGTGAAGGACGGCACGCTCTCCAGCGCCCCAAAGGATCGAAGCCCGGCGCTTCTGGACCCACGTTCACCGCCAAACACCCCCCAGGTGGACACGACAAACCGACTCTGCGAAGGATAGAAAAGGTGAGGTAAGTCAGCAGCTACAACTAATATCCTTCAAAGGCACACACTATCAGCAACACATTCAGGTCTGAATTTAAGCTTTATGTAAATGAGCAGCTTCTCACAACAGGTGGAGGATCATTAGTCCGCACTCCACGGCAGTGAGGAGCGAGCTGCACAATTCTCATCAATGTTCAAATATACTGCGTAACAAAATACCAAGTTACTGTTAACAATTATTCAGACAATCAATCACCTCTGATGTGTGCTGACAGCATGTGTCCCTCACCCGTCCTCCTTCACATGCACGATGTGTCAAACCCAGGCGCGGTCCTCAGCGTCTCACAAACGAACACCACAAGGTCGAGTTCCCAGCAATTCTGCTTGAATCACACATGGCTTAAATGCAGAACGCCATCTCATTATCTGCTTCAGCTGAAAGTCTTTAAGGTTGCACGTGAGCACCATCCACAGGTGCTGCACATCACGTTGATGAGGGTGAAGGACTCCTCTGCCAGCACCTTCTCCACAGACAATAAATCAGTTTGCATACCACCTGGAGAGCAAAGAAAAGAAAAGAACACCCAAAATGTCCAGCCAAACCCCCCCCAACACACAACATTTTATGCAAAAAAATGTACTTCTGTGGACAGCCCCATTATTACTACTCACATTAAATCTCACTAAAATTTACTGACAATCACCATTTGCCCCGTCTTCCCTTCTCCAATGTGAACTGAAAAAAACTGCACTTTCACGACTGCTTTGATAACTGCAGCCGAAAACAAAACAGTACACCATCTTTCCAAGTGATGCTGTGTTTGTGTTGTGCACTGGCCCGCTGTCCCCGGAAGTGGTCAAATCCCACAACATCACGCAGGGGTCAAACGAGACTGTGGTGCCCCCTTTGTTCTGTCAAACAGGCTTCAGAGAACATTTCTAAAACCACTGGTGCATGAGTGAGAAAAAAGATAAGTTAAACAAAAGAAAGAAAGCATCAAATGAGCACGGCTGAAAGCTTCGTGTGTTATTTGATCCACTGTACTGACCAGAAGAGGGCTTTAGTGTGACATTATTGTAAAATAATAATCAGCACTATGGACTACAGATGCACTGCTAACTGGTTCTTTCATAATCATTTTATGTAGCAACATTTCTTACTATTCAACAATATACAAGGGGCAACTGAAGTTTTGAGCCTGACCCAGAAAAAATAAGGTGTGGTTCTCCATCTTTTGCATTCTGAGAAACTGAGATAAGTGAATGTTTATGTGTAACAAAGGCCAGCAGGTGTCGCTGTGCAGATGTAGTTAGTAAACCTCAGTCCCAACAGCTCAAAAGGATTCTCTGGTCACAAGGCCAGAGCCCTGGGTTTTAGCCTTCTGGTTAGAGAGTCCGACTCCCATGCCGGACATCGTGAGTTCACGTCCAGAGGGGAGTGAATGGGCAGAGTCATAACAACACAACGCAGAGTGCAGCCGCTACATCTGCAAGGTTCACTTCTGATGTCCAAGTCCAGGAAGTCACTGAATTCGCTGAAATCTAGGGCCTGTATTCACAAAGATTCTCAGAGTCCTCTCAGAGAGCTCCCGCCTTAGTCTAATGATTCCTAGCAAGGAATCTTAGCTTAAGAGTGATCTTGGAAGTTTCTGACAGCAACACTGAGCAAGGAGGGGACAGAAACTTTTGTCAAAAGTGAGTGAGTGACAGCACTCCGGCACATCCGTCTGGCAGTCTGAGTGCTTTATTTATGATTCTGTTGCAGTCTGACAGCAGTCTGTGTCTATGTACTGTTATCCAACAACGTTTGGGCTGCGGTCATGCGGGTGTGCACGACTCAGTTCAGACTGGATCCGCCCACATTGTACGTGGTCGTCCGACAGTAGTACACGGCTGTCCGACAGTTTGTCCTTCCCAACTGCGCCTCAAAGTTTGGGTGTTTTTCCATTCCAGCTGATTCTGCTTGATTCCTGCTCATTCTTACTATGTGTGATGGTGTCAGGGAGGGCGGCTGCCCGGCAACCGTAGTGGCTGGACCCGCAATACAAACTCCTAGACTAGGCTTAGATGTAGGAGAAAACATGGTCTTTATTCCAGGCTCTGGTTCAGTACACATGTGATCAAGCAACAGAGCACAGGTACAATCAGGATCAGGCAAAAACGCAGTCATGGTTGAGCAGAGGTCACAGGCATGAGCAAACAGACATCGGAGAGGAGGCAAGAGGCGTTGTCGAGGAGAAGAGAGCAAAAAACACAGTACACGGCAAGGCAAAATCAGGGCTAACAAAGAGTGCTGGAATGCATACAAGACAACAAACTGGCGCTGGTGTGGTGACTGGGAGGAGATTAAATAGGACAGGAATTAATAAGGTGCACGTGAGGAACAATCTAGAAAGGGGGCGTGGCTAGTGAACAAAGATAATGCATTGTCCAAGACAGTGAGGGAGGACAACACAAGTTGGAGTGAAGAAAAGACAAAGATACGTGAACAGGTGCCAAGAGCATGAGTGAATGAAAACACAAAGCAATCAGAAACAAAGTGAAAGACAAAGACACGGGGCAGGTGCAGTGAAGTGGAGTGAAAACATAACAGGATGGGTGTGAGGGAAACAGGGAACTATGAACTGAGCTAAAACAGAAACTGAGGACAAAATAAAATACAATACAATGGACCAGACATAAGCATGAAAACTAATCAGAGAATAAATGGAAAATAAATACTAAAGCTAAACTAAAAAGGAACTGACTAAGAATACAAAGAGGTTAAACAAACTATAAGAAAAACAGTGACTCAGTGATTAACAAAACCCGACACAAAAGCGCAACAGATAATAGAACAAATGAAAACACATTAAACAAGTGATAAACAATGAAAACACAAGCTGGCTGAACAAAACAAGAATGGAACTGGACAATGGCTAACATAAAAGTAACAAAGAAAAGTGACAACGTAAAACATAATAAAGAATAAACCAGGATGAAAATAAACAACTAATAAATCAAGGGGAGTGTGAAGGGAAAAAGAAAGAGGAAGTGACTGAGTCAACTCCCAGAGCCGGCCAAAATGGTGACAGATGGGGTCTTAAGGCTTAAGATGTTTTGTGAATAACTTTTATCTTCCCGAGAGAAAATTCTAAGAAATATCTTAGAATTTAAGGAATCTGAAGATTTTTCTTAGAATGACATCACAAAGAGCTACTTTTAGCCTTAGGATGCTTTGTGAATATGGGCCCTGGGTTTTAGTCTTGATCCAAGAATATCACAAACCCAGGCAGTCGTATTCTGCAAAACTGTTGTATTTATATTTTTGTTGAGTAACACCTCAGAAATCAACCTACACCAAATCTTGAGAATACCAACTTCAGACAAATTCATCCCTGCAATCTGATTAAAAATTTTATGTTTTTCTTCTTCTTCTTCTTGAAAGAAAACAGTGGAATGAGGTAAGAACCAGAGAGAGCCTGAATGAAACAAGAAAGGGCCACATAAAAATTGAATTGGACTCAATTAACTTGACAGCACTGGCTCAAACATACACACCGAGTGGAGAAAATAAGGAGGGGGAAAAAATCAACCAACAATGAGAGCGATAGAGAAACAGAAGAGAGAAAAATGTGAGGAAACAGAACAAGAAAATAACTGCTCCACTAAGTGGCTTCATTTTTATTTATTTTTTTCCTCCTGACAGCTTCAAAGGAATATAAATAATTGAACATCCTCACCCCATCACTGAGTTCTGGCCAATTACTTGGAGTTCTGTAACAAGAATACAGCTGTTGAGGATGCAAATGAAAAAGTGAAAAGGACCTAAGGTCAGGTAAAATGCTGAAGAAAACATTGAGTTAACAAAAACAAAATGTATATGCATGCTTTTCCATCAACACTGCCGGTTTCAAATTCGACTAGGTGTGTTTAACGGCATACACTCCATCGATCTGTGCATTTGTGGCTTAACGTGTGTGCACTATACTCACATCCTACAGCTCATAAACCAACACTTATGAAATATATCTATTATGTTTAGTAATTACCTACACTCTTAAAATTGAGTGAGAATTTAAATTATTAATCACCCTCCCTAATGACACCAGAAACGACCTTTTGATGGTCGCACTAAAGAAAATTCAACACACCTTTTGACTGCTGTGTTTGATTTATTTTTTCAAAACAAAGTGCTAAACAAAGTACAATGTACCATCCATATAAATAAAAGGCAAGTGGCCTTTGTGTTTGTGTCTCTGGAGCATCTACCGACAGTGGTGTAAAAAAGAAAAAAATAGAAAAATTTTAGGACATCAAAACAGCAAATTAAAGAAATTCAGGTTTTGTATAATAAAATTTCTAAAATTATGCCCTTTGAACGCACAGTGAAAAGTCATCTCTGTTACGAATTAAACAAAAAATTAAAAACTTAAAGCAAAAATGATGGTGTGAATAAGTAAGTGCCCCCTTTAGTAGAGCACATGTAAACCATCACTTTTACATCTAGTTTTCTTCTGACAAGTCAGGGGATGGATACATAAACATTCCCAAGATGGTGATTATGTCTTGGACTTTATTTACATCAGTTATGAATAAATACAGTATGGTAATCTATGGTAAATATGTATGGAGTAGACAGTTCTCAAAAACAGTGAATGTAGAAGAAGGAAACTAGACAGGAAAGCCACCAAGACACCCAGACAACCCTGAAGAAGTTATAGGCGTCTGTGGCTGTGATTGAATAAATTGTCCATAGTGCAAGTTTTGAGCTTTGCATCACCAGTTATAAAGCTTCATGATGAAGTGGTAAAGAGAAGGTTTTTATTAAAAAAAAAGGACATTTGAAAGTTCAACTACAATTTGCCAGAAGGCACATCGGAGATTCAAGCATAGATTTGATCAGTTTTGTTGAAAGAAAATTCATCTCTGTGCAACTCCACTATGAAGGTGATGCAAAATGCAAAACTTGAACTATTAACTTAATAATCCACAGGCCAAAAAAAAAAGAAAAAAAAGAAATTTGATCTCATGTGAAAACTGTCACAGTGCAAATATAAAACTTAACAGTTATTCATAATTTCTTTACATGGAACATTGTACAGGTAAAGCAGCTTCAGAAAAGCTTATTGATGAGAAAAATTCATTTTCGATTTGAACACAACTGAAAACAGATTAAACCTTCAATAAAGACTTTCATAAAAGCCAAGAAATATTTCTATGTCAATACTTGAAAATGTATCATAACTGTAAACAGATTTTCCCCAAAAGTCAGCTGTCCTCCGTATAAAGTACAAATGACCACATCTAGGACCCGTGGTTCCCTACGGGTCAACGTCCTAGTGGTCAATACTTTGTAGAACTATTGATTGTTTTCCGCTCTTTGTTTTTGACATTTCTTTAATCATGACTGAAAAGCACAATGGGTTTTGCAAGAAACCGAGAAATAAATTGTGTCATTTATACTGTTGTTTTGCAAGTTGATGGTTATAAGAGAAATAGTAACAACAAAAATTTTACTTTTATACTTCACCTAGTATTTTGTAAAGTCATGAATTCACACAATAAAACACAGAATTTCTAAGCAATATGTGACTCAAATAGTAAGTCCCTTCGGCTGCTCCCTTGTTTGCACTTGGGGTCGCCACAGCAAATCCAAGGTGGATCTGCATGTTCAATTGGCACAGGTTTTACACCGGATGCCCTTCCTGAGGCAACTCCACATTACATGGAGAAATGTGGCAGGGGTGGGATTTGAACCCGGAACCTTCTGAACTGAAACCAAGCACCTTAACCACTTGTCCACCACCCCTGCCAATATGTGACTCAAATATTTTATATATTTATGCCTTGTTGCCCCCTCAGAAAACTGAGTGCACAAACCTGCCATCTAGTTTTGCAGTTGTGCCACTGCAGCCAATTTGCAGCACTTACACAGCTATAAATCACGCAGCGTGATATGGCGCCAATGATAAAGTACAGGTGACACCCTGCACATTAGTATAATTCGGCGTGGACGCACACGCACGTGTACACGAATTCATGCAAATGTGCAGACAAAGAAACACATGCATGCGTGCACGTGGATCAAAGCGTTATTGCGGCTGGGGTGGCGCGGATTTATTGAGCCATCTTTCTTTTTGCTTTTGATGAAAAATGTCGTCTTCTCAGTGTGATTTATGAGTGTAAATGGAAAAGGATAGCAGGCAGAGAGAGAGAGAAAGAAAGGGAGAGAGAGGAAGGGATGACATCATGCTTCCAGCTGGCTGGATCTTAAAAGAGTGGCGCTGTGTGTGTGGGAGAGACAGAGCGGGCGAGCAAAGTGTTAATTTAAGGCGGGTGTTGCTGCTGTGCTGACCCCCCCCACACACACACACACCGCGCACCGCCCCTACACATCATCCTCAGTCCACCTGGTGGTAATGAATGCTACAGAACTGCTGCACAAGTGGGTTGTTTACCCGTGTGCACATACACATATGTGGAGAGGGGGGAGGATGGCGAGGTGGCGAGACAATAAGACAGCATGAGACAGAGAGAGAGCTGGTCAAAAACAGGGACTGTATCCACAGGCGGAGTGCACAGAAAGGCCAGCGTGTGCCGACAGATGGGGAGAGAGTCTCGCTGTTAGCGCGACTGTAAAAGAGGGCAGACACTGTACGATATTTTCAATCATTGTACTCTGCTCCAGCTCAAACTGTGCGACAAAACCGCACCGCAGGGTGTAAAAGTTCGCAGTGCACGATTTATGTTCTCACACTATTATGTTCTATTGCGATCTGACTACTCACATTGTACGTTGAAAAACCACATGTCAGACTCATGTTTCCGGAAGTAAAACGTAAACAGAAGATGTTTTTTTTTTTCAAACTCTGTTTACATTTCTTATTTTTACAAAAACTCTTGATGGGAGACATCAAATTTTTAACAACAACAAAAAACAAAAACAATACAAGACTTTACATGAGTTGAAGAATAAGGGGGGGGGAGAGAGAAACAGAAGCTGCTCTCCCAAAGAGATGATCACTGTTTATACTCTCTCCAATTCCGCTAATGTGCAACAAAGATGAAACAGACTGCACTTTCAATCAAACCACAGTGATGCTCCCGAGGAGCACAGGCAGAAAACATCTAACGAGCAGCAGTGTGGTAAAAAGTCAAGATAAGAGCAGGTAGGTAGGAAAGTCCAACACTTGATTCTGAGCCAGTTGGAGTGGCACATACGCCACGCCACAGCATGATGAGGTAGGACGGACACTTCCTTTCCTCACCATCTTTGTACTCCCAAAGACTGGTACACCTACTAGTTGTGATGTTTCACAAAAGTCTGGTGGCCTCATGAACATCATGAACATTTGTGTACTCTCATCTCTCCTCCTCCCTCAACTAAGACCCTTGACTCTGTCAAATGTCATTCAACCTATCCAGTACTTTTTTAGGACATCAGGCAAGAGGCATTGGAGGTCACAGAACCTCCAAGCTCCTCTAAATATGCACATCACTGTGGTTACATTTTGGTATTGATGAACCAAATCGAAGGGCTCTGTCTTGATTGCGGATACAAAACTGAGCTGAACCCGGACTGGTATTTAACCCTCCAGGGTTGATGCAAGTCTGTTTTTCATCATATTACCATTAATAGCTCAGGTGAGGGATTGACAGTCTGTATTTTATTAATCCAAAAAGGAATTAATCCGAAAGAAAAAAAAATCCATATTTGTCAAATAATATCACTTAACTGTGGGAAAAAGGAAAAAAAATCCAGTTGAGCTGCCTTACATAGCAGCACCCCTGACATCATATGAAGACATAAAAACATAAATTCGAAGCTCTCCTGATCTCCCCATCTAGTCTGTATGTACGTGTATATAAAGCACATGCTTATATCAGCTCCACATGCTTATACAGATAGTCCAAATGAACACATGACTTTATGGCCATGCACATAGAGATTAAACCCAGCCTCCATCAAGTCTGCCAACACAGACAAGATTTACAAACAATGAAACCCAAGGCAGAGTATCCCAACCTCACCATCACTCTCTTTCTACTTCTCTGTTGTGCCTCGTCTTTGTTTTGTCTCTAAATGCTGCTTTAAGCTCATCTTAAAGGGGAAATTGTGCAGAACAAATCCTAAGCAGGAGTTGACAGGGCAGAATAAGTCTCCTGATGTTCTTATTTACACCAAGAGCAATGAAGGAAGATTCATAGAGGAAGACATCAAGATACTGACACAAATATTTCATTTGGATATGAAATATCTGAGATATTAAACTGAACCGTACCAACAAGTATCCACATTTAAAAATGTCTTATTTTCTAAATCTACATTTGCGGTATGGTGTCGATTGACAGCTACATGTCCTGGTCTAACTGTGCTTGAGCAAAAATCCCTGAAGCTCTAGACACTCACTCACTGTATCAGCTAAATGCCAAAATGGAGATCAAAAAATGACACCTACTCTAACTTGTCTTGATATTGCAGTGAAATTCTTATTCTGACCGTCTGTCACAGGAGCCGAGGCAGTCGATAAACTATAGATTTTCTCAAGATGAAAACAGTCTTTCTGAGGTATAAACAGCTGAGAAAGCTTCTAATGTGCTCGCTGAAAGATAACTGAAAGGGATTACACTCATTTTCAGATGTACATATTTGCATCAGGTGAAATAAGAACTATCCTACAAGGATCTATGTAAGACAACTCATTAGGGTGATTCAGTAGCTCCTTCTTAAATTCTGTCACAATAACTTTGGTTTATGTGGAAGATTAATATGGGGGAGCCAGAAATGACATTACACATGTAAGGGAAAGTGCCTCACGCTTACTTTGCAATTGGGGATTCCAACGGTGTAATGGCTCACGTGCCATGATTGATATTCTAAAAGCAGCTTTGCATGGGTGATCTTGCTTTGTTACATTCGGATTGTGTATCTGCAGTCTTCAATTTATTATGATCCATCAAACATTGGCTGATTGAGTTCCAACAGCTCAATCAGGCAGACCGAAGTCAGGAGAAAATGAACATCTATATATGAAAAGTCAAGTGGCCTCTGTGTACATGTCTGCGTGCATGTGTGTGTATAACTTCAATCACAGACAAACTGGGGAGAGCTGACATTTGCTGTTTGGTATGCTTATGTATTTTGGGTCAGGAATGAACACTGCCAAAATAGAACGTTGACAGGAGTAATATTTTTAGAGAAACTACGGATATTAGCTAACAACACTGACCAATGGATGTTGATAATTACATTCTGGACTCACACAGGGGTGGTAAATCATCTACATATCAAAAGTGAAGTGTCGTCTGTGTACATGTATGCGTGTCTGTGTGATTTTATTTACCAAGTTCAATGCAAGTACATAATATAACTGTAAAGCTATTAAAAATACATGGATGTCACAAGAAAGTCAAACCACTCCTCCACTCCATTGTGGTCCATTTAAAAATCAAATGACAAAACAAAAGTAATAATAAAAATAATAATAATAATAATAATAATAATAATAATAATAATAGTGTGTATATGATAATAAGAACCTAAACAATTTAGCAATACATTAAGACAGTAAATTAACATTAAAAAAATTCTAAAAGGATTGAGTTCTTCTAAAAACTGTAGGTCTAATGTTCTAAAAACATTCTGGACTCACACGACATTGCAACTCATTATACAAACTACCTATTTATAAACACTACCCAATCTAGGGCCTGTGGATCCCCACAAGCAACGCACTAGCCTTTTGTAATAACTCTGCTAAGTATTGCATCAGTGCAATATGGGGTCAAGATCTTTTATAGGTCTATCTATAGCAGGGGTGGCCAAGTTTGGTCCTTGAGAGCCACCTTCCTGACACTCTTAGTTGTCTCCCTGCTCCAACACACCTGAATCCAATGAAAGGCTCATTAAAAGTCTGCTAACGAGTCTTTCATTGGATTCAGGTGTGTTGGAGCAGGGAGACAACTAAGAGTGTCAGGAAGGTGGCTCTCAAGGACCGAACTTGGCCACCCCTGATCTATAGGCAGGTAAAATTTGCTGCAGACACTTTTTACTTTTCTTTTTAAACTGCATAACAGGTGGATTATGTAGATGTATGGTGCAGCACCACATAAGGTAGCAGAAATGGAAGAATATAAAAAACACAGAAGAAGAAGCCATCGGTTGTTAGCATAGCCTAAACAGCATAGCATAATTTTGCCATTATGAAATGCAACCTGTGAATTGAACGTCAAGTTCAAACGGATACATTTATCCATTATGCCACCTATAACTACCTGAGATGAGTAAAATTAAGGTTCCTATGACCAGCCTCCAGGGCCGCATGACAATCCTTGAACGTTTTTAAGTTTAAGATGCATAATTCAAGTGATTTCCCACATTAAAAACTGAGCCACTGACAAGTTCACATTACATTTTGATTGATTCGGGATCAGTGTATCAATGTAGTCATATTTGTTACTTTAAAGCCAATTTTTGATTCACATCAGTTAATTATCATACTCCTACCTTCATTACATACTATATCCATCTGATGCAGACACATTAAGTGCTTTAAACAGATGTTTTATATTTACCCACCAATTTCAGGGTGGTGTGATACAACGCATCTAACAACACACTAAGGCTGAATCTCAATTCTACCCCTTGGCCCTTCCCCTCCGTTTTGCGCAGGCACGAGAGACAGAGGGCTGTCTCAATTCTCTTTTTGGAGCGAGGCGGCGGGGTAGGCGGAGGGCTACAAACCCCTCCAAATGGTGTGAATCTGGATGCACACTCCGTTTGGAGGGGTAGGAGGAGCTTACCGCTGTCTCCAAAAAAACAAACATGGTGGCGAAAGAGCCGCACAAATGAAGCAGCTTTCATTACAAATTACGCTGTTTAGAAAGTTATAACTTGCCAAAAAACTTTACAGACAGTTGTCTATGACAGCAACATATATGCTGCTGGATGCATGTTGCGTATATTGTTGTTCTGAAGAATATCGTAACTTCGCTCATGCGCTGAGGCGTTATAATGCATATACACATGAACACTACGATTAGACACTTTTATATCTCACAATGAAGAAAATCATGATAAAGGATAAGCACATTAATTTGTATGTTCATAAATCGTTGGATAATAGCGATCCCTGCTGTTGGATTTCAAGGTCTGTAACGTGTGTGTATTTTGTAAACAAACAGGGAGCTCTGAACACACTCGGCTCCTAATAAACTTTCAGGTAGAAAATGAGAAGTTTCATCAATGGGAGTAAGTTGGAAAATATATACACACATGTATATGTGTAACACATAACCTGACGTCCTAATAGACTGCTATTATTTGTCAAGGAAATTTCTAAAGGAAATAGTGCTGGATGCAAAAAATGGGAGAATTTGAAAAAGAAATATAAGGTTAATAGAACTAGATGCAGCCCATAACATACATAGAGGTGCTGGGCATATAATTAGAATATCATGAAAATTTGATTTATTTCAGTAATTCCATTCAAAAAGTAAAACTTGTAAAACTCCGGGCCCCGATGGCATTGGTGGCCGCATTCTTAGGAACTGTGCTGATCAGCTGGCAGAGATCTTCTCTTTTATTTTTGAATGTTCTCTTTGTCTCCAAAAAGTCCCCAGTTTATGGAAAGACTCCATAATTGTTCCTGTGCCAAAAATCAGTGTACCTAAGCAGCTAAACAATTATAGGCCTGTTGCACTTACCTCCTTGGTGATGAAGACATTTGAAAAAATTGTGAAATATGCTCTTTTAGACCTTGTCAAAGATGATTTGGATTCTCTTCAATTTGCATACAGGTCAGGGAGGGGAACTGATGATGCACTATGCACTTTACTGAAGATAGTAATTGCACATTTAGAGGGGGCTAAAACCTTTGTACGTCTTTTATTTATTGATTTTTTTTGCTGCTTTTAACTGCATTCAGCTATAAATTCTAGCAGAGAGGTTAAAAATGAGCACAACTTTATGCTGGCTTATGGATTTTTTAACTAACAGATCTCAACGGGATAGAGTCAATGACGTTTTATCTGATGCTCTGATTTCTTCCACTGGTTCACCACAGGGTTGTGTCCTTTCACCTCTTTTATTTGTTTTATATATTAACGTGTCAAAGTCAACATCAAGGATGACTTATTGTTAAATTTACTGATGATTCAGTCATTGTGTCTCTTTTAAATTCAGATGATCAAGACCATGGCCCTGTGGTGTCAGATTTTATCAGCTGGTGTAAATCGTCCTTTTTAGATATCAACGTGAACAAAACTAAAGAGATGTTAATTGATTTTAGGAAAAGCAGGACAACATTTCTCCTGTAGTTATTAATGGACTGGCTGTGGACGTTGTTCAGAACTATAAATACCTTGGAACCTGTACAGACAGTGGATTAACCTTTGAGCACCAGATTGACCAGGTATGTAAGAAAGCTCACCAACGCATGCATTTTTACCATAAACTCAGGCATTTTAATGTGGACAGTACTTTTATGAAGATGTTTTATTCCTGTTTTATCGAATCTCTTCTTTTCTTATATCTGCTGGTATGGGTTTTTAAATTTGAAAAACAAAAACCGTCTGGATCGTATTGTAAATGAGTGCAACAAGATTGCTGGCGTTTCCTTAAATGACCTGCCATCTATATATAAAAACAGATTAATTAAGAAGGCAAGGTTGATCTTGGACGATTCCAGTCACCCCCTGTACCCTGAGTTCACAATGCTGGTCGTAGATTTATGTCTAAGAAATGTAAGACCAGTAGGTACAACTCCTGGCAAAAATTATGGAATCACCGGCCTCGGAGGATGTTCATTCAGTTGTTTAATTTTGTAGAAAAAAAAGCAGATCACAGACATGACACCAAACTAAAGTAATTTCAAATGGCAACTTTCTGGCTTTAAGAAACACTATAAGAAATCAGGAAAAAAAATTGTGGCAGTCAGTAACGGTTACTTTTTTAGACCAAGCAGAGGGAAAAAAAATATGGACTCACTCAGTTCTGAGGAATAAATTATGGAATCATGAAAAACAAAAGAACGCTCCAACACATCACTAGTATTTTGTTGCACCACCTCTGGCTTTTATAACAGCTTGCAGTCTCTGAGGCATGGACTTAATGAGTGACAAACAGTACTCTTCATCAATCTGGCTCCAACTTTCTCTGATTGCTGTTGCCAGATCAGCTTTGCAGGTTGGAGCCTTGTCATGGACCATTTTGTTCAACTTCCACCGAAGATTTTCAATTGGATTAAGATCTGGACTATTTGCAGGCCATGACATTGACCCTATGTGTCTTTTTGCAAGGAATGTTTTCACAGTTTTTGCTCTATGGCAAGATGCATTATCATCTTTAAAAATGATTTCATCATCCCCAAACATCCTTTCAATTGATGGGTTAAAAAAAGTGTCCAAAATATCAATGTAAACTTGTGCATTTATTGATGATGTAATGACAGCCATCTCCCCAGTGCCTTTACCTGACATGCAGCCCCATATCATCAATGACTGTGGAAATTTACATGTTCTCTTCAGGCAGTCATCTTTATAAATCTCATTGGAACGGCACCAAACAAAAGTTCCAGCATCATCACCTTGCCCAACGCAGATTCGAGATTCATCACTGAATATGACTTTCATCCAGTCATCCACAGTCCACGATTGCTTTTCCTTAGCCCATTGTAACTTTGTTTTGTTTCTGTTTAGGTGTTAATGATGGCTTTCATTTAGCTTTTCTGTATGTAAATCCCATTTCCTTTAGGCGGTTTCTTACAGTTCGGTCACAGACGTTAAATCCAGTTTCCTCCCATTTGTTCCTCATTTGTTTTGTTGTGCATTTTCGATTTTTGAGACATATTGCTTTAAGTTTTCTGTCTTGACGCTTTGATGTCTTCCTTGGTCTACCAGTATGTTTGCCTTTAACAACCTTCCCATGTTGTTTGTATTTGGTCCAGAGTTTAGACACAGCTGACTGTGAACAACCAACATCTTTTGCAACATTGCGTGATGATTTATCCTCTTTTAAGAGTTTGATAATCCTCTCCTTTGATTCATGTCAGTCCACTTGGTGCAACAGCTCTCCAAGGTGTGATTACTCCTTTTTAGATGCAGACTAACGAGCAGATCTGATCTGATGCAGGTGTTAGTTTTGGGGATGAAAATTTACATGGTGATTCCATAATTTTTTCCTCAGAATTGAGTGATTCCATATTGTTTTCCCCTCTGCTTTGTCTAAAAAAGTAACCATTACTGACTGCCACAATTTTTTTCCTGATTTCTTATAGTGTTTCTTAAAGCCAGAAAGTTGCCATTTGAAATGACTTTAGTTTTGTGTCATGTCTGTGATCTGCTTTTTTCTACAAAATTAAACAACTGAATGAACCTCCTAAGCCGGTGATTCCATAATTGTTGCCAGGGGTTGTACAAGAACTCTTTTATTCCCACTGTTATTAGATTTTTAAACACTATCACATGAGTGGTTTTTAACTAGGCTTTCTTATTATTGAGTTATTATGTTTACTGTGTGGTGAGTTTTCATGGTGAGTTTTTATGCCATATTTTAGATCATGTTATGTTTATATATGTCTGAATGTGTTCTACTGCTGGCTGCACAACAAATTGCCCCTGGGGGAGCTAATAAAGTCTACTTGATACTTGATACTTGAAAGTAAAACTGAGACTGATATATTTCAAGTGTTTGTTTATTTTAATTAGGAATTAATTCATTCATGAATTAATTACTAATCAATCAATTAATGATTAATTAATTCATATTAATTCTTACTATTATTAATGACTAATTATCATCAGTATTATTAACAATTAATTACTGATACTATTTATTATTATAAATCACGAATTAATTAAATTCATTATTAATACCACAAAATTCTCCGACATGATTGCGATGTGTCGAAGAAATCCGCGACTACCTCTATTTCTTTGCATTTACGCAGAAAGGCGAGAAAATAAAAACAGTAAACAGGCTACTGCAACAAGTTTCGCTTTGGTTGCCATGTTGACAAACAATGAAGATGGCAGTTTGAGACGGGCAGTTTTTTTCCCCCCTAAGGTGGAGGGGTGTCTCAATTCATAGGGCAAGAGGCATACCCCTTCGCCTTACCCCTTGTTTTAAAGGGGTAGGGGTAGGGCCAAGGGGAAGGGGAAGGGGTACAAAAGAGAATTGAGATTGGGCCTAATAGTAACTTGGAAATTAAGGACCTATCTTAAGCGAACCTTTGGTTTCCTGTCTGATAGGGAAATGAATCAAGGATTCTCTCATCACTCAGCTGTTTGACTTCCAGTTCACATCTCTCCAACAAAATGTCCCCTGTTGTTTGAGTTTTTTCATGTGATTTCTAGGACTGTCATCGATGTCGTCAGAAAGGATGTATTTTCTCACAAATCTTTTCAGATATGATACCAACAGAAGCCACCGCATATCGATACGTTTATATAGTAGGTTGTTAAACCCTAGTGCAGCAAGCCTCATTGTTCATCCTGACAAAGATGTCGCACACAAAGCGCCGCTTCAGGTGCTTCTTCTCTCAGCAGTTGGAGCTGTACTGCCCTTCTAATCCAGTACCATGTTAGCCAAGAGGTTGTGATTCCATGGACTTTCCTCCTACAGACACGGAGACTAACGCAACGATGGCTTCATGTTGTCCTCTGGTGGGTGCTTGCTCACATTTGGAATTGTATTTTATGCAGTGGACAGATTCCCCTTCTTGTTCAAACCAGCCCTACACAACAACAGTTTCAGCTACAAACAACAGCTACAGCAGTAAATAAATAAATAAATAAATAAATGCCAGCAAAACAGTTTCTCAGAGGAATCCAACAACAACATAAATGCCAAGAAAATCCTGCTATAATTTATTTGTTAACATTTAGTCTAAAAAAATTTGTCTTCTTTGTATTGAATGGCTAGGGGTAAAGCATATAAAGTAGCGGTACTGCCACCTATGATACTGATTAAATCCAAGTGTTTAAAACCACACTGGACAATAATAACAATATTCACATGATGCTACAATGAAAGTATTGCAAAATGAAGAAGGAAAGTATTTGTGTTATGACAGTAAAGAACAAAGAAAACAATAATATTCAAAATGTCCGCAAAGTGCATTACCAGTTTATAGTGAATACATAAAAATATGCGATATATTGTCATAATGTGTTGATAGATTGCAATATTCTCTGTGTATTCACTATAATCCAGTAAATATGCAGCAAATACATTGTACATAATATACAAATACATAATATGTCGATATATGTATATAAAAAAACTGAATGTCAATGAAAGTCCAAATGATTTCTGTCCCTTGTTTCCCATATGCCTTTTATCTTTAAAAGGAAACAACCCAAAATCACAAGGACACTCAGAAGGGCTCGACTGTAGTTAGGGGACATTCACGAAAGATTTGTTATCTTACATCACCTCTGCAATACTATATTTCAAACAGTAAAGTAGCTAGAAAATGCCATGAATGCTTACATAAGGCGTAGGAGTCGGTGAGCAGCAGTGACAGCAGCAGAATGGTGACGGACAAGAAGAGTGGTAAAGAGAGGCGAGGGGCACCACTGGCATCCATCTTGGTTCCAGTAAAGTAACGGGCCTGGGAGGGGTAGGATAGGACCATATGTTGACCTAGCCGGACAGCTGAGGCCCCAACTGTACAGGGAAGATGGAGGTCTTCAGGCAGGACAGCTTGGCACTCTGCAAAAAGATTAAACAATTGAGGGAAAAATTACTTGTTTTGGTTGAGTCATGTTTCAAACAATTCAAAGTCAGACGTCACATGGCGACTACAAGATAACATTATTTTAAAAGTGCTAACATGTCACCAAGCAAGGCATCAAAAATATTAATAAATATCAACTCACAACCAGGGTTCATAGGTGTGTACAAGCGGTAGTCTTGGATGATATATGCAACCCTTTAAATCTGATTGATCACCCCATTATTATAAAGTAGAGGCAGGACTTATGCCACGTTCACACGAGGCACGATCAGACGCCACAAATTCGCGGGGGTCGCTTGGCGACGGATGCGCCACCATCGCCCAGTGTGTCGCTCTGCTTTTGCTGCGAAAATTCGCCCCGGTGCATCATCAAATAGGAGGAGCTTCCATTCCGCTCGCTGGCTCCGGTTGTCAGTCAAGTTAACATGACGGACATTGATCACACGGAGTGAGTTGTTGTGGAAAGCTGACAAACGTCATGAAACATTCCCAATTCGGAGAGTATCATTATTTGCTGCAGGAGCTGCGTCTGGATGATGGCCACTTTCAGCGGTCCTTCCGCCTCTGCAGGACCCAGTTTGAGGACGTCCTGTCCCGTTCACGCGCGCACATATAAACAATTAAAAAAAAAAAAAAAAAAACTCCACTGCTTGCTGCGGGGCTGCAGCTCGCTCTTCCCCAAAAACACTCTGTCATAATTGTGTTTAGAAACCAGTCACCATTTGTTTTATTATACATCTGTGTAGTTAATAAGTAAAATAATCTTCATGGACAATTCTCTCGCACGCACGTAAAGTAAAAAGAGAAAGAAACTCCGCTGGTGTGGGGCTGCTGTTCGCTCCAAAAACTCTGTCGTAATTGTGAAATAAAGGACAAAAGAGACATAAGTCCTGCTCACAGGCTGCTACCAGAGACAGGACATATTCACATCTTCAGTCAAACTCCAGATATCTCCACGTCACTACATATTCAGTCCCTGATTGGTCATTGTGGCACGACGAGATGAAAAAGTTCAGATTTTTCAACTTGGGGAGGAGGGCACCGTGACGTGATGCGACGCAATATCGCACCACAAACGCACCAATCGCTCAAAATTGCTTCACTTCATTCATGTCCATCGCGTCGCGCTGCGTGACTTGGCGCCAAAACGCATCCTTGCATAGGGATTACATGGCAACCTGTCACTGCTGTTGCTCGCATTGCGCCCGGTGTGAATGCGGCTTTAGACTAACCTCTGATAATAAACTCTTTGATAAGCTTACAGTGCGCTCCAAACGTATTTGGACACTCGGTATTTCACACATTTTAATTTGTTTATGTTATTTCAAATACAAAAAATAAATAAATAAATAAAAACAATACAAATAAAATCTAAAATGGTCTTCCTTAAACTCAAACCGAAAGCAAATCTCTACAACTTGATATAAATCAATTAAAAAATCTAAATGCCAAGATGATGGGTTGCGTAATAATGGAATGCTTTGGTATAATACCTGTATATAGTTAGTTTTATTGCCAGTTTTCTTCAGACAAGTAAGGGGATGGATACATGAACATTTCCAAGTCACTGAATAAATCTTGAACTTTAATTACATCAGTTATGAAGAAATACAAACAGTATGGCACTCTATGGTAAATCTGCATGGAGTAGACAGTATAATAACCTAAAAAACCCCTCAAACTATGTAAACTGACATCACACAACCACAGCCTTCTTCTTGCATGGCTTAATTACGTAGAAGGGAAGTCACTGTTTTCTTCTTCTTTTTTCTTAATCGCCCAATCTTGTCATTATTTGATTATCTCATTGTCTTGTAATTACACAGGCACTCAATGATATTCTGGGCACAGTCTCTTTGTTTTAGCCAAATTGCCATTAATCCCCAAAACTACGCAGACGTACCCCTCCCACCACACATGCACATAAGTGTGTGCTCACTGATTTGCTACAGCGCACAACTACCACCTTGTGGTTACTCACGCTTTTAATAAAATAATGGCTATAAAGAGGCAAAGGGAGAGAGATGGATCTATGATATCAATGTTGTGAAGGAGTCAAATGTCATTGTTTTTGGTTGACATTCTGATCACAGAACTTGGATGATCAGAATGTCTAACTGCTCACTGTTGTGCACAGGCACTAAAGCAGAAGTACAACACCTGCATCAGCAGTAATACTGTGAAAATAAAAACAGTCAATTCTTAGAAGGCCACAATCAGATGTTCCACATTCAAGCCTCTGTCACTCTGAACACATCATCCTTTGTGTGTGTGTGTGTGTGTGTGTTCTTGAGCAATATAGTAAATCCTTACGATTTAGCTACTTGAACGTTGCTGGGCCTGACAGATGGGTGAACAAAAAGTCTAGAAAGTGAGAGTAATAATTTGGAGTAGGCATTGGTGGTTTAAAATACATTACAGTGTGTGTGGCACATTATTTAAACTAGACTTTTTCAGTGAGAATTAGCACCAAAGGCTTTCAGTCATTGTCTTATGTCACTGGTTAATGTTCAAGTCTCACAACCATACGGTAAAACAAGAAGAAGCAGCTTAAGGGCCCATTCACACTGCCTGATGTAGCAGATTCTGAAAAATCTCTGTGAAATGCCAGAAAAGATTCACTTCAGGAGTCCAAATTTCCCATCTTCAATACAGGTTGACATAACTCAGCTGAGGGCGACATTGTACTGACAGAGCTCGATGTTTGGTGATGGTCCACTGACTGAATATCGGAGGCAGTTCAACTTTCACCATCAGCTTTAGTAGCGCACTCCACGAAGCAATACTGTAGCTTGGCGGAGCTGGTTGTCGACTCAGCGTCGACGTGAGGTGACATAGCCTACATAAACTCGATGCCACTGGCTACTGGTGCATCGTCCAGACAGATTCTACATATTGTTTCACATTTCTTCATAATTGCTCATGCCCAAGGGATCCAGATGAGGTGGTGTGCCCAGTCAAGCCTCTGCTGCCGACAGAGAGAAATAGGGCAGTAAACGTGTACTAACAGAGGTGATGTGGTGGTACTGAAGCTCAACTCTTTTAGTGTAAATGTCAAAGATTTTAAGCATGTTGGAAATTTTTCAGGGACCACAACAAACATCAACCTTGCCCTAATGACCTCAATGTGCTCAAGGAAGTCCTACCATTATTTAATGCTTCAATCTTAAATATGATCAATCTATCTATGTTAGTTGGTTATGTACCACAGGCCTTTAAGGTGGCAGTAATTAAACCATTACTTAAAAAGCCATCACTTGACCCAGCTATCTTAGCTAATTATAGGCCAATCTCCAACCTTCCTTTTCTCTCAAAGATTCTTGAGAGGGTAGTTGTAAAACAGCTAACTGATCACCTGCAGAGGAATGGTCTATTTGAAGAGTTTCAGTCAGGTTTTAGAATTCATCATAGTACAGAAACAGCATTAGTGAAGGTTACAAATGATCTTCTTATGGCTTCGGACAGTGGACTTATCTCTGTGCTTGTTCTGTTGGACCTCAGTGCTGCTTTTGATACTGTTGACCATAAAATTTTATTACAGAGATTAGAGCATGTCATAGGTATTAAAGGCATTGCGCTGCGGTGGTTTGAATCATATTTGTCTAATAGATTACAGTTTGTTCATGTAAATGGGGAATCTTCTTCACAGACTAAAGTTAATTATGGAGTTCCACAAGGTTCTGTGCTAGGACCAATTTTATTCACTTTATACATGCTTCCCTTGGGCAGTATTATTAGACGGTATTGCTTAAATTTTCATTGTTACGCAGATGATACCCAGCTTTATCTATCCATGAAGCCAGAGGATACGCACCAATTAGCTAAACTGCAGGATTGTCTTACAGACATAAAGACATGGATGACCTCTAATTTCCTGCTTTTAAACTCAGATAAAACTGAAGTTATTGTACTTGGCCCCACAAATCTTAGAAGCATGGTGTCTAACCAGATCGTTACTCTGGATGGCATTTCCCTGATCTCTAGTAATACTGTGAGAAATCTTGGAGTTATTTTGATCAGGATATGTCATTCAAAGCGCATATTAAACAAATATGTAGGACTGCCTTTTTGCATTTACGCAATATCTCTAAAATCAGAAAGGTCTTGTCTCAGAGTGATGCTGAAAAACTAATTCATGCATTTATTTCCTCTAGGCTGGACTATTGTAATTCATTATTATCAGGTTGTCCTAAAAGTTCCCTAAAAAGCCTTCAGTTGGTTCAGAATGCTGCAGCTAGAGTACTGACGGGGACTAGCAGGAGAGAGCATATCTCACCCGTGTTGGCCTCCCTTCATTGGCTTCCTGTTAATGCTAGAATAGAATTTAAAATTCTTCTTCTTACTTATAAGGTTTGAATAATCAGGTCCCATCTTATCTTAGGGACCTCGTAGTACCATATTACCCCATTAGAGCGCTTCGCTCTCAGACTGCGGGCTTACTTGTAGTTCCTAGGGTTTGTAAGAGTAGAATGGGAGGCAGAGCCTTCAGCTTTCAGGCTCCTCTCCTGTGGAACCAGCTCCCAATTCAGATCAGGGAGACAGATACCCTCTCTACTTTTAAGATTAGGCTTAAAACTTTCCTTTTCGCTAAGGCTTATAGTTAGGGCTGGATCGGGTGACCCTGGACCATCCCTTGGTTATGTTGCTTTAGACGTAGACTGTGTTTCATAATTATTGTATGGCCTTGCCTTGCAATGTGTAGCGCCTTGGGGCAACTGTTTGTTGTGATTTGGCGCTATACAAGAAAAAAGTTGATTGATTGATTGAATGTGGCTCCTGTGAAATCTGGTGGACCATGGCACTGGTCAACAGAAAGCAACTTTTCAGCAAAAGCCGGGATAATCAGCAGAGTGTGAATGGGCCATAAAGTTTAAGTGACACAGTGACTGATTGAGGAAATGTATGAGGAACAGACATGAAATGTTGCTAACAGATTGTGCCCGCTTTTGTCCTGTATAAATCCTTTTCTCATTCATTAAATGCGTTCCTTGTCAGCTGATATCAGGTGATGTCAGGCGAGTCAGTCAGAAAGTTTTGTGCATGCTCAAAACTTGAGTGGACATGAGACAGAGAGGTTCCTTGGTGGTTGCTTGTGTGTTTACCATTTTGACCTGTACTTGATTGTAGCTTGCCAGTGGATGTCCAATAGATGTTAGTTTGAAATGCAAATTATCTGTTTGTCTTGTGGTGGTTTCCCAAAAGCACAGCACACCCGCATTAGGTGGTTGTTGACTCATTTCATCAGAATGTCAAATCTTTCAGAGGCCGACGGATTAGGCAATTTTTGCCATGGGACAAACTACGAGGGCTGTCCATAAAGTATAGGTCCTTTTTATTTTTTTCAAAAACTATATGGATTTCATTCATATGGTTTTTACGTCAGACATGCTTGAACTCTCGTGCGCATGCGTGAGTTTTTCCACGCCTGTCTGTGACGTCATTCACCTGTGAGCACTCCTTGTGGGAGGAGTCGTCCAGCCCCTCGTCGAAATTCCTTTGTCTGAGAAGTTGCTGAGAGACTGGCGCTTTGTTTGATCAAACTTTTTTCTAAACCTGTGAGACACATCGAAGTGGACACGGTTCAAAAAATTAAGCTGGTTTTCGGTAAAAATTTTAACGGCTGATGAGAGAGTTTGAGGTGATACTGTCGCTTTAAGGACTTCCCACGGAGCGAGATGTCGTGCAGCACTCCCAGGCGCCGTCGTCAGCCTGTTTCAAGCTGAAAACATCCACATTTCAGGCTCTATTGATCCAGGACGTCGTGAGAGAACAGAGAAGTTTCAGAAGAAGTCGGTTTCAGCATTTTATCCGGATATTCCACTGTTAAAGGAGATTTTTTTAATGAAAGACGTGCGGATGGGTCCGCGCGTTGGGACGCAGCCGGCGCGGTGCGGCGGCACAGGAAAAACACTTCCGTGTTGATAACCATTTGTAAAATCCAGGCGGCTTTTGATGGCTTTCAGTGGAGTGAGTATATGAGAAATTGTTTAACAGCTGGACATGTTCCAACTTGTCCTTAAGGCTTCCAACGGAGGTGTTTTTCCTGTGGCGGAGCGTTGCGGCAGCTGCGAGCCGACGCTGCAATCCGCCCGCCCGCTTTTATCAGGGGTCTCTCCGTCTCAGAGATCAAGGACTCAGAGACATCACTGCCAATGTCAAGATAAGTGAATGTCTCTACAAGTTCAATACATTCACCACATACAGATACACTTCGGATTGCCGAATCCAGTAAGTCATTGAAAGCCTCGATCTTAGCCTTTATCCAGGACGATCACAAATCCAGACAATCCGACTCTTCAGTTAGCTTCTGAAATACTGCAATCATGACATTCATTGATTCCAGAAAGATCACAGCATCATCCACAAAGTCAAGGTCAGTAAGACTTTCCTTGCCAACAAAGGCACCTAAGCAAGAGGTTTGCACAACTCCATCCAACACCCAGTCCATACAATAAGTGAACATGTAGGAACCAGAACACATCCATGATAAATGCCAAAAAATTAAGAGAATCTACCCTTGAATGAAAGAGAGATAAAACATGGTTATATTAGTACAAATTAGTTATTTATAAAATTAGACAATTTAATCAAATTTTCAGTTAGTTTGTGACCATTTAAGCCGTGGAGTGGATCAATCTAGACAAAAAATACTTTCATGATAATCCCTTTAAATTTCAGAAACAATATTCTCCTTCCTTTTTCTCCCCCCCCCCCCATTGATTTTGATTACAGCAAAAAAAAAAAAAAAAAAAAAAAAACTTGATTACAGCAGCATGTCACACTGCTAAATTGTCATTAGAATTGACAGTTTAACACATGCAGCTGTGATAATGTGACTGCTGCCTTGTGAGAGCCAGAAAACCGTAGCTAATTGCACCTCAGACAGCATACAAGTGTGCAACCCTTTACAGCTCCTCCATCAGTCTTTTCAACAAAACACGCCTTGACATATGACACATAGGCACACATATGGCAAAGTGCAAAGATCTTGACCTCTAAAAATACAAATTTTTCGCATGATTCAATCAGAGAAATTTGGGAACTTTCTTTTTTTGGTGTAGAAAAACAAAATCGGAGTTCAACAATAGGACTTTTATTGCCAGAGAAAAATGGCAACTTGGCTCATCTTTCAGCACACACAACGAACATGTGTGCAGTTGCTTCTGCCCGCAACCCCCCAATGCCTAGAGGGGTAGAATTCACAATGTACACAATACTCACTGGTATCATTTTAAAGTGAAAAATGTGGGGAAGGGTAAAAAAAGAAAAGAAAAAGAAAAAAAAGGAAGGAGAATAAGACTGTATCCAATTGTCTAGAGGACTTGTGATACCCCAATTGTTCAGACTGTAAACAGTGTGGAGCCAGAGGGCTCACGTGAAGCCTAGGTTATGATTTATAGCCATCCCCTTAAGGCATGGCTTTGTGATTCTACCCTTGGTTGCCACACAAACTTCACAACACAATTACAGGATCTGCTGTTGTTGAACGTCTCAGCCAACACAACCTAAGGCAATGTATGGGTTCCAGTTTAACTGTGTCCACAGTTCAGTGCCTCCTCCCGAAATGAGCTGTAACACCATAAATAACAATACATACTGTGTATGAACCACAGATTAACTGCTGAGGGATTTGGGTCATTTATTGTCAAAGTACCAAAAAGATAACATTTTTATTCAGAAATCCAACTTTCAATAGAGATGTGGAGATATTTCAAAACCAAACCTGTGGTCAGGTACAAAATATAGGTCTTGGTAACCTGAACGTTTCCCCAAAGGCTCATGCTAGCTCAGTTGTCTGAAATTTGTAAAGATAACTGTAATAATTTTTCTGATTGTTTTGCACTAAAAACATGCCAACGCAGCAGCAATGGTAATCACACTGCAGAGTTTTAATGCGGAAGTAATCACATCACTGTGACACATTAACCTCGGTAACTTATTAGTGCCTAGCTCATGCGTTATAAAATTTTCAAAACAACATACCCAAACTTATCAATACTAACACAAATGGTCTGTGAAATCCTTTATAAACGTTTTGTGCCCAAATATGACAAAGCATTTGTCACTGGGTTTGTTATTTGCATTGTTTAGACAACATATACGAGTAGAGTAAGAATGCTTCCTTCTGTGTGAATGTGTGTGTATTAGGGATGGGTACTGATAGGATTTTATCGATATCGCTTATCGATCAGATTCTTTATCAATTCCCTTGTCAATACCGCTTGTGAATTTTCTGTGTACTAAAAGTAGGCTTTACAGGTTTTCTATGTCAACAACATTTTATTGAGACTTAAAGTAAAAAAATATGAAATTGGTCAGTGGATCTTTGATCTCTGGGCATAAAGAAAATCTGTACATGATGGATCCTTGATCTGTGGACATAAATGGAAATAAACAAAATCTGTAGTTTTTGTCAAAAGCATTTCCTTTCAGATATTAATCAGACAAATGTGACTCCATAGCCTCTTAAGGGATTGAATGTTTGGAAAGAGGTGTCATTTGATTTAAAACAGCCATTCGCTTTGAAGTTATTAATTTCGACCGGAATCTATTTGGCAGAGAGCCCCGCAGCATATGGAGATGTGCAGTTAGTCCCACAAACATGAATGGAATGGAGAACGATTCTCGTTTCTTGTCCACAACAAGACAAGAGTCCCAGTTAGTGACTTTAATCCCTACAAAGGTGACTCATGAGTAACATCTTTAAATGGCTTTGAGGGGGAGTTAATGAAGAAAATGCGGACCTGCCACGTCTGAAAAGCAGCGAAGCAGAGAACCAGCGTTCATTGCTTCAAGCTTCAAGCAGACCCACTGCAGAAGCATCGGGTCTGCAATCAACGTCGAGCAATGATCATTTTCCCGATAAACACCCCCAAAAACAAACACACGCTCTGGCATAATGTGATCTGAAGGACCGATGAGGGAATCGTTAAGCAAAAAGGCTACTGATATCAGTGGATTGAATCATTTCTTATCTATTCTTAACAGGAACCAGTTTTCAATACCCACTCCTAGTGTGTATTAAGGAATCCATGAACGTCAGTAATAAAATGTTAGCTAGTTCACCACAGGAGTTCCTGTCTCTTTTCCTGATGCTAGCTAAACTCTGAAGCTAAAATTCCTTCTTTGAAGAAGGAAAGAAAGTCAAGGAACACAGAAACAAAGTAAATGCCAATATTTCCTCCAGTTTGGACAATGATTCATTCAGTAGCAAAACAGAATAATATCCTCACTGTAAGTGAGTGTTCTCTGTGTGTGGAACAATTCGCTGCTTCAGTGTAGCATGAAAGTCCCATTAAAGAGCATAACCAGAGGGGGGCGCAGGGGTCTTTGTACAGGTAAAGATTGAAATGTAGCTGGATTAATAAGTACTTTGGACTACATTCCAAGTGTAAAAGGTCATAAAAAGACAAACTGGTTTAAATTCTTGTGTTGTTCAAAATCAATTACACTCATCGGCCACTTTATTAGGTACACCATGCTACTAATGGGTTGGACCTCCTTTTCCTTCAGAACCGTCTTAATTCTTCGTGGCATAGATTCAACAAGGTGTTGGAAACATTCCTCAGAGATGTTGGTCCATATTGACATGATGGCATCACCATTCAAACAGTCTACCCATTCTCCTCCTACATGAACAAGGCATTTTTGTCCACACATCTGCCACTCACAGGATATCTTCTCTTTTCTGGACCATTCTCTGTAAACTCTAGAGATGGTTGTGTGAGAAAATCTCAGCAAAGAATCAGTTTCTGAAATACTCAGACCAGCCTATCTGGCACCAATAACCATGCCACGTTCAAAGCCACTTAAATCCTCTTTCTTGCCCATTCCGATGGGGAAGATAGGGTTCCGATAGGGTTTTGTTATCATATATACAAACTATTATTATAATTATTACTATTATTATCAGTATTATTATATTATTATTCTATTTTATCATGTGATTTTTAAATGGACCACAATGGAAATAAGTGTTTTCACTTTCTTGTGTCATCCATGTACAACCCCAATTCCAATGAAGTTGAGATGTTGTGTGAAATGTAAATTAAAAACAGAATACAATGCAAACCCTCTTCAATCTATATTCAATTGAATATACCCCAAAGACAAGATATTTAATGTTCAAACTGATATTTTGTTTTTGTGCAAATATCTACTCATTTTGAAATGGATGCTTGCAACACATTTCAAAAAAGTTTAGACAGAGGCAACAAAAGACTGGGAAAGTTGATGAATGCACAAAGAACACCTGTGTGGAACATTCCACAGGTGAACAGGTTAATTGGAAACAGGTGAATGTCATGATTGGGTATAAAAGGAGCATCCCCAAAAGACTCAGCCATTCACAAACAAAGATGGAGCGAGGATCACCACTTTGTGAACAACTGCGTCAAAAAATAGTCAGTTTAAAAACAGTTTAAGAACAATGTTTCTCAACATTCAATTGCAAGGACTTTAGGGATTCCATCATCTACAGTCCATAATATAATCAGAAGATTCAGAGAATCTGGAGAACTTTCTACACGTAAGCCGCAAGGCCGAAAACCATCATTGAATGACCGTGACCTTCGAGCCCTCAAATATTTGCACAAAAACAATGATGTTTATCACTCTGAACATTAAATATCTTGCCTTTGTGGTGTATTCAACTGAATATAGGTTGAAGAGGATTTACAAATCATTGTATTCTGTTTTTATTTACATTTTACACATCGTCCCAACTTCATTGGAATTTGGGTTGTATTTTCAACGTACAATTATATTATGTCCTTACATTAAACTTACTAAATAAAATCAAGCACACACGCACGCATACACCACTTTGCTTTAAATATATGGATGATTTATTACCCCCTCCTGGAATGGCGTGAATCCAGAATGTAATTATCAATGTCCATTGTTCAGTGTTATTAGCTAATATCCTTAGATTCTCCAAAAATATTAGTCCTGTTAATGTTCTGTTTTGGTGGTGTTCATCCTTGACCCAAAATACATAAGCGCACCAAACAGCAAATGACAGCTCTCCTCAGTTTGTCTGTAATCAAAGTTATACACACACACACACACGCACAAATGTGCACAGACAGCACTTTGATTTTAATATATTGTGGCGAGCTCTACAAAAGAGCCAAAACTGAGCCAGAGCTGTTTTCTGCCCCAAACAGGTGCTTTTATGTTTACACACCCACAAAGAGAGACGGTGGTGGAAGACTTCAAACGCACAACACTTCCCAGTCATGGTAACTGCAACATGACACTTAACTAAACTGACTACACCAATCACACTGCAAAAACACAAATAACAATAACAACACTGTTAAACGAACATGAACCACATAACATCATTTAAAACCCCTAAAACCCCGAACTCCCATGGCGCATTGTTGCACAACGTCCATTGTTCACTGTTGTTAGCTAATATTAATTTCTTCAAATATATTAGTCCTATCAACTTTCCATTTTCACAGCATTCATCCTTGACCCAAAATACATAAGCATACCAAATGGTAAATGTCAGCTCTCCCCAGTTTCTCTGTGATCAAAGCCATGCACATGCACCGCACACATACACGCACACAGAGGCCACTTGGCTAGTATAATATAGACTGAACAATTGTACCTAATAAAGTGGCCGGTGAGTGTATTTTTCATTCATAGGAAGTGGCGTTAGAGAGCTTCTATCAACATAGTGACTCAAACCTTTCTCATTATTCCACCTTTCACACATAGACACAAATTTTCTATTGTAATTATAACATTTCAAATGGTTCTTTTGTCAGTACCAATAGGTTGGTTGGTGGGTGGAGGCTTCGGGGAGCAACTCCACCACATAAGCTCTCATTGAAAGTGACACTTTGCCCTCTAAAAATGCTCAGGAAAAGAGGGAATGTCAAATGAAACAGAGCATTTAACATTCCAGAAACGCCAACAAAGAGGTCAATCGATTGATAAACCCTCGTCGTTACCCTGCCTGCTTCCACATTTTGGACTGTGATTGAGGGGAAACTGTTAAGGTCAAGTTCAGAGGATATTTGGAGGAAGTAAATGTAATAGTTTGCAAAGGTCAACAGCTCATAAAATTAAAAAAAATGCCTGCTGTAATAAAGCAGAAATGCTGCCATACCTGTTAGTAACACTATTTTTATAGATTAACAGAAATTAACCAACCGTGACAAATTCATTTATTAAAGAAAAATATGAAAGCAAAATTGAACAGAAGAAATATCAAATCAAAGAAAATATGCATATAAAATACACAACAGTGATTTTTGGAATATCTTGAATAATATGTATATGAAGATGTCTCTCTTCACATGTATTTTAACACCCAACTCTGCAGCTGTATGTAGGCTTTATTTGCTCTTGGCTCGTGTGTGTGTGTGTGCGTGTATATATCTGGCCAACACTTGAACCTGCATGGTTAAAACTCTCTCCTCTGATCCATGTCCACATAAAACAAAAAAAATCCTCAGGCAGCCATTTCCCAGAAAACAAGCTCAGTCAAACTGAGTGTACAGGACTCGCTGAGCAAGACGTGTTAAACAGCCAGCTGGAAAAGAAACTCAATCATCTGAAAGCACCACACATTTGCTGCAGGGACTGGTCTACAAAATACAATTAAAAAGCAACCCAACATTTGACAGATTTTTCAGGTGCAACTCCAGTAGAATACCAACACTATTGTGTTCTCATTCAATTGTTTTTTTCATATGCTGTAAGAATCCTAAAGTATCTCAGTGATGTCTCTCTGGTACCTAAAGATGGAAATAAAATAAGTGTAATTTTGATCAAATGAATGAATAATAAATAACAACAACAAACACCTGTGCTGATCTTAAAGCTGATAGCCTAGCCATTTATGATGAATCAAAAACGGTATATTGACAATTTCTACACAAAACAAAACCTTCAAGTAACTTGGCCCATTTAAAAATAAAAATTTTTAAATATCCAAAGGAGTTTAATAAATAAATGAAACAAAAGAAAGTTGTAATCATCAATTTGTGAATATTTATGAGGAAAATATTAAAAGAAGTTGACTATTTTCTGTCGATCAGATGGATAAATTGACTATTGTTTCTTAAACTGACACTGACAAACAGCGATCATTAGGCTACGGCTATCCCTGCTGATGAGTCAAGTAGGTCTAAAGCTTGTCGAAAACCCCCACTATTTTTGGCATTGTTCAGTTACGCTTCAGTAATTACAGCAAAATGGAAGCAGAAAGTTTAATTCTTACAAGGCCTGACTTTGGATTCAACTCATTTTCATAATAATTCTAATATTAAATTTATGTGATTGCTTAAACTAAATAAGAGTTCAGATTTTTTAACTCCCTTAACTCTTAACATTCACACATTTAGTTAAAAACAGGTGTTTTTCATCTATCGGGAGTTCAGAGTTCATAATCCACCATCTTCAACACATTCACTGGGACTGCAGTCTTACTCAAATCAAAGTCGAAATGCCAATGTCAGCCTGTGAGAATAAGTAAGATTGCAATTTAAATAAATACAAACATCACATTACAATATTTGTACAATGCAAAAATTCTGGCAACTTCTGAAGGACATTTCTTTAGAGCATGATGTTATTTCAAAACATCAAGCTATTGGTAAGCCTAGGGTTGGGTATCGAGAACCGGTTCTTTTCGAGTATCGTTAAGAAATGATTTGATCCACCGATATCAATAGCCTTTTGCTTAACGATTCCCTTATTGGTCCTTCAGAGCAGCCGTTGTTTTTGAGGGTGTTTGTCGGGAAAATTATCATTCTTAAACATTGATTACAGACCCTGCAGCGGCTCTGTAATCAACAGTCCATGATTGACATTTCTGTGACTTGCATAAAAAATAAAAATAACTGAACCAGAGGAGCAAATACAAAGAACATCATCAGAAACCAAGCCACAACTTCAAGAAACCAATCACTTAGTGTTGTATTGCAAATTAACTGTGTTGATGTAGCAAAGTATGTGTCTGCGTGATCTCAAGGTTGAGTCGAACACAAGCACAAAACACACCTCTTCACCACCGTCTAAAAGTACTCCGTAGCCACCATCTGTTTTCCACTATGCTGAAACCCTGTGAGTATTGATTCCAGGTGTCACTGGTATGGTTTCTCTCTCCTCTCAGTCAATCAATCACTGCGCGGTTTCAGCTTTCTGCATGAGAATATTGGCAGCACTTTAGCTTAAAGTCTACAGAGAGAAGACAAAGTCCAACGCGAACACAGTGTGCTGTGTTATGTAAAACCTGTCAGTAGTGAGAGACAAGACATGAAAAGGGAATGTGCCTCTGTGAATGTAGGTACAGTGCAAATACAGTGCAAATATTCACAGTGCTTCACTTTTTTTCACATTTTGTTATGTGTTATGTTTTTTCACATTTTGTTATATGTTAAATTAATCTCCCCCCCCCCCCTC
Organism: Thalassophryne amazonica; assembly: GCF_902500255.1. Classification (NCBI taxonomy): domain Eukaryota; kingdom Metazoa; phylum Chordata; class Actinopteri; order Batrachoidiformes; family Batrachoididae; genus Thalassophryne; species Thalassophryne amazonica. Next base: position 54,969,685 of record NC_047112.1, read on the forward strand.
AAAAAAATATTCTACTCACAAATGACAACATGGAAAATTTTGCTAATTTATTAAAAATAAAATAACTAAGAAATCACACATACATACAGTAGTGTTCAGAATAATAGTAGTGCTATGTGACTAAAAAGATTCATCTAGGTTTTGAGTATATTTCTTATTGTTACATGGGAAACAAGGTGCCAGTAGATTCTCACAAATCCAACAAGACCAAGCATTCAAGATATGCACACTCTTAAGGCTATGAAATTGGGCTATTAGTAAAAAAAAAAAAAAAGTAGAAAAGGGGGTGTTCACAATAATAGTAGCATCTGCTGTTGACGCTACAAACTCAAAACTATTATGTTCAAAGTGCTTTTTTAGCAATCCTGTGAATCACTAAACTAGTATTTAGTTGTATAACGACAGTTTTTCATGATTTCTTTTCACATCTGTGAGGCATTCATTTTGTTGGTTTGGAACCAAGATTTTGCTCATTTACTACTGTGCTTGGGGTCATTGTCTTGTTGAAACACCCATTTCAAGGGCATGTCCTCTTCAGCATAAGGCAACATGACCTCTTCAAGTATTTTGACATATTCAAACTGATCCATGATACCTGGTATGCGATATATAGGCCCAACACCATAGTAGGAGAAACATGCCCATATCATGATGCTTGCACCACCATGCTTCACTGTCTTCACTGTGAACTGTGGCTTGAATTCAGAGTTTGGGGGTCGTCTCACAAACTGTCTGCAGCCCTTGGACCAAAAAAGAACAATTTTACTCACATCAGTCCACAAAATATTCCTCCATTTCTCTTTAGGCCAGTTGATGTGTTCTTTGCCAAATTGTAACCTCTTCTGCACGTCTTTTATTTAACAGAGGGACTTTTCGGGGGATTCTTGCAAATAAATTAGCTTCACACAGGCGTCTCTTAACTGTCACAGCACTTACAGGTAACTCCACACTGTCTTTGATCATCCTGGAGCTGATCAATGGGTGAGCCTTTGCCATTCTGGTTATTCTTCTATCCATTTTGATGGTTGTTTTCCATTTTCTTCCACGCGTATCTGTTTTTTTTTTGTCCATTTTAAAGCAATGGAGATCATTGTAGATGAACAGCCTATAATTTTTTGCACCTGCGTATAAGTTTTGCCCTCTCCAATCAACTTTTTAATCAAACTACACTGTTCTTCTGAACAATGTCTTGAACGTCCCATTTTCCTCAGGCTTTCAAAAAGAAAAGGATGTTCAACAGGTGCTGGCTTCATTCTTAAATAGGGGACACCTGATTCACACCTGTTTGTTCCACAAAACTGACGAACTCACTGACTGAATGCCACAGTACTATTATTGTGAACACCCCCTTTTCTACTTTTTTTTTACTAATAGCCCAATTTCATAGTCTTAAGAGTGTGCATATCATGAATGCTTGGTCTTGTTGGATTTGTGAGAATCTACTGAATCTATTGGTACCTTGTTTCCCATGTAACAATAAGAAATACAGTGGTCCCTCGCTATAACTCGGTTCACCTTTCGCGGCCTCGCAGTTTCGTGGATTTTTTTAGTCCAATTTTGCATTCTTTTTTTTTTTTAACAGCGCATTGTATTCTGCGTCCTCATCAAGCATGCCGGTCGCAGCACCGTGATGGGAGAGCACGCGCATTGTGTTCTGCGTGTCTGTTTACAAGAATCTTCTCACACAGAAGAAAAAAGAGCGCCAACACCTACCCATAAATGTGTTCTTCACTCGGAAAAAGACACCTGCACCAAGGTGTGACTCAGTGGAAAAAGACACAACAGCGCCGCGGCACCATGACGAAGAGACACGATCAGAGTAACTGTGAAATACTGGTCAGTCACTATTAATAATTTCTTATGTGTCCAGCCTTGTAGGTTGATCGTTAAAATTAAATTTGTTAGGTCTAAAAGCCATCATAATTATTTACAGGAAACATTCTATTTTTATTTCTCAAACAAATGTCTGGGCCTGAAACAGGTTGGTCTTATTTTTCTACTAAGGTTTGAACTTTGAGAGTGTTTACACATGAGAGAAAAGTGAGAAAATGTTAATGCCTGTTTGAGAAAATTGTATAAAGTGTGTAGTGAAGGGTTTTACAGCCTTAAAACGTCTATAATAATTGTAAAAAATACCGCTGACTACTTCGCAGATTTCACCTATCGCGGGCTATTTTTAGAATGTAACTGGATGCCCTCAGTCATGCCCCTGTAGAAGGTGCACATGATGGGGGGGGGGGGGGGGGGCTAACTCTTAGTTTGCAGAGGAAGTGGAGGCATTGGTGAGCTTTCTTGGCCAGTGATGTAGTGTTGTGGTCCAAGAGAGAGCCTCTGTGACGTGCACACACAGGAACTTGGTGCTTCTCACCCCCTCCACAGCAGCACTGTTGATGGTCAGAGGGGGGTGTTGGATGCGTGCTCTCCTGAAGTCTACACCAATCTCTTTTGTCTTCTCCACTTTCAGGGAGAGACTGTTGTGCTCACACCACAAGGTCAGGCAGTTCACCTCGTTCCTGTAGTTGGTCTCGTTGTTGCTGATGAGACCCACCATGGTTGTGTCGCACACAAACTTGATGAGGAGGTTGGTGTTGTCCAGTTGTAGGTCAGCAGGGTGAAGAGGAGGGGGCTCAGCACACATCTCTGAGGGGTCCCCGTGTTCAAGGTGATAACGCTGGATGTGTTGCTGTCGACCTGCAATGTCTGTGGTCTCCATGTCAGGAAGTCCAGCAGCCAGTCGCACAGTCAGGTGTTCAGTCCCAGCCGGATCAGTTTGACGATAAGCTGTTGGAGCGGTGATTGTGTTGAATGAGCTGAAGTCAGTGAACAACATTCTGACATATGAGTCTTTATTGTCCAAATGTGTAAGGGCTTGGTGGAGGGTGGAGGAAATGGCATCCTTGGTCAAAAACTTGGACTGATATGCAAACTGGAAGGGGTCCAGGGAGCACTTCAAAGCACTTCATGAGGATGGGGGTGAGTGAAACTGGATGGTAGTCAGTTAAGATGGATGGTCAGGACTTCTTTGGAACTGGGATGATGGTGGTGGCCTTGAGGCATGTGGGGACAACCACCAGATTCAACGAAAGGCTAAAGATGTCTGTGAAGACATCTGCTAGTTGTCCTGCACAGTCACTCAGACCACGGCCAGGTATGATGTGGGGGGGCTCTGTACAGGCGTAGTGTTGAGTGCTTCAAAATGAGCAAAGAACCCGTTCAGCTCATTCAGCAGAGAGGTGGAGCTGTCACAGGTGGGGGCTTGTTGTCTGTGATTGTCTGTAGCCCTCACCACAGGTTGCTCAAATCTCTACTGTCATTGACGTTTTGGGCTATCCTCCTGGAGTACTACCTCTTAGCCTCCCTGATGCTGCATGAAAGGTTGGCCCTTGTTGTCCTCAGGCCAACCTGGTCTCCTGCTTTGAATGTAGAGTTCTGAGCCTTCAGAAGCCTGTAGACTTCTCCTGTCAGCCACAGATTCTTACTGGCTCGAACACTGTTGGTCTTGAAGACTGTTACAACATCAATGCATTTGTTGATGTAGGCAGTGATGGAGTCTGTGTACTCCTGGAGGTCATTGGTGGAGTTGTGGGAGGCAGCTTGCTTGAACATCTCCCAGTCTGTGGTGTTAAAGCAGTCCTGAAGTGCCTCTACAGACCCCTCTAGCCACACTCGTATCTCTTTTCGAACTGGTTTGTTGACTTTAACCAGTGGTCTGTATGCTGGCATTAGCATGACAGTGATGTGGTCTGGTCAGGGTGGGGGAGGGGAAAAGCCTTGTAAGCTTTCCTCTAGAAGGTGTAGACGTGATCCAGAGTGTTATTTCCTCAAGTGGGAAAGTCTAGGTGTTGCTGTAGTTTGGGAAACAGTCCTGGGATTTATGTCGTTAAAGTCCAACATGAGGAGAGCATCTGGGTGGTCTGTCTGCTGCTTAATGATGTGGTGGAAAAGTTCATTCAGTGCCTCACTCCTGCTGTTATTACTGGAGTTTTAGGAAATGTACACCACAGCGATCAAAACGGTCATAAATTCCCTCAGTTAATAGAACAGCCGGAACTTTATGATCATCAACTCCACTAGCGGTGAGCAGTGCTTGTTAACCTCCAAAGTGTCCTGACATCAGGAATTGTTGATGTAAACACAGAGCCCCCCTCCCCCGTAGGGGCTGTATGTAGTCAATTTTACTGTCCAGGGAGCGTACACTGGCTAGCTTGGGATGCCCGGCTTTTGAGGGCTAGCAGTTAGTCTATATCAGACACTGCCACGCTGACCCCTTTTCTGTTTCCTCTCACGCTGCTTGTGGCGCCTCCACTCTGGGCGAGGTACATGAGTGGGGGTCCGGGCTGGTCCAGGCCTCCGGAGGAGACCGCAGATACTTATTCCCCAGATTTGTGCCTCGAGCAATCCTGTCTCGAGGCCTAGTGACAATTCCTTTGACTTCATGTTTGGTTTGTGCTCTGACATGCACTGCCAACTGTTATGTAGACAGGTGTGTGCCTTTCCAAATCATGTCAAATCAACTGAATTTACCACAAGTGGACTCCAATTAAGCTGTCAAAACATCTCAAGGGTGATGATTGGAAACAGGATGCACCTGAGCTTAATTTAAAGCTTCATGGTAAAGGCTGTGACTGCTTATGTACATGTGATTTCTTTCTCTTTTTTCATAAATTTACAAAAATCTAAAAAAATAAATAAATAAATAAATAAATAAAATAAACAACCAACCTCTTTTCACATTGTCATTAAGGGGGTATTGAGTGTAGAATTTTCAGGAAAAAAATGAATCTAATCCATTTTGGAATAAGGCTGCAACATAGCAAAATGTGAAAAAAGTGCTTTTTGGATGCACTGTATGTGTGGCTTTCAAATATACTCAACAAAAATATAAACGTAACACTTTTGGTTTTGCTCCAATTTTGTATGAGATGAACTCAAAGATCTAAAACTTTTTCCACATCCACAATATCACCATTTCCCTCAAATATTGTTCACAAACCAGTCTAAATCTGTGATAGTGAGCACTTCTCCTTTGCTGAGATAATCCATCCCACCTCACAGGTGTGCCATATCAAGATGCTGATTAGACACCATGATTAGTGCACAGGTGTGCCTTAGACTGCCCACAATAAAAGGCCACTCTGAAAGGTGCAGTTTTGTTTTATTGGGGGGGATACCAGTCAGTATCTGGTGTGACCACCATTTGCCTCATGCAGTGCAACACATCTCCTTCGCATCATCCGTGAAGAGAACACCTCTCCAACGTGCCAAACGCCAGCGAATGTGAGCATTTGCCCACTCAAGTCGGTTACGACGACGAACTGGAGTCAGGTCGAGACCCCGATGAGGACGGTGAGCATGCAGATGAGCTTCCCTGAGACGGTTTCTGACAGTTTGTGCAGAAATTCTTTGGTTATGCAAACCGATTGTTTCAGCAGCTGTCCGAGTGGCTGGTCTCAGACGATCTTGGAGGTGAACATGCTGGATGTGGAGGTCCTGGGCTTGTGTGGTTACACGTGGTCTGCAGTTGTGAGGCTGGTTGGATGTACTGCCAAATTCTCTGAAACGACTTTGGAGACGGCTTATGGTAGAGAAATGAACATTCAATACACGAGCAACAGCTCTGGTTGACATTCCTGCTGTCAGCATGCCAATTGCACGCTCCCTCAAATCTTGCGACATCTGTGGCATTGTGCTGTGTGATAAAACTGCACCTTTCAGAGTGGCCTTTTATTGTGGGCAGTCTAAGGCACACCTGTGCAGTAATCATGGTGTCTAATCAGCATCTTGGTATGGCACACCTGTGAGGTGGGATGGATTATCTCAGCAAAGGAGAAGTGCTCACTATCACAGATTTAGACTGGTTTGTGAACAATATTTGAGAGAAATGGTGATATTGTATATGTGGAAAAAGTTTTAGATCTTTGAGTCCATCTCATACAAAATGGGAGCAAAACCAAAAGTGTTGCATTTATATTTTTGTTGAGTGTATGTTGATATCTTTCAAACACTCCATTTCTGTTTTCGTATCCTTCTGTTCCTCTTTTCTTCCCCTCCCTCCTCAAAGTCATGCATACTTAACTATGCTTGCATTGCAGATGTTTTGGAAGGAATCACATGAATTTGCATGGAACTGCAGAACTATTATGTAAATAGGACTGTGTGTATCCACCTCCACGGTTAAAGCTTTCTCCATACTGAGATTGTCCAAGAAATCTGAAACCACCTGTACCTGTCAGTAATCCACTTGTGATGGGAATCTCAGGGATATACATATTGTTGCATCATATTATAGTATAAAAATGTAAGAATCAAGCCATACAACTTAAAAGTAGGTAGCTCAGGGGGATAAGGAGTTGGGTTACCGATATTTAGACCTGGGTTTGATTCCCAGTCACGCAACCTGTCTGTCCTTGGACAAGACACTTCATCTGTATTTTCTCTGTTCACCCATCTGTAAATGGGTATCAGCCTTGGCTGGGGACGTGACCTGCGATGGACCAGCGTCCCACTCCAGGGGACATGTATACCCTTATCCACTCCACGCTACTCAATGTGGCTCGCTGTACCAGGACACTTCCACAAGGGAATGTCTAGGTAAAGCAAGAGCACTCCTCTGACTGGAAGTACTGTAAAAAAAAAACAAAAAAAAAACACAACAAGAAAGCAGTCAAATAAATAAATAAAAAAACAAAACAAAAACAAAACATGGATCATGTCATTTTAAAATTATATGGTCAGGAGTGGCAGCACGGTGGCTTGGTGGTTTGCACTGTTGTCCTTCAGCAAGAAGGTCATGGGTTCGATTCCCAGCTGTGGCCTTGCTGTGTCGAGTTTGCATGTGTATGTTTGTTTATTAAAATGTGACCCTGTGACAAATTGGAGTCCTGTCCAGGACGTACCCTGCCTATCCCAGCCCTATGACTGCTGGGATAGGCTCCAACCACACAACTCCATTCAGGAAATTCCTTCCACAGTTTGCAGCCAGCTTGCAGAGCAGCCAGCAGGAAATCCCTTTTGGAGACATTTAAACAGAAAACACGCACGTGCGCGCACACACACACACGTACGCGCGCACACACACACACACACACACATATATACGTGGCTCCTGGATCAGAAATGTCTGCAGGTTTGATCGGAACTTTCAGATCCGTGAATTAGACTGGTATCGGAAGCCAATACCCATACTGGATCGGATCGGCCCCATCCCTAATGAGGAGTTACAGGCCCTTTTTGCACTGGATTGCACAAGAAAAAACATGGAAGGTTAACAAGACTGGACTTTGGTAAAGCCAGAATATTCAGAGACAACAACAAACTACTATCCTAAAATGATGTCAACCAATATATGGATGCTTGATATATACTTATACAGTGCAAAGTATTTTATATTGCACATTTTGTATTTTGGGGGATCATAAGCCCCTCATTTTAGAAGTAGTGGCAGTTGTTTGCATAGGCACAATGCACAGCAGCTGCCATGGCCTCATTAAGAGATAGCAGAACGCCCTGCCCTTGCAACCTCTCCTTGGAGTCACTTTCCCATGAGCCTTTGTCCTCAACTGTTCCCAACCTCCCATGACCAGAAACGTTGCTTGACACCTCAGAGACACCTTGTGTCAGCCATCTGTTGCCCCCCCCCCCCCCCCCCCCCCCCCCATGAGAGAGCCATAACCTTTCTCTCAGGTTTTTCTTTTCAATGTTTGAACTTGAACAACTGCCCCCCCCCCCCACAAAAAAAAAAAAACACTTGAAGCTTTAATGCAAAATGAGAGTAAAACCATTTGATAGAATAGTGGCAGAAAGTATTTTTCTTCTGTATAGTGATATTTCTCTTCCCTGATCATTTGCAAGGTAGCCTTTATTTCGGAATCAACAAAGCTGTTGACTTTTGTGTCTAGCTAACTCCTACAGGAACCAGAGGTTTCCAAAAAGATTTGACGCTAAATTGCCAGAAGCGGACTCACTCTTCAAGTGCTGTGTTTTTTCTCAGGTGTTGCCCTGAGGTTCGACCATCAGGAAATGGGCTCAATATGAACATTATTAAGCTGCACTGTCTGTCTGGTAAACACAGAGAGCTGAGAGGCTTTTTACTGAAATCCACCTCAGTTGTGGCTCAGCGCACAGCGTCAAGCACCAGGGGTGAACTGGACAGATTGGCAGCTGGTCGTCATGGGCAGCAAGCTGACCAATGAAATGGGCACTTTATTGAACAGCCATTTTGTTTACCGCTGATGGGTGACCCGCTATCTGTCTCCCATGTAATCTCGCCATATTGCAAAGCCACAGTTTGTCAGACAGAACCAGCATGCACGCACCACACAACAAGACAGAAAGATTTGTTTATATTTCCTCTCTGTCATTTTTTTGTCATCGCAGGCCATGGTGTTCGACGATGGCTCTTCCGCACCATCACCTTGGCGAGGAAGAGCCTGGCGGGAGAGGGCGGGGCCGCACGGCACAGACATTAAAGTGCCGTCTAATTGCAGGGCACAGTACACATCGTAGTTTGAAACTAGTAAAGGGAGATGAGATGTTGGGTGTGAGAGTCCTTGACAATAAAAGAGCAGCAGAGATGAGATGTGATGAGAGCGTGACTGAAATTATAGTGGTGGGGATAAACTGAGCAAAGGGAGGGTTTGTGGGGGGGGTGTGTCATCATTTGTTGGATTCCTGCCAAACAGAGTTTGACAAGCCTCAGTCCGACTGGCCAGAGGCTTGAATGTCCTTTAAAAACTGCCACAGGAGGGGAAAAAGTTTTGAAGGACAGCTAGGACAGCTGGGAAACGCGATCCATATTCACTCTGGAAATGGAATGCAGACAGTGGGAATGAGATTATTCTAAGTGAACAAGGGGGAGACGGGCGAGGGAATGGGCTGCCTGAAGTGTATCCGAAGCTCCTCTGTGCAAGTCAAAAGAGATGCGTTGCGCGTGTGGCTAATATGTGAACAACATAAGTAATGGCATGTTGGCACACTATAACTTGCACATACAAACAACATTTTAAATTTTATAACTCCCACATGGTGACAGTAGCTATGAGCGACATTGTAAGTACTGCTACCAAAGTCCTTGACCCTTTGGTCACATTAGCTACAAGACAAAGAGACACAGCAACCAGCTGCCCTTCATTTTCAATGAGCGTCGTTGTATTACAGCAACAACAGATTAGCAGTCACTACGCCACCAGCTAGGCAGGAACAGACAAAACAGACACGACGTCTATTTTATACAAATGATGAGCGATACAGCAACGGCCAATCCAAGTGAATTCAGTGTGACATCAGCATGGCGTATGTTGGTTGGTTGAATCATAGACATTATAAAGAGTGGACCCCACATCGACCACTGCTGCCTATTGGTGATGACGAGCTGTGGGGCCGCCATCTTGGACCGGTCATCCGAACCACCTCCACTCAGGACTGTTCAACAGGTGCAGCGCATTTAATCCAGCTCTCCGAATACTAAACTGATTTTCAAGCTTTTTTTTCTGCAAATGTCATTCATGTAGCTATGACACAGGACAAATGGTTCATCGTATTTTAATATTCAACATTCATAGTGGGATTAACAGTAATAGAATATTCTGGTATAGACAATAGGCAGGTATTTTGAAAACACTGTAAACACACATTACACACACACACACACACACACACACACACACTCTCTAATAGGCTATATATATATATATAACAAAAAACTGGATAATGAATACATTATATTTCTATATCAACATAACAACAGATATAATTTTCTCTGATATATTGATCATATTGATACTCCACACACACACACACACACACACACACACACACACACACACACACACACACACACACACACACACACACACACACACACACACACACACACACACACACACACACACACACACACATATATATACCATGGTCAGTGAGAATTCCATGTCTAACTGGCGTGCATTATTTTCGTGTATACGCACACGTAGTTCGGCGAGTTAAGTCACTGTTATAATCACTCCGCTCTGGTCGTCACCATAGCAATGCACAAATCAGTTGGCACAGATCAGCTGTGTTTTGACAAGTGAACAGAAACGCAATAAAACATGGATTTCCAAGTGAATTTTAATATTGTTGGCCAAAATAAAACGTTTGAGGAATGGAAAGAGGAGGACAGCAGACGAGAAGAACAGCAAAAGCAACACTTACACATCACATACAATTTGGCCAAGCACCTCAAGTGGATTTTGGCTCCTCTAGTGGGTAACTCAGACCACCATGTGGAGAACACACAAGATTTTGTGAACAAAATCAAGGACCTGCAGCTGGAGGCAGATGAAACTATGGTGTCATTTGATGTGACTTCGCTGTTCACCTGCATCCCCACCGCTGAGGCCAACTCAGCTGTGAGGCAGAGACTGCTGGAAGATGTGTCTCTACCTGAAAGGACCAAACTCACACCAGACCACATCTGCCAACTCTTGGAGATCTGTCTTAACACCATGTATTTCCTGTTTAGGGGGAATTACTACAGGCAGATCCATGGTTGTGCGATGGGGTCTCCGGTATCCCCCATTGTGGCCAATCTATACGTGGAGCGAGTGGAGAAGACAGCCTTGACGTCATTCACGGGCATCTCTCCCAGTCACTGGTTCAGATATGTCGATGACACATGGGTTAAAATCAAGCAAAAGGAGGTCGAGGACTTTACAGAACACATCAATTCGGTGGACTCCAATATCAAGTTCACACGTGAGGATGCCAGAAACAACCATTTAGCCTTCTTGGACTGTGATGTTATGACTGGAGAGAACAGGCAGCTCCAGACAGGGGTTTACAGAAAACCCACTCACATTGACCAATATCTGCTCTTTGGCTCAAACCACCCCCTTGAAAACAAGCTCGGGGTGATCAGGACTCTTCAACACAGAGCCCTACAGGTGCCCACAACTGCAGAGGGAAGGGCTAAAGAGCAACAACTTGTACGGAAAGCCCTCACAGTATGTGGGTACCCACGTTGGTCCCTGGACAAAGTGCAGAAGTCCCAGAAAACAAAGAGACCAGATAGACAGGAGACGGAGACAAGAAGAAGAGGAGTGTCTCTCCCTTATTTAGCAGGAATAGGGGAAAAACTACAGAGGATCTTCAGACAGCACAAAATCCCAGTTTACTTTAAACCAGTCAACACCTTGAGACAGAAATTAGTTCACCCTAAGGACAGGATCCCTAGTTACAAACAGAGCAATGTAGTGTATCATATCAGATGTCAGGAAAACTGTAATGAACACTACATAGATGAGACAAAGCAACTTTTACACAAGAGGCTATACCAGCACCGCAGAGAGGTTGCCAGTGGACCTCAGTCTGCAGTTCATATCCACCTGAAAGACACTAACCACATGTTTGAGGACAAGGAAGTTAAAATCTTAGCCACAGAGAAGAAATGGTTTGAGAGAGGTGTCAAGGAAGCATTCTTTGTAAAACAGTTGAAACCCAGCCTTAACCATGGAGCGGGTCTCAGACACGCTTTGTCCCCGGTTTACAATGTGGTACTCAGGTCAAAGCAGTTTCAGTCTTTTGTTCATGGTAATGAGTCATTCACGTCATCAGGAGAGAGTCGTCAAGGGAGCCATCAGGGGAGGCTTCCATCCTGTCATTAGGAGAGTGCTAACTAGAGCACAATAGGTGCTAATTAGAGCCATTGTTTAGTCACTAGCCTATAGCAGTCAGCCTCGCGGTAGGTGGGGTCTGGTTAGGTTAAAAAACTCCAGCTTTTGTTGGCTTCTGGTTTATTCTTCTCTACAAGAGTCAAGACAGAAGTCAGACTACCAGAGCAAGAATTTTAGCTGAGGAAGCTTCTGTGATTTGAAGCGAAATGTCCTCACGTCAAGCAACCCACTCCAGTCTAAGATTCAAGCTTCTCTACTATGGAAACCACCTGGACAACTAAGAGCCTACACAGAAAGCAAAAGCAACGGCGTAAAGATTTAACATCGGACGAACTGGACAAGAGTGAAGACGGGAAAGAAGAAGAGAATGGTTCTATCCTTGCAGGCGGCCGAGTGCTCCGCATCAAAACAGCGAGCGTAGTTTCTGGACCCGTTTGCCAAAGTTTGTCACAACTCCACACAGCAGAGAGGGGGGGGTGGTGGGGGTGAGTGGCCCGCTGCGGCACGAGCCTGCAGACTCGGTAAGCGCGTCAGAGACAAAACATAAAATAGTCCCAAATACTCACACATTTTTATCAAGTTCTGTTAAATAAATATTTGCGTGTTAGCTCACTGTGTGGGACCATGGTATAAGTGGATTAAACAACTCGAAGCCGTGCATTATACGGTTTCAATGCATGAATGCATGCCTTTCAGAGTCCGCGTCGTGCATTCAAACCGTATAATGCACGGCTTCACATTGTTTAATCCTTACACACACACACACACACACACACATATATATATATATACTCAACAAAAATATAAATGCAACACTTTTGGTTTTGCTCCCATTTTGTATGAGATGAACTCAAAGATCTAAAACTTTTTCCACATACACAATATCACCATTTCCCTCAAATATTGTTCACAAACCAGTTGAAATCTGTGATAGTGAGCACTTCTCCTTTGCTGAGATAATCCATCCCACCTCACAGGTGTGCCATACCAAGATGCTGATTAGACACCATGATTAGTGCACAGGTGTGCCTTAGACTGCCCACAATAAAAGGCCACTCTGAAAGGTGCAGTTTTGTTTTATTGGGGGGGGGATACCAGTCAGTATCTGGTGTGACCACCATTTGCCTCATGCAGTGCAACACATCTCCTTCGCATCATCCGTGAAGAGAACACCTTTCCAACGTGCCAAATGCCAGCGAATGTGAGCATTTGCCCACTCAAGTCGGTTACGACGACGAACTGGAGTCAGGTCGAGACCCCGATGAGGATGACGAGCATGCAGATGAGCTTCCCTGAGATGTTTCTGACAGTTTATGCAGAAATTCTTTGGTTATGCAAACCGATTGTTTCAGCAGCTGTCCGAGTGGCTGGTCTCAGACGATCTTGGAGGTGAACATGCTGGATGTGGAGGTCCTGGGCTGGTGTGGTTACACGTGGTCTGCGGTTGTGAGGCTGGTTGGATGTACTGCCAAATTCTCTGAAACAACTTTGGAGACGGCTTATGGTAGAGAAATGAACATTCAATACACGAGCAACAGCTCTGGTTGACATTCCTGCTGCCAGCATGCCAATTGCACGCTCCCTCAAATCTTGCGACATCTGTGGCATTGTGCTGTGCGATAAAACTGCACCTTTCAGAGTGGCCTTTTATTGTGGACAGTCTAAGGCACACCTGTGCACTAATCATGGTGTCTAATCAGCATCTTGATATGGCACACCTGTGAGGTGGGATGGATTATCTCAGCAAAGGAGAAGTGCTCACTATCACAGATTTAGACTGGTTTGTGAACAATATTTGAGAGAAATGGTGATATTGTGTATGTGGAAAAAGTTTTAGATCTTTGAGTTCATCTCATACAAAATGGGAGCAAAACCAAAAGTGTTGCGTTTATATTTTTGTTGAGTGTATATATATATATATATATATATATATATATATATATAATCGATAAAGTTATATATCAGAGAAAATTACAATATATAAAAATCATATATAGCATATCAATATAATTCATACATATATAAAAAAGTTATATATCAGAAAATGATATATCAATATACTTCATATCAGGTCAGAGAGAGAGTACAAAGAGTGAGAATAAAATGTAATGTAAAAGTAAATTGTCAAATTAACACAAGAACATGACATCCCTGCCCCAAACCATATTTACACATTTACAAAATTGCTCGTGAAAGTTTTCCAGCTGAAAGCCCTGACAGAGGACTGTATACAGAGCTCTCTGCAGCTCTCAGCACCTTATTATACTAAAAACAATAATGCATTATATTGATATAGTGCTTTACACAGTGCTAAAAGACACTTTACAAAACTGAGAAAATAACAAAGAACAAAGCAACTTTATTACAGAAAGATTAAAAAATAAAAATAAACAAGAATATAAAATCAGATCTTCACTGTGCCCTATGATGGAATCACTACATCGACCGGACCAAGATGGCTGCTGCATTTCTTGCGCCTCAGCAACCAATACTCTTTATAATGTCTATGGGTTGAATGAACTAAATAATCGAAGATGGTGGAATATTCTCCCAGGCATTTATAGAATATTTATTTATAGAAATCTAAATCTGTTTGGCATTTCCTCCTTATATTTTGTAAAAATTAATAAGAAATAAACAGTTTTAAATTTAAAACTTAAAAAAAGTTTACTGGTTCAGATTAAGCAATTCCATAACAACAGTGTATTTTTGTGAAGATTACTTGATGGATGATACATGATGGTTTCAGCACTGCAGTACTGATCAGAGCTGCACCAAAATGTTTACAGATCTCAAAATGAATGGATATTTGGCTTTTCAGCATGATTATGTAATGCCTTTTTTATCTGTTATGTATTTCAAAAAACAAAAATAAAACCCCAAAATAAAGGCCTGATGGGTGTTCTGCATTATACAAATATGAATGTTTATGAGTTTAATGGTATGAATATTTTATGAGGTGAAAGTTGGAACAGCTTTTCATGCATCCAGACGGCTTACAGAGGTGTGGATTTTGTGTGTGTTATAAGAATTAGTAGCATCAGTTAGCTTGTTGTCTCCCATGTGCATGCGCGCGCGCACACACACACACACACACACACACACACACACACACACACACACACACACACACACACACACACACACACACACACACACACAAAGTCGGTGCTTGTGCGTGCGTGTACTACCAAAAAGACTGTGTACATCCTCAGTGCAGCGAAAAAAATGTCAGAAATGAATCCAGCTTTTCATTCTTTCTTCCTGCTAACAACCTCCAGACAGCACAATGAATTTGTTTTGTGTGTGTGTGTGTGTGTGTGTGTGTGTGTGTGAATTAGCAACGTCAGTTAGCTCAATCAAATCATGTCATGAGAACATGCACACGTGTGCAGTAATGCCGGTAACGCGTTACTCTAATCTGACCACTTCTTTTAGTAACGAGTAATCTAACGCGTCAATCTTTCCAAGTCAGTAATCAGATTAAAGTTACTTCTCCATGTCACTGTGCGTTACTATTATTTTTCATTGTGGGTCGATAGCAGCATTAAACTTGGTCCGTGGGCAGGGGGTCGGGGTTCGACTGAACGTCCCACTTTAAGCGAGCTGTGAGCTTTTCATCCGCGGTTTTTTGCAGCTGCTCGACTCGTCCTCACCTCTTAAAGGGCGGTGATCAGCACACCTGCACTGAGCTTTACGAATACATTTTTATACTTTTTTCCTCCTTTATTTAGAATTCTGAGCTGAGCTGCTCCGTATCGTCTCGTTCAAAACAGCTGATCCTCGGCGGCGCGTCAACAACTAACACTATTTTCCACTCAAATGCACCTAAACTCTCTTTCTGAGGACCACATGATGTGAAAACGCAATAAAACTTTCTTACCTGTAAATCTGGTCCTGTTTTCTGCATAAATAAATGTTATCCATTCTTTGTGCTCAAACGCCAAAGCAGGGGCGAATCCAGATGGGATGGGGGCGTGGGGCAAGGATGTGCCCCCCCCCCCACAACACCCCTAGATTAAAGGTCCAGTTTTGAAGCCGTTTTTTACTACAACTACTAATATTGCTTAAAATAATAATAATTTCGACAAGTAAAATGTTTAGAGAGAATTTAAATGTTAGAAAAATGTTAGAATTTAATAGTTACATTTATAAACAATGTAGGTTTGAAATTGCAAGTTTTACTGTTACAGTGCTGTCAACAGTTAAATATGAGGTCAAGAAAGAGGTCTTTATTTTACTTTTTATAAAACAAGTATTTATTTTCATTGAAGTCAAGAAAGGGTGACTATAAAGTGAGTTTTGGCAAAACAGGTATCATTGTCATGTTGACGTGGGTTGTTGTCGGCAGCTGGGGAAAGTAACTAAAAAAGTAACTAGTAATCTAACTTAGTTACTTTTACAATTGAGTAATCAGTAAAGTAACTAAGTTACTTTTTCAAGGAGTAATCAGTAATCAGTAATTGGATTACTTTTTCAAAGTAACTGTGGCAACACTGCACGTGTGTGTGTGTGCATGTGTGCAGAGTGCAATGGTACCAAATGTATGGAACCAAATCTGCACTCAAAATAAAATCAAGCTGCACTCTAAATGCAATGCAACACAAATGGGATGAATTAATCCATGTCATGTGACATACAAAACACCAATCAAATGACAAGGATCCACTCAGCCGATATATAATTAAGAATAATGGATGGCACGGCGGAGTAGTGGTTAGCACTATTGCATCACAGCGAGAAGTTTGTGGGATTGCTTCCCACCTGGTCCTTTCTGTGTGGAGTTTGCATGTTCTCTCCGTGTTCGCGTGGTTTCTCTCCAGGTGCTCCGGCTTCCTCCCACTTCCAAAGACATGCAGGTTTGGTGAAGTGCTGACTCTAAACTGACCATAGGTGTGTGTGCGGGTGTTAATGTGTTTACCTGTCTGTATGTGGCCCTGTAACAGACTGGCGCCCTGTCTAGGGTGTACCCTGCCTCACAACCAATGACTGCTGGGATAGGCTCCAGCCCCCCATGATGCAATTTTGGATAAGTGGTTGAAGATGTGTGTGTGTGTCCACTAAGATCATGTTAGTGCTGCCTGTAATATTTGCTGTAACATATGTACATTGCATTTGCTTTTTAAAAACCCTCATCGGGGGCAGAGTTAGCCTATTTTTTAGGGGTGCTCAAGCACCCCTAAATATATATATATATATGTATATACACACGAGGGTAGGCTGAAAAGTTCTAAGGCTCACTATGATACAGTTAATACATTAAAACTGCTTCATAGTGAGCCTTAGAACTTTTCAGCCTACCCTCATATATATATATATATATATATATATATATATATATATATATATATATATATATATATATATATATATATATATACACATACACACTTAACGAAAATATAAACGCAACACTTTTGGTTTTGCTCCCATTTTGTATGAGATGAACTCAAAGATCTAAAACTTTTTCCACATACACAATATCACCATTTCCCTCAAATATTGTTCACAAACCAGTCTAAATCTGTGATAGTGAGCACTTCTCCTTTGCTGAGATAATCCATCCCACCTCACAGGTGTGCCATATCAAGATGCTGATTAGACACCATGTATAGTGCACAGGTGTGCCTTAGACTGCCCACAATAAAAGGCCACTCTGAAAGGTGCAGTTTTATCACACAGCACAATGCCACAGATGTCGCAAGATTTGAGGGAGCGTGCAATTGGCATGCTGACAGCAGGAATGTCAACCAGAGCTGTTGCTCGTGTATTGAATGTTCATTTCTCTACCATAAGCCGTCTCCAAAGGCGTTTCAGAGAATTTGGCAGTACATCCAACCAGCCTCACAACCGCAGACCACGTGTAACCACACCAGCCCAGGACCTCCACATCCAGCATGTTCACCTCCAAGATCGTCTGAGACCAGCCACTCGGACAGCTGCTGAAACAATCGGTTTGCATAACCAAAGAATTTCTGCACAAACTGTCAGAAACCGTCTCAGGGAAGCTCATCTGCATGCTCGTTGTCCTCATCGGGGTCTCGACCTGACTCCAGTTCATCGTCGTAACCGACATGAGTGGGAAAATGCTCACATTCGCTGGCGTTTGGCACGTTGGAGAGGTGTTCTCTTCACGGATGAATCCTGGTTCACACTGTTCAGGGCAGATGGCAGACAGCGTGTGTGGCGTCGTGTTGGTGAGCAGTTTTTTGATGTCAATGTTGTGGATCGAGTGGCCCATGGTGGCGGTGGGGTTATGGTATGGGCAAGTATCTGTTATGGACGAGGAACACAGGTGCATTTTATTGATGGCATTTTGAATGCACAGAGATACCGTGACGAGATCCTGAGGCCCATTGTTGTGCCATACACCCAAGAACATCACCTCATGTTGCAGCAGGATAATGCACAGCCCCATGTTGCAAGGATCTGTACACAATTCTTGGAAGCTGAAAATGTCCCAGTTCTTGCATGGCCGGCATACTCACCGGACATGTCACCCATTGAGCATGTTTGGGATGCTCTGGACCGGCGTATACGACAGTGTGTACCAGTTCCTGCCAATATCCAGCAACTTCGCACAGCCATTGAAGAGGAGTGGACCAACATTCCACAGGCCACAACTGACAACCTGATCAACTCTATGCGAAGGAGATGTGTTGCACTGCATGAGGCAAATGGTGGTCACACCAGATACTGACTGGTATCCCCCCCAGTAAAACAAAACTGCACCTTTCAGAGTGGACTTTTATTGTGGACAGTCTAAGGCACACCTGTGCACTAATCATGGTGTCTAATCAGCATCTTGGTATGGCACACCTGTGAGGTGGGATGGATTATCTCAGCAAAGGAGAAGTGCTCACTATCACAGATTTAGACTGGTTTGTGAACAATATTTGAGGGAAATGGTGATATTGTGTATGTGGAAAAAGTTTTAGATCTTTGAGTTCATCTCATACAAAATGGGAGCAAAACCAAAAGTGTTGCGTTTATATTTTTGTTGAGTGTATAAACAACCTATTTCAAGCATTACGCCAAAATATGTATTACAAGAACACAGTAATTGTTCAATCATCTTGTTAAATTGTAATTGTTAAATCATCTCCCCTTCTTGGGCAAATGGTTCAATCCACGAAGCGCGCCGACATTCATCTCTCTCTCTCTCTCCCCGTCTGCAACTGCGCCTGCTCTGGCATGTGTTTGTGTCGCGTGGTGCTGCTGCGGGTGGTGCTCATTTAGCAGAGGCGCTGTCCTGTGTGCGCTGCTGGTAACCCCGCCAAACCGCGCTGTCAAGTGATTTTTGTGAGGTATTTATTCACAGTTTATGTCTCTGAATGTGAAGAGCAAGTGCAACTTTCTGAAAAGTGCTTATTTTACTCACCTGGCTACCTATCGCTAAACACAGTACGAGGGTAGGCTGAAAAGTTCTAAGGCTCCCCATGAAGGAGTAATGCATTAACTGCATTATAGTGAGCCTTATAACTTTTCAGCCTACCCTCGTATATTGCTCTACAAATTAGTGCGCGCTGTGCGTGGTCAAATGTAAGATTGATTCAGTGTTGTCTTTAGTTTTTTTTCAACTAAATCCTCTTGTCAGCTACTAAATGGTGCTGGCCCTTCAATCTGTGTAGCTTCCATTAACAAATCAGTTAAGGTCCTTAACTAAGCATTTCAGAATTAAGACAGTAAACTTTACCACAAAGTTTAATGCACAGCATGATAATAAGTGAATAATTTAAATTCCTGCTAAAAAGGCATAAATCATAAAACTCATTTTGTATTTTTATTTGTTGGCAGTAAGTGGCAAACCAAGCCTGCAGTGCAGTGATGGATATCAGAGCATTTTTTTTCAAAGCAAAAAAGCTTCAGGTGAGGTTTGTGCACTCTATAGACCTTATGTGATAGTACAACCCCTGGCAAAAATTATGGAATCACCGGCCTCAGAGGATGTTCATTCAGTTGTTTAATTTTGTAGAAAAAAAGCAGATCACAGACATGACACAAAACTAAAGTCATTTCAAATGGCAACTTTCTGGCTTTAAGAAACACTATAAGAAATCAAGAAAAAAAGATTGTGTCAGTCAGTAACGGTTACTTTTTTAGACCAAGCAGAGGAAAAAAATATGGAATCACTCAATTCTGAGGAAAAAATTATGGAATCACCCTGTAAATTTTCAGCCCCCAAATTAACACCTGCATCAAATCAGATCTGCTCATTGACATTGACCCTATGCCATGACATTGACCCTATGTGTCTTTTTGCAAGGAATGTTTTTGCAGTTTTTGCTCTATGGCAAGATGCATTATCATCTTGAAAAATGATTTCATCATCCCCAAACATCCTTTCAATTGTCCAAAATATCAACATAAACTTGTGCATTTATTGATGATGTAATGACAGCCATCTCCCCAGTGCCTTTACCTGACATGCAGCCCCATATCATCAATGACTGTGGAAATTTACATGTTCTCTTCAGGCAGTCATCTTTATAAATCTCATTGGAAAGGCACCAAACAAAAGTTCCAGCATCATCACCTTGCCCAATGCAGATTCGAGATTCATCACTGAATATGACTTTCATCCAGTCATCCACAGTCCACAATTGCTTTTCCTTAGCCCATTGTAACCTTGTTTTTTTCTCTTTAGGTGTTAATGATGCCTTTCGTTTAGCTTTTCTGTATGTAAATCCCATTTCCTTTAGGCGGCTTCTTACAGTTCGGTCACAGACGTTGACTCCAGTTTCCTCCCATTCGTTCCTCATTTGTTTTGTTGTACATTTTTCGATTTTTCAGACATATTGCTTTAAGTTTTCTGTCTTGACGCTTTGATGTCTTCCTTGGTCTACCAGTATGTTTGCCTTTAACAACCTTCCCATGTTGTTTGTATTTGGTCCAGAATTTAGGCACAGCTGGTGAACAACCAACATCTTTTGCAACATTGCGTGATGATTTACTCTCTTTTAAGAGTTTGATAATCCTCTCCTTTGTTTCAATTGACATCTCTCGTGTTGGAGCCATGATTCATGTCAGTCCACTTGGTGCAACAGCTCTCCAAGGTGTGTTCACTCCTTTTTAGATGCAGACTAACGAGCAGATCTGATATGATGCAGGTGTTAGTTTTGAGGATGAAAAACCCTTCCATAATTTTTTCCTCAGAATTGAGTGATTCCATATTTTTTTCCTCTGCTTGGTCTAAAAAAGTAACCGTTACTGACTGCCACAATCTTTTTTTCTTGATTTCTTATAGTGTTTCTTAAAGCCAGACAGTTGCCATTTGAAATGACTTTAGTTTTGTGTCATGTCTGTGATCTGCTTTTTTTGTACAAAATTAAACAACTGAATGAACATCCTCCGAGGCCGGTGATTCCATAATTTTTGCCAGGGGTTGTAGATATGGACATTGAGAATAGCAAAGGATGGAAAGTGAAGCTCAGGGTAAATTGAATATGTGTATCAGACTGTGGAGGTGTTTTACTTGTGTTACTGGGGTTTTGGTATGAATTCTGACTTTTAAGTCACACATTTTTATTTTTCTTACTTTTAAGGACTTCATTAGATCTTGTCTGTCCTTTCTATGCTTTGCTGTTCATTCAATAAATAATTCATATTCATATATTTCTTATCCTGAACCCATTTATGTGCAGTGTACCATCTGTGTTCTCCATCCAGCCTTATAGTGGAGTGCTGCTGTCACTGTGCTAAACCAGGTCCTCCTGCACACGGCACTAAACCTCACTGATCATAACAACTGCAACTACTGTATTTTTATGACTTACAACGTGGATGTGTGTGCTGCCAGAAAAACCGAGACATCAGTCAGTTTGTAGAATATACAAAAACAGATCTGATGTGTACAATTGTTGAAGAAATGACAATTATGAATGATGTCATAGAAATTGTAACAGTGGAACTTGTACATGAAACATCTAAGAATATTTTAATCAGTTGTGTATACAGAGCACCAGATTCTTGTGTTGTGAAATTTACAGATAAAATAATTCAATTATTCCATCAAATTAAAAACAAAACGCTTTTTATGTGTGGGGACTTTAATATCAACATAGAAAGCTCCAGCTGCCAAAGATTAAGTGATTTTGTGAATTCAATGTATAGTTTGGGGTTATTCCCCTTGATAACAAAACCAACCAGAATTACATCGCAAAGTGCAACGGTAATTGATAATATATTTACAAACAGAACAGATGAAATTATCAAGAATGGGATCTTCATGACAGATATTAGCGACCATTTACCAATTTTTTCAATATTTAAATATAAAAATAGGTACAACAAAAAAACTGATATAAACCTTAAAAGAGATAAGTCAGTAAAAGCCTTAGAGGCATTAAAATATGACCTTAAAAATCAAAACTGGGAAGAAGTTTATGTCAGTGATGTTAATGTAGCATATAACTCATTTATGAAAATATTGATGAAATCATACAATAAAAATTGTAAATTAATTGAAATTAGTAAGAAAAGAGTAAATAAACCATGGCTGACAAAGGGAATAAAAAATGCTTGTGCAAAGAAAAACTATTTATACAGGTGCTTTTTAAAGTTGCAAACAAAGGAATCAGAACATAAATACAAAAAATATAAAAATAAACTATTAACAATAATTAGGAAACAAAAAAAAAAGATTATTACAGTGAAAAACTAAATAAGAGTAAAGATAATATGAGGGTAACATGGGGAATTATAAAAAGTGTGATTGATAGTGATGGAACGAAAGAAACTATTCCAAATTACTTTGTTAAGGAAAATAAAGAGATATATGATATAAAAGAAGTTGCAAATGGGTTTAATGATTATTTTTCAAATGTAGGGTCAAGTGTGGTGGGAAATAAACCAATAATAGAAGATAAATTATGTACATTGGTAAATACGGTCAATAGTATTTTCCTTGACAATGTGGAAAAAGATGAAATAAGAAATATTGTAAAAAACTGTGTAAGCAAAAGATCAACTGACCATGAAGATTTAGACATGATGACTGTAAAAGGTATAATAGAAATTGTTATTGAACCATTTACTTATATTTGTAATCTGTCTCTGTCAACTGGGGTTTTTCCAGAAGAAATGAAAATTGCTAAGGTAGTCCCATTATATAAAAATGGAGACAAACATAATTTTTCTAATTACAGGCCAGTATCATTGCTTCCACAGTTTTCTAAAATTATGGAAAAAGTTTTTGTAACAAGATTGGATAAATTTATTGAGACACATCATATTTTAAATAATGCTCAGTATGGATTCAGAACAAAACATTCGACAGCTATGGCAATTATGGAACTAATAGAGAAAATATCAACAACAATAGATAATAAGGATTATTTTGTAAGTATTTTTATTGACCTGAAAAAGGCTTTTGATGTTATAGACCACTCAAGATTGCTCCACAAGTTACAACAATATGGAATAAGAGGTGTTGCACATCAGTGGGTAAAAAGCTACTTAGAAAATAGAAAACAGTTTGTTCAGATAAATAATACCAAATCAGAATTGTGTAACATTATTTATGGAGTACCACAAGGATCGGTACTTGGACCCAAACTGTTTATTTTTAATATCAATGATTTTGTGAATGTATCCAATGTGCTTGGCAGCATTTTATTTGCTGATGATACAACGCTGTTTTACTCTGGATCAGATATACAGGAAGTAGCACAAGTGATAAATACAGAGTTGGAAAAAGTTAAACATTGGTTTGATATAAACAGATTGTCACTAAATATTAATAAGACAAATTTCATATTGTTTAATGATAGAGCGAAAAAAAATAATGTGTCATTACAAATAGATGGAATGGATATACAAAGGGTAAAAGAAATGAAATTTTTAGGAGTCATGATTGATGAAGATCTTACATGGAAGTCACACATAAATTACATAAAAGGAAAAATAGCGAAAGCCATTGCTGTTTTGCATAAAGTAAAATATTCATTAAATAGTTATGGTTTATTAACATTGTACAATTCATTGATTGTCCCATATTTAACTTACTGTGTAGAAATCTGGGGATCAACATATACAACCTATATACAACCTTTATTTATTTTGCAGAAAAGAGCTTTAAAAGTGATTAGTAACAGTGGTTTTAGAGATCCATCTAATCCATTGTTTATTAAGTATAGGGTACTTAAATTTCATGATTTAGTCAATTTGAAAATATTACAAACGATGTACCAAGTTAATAAAAATACTTTACCAACAAACATTCAAAATATGTTTGAAAAAAGAGTAAGTAGTTATAAATTGAAAGGAATAGAAGTCTTTAAAAAACCAAGATTTAGAACCAAAGTAAAGGAAAGGAGTACTGCAGTAAATGGTGTCAAATTATGGAACAATCTTAATAAAGAAATTAAAGAATTAAGGTCGCTTAAATTATTTAAAAAAACATATTAAATTAGATGTATTAAGTATGAAACTATGAAGTAAGTCAGTGGGCTGCAAGAAAGTAAAAAAAAAAAAAAGTAAACTGTTAATAATGTTTGGAGTGTCTTAAGTTTAAATGTAACCTGTCAGTGATGTAATCTATTAATTAATGGTCATAATTATGAAATGGGTCAGTGGTATGTGACAAGTTAAAGAAATGCAATCTGTTAAATAATGTTGACTATGATGCTGTATATTGAAAGATTGTATTGTTAAAAGGGGCAGAAATCATAAGACTTGTTCTTCTTTCTGCTCCTTTTCATTCTGGTATTGTGGTGCTTTTGTTTTTTGCTTTTCTGTTTTTCTTTTAAATGAATGAAATAAATATATAAAAAAAAATAAATAAATAAATAAATAAATAAATGAATGAATAGCCAAAACTAAAACACAATCTAAGTAATGCCTAAAACTGTCTAAATGTAATTGAAAAGTGATACCAAGGTGAGTGTTCTGTACTAAGTACTATGACATAATAATCTGTTAAGATGAAATAAAAAATCTTCAATAACTATAGGCTCATAAGATTAACATAAAAACAAGGATAATATACTGTACTCAGCCTCTGAATATTTCAGACCTGCTCCTAAGTTGCAATTACCACATTAGGAGATTAAATTATTTGTTATATAAACTGCACCAGAATGCAGGAATTTTATGTATGGGCCGTTATCCGTTGCTAATATGCGTTTTGTTTTGTTTTTTTAATCATTTTGACAATGAATGCAGCTTTTACAAGCAATGTTTTCACTCTGAAATCATGGGAAATTGTATTTCTGGATGGACATCTAGATTTTAAAATTTTTAAAAATGTGCTAAGCACTCCTAAAACTCGAAGTCTAAAATCGCCTCTGACCCTCATGCTTAACATGCACGTGGTCTCCACATCACTGCACATCTTTATTTGAGGTTAAGAACACTGCTGCAAAGATCAGGAACCAGAGCTTCATATTTACAAGGCAAACATTCTGTAAGGTGCAGTGCCACAACTAGGTTTTCAACCAATTTTTCATAAATAAATAAAAAATAATGCATCGTGTGCCGTCACCCATTAGCATCATTGAAAGAATAGGAGGAGGTCCATTGTGTGCCTTTTCTAAGTGACGGTTTAAAATGTGATTCTCACCTGCTTAAGCACTGATCATTCAGTTAAATATAATAAGAGGCTGCAACCCTTTCTGCAGCAAGGCTGCTTTTCCAGACACAATATCTAAATCTGCTTTTCTCCTGTCGCCTGTCTGATTAGTCGTGTAGTTCCCCCTGAACAAAGATGGCCTGAGAGGAACAAACACACACACACACACACACACACACACACACACACACACACACACACACACACACACACACACACACACACACACACACACACACACACACACACACACACACACACACACACACCGAATAGGACAACACATGACAAGTCACAAAGGGAATAACTCTATTGGCTGTGATGATAACAAATCCTCTCTTCATCTCAAGAGATCTCTTTTGTTTCTCCAAGCTGAAAACTGAGTTAATCCTGGCAATTTGCTTCGGAAACCTGCAACAAAGCCCACCGGCTAGCTAAGAAATCCCCAGTAACTGTGGAATTACGAAGATGCAACTTTTCTGTTTAATGTAATTTACACAACTTTATGCTATTGCTATATTGTTAAGTCTAAGAACGATCTTCATCAGGAAGCTTGATTGTTTAAATCACTAAATATCAGCAAGATATAGTCAGGTCCACAAGTGGTTTGACAGTGACACCATATTTACAATTTTGCCTCGTACACCACCACAATGGAATTGAAGTTCAACAGCGAATGTATTCTTGTAGAGTAGACTTTAATTAAAGAGGTTTCATGAAAATATCACACTCATCATTTAGGAATTATGGACATTTTTATATTCAGTCCCAACATTTTCAGAGGCCAGAAATAATTGGACAACTAAATATAAGGATTACACTGGTCAACAACAACAAAAAATATATATATTTTCTTGCATGGACTTTGAGAATTAATGTAGGGTCATTCCATGTCAATTCAATGAATATTTGAGGAATATTTGTCTCAGATTTTCTTTATTATATAATTCACAGACTATTCAGAACAACAAATCTGAAAGAGGCCTGTAGGCCAAGTAGTGTCTGAGATATGGCCAATTTAGTGTGCATGGGGTCTGCCGTTTTTAGGCAAAAATTATGGCCGTCATTTCTGGAGCCATGTTCAAGGTAGAATATCTCAGCAAATAATGGACTTAGAGGCCTGAAATTTTCTGTGGCAGTTGTCATGGACACCCAGACTTGGACTATAGTCAAACAACAGACATTGACACTAAGACTATGGAAAATATTACACTGACTATTGCAAGCATCCAGGTTTGAGACACTGAAGCATACCATTACACTTAAAGAAGCCTTTCCATTTCTTGGCTCCTTAATGCCAGCTATACTGGCTATGAAATATGTAAATCTGGCATATCTGTGGTAAACAGTTACTGTGGGAGAAACCTCTGAAATCTGAAAAAAACATTTTGTGGTTGAATTTTATTAGAAGAAAAGCTCATGTGGGCAGTAAATAAAACTCTTCAAACTGATTCCATTTTGAAGGTATTAATATCTACTTTGTGTTATAAATATGGCCTTCTTTATGAAACTCCTTCCTGGTTAATTTAAGCATCCAATTATGGCTAATTTGTGCACTCGCGAATGTATTTCTAGTGCTGAAATGACAATTTCATTTTAATTGTGTGCACACACTGCATTCATATGATTCATGGCACACCCCAGAATGCCTGCACATAGATCTACCAGGGGGATTCCCCAAAGTTTCCACGGTTACTAGGCTTATATCCACCTGCATGATGAGCAATGCAGTGAATGGGGTACTGCATGTCTGGACATGTTCAGAGCTGCTGATGTCAGTCTGGTTGGAGCGGACCCAGCGCCACGAGGGGGCGTTTGGGGGGATGCCCCCTCACACCATCAACCTCGCCCCCTTGGATGTGAGAGTTATCAAAAATAAAAATAAAAAAGAAAGAAAAAGAAATACTGGAAAATATAGCGCCTCGCAGTTTCGCGGATTTTTTTTAGTCCAATTTTGCGTGCTTTTTTATTTATTTTTTTTTTTTTTACACAGCGCATTGTGCTCTGCGTCCTCATCAAGCAGGCCGGTGTTTTGTCGAGATGACTGGACACCTGTTGTGGCATCGCAAAGGGAGAGTACAAGCATTGTGTTCTGCGTGTCTGTTTATAAGAATTTTCTCGCCCAGAAGAAAAAAGAGCACCAACAACTACCCATAACTGTGTTCTTCACTCGGAAAAAGACACCTGCAGCGAGGCCTTCAGCGGAGCGGAGCCACGACGAAGAGTTGCGATCAGAGGAACTGTGAAATACTGGTCAGTCGCTATTAATAATTTCTTATGTGTCCAACCTCGTAGGTTGATCGTTAAAATTAAATTCGTTAGTTCTAAAAGCAATCATCTTTATTTATAGGAAAACGTTCTATTTTTATTTCTCAAACAAATGTTTGGGCCTGAAAACAGGTTGGTCTTATTTTTCTACTAAGGTTTGAACCTTGAGAGTGTTTACACACGAGAGAAAAGTGAGAAAATTTTAATGCCTGTTTGAGAAAAGTGTATAAAGTGTGTAGTGAGGGGTTTTACAGTCTTAAAACGTCTATAATAATTGTAAAAAATAACGCTGACTACTTCGCGAATTTCGCCTATTGTGGGCTATTTTTAGAACGTAACTCCCGCGATAAACAAGGGACCATTGTATATCTACATGAAAGGTTTATCTTTTACCGGTTGTGTGACTGTCATGCCCAATTGCGCTGTGTTTGCGCTTGTGATGGAGGGCTGTATCTGGGGTTAATCTACTGTCTCTTGTCGTTTCTCAGATCAGTTGTTGGTTTGGTTTTGTGGTATGCAGATCACTTGACCGAGGGTCTATACATTCAAATAATAATTAAGAAAATACTGTCATCACTCTTTACTCTTAGTCAGTCTCTTACAACGGTGTAGCCTAAATACACAAGCTTTCTAGGAGTGCACCCAATTCATTATGCACGCTTAGAGGCACGTCCCCTCCGGTGCACACTTTTTTTTGGGGGGGGGCAACCCCGCCCCCTGTGATAACTCATAACCCCTTAATAAACTCATTGCCCCCTTAATATTTTTTTTCTGGCGCCGGGTCTGGGTTGGAGTAAGAATGGCTGCACATCTTCCTCCCTGTTCTTTTTGGTGTGATGAAAGTGAATGTCATCACACTTCTTTCTGCAGGTGAATATTTTGATGATCTACATTTCAAATTTCCTTAAATAGACCAATAAACACTGAATGCAGTTTTTCTATTGGTACTGATCAGTCTTGTCAGAGTCATGTAATGCTTTGGAATGACACTTTTCAATTTCATGGTTTCTTGTAGGAAACAAGGGGTCAAGCCCATCACAGACTTACGAGGTCTGTGAGAAAAGTATCGGACCTTTTTATTTTTTTCAAAAACTACATGGATTTGAATCACGTGCGATTACATCAGACAAGCTTGAACCCTCGTGGGCATGTGAGAGTTTTTTCACGCCTGTCGGTTACGTCATTCGCCTGTGGGCAGGCTTTGAGTGAGGAGTGGTCCAGCCCTCTCGTCAGAATTCCTTTGTCTAAGAACTTGCTGAGAGACTGGCGCTTTGCTTTATCAAAATTTTTTCAGAACCTGTGAGGCAGATCGAAGTGGACACCATTCGAGAAATTCAGCTGGTTTTCGGTGAAAATTTTAACGGCTGATGAGAGATTATGGAGTCTTACTGTCGCTTTAAGGACTTCCCACGGAGCGGGACGTCGCGCCGCACTCTGAGGTGCTGTCGTCAGCCTGTTTCGAGCTGAAAACTTCCAAATTTAAGCCTCTGTTGACCCAGGACGTCGTGAGAGAACAGAGAAGTTTCAGAAGAGCTCGGGATCAGCAGTTTATCCGGACATTCACTGTTAAAGGAGATTTTGTAATGAAAGATGTGCGGACGGATTCGTGCGTCGGCAGGCAGCCGCCGCGGCGTGCCTCCACAGGAAAAACACCTCCGTTGGAAGCCTTAAGGACAAGTTGGAACATGTCCAGCTGTTAAACAATTTCTCAGATACTCACTCTACTGAAAGCCATCAAAAGCCGCCTGGTTTTTACAAATGGTTATCAACACGGAGGTGTTTTTCCTGTGGCGGTGCACTGCGCCGGCTGCCTGCCGACGCGCCAATCCGTCCGCACATCTTTCATTACAAAATCTCCTTTAACAGTGGAATGTCCAGATAAACTGCTGATCCCGAGCTCTTCTGAAACTTCTCTGTGCTCTCACGACATCCTGGGTCAACAGAGGCTTAAATTTGGAGGTTTTCAGCTCGAAACAGGCTGACGACGGCACCTCAGAGTGCAGCGCGACGTCCCGCTCCGTGGGAAGTCCTTAAAGCGACAGTAAGACTCCATAATCTCTCATCAGCCGTTAAAATTTTCACCGAAAACCAGCTGAATTTCTCGAATGGTGTCCACTTCGATGTGCCTCACAGGTTCTGAAAAAATTTTGATAAAGCAAAGCGCCAGTCTCTCAGGAAGTTGTCAGACAAAGGAATTCCGACAGGAGGGGTGGACCACTCCTCACTCAAAGCCTGCCCACAGGCGAATGGCATAACCGACAGGCGTGACAAAACTCACGCATGCACACGAGGGTTCAAGGTTGGCTGATGTAATCGCACATTATTCAAATCCATATAGTTTTTTGAAAAAAATAAAAAGGTACGTTATTTTTCTCGCAGACCTCGTAGATGATGGAACAAGAGAACGTCTGCTTTGCAGAACAGGCACATCACACAACATCACACTTATCATGCATAATAAACATTTTCCAAATCACTGAGTATGTCTAGGACCACAATGAAATCAAGCATTAAGAAGTAAAAACAGCACGGTACTGTATAGTAAATCTGTCTGGGATCAGCATTTTTCAAAAATTAGTGAATGTAGATGAGCGAGGGAAGCCACTAGTGACATCTCCCAAGGCGTTATGGGCTTCTGTGGTTGTGAAAATCAACCACTTACAGCTTCATTGAGTGGTGCAAAAAAAAAGGATTTTAAGACAAGAAAACAGATTAAATGATGTCTTGATGCTCCCATGTGTCTTCTGACAAATGAAAGCTGAATTTTTATATCTTCCTTTTAAAAAACCCTTCTCTGTACAATGCATGCAATGGACAAAATTGCACACCTTGTCCAGTCACAGCCACGGAAAGCCTATAACTCCTTTGGAGTTGGACCAGGTGTCTTGGTGGCTTCCCTCACAAGTGTCCGGCTTGCATGCTCCAACTGCCTCCTCCAGACAGATTCAAAATGCAGCTTCATATACTGATTTCTTAACATAGTGATTTAAATTAATTTCAAGCAGATTAAAAGCTAAAACGCCACACAAAAGCCGTCTCACTGTGCAAATCCTTATGAACCTGACTTCAGAGCAATGTACTTCAGATGAAGGCGTCAATCAGTAATATTTCTGCCCTGGTGTTGGAAAAACATATAAAACTGCAACATTTTTATTGCTCTTAAAGTCTGTCTGGCTCTTTTTATGATACAAAGGCAACAACAAAACACAAAAAGATAAACATGCCACAACAGCAAAGAGCGTGATGTAACTGAATGTGCAGTCGGCCGCGGCTGCACCCCATTTGGGCTGGAGGTTAGTATCTGTATCACTGTCAATCACATGCCACTGCAAGGAGCCCAAACAGATGGGGAGGACGAGCCACACACCAACCTTCTGCCTGCCGGTCTACAGACAGTCAGTCCGTCCACTGAAGGCCTGTGGAAATCAACTGTTTGTTTTTTTTTGTTTTTTTTTAACGGCCACTTTAGAAAACAACAATAAAATCCATTTGTATTACAACAAATTCAATTTGACTTTACAGATCCTGAAAGCAGAAAAGTCACAAAAACCACCCAAATGCCTCAAAATGAAATCCAATGCAACATTTGCTTTGCATCCAAATACCATCTTCATTTGTTTACATAAATCACACATTTTTGTGTGTGTGTGTGTGTGTGTGTGTGTGTGTGTGTGTGTGTGTGTGTGTGTGTGTGTGTGTGTGTGTGTGTGTGTGTGTGTGTGTGTGTGTGTGTGTGTGTGTGTGTGTGTGTGTGTGTGTGTGTGTGTGTGTGGAGAACTCCTTTTGGCAAACCACATTACCCCGGAGCAAGTTTGTCAATCAAAAGGAACTCAACAAAGGCCACATGCACAGAGAAGCCTCTGCTGTTTGTTAGGATTAGGAATTTTCAATTACAAAAATAATGACGATGAACAAACACACGCGGACTGGACAACATATTGATGTTATTTTAGGCCGTGTGGACAGAAGACGATGTGAGACGCACACCGATGGTTCGCGAAGGTTTTGGAAAACATTACGAGAAAAAAAGGTGAGAACACCATTAATACAAAAGCAATACAAGCAATATTGGTTTAGTGTTTTTTTTTTTAATCAATAATTAATCAACTTTTTTAATTGATATAAACCCACAATACACACATACACATACTAGTGTTAAAATAGAGGCTCTAGACTGGATAGTGTTTAGAAAATAAGTAGCTTACATTTTTGTGGTAAGGGTGGTAATAAATAAATTATGCAAAGCTTCTATAATGAGTTGGAATGGCATGTGGGTCCAGAATGTTTTTAGAACCTTGGACAGCAACAATTTTTAGAAGAACTCAACCCTTTTTTTTCCTGTTAATTATATTATTAATTATTAAATAATTATATTAATTATAATTTTTTGATGTTAAGTTACTGTTTTAATGTATTTACAAATTGTTTAGGTTTTTGCTATCATATACACTCTTATGTTATTTCTACTTCTATTTTGCCATTTTATTTTTAAATGGACCACAATGGAAATAAGTGTTTTCACTTTCTTGTGTCATCCATGTATTTTTAACATATTTATTATGTGCTTACATTAAACTTAAAATCACTCACCACTCTCACGCTTTTAATATAAAGATGACTTACTGCCCTGTGCTGGAATGGCATGAGTCCAGAAAGTAGTTAGCAACATGCACGCGGGCACGCACAGCTACTGTAAGCAGGTGGTTTTCATTTGACAAACAAAGACAGTGGTTGAAGACATTAAAACCACTAAACATTTCACTTATGGTACCAACATGAAACTTAAGTCACTCATGTGTAATAGCAACATGAGATTTATCTAAACTGACTAAACCAATTGAGCAAAACAAACAAAAAAACAAAAAACAAATCAGTAACACTAACACTGTTAAACTTACAAACCATAATAACAACATTTAAAACCTCAAAACCCCAAACCTTAATAGTGCATCGCAGCACAGCATCCATTGTTTACTGGTTAGCTAAAATGGCTAATTTCTCCAAAAATATTTGTCCTGTCAACTTGTTGTTTTTGCAGTGTTCATCCTTGACCATGCCTAACAGCAAATGTCAGGTCTCCCAGCTTTTTGCATGACTGAAGCCATCCACACGCACATGCGCACACAGAGGTCACTTGGCTATTATAATATAGAGTGTGGGCACAGCTAACCAAAATGTTAGCTTCGATAACCGTTAATCTGCTAACTGAAAAGTTAACTTTTATAAAGCTAAAGTGGTAAACCCAGAAAAAATTTAGCAGAAGTTACAGCTAAAAGCTAAACTGATAACTTTTAGTTTTGACTTCAGTACACTGGCAGCTACTGACACAACAACAAGCCAGCACTTCTGTCTCACATCAGTCTCTCTCAGCAAGAGACCTGGTGACCAGAGAGAAAGGAAAGGAAAGGAAAGGGACGGGAAGGGAAGAAAGAAAGATAGAAAGTAAAGGAGAAAAATAGATGGCAGTGTTCATGGCAGTGTGAATAGCAACTGCCACACATTCACAAAAAGTGCCGAACCACTTAAACATAATTTTCAGTTTTCAAATTGCCTTTTTTAACAAATGAAAAAAAAAGACATTTTCAAATACAGATTTATTTGTAAAAACCAACACACACGTTACAGTAACTTGTGTGTTATACCGACCAACCAGTGACGACAGGAAACTAATTTTCCCATAATGCATTGCTGCATGTGTGTCTGTAAATGCTAAAACCTTCAAAATTAGTGCATTACTTTAAAACTAAAACATATAGCTGATATTTTCACTTTGTAAAATGACAGAGGTGACGTTAATTTCAATAACTTGTCCAGAATTAGTTTGTCAATTTTAACCATAGGTCAAAACTGTCTGCGTGTGCATGACTCCTGTGATACATCTGCAACTCTGTATGGTGTGAAAATAAATCATATTTTTCTTTCCTCCCTCTTCCTTTCTCTCTAGTAGCCAGCTCTCCTCTGCCTGTAGAGGATTGGGCTCTACCACTCATAGCTGCTACAAAACATGTAACAGACAGGCACTAAAATCTGATTTCAGACTTTACAAATGCTTTTTAACTGTTAGGCTTTATTCACTATGCCCGCAAAATAGGTTAGCGGTCTAAAAGTTATCGGAACGAAATTTAGCTGAAGTTAATTGGTCCGCTGATGGTTTTCAAAGTTAGCTGAAAAGCTAATGAGATAACAAAAAAGTAGCTTCGCTAATTAGCGATTAGCAGAACTGTGCCTACCACTGATAATATATATGTGTATATTTGAACGCCCAATGGTGATGATCTCAAAATGCACTTAATCGGCCAGCTGATACATCAGTCTACCACTAATGTGCACGGCTGAAATTCCCACTGCAACAGTGACTGACCGAAAAAAAAAACTGATCCCCAATGACATCACATGGACATCCTGTACAAATAAGAGTCAGACAGGTGACTGCAAAAATTCCCCTTGCTGTTTTTGAATTTGAAGCTTCTTGGTGACCTGTAGAAGACTACACCAGCGGTTGGCACATGGACAAGGCAAAAATGTTGCATGATCTACATTAATATATTCCTCCACAACAAATTACTGGAGCACAGACCCTGCATTGTCAGCTTCTGTCCCTCCCACTCAAACAAATAAAGAGTTTGCTTGTTTGACACACAGAGCGTTATTGTGGAAGACATGCACGCACGTGGTTAACAGCAGACTTTCCATCAAATCTGCATGCACGTAGAGTCAGGATGCACCCAAATAAGAGCAGGGTCTGCACATGGTTTCTAGACATCTTTATGCATGTGCACATAACTTTTATTTTGGCTGTTCTTTTATTTTAACTTGCGTATTGACAGACCTGTCTTTAGTATGGAAAAAAGCCAACCATCCAGTCCATTCTGACCTTTTCCCCCTGGCCATTGACCCTTCCACCCTCCACCCCAAACTCTCATTCTGGCTGCTACTGACTTGAGAATGACCGTAGGAGGTGACGGTGAGGGGTGGGGGGGATGATGGGTGTGGTATAATGGGTCAAAGATGAGAGGCCAGCCAGCTGGCAAACCTCTTTAAATCCATTCTTTATTTTACTCCACACATTCCTTCACAGTAAACTGCTGTTAGCCCACTATCTCCACCTGGTTTACCATTGTGCAGGGAGGGCATATACTCAATTTTCTGGACACGGTATGTATGTGAATGCATCACACACACACACACACACACACACACACACACACACACACACACACACACACACACACACACACACACACACACAAAAAGGTTTTATTTCGAAGCAGAGGAAAAACACAAAAACATATTCATACAGCAGGATTCAAACCAGTAACACCCCAGCGGTGATGCATATCGTGGGGGTGGATACCAGATTTGTTTGTTTGCCTGCCCGCGGTGCGCCAAGTGACTTTAAGTGGCGGTGGAACGGGTGGGAGGAGGTTATTTAAGTCCTGAAACTAATGCATAACCAAGACCACTTTCTCTCTGTCTCGCTGCCTTTTATTTCCTCTGCATGCTTGTTGCTTTACCACTGTGCGTGCACATGTTGTGCACTTTTTATGCTGTGTGTTATGTTGTGTGCCATGCAGCACAGAGTGAGACAAAAACAAAAGCAAAGCTAGCACTGACCTATTCCAGTATAAAAGAAAAGAAATACACATACTGGATATAGTGAGTGTAAACATGCATGTTACATGTGCACATACAGAGGACTGTAAGTTAAAGTGGAGATGGTCACATTACCTACAGGCAACAGATTCAAAGCGACGAGCTGCAATTCATTGTCGGAGTGATCGTCAACAGCTAGGCGAGACCAAAATAGATAGGAAGTCTATTTTATGCAAATACTGAGTGACACAACATGGTGATTGCCAATTTGAGTGAAGGCAGCGCGACATATGTTGGTTGCTCACTCAAATAAAAATAATCCAAGATGGCAGACTATGTCCTGAAACAGCTGTATTTCTCTATAAATGTAACATGTTGGGAAATTTGAAATTTGGGGAAGCTTTGTGAGAAATAAACCTCTAAACCTAAAAACAATGGTTTTGTAACCAGATAAAATTTCCGTAGTGATTTACGTGACATTTTACGGAGATGTCAGCATGCTAGCTAGCAATACGACAACGTCACTATGAAAGAGATTGGACTGAAACAATCAATAAAACTCTGGTTTGATTAAGCAGTCAAACACAGAGGAAAAGCTCACAGTGACAATGTTGGGTTTCTCCATCTTTTATAATCTGTTTAGACATTGTGCACAGTAACACCAAGCATCCATGAGCTGACCACGCCTTGGGAATGCCTCTTTAAAGGGTTCAAATTGTTCAAATTAACAGTCTTTCATTTAACTGCATGCTAGTGAGTGCAAAGTCCACTGCCATAGCAATACTGCATCAGTAGGGATAATTTATCCAAAATGTTTTGTAAAGTTAAGTAACTATGGAGCAGATCAATCATGATGCCCTTGCCTAATTTTGTATTTGCATTGGAAAAAAATAGTTTAAAACAGCACCAAATCAATATCCTTGGGTGGAGGGCAACTCATATGTCAAAACCAAAATAAACTCCATATTTTGAAGTCCCACGTGTGATTTCATATTCAAATTCAACAGTAACTACACCCGTCTAGCACTGTTAAGACATCAAAAGTGATCATCCCATTTAGAAGCAACTTGATTTCAACCTTCAAAGTCACTCCACGGCCCTGTCAAAGACTGGTATCCTGTCGAAGGTGTACACCACCTCACAGCCTTGTGACTACTGGGATGGGCTCCGGCATGCATGTGACAACT
This sequence comes from Thalassophryne amazonica, assembly GCF_902500255.1. NCBI lineage: Eukaryota > Metazoa > Chordata > Actinopteri > Batrachoidiformes > Batrachoididae > Thalassophryne > Thalassophryne amazonica. The sequence continues at coordinate 55,005,954 of NC_047112.1, forward strand.
GACTGATGTAAGCAGGCAGAGAAAATGAAAGTTTCTCAAGGTCAAAACCAATAGTATACGAGGTCTGTTAGAAAAGTGTCCGACCTTTTATTTTTTTCAAAAACTATATGGATTTGAATCATGTGCACTTGCATCAGCCAAGCTTGAACCTTCGTGCGCATGCGTGAGTTTTTTCACGCCTGTCGGTTGCGTCATTCGTTCACTTTGGAAATTATCTGGTCGTTTCAGCCTGTCGATGGCCGCTCGGAGCGTGGCGCGCCCTCCGCCGCTGTGGGCCGTCTTTAATCCGGTTGTAATGCTCCTTAATCTGTGTGACGCCCAGAGTATCCTCACCGAAAGCCGTCTGAATCTTCCGAATGGTTTCCACCTGGCTGTCTCTCACAGTTTCTGGAAAAATTTGATTCAGTGCTGCTCCAATCGCTCAGTCATTTCCCTGACAATGAAAATCTGACGAGGGGGGTGGACCAGTGCTCACTCAAAGCCTGCCCACAGGCGAATGATGCAACCGACAGGCGTGAAAAAACTCACGCATGCGCACGAAGGTTCAAGCTTGGCTGATGCAAATGCATATGATTCAAATCCATATAGTTTTTTAAAAAAATAGAAAGGTCGGATAGTTTTCTAACAGACCTCGTATTTTGAAAGCCCAGATAAAACTTCCAGTTCATGTCTGATAGAAATGGTCCCTTCACACATAGTGCGAATAAGTACAAATCACAGCGGAACAGCTTGTATGAGCAAACCACGAAAACAATGAGCCAACGAGCAGGCATGAACGATGCTGCTGCGACAGTTTCATGCATGCGGGAACTCAGTGCACAATGTGGTTATACATGGCGCAGCTGCTGTAAGAAAAAAATACATGCCACCCACAAGATTCGATCCTGCAATTTCCAAAAGCTCTGATTGCCAGCCAGAACCACAATTGTGGGTGATGCAAGCCATCCCACACACAACCTGTTTAGCACTCTGCCCTCCGGGAAGAGGTACAGGGGCCTCCGGTCCCGCACCACCAGACTCACAAAGAGCTTCATCCACCAGGCTGTGAGATTATTGAACTCTCTCCCCGCCAGCTCCACCCAGGCTTTCAAGGAGCTAATATATACAGTGAGGAAAATAAGTATTTGAGCACCCTGCGGTTTTGCAAGTTCTCCCACTTAGAAATCATGGAGGGGTCTGAAATTTTCATCTTAGGTGCATGTCCACTGTGAGGAGACATAATCTAAAAAAAAAAAAAAAATCTGGAAATCACAATGTATGATTTTTTTAAATAATTTATTTGTATGTTACTGCTGCAAATAAGTATTTGAACACCTACCAACCAGCAAAAATTCTGGCTCACACAGACCTGTCAATTTTCCTTTAAGAAGCCCTCTTATTCTGCACTCTTTACCTGTATTAACTGCACCTGTTTGAACTTGTTACCTGTATAAAAGACACCTGTTCACACAATCAATCACACTCCAACCTGTCCACCATAGCCAAGACCAAAGAGCTGTCTAAGGACACCAGGGACAAAACTGTAGACCTGCACAAGGCTGGGATGGACTACAGGACAACAGGCAAGTAGCTTGGTAGAAGACAACAACTGTTATGATTATTTATTAGAAAGTGGAAGAAATACAAGATGACTGGCAATCTCCCTTGGTCTGGGATTCCATGCAAGATCTCACTTTGTGGGGTAGGGATGATTTTGAGAAAGCTCAGAACTACACAGGAGGACCTGGTCAATGACCCGAAGAGAGCTGGGACCGCAGTCACAAAGATTATATTAGTAACATGATGCTGTCATGGTTTAAAATCCTGCAGGGCAGCAAGGTCCCCCTGCTCAAGCCAGCACATGCCCAGGCCTGTTTGAAGTTCACCAGTAACTATCTGGATGATCCAGGGGAGGCATGGGAGAAGGTCATGTGGTCAGATGAGACCAGAATAGAGCTTTTTGCAATCAACTCCACTTACCATGTTTAGAGGATGAGAACAACCCCAAGAAAACCATCCCAACCATGAAGCATGGGGGTGGAAACATCATACTCTGGGGGTGCTCTTCTGCAAAGGGGACAGGACAACTACACTGTATTGAAGGGAGGGTGGATGGGGTCATGTATTGTGAGATTTTGGCAAACAGCCTCAGTAAGAGCATTGAAGATGGGTCATGGCTGGGTCTTCCAGCATGACAATGACCCCAAACACACAGCCAGGGCAACTAAGGAGGGGCCTCCGTAAGAAGCATTTCAAGGTCCTGGAGTGGCCTGGCCAGTCTCCAGACCTGAACTCAATAGAAAATCTTTGGAGGGAGCTGAAACTCCAAACCTGAAAGATTTGAAGAAGATCTGTATGGAGGAGTGGACCAAAATCCCTGCTGCAGTGTGTGCAAACCTGGTGAAAAACTACAGGAAATGTTTGACCTCTGTACTTGCAAACAAAGGCTACTGTACCAAATATTAACAGTGATTTTCACAGGTGTTCAAATACTTATTTGCAGCAGTAACATATAAATAAATTATTTAAAAAATCATACATTGTAATTTCCGGATTTTTTTTTTTTTTAGATTATGTCTCTCACAGTGGACATGCACCTAAGATGAAAATTTCAGACCCCTCCATGATTTCTAAGTGGGAGAACTTGCAAAACTGCAGGGTGTTCAAATACTTATTTTCCTCACTGTACATACATATATATATATATATATATATATATATATATATATATATATATATATATATATATACATATATATATATATATATATATATATATATATACATATATACATACATATATATATATATATATATATATATATATATATATATATGTTGCCCATGACCAATGTCCTGCACTGTTTCACTTTATCACCACCACACCACTTGCACAGTGTCTTAACAAAAATCTGCTGCTGCTATAAATAATGAAAGGTTTGCACTACTGCACTTTCCACTTTTACTATTACCTCAGACACTACACTATAAATACTTGTGCACATTTCTGTCCTTATTGTTGAAATGTCTTGTCCTGTCATCACCGAGGGAAGGTGAGAAACGAAATTTCGATTCCTTGTATGTCTAGTACATGTGAAGAATTGACAATAAAGCCGACTTGGACTTTGAAAAACTTTACCACTGAGCTACCATCGTTGTCCTATAAAAAGTGCGGGAAAATGCCTGAAATCAAGAAGGACATGATGTATTAAAAAAAAAAAAAACACACACACACACCATATAAAAACATTGCATTTTATTGAATCCTTCTTATCAAGCGGGCACATGTCCGGCCCGACACACGTGTCTTGTGGATGGCGTGCCGCAGGACAGACACCATGTCATGTGGAACAGAACTCATGTGGTTGATGGGACATTCAGATCACCCGCTGCGTGTTATGATCTAATGGCCCGTTTCACCTGGGGTAGTCTGTCAATGTGCGCGGTGTGTGCTCCCTCGCTGCAGCCCATTGCAACAGTGATATATGTTTTATGTATGTCCATGTGGGGAGAGCAAGAAGACATGCGCATCACAGTGGGTTGTTAGTTCATGTCTGTACAAACACAGTACGTGTTCCCCAGCTGGGATGTCCAGAACCACAGATTTCCACAGCCGCTCCTGTGGGTGGCCACACCCCCTGTCAGTTCAGTGCTCACACCAACGTGTCACTATGTCTGTTTGCGAAGCCACACTCATGGGGCACTTAGACAAATTTCACATCCAGCTTGACGGTGATTGTCTGCTGACTGTTCGTGCTAAAAGTGTAAATGGCCGTGCATTTTCTAAGTGCCATGTGAGTGGTGTTAGATGTTCGTGTGTCTCACCTGGAATTTGGCCAACACGAATGGGCTCTCACAGCGCACACGCTCTCTTTCAGCTGCTGTTATGTGCAATTTTACACATACTGCATACAATCCTGCTTCATGCGCACTTAATGCCCAAATCGACCACATTCATACTATGTGTGAAGGGGCCCTAAATATGAGTCTGTCAGCTCTGATTCAAGAGGTGTCAGGCTCATATTCAAGCCTTTCTTCTATTTGTATTGGTCCAAGATTTTGACCATGCACTATGACACTATGGTCCCTCAACATCTACGAGGGCTGTCCGTAAAGTATAGGTCCTTTTTATTTTTTTCAAAAACTATATGGATTTCATTCATATGTTTTTACGTCAGACATGCTTGAACCCTCGTGCGCATGCGTGAGTTTTTCCACGCCTGTCGGTGACGTCATTCGCCTGTGAGCACTCCTTGTGGGAGGAGTCGTCCAGCCCCTCGTCGGAATTCCTTTGTCTGAGAAGTTGCTGAGAGACTGGCGCCTTGTTTGATCAAACTTTTTTCTAAACCTGTGAGACACATTGAAGTGGACATGGTTCGAAAAATTAAGCTGGTTTTCAGTGAAAATTTTAACAGCTGATGAGAGATTTTGAGGTGATTCTGTCGCTTTAAGGACTTTTCACGGTGCGAGACGTCGCACAGCGCTCTCAGGCAGCGTCATCAGCCTGTTTCAAGCTTAAAACCTCCACATTTCAGGCTCTATTGATCCAGGACGTCGTGAGAGAACAGAGACGTTTCAGAAGAAGTCGGTTTCAGCATTTTATCCGGATATTCCACTGTTAAAGGAGATTTTTTTAATGAAAGACGTGCGGACGGATTGCAGCGTCGGCTCGCAGCCGCCGCGACGCTCCGTCACAGGAAAAACACCTCTGCTGGAAGCCTTAAGGACAAGTTGGAACATCTCCAGTTGGCTTTTGATGGCTTTCAGTGAAGTGAGTATATGAGAAATTGTTTATCAGCTGGAGATGTTCCAACTTGTCCTTAAGGCTTCCAGCAGAGGTGTTTTTCCTGTGACGGAGCGTCGCGGCGGCTGCGAGCCGACGCTGCAATCCGCCCGCATGTCTTTCATTAAAAAAATCTCCTTTAACAGTGGAATATCCGGATAAAATGCTGAAACCGACTTCTTCTGAAACTTCTCTGTTCTCTCACGACGTCCTGGATCAACAGAGCCTGAAATGTGGAGGTTTTAAGCTTGAAACAGGCTGATGACGCTGCCTGAGAGCGCTGCACGACGTCTCGCACCGTGGGAAGTCCTTAAAGCGACAAAATCACCTCAAAATCTCTCATCAGCTGTTAAAATTTTCACTGAAAACCAGCTTAATTTTTCGAACCATGTCCACTTCGATGTGTCTCACAGGTTTAGAAAAATTTTTGATCAAACAAAGCGCCAGTCTCTCAGCAACTTCTCAGACAAAGGAATTCCGACGAGGGGCTGGACGACTCCTCCCACAAGGAGTGCTCACAGGCGAATGACGTCACCGACAGGCGTGGAAAAACTCACGCATGCGCACGAGGGTTCAAGCATGTCTGACGTAAAAACATATGAATGAAATCCATATAGTTTTTGAAAAAAATAAAAAGGACCTATACTTTACGGACAGCCCTCGTAAGATTTATGGGATCATCCTTGGGAGAAAGGTAACCCATGTGCAAAATGTGGTTGAAATCAATCATCTGGTTCTGGAGATATTCTGTTAAAGTGCTGACAGATGCACGGGTGAAAACAATTAGTCCTGATTTCTGGCAGCAGAGATAATTACAACATATTACACTACACTGGAGCCAGTGCACTCCATATGTTTCTCATGGGCAGTGTTGCTTATAATGTAGAGATGGTTCTAGGTGCAGCACAGAGGCGGTGATGGTGGGTGCTGTAAATTGAGCCTTGAATTTAATCCATAAGTAGATTACAATGTTTAGAAATTGTAATCCAACTTTAATTTGTTCTGCTCTCCAACCTGTCCAACTTTCCTATTGTTTTGAACTTGTATTAAAGCCTTCTGACGTGGCATTATTTTGATTTTAAACACTGGTGTCTACCAAAATGTTTCATGCTTGCCTCATTTCATTCTTGTTTTGTGGGCCGAGTTCTCCTCCGCCTGTATCGTCCTTTTATGATTTTTTTTCCTCTCTCTTGGGACGCAATCAGGAAGTTTTCACAAACAGTGGAAGGTGCCAAGCTACAGATGGCTCCTGGAGAGGGAGCGAGAGAATATTTCTTCTATTGTTTTGTCATTTACTGGCACACTAGTGGCCATTTCCACAGTGTGTCTTTCACAAGGAACCATCAATGGCAATTTGTCATCCTTTTGAGCCAGTTAACGCAGAAAAAAGAGAAAGGTGTGAACAAGTTAGAAAGATTTTTTTTGGGGGGGGGGGGGGGGGGAATAATTTCAGTGTTTGCTTTACTGTTTTCCATTCGGCTGCTCCCGGTTGTTTTCGGGATCACCACAGCGGATACAGCCAGATCCGCATTGGTAATTGGCACATGTTTTACGCCGGATGCCCTTCCTGATGCAACTCCAGTTTTACCTGGAGAAACACACACAGCCGCTGGTGCTCCAAAGAGGTCTCCCATCCAAGTACTAACCAGATCCTGCTCTGCTTAGCTTCTGAGATCTGACGGGATCAGACTTACACAGAGTAGACCGGCTGCAGCTCAATGATTGCTTTACTGATTGACAGTAATTTTTTCATGTTTATGGAGGCCTATAGAGATATATCAGCAGTTTAGTTGCACCTCTACATTCAGTTAATCAAGTCAGAGAGCATGCGCTGGTACTGCACTCTGCCACATCCACAACACCACGGAACTGCCCTAGGTCCTGAATGCTACCCCCCAGACAGACAATCCGGTCCACTGCCACATCTCTAAAATAACCTATCTGCTAAAGCCAGGTGAAATGTTCTCCAGCTACTGAGGTCCTTAACACTCAGGCACCTGCATGCTGAATCATGCACAGAGAAATGGGCCACATGGCCAAAATGTCATAGCTGATGCTTCTTCACAATGCAAGTGATACTCCTTATCCTAGTCTCTCAGTAACAGCTTGTCTGATACAAAGCCATTCCAGTGGTACTCAACAATCCTTTGGAAACCAATGACTTGGGTGCTTTTGTTGGAGAGGAAAGGTTTACCGATCTCGACTTTGTGGACGATACTGGATGAAGTTTGTGGATGATGTTTACAGTCAATGGATGCTCTGACTGCAGCATTTGAATGGAGAGTGTCTGGGTTTGAGATTGTCCTGGATCTTTTAATGACTTCCTGGACTCAGCCTTCAGAGGTGTATCTGTATGTGGTAAAGGAGTTAAACCTGTAGAGACTTTCACTTATTTCAGCAGTGACATACATGTCTCTGGGTCCTCGGACCTTGAGATCAAGAGGCGCCTTGGAAGAGCTTATGGAGTGATGAGGTCACTGAACAGAGGTGTTTGACGATGCTGATATCTATGCAGACAAATGAAGGTCCAAGTCTTTCAAGTCCTGGTGGTGCCTGTCTTGTTGTTCGGTTGTGAGACTTGGACACTAACCAGTTGCCTAAAGTGACAACTGGATGTCTTTGGTACTAAGTGTCTTTAAAGGACTCTTGATTCAAAACTTTTTCAACTCTCCTTGAAAACTCAATGATGCAGGTCCTGTACCATGCATCACCAGGGTGAGTACAGCCAATTTCATTTGAAGGAATTCCTTTTTATTCAAGCTGTTGATCAATAAAATCAACACAAAACAGGGTTACTGCTTTACAGACAAGAGACAGAAAGAGAACAGAGAGTTTATTGGAGTCGGCTTTTGTCTCTCCAGCATAATGCTCGGTGCCCTTTTCACTCCAGTAAACATCAATATCTTGACCAAGGTGATGTTTTTCCCAAGACTTGTTTATTTGTCTTTCTGATTTTAGACAGGATAACTCACAAAGTCATTAAAGCATTATAAATTAATTTGTTATCAGGGTAGTTTTTGGCTCTGAAGAAAAGCTTTAAGCTTACGTGGGTTTGTACTGGTCACAGTGTTTTATGGCTGATGTGCATCTGCTGCATTTGTGTTTTGAATATTAAATGCATTAATTGTTTCATTCAATTATATTATTTGATGGATAATGTTTTAAATTTATAAGTGTTTCTAAGCTTTGCGTTTGCCCACACCCTTTTGGTCACACATGTTCACTGTTAAATTGTCTTATTTACAGTAGTGTTCAGAATAATAGTAGTGCTATGTGACTAAAAAGATTAATCCAGGTTTTGAGTATATTTCTTATTGTTACATGGGTAACAAGGTACCAGTAGATTCAGTAGATTCTCACAAATCCAACAAGACCAAGCATTCATGATATGCACACTCTTAGGGCTATGAAATTGGGCTATTAGTAAAAAAAGTAGAAAAGGGAGTGTTCACAATAATAGTAGCATCTGCTGTTGATGCTGCAAACTCAAAACTATTATGTTCAAACTGCTTTTTTAGCAATCCTGTGAATCACTAAACTAGTATTTAGTTGTATAACCACAGTTTTTCATGATTTCTTCACGTCTACGAGACATTAATTTTGTTGGTTTGGAACCAAGATTTTCCTTGCCTACTAGTGTGCTTGGGGTCATTGTCTTGTTGAAACACCCATTTCAAGGGCATGTCCTCTTCAGCATAAGGCAACATGACCTCTTCAAGTATTTTGACATATCCAAACTGATCCATGATACCTGGTATGCGATATATAGGCCCAACACCATAGTAGGAGAAACATGCCCATATCATGATGCTTGCACCACCATGCTTCACTGTCTTCACTGTGAACTGTGGCTTGAATTCAGAGTTTGGGGGTCGTCTCACAAACTGTCTACGGCCCTTGGACCCAAAAACAACAATTTTACTCTCATCAGTCAACAAAATATTCTTTTTTAAAGCATTGGAGATCATTGTAGATGAACAGCCTATAATTTTTTGCACCTGCGTATACGTTTTCCCCTCTCCAATCAACTTTTTAATCAAACTATGCTGTTCTTCTGAACAATGTCTTGAACGTCCCATTTTCCTCAGGCTTTCAAAGAGAAAAGCATGTTCAACAGGTGCTGGCTTCATCCTTACATAGGGGACACCTGATTCACACCTGTTTGTTCCACAAAGTTGACGAACTCACTGACTGAATGCCACACTACTATTATTGTGAACACCCCATTTTCTACTTTATTTTTATTAATAGCCCAATTTCATAGCCTTAAGAGTGTGCATATCATGAATGCCTGGTCTTGTTGGATTTGTGAGAATCTACTGAATCTACTGGTACCTTGTTTCCCATGTAATAATAAGAAATATACTCAAAACCTGGATTAATATTTTTAGTTACATAGCACTACTATTATTCTGAACACTACTGTATGAGTTTTTTTGTTACTGCTGAGTCTGTGGGGCGAATAAATGTATTCATTCAAACTGCCAGTCCTTTCATTTGTCAGAACGATACAACTCCACAATACAAGACATATCATGGAACACCCATTCATACTAATTATGTACAAAGTAATTGGTGGTGAACGTTCAACTTTAAAGAAACAAATTTTTCTGAAGAATAAATTGGAAACCTTGATGTACACTGTTTCTCAGTTGTATTTTTTATTATCATATGATTTTTCTGCAAAAGATTATTTCTTCTACGCAGAAGTTGACATTTCATGGTATCAAAATAAGATCATCATGATATGTGGTGTATTGTTTACACCCCTAGTTTACAGTCACTCCAAATGTTGGGTTATGGAATTCAATGTCTTTGCGAAATTGACTGCTCAAATGTTGAAACAAAGGAAATTACATGCAAATTCAATGTGATTCAGTGCTACCATAAAATATGGTTCTATGTAGACTTGACATTTAATCACTTTTGTCCAAAATTATAGTGCTTGATCCTTGACTAACACACAACCATTCCACCATGTGTAATCCACACTTCTACCAAGGTCAAAGGCCATGTGATTGACAGAAAGGTAATCTTTGACTTCAGATTAGTTTTAAACACTAACCATATGTGTATCTGTAACCATTTCATGAGCCATTCTAAATGTCCCTGAAATGTAAGCATTGGGTCCAAATTTGACCTTGACTTTCTCAAACCAAACCACTTTGTCTTTGTTTGACCCTCAGTCAGTCCACCAATGTTGGCTCAACTCTGGTCAAAAGTCAAGTCAAGCCCGAGAGCATGTGCATCATTCCATTCTCCACACCACAGCGCCATCCCCTGGCCCTGGATGGCAAACTCAGAAGCTGACAATTTATTCTTCTCCAACTCTCAAAAGTAACCATCTATCTGTCACAGCCAGGTGATTTGGGTAGCTTCTTGGCCTTGGACCAGAAGTTATTTTGTGCACACATGCATGTAAACACAGGACCAAAATCAGTACTCCGCAAACAGCAAATGGACTGCATTTATATAGCACTTTTCCATCTGCATCAGACGCTCAAAGGGCTTTACAACAATAATGCCTTACATTCACCCCGATGTCAGGCTGCTGCCATGCAAGGTGCACACAACACACCGGGTAACTAGGGGATTAAGGACCTTGCCCAAGGGCCTTTAGTGATTATACGGTCAGGCTGGGATTTGAACCAAGGATCCTCTGGTCTCAAGCCCAACACTTAACCACTTGACCATCACCTCCCCAATGGTACCAGCAACATGACACTCAACTAAACCGACCAAACCAACTGAACCACAAAAAGACAACAAATCAATAACACTGACACTGCCAAACTAACACGAACCACAACAACAACAACCCAACAACACCCAAAACCCTGAACTCCCATGGTGCACCGCAGCACAATGGCCACCTTCCACCAAATCCAATTGCATAACAATTACTGGATTCAAAACAGCCTTCAGTCAAACTGTCTTTGACTTAAGTGAGGATTGAGGATCCTTGAGGTTAGTCAAGACTTGAGGATTGATCCACATCCGAATCCAGGATATTCTTTTCACTTCTCTTGACATTGAGATCAGGAGCTTTGGCTCCTGCTGTAGACATGTACTGTAATTAACGTGTTTTGCTCTGATTGATTTATTTCTTAGAAATCATAGGCATCACATGCTTGTGATGAAATGCCATCAAGACACATAAGCTTGAACATGTTTAACACACCCGAAACAAGTCGTCAATCATCAGTAACTCTGTGGAAGACCTTCACATGGACTTGAGAGGACTTGGAGTTTACTCCATTTCCTAACATAGATCACCTGATTTTTACAAAGTGGTGCCTTCCGCTGAAGGTGTAAGTATTGCACACTTCTAAAGAAAGATAATTAATGCACGGCACCTGAGTGACGAAGGAAAAGAGTGATAGTGAGCAAGAAGGGGAAGGATATAAAGAGTCGACTTCCAAGCCAGACTGCCATACGACTGAGCTACTGCCTGTGTTCTTGGCTCCAGATAGAGTGCCGGCTATGACTCAGCCATGAGACTTTTATTTTATTTTGATTTTTGCCTTTATACACAAACACACACACACACACACACACACACACACACACGTATATATATTTTCTTTTTCTTTTTCAGATATTCAACACAAGAGCTGTGTACAACTTGTTTGTTTTGCACACTTCACATACTTGGATCGCTCACACTTGCCATTCTTCGTTGGACTGAAAAAGATGGCTGGTTTTTCCAAAGCCTCCAGGCCTTGAAACGCATGCGGGCTGGAATCCAAAGCCCATAATCACAGCTAAGGGAACAGGCTGACTGGAGATTCATGATTCGTAGCAAGGGAAGAATGGAGGGAGAGGAGTTGAAAATTAAGACAGGGAACGGACAAGGAAGTGACTATAATCAGACACAACAAAAGGGTGACTGAAGTCATTTCTACCAGTCACACAATACGTCCCGAATATAGTTTGTGTAAACAGGTCTTGATTGAAGGGTATATATGGTTAGACTACATGCACACAACAGCACACAAATATCTGTGCATGCACACAGCATGCACACATGTGCATTTCTGCAGAAACACAAGTGTGTGGGGTTGATTGTGTCGGCCCCTTTGCAGATACAGTCTATATATTTGTAGACAGTCCTACAGCAGCCGTCTCATAGTCTTGCGGTTTTCACCGGTTACTAGCAAGGTCCTGGCTGGACAGCGCCTCTCATGGCTAATGCGTCCGATATTAGCGCAACATACTGCATCTACTGTGGTGAGCATATACAGTATGCACTTACTATGTGTGATTTTGCATATGTGTGTGTTTGTGGCCCGCCACTCTGGTACACCTCAAGCTGTTCAGCTGTCGTCAAGCTCGCTCAGCAAGAAGCACGCCGCTCCATCTGGTCAACCCACTCCCATGCCTACTCCAGAGACAAAGTGTCTATGTGTGTTTGTGTGTGCACAAACATCAACGCAGGCATGTGTAATGGACATGTACAATCTCTGTGTCTGTTATACACACACACACGCACTGTGCAGCAGCGGTTTAGCAGGTTAGGGTAAAATTAATCAGTATTCTATTGGTTTTTCATCGGCTCATTTCAGCCTAGTGTTTGCTGGTGTGATGACCGCAGAGTCTCTGTGGTAAATTAGAGACAATGACACAAAATGAGTAGATGGAGAGTAAACAAGCACAAAAATCCATTGAGGCGTAGAGCGCACATGTACATGCTAAACACCCCAGCTTACAGCTGGTGACAGAGATAGGAGGCCTGATAAAAAGCAATGATGCAGACTAACCAGACTTGAACAAATGCTGTTGCTGCAATACACAAAGTACAGTGTAATATTTTGAGTTGTACAGTCATTTTAGGGCAAAATAAAATTTTAAATTTAGAACCAAAGTAAAGTATACAACAGAAGTGAAGATGCTCCAATGCAATGCCACTTCAATGCCAAATGACTGAAAATTGTATCACCTTCCAGTCATTACAATACGTCTGACTTGGGGGGGAGTGTTTCCTCTTATGGACAATTTCAAGTCTGTTCTTATGACCATGTTTTTCTGGGCAGTAATGTATCACACAGCCCCTAAAACACACATGACAGCCAATCTGATTGACCATTAGTAAAAAGAGGTTGGATGAACCTACAAAATTTCACCATTCTTTCCAAGATGTCCCTTTCATGGGTCTTGGTCCTCAACCTCTGAGATTGTGAGCAACACTGGAAAGAGCTTACAGAGCCATAAGGTCCCTGAACAAAGGTATTTGATGATGATGATGATTTGATGCAAGAGAGCAAACATAGAAGTCTTTGGTACTTCCTGATTTAATATACGTTTGTGACACTTGGATGGCACCTCGTGATTTACCTTATTTTTACAAACCAAAAGACACGGTTTTTAAACTTTTTTTTTTTTTTACTTGGTTGGCTGGTTCTGCAACTGACCAGAATTTTAACTTGGCACTTTAATAACAAACTGCTACTTGAACACTAACAGACCATTTCATTTTCATTTCATTCCATTTCATTTTCAGTCTGACATATCAGGGATAAGTTTGTGTATGTATGAGTATGTGAGGGGATTGGTGTGATAGATGTGCGTTTTTATAAATGTATGTTTTTAATTATTGGATCCCTACAAGAAAAGCCCTCTCATTTTGCCTGCACTACAACTGTACGTACAGTTAAATGACAATAAAAGTTGATTTGTTTGTTTTGATTCTATTTCATAGTGATTCATATGAGAAAAAGATACTGCAACATCATTTTTCGCCATAAGATAGCACTGTGTAAACACATGACAACTGAAAGCTGCTAATATACTGATATGCAAGAGGTTCTGTACAGACTAGAAGGTGTCAGTAATATACCATTAAGCTGGATGTCAACCATTGTAAAACAAGAAGAATAAGAGAAGAAGATCTGAATAAGAATATGCTGTTTCTTAGAGAATGAGTTAAATTAATAAACCATGCTCTCAAACTGAAAGACCACACACTCGAATAAAGATCAGGGATAACCTTCATAGTATTTCACACTTAAACTGTGTGCACTTGCAACAACTGCAACAAGGAGGATGGCTAGGTTAAGGTAAGGCAAACTGTGGAAAAGTTGTAAAAATGTATAGCTGTTTTAAAAAGTTTTACATTTACAGAGGTAAACATGCACACTTTTACCTCTGCATTGATGTTTTTGTTTGTTCAGTGGTGACAAGGAGCAGTTTACTCTTGAGTTCTTTGTGCCATTATAACAGCCTGTTAGCCACTGTTTGCTAATGTGTTGTTTGCCATATAAAAAAATAAGAGACCCATTAAATTCTGTTTGCTTTTGAAAAATGAAAAATAAATGTGGCTAACCAATATATTTTTTCCTCTTCATGATGCATTTTTGGACAGCTGTAACTCATAGTCCAGAAAATACAGTATTTTGACAAGTTGTCTTTGGTGCTAGGGTTGTTGGGTATCGCTGGAATTACTTTCATTCAAACGAATGGATACTGTGGTCTTTGAAACTTGACATGCTGAACTTTGAATATCTTGCGCAGACGTGAAAAACATTTAAAGTAAACAAGATATGATCCTATGCTCATTAGGGTTGGGTCATGACAAGGGATGTCCCGATCAGGTTTTTTGGCCCCGATCCGATTCCGAGTCATCTGATTTTGAGTATCTGCCGATACAGAGTCCTGATCCGATACTTTAAAAAACTGAATGAACAATGAACAAATGCTAAATATATAATAATTTCATTTTAATCACCTTATTTTATTATTTATCACTTAAACAGTGCACTCCTCCTTGAGGTAGCTTGAACAATCAAGTAATAATCTACCAGACTTAAAAAATGTACAAATTTCCACATTATTTTATTTGTCTAAAAATAAATGTCCAAGGTTCCGTATATTAAAAAAGAAATTATCTAATCTGAAATAACAGGTGGTTTTAATTTACAGATGAAAGGTTTTTAAAGAACCATTTATTGATTTAGCCATTTTAATTACAAAGTGTTCTAAACTTTTTTAAACAGTAATTGAAATTTTGAGATAAACAACAACAAAAAACATTTCCAAAGATTCTTCTTCAGACACATGGTTTCTGCACTGATCTGTGGTTCAAATCCCCACCTGACTGGAAAATCACTAAGGGCCCTTGGGAAAGGTCTTTAATCCGCTTATTGCTCCCGGTGTGTAGTGAGCAGCTTGTATGGCAGCACCCTGACATCGGGGTGAATGTGAGGCATAACTGTAAAGCGCGTTGAGCGTCTGATGCAGATGGAAAAGCGCTTTATAAATGCAGTCCATTTACCATTTGTACAGATCAGTGATTTCTGCCACTAGTCTTCCGTGTTTTGACCCAACACATCGTTCCTATTGGACTGCGCGAAGCTACGTCACAGCTCAGAGTGTCGAAAGTTCAAAAGTCAACTTAAAAAGTAAAAGGAAAAAAAAAACAACAAAAAAAACTTACATTTGTGTCCTGACAGTCCTCAGTGTACACCTCTGATGCTTTATCAGTGTTCAACAAGTTCAGAGCAGTGCAGTGAATGTGAATGAAGACAGAAGCTCTTTAAGACACGCTCCTAAATGTGATGAGTGCGCACGTCGCTCTTGCACACACCATCTCTCGCTCCGTTTTGCAGACAAACAATCACAGGACAATTGTTTTTTTCTTTTTGTTAATTAGATGACAGATCGTCGTCCTGAGGACTTGGTCAGCACCGGGTCCTGCTGTGCACGGAAGGATGACTGAGCAAGAGTTTCGGTGGGAAAGTGTCCATCATCCTCTTGTCATTCCATCGAGGCGTCAGGCTGAGCGCGTAAACACACAAACAGCAGTTCTGCGAAAGAAACTCCCCCCACCTCTGTCCAGTTGAACTTGTTTTTTTCTTTTGTTCAATTAAAAAAAAAAAAAAAAAAGATTGGGTTGAACTTTGACCGCGTCAGCCTGCCGACAAGCGGCAATGCGCGCTCCCATCAGAAGCATCACGTCAAAAGCTGAGCTAAAGCAACACTTCTGACGCCTCTAAAAAGCAATGCGTCTCACGCCTATGACGCGTGAAAATAATGAGGATAAAATCTATATTGGATTCCTGATTGGGATGCAACGTCCGATTTCGATCAAGTCTGAAACCACGTGATCGGGCCCGATTTCCAATCACGTGATCGGATCGGGACATTCCTAGTCATGACTGAAAGAACTAGATCGCGGGAACAAGCGGCCAAAATGGGCTTCCTTAGGAGGGTGGCTGGTGTCTCCCCTTGGAAATACAGTGAGGAAAATGAGTATTTGAACACCCTGTGATTTTGCAAGTTCTCCCACATAGAAATCATGGAGGGGTCTGAAACTTTCATCTTAGGTGCATGTCCACTGTGAGAGACATAATCTAAAAAAAAGAAAATCCGGAAATCACAATGTATGATTTTTTTAATAATTTATTTGCATGTTACTGCTGCAAATAAGTATTTGAACACCTGTGAAAATCAATGTTAATATTTGGTACAGTAGCCTCTGTTTTGCAATTACAGAGGTCAAACATTTCCTGTAGTTTTTCACTAGGTTTGCACACACTGCAGCAGCGATTTTGGCCCATTCCGCCACACAGATCTTCTCTAGATCAGCCAGGTTACTGGGCTGTCGCTGAGAAACACAGAGTTTGAGCTCCCTCCAAAGATTTTCTATTGGGTTTAGGTCTGGAGACTGGCTAGGACTCCAGAACCTTGATATTGCTTCTTACGGAGCCACTCCTTGACTATCCTGGCTGTGTGCTTTGGGTCATTGTCATGTTGGAAGACCCATCCATGACCCATCTTCAATGCTCTAACTGAGGGAAGGAGGTTGTTCCCCAAAATCTCACAATACATTGCCCCGGTCATTCTCTCCTTAATACAGTGCATTTGTCCTGTCCCATGTGCAGAAAACCACCCCCAAAGCATCATGCTTTCACCCCCATGCTTCATAGTAGGGACAGTGTTTTTGGGATGGTACTCAGCATTCTTCTTCCTCCAAACACGGCGAGTGGAATTAAGACCAAAAAGTTATTTTTGGTATCATCTGACCACATAACTTTCTCCCATGACTCCTCTGGACCATCCAAATGGTCATGGGCAAACTTAAGACGGGCCTGGATGTGTGCTGATTTGAGCAGGGGAACCTTCCGTGCCATGCATGATTTTAACCCATGATGTCTTAGTGTATTACCCACAGTAACCTTGGAAACAGTGGTGCCAGCTCTCTTCAGGTTATTGACCAGCTCCTCCCATGCAGCTCTGGGCTGATTCCTCACCTTTCTTAGCATCATTGATACGCCACGAGGTGGGATCTTGCATGGAGCCCCAGTCCGAGGGAGACTGACAGTCATGTTTAGCTTCTTCTATTTTCTAATAATTGCTCCAACAGTTGATCTTTTTTCACCAAGCTGCTTGGCAATTGCCCTGTAGCCCTTTCCAGCCTTGTGGAGGTCTACAATTTTGTCTCTGGTGTCTTTGGACAGCTCTTTGGTCTTAGCCATGTTAGTAGCTGGAGTCTTACTGATTGTGTGGGGTGGACAGGTGTCTTTATGCAGCTAACGACCTCAAATAGGTGTTTCTAATTTGGAATAATAAGTGGAGTGGAGGTGGACTTTTTAGAGGTGGACTGACAGGTCTTTGAGGGCCAGAATTTCTGCTGATTGGCAGGTGTTGAAATACTTATTTGCAGCAGTAACATGCAAATAAATTAATAATTAAAAAAAAAATCATACATTGTGATTTTCTGATTTTTTTTTTTTTTTTTTTGGATTATGTCTCTCACAGTGGACATGCACCTAAGATGAAAATTTCAGACCCCTCCATGATTTCTAAGTGGGAGAACTTGCAAAATCGCAGGGTGTTCAAATACTTATTTTCCCTCACTGTAGGGTGAGAAGCTCAGGGCATCTGTGGGGAGCTGCTCCTTCGCATTGAAAGGTGTCAGCTGATGTGGTTTGGGCATCTGCTAAGGTGCCTCCCTGGGGAGGTGTTTCTGGGAGGAGACCCCGGGGAAGACCCAGAACTAGGTGGAGAGATTGGGGGGAGCGCCTCAGGATCCCCCAGTCAGAAGTGGTCAACTGGACTCGGGAAACGGAAGTCAGGGGTCCCCTGCTGGAGCTGTTGCCCCTGCAACTGATCCCGGATAAGCAAGTGAAGATGAGATATGAGATATGATCAAAAAAAGGAACAAAACCGCCAAATAACAGAAAACCTAAGAACTTACACTTTCTCCATAATGTTGGCGAACACTAGTTATGTCACCTGCAGCTTTCATTTATGGAATGATATCATCTTTAATTTCCAGCTATCGAACAATATCCTTTAGATACATACTTCTCTCAAACAAATGAATTGTAAAGTTTTACAGCTTACTTCTTCATACAAATGCTTCAGCTCCACATCTTAAATCGAGGTAAACATTTTTGTATGTGTTCACATTGCTAACAAGGTCTACTGGCGTTGTTTTTGTCACCTGGCCTTTGCAGCAAAGTTCACGGGCAGGTCGACTCCATGAATCCTAAATAACAACAGCAATAACCTGCATTTCACAGTGATGACTTAGAATATGTGTGAACCGCAGGCTCCAGATTGCTTCAGTGCTGCCATCTCAGCGGTGTGCAAATGTAAACCAGCTGCTGGTAACGCAGGGGTTGTTTCACCTCCAGACACACACAAGTTCACAAACTTCCCCAAACACGTTTTCTCTTTGTCCTGTTTCTGAGTAGCTCCTCCCATCTTTTAGTCATTCGTTAAGCTGTTGTGCAGCTCCGTCATAAACTGAGAATGAGTCAAAAATTAAACTCAAGCATGCGGTGATGTAAGTCGAGTTCGGACAAATAAAACTCCTGAATTTTCTGTGGCTAAGTAGACGGGACAACGACGCGTTATGCGAGGGTGTTTGACAGCATGGCCTGTTTTGCCAAGAGTCTGGGCAACCTCCTTCAGAAACATTTGAAATCCTTTTGCATCTGATGAACTTTGATGCGCCAAATTGATTAAAAGAACGGCTTTGTTTTACTTGTGTATTGCAGATGTTTGGAATACCTGCTGGATGGTTAGTGGATCTTTGATAATTATAGAAAATCATAAACAGCTGTTTGTCTGCATTCTGAAAAAGCATATCATTGTGCTCCTTGTAGCTAACTAGCTAACAAACTAGCAGGTGCACAGAGAAATATGATGTGCTCCACCTATCTAACAAGGTAGCAACTGCGAGTTGAAACGTGCCCACTATGTGGGCAAATACAGGACAATATATACAAACAGAACGGGAAAGAAAAACTGTGATAAGAGAATTGATAGAATGTGTGGCTGGGGATGGAGCCAAAACCTTTTTTTGGTTCTGCAAATTAATGACAAACTTGAAATACCATTTCAAATATTTCAAAACCTTTGAAACACCCATGTTTCAAATATTCTTCTGGAGTTTTTAATCAAAGGGAAGCTGTACTATATGTGGCCTCAATACATACAAACTACTGCAAAACAAATCTTTCCAAACTTTCCATTTCAAAATCCTAAACAAAATAGCGTTCTGCCCCAAAATTTAAAAATCCATAAAAATCCATGAAAACCTTCATCATTGACACGAATGTCTCCTGTGGCTGTAAGCATATTAACATCCAAAGACCATAAAAACATCTGAGTATGATGTTACCTATAAACTGCATTATGGTCCAAAGAGAACTGGTGAAAATAAATCTGATGTCCATAAATTAATTCCACAATTTCCTGTCGCTGAAACTGCATCATTTACACAAGGTTATATTAATATTCTTTCATTGAAAAATATTATTAATGTGCAAATACTGTACATCATGAATTATTCACCTCAAATGTAAAATGACCTTTACACAGGTTGTGTTTCTGTCATTCAGTCTCCTCATCG
Organism: Thalassophryne amazonica; assembly: GCF_902500255.1. Classification (NCBI taxonomy): domain Eukaryota; kingdom Metazoa; phylum Chordata; class Actinopteri; order Batrachoidiformes; family Batrachoididae; genus Thalassophryne; species Thalassophryne amazonica. Next base: position 55,025,576 of record NC_047112.1, read on the forward strand.
ACTTCCCGTGACCTTCTGTAACTTCTTTGTCAATCATTTTAGCTATTTTATAAGAATTTCAAAACTGTGCCTCTTGTTTAATCTGTTATCTCTTCTCCTACCCACCTAGTGGGCAAAAATCTACTTGGGCACACATCCTTATTTAAGCAGTTAATACTGGCACAAAGCCCTGCAATACACTGACATGTATCCCACCTCTCACCAATGACTGCTGGGATAGGTTCCAGTCCCCTGTGACCCTTAATTGGAGTATGTGGCTGCAGGAAAAGAAAGAATGAATACTGGCACAAAGGTGCTGGGTACAGAGGGACTGGATTTAGTGTGTTCATTTCACATGTCTCCAAATCAACATACATATGTGTATATATATATACTCAACAAAGATATAAACGCAACACTTTTGGTTTTGCTCCCATTTTGTATGAGATGAACTCAAAGATCTAAAACTTTTTCCACATACACAATATCACCATTTCCCTCAAATATTGTTCACAAACCAGTCTAAATCTGTGATAGTGAGCACTTCTCCTTTGCTGAGATCATCCATCCCACCTCACAGGTGTGCCATATCAAGATGCTGATTAGACACCATGATTAGTGCACAGGTGTGCCTTAGACTGTCCACAATAAAAGGCCACTCTGAAAGGTGCAGTTTTGTTTTATTGGGGGGGGATACCAGTCAGTATCTGGTATGACCATCATTTGCCTCATGCAGTGCAACACATCTCCTTCGCATAGAGTTGATCAGGTTGTCAATTGTGGCTTGTGGAATGTTGGTCCACTCCTCTTCAATGGCTGTGCGAAGTTGCTGGATACTGGCAGGAACTGGTACACGCTGTTGTATACGCCAAACATGCTCAATGGGTGACATGTCCGATGAGTATGCCGGCCATGCAAGAACTGGGACATTTTCAGCTTCCAAGAATTGTGTACAGATCCTTGCAACATGGGGCCGTGCATTATCCTGCTGCAACATGAGGTGATGTTCTTGGATGTATGGCACAACAATGGGCCTCAGGATTTCGTCACGGTATCTCTGTGCATTCAAAATGCCATCAATAAACTGTACCTGTGTTCTTCGTCCATAACAGACGCCTGCCCATACCATAACCCCACCGCCACCATGGGCCACTCGATCCACAACACTGACATCAGAAAACCACTCACCCACACGACGCCACACACGCTGTCTGCCATCTGCCCTGGACAGTGTGAACCGGGATTCATCTGTGAAGAGAACACCTCTCCAACATGCCAAACGCCAGCGAATGTGAGCATTTGCCCACTCAAGTCGGTTACGACGACGAACTGGAGTCAGGTCGAGACCCCGATGAGGACGGTGAGCATGCAGATGAGCTTCCCTGAGACGGTTTCTGACAGTTTGTGCAGAAATTCTTTGGTTATGCAAAGCGATTGTTTCAGCAGCTGTCCGAGTGGCTGGTCTCAGATGATCTTGGAGGTGAACATGCTGGATGTGGAGGTCCTGGGCTGGTGTGGTTACACGTGGTCTGCGGTTGTGAGGCTGGTTGGATGTACTGCCAAATTCTCTGAAACGCCTTTGGAGACGGCTTAAGGTAGAGAAATGAGCATTCAATACACAAGCAATAGCTCTGGTTGACATTCCTGCTGTCAGCATGCCAATTGCACGCTCCCTCAAATCTTGTGACATCTGTGGCATTGTGCTGTGTGATAAAACTGCACCTTTCAGAGTGGCCTTTTATTGTGGGCAGTCTAAGGCACACCTGTGCACTAATCATGGTGTCTAATCAGCATCTTGATATGGCACACCTGTGAGGTGGGATGGATTATCTCAGCAAAGGAGAAGTGCTCACTATCACAGATTAAGACTGGTTTGTGAACAATATTTGAGGGAAATGGTGATATTGTGTATGTGGAAAAGTTTTAGATCTTTGAGTTCATCTCATACAAAATGGGAGCAAAACCAAAAGTGTTGCGTCCCATGTCCCATTTTTTATGGAAAAGCACTGAGACTGACTATAAATACTTCATCTCAGCAATTTCAGCATTTTCAGCGATGGGGGAGGGGACGCTCCTCAATAAACAACTTACGACTTGCTTACAACATACACCAATAAAAAGTACTTACACTCAGCAAAGAACCAGCCATCTGTCCAGTCTGCAATTGCACATGAGTTTTAAGTCCCTATTGTGATAGTGTTCAAGTGAAAAACCAACAAAAATAAACCTCTCCTCCCATTTGCCTGAAAAGGCACTGCAGTGGCGTCACAGCATCTTTCTGAAATATTCAGGAATTTTCAACTTTAAAGCGCTTGGAGCTGGCACACAAAAAATTGGTCTACTCTGAGGAAGGAAGATGCTAGGTGTGGCTTGTTTTCTGGAGGTAGCTGCATTTGACCACATGAACCCATGAAAAAAAGAGACCAAAATAAATAAGTAAAAAAAAAATTAAATAACAACACAATATGGACACAGGGACTTACTGTGTGGTATCATCCAAATGTAATACCAACCAATGAGAACAGCACCTGTCTGTCACTTTAAATCAGGGTGCACCAGGTGCACAGCCCTGTGGCTTTGAGGAAGCAAATGTAAGTGAAAGAATTTCTGGTACATTAGCAGATTAGCAGAGCACACAGTAGACAGCAGCTACCAAGGCTCCCTGAGATGAAGCAATGAAGCAGCAAAGTGAGGTTTGGCATTTTTCCATGAGTGTTATTTTATGTGTCAAACTAAACGACCTATGCAATGGAATGGTGATTATGTGCAGGCAAGCAGTGTGTAGGTGTGTTGTAAGGCACAAAGGTGCAAATGGGTGAGCGTTACACTCTTTATACTTAGCAAGACAGAATGGGCCACTACACATGGTTCTGGTGATGTCAGGTGCAAATGCTGTCTGGTGACACACAATATCAACACATCATATTTGCACTGTGCCACAACTCATTCTCAGAAAGACATGCCCACATGACCTCACGCTATATTGGGGTATAGAAGATGCAAAAACTGGGTGTAAAAATGACAATGTGACAGAGGGGCTCGCAATGACACCTGCGCTGTACACTGGTTTGTACCTGAAATAAAGATTCCCCCCTTGCAAATTTAAATCACACATCTGCCTTTGTATTTATGCTTTGTTTCATTTCTTCTGTTGATCTGCCCCCTTTCTGTCTGTCTTTTGCAGTGCTCTGTGAAGACTAAGTGAAAAAAGTACCAACAGGGTAAACGGTACTTATAAAATGACGCCAACAGAATGCACATACCTACACTCACATAGATGCAATCAAAATTTAGTTCCAGCTGATACGCTGCGCATACGGGCTGAAAACAGGTGCTAAAGCTAAACAGCAGCAAACTTGGCTCTTCCTGCTCATTATCACCATCATTAAAAAGGGGAAAGCCTGGTGTTTGGCCTCACAATGTAATGAGGAGGCAGAAAGGTGGGAGAGCAGGGTGGGAGGGGGCTGACGATCAAATGACACCCTGACATTTGAGCCTGAAACAAACTAATCGAACCAAATTAAATTATTTATCTATCTATTTACCATGGAAATGGAATAGTTTGGGGGTGAATGTGAGGGAGAGACTTCAAAACACACTGAGTAATAGGACGAGATGGCGAAAAACAAAAATATGGAAGGTGATGAGACTCCTGAAGGAGAAAACACTTCATTTTTGCAATGTAAGTGACGTGGTGGATTTAGTTGTAGTTATTTCACCATATATAATGTCTGCCACAATAAACACATAAACAACATGTTAACACACATTCCTTTTAACACAAACAGGTTCTGTGGCGCTCAGCCCGCCCTGTAGTTGTTGACATCAGGAAGCAATACAGCAGTAACGGTGTCGAAGGCAACGGTAACAAATCTCCTGCAGGAGAAACAGGCATTCTGTCATTGATCTGTATCAGATAAATTAAGCCAGAGTCATCAAATAAGTGTGGGCGTGTTGTTTCATTATAAGCCCAGTGCAGCTCTTTAAATACGAACAGGTAAACAGCGGGTATCAGTCTTGCTCTGTTTCAAATGCATGGCTTAGCAACACACTCAGAGCTCATTCATTTTCTATACCCGCTTACTCCGATCAAGGGTCATAGGGGGACCGTGGCCTATCCCAGCAGTCATGGGGGTGTGAGGCAGGGTACACCCTTGACAGGATGCTGGTCTGTCACAGGGAAACATATATCCAATCATAACCACATTTGCACGCACACCTACGGCGAATTTAAGAGCCATTTTTTTTAAGGATCAGGCAGGCTGTGATTCAAGCCTACTCGGATTTCAGCGAAACATCGCTCAGAGATGGAACCTACAAAGAAACGAACTTTCCCCAAAATTTTCGGCCGAAAACCAAATGGTGACCTTGCCAGGAATCATCAAAGTTCAAGGCAAAAGTCAAGCTAGTTTACAAATTTTGTTGGGGCATCAATGGCGATAAATATAGGGAGCGCTCAGTCTGGTCATTTTGCGAAATTGGCTGTATTTAAAGGCCCATAACCCTCTGTGCCATCAACACCCCAACCAGAGTTCAATGTTATCAACAGATATAGGCACTGCTCCATCAAATGCTACTGAAAAAACATTGGGGTCTTGATGGTGCTGGCCACCAGGGGGCGCCAAAGTCCTGACTTGCCCAATTTTGAGGATATATATATATATATATATATATATATATATATATATATATATATATATATATATATAAATCACAACAAATGCCTGAGACCTGCCCTCAAAAATGAGTAAAAATGATTAATTTCTGTGAGTAAGCATTTATTATAAAACTGTTGGGACTGATGGTATTACAGTGAACAGATGTGTCTATTTTTCTGGTCACTCTTATGTCAACAGCAGCACTTTATGGAAATACTGTTACAAGCTCTATTTCTCTATGAAGTACAGGCATAATGAAAATAACCACAGATGCATTCATAACAGCTCATCACGTAATGGTTCAATCACCTGCATACACAACGATCAACAGCATCGTTGCACAATGTAAACTCACGGACCCTCCATCAGTTCAGAAAGTCGACATGGCTGCTTCCCTCTCGCTGTTGCATTCCACAGTCCCAATAGATGACCCTTCTTAGGATGACATTTAAATATATGCGTGCATGTGTGTGCACGCAAACCCAGACACAACGTCTAATACACATCTTACAAACAGCCACTGTGCACAAACCCCATTCACATGTGGATGCACACAAGACAGTGTAGAGACTGTAAAGTCAATCTACAGCCAGAACAAAAAAAGAATGGCTGCTTGTGGTCATCATCTGGCACAAAATTCTGCCTGAGAGCCAAATACAAATTAGATTTTACTCATGAGATGTTACCTAGCTTTGATGGCTGAAAAGAAGGAGGAAAACCTTCTTCCTTTGTCACAAGAAGGACAGAGGTCAGGACTGACCAAAGTGGAGAACTTATACAGTAGTGTTCAGAATAATAGTAGCGCTATGTGACTAAAACGATTAATCCAGGTTTTGAGTATATTTCTTATTGTTACATGGGAAACAAGGTACCAATAGATTCAGTAGATTCTCACAAATCCAACAAGACCAAGCATTCATGATATGCACACTCTTAAGGCTATGAAATTGGGCTATTAGTAAAGAAAAGTAGAAAAGGCTGTCAAACCTAAGGTCACCTTAGGTTTGACTGGATGTCTTTGGTAGCCTCTTTGGAGAATCCTTGGGTAAGGCTGGAATGACTGCATCAAATGAACAACTGTTCATTTTAGTGAAGAAGATTAAGATGAGCAGTATCACTTTCATTGTGAGGGAATATAAGATACAACCTTTTGGGCATGTGGGGCATTTCTCTGTGCATAATCTAGTACACAGGTGCCTCAGTGTTCTGGACCCCAGCAACTGCAGAAGGCCAAAGACACACTCACCTATCAGCTGGCTGTGGCAGATAGATGGTAAACTTTGAGTGGCAGGGACTGATAATTAATTTTTTTTTTACCTGGGTGGTTGCCATCCAGCACCCAAAGCAGTTCATTGGTGCGGTGCACACAGGAACATGTGGTACCAGCACATTCTCCCAGACCTGACATGACTGCAATTTCAATAAAAGCAATGAACCAGTGAGAGGTCTGTCACTCTTTGATACCTTGTACATACCTTGGAAAAACTTTGGGCCCTGTCACACTTTGATGATTTAGTCCTCATATGCCAGTGTCGCCGACCGAACGGTCCACCTAAAAATCGGTCTGCCCTGCCTTCCCTGCGCATCATTAGCCACGGATCACGGATTATCACCTCGTTTCTTCTTAAAACAGCACTCCAGTCATCATCGATCTCAGTGACAGATATCTGAAACTTTTGTACAACAATCATTTCCACATAAATTCAGCATTATTTCATCATAAGAGACGGATGAAGTGATCAGAGTGCCGCGGCTACCAGCTGCTAGGTGATGTGTTCACTGTGCGTCGCTCATGTCAAAGCATCACGGAGTTTCGCAGAGTTTCTGCTTAAAATGGCCTCGTTTCTGCTTAAAACTGACTTTAGAATGATTTAAGAGGTTTTACCTTTATCACCTGATGGTTAATCATCGCATTAATCCATTTGATTGCTTTGGGTGAAGAGACTCCATCTCAGATGTGCTACTGTGGTCCAAAATGACGCATGCGCAGTGAAGGCAGGCGGACCAATTTTTTGGGGGGGCTGTTGGGTCTGCGACACCGGCTTATGAAAAATCTGTCGAATACGCTGCATATGTTGAATAAGTTACGCAGCTGTCACACAATGATGATTTAGCCAGCGTATACTGACAGCCCCGTTTCCACCGAGCAGTCCGGGTTGATATGGTGTGGCATGGTCCGGCTCGGAATAGTTAAGTCTTGCTTGGTTTGTGTTTCCAACGCTGGCAGAACTCTTTTGTTTGGCAGGTATTGACAAGCATGTCATCGAACATGCGTATGTTTTCACACACCCTCTCCCCTCCACCTGGAGGCCAAACAAAGTAATTTTAATGTTTTTTTTTTTTTTATTTCTGTCTTGGTGGATCATGGTATTTATTTTCACGTGTGTTAGTGCCCATGCCATGGGCACTAACACCCCCCCCCCCCCCCATACCATCCCAGATGCTGTCTTTTGAACTTTGTGCTGGATGGTCTTTTACCTCATTTGTCCAGAGGACACGACGTCCATGATTTCCAAAAACAATTTGAAATGTGGAGTCATCAGACCACAGCACACTTTTCCACTTTGCGGCTGTCCATTTCAAATGAGCTCAGGCCCAGAGAAGGCGGCAGCGTTTCTGGATGTTGTTGATGTATGGCTTTCACTTTGCATGGCAGAGTTTTAACTTGCATTTGTAGATGTAGCAACTAACTGTTTTAAATGACAATGGTATTCTGAAGTGTTCCTGAGCCCAGGCGGTAAGATCCTTTACACAAAGATTTCGGTTTTTAATGCAGTGCCGCCTGAGGGATTGAAGGTCACGGGCATTCAATGTTGGTTTTCGGCCTTGCTACTTACATGTAGAAAGTTCTCCAGATGCTGTGAATCGTCTGATTATATTATGGACTGTAGATGATGGAATCCCTGAATTCCTTGCAACTGAGAAACGTTGTTAAACTATTGGAATATTTTTTCACACGGTTGTTCACAAAGTGGTGACCCTCGCCCCATCTTTGCTTGTAACAACTGAGACTTTTAGGGATGTTCCTTTTATACCCAATCATGACACTCACAATTAGTTTCCTCAGTTCCCAAATGCTTAATGAGTGTTGTTAGAAGGAAAGGTGATGTAACACAGTGGTAAACATACCACTGTCCCAGCTTTTTTGAAATGTGTTGCAGGCATCCATTTCAAAATGAACAAATATTTGCACAAAAACAATAAAGTTTAGCAGTTTGAACATTAAACATGTTGTCTTCGTGGTGTATTCAGTTGAATTTAGGTTGAAGAGGATTTGCAAATCATTATATTCTGTTTTTATTTACCTTTCACATAACGTCCAAACTTCATTGGAATTGGGGTTCTAAGTTAACTGTCTTGTTGTGGCACAAAGTGCTGGCATTCTCTGATTCAGGCTATGAAATGCACCGGGACATTTCTTCAACCACAACATGGAACTAAAGTATTTTCAGATGTCGTTTTCCAAAATCAGAATGCTTTATGTGGGCAAGTTTTTGTCAGACTGTGATGATGAATCCGACTGAAAGGAACAGGTAAGATTAAGACTTTGTATTTTCTCAGTGTGTGAATGGTGTTAATATTTGAAACAGTCTGAACTATTCACTTGAGGATTGCAGCTTTCAGTTGTTCGGAGAATAAATGGACAGCATCAATAACCATAATTTAACTTATGAGTAACTTACAAGAAACTTGCCAACAATCACATTATTTACCTACAACTTATGGCCTATGTGGGACGTACTGAGCCATACGCTAGCATGCGTCAAAAATATTGTGCATGTCCAAACGTTTTTGCCGTACTACACCCAGTAGTGGGCACAGATAACCAAAAAATTAACTTTGATAACAGATAATCAGATAACTGAAAAGTTATCTTCGATAAAGATAAAACAATAAACCACCCAAAAATGTATCGGAAGTTACAGATAACAGATAACAGATAAAATCCAATATCATCTCTTGCACATTTACAACTACTAGTAAAACAAATTTAATAGCTTCTAATAATATTAAAAATAACAACAAACTCAAACAATAAAACCACACGTTTTTTGTTCAACAGTCTGCCCCTGCTGGTAGCTCTTATTTACTACAGCGCTCCGAGGACAGAGGCACCCTGAGACCCAAACAATGAGACTACACTTTTTTCAACAGTCAGCCCCTGCTGGAAAGTCTTGTTTATTACAGCCCTCCCAGCACAGCGGCACCCTAAGATCAACCATAAAGCCAGCTCTCTTTCAATTACAAAGCGCCAGTCATGCGGAGGTCTTGAAAAATAAAGTCATATTGAGTTATGGTGTTGATTTATAAATAACATTAATACCGATAGAATAACTCCATTAATGTCAATTCTGTCATTTGTACAAAGTTAAAATATAAAATATATCTTTTAATGTTGAATAATGCACTAATTCTGAGGTTTTGTAACAAAGAGACAGATTGCAAAGGATTCTGGGTAAAGGTGCCTCTCCTAAACACTGATTGGTTTAGGAGAGGTCACAGTCACAGTCACAGTCAGTCAGAGCTGCGTGTCGTCAGAGTGAGCTGCAAAAAGTTTGTACCTGAGTTTTCAGAGGTGGTGTTTGTAGTTGCCATCTGCCACGCCGGTGTTTGCCAACCCGGACAGTGGGAATACCACCTCAACCGGCAACTTAGCCCCGCGACTGGACAGCAACAACGTCCGAGGCCCAACGTGGTGAATTCACTGAGGCCGCGCGCTGCGTCATTAGAGCCGCGCGTCACGAGTGCCGCTTCCCCGAGGCCTCGTGCAGCCACCGCGGATCCATCAGCGCGGAAACACCGAGGCCGCGCGGCACCAGCGCAGTGCAGATCCATCCCGGTGATAAACAACACAGGCTGTTAACATCGGCGATCGACAAGCTGCTCATAAGCCGACCATGGGGCCTAAGAAGGTTCTGACAGCGGAGGAAGGTGACGATATTAAAAAATCTCTGGACTTTTTATCAGAGGAGATTTCTGTTGTGAAGCAGCAACAGAAATCAATCATGGATCTGGTGGAGGAGGTGAAGGCATTACGGCTCCAGAATGCCGAGAAAGACCGGCATCTGGTGCAGCTGGAAAATAGAGTGGCTGAATTGGAGCAGTACACCAGAATCAACGACGTCATCATCACAGGTCTTCATATCAAACCACGGTCCTACGCACGGGCGGTAACAGATGAGAGCGGAGGGGAGCCCAGTGAACAGGAGGTCAGCTCTGTGGAAAAACAGGTTGCTGATTTCCTCCTATCTAAAGGTATAGAAATGGATTTAAATAACATTGAAGCGTGCCACCCTCTGCCCCGGAGAAATGACGGTGATAAACGAACCGTCATCATGAGATTCATCAACAGAAAACACAAAACAGCACTGTTAAAACAAGGAAGAAAACTGAAAGGGACAAACGTATTCATCAATGAACATCTCACCAAACGGAATGCCGACATCGCCAGGAAAGCACGCTTCTTGAAGAAACAGGGAAAAATCCAGCACACATGGACTTCAAACTGTAAAATATTCATCAAACTGAACGGATCACCAGAACAAGCAAAAGTCATGGCAATAAGGAACATCGAGGAGCTGGACAAATATGAACAATAGTGTTTCTTAAAGCGAGGATCTGGACAGATATGACCAATAAGGTATGAGGACACAAACACATCACAACACCATGACACAGACCAGAGGAACCTATTCATCTACTACCTATTCATCTACATCTGGAGACAAGAAGGATATAACTCAAAGGATTGCTGATCATGGAAAAGTAGAACTGAGAACATTTAAATACACAGACCACAATGTACTGGACTTGGAGCACGATATAGACCCAGACAATAATTTCTTCTCAAATATCAATGACAGTTGTTGCTATTATACAGATGAACAGTTTAATCGGATCATTAAAACGGATAACAAATTATCAATAATCCATTTCAACAGCAGAAGTCTATATGCAAACTTTAACAACATTAAAGAATATTTAAGTCAGTTTAAAAAAATATTTAACATAATTGCTATATCAGAAACATGGATCAATGAAGATAAAGGAATGGATTTTGAACTGGATGGATATGAATTTAATTGTGTAAACAGAAAGAATAAGAGTGGAGGAGGAGTGGCTGTGTATGTGGATAAGAACATGGATTATAAAATAGTAGACAATATGACAACTGTGATTGATAACTTATTAGAATGTATAACTATTGAAATATGTGAAGAAAAAAGCAAAAATGTATTGGTCAGCTGTATACGAGGGCTGTCAATAAAGTTACGGTCCTTTTTATTTTTTTCAAAAACTATATGGATTTCATTCATATGTTTTTACGTCAGACATGCTTGAACCCTCGTGCGCATGCGTGAGTTTTTCCACGCCTGTCGGTGACGTCATTCGCCTGTGAGCACTCCTTGTGGGAGGAGTCGTCCAGCCCCTCGTCGGAATTCCTTTGTCTGAGAAGTTGCTGAGAGACTGGCGCGTTGTTTGATCAAAATTTTTTCTAAACCTGTGAGACACATCGAAGTGGACACGGTTCGAAAAATTAAGCTGGTTTTCAGTGAAAATTTTAACGGCTGATGAGAGATTTTGAGGTGATACTGTCGCTTTAAGGACTTTTCACGGTGCGAGACGTCGCGCTGCGCTCTCAGGCGGCGTCATCAGCCTGTTCAAGCTGAAAACCTCCACATTTCAGGCTCTATTGATCCAGGACGTCGTGAGAGAACAGAGAAGTTTCAGAAGAAGTCGGTTTCAGCATTTTATCCGGATATTCCACTGTTAAAGGAGATTTTTTTAATGAAAGACGTGCGGACGGGTCCGCGCGTCGGGACGCAGCCGCCGCGGCGCTCCGCCACAGGAAAAACACCTCTGTTGAAAGCCTTAAGGACAAGTTGGAACATGTCCTGCCTGTTAAACAATTTCTCATATACTCACTCCACTGAAAGCCATCAAAAGCCGCCTGGATTTTACAAATGGTTATCAACACGGAGGTGTTTTTCCTGTGCCGCCGCACCGCGTCGGCTGCGTCCCGACGCGCGGATCCGTCCGCACGTCTTTCATTAAAAAAATCTCCTTTAACAGTGGAATATCCGGATAAAATGCTGAAACCGACTTCTTCTGAAACTTCTCTGTTCTCTCACGACGTCCTGGATCAACAGAGCCTGAAATGTGGAGGTTTTCAGCTTGAACAGGCTGATGACGCCGCCTGAGAGCGCTGAGTGACGTCTCGCACCGTGAAAAGTCCTTAAAGCGACAGAATCACCTCAAAATCTCTCATCAGCTGTTAAAATTTTCACTGAAAACCAGCTTAATTTTTCGAACCATGTCCACTTCGATGTGTCTCACAGGTTTAGAAAAAATTTTGATCAAACAACGCGCCAGTCTCTCAGCAACTTCTCAGACAAAGGAATTCCGACAAGGGTCTGGACGACTCCTCCCACAAGGAGTGCTCACAGGCGAATGACGTCACCGACAGGCGTGGAAAAACTCACGCATGCGCACGAGGGTTCAAGCATGTCTGACGTAAAAACATATGAATGAAATCCATATAGTTTTTGAAAAAAATAAAAAGGACTGTTACTTTATTGACAGCCCTCGTATATAGAGCACCAGGATCTAGTATTGAAACATTCACTGACTGTATGGGAAAAATGTTCTCAAAAACTAATCAAAAAACTGTGTTCATTTGTGGTGACTTAAATATTGATCTGCTCAATCCAAATAAGCATAAAATAACAGATGAATTTATCAGTATAATGTACAGTATGAGTTTATATCCAAAAATCACCAGGCCAAGCAGAATTACATCCCATAGTGCCACCTTAATTGAAAATATATTCAGCAATGATATTGAGAATAACACTGTGAGTGGATTATTAATCAATGACATTAGTGATCATCTACCAGTTTTCATCGTTTATAATAGAAACCATCGGCGGAATCAGCCAGAGGAGAAAATAAAATACAGGCGAGTGCGGACAGAGGAAAACATGAACACACTAAAGAAGGATTTACAGGAGCAAAACTGAGAAAAGGTATACAGTGAAAGTGATGTTGATAGTGCATATGAAACTTTTTTACAAATATTTACATCATTATATGATAAAAATTGTCCAATTAAACAAGACTACAGAAAACAAAAAATCCAAGCTCGACCATGGATGACGAAAGGGTTACGAAATGCATGTAATAAGAAAAATACACTGTATAGAGAATTCATAAAACTAAAGACTAAAGAGGCAGAAAATAGATATAAGAAATACAAAAATAGATTAACTAATATTATACGGGTATGTAGGAAGGAATATTATAGTAACATATTATATAATAACAAAAACAATATTAAAGGAATATGGGATATATTAAATAGCATTATCAAAAATGGTAATAAAAAACAGAGTTACCCTCAGTATTTCATTGATAATAATGTCAAGAAGGAAAATAAGGATGAGGTAGTCAACGGTTTTAATAATTTTTTTGTAAATATTGGACCAAGCTTGGCAGAAAAAATTCCCGATTCCCAACCTGAGGATTGGGATAATAATCTCATAGAAAGAAATCCCTGTTCAATGTTCCTCACAGCAGTGGATGGAAATGAAATTATAGACATTGTGAATAATTGTAAATATAAAACATCTACCGATTTAAATGAAATTGATATGGTGGTGGTAAAACAGGTCATTGAATGGATTGTAGAACCATTAACATACATCTGTAACTTATCATTTCAAACCGGTAAATTTCCCAATCAAATGAAAATAGCTAAGGTTGTGCCGCTGTATAAGACTGGGGATAGACACCACTTCACAAATTATAGACCTGTTTCTTTGCTTCCACAATTTTCCAAATTATTAGAAAAGTTATTCAATAATAGATTAGACAAATTCATAAATAAACATAAATTACTTACTGATAGTCAATATGGATTCAGAGCACATAGTTCAACATCACTTGCATTAATAGAATCAGTTGAGGAGATTACAAACGCCATAGACCACAAATTACATTCAGTTGGAATATTTATAGATCTTAAAAAGGCTTTTGATACAATTAATCATGACATATTAATCAATAAACTTGAACAGTATGGGATTAGGGGGTTGGTGTTGCACTGGGTGAGAAGCTACTTAAGTAACAGAAAACAGTTTGTGAAGTTGGGGGAATATACATCATCATGCTTGGACAATGCTTGTGGCGTCCCACAGGGGTCAGTATTGGGTCCAAAACTGTTTCTAATTTATATAAATGATATTGTCAATGTTTCCAAAATATTAAAATTAGTATTATTTGCAGATGACACAAGCATTTTTTGTTCAGGGGGGGATTTGCAGGAGTTACTGAGGAGGATCAGTATAGAAATGGGAAAATTGAAAATATGGTTTGACAGAAATAAATTATCATTAAACTTAAGTAAAACAAAATACATGTTATTTGGCTATTGTAATACAGATATACAGGTTCAGTTACAAGTCGAGGGGGTAGATATTGAAAGGGTACATGAAAATAAGTTTCTGGGGGTGATAATAGATGATAAGATAAACTGGAAGACTCATATAAAACATATACAAAGTAAACTGTCAAGAAGCATTTCAGTTCTAAACAAAGCGAAACATATTCTGGACCACAACTCACTCCGCATTCTTTACTGCTCACTGGTTTTACCATATTTACAGTACTGTGCAGAGGTATGGGGTAATACTTATAAAGGTACAACACAATCACTATCAGTAATGCAGAAAAGAGCTATAAGAATTATTCATAATACTGGCTATAGAGATCATACAAATCCACTATTTTTACAATCCAAATTCTTAAAATTCACAGACTTGGTTCATTTTCAAACAGTACAAATTGTGTATAAAGCAATAAACAATTTACTTCCAGCAAATATTAAAAATATGTTTTTTAACAGATCAGGGGATTACAGTCTGAGGGGGAAATTTAATTTAAAGCATCAGTGGGCACGAACAACATTAAAAGGTTTCTGTATTTCTGTCTGTGGGGTGAGGATGTGGAACAGATTGGGAGTGGGGCTCAAGCAATGTCCAAGCATGAACCAGTTCAAACAGCGGTACAAAAATATGGTTTTTTCTGGGTATAGGGAGGAGGAAGGGTAATGAGGGTTAGGGTGTTTTTGTTGTTTGCTTCGGCTTGTAAATATATAGTATTTTGTATGTAAGTAGGTATGTGTAGGTGTATATTTATGTTTGTGTATATATATGTGTATATATGTATATGTGTATATATGTGTATGTTGATGTGTATATGTATGTGTGTGTATATATATGTATATATATATATATTGATATCGGTTTAGGTGTGTAGGAATTTATGTGTATATGTGGCAAAGGGTATTACTGGTTGTGGGGAAGAAGGGGTAGGGATAAATAAGCTGATGCTTCACCCTACCCCTTTTCGGACATGTTGGGTACACAGTAGGAACTTTTTTGTTGTTGTCTTTACTGATCTAGCTTGTAATTGTTGTTGTATCAAATGTTCGAAATAAACAGTTTTCATTCATTCATTCATTCATTCATTCATTCATTCATTCATTCATTGGTTCAGTTAGTCATTATGTAAACCAACACGTTAATGTGACGTCTGTCGTGTGTTGGTGTTTAAATGTGCTTTTGTAAAATATTCCATTTTTTTATTTGTAAAAACAGGCATTTTTACGAAGCCCTGAAAGTGTCATCGCAAAATGTTTTGCATGTGGAGAGAATGTGTGCATGTTTGCGCACATTCTCTCCACATTCTCTCTTTACAACATTCATTTGATGTTGTAAAATGTGCTTTACACTGTGCGAGATGATTTTTCATGGAGGAATTTTTTGGACCGAGTTTCAGGTTAATCGTGCGTCCTGCATCGTGTAGTGTTCATGGAGTATCAAGCTGTGGTCAACATCTGACGACCACCTCCTGATCGGCGATCGTATGGTCGAATGAGAATCAAACCTGTTTGACATATTATTGTGGTCGGCCGTCGTGAGGGTTTCCTGCTGCTGAAAGCTACAAGCAGCATCCAACCGTTCGCTCTCAGACTGCAGGCTTACTTGTAGTTCCTAGGGTTTGTAAGAGTAGAATGGGAGGCAGAGCCTTCAGCTTTCAGGCTCCTCTCCTGTGGAACCAGCTCCCAATTCAGATCAGGGAGACAGACACCCTCTCTACTTTTAAGATTAGGCTTAAAACTTTCCTTTTTGCTAAAGCTTATAGTTAGGGCTGGATCAGGTGACCCTGAACCATCCCTTAGTTATGCTGCTATAGACTTAGACTGCTGGGGGGTTCCCATGATGCACTGAGTGTTTCTTTCTCTTTTTGCTCTGTATGCACCACTCTGCATTTAATCATTAGTGATTGATCTCTGCTCCCCTCCACAGCATGTCTTTTTCCTGGTTCTCTCCCTCAGCCCCAACCAGTCCCAGCAGAATACTGCCCCTCCCTGAGCCTGGTTCTGCTGGAGGTTTCTTCCTGTTAAAAGGGAGTTTTTCCTTCCCATTGTCGCCAAGTGCTTGCTCACAGCGGGTCGTTTTGACCATTGGGGTTTTTACGTAATTATTGTATGGCCTTGCCTTACAATATAAAGTGCCTTGGGGCAACTGTTTGTTGTGATTTGGCACTATATAAATAAAATTGATTGATTGATTGACTGTGCCTGTGCAAACACTGCAGAGCTGTCTTGTAATAATGTTATTATTATTATTATTATTATTATTATTTTGCAGTTTTTTTTTAAACTTCATTTGTAAAAAAAAAAAAAAGCCATTTGCAAAGCAAAAAAGTTGCTCTGACAATCAGCTGACATAACCGGGGTCAAAATAAATAGAACACTGCCATCTACTGGTTCCCAGACACTGCCATGAGCACTACTGGCCAGTAGATGCTAGATGGCAGTAGAGGCCTTCAAAACAAATTCTAGATAATCCCTGTCTGCTCACATTTAAAATACATGGAATTTAACAAACGCAATTAAAAAATCAACGTCTATAAACGCAGAGAATATATTCAAGAGAGTTTTAGGCACTAGATTTTAAAGCTGTTGTCCGTGGAGCCTGAACAGAGTGTCTGAAATGCATTTGTTCTGTCGTGACATACTGAGATTACATCATCCTACCCAAAATGCACTGCGGGGCAGAGCATGTGCTCACAAAACCTTAAAAATTAGCACATTACTTTAAAACTAAAACATATATCTGATATTTTTACTTGATGAAACTTCAGATATGACAGTAATTTTACATAACTTGTCCAAAATTAGTTTGGTTAAATTTTGAACCATAAGTTAAAAATGTATGCCTCTGGATGACTTAGGTCATATTGCCAGCATATTGGTATGGTGTTAAAGGAAATGTTTTTTTTTCTTTTTGGGGCTGTTTTTCCTTTTTTTTTTTTTGCAGAGGATTGAGATGCTTTTTATACAAGCAGTTCTCATATGTTTATAACTGTGTGTCTGTTACAAAACTTTTAACAGGTGGGTGCTGAACTAATTTTAAAAATGCTTGTCGCTGTTCAGCTTTGTTTATTTTGTTCATCGGTTTAAAAGTTATCGGACAAAAATTAATCGGAAGATAATTGGTCCGATAATGGTTTTTAAAGTTATTTAAAAAGATAATCCGATGCTGAAAACATTATCTTCGATAATTATCTGATTATCGGAAGTGTGCCCACCACTGACTACACCATATACCAAAGTGCATCAATGTGCTCTTAACTTATATGAAACTTACCCATAATGTGACATACATCAGCATATTTGCCGTATTTTCATACATTGGCATACGCTGGCTAAATTGTCAAGGTGTGCAGGCCTGTTAGACGGTTCAGGAGGGTGTCCTGCATTGTATAAGTCTGGTGCTTTACATCATCAAACCATACAGTAGATCACATTCATGGGCAATCACGGGCTTCACACACCAGTCTGTCATGGTTACAGACCATGACCTTTTGGGATGTGTATCTGTGAAAAACTGGACTTGTTGTTGAAACTAAAATTTCCCACTTGAATTTTACCATAATTTACTTGCTTTCCTTTAAAGCACTTTGCAAAACTTTCTTATAATTACCTTTTATTGCAGGAAAGCCACCACTGATGCCACTGCTTTCAGCTTTCATTACCAAACAAGGGCATCAAGCTACATACTGTGGCAAAATATGAAAGAATTTATAAATTAATAGATGAACAGAAAACAAGGTATGTTGACATGTCATTTCTTACAGTACCCTAAGATAGTTAACCTCTGCAGAAGCAGATTATATTAACCTTTTAGAGAAAGCATTAGCATATGGGCGGGAGGAAGGCGAGAGCGGGGAATACTGCGGTATAGCCGATGGGTTGAATTAATGAGATTGTAGGTATTTGCATGGCTGCACATTTTAACTGGGCTTTGGATGAGGATGAAAGAGAGAGAAAGGGAGAAGTAATGGGTAGTGAGGAGGTCAGGGCAAGCAAACGGGATGAAAAGCAGGCGCGCACATTACCGCTGAAAGCCTCTCGTCTTCAGTTCCCCAGTTATAACCTTCAATTAACCTTCCTCCTGCATACAGCGGTGAGCACAAGATGCCTGCATGCGTGTGACTGTGCATACACTTGCTGAGGGTTTTTTTTTTGTGTGTGTGTGTCGACATGTGTGCACTTGCTTTCACTCAGCCAAAAATCAATTTTACCCCCCAATCAGTGCACATTTGAGCCTACAAAATAGCTGAAAACATGCACACACATGCACTTTTATTCAATTACTTTAGCGCTCCTGAGCACTGGACATCTAGCTGAGTAAGTGCAGACTCTTACAATGTCAGTTTCACTGGCTTTGTGATCTATCTTTTATTTTGAGAACATGCTTGAGAGAGAAGCTGTGGTTACATATGCCTGGAGCAGCTGAAGCCAAAACGATTAGATGTCTGTTAACAAACACAAGAAATTATCCTCACCATCATGATAAATGTTCAAATGTGGTGAGGGAAACAGCTAGGAAGGTACTGGGTGTGACATCTGGACAGCTGAAGGAAGACAAGGAGACTTGGCGGTGGAACAAATACGACCAGGAAAGCATAAGGAGAAGGAGGTTGGTAAAAAAGAATTGGGATAGTCAGAGAGATGAACAAAGTTAGTAGGAGTACAAGGAGATGCAGCGAAAGGCAAGAAGAGAAGTGTCAAGAGCTATGGAATAGACATTTTGGGAGCTGTACAAGAACTTGAATAGTAAGGAAGATGAAAAGGACTTGTACCAATTGGCCAGACAAAGGGATAGAGCTGGGAAGGATGTGCAGTGTGTTAGGGTGGTAAAAAAATGCATATGGTAATGTGCTGACAAGCAAGGAGAGTGTGTTGAGAAGGTGGAGGGAATATTTTGAGGAGCGGAAGAATGAAGAAAATGAGAGAGAGAAAAGGCTGGGTGATGTGGAGAGAGTAAATCAGGAAGTACAAGGGTTAAGAAAGGATGAAGTGAGGGCATCTATGAAAAAGATGAAGAGTGGAAAGGTAGTTGGTCCAGATGACATTCTGGTGGAGGCATGGAAATGTCTTGGAGAGACAGCAGTGGAGTTTCCAACAAGATTGTTTAATGAAATCTCAGAAAGTGAGAGGATGCCTGAGGAGTGGGAACGAAATGTGCTGGTTCCTATTTTTAAGAACAAGGGTGATAAGCAGAGCTGCAGTAATGACAGAGGCATAAGGTTGATCAACAACAGCATGAAGTTATGGGAAAGAGTAGTAAAAGCTACTACAAAAAAGAGCATGACAGATGCAATGTTTGCTCTGACAATACTGATGGAGAAGGCCAGAAGGAGTTACAATGAGTGCTTGTGGATTTAGAGAAAGCTCAGGATGCCAAGAGAAGAGTTTTGGCATTGCATGAGGAAGTCTGGAGTAGCAGAGAAGTATGTGAGGGTAGTGTGACAACAGAGAGACGCACAATAGGAATGACAGACTCATTCAATGTGGAGGTAGGATTCCACAAAGGATCAGCTCTGAGTGCTTTCTTGTTTGCAATGGTGATGGACAGGTTGACTGATGAGATCAAACAGGAGTCTCCATGGAATATGATGTTTGCAGATGACATTGTGATTTGCAGTGAGAGTAGAGAGCAGGTTGAGTTTAGCCTGGAAAGATGGAGATATGCTCTGGAAGGAAGGGAAATGAAAGTCAGTAGGAGCAAGACTGAGTACATGCGTGTGAATGAGAGAGAGTCCAGTAGAATACGAGGTCTGTCCAAAAAGTATCGTACCTTTTTATTTTTTTCAAAAACTATATGGATTTGATTCATATGTTTTTACATCAGCCAAGCTTGAACCTTCGTGCGCATGCATGAGTTTTTCCACGCTTGTCGGTTGCGTCATTCGCCTGTGGGCAGGCTTTGAGTGAGCACTGGTCCACCCCTCTCGTCGTTGTTTCATTGCGAGGAAATGGCGGAATGATTTGGGCTTTTTTTCCATCAGAATTTTTTCAGAAACTGTTATAGACAGGCAGCTGGAAACCATTCGAAAAATGTATCTGGCTTCCGGTGAAAATTTTACGGGCTTCACAGAGAATAAGGACTGTTGGGACATGCCTATCTCGGCTTTCAATGCTTACCAGCCCAGTGAGTATAAGAGAAATTGTGGAGAGCTGGGCATGTCCCAACTTGTCCCCTGGCACTCCGAAACGGAGGTGTTCCTTTGTCTCGCTCGATCAGCGAATCGGTCCTGACGCGCAAAGCCTCCGCGCAGCTTTCTGTGACAAAATCTCTTGTTAAAAGTGAAATCTGCCGCAAAATGGCTGATGTCCAGTTCTTGTGATAACCAGAGAAATTGCTCACGATGGTCCCGGCTCCACACAGCCATCCGTTTAGAAATGATGTGGTGTTTTCTGCCTCTCAATGGCGGCTCGGAGCGCGGCACGCCGTGTGCCATTGTGGGGTGTCCTTAAAGCTGTAGTAATACTCCTTATTCTCTGTGAAGCCCGTAAAATGTTCACCGAAAGCCAAGTAAATTTTTCAAATGGTTTCCAGCTGCTTGTCTCTAACAGTTTCTGAAAAAATTCTGATGGAAAAAAAGCCCAAATCATTCCGCCATTTCCTGACAATGAAAAT
The DNA here is from genome assembly GCF_902500255.1 of Thalassophryne amazonica. Lineage (NCBI taxonomy): Eukaryota > Metazoa > Chordata > Actinopteri > Batrachoidiformes > Batrachoididae > Thalassophryne > Thalassophryne amazonica. The sequence continues at coordinate 55,046,268 of NC_047112.1, forward strand.
CCGACGAGGGGGCTGGACCACTCCTCCCACAAGGCGTGCTCACAGGCGAATGACGCAACTGACAGGCGTGGAAAAACTCATGCATGCGCACGAAGGTTCAAGCTTGGCTGACGTAAAAAACTATGAATCAAATCCATATAGTTTTTGAAAAAAATAAAAAGGTACGATACTTTTTGGACAGACCTCGTACTGTGGTTACAAGGAGTAGAAGTGGTGAAAGTACATAAATGTCATATGCTAAGACTTTAAGCAGCTAAAATGAAAACGATAAGTGACTATCACTAGGAACAAAATCAAAAGCGGAAACTTTGTATTTTTAAAAGTATGAAATGAGAAACACTTACTTCAAATAATGTTAACAGCTTAATAGTGTTATTTTTTTAAATCTTTTTATTACTATGTCCCAATCTGATCATGTGATTGGAAATCGGGCCCGATCACGTGGTTTCAGACTTGATCGAAATTGGACGTTGCATCACGATCAGAAATCCGATATAGATTTTATCCTCATTATTTTGATCAGCGCTATTTCAAGCTCATTATTGCAGATTAATGGGCCTTTCACGCGTCGGAAGCATCAGAGGCGTGAGATGCGTTGCTTTTTAGAGGCATCAGAAGCGTCGCGTCAAAAGCCGAGCTAAAGCGACGCTTCTGATGGGAGCGCGCATTGCTGCTTGTCAGCAGGCTGACGCGGTCAAAGTTCAACTCAATCTTTTTTTTTTTTATTGAACAAAAGAAAAAACATACGTTCAACCGGACATTCTCGCACACGCGTGTGGCTGAAACCGATTCCAGAGGAGAAAAGGGAACAAGAGTTGCGCAGTGAATTTGGGAAGAAGAGATGGAATTGTAACCCAGACAGAGGTGGGGGGAGTTACGCGTGCAAAGTTTCTTTCGTAGAACTGCTGTTTTTGTGTTTACGCGCTCAGCCTGATGCCTCGATGGAATGACAAGAGGATGATGGACACTTTCCCACCGAAACTCTTGCTCTCTGTGCGCAGCAGGACCCGGTGCTGACCAAGTCCTCAGGACGACGATCTGTCATCTGATTAACAAAGAGAAAAAAACAAATTGTCCTGTGATCATTTGTCTGCAAAATGGAGCGAGAGATGGTGTGTGCAAAAGTGATGTGTGCACTCATCACATTTAGGAGCGCATCTTAAAGAGCTTCCATCTTCATTCACGTTCACTGCACTGCACTGCTCTGAACTTGTTGAACACTGATAAAGCATCAGAGGGGTACACTGAGGACTGTCAGGACGCAAATGTAAGTTTTTTTTTTCCTTTTACTTTTCAAGTTGACTGGACTTTCGACGCTCTGAGCTGTGACGTAGCTTCGCGCTGTCCAATAGGAACGATGCGTCGGGCCAAAACACGGAAGACTAGTGGCAGAAACCACTGATCTGTACAAATGGTAAATGGACTGCATTTATATAGCGCTTTTACATCTGCATCAGATGCTCAAAGCGCTTTACAATTATGCCTCACATTCACCCCGATGTCAGGGTGCTGTCATACAAGGCGCTCACTGCACACCGGGAGCAATAAGGGATTAAAGACCTTGACCAAGGGCCCTTAGTGTTTTTGCAGTCAGGCGGGGATTTGAACCACAGATCAGTGCAGAAACCATGTGTCTGAAGAAAAATCCTTGGAAATGTTTTTGTTGTTGTTTGTTACCTCAAAATTTCTGATTACTGTTTAAAAAAGTTTAGAACACTTAATTAAAATAGCTAAATCAATAAATGGTTCTTTAGAAACCTTTCATCTATAAATTAAAACCACCTGTTATTTCAGATTAGATAACTTCTTTTTTAATATACGGAACCTTGGACATTTATTTTTAGACAAATAAAATAACATGGAAATTTGTACATTTTTTAAGTCTGGTAGATTATTACTTGATTGTTCAAGCTACCTCAAAGAGAAGTGCACTGTTTAAGTGATAAATAATAAAATAAGGTGATTAAAATGAAATTATTATATATTTAGCATTTGTTCATTGTTCATTCAGTTTTTTAAAGTATCGGATCAGGACTCGGTATCGGCAGATACTCAAAATCAGATGACTCGGAATCGGATCGGGGCCAAAGAAACCTGATCGGGACATCCATATTTATTACAAATTAAAATATTTTCAGTTTGTCTTTGAGCCAAGTCCACTTTCATCTTAACATCGTGCAAATCTCTGAATGGCAGAGAGACATTTTCTAGCAGCAGGTGACAAATATAAAATGTGGGGCGTTCTTCCCTGTTTGGAACTAAAAGAGGTAAAATACTGTGATATCTACCTTTCTGTTGATCTTACACATCAAATTCATCAATCTTTAATGGGCAGGATAACATATAAAGTCAAATAATGTTGGAAGTAGTTAGCTAGCTCTAGTTATGTGCCCAGCATAGCCTAGCTTGTTAACTGTGGTGTTAGCAATAGACTGTGGAGTAAAATATAGCTTATATCAACAGACATTTTTACAACAGTCAAAAGATACATTTTATTTTGTCAACTGGCCTTAAGGCCCTGTCACACACTGACGATTTAGCCTGTGTATGCCGACCGTATTAAAAATACTGGCGCACATCAAATAAATTAATGCGGCTATCACACCTTGACGATTAACCAGCGCATGCAGACAGCCCCCCGTTTCCACCCAGTAGTTCGGTTCGGTACGGCATGGTGTGGTAAGGGTCACAAACAGAGTAATTTAACATTATTTTATTTTTATCTAGGTGGACCATTTTCATTGTGTACAGAATGCTGATTGGCTGTGGTAAACACTGCCGTAAATGAATGAAGGGCTGTCTCTTTAAATGTTTAAAGTGCTATTGATTTCTGATCAGGTCCACTGATCAGACCTGATCAGGTCATCACAGACCTGAATAATGACACGCTGTGATTTTTAAACAACCTTTAAAGCGCCAGTTGACCACGATTAGGTGTGATCTGAATTAAGTGCTGTGTGATCTCCGACAGCGACGGCGCTTTAAATGTTTAAACAGCGCATTAATCAGGCATGACCACACCTGATCGATCAATCAGGTCGTCTGATGATCACACCGACAGCGACGGCGCTTTAAAAGTTTAAGTCATTGCAGCGTTTTCTGTGTGTTCACACCACGCCACCGGCATCCTCTGAGAAACGCACCTGCAGCAGAAAAACCACAGAGGGACTTGCTTTAAAATGCTACGCTTCCAGCCACAAATTAAAGTATTTTCAGACGTCATTTTCAAAAATGAGGAGCTTTATGTGGATTCATGTCTGTCTGTGATGGTGAATTGGAGTGAAATGAACAGGTCAGATTTACTCCTTGTGTGAATGAAATAGTCTGTCCGCATGAGGACCGCAGCTTTCAGCGTAGTTAGAATTATGAGTAAATTACAAGAAACGTGCGCCAACAATCACATAACTTATCTACAACTTATGTCCAGCATGTGCGGGACGTCACACGCTGGCATGCGTTGAAAATTTTCAGCATCAGGACGTATATCAGCCAGCTTCAGTGTGTTTCAATGTGCTCTTAACTTATAAAAAACACTTGTAACTTACTGCGACTTATGCCAGCGTTTTTTAATAGGATTGGCATATGCTGGCTAAACCGTCAAGGTGTTCAGGGCCTTTACCCTGAACACCATTGCGAGTTTTTTTTTTTTTTTGTTATGGTTCTAAAACGTTTAGGAATGATATACGGAAGAAAAAAGTAATTATGGCTACTGCTCGAAAAGAGCCACGTGAAGCTCTGCTCTGAACTGCTTTTATTATATTATTCCAACTGGCTCTGGTTTCAACTGGAAATATAACAATAAACAGTGAAAGAAAGCAAGCAGGAGTAAAACTCCAGTGTCAGACGTTCTGCGTCAGAAAACGCTGATCTGAATGTTTTTCTCCGTCTCACGTTATTCAGAGCAGGTGAGGCCTCCATTTGGAACCCTTCACCTCTCGGCTTACAGGCTGAATGTTATATTCAGTCAGGCAACGTGAAGGAAGGAGGGGCACTTCCAGAGAAAACACAGAACCTTTTTCAGAAACGACTATATATTGCCTGTTGCTACTCTCTTTACTTCCCTCATCACTCAAGGTTGGAACTATAAATAGCAAGTTACAGCCTGTTTGTGTGTGTGTGTGTGTGTGTGTGTGTGTGTGTGTGTGTGTGTGTGTGTGTGTGTGTGTGTGTGTGTGTGTGTGTGTGTGTGTGTGTGTGTGTGTGTGTGCGCACCTCTTGGTGCAGCTGCTCAGAGGGACGCTTGAACTGGAGCTGATGAGGGCTGTATGAACGACAAACATCTGTGAGAGCCGATTACTACTGGAAAAATATAGTGTGTGTGTGTCCTTAAAGAGCCACACCCGTTTCTGTATCACTCTCACGCTCTGCTTGTGTTAAAGGAATCCTGGCACCCCCACCACCCTCATTTCTTCTGCATTCCACCAGACTCAAGGGGCCTTCAATGATTTCCTGCCTCCCTGTCTCTCCAACCCAAACACATGCAGACACACACACACACACGCACACAGTGTGTGCGTGTGTGTGTGGATATACATGTGTGCTTTTGCAGAAAACATCTCACACGTGTAAACACACTCCGTGACATTAAATTACATGCGTGCTGACATTTGGAGGCGCTAGACACAGATCCTTCACCTGGTTGGCCGACAACACATTTTGTACACGACAGTGTTGCACAAAGAAATACTAGGTATGGAAACAAAATGCTGCAAAAGTAATGAAAGGATTTAAAATAAAAAATGTATGATTTTTAAATTATGTTTTGTTTTTTGTTATTGCTATGTCTGAACGTCATACTGATCAATTCGTTATTCATTGCAGGTGAGAAACGATTATCAATGAAACAGTAAACCATGTTACAATTTTCTGACAGGTAGTGGTAAAGTTTTTTTTTTTTTAAGTTCTTATTCAATTTGCAGCATCAAGCCTATGTCAGCTGTACGGCCTGACATGAAATTTCTGATTCAAATGAAAATGTGCTCAGGACAGTACTGTTCAGAATTTATTGGTTGACACTCCTTGACTTGATATCAGGGTATGTGAGTACTTTTGTGGCATTTTAGGCATGCACTTAACCCCAGAGGCATTGTTGTGCCATGAAGCTGTGACTGTTGATGGAATAGAAAGCAGCTGCACTATGAAGTTTCTCCAGTGACAACCACAGAAGCCTAAATCACCAGTTTCATGGGTGACTTGGTGGCTTCCCTCACTTGTCTCCTTGTTGCAGTCATTCAGATGTTGAGAACTGTCTGCTACACACAAATTTGACCACACAGTACAATACTGCTTGTATTCGTAACTCAAATCATTTAAAAACGCACCAAATCATAATCTAAGTTACCCCAAAGGTCTAAGTAAGGTCTCAGTCTTATCCATATTATACTTAATTATTGATGAAAATTAAATTCAAATTAAATGAATTCATGGGCAACAGCTCTGGTGGACATTCCTGCAATCAGCATGCCAATTACAATGCTCCCTCAAACATCTGTGGCATTGTGCTGTGTGATAAAACCGCACATTTCAGAGTGGCCTTTTATTGTGGCCAGCCTAAGGCACACCTGTGCAATAATCATGCTGTCTAATCAGCATCTTGATATGCAACACCAGTGAGGTGGGATGGATTATCTCAGCAAAGGAGGAATGCTCACTAACACAGATTTAGACAGACTTGTGAACAATATTTAAGAGAAATAGGTCTTTTGTATATAGAGAAAATGTTTTAGATCTTTGAGTGCAGCTCATGAGAAATGGGAGCAAAAACAAGAGTTGCATTTATATTTTTGTTCAGTGTAATATTTTGAAGGCATGGAAATATTTTTAGAGTATTTTTATGATAGGCTCAATTATATTCAGCAAAGACTTTGCAATGGAAGGTCGAGACAAAACTGAAAAGTCATCACACAAACAGAACTACAAACAGTACATGCGATCTCCAATGGCATCACTCAACATTCACTTTACAACCAAGAGGTACTGCAACTGGTAGGTAGACAATGGGTATGAGAAAGGACACACACGGCAGAAAAACCTTCCCTCCAGCCATGAAAGTGATTGAATTAAATCCATTTCAGACCTCACAAAATAAAATAAAAAAACTTTCTCTGCTCAAATGCCGAATCCACAAGAATATGTCAGACACTCACAAGGATTACAACCAGTTCCACTAATCTTGTCTCAAATTTCATAAAGGAAGCTGCCTGCAAAATTTCTACCACATGCTGCAAAGGTTCCACTGCAGCATTTACCAAATCGGCACTATTAATCACTGCTACATGTGTTTTTCCCACTATTATTTTGTTTCCCCAATTGAAAAAACAGCATGCAACTGTAGCCACTTCAAGGCCGAACTCAGAGATCAGGAGGCAGTCAGCAGAGGTTTCAGTGCCACCGAGTTCAGCAACAGTTTGGATACTGTAATCGAAATGTATGATTTTTATTTTTAATACTATTTTTCCACTCAATTGAAAGAGCCAGGGGAGTAACTCGGGAGGACAGACTATATCGAAGGCAGGAGCAAGGCCAGACAGTGAATGAGTGAGCACTCCAGCTGAGGAATGCAAAAGGAAAATAAAGCTAAAGAGAAGAAAAACAAAGAGCAGAGAGGGAGAGGGACAGAGTTAGAGAGAAAATCAATACCTTGCCTTGAAGACAGGCCTATGCCAAAGGTGCAATTATGCTAAATGTGTTTTGTTTACGTGGTACCAGACCACAGACATTTCACAACCAGGGAGCACCAAATAATAATAAAAAAAAACATTACAGTTCCAGTGTGTGTGTGTGTGTGTATATATATATATATATATATATATATATATATATATATATATATATATATATATATATATACATATATACAAGGTCTGTCCATAAAGTATCGTACCTTTTTATTTTTTTTAAAAACTATATGGATTTCATTCATATGTTTTTACGTCAGACATGCTTGAATCCTCGTGCGCATGCGTGAGTTTTTCCACGCCTGTCGGTGACGTCATTCACCTGTGAGCACACCTTGTGGAAGGAGTGGTCCCGCCCCCTCGTCGGATTTTCATTGTCTGGAAATGGTGGAATGAAAAGGACTTTTTTTCCATCAGAATTTTTTCAGAAGCTGTTAGAGACCGGCACCTAGAAACCATTCAAAAAATTTATCTGGCTTTCAGTGAAAATTTTTCGGGCTTCACAGAGAATAAGGACTTTAACTACAGCTTTAAGGACCCCTTTAAGGACGGTCGGTGCGCCGCGCTGTGAGCTGCGACGATGCGGCACAAACCACTGGATCATTTCTAAGCTGATCTGATCTGTTTGAAATTCACCACCCATCATCAATTTGTTTCTATTGCATTTTTACTAAAACATAAGAATAAGCAACAAAGGCAATTTTACTCTCTTTGATTCTTTAAGCTGTTACTGGCACAACAATATAACTTTATAGTTTCCTGGCACTACCTTCCTCATTTGACATGATTAATTCTGCAGTCTTTCAATAGAAGCAAACAAAAAATAAACGGATTTGTGCTGTGCACGCTTTTATCACTTGTCATAATTGGAACTTGTGACATTGATAATGTATGCAAACCCATTATACAATAATAAAGAGTGCAAAGTGTTAACAGTCTGCATGGGCATAGAAAGTGGAGGGGATTGCGAGGGCGGGGTGGAGGGAGCCTAGCATAGGTTTGACCGTTTGTCCTCTTTAAACATTTTTCTTGTTTCACATATTTTAACATTGTGTCCATACAATTTTCCCATGTTGCCGACCGACTAGACCCCCCTAAAAATCATCCCCCCACCGCCTTCAATACGTATGCATCATTTCTGAGCATCAGCAGCAATTCACCAATTATCGCCTCGTTTCTCGTTGCTTAAAACTGCACTCCAGTCATCATCTATGTGAGGTTGATGTGCTGCTGCGTATACGTCAATTCGGAGCGTCAGCAGCGATTCGCTGATTATCACCTCGTTTCTGCTTAAAACTGACTTTAGAATGACTTAAGAGATTTTATTTTGTCATCTGATGGTCAATAATCATATTATTCATTCTGATCACTTTGGGTGTAGAAAGTCAGACTGAGACGTGTTGCTTTTGCACTCTGATCGCCCCCCCCGTCTTTTATTATGAAATCATGCAAAATTTCTGTGGAAATATTTGTTGCACAAAAGCTTGAGATATCCGTCGTCGAGATAGCTGATGACTGGAGTGCAGTTCGAAGCAGAAATGAGGCGATAATTGGTGAATTGCTGCTGATGCTCCAAAATGACGCATGCACAGTGAAGGCAGAGGAGGACCGATTTTTAGGGGGGGGGGACCGTTCGGTCAGCGACACTGGCATTTAATTACTCTTAGCATATTTGCTGGAGTATAAGTAACACTTTCTGTTGTTGGTGGTGTTTTTTCTTTTGATTTTTCTTTTTCTAGTTTGGGAGGTTCTGTGACTTATACTTCTGCGCAACTTATACTCTGTAAAATACGATAATTCAAGTCAGGCCTTACAATAACCTTTGGGAATAATCTGACGCATCAGTTAAACCTCATTCCGCTCAATTTTTCATTTGAGATATCCACCTCTGTTACAAAGCCACACCAGAATATTCCCTTGCAATTAGCAGGACAAGCATAGGGTTAATGAAGTCAACCAGTGAGGGAATGAGTGACAGTGTGTGTTCTGATGGATACAAGTGAGGACCAAAGAAACTTCTGTCTTGGGTCATGTTGGAACCTTTTAACATGCACAATGACAAAAAAAAATTAATGCAGAGGTTTCAAGTTCCTCGTGAAGCCTTGCTGTGAATCGTAGGATCCTGGTGGCCACTGTTGCTGATTTTCAGCTGCGTCTTTGTTTGACAGTCTTCCCCCTCACTTTTGAAATCATTCTTACACCCATAATTGAAACCTTATGACAGAACTGTGATTAAGTTTTGTTGTTGCTGTTGTTTTAAATGCATTCCATTGTGGCTCGCGTGTATTTTTGTGAGACTGTGTGATAAAAATAATCTTCCTCTTGCAGGAAATGCAAAGCTGCTTTTAGACCAACATTTTGGAACTAAATTGGCAACTATTTTGCAGAACCTACGTGGATCAGGAACAATGTTGTTCAGTCAGCAAGTTCATGCTCAAATATACACAAAGTATACCGCAAAAAAACAACTTAGAAAAAGTGATGTCAGAACTGTGACAAGGACATCATTTCATAAAGCACACAGAGTATATAGCAAAAGAAGAAATAAATTACATTTTCTTTGTTGTATTTCAATAGTAAGTAAGTCCCTTCGGCTGCTCCCTTGTTTGCACTCGGGGTCGCCACAGCAACTCCAAGGTGGATATGCATGTTGAATTCGCACAGGTTTTACACCAGATGCCCTTCCTGATGCAACTCCACATTACATGGAGAAATGTGGCAGGGGTGGGATATGAATCCGGAGCCTTCTGAACTGAAACCAAGTGCATTAACCACTTGGCCACCACCCCTGCGTTTGTTGTATTTCAATAAATATTGTATTTTCAATTAATGAGTTTATACCCGTCATATTGTCTAAAAGACATGATCTAAAACACAAAGCAAGAAGTAATTAAATATATGTAGTTATTATATATTATAATTATATGTATAAGTATATGTATCATTTAGTTGGGACTAAATATATGTAGTCCCAACTAAATTAAATTATCTTGCATGAATGTGGTTTTTGTGAGTTGGGTCTACATACATTTATTAGATGGAAATCCTGCTCATAATTGAATTAAGTTCATCCAATGCATTACTTTTTTGAGTGTAGGGAGCAAATAAGCCCATGTGAACACATGTCAAAACAAACCAAAGAGCTGCATTGGCGCTTGTTAAATATTTGCCTGAATATTTAGCCAGGTACAATCAATATAGAGAAATTATCATTTTCCTGCTACACACCCTTGAAAACAACATGTAAAAAAGTAAGTCCCTTCGGCTGCTCCCTTGTTTGCACTTGGGGTCGCCACAGCAAATCCAAGGTGGATCTGCATGTTGAATTGGCACAAGTTTTACGTCGGATGCTCTTCCTGACGCAACTCCACATTACATGGAGAAATGTGGCAGGGGTGGGATTTGAACCCGGAACCTTCTGAACTGAAACCAAGCGCATTAACCACTTGGCCATGTGTGGAGTGTAATTTTTTTTTCAGGCAGCAGCATAATGTGCCATTACTCTGTTATAAACCTGGCAAGAAGTATGGACCACCCAGCAGCTCCAAAAATCATGGTATTGACTTAAATTACATAATGACTTGTGAAGTGTAGTCAAGATACTAAAACAGTTTCTGCTTCCTTGCTAAGAAAGGTTGAAAGGGCGTCTGTGGTCTGAAAAGAGCTACAATATCTATTTACCCAACAGGCAGCTTCTAGGAAATACGGGGAAGTAGATGAATGTGTGGTCAGACAGAGCTTATAAGCGGCGTATAACATCAGCAAATCTTGGCTAAGAAATGGAGACAGTCTTTCATTGTGTCAGAACAATACCACAGTTAATGGGGACTGAGTGCAGCTGCACCTTTTCAGAATGCATAACGACGTGAACTGAGCACTTACCTTATGTGGGGTTTTGAACATCTCCACTGTTTACACTAGCGCACCTCAGAATAGAATTGAACATTCCCACAAGTTAGTCTGCTCACTGGCATTCTTCAGTTCAGCCTCACACTGTTTTACACACTACAAAATTCCAGTTCTAAGACCTTCGTCTGAAGACCACGTGAACATAGTTGGAGCCTCAACCCAACAGCTGTGACACTGAGACCAAATAACAATATGGCCACATAAAGGCCAGCTGGTGGTTGTAGTAAAAGAAAGAATTCTTCAGGATGATTGCCACTATGTGCATAGTGCCCGCAGCCTTTTGATGTGTGGCAAGTTGAAAGGCATGAGGGTGTTAAACATAAAGAGGACAACTTTGGGATTCTGCTGGCACACTATAGCAGGGTTCTCACTGGGGTTCAAAAATGGTTACCCACTGTTGGAAACTGGCGTCAGTTCAATTACCCACATGGGAAGCTGATTGATTAGTCACTAGGTAGACAATGATACATGTTCAAGTTGTGGTCTGGGTGGCCACGGGCCTCTGGGCTCCATTTCTGCATGGGGCTCCTAAAAAACAATTATAATCACCAAATGTAGGTAAACGGTGGTCTATTGAAATATCAATTTTAGTTCAACACTGTTTCACTGTGCATGATTTTAAACTTTAAAAGACTTAAAACATGTCATCACTTTTGAAGTGCATCAGTTCCCATCATGCACTGGGACAGTGTTGTGCTAGCAGCTGCAGACATCTCATTCTCTCACTGGTTATTCTTTGCTAGTGACCGGATTTAACATTCTGTTTTCTATCATGCTTTATTTGTGTTTGTGTTATTATGTGCGTTCTTCACAACAATGTGGCTTTGGGTTGTTAAGACTTTCGCCCAGGTTAGCCTGTGCATTATTCTACCCCTGGTTGTGTTATTGATGGGAGCTAAATGTTGTTATAATTTTTTCCCAGCCGTAAAGCAGTTTTGTTTTGGGTTTTTTTACTCAGCATTACAATGTGCCAGCGCTACCATGGTGGTGATATGACAACGACAGTGGTTGACGTCAGGGGAAAACAGGCAAAATTGAGAAAATTACATAAAAAAAATTAAAAAAAATCACATTGTCACTTAAATGCTTTTATGTGTTGTTATGTGTCTGTGTTTCACACAGAAATGCCAATATGAACAAAATATCAGAAATAATTAGCTTCTTGTTGGACAATCACAGAGAATCTAAAAATTCTGTTGTACTTTATGAAAAAGAACTGTCCGTTTTGTTGTATGAGTTGTAAATAAATCCTGCTCTGTGATGATTATTTTGTTGAAGAAAAAGATGTAGTATACAGTAAAATCACCAGTGTAAAACTAACACTGACAGTGTTAGTTTTACACAAATGTAATACATTCGGCCCAAAATGACGAGTAAAGAATTTGTCATTTAAATGGCAATAAAACAAAGTTCACAGCTCGAGAGCCTTTTGCTCACAGGGGAGGGGAGCGGAATAATGAGGGAAAGGAAATAGGAATGATGACAAGGGGACGGCGCCTCTTATGGGGTATCTGGCTATGTCCTTCTAATGTCTCCTCTCTCCTACCCTACAATTTGCTGACATGCTAATCTCAGAGAAGTACACAACTGCCTACCGGCAAAGTAGAGCATCATTAAAATGTGACGAGGCCCACGCCAAATGATGAGGTCAAAATATTAGGTCTGTCAAGCAAAGAACAGTTTTCTCCCTGCCATCTTTTCACGATTTACTCCCTTGCTCTCTGTCCTTACATACATCCTCCTTCCTGGTATTCCTCCTTCTTCAGACTTTTCCTTGACAGAGCTGGCAGCCTTGGCCTCAGAGGACTCTATGCCTCTACCCCTCCTCCTCCTTACTCCTCCCTCCATCTTTCCCTGGCTTCCATTCCTAGCAGAGAAGATCCTCTACAGCATGAACACATATTTCTCCACATTCTTTTCTCTCTTTCCCTCTCTCCCGCCTCAGTGCCCAGCACTGGGTGCCCGTGCCACCAGTATCGGCAGGTCAAGTGCGTGCGATCACTTCAGCTAATGACCTGCGCTAACACAGATCAAATGAGATAGTGGAGTCTGTTTAAAAAAAGAAAAGAAAAAAGTCTCATGCCTTATTCAAAGGCAAAGTGCAAATTGCCTCTGTGAGCGGGGGTTACTTTGACATGCACTGGATGCTGGTGGGCAATGACTTCAATTCTTGAAAGCATCCTCAGCACAACACATCTGAGCTGCGGTGTCAACAATGAACAAAAGATTTTCAATTGTGCAAAATCTCATGCGCGTGTTGGAGGACAACGTGTCCTCCAGCTTGTAATCCGAGAGTCAATTGCAGTGTTGTGTCACCAGGAGATGAACTGAAGCCATGAGGAGGCCAAAGTCACCTTCGGAAAAAGACCGGAGGAGGTGTGGCGGGATCAGCAGGGTGTGCATGGTGGTGGCGGTAGCGGGGGGAGCAGACAATCACTTATGCAATCCAGAGTCTCGATGGATAGCTTGCTGCAAACTATTAACCCTTACAGATGAATTTGTCACAATAGTCCACTGTTCACAGTGCATGATTTTACATGGAATGTGACTCCACACTGCACACGCAATGTCAAATGCCAATTTCCTGCTACAAGCAAGAGCTCTGTGATCAAGCTCAGAAAATGATAGGACCCTCCTGTTCTGCCACAGTAGTTGCTTGCATGTTTTATATATCAGTGCCAGTAAATCTAGACTGATGAAACACGAAACTGGTCAACCTCTGTAAATGTAATTGACAAATCTGATGTATTAATATACAAATAATGAATGTTTATGAGTTCAATGGTACGAATATTTCACGAGGTGAAAGCTAGAACATACCACTGAACAAGGCCAAGCCGAGTTCAACGGTATGTTCCAGTATGTTCCAGCTTTCACCACATGTGTGTGTGTGTGTGTGTGTGTGTGTGTGTGTGTGTGTGTGTGTGTGTGTGTGTGTGTGTGTGTGTGTGTGTGTGTGTGTGTGTGTGCGCGCAGAGTGTAATGGTACCAAACATATGGAACCAAATGTGCACACTAAATGGAACCAAATTGCACTCTAAATGCAATGCAACACAAATGGGATGAATAATCCATGTCACGTGACATACAAAGCACCAATCAAATGACAAGGATCCATTCAGCCATTAAATAAAAAACAATAACTGGAAACGTCCAATTATATCCCATTGAAGATGATAGACCAGAATTATTTTCCTCATGTGCATCTTTACCCACTCAGCCTGTAGATAGCTCATTGTGATAGGAGCTGGACTACCAATATTGGTAGGAGCTAGACTGCCAATATATAGATGTGGATTTGATTCTCAGTCACCCTACCCATCTGTGTCCTGAAACATGACACTTCATCTGTGTTGTCCCAGTGCACCCAGCTGGAAATGACTGGGGAAGTAAGCTACCTTGGGCTGGTGTGCCACAAAGGAGGAGTTGTAGACTCTCATCTGCTTCACACTACAGAATCCGGGGATAAGCATCAGCACCAATGGGTGCCAAGCCCTATATAGTCTCAATACTTTTGTGATTTATTCTCAGGAAATTAAGGTAGCTAAGACAGATGCTACGTATCGTACCTGCTGTGGCAACCCCAAGCAAAAAGGGGGAAGCCAAATGAAAGTATTGGAGTTTGTTTGTTGTTGTTTTTTGTTTACCATTTCATGAGATGCTACAACTTATACTATGGTGCAACTTATATACCAAAAAATCACATGTTCATTAATAATAATAATAATGATTACAATAACTCTTTATATAGTCTTTCCCAAGAATCAAAGCATGAAACAAAATAAAGTCTGATAATAAAATAATAAAAACCAATAACAAAAAAATACACTGCAACAATGCACAAAAGAGCTGATAATACAGAAGAAAAAGTGCAACATTTCTATTTTTCATCTACAAGAGGCATTTTTTGTCAGATGCAACTTATACTGTAGCGCGACCTGTAGCTAAAAAAACCAACAACAACACAGTAGTTCATTTTAGTGGAGTTTTTGCTTTCAAAGTCAATATACAAATAATGAATGTTCATGAGCTCAATGTTACAAATATTTCATGAGGTGAAATGAATGGAATGTTCCATCTTTCACTGAATTAAATATTCATTCCATTGAAAGAATGTAAAAACATTCATTATTTGTTTTATCCATCCATCCATCCATTTTCTTCCGCTTTATCCGGAGTCGGGTCGTGGGGGCAGCAGCTCAAGCAAAGCCGCCCAGACCTCCCAATCCACACACACCTCCCCCAGCTCCTCCGGGGGAACCCCAAGGCGTTCCCAAGCCAGCCAAGAGATGTAGTCCCTCCAGCGTGTCCTGGGTCTTCCCCGGGGCCACCTCCCAATGGGACGTGCCCGGAACACCTCTCCAGCGAGGCGTCCAGGGGGCATCCGGAAAAAATGCCCGAGCCACCTCAACTGACTCCTTTCGACGTGGAGGAGCAGCGGCTCAGCTCCGAGCGCCTCCTATTTGTTTTATGTAACGGCTAAAATAGATTCTTGTCATTTGAGATTATATTAATTTATAAACAACAGAAAAGGGACTTATATTTTGGTGCGTCACTGCTGCTTTGACATCAACAATCAAACACAAACATTAAATAGGAGTCCAAAATTGTTCTAAGTTAACTTGGAACAACAGTTGGTGCAAAATAATTCTGATGATGTAGTCCGTGATACTTAAAAAAAAAAAGACTGTGTTCTTCCTCAGTCCAGCAAAAAATCGCTTCAGGTTTTCAACCTGATGCCTGGTTCACACGGCAAGATAATTATGCCGATATCAGACCAGAGATAATCTTATCAAAGATAATGTTAACAGATATTTCTGCCGTTTGTGGTGTGTTAAGAGTGCTCTGATCTGTTCGGACGGATGAGGGGAGCGCTCAGACCACAAATCGGGGCTATTCAACATGTTGGATTGTCTTGGTCCAATATCACAGTGTGTGTGGTGTCTCCCGACCACAAACGAGCACACAGCCTGCTGAATGTGACATGTAACCAAACAGAAAGCGAGGTGACGGATGTATGGAGTGGAATCCAAAATCAAAACAGCTGTTACGGCTTACCAGAAAGTCTGATGGTCGCGCTCTCTCCACTCCTTTAACCAACGCCTTTTCTTTTTCTACTGTATCATTTTTGTTCAATGTTAGAAATAGTCCACAAACTATCTCCATTGGGTCTTCTTCATCCACCATGTTTGTTTACTATGAAGTCACGTTTAATCTCGAGAGATTTTGCAAGATTTCCTGTCTGACCTGGGAATGTTCATGTGTGAAATCTGTTCGTGTGCGGTGTGTTGTCTTTACCATGTGGCTGCTCACCACACACTGTATGACCAAAACTGTTAGATCTATTATTTTTTATCTCCCTGTGTGTGGTTTCTCAGGTTTTGGAAACCTAGAGATAATTTGAAAATCTTGCCATGTGAACCAGGATTAACAGCTCTTCTTGCCTCCAGATGGCTTACGGCATAGTGGAGTTGTTTTTATGCATGTGTTAGAAGAATTAGCACCGCCAATTAGCTCATACAAATCTTTGCCCGTCAGCAAAACAAACTCTGCCATGTTTAGCTAAATACCGCCCCCATGAGTGTGTGCCTCAGCAGGGTTCACAGCGTGCAGTGGTACAAAATGTATGGAACCAAATTTGCACATTAAATGGAGCCAAATTTGCATGGTAAATGCGACGCAGCACAAATGGGACGAATAAGCCATGTCACGTGACATACAAAGCACCAATCAAATGACAAGGGTCCACTCAGCCATTATATAATCAGAGTGGCTATACGCCCAACCGTTTGTTCAATAAAGTAAATACGCGAGCATATACGCCCAACCACAACTGACCAATGAGCGCACTTCTAAGATCACTTCCGGTTTCAATGCGGGAGGGAAAAAAGGGGATTTTTTTGCCGGCTGCAGGAGGGTTCGCACCCCACGGAGGGACTGTGATCTAAAGCAGTTCTGTGTGGCTCATCACACCCAGGGAACTGTGTCAAACTAACACCATCGTACAGCCAACAAGCAGCATTTTGTTCAAAAACTGTTTTGTCGTTGTTAACAGGGTCCGTTCAAAATGCTTATGACGTCTGTCTGTTTTGATCCATTGCGGTGTTTTTGCAGTAATTAAAGATGGCGCCGTTAAATGTGTCAAACATACGCCACAATAGAGCCTTAAAAAGTGGTGTAAAAAAATGTAGTTTAGATGCACAAAACGTGTCAAATACACAATCACAGTTGGGCGAATAAGATAAGACATTACATGTATCTGCCCAACGGTTGTGCATGTAATGTTCAATGTATGACTTATCTGCCCAACGGTTGGGCGTTCAATGTTCAATGTATGACTTATCTGCCCAACGGTTGGGCAAATAAGGTAAGACATTATATTTATCTGCCCAACGGTTGGGCGTTCAATGTATGACTTAATCTGCCCAACGGTTTGGCGTATAGCCTTTGCCTTATATAATATCATATAATGCATTGAATAAATCCAAAATTCCAGTTACCATTCCTTGAAGATGTTGGACCAGAACTATTTCCTTCATGTACATCTTCATGTGGTTTGCTACTATTAAATGATGTTTAACTGAAATCCACAAATATGTTTTGGAGTTTTGTTGCCAAAGTCAATGTCATATTATGCTTCAACTATATACTAAATTTCAATTTCAAAATTTTGTTTCCGGGGTAATAACAATGTGAAAATCACAAACAAGCAAACACATACGCAGGAGGATGCCTAATCCTGGATGTGCGCAGACAGATACAGAGAGGAAGGGCTGCTGTGGTTAGTGGAAAGAACACCCTTATCTGTTTAGAAGTCCATGTGCCAGTTCTAGCTCCAGTTATGAAAGTGGAAAGCAGGCAGTGGAGGCTCCAATTACAATCACAGCAGAAAAATTAAAGTTGTTTAAACAGGCTAATAACCACTAAAGCCACTCTGTGCAAACATGGCTCAACTCCATGCACTTAAGCAGAGGCTCATTTTGCATGGGAAGACCATGGCTGCCCTGCACGCATCCCTTCGATGTAAATATGAATTTGAGGCAGATATGATGCAACCTTCTGGCAAGCTTGCCAGGTTGCAACCAGTTAAGACTCTTACTATACCCACCGCACTCTTCCATGCTCAAATCCCCCTCAAAACCACTGAGGCAAACCAAACAGTCCAGGACTCCACACACGACTGGCGTTCTCTGCATTCCATCTCGTTAACAAAAGCAAAGCCTCAGACCACCGTCAAGCATCATCTGAAGACTTCTTTGTATGGACACGCACCAGATGATTTGTGGCAAAGTCGGCCCGCAAGCTGTCAGCGGTGGAAGAACACCTATCAACCTGGAGGAGGTCGTCTTTAGGATGCAGGTGCTTTTGGACAAACCTGTTTTATGCACTGTAAATTCAGCACAAAGGAGAGGAGGGAGGAAAATTTTGTGTGAAATTCCCACTTTGAAGTGAGCAACACAGTTTAAGCGAAGGACTTCAAACAATGGACCAGGTTCCTCAAGATTACTCCTGGCTTCATTTTTTTAAAAATATAGTGTGTTCA
The DNA here is from genome assembly GCF_902500255.1 of Thalassophryne amazonica. NCBI lineage: Eukaryota > Metazoa > Chordata > Actinopteri > Batrachoidiformes > Batrachoididae > Thalassophryne > Thalassophryne amazonica. Next base: position 55,064,397 of record NC_047112.1, read on the forward strand.
CCCCAACCCCACTCTGTCTGAGAGGCTGAAGGACAGCTGGCAGAACGCAAGAGGCAGTTTTTGAAAAGAAAAGAAAAAAAATTAATAAATAAATACACTAAAGTGTGTACAGGAAATTACTTTCCTCCCAGTCTCCATCAACACCTATGCATCTTCCTATTACACCATTGTGACATGTGTATTACTAATCCATGCCACATGAATGGATGTTACATTAGGTTTTGGAGTGTGACTCAAATGCCCTTACATGCTTGCAGTTAAAAAGAGTAATGCAAGAACAGAAGTAGTTTTTTGGTCACTTTAGACATACATTCCCCGTAAGTCTGCCTTATTGACCCCTCCTCGGCCCTACTTTCTAAATGACAGTGCAACCAACGGATCTCATGAAATTTAAGCATATGGCACAATATGTAAGTTTATGTTGACAGAAACTCTAAAAATCAATGTAGTGGGGATTTCATGGCCAGTGGGAGGCATGGGCATGTGACCAGAGGACTGTCAACTCTATTCCCCATCAAATAAGAAAATTACTAACAGGGCTATTCCACAGAGCACCCTTCCTATTTAATCCCGAATAGTAAATCAGGGCACGCTTTCATAACTTCTTGATCTACCTTTAACAAACTTCACATAGTTCCGGCCATCATCGGTACAAGATTTGAAATTGGGATCCAATTTTTGAACTGTTCATAAATTTCATCTTGATTCTCAAAATCATTGAGGGTGCGTGGTAACTTCCAAGTAATCTTAGTTTTAACGGCTTCAATCACGTTCAAACTTCTTTAAACAGTGCATTTGTTGTGACTATGGCTTGAAACGTCTTTCTATAACACAAGCTTGCAATATAGAACCATCATAAAAACATGATAGTTTGCTAGGAAATGTTAATGTCTGAAGCTTACAGTTTTGATGGATTGAAAAATTTAGAACAGATTCTCAAGAGGAACTGGTTCTCGATTGCCATCTTCAACAATGATGACTAACGTTGACTGATCAGTTCTGTTATCAGGGCAACTAGGTGTAAGTAATTTACAAACATTAGCACAGCACATTGAGGCTTTCACTTTTATAGGAGAATGCTATGATGTGTGGCAGCACGGTGGCTTAGTGGTTAGCACTGTTCAAAGGATAAATTCCCACCTGTGGAGTTTGCATACTCTCCCTGTTTGTGTGGGTTTCCTCCAGGTGCTCCGGTTTCCTTCCACATTTAAAGACATGCAGGTTAGGTGAATTGGAAACTTTATAATAGTCCAGGTCTCCCTTGCAAAAGAGGTCTCATTCTCAATGGGAGTAACCTGGTTCAACAAAGATTAAATTAAATTAAATTTCTGCTTTATCGTTTATTTTAACTGCATGAATCCTTCTTCGAAAATCATATTACCTTTGCTGGCCAACACAGGCACATTCACAGCCATGTTAATACACACTCTTCTTGTTTTAAATAAATAAAATTAAACTGAAAATGTTTTTACTGTGATGCACATTCAGGAAAAAATAGTCAGCAACAGCAGCTTTGCAAATTTCACTCCACAGCGAGCACCAAAAGAGAGGGGCAAAACCACTCACAGCAGCTCTCGTTATTTAAAGTGGACTTTATGAAAACAGATGGAAGTGTGAAGCTTTGCTTTTCTTCACAAATGGAACTCCAGGACGATATAACCACAAACAAACCCCAATATATATATATATATATATACACATATACAAGGTCTGTTAGAAAAGTATCCGACCTTTTTATTTTTTTCAAAAACCATATGGATTTGAATCACGTGTGATTGCATCAGCCAAGTTTGAACCCTCGTGTGCATGCGTGAGTTTTTTCATGCCTGTCGGTTGCTTCATTCGCCTGTGAGCAGGCTTTGAGTGAGGTGTGGTCTACCCCTCTCGTCTATTTTTTATTGCGAATAAATGTCTGAACGATTTGGACGGCCCACAGCGCCGATGGACAGGCTGACACCCCGCACAAACAACCAGATCATTTCCAACATGAAAGCTTTGTTGATCCGGGACCTCGTCTGACTTTCACAAAAAGGCAGAAGATGTGGACGTGAGCACTTTTTCCGGCACATTCGACTGTTACAGGAGTTTTTTTTTCATGGAAAAAGAAGCCTGTCCATCGGCGCTGTGGGCCGTCCTTAAAGGGGCAGTAACACCCCGTAATCTGTTTAATCCCCATAAAATCGTCCCTGAAAGCCATATTAATTTTTCGAACGGTGTCCACCTGGAGGTCTCTTACAGTTTCTGGAAAAAAATTGATGCAGCAAAGATCCAAATCGTTCAGACATTTATTCGCAATAAAAAATAGACGAGAGGGGTGGACCACACCTCACTCAAAGCCTGCTCACAGGCGAATGAAGCAACCGACAGGCATGAAAAAACTCACGCATGCGCACGAGGGTTCAAACTTGGCTGACGCAATCACACGTGATTCAAATCCATATGGTTTTTGAAAAAAATAAAATGGTCGGATACTTTTCTAACAGACCTCATATATATATATATATATATATATATATATATATATATATATATATATATATATATATATATATATATATATATATATATATATATATATACAGTAATATTGGTTAAATGTCTAAAATTAAATCTCGTATCTCTTCTCTTTCCTTTGAATATTTGCAGTACATATGCCACAAACACTTGTAAAGGCCACAATCCATTACATACAAAGCAATTTCTTTCTTTCTGTCTCAGAGTGTCTGTCTGCACTAAAGCCAGGCTTGTATACTACATGCTATTCCCAAGCAATTCTCTGAAAGGCGTCAGGCACACAAGACCCCTCTGTGATTTACAATGGAGGGGCCCACTTCATTATAAGCTTGCTAAGCTCAGGGCCCAGGGGCCAGACCATTACCTCCACATGGGGGAAGATGCCAGACACATATTACCATATTGGTCTCACAATATGGTAAAACACTATAGTGGGGCATCATAGCAAAACAATTCTTCATTTTGTGATAAAGGCATGGAATTTGGCACAGATCTGGAGCTGACCTCTAATGTGCTACAGGGGTCAATAAAGAATTACACAGGGGTCAAACTTTAAAAATGCTCTAATCATGTTGAAAACTATACCACATTAGTTGTCTGCTCATAATGATTCCAAAAAGGTACAGTTTGGACTATCTATGACTGAATGTTCTGGAGTTATGGGGTAAATACAGCAAGAATTGTGACAAAGTTCAGTTTCAGTTTGTACAGGGGTCAAAAGTTAAAGTTGCTCCACTTTTGGTAAAAAGTGATGCAAATTATTGGTTGAAATAAAAGGATTAATAAATGGAATAGTTTTGACTATGGTGAATACTTGGTCTCCAAAGTAAAGGTCAAACAAGGTCAACGTCCATTGGATTCTATGATGTATGACCTATGTTACCCATGACTAAGCATGACAGATGGTGCAAACTGTTCCTTTTTAGAACCCTATTAACCCAAACAATAACTGGCATCAATTTTTTTACTGAAATTGGAGCAACTTTAACTTTTGACCCCTGTACAAACTGAAATTACCTTAGTCACCATTTTTGCTGTTTTTACCCCATAACTCCAGAGCATTCAGTCATAGACAGTCCAAACTATACCTTTGTGGAATCAAACAAATAATGTGGTATAATTTTCAACATGATTGGGGCATTTTTAAATTTTGACCCCTTTGTAATTCTTTATTGACCCCTGTAGCTCATTAGAGGTCAGCTCCAGGATGGCTGAATATCTGAAAATAAACAGTTATTTGAGAATATGTGCCTTCAACTGTTGCTGCAATTCATAAACCACTGACCCACATGAGTTCACTGCAGTATTCACAATATAACTTGCACTACTGCAATGCAATAACACAATCAGCACAGCCATTTCTGTGTAACAAGGTAACCAAACCAAATTTGAATGGGCAGATACATTATCTTATTGGCTGCAAGAGATTCTAGTCTGGCCAGTTGGGTGCAACTCTGGCACAAACCTCATTCATGGCAGTTGGCAAGTGGAGCAACAGACAGCCTAGTGATTGCAGAATCGGGGCCACCACTGTGTGTCTAAAGGACAATTTGGCTGTGGTTTGACAAGACACTGAACCCCGATCTGCTCCTTCCTATTTTCGCCCTCATGGTAAATCCCAGGAGGGCTTCAGTTCAAATTCATTAGTGCTCCTTTATCTCCATGAAAATGGAAGACTCTCTGCCCTCCAATTACCTCCCGTTTCTAAGCTGCAGACTCAGTTTCCCCTCTTTTGTCTTTTTTTCTTTCACAACTTTCAACTCTCTCTCATTCCCATGTCCATTATATCTATCTGTCCCTCATTTTCCACCACAGTAACCTAAAGTTAAGAACGGTAACAGTAAGAACAGCAACCCCCTTTTTGTGCCAGACTTGCTTTTGTCTTGCCTTCTGTCTCCTGGCTTTATCCCCTACCTCCTTCCTGTTGAGACTACAGATTGGGGTATATATCATAACAAATGTCACTTGGGATGCCTGGGAAGACTATTTGTGCATCATGTTTGTTGGTTTCCGAATTCACAAATGTCAAAATTTGATTCCCTGAATGCTCATTAATTGCATTATGATTACAGAATGAAAAAAAAATTGGACATGCAGTGTGTGGACACTCTATGGTGTGCACAGGACAGAGACTCAAGATGGCTGAGCGTGAAATCCAACTGGCATCCTTTATACTGAATGCTAGTGTATGGAAGCAGGCACTGTGATAGACTGGGGGCTTGTCCAGGGTGTACTCTGCCTCTTGCCCAGTGGCTTCTGGGATAGGCTCCACCCAACATGACCATCAACTGGGAACTAGTGCATACAGAAAATGAATGGAAGCACTTTGGCTTCTATGAAGATGAAGGGAACTAGACAAAAGCAGCATTATACGCAAGTTGTGTCAAACTAAAACATTCTAAAACATGAGAAACCATATTACACATTTGTGCTCAGAGGTTGAACAAAAACTGGTTGTAGTTGCTAATATGTATATGTCACGGACATGATGAGTGAAGCTCTTTAGTATCTCACCATGTCATTTAGGTCCTTCAGACTTTTTTTTTTTTTTTTGAGTAAATGCTTTGGTGGAGCATGAGCATAATACCACACTCATTTTGCACTCATCAGAAGGTCAGGATGCAGTGCCCTCCAAAAGTATTGGAACACTTGGTATTTCACACACTATGAGTTGCCATGGATACAGTCACTTGCAGCGAAGTGGCCAATCCGAAGGCGCAAATTCGTACCTCTGCGAATGGCTGCCTAATGAAAACAAGCTGAGGCTGCACTGATTGTCTATTGAAATCAGGTGATTTTGTTTTGTCTCTAACTTGCATCTAACAGCCAGCTGACAACTCTCAACGCCTAGAATGATGAGATTTATACACCAAGCTGACCTGGAATGAACCATTGCACATTAAATTGACTTTATTGAGGAGTCTGACCCCTTTGAAAAGTGACCAAATTACATGTATTTTTACTGAGCTCGCCAATGTTTTCATCTGCCAAAAATGGCCACCAGATGGCGCTCGGTGTAAAGTCTGCGGCAACATATATGTTCGATGTGCTGCTGTAGTCCAAAATGACACATGCGCAGATGCAAAAGGCAGACCAATTTTTAGGGCGAACCATTCTGTCTGCGATATCGGTTATCATGAGGATAGATCAGTGATTATTTTTTCACTGCATCACAGCCCTCTGATTTGGAATATAACTAATTAAGATTCCCACCCCTAGCACAGGCTCACCAAAAAATAATGCAAAGTTTAAAAAAGTACAGTCAAAATATAAAAACAATCAGCCACATACAGTAGATACACAAAGGATTGAAATGAGCATTTAAGTAATAAATACCAGCAGAATGTAAAACAGAGCAAAGAAAACAAAAACACGTAAAATATTTGTATGCATTCTAAAATTTGCGTTGCTTTAACAGTAGAGGTGACATATTTGTGCAAAGACATCCAGAGTACTACTGATCCATCTATGATGGTAAATTTATGAAAATTTGTTCTAGGAGCCGGACGCATTATGCGACCATGGATCATATTACCATATTAGCAGAGGCCACAGGAATCTGCCAAGTCCAGGTCAACGGACTGATGGTACTGATGCTGCTCCACAATAGCATTAAGAGGCACAGAGTTATCTTTTGTTCAGTCGACAGCCACACTAGTTGTGTATCCATATAATCAAAACTTGTCTTGTATAAACAGCTCAGTGCTAAACCTTTTTTTTGAGGGGGGGGACTAACCTGCAACTTTTCAAGATGATGTTTGATGCCGATGACAAGACTTCAAGTTATGAACAAACCATACATCATATTCAGCAACATGCTCATTTTTGCTGTTAATGGCACCATCTCATTGATCAACAAAAACAAGCATAACTCAAAGTTTTTGTTTGATACGATGGCATTTCTTATTCGTGGACAGCCACCTGTTGGTCGTTCTCCTTTTTCAGCACAGGACTTTCTGGACTATTTCGAAAAGAAAATAGAAGATATTAGGTTGAGCACATTTCAGCATACTTTGGTCCACTCATTGTATCCAGCTACTGAGCTGGGGACTACCACTGAGGTGCTACCTAGATTAACAGAATTTAATAGTATCTCACTAGGTGTGCTGACAAAACTCGTGATGTCTACTAAAAGCACAACTTGTTTATTTGATCCTATACCAAAAAAATTGTTTATGGATCTTTGGCCTATTTTGGGCCGACTGCGCTGGAAATTGTTAACCTTTCTCTAAACTCTGGATCTGTTCCAAATTATTTTAAATCTGCAGTGGTTAAACCACTACTCAAGAAATCTAATCTTGATCCTGGTGTATTGAAAAATTATAGGCCGATATCAAATCTATCATTCTGCTCTAAAATTCTGGAAAAGGTGGTTTCACGGCAGCTTGTGGACTATCTTACTGAGAATGACCTTTTTGAGCCACTGCAGTCTGCTTTTAGAAGACATCACTCCACAGAAACAGCACTTATTAAAGTAGTTAATGATCTTCTGCAAGCAATGGACTAGGATACTACTACAGTATTGGTGTTGCTGGATCTCAGTGCTGCGTTTGACACAGTTGATCATCATATTCTACTTGATAGGCTAGATAACTTTTTCGGGATTACTGGAACTGCTCTTGCGTGGCTGACGTCTTATCTGTCTGGTCGTTCCCACTGTGTTTTGTGCAATGACACTACCTCTGACTTTAGGGGCATGAAGTTCGGGGTTCCGCAGGGATCCGTTCTGAGTCCCCTGCTTTTTTCCCTGTATATGGCACCCTTTGGGAACATTTTGCGGCGTTTTGGGGTTGCTTTTCATTGCTATGCTGATGACACTCAGTTGTATATGCCAATAGCTGCTGGAAATCCTGTCCACATAAAATCTTTACAGGTCTGTCTCGCAGCAGTGAGAAGTTGGATGTCTAGCAACTTTCTACTTTTGAAGTCTGGTAAGACTGAAATGATGGTTCTTGGTCCAGCAAGACATCAGCATCAATTTGATCAGCTAGCGCTTAGCCTAGGTTCATGTGTTATACATCATACTGACAAAGTGAGGAACCTTGGGGTAATTTTTGATCCTACGTTGTCCTTTGACCTCCACATTAGGGACACTACGAGGACTGCTTTCTTTCATCTAAGAAATATATCAAAGATTCGTCCCATCCTGTCTATGGCTGATGCAGAGACTCTGATTCATGCGTTTGTCTCTTATAGATTGGATTATTGTAATGCTTTGTTTTCTGGTTTACCACAGTCCAGCATCAGGGGTCTTCAACTGGTTCAAAATGCTGCTGCCAGACTTCTGACACGAAGCAGAAGGTTTGATCATATTATGCCTGTTCTGGAATCCCTTCACTGGCTTCCGGTCTCCTTGAGATCGGATTTTAAGGTGTTACTATTGGCCTATAAAATTGTTCACAGACTGGCGCCCCCCTATCTGGCCGGCCTGGTTGAGTCCTATGTACCGGCAAGGGCTCTGCATTCACAGGGTGCAGGACTATTGTGTGTCCCGAGGGTGAAGAAAAGGTCAGCGGGTTACAGAGCTTTTTATCACCGCGCCCCAGCTCTGTGGAATGATCTGCCTGCGCTAATAAGTCAGACTCTGTGGAGACTTTTAAAGCCAGGTTGAAGACACATCTGTTCTCCCTGTTTTATCATTAATATTTTATATGATTGTGTGTCTTTTTTATTCATTTTATTTATTTTACTTCTTTTACCTTTTATGGTTAATTTTTTTTTATTGTGTTTCAATCTTATTTCATTTTATTCTGCTTTTAAATGTTTGTGAAGCGCCTTGAGGTGATTACTCGTGATTTGGCGCTATATAAATTAATAAATTATTATTATTATCTAACATCTGGGTACATATGATGCCTGCCTATCTCTGAAGTGCATTTCTCTTTACATTCCTACTTGGTGGCATCAGGCTGCATACATAATCAGTCTGGGCCTGTTTCCAGTTCTCCTCTGTGTGTCAACACTATCTTCCTGTATCAACAACAAACAGACAAGACAGCCTCCATTTACTTCCCTTTAAAAAATACAAAATCCATCTTCTTTACAACTATTCTTGTCCTATTCCCTCTTTCGGCAGATAAACAGGTGACTGCTTACATTTTACTCTTCATTCTGAAATAACGCCATGAACACGCTTAGAAAGCATAAGGAGGATATTTTGGAGTGTCGAGATCAATCAGACAAAAACCTGGTCTGCTGAGATACTTTGTTCTAGCGGTAATCAACTGAGGTTGCATCAGGCTTTCGAAGCCCTATTAGATGATGTCTCATGGGATTTTGACCAGTTCATACAAACTGGGACATCCCAGATGAGTTTGGAAGCCCAATACGATGATGAAAAGTGGTGACCCCGATCCTCTCACAGCATGGGGGTGATGAGTCTCCATAGTGACCCAGCTGCCATTCTCTTTCTGAAAGGAGATCTGAGGTGTCAAATCAGTCCCATTGTCTCTTCACATGCTGTATTAAATGGGAAACGCCACGTTTTTTTTCAACCTGGGCTCTACTTTTAGATGCTTTTGGGTTCAAATTTTTAACTAGGCCAAAAACTATGATAATCAGATTAATGCTGTATTAGAGTACAAACACTGTAGTGGCCTAAAAATGTCATAGTAAACTGCTTATTGTCGCCACTGAATATGTGAAAAGGTCATTACAGGTGTCTGTCAGCATGGAGAGAATCTCTACATAGATAAATGAGTATGTTTAATTCAGTAATTGGAAATAAACTTTTTTAAAAATGACTAATTATAAAGGTAGTCAAACAGCATATCCTTCTTCCTGTTCGGCGACTCTATTCTCCGCTACATCAATACAGGCTGACTGTTGAGGAGTGTTCTGTTGAGCCGAGCTCCCCGTCATCTAACGACAATATTTTGCTTTAAAGACAGCATGTACATGCAAGCCTTTACATTTTTAAATTGAAAAGATACTTATTACTGTATTTTTATGAAAATACAAAACTTACATGGGTTTTCTTCAGTAGTGGAGCTCATCTCAATGGGTAGCCGTGTCCCCTCGAGATGAGCTCCACTGCGCATGTGCACCTCACCCGTCAAACTAAGTTCACCCACCAAAGAAAAGTAGAAAACCCACCTAAGTTTTGTCTTTACATAAAAATACAGTAATGTGTCTTTTCAATTTAAAAAAGTAAAGATTTGCATGTACACACGCTGTCTTTAAGCAGAATATTGTTGTTAGATGACAGGGAGTTCATCACAATGGGGAGATGCGCAGTTTTTGTACGAGGTACTACGAGGACTAACAAGGATTTTAGACGCATGTTAGTGGCAAGGACGAGGCTATTAAAAGCCCATTATCTGAGCATTTGGCGGCTATAGGACAGGACAGGCTATTTTGACTCCGCCCTCTCATGCACTTCAATCAATCAATCAATCAATTTTTTTATATAGCGCCAAATCACAACAAACAGTTGCCCCAAGGCGCTTTATATTGTAAGGCAAGGCCATACAATAATTATGTAAAACATAATTCATTCATTCATTCATCGTAACAATCCCATCCGCTTTGTGCGCTGAGGCCGAATATAAAATAATTATTTCGTAGTGGATGAAATTTTGTTTTCTGAATTGTATTGAAATGCGACAGGTATACTTGTGGCAAATGCAGAAATGACCTTCCAAGGCAGTGTGGGGACTGTTAGTCATTGTGAGTGACTGTAACCTGTACCTATTGTATATATTTTGGTTTTCTGGTGTGTTTTTTGGTACATTTTGGTACATTTCAATAAAATCCAGAAAACAAAGTTTTCCTTTGGTGTGTTTTTTGGTACATTTTGATACATTTCGATAAAATCCAGAAAACAAAGTTTTCTTTTGGTGTGTTTTTTGGTACATTTTGGTACATTTCGATAAAATCCAGAAAACAAAGTTTTCTTTTGGTGTGTTTTTTGGTACATTTCAATACAATTCAGAAAACAAAATTTCATCTCTCCCCCAGGGTAAAGTTATTTATCCACCTAAGCACAAATCAGCAGCCCTTTCAGCTAAGCAGGCACACAGACAGCAAATATGCAAACACAAGAATGTGGCTAGCCAAGTCAGCCCCTCCCCTGAGGTGTTCTGAGACTTCCTTGTTTACATAACAGATGTAGCTCTCCACGGGGGATCTTGGGGTCATTTTACTCTCCTGTGGGCGTTAGAGGTAGATTGGTCATTTGACCAGTCCTTGGCCTTGTGAGTGATAGAAATGAAAGCATGAAGCCACACACATGCATGGGCGGGTATGACTGCAGTTTATTACTGAGCATATATGAAAGACAAAGTGCAGTGCATGGCACAGTACCAGTAAGGATAGGACAGATGCAGTGAGAATATGGTACGAAGCACATTGTGATTGTTCATAGAAACTAACCGCATGTTGTATGTGTGAGACGCACATGGTAAGAAATTAGTGAGAACATGGTCGAGGCTGTGAGAACATGGCAGGGATGTAATGAGGATGAAGGATGGACTGGAAAACAGCACTTTTTTTTTTTCATTTTGACAATGTCCCCACTGCATTTATCAAAATTTCCAGGATGCAGTGCGGTCTTCATCTCAGTGTGCTGGGACCATTAAGTGGCCTAATCCACAACACGATCTATGCATTTCCCATATATATATATACTAAAAAAATTTGGAGTAATATTTACTTGAAAAAAAAACAAGGGAAGTTTTTTCACTCCGAAATTCCAAGTAAATTTTACAAGGAGATTATTTATGTAAATTTTACTTGCATTTATTAGTTTATCTAAAAGAATAATTCAAGTAACATTTACTAGCAATTACCAATTGAATAACTTCATTGAATTTTACTCTGTCTTTATTCATAAAAAGTAAAACTTTTCAGCTGTTCCCCTTGTTTCTCAAGGTTGCCACAGCAGATCCAATTTGGATCTGCATGATGATTTGGCACAATTTCTACACTGGATGCCCTTCCTGACGCACCTCCACATTACACAGAGAAATGTTGCAGGGGTGGGATTTGAACCGGGAACTATCTGCACTGAAACTAAGTGTACTAACCGCTTGTCCACCACCCCTGCGCTTTTAAGTTTGAAGTTTAAGTTTGAAGTCCCTTTGGCTCCTCCCTTGTTTTCACTCAGAGTCGCCACAGCAGATCTTGGATCATTTTATGAATGTGTTCATTATAAAACAACCATCAATGCATCTTGATGCATCTTTTTTCTAAACAGAATTTATTTTGTCTCACTGTCTGACAAATTTAAGTATTTTTAATAATCCATAGGAGCCAGATGTGTGTCCAAGTGGTTAGTGCACTTGGTTTCAGTGCAAAATGTTCCAGTTCAAACGCAGCCGGCGCGGTGCGGCGGCACAGGAAAAACACCTCCGTGTTGATAACCATGTGTAAAATCCAGGCGGCTTTTGATGGCTTTCAGTGGAGTGAGTATATGAGAAATTGTTTAACAGCTGGAAATGTTCCAACTTGTCCTTAAGGCTTCCAACAGAGGTGTTTTTCCTGTGGCGGAGCGTCGCGGACCCGTCCGCACGTCTTTCATTAAAAAAATCTCCTCTAACAGTGGAATATCCGGATAAAATGCTGAAACCGACTTCTTCTGAAACTTCTCTGTTCTCTCATGACGTCCTGGATCAATAGAGCCTGAAATGTGGAGGTTTTCAGCTTGAAACAGGCTGATGACGCCGCCTGAGAGCGCTGTGTGACGTCTCGCACTGTGGGAAGTCCTTAAAGCGACAGTGTCACCTCAAAATCTCTCATCAGCCGTTAAAATTTTCACTGAAAACCAACTTAATTTTTTGAACCATGTCCACTTCGATGTGTCTCACAGGTTTAGAAAAAATTTTGATCAAACAAAGCGCCAGTCTCTCAGCAACTTCTCAGACAAAGGAATTCCGACGAGGGGCTGGACGACTCCTCCCACAAGGAGTGCTCACAGGCGAATGACGTCACCGACAGGCGTGGAAAAACTCACGCATGCGCACGAGGGTTCAAGCATGTCTGACGTAAAAACATATGAATGAAATCCATATAGTTTTTGAAAAAAATAAAAAGGACCTATACTTTATGGACAGACCTCGTATAAACAAATGGTTGAGAGCAACAGCAGGAGGAGGATCACCCCGGCGCCACCCTGTGGTGCAGCTAATCTCCCCAACTGTGGCTGGTACTTTTGATTGCTAAACTTTTGTTCTCCAAGCTGCCATCGCTTTTTAATCAGGATTATCTTCTCTGACACTGAAACTCAAGAGTTAATTAAGGGTCCAAGTGTTGCAGGTGCCAGAACCCTGGTGAAAGTGCTCAGACTATTCTTCTGGTTTGAATTATCCAGATCTCAGAATCTGCAAAAGTTCAACACTGCAGACAGACATAATAATTCTCACCCACTTCACCAGGAAAAAATGAAAATAAAAACATCAACCCAAATCAATAACCGACTGTCATAGCCACTTCAGGCAAAATGTCGCAACTCTATGTACCCAAGTACAGCTATGTCCATAAGCATGATGCCATTTTTTTTTAGACATCTGCTTAATGCCTTTCTGTACATTTGTACAAATCTTCACCACATTTTTCCACACTGGTAAACACACACACACACACACAAGCAGCTTTGACGTCAATGAGTCTTCATAAACTCCATGTTATTGGAGACACAGTCACCACAGCCCCTTCAATGTGCAATAAGTCATGTTTCCGGCTGCATTTAAATTCTTTCATGGTACATCCACATTATAAGTTGTAAAACGTGTTTAAAAATACATTAAAGAAAAGGTTCACAATTCATCCACGCCTGAAGTGTATCCATCCACGCTCAATGCAAACTTATAAAATGATACTAGTTGTTTGCATGTATTATGTGGTAATAAATATTTTGAGATTAAATACAGGTATTAACATACTTATAAACTGTTAATTACAAAAATTCAAAGTGTTAATTAAACTTAACATCTGTACTGATGAGGCCAGCAGGTCTGTTTCTACAAGTAATATATTGTCAGGTGAGAGAGCATGTGCCGGTGTCACATGTTGCTCCATCTGCGACAAGATGGAACTGCTCTGGTTCCTGGACAGCAATCACCCAGGCAAGTCAGCAGATCTCTCAAAAGTAATCATGTATTTTCTGCAACCAGGTGAAATGCATTCATCCCCTTGCCTTTTCCAACGGCTGAGATCCTCAACACGAAGGCACCTGTGTACTGGATCATGCCCAGAGAAAAGTCACATTGCCAAAACCTGCATGTGCATGCAAGTGATACGGACACAAAGCCATTCCAGTGGTACCCAAAGAACCCTCAACGAAACCTACCCAACAGATCTCCAGAGACCTAGTAGCATAGACATGTCGTCATCACCTTCAGTCACTGATCCATGTCTTACAACCATACAGTATAACAGAAAGCACCAGGACCCTAAACACTTCGAATTATATCCCCTTGAAGACTTTGGACCAAAATAATTTCTTGTTCATGCACATCTTCACGTAGTGTGGTACCACTGTGTGACCTTTCACTGAAATCCACCAACCAGTCAGTATCTGCTTGGGTGTTTGCCATCCAGGACTCAAGGCAGTTTTGTTGTGTGACAGATGCAGTGACCCACGGCACCAATGCGAGCTCCCACACCTGACCCGACTCGAACAGTTTCATATGGTGTGCTCCCATCTTCCTAGGAAGAGTTGTGGTTACTGCACTCATGGATGGATGGACAGATAGGGTGATTCCTATGAACTTCCCAAACTTTTGTTTGTGGGGGGGTATGAAAGTTAAATCAACTCTAACTTACAAACTTAAGTTCAAACAACTTAAGTTTGTAAGTAAGCAAAAGTTTGGGAAGTTCATAGGAATCATCCTATCTGTCCATCCATCCAAACTTAAGTTGTTTGAACTTAAGTTTGTAAGTTAGAGTTGATTTAACTTTCAAACTTGAGTTCAAACGACTTAATTCATTCACTTTTTTTTTTTTTTATAAATTGTAACACTTTTTTAAGTTGGTTCAAACATTCTCTTTTTTTCAGTGTACCTCATACTGCAAGATAGACTCTTATCATCTGCATTCCACAAAACAAATGTCAGCAAAAAAAACTAAATATCCAGCTTCACACAAAAGAACAGAACATTCCAAGTTGCACACTGTTTGTTCAGCTGGAAAACAGTGGAGCTTGGCTGTCTATATTTACATACAAATGTCACCTTCTATCTTCCCAGGAGCAGGGGAAGGTTTTACTCTCTCCACTGTAATGCGCTTGACAAACCTTTCTTCCCTGCCCGGGAGACAAGCGTGTGATCCACAGTGAGGAAAGGAGAGGAAACTCAATGCATTTCACTTCTAGTGCCATCTCTCAATCTTTGCTCATTTTTCCCCTGCTATATTGCAATTTGTGTCTTCAGTCTGGAGTGTATAAGGCTCTTTTATGATTATTATTTAATTTCACTCTAGAGATGAAAAGGTGCTCAGGCCGTTGAAGTTGTAATTACTGAGAAGGCCTTGTAATTGGGCTTTTCAATGAAGAGGTTGTGTTGTGATGGAAGGAATGTTAATACGTAATAACGAGTTTCAGAGACTTTGACTGCAAACCCGCGGTGAAAAATGGCAATTACATGACGTGACAGTGGGGCTTTTTTCATACGGGAAATGATGGCGTCATCTGCAAATAAAACAACCATCAGCAACTGTGAAAATCCCAACGTAGCAGTGCTGCTCATGAGGCAGCCGCTCTGTGGTTCCCTGGCCCATATAGGGAATCTGCACCAGCTCCCAGAAACCAGGACAACTATCCCCCTGATGCATAGGGATGAACAATCAGCTTGACAGGTAGGTAGTTACTCCTATTTAACCCCGACTAGCACTGAATGATGCAACACAATAGCCCCTCTCCCCCCCCCCGCCTTCTCTCTCTCTCTAGATCTCTCCTCTGCTCCTTTCCTTGGTCCCTCAGGTTTTGCTTCCTCCCCGGGCTCCTCTTGTGTTGCACACTCCATCTCTTCATTGTCGTTTTGTTCTCACTACCCCTCCTTCCTCTACCCCTTTTGGATGGGTCCCTCGTTTTCTCTCTCGTGTTCCCTTGCTAGCACTGCACACACCGACTCGCATCCATCAACTATCTGGCTACTTTTGTTTAACTACCCCATTTCCCTTCCTCACAATGAAAACAACCCCCACTATCGTACACGTACTCTTACGTTTTGTACGAGCCGCCTACCCCCACTCTTCAACTACCACCCTCGAGGGCAGCTGAAAGTACCCCCCAACGTGCACACACACACACACGCACACACACACCCCACTGATCTCCTTCTCTCTCCCCAAAGCTCACCCCTCCCGTCTGCATCCATACCAGATGTCCTAAAAGTTTGGGTGGTGATGTGCATATGTGAAGGAAAATATTTATTTTTATATATATATATATATATATATATATATATATATATATATATATATATATATATATATAAACAAAGACGGGGTGGCTGTGGGAGACCAGCTGAATTGGTCTGCTCATGTTGCCCTGGGCTTTGTGCGTACACATGAAAATGGGGGAATGAAGGTATGAATCTTTACTAACCTCACGTTTCGATCATGATTCATCAGTGAACAATTCCAATGCAGAGCGATTCTAGTTTTTGAAAACTTTTTTTTCTGTCACTACGTTCCAAGTGTGCACAACCAACTGTGGGTTATGTGTGGAGTGAATAATATTAAAGGTGTTGTATTTTACAAAATTAGTTTTATTTACCTTTTTTTGTTAAATATGGTTGAGATTAGAGTTGCTATGATTAATCGATTATTAACCAATTGTTAAATTAATCCTTAATTTATCAATTAATCATTTTGAGTGTTTTTCTTGTCTAAATTCTCTGATTTCATATTCTAAAATTTGGGTATTTTCTTTACTTTTCTCTGATAGTAAACTGATTTTAAAAAACCTTTTAAGCCTGACAGTTTCAGTATGGAATTAATTTCTGCATCACTGCTAGAAATATAAATTACACATTGTAATGTGAAATCTGCCCAGATCTCACACCCACTATTTTCCCATCTCTCTTACCCATCTTTAGTTATTTGCCAGTCCATCCAGTGCCCCTTGAACAACACCCAATGCCTCTTTCACCCCCTCGCTGCTGTATACCTTCACCCTCAGCCCGTCACCCCCTGATATTCTCCCATCTCTTTCAGGATGCATCTCCTTCAGAGGGCATTTTCAACTTGTGTTCACTTTATGGGTTCCATCTTATTAAAATACAGTGGCTTGCAAAAGTATTCAGCCCCTTGGTATTTCATGCATTTTAATTTGTTTATGGCATTTCAAATGCAAAACGTAGATCAGGCTTCTCAATATAAAATTTCTAAATTATCTTCCTGAGACGCAAACTGAAAGTAAATCTGTACAGCTTGATATAAATTAATTATAAAAGTCAAGATGATGGGTTGCATATGTAATCAGCTCCTTTGGTATAATACCTGTAAATAACCAGTTTAATTTCCAGTTTTCCTCAGACAAGTTGAGGATGGATACATGAACATTTCCAAGTTACTGAATATGTCTTGAACTTCATTTATATCAGTTTTGAAGAAATACAAACAGTATGGCACTCTATGGTAAATTTGTGTGGAGTAGACAGTTCTCAAAAACTGACTGTGCAAGAAGGAGAAGAGTGAGGAAAGCCACCAAGACACCCAGACAAGCCAGAAGAAGTTACAGGCTTCTGTGGCTGTGATTGCAGAAATTGTGCATAGTGCATGTTTTACATTTTGTATCACCAGTTATACATCTTCATGATGAAGTGGTACAGAGGAGGGTTTTATGGCCCAGTCACACGGCACACGACGATTCCTGAATGAAGGGAAAAAGTAAAAAACGCCACAATTCGTTGAGAAAAGGTGGACGAAAGAGCTTTTATCACCGAACAGTCTGCGATGCAAGAGTGCAAAAGGGACGAAAGAGGAAATTAACAAAACTGAAGCTCACGATCTCGACGAAATGCACCTGGAGCCACAGCTGGAGCAGTGTGTGTCTGCGTCTCTGCGTTCCAGGACTCATAGCACCTGAGTCCTGGAGAAACTGCAAACAGAATCTGTGGAGATCTGTGAAAACAACACCTCCGTGTTGGTCTCACAGGACATGTCCTAACATGCCCAGCTCTTGCATCATTCGGAAGATTCAGATGGCTTTCAGTGGCTTTTCAGTCGTGTGACTATCCGAGAAATTGTGGACGACCTGGACATGCCACAACATGTCTTGTGAGGCTTCATCACGGCGTTGCTTTTGTCCCGCGCCATGAGCGGCTCCGTGCTGACACATGAATTCCTCCGCACGTCTTTTCATGACAAAAACTCCTGTAACAGTGGAATGTGCCGAAAAAGTGCTATGTCCAGCTGTCTTGCCATTTCTCTGGTAGTCAGACGACGTCCCGGATCAACAAAGCATTCAGTTTGGAAATGACCTGGTCGTTTCAGCCTGTCAATCGCCGCTTGGTGCGCGGCGCGCCCTCTGCCGCTATGGGCTGTTTTTAATCCGGTTGTAATGGTCCTTAATCCGTGTGATGTTGATATAATCTTCACCGAAAGCCATCTGAATCTTGCGAATGGTTTCCACCTGGCTGTCTCAAACAATTTCTGAAAAAATTTTCATGGAGCAAAGCGGCAGTCGCTCAGCCATTTCTAAACAATGAAAATCCGCCGAGGAGGCTGGACCACTCCTCCCACAAGGCGTGCTCACAGGCGAATGACGCAACCGACAGGCGTGAAAAGACTCACGCATGCGCACGAAGGTTCAAGCTTGGCTGATGCAAGCGCACATGATTCAAATCCATATAGTTTTTGTTAAAAATAAAAAGGTCCGTTACTTTTCCGACAGACCTCGTATCTTTTAAGTTTATCCATTGTATTTCACTGTTTAACACACCCAAATCAGGACTACCTCTTCACTCGTACACTGGCATGTTGTCCTTATATCCCCTAATTCCACTATTGTCAGTGTTCCTATGCTGTAATAGGGTCTAAATGTCCTTAAAGGAGACCTGCTTTGAAAAAAATGCAGTCAGATTTTTTGAACAAAAAATGACTTACATTTACACATGAGATCCTTCTGAATGTAGTAAAATAAATCTGCAAGCCCAGATCTGTCATTCAATGGAGAAAACTTCATTTGAAAATGACAAATTTACAGCTAACATTTAGCCCTCCGCAAATTGTCCCTCTCATCATGGACGCTGCCGAGACGTCACGGACAAGACCCTCTCCCAGCATGCACTGCGCCAATTGTAATTTGTGGATTTACGCCAGCTTGCATCTGCACCTTTTTCTTGTCTTATACGGAAGGATCTACTTTTTTTAAAACTTCATATTGTCTTGCGGCACATTTGGTGAGTACACATTTATTTGTGCTTGAAAATTATTTTGGGGGACTTTTTCATACGCCCGTTTGATTGAGTGGTGTCGCAATGAAAATCTACTGTCTTTTGCCTCCGGTACCATCGCGGGATATGGAGGCGAGACCCACAAAGAATCCCAGTCATTAAAAATATATAAACCTCTCTCAGCATCCATGGAGCTCTGGGGCTCCGATTGCCGAGACGTGCGGTGCTGTGGATTTTGCCGCAAGAAGTCTGTCCTTGCAGCAACAGGTGTACCGGCCACTTCGCATTAAAACAGCGAGCGTAGCGGAGGCAGAGAGCGGGAGAGGAAGAACGGCTCTCGCTGTCGATGTCGTTGCTGATCTGAGCACACAGATCTGTATCTTACATTCATTGCAGCTTACTTTTGGATGTTGAAACCAGGACGTGTATAAGTAACATTACTAACAGATAAAATCAATTTCAACGCGGATCGGACTGAAGGCGGGAGCGCGTCGTCTTGTCCCTGACGTCATGGAAATGATACGGCTGTACAAACTTTTTTCACAGAGGGCTAAATTTTAGCTGCAAATTTGTCATTTTTAAACGAAGATTTCTCCGCTGAATTACAAATTTGGGCTTACAGATTTACTTTACTGCATTCACAAGGGTCTTATAAATACATATCAACTATTTCTTTCTGAAATCTGACCACATTTATTTCAATGCAGGTCTACTTTAAAAATTATTTTTAATTTTAAGTTCAATTCAATGAAGGTTGTGTAATCAAATTTTGTGCGGATGCATGTTTTTTGGCATGTGAGGGTGATTTCTGATGCAACTATTCCACTGGTTTATCCATATTGTCACAATGTTTATGCTCTGTGCTTCAGTTAGGAGGCAGATTTACTTTTATCCAAGTCACCATTGTCCATTTGCTTTTGAAAACCAAAACAGGGTCAGACATCCAGACTTAATAGTCACCATTGTTCCCAGTGGTTCAGTGTGGCTCCATTCAAATAAAAGACTGGAGGAGTGCAACACTTAACAGAAATGGAAAATCTATTTTTTACCGATCCAACACACACACACACACACACACACACACACACACACACACACACACACACACACACACACACACACACACACACACACACACACACACACACACACACGTATAACAAAACAGCACAATTCTCTCATGCTCATTTCACAACAGCAACAACCTCAGAAAAGCCTGTACACATAATTTTCTTTTATAGCTCTTAAAAGAAACCATACAGACTGGTTCACTAAATGATGTCTACAACTGGAGGAGGCCTTGAATTATGGCTGAAAGTCTCATGTTTAAAGAAACAAACACATCGAGAAATAAATACATCACCATGCAAAATATTTTTTGATTGAAGTAACAACTCAAGACTCTCCATTCAATTAAAGGTGAATCATATTATCTCGGCAGTGATTTTAATGCCTTTAAGATCAGGAGACACCTGGGACAACCTTATGGAGTCATGTTTTTGTTGGACAGAGGAATTTGGTGGTGCCAATAACACTTTCCAGGAGAACGATGGCCCAAGTCTTTTGGGTCCCGAGGCTTCTTGTCTTGCTGTATATTTGTGACACTTGGACACTGGTCAGTGACCTAAGGTGACAACTGGATGTCTTTGGAATTACGGTTCTTCAGAAGATCAATGGATACAACTGGAATGATATTGTGTCAAGTGAGCATTTACTTAGGGAGACCCAAATTTAGACATTTTGCCATGTGGTGAAATTCTCTGTGCATGATCCTGCATGCAGGTGTCTCACTGTTGAGAGCCCTGGTGCCTGAAGCAGGGCACACCCATATTTCACCTGTGACAGAGAGATGGCTACTTACAATATGTGGGGATGCATTACCCATATTGCACATAGTACTCTACAGACTAACATGGGGGGCACTATTATTATTGCATCATTTTTCAAAGATATGCAGTCAGCTGTATTTCCACATCCTGCTGACAGAATATGGACAACGTAAACAGTAAATACATACCCTGGAAGACTATCCACATCCAGCTGATTTTACTTCCCCTAAAGTGGTACACGCCAACCACATAGACTTTCATGATGCTGTCTGCCACTACTTGGGGTTCACATGGCTTTGGATGTTTTGATAGTTCCAAGTTCTTTTGGGTTATGAGTTCAACATGATGGTCAGTGAACATACAATAGCCAATATCACATTTGTACAAGCCTGATGACTCTTCATCACGGACTTAACAGGCATCTCCAGTCGATCGATGGGATGTCAGTTGGTGCAGTATGACAGTAATAATAAAGAGTTGAAACTTGAGATTGATTTTTCAGTTTTAGTATGTTTGACAAACTCCCAATTTTCTTGTTTACCATATAATAATCCATTTGTACAAGCAGTCAATAAGTCAATAACACAAAGCAGTGGTAGGGGTTTGAAGTCCTGTATCAACGCCACCAATTTGCCATTGAGATCGCAAACAGAGCAGTCCACTGTTGTCACCTGCCACTGGCTCCTCTCCAAGCTTTCAAGTCCATACTCTTCTAAAATTGGATAAACGTGAGCAGGATTCTTGTTGACACATGTAGGAGTAAAGTGTAGTTGCCACGCTGCAAGTTGAAAGTGCTCATTGCATGAAAGCAACCAGACATTTGCCTGACTGCAAAAATTCCAGATGTTGACAACGCAGTGCATCCTGGGTCATTTTTTGCCAATATGCGACAAGGAGAATTGGTTGTCTGCTTGGGTGGTTGCTCGCCAGGACCCGGGGCAGTTCCGTGGTACTGTGGACGTGTCAACCCACAGCACACATGCCCCCAGACCTCACTGGACCAACTCCAAACTCAGTCAAGCCCTGTATCCCTGTGTAATGTCAACTTAACCAACTCAACACCCCAGACTAACTTGCTTACCATACAATAGAACAAGGTTAGGCATGCTTCAACAAAAAGCCTGGCTGGGAAGCTTAAAAAAACGTGTTTGGCTTAAACAAAGGCAGGACTTTGTTTTGGTCACAACCCCATAATTTTGCATGTGGTAATAATTTTGTGTCTATTCCTAGTCTCTGTGCTCATACTCAGACACACGCACAGTCACTCATTACTTGCACTCATCATTTGACTTTCTTTCAGCACACCAAAACCACCCAGGACACAGAAGTAACAAAAAATACCCAAAAGCTGTGTATCCACTTGCATTGTGGCGTTATGTGGGAATAGAAGGTGGAATTTGATTTTTGTTTCTCCCCACATTCACTTATCATACACAGATGTCTTCTTTCATAGCATAACTAGTACAAAAATAGGGCAGTGCAGTCTCATTTGATCCCCTACGTGATATCACGGGATTTGACCACATATGGGGACAGCCGGCACGAACATGGCGGAGAATCCCCAGGTGGAGTGTGGGAGTTTCAGCACAAACCATTCAACTCGGCTTGGTAAACTTAAAAACATACTCGCCATCACATAGCAGACCTGCTGGTTTAAAATGGTTTCCGCTGAAACCCTCATCCTCTGAATGGTTTGTGCTGACACTCCCACACTCCGTCCGGGTATTAGTCTCTTCCCTCAAACAGCATCAATTCTAACAGAAAAATGGTGTACTGTTTTGTTTTCATCTGCAATCACCGAAGCAGTCGTGAAAGTGCAGTTTTTTTCAGTTCCCAGTGGAGAAGGGAAGGCGAGGCAAATGGGAGAGGTTTTATCAGTAATTATTATATGGTATGGGATTTTGCCAACTTCTGATTGGCCCATTCGCCACTTTCTGAGCTGTACCACATGCCGAGTTGACCGCCGGTGGAGCCGAGACCGCACGTGCGAAACGAGTACACCTCACGTGCAGCGTAGCGCTAGCTAATCGAGCGAAGCCTTCTATCGATAACGACCAATCAGATAACGCAATACAACGCCTACTTTGGCTGTCAGTTTGTTGACAAGATGGCAGAAAACAAGTTTGCGTCTGTTAGCAACGTTGACTTAAAACACATTTTACACGAAAAAGATGCGAAGAACACCCGTAGAAATACACAAAGTCAAAAAAGTCAACAGCCAACCTGTTTCGCAAGTACGTCACTGAAAAGGGACATGTGCACGACTTTGAAACTTATGACAGACGGATGCTTGACGGAGTACTCGGTCAATTTTACATGGAAGCTAGACAGGCGAATGGCGAACTTTATAAGAAAACAAGCCTGATGACTCTTTGTCACGGACTTAACAGGCATCTCCAGTCGATCGATGGGATGTCAGTTGGTGTAGTATGACAGTGATAATAAAGAGTTGAAACTTGAGATTGATTTTTCAGTTTTGGTATGTTTGACAAACTCCTAGTTTTCTTGTTTACCACATAATAAAGCAGTTATAGACTTTGATTTTGGGGTTCACCTTGGCCAAGGCCTTGGTGAAAAGTCTATAATTGTATAGAGTAGCTGCATTCACTCACCTGCACAACCGCCTCGACATGTTTGAGCTCCGGGTCATAAACAAACCACAAAACATGTCCACTTTCCACCACATCATCACTTTTTCTTGGCATTTTCACTTTGTTTGTGTGTAATTTGCCCAAAATCAAAAAAGAAAGTGCCGTTTTTCTGTCCCCGGAAGTGGGGAAATTGCATGAAGTTTTAGTGCCCACCCTCAAACGAGACTGTGATGCCCAACTGAGATGATTCCTCAGCATCTAGATAGAAAGTGACAAAGATTTTAAGCCAAAGATATCCAAGTTTGGATAACAGCAACTGCACTTCTTCAGTGTTCATGATCAAACAAAATACCTGAATAAGCCACTTGGATGAGTAAAGAAATGTCTTGAAAACCAAACAATACATCTAGCTGCTTGTGACAATGGGACAAGGGCACTATATGTAATGTTTTTTGAGTATTTAAGAATAACATTAAACAACAGTTTGAAATGTATTCTTTCCTAGTGCGCAGTTACTGCGCGCCACTAAAAACCAGGAACTTCCAGGCAAGTCCCGACATTGGAGAAGAAGGAGCAAGTGACATCAGCACCAGAACTATTATCTTAATAGTCCCATTAATTTCTGGATTAATTTATGGATTTTTACAGGCTACTGACAGCCACGTTTCCATTGAGTGGTTCGGGTCAGTGCTGCATGGTGTTTTTCATGTCAGAATGGTTAATTCTCACCAGCAGAATCCTTTGATTGGCAGGTGGAACACTTGTATTGACATGAATGCACGCACTATGTCTGCGGCTTCTCTACTTGACACGGAGGTAAAACTGAGTATTCTCACATTATTTTATTTAATTGTTTTGTGGATCACTGGATAATTTCATTGTGTGCAGACTGATACGTTATGAGCAGATGAGGGACTGTGAGTCTTTCAACTTGCAGTGCAAAGCGGCCTGCAATGGAACAAGAGGAGGATCCGTTACAGCAGAGACTCAATGCATCAGCCACAACAACTGATTACAGCCGGCGCTCTGGCACCAAACTACTGGTGTCACTAAGGGACTTTTCCTCAGTCAGGACATAAGGAATGAAATTATTTTCAGATGTTGTTTTGTAAAGGTGGAAGTTTTCATCAGACTGAAGATGATCTCACTGAAACAGACAGGTAAGACTATATTATTTACTTCTTGTTTGAATGGTTTTAATATTTAATAACGTGTTACGCTACTAATGTACAGTACACTAACTGTATTCAAGAAGGAAACAATACTTATTCTAAAAATAGCTGATATTTTCAGTCCCTAATGTAATTTTTAAGATTTGAAAAGTATGTACCTGTACCTTCTAAGAAAACAACAAATAAAAAAATCCACACTTCCTCATCACTTTTTTCTGATGTCACAGACTGTAAAACTATTTTTTTTAAATCAGATGATTATGACCAAAGAGCTGCCAAAGAAAAGTTATCACCTCCACCGGCAAGCCGAAATCACCTGCACTATTTATTCTTTTTATAATCACCATTCTGTGTTCTGAACTCTGCCAATATCATCATTGTTGTCAGACTGAAGGTTTTCCTCCCAGATTTAGTCTCTAAATCTAGAAAAAAAACGTCCGAAAACGGCTCGACCTCCGCCGTGTTTACAATTGATTTGCCTGAATCAGCAGGTTCCGGTGATGATGTAGCAACAATATGGCTATGGCTGAGGGCTGAAATACAGCGCAGGCTTCAGACAGCTGTTGTTTATCCTTCATCTGTGCACTTATCATTGGCTTTTATTGTTCAGAATGTTTTAAAATATCAATATTTCTTCATTTTTAACGATTAATTGCGCACATTTTTCGGTGTCACCTACACTTTAAACAGAATGGATTTTTTCAATAACCACAAGCACAAGATTCCATTCATATTAGAATTGCTTATGTAAAAGTAGCTACTGGTGTAATAGAGTTCAATTACATGTCTTCAAAAACAAAAACTTCCACACCAGTGCATAGGGCTGCAACTAAAGATTATTTTAGTAATCTATTGATTTTTTCAATAACCACAAGCACAAGATTCCATTCATATTAGAATTGCTTATGTAAAAGTAGCTACTGGTGTAATAGAGTTCAATTACATGTCTTCAAAAACAAAAACTTCCACACCAGTGCATAGGGCTGCAACTAAAGATTATTTTAGTAATCTATTGATTTTTTCAATTAATTCATACTCATACACTTTGCTGTGGGCATACAACACCTGTCAGCTGACTGCCGACTGTCAGCAGGACCTAATCATGCACACACAGTGTTAAATTAAAACACAGACATCAGACAGATGCAGGACAAAAAAAATCATAATAGATACATAAAATAAAAATCACAGAATAAAGGAAAAGAGAGAGCCTTTTTTTCTGCGAGCTGACGAGGTCCACAGACAGAGGTGGGCATGTCCCTGTGACCTGTAGCTGTTCAGATATATGTGCTCGCAATTCACAGCTGGAGAACACCTGTAGTGGCTTGTAGAATATGACCTCACATAACTTTACCGCACCAAATGTCAGCATGCTGTCCTCCCGTGGAAATAAATTAAAAGACATATTGCTTCAGCGCACCGGAACGCTGATGAATATCATGCCATGCAGAAAATCACTATCTGTGGGATTTCCCAAGATTGTAATAATTAAAACACATATCACATTTGCAACGCGGCCACCAGCAGAACACTGCGCGCTGGACACATGCCGACTGATGTGTTCATGACACGGGAGCTGGCTCTTCATGAGACGAGAGCCCGGCTGATGTCTTTATGAGGCATGTGCATCAGGAAATTTATGTAAAACATAAAAGGAAGAACAGTAATCCACATCATTTCATTCATTCCTGGTGGACATCTACACGGAGGCTAGGTCTGCTCTTTATAACAGGAATTAAGTACTATAAATTGTTGTGTTAATTTTTTGCTCTGCTGCTGTGTGTGCGACTTTCCACGTGCTCGCGAACATGAACATGCACTAAACTGTCGCTGCGGTATCGTGCATGCATGTCTGACTGTGTGTCCCTCCCGACAGCAGGCGGAATGTTTTGTGGTTCCCCATTTCATTTTTGTTGGCGGATTTTCGGCCGGTTTCTGCTTCTTTTGCCCAATTTTGTGTTATGTGTGAAGGGGCCCTAAGGATTGTTTTCAAGACATGCAGACAAGACATTTAAAGACATGCAGGTTAGGTGAAATGGAAACTATAAATGTCCAGGTCTCCCTTGCAAAAGAGGTCTCAATCTCAATGGGACTGACCTGGATAAATAAAGGTTAAATTAAACATGTTTTAATGAATCCATTGATCCTTTGATTAATCCTTTGTTGATAAATTTTGCCAATAACTTTCAGTGTTTTATTCAAATATTTGTCATAAAAACTAATTTTCTGGATTAAACAGTCCCAAAAACCCCAACAGCCTCAAATGTCTTGTTTTGTCTACAACTGAAAGATTCAGTTGAGAGGCCAAACAGTACAGTCAAGAAACTACTTTAAAAAAAATAAAAATATATAGGGTCATTCCATATGAAAAGACCAAGGCTTCCAGTTTCATGGTCTCAGAATTGCTCTGTTTTTTTTTATATTTTGTGGTATGAGGTGTAAGACGAAGATTGCACTTCGTTCCAGTTAAATATCTCCACCCATTCCGATTTTATAGGCTGTTGAAAAAGGGGGCATGGCAACGTTAACCCTTTCTTATTGGTTTGTAAGCATTTTTAAGAGGCTCTAACTCAAAAACTAAATAAGACATCAATTAGATTTTTTCAGAATGTATTAACTCTGTCTTAAACTCTCAGAAATAAGTCTTTTTACAAACATTAACCCTCCACTGGCCACACAGGATCAGGGTGAAAACTGAAATTTGAACGGTACTGAAGCAAAATCAGCCGAATATAGGCTCAATTTTCTCACATACCATTGAAGATAGTGCTTTGCTTTTAGTTTTCTGGAAAGCACATGCCAGGGGCTTCCAAAGGAAGTGAACTCCAGACTGATGCTGTTATTTATTTCAGAGCAATGTTAACCCTTTTCAGCCTTGGTTGCCGGGCGGGGCACTTTTGGACCCTCTTTTTCACCATGTGAGTATCTTCTGATTTTCAAAAACTTTGTATCATCTAAAAGCCCTTGATATGTGCTGCTAGAAAAATTACACACTGATATAAAACAAACACCCCTACACATAGAATTAAAGTCCTCTTTTCAGGGTATATCACACTTTTTGCATATATTCTAATGTACAGTAATATGTACATAAATATACACAATACACAGGTTTGCAAAACTGTTAAACCATACCCATGCCTCCCTCGGAATGTCCTTCTTTTCAGGCACTTTCTCACATTTGATAGTCTGTGATGGTGTTGAAAATGTTGCTTCATTTTTAAATGGCAAAGGCCGTGTGTATGCAGGGACTACGACATCTTCTTGGATGAGCTAAAGATGAAAGTGGATGCTGCATCAACAAGAGTAAAGATACAACTGCTTACATGTGCCCCTGTTTCCTGGAGTAGGAAACAGATTGTGAGCAGGTTTGGTGTTACAAACTATGTTGCAAGAAATGCTGTAAAAATGCAGAAACAGAATGGAATTCTTCCTTAGTCAATAAAACTGGCAGTCAGCAAATAGCTTTAGAAACAATTAACAAGGTCTTGGCTTTCTATGAAAATGACTAATTTACTAGAATGCTACCAAGGGCAAAAGATTTTGTAAATGTGAAAGATTTGAATAGGGAGAAGCAGCGGGTGCAGAAAAGACTTATTTTGTTGAACTTAAATGAACTGTACATTCAATTTAAAAAGCAGTACCCTGATGATAAGATAGGCTTGTCCAAATTTTATGAATTGAGACCCAAGCAATGTGTTACTGGTGGTGCAAAGGGTAACCACTCAGTATGTGTTTGTACTATACACCAAAATGTCAAATTAATGTTAGCAAGCTTGCCAGGTGATAAAATTAATTATCATGAGTTGATGTCAAAGATGGTCTGTTCAGTGCACTCAGAAACTTGCATGCTTCACCGATGTGAGCTATGTCCGGGAAATGAGGCACTTGTCTCTTTTCTAGAGGAACGGTTGGCTGTGGCAGGGCTTGAGGAAATTAGACTCAAGCAATGGGTTACTGTTGACAGAACAACTATTGTAGAGCATGTTCTTGATTGTCAGGCCTACACTGAGAAGTTGGCTTCCATGGTTGATAAACTAACCACCCATCACTTTATTGGTAAGAATCAGGGGGCTTTTCTGGAAAAGCTAAAAACTAACGTGGGGAAAGATGAATGCATCATTCTGCTTGACTTTGCTCAGAATTACTCGTTTGTAGTACAGGATGCAGCACAGGGTTACCACTGGGATAATTCCCAAGCAACCCTGCATCCCTTTACTGTGTACTACAAGATGAATGATTCCCTGCATTGTCGAAGCATATGTGTAATCAGCAATCACTTGCAACACGACACAATTGCAGTTCATTATTTCCTCACTCAGGTTGTGCCCCTGATCAAAACAGGTATCCCGACAACTTTAAGCAAAGCATATTACTTCAGCGATGGGGCAGCCTCCCAATATAAAAATTTCAAGAACTTTTGCAACCTTCTCCATCACAAGGAAGACTTTGGCATGGAAGCAGAATGGCATTTTTTTGCCACTTCTCATGGAAAGAGTCCTTGCAATGGAATAGGGGGCACAATCAAGCGGGAGGCAGCCAGGCACAGTATGAAAGCAATTGCTTCGGGTCATATTCTTACTCCCCATGGCTTATTTGAGTGGGCTCACGCAAATATCAAGGGGGTTGAGACAATTTTTGTTGAGAGTGAGGATGTTCAGAAGCACTCAAAGCAGCAGCTGAAGAGATTTGAGGGGGCTAAGAAAGTTCTGGGTACCAGGGATAACCACTGTTTCAGTGTAACTAGGAATGGTACCATTCTCGTCAAACGTTTGTCGGGTGAAGAGGAGGTCGGATTTGAGTGTGGTACCCCTATACCTGAGCCTCTAAAACTGGCAGATTGTATCCCTGGTCATTATGTGGCCTGCTTGTATGATGGCCATTGGTGGTTGGCAAATATCATTGAGCAATCTCAAGAGAATGATGATGTCAAAGTTTCATTTATGCACCCAAATGGACCAGCCTCAAATTTCCACTGGCCTCGTAGGGTGGACGAATGCTGGGTACCTTTGACTCACATTCTCTTGATGGATGCTCCAGACACCACTGGACTTCGAAGGAACTATGTTTTATCTAGTCAAGAAGCTTCCAGAGTGCAGGCATGGTTTGACAGCCTGAAGTTGGCAACAGACTAGAAGTCAATATTTACAGAGTAGCCTGGCAAAATTGTGGGCTTTTTTTGTGACTGTGAATAACAGAATGCATTAGGATGTTAACAGAATTAGTTAGTTCAAGGTTTACATATTTTATGTTTAAAAAAAATGAAAAAGAGCTGTTGTACATGTATTATTTATGCATTTTAGGTAACTATGCACCATAACTCCTATGTATTGTGTACATTTATGTACATACGACTGTACATTAAAATATATGCAAAAAGTGGGATATACCCTGAAAAGAGGGCTTTAATTCTATGTGTAGGGGTGTTTGTTTTATATCAGTGGGTAATTTTTCTAGCAGCACATATCAAGAGCTTTTAGATGATACAAAGTTTTTGAAAATCAGAAGATACCCACATGGTGAAAAAAGGGGTCCAAAAGTGCCCCACCCGGCAACCAAGGCTGAAAAGGGTTAAAATTGCTCTGAAATAAATAACAGCATCAGTCTGGAGTTCACTTCCTTTGGAAGCCCCTGGCATGTGCTTTCCAGAAAACTAAAAGCAAAGCACTATCTTCAAAGGTATGTGAGAAAATTGAGCCTATATTCGGCTGATTTTGCTTCAGTACCGTTCATATCTCAATTTTCACCCTGATCCTGTGTGGCCAGTGGAGGGTTAATGTTTGTAAAAATCATTTTTTCTGAGAGTTTAAGACAGAGTTAATACATTCTGAAAAAATCAAATTGATATCTTGTTTAGTTTTTGAGTTAGAGCCTCTTAAAAATGCTTACAAACCACTAAGAAAGGGTTAAAGTTGCCATGCCCCCTTTTTCAACAGCCTATAAAATCGGAATGGGTGGAGATATTTAACTGGAACGAAGTGCAATCTTCATCTTACACCTCATACCACAAAATATATAAAAAAAAAAACAGAGCAATTCTGAGACCATAAAACTGGAAGATGTTCTCAATTTGGCTCATTTCATATGGAATGACCCTATATTCATGTTAAAGAAGCAATAATCAGACAATTTGGACTCAGAACAATTAATCAAATCAAAATAGCTGGTGATTAATTTGTACAGATGTCTCAATAGGCCCGTGTGCATCATCGAACAGTGTACATGAGCAGTGGTTAATGAGCAACTCGCAACCTGTTCCTTTTGAAACCTTCACGCTTATAAATGGTGGTCCCTAATAGAACATGTCAAAAACCTAACAGGGGTCAGGCTGTTGGGGCACAGGGAAACCCTTCCTGCCAGACCCAGTTTCCAAAGAGGAGGGTGAGGTTGACACCCCAGAGGGAATCGGTGCACATCAATCAGAGGGACGCCAGCTGGTGATCACACTTTTATAGAGAGCAGCCCAACAGCGAGAAGCAGCAGACAACCAGACAAGCATACACGCCTACTTGATGCCTATCAGAGATTGGGTGTTAATTACTTCTATCCATCAAACAACAGCTTGCAGTAACTCCACAGCCATAAAGAAAATGGGATCAAGACCATAGGGAAAAGAAAGGGAAAGGGTGCATGCGTGAATAGTCCTTGTTCAGAATAGTTTCCTCTGCTCGTTTACACATTATGTGCTATGTTTGCTCAAGTGAGCTGTATTTTGGGAGAGGCAGACTACAGAGGATGTGGGAGCAAGCAGGCATCAACAGAAGGTCTGCTTCTGCTTGTCATCAAAAGCAGATTACTGTCACCCCATCAGAGGGAGCTGAAGCGAAAAACCTGGTGGTACCAAGGGAATGGCCTGGAGGCTGGGGAGGTGACAAGTGTGTCGATGTATTCCCTCTGGATTTACAAAATAGTTTGCAGGGATTAGTGTGCATGTAGTGTTGCTTTCACTTCAGCATGCAAAAAGTTGGCTACTGCAATTATTACTTAAGATCCAGTTTCCACCTTAAGTTGTGGGTTCAGGGAACTGTAACAGTTTAACAAAAAAGGCATCTCTGAACAAACAGAAAATTAATGAAAGTGCTCAACTGCTGTCAAAGTTATTGGCAAATATGTACAAACACAACACCTGTAGATACATCCACTCTACCCCAAATACATTTACTTCATATAAATATATTACAAAAGTTATTACATTAACAATCAGAAACTATTTAGTTTCTTTATTCATAATATTTATGAAATATGAGTTGATAAATAAAATATACTCTCTTATCATCACAGCCAGTAAATTTGGATATAATCAGTTGAATCCATCTTTCTCTGGAGCAATTATTGGGAAAATACTGACAAAGGTCTTCTAAATGATATACAATGAACAAAAATATAACTGCAACACTTTTGTTTTTGCACCCATTTTCATGAGCTGAACTCAAAGATCTAAAACTATTCTATCTACACACACACACAAAAAAAAACCTATTCCTATTTCTCTCAAATATTGTTCACAAATGTGTCTAAAGCGGTGTTACTGAGCACTTCTCCTTTGCTGAGATAATCCATCCATCCAGATGCTGATTAGACAGCATGATTATTGCACAGGTGTGCCTTAGGCTGGCCATAATAAAAGGTCACTATGAAATGTGCAGTTCTGCATTAAAGGGGTGGGGGGGAGATCAGAAAACACAGTGCAACACATCTCCTTTGCATAGAGTTGATCAGA
This sequence comes from Thalassophryne amazonica, assembly GCF_902500255.1. NCBI lineage: Eukaryota > Metazoa > Chordata > Actinopteri > Batrachoidiformes > Batrachoididae > Thalassophryne > Thalassophryne amazonica. The sequence continues at coordinate 55,096,560 of NC_047112.1, forward strand.
TTGTTGATTGTGGCCTGTGGAATATTGGTCCACTCCTCTTCAATGGATGTTCGAAGTTGCTGAATATGGGCATGAACTGTAACACGCTGTTGTATACGTCGATCCAGAGCATCCCAAACCTGCTTAATGGGTGACATGTCCGTTGAGTATCCTGACCATGCAAGAACTGGCCATGCATGTTTTGAACTTCCAGGAATTGTGTACAGATCCTTGCAACATGGGGCCATGCATTCTCATGCTGCAACATGAGGTGATGGTTGTGGATGAATGGCACGACAAGGGGCCTCAGGATCTTGTCATGGTATCTCTGTGCATTCAAAATGCCATCAGTAAAATGCACCTGTGTTAGCTGTCCATAACATACATCTGCCCATACCACAACCCCACCGCCACCATGGGCCACTCAATCCACAACGTTGACATCGGCAAACTGCTCACCCACATTCGGGTCTGCCATCTGCCCTGAACAGTGAAAACCGGGTGTTTAATGGGTGTCACATAGCATAATGCCAAGAGGCCAACGTTAGCATGAAACCTCACTAGAATGACATAACACACGGGTTCATGTAAATATGATGTGTATCTCCATTGTGAGATTTATAATGTGCATTAAAAAAACATACTTAGACTTACAATTTTTGCTTTGAAAAACCTTCAGGTAATTTTCCATGTTGCCTGAAAAAATGACAGTGGAGCAATATGTGTGTTTTGTTTTTAGGTTTTTTTTTTGCCAAACAAACTAGCTAACTGTGTTGTCTAATGTTTTAGACTACACTACCCAGAATCCTTAGAGGTACCAAGGCGGGAGTTGTTGCAGGTGGAAAATGGCGCAGTAAACATCCAGAGAGAAACCCACGCAGACTGTCTCCGTGTTGTTTTTAAATGCACTACCAAACATAACACTAACGAACTAACTAGCCAACATACAACAGACACACAGATTTGTGCCAAAAATAATTATTGTATAAATTAAAAAAAATCTAAAATTAAAAATGTTGGACTGGAATTATTTTCCTTCATGCATATCTTCGTACCACCGTACGTCAAAGTGACACCATGTTTTGGAATCGAGAGTGCAAAGAGCTCTGCGTTTGGTTGCACTGCAGCGGTTGGTGGTGGTGATGCTTGCATTGATTTTTTTTTTTTAACTTTTCCTTAAATTTGGCACAACTGTGTAGCAATAAATGACTGTTCTGTTTCACAAGAGCCTGGCTGTTGTGTTTTACAGAAAAGTGTGTGTGGGTCTTGCAGGACAAAGAACAACAACTTTATTTACAGCTATTTACATCTACCTGTTGCTCACTCATCCCGTCACCAACACCAACTGATCTGCCAGAGGTGGATCCAGCCTTTTATGGGGCTGAGGCCCCCTGCTGGTTTCTCCAGACACTACATTGGCTTTCTTTTCATGTCGCTGTTTCACTCGCCACTCGTTTTGGATTTTACTTGTACTCAATACTTTTACTTAAAGTACATTTTATATGAGAAATTTACTTTTGATACTTAAGTTCAGTAAATGTCAGATACTTTAAGACTTTTACTCAAGTATTATTTTTAAAGGAGACTTTAACTTTTACCAAAGTAATTTTAGGGTAATATACTTGTACTTTCACTCAAGTATCACTTTGAGGTACTTTATACAAGACTGTTAGTATCCAAGTCTTATAACCATACAGCAAGGCAGGAAATAGCAGAACCTGAAAGACTTGGACCTTCATTCTCCTGCAAAGATGTCATCATCGTCAAACACCTCTGTCCAGTGAACTTGTGACTTCATTTGCTCTTTCCAGGTGTCTGTCAGTCTCAGAGGACGAGGATTCAGAAACATGAATGTTGACAGACGTGAAAATCAAACATTTTCACCACATACAGATACACCTCTGATGGCCAAGACCAGGAAATCATTGAAACCTTGATCTCACACATGATCCATTGCAATCACAAACCCAAATGCCTAGCAGGCACTACTGCTTTTAAATGCTTTTGATCTGATTTTGAGACAAAAAAATCTTGTACAAAAAGTGTCCCTTGATGTCAGTTGCAATTTCACAGTGGCATGTGGACAGTCTCTGATCATGAAAACCACACAAGTTTCTTATATATATTTTAAAAAATGGCAAAGCTGTATTTGATGTCAAGAGCCCCCAAGCTTAGAAAGGACATAAACACATCCACCAAAACTGACAACTTCTGAACACTTTCAAATCCTTGAAGTGAAACACTTTTTGGATAGCTTACAGTCAGTTGTCAGGCCTGTAGCTATCTGGAATCTCCACTTTGATCTCCACCAGAAATGGAGAAAATACACATTACTGTTGAGGTAGGGGAAATAAAAGAAAACAGTTCAGAAAGTAATAATTGCAAAGGAAATGAATTTCAACACCCCAAGGAGGACACTTCTCCAAGTCCTCTGTGAGAGAGAGAAGGGGGCTGAAAAACATCATATCCGGGGTACAATTCAATTAGCTTTTCTTCCAAGTGTAGGGAAAGAAGCTCCAGGGAGAAATCAAAAGTTTTACACAATAAAAGAAGTTTTCTAGGATCCTCTCTTCTCCTTCCCAATTCATTTTCAGTGCTTACAACCATGGTGTGTGCATAGATATATCGATGTGAGATTTGTACAAACAATAAATAGATGAATGAAATGAAATAATCGGTCACCCTAAGCCGGCAGCTCCTCCGTGGCATTTTCAATGCCATTTGTCTTTCTTGACCACTTATTTGAGATTTGGGTGATAAATTGTTCAATTAAAGGCACATTAAGAATCCAAAACACTTGATGCAAAGCCTCTTGGCACGCATGTTGTCCAACTGGCTTTGTGCGGCTGACAATCAACATTTGACTCTTCTCATAAGACACATGGGTTTATTTATGCAAGCTGACAGCCCAACTGAATACTTCAATTCAAGATGGACGAGCTGGATTATTAAATAATTTGGAAAAAATCTTGCCAAATAAACAATTTCCATCACTGTGGAAACTGGCTCCATGTCACTGAGACATAAGCAAGAAGAACTAAAATAAGAATACTCAATCAATCAATCAATCAACTTTTTTCTTATATAGCGCCAAATCACAACAAACAGTTGTCCCAAGGCGCTCCATATTGTAAGGCAAGGCCATACAATAATTATGAAAAACCCCAACGGTCAAAACGACCCCCTATGAGCAAGCACTTGGCAACAGTGGGAAGGAAAAACTCCCTTTTAACAGGAAGAAACCTCCAGCAGAACCAGGCTCAGGGAGGGGCAGTCTTCTGCTGAGACTGGTTGGGGCTGAGGGAAAAAAACAGGAAAAAGACATGCCGTGAAGGGGGGCAGAGATCGATCACTAATGATTAAATGCAGAGTGATGCATACGGAGCAAAAAGAGAAAGAAACAGTGCATCATGGGAACCCCCCCACAATCTACGTCTAAAGCAGCATAACCAAGGGATGGTCCAGGGTCACCCGATCCAGCCCTAACTATAAGCTTTAGCGAAAAGGAAAGTTTTAAGCCTAATCTTAAAAGTAGAGAGGGTATCTGTCTCCCTGATCTGAATTGGGAGCTGGTTCCACAGGAGAGGAGCCTGAAAGCTGAAGGCTCTGCCTCCCATTCTACTCTTACAAACCCTAGGAACTACAAATAAACCCGCAGTCTGAGAGCGAAGCGCTCTAATGGGGGTAATATGGTACTACGAGGTCCCTAAGATAAGATGGGACCTGATTATTCAAAACCTTATAAGTAAGAAGAAGAATTTTAAATTCTATTCTAGAATTAACAGGAAGCCAATGAAGAGAGGCCAACACGGGTGAGATATGCTCTCTCCTGCTAGTCCCCGTCAGTACTCTAGCTGCAGCATTCTGAACCAACTGAAGGCTTTTTAGGGAACTTTTAGGACAACCTGATAATAATGAATTACAATAGTCCAGCCTAGAGGAAATAAATGCATGAATTAGTTTTTCAGCATCACTCTGAGACAAGACCTTTCTGATTTTAGAGATATTGCGTAAATGCAAAAAGGCAGTCCTACATATTTGTTTAATATGCGCTTTGAATGACATCCGTTCAACTTCTAGACCCACAAATCATCTGCCAGATGGATCCCCTGGTGATGTTCTACATCTGACCTTGACTTCTGAGTGCCCTAATTTTCATATTTGTTTGCAATTTTTTTTTCTTTGCCTTATGCCAAGGACAAAAGCTACAGTGTTTGGACCGTCTGTTCAGCAAAATTAAATGCATTACTAATCTTTTTTTGGCTTGCAGTTGCTGGAGGCAGGGGAGGGAGGAGAAGAGCATGTTGTCCCCAGAAGGTTTAGCCTTAAATGTTCTGATAAAATAAAATAATAAAAAAAAACAAATCCTGCTGCAATTCAAATTAGACACTTTTGAATTACTGAAGCATGTGTTCAAAAAAAAAAAAAAAAAAGAAAGAAAAAAAAGTTGAGCCTTTCAGCTGTATTTGAAGTTTCCACCACAATCAGACAAAACATCTTTCTCAACAAGGTTGGGTAGGATTACTTTGAAAGAATACATGTGGATTACATGTATGTATGTATGTACATACATTTGGATTATTTGTAATCTGATTACTTTTGTATTACATTTCAAAGTAATCCTACCCAACCTTGTTTCTCAAGGTGTTAATATACATAATAAAATCATTTAAATGTACAGTTTAACTTTTTAAACTACTGAATTTCTCACCAGTTAAAATCTACATTTTTATTTTACATAGTTTTTTAATACAAAAACTGAATTGTACTTAATCAGGTTTAAACAGTTATTTTGTTATTTAATGATCGCCCAGAACTGTTTGTGCAAGTGTTGTCATATAAAACTACAAATAAAGCAATAAATCAATTTTTGTCTTGTTTAGTTTGAAATTGTATGCAATGATAAAACTTATTTAACAAAACTGAAATCTCAGATAAGATTTTTGATCAAATATTTGTACATTTCAATTGAGGTTTTTACAATTTATTTCCTAAAAAAAAAAAAAAATTCTGGGATGTTTACAACTTTTAGAGGACACTGTCCACGCTGATAAGTTATTGCTCCTGCAGTTGAGTACATAGGTTTAAAATCTTATGTGTTCTTTGAAAAACTTTACAGTTAACACATTTCTTAAAAATATTTTTGCCATGTTGTGATTTATTTGAGGTTGCAGTTATTGTAAGTGTGCATATTAATTTGCCCATCACATAACAGACAATGAAAAAAGGTCAAAATATCTAAAATACAAATAGAACTTTTCTCTGATGGGGTTCTAGATTTGATAAACCGAGATTTTTATACATCATCAACATTTTGATGTTTTTTTAATTATTTTTTTCTGATTTCATAAAAAACTCAGTACTTTTGTCCTCAGTTTTTTATTCTTTTTTCATACTTATTGGAGTCTATTTGTACAAAGACGGTGTTAAGACAAAAGTCACAATCTAGCATGAGCACAAGATTTAAAAACATCTTTTTACTCATTTAACAGTCAAACATCATTCATTTTCGCCATCATACATTGCAAAATAGTACTTACTTCAAAGACGCAACAAGAGTATTTTCGGACGACCTGGTCGCTGCTTTACGGGGGACACGGTTTAAAAACCGTTTTCTTTGTTGGTAAACGGTCACTTTGCATCGTAACGGTCGAAAAAAACAGCCGTTATATTCCAGCGTGCTGACGTCGAAGAGTCACTTGTTAAAAGAGGAGTGAAACACCGCTCTCTGTTACTTCGTGTTTGTATTCCTTTTCTCCACGTTTCAAAGAAGAAAAAAAAGTCTGACAACAATCCGTGCGTGGCACTGCCACGCGCGAATCTCTGAAAATCTCTTCTTTTGTATGTGTGCGTGTGTCTCGTTATCTCCACGTCCCAGGTTTGGATTCTTTTCTTCCCAAATCCACCTCTCAACTGGACTGGGGGTTGGGGAGACAGGAGTCAAACAACTCTCCTTTTCCCACTCTGTGCATGTGTTGCGTTCACTGGCGCCTCGTAAAACTTCTCACTTTAACACCATCGTAAAGCTGAGCATGTGATGCGTTCAGGCACATTAGTAAATACCATCTTAAAAGAACTGAAATGTTTTTGAAAATATTCCACTACTACAACCCTTTTTCTAGGAAAGAAAAAAAAATGACCAAGAACAAGTTAACAGTCAAAGTTATATTAAAAAATAATAAGGAACTGCAGTCTCGTTTGAACCCATGCATTATATCATGGGATTTGACAACTTATGGACACAGCCTGCACAAGCACAGCATCACTTCTAATGGAAAAATGGTGTATTTTTTTTCAGCTGCAATCACAGAAGCAGTTGCGAAAACTGCATTTTTTTTAGTTTCCAGTGGAGATGTGAAGACAAAGCAAATGGGAGAGGTTGTGTTTGTAACGTTTACACCTTGACAGAGTAGCTGGGGTCTTTCACCTGCACAACCACCTCAACATGTTTGAGCTCCGGGTCATAAACAAACTGCAACACCTGTCCGCGTTCCACCACATTTTCATTTTATTTGCCGTGTAATTTCCCCAAAAACTCAAGAGAAAATGGCGTGTTTCTGATGGGGACAGATGAGGGCTGTCCCCAGAAGTAGAATAGAAAGCAAAGAACGCATCTGTGCATGCGTGGGTCAAACGGGGGCAAAAATCCCAACTACCAAACTCACACACCGCTCCCATTGAATTTCGTATACAGTAGCATTAGCGGACTGTAAAAGTTAAGGCTTTTACAGGGATTGTTTCAAAGGCTTTAAGCCTTAAGCGACACATACAATAATGACAGGTGCGCATTGTGCTGTTTTCAAATGCTCGAACAGAATTCATAGGCTTGAAAGTTGGCTGTAAACACACAATTGCAAAGCTCCGCCGAGTCCACACAAAGACAAAGAAGAAGAAATGTGGTTGTAAACCTCCGTTCATTCTACACAATTTCCACACAGAAAAGAAAGATCCAGACGGACGCAAAAGATGGACTAAAATTGTAAGTTTCTTGCACACATTTATTTTGTCAATATCCTGTGCTGAATTATAATGTGGTTGATGACGCAGTTTTCGTGCATCGGCTTATGACTGTAATATCGCGCCATGAATGACGTGGCGCGTAATATTGTAAAATTGACACGTTCTATAAACAAACTGCATGCATGCACATATCATTGTATGTCTGTCAACTTATCAAAACAAACGTGACACCAAAGATGTTATATGTGAGACTCGCTGTCATTGTAGTCATTATGAAGCCGGCGGAGTGGCGATTTCTCATCCCTGCTTAACAAATATTCTGCAGTATCCACAGTTTCAGACTCTGGACTTTGTCTAACCATCTGTCAGTTGCCTTCAAGGGGTCAGAAATTTGTTTCCAACTATCAACAAGGACTGGTCATTTTCGACCTCAGCACTCTCTTCCTCCTTTGTCGGCACTAACAGTAGTTTTTGTACAGATGCAGCACACACAAGCACAACCAGCTCTTCTTTCCATTTCTGTCCACTGCCGTACATAGTCCTGGTTGTAACAGGCAATCCACAGAGTTGACAAAAACTCTTTAAATCGTCAACTTTCCAGCGGTTGAAATGATCCAAATCATAGCACTCCTAGCTGCTTTCCACCGCCATAGCTTGTGAATTGGTAGTCGAAAAATTTAGCTTACCCATAATGCACCGCGCGGCCCGAGATGTGCACTTCACTTATTATGCTCTTTCATTTAACCCCTTTAGCGCCCACCCTCAAATGAGAGTACTCAATTAGCAGTCAAGCCCTGAGTGCAATGTTTGCTGATCATATAGTATCAAAGGAATCCCCTAAATCCATAGTTCTCCAACTGTGGTACAAGTACCACTGGTGGTACGTGAGCTCCTTCTGTCCATTTTTATTCATTTATTTTCTAAAGACAAAAAATGCAAGTGCCGGAATGGTGACCAAGTGGTTAGTGCGCTTGGTTTCAGTGCCCAAGATTTCCGGTTCAAACCCCACCCCTGCCACATTTCTCCATGTAAGGTGGAGTTGCATCAGGAAGGGCATCCGGTGTAAAACTTGTGCCAAATCAACATGTAGATGATTTGGTATAATCATTTAAAGGCTATTTCAGAGTGGCCTTTTATTGTGGCCAGCCTAAGGCACACCTGTGCAATAATCATGCTGTCTAATCAGCATCTTGATATGCTACACCTGCGAGGTGGGATGGATTATCTCGGCAAAGGAGTGCTCACAAACACAGATTTAGACAGATTTGTTGAACAATATTTGAGAGAAATAGGTCTGTTGTATGTATAGAAACTGTTTGATCTTTGAGTTCAGCTAATGAAAAATGGATGCAAAAACAAAAGCATTGCATTTATATTTTTGTTCAATGTAAGAGTCTAATATGGCTCTGAAGTGAAATGAAGCAGTGCATCATAAGAGTCAGAATCAGCTAATAGACACTTCATATACCAAGCTGCAAATCAGTTTCTGCTGTAACAAACATGACGGAGAGCAATTATTAGCTGATGGAAATCCCCCATATGCCTGTAAGCCTATTATGTTACGTGTACAAGAGCTGTCATTGTCAATACGTGGAGGCTAATATCAATGAGTTATCATTCCCAAGTTTTACCACTGACGCTGCACTAAAATGCGTATATACAGCCAGCTTTTTGGTGCCCTCTGGTGACTCTCAGTGCCTTCTGGCGTATTGTCATACCCCACTGAATTTACAGAATATTTCTGAAATGATGATGTCATAGATTGGAATAGCCTTTATTGCTATTGTACATACATATATACAATGAAATGTGTCCTCTGCATTTAACCCATCCTGATTACAGTTAGACACAATACACTAGGATCAGTGGGCAGCCACAGTCTCGCACCCGGAGACCAACTCCAGATGTACAGATGCTGCCTTGGTCAATGGAAGAGAAAGAAGCAGACCCTAAATATTTACTAATTATTTCTTGATAACATCATAGCCCTGCTTCTCTGACTACAGCCACTTGTAATGAATGATGTGTTGCTGTTAACAGTGTAATTTACCATACTTTTTTTTAATCCTGGTGGCTCATTAATGGGATTTTAGTCATGAGTAGAATGTGGAAGAGATTAAGGATGGCTGTGGTGAATGCTGATCATGAATAAATGGAGCGCTGTGGCGCTTGTAATTCCGGGTGGTACTTGGAAAGCCAAATATTTTCTAAGGTGGTATTCGATGTAAAAAAGATTGAGAACCACTGCTCTAAATCTCTCTCTCTCTCTCTCTTTTTTTTTTTTAAGTTATTAAGTTATTAGTGGGCCTACAATTCACAACTGCAAGTTGTGCTTGTCAGGTGAAATACTGTCCTTCCAGCAAAGATTTGTATCTTAAAACTGTAGAACCATAAAAGTCTCAAAAATCTAATTTTTTTTTACACATTAATACTGGAAGGTCAAATTTCTGCACACCATAAAAAATGCATTTCTGACATTTAAAAGTGCCTATTTAATTGAATCTTGTGTTTCAAGTAGGAAATATACAATTATATAATTATATAAATATGTATATATAATATATATTAATTTTTGGTGAAAGATGGCCGAACAACAACAACAAAAAAATCAACTTACAGTTATGTCCCTTGCCATGATTTGCAACTTACTTTTTAAAAATATTGTACTTACAACATATACTACTGACCAAGTACGATCAATGTGCTGGTCTCTCTCACCATCACAATCACATTTGTCGCACTGTGGAACCACCTTGGGTCAGGGATGGCAACGACACAGAAAGACAACTGGTCCATGCAGATACTGCTCATTGTCTACAGGAACTACAGTAAAACTTACATATAATGGATTCAGGTGGATCAGCGAATTTTGTCCGTTATAATTGAAATTCACTATATGTATGTAACAGATTAGTTACAGTCAAGAGGCGCCAAATGATCTACAGGGAATTCCAATTCCACCAATTAGGCTTACATATTTCTTTGATTAAACACCTGACCTTGAATAGGGGCCTGCCTCATTTTAAAACTTCGTCTGAAGAAAATTAAAGCCTACCTTAAATAAGCGCCGGGCATTATGTACATAAAAAGAATTACAATTGCTCGAGTCACTCTTTTTTTCTAAGTCCGCAGTGGACTGGTACCTTAAAATCCTAAAGCCTCATTTATGCTTCTACAAAGCCATAACTTTGTGGCGATGCAATGACGTTAATGTGTGTGTGACCCTTTTAAAGTTCTCCATCACGTTACTGGGCATCTTATTGCAGTTTACCATGGGAACAGTGGCTTTTTCTGAATCAATTTCTCCCTCAATGAGCTCCACTTCTTTATGCAATCAATCAACCTCCAAACCAATGCTATGGTACGTGCAATTTCCCTCCATAAATTGCAGGTCATTTGAGTGTCTTTATAGTTTTTCGACACCGTGTTGTAAAGTTGGTTATATTTGCAGACTTTTCTACCAAATGTATTTGATCCATGATTGAAATTTAATCGTTGGGCTCATTGCAAAAACTATAAAAAATGTGATGGGACAGGAAGGAGTGAAAACGTAAAAGTGACAAATCACAGCCCTTATGGGAGGATTAGTTAATAATCGCTGGCCTTGAATTACAGCCTGCCTGATTTAGGTGGTGGTGTCACAGACCGAATGGTCTTCCCTAAAACTTGGTCTGCCCTGTCTCCACTGCGCATGCATCATTTCGGAGCTCAGCAGCTCGACTGAGACGGACTCTCGTCACCCAAAGCGATCAAATGGATTAATGGGATTATTAACCATCAGATGACAAGGTAAAACCTCTTAAATCATTCTAAAGTCAGTTTTAAGCAGAAACGAGGCCATTTTAACCAAAAATGAGGTGATATTCGATGACGCTTTGAAATGACAGAGGCGCAGTGAATGCAGCAGCTAGCGGCTCGTGTTGCTGCGGCATGCTGAATGCTTCCTCCATTTTTATTATGAAGTAACACAGAATTTATGAGGAAATGATTATTGTACAAAAGCTTCAGATATCTGTCACTGAGATAGATGATGACTGGAGTGCAGTTTTAAACAGAAACAAGGTGATAATCATTAAAGCACGGCTGATGATGCATGCGCAGAGAAGGCAGGGCGGACTGATTTTTAAGCCCCGTTTACACATAGACGGTAAACTCTCCCGGAAGCATCCCGGCAGAGATTTTGCCCCCTCCGGGCCATTTTAGGGATCAAACGCCGTAGTTAACACCAGTGCACGGGGCGTGGTTTGGTTCCGGCTTCACCGGGAATCGTCGAAAAAATTATTCAACATGTCGAATAATTCCAGGAGCGCTCCCGGAGAAGTGGCCTGACAACGGAGACAACGCGAACAACGGCGTTTGATACTTTTTAATCACCATGTCATCCTGCCCCTTCCTGTAGTGCCGCAGTTTACACCGCCGTAATTGGCGGCCGGCGTTGTATCCCTAACCAACGGCGTGTAAAATGGCGATAGAGCCCACATCGGCGTCCTCAAAGGCATTTTAACCGGCGACAGAGGCAGACAAAACGGCAGTGCTGGTGGACAGTACGCTGTTCTAAACGCCACCTCCCGGTTAATGGCGTTCCAAACGGCCGATAGGAGGCGGTCAGTATAAAAACGCTAGCGCGCTGCATGCAGGTCTCTCCCTCGTGGCCAGCTCCAGATATTTTTGCAGAGAAGCTCCAGTATGCCTCCTAAAATAAAATTGGCAGTGGCAAGGACTTACCAAGAGGTCTGGTTCAGAAGCAGAGGGTGGCCCTGTGGTGGAGACGGAGTAACATGTTGAGGAGGGGAAAAGGAGAGAAAAGAAAAGGCTGAGAGATGAGCTCCCTGTCACTCCCTCCCCCTGCACTGACAGCTGCTTCAGCCTATTATACTCTGGGGGCGGTGCTTATATGCAAAAGTTCCTGGAGTAACGCAGGATTTGCCTGGATAAATCCAGCGGTACACAGGGCATTATCGGCGGCAGCAGAACGCCGTTCTCACGCGCGTCTTAACCCGCGATTGTAAAGGATAGAACTGGGTATTAACCCCCATTGCCTGACGTGTGCCGGATGCTACGGCGTCAAAACTCCACTTTATTCGGCGGATTTAGCGGCGTTTTATCCGCGTATTTGCGGCTAGTACGGCGCTCAAAATGCCGGTGAAATGCTCCGCCCCTTTCCACCGCGAAAACAGCCGGAACTACCGTGAACTTCGGTCTACGTACTACCCGCCGACAAAACCGTCTATGTGTAACCTGGGCTTTAGGGGGACCATTCAGTCTGTGATACCGGGTCTGAGCACAGCTTGAAAAAAAAAATGCCTGGGCTTTTAATCAAGGAAATACGGTTCCCACTTTCCTCAAATCAGCAAGTATCAGTGCTGAACTTCATTCTGTACCTCTGTTGCGACTGGGTATGTCCAGACTGCTCTGTCTGACATGCAAGGGGTTTTAAATAGAAGTACATTGCAATGGGATGGGAGTTTTGTCCGATGTTAGCAAAAATCAGTGATACAAAATCCGGTATATACGGTGTTTATTACATGTAAAACCATACAGAAACATAGGGACTTTTGGCACTGTTCAGTGATTGTGAATATCCAGTTTATATGATGATGGTCTAGGTGAGTTTATGGTATTTACTGTTTCTATGTGTACTATACAAGGTCTGTGATGAAAAAAGCGGTCCTTTTTATTTTTTTCAAAAAATAAATGGATTTGATTCATATGTTTTTACGTCAGACAAGCTTGAACCGTTGTGCGCATGCGTGAGTTTTTTCACGCGTGTCAGTGACCTCATTCGCCTGTGGGCAGGCCTTGAGTGAGGAGTGCTCCACCCCGCCCGTCGGAATCTCTTTGTCTGAATAGCCGCTGCGGACGGCGCGCGTTGCTTTATCAACATTTTTCTGGACCTGTGAGGGATATCCGAGTGGACACTATTCGAGAAATTAAGCTGGTTTTCGGTGAAAAGTTTAACGGCTGATGAGAGATTATGGGGTGTTTCTGTTGCTGTAAGGACTTCCCATGGAGCGGGATGTCGCGCAGCGCTTCCAGGCACCGTTGTCGGCCTGTTTCGACCTGAAAACATTCTAATTTAAGGCTCAATTCACCCAGGACGTCGTGAGAGAACAGAGAAGATTCAGAAGAGGCCGGCATGAGGACTTTATGCAGACATTCCACTGTTTAAGGACATTTTGTAATGAAAGACGTGCGCGCAAATTCGCCGAGTCGTTTCCGTGACGACTCGGCGAATCCGTCTGCGCTGCGACAGGAAAAACACCTCCGTGTTGAAAACCATTTGTAAAATTCAGGCGGCTTTTGATGGCTTTCAACAAGTGAGTAACTGAGAAACTGTTTAACAGCTTGGGCATGTTCCTACTTGCCCGTTAAGGTTTCCAACGGAGGTGTTTTTCCTGTTGCGACTCTGCCCGCACGTTCTTTCATTACAAAATGTCCGTTAACAATGGAATGTCCGAATAAACTCGTCATGCCGACTTCTTCTGAAAGTTCTCTGTTCTCTGATGACTTACTGGGTCAACAGAGCCTGAAATGTGGAAGTTTTCAACTTGAAACGGCGAGACGACGCCGTCTCGAAGCGCAGGCGTCCTTAAAGCAACACTACCAGACCAAAATCTCTCATCAGCCGTTAAAATTTTTACCGAAAACCAGCTGAATTTATCGAATGGTGTCCACTCAGTTGTGCCTTCCAGTTTTTGAAAACATTTTTATCAAACAAAGCAGCAGTCTCTGAGCCATTCCTAAACAATGAAAAAACGACAAGAGGGTGGGCGACTCCTCACTCAAAGACTGCCCAGAGTCGAATGACGTAACCGACAGGCGTGAAAAAACTCTTGCATGCCCACGAGGGTTCAAGCATGTCACACGTGATTCAAATCCATATGGTTTTTGAAAAAAATAATAAGGTCCGTTACTTTTATCACAGACCTCGTACGTACTGGACTGGAACTGGGAACCTACGACTCTTATTAATATAATTGAATTAATGACCTATATTTAGCTAAATATTGGCATTGTGCATTGTTGTCGAGACATCAGAGGAGCTGAGACTCATGAATTGTCTGTTGTGAACATGTTATATGATTAGTATCTGTACATTCCAAGCCACAGTATTGTATATATCTGAAGAAATGTTGCTGTGTTATATTCGGCCTGTGTTTTTTCAAACAGGGGCAAACAGACAATTTTGCCACACTTCTTTAAAACTTTGGCACTATTTGCCCTCAGTAGTGTGACTATGAAGGCCCCCACAGATAAGTGTAGTCCAGGGTCCATTTCAAACTGAATCTGTTCCAGGTCACTGGTATTTTAGAGACAGATGTCAAAGTTTGTGATCGGAAATTAAGTGGGATCTCAAATAAACTGCTTGTTCCTATTCCTGTAAATGGCAAAGAGATGCAAATATTTTGATTACTTTGCCATAATAATAGTTTGTGTGTTTTTGTCAATTTATTTTCTATCACACTAATTTTATCAAAACATCTAATCAAAAACCAACTGGCAAAATCATTTATATTTCACTAAATGAGGCTAATCCTGATTAATAATGCATGTTTAATGTTACAAGGGCAAACAGAATATCTCATATAAGATTAATCAAAGACAGGAAATTAATATTTACACTGAAAACAATATTTTTCCATTTATGTTTATGCCATCAATTGTTATTGTGTTGGAGCTAAAGTGCAGCAACCCAGTACAAGAGTACTTCAACCTCATTCCACTGAAGTTTTTTTTATTACCATTCAGACAAAAGATATATAAGTACAGTTTTGGAGCATAATTTAGTAGTTAAGCATTGGGCTTGAGACCAGAGGATCCTCGGTTCAAACCCCAGCCTGACCGTAAAATCACTAAAGGCTGTTGGGCAAGGTCCTTAATCCCCTAGTTGCTCCTGCTATGTATTGAGCACCTTACATGACAGCACCCTGATATCGGTGTATGACTGCGTCTATATGAATGTGAGGCATAATTGTAAAGAGCATTGAGCATCTGATGCAGATGGAAAAGCGCTATATAAATGCAGTCTATTTAACATTTATTTAATTTGAAAATGCAAAGCACAACAGTCCACTTCCATTCATGGTATATGAACTGTGGTGTGAAATGTTCAATATTTACAACTATGATTTAAGCCACCAACATTTTCTCAACTTATCTTGTTGGATGTTTCAATATAAATTCAGTGCACATCAAACATAATTATTTAGGTCAAAGTATTATACTTTGAAAAAAATCCAAAGGACTATCCTTTTTCAGAACTAAAGGTGAAAGTTGTATGTTGAAGGCCACTGATCTAAAACTTTTTCCACATACACAATATCACCATTTCCCTCAAATATTGTTCACAAACCAGTCTAAATCTGTGATAGTGAGCACTTCTCCTTTGCTGAGATAATCCATCCCACCTCACAGGTGTGCCATATCAAGATGCTGATTAGACACCATGATTAGTGCACAGGTGTGCCTTAGACTGCCCACAATAAAAGGCCACTCTGAAAGGTGCAGTTTTGTTTTATTGGGGGGGGGATACCAGTCAGTATCTGGTGTGACCACCATTTGCCTCATGCAGTGCAACACATCTCCTTCACATAGAGTTGATCAGGTTGTCAATCGTGGCCTGTGGAATGTTGGTCCACTCCTCTTCAATGGCTGTGCGAAGTTGCTGGATATTGGCAGGAACTGGTACACGCTGTCGTATACGCCGGTCCAGAGCATCCCAAACATGCTCAATGGGTGACATGTCCGGTGAGTATGCCGGCCATGCAAGAACTGGGACATTTTCAGCTTCCAAGAATTGTGTACAGATTCCTTGCAATGGGGCCATGCATTATCCTGCTGCAACATGAGGTGATGTTCTTGGATGTATGGCACAACAATGGGCCTCAGGATCTCGTCACGGTATCTCTGTGCATTCAAAATGCCATCAATAAAATGCACCTGTGTTCTTCGTCCATAACAGACGCCTGCCCATACCATAACCCCACCGCCACCATGGGCCACTCGATCCACAACACTGACATCAGAAAACCACTCACCCACACGACGCCACACACGCTGTCTGCCATCTGCCCTGGACAGTGTGAACCGGGATTCATCCGTGAAGAGAACACCTCTCCAACATGCCAAACGCCAGCGAATGTGAGCATTTGCCCACTCAAGTTGTTTACGACGACGAACTGGAGTCAGGTTGAGACCCCGATGAGGACGACAAGGATGCAGATGAGCTTCCCTGAGACGGTTTCTGACAGTTTGTGCAGAAATTCTTTGGTTATGCAAACCGATTGTTTCAGCAGCTGTCCGAGTGGCTGGTCTCAGACGATCTTGGAGGTGAACATGCTGGATGTGGAGGTCCTGGGCTGGTGTGGTTACACGTGGTCTGCGGTTGTGAGGCTGGTTGAATGTACTGCCAAATTCTCTGAAACGCCTTTGGAGACGGCTTATGGTAGAGAAATGAACATTCAATACACGAGCAACAGCTCTGGTTGACATTCCTGCTGTCAGCATGCCAATTGCACGCTCCCTCAAATCTTGCAACATCTGTGGCATTGTGCTGTGTGATAAAACTGCACCTTTCAGAGTGGCCTTTTATTGTGGACAGTCTAAGGCACACCTGTGCACTAATCATGGTGTCTAATCAGCATCTTGGTATGGCACACCTGTGAGGTGGGATGGATTATCTCAGCAAAGGAGAAGTGCTCACTATCACAGATTTATACTGGTATGTGAACAATATTTGAGGGAAATGGTGATATTGTGTATGTGGAACAAGTTTTAGATCTTTGAGTTCATCTCATACAAAATGGGAACAAAACCAAAAGTGTTGCATTTATATTTTTGTTGAGTATAATACATGTATATACGAGGTCTGTTAGAAAAGTATCCGACCTTTTATTTTTTTCAAAAACCATATGGATTTGAATCACGTGTGATTGCATCAGCCAAGCTTGAACCTTCGTGCGCATGCGTGTTTTTTCACACCTGTCGGTTGCGTCATTCGCCTGTGAGCAGGCTTTGTGTGAGCAGTGGTCCACCCCTCTCGTCGTTTTTTATTGCGAATAAATGTCTGAACGATTTGGAGCTTTGCTGCATCAATTTTTTTCCAGAAACTGTGAGAGACCTCCAGGTGGACACCGTTCGGAAAATTAATATGGCTTTCAGGGACAATTTTATGGGGATTACACAAATTAAGGAGTGATCCAGACGGTTTAAAGACCGCCCACAACTGCTGAGAGCGCACCGCGCTCCGAGCGCTGATCGACAGGCTCAAACCCCGCTGAAACAACCAGATCATTTCCAATGTGAAGGCTTTGTTGATCCGGGATGTCGTCTGACTTTCACAAAAAGGCAGAAGGCGTGGATATCAGCACTTTTTCGGCACATTCCACTGTTATTTAAAAAACAAAACAAAAAAATTCACCCTTATACAACTGTCATGGAGGAGGAACTCGCTAAAAAGACCAACACTGATTTTTGTACCAGGCTGTAAACATGTATATAAGGTAAAGATTTTAACATGGGCTTCTATGGGAAGTAACTCCCTTTTGAAGACAGCCTCAAGCAGCCAGCGATGGAACTGCAAGATTTTCTACTTTTGGGTTTGCCTAAATCCAGACAGCTGGAGACTGGGGCTTATTAGACAAAATGAACTTTACTGATTCTTAATTTTTGCTCACATCCTTCACTATTACACTTTCCCCTTTGCTGTTAAGTGCGACAATGGCCATATGCCATATTAGGGCCCTGTCACACTTTGATGAACAGATGACCCACACCTGGGTCAGAGTAGGACCATATGTACACTGGCAGTGTTAATTTAACACTGGTGATTTTTACTGTGCATGCTGCAGAACATGCACAGTAAACAGAACATGCTCCCCCTCTGGCTGCCACCTTATCGTGGTGGGGGAGTTTGCGTACCCGGATGATCCTAGGAGCTATGTTGTCGGGGGCTTTGTGCTCCCTGTAGGGTCTCCCAAGGCAAACAGGTCCTAGGTGACGGGTCAGACTAAGGGCAGCTCAGAACCTCCATGACCAGTGAAAGATCAAGGACCGAGATGTCGCCCGGTATGGCGGAGCCGGGGTCCCACCCTGGAGCCAGGCCTGGGGTTGGTGCTCGCACGCGAGCGCCTCGTGGTCGGGCCTTAGCCCATGGGGTCTGGCCAGGCTCAGCCCGAAGGAGCAACGTGGGCCCGCCCTCCTGTGGGTTCACCACCTGCAGAGGGGGTCATGGGGGTCGGGTGCAGAGAGGATTGGGTGGCGGTCGAGGGCGGGTGGCCCGGCAGCCCGGTCCATGCTCACAGCCCCTGGCTGTTGGGACGTGGAATGTCACCTCGCTGAGGGGTAAGGAGCCTGAGCTTGTGCGGGAGGTTGAGAGATACTGACTAGAGATAGTCGGGCTCACCTCCACGCACAGCATGGGATCTGGTACCCAACTCCTGGAGAGGGGCTGGACGCTTCATTTTTCTGGCGTTGCCCACGGGGAGAGGCGGAGAGCTGGGGTTGCATTGCTTATTGTTCCCCAGCTCAGTCGCCATGTGTTGGAGTTCACTCTGGTGAATGAGAGGGTCGCATCCCTACGCCTTCGGGTCGGGGACAGGTCTCTCACCATTGTCTCGGCCTATGGGCCGAGCAGCAGGGCAGAGTACCCGACCTTCCTGGAGTCCCTGGGAGGGGTACTAGATAGCGCTCCGACTGGGGACCCCATTGTTCTCCTGGGGGATTTCAACGCCCACGTGGGCGGCGACAGTGAGACCTGGAGGGGGGTGATAGGGAAGCACGGCCTCCCCGATCTGAACCCGAGTGGTGTTCAGTTGTTGGACTTCTGTGCTAGTCACAGTTTGTCCATTACAAACACCATGTTCGAGCACAAGGGTGTCCATAAGTGCACGTGGCACCAGGACACCCTGAGCCAGAGGTCGATGATCGACTTTGTAGTCGTATCATCTGACCTTCGGCCACGTGTCTCAGACACTCGAGTAAAGAGAGGGGCAGAGCTGTCAACCGATCACCACCTGGTGGTGAGTTGGATCCGCTGGGAGGGGAGGAAGCCGGTCAGATCTGGCAGGCCCAAACGTATCGTGAGGGTCTGCTGGGAACGACTGGCGGAACCCTCTGTCAGGGAGGTCTTCAACTCCCACCTCCGGTAGAGCTTCTCCCAGATCCCAGGGGAGGTTGGAGACATGGAATCCAAGTGGACCATGTTCTCCACCTCCATTGCTGATGCGGCTGCTCGTAGCTGTGGTCGCAAGGTCTCTGGTGCCTGTCGCGGCGGCAATCCCCGATCCCGGTGGTGGACACCGAAAGTAAGGGATGCCGTCAAGCTGAAGAAGGAGTCCTACTTATCTTTGTTGGTAGTTGGAACTCCAGAGGCAGCTGACAGGTACTGGCAGGCCAAGCGTGCAGCAGTCCGTGCGGTCGCAGAGGCAAAAACTTGGGTCTGGGAGGAGTTTGGGGAGGCTATAGAGGAGGACTATCGGTCGGCCTCGAAGAGATTCTGGCAAACCGTCCGACGCCTCAGGAGGTGGAAGCAGCTCTCCACCGGCACTGTTTACGGTGCGGGTGGGGAGCTGTTGACTCTGACTGGGGATGTTGTTGGGCAGTGGAAGGAGTACTTCGAGGATCTCCTCAATCCCATCGTCACGTCTTCCGAAGAGGAGGCAGAGACTGGGGACCCAGAGGTGGTCTCATCCATTACCCAGGCAGAAGTCACTGAGGTGGTTGGAAAGCTCTTCGGTGGCAAGGCTCCTGGGGTGGATGAAATCCGTCCTGAGTAGCTTAAGTCTCTGGATGTTGTGGGACTGTCTTGGCTGACACGCCTCTGCAACATTGCGTGGCGATTGGGGACAGTGCCTCTGGATTGGCAGACCGGGGTGGTGGTCCCTCTGTTTAAGAAGGGGGACCGGAGGGTGTGTTCCAACTATAGGGGGATCACACTCCTCAGCCTCCCCGGTAAGGTCTATTCCAGAGTACTGGAGAGGAGAATTCGACCGACGGTTGAACCTCGGATTCAGGAGGAGCAGTGTGGTTTTCGTCCTGGTCGCAGCACACTGGACCAGCTCTACACGCTCCATTGGGTGCTCGAGGGTTCATGGGAGTTCGCCCAACCAGTCCACATGTGTTTTGTGGATCTGGAGAAGGTGTTCGACCGTGTCCCTCGGGGCACCCTGTGGGGAGTGCTCCGGGAGTACGGGGTCCGGGGTCCTTTGCTAAGGGCTATCCGGTCCCTGTACGACTGCAGCAGGAGCTTGGTTCGCATTGCCGGTAGTAAGTCAAACCTGTTTCCAGTGCAAGTTGGCCTCCGCCAGGGCTGCCCTTGGTCACCGGTTCTGTTCATTATTTTTATGGACAGAATTTCTAGGCGCATCCAGGGTGTAGAGGGGGTCTGGTTTGGGAACCAAAGAATCTCGTCTCTGCTGTTTGCGGACGATGTGGTTCTGTTGGCTTCGTCAAATCAGGACCTTCAACGTGCACTGGGGCGGTTTGTGTGAGGCATCCGGGATGAAAATCAGCACCTCCAAATCCGAGGCCATGGTTCTCGATCGGAAAAAGGTGCTTTACTCTCTTCAGGTCGGTGGAGTGTCCTTGCCTCAAGTGGAGGAGTTTAAGTATCTCGGGGTCTTATTCACGAGTGAGGGACGGATGGAGCGTGAGATCAATAGACGGATTGGTGCAGCGTCTGCAGTGATGCGGTCGCTGTATCAGACCGTCGTGGTGAAGAGAGAGCTGAGTAGGGGGGCAAAGCTCTCGATTTACCGATCGATCTACGTTCCGATCCTCACCTATGGTCATGAGATTTGGCTCATGACCGAAAGAACGAGATCGCGGGTACAAGCGGCCGAGATGAGTTTCCTCCGCAGGGTGGCTGGGCACTCCCTTAGAGATAGGGTGAGGAGCTCGGTCACTCGGGAGGAGCTCGGAGTCGAGCTGCTGCTCCTCCATGTCGAAAGGAGTCAGTTGAGGTGGCTCGGGCATCTTTTCCGGATGCCCCGTGGACGCCTCGCAGGAGAGGTGTTCCGGGCACGTCCCATTGGCAGGAGGCCCCGGGGAAGACCCAGGACAAGCTGGAAGGATTAAATCTCTCGGCTGGCTTGGGAACGCCTTGGGGTTCCCCCGGAGGAGCTGGGGGAGGTGTGTGTGGATCGGGAGGTCTGGGCGGCTTTGCTTGAGCTGCTGCCCCCGCGACCCGACTCCGGATAAAGCAGAAGAAAATGGATGGATGGATGCTGCAGAACAACTCCTCTTTTTCTTTGTTTCAGGCCATTCAAACAATATATTTTTAACTCCGTCAGAACTTCCCTCATCCCTTCATGGTAATTTCTCTGAGGTCCTTTCAACCATGTACCTGTTTGAAAAGTCCTCAGAATACATAAATGATCTTCTGTCATTGCATAAGTGGTGAACATGCACGTAAAGTAAAATAAAATTCAAGATAATTCATTTTCATTTTTAAATTTTTAATCAAGGCTATATTTTGTGAGACAGTTCATCCCATGAAAGAGCTCTGCTGCTCAACTGGAGGGAATGAGGCAATATATTATCTGTGACCTTTTCAAGACATGGGCAGTAAAAGAAGGGAACCCGGTCCTTTTTTAAAAAAAGAGCCAGTGTGAACCACAATTGGCCACAACCCTTCAATATTCTTTGTTTAAAGCCAAATGTGAAATGTGCCACACCATAAACAGGTGTGAAGGTCGTCTGATCAATTTAATCTGTAAGTAAAAGCATGCATTTATGTTACAAGGATTTCTCCCTTGGCCTCTTATTCACACTACAGTCCATTATTTAATCAGTGCACTAAATTTTAGCTGCAACCCAGAATACTCACCTCCAATTCCCTGTTGGCGTGAGCCTGAACATGGTAAATTTCACTCGGTTACAGAAATGTGCTCGGTGGCCGGGGCTAGCGCATTGGAAGGATAAAAAGAACACTTACCGTCTGACATGTGCAATCCATAACGGAATAATGAGACTCCTCCGCGCTAGGAGCTCTCTTCTCTCGGTATCGCGCTCCCTTTCCACTTGTTGTTTTGTGAACACCATGTAAATTCAAAATGCGGATAATGCGGTGAGGGCTCAAGGGAAAGTACTCAAAGGTTTCCCATCTTGTTACCGAACCATGTAACATGGTGTACTTCTGAAAATACTCTTAAAGACCAGTGATGCTTGTTAAAAATATACCTGCCTTATTTTGTCCACTGCTTACCACAGAAAAACACAGCATTTTGGGGGAAAATACTTTATAAGGCTTAGTGTTGTGAAATTGTATGAATTTTAATGTACTTGACAAAAAAGATGCATATAACGTGCAAGACAACATTTATAAACCATTTTTACTATATATACAGGTACTTGTCAAGAATACAGTGAGTCGCTCCATGGAATATTTCTGTTTTGGCATGCTCTTATTGTGAAAGGCTTCTAACTTCCCCAGTCTTTTTACATCATAGGTGTCAAACCAGTCCACCACACCCCCTGCTTTTTGCACTCTTGGAGCCTCCTGAGTTCACGCCTGTCTGCAATCTAATTATACTCCCCTGTATGTATTTAATCAGACAGTCTCGCTCTTGACCCCAAATTTTTCATGTTATTGAAACACGTTTTCTCCTGTTGGAGATGTTTGTCTGACTGTCCTGAGACAGACACTAAAACAACAGACAAATTTGAGCCACATCGCCTCACTTATCAATCCAACATGTGGGTAAAACACAATGGCGTTATCTACCAGTAGACCATTAAAATAAATAAATATTAACTTTGTGATTTTTGTAACTTTGATTTTACCATATAAATAATTTTGATCTCAAACACAGCTGGTCTATAACTGACTTCAAACTGAATTAACTTGTGACATAACTCCAATTTGTAAATTACTTGAATTTGAACTTAATCCCAATGACCTCAACCAAAACTACTCCCATAGTACGACTTTCCCCACTATCTGTACCATGGAGGTAACCACTAAAGTGCATTTTGTGATTTTAATCATCTCCATCATGTTGCTGAAGGAATGGGTTGGGTTTATGCATTATGCCAATCCTTCCAGGTTTCTGTTCCTGCCTTGATTTTGTCCTCTTGCCTGTAATGACCCTGCCAGGTCTACAACCAACAGTAGGTCATGTCTTGGTGAATATACATCACTGCATGCATGGAACTATAGTTCCATGCATGCAGTGACTAGGAGTCACTGCATGCATGGTCCTTGATGGCAACCACCCAGGCAGACAACCCCACCTCCAGAAAGTATCTGTCAATCTTACACAGCCAGGTGATACATGGGCATCTGCTTGGCTTTTTCCAGTAGTTGGGATCCTCAACAGTGAGGCACCCCCATTCTGGACCATGCTCAGATAAGCAAGCCACATGTCCTGGATGTCATAGTTTATGTTGCCTTTACAATTTAGTTAGTAAACCTCATCTCTGTCTCCCTAAGTAACCATTTGTTTGACACAAAGTCATTCCAAAGGTACCCAAGGATCTGCTGAAGAGACCTAATACCAAAAGACCTCCAGTCTCAATCAATCAATCAATCAATCAACTTTTTTCTTATATAGCGCCAAATCACAACAAACAGTTGCCCCAAGGCGCTCTATATTGTAAGGCAAGGCCATACAATAATTATGAAAAACCCCAACGGTCAAAACGACCCCCTATGAGCAAGCACTTGGCTACAGTGGGAAGGAAAAACTCCCTTTTAACAGGAAGAAACCTCCAGCAGAACCAGGCTCAGGGAGGGGCAGTCTTCTGCTGAGACTGGTTGGGGCTGAGGGAAAGAACCAGGAAAAAGACATGCTGTGAAGGGGGGCAGAGATCGATCACTAATGATTAAATGCAGAGTGATGCATACGGAGCAAAAAGAGAAAGAAACAGTGCATCATGGGAACCCCCCCACAGTCTACGTCTAAAGCAGCATAACCAAGGGATGGTCCAGGGTCACCTAATCCAGCCCTAACTATAAGCCTTAGCGAAAAGGAAAGTTTTAAGCCTAATCTTAAAAGTAGAGAGGGTATCTGTCTCCCTGATCTGAATTGGGAGCTGGTTCCACAGGAGAGGAGCCTGAAAGCTGAAGGCTCTGCCTCCCATTCTACTCTTACAAACCCTAGGAACTACAAGTAAGCCTGCAGTCTGAGAGCGAAGCGCTCTAATGGGGTAATATGGTACTACGAGGTCCCTAAGATAAGATGGGACCTGATTATTCAAAACCTTATAAGTAAGAAGAAGAATTTTAAATTCTATTCTAGAATTAACAGGAAGCCAATGAAGAGAGGCCAACACGGGTGAGATAGCTCTCTCCTGCTAGTCCCCGTCAGTACTCTAGCTGCAGCATTCTGAACCAACTGAAGGCTTTTTAGGGAACTTTTAGGACAACCTGATAATAATGAATTACAATAGTCCAGCCTAGAGGAAATAAATGCATGAATTAATTTTTCAGCATCACTCTGAGACAAGACCTTTCTGATTTTAGAGATATTGCGTAAATGCAAAAAGGCAGTCCTACATATTTGTTTAATATGCGCTTTGAATGACATATCCTGATCAAAAATGACTCCAAGATTTCTCACAGTATTACTAGAGATCAGGGAAATGCCATCCAGAGTAACGATCTGGTTAGACACCATGCTTCTAAGATTTGTGGGGCCAAGTACAATAACTTCAGTTTTATCTGAGTTTAAAAGCAGGAAATTAGAGGTCATCCATGTCTTTATGTCTGTAAGACAATCCTGCAGTTTAGCTAATTGGTGTGTATCCTCTGGCTTCATGGATAGATAAAGCTGGGTATCATCTGCGTAACAATGAAAATTTAAGCAATACCGTCTAATAATACTGCCTAAGGGAAGCATGTATAAAGTGAATAAAATTGGTCCTAGCACAGAACCTTGTGGAACTCCATAATTAACTTTAGTCTGTGAAGAAGATTCCCCATTTACATGAACAAACTGTAATCTATTAGACAAATATGATTCAAACCACCGCAGCGCAGTGCCTTTAATACCTATGACATGCTCTAATCTCTGTAATAAAATTTTATGGTCAACAGTATCAAAAGCAGCACTGAGGTCCAACAAAACAAGCACAGAGATAAGTCCACTGTCCAAAGCCATAAAAAGATCATTTGTAACCTTTCTGTACTATGATGAATTCTAAAACCTGACTGAAACTCTTCAAATAGACCATTCCTCTGCAGGTGATCAGTTAGCTGTTTTACAACTACCCTCTCAAGAATCTTTGAGAGAAAAGGAAGGTTGGAGATTGGCCTATAATTAGCTAAGATAGCTGGGTCAAGTGATGGCTTTTTAAGTAATGGTTTAATTACTGCCACCTTAAAGGCCTGTGGTACATAACCAACTAACAAAGATAGATTGATCATATTTAAGATTGAAGCATTGAATAATGGTAGGACTTCCTTGAGCAGCCTGGCAGGAATGGGGTCTAATAAACATGTTGATGGTTTGGGTGAAGTAAATAATGAAAATAACTCAGACAGAACAATCAGAGAGAAAGAGTCTAACCAAATACCAGCATCACTGAAAGCAGCCAAAGATAACGATATGTCTTTGGGATGGTTATGAGTAGTTTTTTCTCTAATAGTTAAAATTTTGTTAGCAAAGAAAGTCATGAAGTCATTACTAGTTAAAGTTAATGGAATACTCAGCTCAATAGAGCTCTGACTCTTTGTCAGCCTGGCTACAGTGCTGAAAAGAAACCTGGGGTTGTTCTTATTTTCTTCAATTAGTGATGAGTAGAAAGATGTCCTAGCTTTACGGAGGGCTTTTTTATAGAGCAACAAACTCTTTTTCCAGGCTAAGTGAAGATCTTCTAAATTAGTGAGACGCCATTTCCTCTCCAACTTACGGGTTATCTGCTTTAAGCTACGAGTTTGTGAGTTATACCACGGAGTCAGACACTTCTGATTTAAAGCTCTCTTTTTCAGAGGAGCTACAGCATCCAAGGTTGTCTTCAATGAGGATGTAAAACTATTGACGAGATACTCTAACTCCCTTACAGAGTTTAGGTAGCTACTCTGCTCTGTGTTGGTATATGACATTAGAGAACATAAAGAAGGAATCATATCCTTAACCTAGTTACAGCGCTTTCTGAAAGACTTCTAGTGTAATGAAACTTATTCCCCACTGCAGGGTAGTCCATCAGGGTAAATGTAAATGTTATTAAAAAATGATCAGACAGAAGGGAGTTTTCAGGGAATACTGTTAAGTCTTCTATTTCCATACCATAAGTCAGAACAAGATCTAAGATATGATTAAAGTGGTGGGTGGACTCATTTACTTTTTGAGCAACGCCGATAGAGTCTAATAATAGATTAAATGCAGTGTTGAGGCTGTCATTCTCAGCATCTGTGTGGATGTTAAAATTGCCCACTATAATTATCTTATCTGAGCTAAGCACTAAGTCAGACAAAAGGTCTGAAAATTCACAGAGAAACTCACAGTAACGACCAGGTGGCTCTGTCTGGGTTTTTGATTAATTAATAAGCTGGAATGGAAGATTGCTGCTAATCCACCGCCCCGGCCCGTGCTACGAGCATTCTGACAGTTAGTGTGACTCGGGGGTGTTGACTCATTTAAACTAACATATTCATCCTGCTGTAACCAGGTTTCTGTTAGGCAGAATAAATCAATACGTTGATCAATTATTATATCATTTACCAACAGGGACTTAGAAGAGAGAGACCTAATGTTTAATAGACCACATTTAACTGTTTTAGTCTGTGGTGCAATTGAAGGTGCTATATTATTTTTTCTTTTTGAATTTTTATGCTTAAATAGATTTTTGCTGGTTATTGGTGGTCTGGGAGCAGGCACCGTCTCCACGGGGACGGGGCAACGAGGGGACGGCAGGGGGGAGAGAAGCTGCAGAGAGGTGTATAAGACCACAGCTCTGCCTCCTGGTCCCAACGCTGGACAGTCACAGTTTGGAGGATCCAAGAAAATTGGCCAGATTTCTAGAAATGAGAGCTGCTCCATCCAAAGTGGGATGGATGCCGTCTCTCCTAACAAGACCAGGTTTTCCCCAGAAGCTTTGCCAATTATCTATGAAGCCCACCTCATTTTTTGGACACCACTCAGACAGCCAGCAATTCAAGGAGAACATGCGGCTAAACATGTCACTCCCGGTCCGATTGGGGAGGGGCCCAGAGAAAACAACAGAGTCCGACATTGTTTTTGCAAAGTTACACACCGATTTAATGTTAATTTTAGTGACCTCCGATTGGCGTAACCGAGTGTCATTACTGCCGACGTGAATTACAATCTTACCAAATTTACGCTTAGCCTTAGCCAGCAATTTCAAATGTCCTTCGATGTCGCCTGCTCTGGCCCCCGGAAGACAATTGACAATGGTTGCTGGTGTCGCTAACTTCACATTTCTCAAAACAGAGTCGCCAATAACCAGAGTTTGATCCTCGGCGAGTGTATCGTCGAGTGGGGAAAAACGGTTAAAGATGTGAACGGGTTGACGGTGTACACGGGGCTTCTGTTTAGGGCTACGCTTCCTCCTCACAGTCACCCAGTCGGCCTGCTTTCCCCACTGCCCGGGATCTGCCAGGGGGGAACTAACGGCGGCTAAGCTACCTTGGTCCGCACCGACTACAGGGGCCTGGCTAGCTGTAGAATCTTCCACGGTGCGGAGCCGAGTCTCCAATTCGCCCAGCCTGGCCTCCAAAGCTACGAATAAGCTGCACTTATTACAAGTACCGTTACTGCTAAAGGAGGCCGAGGAATAACTAAACATTTCACACCCAGAGCAGAAAAGTGCGGGAGAGACAGGAGAAGCCGCCATGCTAAATCGGCTAAGAGCTAGTAGCTACGCAACCTAGCGGATTCCTAAAAACACACAAAGTGAATAATGTGTAAATAATTTAGAGGTGATTCAGCAGAAGGAGTGCTTTAGTTAAGGCACCAGACAGGCCATGAAGCAGCACAGTCAACGCACAACAACAGCGAACGCACGACAACGGTGCCAAAACAAAACAAAAATCGACCAAACACGCTGTGGAGCAGCACAGGTAACGCACGACAACAGTGCTAAAAAAAAAAAATAAATAAATAAAATAAAATAAAAACGAAAGCGTTAGCAAGCTAGTTAGCTTGCCAACGCTGATGAAAGTTAGCTGATAAAAGTGCTCCGTCGCGATGTTTCGACCGTTAGAGGTCTTCCTTAGGCGTTGGAGCACAGTAAAAAAGTAAAGAAAAGTAAAAAGGTAAAAAAGTAAAAAAGTCTTGAAAAAGACTGTTAGTTCAAAGTCCAAAGCAGCAGGTAGCAGTCTCTGTGTAAACAGTCCCAACAGAGAGCCAAAATTCTGATGCAATCTCACTCCGAAGACAGGAAGTACCTCCAGCTACCCAAGTCCATAATAGCTATCTAGAAGCTCTTTTTAAAGGTTTCTACATGGCCTGAACTTAGATTTTACTTAATTTTTTTCATCTTTTTGAATTACTGTATTAAGTTATGTTTTTCTGTCCATATATAGCACTGTAACAGGCTGGTGTCCTGTCCAGGGGGTACGCCACCTCTCTCTCAGTTGACTATTCAAGACTTTTTTTTTTTTGACTAGTGGGATCTGCATTTTGGAAATGCAACATTATTGAAAGCTCAGAAAAGTATACTTTGTCAGCAATAGACAACATTTGTAAAAATCGGAAGTGCTACAAACTTGTCAACTATGCTAAATATTAGCTTACTAAAATTACCATGCATAAGAACTCTTCCTTACTTGCCTTCTGGATTTGTTTTTAACTACTGCAAAGACAAAAAAAAAAAAAAAGAAGAAAAAACTTCTCTGGTTGTTGTCTTCTTGCTCCCCTGTTCATCTATGTCAACCCAAGGGGTTGAGGCGCAATCAACTCCAATAGCAACGGTCCATCGCTCACGCTGTCCCTGGAGGCGACAGCCCACTTACTGCCAGCTCACGCTCAAATGGAAGACATTTCATCACGCCATTGAAAACAATTAAAAACTTGCGCACGTCACAGTTGGCAGCCCCCAACACCTGCCCTTGAAACAAGTGCAGTTACTCTGAATTTGCCTCACCCTTTTGGATATATACCATCCATGCGGTTGAGTATTGTCAGCTAACACTTTGTCAGAAAACTCTATGCCGTGTTTCAGTGGAAAGAGATACTGAAAAACCTGCACTTTTGCTCATCACCTTTGTTTCTGAAATGCATTTCCCGCTATCCATATAGCATCAAGAGTTAGCTGACAGCTGGGCACGACAGTAGAATTTTTTTCCATTCTTTTTGTTTTTTCCCCCTGGAAACCAAAATGGGGGATAGTGTGCTGTGCTTTGTGGTGATGTTTGTTAACAAGCATGCAAACACTACACTACACTACACTACACTCACACACACACACACACACACACACACACATATACACACACAAACACACACGCGCGGATAAAGCAGGAACGAGGCACAATGCTGTCTATTCGCATGTAACGTTACTCCGTCTTATCTCACCGCCATGATAGACATCTACAAAGGGCTTGAAAGAGATTATGAATTTATTACCTTCGTACATAAGTGAGTTAAGTACTGTGATAGACAGGAGAATGAGAGGGGAGTTTGGTGGGTGAACCAGGAGGGGCAGCACTAGGAATATAGAGTCCCTAATGCACTGCTGGTACAAAGAAATATTCAGTCAGCTTCATTTGAACATTTCAGAATTCCTCCGTTTTTCAGATAATATATTTCACACAGTCCTCATTGTTGCGGAATATCCGAGTAACAGAAATGCAACAAAATGTGCAGTAAATGATGTACAAATGCATTATTTTCAAGGTGGCTCTGATAATTCTGTTGTAGTTATATATAAACTATTATATCAAGCACAATGCAGATCTACTGTGAACATTCTGTGCTCTCCCTCATATTTTAATTGTTATTTCAAAAAGATTAATAAAAGAAGTAACTCCGATACAGGCCATGGGACCCATTGCTACCAGTGTTCACCCCAGATTCATGATTGTGAGATGAGATGAGAGATGAGATATACTTTATTGATCTCACAGTGGAGAAATTATGTTTACACTCCAGTTACCTCAGACAGCAATTAGTCCACAATTATTACTTGTTTACCATAATAATGGCACACATCAGAATTAAAGACAGCACATACACATTTGACATTGTTTATGTGCACTAAATTTGAAGAAGTCCGTTATCCGAATTGAGGCAAGTGGGTGAAGGCCACGCAGCAACCCTGAGATGCGCCACCATCAGCTTGGGGGGAGGAACAGGGACCAGCATCAGCTAAAACTGCACGGCCCCCGCAGAAGGGGGAAGGAGTGACGTGAACAGAAGCAGGAGTGGGGGGTGTTTGATGGAGGGGGGGGGGAGGGAGGGAGTGGAGCATGCTTCAGTCCTATGAAAACAGTTTATTGTCTTTGTGAGTTGAGATAAGAAAGAGCCAAATGATCACCAAGGCCAGAAGACATTCCTCTGGAGGAAAACACTCGGGCAATTTGTCCTTCAGGCTTGATAAGCCTGCCGTGTTGTGGTTTGAGCAGTGAAAAACACTTTGTACAGCTCCACTTGAACAACCAAATCCCAATTATGGATTAAGAATATTCCCAATTATGAATTAAGAATATTCACCGGCCTCCGAAATCTTCAACTTCAACTGCAAGGCACGCATCTGTTCCAAGATGTCATACAATTTGCATCTGAGTTCAAGATTCATCACTGTCTGAGAATGCACTGCCTTGCCAACCTCGTTAATCATGACGGACAAGCGAGGGGCCGTGGTTCTTGATGCCGCCATCTTGCCGATTTTCTGGTAGATCAGGGCAGCGCATAAGCCAGAAAGTACCAGCCCTGCTACCATAAGACCAAAAATGAATAAATCCTCAACGTCCTCAACGGAGAAAGGCGCCAAGCATGCAATACGCCAAGACCCCCAGGAGTCGAGAACATAGCCCGCAGGATACGTTCCATCTGGGCAGGTAGTATCCCCCGGTCCTGACCTTCTTGTAGAAAAAATGGTGTCAATTGCGTTGGATGAGGGTCCACAACTCCCCCTAGATGGGATACCAGTCCACTGCAGCTTACTTCCCCAGCCAAGACCAGTACCCATTTACAGCTGGGTAGATTGGGACAATGCATAAGAAGTAGAAATGTGTTGATCAGCCCTGACGTCATCCAAACACAACTAAAACTATAACTAAAACTAAATCATCCAACCCCACCAAAGATTTTCTCAAAAAATCATTACAATACTAATTCTCAAGCACAACTCCTATCACATTGCACTGCTGAAAGATTAATAAGATTTATAAAATTCAAATGATACTTAGAGGGATTGCGACCTTCAAAATGTTTTTTCATTCCAAAACAATATGTACTCTATTTTTGAAGGACTTTCTTTTAAAAAAAAAAACATTGCAAATGGCCAGTTTTGGCTTCCAGTGTATGCCTTTCCTAAAGGGAGATTAAAAAAAACAAACGATAAAAACAAACAAAACAAGTGATAACTGGAGCACCACGCTCATAGAGCACAAACCTCCGCCAACACTAGCTTCCAATTCCACAAAATTTTACCTTGGAAAAATATTCAAGTTCAAAGTCCTGTTAGAAGAGGCTTTTCATAAGCTAATTTAGATGTGATCAAGTGTCAGGAGTATGTATTTAGTTCATGCACATCAATCAAAGTTTTTTTTAGGTGTTGTCAGGTTTTTTTTTTTGGTTTTTTTTAGTTTTTGAATTCTTTTTCAGGTAATTTTCACAGAACATTTGTTATCTCTTGCTATGCACAATTTGTCATTGGTTTTTGGCACTTGGTTTCTGACTGATAAGTGAAAGATAGACAAACAGGCATAAAATTGAGCTATAATATACAAATAATGAATGTTTATGTTCAATGGAACGAATACTTTCACCTCATGAAATATTTGTTCCATTGAAAGAATGTAAAAACATTCATTATTTGTTTTATATAATGGCTAAACAGATCCTTGTCATTTGATATTTTATTAATTTATAAACAACAGAAAAGGGACTTACATTTTGGTGTTCCGCTCGTGCTTAAAGCCCCGTTTACACATAGATGGTAAACTCTCCCGGAAGCGTCCCGGCAGAGATTTTGCCTCCTCCGGGTCGTTTTAGGGATCAAACGCCGTAGTTAATGCCGGCGCACGGGGTGTGGTTTGGTTCCGGCTTCACTGGGAATCGTCGAAAAAATTATTCAACATGTCGAATAATTCCGGGAGCACTCCCAGAGAAGTGGCCTGACAACGGAGACAACGCGAACAACGGCGTTTGATACTTTTTAATCACCGTGTCATCCCACCCCTTCCTGTAGTGCCGCAGTTTACACCGCCGTAATTGGCGGCCGGCGTTGTATCCCTAACCAACGGCGTGTAAAACGGCGATAGAGCCCACATTGGCGTCCTCAAAGGTGTTTTAACCGGCGACAGAGGCAGACAAAACGGCGGCGCTAGCGGACAGTACGCTGTTCTAAACGCCACCTCCCGGTTAACGGTGTTCCAAACGGCCGATAAGTGGCGGTCAGTATAAAAACGCTAGCGCGCTGCATGCAGGCCTCTCACTCACGGCCAGCTCCAGATATTTTTGCAGAGAAGCTCCAGTATGCCTCCTAAAATAAAATTGGCAGCGGCAAGGACTTACCAAGAGGTCTGGTTCAGAAGCAGAGGGTAGCCCTGTGGTGGAGACGAGCAACATGTTGAGGAGGGGAAAAAGGAGAGAAAAGAAAAGGCTGAGAGATGATCTCCCTCCCCCTGCACTGACAGCTGCTTCAGCCTATTATACTCTGGGGGCGGTGCTTATATGCAAAATTTCCTGGAGGAACGCAGGATTTGCCTGGATAAATCCAGCGGTACACAGGGCATTATCGGCGGCAGCAGAACACCGCCGTTCTCACGCGCGTCTTAACCTGCGATTGTAAAGGACAGAACTGGGTATTAACCCCCATTGCCTGACGTGTGCCGGATGCTACGGCGTCAAAACTCCGCGTTTTATCCATGTATTTGCGGCTAGTACGGCGCCCAAAACGCCGGCGAAATGCTCCGCCCCTTTCCACCGTGAAAACAGCCGGAACTACCGCGAACTTCGGTCTACATACTACCCGCCGACAAAACCGTGTATGTGTAACCTGGACTTAACAGTCCAACCCAAACTTTAAATTGGAGTCCAAAATTGTGACAATGTAGTCCGTGATGCTGTGCGCTGACGTCATGTACTGTATGTAAAAAAAAAAAAAAAAAAAAAAAAAAGAAGACTTGGTGTAGTTCCTCAGTCCAGCAAAAAAAATCACATCAGAAATTTGTCCAGCTTTTCATCGTAACAGCTTGTCATGCCTCCAGATGGCTTACAGCATAGTGGATTTGTTTTTGTGTGTTAGAAGAATTAACAGCGTCAATTAGCTCCTTCAAATCGTCATCCGCCAGCAAAACAAACCACTATGTTTAGCTAAACACTACCCTCGGTCGTGTGAGCATGCTAAAAAGAACCATTGCATGGTCAATGAAACAACAGCAAACGGTATGAATAATCCATGTCATGTGACATTCAACTATCGATTTCTATTTAATCCACGAGATGGCGGATGCAACCCGTGAGCTGCTGCCAGACAGCCGTCATCTTGCTTAGCATTATTATGCGTCGATTCGCTGGCTTAAACCTGGGCAAATGTGATCTGAAAATGCTGATTTGTGCAGCATTCGGGTGCAGCAACAAACTGACATAGGATTGTCAGCTGGTTAAACAAATGAAAAAATAAATAATAAATTCTGGAGTGAGCTTTCATAAGTGTGTATATGTAATATTAATGATGTGGGGAAATTAATAAATTGCTGAATACAGGTTAGAAAATGATTTATTTTTTGTGTCGGTCTGTATTTTGTAAAGTAGCAACTTCAGTTTTACTGCCTGAATGCTTTGTTGTGATATATCGCACCGTTTGTTTAGTGATTCAATTAGAAGTCTCACTTTCATAAGTCTCAATTTATCCCATTTTAATTAGCCTCAGGTTTTTTTCTTCACATCAGGTTTTCAAATTCAAATACAAGAAATACAAAAAATATAAAGGATAAAATTTCTAAAATTATCTTCCTCAAACTCAAACTGAAAGCAAATCTCTAAAACTTGATAATGCCTGTAAATAATAATCAGTTTTATTGCTAGTTTTCTTCAGACAAGTCAGGGGACGGAAACACGAACATTTCCATGTCACTGAATATGTCTTGGACTTTATTTACATCAATTATGAAGAAATAAAAAAATTTCTTTCATCAAAACATCAAATCTAGGCCTGCATCTCAAATGTACTTTCTGGCAAATCATAGCTGAACGTTCAGGTCTTGTTTTAAAGAAAATCCTCTACACCATTTCATCAGGAAGCTGTATTTTAGATTTTTAATTAATTTATATCGAGTTGTATACATTTGCTTTCAGTTTGAGTTTAAGGAAGATAACTTTAGATTTATTTATTTATTTGTATTTGAAATGGCATAAACACATTAAAATGTGTAAAATACCAAGTGTTCCGATACTTTTCAGTACAGTTGAGAAGGTGGCATGTGTATTTTTTATATGAAATGCATCATCCTGGTGTCACTCAGAGAGCAAAATTAAGAGGTTATTTAAGTCCTTCAGACAGCAAAGTTAAGAAGCTTTTTAATCAACAGCTGCCTGCTTGTTTAAAAATCACTGGAGACACGCATATATAAGGCAACCCGAATTAAAGGAAAAATGCAGCTTGACCTAATTTCTGGCATAAAATGCACCAGTTTAACTTTGGTGTCATTATTAGTCCAGGGTTCAAAGGACGTGTTCAGTTCAAATCTGAGGCAAACATTTTTCTTCTTCTACTAAGGTGGATTAGAACTTTTTGTGGTCCACAGCACCAACTACTGGACAGGAGGAACCTAGCAGTCAATGTGACTCACTGATTTCAAAATGCAGCTCTTATCAACAAGACGTGTGGTGCTGTGACATGTCAATCATCTGTATCCAATCAGATTTCAGGGGAGTCCAGTGCAACCCTGGCCTCTGCTCTAGCTCCACCCATGTCAGGAAGTGTTCAACATTTGACATTTCCTCTTTCACTGTGGACTCAAAATTTCACACTTCCTGTTTGGGACTCCCTGTACCATAGAGCGAGCTTTGCACTGCTGTGCAGCGCTTCACTCGTAATATCTTTAATATGATGCGAGTGTGTGAAGTTCTTACTTTCACTCCTGATTACTTCCCATCTTTAACTTAACTTCATAATGAAATTAATTAAGGATCAGATGAGTATCTGGTGTCTTGGCAGACATAGTATGCTTGACAAACTGATGGTATTACTTTCTATCTTGCTTCATCTGTACTGGCATTAACAAATTCATTTAAGTCTATTATATAAATAGTCTGATTCTTCTCTTCTGTATTTGCTTTGACAAACAGTGGCTGTACAAATGTGGGGCTGAGTTTGAATAAATGTAACAGCACAGTAATAGTACGGAAAATGCAGATTTAGGGTGAAACTCTCTCTTGCCCATTGATTTCTATTTATGTCTGGTTGTCAGTCGCTAACCAAGAAGGCGGGACTGTGGCAACAGCCAGCGAATGACCGAATCGCCCCGGTCCTCCATCTAGTGAGTAAATAGAAATCGATGCATACAACCCACCCACCAATCAAATGACAAGGATCCACTCAGCTGTTATATAATGCAAAATGTACACCAAATGGGCTTTGCAATATTAAATTCAAATGTCAACAAAATCCACAATCCAGATCAGATCCAGATCAAACTTTGTCAGGTGATAGTGAGTGCCAGTCTGCACCTCACTGTCAAATATGAGAGTGATTGGGGCACGTTTGATTAAGATATAGTATAACATATATATTAAAAGGGGTTTTCAATGTTAAATTTAAATGGACACAAAAACTGTAATCTGGATCAGTTCCGGATCAAACTTTGTCAGTTGATAAAGAATACCATCCTAAATCCTACAATACAGATGAATCAGAAGATGACCTCATAGGACTTTAAAAGAAAAATCAGGTTAGTAAAATAAAATCATGCTAATGCTAAACAATATTTCACAAAAAATGTTAAAAATAGCTCATATCAATATATGTAGTTTAAGAAACAAGTTAATTGAAATTGAAAATTTAAGTGCTGAACAAAATTTTCAAATACTGGCAGTGTCAGAAATTCACTTAGATTCGACTTTGGAAGATAGTTCAGTTACAGTCAATGGGTACAATATATTCCGTCGAGACAGAGATGCACATGGAGGTGGAGTGGCAATTTATGTTCAAAGTCACTTGCCAGTAAAACTGAGATATGATCTAATGCCGAATTCTATTGAATCCATTTGGATGCAGGTATATTACCCCATTACCCTCATTACCCCATCCCCGTAGAGACGGTGCCTGCTCCCAGACTACCAATAACCAGCAAAAATCTATTTAAGCATAAAAATTCAAAAAGAAAAAATAATATAGCACCTTCAACTGCACCACAGACTAAAACAGTTAAATGTGGTCTATTAAACATTAGGTCTCTCTCTTCTAAGTCCCTGTTGGTAAATGATATAATAATTGATCAACATATTGATTTATTCTGCCTAACAGAAACCTGGTTACAGCAGGATGAATATGTTAGTTTAAATGAGTCAACACCCCCGAGTCACACTAACTGTCAGAATGCTCGTAGCACGGGCCGGGGTGGAGGATTAGCAGCAATCTTCCATTCCAGCTTATTAATTAATCCAAAACCCAGACAGAGCTTTAATTCATTTGAAAGCTTGTCTCTTAGTCTTGTCCATCCAAATTGGAAGTCCCAAAAACCAGTTTTATTTGTTATTATCTATCGTCCACCTGGTCGTTACTGTGAGTTTCTCTGTGAATTTTCAGACCTTTTGTCTGACTTAGTGCTTAGCTCAGATAAGATAATTATAGTGGGCGATTTTAACATCCACACAGATGCTGAGAATGACAGCCTCAACACTGCATTTAATCTATTATTAGACTCTATTGGCTTTGCTCAAAAGTAAATGAGTCCACCCACCACTTTAATCATATCTTAGATCTTGTTCTGACTTATGGTATGGAAATAGAAGACTTAACAGTATTCCCTGATAACTCCCTTCTGTCTGATCATTTCTTAATAACATTTACATTTACTCTGATGGACTACCCAGCAGTGGGGAATAAGTTTCATTACACTAGAAGTCTTTCAGAAAGCGCTGTAACTAGGTTTAAGGATATGATTCCTTCTTTATGTTCTCTAATGCCATATACCAACACAGTGCAGAGTAGCTACCTAAACTCTGTAAGGGAGATAGAGTATCTCGTCAATAGTTTTACATCCTCATTGAAGACAACTTTGGATGCTGTAGCTCCTCTGAAAAAGAGAGCTTTAAATCAGAAGTGTCTGACTCCGTGGTATAACTCACAAACTCGTAGCTTAAAGCAGATAACCCGTAAGTTGGAGAGGAAATGGCGTCTCACTAATTTAGAAGATCTTCACTTAGCCTGGAAAAAGAGTCTGTTGCTCTACAAAAAAGCCCTTCGTAAAGCTAGGACATCTTTCTACTCATCACTAATTGAAGAAAATAAGAACAACCCCAGGTTTCTTTTCAGCACTGTAGCCAGGCTGACAAAGAGTCAGAGCTCTATTGAGCTGAGTATTCCATTAACTTTAACTAGTAATGACTTCATGACTTTCTTTGCTAACAAAATTTTAACTATTAGAGAAAAAATTACTCATAACCATCCCAAAGACGTATCGTTATCTTTGGCTGCTTTCAGTGATGCCGGTATTTGGTTAGACTCTTTCTCTCCGATTGTTCTGTCTGAGTTATTCTCATTAGTTACTTCATCCAAACCATCAACATGTTTATTAGACCCCATTCCTACCAGGCTGCTCAAGGAAGCCCTACCATTATTTAATGCTTCGATCTTAAATATGATCAATCTATCTTTGTTAGTTGGCTATGTACCACAGGCTTTTAAGGTGGCAGTAATTAAACCATTACTTAAAAAGCCATCACTTGACCCAGCTATCTTAGCGAATTATAGGCCAATCTCCAACCTTCCTTTTCTCTCAAAAATTCTTGAAAGGGTAGTTGTAAAACAGCTAACTGATCATCTGCAGAGGAATGGTCTATTTGAAGAGTTTCAGTCAGGTTTTAGAATTCATCATAGTACAGAAACAGCATTAGTGAAGGTTACAAATGATCTTCTTATGGCCTCGGACAGTGGACTCATCTCTGTGCTTGTTCTGTTAGATCTCAGTGCTGCTTTTGATACTGTTGACCATAAAATTTTATTACAGAGATTAGAGCATGCCATAGGTATTAAAGGCACTGCGCTGCGGTGGTTTGAATCATATTTGTCTAATAGATTACAATTTGTTCATGTAAATGGGGAATCTTCTTCACAGACTAAAGTTAATTATGGAGTTCCACAAGGTTCTGTGCTAGGACCAATTTTATTCACTTTATACATGCTTCCCTTAGGCAGTATTATTAGACGGTATTGCTTAAATTTTCATTGTTACGCAGATGATACCCAGCTTTATCTATCCATGAAGCCAGAGGACACACACCAATTAGCTAAACTGCAGGATTGTCTTACAGACATAAAGACATGGATGACCTCTAATTTCCTGCTTTTAAACTCAGATAAAACTGAAGTTATTGTACTTGGCCCCACAAATCTTAGAAACATGGTGTCTAACCAGATCCTTACTCTGGATGGCATTACCCTGACCTCTAGTAATACTGTGAGAAATCTTGGAGTCATTTTTGATCAGGATATGTCATTCAAAGTGCATATTAAACAAATATGTAGGACTGCTTTTTTGCATTTACGCAATATCTCTAAAATCAGAAAGGTCTTGTCTCAGAGTGATGCTGAAAAACTAATTCATGCATTTATTTCCTCTAGGCTGGACTATTGTAATTCATTATTATCAGGTTGTCCTAAAAGTTCCCTAAAAAGCCTTCAGTTAATTCAAAATGCTGCAGCTAGAGTACTGACGGGGACTAGAAGGAGAGAGCATATCTCACCCATATTGGCCTCTCTTCATTGGCTTCCTGTTAATTCTAGAATAGAATTTAAAATTCTTCTTCTTACTTATAAGGTTTTGAATAATCAGGTCCCATCTTATCTTAGGGACCTCGTAGTACCATATTACCCCAATAGAGCGCTTCGCTCTCAGACTGCAGGCTTACTTGTAGTTCCTAGGGTTTGTAAGAGTAGAATGGGAGGCAGAGCCTTCAGCTTTCAGGCTCCTCTCCTGTGGAACCAGCTCCCAATTCAGATCAGGGAGACAGACACCCTCTCTACTTTTAAGATTAGGCTTAAAACTTTCCTTTTTGCTAAAGCTTATAGTTAGGGCTGGATCAGGTGACCCTGAACCATCCCTTAGTTATGCTGCTATAGACGTAGACTGCTGGGGGGTTCCCATGATGCACTGTTTCTTTTTCTTTTTGCTCTGTATGCACCACTCTGCATTTAATCATTAGTGATCGATCTCTGCTCCCCTCCACAGCATGTCTTTTTCCTGGTTCTCTCCCTCAGCCCCAACCAGTCCCAGCAGAAGACTGCCCCTCCCTGAGCCTGGTTCTGCTGGAGGTTTCTTCCTGTTAAAAGGGAGTTTTTCCTTCCCACTGTAGCCAAGTGCTTGCTCACAGGGGGTCGTTTTGACCGTTGGGGTTTTACATAATTATTGTATGGCCTTGCCTTACAATATAAAGCGCCTTGGGGCAACTGTTTGTTGTGATTTGGCGCTATATAAAAAAAATTGATTGATTGATTGATTGATTGTATATTTAAAACATCTCAAGCCAATTCTCATAGGATGTTGTTATAGACCTCCAAATTCATGTAAAGATTATTTAGATAAAATTGATCAGATGCTTGATCATGTCACTAGTACAGATTCTGAGGTGTTTTTGCTCGGTGACCTGAACATTGACTGGACTATGCATTGTCCAATGAAATCTAGACTGATGACACTGGCAACAGCATATGGTCTGACACAAATGATATCTGAACCAACCAGAGTGAGTCTCAAAATTGATGGAACTGAGGTGGCAACATGTATTGACCATATATTTACAAACAGACCAAATCTCTGTTTGAATGCCTCTTCTACATCTGTAGGATTTACTGATCACAACCTAATAGGCATTGTCAGGAGAACAGAAGTTCCCAAAGCTGGTCCTAACATTATAAGGAAGAGATTTTTAAATATTTTAATCTTGACAAGTATGTGGATGAAATCATACATGTAAATTGATCTGAAGTAATGACTGAAAAAGATCCAGAGAAAGCTTTTCAAATATTTGACGGTCTATTAACAAAAATTGTCAACAAATGTATTGTATCCAACTCAAACAGTCCATGGCTGGATGTCAACTTGAAAGCACAAATGAAGGAAACAGATAAAGCCAAGCAGACTGCAATAATATCTGGAAGGGAGTTTGACTGGAAAGTATATCGTAAACTTAGAAACTTTGTGGTGAAAGAAAACAAGAAAAAGAAAAGATTATACTATTATGAGAAATTTAAAACTTTTACGGACAGTAAACAGTTATGGAGAAGTCTCAATTCCCTCCTGTATGGTAATACATCAACTCCACTGGTCTTGGAAACAAATGAGGGATTTTTAACTAAATCTGATGAAATTGCAAATTATTTAAATAATTATTTTATAGAAAAGATAGACGCATTCAGAAATAAGTTAAAATCAAAAAATAAAAATCAGTCATTTGAGATCATAAAAGAAAATATGAAATTAAAAAAGTGTAATTTTTGCCTTAAGGTTTTAAGTATAAATGAAGTTGAACAATATTTGAAGACACTAAAAGACAAACCTCCAGGAGTAGATGAACTAGATGGGCGCCTCCTAAAACTTGTAGCCTCAATAATTGCACCACCCATAACCCATATAATTAATCAATGTTTTAATGAAAATAATTTTTTGTCGGCTTGGAAAATATCAAAAATTATAGCATTGCCAAAAAATAAAAAAGTGTCATTTTCTGCAATGAATAGTAGACCTATCAGTTTACTTCTGGTATTGAGTAAATTAATGGAAAAATTATGTATGATCAGATTAACGCTTATTTTAGAGAGAATAATTTAATAACAAATTATCAGCATGCTTATAGAGAAAAGCATTCAACAGCGACTGCACTGACCCAAATGACTGATGACTGGTTATGGGAAATGGACAAAGGTAACATTATTGGGACAGTATTATTGGACTTCTCCGCTGCTTTTGATCTCATTGATCACAAAATTCTTCTAAAAAAAAACTTGAATGTTATGGCTTCTCCAAATCTGCTGTGCAATTTATTAGTGATTATTTATGTGACAAAACAATTAGTGTATTATAATGGATGTTTTTCAAATGTTTTAACTGTGAAACATGGTGTGCCACAGGGCAGTTGTCTTGGTCCGCTTTTATATTCTATCTTCACAAATGATCTACCATTAGTGCTTGATACAGCAAGCATTTCAGTGTTTGCAGATGACACAACAGTCTATATGGCTGGGAAATCAATTGAGGAAGTTAAAACAAAACAGAGCAGGAAATTAAAAAGATTGAAAATTGGATTGAAGACAACAAACTCATTCTGAATGTAGGAAAAACAGTAAGCATTGTTATTGGAACTAAACATTCCTTAAGAGCCGAACCACAACTAAATCTTGTAATGAAAAATACAGTTGTTAAACAAGTGGAAGAAGTCAAACTCCTTGGAGTCTGTATTGACAGCCAACTGTCCTGGGACAAACAAATAAATAATGTAGTCTCTAAAATGGGACGGACTTTGGCAGTGATAAGAAGATGTTCAAGATATTTAACTTCAGTAAATAATGTAAAAAAATTACAGCTTGTGCAAAATAAAGCTGCACGTGTGGTGTTAAAATGTGGCTTTAGGACGAGTGTGGATACAATGCATAAGTGCCTCTCTTGGCTTTTGGTGAGGGACAGGTGGCTATATGCAAAAGCAAACTTTTTAAGAAATATTATTATAACTCAGATACTGTCTGTCCTTTACCACCAACTGCCTTTTCATAAGGATACTCGTTTTTATCAAACCAGGCATGCCAAAGGACTGTGTTTCATTTTGCCTAAATGTAAAACAAACCAGAGTCAACGGACGGTGATGTTTCGAACCATGAGAGAATGGAATCATTTACCACTAAAGTTAAGGGAATTGAGCAGTGAACTGGGTTTTAAAAAGGAACTTAAAAAGTATTATCTGAGGCAAATGGTTGAAGTATTGTAATGTATTATGAATTGATTATGAATTAATTTATTCTGAATGTATTATGAATTTTCATTATGATTTACAGGCCTTAATGGAAATCTATTATGTTATTGTACAGAATGTGTGATTAAAACATGAATGGACCCCAGGAAGAGTAGCTGATGCAGTTATACTGCAGATGCTAATGGGGATCCAAATAAATAAACAAATAAATAAACAAACATAAAGCTCTCAAATATAAAAGAAATTTGATCTGTTTTGACAGACATGAATTTTTGAAAATTCATTCAATGTTAAAGATAGGGAGTTTTCCAATTTCCCAAGATTTTTTCTTGACTTTGATCTTTGACCTATGACCTTGAAAATTGGCTATCAGGATATGAATCTTCAGTAAAAATTTCAGAACGATATGTGAAAAATTGTGGGCTAAAGGCTGTTCACAAACAAACAAACAAACAAGGGTGAAAACATAACCTCCTCCAGCTTCTTTGGCAGAGGCGTTACCTCCTTTCAAACCTCTAAATTGCACAATCACATGACGGGCAGCAAAGATCTGATCTCAGGTTGTCCACAGTCATTGATCCAGTAAAGTAACACCGTTAAACAGCTGGAGCTGGTCTGGTGTCCACATCATGGCTCTCCCATTAAGACTGCAACAGCAGTCACTTTCTCTCAGTCTTTATGTCACATTTATAAACACACAGATAAAATTCTTCTTCCTCCACAATTAATCTCCAGTCTGTTGTCCACGTCACGGCTCCTGGTGGAGCATGGGAAAGAGAGAAATTTAATTTCTGTGACAGTGGTTAAAAAAAAAAAAAACACCTCCTGTTCCACACCTTTGGACACATGCTTAGCTTTGCTGGCCACACCAATTGAAGGAATCAATCTAAGTGCTTTTTGAAGCACATTTCTCACGCTGTGCTTGGCTGCAATTTCTCAACTCTTTCCAGGAGGCGTGCACAAACAACTTCCTATATATATATATATATATATATATATATATATATATATATATATATATATATATATTGACAGCACAGAAAAAACAATCAGTGGCCGAAGCATGTAATTTTTCTCCCCAATGCACAGTCTTTAGTTCAGTCTTTCCTATTTTAACCCTTGATCTTTTACACCACATGATCAATGTAACCTCAAGTTTTCCGGAAAACCACCTAGCAAATTCAAGTTTCCTTGCCATTTTCTGGACAGTTAGTTTGCTCTGAGACTGAATTTTGCAGAACTCAATAATTTTTGTTCTCTGAATTCGGGTCAACTGCGGCATTACTGTCTTGCAGAACAAACTTTAGGGTTCCTGAAATGAGAAAAACAAAATTATTTCCCAGTAAAACCATTTCCTCGTATTCATATTTCAGAGTACTGTTGGGTACATTTTTTGAGACACCCTATATATGAATTTATACATTTATTCTTATTTACATTAATTATTGAGATCCTATCCATGTAACATTGATATTTTCACCTCTGTATGTTTATATTGATGTTGCAGAATAAACTCAGTCAGTCAATCATAAACATTATTTTATATAACTTTTAATGGCATTTGCATTTGTCTTGTAAATCACTCCAGAGGTGTTTGTCAGGATATGAGTTTTATCTGCTTTTATTTCTTTTTGTTTGTTCAGTTGCTTTCCGTTTGTTTATTTTCTTGTTGGATTTTTTTCCTGCTTGGGTTTTTCTGTCTCTCTTGGCTCTTGGTGGTGGGTGTTTCTCTCTCGCTCTCTTTCTCTCTCTCTGGCCACGCCTTCATTCTGGTGCCCTCCACACTCACCTGTTCTCAATTTGCAGCTCATCACCTGGGTGTATATATACTGCTCTTTTTGCTCTGTTCCTTCGCCAGATTGATCTGCATTGTGCCTTCTCTCCAGCTCTCGGTTACATATTCCATAGTCCTACCTGCCTCATCGTGTTCTCAACCTCCTGCCCATTTGTTCTGACCTCACCTAAGCCTGATGATTATTGTGCTGCTGCTATGTTTTTTTGGACTGCCTTCCCATGTACCGACCATTGGTATCCTCACCACTAAAGTCTTTCAACAACCAGAGCTGTTTGTGGGAGACTTACATTTGTGTCCTAACAAACCCGCCTGTCAGATCAATCTGGCCAATGATGGACACAGCAGCTTCTGATCCCTTCCAGCTGG
Organism: Thalassophryne amazonica; assembly: GCF_902500255.1. Lineage (NCBI taxonomy): Eukaryota > Metazoa > Chordata > Actinopteri > Batrachoidiformes > Batrachoididae > Thalassophryne > Thalassophryne amazonica. The sequence continues at coordinate 55,140,918 of NC_047112.1, forward strand.
CGGTATGCCACCATAGTCAGCAGCTCGCACAGCAGCCTCACCGGCTTCCATACTAGCGCCTCCTCCCATGAGCACACAGCTCCAGGGTGCAATGCAGCACGCTCTCTCATGAGGCTGAAGCAGGCAGCCACCGGGCCACCAACTGTACCATCGAGTTCCGTAAATTCTCGCGGGTAAAAGTGAATGGATCCCAGTGGCGCTACTTGATGTCTTCTTTCAGGGTCTGTCAGCCGACATCCAGGACCAACTAATCGCCATCAACTTGCCGAATGACCTGGATGAATTGATAGCGCTCACCATTCGCACCGGCCGATGCCTGCTAGAACGTCCTCGCCGTGGGAGTTGTCATCTGGATCACCAATCAGACATTCCTCTGAGCTGTTCCTCCTCCTCCACTCATGCTCAGCCTGATCTTCCTCCACACAGCACTGAAGAGGCCATGCAGGCGGGGCGCACACACCTGTCACCAGCGGACTGACAGCACCGCCGTGAGGAAGGTCTCTGCTATTACTGTGGTCAATCAGGACATTCAACATTGTCAAGCCATGGGTGCCACCAGGCAGCCAAGATCAGAGCTACAGACGAGTCTAAATTCCATCTACCCTGTCTTGGCTAAGAATATAATTCCTGCTAAAGTAATTTCTGATCACTGCATTATGGCCGTTTTGGCCTTTGCTGATTCCGGTTCTGACGCCAATCTGATTTTGTCCTCTCTTGCCAGGTCCCTTCACCTTCAGATGTATAAGCACTCATGCCCTCTGGTGGTACGTGCCGTGGATGGTCACTTTCTTGGTCAAATCACTCACCGCACTCAGTCGGTCACAATGTTAATCTCCCACACTCATTCAGAATCAATTAGTTTCAATGTGATGGATATTATGACTCACCCGATCATATTGGGGCACCCTTGGTTGCAACGACATGGGCCCAAATTTGATTAAGTTAAGGGCAAAATTGTTTCTTGGAGCCCAACTTGCAAAAAATGTATGTCTGCCTATTCCTGAATGCACCCCACAAATCATTTCAAGTTAACAAAAGTTATTTCAACTAACTAGAGAGTCTTGTAGCATTAACTCAGTTGAAAGTTGAAATAACTAAGTTGAAATGACCTCAAACAAATCTATGCAAATTGTTACATCAAATTTTCTTGTTGAGACAGCAGTTCCTTTTTAGAGTGCAACAAAGTTACAAGTGCAACGAAATTACAACCCCAATTCCAATGAAGTTGTGTAAAATGTAAATAAAATAGTATACATTTTTTTCAAATCCTCTTCAACCTATATTCAATTGAATACGCCACAAAGACAAGATATTTAATGTTCAAACTGATAAACTTTATTGTTTTTGTGCAAATATTTGCTCATTTTGACAAGGATGCCTGCAACACGTTTCAAAAAAGCTGGGACAGTGGTATGTTTACCACTGTGTTACATCACCTTTCCTTCTAACAACACTCAATAAATGTTTGGGAACTGAGGACACTAATTGTTGAAGCTTTGAAGGTGGAATTCTTTCCCATTCTTGTTTGATGTATGACTTCAGTTGTTCAACAGTCCAGGGTCTTCGTTGTCGTATTTTGTGCTTCATAATGTGCCACACATTTTCAATGGGCAACAGGTCTGGACTGCAGGCAGGCCAGTCTAGTACCTGCACTCTTTTACTACGAAGTCATGCTGTTGTAACACGTGCAGAATGTGGCTTGGCATTGTCTTGCTGAAATAAGCAGGGATATCCCTGAGAAAGACGTTGCTTGGATGGCAGCATGTATTGCTCCAAAACTTGGATGTACCTTTCAGCATTGATGGTGCCAACATCATGTGTGCAAATGAGATGAGTTCGTATCAGTCAGATGAGTTTGTATCAGTTTCTGTCAGTGTGTGCATAATGTCTGGAGTTGCCTTGACAACATCAGACTGTAGGGGGGGGGCAGAAAGATAAGAGGACCAGCCGAATGGTTCACTAAGGCCGTAGAGATTCTTCTGGAGGAAAACAGCGGGGCATTTTGACCTTCAGAGGCTGATCAGCCTGCCATGTTTAGAGTTAAGCAGAGAAACACCATTAACAGTTCCTCTGACCAAGTATTCCCTGGTCTCCGACATCTTCCTTTGCAAGGCGTACATTTGCTCCGAGATGTTTTCCAACGTAGTTAGCTAGTTAGTCTGAGTTAAAGGGTTAACGCAGTCTGAGACTGTACCACCTTGCCCAACTCATTAATCATGTGAGGTGAGGGGCCATGGTTCTGGTAGCAGCCATCTTGCTAATTCTCCGGTAGGTCAGGGCAGCACATATACCAGTAAGCACTAGCCCTCCCACTTAAAACCAAATATAAATAAGTCCTCAACATCCTCCACAGAGAGTGGTACCAAGCACGCAACATGCCACTTCTCCCAGGCATCGAGAGCATAGCCCGCAGGGTAGGTTCCATCTGGGCATGCAGGGTCCCCCAGCCCTGATTTCATTGTTAAAAAAATGGTGTCAATAGCGTTCAGAGACCAGCTGATCAATTCCATAGTTAATCCAAATATAGTTTGATGAATTCACAGTCCGGTGAATTAGGGACTTTGAAGGTTGGAGCACAGATAGAGGAGATAGGAGGAGATGCAACCGCCCTCACTGGAGTCCCAAGCTCTTATCATATTTCATGAATGAATAAAACTGAAGCATGATACTACTGTCACTATTGCTGTATTATGCAGTGACAGAATCAGCCTGAACAATTCTGCTTTTGAACCTATCATGTGAGCAAAATCCCATGTTGTGCTTCATAGAAATCCCATTATCGAGTCAAACAGTCATCTTTACAGATAAGACATCATATACATTTCTGAAATGTAATCATGTTATCTTTTATAGTACCACATTAAAGTTTGTAAAAAAAACTTTCTATCACCAAACATCCACAAGCTTCATCACCATTACATTTATTCTAAGTAGTTCTCTTTCAGTATGTTTTTTCCTCCAGCTCTGTACAGTAGAGTATAGCTGACATTTATAGGTGGGTAATAGGAGTGCTGTTACACTTCAAAAATTATCAAGATGGTTCTACTTAAAACCTAAAGTTCAATTGCTGCCTTAAAAATGTGAGTCAACTGAACTTCAAAATAAGTTTTGCTTCAGTGCAAAACGTTTACACTAACCCATGACCTAAAGCAACAGCTGGATGTCTTCGGCACTGGGTCTCTTTGTAGATTCCAAGAGTACTGCTGGAATGACTTTATATCAAATAAGCGGTTACTTCGGTAGACTAGGATGAGAAGCATCACTTTGTGAGGGAGCAGCAGCTTTGATATTTTGGCCATGTGGCACATTTCTCTGCATGATCCAGCAACATAGATGCCTGAGTGTTGAGGACCCCAGTGGCTGGATAAGACCAAAATGATGCCCATGCTTCTGCCTAGAGATGTAAGGATGGATTGATGGTCTGCCTGCATGGTTGCCATATATGACCCAAGGTGGTTCTGTGGTGTCGTGAATGCAGTAAAGTGCATACTCCCACACCTAACTTGTACAAAAGCAGTAGTCATGAAAGGGTGGGGGAGGTGATGGTGTAGTGGTTAAGGTGTTGGGCTTGAGACCAGAAGATCCTCGGTTCAAATCCCCACCTGACTGGAAAATCACTAAGGGCCCTTGGGCAAGGTCCTTAATCCCCTATTGCTCCCGGTGTGTAGTGAGCGCCTTGTATGGCAGCACCCTGACATCGGGGTGGATGTGAGGCATAATTGTAAAGTGCTTTGAGCGTCTGATGCAGATGGAAAAGCTCTATATAAATGCAGTCCATTTACCATTTACCATTTATGAAAGGCTGATACCCCTGTCATGCATAGCCAGAATCATGCAGAATGGCATCAGAATGACGAATCGGCACAAATCCAAAATGTGTCGGGATTCAATTCCAATACGTTCTGACAGCCTGCGAGAGTACACACAGTTCGTCAAAATCGGCCAGTGGCCCGGAGTGTGATGCACGTGTTCAATTTACATATTCTGATGGTGGCTAAACACGATCCGTAATGATTTGAGTGCATACGAGGGAGCCTCAAGATGGATTTGGCACAGCAAAGCCTGCCGGTATAACCTGCACATTTCATATATAATAATACCACCACCCCCCCGTACGCTTCATCAAGACAATAATTTTGAATTATTATCATGTACAGTGAACGTGAACAGCGGCTATCAAACTGAAAGCACCGTGTTCTACCTTGCGCACACCGCCACAAATCTCAACAGGCTGTCATATCCACAATAGACCTTACAGTACAGATATTTGTCCATTCCTTGCCATGGTCAATGTAAATACTGTGAACTATTGTCTCCATCATATGTGTATATAACACGGGCAGCTACGCCTTTCTGTGGTGCACAGTAACGCGTCACTGCACGCGTCAGGCTCAGAGCTGAATGGATTTGACCACTGTAATATATGATCACCTTCTAACTCTGTAGGAAATATGACATGGAACTGTTGTGCCAGGCCACATTAATAGAAATGAATCTCACCTCCAACAGCGGTCCAGGAGTGCAGTGTGGATGTGGAGCTGGATCCACCGCCTGTGGTTCAAATCCTCTCACCCGGCTGCTGTGTGCAGGAATCAACCATGCCAAAAATAAATCCTCTGTGATAATCCAACCGTTGTTGTGTACAAAGTTGTGTTGTGCTACTGAAGTGAGCCAAAACACAAACAAAATAAATTAAAGTTCCCTGGATAGGTTGTGTCTGATGCATGGGACAGCATGGCACACTGCCAGCAAACTTTCAGCAAAGCTGTCCAGTGGCGTGCATGTGCTTAGTGGCTCATGCACCATTATGCACCCGCACTGCTAGGGATGGGTATCGAGAATCGGTTCCTTTCGGGTTATCATTAAGAAATGATTCGATCCACCGACATCAAGAACCTTTTTGCTTAATGATTCCCTTATCTGTCCTTCAGAGTGGCTGTTGTTTTTGGGGGTGTTTGTCAGGAAAATGATCATTTCTCTACATTGATTACAGATCCTGCAGCGGGTCTGTAATCAACTTTTCTGCAGCACAGCTTTGCTTTGAACTTTGAATAGATCGAAGCAGTGATTTGCAGATCGAAGCAGTGCTTCGTTGGTTTTGTTTTATTTCGCTTAATCTTAACTTTTCCCCCTAAAACCCTAAAGAACATATGTCTGTGAGTAATATTTACCTTTTTATGTTAAACCAACCAGTTATGGTCTTGTGAAACAGTTGATAGATGTATTTTATAATTTAAAAATGGGGCCGATGCAAACACGTTAGCATGTCTATGGTATTTTCAATGTTAAAGTTAGCATTAAGATGTTCACATCTCAGCACATTTGTGTGCATTTGTTTTCTGTATAATAATTAATGGCTCAGCGTTCGTTGTTGTAAGAGTCAAATTGTAATTTTTTAAAATTCATTTTATTCATATATTAATAATAATAATAGCAACAACAATAATAGTAATAATAACTAATAATAACTAATAATGTTATAATATAATTTTAGAGAAAGAGACAAAAAGAACCTGATGAAACAAAACACAACAGATAAAAGATAAAACCAACTAACAATGAAAATAAATAAATAAATACATATAGAAATAAATAACCTTTTCCTGTGGACACCTAGTGACTCTTATACCTCCAATTCATCCCTGTTTTATTTAAGTTTAATGACAGTTTGTTTTGGTCAAACCATATTTTCAATTTGTTAATTTCTTCAGTGATTTCCTCCAGAACTATTTGCCAAACTAGAAAACTGTTGCATCCTAGTAAGGGCAGAATACTACTGGAATGAATTTGAATAAGGAAAGTTGGGGTTATTTTTGCCTCACCAAAATGGATGCTGCACTCACTGCAGTTTATTGTCTGGAATAGTCACAGATTGCATTTCAGAGCTTCTAGAATTCAAAAATTTTTGTGTGGGTGGTGTTGGGGGGTAATTTTGGGTTTGAGCTTTTTTTTGTTTTTCACCACTTTCATCCCTGAATACGCGGATTAAAGTCACTAACTGGGACTCCTGTTTTGTTAGGAGAAAGAAACGAGAATCGTCGTCCATTCTGTTCACACAGCTCCAAACGCTGCGCAGCTCTCTGCCGAGTCGAGTTATAATGATCGAGTCCAGTCAGAATGAATAAATTCAAAGATAAACACTGTTTAAATCAATTGACACCTCTTTCCAAATGTTGTAATACAAACTGCATTTGATCAAAACATTTTTTCCTCCCAAAATGAGACATCCTGCACTGACGTGCAACAGCTGGCTGAGCTCAGTTCAGAGGTATGGAGACACATTCATGCCAAAATGTCTGAAAGGAAATGCTTTTGACAAAAAGTACAGATTTTGTTTATTTTTATTTATGTCCAGAGATCAAGGATCCAGTGACCAATTTAAAATTTTGTTGACATAGAAAACCTGTAAAGCCTATTTTTAGTACACAGAAAATTCACAAGAGGTATCGATAAGGGAATCGATAAGGAACCGGATCTATAAGCGGAATCGATAATGGCATTGATGTCGATAAAATGTTATCAATACCCATCCCTACGCACTGCGCAATCACTTGCAGATGTGGGTGAGGAACACAGCATTGCCTCGCACTCCGGTCCCGTGTTTTCCATCCAGACGTTTGGACATTGGACAGTCTTCAGCGCCTTTTATGGCTGTCTGACAGCAGTCTGTGTCATCTAAACTGTTGTCTGCATGCACTTTGGATGCCATTGTGCAGGTGTGGATGAGGTAATCTGGTTGCATTCTGACACTGCTGACTACGCCTCCTTCCCTCCCGGCCACTTCAGATTATGGCAATATTTGCCATGTTGGGCATGGTTCCTGTGCATTCTTGCTATATGTGATGGGGGCTTGAGTCTTTCAGGAGCAAGATGGGCAAAATACATGAGAAAATTACTGAGTTGTTTAAAAACAATGTTTACATATTTACATATTTCTTCATCTACAGTCCAGAATATCATTAAACAATTCAAGAAAACTGGAGGAAATTCAGTGCATAATGGGCCAGACTGCAAGACTAATCTGTCATCTCTGGTCCTTCAAACGGCACTGCATCAAGAACTGTCATTTATCAACAGCTGATATAACCACATGCGCAAAGAATTACTTTGGAAAACCTTTGTTAAGATCTACAATATGGAGGTACAGTTGTGTTCAGAATAGTAGTAGTGCTATGTGACTAAAATGATTAATCCAGGTTTTGAGTATATTTCTTATTGTTACATGGGAAACAAGGTACCAGTAGATTTAGTAGATTCTCACAAATCCAACAAGACCAAGCATTCATGATGTGCACACTCCTAAGGCTATGAAATTGGGCTATTAGTAAAAAAAAAAGTAGAAAAGGGAGTGTTCACAATAATAGTAGCATCTGCTGTTGACACTACAAACTCAAAACTATTATGTTCAAACTGCTTTTTTAGCAATCCTGTGAATCACTAAACTAGTATTTAGTTGCATAACCACAGTTTTTCATGATTTCTTCACATCTGTGAGGCATTAATTTTGTTGGTTTGGAACCAAGATTTTGCTCGTTTACTAGTGTGCTTTGGGTCATTGTCTTGTTGAAACACCCATTTCAAGGGCATGTCCTCTTCAGCATAAAGCAACATGACTTCTTCAAGTATTTTGACATATCCAAACTGATCCATGATATGCGATATATAGGCCCAACACCATAGTAGCAGAAACATGCCCATATCATGATGCTTGCACCACCATGCTTCACTGTCTTCACTGTGAACTGTGGTTTGAATTCAGACTTTGGGGGTCGGCTCACAAACTGTCTACGGCCCTTGGACCCAAAAAGAACAATTTTACTCTCATCAGTCCACAAAATATTCCTCCATTTCTCTTTAGGCCAGGTGATGTGTTCTTTGGCAAATTGTAACCTCTTCTGCACATGTCTTTTATTTAATAGAGGGATTTTGCAGGGGATTCTTGCAAATAAATTAGCTTCACACAGGTGTCTTCTAACTGTCACAGCACTTACAGGTAACTCCAGACTGTCTTTGATCATCCTGGAGCTGATCAATGGGTGAGCCTTTGCCATTCTGGTTATTCTTCTATCCATTTTGATGGTTGTTTTCCGTTTTCTTCCACGCGTCTCTGTTTTTTTTGTCCATTTTAAAACATTGGATATCATTGTAGATGAACAGCCTATAATTTTTTTGCACCTGCATATAAGTTTTCCCCTCTCCAATCAAAATGTTTAATTAAACTACGCTGTTCTTCTGAACAATGTCTTGAACGTCCCATTTTCCTCAGGCTTTCAAAGAGGAAAGCATGTTCAACAGGTGCTGGCTTCATCCTTAAATAGGGGACACCTGATTCACACCTGTTTGTTCCACAAAATTGACAAACTCACTGACTGAATGCCACACTACTATTATTGTGAACAAATTAACAAATGAAATTAAGATGACAACACAAAGCATGTATTCTGCAATGAAACAGAGGTCATAATAAATGTAAGAATCCATGTTTTTTTTTTTTTAAATGTGCATTTTCCATATCAGGTCCACACAGCAAGCCCAAATATCCCAAATATTTGTAATAAAATGTTCAGAAAGGACAGACATTATCAAATCCATAACAGTAACCAGGCTGTGGAACCATCATCAAGTAGCCAAGGAAGTGGAAGATTAGGCTCTTCTGACTGGGGTTGATTTTTGAACACTGGAGGTTGGGTCTTGGTTATAAGTCAAAAGTTTGAATTCGAATCCTCCCTGAACTGAAGTTGAAATCCAAACTTGCCAACTCATTCGAACTCCACATACCCTGAGTTAACAATCCAAAATGGCTCATCAGGAAGTCAAAGTTTAAGGTTTTTATGCTTTTATTTTTTCATGTTCATTTTAACAAGCTGTAATGTCTAACCTCTCTGTAAAGAAATGCCTCTAATGCCAGGTAATGTTTTTATCATACTGGTTCTGGCCATACTGGCTCTGAGACTTTGAAGGCCTTTCTAAATCTGCCTTGTATCATTTATGTTGTGTGTTTTTATGTGCTTGTGTGTGCACACTCATAGTAAGCATTAGCCTTTCAATGTGTGTCATTATACCCTGTCCGTGCATGCATTCACATGCCTTTAAGGCATTCGGGTGTGCTGTGCACATGCAGACATAGTCATGCATTTGACTTAGTGTATGTCTATTTCCAAACTGTAGAGAAACACGGGCGAGGAAGTGCCGAGCAATGCCAGAGATGGTTACCTACCAACCTCTCTGCTGTCTTTCCGGCTTGCTAATGGGCTCTTCAGTGGGCCAGCTGACCGACTTGCTGGCTCTCAGCAGCTCTGACTTCCTTATTTGGTAGTGGAGGGCAGGGGCGACGATAAGGTAATGGATGGGGGAGAAGCAGCGCTCTGTTTACATGAAGGGTCAGGTGGTCAGAGCGCCTGAGTGCCGTGGAGCAAACACAGATCAGTTCAAGACTGCAAGACAGTGAAAAATTAAATTCTTCGCTGTCACTGAATAGACGATTCGGGGCAGATTCACAAGAAACTGGTTGCAGGAGAGAGATTGGTGATGCTCCTAGAAAGATTTAAACCCTGCAGGTAATTTCCACACACAAATGCACTCTGGTCTGGAGAGCCAGTCAAAAGGAAATTAAAGACTACCATCATAGTTTTGCTCTTGTCTGCTTGACTGCCTGCCTTTGTTCCCTGGGCAATGTTTATGCTGTGCCCAGTCCAGGACAGAATAGATTCACCCACACAGCACTGTGCTCTCAACCAGAACCTAAGTAGGTTGGGCAAGCTTGAGCCATACTCCCATTCACTTGCCCTCCTCCGGATTAGGCTCTATGACCTGGGGCAACACGGCAATGGCTGCATTAATAGACCCAAGATGAGACAGCATCTCTCCAACCCACCCTAAAAATAATGCATCCTGTTTTTTATTATGAAGATGCATCAGCAGGATATTTATTTCCCTCCATTATCTTCCCCAAAGTTTGCAGCGATGTATACACAAATGACCTTAGGGAATTCTGTGCTGAAATTTTGAGTCTGTCGGTCTGTCTAAAAGCCTCCGGGGTATTATGAAATGACTCATAACGGAGCAACAGAATTCATTGTAACAGGTCGTCAAAAGTGCTGCTCGAAACAAAATTGGGATCCAACCCCTATAAAATGTCCTCTGCTGTCACTGTGAGGAAAGTGTAATGATATCTCTATATATATATATATATATATATATATATAGAGAGAGAGAGAGAGAGAGAGAGAGAGAGAGAGAGAGAGAGAGAGAGAGAGAAAGAGCGAGAGAGAGAGAGAGAGAGAGAGACAGAGAAACCTTTCATCCCCAAACACCATGAATTTGCATGCGTTGCCACAATCAAATTAATTACTTCCAAACCTGAGGTCAATTTACATTTCTTTAAATGCTGCTCCATATAACTGGAGCGTGTATAATTGAATAATGCTAATTCATCACTGGCTGTTTTTCCTTTCTCTCTCACTGTAGCTATTAGGTTTACAGTAGCTATTAGGTTTACAGTAAAGGGATCGAGGTGGCAGCTCACAGAGCACATTAAACAGCCCATCAACACATTCAATGTCACTCCACGGGTACTGTTTGTGAGCACGCAGTGCCTTGTGACGCCCATCGTAAAGATTAGCAGAGCTTTGTTTAATTGCGGCACGAACATGATAGCAGGAATTTTCGAGATATGGCTTTCGGTCCCCTAGAAAAGGTCTTTAAATCTCAGTCAGGTATCTGCTGCCTGTTTGTGGAGGTACAAAGGCCTTAGGGGTTTAGCCAAGTCATCTATGCTCAGAGAAACCCAACGCTACCTCCCACTAAGGAAGCCACCTGAATTAGTGACTCTGACCTCTAAATGTAATAAATTCACAAGACCTACTCCTGGAGTACAACATGGAAACAAACAAAACCTGAAAGGTGAGAAGGTTCCTTTTAAAATGATACTGATAAGCCATTTTTGAGTTTAAGCACCGCAGGAGTCATTTCAAAGGCAATCACAAACCCAAAACAAAAAAGCCAGAGCTTTTGTCTTTATGCACCCTGCCCACTGCTGCAAAGAAGTGTCACTTACTTTTCACACACAACAAACAACACAGATGGTGACAGGAGAAATCAAATGCAAGATACTTTTCACTCATGGTTTCATTTATAAACAAAACTAATTCTGGAGAGTTTATCAACATTAATGGCAACTCTGTTATCTTTACAAAGTGAAAATGTCACACATATCTTTTAAAGTAATGTGCTAATTTTGAAGGTTTGAGCATTAACCGGCACATGTGCCAAAAGGCATTATGGGAAATGAGTCTCCTCTTATCACTTACCCATCCCCTGTCAAAAAGCATAGAACACTACCATCTACTGGATAGGAGTGTGAATAGACCAACATATTTATGAATCTCAAATGCAGTTTTGCACTCAAAATGTCTCAATATTGCATAAATGAGCAAAACGATGAATGCGTGTGATCGGTAATCCACAAATGCTGAATCACACTTCACAAACAGAATTTTCAGTTTTGCAAATGCCTTTTTTTTACAAATGGAAAAAAATGACATATTTACAAATACACATTTATCTGTAAAACCCAACACACGTGGCATTAACTGACTGTGCTTGACAGAATGCTATTACAGAATGCTGCTCAAGCACAGTATTAAAAAAAAAAAATCCTTCACTGGAAATGTCGGGCATATTTAAGACATTATCAGTTTACATAGTGCTTATTTCTTTAAGAATCAATGTCTCCATGTGACAGATGCACGTCAGAGTGCATGTGGGACATCGCAGCTCTGTTCATTACAAGAAAAAAAGCCCACAATCTCCTATTTCAAACATTTAATTCTTGTTCCATCTAGAGTATTTTAGTAAATTGGATGCTGGATGGAACTTATGCTGCATTCTGCTGGAGATTTTTTTTTAATTGGCAGCGCATGAACATGGTCAGTTGTGTGGGAATGTTTGTGCGTAACAAAGCACAAGGTACACAGATTTAATTTCATTTTACACTTATGGCAATTAACACACACACAGACTCTTCATTCATATGTTGCTGTCTATGTCACATTACTGTCTGTTTTCAATTGTACATTTAGTAAAATTGTCTCCAAAACAATGCACTAAAGTTTGGATTGCCTACACAACTTAGCACATATGATATGGGATCATAGATGTTTGTATAAGGTATCTGAATAGTAGTAACCACGTGAGATTGTGGTTTGCTCATCTTTCAGACCGATATTTCAAATATATCTTTTTGCACACATGTTCAGCAAAGTTCACTCAAACTTCCTTAGGTTAGGCCATAATTATTGGTTTACAGAGCCGCCGACTGCTCTAAAAATTGGCAACCCATTGAAAAAAGTTACCCCTTTCCACTTTTTAAATTTTTTTTTTCCCACCAACTGCTTGGTGTGCAGCCCAAAAATTTCAAGACGCTAGAGTGACTTCAAGAGTGGTGTTATGTCCTGGGTTTGTAAGCTTTAACTGATACCCTATGTTATGGCCCCTTCACACATAACACAAAGTTGGGCGAAAGAGGAAAAAACAAAAATGCTGGAAAAAAAAGGAATTGGCGAACCTTGAAAAATTCCAGCTGGTGTCGGAACAGCTGGTCAGACAGCTGTGTGAGATCCCGCAACGCCGGTTTCGTGCACACTTGTGTGCACGCGCATGAACACGGTGCACCCGCGTGAGAGGTGTGATACCACATTGCGCTCACACAGCAGTAGCAGCAATCACATGTTGGACAAATATACATAAATTGACGAAAATGTGTAAGGACAAAATAATGACACAAGAACAATGAATGTACTGTTTAAATGTAAGACAACCATGTTACTGGTAATGATGTGTAATTGATGTCTGATAACTTGACGGTCTGTATTGGAAATGATGAAACAAATGGATATCATTTTGTCTGTTAAAATATTTAATTCCTGTTATGAAGAGCTGACAATACAAGAATTATCATCCTGTTCATTCATGTTCATGAACCATGGACATGGACGTAAACAACGAATTAATGAACTGACTTGAATAACTCGATGCGCTCATATCATGAACACATCAGCCGGCTCTGCATGTCCAGCTCTCCAGCGTGTGGCATGTGGACTATAACTCACGTGTTGGACGTGACACTTGGCTTGCAGGCCATTTACATGAGCAGACAAAAATTTTCACATGGGGCAGCCTGGTTGTGTCCAGTGTCCAGTGCACACTGAGGCACTGCTGAACGCATTGCAAAGTTGATATGTTTTTATTTATTACCATGTGAGGAGCGCATGCCCATCTGGTGGCCTGGTGAGAGGTAATGTTCTACATGGCATGATATGTGTTCTCCAGCTGTGAGTAGCTATGACACAGCAGTCGGCTGCTATAGCTCACCAGCGACACACCCACCTGTCCAGAGCAACTCACAGCTGTAGAACACATATCATGCCATGTTCCACTTTCCTAAAATAAGGAAAGTCACTTACTACACTTGCTGATGCTCTGTGTATAAAACTGATAGATGAATGTGAGCCCATTATACAGCTTTGGGGGTAACTGCCTGCAGGTAACAATCAAAGAAAACAGCATTTCATACATCTACTTATAGGAAATTGGATTGTTAATATTAGGGCTTTATTAATTTATTATTATGACTTCGAGTTGGAAAAATCAATGTAATATACAGCCGTGGTCAGGAAAGTCACACAAACAAGGATTGCTTTAGTTTGCATTTAATTCTAGATTGCAAGATCAGAAATTCACAGAGACATAGACACTTCTATTTATATCAACAATGCCTAAAAACATCCCAAGTATTAATTAGTTCATTCTTGATCATCCAAGTTCAAAACTCCCACCAGAAGTGTCAATAAGGATGCTGGACAGAGGTGAAGGGTGTTTCCAATATCTTTGAAGGAGAATAAAGGTCAAAGTCTCCAAGGTCCTGGTGCTTCCAATTTTGCAGGCAAAACCTGCTCCCAATTTTACTTCGTGGATGTGAGACTAGGGTGCTAACCAATGACTTAAGGCGATGATGAGATGTCTTTGGTTCTAGGTCCTTCCACAGAATTTGTTTGTTGAAAAATCAACAACTTTATGACCATTTGGAAGACTTCGCTGTGCACGATCCAGTACACAGGTGAGTCAGTATTGAGGAGCCAAACTAACTACTTGTTTTTAGAGCTGGTTATGCTTCATTAATGTTTATAAAAATTAGATGACACAGTGGTTAGCACTGTTGCCTCACAGCAATAAGGTCCTGGCATCTTTCCCTGCCTGGTCCTTTCTGTGTGGACTTTGCATGTTCTCCTGGTGTTATATATATATATACAGTGGTCCATCATTTATCGCGGGAGTTACGTTCTAAAAATAGCCCGCGATGGGCGAAATCCGCGAAGTAGTCAGCATTATTTTTTACAATTATTATACACTCAACAAAAATATAAACGCAACACTTTTGGTTTTGCTCCCATTTTGTATGAGATGAACTCAAAGATCTAAAACTTTTTCCACATACACAATATCACCATTTCCCTCAAATATTGTTCACAAACCAGTCTAAATCTGTGATAGTGAGCACTTCTCCTTTGCTGAGATAATCCATCCCACATCACAGGTGTGCCATATCAAGATGCTGATTAGACACCATGATTAGTGCACAGGTGTGCCTTAGACTGCCCATAATAAAAGGCCACTCTGAAAAGTGCAGTTTTATCACACAGCACAATGCCACAGATGTCGCAAGATTTGAGGGAGCGTGCAATTGGCATGCTGACAGCAGGAATGTCAACCAGAGCTGTTGCTCGTGTATTGAATGTTCATTTCTCTACCATAAGCCGTCTCCAAAGGCATTTCAGAGAATTTGGCAGTACATCCAACCAGCCTCACAACCGCAGACCACGTGTAACCACACCAGCCCAGGACCTCCACATCCAGCATGTTCACCTCCAAGATCGTCTGAGACCAGCCACTCAGACAGCTGCTGAAACAATCGGTTTGCATAACCAAAGAATTTCTGCACAAACTGTCAGAAACTGTCTCAGGGAAGCTCATCTGCATGCTCGTCGTCCTCATCGGGGTCTCGACCTGACTTCAGTTCGTCGTCGTAACCGACTTGAGTGGGCAAATGCTCACATTCGCTGGCATTTGGCACGTTGGAGAGGTGTTCTCTTCACAGATGAATCCCGGTTCACACTGTTCAGGGCAGATGGCAGACAGCGTGTGTGGTGTCGTGTGGGTGAGCGGTTTTGTGATGTCAGTGTTGTGGATCGAGTGGCCCATGGTGGCGGTGGGGTTATGGTATGGGCAGGCGTCTGTTATGGACGAAGAACACAGGTGCATTTTATTGATGGCATTTTGAATGCACAGAGATACCGTGACGAGATCCTGAGGCCCATTGTTGTGCCATACATCCAAGAACATCACCTCATGTTGCAGCAGGATAATGCACGGCCCCATGTTGCAAGGATCTGTACACAATTCTTGGAAGCTGAAAATGTCCCAGTTCTTGCATGGCCGGCATGCTCACCGGACATGTCACCCATTGAGCATGTTTGGGATGCTCTGGACCGGCGTATACGACAGCATGTACCAGTTCCTGCCAATATCCAGCAACGTCGCACAGCCAATGAAGAGGAGTGGACCAACATTCCACAGGCCACAATTGACAACCTGATCAACTCTATGCGAAGGAGATGTGTTGCACTGCATGAGGCAAATGGTGGTCACACCAGATACTGACTGGTATCCCCCCCAATAAAACAAAACTGCACCTTTCAGAGTGGCCTTTTATTGTGGGCAGTCTAAGGCACACCTGTGCACTAATCATGGTGTCTAATCAGCATCTTGATATGGCACACCTGTGAGGTGGGATGGATTATCTCAGCAAAGGAGAAGTGCTCACTATCACAGATTTAGACTGGTTTGTGAACAATATTTGAGGGAAATGGTGATATTGTGTATGTGGAACAAGTTTTAGATCTTTGAGTTCATCTCATACAAAATGGGAGCAAAACCAAAAGTGTTGCATTTATATTTTTGTTGAGTATAGATGTTTTAAGGCTGTAAAACCCCTCACTACACACTTTATACACTTTTCTCAAACAGGCATTAACATTTTCTCACTTTTTTCTCCTGTGTTGTCAAGGCTGGGTGTGACATGGCACAGGAAGTGGTAGGGCACACAATGCAGACTCACAGGCTGAAGCGTGGAGGTAAAAAATAGGCTTTATCAAAAAAACAGGCAACGGTTCGGTACACAAAAAGGCAGTCAGCGGGGTGGCAGTACAGACAAGCAAGAGGCAGATTCGTTATTCAGTACACAAGCAGGGGTTGGGTTCACGGCGTGGCAGAGATCGAGTCAAACAAGCAAGGTCAAAAAACAAAGCAAACAGACTGACAAAGAAGGCGAGGATGTGACACACGATCAACAAACTAGCAGGGAAGTGACGGACTGTGAGAGCTTAAATACAAGGGGAGTAATTAGGGCCTGATGTAAAACAGGTGTGGGGAAGGTTCTGGAAGGGGAGTGGCCAGACAAGACAGGTGGGTGTGAAAGACAAAACTAAGTGCCAGTGACACACCCACAACCAACAGAGATAAAAAGAACTGAAAATCACAAACTGATGTGCTCCTGTGTCAGGACCCAAAAAATAAAAAGGCAGGGACTTAACTAAGACAGAACTCACCCTGTGGCTAAAGTATAAAGGGAAATACATATAAGTGCAAGGCAGAGTGCAAGTAAAGAAAAAAAAAAGCAAGGTCTAGACTAGAACTGATACAGAATAAAGTAAGAAAGTAAATGCCATGACCGACTATTAGCTGACAAAGAAAAATAGACTAAACCAATGACAAAAGAATATCAATAAAGTACAACACATCATAACTGATAATCAGAGAAAGCAAAGAATAACTAAAGGAAGATATCAGGAAGAAAACACTGAAGATAAATACTAACCAAAAGCAGTGACTAAAGTATAAAGCAATAAATGTGATAAACAAATAACTAAACTGGGACTGAAGTAACTAAAGGGACAATGAGTAAAAGAATACAAATGCATTACAATGAGCAATAAAGAAGAAAAAACTACAGATCAGACAGAAACAAAGACAAAACTAAATACATGGTAACCCAGTGATACAAAGAAAATAAATGAAACAAAACCAGTGGTGGGCACACTTCCGATAACAGATAATTATCGAAGATAATGTTTTCTTTATCGGATTATCTTTTTAGATAACTTTAAAAACCATTATCGGACCAATTATCTTCCGATTAATCTTTGTCCGATAACTTTTAAACCGATTAACAAAATAAACAAAGCTGAACAGCGACAAGCATTTTTAAAATTAGTTTAGCACTCACCTGTTAAAAGTTTTGTAACAGACACACAGCTATAACTTTTACAAACAGAAAAGAGCCACTTGTATAAAAAGCATCTCAATCCTCTGCAGACAAAGGAGAAACAGCCCCAAAAGAAAAAAAAAAACATTTCCTTTAACACCATACCAATAGTCATCCAGAGGCATACATTTTTAACTTATGGTTCAAATTTTAACCAAATAAATTTTGGACAAGTTATTTAAAATTACTGTCATGGCTGAAGTTTCATTAAGTGAAAATATCAGATATATGTTTTAGTTTTAAAGTAATGTGCTAATTTTTAAGGTTTTGTGAGCACATTCTGTGACCTGCAATGCATTTTGGGTACGATGATGTAATCTCAGTACATCACGACAAGACAAATGCATTTCAGACACTCTGTTCAGGCTCCACGGACAACAGCATTAAACTCTAGTGCCTAAAACTCTCTTGAATATATTCTCTGCATTTATAGATGTTGGTTTTATTTGCGTTTGTTAAATTCCACGCATTTTAAATGTAGCAGACAGGGATTACTGTATCTGGAATTTTGTTTTCAAGGCCTCTACTGCCATCTACTGGTCAGTAGTGTTCACTAAGCATGTGGGAACCAGTAGATAGCAGTGTTCTATTTATTTTGACCCCGGTTATGTCAGATGATTGTCAAATCAACTTTTTGGCTTTGCAAATGGCTTTTTTTGTGTGAAATGAATGTATACATTATACAAGTTTCACTTTTTTAATGGAATTACAACCTTATTTCTTTCTCAAATTCTCCCATTTTTTGCATCCAGCCTTATTTCCTTTAGAAATTTCCTTGACAAATAATATCAGTCTATTAGGACGTCAGGTTATGTGTTACACATATACATGTGTGTGTATATATTTTCCAACTTATTCCCATTGATGAAACTTTTCATTTTCTGCCTGAAAGCTTATTAGATGAGTGTGCTCAGGGCTCCGTTTGTTTACAAAATACACACACGTTACAGACCTTGAAATCCAAGTGCAGGAATTGATATTATCCAAAGATTTATGAACATACAAATTAATGTGCTTATCCTTTATCATGATTTTCTCCATTGTGAGATATAAAAGTGTGTTATTGTATCTTTCGTGTGTATGTGCATTATAACGCAGCGCACGAGCGATGTTACAATATTCTTCAGAACGACAACATACGCAACATGCATCCAGCAGAATACACGCTGCTGTCATAGACAACTGCCTGTAAAGTTTTTTGGCAAGTTATAACTTTCTAAACAGCGTAATTTGTAATGAAAGCCGCTTTATTTGTGCGGCTCTTTTGGCGCCATGTTTGTTTTTTCAGAGACAGCAGTAAGCTCCTCCTACCCCTCCAAATGGAGGGATTTGTAGCCCTTCGCCTTCCCCTCCGCCTCGCTCCAAATAGAGAGACTCAGACAGTGTTTAGCAGAGGCACTTTTACCCAGAATCCTTTGCGATCTGTTTGTTACAAATCCTCAAAATTAGTGCATTATTCAACATTAAAAGATATATGTTATATTTTAACTTTGTACAAATGACATAATTGACATTAATGGAGTTATTCTATCGGTATTAATGTTATTTATAATCAAAACCATAAGTCAGCATGACTTTATTTTTCAAGACCTGCGCCTGACCTGAGTGTTGTAATTGATAGAGAGTTGGCTTTATGGCTGCTCTCGGAGTGTCTTTGTGCTGGGAACTCTGTAGTAAACAAGAGCTTCCAGCAGGGACAGAATGTTGAAAGAAAAGTGTGGATTCATTGTTGGGGTCTGTTGTTGTTTTTAATATTATTATAAGCTATTAAATTTGTTCTGCTACTAGTTGTAGATGTGTCAGAGGTAATATTGGAATTTATCTGTTATCGGTTATCTGTAACTTCCGATACATTTTTGGGTGGTTTATTGTTTTATCTTTATCAAAGATAACTTTTCAGTTATCTGATTATCTGTTATCGAAGTTAATTTTTTGGTTATCTGTGCCCACCACTGAACAAAACTAATCATAAACAGAGCATAACAAAATGAGAAGACACAAGACATGGAGATAAACAGAAACCACAGACACAATAATCAAAACCAGCAGTGAGGCAAAATGATGAAAACATGACCAGGGTGCTGAATGGGCCGAATCCTGACATGTGTAAACACTCTCAAAGTTCAAACCTTAGTAGAAAAATAAGTCCAGTATTATAGAATGAAACCAAAGATCAAAAATGTTTTCAGGCCCAAACATTTGTTTGAGAAATAAAAATAGAATGTTTTCCTATAAATAATTATGATGGCTTTTAGAATTAATGAATTTAATTTTAACAATCAACCTACGAGGTTGGACACATAAGAAATTATTAACAGTGATTGACCAGTATTTCACAATTCCTCTGACCGCGCTTCTTCGTCCTGGTGCCGCTCTGCAGCGAGTTTTTCCACTGAGTGACACCTCGGTACAGGTGTCTTTTTCCAAGTGAAGAACACAGTTATGGGTAGTTGTTGGCACTCTTTTTTTCTTCTGGGCGAGAACATTCTTATAAACAGACACATGCAGAACACAATGCGCGTGCTCTTTCTTCGCTCACTGCCTCCAGTGTTACCGTTGCGGGACGGATGTGGGACCCGCAAAGGATCCAAGTCATTAAAAAGATACAAACTTCTCTCAGTGGCCACGGAGCTCTGCAGATGTGGTTAGCGAGACCATGCAGCGCTGCAGATTTTTCCACAAGAATTCTATCCTTGCGGGCTGCTGGAGCACTCTGCATCAATACAGCGAGCGTAGTCTCTGGACCTGTTGCCAGATTTTGGCTGCAACTCCGCACAGCAGACAGTGGGGCGGTGTGAGTGGCCCGCTGCAGCGCTTATCGAGCCCGCAGACTTGGTAAGCGCATCAGAGGCAGTGAGAGCAATCGCGGTGATGCCGACCGGCCCGCCTGATAAGGACGCAGAACACAATGAGCTGTTAAAAAAAAAGAAGAAGAAACATGCAAAATTCCACTAAAAAAAATCCGCGAAACTGCGAGGCCGCGAAAGGTGAACCGCGATATAGCGAGGGACCACTATATATATATATAAAATAATGTATCTAATACTGAGATAAACTGTGACTTCTAATACTGCTTTAGAGCTTTACTGCTTTTGAAAGATGATGACAGTGTTTGGGATTTTATTTTTTTATTTATTCATTTTTTGTGTGTTCTTTGTGTTTGTGATCCTTGAATTTACCCAGCAGCCCCTGCGGCTCTTAAAGTGAAAATTGTTCATCAGAAGCCAACAGTGTAATCAGATGTGGCTACGTCCAAATCAATACTAATAGTTATCGGTTATATGTAATAAAGATACATTTTTTTTTATCAGTTTATCAGTTTATCATCATAAAAGATAACTTTTCAGTTATCTGATTAATGGTTATCAAAGCTAACTTTTTGGTTAACTGTGCCCACCACTGTGCAGAACACTCTACAACACAGAACCTGTGGCTTTGGGTTTTTTCTTTTACAAAAAACCTTTGTGTGTGCACATTTATAATGAAAATGTGTTATCTGCTGTGGTGTGAACATAAGTACATAACTGCTCAAAAATGTGTTATATAAAGCAAAATGCCACTGTAGTTCCTATTGTGACCAAACACAGTTGTAAATGAAAGGAAGGAGGATAGAAGGAGACTAAGAGACTGAAAGACAGACATGAGGATTTAACAAGCACAAATATGTGGTTCCAAATTGTACAATCGGTTATTTTAAAAGGCATCAGACTCCATCTACTGAACAACATTGCCCTCTCAAAATGGTGCAAATATTCTGGACCCAACTTACCACCGAGTTGTTTTCAAAACCTCCTTAGCTTCATATCTCCAGCTGCTTATGCTTCTGCTCCTCGTTACTTCCTCAGTCGTAACTTTAAAGTAGAAAAAAGGAGGAAAGAGACACAGAGAGAAAGTGGGTAAAATGAAAGAGAAACATAAATGAAAGAGACTTCTAAATGAACTGCCTTCTCAAGCAGTAGGTGGGAGAATTCAACAAACACTGTTTCTCTCTCTCTCTCTTCCCTTTGACCTCTGTGACCACAGGACGACAGCTCTTGGGCAAAAAGGAGGCTTGCCGCTGATTGCCTGAGAGTGTTGGAGTGTGAATCTGCATAAATTACCCTGTGGCGTTTTTTATCAGTTTTTCCTTCACATCTCTAATGGGGATGTGCATGTCAGTCGTATGTTTGGATATTCACCCATACACTGTGTATGTGGATCCAATGATTTCCATTGGTTTGAGTGCGAACTGCACCTTAAATTGCCAGGATGGAATTTGGGAGTGAACTATTTTCATTAGTTACTTCCTCCAAACCATCAACATGTCTATTAGACCCCATTCCTACCAGGCTGCTCAAGGAAGCCCTACCATTAATTAATGCTTCGATCTTAAATATGATCAATCTATCTTTGTTAGTTGGCTATGTACCACAGGCTTTTAAGGTGGCAGTAATTAAACCATTACTTAAAAAGCCATCACTTGACCCAGCTATCTTAGCTAATTATAGGCCAATCTCCAACCTTCCTTTTCTCTCAAAAATTCTTGAAAGGGTAGTTGTAAAACAGCTAATTGATCATCTGCAGAGGAATGGTCTATTTGAAGAGTTTCAGTCAGGTTTTAGAATTCATCATAGTACAGAAACAGCATTAGTGAAGGTTACAAATGATCTTATGGCCTCAGACAGTGGACTCATCTCTGTGCTTGTTCTGTTAGACCTCAGTGCTGCTTTTGATACTGTTGACCATAAAATTTTATTACAGAGATTAGAGCATGCCATAGGTATTAAAGGCACTGCGCTGCGTTGGTTTGAATCATATTTATCTAATAGATTACAATTTGTTCATGTAAACGGGGAATCTTCTTCACAGACTAAGGTTAATTATGGAGTTCCACAAGGTTCTGTGCTAGGACCAATTTTATTCACTTTATACATGCTTCCCTTAGGCAGTATTATTAGACAGCATTGCTTAAATTTTCATTGTTACGCAGATGATACCCAGCTTTATCTATCCATGAAGCCAGAGGACACACACCAATTAGCTAAACTGCAGGATTGTCTTACAGACATAAAGACATGGATGACCTCTAATTTCCTGCTTTTAAACTCAGATAAAACTGAAGTTATTGTACTTGACCCCACAAATCTTAGAAACATGGTGTCTAACCAGATCCTTACTCTGGATGGCATTACCCTGACCTCTAGTAATACTGTGAGAAATCTTGGAGTCATTTTTGATCAGGATATGTCATTCAATGCGCATATTAAACAAATATGTAGGACTGCTTTTTTGCATTTGTGCAATATCTCTAAAATTAGAAAGGTCTTGTCTCAGAGTGATGCTGAAAAACTAATTCATGCATTTATTTCCTCTAGGCTGGACTACTGTAATTCATTATTATCAGGTTGTCCTAAAAGTTCCCTGAAAAGCCTTCAGTTAATTCAAAATGCTGCAGCTAGAGTGCTAACAGGGACTAGAAGGAGAGAGCATATCTCACCCATATTGGCCTCTCTTCATTGGCTTCCTGTTAATTCTAGAATATAATTTAAAATTCTTCTTCTTACTTATAAGGTTTTGAATAATCAGGTCCCATCTTATCTTAGGGACCTCATAGTACCATATCACCCCAATAGAGCTCTTTGCTCTCAGACTGCAGGCTTACTTGTAGTTCCTAGGGTTTGTAAGAGTAGAATGGGAGGCAGAGCCTTCAGCTTTCAGGCTCCTCTCCTGTGGAACCAGCTCCCAATTCAGATCAGGGAGACAGACACCCTCTCTACTTTTAAGATTAGGCTTAAAACTTTCCTTTTTGCTAAAGCTTATAGTTAGGGCTGGATCAGGTGACCCTGAACCACCCTTAGTTATGCTGCTATAGACTTAGACTGCTGGGGGGTTCCCATGATGCACTGAGTGTTTCTTTCTCTTTTTGCTCTGTATGCACCACTCTGCATTTAATCATTAGTGATTAATCTCTGCTCCCCTCCACAGCATGTCTTTTTCCTGGTTCTCTCCCTCAGCCCCAACCAGTCCCAGCAGAAGACTGCCCCTCCCTGAGCCTGGTTCTGCTGGAGGTTTCTTCCTGTTAAAAGGGAGTTTTTCCTTCCCACTGTTGCCAAGTGCTTGCTCACAGAGGGTCGTTCTGACCGTTGGGGTTTTTCCGTAATTATTGTATAGCCTTGCCTTACAATATAAGGCGCCTTGGGGCAACTGTTTGTTGTGATTTGGCGCTATATAAATAAAATTGATTTGATTTGATTTGATATTTGTTGGTAGACTGTGGAAGGACAAATAACATATGTATGCATTTTTATAGAACAGCATATCTCCACCTCTCTGGAGGTTCTTCCTTGCACAATGGAATATGTGTGTGGGGCAGATTTTGGTCAAAGGACAATCTAAGATACCCATACCTCCAAAAGGCATATTGAAAAGCCAGTAGAACTTTGATCATCCAATTTAATGTGCCAAAAACTCTGATACATCTAATTTTGTGAAATATCTAGCACCTGCCATCTCATAAAGTATCTCCTCAAATTTAGGAATATGACAATGCTCACTTTATCTATATAATACGAGGTCTGTTAGAAAAGTATCAGACCTTATTTTTTTTTTTTTTGCAAAAACCTGATGGATTTGAATCACGTGTGCTTGCATGAGCCAAACTTGAACTTTCGTGCGCATGTGTGAATTTTTTCACGCCTATCGATTGCGTCATTTGCTGGCAAGCAGCCTTTGTGTGAGGTCGTGTGTCGTGCTCTCGGTGGTTTTTCATTGCAAGAAAAATGACGGAACGACTGGAGCAGCGCTACTGCATCAAATTTTTCAGCAAATTCCATTGTGACAGAAGATTTGGCCATGAAAAGAGTGGCGGTGAAATTTGTGCCGAAGCTGCTGACGGTGGAGCAAAAGCAACTTTGTGTTGAAGTCTCCAGGACATGCTGGACTCCGAAAAATGATGCCCACCTCTTCCACAAATTCTCGGATAGTCACACGACTGAAAAGCCACCGAAAACAGGAATATGAATCTTCCGAATGGTTTCCACCTGGCTGTCGCCCAGTTTCTGGCAAAATTTGATGCAGTAGCGCTGCTCCAGTCATTCCATCATTTTCCTTGCAATGAAAATCCACCCGAGAGCACTACACACCACCTCACACGAAGGTTCAAGGTTGGCTCATGCAAGCACACGTGATTCAAATCCATCAGGTTTTTGCAAAAAAAAATAAGGTCGGATACTTTTCTTACAGACCTCGTATACTAAAGCAAAGTGTGTGTGTGTAATCTCAATCACAGAAAAACTGGGGAGAGCTGACACTTCGCATCCTGATGTATTTTTGGGTCAAGGATGAACGCTGCAAAAATGGAAAGTTGATAAGACTAATAGTTTGGAGAAATTGGGGATATTAGGTAACAACAGTGAGCAATGGGTGTTGATATCACCATTAATCAGTCTCTGGTAAGCAGACAAGGTCTGAACAAAGGAAATATCTCAACCTTGGCAGTTGTAAAACATGACATCAACTAAATGTGCCAAATAATACATACAACAGGTCACCAGACTTTCTCATTTTAATTTATTATACATCTGACTGGAATCCTTTGTTCTGATTGGCTGATCCGCATGTAATAACTGCAATACTTTTCACAATAAATCATCCAAAGTTAACAATAGCCACATTACTGACTGATTCTGTACCATTTCGGGCAACAATACTGTGGACTGATTTTGTCATAACGGGGCAACAATGTTTTGCGCATGCACAGGGGTGATGCGTTGCAGACGACATCATGGTAGAGAGCAGAAGGTTTGCATTCGTGGATACTGATGGGATAAACTCTCTTCTATCTAAGAAAGACAGTGAGAGTACCGCGAAAAGTATCAAGAAAAGTTCCGCACTGCTCAAGGAGTTTTTAGTGAAGAACGATGGCAAAGATTTTCATGGTGTTTCACCTGACGAGTTCAAGAAGTTTCCCACTGCCACACTCGACCATGAACTGGGACATTTCTACGCATCAGTGTGCTCCAAGTCTGGCCAGAGGCTGAAACACAGTACCATGAACTCACTACGGTATGAATAAAAAAATGACTGAGCAAATTTTTCACACAATTATAAAGATAAATTGTTAAATACACAGATGTATAATAAAACAAATGGTGACTGGTTCGGCCGCTTGCAACAATGATCCCGAAGGGTGACATTCCATTATGCTGCCCTTCAAACCAGTCACTATTTGTATATTCCTGCACTTTCAGTTAAAATCATTATAGAAACTTTGCATAATTTATTACCACCCATGAGAAATGTCACCTACCTATTTTATCAACACTACCCAATGGAGACCTCATGGATCCCCACGGGCAACACGCTAGTATGTTTTATTGAATGAACACCTGAATCACCTGAATCAAATGGAAACTCTTTGGATGCTGCAAAGGTATTTCACAAGCGTGTTTTTTTTCTCAGCTTCTTCCAGTCTTAATGTAGACTTTCTTAAAAGCCTATCTTTGACCTTCTTTTCATGTGTCCCAAACATAATCGGCTTCCATATCATTGAGTGTATCAGATTCTGCCAACTCAACATTTCTGGGCTTTTAATTTCAAATAAGTCACAAAGTTATCAAGACTCTGAACTGGTTGTGAAACATATGTCTCAAATATCATATTCATCCATGGAGAGTAGCAGATGTCAAACTTTTCAATCACCTTATTGAATTAGTTCACATCATTTCTTCCAGCAAATTTAAATATATTGAAGATATATATCCCCTGAGTATCCTGCAATATTTAGCAGCAAGGTAATCTTTGTGATATCTGGCTTGTGTCAGGCCTGCTGCTGACAGATACCGCTCAAAACATCTGGCTCAACCCATTCAGCCACATAAGACAGCACACAGCTGCTCAGTATTTTGTACAACAGAACATTAAAATCTGCTTTCCTGTAAACAGGTAGCCATTAAGAGAAGCAAACACCTGGAAAATCTGATCAAACTGTCTAACTCTGGTCAAAATTTAATCAGCCATATTCTAAATTATTTGAAGACTTCTAATAGTGTGAAAAGAAAACATTACAGTAATCAAGTCTGGATGACACACACACATGAATCAAAATCTCAGCATCTGCTGTCAGCAAGATTGGTTAAATCTTTGCAATACTAAGGAAATGCAAAAAAGGCAATCCCAGTCATGTCTTTGCTATGCACATGTAAAGAAAATAACTAATGAAAAATCATACAAAGGGGTGGACAACTTGTTCCAGAAAGAGCCAAGAGGGTGCAGGTTTTCTTTGCAGCCACTGACTCCACCAGGTGATTTCACAGATTAATATCACTTTGAGCAGATGGAATCAGTTAATCAGTGAAATCACCTGGGGGAGTCAGTGGCTGCAAAGAAAACCTGCACCCTCTTGGCCCTTTCTGGAACAGGTTGCCCACCCCTGATGTAGGTGCCTCAGATTAACAGGTCCAATAACCATCACCTCAGTCTTCTCAGAGATCAGCAGTGGAAAGTCAGATAATGTCCAACACCTCACTGTAGCCAGATAAGCCTCCAGTTTAGCAGTATTGGATCTATTTCCTGTGATCACTAGCATTTACAACTGTCAGGCATGAACAAAGCAGTAATAGCATAGTAAGAGCATATCATAGCATAGCATAGTAGTACGAGCATAGCGAAATCTGTCTCACAATGATCTGCAGGTGGTAAATACAAAGAAAATAATTGTGGGTCAAGAACTAAACCCTCAGGAATCCCTTGCTTAAAAGAGCATTCAGATGATGTGTCACTGAGAAGACATTGCTTTCGGCCAGACAAATACATACAACATCGGCCACAACAACAAGTGACCAAAGTATCCAAAAAATTTTCAGTTTCATCCAACAAAAGACAGTAATCCACCATATCAAATCCAGTGCTAACATCCAACAACGACTGTACAAACTTAGAATCTATAATGAACAACAGATCATTCACCACTTCTGTGAGAACAATTACATTTGAATGATGGCCCATGAGCACTGACGGCAACAGATCCCCCCCAAAAAAGATATGGCTATAGTTTGCCAGAATGTCTGGGTCCATCCTAGGATCCATACAATATCAAATGTCAATGTCACTGCATCTTGATGATCATTTCTAACAATCATGCCATTCCTGATAGTCAAAATAGCCCCATTTATGTTCCACCCGATGATTCATGGATCCTCAAGACATCTGTTTGAAGATTAGTTTTTGCAACCAAACCTAGCGTTACATTAAGGTTGTCAACAAGGCTATTGACCAAGATATCCTCCCAAGATTTTTTTTTTTTTTTACAATTTTGTGAGGTCTTGCGACTTGTACTCTGGTGGCACCTATATACAAAATACAAAAATCAATCACACATTCATTATTAATAATAACAATTAGAATGACTTTTCATTATTGTTATTAAGGTGTCAAAGCACAAAACAAAATAAAGTCCAATAATAAAAGACTAAAAGGCAATAATAAGTAAGTAAATGTAAGTCCCTTCGGCTGCTCCCTTGTTTGCACTCAGGGTCGCCACAGCAGATTCAAGGTGGATCTGCATGTTGAACTGGCACAAGTTTTATGCCGGATGCCCTTCCTGGCGCCACTCCACATTACGTGGAGCAGTGTGGCAGGGATGAGATTTGAGCCAGGAACCTTCCACACTGAAACCAAGTGCACTAACCACTTGGCCACCAACAGCAATAATAACAGTACAAATTAAAGATGTGATAATACAGAAAAAAAGCCATTTTTAACAGGTGTTATTAATGTAATTTAACCAGGTTAGTCCCATTGAGCTCAAGATCTCTTTTGCAAGGAATACCTGGACAATAATAATGTTTCCAATTCACGTAACCTGCTTTAAATGTGGGAGGAAACTGGAGGAAACCCACGCAAACACTGGGAGAACACACAAACTCCACACAGAAAGGCCACAGGTGGGAATCAATCCCATGACCTTTTTGCTGTGAGGCAACAGTGCTAACCACTAAGCCACTGTGCTGCCAGGTGTGACTTATACTTAAAAAAATACAGAACTAGAACATCTGAAATTGGATTTGATTATAATACAATGTTGCCTGGCAGCAACATTGTTTGGTGTGTTGCAATCATGATTACATTTTTTTTCTTTTATTTGAACACATCTTTTTCTGTGAGTTTACTAATGTTGTTTAGCA
This sequence comes from Thalassophryne amazonica, assembly GCF_902500255.1. Classification (NCBI taxonomy): domain Eukaryota; kingdom Metazoa; phylum Chordata; class Actinopteri; order Batrachoidiformes; family Batrachoididae; genus Thalassophryne; species Thalassophryne amazonica. The sequence continues at coordinate 55,169,460 of NC_047112.1, forward strand.
TTTTTATTGAAAAATAAAAATGTTAACTGACATCCATACCTTTAACGTTTATCTGCAACACCAAAAACCATTTAATTCAAACAAATACAAACCAAAAATCTAAATTTCCATTTTAAATAGGCATGATTTCATTATACATTTAATTCATGCACATATTTAAACAAAAATACAGATAAGCATGAATTTTATTTCAATTATGACTTTCTACTATTTAAATGAATTCAACATATCTTCCACATGGTCAGTATAGGAGCTTTTGTGTATCTATATCATACATGAGATGGTTTGTGTGTCTTTGTAAATGTATCTACAGTGCATGTGAGCTGTGTTTGTGACAGTTGGAGGCCTACAAGGACATCAAACTCAATATTTAGTCAATACTCTCAGTCCAGTCTGGAGCTGTGGGTGGCTGTAGGAGCTTCCACCGTACCTCTGAGAAAGGTTATCTACACTAAAAAGTCAGCGGGACCCGTCATTACCCCGTGTCCAGCGTTTCTTCCCAGACAGTGATAATGAATATCACTCCTGGAACCAACAACTGGACTGTGATCGATTCTTATGGACACAGTGGCTCCTGCTTGTGAGCTTCCACATGATTTGCTGTGTTAGTGTTGTCACAATGCCAGAAATGGAGATGTCACAGAGTTTAAATACAGCACTGTACTGGCAGCCACATTATTACCTCCTCCAAGGAGTTCATGTTGTCACTGGCATTCGTCTGTTTGCTTCTTTCTCTGTCTGTTTGTAGGATAACTCAAAAAGTAATAAACAGACTGGAATAAAATTTGTAAATGTATAACTCAAGAAGTAATAAACAGATTTTAATACAATTTGATGAGCAGATAGATACTCATCCGGGAAGTACATGCTGCAATTTGGGAGGTGATCTGAAATACATTCTGGAAGTGACATCCAGAAGAATGTTTAGGACATAACATTTAACTCCAAACATTGTGAGAGGATGGTGATTTGCTCAGCATATGGACAATGTCCTAGAAAATTAGGGATTTTATTTCTAATATGAAAATTCAATAAGGTATATCTTACATATTATATTCCAATTCTAAGGTGGAACGATGCTAGTATACTAAGGTATATCTAAATATCTAGAAAGGAAGAGTAAAATAGAAGAGTAGATGTTATGTGTCGGACGCAGCCCGGAGAACCGACCAGCGGAGGACCCAGTATAAAATAAGCAGAGCACGGTACAAAGGATAACAGAGTTTAATGAACATAACAGTGCTGTGAAAAATATAAAAGTGCGCGGTCTGGCGTGGTGGATTGCGGTGCGCTCCCAGCAGCGCTAACGGTCCGGAGCCAGAACTGGTTCGGACCCAAGGACCCCGCCGACACCCCCCAGGTGGCCGCGACAAACCGAGTCTGTGAAAGAAGGAATCATTATGTGAGTCCACACTCAACACACAGAGAGACCACTCAAAGGTGCACAAACAGCAAACACTTCCTGGCTTAATTACTAATCAGCTTCCCACCCTGCAGGCATGGAACATCCAGTTCACAAAACTCCACTGCAGAGGAAGCTGATTTAAACGACCAACATACAGCTCAATATAATAAAGGTGTGAGGGACACCATATTTACTGACTGTATAAATGTTAGTCACAAAATCTAACGTACCTCAGGAAGTGTGCTGACGAGCGTGAGACCTCACCCCCTCCTCTTTCACAGACCATGCATCAAACCTGGACGTTCTCTGCATCCACTGATGATGAGATGGCTCTCGAGACGACGATCTCACCCGTCTGGTCACAAGGTCGAGTCTCTGGCAAATACACACTGTGTACTCCAGTCTTAAATGCCACCATGTTCCAATCCATGAAGATGCACCACAGCTGTGAGTCCTGACGAGCCGCAGGTGATCAGCCTCAGGTGATCAGGGTGAGGTCCTGATAAACTCAGCTACACAGCCACTCAGTCCCAAATGCAAGCCACCTGGAAGGAAAAACAAAAGACAGAAACAAAAAGGCAGCCAGGCCCCCCAGCCATACAACAGTAGAGCCACTTAGGTGATTCAGAACATATTTTGGGTCAAATTTCATTGAAAAATGTATTAATAGTGACTTTCAATAACATTTTGTGGGCAGATGAATAATGTCTGAGGAAATAATTTGTCATTTTTGAGTTGATCCAAAACATACGATCAGGGATCAAGAAGAATGCTAGAAATATTAGTGCAGCAGATAACAGAATATTTGCAGAGGAATCTTTCAAATCATGAAAAAAAGCACCAAATTTCGCACAAATCCTCCTTAGACATTACTCTTCTGAGAAAACAGATTGGCCACTTGAATTTTCAGTCATCTGCCAGGTAGGGGTCAGTTGAAGAATTACCCATGGGTCAAAAATAAAAGATGCCCTAGTCAAATTGGACTATCAATGACTGAATGTTATGGGGTAAAAAGCAAGAATGATGACAAAGGTGAATTTCAGTTTGTACAGGGGTCAAAGGGGTGATGGTTAAGGTGTTGGGCTTGAGACCAGAAGATCCTGGGCTCAAATCCCCACCTGACTGGAAAATCACTAAGGGCCCTTGGGCAAGGTCTTTAATCACCTATTGCTCCCGGTGTGTAGTGAGCACCTTGTATGGCAGCACCCTGACATCGGGGTGAATGTGAGGCATTATTGTAAAGCGCTTTGAGCGTCTGATGCAGATGGAAAAGCGCTATATAAATGCAGTCCATTTACCATTCACATGTGTTGAGGGGGAGCCGACACTCTGGCACATCTGTTTAGGGGAGGTGATGGTCTAGTGGTTAAGGCATTGGGCTTGAGACCAGAAGATCCTCAGTTCAAATCCCAGCTTGACTGGAAAATCACTAAGGGCCCTTGGGCAAGGTCCTTAATCCCCTATTGCTCCCGGTGTGTAGTGAGCGCCTAGTATGGCAGCACCATCATGTCGGGGTGAATGTGTGGCATTATTTGTAAAGTGCTTTGAGCGTCTGATGCAGATGGAAATGCAGTCCATTTACATGTGTGTTGCTTGGCAACGCCACAGTCGTGGGGGCATTTAGGTAAATTTCACAGCCAGCTTGAAAGTAGTCGCCTGCTCACTATTTTCGTGCTGACTGCACGAAAGGCACCACATTTCCTAAGTGCTCTGCAAGTGGCATTGGATGTTCGTGTGTAGCACCTGGAATTTGGCCATCAACTGTCGAGAGAAGGATGAAATGGGCACTCAAAGAGCACTTTCTGTCTTTCAGCCGCTTGTGTGCATGAATGGTTGTGGTGACAGGTGTGCGAGGCATTAGAGGCGGCTCTGATTTTTCATTAATGGTATGCAATTCCTCCTTCATGGGCTAGTCAGCTTCAATCATATTATGTGTGAAGGGGCCCTTAGCTCTTAACGTGATAAATAAGCATGACACAAACTATTCCTTTTTAAAACCCTATCAACTCAACCAATAATTTGCACCTTAAAAAAAAAAAAAAAATCAAAAATAGAGCAACTTTACCTTTTGACCCTTGTATAAAGTAAAATTGACCTTTGTCTCTTGCTGCTTTTACCTCATAACTCCATAACATTCAGTCACAAATAGTCCAAATTATACCTTTTTGGATTCTTTGTGATCAGAGAAATAATGTGGTATAGTTTTCAATATGATTGTAGTTTCTTTTAATTTTGACTCCGGTGCAATTCTTCAATTCACCCCTACCTGCCACCTATTGAAAATTCAAGTGGCCGATCATTTTTTTCAAAAGAATAATGTGTAAGGAGTATGTGTGCCAATTTTGGTACTTGTTTCCAGAAATGAACGATTGTTACAGTTATCTGCTCCACTGTATAGCAACATTGAATTTAAAAGGTTATGAATGAATCCTGAAGAAATTTTTCACGAGTGTCTAAATGTAAGTGAAAGCGTGCATTCCAGGTCACCCTGTCTCCCTGCCACTTTATGCAGGCTCCTTTCCAATCCGCTAATATTAGACAGTTAATTTGAACATTCACACTGCTTCATGCAATTCACAAATATTCTGAGCTGAATATTTCTTTTCGAGTGACTTCCTCACAAACCAGATCGGTTGTGGTGATCCTGACAAAAACAGAATCAGCCAAAGCAAATCCTCAATACTTCGGAAGCTAATATCTTTTTCCTCGGCTTTGGAAAGGCAGAGACATGTGCCCTATAAAATGCAGGAAGTGAATAGACAGTCAGATAGATAGATAGAACATAACTATTAAAAAAATGCTGCCATCTTGAACAATTAGAATTTTCAATTTCAATTTATTTCATTTATATAGCACCAAATCACAACAAAGTTGCCTCAAGGCGCGTCGCACAAGTAAGGTCGAACCTTACCAACCTCTAGAGGAAACACACAGGTGATGGTGGTAAGGAAAAACTCCCTCTGATGATTTGAGGAAGAAACCTCAAGCAGGCCAGACTCAAAGGGGTGACCCTCTGCTTGGGCCATGCTATAGACATAATAGACAATACAGAAATTTATACAGGAAATTTTGGGAGATTTTGTGAGTCCATGCCAGTGCACAGGATGGAAGGTCTGCAGAGGAAGACACCACACCCATCTCTGGATGGAGCTGCACCTTAAACAGAGAGAAAAAACAGAATCAGGCGGCAGAAAAACAAATGGTAAACGGACTGCATTTATATAGTGCTTTTCAATCTGCATCAGACGCTCAAAGCGCTTTATAATTATGCCTCACATTCACCCCGATGTCAGGGTGCTGCCATACAAGGCGCTCACTACACACCAGGAGCAATAGGGGATTAAAGGCCTTGCCCAAGGGCCCTTTTCCAGTCAGGCGGGGATTTGAACCCATGATCTTCTGTAATCAAGCCCAACACCTTAACCACTGGACCATCACCTCAAAAACAACAAATACAGTATAACTTTTCAGCATTTAGCAACAAGAAAGACCCAGACTTTGGATTAAGTTGACGCCGCGGCCCACTCTCTTTACTAATAAAATGAATTTAAAAGGGTACAAAGCATCATACCATACTATGCCAGTATGCTAGCCATACATAAGGGAAAATAAGTGCGTCTTAAGTCTGGACTTGAAAGTATCTACAGAATCTGATCGTTTTATTGATGCAGGGAGATCATTCCACAGATCAGGCGCACAATAAGAGAAAGCTCTGTGACCCGCAGACTTTTTATTCACCCTATGGACACAAGTAGTCCTGCACCCTGACAACGCAGAGCCCGGGCCGGTACATAGGGTTTAAGTAGGTCAGCTAAGTAGGGACTGGCTAGTCCATGAATAATTTTATAAGTTAGTAGCAGAACCTTAAAATCTGATCTCACAGGGACAGCAAGCTAGTGAAGAGACGCCAAAATGGATGTAATGTGGTCAAACTTTCTGCTTCCTGTCAAAAGTCTGGCAGCAGCATTTTGAACCAATTGGAGACCCCTAATGCTGGACTGTGGTAAACCAGAAAAAAGAACATTAGAGTAGTCCAATCTAGAAGAAACAAATGCATGAATCAGGGTCTCAGCATCAGCCATAGACAGGGTGGGATAAATCATCGCTATTCCGCAGGTGGAAGAAGGCAGTCCTCGTAATATCTCTAATGTGGAATATCTGTAATCTGCAAATTTAAAGGTTGTATAATTAGGATAAACCGATTCAAATTTGGTGAATAGGATTGACCCCAAAAAGCAACTTAGTCCTGATTGACTTATCCATCCCATACCTGTCTGCCACCTGATGGGACGTCTGGCTTATTACATTCAAGGAAATAAAGTTATCCTCACATGCATGATGTAAATGAGGAAATAAGATCTTGAAATAAGCTTCTTTGACAGTTTTCTTCATTGCCATTGCCTAGCTCTGGTGTCCACTGATGCTACCACTGCTTGAATTTGCACTGTTAAATCAACTTTTGAGTTCATGAAACTGATTGTCAGGGCTGTGTATTTTTGATGAAACAATTTGTTGATGACTTGTTCAGTCTTTCTGTTGTGTGGGCGGCTGAAGAGGAGGTACTGCTGGCCCACCACCACCAGATGGCGCCCTGCTTGGAGTGCGGGCTTCAAGCACGAGAGGGCGCCGGAGCCACTGGGAGTGACAGCTGTCGCTCTTCATCAGCACCAGCTGTCACTCATTCAACCCATCACCATCACCATAAAGGCCGGACTGCAACTCCACCTCCTCGCCGAGAAATCATCTACCATACAGGTAATTTTCTCTGTTGAACTAAACCTTGTGTAATAGTCTGATCTCAGTTGCAGCCGTTTTCCTGTGACGGTGTCCTTATCTGCGGTATTGGCGTTTGGTGTGGACTGCGACGACTTCGCCTCACACCCCAAACCAGATAAGTGGTTTCACAGGAGCTGTACGAGTGTGTGATTGGAGGTGGAGGTGCTCCCTCCTAACTGAACACAGACTGTGGGATTACTGAGTGTGCGTACTCACACTCATCAAACTGTTTCTGTTCTCTGCCAGCAGTACTGGGTCTGACTTCTGAAGACGGTGGCCACCTGGGGCGCAGGGCTTGGCGGCTCTGGTGTTCTTCAGATCCGTTGGTGGTGGAAGCTGTGTGGGTTCCGGCTCTTCTATCACCAGACGTCTTCTATCTTCGAGCCTGCCACACGCCACCTTGTGTATGATTGACATTCCGCACTATTGTTATTGTCTGTACTTCGTTGTGCGCTTCACAACATTAAATTGTTACTTTTTGGCTTATCCATTGTCCGTTCATTACGCCCCCTGTTGTGGGTCCGTGTCACAACACATTCCCAACACTTTCGACAAAGATGATTAACAATGCTTTTAGGAAATATCACTCCACAGAGACAGCGCTCACTAAAGTTGTGAATGATCTTCTGCGAGCAATGGACTCAGACACCACTACGGTTTTGGTGGTGTTAGATCTCAATAGAATCTCAATCTCAATAGGTTGGAGAATTTTTTTGGGATTACTGGAAGTGCCCTTGCCTGGTTGACATCATATCTGTCCAGTTGTTCTCAATGTGTCTTGTATAATGGCACTACCTCTGACCTTGCTGACATGAGATTTGGGGTTCCACAGGGATCTGTTTTAGGCCCCTTGCTTTTCTCTCTGTATGTGGCACCCCTTGAGCATATACTGCGGAGTTTTGGGATTGCCTTTCATTGTTATGCTGATGATACTCAGTTGTACATGCCGATAACTGCGGGAAATCTCACTCCCATAAAATCCCTGGAGGACTGTCTTCTATCAGTGAGAAGTTGGATGTCTAGTAACTTCCTACTTTTAAACTTTGATAAGACTGAAATGATGGTTCTTGGTCCAGCGAGACATCAGCATCAGTTTGACCAGCCGGCGTTGAGCCTTGGTTCCTGTGTCATACATCATATGGACAAAATGAGGAACCTTAGGGTAATTTTTGATCCCACGTTGTCTTTTGACCTCCACATCAGGGATGTTACTAGGACTGCTTTTTTCCATCTGAGAAATATAGCGAGAATCCTCCCCATCCTGTCCATGGCTGATGCTGAGACCCTGATTCATGCTTTTGTTTCTTCTAGACTAGATTATTGTAATGTTCTATTTTCAGGGTTACCACAGTCTAGCATTAGGGGTCTTCAGCTGGTTCAGAACGCTGCCGCCAGACTTCTGACACGTAGCAGAAGGTCTGAACATATCACACCCATTTTGGCATCTTTGCACTCGCTCCCTGTCTCTGTGAGAGCAGATTTTAAGGTTTTGTTATTGACTTATAAGGTTGTTCATGGACTGGCGCCATCTTATCTGTCTGATCTGGTGGAACTCTACGTGCCGGCCCGGGCTTTGCGGTCGCAGGATGCCGGACTTCTCTGTGTTCCCAGGGTGAAGAAGAAGTCAGCAGGTCAAAGAGCCTTTTCGTATCGTGCACCCACCCTGTGGAACAGTCTTCCTGTGACCGTGAGGCAGTCTGAGTCTGTGGACATTTTTAAGTCAAGACTCAAAAACTATTTTTATTCTCTTTCTTATGGATAGTTTTTATTTTTATTTGTTTTATTCTTTTACTTCTGTTTTTATTTATGTATTTGAATTTTTTATTCATTTTTAATTATTCAATTTTATGTTGACTTATTTTATGTAAGGCGCCTTGAGATGGCTTTTGCTGTGATTTGGCACATTATAAGCTAATTAAATTAATTAAATTAATTAAACAATATAACCATTGCAGGCATTTATCAAGAAAAACAACATTTGAAGAGTTCAGATGCTAAACCCAGTAAGTATTTTTTTTTTTTTAATGGAGAAAAAATGCAGTTGAAAATGGAGATTTAAAGGAAATCATATTCGGAAATGCACAGACTTCATCAGTAAAATGAAAACAGTTTGTTCAAATTCTTTCATATTTTGCACCCTGATGGTCCCCTTGACAGCCAAGTACATGTTGGCCTCAACTAAAAATTTATGGCTTCGGAGATACTGGGTTTTGCATCTGAAGTCTTCATTTTGACTTCTGTTCTCAAGTTGACATAACTTAGGGTGACCATAGTTTGACCAAAAACCAGGACACTCAGCCCGGCAATGACATACTCAAATAATACTCTCAAGATATTCATAACCAGTCTCAAGGTAATATCCCCCCATCATGTTCAAAGCCCAAACTTATCTCTTTTCTGTTCCAATTAACACCAATCGCCAGAATAGCAAATCATCATATTGGAAAATTTACCCTCACTAACACTAGATGGCACCACATAAGGTCTCGTTCTGCCATTCCGTCACTGTTCTGTCAAGACCTTGGGCTTCTAATGCCAACTTATAGTTTTATATAGTGGCTAAATAACTTGATTATTTTAATGGTGAGGCCTGATCAACTCATCAACACTTGTTTTGAGTGTAACATAAGCAAAAACGACCCATTCTGCTGATTACCAGTTGTTCGGTTCCATTCTGTCTGTAGTTCTGGCAATTAGTAGCTCCCAGAATGCCACTCAATTTAATGGCCCAATGAATAACAATGAAAACCAGGTGATTGTCATCACTTTCTAAAAAAACCCAGAATGGCCAGGACAGGATGTGAAAATAGGACATGTCCTGGGAAAACAGGATGTTTTGTCACCCCAACATAACTGGTTTTAAACTGAAAAGGCAATTAGTTTTAACTAGGGATGCACCGATACTACTTTCCCCCCGACTGAGTACAAGTACAAGTACATTTTGGTACTCGTCGATACCGACTACCAATAAGAATACTTAATGATACATTACACTTTTATGATGACTTTCAAAATGTTTTATTCATCAGTTGTTCCTTACTTTTTGACTGTAACTGCTACCAATATCATTAGCTTTGTTTTGATTTAGAAACATTTCAATTATATAAATCATGTAACATCACTTTTTGACAACAACAAATTGTCCTTTAACATTAACCGTGTGTTTCTTAACAAACATGACACTACCAGACATCTCACTTAACTTGTGGACTTCAACACTACAAAATACGAGGTCTGTCAATAAAGTATATGTCCTTTTTATTTTTTTCAAGAACTATATGGATTTCATTCATATGTTTTTATGTCAGACATGCTTGAACCCTCGTGCGCATGCGTGAGTTTTTCCACGCCTGTCGTTGACGCCATTCGCCTGTGAGCACTCCTTGTGGGAGGAGTCGTCCAGCCCCTCGTCGGAATTCCTTTGTCTGAGAAGTTGCTGAGAGACTGGCACTTTGTTTGATCAAAATTTTTTCTAAACCTGTGAGACACATCGAAGTGGACACGGTTCGAAAAATTAAGCTGGTTTTCGGTGAAAATTTTAACGGCTGATGAGAGATTTTGAGGTGATACTGTCGCTTTAAGGACTTCCCACGGTGCGAGACGTCGTGCAGCGCTCTCAGGCGCCGTTGTCAGCCTGTTTCAAGCTGAAAACCTCCACATTTCAGGCTCTATTGATCCAGGACGTCGTGAGAGAACAGAGAAGTTTCAGAAGAAGTCGGTTTCAGCATTTTATCCAGATATTCCACTGTTAAAGGAGATTTTTTTAATGAAAGACGTGTGGACGGATTGCAGCGTCGGCTCGCAGCCGCTGCGACGCTCCGCCACAGGAAAAACACCTCTGTTGGAAGCCTTAAGGAGAAGTTGGAACATGTCCAGCTGTTAAACAATTTCTCATATACTCATTCCACTGAAAGCCATCAAAAGCCGCCTCGATTTTACAAATGGTTATCAACACGGAGGTGTTTTTCCTGTGCCGCCGCACCGCGCCGGCTGCGTCCCGACATGCATATCTGGATAAAATGCTGAAACCGACTTCTTCTGAAACTTCTCTGTTCTCTCACGACGTCCTGGATCAATAGAGCCTGAAATGTGGAGGTTTTCAGCTTGAAACAGGCTGACAACGGTGCCTGGGAGCGCTGCGCGACGTCTCGCACCGTGGGAAGTCCTTAAAGCGACAGTATCACCTCAAACTCTCTCATCAGTCGTTAAAATTTTCACCGAAAACCAGCTTAATTTTTCGAACCGTGTCCACTTCGATGTGCCTCACAGGTTTAGAAAAAATTTTGATCAAACAAAGCGCCAGTCTCTCAGCAACTTCTCAGACAAAGGAATTCCAACGAGGGGCTGGATGACTCCTCCCACAAGGAGTGCTCACAGGCGAATGACGTCACCGACAGGCATGGAAAAACTCACGCATGCGCACGAGGGTTCAAGCATGTCTGATGTAAAAACATATGAATGAAATCCATATAGTTTTTGAAAAAAATAAAAAGGACCTATACTTTATTGACAGACCTCGTATACAACACCAATAAATGAACTGAAACTGTCCGTCACTGACTTTACTTATGTCTGTAAGCACCAGTGTTGCCACAGTTACTTTTGAAAAAGTAATCCAATTACTGATTACTCGTTGAAAAAGTAACTTATTTACTTTACTGATTACTCATTTTTAAAAGTAACTAAGTTAGATTACTAGTTACTTTATTAGTTAACTTTCAGCAGCTGCTGACAACACCCCCCACCACCTCAACATGAAAATGATAACCAGTTCTGCCAATACTCATTTTATAGTCACCCTTTCTTGACTTCAATGAACATAAATACTTGTTTTCTAAAAAAATAAAATAGACATCTTTCTTGACCCCATATTTAAATGCTGACAGCATTGTAACAGTAAAACTTACAAATATAATCTACATTGTTTATAATCTAAGGGTGTGGAGGGTAAGCATGCCCCCTGGATGGCCGTCTGAACAGAAAGAATTGACAATGTATTTATGGAAAAAGTACGACCAGATTGACAGTTAGGGAATTTTTTTTTTACATTGTTCAGCATTTTTTTATGTCATGTCATCCTCAGAAAGAGACTTTATGCACATTTGGTTGGAAAAAACCCAAACGTTAGCATTTGTTAATGCATGCGGATCAGGTGATTTTAGCGAGGAACCACACGGAGCGGCACAGAGTTAAAAAAAAAAGGAAAAATGCCTTTGTAAAGCTCAGTGCAGGTGTGCTGCCGTCAGTGTGCTTTCAGACACGACATCTGTTTTCAACTCAGACTCGGACCTGTGCTGCAACAAACAGATGAAAAGCTCGCAGCATCAAACGCTTCGTGGGCGAAGTGGGCAGTTCCGTCGAAGCGCGACCTCCGCCTCACACGGGCTGTTGTGATCGACCCACAATACAAACACAATTGAGAAGTTGACATCACACTGCTGTAACGGGGTATCGGGTGTCTAGTATCGGAGCAGTTTTATGATTACAAGTAAATACATACCGGATTGGGCCAATACCCGATACTGGTATCGGCACTGGTGCATCCCTAGTTTTAACTCTAGGAAAGCTTTTGTAAAATGAGTTTGATTTGTTTAGACTGTCTTTGCACTCGTATTGAGATGAATGGCTAAAACGTCACAATAGTCCTCGTGTAATCTCTCTTTATCTCAAGGGATGAGTAATTGTTCTTCCTCATTTGCAGTCACTGTACCTGTTGCAGTGCACAGGCATGCATGGACAGAACAAACTAGAAACATCCTATAATGAAGGTCTGGTCTGGAAGCATATGCTAGTGCCGCGTTGTGAAATCTACGACACATTGGAAGTACATTGGGTCCTTAATGGTAACCACACAGGAAGACAGTCAGTCCATCTCCACCTGTGAAAGTATCCACATATCTTCTACAGACCGGTGAAATGTTAGAATCCACTTGGCCTTCCCTCATTTCAGGGGTTCTCAACACTGATGGATGTGCATGCTGAATCAAATCCAGAGATACATATGTTAAAAATGACATACTGCAGCTGATGTTCCCTCAAAATGCAAGTGCTACTCATCATCCAAATCTGCTCTAGTCAGTTTGTTTGACAAAAGGCCATTCCAGTGGCATCAAAGAATCCTTCAAAGAGACGTAGGACTCTTCCAGTCATTGTTGTAGGTCAACAGTTAGCGCTGCACTCTCACAACCATACAGTAAGACAATACACACAAGGACCCTAAAGACTTGGACACTGGTTCACCAGCAAAGACACATCCAGCAACTAAATGTTGCACACACACCCTAGCTCACTCATAGAAGGGCAATTTATCAGGTTTTGCAGTCAGAGATGGATGGACACAAATGCAAGACTCAGACAAGAAGCTCTAAGGGTTAAGACAGTTTATTGTGGTCGTCAGCTGGGTCCGGCACACAAAAAGGCAGTTCAAATTCAGCAAACAAACCAAATTCATCAGACAAAAAGGCGTGGTCGAAGAAAGAGGTAGATGGTTAAAAAAACACAAAGAGACAGGCAGGATGAGAAAACACAAGGAACAGAGCTGGAACGAAGGCAGAAGGTGCATCGATCTGGCAGGGGAACAGTACACCAGGTGAGGCTTAAATACATCCAGGTGATGAGCTACACATGAGAAGCAGGTGTGTGAGAAAGAACCAGAACGAGGGCATGGCCAGACAGAGAGAGATGCTCACCACCAAACACCAGGAAACAGACAAGAGAGATAGAGACAGAAACCCCAAGCAGGAAGAAAGGACCAGCAAGAAAAGTCACCACAAAGAAAAACAGCCCAAACTAAATACAATAATAACAAACACAATCAAAACATCCAAACCTTGACATAATTCTACAGCAACGGAATTACAGTGACAGCAAAATCTGGCCATATATTAGCTTACCATTACAAATTTTATCTTACTGCTTTCCTGTTAACATCAAATTACCCAGAAGCAGAAAGCTTCATTTGCCTGCAATGCTAATAGATCTAATAGATCAAAATGGGTGGTGTACAACTAAAAGTGCATTATCTTCTGTTCCATGCAAATTTAAACTCCAAATTTCAGTTATTAAAGTAAGTTTATGTTTGGCAACAATAACAAAAATAGATTTAAACTGACTCTGATGTCTCTTTAGCCTTCTGTTATCGACTGCTTTCCTCCTCCCCTGTGTGCTTTGGTCACAAGCCGAGCGCTGTCTCTGCACAGTCGCCCGCTGTCCTCTATGGGCATTATTACCTCAATGGCAGGTCAACATAATCTTTTATTCTGACAGGTCACTGGAGTCAGGACGGCTCTTGCTGGCCAATCAGTGTCAACTAACAGGCTGGCTACAGAAGGATCCCCTGGTACGCTAACTGGGGACTGGGTGGAGAAAGAGAAGATGATGTCTGTGTAGTGAGAGAGAGAGAGTGCATGTAACAGAATACGACACATATGGGGGCAATTATGGTAATAAAAGTCAATTAAACTGTTTGTGAGCAGGATGCGATGGTTGAGAACCATCATGCACAGCAACGGCTTTGAGAACAAGCAACATTGTTTTGGTTGAATTTATGCAAGACATTGTGCAGAAATACAGTGGCTGTATACTCTTAAATGCTTGTGCATGTGTGTGAGAGAGAGAAAGAACAAAAAAGAGTTACATGCTACATACTCCCTCCTCCCACACGCCTGGCTGCCAAGATGAGCGCAGGGGAATTTGTTTAATGTACAGCATTTATTCACTGCACACACGCTGTTGCACTACCGCTTCTTCCGTCGCATGAGACACTCCCTCATCTGGGCGAGTTGCCATTAATCAGCCGGAATGAAGGGTTAGCCGAACAGTATGGAAGCTAAAACTCATCCTAAATCAACATTGAAGGTAGCAGTAATCTCGTCTGGCATCCTCACAATAGTGCGCAGGCAATTGCGCTGCTATACTAAAGCCCTGTTAGTGTTTTATGGTATGGAACGGTGGGGGCCGGGTTATGCTACAGTCCTCTCATGCGGAAAGAAGCTGCAGTTTGTTTCCTCGTGGCCTTACGATGTATTGGCATTGCGTTTTGTCACCGTGCAGAGACAGATGGCCAAGCATGATGGTGCATGGCAAAATGGGAAGAGAAAACATGCATGCTCAGAAGTGGTTCAGCATATTTTCTAACACAAAGGGCACATTTAGAAGAACACAGTTTCTCTGAGAAGATACATGGAAAAAATTAGCCAGCGTTGACCTCATGTGTACAAAGGTCAACAGGTTTGCAACTTGTAAAGTGTAGAATCTAGGTATCATGCATCCGGAAAGCATTCACAGCGCTTCACTTTTTCCACATTTAATTATGTTACAGCATTATTCCAAAATGGAGCAAATTCATTCTTTCCCTCCAAATTCTACTCACAACACCCCATAATGATAACATAATTTTTTTTTTTTTTTTGCAAATTGATTAAAATATAAAAAAATCTAAGAAATCACATGTACATAAGGATTCACAACCTTTGCTCAATACTTTGTTGATGCACATTTGGCAGCAATTACAGCCTTAAGTCGCCACAGCAAATCCAAGGTGGATCTGCATGTTGAATTGGCATAGGTTTTTTACGCCAGATGCCCTTCCTGACGCAACTCCACATTACATGGAGAAATGTGGCAGGGGTGGGATTTGAACCCAGAACCATCTGCCCTGAAACCAAGCACATTAACCACTTGGCCACCACCCCTGCCCTTAAGTCTATTTGAATATAATGCGATAAACTTGGCGCACCTATCTTTGGGCAGCTTTACCCATTCCTCTTTGCAGCACCCCTGAAGCTCCATCAGGTTGGATGGGGAACGTCGGTGTACAGCCATTTTCATATGTCTCCAGAGATGTTCAATCGGACTCAGGTCTGGGCTCTGCCTGGGCCACTCAAGGACATTCGCAGAGTTGTCCTGAAGCCACTCCTTTGATATCTTGGCTGTGTGCTTAGGGACATTGCCTTGCTGAATGATAAACTGTCACCCCAGTCTGAAGTCAAGAGCGCTCTGGAACAGGTTTTCATCCAGGATGTGTCTGTACATTGCTGCATTGATCTTTGCCTCAGTTCTGACAAGTTATTAGTTATTATTATTTTATTATTTCTTCTATTTTGTAATGTGATTTTTAAGTGGACCACAATGGAAATAAAGCATCAGTCCCACCAAATAATAAAGCCCTGAATAATGAGGCACGTATGGATTTGTCAGTGATTACTCAAATAATGATCCACGTATATCATAGATATATCTATCATGTATCCGCTATGAAGAAGCCTCTATGTGCCTCTCTGTACCTCGCATGTGCCAGGTATCAGCCTGTAATGAGCCACGACTGACCTGTCATTTGAGCCCCGTCCAGCCTCGAATGGCTCGTGTGACTGCATATGACCCACGTCAAGCCACATATGAACCATGTGGCGCCATGTAATGCAACGTTGGTGTACGTTTATGCATGGGTTTGGTCCAAACCTCCAGCCCTCCCAAACATGGTCCCTTTAAAGTGTGGGTTTTCAATTCACAGCATCCATTCAGATGTCACATTTTTTAAACACAGTCCAGAAAAAGACACTCCTGCACAGTGCCGCCAGTGTGTGCCGTGCGCCAGGCTGCAGTTCCCCTGTGTTCCAGAGTCATTAAATGCAGCAGTTCTGCGTGTTCACTCAGCTCTGTGACCAAAAAAAAAAAAAAAAAGACACCACAATGAGGTGGCCGTGACAGTCACCTCTGCACTTCTTCTTGCTGGCTTTATTTCTTCCATGGCTTTACAGTCATTTTGACACTGTGATCCGACTTTTAACTTTGTCTTCGTCCATTATTCTCTGTGAAATCACGCTTTTGCAGACTTGCGTTGTGGGTGAATACTTGTCTTGAGTGCGAGTGATTGTGTCAGTGTGCATACAGCTGAGCGCATCTGATCCATTATAGCAAGATGTTAAATCCATCATAAACATATTTTTACAGCTGCTTATAAAGAAGGAATGAACATGCAACTGTTTTACCAAACCATGACAATATCAATCAATCAATCAATCAATCAATTTTTTTATATAGCGCCAAATCACAACAAACAGTTGCCCCAAGGCGCTTTATATTGTAAGGCAAGGCCATACAATAATTATGTAAAACCCCAACGGTCAAAACAACCCCCTATGAGCAAGCACTTGGCTACAGTGGGAAGGAAAAACTCCCTTTTAACAGGAAGAAACCTCCAGCAGAACCAGGCTCAGGGAGGGGCAGTCTTCTGCTGGGACTGGTTGGGGCTGAGGGAGAGAACCAGGAAAAAGACATGCTGTGGAGGGGAGCAGAGATCGATCACTAATGATTAAATGCAGAGTGGTGCATACAGAGCAAAAAGAGAAAGAAACAGTGCATCATGGGAACCCCCCAGTAGAGAGGGTGTCTGTCTCCCTGATCTGAATTGGGAGCTGGTCCACAGGAGAGGAGCCTGAAAGCTGAAGGCTCTGCCTCCCATTCTACTCTTACAAACCCTAGGAACTACAAGTAAGCCTGCAGTCTGAGAGCGAAGCGCTCTATAGGGTGATATGGTACTACGAGGTCCCTAAGATAAGATGGGACCTGATTATTCAAAACCTTATAAGTAAGAAGAAGAATTTTAAATTCTATTCTAGAATTAACAGGAAGCCAATGAAGAGAGGCCAATATGGGTGAGATATGCTCTCTCCTTCTAGTCCCCGTCAGTACTCTAGCTGCAGCATTTTGAATTAACTGAAGGCTTTTTAGGGAACTTTTAGGACAACCTGATAATTCATGAATTACAATAGTCCAGCCTAGAGGAAATAAATGCATGAATTAGTTTTTCAGCATCACTCTGAGACAAGACCTTTCTGATTTTAGAGATATTGCGTAAATGCAAAAAAGCAGTCTACATATTTGTTTAATATGCGCTTTGAATGACATATCCTGATCAAAAATGACTCCAAGATTTCTCACAGTATTACTAGAGGTCAGGGTAATGCCATCCAGAGTAAGGATCTGGTTAGACACCATGTTTCTAAGATTTGTGGGGCCAAAAACAATAACTTCAGTTTTATCTGAGTTTAAAAGCAGGAAATTAGAGGTCATCCATGTCTTTATGTCTGTAAGACAATCCTGCAGTTAGCTAATTGGTGTGTGTCCTCTGGCTTCATGGATAGATAAAGCTGGGTATCATCTGCGTAACAATGAAAATTTAAGCAATACCGTCTATAATACTACCTAAGGGAAGCATGTATAAAGTGAATAAAATTGGTCCTAGCACAGAACCTTGTGGAACTCAATAATTAACTTTAGTATGTGAAGAAGATTCCCATTACATGAACAAATTGTAATCTATTAGACAAATATGATTTAAACCACCGCAGCGCAGTGCCTTTAATACTATTGCATGCTCTAATCTCTGTAATTAAAATTTTATGGTCAACAGTATCAAAAGCAGCACCGAGGTCTAACAGAACAAGCACAGAGATGAGTCCACTGTCCGAGGCCATAAGAAGATCATTTGTAACCTTCACTAATGCTGTTTCTGTACTATGATGAATTCTAAAACCTGACTGAAACCTCTTCAAATAGACCATTCCTCTGCAGATGACCAGTTAGCTGTTTTACAACTACCCTTTTAAGAATTTTTGAGAGAAAAGGAAGGTTGGCGATTGGCCTATAATTAGCTAAGATAGCTGGGTCAAGTGATGCTTTTAAAGTAATGGTTTAATTACTGCCACCTTAAAAGCCTGTGGTACATAGCCAACTAACAAAGATAGATTGATCATATTTAAGATCGAAGCATTAAATAATGGTAGGGCTTCCTTGCGCAGCCCTGGTAGGAATGGGGTCTAATAAACATGTTGATGGTTTGGATGAAGTAACTAATGAAAATAACTCAGACAGAACAATCGGAGAGAAAGAGTCTAACCAAATACCGGCATCACTGAAAGCAGCCAAAGATAACGATACGTCTTTGGGAGGTTATGAGTAATTTTTCTCTAATAGTTAAAATTTTGTAGCAAAGAAAGTCATGAAGTCATTACTAGTTAAAGTTAATGGAATACTCAGCTCAATAGAGCTCGACTCTTTGTCAGCCTGGCTACAGTGCTGAAAAGAAACCTGGGCTTGTTCTTATTTTCTTCAATTAGTGATGAGTAGTAAGATGTCCTAGCTTTACGGAGGGCTTTTTGATAGAGCAACAGACTCTTTTTCCAGGCTAAGTGAAGATCTTCTAAATAGTGAGACGCCATTTCCTCTCCAACTTACGGGGTATCTGCTTAAGCTACGAGTTTGTGAGTTATACCACGGCGTCAGGCACTAATGATTTTAAAGCTCTCTTTTTCAGAGGAGCTACAGCATCCAAGTTGTCTTCAATGAGGATGTTAAAACTATTGATGGGATACTCTATCTCACTTACAGAGTTTAGGTAGTACTCTGCACTGTGTGGTATATGGCATTAGAGAACATAAAGAAGGAATCATATCCTTAAACCTAGTTACAGCGCTTTCTGAAGACTTCTAGTGTAATGCAAACTTATTCCCCACTGCTGGGTTAGTCCCATCAGAGTAAATGTAAATGTTATTAAGAAATGATCAGACAGAGGGAGTTTCAGGGAATACTGTTAAGTCTTCTATTTCCATACCATAAGTCAGAACAAGATCTAAGATATGATTTAAAGTGGTGGGTGGACTCCATTTACTTTTTTGATGCAAAGCCTAATAGAGTCTAATAATAGATTAAATGCAGTGTGAGGCAGTCATTCTCAGCATCTGTGTGGATGTTAAAATCGCCCCACTATAATTATCTTATCTGAGCTAAGCACTAAGTCAGACAAAGGTCTGAAAATTCACAGAGAAACTCACAGTAACGACCAGGTGGACGATAGATAATAACAAATAAAACTGGTTTTTGGGACTTCCAATTTGGTGGACAAGACTAAGAGTCAAGCTTTCAAATGAATTAAAGCTCTGTCTGGGTTTTTGATTTAATTAATAAGCTGGAATGGAAGATTCCTGCTAATCCTCCGCCCCGGCCCGTGCTACGAGCATTCTGACAGTTAGTGTGACTCGGGGGTGTGAGTCATTTAAACTAACATATTCATCCTGCTGTAACCAGGTTTCTGTAAGGCAGAATAAATCAATATGTTGATCAATTATTATATCATTTACCAACAGGGACTTCGAAGAGAGAGACCTAATGTTTAATAGACCACATTTAACTGTTTTAGTCTGTGGTGGAGTTGAAGGTGCTATATTATTTTTCTTTTTGAATTTTATGCTTAAATAGATTTTTGCTGGTTATTGGTGGTCTGGGAGCAGGCACCAGTCTCTACGGGGATGGGGTAATGAGGGGATGTATATAATATAAACATTACAAATAATTACAGCTGTTCCAATACCATTTCCACCTCATGGAGCACAGGAGAGAGACGAGAGAGACGAGAGGGAGAGAGAGAGAGAGTGCGAGAGAGGAGAGAGAGAGAGAGAGAGAGAGAGGAAAAAAGGGTCCTGGTGAAACAGTCCTCTGTGATTCGCAGAAAAGATAGAGGTGTTTTCAACATTTAAGCTCTGACAGAAATGATTAATCCACTACAAAATAATTATTTTATACACAATGTCCCGTGCACAAAGCAAGTGGGATTGTCACGACGAAGGGCGGGACGAGGACGGAGCCAAAATAGCCTGTCCTGTCCTCGTAGCCGCCAGGTGCTCAGATAATGGGCTTTTAACAGCCTCGTCCTCACGACAACCACGCCTCTAAAATCCTGTTTGTCCTCGTAACACCTCGTACACAAACTGCCCCACGCTGTTGTGCGAAATTTTTGAACTTCTTGAAATTAGCGCCACGCTAAGAGATGAGCCTCGTTAGCTGAATATTCTGCCTCTAAGAGCCACTATTCTCCCATGATTGTTGAATAACTGGACTCGTACCAAAAAGTAAACCAGTCCGGCCAAAGCTTTTACCTGCATCCTTGTTAGAGTCTACATGTAGAACACCATGCACACAAACAGTACCATCATTCACTCAAAACACTTTAATTACTATCACGGATGTGTACTACAAGAACTCGCCAACTCGTGATTACCGAACATGGAGTTCACAGAAACCTCTTTGATGTTCCACACGCAGTGGCACACACATGGTATTTATAGGTGCAAGTTGCGAGTCAGGTTTTGTGTAAGTCATCTATTTGTGTGCAGTTCAGTGGACATTTGTGTGCACGGTCTATAGGCATGCTGCGTGCGCTGACGGATATTCAATTAGTCCACCTGCTGCTGCTACACAGTCACGCAGTCCAGCGCTCAGTAAATCAGCTCGCCTGACAGCACACAAGTCGATATTAATATTAACGCCTCCATAAATAATTGTCACTGTGGGCCCTCATGTTAATGGTTCATGATATGACGTGCATAATAAAACAGAGTACGTGTTATTTTGTTGAAGGGTTTAGTGGGCAGAGAGGGGAGCGAGACACAGAAGTAAATCCCCTTCCACGTCCTTCAATGGGGACGTTTGGGACATTGTGTTGGAAAGTAGCGCCGAGGTGGTCACAGCTGTGCTCCTAAGCCTGACTGTCCGGCGGGCGGGGAGAATAGTTGGAATGGACAGGGCGGATTAATTATTATAAATCATCACCCAGCCCACATGTTTGTGGGATCTACCCCCTCCTGTTGGGTACTGTGTGATGTCCGTCTCACACGCCACAGTGTCACAAAGTGGAAGAATGGCTTTGATGTGCTACACTGATCCATATTTCTTTCTGACAGCAAACATATCGCTCCACTGTCTTTATGCAGTGGCCACAAATCTCCGGATTAGCCATTTGTTTAAGAGAGATGGCTATCACAGAACTGGAATGATGGGTCGTTTGAAAAGTCAGCTTATTAGCGTCACCTTGTGGGCAAAGTTGATGCACATATCTTTCACTTTAGAAATGCCCAAGCTGCAGTTTGATGGAAATCCTGATGTGTCAACAACAACTTCTTGCAAAGTGCACCTGTCCATGTCCATCAAGGGGGCATCTTTAAAAAAATTTTAGTCTCTATATCTCTTTATAGACTTGGCAAAGAGATTTGCTGAGGATGCATGACTTTACTTTGCCCTGCCCTGCTGCATAGCAACACAGTTGCACATATTCGTGACTGGTGTACTTCTGCCTTCTGGTTTCAGCCTCACTGTTGCAAGGAGTTTTACTTGTTCATATGGAGATGTGACAGATATTTCAGCATGCAAAGTAAAATGGGTGATGGGCACATGCTCCTCCAACATTTCATGTAAAGTATCCATGCTATTGTCTGTGTTCTGAACAGAAACATATGCAACCATTCACACCATAAAAAGTCTGATATACGAGGTATCTTATAAAACTAACCGGCAGTTTTATTAAAAAAAAAAAAAAAACTATATGGATTTGAATGACATGCAATTACGCCAATCATGCTTGAACCCTCGTGCGCATGCGTGAGTTTTTTCACGCGTGTCGGTGACGTCATTTCCCAGTGGGCAGGCTTTGAGTGAGCACTGGTCCCGCCCTCTCGGCTGAATTCCTTTGTTTGAGATGCTGCTCGAGACGGCGCGCGTTGCTTTATTAAACTTTTTTCTGGACCTGTGAGGAATATCCGAGTGGACACTATTTGCTGGTTTTCGGTGAAAAGTTTAACGGCTGATGAGAGATTATGGGGTGTTTCTCTCGCTTTAAGGACTTCCCACGGAGCGGGACGTCGCGCAGCGCTCCCAGGCGATGTCGTCTGCTGTTCGAGCTGAAATCATCCTAATTTAAGGCTCTGTTGACCCAGGACGTCGTGAGAGAATAGAGAAGATCAGAAGAGGCCGGCATGAGGAGTTTATGCGGACATTCCACTGTTAAAGATCATTTTGTAATGAAAGAACGTGCGCGCAAATTCGGAGTCGTTTCCGTGACGACTCTGGCGAATCTGTGTGCGCCGCGACAGGAAAAACACCTCCGTGTTGAAAACCATTTGTAAAATTCAGGCGGCTTTTGATGGCTTTCAACAAGTGAGTAACTGAGAAATTGTTTAACAGTTGGGCATGTTCCAACTTGTCCGTTAAGTTTTCCAACGGAGGTGTTTTTCCTGTCGCGACCCCCCGCAGTCGGGTCCGGCCCGACATGCGACTCTGCCCACACGTTCTTTCATTACAAAATGACCTTTAACAGTGGAATGTCCGAATAAACTCCTCATGCCGACTTCTTCTGAAAGTTCTCTGGTCTCTGACGACTTACTGGGTGAACAGAGCCTGAAATGTGAAAGTTTTCAACTTGAAACAGCGAGATGACGCCGCCTCAGAGCGCAAATCGCCATCAGGCACCGTGGGCCGTCCTTAAAGCGACACTTACACAGCAAAATCTCTCATCAGCCATTAAAAGTTTCAACGAAAACCAGCTGAATTTATCGAATGGTGTCCACTCAGTTGTGCCTTACTGTTTTGAAAAAATTTTGATCAAACAAAGCAGCAGTCTCTGAGCCATTCCTAAACAATGAAAAAATCGACGAGAGGGTGGGCCACTCCTCACTCAAAGACTGCCCACAGGCGAATGACGTAACCGACAGGCGTGAAAAAACTCTCGCATGTCCACGAGGGTTCAAGCATGTCTGATGTAATCACACGTGATTCAAATCCATATGGTTTTTGAAAAAAATAATAAGGTCAGATACTTTTCTAATAGACCTCGTACTTTTGTTGCAACAAGCTCAAAATGTCCATCATTACGTACTGTATATAAGTGATAAGAGCCCAAAATACTCCATAGACAAATGAGGTGATGCATCCAAAATAAATAATTAGTAGAGATGGTACAACATGTTGTAATAGTTGACCATAACTAGCTAGTAGCTGACTAGCCAACTAATTTTGTTCTAGTCAAGTAAGTCCGATATAGGCCCACTGGACTGGTGCTTATTGCCAGATTGCATAGCATTAAGCGGATGAGAGTCTACAACTCCCCCTGGATAGGATACCAGTCCAGTTCAGGTTACTTCCTCAGTCAAGGCTGATACCCATTTACAGCTGGATGGACGGAGACAGTGCAGATTAAGTGGCTTGTCCAAGGACACAGACACATAGCATAAGCATAGTTCAAACCCAAGTTTACAGATTGTCAGGCCACCTCCTTATCCTCTAACATGCCTGCTCTAGTCAAATAGTTTTCCTGTTCTTGTCAACTACTTGGGTAATTCAGATTCATGAGTTTAAAGTGTAGGTGACACAATATGTAATTTTTTATTTATTTATTTATTTTTGGAGTATTTAAGACAAATTAAACAACAGTTTGAAATTTATCCTTTCCTGGTGCGCAGTTACTGAAGAGATAAATATTCGGATTTTGAACTGTGCGCCACTAAAAACCAAGAACTTCCCGGCATGTCCCGACATTGGAGAAGAAGTAGGAAGTGGCATCAACGCCGGAACCATTATCTTAATAGTTCCATTAATTTATGGATTTTTACCGGCTACTGACAGCCCCATTTCCACCGAGTGGTTCGGGTCAGTGACGCATGTTTTTTATACGTGTCAGAATGGTTAACTCTCGTTGAAAGAATCCTTTTGATTGGCAGGTGAAGCATTTTTATTGACATGGTGTCGGCGGCTTTTCCACAGTCTTAACTGTGTAAAACAGGAGAGACTCGATCCATCAGCTGCAGACGCAATGAATGGATTACACCTGTAGCTGACCGACCGTGCTGGTCGCAGATCAGTACAGCAGAGACTCAAACCATCAAGGTCTTTTCTTCAGCCAGGACAACGAATTCAATTATTTTCAGACGCTTTCATTAGGCTGAAGATGAGGCTGAAATCACCTGCAGTATTTATTATTTATTTTATAATCACCATTCTGTGTTCTGAACTCTGCCAATATCATCACTGTTGTCAGACTGAAGGTTTTCCTCCAAGGTTTCTTCTCCCTCATTGTGATCTAAATAAGACTCAAAACCATAAGGCTGTGTACCCACAGCTTCTTCAAAAACACCTTCCACCTTCAGCTCCACACTATAAAAAAAAATCGTCTGAAAATAGCTCAACCTCTACTGTGTTCACAATTGATTTGGGTGTAAATCAGCAGGTGCTGTTCTGGTGATGAAGTAGCAAGAATATGGCTGTGGCATATAATAGCTGTTGTTTATTCTTCACCTGTGCACTTATCAACTTTTATTGTTCAGGATTTTGTTAAAATATCAACATTTCATCATTTTTAGTGATTATATGTGCACATTTTTTGGTGTCACCTACACGTTAAGGGTAAATCTTAGGGCCCCTCCACACATAGTATGAATGTGGTCAAACTGCGCATAAAGTGCACATGAAGCAGGAATCGTATGCAATTTGTGTAAAATCGTAGCTGTCTCCAGCGCCTCGCACACCTGTTGATACAACTATTTGCGCACACCAGCAGCTGAAAGACAGAGTGTGTGCTGTGAGAGCCCATTCGATTCCTCTCGCGGCAGGTGTCGGCCAAATTCCAGGTGACATGCATGAACATCTAACACCGCTCGCTTGGCACTTAGAAAATGTGTGGCCATTCGCGTTAAAAGCATGAAAACAGTCAGCAGATGATCACTGTTGAGCTGGATGTGAAATTTGTCTAAGTGCTCCTACGAGTGTGGCTTTGCAAACAGCAACACACATGTGGCTTGCATGTGTATCGCATGTGTGTACGCCCCCCCCGCAACACATATGGCATGCGTGTGGTTCGCGCCCCCCCAACCCCCGCTCTCCCAACACATGTGGCGTGCCATGGGGGGGACGCTTGCATAAAATGCTGATATATATATGCTGCGCAGACATGATCACATGGGGGCCAGACAGGCAAGTCAGAGAACACACAGCACGGGGAGGCGCTTCCCAGCTGCTGACCAGACACTCACTGACAGCTCACATAACACAGACACAGTGATACGTTGGTGTGTGCACTGAACTGACAGGGGGTGTGTCCGCTGACAGGAGCGGCTGTGGAGATCTCTAGTTCTGGACGTCCCAGCTGGAGAACATGTACCGTGTTTGGACGGACATGAACTAACAACTATCCACTGTGACGCATGTGTCTACATGTTATCCTCAAGTGGACATACATAAAAACATACATCGCTGTTGCGATGGGCTGCAGGCTACCCCAGGTGAAACGGACCGTCAGATCATAACGCGCAATAGGCGATCTGAATGTCACGTCACCCACGTGAGCTCTGTTCCACATGATGCGGTGTCAGTCCTGCGACGTACCGTCCACAAGACATGTGTGCTGGGCCAGACACACATGCGGGGCCAGCTGGACACTCCGCCAGCAAATGTGGACATGATATGAGCACCCTGCTTCATCATCCATGTCATTTCATGACTGTGCATCTGTGACCGTGGGTCATCTACAGAGGAACAGACAGATCGTATTTGTATTGCACGCTTGATAAGAGGGATTCAAAAAAATGCAGTGTTTTATATGGTGTGTGGTTTTATTTTTTCTTAAATACGTCCATGTCTTTCTTGATTTCAGGCATTTTCACACACCTTTAACAGGACAGCAATGGTAGCTCAGTGGTAAAGTTTCTGGCTGGCAATCAGAGCTTTTGTTTATGGATTCAATGTTCATTTTATGGAGAAAATGTAGTTTGTACATCAACACTGTGGTTGGTGTACAATGCCCCCTGACATGAATTATGTTTACTTTTATTTCCAAAAAACAGGAAATCTTCAAAACTTCAAAGAAGGTATTTGCAGAGAACAAGGATAAATTTCAGTTTCCAGAAATGCTGCAACCCAGGTGTGAGGATTCAAAAGTCACTTTCCAGAAATGAGCTTGTTGCTGAAGATTAAGGAATCAATCACCACCACACTACAAAATGGCAAAAATTGACAAGTTGGAAGTGTTTTAAAAAAAAAAAAAAGATGAGCAAAGTAAGACAAAAGTGGTCAGGCCATATTTTCAATTTGTAGTTTGGTCACTGACTGCTTATATTTTACCTTATTAATTTATTTATAGATTACACCCCTTAGCCACTGGTGAAGGCTAAGAGGATGACAACCTTTTACCTGGCTGTGGCAGAGGGTTAAATGCATTTAAGGTATTTCGGGTCCTGTTGCTTCCTGTCCTAGATGAGACCTGTTCTACTGAGACTTGGATGCCCAAAAGTGACGACTGGATGTCTTTGGAGTGAGATCTCTTCATGAGATCTCTTCATGGGAATAATTGTTTGTCAGATGAACAGTTACTTACGAGAAAAATTGATCAGTATGACTTGCATTGTGAGGGAACATTAGCTCAGCTATGAATGAATGAATTTATTGGGCACACGCAGGGAAGAACGGCAAAAAACTTACAAAGAAAGAAAAAAATAATCTCATGTGCCCGAAAGGGTGTAGGCATAAGCAAAAGCTTGTGAACATCTACCCCTTTAACCAAAAATAAAAATGATACATATGTATATAAAGTTATACATATACTCATAACTAATACAAAGTATACATTGATCCATGGGTTTGAAGCAAGCAGCAGTGCACCAAAAAAACAAAACAAAACAAAAAAACAATCAATAAACCTAATTTAATATGCTGTAGCAAGTAATCAAATAGTTTCTATAGAGCCTTTTAAAAGCAACCAAACTACCGAATGATTTTATGTGCTCCGGATAATTATTCCAAATAGTTACATTTTTCATTAGGGTTAGGGTTTGAGATTAAACATCCCCAAACTGCATAAAATGACCCCTTTAACCAGATAATATTCTCAACAAAGGAATCTGTGCAGTTGGATCATAAAATAATCAGATTCCCACATCTACATCGAAACTCTGACGATTGAAAATGCACAGTCGCCGATGTGTTTTGTTATCCTTTTGCAGGCAACAGCCCACAAATAATTAAACAAATGAATAAATCGCTGCAGGGAAATTTTAATCAGTGCTGACGCTCAGCTGTCAAGGAGGAGGAGGCTGAGTGCACGTGCTGATTGGTGCGATGGGTAGTGAAGGGGGACTGCGTGCACACAGTCGTAATATATTTGTCACTGTAGAGAATTCTGAGAACAGGTCAGATTCTCACCTCTTGTCACCACACATACAAATAGCATCAGCCGTGGACGCGAAGTTTTTGCAAAGCCTGGATCATCCGCACTCATTAAGGGTGAACGGCATGATAGCGAGCACCCACAGGCCCTTGCTTTTACCCCACTCTCACACACCTCCCAATCAGGCCGACGTCCATGGATAAGTGGCGGTTTTGATTGTAATCTTAATAAATTTCCATAGATTGCTGCACGCACGCTAGTTGTTTGGCTAAACACAACACCTGCCACATCTGTATGTATTAATGGAGTCTGGCTTAAAGAGGAAATGTAGGATTTCTCAGCATGGGGTGGATTTTTTGATGTTTTTACTTCAGAAAAAAATGATGATTTTCAGTCCAGCAATGAATTAGCATGCTAACACTGTCATACGTTAAACAGCTAGACAGTGGAAGCCTTTTGTCCCTTTCACACTGGGCATGCATAGAGTTGCAATGTCCTGCATATCTAGTACACAGGAATGGTTGCGTAAGTTGACACTGTTACAGACTGCCTGGACATGCAGAGGGATTTGATACATTGGAAAAAGTCAGAATACATTATTTCCATTTTATTTAATGTGCCACAATGTTGAGAGAACTTGGAGGTGAAAAAAAAGCTACAGAGCTGCAGCCGGCGATGGCATGCGAGATCCGTCCATGAGGAGTGGATATGGACATGTCCTCTCATTCACAATCAGACAGTGAGGAGTTATACTGGATGTGGACATGTCCTCTCGCTGGCGATCGGTCCATGAGCAGGAGTTAATGGACTTTATTTAATGTGCTACAATTGTGAGAGAACTTCAGGAGGTGACAGCAGAGCTGAGCTGCAGCCGCGGTCGCACGTGCAATCCGTCCATGAAGAGTGGACAGCGGACATGTCCTCTCACTGGCGATTCATCCATGAAGAGTGGATGGTGGACATGTCCTCTCACTGGTGATCCATCCTTGTGGAGTGGATGTGGAAATGTCCTCTCACTGGCGATCCATTCATGAAGAGTGGACGGTGGACATGTCCTCTCACTGTCGATCTCTCCATGAGAAATTAGTGGACGTGGCAACTTGA
Organism: Thalassophryne amazonica; assembly: GCF_902500255.1. Classification (NCBI taxonomy): domain Eukaryota; kingdom Metazoa; phylum Chordata; class Actinopteri; order Batrachoidiformes; family Batrachoididae; genus Thalassophryne; species Thalassophryne amazonica. The sequence continues at coordinate 55,197,728 of NC_047112.1, forward strand.
CCGACCCGCCTCTTCTTCTTCCATGGTTTTGAAACTTCACTGCCAGCAAAGTCCAGTGGGATGAATAAAATCAATCAATGCAGTTAAATGTACTGATAAAAAACCAAATCACTAATCACTTCCTGAATCACAGAGGACCGCTTCAGCAATTCGTGCGCGCATCTAACAAGCTGTAGAAAGCATTTTGAGCCGTCTAATGCTGCGCTCACACCGCTGACGTGAGCGACAGCAGTGACAGGTTGCCATGTAATCCCTCTGAAACGACGTGTTTTGGCGCCAAGTCATGCAGCACGACGCGATGGACGCGAATGAAGCGACGTGAGTGAAGCAATTTTGAACGATTGCCGCATTTGTGGCTCGATACTGCGTCACATCATGTCGCGTTGCCCTCCTCCCCAAGTTGAAAAATCTGAACTTTTTCGTCTCGTCACGCCACGATGACCAATCAGGGACTGAATATGTAGTGACGTGGCGATGTCTGGAGTTTGACTGAAGATGTGAACATGTCCTGTATCTGGTAGCAGCCTGTGAGCAGGACTTATGTCTCTTTTGTCCTTTATTTCACAATTATGACAAGAGTTTTTGGAGCGAGCAGCAGCCCCACAGCAGTGGGAGCGGAGTTTCTTTTTCTTTTTATTTTACGTGCGCGCACGAGCGAATCGTCTGTGGAGAATATTTTACTTATTAACTACACAGATGTATAATAAAACAAGTGGTGACTGGTTTCTAAACACAATTATGACAGAGTTTTTTGGGAAAGAGCGAGGAGCAGCCCTGCAGCAAGCAGTGGAGTTTTTTTTTTTCTTTTTACGTGTGCACGCGAGCAAATCGTCTGTGGAGAATATCTTACTTATTAACTACACAGATGTATAATAAAACAAATGGTGACTGGTTTCTATACACAATTATGAGAGTTTTTTGGGAAAGAGCGAGCAGCAGCCCTACAGCAGGCAGCAGAGTTTCTTTCTTTTTTTTTTATTACGTGCACGCGCGAGCGAATCGTCTGTGGAGAATATTTTATTAATTAACTACACAGATGTATAATAAAACAAATGGTGACTGGTTTCTAAACACAATTATGACAGAGTTTTTGGAGCGAGCAGCAGCCCTACAGCAGGCAGCAGAGTTTCTTTTTTTTTTTTTTAATTGTTTACACGTGCGCGCGTGAACGGGACAGGAGATCCTCAAACTGGGTCCCGCAGAGGCAGAAGGACCACTGAAAGCGGCCGTCATCCAGACGCAGCTCCTGCAGCAAATAATGATACTCCCTGTATTGGGAGCTTTCCACAACAACTCGCTCCGTGTGATCAAGGTCCGTCATGTTAACTTGACTGACAACCATCATCCTATTTGATGATGCACCGGGGCGAATTTTGACAGCAAAAGCAGAGCGACACACCGGCAAAGGACACGCGTCCATCGCCACGCGACCCTCGCGAATTTGTAGCGTCTGATCGCGCCCGGTGTGAACGTGGTATAAAAAGGTAATTATTTATCATGTTTACATTGTCATGGCTTGGTAAAGCAGTTGTCTCTTCTTTCCTTCTTGTGTGCAGCTGTTAAAGTGTGTTTTTGATAGATTTAACATCTTGTTATAATTCTTCAGATGAGCTGTGCTCTGATGCGATCCGCTGATGTCACCACTCGCTCTGTTCACTTCTTCTTTACTCGACTTGACTAGCTACACATCGTGTTGGCAATTAGATCGCACCACGTAGCACGTAGCAGTTATTCAAATGCTTCCATTGTTCCACAGGATGGAAGCTAAGTCATGTCAGTACTTTTTTTTGGAACAGAAATAGAGTGCTTGCTCTCAGCGCTCTGGAGAAGGTCACTGCATAGTGGAGTCTACCTACAAGTCCCTTGGGCTGAACAAAAAGAAGAAGATAAAAAAAAGATACTTCCCTTCCAGCTCTGTGCCTCCAAAATAACTCTCCCTCTGTGCGCTTCTTAAATAAATTACAGATACGCTATCCTCCCAAGATGTGATCTCAGTTCTCCTGCACAAATTAAAAATTTAAGCCCATTTAGTTTGGTGCCCAGTGTAACCTGAAGCCGTGGGGTTGGAAGGGATGATATCCAAGTGGCGCTGTGTCACTGCAGCACTTAGAAGTGATGCTTGTTGCTGTGGGCTCACGCCAGAAGAGTCGGGGAGGGTCTTGATGTTCCAAAGTAGATCTTGCAACATAAAGGTCACAAGCTTGAGCTGGCAGCACGATGCTGTTTCTACCTGAAGCCACGCGTTGAGTAAAAGTGTCAAGACACCAAGAAATCTCTGAGGTCTGAGTGAATCACCGAGTATGACAACATGAGCCAAATGTCTCGAATGTAAAAACGTACAACTTCAAAGACTCCACTTTAAGGATGACTCTACTATGTGCCAGTTCTATTTTCAGTCAGCTTTTGCCCGCCTACATTTGAAACATGTACCCATTAAAACAGTCAACAGAAATAAAAACCTTTTGTGTAAATTTAGACTTCAGGCACAGAAATTTTTTTTTTGATTTCATCATTGACAATGAATATTAACAGCTCTGAAATTTCCTCCCTGCTTTCAGATCGGTCGAGCTCTTAAATTTGACTCATAAAATGGTTCAGCCAGCCAAATCACATGGAATATTTTATTTTCAGTGCAGCAGATAATGAAGAAGAACACAGTCAGAGCCCACAGGTGAATGCTGGGATGGAGGCAGGGGAAATTAAAAAGCAAGCCAGCGGTGTGTGAAGCAGCAGTTGCAGTGCATCACTCGTCACGCAACAGGAAGAGCATTTATCAACTGATGACATTCGCGTGCTAAGCGCTTTGGACATATCGTAGATTAGGATGTGTCACAAGATGTGTGAACAGCTTTGTATGTATGGTTGGAAAGTGCTACATGTAGGTCATGTCTAGGAGCGTGCGTAAGTGCTGTCCATCGCCACATCCGCCACACTGCGTACGCAGCTTGGGTGTTGGATCCCTCTTCTTGAAATGAACCAACTGTCTGTCACTGCCAGGCAAAACCTGGATATCCCCTTCACCTTCACCAGCTACTGGGGACATCAACAATGAAGCACCTACATACTGGATCATGCCCCAACAAAGGTGCTGCATGGCCAAAATGTAGTAACTAACTAACTAATGCTGCCTCACCATGCAAGTGGTACTTCTTATAAGAGCCTATTCTGGGACTTGGTTGATTACATTACAATACAAATTATGTATCAAGTTAAAAATAAACTGCTGCCGCAACATGTCCAGGATCTGTTTAAACTGAGGGCCTCCAGTTATAACTTGAGAGGAATTTTGTTTTTTGAGAAATTGAAGATCCGAACTACTGCAAAGAGTCACTGCGTCTCTGTTAAAAGGGTTAACACCTGCAACAACTGTCCTGACAACATTAAAGTACTTGGTATTTTGGTAGGCTTTAGGAGGCATTACAAGAATGATGAAATTTCTTGTTATAATTGAAAACTTGGGTTTATTGTTTTTGTTATTGCTTCTGGGAATGTGTGTTGTGTGACAGTGTTTGTCTGGTAGTATTCTGAAAATTGTGTTTATGGTTGCATGCTTGTATAAATGTGTGTATATCATTTTTATTTTTAGTATAAGGGGTGGGCATTTCTAAGCTTTGCTTCTGCCCTCACCCTTTGGCCACACAGGATCTTTGTAAAGTTTGTTTTGTTATGAGTTTTTTTTGTTATAAGTTTTTTTGTTGTCGAACTGTGTGCCAAATAAATTCATTCATTCATTCATTCATTCATTCATTCAAGTAACCACTTGTTTTTACACAAATTAATTCTAGTGGTACCCAAGGATCTTCCAAAGAGACCTAGTAGCAAAGACATTTAGTCATTGCCTTATGTCACTAGTAAGTGTCCAAGTATCAGAACCATATAGTAAGATAGGGAGCACAAGGTCTGTAAAGACTTGGATCTTCATTCTCCTGCAAAGATATCAGCATCACCAAACATCTCTGTCCAGTGACCTCATGAATCCATAGGCTCTTGGCAGGCATCCCTCAGTCACAAAGGTTGAGGATCCAAAGACATGAATATCACTGCTGAGAAAAGTGAATGTTTCTCTACATGTTCAATACTTTCACTACATACAGATACATTTATAAAAGCCAAGGCCAGGAAGCCACTGAAAGGCTGGATCTTAGTCTCGATTCAGGATAATCACAACCCCAGAAACTGAGATTCTATGGTTTTACCTTCTCAAGGAAAGCAACCAGTTTGCTTCTTTTTGTAAACTAATTTGATTTTATTTATATAACAGTGTAATAACTAAAATACATTAATATACAGGGAAGCACATATAAATGCTATATGCACTTATTTTCAATGTGGCCCAATATAGAACAGACAAAATACCACAAAAGGTAACAACAATAAAAACACAAAACCTAATAAACAGAGCATTTTCACATTATTAAAACTATATATACAGTATAATTTTTTTAAATGTCAAAAAAAAGACAAAGTTACCAGTAAAACTATTGGCCATCAGGGAAAAGATGTTGTTTTACCCTTTTTTTAAAAATCAAATTTATTTCTACAGGATTTTGTTTGTAGATCAAGGTTCAGTCAACTGAAACTGTTTGTTTCACTTGACTGAGCTGCTTTCTGGAACACCCTAACAATTTTTGGGATGCAAAGAAATTGCTTTCTGAGTGAAAACTGGGATTTGTCAGGGATGTGTTCCAGCTCCAGTAATGGTCAATGCTTGCATGCACTGGGTGTTGGATAGGGTTGTGGAAATGAGCATCTGGTTGTGGAAACCTTTTTGGCAAGGAAATGTCCACTGGCTCTAAACCACTGAATAATAATAATAATAATAACAATAATAACACTATGTAACACAATTTTTGTTCCTGGCTTCTAAGTGTTATATTTTAACTGCTTATGTCTAAAGTCTATGGAAAAATGACTACATTCAGCACAAACTTTGATTTTATTTTTTTTTTTTATGTTCTAGAAAGTTCTAAAAGTTTTTTGAAATTTCTAGATAATTCTGGAAACTTCTAGAAAATTCTGGACAGTTCTAGCAGTTATGTTGTGTGGGCCGCTGAAGAGGAGGTACTGCTGGCCCACCACCACCAGAGGGCGCCCTGCCTGGAGTGCGGGCTCCAGGCACTAGAGGGCGCTGCCGCCTTGCAGGAGCAGCCAGAGTGACAGCTGTCACCCATCACCTGCGACAGCTGTCATCAATCATCGGATCTGCAGGGGTATATCAGCAGGACGGCATCTCCACCTCATCGCCGAGATATCGTTTCTACTGAGAAGGTAACGTGCTCAGCTGACTGTTTAACAGTGATCTTTGTGACTTTTGTGTTTTGCTCTGAGTATTTTCCAACGAGAGGTGGAGGTAACTTACCTGCCATTCGGATTCCTGGGTGCGAACGCGCCCTCCTTTAATTGTCCTTTGTTCCTCGCCAGCAGTACCAGGTCCGACACGCGGAGGCAGTGGCCACCTGGGAGTTCGGGACTTGGCGGCTCCAGTATTCCCGGGGTCTGGTGGCGGAGGAAACCGTGTGGTTCCGGTTCTACTTTGGAGAGGCGTCTCCTATCTTCGAGCCTGCCCACACGACACCTGTGTGAATTTGACTTTGTCTATTATTGTAATCTGTTGTACTTGTTGTGCATATTCACAACAGTAAAGTGTTTTATTTGACCTATTCCATTGTCCGTTCATTTGCGCCCCCTGTTGTGGGTCCGTGTACTTACACTTTCACAAGTTAAAGAATATTCTAGAAGCCTACTCAGTAGTAGTAAAGGCAAATCAAGAATATTCTTGAAAACAGACAAATTTCAAAATATCACTCCCCTGATCACAGAAGCAAAGTTTCTGTGGAATAACAGCTATTTTCTATTTATTTAAGGCATAACAGGTTAGGAAAACACACTGTGTACCCAGGAACAAAACAAAAATAAAAATTTGTTACATAGTGTAATAGGTAAGAAGGTCCTGGGATTGTTGTCAAATACAAGCAGCTTAAGTGAACTGGTAACTTTCAATTGTCTGTACGTGTGTGTGGATGTGAATGTGTTTGTCTATATGTGGCCCTGCGACAGACTGGTGTCCTTTCCAGAGTGTACCCTAACTTTTTCCCTATGACGACTGGGATAAGTTCCAGCCTCCCAGTGACCCTTAACTGAAGTAATAATAATTATTAGCCGTAGCATCTGGTCATCTTAACCCATTCGAAGGAACGTGAATGTATCAGTATTGGATAAACTTGTGTTGATGCGTTCATGATATGAACTTTTGTAAACTCTGGGTTTCCATCTTATGATCTTGATTGTCAGCATAGAGGGCTGCTCACAGACACAGGTCCATTATGAGCAAGCAAGACAAAACAGGACTCTGTGGTGCGCGGCTCTGTCATGAATTACAATGTATAATTGTACAAATTATAAATAGTTAAATAGGCACCTCAGTGGCACCATGTCACACCACTGCAAGCATGCCCTAGAGGTTAAAGAACACCAAACCCTTTGTCCTCATGGGGCCCCAAAACTATCTACCAAGACTGGTTTTGATATGTCACAGAACCACTGAGATATGACCTCACTTCTCATATAGCGGCTTTGCCATCAAATTCAATGGACTTGAAGGACTCAGGCCTGTGATATATATATATATACATATACAGTGGCTTGCAAAAGTATTCAGCCCCTTGATAGTTCACGCATTTTAATTTATTTATGCCATTTCAAACACAAAAAGTAAATCAGGCTTCTCAATATAAAAATTTCTAAAATTATCTTCCTTAAACTCAAACTCAAAGCAAATCTCTACAACCTAATATAAATGAATTAAAAATGTAAAAGCCAAGATGATAGGTTGCATAAGTAATCGACCCTTTGGTATAATACCTGTAAATAATCAGTTTTATTGCCAGTTTTCTTCAGACAAGTCAGGGGATGGATACATGAACATTTCCAAGTCACTGAATACGTCTTGAACTTTACTTACATCAGTTATGAAGAAATACAAACAGTATGGCACTCTGTGGTAAATCTGTATGGAGCAGACAGTTCTCAAAAACTGAGTGACTGTGCAAGAAGGAAAAGAGTGAGGAAAGTCACCAAGACACCCAGACAACCCAGAAGTTATAGGCTTATGTGGCTGCACTGTAAAAAATTTTCGTAAATTTTGCGGTGAATAACTGTGAATCATAACAGTAAAAATCTGTAATCTCCAGAACAGTTTGATAGTGTTTATATAACACTGAATCACTGTAAATACGTTAATCAGCAAAAAACTGTATTTTTTACATTTTTTCTCTTGAAAAACTACATTTCCCTACTCTTGCACAGTTTCTTTAATGGAAAAATGCCGTAATATGTATAACATTCAATACCGTGAATTTTGCATTTATTTCTTGAAAAGAATACAGTATTTCACAGTTAAATGTACGTACTGTTGTGCTGATCACAGAAACATGCTGTGATATTTATAACAAGTAACATGACAATTTTTGCATTTATTTCACACACACTATTACTTTTGTGTTAATAAAAGGCATATGCTTTAATATTTCTGACAGCTTTATGTCAAGCTAAAAATCTAAAATGTTAAATACACTAACTGTTATGCTGATAATGGAAAATGCTGTTATATTTTTAACAGGTCACACTACAGTTTTTACATTCATTTCTCGTAAAGAATGCAGTTTGTAACTACTATTGTACTATTCGACTATACCATTGTGCTGATGAGAGAACTATGCCATAATAAACTGAAACTGAAAATGTACAATGCTAATTGTTGTTGTTTTTCATATGGTTGGACAGCCTGTTTATTGGCCTTTACAATGAATTACATTAACAATTTCTGTCCTAAGGAAAAAACAAATTGTGCTTTTAAATGTTTTAAAATGTTTAAATGCATATCTTGAAAATAACTCTATGAACTTTTGGAATTAAAATGGGAGCGTGCCTATATTCCCACAGCCTTATGTTCCCAGCTTTCTAAAAAAATACTAAATTAAGCCCTATGTTCCCACAGTTCCTACATTCCTACCCTTGGTAATTAGGGGTTTGCCACTTATCTCGTGTAAATGAGAGGCCAAACCGCATGGAAATATCTGTGCTTTCCCTTCATGTAAGCATGGTCTTAGAAATATGAGAAATGTGGGAACATAGGGTTGTGGGAACATAGGGTTGACCCCAATAAAATATGCATACATTTTGCAATTTTTTGTAGATGTCAGGTTATTTATAATATAGTGGTGATTAACCCTGGACCGAGGGGCCCCAACAGACTTTAGAATTGCCACTGCAACATCACTAAGGTGAATAAACAGGCTTTCCAACCATATAAAATACAATGTCAATTAGCATTGTAACAACAGAGAAATAGTTGCTCAATCAGAAGTTTCCATACATTTTGCCAGGTTTATGTATTTATTTAAAGTGAAATGTTTGGTGTTCTGATCACTTACATTTTTATGTAAAAAATAGAAAAACAAAAAAATTTAAACATTAATCTGTCTGCTCTGCCTATAGTCTTACAGTATGTCCCGCTTTAGTTACCACCCAGAGGCACATTCAGCTTATATAAAGAAAACCATTTGAATGATTTAAAAACATCTCACTAAATGTAAAAGCATCTCAAAGCTGAGTAGAAGTCTTATTTCCCTTATAGTTCTTTCTACAGACTGTTTGTTCTTTGACAACGCACCTGAAATTCAAGCGGGCCAATCAGCGCATCACATCTGACTCCCGTCTGTTAACCTCCGATACGCTCCGGTTCGGTTTGGTTTTTTGTTTCGGACTTCAACCGTTCAAATTCATGGTCATCACCGGAGGAGCTTTATCAGCGGTCTGGACTTTTTAGAGTTTTCTAGCCAGAACATGTCTTCACTTCGGTAAGTACCCTTCAGTTTGACTGCTTTCAGAAAATGCGGTGTGTGTTTAGCCACCTAGCATCAAGCTAACGCGGGGTCAGTCTGCTGAAGCCTCTGGTTAGCTAACCACATTGCTCGCGTTGTAGATATAAACCTGTGTTTCTTTGATTATGTAATATGTATTCTTGTAACGTATGTGGAGAAAATGTTCCGTCGGTAAAAGCATATGTTTTGCATTGCAAACTGCACCGCAATGAACCCCGACGTGTTTTCAAATGTGTTGGAACAAGTTGTCAGCAGGTCTTTTCTGGATATGCAGCTTTAAAGTCGCACTTCTATCGCCACCACAACAGTACACCAACAGCTACTCAGGATACGACTTTAACGCAATTAACATGCACCATCTCACTTTGTGAACGTCAGTGTGAGGGAACTAAATCGTTGGTTGCTCACTTAATTTACACTGCAGAAGGGCATCATGTAGCTTGCCCCGTGAGAGGATGCAAAAGTGTGTTCACTGCAAAAACATCTTTTACCTCTCACATGTCCAGAAAGCACAGACATTGGTCAGAAAATGTGATTTGTCCATCAATCAGAGATACACAGTGTGAGAGTCCCACTACAAGTGCAACCACACAGGGAGCTGCCAATGTGTCAGATGCTGAAGACATTGTTGGGGATTGGTCTAATTTCAGTGACCTGTATCTGAGAAATATATGTATGTTTTACATAAAACTACAGGGACAACATCTTCTTCCAGTGTCTACCATTCAAAACATTGTTGAAGAAATACAGAATATACACGAGCTGGGACAGACATATACTTTGAATCAACTTAACTTACTTCTAAAAGGTATGTCAGCTTTAGATGAAGAGATTGTAAAAATCCATGACACAATTAAACAATCTGACTTGTTTACAGTTTGCCACACAGGGCCCATGAGAACTGCTTACTCAAGAGCCCAGTGCTTTAAAGACATGTTCAAATATGTGGAGCCCCCAAAAATGTTGTTGGGCAGAGATGAAAACAGGACGGAGAGGTGTGCCTATTATATTCCTGTGCTCCACACTTTAAAGGGTATCCTGGAGTCCAGTTTTTGGCAGGGCCTCATGTCAGTGGATCCTAATGATGTTTCCAAAACAAATGTTCTCTCTGACACTTGTGATGGTAAGGTGTTTATGTCTAACACATTTTTTCAGGAAAATCCAAACTGTCTCAAGCTGGTTTTATACCAGGATGCGTTCGAAGTTGTGAACCCATTAGGTTCTGCAAAAAAGAAGCACAAGGTTTTGGCTGTGTACTTCTCTCTACTCAACATGCCCCCCCATGTGCGATCAAATGTTGACCACATGCAGCTGGTTTTGTTGTGTAGAGAGAAAGATTTTAAGGAATTTGGCCATGCCAAGGTTTTTTCTGAACTGCTTACTGATCTGAAACAACTGGAGGAAAATGGGATAACAATGGGAGATGAACTTAAGGGAAAGGGAGCTCTCTACTGCATTGCTGGAGACAACCTAGGCTCTCACACAATTGGCGGTTTCATAGAAAATTTCAGTTCATCTGAATACTTCTGCAGATATTGTCTGATTTCTCGAACTGAATTTCAGGGTGCTGATCCTAACATCTGTGGACTGCAGCGGACTCCAGAAAGGTACAGATCTGCCGTCGAACAGCTGGAGACAGAGGATGCCTCGCAAGTACAAGGGATAAAGTTCAGGTCGGTATTCAGTACTTTACAAAACTTTGACGTTTGTTCACCTGGCCTGCCCCCCTGTCTCGGTCATGACATCTTTGAGGGTGTCCTCTCATACGATGTTGCTCTTTACCTCAAGTACTTCATCAACAAAAAGAAATGGTTCACCTATACAATTCTGAACAGACAAATCAAGCAGTTTGAATACAAAGCAACAGATGCTTGCTCCAAACCTTGTGAGGTCGGTCCTCAAACACTAAAACTGAGTGGACATGCTGCCCAAAATTGGAACTTCTTGAGACCGTTGACTCTTATAATTGGAGACAAAGTGCAGGACTTCCAAGATAATGTATGGCAGTTAATTTTGCAGCTTAAGGACATTCTTGACCTGATTTGTGCTCAGCAAATTTCCATAGGTCAGGTTCCTTATCTGGGTGTACTCATCCAAGAATATTTGGAAACCAGGAAGGCACTATTTCCAGATATCAACTTGAGACCTAAACACCATTATTTGCGGCATTATCCAGGACTGATCTTGAAATTTGGCCCACTCATCAGGCTATGGACTATGCGGTTTGAGAGCAAACACAGTTACTTCAAAAGATGTACAAGGCATCTGAAGAATTTCAAAAATCTGTGTTTGACCCTTTCAGAGAGGCATCAGATGTTTCAGGCCTTTCTTTCTGCAGGGTCAGTGAGTCCACCAGCCTTGCAAATAAAAGATGGCTCACCATTTTACTCAGACGTTTACAGTGAGCAAGTTAAAGACACAATCCTCCATTTTGGCTTCACTGAAAGAAATACAACCGTTCATGTTAATGTGCAGTATCATGGGATAATTTACAAGAAGGGCCAATTTGTTGTCACTAAGAATGATGATTCAGTGGAGTTTTGTGAAATCATCCTCATTCTTGTGAAAGATGATTTTGCACTTCATTTTCTCATGAGAGTGCATGATGGTGAATTTCTTTCACACTACCACATGTACACTGTAAAAAAGGACACTGAACGATTCGAATGCAGACTTGTTAGTGAACTGGTTGACATGTGGCCTTTATCATATTACATACAAAATGGATGCCAGATTGTCCCTTTGAAGCACAGTCTCTTTTCACACTAAATCCTTTTATTACAGTGGGCCAGGTGCTGAATTCTCTTGTTTGTGTCTTAACAGATATGGCTGAATCACAGATACCAAAGAAGCTAAGTGATGCCGTAGCAGCAGTGCTACCGGATCTTCCTGATCAAGTTATCAAGTCAATAGAAGATACTTTGAAGGCACTTGGTGCAACAAGAACAGATGATTTACAGTACATTACAGAGGGAGACTTGCTACCAGTATTAAAGCACATACAAGCAAGACGACTGGTTGCTGCCTGGGCCCAAAACGGTGAGTGTAAAACATTGCCACCACAACACAGCACACTTCTCTTACAGAGCTGCATAAGTAAAATAGTTGATAGATTTTTCAAATGGGCCATGAGTGGGAAAAGTTTGGGAACCACTGAACAACTGATCTAGAAATTTATCAGTACGTTACATTCTGTTACAGAGTAGAAAAACATTCAATGTTTAATGCTTTTAAATGTTTTTGTTGTACTTTTACAGACTTATCCACTCCAGCTCCAGCCCTGGCATGTTCCTCTCCAGTGTCTCTCCTTTCCTCTCCCTCGCCATCCTCAGTCACTGCCTCACCAGCATCATCCACAGCTACATCATCACCCTCAGGAAGCTGTTATGCACTTGCGCCAAACTGGGTAGACCATTTTCAGATACCATGGCAGAAGCTCCCTGAAGAGTTGGTGCAGAGTTTGGAAAGACAGAAAAGGCCAAGTGCCCGACTACGACGAGAAATGGTGAGGACTGTGGTCTCTGAGATGATGAAGACTTGTAAGAATCCAACCAAACACAATACCACAGAGATAGCAAAAAGGATGGTGGCCAGGTATCAAAAGTCTCTTCAAGATGTGATTGATGGTGATGTTATTGGACATGGATACCATTCCCTGCTAAAGCAACTCCAGTCAAGAGTTGAAAATATCAAACGACCTGACACACCAAAGATAAAGAAACGCAAAGTAGCCGGAGCGCTCTTCCGGGCAACTTTGGATTTGGATTTACGGGCGGTCAACTTTGTTACATCGTCATTAAATTCACTATCCTGTACAACATACAGATCCACTGAACCAACTGTTACGCATCGATCACAATAAACAGCTTTATCTCGAGGGTTTAAAGCCTCGTAATAAGCTTTCATTCTCTCTATTTTCTTTCACGCGCCAGCCACGTAAATAAACAATGGAGACGGGAGCAGAGTCATTAACTATCAAAGTACCCATGTTTCCTGAATGCAACATCATGAGGACTGATTGCTCTCCTGTCACTCACAAGTCCACGCCCCTCTCAATCGAAGCCACGCCCTCCCACGCCAGAACAGGGCCAAAAGTTTGAAACTGAAAAAATAAGATCTGAAAGTGGAAAAAAGGAATATGAATGAAAATAAATTATTTGATCAAAAATATTACAGAGCTGAATCAAAAATGTATTTAAACTGAAAAATATATATATATTACACTTTTTATTTTGATAATACTTTTTAAGTGATTATAAAATTCAAGAACAAAACTTTAATTTTCAGTTTCAAAATTTATTTTTTCAATCTTTTTTATTTTCAGATTACAAAACTTTTGGCCTTGATTTAGCTCCATACATGCAGCCCACTTTATGACTCACCATTGAATTTCTGTTTATGGCTGATATTGAAGTCCTTGTCATTAAAGTTTTGTTTTTATTCATTTTATTTACTCTTAGGGTCCTCCTGCTTTGCTGCTGAGACATTTATGTTCAGCATCGACAAAGAGGTTGTCAACAACCACATCACTTCCTTCACATCTGCTATCTCCCTGATGTTTGGCAGTTACTACTGCTTCAACATATACTACCCAGTAGAACTATGTGTTATGTGCCGACGCGGGTTGAGGAGTGGACCTGCGTCTGACTGAACCCAGCGCTAAATAACCAGAAAGCGGTTCCAAAAAACAAAACAATTTTATTTTCCCCCTCTTGTGCAATACTCGGTGTACAACATAAAAGTGAGTTTGTCTGGCGGAGACAAAGGGATCGAAGCCCGGCGCTTCTGGACTCACATTCACCGCCAAACACCCCCCAGGTGGACACGACAAACTGACTCTCTGTGAAGGATAGAAGAGGTGAGGTAAGTCAACAGCTACAACTAATATCCTTCAAAGGCACACACTATCAGCAACACATTCAGGTCTGAATTTAAGCTTTATGTAAATGAGCAGCTTCTCACAACAGGTGGAGGATCATCAGTCTGCACGCCACGGCAGTGAGAAGCGAGCTGCACAGTTCTCATCAATGTTCAAATATACTGCGTAACAAAATACCAAATTACTATTAACACTTATTCAGACAATCAATCACCTCTGATGTGTGCTGACAGCATGTGTCCCTCACCCGTCCTCTTTCACAGGCACGATGTGTCAAACCCAGGCGCGGTCCTCAGCGTCTCACAAACGAACGTCACAAGGTCGAGTTCCCGGCAATTCTGCTTGAATCACTCACTGGCTTAAATGCAGAACGCCATCTCATTATCTGCTTCAGCTGAAAGTCTTTAAGTTTGCACGTGAGCATCATCCACAGGTGCTGCAAATCATGCTGATGAGGGTGAAGGACTCTTCTGCCAGCACCTTCTCCACAGACAAAAACCAGTTTGCATACCACCTGGAGAGCAAAGAAAAGAAAACAACACAAAAACATCCAGCCAAACCCCCCAACACACAACACTATGGTCTACACTGGAGTTCCTCCAACGGTAACATTTCTTTCTTTTTATATCAGAAAATGCAATTTATTTGATGTCCCACCTGAGGTTCATTTTCTTTCTTTCTTAAAGGTGTTTCTTTTCAATAAATCCTGAGAAAGGCACCAAAGTCGAGTGGAATAAGAAGAAGAAAGTGTTCTCAGTCAATCCCAGGGTCCTCACTCTGATCTCAGACCTTGCTGACCATGAGTGGACCTACCAGTGATGCTGAAGGATGATATTATAAAAGGTACACTGCATGTTATATACACTGCAGATATTTTGATGTTAGAGTTAAATTTCTGAAAGTTTTACAAAATGTATAGTTTCACAAGGTAAACTGTCTGGTACAGTTTGTACATGTTCGACTTTACTGCACTGGTTTTGTACTTTAAACAAGTTGCGTTATACTTGCTAGTTCCAGGATTGTCTTAAAATGTGTAAGCATCAGGGTGAGTAGATAATGTAGGAATGCCCTTTTAATGTGAACTATTCACTTAAGTAAAACTGAAATAATGCATAATTCATAATGAACTACTGCATGCAATAATGAAGGACTCCTGATTAATTCCTTTTGAAAAACTTGTGTTTTTTCCAAATGTAACAGATCATCAATCAAGGGTTGTTAGTTCAGTTACTTCATTTGTTTATTGATATTTGACAAGATTAGCTTAATTATTTTCTCTTTTTGTTTTGTATAAAATTTTATGGACCACATCTTAATTTCCCTTAAAACATTTAAGGGAATAGACCATATTTTGGGGGTGATTTACAACACAGTGGTTGGAATATGTTATGATCAGATATTTTTAAGCTCAACATTGTGTTGCAGACCGTGCCAATAAATGGTCGATTGAGTGTAAAGGACACTCATTCGCTAACAAAATAATACCATCAGTTGTCCAACAAATTCTATTAGGCCTAATGCCATAAAGATGCAGGTGTTGTCCATAAACCTTTATACTACAGAAATCAAGCTGGTCTCATCAAATATCAATTGACATATGAAATACCTGTGAATTAATAATCCTTAATTGATGATCTATTAAGTGTGATCACATAAAGTCATAGTGACTTCATAATCTGTTAACTGTGAGCAACATTAAATAATTATCCATCTTTTGGTAGTGCATGTAGTAATTCATGATGAATTATGCATTAAACATTCCTTAAGTACGACTTGTACCCCTCAAGTGAACTGTTACCTTTATCAATTCCTTATAGTCATAGAGATATTATATTCTTTAGCTTTATGATGCAAGATTTGAAACTTTTGCTCCCCTTCAAGGCTGATTTTATTTTGATAATGTGAAAATGAAACACTATGTACACTGATACCAATTTGTGGTTAGATTTGTACCAGAAAAATGCACTTAAATGTTATCAAATTAAGTTTCAAGGATTCTTGGCAAATTGTCTGTTAAAATTTGTAAGTAAAAGGTCTGTTCAGCTATTACACTGTTTGAAATTGAAACAGTTTCAAAGTGAACTTCTGAACATTTTTTACATGATGTTCTCGTTCATAGATATCTTGTGATATGCAAAACTTCAAATATTTGTTACTTACAACCTCACAATTATCAAATAAAGTTTATATTTTTGAAAAGTTTAAGGTGGTTATTTTTTGTGACTGTTTTGGTACATTAAGTAATTTGACAATATTAATTCATGCTCTTTAAGTTTACAGAACAGAATGAATGACAAAGAATACACACTTGTCTGTCAAGTTCTGCATCCTCTGACAACAGTGGAAATGATAATTTAGCTGAATATTTAAAGTATATATTTTTTAAGAAATATGCACATTGATCTTTTTTATATTATGTTCTCGATTCTACTCTGAAGCATACTTTACTTCACTACATTTATCTAACATCTTTTGTTAGATTTTTGCATTTTGATGGATTTTAGTACTAATTATACAATTAAAGAATGTTTCATGGTACAAATCTTTTTGCTTAGTATTTAGGTTAAAGAGGTCTTTCAGTGTTTTTTACAGTAAAATATGTGGAAAAAAAATGTTTAACCATAAAAGCAGCAGCATTGGCACCCATTGCTATTACTAACAGACATCGAATTACTGTAATTTTTACTGGGAATTTCTGCGTGGACCTTAATATTTGCAGTAATTTTTGGTCATTTTTACAGAATAAATTAGTAGTTTATAATTTAGTCTGTTAACTGACTGTTAACTGTAAAAAACCGTCATATATCATGACACACTTTGTTTTATGCGGTATTTTTATGTAAATTTTCCAAGTAAAACAATTTTTTTAAAGGTTAAAAGTATTTTTTTTCACAGTATAAAATGGAACGATGTACATTTTGTAGCTGTAAAATCAACAGTATCAATAGTAAATGAAGAAAATGTTTTACTGTAACTTTACGGTAGTGTTTCGGCAACCACAGCTGCCGGAGGTTTACCGTAAAAACAACAGGGTTTTTTTTACAGTGTGTGATTAGAGAAATACTGCATAGTGTGTGTTTTGGATTTTGTATCCCCAGTTATACAGCTTCATGATGAAGTGGAGCAGGAAGGATTCACTTTCACCAAAACATCAAATCTAGTTTTGCATTTCAGATGTACCTTCTGACAAATTGTAGCTGAACTTTCAGTTCTTCTTTTTAAGAAAACCCTCCTCTGTACCGTTTCACTTTGAACTTGGATTGATCCAAGGAAACCATCTCATGCTTGAAGGCTGATATTTTTGGTCTATTTAGTGCAGTGGGTCCCAATCTTGGTCCTCAGGACCCAAAGTAATGTGCACTATCCACTTCTCCCTGCTCTACCCATACATATCAAGCAAAATTACATTTGCTGTTGTGCAGACTGTTGTTCATTGGCTGATCAAACCTGACTGATCTGTTCAGGGACAAATGGAAAATGTGCGTGACTCAGGGTCTCGAGGAGCAGGATTAGTAACCAGTAATTTGGTGCATTGGGGTTCACTCCCCCCCATTTATTCCTTCTTTTAGTCTTTTTTTTGTTTTGTTTTAGGTGCTGTCTGGAGAAATATTTTACTTATTTTGTCTGTAGCAATGTGCTGTTGTTGTTTAGATTGTGTTTGGATATAAACGTCTATACGCATATATGCCTGGTTAGATTTGATTTTATACAGGGGTGTAGGGGTTAATTTTTTTTATGTCTTTTCACCTTTGACTTTTCTGTTATGCGTTTGGTTGTTTGTATACAAGAGAATTTCTGTTATGCATGGGTGTCTAAAAAAATTCAAAAAAATTCATTTCAATTCAATTTTTAAAATTAAAACAGACAAAAGTAGTTATATTTCTGATAACCAAAGTACCATAAAACTGTACAACTGTAGATTCTACCATCAACAGTGAGCACAATTGCGATTCAGTTCAATCCGGGAGCTACAGTGATCGTGTTTCAGAAAAATTCTGCAGGGATATTAGCAGAAATAAGTCCAAATAATTGAATCAGTCAAAATCAACTAATCAACTAGACAAATTCATTTGCCCTACTGACAAAGCAAGCATGCCAAGGAAAACAGGATTATCACTGTTCTCTAATGCTAGATTATTAAAAATAAATTGACTATGAGATACACTGGAGGATTGCCTGGGAGACTTTCACCTCGGGAAGGCATATCCGATTTATTTACTGTGTTTTACAGATTGGTAAAGGCTAAAAAGGCTAATTAGAGGGGAACCATTTATATAAACATTATCCCAGACAACAGGAGACAGCAGTTTGAAATCCTGTGGTCGTTAAGCAACCGAGAGCTGAATAAATAAGTGTGTGTGGATGTTCTGTTTTAATAGGCCCAACCTCACAATGAACCCAGCGAAAGCATTTTGACGTTTGACCTTCATTAACATTCATCCCTGCAACTCTGGTGATAAATGAGGAAACAGTTCCTGCTGTAGCTTCCCATGACATGCAGGAAAAGCATTCTCTCCCACCTGACTTTGATTACAGTTCATCTTTTTACACAATAGCCAGAACTTGTTTCTCAAACGGTTTTCAGAGGTGTTTTTTTCTTGAGGAGACTTTCCCCAACAGACAACCAGAAAACAATCAAAGAAAGGAAAAAAAGAAAAAAGGATAAACAAATTTCATGTGAAACATTCCTTACAGCTAGAGCGTGTAGGGTTTAGAGGTGTCTATTAGCAGAAAGGGAATACAGCATTCATAACCACCTGTTCATTAGTGGCTAATTACCTGCAGCAATGAATCAATGTGTTTTCTTAAGCTTCGAATGAGTCTTTCATATCTGCACGGGAGTGGGCCCCTTCATCGAGGCTGCCATGTTCATACAGGAGCCCAGAAGGGGCATACGTACTACTGTCACTCACATCCAATTTTTTTTTTTATCTTGATATGTCAATATATTATGTGATAATGTACTTTGGGGACATTCTGAATGTTATTCAGAAAGTTGTGACAACTGAGTAATGGATTAAGTAGGGGATTGCCTATTGGGGTGAAATACGGTGGGGACTTTGCGTGTCCCATGGCCGCTACGGTAACCATGAAGGCCCAATAGGAACCCTGAAAACAAGATGGCTAACGAGGCTCTGGTGAAACAAGAAATCCTCAATGGTGGATCAGGCAGAAGAAGTAATGCAACCCAATGGTTGAAGACAGATGAAGGCTGGACCTCAGACCCATATCATTTGGGATTTTGCAGTCATTGGGCCAGGTTAAGGATCTATCACGGACTGTGTGTTTGTCGGCATGCAAAGACATTCCCACCTTACACAAACCCCTGCACAGGTGTCTCTAGATTGACCCTGTCAGGGAATCGATCAAGAGAATCTTACTCACCACTGAGGGATTGGCATGACGATCACATTCGTAGTTCATTTTTTTGCAATAATCACATTCTAACAGCATGTGATTATTTTTATGATTATTGTCCAGTGTGCTTTTAAGCATGAACACTCACAATTTGCAAATGCTATCTTAGGTAACGGTATTGCACCTTTATGTCCATTACTGCTAGCAATTTAGCAGAAAAGAAGAAGACAAAATTTTAAACAGAAAGGAGGTTGTCAGATTCCATGGTGGAGCTGTTTAGCTGAACTTAAAAAAAAAAATCACAGATAGCAGAGTAGGTGATAATTATAGCAAAAGCTGGAGCTGTGTGAGTTTGCTTTCTTTGAACAAGAACGGGACTTTGTCTGCTGCATGAGATTCTCAGGGTGCAGGACTACTTTGTTTCCCTAAGGTGAATAAGAAGTCTGCGGGTCACAGAGCTTTCTCTTATCATGCCCCTGTTCTGTGGAATGATTTCCCTGCGTCAGTAAAACAGTCAGATTCTGTGGAGACTTTCAAGTCCAGACTTAAGACGCACTTATTTTCCCTTTCATATGGCTAGCATACTGGTACAGTTTTGTTTTACGCTTTTTACTCTTTTAATTCATTTTATTAGTAATTGGAGCGGGCCGCAGCCTCAACTTTACCTAAATTCTGGGTCTTTTAGTGAAGAATAGGGCTAGTGGCCGGTGATCACCTTAGTATTTCTCTGTTTTTCTTGTTGTTTAATGCTGACAAATTACGAGGTCTGTTAGAAAACTATCCGACCTTTTTATTTTTTGCAAAAACTATATGTATTTGAATCATGTGCACTTGCATCAGCCAAGCTTGAACCTTCGTGCGCATGCGTGAGTTTTTTCATGCCTATCGGTTGCGTCATTCGCCTGTGAGCACGCTTTGAATGAGCAGTGGTCCACCCCCCTCGTCGGATTTTCATTGCGAGGAAAATGTCTGAACGATTTGGAGCTTTGCTGCATCAAATTTTTCCAGAAACTGTGAGAGACAGCCAGGTGGAAACCATTCGGAAGATTCAGATGGCTTTCAGGGACGATTCTATGGGGATCACACAAATTAAGGAGTGTTACAACCAGTTTAAAGACGGCGCATAATGGCGGAGGGCGTGCTGCGCTCCAAGCGGCGATCGACAGGCTGAAACGACCAGATCATTTCCAAAGTGAATGCTGTGTTGATCCGAAACATCATGTGGACATAACACTTTTTTGGTACATTCCACTGTTACAGGAGTTTTTGTCATGGAAAGAGGAGCGGAGAAATTCGCCACAGAGCCGCTAATGGCGCGGGACAAAAGCACCTCTGTGTTGGTCTCACAGGACATGTTGGATCATGCCCAGCTCTTGCACTATTCGGAAGATTCAGACGGCTTTCGGTGGCTTTTCAGTCATGTGACTATCTGAGAAATTGTGGACGAGCTGGACATGTCACAACATGTCCTGTGAGGCTTCATCACGGTGTTGCTTTTTGTTCTCCACCATTAGCGGCTCTGTCCCGATGCGCGAATTCCTCCGTACGTCTTTTCATGACAAAACTCCTGTAACAGTGGAATGTGCTGAAAAAGTGCTATGTCCACATCTTCTGCCATTTCTCTGGTAGTCAGACGATGTCCCGGATCAACACAGCGTTCAGTTTGGAAATGATCTGGTCGTTTCAGCCTGTCGATCGCCGCTCGGAGCGTGGCGCGCCCTCCGCCATTGTGCGCCATCTTTAAACCGGTTATAACACTCCTTAATCTGTGTGATCCCCATAGAATCGTCCCTGAAAGCCGTCTGAATCTTCTGAATGGTGTCCACCTGGCTGTCTCTCACAGTTTCTGGAAAAATTTGATGCAGCAAAGCTCCAAATCGTTCAGACATTTTCCTCGCAATGAAAATCCGACGAGGGGGGTGGACCACTGCTCACTCAAAGCATGCTCACAGGCGAATGACGCAACCGACAGGCGTGAAAAAACTCACGCATGCGCACGAAGGTTCAAGCTTGGCTGATGCAAGCGCACATGATTCAAATCCATATAGTTTTTGCAAAAAATAAAAAGGTCAGATAGTTTTCTAACAGACCTCGTATACAGTATTTCTTGTCTTTCTGATGCCTGATTCTGTTTTTTCTCTCTGTTTAAGGTGCAGCTCCATCCAGAGATGGGAGTTGTGTTCATGTTGGCAATCCTCCTGTCCTGTGCGCCAATTGCATTTCTTGTATATTCGTCTCTGAATTGTTCTGTAATTTATGTTTTGTAGCATGGCCCAAGCAGAGGGTCACCCCTTTGAGTCTCATCTGCTTGAGGTTTCTTCCTCAGAGGGAGTTTTTCCTTACCACTGTTGCTCTGGGGGTTGGTAAGGTTAGACCTTACCTGTGTGAAGCACTTTGAGGCAACTCTGTTGTGATTTGGCGCTATACGAGGGCTGTTAGAAAATTATCCGACCTTTTTATTTTTTGCAAAAAGCATATGGATTTTAATCACGTGTGATTGCATCAGCCAAGCTTGAACCTTTGTGCGCATGCGTGAGTTTTTTCACGCCTGTCGGTTGCGTCATTTGCCTGTGAGCAGGCTTTGTGTGAGCAGGGGTCCACCCCTCTCGTTGGATTTTTATTGCGAATAAAATGTCTGAACGATTTGGAGCTTTGCTGCATCAATTTTTTCCAGAAACTGTGAGAGACCTCCAGGTGGACACCATTCAGAAACTTCAGATGGCTTTCAGGGACAATTCTATGGGGATCACACAAATTAAGGAGTGTTACAACCAGTTTAAAGACGGCGCATAATGGCGGAGGGCGTGCTGCGCTCCAAGCGGCGATCGACAGGCTGAAACGACCAGATCATTTCCAAAGTGAACGCTGTGTTGATCCGAGACATCATGTGGACATAGCACTTTTTTGGTACATTCCACTGTTACAGGAGTTTTTGTCATGGAAAGAGGAGCTTTAGGATAGTGAGCGGGCAGACGACGTTCCCACAACCTTTCTCCAGAGTTTAACCCTTGTCAAAAGGCCTCAGAGCATGAGAAGGAATTAGAAACTCCATGTTTGCCCCAACAGTCCTTTTGGAACTTGGTCCCTGTTCCAAATGTCTCTTTATCATTTAGATAAGAGGTTTTAATGACTCTGGAGGCGTGTCCTGAAAAACAAATGTTTCAGATGGAAACAACGTTTCAGTATGCAAAGTACATTTTGAAAAGACTGATGTCAGAAATCAGTCACCTATGCTACACACAGAGGACTCTTAATTTTTTCTCTTAATTTCCTGCATATTTCTCCTCAGCTTTACAGCAGCACAAAAGAAAACTCTGTACATGGATGACTGACAGTATAAACAAGGGAGATCACCAATAGTGTCAACATAATTGCAATTTAAATTTCAAGCCTCTTTATTAGATTTTTTTTTAATATCAAATGGTAGCAGTGAGGTTGGATTTGTGCTCATTAAACACAACAGATACCACAATTCAAGTGGAATCCTCTTTATTTGCATGGATTTAAAGATGTGATTAACTGTCAAAGATGACAGGTAATAAGGAATCTGAGAAGAGAGGCACTTTATTTTATTTTTAAAGACAGTTTGATTTTATTTTATTTTTAAAGACACCACATTTTTGTGAGCAGCATTTACAAATTTATCCTGGATTGTAGGGCATTGTAGACTTAACAGTCAGCCAGTCTGGCGCAAAATTCCGTAATGGGGCTTTTCCACAGAGAGCAGCTTCTTTCCATTTAATCCTGAATAGCAAATTGGGGCATATTTTGAAACATCACAGTAGCTTCCTGATCCATTTTTGTCGATCTTGAACAAACTTGGTATACCTAGTAGTTCGGGTCCTTGTCAGCACCAGATTTGAAATCGGGATCCAGTATTTGAACGATTCAACCCACTGTGCCCGGTTTCATAAAGCAATCTAATCTTTTAGTCTACTAAATTTAGTTGCCCAACATTAGCAGTCTAATCTCCATTTCACACTGATGGCTAAACTTGTAGATTAGCCGTCTTACATTAGTCAATGATTTTCACGGGCATAGCGGTTTTGTGAGCGCCATTGCCAAGAAATGCCACCAGTGCACGAGAGTTTTATTTACTTCTGGGTTTGTTGTTGTCATGAACTATCCAGCCTTTGTTTCATTAACTGGCTTTATTAACATTTACTGTTGGGAAAGTGTAGGAACACGGACCCACAACAGGGGGCGCAAATGAACGGACAATGGAATAGGTCAAATAACAACACTTTACTGTTGCGAACGTGCACAACAAAAACAACAAATTACAACAATGGACAAAGTTCAATTCACAAAGGTGTCGTGTGGGCAGGCTCGAAGATAGGAGACGCCTCTCCAAAGTAGAACCGGAACCACACGGTTTCCTCCGCCACAGGACCCCGGGAATACTGGAGCCGCCAAGTTCCGAACTCCCAGGTGGCCACTGCCTCCGCGTGTCGGACCTGGTACTGCTGGCGAGGAACAAGAACACAATTAAACGTGGGCGCGTTTGCACCCAGCAACCTGCACGGCAGGGAAGCTACCTCCACCTCTCGTTGGAGAAAAAAAGTCTGCAATCACTCACAAAAATCACAAAGGTTACTGTCAAGCAGTCAGCTGAGATTATTACCTTCCAGGTAGAACGATATCTCGGCGATGAGGTGGAGATGCCGTCCTGCTGATATACCCCAGTGATAATTGCCGTCAGCTGTCTCAGGTGATGGGTGACAGCTGTTACCGAGGCAGCTCCTGTGGGGCGGAGGCGCCCTCTGGTGCCTGGAGCCCGCACTCCAGGCAGGGCGCCCTCTGGTGGTGGTGGGCCAGCAGTACCTCCTCTTCAGCGGCCCACACAACATTTACAGACACATACGAACTGCAGAATGACATGCTTAGCTCTTAGACTAGCACTTTTTCTTTTACATACTACAGCACTTCCGTGAAACCATTTTGTGCACACAACACTGCTCAGCGTAATAGCAACACCCGATGGCTAATGTGAGAACTGTCACAGACACATCATAGGATAGTCATGTGCTAAAACAATGACCAAAAGAAGAGGAAGCTCTTCTTTTGGAGGAATATGTGCGATGTAAGGGTGCTCTTGAGTGTTCCATCAAGTAGTGGTACATGCTAGCTGCCATTTTTTTTTTAGGTAAGACACCGAAGTTTTATCAGCTAAAATAACATTAGTCTCCTCTGTACCAGGCTAAAAACCTTAGTCAGGTAATGCGAACCTTTAGCTGACTAAACCATTGTGCAATAACTAATGTCAAAAAATTAGTTAACTAAGTTCATTCGACTAAACAAGATTAGACTGGTTTATGATACTGGACCCAGCGTATAAAATTGGCCGTTTTTGACTTTTTAGGTTTTACCTTCATAAATTACCTTAAAAACTGTATACTTTACCTTGTTTTGTGTCATTTTTTCAGCACAACCTCCCCTGTGTGACTTTACAGTTTTTATTTCATTCTGACATACTGTATTAACACAATTAACGTAAATTCACATAAAATCTGAATAGAAAAAAAGTTTGTTTTTTTGATTGTGAAAACCACAAACATGTTTAACAAACCATTTTTACAACTTAGAATGCAAATATAAATTGTACATTTCAAAAACATATGTACAAATGTAGGAAACAACATTATATACAACTATTTACATTAAATTGCAGGAAATGCTTCAGGCGTTTTTTGTTCAGCTATTTACAAAACAATCCGATGGCACACAAATTATTTATGCCACTCAGAAAAACAATTCTTGAGTTTGACATGTCACAGGGCTGACACTGTCATTCCTCCTGTTGTCCACCTAGAGGCAGCATTGGCACCTCAGTTTGTCCTTGGTGGCTTTTTTACCCCCAGCAACAACCCCACATGGAGTTGTTGATCAATCCACGTGGGGTTGGCGGTTTTGATTGGTTTACATCAAGCATTTTTCAACCAATGATAAAGGGAAAGTTATATTTTTTCTCCTCCGCCCAGAGAAGCCAAAAGAGGAAGACATTTGTGTGCGGGCTGCACAAAACGCCTCCACAAACAAATATGTGGGTTGATGATCATTTTTGATTGGTTTAGGTCATGCAATTTCCACCAAATGATAAGGGGAAAGTCACATTTTTACCCCTTGTAATTGCTCTGGTCAGACAGGAGAATAGAGAGAGAGAACTCACGTTTGCATGCGTGCTGGGCAAAGCCCCATTCCACACATTATCATAATATTCAGGAAAAAGCCTGGTGAAATTTATTAAGTTTACTGAGCCTATCAACAAAATTTAAAAACTGGCATATAGTTTGAATTCTACACTTTCAACACGCATTCAAACAGAAACTCAGAGTGTGGGGGATTTGATGAGAGGACCATTTAATTTAGTCATGTGACTTTGATGCATCTCTGCATCAAATGACTCCAGAGGGTTAAAATGATTCTCAAAAATCTTTGACAGTATGTGGTAAACATTCGGGTATCCATAGTCTTAACGACTTCAATCATGTTCAAACTTCTTTAAACAGGGTATTCATAGTGACTACGCCTTGAAACGTATTTGATCATGCTCCTTTGGTGTAAAAATTTGAAGCTGAAGCAGTGTTTGTTACAGTTGTGTTCAAAGTTGAACAGCATGAGCTATTTTCTTTCATTTTTGGATGGGTTGCCTGGTCTGCACGTTATAAGGCAGCCAGTTGTCAGGTGTGCACTTTATATGCCAGCATGTTAGGAGGCAAGCTGAATAAAGCTGTTTCACCCTCTTTTTGCAATTTTTTGGATTGTGGGCAATCGTATTAGAACGGCACTCTGTGGAATTGCCCTGTAGATAACACTGTTAAAGCAAATGCATATTCTCTGAAATTTTGGGTTCTAATAGATACACGTGAGGACCAGTGAACGATGTTGATGACCATGCTGTGATCTTTGTGGAATCAATGGACACCCTTATTGCAACACTTGAGAAGATGAATGAGGAATCATAAGAATTTTCATGGATCAAGACAAAGACCGAGGCTTTTAATGACTTTTTGGACTAAGCTATCAGAGGTGTACCTGTATGCGGTGAAGAAGGTTAGGAATCATGAGGTCGCTAGACTGGGGTGTGTGCTTATGCCAGTATCTGTGCAGGGGAACAAAGGTCCAAGTCAGCTGTCGATCTGGCATACAATCCCACTGAGCAGGTAGCTCAGCATGGATTTGGGCTCCCAATATGTAAACCTGGTTCAATTCCCGGTAAAACTACCTGTCTGTGTCCCTGAAGAAGATGCTTCATCTATATTGTACCAGTTCACTGTAAATGGGTACAGTCATCGACTCATAGGCTATACACTGGAGAATCTGAGCATAAGCATGGGAGGAGGTAGCGTAATGGTTTGCACATTGGACTGGGATGCCAGTGATCTGGGTTCACTTTCCAGTTGCAGCCACGCTCCCAACTGGCACTTTCAACAGCAGTGCTGGGGAGGAGTGAGAGACATGTGCCGTGGGCCCTTCTGGAAACAAGCTTTGCTTTCGTTGGCTACCCATGTTAAATAAGAACCTCTACCTCTAAGCAGATAGTCAACAGTCAAAATCCTTTGTTGCCCTATACATAGAGTTTATTCACTGCCCCTGTGTACAGTGTAACTCAGACACCGCCAGTTGATGGCAATAAAAGTGACTACAAGAAAAACTAGAGATGCCTGGAGGTGGAACAGGGAGGGCTTCATTGATCCCAACACTGAGGTAGCCAGGGAATCAGGATAGGTCAGGATGCAGCTGGGACACACCTTACTCACGCCAACCACGACCACAGCAAAGAAGAGGCATTTATCCACTTTTCTCATTAAATGCCCTACATTTATACAGAGTTTTTCCATCAGATGCAAATGCTGAAAATGCTACAGTGATGACTCACACTCACACACGCATATCATTGACAAAGTGCTGCCGTGCAAGATGCTCAAGCACAGACTGGAGGTACCTGGTGATTAAGGACCTCGCTCAATGACACTAGTCACTTTCTGTTCTGAATTGGGAAGTGAAATCCCTTTGGGCAAAAGCCTGCATCTTTAAACTTTAGGCCACCACTCACACCTCTTCTTCCTTTTATCCATTCACCAAACAGTGCAGAGGAGAGGAAGCTATCCTACGCTGTCCTCGCACAATTGTGTGGGAGCATCATGTTTCAGCCACAGGGTTGCTTTCCTGTTCCCAGGAGGCACTTTCCTCAAACAGTAATCATTATGTTATGGAAGCAGCTGCTGGGAAGAGTTCAAAATGCAACTGGAGCCAACAAGCACGTGAGCGTTTCCAGAGAACCATTAAGGCACCCAGAACAAAAGGGTGCATTTTTGATCTTTTGTACTGATGCTGTAATCTCATCAATTCTTTTTTGGATGGTTAAGTAAAACACAAGACATCAAAGATCAACCTGTTTTTTTCTTTACAACCCTCCTCCGCGCTTACCCTTCCCACACCCGCTGTTCTATTTAAAGATTTGTATCTCCTGACATTCAATATCAGTACACTTAAAAGAGCATAAGAGAGGAAGAGGAGACCAAAGACCACTTAAAACAAGGAGCGGCAGGATGTAGCTAATAGTCTTCTGATCACCAAGTGTTTCATCTTCGCCACATTATCTCCAAATTCAATATTGGCTCTTGAGTCACTTAGAAAAAAAAAAAAAGAAGGCACTGTTGTGTCTAAAGTGATATTTACGCATTTAGACTGCACTTAGTTGGTATTCCAAACCCGCTGCAGGTGTCCCTTCTATCACTGCCATAACAAGCACAGAGCTGAGGCACAGACTTTGACGTCGAGCGAAAAATTACAGTTTCACTCTACAGGGCTTGTCCGTCATGACACAGCCAATCTTGTTATTGACACCAGCAAATTCCAGCCATAACACCTTGACAAATGGGCTTCACTCATCTACCCACACCAACCACTACATCTCTCTGTGCCCCCCTGTCTCCCACCACCATTAGATTCTATTATGTGATATGATATCACACCACAGCTGAGTAAATCATCAACCTTGCTTTTTACACTTTTAAATTCATTTTATTAGGAAACGGAGTGGGCCGCGACCTCAGCTTTATCTAAATTCTGGGTCTTTCAGTGAAGCTTAGAGCTAGTGGCCAGCAATCACATTAGTATTTCTTCTGTTTTTCTTGTTGCTTAATGCTGACAAATTATACTGTATTTGTTGTCTTTCTAATGTCTGATTCTGTTTTTTCTCTCTGTTTGAGGTGTGGCTCCATCCAGAGAGGGCGTGGTGTCTACTTCTGTAACCCTCCCGTCCTGTGCACCGGTAAAATTTCCTGTATATTCGTTTTGTAAATTGTTTTGTCGTTGGTGTCACTGGTGTGGCCCAACCAGAGGGTCGCCCCTTTGAGTATGGTTTGCTTGAGGTTTCTTCCTCAAATCATCAGAGGCAGTTTCTCTTCCAACGCCACCTGTGTACTTGCTCTTGGGGTTGGTAAGGTTAGACCTTACTTGTGTCAAGAGCCTTGAGGCACCTTTGTTGTGATTTGTCGCTATATAAATGAAAATAAATTAAAATTGAAAATTAAACTGAAATCAACTAGGAAGAAATGGTGAGAACTGAAAAACACTGTGGCACTGTGGCAGTTGGGTTACTGTTTCAGTGTGTAGGGTGTCTGACTAGGGCGCGTGATTAACAAAACTGCAATCACAATGTGATTTAAATAAGTAAATAAATCATATTCACACACTGTCTCTCCTGGTTGAGGGTTGAGGATAGCCTCTCTGCTAATGTACTTATGTATTTTCATAGCATTATTAACACTCAGACTCCTAAATTTCTTTATAATAATAATAAAGGATTATTAACCAACCACAAGGTCTGTACAGAGAAACATCAGACCGACGAGTTGTCACTACGTGCGAAAATCACGGAGGTCTAATATCTCCGTATAGACCGAGCAAGCAAGGTTAATAATTTATTTATTATATAGCTATTATATATATAAACATGCAAACTTACAGTATTACCTGAATATGAAAGCTGCTGACAGGTCATAGT
This sequence comes from Thalassophryne amazonica, assembly GCF_902500255.1. NCBI lineage: Eukaryota > Metazoa > Chordata > Actinopteri > Batrachoidiformes > Batrachoididae > Thalassophryne > Thalassophryne amazonica. The sequence goes on from NC_047112.1 coordinate 55,226,859, forward strand.
CAGACCTGTTCGCTTCACCTCCATGAAGAACTTGCTAACAGATGGTCCGGTTGTTAGCTGGTAAGCTTTCAATCTGTGTGTTTTTTTCAGATGTTGTTTAGATATTTCTAGAGTATGTTTATGTCCGACTTGGTTCTTTAAATTGTGATTTTGCTTCCTGGTTTGTAACAAAAATACGCATTGCGGACCGATTGTCATGGTAACCAGTCCGGATATGAGTAAATATAGGACCGGTAATCAGCCAATCAGAGCGCACATAGCATCGCAGCCATATAATAATATAACACTGTTCAAGCATTCATTTTTTCATATAACACTCGAGGGGCGAATAGTGGTCGGATTACGTTACACTTACCTAAGTCTGACTCTGAGAAGAGGACAGTATTTTTTAGATCAGTTGCATATTGGAACGCTCTTCCAGGGGAGATTAGTGATTTTAAAAGTAAGGCTGGTTTTAAATTGAGACAAAGAATATATTTGTCATCATTTTAATATCATATAGGCCTACTGTATTTGATTGAGTGAGATTAACACATCAAATATATATAATTTTTAAAGTAAGTCCCTTCGGCTGCTCCCTTGTTTGCACTCGGGGTCGCCACAGCAGAGTCAAGGAGGATCTGCATGTTGAATTGGCACGTTTTACAGCGGATGCCCTTTCTGACGCAATTCCACATTACGTTGAGAAATGTGGCAAGGGTGGGATTTGAACCGGGAACCTTCCGCAATGAAACCAAGTGCACTAACCACTTGTGCACCACCCCTGCAAATTATATATGATTTGTATGATGTTTTTTTTTATTCTTTATTTGTAAATTTTGTTTAAAAAAGTTGTATTTTATGAACTGATATTGTAACATTTGACTTTGTATTTTATTGCCTGGACCCCAGGAAGACCAGCTGACATTTTGACGTCAGCTAATGGGGATCGTTCTAAGTAAACAAATAAACACTGTGCCCCAACATGGTCTGCGTGTGCCCCACCAAATAAAATAACATTCAAGTTCGGCCGCCCTGCCTGGACTTTATGAATGCTTGCAGAAGAATAATAAATGTATCAGCGTGGAATGTACTGCATTTACATAACTATCTATTCTGCTGTGCTGCTTGCACACATGCGTGCAACACATGCTGAGGTAAGTGTCATGAAAATATCGTATAATGTGATACTGTTGTCATTCACGGACTTGCACTGAAATATGTGCAACACTCATTAAGTGCTTGTTAACACAGCCATATTATTTATTATTAAATATGTAAAACTGTTTCAAAACAAGCGTAAAAAGTATATTATTCATGGAATTTGTCATTCATATTTCAAGTGTCAAGGAGGAGACTTGAATAATTTATATTAAACTCTAGATTAAAAAAAGATTATTAAAGTGATCATATGAGGGTAGGCTGAAAAGTTCTAAGGAGAAATGCCATTTCAATAAAACTTGGCATGCATTAAGTTCAACTCTTCTGATGACTAACTGTGTTATTTTCTTCCAGGTTGTGAGGTAGTTTGTGGTTCATAGCCAAGTTTGAAAGTTCATGGTACAGAGAAATGGCAAAAATGGACAAAATCTGGCATCGTGGTGTGATTAAGTACCTGCATAAGAAGGGGTTAAAGCCCAAGGACATTCATGCGGATATGGTTGCTACATTAGGGGATGACACTCCCTCCATATCTACAGTGCAGAAGTGGGCAGCTGAATTTAAGAGGGGCAGAGAGAGCCTTGAAGACGACCCAAGGTCTGGGCGGCCTGCAACAGCCACAACCGAGAAAAACATTGACCTTGTTCATGAAATGGTGATGGACGACAGACGATCGACGATTAATCAGCTAGCAGATGCTGTGGGAATATCCCGTGAGAGAATTGAACACATTCTGCATGAAGAACTTGGAATGTCAAAGGTGTCAGCTCGGTGGGTGCCACGTCTTCTGACGCCTGATCAGAAACGCACCAGGCTAGTCATGTCGAAGGCAAACTTGGCGCAATTTGAAGAGGATCCAGCCAATTACATGGAACGTTTTCTTACCCAGGATGAGTGTTGGGTTCACCACTTTGAACCAGAGACAAAAAAACAATCAATGCAGTGGAAACACCCAAGGTCACCACCTCCAAAGAAGGCCAAGGTTGTTTCATCTGAGGGGAAGGTCATGGTTTCAGTTTTCTGGGATGCCAAGGGCATTGTGTTCATGGACTATCTTGAAAAGGGACAAACCATAAATGGACAGTACTATTCTAACCTACTGAGACAGTTACGCAAGGCTATCAAAAAGAAGCGACCAGGAAAGCTGACGAAAGGGGTGCTGTTCCATCAAGACAATGCCCCAGCTCACAAGTCAACAGTGGCCATGGCCACTATCCACGAGTGTGGATATGAACTGGTAGATCACCCACCATACTCCCCTGACTTGGCACCCTCGGACTTTCATCTGTTCCCAAACCTGAAACAAAACTTGGCTGGGAAGCACTATCGGAGCAATGATGAGGTGATGGCTGCCGTTGAGAACTATTTTGACTCTCAAGATGAAAGCTTCTATGCCAAGGGAATCGAAGCACTCAAGCACCGCTGGAAGAAGTGTGTGGAGTTACAGGGAGACTATGTAGAAAAATAACCTTGAATGTGTTCAATTCGACAACTGCATCATAGTCAGCCTTAGAACTTTTCAGCCTACTCGTATTATGCTTTACAGTTTCATATATTTGAGTTTTTATGTTTACCCTTTGAAGTCCATGGACGCGTTGGTGTGTCTAAGTGAGTCCACAAGTCCTAGGGTCCACTCGTCTAGGGTCCACTGGTCCTAACCTCTATATTATTTGATGGTGTATATTACAACCCAAACTGATTTTAAAGTTCACAAGGTAAATGTAAGTCCCTTCGGGTGCTCCCTTGTTTGCACTCGGGGTCACCACAGCAAATCCAAGGTGGATCTGCATGTTGAATTGGCATAGGTTTTTTGCCAGATGCCCTTCATGACACAACTCCACATTACACGGAGAAATGTGCCAGGGGTGGGATTTGAACCCGGAACCTTCTGTACTGAAACCAAGTGCATTAACCACTTGGCCACAACCACTTGGTAATACTTTAAAATATCTAACAAACCAGATCCAGTTTTGTTCAGTTTACAAAAATAAAACATATGAATCTGTTGACATACCCCAAAAGAGCAGTTGTTTTAAAGTTTTTAATATTTTATACAATAGTTTTTACCTAAAGCAAACCCATTTCAAACAGCAAACTGTTCATTCATATAAATAAAAAAGTATAGCCTCTCAAGATTTTAAGAATTACGCAAAACACATTTCATATTTTCAGCATTACACCTAAAATATATCTTTTACACAATGCTCTAGGCACATTGTTAAAGCTGAGATCGCTCTGAGCATATTGATATGCAACACATGGGCATTAATCTATGTACAAGTACCTCAATAGAGAAACTGTTGTTGGTATGGTAAAATTGCATAAATGTTCTTGGCTCCCAGAGGGTTATAGATCCCCAACTTCCAAAATTCTATAACAGTGCTCACCCCAACTCAACAGTGAACCATTGCCATTTTCAAATCCTAGGTAAAAAAAACTCCTCATATATAAAATGGAATATGCTATATCATGCAACAATACCACAAATTTGTGTTATACTTTGAGTTGTGAACAAAAATGTTAATAAACTTCACAATGCTTTTGCTCATTAAGTTTTGAAAAATAGGCCATTCAACCATGCATTCACCATATTGTAACCCACAAATCACAGTTCCCCCAGTTATCCCAATATTGTTATTTTTTTCATTAAATCATGCAGTCTTCCCATCTATGAGAATGTAATCTTTAGGATTTATGCCAAGCGTTTCTGTGAAATGCATCCAAATAACTCAAGATCCTTTGACCTTCAGGAAAAACACTTGACCCCCTCAGTGTTGTTTTTGTGCCAATACCAATTCAGCTGTACATTGTCCAGCTGTGCAATGGCAATTCCCAGGTCCCTATGTAGCCAATCATAATTAGTTAGCACATCAAACACTGCTGTTTCACAGAGAAGCAAACCCATTGATGCATTTCAGTTAAAAACCATCATCCCACCGGGGTAGTGTTCTTTATAGCCCATAATCACTGTGGGATGATAATTTACATGGAGAGAAAATATATGGATACCACATGTGCTAAATAATCAGTGATCACCATCGTTTGGGAAGAAACATCTTAGATTAGAGATATCTGTTGCACAAGATTGAGCTGGTTGATGTTTACTATCATTACCTTCACTATTTTCTGGTATTTAAGGTACTGACTGGTCAAACAGGTTGTTGAGGTTTTGGAAAACTAAAGAAACACGCTGTATAATTCAGCAGCTTTGCCCAACAATATATGCATGCTCAATTGACTTCATGAACAAACCTTCAAACATCCAACAGTGTGGGAACCAAAATCACTTCCAGCAAACTTCAGCTATGCATATCGTTGGCCTGCTTTGTTCTTTGTGTAAAATGCAGGCTGGTTGTCAAAAGGTGTGACGGCTTTGGAGAGTTGCATGCTGGTGTTGTTGTAGTCTTACACACCTCTCTGCAGCTTCTCTCCCCCTGCCATCCCCTCATTACCCCATCCCCGTAGAGACGGTGCCTGCTCCCAGACCACCAATAACCAGTAAAAATCTATTTAAGCATAAAAGTTCAAAAAGAAAAAATAATATAGCACCTTCAACTGCACCACAGACTAAAACAGTTAAATGTGGTCTATTAAACAATAGGTCTCTCTCTTCTAAGTCCCTGTTAGTAAATGATATAATAATTGATCAACATATTGATTTATTCTGCCTTACAGAAACCTGGTTACAGCAGGATGAATATGTTAGTTTAAATGAGTCAACACCCCTGAGTCACACTAACTGCCAGAACGCTCGTAGCACTGGCCGAGGCGGAGGATTAGCAGCAATCTTCCATTCCAGATTATTAATTAATCAAAACCCAGACAGAGCTTTAATTCATTTGAAAGCTTGACATCTTAGTCTGTCCATCCAAATTGGAAGTCCCAAAAACCAGTTTTATTTGTTGTTATCTATCGTCCTCCTGGTCGTTACTGTGAGTTTCTCTGTGAATTTTCAGAACTTTTGTCTGACTTAGTGCTTAGCTCAGATAAGATAATTATAGTGGGCGATTTTAACATCCACACAGATGCTGAGAATGACAGCCTCAACACTGCATTTAATCTATTATTAGACTCAATTGGCTTTGCTCAAAATGTAAATGAGTCCACCCAGCACTTTAATCATATCTTAGATCTTGTTCTGACTTATGGTATGGAAATTGAAGACTTAACAGTATTCCCTGAAAACTCCCTTCTGTCTGATCATTTCTTAATAACATTTACATTTACTCTGATGGACTACCCAGTAGTGGGGAATAAGTTTCATTACACTAGAAGTCTTTCAGAAAGCGCTGTAACTAGGTTTAAGGATATTATTCCTTCTTTATGTTCTCTAATGCCATATACAACACAGTGCAGAGTAGCTACCTAAACTCTGTAAGGGAGATAGAGTATCTCGTCAATAGTTTACATCCTCATTGAAGACAACTTTGGATGCTGTAGCTCCTCTGAAAAAGAGAGCTTTAAATCAGAAGTGCCTGACTCCCGTGGTATAACTCACAACTCGCAGCTTAAAAGCAGATAACCCGAAGTTTGGAGAGGAAATGGCGTCTCACTAATTTAGAAGATCTTCACTTAGCCTGGAAAAAGAGCTGTTGCTCTATAAAAAAAGCCCTCCGTAAAGCTAGGACATCTTACTACTCATCACTAATTGAAGAAAAGAAGAACACCCCAGGTTTCTTTTCAGCACTGTAGCCAGGCTGACAAAGAGTCAGAGCTCTATTGAGCTGAGTATTCCTTTAACTTTAACTAGTAATAACTTCATGACTTTCTTTGCTAATAAATTTTAACTATTAGAGAAAAATTACTCATAACCATCCCAAAGATGTATCGTTATCTTTGGCTGCTTTCAGTGATGCCGGTATTTGGTTAGACTCTTTCTCTCAGAGTGTTCTGTCTGAGTTATTTTCATTAGTTACTTCCTCCAAAACCATCAACATGTCTATTGGACCCATTCCTACCAGGCTGCTCAAGGAAGCCCTACCATTATTTAATGCTTCGATCTTAAATATGATCAATCTATCTTTATTAGTTGGCTATGTACCACAGGCTTTAAGGTGGCAGTAATTAAACCATTACTTAAAAAGCCATCACTTGACCCAGCTATCTTAGCTAATTATAGGCCAATCTCCAACCTTCCTTTTCTCTCAAAAATTCTTGAAAGGGTAGTTGTAAACAGTTAACTGATCATCTGCAGAGGAATGGTCTATTTGAAGAGTTTCAGTCAGGTTTTAGAATTCATCATAGTACAGAAACAGCATTAGTGAAGGTTACAAATGATCTTCTTATGGCCTCAGACAGTGGACTCATCTCTGTGCTTGTTCTGTTAGACCTCAGTGCTGCTTTTGATACTGTTGACCATAAAATTTTATTACAGAGATTAGAGCATGCCATAGGTATTAAAGGCACTGCGCTGCGGTGGTTTGAATCATATTTATCTAATAGATTACAATTTGTTCATGTAAATGGGGAATCTTCTTCACAGACTAAGGTTAATTATGGAGTTCCACAAGGTTCTGTGCTAGGACCAATTTTATTCACTTTATACATGCTTCCCTTAGGCAGTATTATTAGACGGCATTGCTTAAAATTTCATTGTTACGCAGATGATACCCAGCTTTATGTATCCATGAAGCCAGAGGACACACACCAATTAGCTAAACTGCAGGATTGTCTTACAGACATAAGGACATGGATGACCTCTAATTTCCTGCTTTTAAACTCAGATAAAACTGAAGTTATTGTACTTGGCCCCACAAATCTTAGAAACATGGTGTCTAACCAGATCCTTACTCTGGATGGCATTACCCTGACCTCTAGTAATACTGTGAGAAATCTTGGAGTCATTTTTGATCAGGATATGTCATTCAAAGCGCATATTAAACAAATATGTAAGACTGCTTTTTTGCATTTACGCAATATCTCTAAAATTAGAAAGGTCTTGTCTCAGAGTGATGCTGAAAAACTAATTCATGCATTTATTTCCTCTAGGCTGGACTATTGTAATTCATTATTATCAGGTTGTCCTAAAAGTTCCCTGATAAGCCTTCAGTTAATTCAAAAATGCTGCAGCTAGAGTACTGACGGGGACTAGAAGGAGAGAGCATATCTCACCCATATTGGCCTCTCTTCATTGGCTTCCTGTTAATTCTAGAATAGAATTTAAAATTCTTCTTCTTACTTATAAGGTTTTGAATAATCAGGTCCCTTCTTATCTTAGGGACCTCATAGTACCATATCACCCCAATAGAGCGCTTCGCTCTCAGACTGCAGGCTTACTTGTAATTCCTAGGGTTTGTAAGAGTAGAATGGGAGCAGAGCCTTCAGCTTTCAGGCTCCTCTCCTGTGGAACCAGCTCCCAATTCGGATCAGGGAGACAGACACCCTCTCTACTTTTAAGATTAGGCTTAAAACTTTCCTTTTTGCTAAAGCTTATAGTTAGGGCTGGATCAGGTGACCCTGAACCATCCCTTAGTTATGCTGCTATAGACTTAGACTGCTGGGGGGTTCCCATAATGCACTGAGTGTTTCTTTCTCTTTTTGCTCTGTATGCACCACTCTGCATTTAATCATTAGTGATTGATCTCTGCTCCCCTCCACAGCATGTCTTTTTCCTGGTTCTCTCCCTCAGCCCCAACCTCCCTGAGCCTGGTTCTGCTGGAGGTTTCTTCCTGTTAAAAGGGAGTTTTTCCCTCCCACTGTCGCCAAGTGCTTGCTCACAGGGGGTCGTTTTGACCTTTGGGGTTTTTACGTAATTATTGTATGGCCTTGCCTTACAATATAAAGCGCCTTGGGGCAACTGTTTGTTGTGATTTGGCGCTATATAAATAAAAATAAATTGAATTGAATTGAATTGGTGTTACATGAGGCTCTTGTCCTTTAGTGCCTTTTAGCAAGAGAAGAGTTCATCTCCTCCATGTCCTGCTCCTTTCCCTCTCTGAGCGCCAGTACAGAAATAGTCTTTGTCACCAACCGACACAGCTGGGTATCTTTCACACGCCTTGTCCAACATGCCTGGATGGAGGCACCACCAACTGGGTGACAGCCAATCTGTGCAACTTCACAGGGTATTGTAAGCAACAGCGTGCATGTCTGTGTGTTTGTGTTTCAGTAACACATGGTCTACAACAAATACAAACAGATTTTATCATGGCAATTCTTAACTACCCTTTTTAAAGATAAACAGGAAACTAGGCTAACCATCACATCTTGATCACATCACATCTGATGTCAAATTATTTCAAATACATAAAACCATTTCCCAGCTCCATTACATCAAAAGAAGCTGAAAGATAAATGGACCAGTGCATTTCCATTTATGTCAGAAGCTCAAAGCGCTTTACACTAATGCCTCACATTCACCCATTAACACTCACACACCAATGTCAGGGTGTTGCTATGCAAGGGGCTCACTACACACTTGGGGGCAACTTGGGGATTAAGGACCTTGCCCAAAGGCCCTCAGTGATTTGCTGAACAGACAGGGGGTTTGAACATAGGATCCTCTGGTTTCAAGCCCACACTTAACCACTAAACCATCACCACCTCAACAGCTGAAAGATGGGTACAGAATACTCTGTAATTCTAAGTATCCTTTAAGTACGTAAACATAAATCTATCAAAGTGCTGACTCATTGCTTCCCATAGGTCATTGGTCAAAAGAGGAATTTTTGATCCTCTTTAGGGAAAATCTTCAATGGAATCAAACCAGAACTATACTGACCCCCAAAATGTGAATCTGCTGCAAATCGTGAATTACACGTAAACCATTAATGAAAATTTACACAAACCGTGAATATCCGCGAACTGTTAATAATGTTGCTGCAAACCATAAATAAAATATCCCACAAAACCTGAACGTAAGTCTAGTAAAACGTAAGTCACAAAATGTGACTATCATTCATGATATTTGCTTTCAGTTTAAGTAGTTTACGGATCAATTACTTCAGGAAATCTTGATCGCAAACCCTATCTCTGCAAAAACATATCTATATTTTTTGGGGTGGGGTCACTACACCCGGTGAGGCAAGCCCCGAGCGGGCTCTTGCTTCTGGAGGGCATGACCCGCTCCGGGGACAGTGACAGGTGGGGAGATTGACTGGGGCGGTACACCTGTCAAACGATAATGCAGGTGTCCTAAGGCAAACTCAGGGAGGACAGAAACCTCAAGCCGAGCAGAAGGGCAAAAGCTCGCTTGATCTTGATTTTCAGTATGAATACAGACTGTGAAAGCGGGGTCTCCTGATCCTTCTGACTTTTTGGGTTTTAAGCAGGAAGTAAAAAGTTACCACAGGGAAACTGGATTGTCGTGGCCAAGCGATCATAGCAACATCACTTTTTGATCCTTCGATGTTGACTCTTCCTATCATCAGGAAGCAAAATTCACCAAGCGTTGCATTGTTCACCCACTGTTCACCCACCACGTGCACGAGATGAGGGGTGGAAGCCCCGTGGTGGAATGAAAGCAAGAGGTGTGCAGTCATAATCCCACAGATGGTAGCTTTACACCACTGGCTCCTCAGCCAAGCACATACACCAAACTGTGAAATTCACGTTTTGCGACTTATGTTTTGCGAGACCTGCGTTCACGTTTCAGAAGATATTTTTTCAGTATTCAAGTTTTGCAATTCACAGTTTGCGGATAATTCACGATTTGCAGCTGATTCCTGTTTTGAGGGTTAACAGCTATAAAGCCACATGTGCACATAGTTGTCTTTTATAAATCTCAACCATTGATACATTATACACAGGTGCAGAAGCCTTCTTTCCAATCCAATTTTCAGCCATGAATGGCTTGCCCAACTTTCCATTTTCTATTTCATCATATCATACCATCCTTGCTCTGAAAACATATGTGCACACTCCAAAGGGTAGGTGAGGCACACACAGTCTTCCTTTGCAACTTCATGGGTGGAAAAGGGACAGTTGGTTTTCATGTGTATACGCCGTTTATAAATGAGGACCCTGCTTTGCAGCCTCATAGCAAGGGTAGGGTTTGATGGTATGGCCTAAAATTTATATCATGGTATATTTTTAAGCACAAATGGTAACTGATCTTAATCAATCAATTCAATCAATCAATTTTTTTATATAGCGCCAAATCACAACAAACAGTTGCCCCAAGGCGCTTTATATTGTAAGGCAAGGCCATACAATAATTATGTAAAACTCCAATGGTCAAAACGACCCCCTGTGAGCAAGCACTTGGCTACAGTGGGAAGGAAAAACTCCCTTTTAACAGGAAGAAACCTCCAGCAGAACCAGGCTCAGGGAGGGGCAGTCTTCTGCTGGGACTGGTTGGGGCTGAGGGAGAGAACCAGGAAAAAGACATGCTGTGGAGGGGAGCAGAGATCGATCACTAATGATTAAATGCAGAGTGGTGCATACAGAGCAAAAAGAGAAAGAAACAGTGCATCATGGGAACCCCCCAGCAGTCTACGTCTAGAGCAGCATAACTAAGGGATGGTTCAGGGTCACCTGATCCAGCCCTAACTATAAGCTTTAGGAAACTTACATCTAATATCTGATATTTCAGAAGCTACATTAATGAACATGAATTCATGGCATAGTCATGTTTTTTTTAAATTTTAGTAGAAATGCTTCTGAAGTGGGAAGGCAATGGCATGGGAACTGCATAGTGTCAGAAAAGCTGAACTAAACCCACTCACCAACACACAAAGGCACAGATAAGTACAGATGTAAAATAATGATGAAGTAATGAAGTAAGCCCAGAGTGAGACCAAAAATACAGTTATTCAGTCCAGGTAAACACAGAAGAAATTCAACACAGGATAGCCCCTAGGCATGAGCACATAGGTCATGAGCTGGGGAATCTCAAGTAGCAATCACAGGAACAAACCAGGGACATGACCAGGATAAAGTAGAGTGAGCACATTGAGGACGTAAAATACCATGGCAATGATAACACATTGGAAATAGCTGCAGGGCAACCCAATACAAAACATGTACTCGACCAGACAAGGTATAGTGCAACACAAGGACACCAGAAGAAGCCAGAGATGAGAGAGAGAGAGTGAGAGAGAGCAGAACACCAGAAAGAGCTAGGGACCAAAGAGAGAAAAGAAAAGAGAGCAAGAGAGAGAGAGCAAGAGAGAGAGAGAGAGAGAGAGAGAGAGAGAGAGAGAGAGAGAGAGAGAGAGAGAGAGAGAGAGAGAGATTGAGAGAGAGAACACAGGACACTAGAAAGAGCCAGAGACCAGAGAGAGAGAGAGCAACCCAGGACACCAGAAAGAGCCAGAGAGAGAGAGAGAGAGAGAGAGAGAGAGAAAACACAGGACACCAGAAAGAACCAGAGACCAAAGAGAGAGAGAGAGAGAGAAAACTAGAAAGAGCCAGAGACCAGAGAGAGAGGAGAATGAGAGAGAGAGAGAGAGAGAGAGAGAGAGAGAGAGAGAGAGAGAGAGAGAGAGAGAGAGAGAACAACACAGGACACTAGAAAGATCCAGAGACCAGAGAGAGAGAGAGAGAGAGAGAGAGAGAGAGAGAGAGAGCAACCCAGGACACCAGAAAGAGCCAGAGAGAGAGAGAGAGAGAAAGAAAACACAGGACACCAGAAAGAACCAGAGACCAAAGAGAGAGAGAGAGAGAGAGAGAAAAAACAATACAGGACACTAGAAAGAGCCAGAGACCAAATAGATAGATAGAGAGAGAAGAACACAGGACACCAGAAAGAGCTAGGGACCAAAGAGAGAAAAAAAGAGAGTAAAGAGAGAGAGAGAGAGAGAGAGAGAGAGAGAGAGAGAGAGAGAGAGAGAGAGAGAGAGAGGACACTAAGAGCCAGAGACCAAAGAGAGAGAGAAGAACACAGAACACCAGAAAGAGCCAGGGACCAAAGAGAGAAAAGAAAAGAGAGCAAGAGAGAGAGAGAGAGAGAGAGAGAGAGAGAGAGAGAGAGAGAGAGAGAGAACACAGGACACCAGAAAGAACCAGAGACCAAAGAGAGAGAGAGAAAAAACAACACAGGACACTAGAAAGAGCCAGAGACCAAAGAGATAGATAGATAGAGAAGAACACAGGACACCAGAAAGAGCTAGGGACCAAAGAGAAAAAAGAAAAGAGAGCAAGAGAGAGAGAGAGAGAGAGAGAGAGAGGACACTAAGAGCCAGAGACCAAAGAGAGAGAGAAGAACACAGAACACCAGAAAGAGCTAGGGACCAAAGAGAGAAAAGAAAAGAGAGCAAGAGAGAGAGAGAGAGAGAGAGAGAGAGAACACAGGACACTAAGAGCCAGAGACCAGAGAGAGAGAGACCAGACAGAGAGAGAGAGAGAGAGAGAGAGAGAGAGAGAGAACACAGGACACTAAGAGCCAGAGACCAGAGAGATAGAGACCAGACAGACAGAGAGAGAGAGAGAGAGAGAGAATTGATCCCATGACCTTCTTGCTGGGAGGCAACAGTGCTCACCACTAAGCTACTGCACTGCCTGGAATAATACACAATTCTGACAAAACGGAAAATAAACTAACACACAACAGCTATCACTGTACTCTTAATCCTATTTCAACACCACATTTCACATATTACAGAAGACTTTTAAGAACATTTATTGTACAAAACTGCAATAAATAGATAAAAATACAAACCCTTTAATCAAATAACTTCAATTTTGAAATACACTCCAAGCTGCAAAAGTAAAAACAAGAACTGAACTGATTTGCAAACCTAGCTTTTTTTTTTATCCCCCGGCTTGATGATTTATTTAACACTTGTGGTGGCTACATTCTTTTGCATTCCTCATATGCCACAATGTGTTGTGTTTTGAGTTGTATTGAAATGATTTAAACTGCTGTCACCCAACAATTTGCAAATGATATTTTTCTGTTCACTGTCTGACTTCTTAAATCTGAGCCATGTTCATATGGAGGCCACAGCACGACCTGGGGGTGTCTAAGCTTGGTCTAGTGGTTAACATGGCGAACAAAATCCATACCACAGACCAAATTTATACTGACTATGACTACATACTGTTTATACTGTGTACCCCTGTGCAAGGTTGTTTGCAAATGGTCAAAGATCAAAACAGACATTTCTGGCTGTTTTCAGAAAATAGCAATCAGTTGTATAGTGATCAGTTGGATCAAATCAAAACTAGACTCTCGTCATTACTGAGCAGTGGTTGAATTTTGGTGTTTTGTCTGTTACCATGGTAACACTTCAGTTTCTGATGAAGTGTTCCATTAGTGCTTGTAAAACACTTGCATCTTGCAATATGTCATCAAAATTAAGGCTGCATGACAGGTGGTCCTGCAGTATGGCATAACATCCACAGCAGCACACAAGAGCACATGGTCGAGCTGGATGTAGAGTGTTAGGTGTATTTATTTATTTATTTAGGATGATACGTGGATCATGCATTTGCAGGGGTGGCGGCCAAGTGGTTAGTGTGCTTAGTTTCAGTGCAGAAGGTTCCCAGTTCAAGCCACATTCCTCCATGTAATGTGGAGTTGCATCAGGAAGGGCATCCGACTTAAAACGTGCCAAATCAACATGCAGATCTCCCTTAGTGAAAACGAGGGAGCAGCCGAAGGGACTTAGTTTTACATGGATCATGCATTCATCCAGTCCTGACTTTGCTGATGTAGTGAAGCAGTGGAGAAATGATCTGTGAGGATGAGGCAGATAAGAGGATTACTCCATCATCTACCTCAAGGAGTTTTACTCCAGGATGGGGAAATATGGTTAAAAAAGGCCAAGACCTTGGCTCTTTTAACTGCCTTTTTGGAGCATTGCACAGTTGATACATACTGTATTATCCCTGGTATAGACAGGGTCCACGACATGCTTTGAGCTTCAGCTCAAATGCAGCATCCTGAAGCGTGGCCTTACTTTCTTCCTCTGGAGAAACCAGATGGATGCCCTTGATATCTGATCTTTAACAATGCGGTTACTGCATTTAGGTTTATAAAGCATTTTTTTTTCAATAACTGGATAAAACATCCAATATCTGATATCTCAGAAGCTACATTATGAATTCAGCCACTTTAAAAAAGTGATCCTGTGTATTGGGAAAGACACAAATGACACAGACTGCACCAAACAGCCAGCCTACTCGAACTAAATTTCGCCAGCTGTTTGGCTAATTTCTTTGCCCAGCCTGCCAACTGTGCATGCGCGGACACACGCGTGCACTCTCATTAAGAGTGCACGTCTCAAGAAAAAAAAAAAAAGTGCTTTGGAATGTATGTTGATTTATATGTGAGGCACAGCACTCACTTTGGTTTAAACAAAGACATGAAGAGTGTGGTGTCTCCACATCAGGCTGAAGGGATAATTACTGCCATTCAAGCAGAAAGCTCATAGTGCAGACAGGAATTAATATGTGTGAGATAACACCCGTGTCTTTGGAAGATAAACTTAAACCAGCTGTCTCAGGCTTCATCTCAGAAACATTTTTTCCAATCCATTTCATGGTGCAGCCATTAGCAACATATCATATATTCTGGAGTATAAGTCAGTTTTTTCCTAATTTGGGAGGTCCTGCAACTTATATTCTTTTGTTTTTGTTTTTTCCTCTTCAAGAGGCATTTTTTGACAAGTGCAACTTATATTCTGGAAAATACGGTAGGTTCCAATTATATGGTGTTTGTATATCTCAAGCTCATGATCTGGATCTCTGTACAGTTCTTACCAGAACAGTTTGTTCTGCAATGTAGCAGAAAGTGTAGCTCAAATTTACTTGTAAAATTGTCACAAAGTTGAATTAACTCACCAGCAGCATATGTTTTCATCCACAATCAATGCATAGATTTTATTATTTTTATTTGCCTCCACATTAATCTTTACAACTACGCTGTAGGTAGGAACATCTATCACTGAAAGCACGTATCACAACAGATGCTTTGAACTTGAAGTATTTTATTTTTTCCACTGCCGTGTGCCAAACACCACCTTCTTGAAAACATCTCATGTGGAATGTTTCAAAATATATAAATAGGCATTGGGCAGCACGTTGGATTAGTGGTTAGCACTGTTGCCTCACAGCAAGAAGGGCATGGGTTTGATTCCCACCTGCAGAGTTTGCATGTTCTCCCTGTGTCTGTGTGGGTTTTCCTCCGGGTGCTCCGGTTTCCTCCCACATTTAAAGAAATGCAGGTTAGGTGACTTGGAAACGATATAACTGTTCGGGTCTCCCTTGCAAACGAGATCTTCATCTCAATGGGACTAACCTGGTTAAATAAAGATTAAATTAAGGTACACTAAGTTTATGTGGACTCAGAGCAGGTCTGCTCTGTGTCAGCCTGATCCCGTCAGTTCTCAGAAACTAAGCAGTGGTTTGTACTTGGATAGGAGACCTCTTCGGAACACCAGTGGCTGTGTATGTGTGTTTCTCCGGGTTAAACTGAAGTAGTGTCAGGAAGGCATCCAGCGTAGAACTTCTGCCAAATACCATAGCGGATCTGGCTGTATCTGCTATGGTGACCCCAACCCAAAACGGAAGCAGCTGAAATGAAAACGCATACAAGTTCATGTGGACTCACCACCAGCTTTGTCCTCTTCCATCATTTATACATACAAGATAAATCCAAACTGAAGAGTGTGGAAATGGATTTATTAACTCCGTCAACAAAGATAGAAGAGTTTATCTTTTAGCCCCTGTCCGTTTGTCTGTTTGTTTGTGAACAGCCTGGAGCCTACAATTTTTCATATATCATTATGAAATTTATACTGAAGATTCATATCTTGATAGGCAAGAACTGATTCAGTTTTCAAGGTCATAGGTCAAAGTTTAAAGCCAGGAAAAATCTCTATCTTTAACACGGAATGAATTTTCAAAAATTCACAACTGTCAATAAAAATCTAATTTCTTTCATATTTGAGAGTGTTATGTAGGATAGTATCCTTTACAGACTGATAAATTTGATCCAGATCTGATACAGATTACAGATTTTGTAGCCATTTAAATTTAACATTGAAAACCCCATTTACTGTATATTTTACATTATATCTCAATCAAATGCGCCCCAGTCACTCTCATATTTGAAAGTGAGGTGCAGACTGGCGCTCACTATTACCTGACAAAGTTGATCCGGATCTGATCCGGACTGTGGATTTTGTGGACATTTGAATTTAATACTGAAAAGCCCACGTGCAGCTGGTCTGCTCTGTGTCAGCCTGATCCCATCAGATCTCAGAAGCTAAGCAGAGCAGGATCTGGTTAGTACTTGGATGGGAGACCTCTTTGGAACACCAGCGGCTGTGTGTGTTTCTCCAGGTAAAACTGGAGTTGTGTCAGGGAGGGCATCCGGCGTAAAACTTGTGCCAATTACTAATGCGGATCTGGCTGTATCCGCTGTGGCGACCCTGAAAAAAAACTGTGAGCAGCCAAAAGAACAACAACTGAAAAGCCCATGTGGTGTACATTTTGCATTAAATCTCAATCAAAACTGCCCCAATCACTACGATTTTTTGTTATGGATTTACCTACACCAGCAAACTTGGATGGAGGTTTTAGTTTTATGCCTGTTTGTCTGTCTTCCAGTTATCAGTCGGAAATCAAGTGCCAAAAAGCAATGACAAATTGTGCATAGCAGAGATAACCAATGTTCTGTGAAAATTATCTGGTAAAAAAAAAAAATCAGAAAGGGAAAATAGAAAAAAACCCTGACAACACCAGAAAAAAACCCAAAACTAAATACATACCCCTGAAATTTGATCACATCTAATTTAGCTGATGAAAAGTCACTTCTAACAGGACTTTGACCTTGAAAATTTTTCCAAAGATAAAATTTTTGTGGAATTGGAAACTAGTGTTGGCGGAGGTTTGCGCTCTAAGAGTGCGGTGCTCCAGTTTAATATTTGGTTCATTTTGTCATGGTGACAGCTTGTTAGTTAGTTAATGCTGGTGAGTTACTGGTTGTCATCATAACACTAATCAGCTGAAGATTACTTCAGTCGCTGTTTAGTGACAAGTACAAGTCCCTTTCATCTGACGTGACGCGTCAACATGACACATGCTTTCGGTTATAGCCAGTAGGAAAGCTTACATAAATGTTTTGAACCCCTAATCTCTACCCTTTTTTTAGGGAGGGTCTTAATGGGGGTAGAGCCCTTTCCATTACACCCCTGAAATCTGAACCACGCTGTGCAGCTAAAAGTGAGCGATTTATCTGAGAGCAGCAGGTGATCCGTGACTCTTTGACAGCGTCACAGTGCCTCACATGTTTAGTCGATCATTCTCAGGGTAAACCACGGTGAGATGGAAGGGCATATCTGAGCGTAAAGCATGCAGGAAAATGCAATTTCCCTTTTTTGTGTTTTTTAAGTTTTTACAAGGCGAGTGACCTTTGCCCCATGACTGTCTCTGTCTGTCTCTCCTCCTGTCTCTCCAGGTGGGCATGACCAAACATACAGGAACAAAATGCAGACACAAAAGGCATCTGCAATTTGTGTGCATATCAGCCTTCCTAATACACACAGCCGCTCACTGTCCAGCAGTCAATATTTTCTGAAGGATGTCCTCCCTTGAGAACGAACAGGCAATCTGAGGGGGCCCTGCAATGAAAGGGCCTGTGATTGCATTCGACCGTAGCCCTTACAAAGACGTCGTACATCAAATGCCAACAGATAAAAAGCCATCCGCTGAGAGTTAATCAGCAGAGTAGCTTTCATGGCCACGCTGCAATTTGTCTCAATACCATGAAAAAAAAGACAGACTCTCATAAAAAAAGGGACACCGATATAAATAAATACATAGTTTAAATATGCAGTCACACTTTAGTGTAGCGCTGAATGAGATGTTATCTCAGAGGCTGTAACTGAGGCTCTGCTGTTATCAGAACACTCGCCAATATTGCCCGACCTTGAGAGGGGAGCACGTGCACATCTCTGCGCGTGAATTATGCGTGTCCGCTTTTGTGAGTCCAGCATCTGAGTGTGCACTGATGCCCCTCCTCAAAGATCTTTGTGTCTGTCTCCTTTGGCTCATTCAGTTGCGTTTAGGAGCAATTTGCATTCTGAGTCAGGACAGCTGCAGAAGAGGCTATTAAGCATTTTGCATACTCGTCACCTGATTGGATATGCATGCCAGGTGAGAACGTGAGTTAATTACAACAGGTGTTAACCACCATCCTCTTGTATCACCTGCCACTGTAACAAGTGACGAGATCAAGGCAGGAACAAGGTGTTTCACCCCAGGGGGAAAAAAGACAGCCAAATACTCCATACTGCTTTCAAGATTTACCGCTTGTGCACCTCTTTCAGGGATTAGCTAGAGAGATTAGTGTCCCACAATGTTTGCAGCGAGACTATCAATTGTGATAAACACGGTGAGATTTCCATTCAAAAGCTTGACTTCATCAACAAAAAGAAATTCTTAGTTCCGAAAAGGGTTTGAAACATCTTATCTTGACATGCTGGAGAGTTTATAATAACAGTACATTAACTAATGCAGTAATAAACATTAAATAACAGTGAATTAAGACTCAACTGGACTTAATATTCATTTATAAAGGGTGCTCATGTTAATTAAGGTAATAATACATTATTTGTTAGTTCATAAATATATCGAACATCATTAATAAATGATTATGAAATGCAGTTTAGTAATAAATCACTGTTAGTTATTGCTTATTATTGCATTATCTAACAAACACCATTAATAAATAATTACTTGATGCATTAGTTAACTCTCAATTAACTGTTACTTAATGGTTATTACTGCATAGCTAATATAAATTAATGCAACATTATAGTAAAGTGTTAATGTCACAGAAGGTAATAATCTTAAGGTCATATTTTTTTAGTATCTTGTTTGTCCAGTATTATGTGAAAACCTCAGAAACAGTTTTCATGAAAAATTGTGAATGGGTGGAACAGGAGACAAGAAAAAATTTAATTTGAATTTGTTGGTGATTTCTAGTCTGCTAGCTGATACTCCTGTGAAGGTGTTTGTTTGCTAATCCTCATGTGAAGGTGGCTTGTAGCTAATGGCTGTGTGCAGGCGGTTGGTAGCTAATCAATCCATCAATCAATTAACAATTATTTATAAAGCCCTTTACAGCAGACAGATGGTGTCCAAAGTGCTTTACAGTAAAATCAAAGATTCACAAAAATAAAACAAACATACAATAAAGTTAAAACGGCACATAAAAACAAAACATGTCACAGCCCCACTTGGTATTAAAAACCTGTTTAAATAAATAAGTCTTAAGCTTTGATTTTAAAATGCTAGGTCAGGAATAGCATGTAAATCAGGAGTTAACTTGTTCAGTGAATGCAAAAGAAGAATCACCCCAGAGTTTATATTTTGACCTCAGAACATCTAAGTAAGGCTGACCAGATGCCTTTAATGTCCAACTGTAAGTGAACTGGAAGCCAGTGGAGTGAGTAAAGTACAGACTAGGGATGTGGAGATTAACCAATACAAATCGATATCTAGATACAAACGTGCGTGATGCGAGTGTATTGATTAATTTAGTGTGCATTGATTCAATTGTCGTCTGAAATCACGATGGTCACTGGTCAATGGTCACTGCATGCTTGCATCGATTTTTTTTCCGAGGGACACTGAATGCACCATCACTGACAGAAGCCTGAAAGCACATTTCTACTGCAACAAATCTATTTCAAAATGGAGGCCCGCGAGAACAACAGTAAGTAGCTGGAAGACATTTTTGACACACCTAAAACATTTAAATCAGGTGTTTGGAGATATTTTGACTTTTTTTAAAAGATGGGAAACTTGACAAGACGTAGGTCATTTGGAAAGGATCCCGTGGCCGCCGCTACCCCACTCAGCAAGACTGGTAAGAAAGTATCTCAAATTACTTTTGCCAAGGTGGTACTCTGTCAGTGAGTACCGAGTAACATTGTTTTACAGTACTGTTTCAGTTCTGACAGTGCGATCAAACAGGTTCCAAATATGAACTGATTCCTGTTCCTTAAAGTTGCATCTGGAAAATGTGCTGCTTATAAGGAGTAAAACAAATCCTCTGCCTCTGTTAGAATCAGAAGAAGAAGAAGAATACCATAGCCCCATACTGAATTGCAGCTTCTTATTTTCTATTAAAAGTTTTGGTATAATTTCTTTGCATCATGTTGAATCGCATTGTATTGCACCAAATTGCATCATATCACATTGTGAGAAATTGAATCACCATCAGATACATATCAAATTGCATCGAATCGGGAACAGGAGTGAATCGTATCACATCATATCGTCGGTATTGTCATGTATCGCAAGATGTATCGTATCGCTGGTAGTGTATCGAGATGCGTATCGAATCATAAGTGATGAGATTCACATCCCTAGTACAGATGTAATATGCTCATGTCTAAGTGTTCGTTAAAAGACGAGCAGCAGCATTTTGCACAAGTTGAAGACGTGCAAGAGAAGACTGGTTAGAACCAACATAAAATGCATTAAAGTAATCAAGTCTGGAGCTGATGAAAGCATGGATGGCTGTCTCAAGATCACATCTACTGACGAAGTGCTTTACTTTAGCCAGAAGATGCAGCTGGAAAAAACTTGTTTTAACAACAGAATTTATCTGTTGATGAAACCTCAAACAGCTATCAAATATCACTCCCAAATTCTTGACAGCTAGTTTTACATAATTAGCCACAACACCAAACTGTTCATGTGAAAGCGGTTGCTCGCTAACGCTCATGTGAAGGTTTTTGGTAATTAATACTCATGTGAAGGCAGTTGGTAGCTAATTTACTGGTTTGATGGGAATCAGTTCATCCTCATTTTAATTTGGTGAGTTACAAGATGGCATAAGACAGGCTTACTGATACATTGTGGCTGGATACAAAAACAGGATTCAGACAACGATAAAACAGGGTTTAATAAATGTTCAGGCAGAGTTCGGTACACAGGTAAGCAGGCCAAGATACACAACAGGATCTGAAGCATCAGGAAGAGACAAAGTCAAAAACCAGGCAGACAGGTCAAAAACACTGGCAGGACAAAATGCTCTGAAGAAAACTGCTCAGAAGAAAAATGCTTAAGGCTCAACAATCTTGCAACTAGGTAGGGTGGAAGGTGTGGGCTTAACAAGAGAGAGTGATTAGCAGGAAATGCAGGACAGGTGTGTGTGGAAAGATCTGGAAAGGGGTGTGGCAAGCAGGAGAGAGGACCAAAGGGAAACACCCATGACCAAGAAGACAGCAGACAAGAAAAGTCCTTCCACCAAAACCCCAAGCAAACATAACAGTGACAGAAATTTGGCAGAAACAAAATAAAGAAAACAAAAGACACTCCTTACAGGTCCCAATCATGACAGCACCATTTACTGTTTTTGATTGATTGTCTACGCATGCTGTTTGTAGTGGTGGACTAACCTATCCGCTGACTGATATTTTTGCTGTTCAAGCCCTACACTGTTACCAGCAATGGGAACCTGTAGCTTTTCCACTTGGATTGGCTCCAGCATACAAAGAAAGAAAAAGAGAAAATAGTCCAACAGCACACCCATGCGGCTGAAAGGGATTAGGCAGAAACAAAGCTTGTAGATGCCTACCCCATTAACCGAAGAAATAAAAACTGCACATATGTGTATAAAAATTATAAATCCACCCAGTTAAATCCAGTCTGAAAAGGAGTGGGTAGAAGCAAAAAAAACATTTATTCTCACTCCCTATTTCAACCGCTCAATCATTGCAACTCATAGGACACAATCCCAATGTTACCGAACAAACTACATTCACAATTCAACAACTCATAGAGCACAAACTCATTTTTCTTAACCAGTCACATGTCTAGAGAACGTCATTTCTTAATATTGATATTTAAACTGAATAATATTTGGACATTGCTTGAGTTCCTCCATCAGTTTATTCCATATTTTAGGGCCACAAATGGAGACACAGAAACCTTTCCTGGTCGTCCGAGTGCCAGCAATTTTAAAATAATACAAGCCCCTTAGATTATATTTTCCCTCTCTCTCCATGAAAAATTCTTGAATTCTAAAGGGCAGTTGCTTATTTTTCAGTTTATACATTAAGTGAATAGTCTTAAACACAATCATATCGTGGCATTTTAATATTGTAGATTTAATGAACAATGGGTTGGTGTGGTCTTGATAACCTGCATTGTGAACCGTTTTTAATGCTCTTTTTTGGAGAATGAATAATGGTCAGTTTTGTCAGTATTAGAATTGTATTAGGGCCTTTCTGGGCCCCTGTCAGTCACGGGCCCTGAGAATCCTTCTCCTTATTCTCCTTTTTCGGCACCCCTGGAGGATGTAGTCACATGGCGAGTGATGTTTATTAGGTGGACAGATTTTCCAAAGAGAACATTTTGAGAAGGAAAAAGCTTCTTTTTTTTATTTATTTTTTTGTCACGAGTGCCTCTGGGACAGACTGCAGAGGTGAAGCCCAGCACAGCGTGAGAATGGTCTTCAAAACATGGATCTAACCACAGATTCTATTCAGTGAGACTTTTAGACAGGTAATAGACAGTGCCTGATGTTATATCATGATTATGGATCAAAATGGCGGTCAATCTGTTGTCCATTTTTCAGATGCACTCTTGCTTATTTTACTTTTATCAGCTTTATCAGGACTCGCACAAGTTAAAGAGATGGAAGTAATGATTTATACTCTAGTATATAATTTTAGAAGACGGTGTTGACTGTAGTGAGATATGCCCTTTAAAGCACAGAGCAGCATGATTGCAAATGTTGGATCTGTCAGCCTGGCTGTGCTTGAACACAGTGAAGCCATGACCTCTCATTTTGGCATATCTCTGCTATACCTGTGATGGTGTTTTATGCACTGACTTGCAGAAATTTCCTCATATCCTGCCAGTCTGCAGTTTTTTTTAGTTTTATCCTGTGTAGACCTTCTAAATTGCTTCATTACTAATTGCACATCTCATAGGCTTCCACCAGCCTCAGCCACCGCCTCAAAAACCTGTAAACACAACACACTCTTGTTTGATATTTCAAAATCTGATTCTTTACACAAATAAACACGGAACTCCCGCCTCAGCTCCCAAAGGTACCGTGTCCTTGGGAGATCCAAGTTTCGTCGTTCATCAGACATCTGCTAAGCGCCTCATCATGAAAGCACAGGGGTTTATTCCCTCGCGTTGTCATGCCAAGAACAACAGGCAGGCGCCAAGAAACCTTCTACTCCGCCATCAAGGTGAGGTGAATGACAACGCAGAGAGGCACTAAGCCATAAGAGAGTCGGGGAATAAAAACAGGAGAGCTCAGCTGAAGTCACGTCCACCCATATACCTTTCTCCTATATCCTTTTTATTTCCTCATTTTCCCAGAATTCATAGCTCCCTCTTTTGACTTTGCATTTGCCTCTCAGCTTTTGTCTTCCTATCTGTTTGTCTGTTGGTTCTCTGTCAATTTGTTTCTCCAAAATCACAAAAGTCACAAACAGTGGGCTCCTTCTTTTTTGTCTTCCCTTACTTGGCTGCATCTTTCTGTTTGGTACTAAAGAGGAACACTAATGCTGCATCGTAAGCTTCATAAAGCAAGGAGCAACACCACAATAAAGAATAGAATAGAATAGAAAACATAACACAACAGCAGCTTTAAAAAAACAATGAACTGCTTCACAGGGTGGCAAGACCTTCTTAGAATAAAAAAGGTGCTTAATAAATTATGAAAGTGCTAATGCGTAGTGAGGTAGGATAGTTTTATGTATGTAAACAGACTGTATTATTATCCCTGACCTGCATCAGTGTGGTTGATGTAAGTCGGGGGAACATAGGCCTGGTTTCATAAAGTAGTCTAATCTTGTTTAGTCGAATAAATTCACTTAGTTGACTTTTTTTTTCATGTTAGTTGTTGCAAAAAGCACTTTGCCAGCTAACCAAAAATACCTGAAACACTTCATGCATTTTAATGTAAATAGTTGAATTTTGTTGTTTGCTACATTTGTACATATGTTTTTGAAATTTAAAATTTATATTTGCATTCTAATTTAGAAAAATGTTTGTTAAACATGTTTGTAGTTTTCACAGCAAAAAACCTTTTTTGATTCAGATCTTATAATTGTGTGAATTTAGGTTCATTGTGTTAATACAGTATGTCAGAATGAAAAAAACAACAACTGTGAAGTCACACCTGTGAGGTTGTGCTGAAAAAAATACACCACACAAGGTGAAGTAAACATTTTTTCAGGTAAATTATGAAGGTAAAACCAAAAGTAGTCAAAAACAACCCATTATACCCTTGGCCCGGTTTCATAAAGCAGTCTAATCTTGTTTAGTCGAATAAACTCACTTAGTTGACTAATTTTTTGGGGTGATGGATTGTAAAAACAATCAATACTTCATTTTCTAAGAAAGAACCATTTTCTGTGTCTCTTTAAATGGGAAAAAACTGCAGCTGGTTGCTTGTTATATTTGCTTTTATCTTGTGAGATACAAGATTACAGCATTGACTGCTTTTGAGTTATTGTGTACACGAGCAGACTGGGATGGATTAACACATCCAATAGTGATGGCCAAATGAGACCTCATGAAGCATTTTGTTCTCTGCCCACTAGATGGCAGTGTCTTTTCACAAAAGGGTTGATGCACAAAGAAGTCCATTGCGCTTTGAATTACTTTTTGATAAGAGCCTTCAACCTAGTGAGCTGGGAAAAAAAACAGTGGATGCTTCATGGCGCCTCATACTGCTATAACTGCCACCCACCTACTTGCTCACTTATTCATCTACATGTCTGATGTGCAAGCCCTACACTGCTACCAGCAGAGGGAAAATGTCACAAGTTATCAAACAACACCAACAAAACAAAATAAATAAATTGTACCCATTATAGTAGCTGGCTCTCTTTGATGAATGGACATTACATCATTCCTTTTACAGCCAGTTTTCTTTATAAAGGTCCGGGGATGGAAACATGAATCCAAGTCACTGAATACCTGTTGGAGTTAATTTACAACAATCAAACAATAGAAACACTATGGTGTTATTTGGTAAATCTGTTTGGTGGAGACTGTCCTCAGCACTAAGCCAAGGAGACTAGTGAGAGAAGCCATAAAGAGATCCACGACAACTCTAAAGGATTTATAGCTACTGTGAAACTTCTGTTTGTTGCATCACCAGTCACACACTTTAATGATGGAACGGAACAAAGAAGGATTTTATTAAAGCTTTAATGTGTAGGATGTACTGCCATCTAGGAGTGAGGTTGAAGAATCCATTATGCCATCACCAATTATGATATTTGTTTCCACCATATTTTTGCTTCTTTGGCGACAGGGATTCATGTTCCCTTGCCTTGTCCTATGATAAACAACAATATGCAAAAGGCAGAAAACGTTTGCCCTTTTCGGGCTGCTGTGCCAACACGGTCTCCATCAGAGGGCTCCTATGTAGATATGCAGACATATCAATTCCTTGTTGGAGGTAATAATACACTAACATTACATAACAGATGATTATGTAATGAATGCTTTATTCTATTTCTGCTCATTTACACGCCCATAATTTCCTCCACACTGCAGCTTCGAAAAGAAAATGAGAAATTTCAGTTATTTGCCAGAAAGCTCGAGCCAAAATCTGATTTGTTTTCTTGGAATTAAGTTCTTCTTCATATTGTACCATCTATCTTACAAGCGCTGACATTTAAATATGCACTGTGCTGATTGTAAATGACACGCATCTGGGACACAGCTGTTTGGATGTGTTTAAAGATCCTGTGAGCTCCTCACTTGGTTATTCCATTTGTTAATTGGGTTGACTTTCAGTGATGTATTTGTTGTGGGTATTTTGATTTTTTGTTTCTTTATGGGATTCTACCCTGTGTTTGAACACATGGTGCCAAATCGTAACTGTTTTTTAAATGCACACCCTGTTCACAATTCACATCTGGAACCTGCCCAGTACACCAACAGTCTGATCTGTTGATTAGGGGCCTTGCTCAAGGGCATGTTAGTGGTAATAATAAAGGTTAGAATAACTGGCGATGAAGATAAAGATTTAACTTTCTCAACATGAAAGTGCAAATCTCTACTGCAATTTATAAATCAGTCATTACACCTTATTGGAAAAACAAATATAGAAACTTAAAATTACTGTGGTTCTTATGGCAATATCCATTGGGGGAAACATGCTTTATTTACAATGTTGTAAATTTTGCAGCCTCATGCATAACCCTCTGTGGAGAAGATGTGCACAGGCCTGATGTCCATTCCCATCTTTAGTCATGAATTGATGCAGACACTAGAGTGAGACCAATATGTGTTGTTTTGTGGGGGGGGGGGTTTGGGGGGGGGGGGGGGGTTACAGATATGGTGTAAAAATGTCACAACACCAAGTTATTATTTCTTGCTAACTTCTGAAAATTATCAGACAAGAAATTCCATACATATTATCTTACACCAGGCTGGTGCCATAGAGACCATTTGTCTTTTGCTACTGTAAAATGCCCACTCTGACTGAAGATGAGTGTTAAGTGGTGGCTTTGCCTCTGTCTCTTTTGACCAAGGGGTGATGGGCTGTAAACAATGCTGCTGGACAAAACTATATGCAATGTCACCATTTCCAACAGCCAAAGTGTTGCATTGTTTTTTTGTTTTTTAATAAAAGTTTTCATATCGGCCAAAATAATTTGGCCGATTTCTCATTTGTGAAAGGCTAACATTGAGTGATATTATTGGTCAACCAATCAATCAGGCTCTAGTTGACACTTTCTTAAATAACGCGGGTCAACACCATTTTTCTTCCATGGCATTTTTCAATGGATTTTGGGTAATTTGGGGGTGCTGAGTCTAAATCTGGTGTTAGTTTTTGCTAGGGATGCACCAATACCACTTTTTTTTCCAGACTGAGTACAAGTACGAGTACATACATTTGGTTACTTGTCGATACCTAATACTGATACAAATACTTAATGATACCACTACAGTTTTATGATGACTTTGTAAACATATTTTATTCATCAGTTGTTCCTTACTTTTTGGCTGTAAATGCTACCACCATCATTAACTTTGTTTATATTTAAAAACATTTCACTTTAATCATGTAACATCACTTTTTGACTTCAGCAAATTGTACTTTAACATTAATTGTGTGTTTCTTAACAAACATGACACTGCCAGACATCTCACTTAAATGTAACCTGTGGATGTCAGCACTACAAACACAACACCAGGAACAGAACTGAAACTGTCCATCACTAACTTTACTCATGTCTATGAGGACTAAAAGCCTTTTTGAAAATGTGAGGGGAAGATTCTTTTTGATGAAAAGAAGCTTTTCTGCTTTTAATTAAATACGTACCGGTAACATACAAAAATACATTCCATAAATGTTTTTTTCCCCAAAGGTGGAACATGTAAATATTGATGAGCACGGCATCGCATGCACACGCACACAAGGTCTTGCGTCGCATCTCCACTCCTGGAGGCAAAACAGAGTAATTTTAACATTTTTTTTCTTTGTGGATCATGGGATAATTACATCGTGTGCACACAGAATTGCCTGTTGCCTGTGTATGAAGCTAAATCAAGGCCAAACGTTTTGTAATCTGAAGATAAAAAAGATTGAAAAAATAAATTTTGAAACTGAAAATTAAAGTTTTGTAATCTGAAAATAAAAAATAAATAAATTTTGAAACTGAAAATTCAATGTTTATTCTTGAATTTTATAATAATTTAAAAAGTATTATCAAAATAAAAATAAGTCTAAGATATATATTTTTTAGTTTAAATTTTTGATTCAGCTCTGTAATTTCTTTGCTCAAATAATTTATTTTCATTCATATTTCTTTTTTCACTTTCAGATCTTTTTTATCAGTTTCAAACTTTTGGCCCCGTTCTGGCGTGGGAGGGTGTGGCTTCGATTGAGAGGGGTGTGGAATTGTGAGTGACAGGAGAGCAATCAGTCCTCACATGAGGTTGCTTTCAGGAAACGTGGGTACTTTGATAGATAATGACAACACTTTCTCTCCACTGTGTTGTCTTGATACCTGTAAATAAAGTGATGCTAAAGATGTCTATTACAAGTAATTCTAGACCACTGGTCATTTTTGATATTTAAAAACTTGAAAATATGCAAGACTGTAAAGTTTAATACCTATACCTAAAAAACGATGTGTCCCAAATCCACACAAGACCGTGAACGCAGTGCAGCATCGCCGCATGAAAATGAGGCAGGTCGCTCATTATACAGGCTGCCAGCAGTTATTGTGCATCAAGCAGTGGAGTGTTACGAGCTTTCTAAGTGACACACAGAGAGACCTGGCTCAGCAGATCTGAAGAAAGCTTTAATATGGACAGAACCAAACAGACCGCCGGTAAATCCAAATCCAAAGCTGTGTCCGGAAGAGCACGCCGGCTACCGGCAGTGTGAAGAAGCCTCACCGTTACAGGCCCAGCACTGTGGCACTCTGCGGCTACCAGAAATCCACCGAGCTGCTGATCCACAAGCTGCCCTTCCAGCACCTGGTGAGAGAAATCGCTCAGGACTTCAAGACCGACCTCCGCTTTCAGAGCTCCGCTGTGATGCTCTGCAGGAGGCCAGCGAGGCACCTGGTCGGCAGCATTGGATCTGTCTCAGCGCCTCAATGCCAGGCCTGTAACGGCGAAGTTTCTTCACACCGCCGGGAGCCGGAGCGCTCTTCCGGGCGGCTTTGGATTTGGATTTATGGGCGATCAACTTTGTTACATCGTCATTAAATTCACTATCCAGTACAACATATGGATCCACTGAACCAACTGCTACACATCGATCACAATAAACAGCTTTATCTCAAGGGTTTAAAGCTTTCATTCTATTTTCTTTCACGCGCCAGCCGCGTAGTAAATAAACGATGGAGACGGGAGCAGAGTCATTATCTATCAAAGTACCCATGTTTCCTGAAAGCAACATCATGTGAAGACTGATTGCTCTCCTGTCACTTACAATTCCACGCCCCTCTCAATCGAAGCCACGCCCTCCCACGCCAGAAAGGGGCCAAAAGTTTAAAACTGAAAAAAATAAGAGCTGAAAGTGAAAAAAAGATCTGAAGGTGAAAAAAAGAAATAAGAATGAAAATAAATTATTTGATAAAAAAAAAAAAAAATTACAGAACTGAATCAAAAATTTATTTAAACTGAAAAATATACATCTTACACTTATTTTTGATAATACTTTTTAAATGATTATAGAATTCAAGAATAAACACTGAATTTTCAGTTTCAAAATTTATTTTTTCAATCTTTTTTATTTTCATTTTACAAAACTTTCATTTTCAGTTTCAAAATTTATTTTTTCAATCTTTTTTTATTTTCAGATTACAAAACTTTTGTCATTGATTTAGCTCCATACCTGTGGTAAATGAGATGTTAATGAATGAGGCACGCAGGGACTCTTTCAACTTCAGGTGCAAAATGTGGCCTGTGGAGACAAGTGAAGGGTCCGAACGCAGTGCCACAGACATTCAAGAAACAGATTACGCCTGTAGGGGATGGAGCCAGTCTCACATAGTCCTGGACAGCCACACCTACGGGAAACTCACCAACCTGATGGACAATCTCCACCGCCGAAACCGTGATCTGACAGATGGAACTGTGGCGCAAAGCCCCAAAGTCACAGAGGAACTTTTTTCAGCCACGACAAGGAATTAAAGTATTTTCAGATGTTGCTTTCCAAACTCAGGAGACTGTATGTGGATTATTTTTCTTCAGGATCATGTGATGATTAACTCCACAAACAGGTACGAATTTTTATTTACTCTGTGTGTGAATTTTCTCCGCATGAGGACTGCAGCTTTCAGCCAATCAATGGACAGCATTGATAGACGTATTTCGAGTTATGAGTAAATTACATGAAAGCCTATAAAAATCCATAAATTAGCCGCATCATTGTTTAAACTGCAGTGTTCCAAACGTATGAAAAAAGTAGCGGTTTATAGTCTAGAAATTTCAGAATGTGTGCGTGAAAATCCCTCATCGAAAGGCTGACATCACGCTGCTGTAAAGCGGTATCAGGTGTTGTAGTATTGGAGAACTTTTCCGATTACAAGTACAAGTAAATGAATACGGTATCGGACCGATAGTTTTTGCCAATCACATCACTTTTTTGAGATATGAAAACATATTTCTCATATCAAGCATTGAAGCAAAAGCTGCAGTCTCGTGCACCTCTTCGGTGCCATAAATGGTATTACGGCTCTTGTTCACATTTTGCAAACCGGGGTTAAAGCTATGCTTTTGAAGCTGCTTTTGTGCATGATTAGTGGCATCAGACTTGTGAGTGAATGAGCAACTTTTGTATAATCCATCAATAATTGCAAAAAATGTGATGTGAGAGACGAAATCTGAGCTCAGATTCAGCATCCCCAATTACCCGTAAATCAGTTCTCAGAGTCCATGCAAGAAAAAAAAATGTTGATCACTGTAATTAGTCCATAAACACGTGTTGCAAAGGCTTTTAAATATTGTGAAACAATATTATGTATTTGTCATCACTAATTTGCAACATAGACAAAAGATTTTGGTAGCCACACATTCTATCCATTCATTAATTCTGGTTCGACATTTCCATTCTGTTGGCTATTTCACCCCACATTTGCACCCCATTGTTGCTTTTCTAATCGACACTGCAAAAACTGACATCTAAGAAAGCAAAAAAAAAAAAAAAAAAAAAAAAAAGACTTGTTTAAAGAAAATTTGACTTAATTTTTGTCTAAATAGAAAAAAAAATATTTTGGGAAAAGATATCTCACTTTTTCTTAAGTTTTTCCAGCTAATATCAAGCTGTATTTAACCAGTAACAAGGAAAGGCAATAGATTTCAAATCATCCAAGCAAATGAACAAGATTATTTTCCTTATTTTAAGACAGAGGCTAATCTTAAAATAAGAATTCTGTCTAGTTTTAAGGCACATTTTGATTATTCAGTGCCTAGACATTTTGCTAGTTTTAAGAATTCTAACCAAGTAAATTTTTCTTACCCCATTGGCAGATTTGTTTTGCTTAATACAAGACAATTTGGCTACATTTCAGATTAATTGGCTTATTTTGAGAGGGACAGTTTTTGCAGGGGAGTTGGTCACCATCTAATGACATCATGCTCGTTATGTGCACTTTTAATTTTGAGAGTTAAAAACTGACACCATTAACGGTTTCTGGTCATTGCATACACAAACTCCCTGTGATGGATGAACTCAATGACGAGCACAATGCTGTTACCACAGTTGAGCGAACATCAGGCTGGACTTACAACCCCAGTTCCATTTAAGTTGGGACGTTATGTAAAATGTAAATAAAAACAGAATACAATGATTTGCAAATCCTCTTCAACCTATATTCAACTAAATACACCATAAAGACAAGATATTTAATGTTCAAACTGATAAACTTTATTGTTTTTGTGCACATATTTGCTTATTTTGAAATGGATGCCTGCAACATGTTTCAAAAAAGTGGTATACTTACCACTGTGTTACATCACCTTTCCTTCTAACAACACTCAATAAGCATTTGGGAACTGAGGACACCAATTGTGAGTGTCATGATTGGGTATAAAAGGAGCATCCCCAAAAGGCTCAGTCGTTCACAAGCAAAGATGGGCGAGGATCACCACTTTGTGAACAACTGCGTGAAAAAAATAGTCCAACAGTTTAAGAACAATGTTTCTCAATGTTCAATTGCAAGGAATTTAGGAATTTCATCATCTACAATCCATAATATAATCAGAAGATTCAGAGAAACTGCAGAACTTTCTACACGTAAGCGGCAAGGCCAAAAACCAAAACTGAATGCCCATGACCTTCGATCCCTCAGGTGGCAGTACATTAAAAACCGACATCATTGTGTA
Organism: Thalassophryne amazonica; assembly: GCF_902500255.1. Taxonomy (NCBI): domain Eukaryota; kingdom Metazoa; phylum Chordata; class Actinopteri; order Batrachoidiformes; family Batrachoididae; genus Thalassophryne; species Thalassophryne amazonica. Next base: position 55,258,728 of record NC_047112.1, read on the forward strand.
AAGGATCTTACCGCGTGGGCTCAGGAACACTTCAGAAAACCATTGTCAGTTAACACAGTTCATCGCTACATCTACAAGTGCAAGTTTAAAACTCTACCATGCAAAGTTAAAGCCATACATCAACAACATCCAGAAATGCCGCCACCTTCTCTGGGCCTGAGCTCATTTGAAATGAACAGACGCAAAATGGAAAAGTGTGCTGTGGTCTGATGAGTCCACATTTCAAATAGTTTTTAGAAATCATGGACGTCATGTCCTCCAGACAAAAGTGGAAAAAGACCATCCAGATTGTTACCAGCACAAAGTTGAAAAGCCAGCATCTGTGATGGTATGGGGGTGTGTTAGTGCCCATGGCATGGACAACTTACACATCTGTGATGGCACCATCAATGCTGAAAGGTACATCCAGGTTTTGGAGCAACACATGCTGCCATCCAAGCAACGTCTTTTTCAGGGACGTCGCTGCTTATTTCAGCAAGACAATGCCAAGCCACATTCTGCACATGTTACAACAGCATGGCTTCGTAATAAAAGAATGCGGGTACTAGACTGGCCTGCCTGCAGTCCAGACCTGTCACCCATTGAAAATGTGTGGCGCATTATGAAGCACAAAATATGAAAACGGAGACCCCGGACTGTTGACCAACTGAAGCAAGAATGGGAAAGAATTCCACTTATAAAGCTTCAACAATTAGTGTCCTCAGTTCCCAAACGCTTACTGAGTGTCGTTAGAACGAAAGGTGATGTAACACAGTGGTAAACATACCACTGTCCCAGCTTTTTTGAAATGTGTTGCAGGCATCCATTTAAAAATGAGCAAATATTTGCACAAAACCAATAAAGTTTATCAGTTTGAACATTAAATATCTTGTCTTTGTGGTGTATTCAACTGAATATAGGTTGAAGAGGATTTGCAAATCATTGTGTTCTGTTTTTATTTACATTTTACACAACGTCCCAACTTCAATGGAATTGGGGTTGTATTTTGAAAAAGGCGTGCACACATGATCTAAAGTGCATTAGATGTGCACATTCTCACTGCACGTTCTTCAAAAACTCCAGTTCATGTGCATGAAAAGGTGTACATGTGGTTTTGGTGCATACACACTGCTGATACTAAATGAGGCCTCTGGTGTTTTGGGATGAGATAAACACTGGAAGCAGATGTTTCTAAGAGAGTTGGGTGATTGAGAGAAGAAACTTTCATTTGTTTTACAATGTTAGTAACTGTTTCCATGGAGTATTGCACCTTGATGATGTTGCTTACATTCTAAGTAACCTCTCTTCTTCCAGGTGGATGCATCATCTTGTCCACAGTGAGATTTTAGCAAATTTGCAAATAAAATTCCATGGAAAAAAGCCTTTTGTGTGAAAAAAGAAGTCTTCAATGTAAGTTATGACAAATGGGCGTGAAAACGAAAGTGATGCATTTGTAGTATTGTAGAGTATAAATCATGTCAGGCTATACCTTAGGTTCACATTTTGTTCAAAAATGAAATTCTCAAGTTTGTAAATTCTGGAAAATGGATTGCAGCATCAACAAGTGATGCCAGATTTTTTTTTTTTTTTTTTTAATGGCATTTTCTCACCATCAAAAGAAAACCTGGTGCGCCTGTGGAACGGACACACGGGGGAAGGGGCGTGCTGATTGTCCAGAGGCTGCAGGGTAAGCTACTGGTGCTCTCTGACCCGCTGATCGGCTGCAGCCTCTCTCTTAGAATTCAGCCTGAGAGACGGCTCATCCATCAGGACTCAACTCTCACAACACGAGGCAGAGGGAGAGGTGAACCCCCCCCCAAAAAAACCTCAGGATGATTAATGTGCCTTCTGTGTGGTCGAGCCTCTCTCCAGTACACTAGCACAAACTCATTCATATGTGTGATGATCGCACAGTTGCACAAACATCACCGATCAGCAAAAGCCTGGATACTGCAGAATAAAAAAAACAATACACACACACACACACACACACACACACACACACACACACACACACACACACACACAATAACTCAGTGACGCACTCGGTTTGTTGTGTCAGTTAATAAGCGAGGGGTTTATGTGACGTTAAAAGCTGTTACGATGAACTGCCAATATTGAGCGTGAGCACTTTGAAGTAGATTTGATAATTATGTGATAATTAAGTTCTACACAGACATCAAATTCACTTCGCATATCAAAGTATAAAAAAAGAAATAAAAAAAAATCATGAAAAACTGTGTTTTGGGCAGTGGTGGGCACAGTTCTGCTAACTGCTAAATAGCGAAGCTAACTTTTTTGTTAGCGGATTAGCTTTTCAGCTAACTTTGAAAACCATCAGCGTTCCAATTAGCTTCCGCTAAATTTTGTTCCGGGAACATTTTTTTTCCTGGTAAAGTGAGTAAATTTTAACAGTCGTTTGTAAACCCAAAGAACATACTTGTTAGTTACAGTCTGTTGTGTCGAGATGAGCTCCCGTAGCGTAAATCGACAATTTGTATGTCTGCTTTAAAGACAACATGCAAATGTTTACATTTTCAAAGTGAAAAGACACTTACTACTGTATTTTTATGTAAAGACAAAACTCACAAGGGTTTTCTTCGTTGGGGAAGCTCAATGTGACGAATGAGGTGTAGATTTTATTTATTTATTTTTCATGCATTTGTTTTGTGTTTGTGAACGCAGCTCCGTTAACAGTTTATAAATGGGTGATTCTTAGACTACGGGCACTTATTATGTCCTTTGATCATATTGTATGAAAAACAGAAAAAAAGGGGAAATTTCACACTTTTATAGTTATCTTTACAATGAAAGTGTGTTAAGAAATGTGTTCTAGTAGTCTATGATGACGTTTTCACCTTTTTTCAGCATCATTATATGCAAATATTGCCGTTTTGTGCTTGTCCCACACGCAGACTTTTGATCTTCAATGATAAAAATGAATGGTAAAGAAACGTTTTTTCTAATTTTTTAAAATATCTCTGAATAAAATATCAGTAAAATAATCAAAACATAATTGGGGTATTCAATGTCATACAACTGTTGTGATTTTTTTAAACAAAATGTAGTTGTCCCACACTGTTGCCGTAATTTCCACCACAACACTGTAAACACTGTAATGTCTCTTTAAACAGTTTGTATGAAAGATTGTTTGGGTAGTTTCTATGGAGATAAACAGTGATATCAGAGCACATGTATATAGTGCCAAATCACAACAAACAGTTGCCCCAACGCGCTTTATACTGTAAGGCAATGGTGTGGTGGAAATTACATTTACAAGGCCAATAGTGCCCGTAGTTAAAGAATCACCCAAATATATAATATAGAGATAAACTGTGACTTCTAATACTGCAACTTACTGCTTTTGATAAAGATGATGACAGTGTTTGAGGTTTTATTTTTTATTTATTCTTCATGCATTTGTTTTGTGTTTGTGATCCTGGGAATTTACCCAGCAACCCCTTTGGCGCTTAAACTCAAAACTGGCTAATTAGTAGCTGACAGATGTGGCCGAGTCAATACTAAAAGTAAGCGGTTAGTGGTAATTTCCACTAAATTTTTTAGCAGTTTATTGGTTTAGCGTTATAAACATTAACTTTTCAGTGTTTTAATGGTTATCAAAGCTAACTTTTCGGTTCGCTGTGCCCACTACTGGCTTTGGGGATTTGTAGCTGAATATCACAAACATTAACACCTTGAGTCCTCGTATGTAACTTTTAACATTTTGCAGCAGTTTGCTTTCCAGTAAAATTGATCCTTCCTCTCATTCCTTCTGTGCTTTCTGCACAGACGAATGCACACAATGGTAATCTGTCCCAATGTGAGGTAACAAAGTAGTTTGGCCATTAAAAGCTCCACACTCAAGTGGATTCATTTTTGCCTGGCCACAAAGGATGGCGGCGAGCTTATAAGCCGCACATTAATATGACCACAGATCAATGTGGCTGTGAACACACTGGAGGTATTGCTGATGTATTGGCTGAATTTGCAGGGAGGGGTGAGCGGTGTGAGCCGGCGCTGACGGGAAGGCCTTCCGCTTGTGGCCGCGCTAATGAGAATCCTTTAAAATAAAGAAATAAATGAGGATTTATTTGTTGATACAGTGCTTGGAGAAGATGCACGGCTTGAGTACACCAATTCTGGATGCAAAGTGAGCCTGATTTTTTTTTTTTTTTAAGTTTAAACCATTCATATAAATGAGATCTTAAGAGCAGTTTTCTTTATGTTAAAGCAGGAATTCTTGTGTTGGCTAAACATGACTGAAATATCAAATTACAAAACACTCAGCAACCTCATACCACCAGGAACAATTCTCACTTGTTTTTAGATATCAGCACTGTACATAAGCCTTATATATATATAGTAAAACTCACCTAAACCATCATTGTATAAAGGGGATATCAGTGGTGGGCACTGTTCAGCTCATCCAATAACCGATAATTAGCGAAGCTAATGTTTTTGTTAGCGGATTAGCTTTTCAGATAAGTTTAAAAACCATAAGCGGACCAGTTATCTTCCGATAAATTTAGTTCTGATAACTTTCAGTCCGCTAACATTTTTTTTTTTTTTTTTTGATGGTAAAATGAGCAAAGTTTAACAGTCAAATACATTTGTAAAATAAAATAAAAGAAAACTAAAATAAAGGACAGGGACTAAAATAAAACATTTTAGTCCCTGTCATGTGTAGATTGGTGGTTTGTGGCATGGAAATATAGACTGGAATGGACATGCATACCTCAATCTATTAGCGTCGCTCAGAACAGGAATGCGCCATTACTAAGGGTGGAGATGTGCCGATCATCAACAATAAACTGACCGCTTTTTTTGCACTAGCGTCACTATTTCTTAACGGATTTTAATAAATGTAGGCTTGTTTTAAAGCCCTTTGAAAGGTCTTTCCAATGAACCTATGCATGTGTGGGTGAAAAAAAAACTTTTATGTAAAATGCAGAAATTTGGGGAAATTATGACAAACTGTGCTGCTTTTCTCACTCTATTGTCGCTAACTGTTAACAGATTTTAATAAAAGCAGGCTTGTGTTAAAGTCCTTTAATTGCTCTAATGAACCAGTACATGCCTGGGTAGAAAAAAATGTTTATCTAAAGTGTGGAAATTTGGAGAATTTACTGTGGGTTTTTTTTCCTGTCATCATAATTCTCGATGGATTTTTATAAATGAAGCCTTGTAAGTTGTATTCAAGCTGATTAAAAGCTCGGATAAAAAAAATCCTTATGTATTAAAATATAAATCTGAAGTATGCCTTACCATTGTGGTCATTTACCTTGCTGCTTTTTCCACTGTAATATTACTGCTAGTCTTTTAATGACAACAACATATATATATGATTTTTACTAGTGTTTTATTACAAGTAGATATAAAGCCATTCACCATTCCTGGTTCTCAAGATCAGGCACCTAAGTGGCTCTACTCTACTCTTTTCTACTCTCCTATTTTACTCTTCCTTTTTAGACATTTAGATATACCTTTATATACTAGCATAGTTCCACCTTAGAATTGGAATATAATATATAAGATATGCCTTACTGAATTTTCATATCATATTAAACAACAACTGCAAGTGTGTGTATATATATATATATATATATATATATATATATATATATATATATATATATATATAGATATATATAAACATTTTTGTTTCTGTATTTGTATGCATGTGAACGCAGCTTAATGAAAAGAACTTGAGTTATAGGTTGAGTTATAGTCTCAGTATATTGATATTAAATTGCGACATAACGACTTTAAAATAGACATTTGTTTTACATAATTACATTGAGGCTATTGTACAGTTCATTTTAGTATTGGAAAATTTGTTTTTGTCGTTGGTGCAGTTTATGGTGAAGCACTGGCTGCCTTTCCCCCCTCATTTCGCTTCTGTTTAACAGGCTCAAGGCACTCTCTCCACCCTTAGTAATGGCCGCCGTGCACCGCTAGTCACGTGACGTCCATTCCAGTCTCTGTTTCCATGGTTTGTGGCAGACTGGCTGTCGCTTGCTGATGATGTCATCATTAAGCCATTAAGCGCAAGACGTGATTGGCCGGTCGACGCAGGGAGCATTGTGGGTAATGTAGTTCAGGTTCACTTTGGACATTACACTGTTACCGTCCGCTCGACACAAACAAAAGTGACTAATTTTAACATTATTGTATTTCTTTGTGGCTGACTGGATAATTTAATCGCCAAGACTCGGTGGGAGACAGGAGCTCTCACGGCGCAGCTGTGTGTACAGAGGGCGTTTTCTTCACCGTTTTAGACACCGTTTTGGATAATCAGGACACTTTATGTTGAGTATGTTCTTCATGAATCCCACTGAAACTAACAGGCAAGAATTTATATTTACCACGTGTATTTTACTCTGCTAATCAATGCATTAATGGACGTATTTCAGTTGTTTTAAGCCACAGGGTTCAAAGCGTGTGAAAAAAGCAGCAGCTTTTAGTTTTTAAATGATGATGTATATAATACAGAGATAAACTGTGACTTCTAATACTGTGTTTTACTGCTTTTGAAAGATGATGACAGTGTTTGGGGTTTTATTTATTTTTTTATTCATTCATTTTTCATGCTTTTTTGTGTTTGTGACCCTTGAATTAACCCAGCAGCCCCTGCGGCGCTTAAAGTAAAACTGGTTTATCGGAAGCCGACAGTGTAATCTGATGTGGGCGCATCGGATTCAATACTAAAAGTTATCAGTTATGTGTAATAAAGGTAAATTTTTTAGCAGTTTAGTGGCATAAAAGATAACTTTTCAGTTATCGGATTAATGGGTATTGAAGCTAACTTTTTGGTTAGCTGTGCACACCACTGCCGGATATTCGCACTTATCGGACAAAGTAAAAATCCCTATGCTTTTGTATGGTTTTCTATGTAATAAACACTGTATATACCAGATTTTGTATAACCAATTTTCACTCACCCCCCGCCCCACCACATCGTAATGCATTTCCATTAAAAACCCTTTGCATATACCGACAGAGTAGTCTGGTCGTGCCCAGTAACAGAAGCATGAAATGAAGTTCAGCGGTATGGGATTTCCATGATTAAAAGCCCGGCCGTTTATTTTTTCAAACCGTGCTCAGACATGGGACCTAAACGAGGCAAGGCCAGTGATTATTAACAAAATGCTGCTTGTTGCCTGCACTGTAATATGGTGTAATATGTATGTAATATGGTGTTAAGTTTCACACATATTCCTGGGTGTGACAAACCAAACTGCTTTAGATCACTGCCCTCTGCTTGGCTGCCAACCCTGCCCGTGCTGCCCATGATGTGCACCTGCTAAATGACTGAGACCGCAAAAGGCTGTGATTTGTGACTTTTACGTTTTCACTCCTTCCTCTCCCGTCATATTCTAATTTAAGAAAAGTCCGCAAATATGACCAACTTTACAACATGGAGTCGGAAACATCATTTTCAAACAAAGTTTTGACCCGGTCATTAAATAGGGCAGGTCCCGATTCAAGGTCAGGCTTTAATCAAGGAAATATGAAAGCCGAATTGCAACTGGTTTATTCCTCGTAGATCATTCGGCAATCCTGACTATAACTAACCCGTTACAAACAACTAACGGATTTTGTCCAATGTATACCGCAAATTTCAATTATAAGCATTTTAAAATAATAGTAATTCAAAGAAAAAAAAATCCTGAATTCACCCATTTAATGTTTCATTCATTTATCCATTTTCTGCTACTTATCCGGGTCTGGGATGCGGTGGCAGTTGACCAAGCACTTCACTCTACACTTCCCTATCCTTGCTAAAGTCCTCCCTTATGGGTAAGTTTTATTCTTCCCGGAGATCCCAAGGCATTCTGAAGCCATCTGGGAAATATAATCCCTCTAGTGTGTCCTGGGTCTTCCTCTGGGCCTCCTCCCAGTTGGACATGCCTGGAGCCACCTCAGCTGGCTCCTTCTGATGTGAAGAAGCAGCAGCTCCCTCCTGGATAGTCAAGTTTATTACCCTGTCCTGGAGTGTAAGCCCAGATACCCAACGAAGCTTGTATATGCAACCTTATTGTTATTACCCCTTTAATTAATTTTGCTCTAAAAATTAATGGTTTCCTCCTCGGCCAAATCCCTCACCCTTCCCTTGTTCATTCATTTTTGTGGGATCAAATAAGATAAACAGCACTGAAAGTGTAACCTCCTATTGGGGGGAGATAAATATGGTTGAGATTTCTTCTTTAACATCCTCAAAATGGTACAATTGTTTGTCTGTGCATGCAGGAAGTACCCAGCTCTCAGAGAAATTTGGGGCTGTAACAATTCATTGTCAAATGGTCTGTTACTTACAGAAAGTAGAAGTACCACAAGCATTGTGAGGGACCATCAGCTATGACAGTTTGACAGTGATGTTAATTACTCTGGGCCCAAACTAAGTATCCTCAGAAGAGACCAAGTAAGGATTCAACTGAATTGATTTATATAGCGCAAAATCACAACATACATTGCCTCAAGGTGTTTCATAAGTGTAAGGGCTAGCCTTACTGACCCCCCTGAGAAAGCACACAGGCAACAGTGGTAAGGAAAAACTCTGCAGGGTTGCTTTTGATTGTAGGAAGAAACCTCACGCAGTCCAGACTCAGAGGGGTGACATCTGCCATGGCCATACTACCAATAACAATAATGCCAATAAAACACAGCAAAGAATGATCAAACATGCAAGACAGAGATTTCAGCATCCAGATACTTATAACATTCAGTGGTCATAGTGACCAATTACTCCAACTGCATCTTTTTCACCCCTTTGGTTCTGTTCTTGTCGATGCTAAGGGACAGTGACCATTTATTTACAGCAAACCGTCTCTGTTTGTTACTCAAAGCACTGCAATGTTTGGGGTGTGTTTTAAACCGGCATTGCCTTTGACAGGACAGAAAGAGTAATGTAAAACTACCCAGTGGTACCAAAGCTGAAGTGGTTTTCGGACCATTCTCTCTGTTACTGTGTTCCAGTGTGGGCAGGGCCCTGCTGGCCCTGGGCCCCGAACTATCAGTCAGGCTGATGTATAGGTCCACAGGGTACAAATGAAACCTGTCACAACAAGGGTAATGATGTCAGAGTCACTATAGCTCACTGCTGGGGCAGCAGAGGAAAGGGGGGCACGTAGGGAAGAGAATATGGCTGAAGAGAGGGAACGGCGGCAAGGGAACAGGAGAATGAGCTGAAATGGATCGGGTGAACAGAGGAGGGGAAGTGGGAAAGAGGAAAGACTGAAGGGTAGAGGGGTGACAGAGGAAACTGGAGAAGGTGGAAGGGGAAGGAAGTGGTTTTGTGAGGTGCAAGGGTGCAATGACAAGGAAAGCAGTTAAGGGAGAAAAAGAGCACAGCAAAACAGATGAGGGAATAAAGGGAGGGAGGAGACGAAAGGGAGGACTGGAGAATCTTGGCTGGACTGTAGTCCTCAGAACAAAGTACGCAAGAAGGCATTCAGTCACCTGCACTAACAGCAGCAGGCACAGACTGGATTTTAAAAAGATCTGTGACCATGCTTCCTCCCCCTCCATCCCTCCCCCTCACCGTTCGTAAATCTCATTTTCTACCTCACACTTTCTTTCTGCTACCCTTCCCTTCTGTCTCATCCTCTCTGTCCTCATCCTCCATTATCATTGACATCATCCTTTCTGTCACGCTCCCCCCTTATGCCCACACCCTGCCCCCCCACACCTCAAGCATGCCTTACCTTCCTCTCTTAGGCAATCTCTCTCCATCTGAAAATGTGGCCCACTAATGGATTGAAAGTCTTGAGGAAGAAGCAACAGCCATTTAAAGATTAATGTGAGACCTGCTGTTCTGAAGGGCAGTTGGCACAGTGCATGTGTGTGTGCGCATGCACGTGTGTCCAGGAGAGGACACGCACATGCCATTTCTGCAAAGATGCCCTCTTCATTATCAGCCATTAGGCAAATACTAAGAAAGGGAGAGAGAGTAACCCTGCTAAAGTACAGGGTTAGTTGGCTGGCCCATACGTGCACATATCACCGGTTGTCACTTTCTTGTCAACACTCGCTACTGCATAAGCATTAGATCCAAGGACGTTCATCCGTTAACATACCTCACTCCCTCATAGTGCTCTTTGCAATTTGGTATTGAGCCATAAAGCCACACGAGGTCAGGTTTTTATAAATTGGATGACATCACTGAAGAAAAAAAAAAAACTATGGGCCCTATCTTAACAATCTACGGAGCATCATCCAAATACAGGTGCATAGTGCACATCCATTTGGGGTTTGACCAACTCCTTTTAACTATTTGCATGGTGCATAGTCTGAGCACAAAGTATGGTGCAGAGTACAAAAGGAGGTCCTGTGACTTAAACTCCGGTCGGACAATGAAAAATCACACATTCCTGTTGAATGATATAATAATGACTAATTATAGAGGATTTTTTTTTCAGAAATCAAAGTACTAATCAAAATAATAAAAGAATAAATGCCAATAATAAAACGTACATTACAATGATGCACAAACAACCCAACTTTGAGAGCTGATAATACAAAGGTATGATATATATGAAATTTTCCTACTCAAGAGGCATTTTTTCCTCCCACAGCTGCAACTTTGCAGCGTAGCTGGAAAGTATTCACATTTTTCACCTTTTGTTATGTTACAGCCTGATTCCAAAATGGAGTAAAGTCATTTTTCCCCTCAAAATTCTACTCACACCACCCTATAATGACAACATAAAACAAGTTTTTATTTAACTTCTGCAAATTTATGAAAAATAACAAACTAAGAATTCACACGTACAGCCTTTGCTCAATACTTTGTTGATGCATCTTTGGCAGCAATTACATCCTCAAGTCTTCTTGAAGCTTGGTGCACCTATCTTTGGGCAGTTTTGCCCATTCCTCTTTGCAGCACCTCTCAAGCTTCATCAGGTTGGATGGGGAGTGTCAGTGCACAGCTATTTTCAGATCTCTCCAGAGATGTTCAATCGGATTCATGTCTGGGCTCTGACTGGGCCACTCAAGGACATTCACAGAGTTGTCCTGAAGCCACTCCTTTGATATCTTGGATGTGTGCTTAGGGTCATTGTCCTGCTGAAAGATGAAGCATTGCTCCAGTCTGAGGTCAAGAGCGCTCTGGAGATGGTTTTCATTCAGGATGTCAATGTACATTGCTGCATTCATCCATCCATTCATTTTCTTCCACTTCATCCGGAGTCGGGTCGCAGGGGCACCAGCTCAAGCAAAGCCGCCGAGACCTCCCGCTGCACACACACCTCCCCCAGCATCTCCGGGGGAACCCCGAGGCATTCCCAAACCAGCCGAGAGACGTAGTCCCTCCAGCATGTCCTGGGTCTTACCTGGGGCCTCCTCCCAATGGGACGTGCCCGGAACATCTCTCCAGCGAGGTGTCCAGGGGGCATCCAGAAAAGATGCCCGAGCCACCTCAGCTGCCTTCTTTCGATGTGGAGGAGCAGTGGTTTGACTCTGAGCTCCTCCTGAGTGACCAAGCTCCTCACCCTATCTCTAAGGGAGCACCCAGCCACCCTGCGGAGGAAACTCATCTCGGCCGTTTGTACTCGCGATCTCGTTCTTTCGGTCATGAGCCAAAACTCATGACACGACGGTCTGATACAGCGACCGCATCACTGCAGACGCTGCACTGATCCGTCTGTCGATCTCACGCTCCATCCGTCCCTCGCTCGTGAACAAGACCCCGAGATACTTAAACTCCTCCACTTGAGGCAAGGACACTCCACCGACCTGAAGAGGGCAAGGCACCTTTTTCCGGTTGAGAAGCATGGCCTCGGATTTGGAGGTGCTGATCTTCACTCCGGACACTTCACACTCGGCTGCAAACTGCGCCAGTGCACACTGGAGGTCCTGATTTGACAAAGCCAACAGAACCACATCGTCCACAAACAGCAGAGATGAGATTCTGTGGTTCCCAAACCGGACCCCCTCTACACCCTGGCTGCACCTAGAAATTCTGTCCATAAAGATAATGAACAGAACTGGTGACAAAGGGCAGCCCTGGCAGAGTCCAACGTGCACTGGAAACAGGTTTGACTTACTACTGGCAATGAGAACCAAGCTCCTGCTGCAGTCGTACAGGTACAGCCCTTAGCAAAGGACCCCGGACCCCGTACTCCCAGAGCACCCCCCACAGGGTGCCCCGAGGGACATTGCTGCATTCATCTTTCCCTCAATCCTGACTAGTCTCCCAGTTCCTGCCACTGAAAAATATCCCCACAGCATGATGCTGCCACCACCATGCTTAAATGTGGAGATGGTGCCTGGTTTCCTTTCAGTCAATCAATTTGGTTTCTCATGGTCTGAGAGTCCTTCAGATGCCTTTTGGCAAACTCCAGGTGGGCTGTCATGTGCCTTTTTATGAAGAATTGGCTTCTGGCTGGCCAGTCTACCATACAGGCCTGATTGATGGATTGCTCCATAGTGGAATGCTGGAGCTCTGACAGAGTGACCATAGGGTTCTTGGTCACCGTGCTTACTAAGGCCCTTCTCCCCTGATCGATGAGTTTAGACTGGTGGTCAGCTATAGAAAAAATCCTGGTGGATCTGAACTTCTTCAGTTCATGGATGATGGAGGCTACTGTACTCATTGACACCTTCAAAGCAGCAGAAATGTTTCAGTACCCTTCCCCAGATTTGTGCCTTGAGACAATCCTGTCTCTGAGGTCTACAGACAATTCCTCTGACTTTATGTTTGGTTTGTGCTCTGACATGCACTGTCAACTGTGGGACCTTATATTTAGACAGGTGTGTGCCTTTACAAATCATCTGCCATCAACTGAATTTAACCCAGGTGGACTCCAATTAAGCTGTAGAAACATCTCAAGGATGATCAATGGAAACAGGATGCACCTGAACTCAATTTTGAGCTTCAAGGCAAAGACTGTGAATCTTTATATACACGTGATTTCTTTTTTTTTTTCATTTTTAATAGCTTTGCAAAAATCTCAAAAGCTTTATTCATGTTGTCATTATAGGGTGTGCAGAATTTTAAGGAAAAAATGAATTTCATCCATTTTAGAATAAGGCTATAACATAGCAAAATGTGGAAAAAGTGAAGCACTGTGAATACTTTCCGGATGTACTGCATACTCAAGAAAATACAGCTGACAGTTTGTCCTGGATGTGCTTTGGTCATAACGTGAAATAAACCAATCAGACTGTGTCACAACATGTGTTTGACAAGGACTCAAGGTGACGTGGCACAGAAGGTTGTGGAACCCAAATGCAAAAACTCACAGACAGTGGAGTTGAAATTGAAAGACTTTATCGGTCAAAACAAGCTGGGATTCGGTACACAGTTAGACAGTCAAGGATGCAGAAGGAAGTTGGCAGGCAAAGGCGTTGTCAAAAAGGCAAGCTCAGATCTTTTACACAGGGAGACAAAGTATGTGGCCAGTAGCAAGACGAGGTCACAAAACAGAGCTGGGTCAGTACACAGGAAGACAAGGCAGAGCTATGAAAAAGGCTGGTACGAGGACTGTGAAAATCAATGAACCGGCAGGGCTTGCGTGAAAACAGAGGGCTTAAATAACCAGGGTGGAAATGAGGAAAGTAAGAACAGGTGTGTCTGAAGAATCAGGAAGGGGGAGTGGAAAACAGAAGAAACAGGAATGTTCAGGTGGGCGTGACTAAGTGCAAAAATACTGAACAGCAAAAACCAAAAGATAATCCTAATAAAGAAAAAAACAGAAATGACAAAATACAGAGACAAGTGCAGTGAGACAGAGACGAAAGAAAACAGAGAGAGAGAAAAAACAACTGAACATCATAACATGCTAACGGAAAGAAATGACCAAAAAACTAATAAATGTTAAGGTGAACAGACCAGCCGGAAAATAGAAGACTAAGACAAAACTAGAACGGAACTGACCATGGCTAAAGTATAAAAACTAACAAGAACAAAATGGCAAAACAACCTACAGACTAAATAGAAAAAAACAGTCTACAGAATAACAGATAATGCCAAAAATGACTGAACAGAAAAATAAGTGATAAACTGAAAACAAAACCAGAGACAAAAGTAAACTTCACAGAAAAAGCCAGACTAAAGCATAACACAAGAAATGAGATAAACAGAACCAAACTAAGACTGAAGTGACTAAGGTAACAATAAATTAAAACAATATGGCAAAACAGCTACTAAGACAAAACTACACAATAAATGAATGATGAACAGAAAACAAAACCAATGAAAATATGAACATGGCGAGAATACAAATACAGGTGTACAGAACAAGAAAGCAGAGATCAATGAAAAAAAAAACTCATGACAGGAAGCCCATCAAGGGCAGGATCATGACAGTGTGCTTGCCTTTCAATGCACTCCAGGGAAGAAATGCACTCATCCTTCTGCTTCTTCCACCACAGTATTGCGTGTCTCCTCCAGCAAATCTTCCTCCTCCAAACACCCCATCTTCTGCACATCCTACCATACTGAAATAGCCCTGCCCACATCCATGCTGCACCTGGACACTGTGTCCAGCCACATGGTCCTGTTTCCAGACAACCCAAGGGAGGAGGAAAACCAGCAAAAAAAAAAAAAAAAAAAGGAAAAAAAAAAGAGTACAAACCAATCTTATCAAATGGTTTGTAATTCTACATTCATATTTACTTGTGTGTTCAATTCAATTCCATGCATATGCAGAGTGTGTGTTGTGGATCTGCCTTTGTGTGGCACATGTAAATAATGCTTGAAATCGTCAAAATTTTGCGCTCAGCTTGAGACCAGGTTTTTGCTGGTCTATGGCACAATCACTTCCTGCTGCTGTAAATGCACTAAGCCACACTTGACTGTAAGCGGGCAGCTGAGGCAACCCTTTCAACTGCATTTTGTTTTAAATGATGACCAGAAAGCCATTTTGTCATTTCATGCCACCGTTTATTATCTGGACAAGAACACGCTATGTACTGGTCAAACATTCGGCTTTCATGCCACACGTGCTGCACAATCATTCTGCTGCATCTGCTCGTGTTTTTTGCAAACGGTAATGCGGCAACAATGCGTCTGGACACAGAGAGGGGGCGGAGATTTTTAAGTCTTTATCTGGCTTTTCCGCCATTCGGTGAGTAACGCCGACAATCGCTATCAGGGATTTGCAATAGGAAAAAGCGAAACAGTCTGTGAGTCATAACCACAGGATTAGATTAGATAGAACTTTTTTATCCCTTGGGAAGACTCCCTCAGCGAAATCGAGTTTCCAGCAGCATTGGACCATAGCACACAGGGTAAGAGCAGACAGAGTATCAAAAGTAGAAGTAAATGGTAAATGGACTGCATTTATATAGCGCTTTTCCATCTGCATCACACGCTCAAAGCGCTTTACAGTAATGCCTTACATTCACCCCGATGTCAGGGTGCTGCCATACAAGGTGCTCACTACACACCGGGAGCAACTAGAGGATGAAGGACCTTGCCCAAGGGCCTTTAGTGATTTTGCAGTAGGTTGGAATTTGAACCAAGGATCCTCTGGTCTCAAGCCCAACATTTAACCACTAGACCATCACCTCCACCAAGTAAGAAACACTTTGCAAAAAGTGTATACAAATATAAATACCAGAACTACTGGCACACTGGCTAAAACTGTTTCTCTCCTTCCCATCCTCTGCCTTTCGTTTACTCCTTCCCCCGAGTGAGTAGTTGTACAGTCTGATGGCCTGAGTGACAAAGGAGTTTTTCAGCCTGTTGGTCCTGCACTTGGGGAGGAGCAGTCTGTGGCTGAACAGGCTCCTCTGGTTGCTGATGACGGTGTGCAGAGGGTGACTGGCATCGTCTATAATGTCCAGCAATTTGTCCAGTGTTCTTTTCCTCTGCCACCATCACCAGAGAGTCCAGCTTCATGCCAACCACAGAGCCAGCCCGCCTGATCAGTTTGTCCAGCCTGGATGTGTCCTCCTTGTATGTGCTGCCCCCCAGCACACCACGGTGTAAAAGAGGACACTGCCTACTACAGACTGGTAGAACATCCACAGGAGTGTCCTGCAGGTGTTAAACGACCACAGCCTCCTCAGGAAGTACACCTGCTCTGTTCCTTCCTGTTGGTTGGTGTGGGCTGTCCAGTCCAGTTTGCTGTCCAGCCACAGCCCGAGATACTTGTAGGAATTCACAGCCTCCACCTCAGCTCCCTGGATCAGAACTGGTCGTGGACTTAGTCTGGACTTCTCAAAGTCAATGACCAGCTCCTTTGTCTTTGAGGTGTTGAGCTGTAGATGGTTTGTGTGGCACCAGGCAGTAAAGTCCTTCACTAGACTCCTGTACTACTCCTCTCTGTTGTTCGTGATGCATCCAACAATGGCTGTGTCTTCTGCGAACTTCTGGATGTGACACAGCTCAGAGTTGTAGCAGAAGTCCAAGGTGTACAGGGTGAAGAGAAGAAGGGCTATCATTGTGCCCGTTGGTGCTGCTTATCACAGCGTCAGATGAGGTGTCCCTCAGCCTGACTTACTGTGCTGTGTTGGTGAGGTAGCTGGAGATCCAAGTGATCAGGCAGGGGTCCACTTGCATCCTGTTCAGTTTATCCAGAAGCACAAGGGGCTGGATGGTGCTGAAGGCACTTGAGAAGTCCAGAAAGAGAATCCTTACTGTGCCACTTCCCTTATCCAGGTGCGAGTGGGCTCAGTGTAGCAGGTAGTGGCATCCTCCACACCAACGCATGCCCGCTATGCAAACTGCAGACAGTCCTGGCCGTGTTGCACCTGGGGTTTAAGGAAGCTGAGAAAGAGTGTCACTGGTACAAAGTCATTCAGCTCGCTGGGCTGGTTCTTCTTTGAATTGGAACAATGCATAATGTCTTCCAGAGGGTGGGCAGTCTCCTAAGCTGCAGACTAAAGTTGAAGATTAGAAGCAAAAAGCACAAGAACGAGTGACAGACATCACCCTGCTGGGAGAAGCTTTTTGTTCAGCAAGTGGCCCACTCAACCAGAGACCTACAGACCCGGTCAGAGAGAGAGGCAGCAGCCGGTGTATCGAGCAGACACACTCAATCCGAAATTGTTCACTTTTGTATATATATATACACACACACACACACACACACACACACACACACACACACACACACACACACACACACACACACACACACACACACACACACACACACACACACACACAGTTTAAGCAACAGAGCTTCTGCAAATTTGTCTGAGGTGAGTGAGTAATTTGAAAATAAAATGTGATGTTATAGCACCACTGAATATTTAAGTTTTATCAGCTAATGTTAGCTTAGCCTTTAGCTGCTGAATCAATCACTCAGTCAAGCTGAGTGAAAGTTCTATATTTGTATATTATTTGATCTATTTTTACCAAATAAATCTACACAGTTTTTTTTATTCTTTCCGCTCTGACTACAAGAACAGTCTCAACTTTAGGGCCCTGTCCCACTGGCGTTTAGGAGGATTTGCGTATGGATTACGCACAAAATTGGCCCATATTCGCCAAACATCCACAATATCCGTGTAACATGCCTGTATGAGTCGGCCGTCATCCGAACACGCCCGTGATCATCCGCAGAGGCACGCATGTCCGCAGCCAGGATTTTTGAGCTGTTCAAAAATCTGGATGCGGATAACATCCACCTTACATACTCAATATATACTCAATTCATACACAATACATACGCACTCAATGCGCTGTATATCTGCTGTTAACCGCTGATATCCGCAACTGACGGGGATTTGCGGCTTGGCAGCAGACCGGGACAGTGTGTAAAACAGATATATTGTGTGCCCATCATGTCCACATCACAAACTAAAATATGTTGTAGCGAATGCATACAAACTGGCCACGAATAAAGCGTTTTTATTACATCTGCTTTGCAGCTGATTTGCGGACAATCTGTGAATGCATAACAAACACGTCACGTAAACCCAAAGTACTATATGTGGCAGAAAGCGACATACCTGCCAGTCAGTGCCGGTTCGGCTGTGTAAATCCACAAAGACGTAGCTGCTGCAATCCAGGACTTTTATTTAACACAAACAAAAGGAAGAGTTGCTGTTAGCCACAACTCACGCTGTCTGTGACACTCTCAAAAAAACAAACAAAAAAAAAAACACCGTCTCACACCCGAGCGGCTTCCCCCCTCCCTCTTTGCCATCACTGGATGTTTGCATGAATCACCAAGTTCACACAGATCATTTATAAAATAAACAGTCTTAGAACAACCTCTCTCTCTCTCACTCAGTCTCACACACACATGCACACGGACACACACGCACACACACCTTAATCAAAATGCCAAGAATGTTAGCTAGTAAAAAATAAATAATTGGAAAAAAAAAATCACAGTTTGATCACAAAATTACAAAAAATAATAATAATAAAAAATAAAGTTGTGTTGAGTATGACAACTCTTGTTCATGCATACTTAGTAGTTCATAATTTCCTACTACATTGAATGTCAATTCTGAGGCTGTTCTGTTACTCATTCATACCCTTAAGAATATTCATGGTCTGAGTCCATAAAAAAAAAAACTTGTTCTGTAAAAAGTTCCTTTACTATTGTGATCAAAAACATTGAATCTCAGTTCTGATGCTGTTCTGTAAATATTCATTCATACACTTAAGAATATTCATGTTCTGAGTTCATAAAAACTTGTTCTGTAAACAGTTCTCTTACTTTTGTGATCAAAATCATTGATTTGAATCTCAGTTTTGAGGCTGTTCTGTAAATAGTTCCTTTACTATTGTGATCAAAAGCATTGAATCTCAATTCTGAGGCTGCTCTGTAAATATTCATTCATACACTTTGTAAATAGTTCTCTTACTTTTCTGATCAAAAACATTGATTTGAATCCCAATTTTGAGGCTGTTCTGTAAATAGTTTTAAAATAAACAATAAATATTGCAACTTCTGATCAATCCGTATCAATTCCAGACTTAAAATAACATAAGCCCCACCCATTTCCGGTTCAAACCATGCCCACTTCCGGTTTAGACCCCACCCACTCCGAGTACAGATCCAGATACAGACATTTAGATGGTTGAACAGATACAGATAGTGGTGTACTCGCTCATCCCTACTACCAACACAATTTACAAAACGAATATACATCGACCATACATTGACATTAAATTAAGGCAATGCTGGCAAGTGGAATCATATACTATAACTCTGTTACATTGCTTCAGAAAAGCAATGCACAAGCACTGTGCCTGATCACATTTCATTTTAAGACCAACACACAAGGTGCACAAGTGAATTACTTTTGTGTTTACACAGTAAGGGTGCTGCATGTGAAAATGACACATACATCAATTGCACATGAACAAGGACACCGGCACTGTGCTACTTTGTGCCAGGTATAAAAATAGGGCTCCGACGCACCCAGTTGTGCTATATTCCATCGATATGTGTTCGCTTATGCAAATAAAGTATCATACTGGGAAACGATCATTCAGCGGTTGTTTAATCAACTGGAGGAAAGATAATTTCTGGAACTGTTGTCCCCCTGTGTGTTTTACATAAATCGTTGGATGAGGAACTTATTTATTGTGCTCTGTTTCAAGCATC
Source organism: Thalassophryne amazonica (assembly GCF_902500255.1). Classification (NCBI taxonomy): domain Eukaryota; kingdom Metazoa; phylum Chordata; class Actinopteri; order Batrachoidiformes; family Batrachoididae; genus Thalassophryne; species Thalassophryne amazonica. The sequence goes on from NC_047112.1 coordinate 55,278,224, forward strand.
TGATGACCATTCCAATTCCCCCTGCAGTGCAAGTGCATGATGGTCTTGCATATAAATGCTCTAATATTGAACGGCAAAGTAATCTGCAGAGCATCCATTAGGAAAAAATACAAGAAATCCTCCATGCATGCAGCACAGGAAGCGATCATTACAACAGCACACACTGCACGCAAACATGCACAGAAACAGGACCATGTGAGTGTCAATGTTACTACTCAAACATATGCCATGCGTTTAATTTCTCACAGCCCCTAAAAATGTCTGCACATTGCAGATGCAGAGAAAAACGCTTTGGTGTTTTTTTTTCTCTTTTTTTTCCTGTGACGCTAGTGAAAGCAGCAGCCAGAACCTCGCTAAATATTTAATGAGCCTGTCTGCTGGTCATAAATGCTTTTCAAAACAATAGATGAAAACAAAGCATGCCAGTGAAAAAACTGCACCAGAGGTTAAAGCCACATCTTATGAGTGACAGGACAGGCTGGGAAGACGGCGGAAAGGCTGCACTCAGACGGATGAAAAATACATGACAGTGGGATCAATATTAAACTGGACTGACATTTGATGCAGACACATTATAGTACAAAGTCGCAGGCAGTGCATTTAGTAATGTACAGTAAAAACAAGGTGCACATGTATGTTTTGTTTAAACACAACCCATAATGTTGTTTGAATGCTTGCATTAGCTATTATTGTATAATTTTTGCATTATTTAAATTGACACTGAACTGGTGCTTTTTAAAAGCCAGCAGTATGCAAATTCCATTCCCAGTAAATTGAATTTATATATATATATATATATATATATATATATATATATATATATATATATATATATATATATTAGAGCCCGACCGATATGGATTTTTTGAGGCCGATGCCGAGCATGAAAAAAACGCCGATAATCGATAAATCGGCTGATTTGCCGATAGCCAATAAAGCCGATATTATTATTTTTTGTTTTTTAATGAATAAAATGTTCTTTTTTGGACCCTTAACAAAAAAGGTATGAGCTAAAAGCTGAGGCTTTGTCCTCATATTGATTAACTTTATAACAGAGAAGAATTTTCAAGTTCAAAAAATGCAAAAATGCAATTGGAGCAGTTAGGGGGCTATTCAAACGGGCCAACTAGTAAGATATCACTCCTGAAAATGATCTTTGCCATATCACGTGAGGTAAATCTGCCCTATGATTGGATTTTGGAAAATGTGACGGAGAACCAATTCCGATTTGACACTCACATTGCACGTCATCACACATCTTCTTTGAGGAGTACCAAGATGGCCGACAGTGGATCAAAAGTCCGGAGTTAACTTTTCAGCAAAAAAAAAAAAAAAAAATAAAGAAGTAAGTTTCTATCTCATATCATTAAAAAGTTATTTACAATTTAGTAAAGCTTGGTCCCAGCTGTCGTATACGACGGTGTCGGCCCCAGAGGGTTAATGGCGAACGGCAGTAATTCCCAGAACCCTTCCGGACGACCAGTGAATCTGAATGTTTCAACCTCTTAGCAGTAAACGAAAGTTTTTCATGCTAGAAATAAGGTCTACACAATGGGATTAATAAAAAGCGTGACCGACGCAATGAAGCACATTTGACACATTACTACCATATTTTCTGCACCGTAAAGCGCACCAGATTATAAGGCGCGCCCTCAATTAGCGGGTACTTAACCCTTACAAAAGGCGCACCGGATTATAAAGCGCAGCCTCAATTAGCAGGTACTTTACCCTTACAAAAGGTGCACGCTAAAACATATAGTCTACAAAAAAAAAAAAAAGGTCACGGAAGCAAAACGGTGAGTTTATTTGAACTTTTTAACAACTTTGAACTACCGTTATTTAACAATATGGTACTCACATTATTTTTTATTATGGTTCTGTCACAAATCCATCTAAGTCCTCATCTTCTGTGTCTGAATTGAACAGCTGGTCTTCTAGCTGTGGCCACCTCGCTTTGTTTCTGCGGAAACTCCGTTTGGTCTTTTTAACTTGGCGCAGTTCATTTTCTTGTTTCCTCTCGCAGCTGCTCTGTTCCCATGAACAACCGCGTAACTGATAGCCTGCAGTTTGAATTGTGCCTCGTAAGCATGTCTCTTCACTGGCGCCATTTTCGGGGGTCCTTAGACAAACAAATGTTTTGTAGGATACCTGTAGTATACGGTAACTACCGGAGGAGTGGCAGAGGTAAGTGTACATACCACGGACTCACGGACTCTTCTCTGATTGGTTTATCGCTGGCAGCGTACGTACTTTACGTATTACATAATGTTCTCCGATTGGTTTATCGCTGCCAGGATATGTACTCTACGCTGCTAGCGTAGGTCCTTTACGTATTACGTCCTTGTGTCAGCGGGAAATGGTTTGATATTCCGACGGTCAAAGACAACGTCGGTCGTTGTTACAGATTTTGGAATTCAGTGCGCACATAAGGCGCACCGGATTATAGGGCGCATGGCCGATTTTTGTGAAAATTTAAGGCTTTTAGGTGCGCCTTATGGTGCGGAAAATACGTAAACTGAGTTAATAAAACAGTTGAACTGAAATGGGAGAAATGTAGGGTGAATGTAACCGCAAAGTTATTACAAACAACATCCTTATAAACTTACTTGTATGCTTTTGTCAGCCGACCAGTGCAGTGTGACGGCGAATTACGGGGGCAGGTGATGAACACATTTAAGCAGGGGTGTAAGCATATCGGCCGATAATATCGGCCAGCCGATATATCGGTCGGGCTCTAATATATATATATATATATATATATATATATATATATATATATATATATATATATATATATATATATATATATATATATATATATATATATTATGCTTGGGTCCTTGAGGGTTCAGTGCAGTATCCTATCCATTCCTAGGATTGCACTCTTTTGCACAGAGACCCCTGACGTTGAGCCTGGAATCTGCTGGAGCCACTCTTCCAATTTGGGGGTCACAGCTCCTATTATCACTGGACTTTAACTTCCACATCTGCTCCTGTTGCTTCTTCAACCCTTGGTACATCTCTATTTTCTCGTGCTCCTTCTTTCTGATGTTGCTGTCAGCTGGGATTGCCATATTGATCACAACTGCGGTTTTCTTTCTCTTGTCAACCACCACTATGTCTGGTTGGTTGGCCAGCAGCTGCTTGTCTGTCTGCAATTCGAAGTCCCACAGGACCTTAGGCTTGTCACAGCATCTGTGGATCTGTGTTGTCCTCTAGGCCGGCCTTTTCTACCCACTGGTAGGTCTTCTTGATATCAGTCACTTCCTCGATCTGTCAATGATACATCCCATGGAGGGGCTTGGTCTTCTATATCTCCTCCTCTTGCTTGTTCCTTATCACCATCTGTCTTTAGCTGCCTGACACATTCTTGTAGCAGCTGACCTCAGTGGGGGGGGGGGGGGGGGGGGGGGCTCTGACACTCACTCCTTGTGTTGCTTATAGGTCCTCAGGGTGCTGGAGTTTGGGTGGAAACCTCCATGTCTTGACATCAGTGGCTTCTATCTCCTCCTGTGGCCAACTTATCCCACCCAGGTATCTGATGACTGGTAGGGTGTATGTTTTGATGGCTCGGATCTTATTCCTACTATTGACCTGGCTTCTCAGCACCTATCTTAAACCTCTGGAGGTATTTGGCTGCGGCTGACCTTCTTGCATCTTCATCGTGGTTCCCATTGGCTTGCCCAGGTACTTGTAGCTGTCCTGTATGTCCACTATCCTGTCTTCTGGCAACCCCACCCCCTCAGTCCAGATCACCTTCCCTTCTTTGCCACCATTCCGCCACACTTATCCAATTCAAATGATGTCCTGGTATCCTCACTGTAGATCCTGGTGACGTGGATCAGTGAGCCAATGTCTTGCTCACTCTTGGCATACAGCTTGATGTCATCCATGTATAGGAGGTGGCTGATGGTTACTCCCCTCCTGAATCGATATCCTTAGCCACACTTGCCCCGCGTTCCTGGGGCATGCCCAGCTTGTAGTTACTTGGTGTTATTGTTCATGCTGTTTCATGGTAGATTTTAAAGGACAGGGAAACTGACACTGTCACTGAGATTATCCTCTGTGTTTGACTGCTTATTGGAACCAAAGTTTGTTGATTCATTTCAGTCATTTAAAGACATGCAGGTTAGGTGAATTGGAAACTTTATAATTGTCCAGGTCTCCCTTGCAAAAGAGATCTTGATTTCAATGGGACTAACCTGGCTAAATAAAGGTTAAATTAAATTTTTTTTAAAGTCCAATGTATTTCACAGTAATGCTCCTTCATCGCTACTTACTCTGCTAATATCTGCGTAAGTTGTCTTGTAAATTGCTTACAGAGGTGTTATCTGTTTAAAAAAATATGTGTTTTACAAAATATATGAGAAAAAAAATATAAACAGATTTAAACAAAAATGCAGCTGTTTTGGAGCATATTTCGCAATCTTGGATTGCTTGAACAGGCAACTCACTCACGTGATGCTGCCTTCATTCAGATTGGCAGTCGCCATTGTCGCATCGCTTAGCATTTGCATGTATTTTGGCCCCGCCTAGCTGGTGGTGTCATGACCACTCGTCTGTTGTTGCTGTAAAATGCCCGCTCTGATTAAAACTGAATGGCAGCTCATCACTTTGCCTCTTGTCGCTATTCTGACTGTAGGGTAACACCTGAGCTTGAACAGGAATGCCACTGTAAAAGATGCTGAACTGAAACAAATTAAGCAAACTTTGATTCCATTAAGTAGGAAAAACTCATTGTGACACTGTTGGGTTTTCCCGTCCTTTAAAATCTAACACTGTGTACAGTAACGCCAAGTAGTCATGAGATGGCCACGCCCTGGGAACGCCCAGGGAGAAACACTGCCTCCTTCTTGCCCTCATTTGTAGCTAATGTGGCCACAGGGTAAAGCAATAGACACATAAATAGGTTGCTTTTTTTTCTGAAAATTGTTTTTTGGTGATAGATTTAAATTTCTGTTTTTCAAGCAACTGTTAACCTTATTTACATTGATAAAAACAAGAGCAATCACAGATTTCTGATGGTCGACAATCCGGATCCAGATTACTTCCAAAATTCATTGAAGTCTTCCATGCCCCAGTATCTATTTGTGGTGCAAATTTGGTGAGAATCTGTACAGTAACACTGATGTAATCCTGCTAACAGTAATCCTTCAAAGCCAATGTAAAGTGAAACTTGACCCAGAATCTGGATCCAGATCACCTCCAAAATTTAATGGAGTCTTCCTTGGCCTAATATCTATCTGTTCTAAAAATTTCGTCAAAATCCGTGCAGTAGCTTTGACATAATCTTGCTAACAGCAGACAGATAGACAAATAAATAAATAAATGCTAATGATTTTATTACGTCCTTGGTGGACATAAAGATGCATAACATGACCTCATCAATAGTTGTTTTCAATTACATTCTCCTAACACACTGAAAAATTTTCTATATTGAAAAAGTAATAATTCAGTTCCTATAAATGTCTATTTCGACTTGAATGGGTTCTTCATGATGTCTCTTTTGATAAACTTTCATTGCTCACTTTTCTAAAGTGGCTTTCTAATATTGAGGTCTGTTCTTCATAATTTACAAATGTGCCATGTAAAACGTTTGAAGTCGGAGCTGAGACAGGTGCGATGCGGAGGACTCGTGCAATGAGAGGAGGTGTGAAGTGGGAGATGGAAATTAGATGAAGAGAAACCACACAAGTGATCAGTAAGGATAGACAGGTGCTGAGCCCAAGGAGGAGCAGAGGACAGCCACAGAAAGAAAGATCCCAAAGTAAAACAGAGGGGGAAAAAATCCTAAGAGGGATAACATGAAGGAGAAAACAAGAGGTCAGCAGTGACAGATGGGGCACAGGAAGAAAAAAAAATCTGAACTGACATGGAACAGGACACAGCAGTCGGATAACAAGAAAGCTTTTTTCATTGTGTCAATTAAAATAGGTCTTTAGGAAAGTATAGAGGAGGAGAACGCAGAGTTGGGGGCGGAGGAGAGGCTGACATTTCACCTCATCCTGTCCTCCTCCTGTCCGTCTTGCTGAGTGCTTGTGAACTCAGTCTGGATACTGCATGGTGCACTGAGCTGCTGAAGACTGAATGCAGCGACCTATAGCCTCATCTTTTCACGCTGACCACAAAGAGGGTGACATGAAAAGAAAACATCCATGTCAGGGTGCATGAATCAAAGTGATGAACGAAGCAGCTGTGAAAAACCGCCTTTCCTGTTTGGAGTTTTTCAAAGGTCTGATTTATTTGGCAGGAGGTGATGGACAGAAGAAGGTTCCACTTCAGGGCAGAATGCAGACAATAACTATTTGGAAAGGTGTTTCTAGCTCATGTAAGTAATGATCATTCGTCAACAAATCTCCAGCCACTGATAACTTATATCAACTTCTCCTTTTGGTGCAAACACTCACCAGCCACTTTATTAGGTATGTCTCTTCAATTGCTCAAATAGCTAATCAGCCAATCACATAGTAGCAATTCAATGCATTTAGGCATCTAGACATGGTGAGGATGACTTGCTGAAGTTCGAGCCAGGCATCAGAATGGGGAAGAAAGGGGATTTAAGTGACTTTGAATGTGGCATGGTTGTTGGTGCCAGATGGGCTGGTCTGGGTAATTCAGAAACTGTTGATTTACTGGGATTTTCACACACAACCATCATATCATCAACGTGATGATATGATGTTAATATGGACCAACATCTGAGGAATGTTTCCAACACCTTGTTGAATCTGTGCCACAAAGAATTAATGCAGTACTAAAGGCAAACAGAGGTCCAACCCAGTGTCACAGACCCAACAGTCCCCCCTTAAAATCAGCCCGCCCCGCCTTCACTGCACATGCGTCATTTCGGAGTCGGCAGCAATTTACAGATTATCGCCTCGTTTCTGCTTCAAACTGCACTCCATTCATCATCTATCTCAGTGACAGATATCTGAACCTTTTGTACAACAATCATTTCTACGTAAATTCAGCTTTATTTTATAATAAAAAATGGGGGGGCCGATCAGAGTGCCACAGCAGCACATCTGAGACTGACTCTCTGAGTCAGACTCTCTACACCCAAAGCGATTAAAAGGGACTAATGTGATTATTAGCCATCAGATGACAAAGTAAAACCTCTTACATCATTCTAAAATCAGTTTTAAGCAGAAACAAGGCAATAATCAGTGAATTACTGCTGATGCTCAGATATGACGCTGCTGATGCTCCGAAATGACGCATGTGCAGTCAAGGCGCAGTGAAGGCAGGGCGGACTGATTTTTAGGATGGATCGTTCAGTCGGCGACACAGATACTAGCAAGGTGTACCTAATAAAGTGGCTGGTGAGTGTATATCCGAGCATACATTAGCAACATTACCACCATCACCGGGTTATATGTCAGTTTTAGAGCCATGAATTAACCTCAAATCCTTTTTATTTGACTGACAGCAAACCGGAGCTCTGCCAAAATTCAAACTCTACCCAACTGGAGCTGGGCTTCAACCCAGAATCTGCTTGCTGCAAGATGATAAGAAAACAGTTTGAGTTTCATGATTTTTTTGGGCCTCAAAGCTAAAGTGTTTAGGCTTGAGACAGTTTTATTAGCATAAATGTTATATGACATTCATAATGTTATGTGCTGGGGTGTTTGGCTGGCTTGGTTTTTGTTTTCTGTTTCTCCCTCCAGGTGGTATGCATTCAGGACTGAGTGGCTGAGTATTAGGACCTCACCCTGAACACCTGAGGCTTGTTTTCACGTGCAGGTCATCAGGGCTCACAGCTGTGGTGTATTCTGTCTTGATCAGAGATTGCTGCATTTAAACCTTGAATGCACAGTGTGTGATTGCCAGAGACTCGACCTTGTGAGCAGACGTGTGAGATCGACGTCAGGAGAACAATCTCACCATTATGGATGCAGAGACCGCTCCAGGTTTGACGCCACAGTCTGTGAAGGAGGATTGGGTGAGGTCTCACACTCTTCAGCACACTTCCTGAGGTAATTTGGTTTTGGTGACTTTTATGAAGTAATGACAGTGGATTTGGTGTCCCTCACACCTTGTGTTAGTGAGCTGTCACGTTATGCTAATTGTCTAATCAGCTTCTGCTGCAGTGGAGATTTGAACTGAGTTGTTCCGTGCCTTCAGGGTGAGAAGCTGATATATATATTTAAGCCAGGAAGTGTTTGCTGATTGTGTGCACCTTTGAGTTGTGTCTCTCTGTGTGGAGAGTGTTGGACTCACCTCATGTTTTCTTGCTTCACAGACTCGGTTTGTCGCGGCCACCTGAGGGGTGTCGGCGGGGTCCTTGGGTCCGAACTGCTGTGGCTCCGGACCGTTTGCGCTGCTGAGAGCGCGCCGTGTTTCCACCTCACCAGACCGTGGACTTTTTAGTTGTTTATCACTTCACTCACTTTCATTAAAATGTGTTATTCTTTGAACCGTGCTCTGCTTATTTTATGCTGGGTCCTGTCAAACGCTGGGTCGGTGCTCCGACCGCGTCCAACACATAACACATAACTCACTGTTCATGAGAGAACATCTGAAAAAAACATGTTTGAAGAGTTTGGCATGTCTTTCACAGGATTATGGATATATATTACTTTTCCATATAAGATTTAAAGAGGTCAGCCAACGTTGAGTTTTTGAACTGCACACTCACTTCATCCCTTTTGTATTTTAATTCCCTAGACTGTAGCCTGACATCATCAAAATAACAGCGGCCCAATCGACAATCAAGCCAACATTATTTATTACAAGACACACTGATGAAATAAAAACAAAGCCATCTATAATAACTCCATCTGTACAAATAAAACAGATGCGTAGTGTGTGTGGCCCAGTACCAGTATCCAACAAATACTCCATGCAGCCGATTCGCAAACTTGAACGGTGCTTTTGCCAGAGCGATGAGTGAAGCTGTGTGCACTGTGTCACCATGGGTCCGACTCAGCTGCCATGCATTCAGCTGAGCTGGCGTGCATCTTGCCGATCCATGCTAATTTCCCTGTGCTTACCCAGTGCACAGTTACTGCACACCACCGTGAACGGTTGCTCTGTCCCAAAACAAAAGACAAGCTGCATTAAATTTTAATTTCAGCCTGTAATTTTAACTTGGCATCCATAAAATTACAACCCCAATTCCAATGAAGTTTGGACGTTGTGTAAAATGTAAATAAATACAGACTAGAATGACATGCAAATCCTCTTCAACCTATATTCAATTGAATACACCACAAAGACAATATATTTAATGTTCAAACTGATAGACTTTATTGTTTTTGTGCAAATATTTGCTCATTTTGAAATGGATGCCTGCAACACATTTCGAAAAAGCTGGGACAGTGGTATGTTTACCTCTGTGTTACATCAGCTTTCCTTCTAACAACACTCACTAAGCAGTCGGGAACACAAATTGTGAGTGTCATGATTGGGTATAAAAGGAGAATTCCCAAAAGTCACAGCTATTCACAAGCAAAGATGGGGCAAAGATCACCACTTTGTGAACAACTGCATGAAAAAAATAGTCCAACAGTTTAAGAACAATGTTTCTCAATGTTCGATTGCAAGGAATTTATGGATTTCATCATCTACAGTCCATAATATAATCAGAAGATTCAGAGAATCTGGAGAACTTTCTAAACGTAAGTGGCAAGGCCGAAAACCAACACTGAATGCCCATGACCTTTGATCCCTCAGGCAGCAGTGCATTAAAAACAGGCATTGTGTAAAGGGTCTTACCGCATGGGCTCAGGAACAATTCAGAAAACAACTGTCAGTTCACACAGTTTGTCGCTACATCTACAAGTGCAAGTTTAAAAACTCTACCATGCAAAACGAAAGCCATACATCAACAACACCCAGAAACGCTGCCGCCTTCTCTGGGCCCGAGCTTATTTGTAATGGACAGATCCAAAGTGGAAAAGTGTGCTGTGGTCTGATGAGTCCACATTTCAAATTGTTTTAGGAAATCATGGACATTGTGTCCTCCGGACAAAGAGGAAAAGATCATCCAGATTGTTACCAGCACAAAGTTCAAAAGCCAGCATCTGTGATGGTATGCGGGTGTGTCAGTGCCCATGACAAGGGCAACTTACACATCTGTGATGGCACCATCAACGCTGAAAGGTACATCCAGGTTTTGGAGCAACACATGCTACCATCCAAGCAACGTCTTTTTCAGGTACATCCCTGATTATTTCAGCAACACAATGCCAAGCCACATTCTGCATTTGTTACAACAGTGTGACTTCATAGTCAAAGAGTAAAAGTGGGTACAAGACTGGCCAGCCTGCAGTCCAGACCTGTCACCCATTGAAAATGTGTGGCGCATTATGAAGCACAAAATACGACAACAGAGACCCCGGACTGTTGAACAACTGAAGTCGTACATCAAGCAAGAATGGGAAAGAATTCTACCTACAAAGCTTCAACAATTAGTGTGCTCAGTTCCCAAACGCTTACTGAGTGTTGTTAGAAGGAAAAGTGATGTAACACAGTGGTAAACATACCACTGTCCCAGCTTTTTTGAAACGTGTTACAGGCATCCATTTCAAAATGGTTTTCGGCCTTGCTGCTTACGTGTAGAAAGTTCTCCAGGTTCTCTCAATCTTCTGATTATACAATGGACTGTAGATCCTGGAATCCCTAAATTCCTTGCAATTAAAAGTTGAGAAACATTGTTCTTAAACTGTTGGACTATTTTTTCATGCAGTTGTTCACAAAGTGGTGATCCTTGCCTCATCTTTGCTTGTGAATGGCTGAGCCATTTGGGGATGCTCCTTTTATACCCAATCATGACACTCTCACGTGTTTCCATGACACTCTCACGTGTTTCCAATTAGGTGTTCATTAAGCATTCATTAACTTTCCCAGTCTTTTGTTGCCCCGTCCCAACTTTTTTGAAATGTGTTGCAGGCATCCATTTCAAAATAACCAAATATTTGCACAAAAACAACAAAGCATTGTTGGGAAAGTGTAAGTACACGGACCCACAACAGGGGGCGCAAATGAACGGACAATAGAATAGGTCAAATAACAACACTTTACTGTTGCGAACGTGCACAACAAACACAACAGATTCCACAATAGATCAAAGGTCAAATTACAAGGTGTCGTGTGGCAGGCTCGAAGATAGGAGACGCCTGTCCAAAGCAGAACCGGAACCACACGATTTCCTCCGCCACCAGACCCCGGGAATACTGGAGCCGCCAAGTCCCGAACTCCCAGGTGGCCACTGCCTCCGCGTGTCGGACCTGGTACTGCTGGCGAGGAACAAAAACACAATTAAACGTGGGTGCGTCTGCACCCAGCAATCTGCACGGCAGGGAAGCTACCTCCACCTCTCGTTGGAGAAAAAGTCTGTTATCACTCACAAAAATCACAACAAAAAGGCTTTCTATCAAGCAGTCAGGCTGAGGATATTACCTTTCAGGTAGAACGATATCTCGGCAAAGAGGTGGAGATGACGTCTTGCTGATATACCGATGCAGATCAGATGAGTGGTGACAGCTGTCACAGGTGATGAGTGTCAGCTGTCACCCCGGCTGCTCCTGTGAGGCGGCAGCGCCCTCTGGTGCCTGGAGCCCGCACTCCAGGCAGGGTGCCCTCTGGTGGTGGTGGGCCAGCAGTACCTCCTCTTCAGCAGCCCACACAACAAGCATATCAGTTTGAACATTAAAAATCTTGTCTTTGTGGTGTATTCAATTGAATATAGGTTGAAGAGGATTTGCAAATAATTGTATTCTTTTTTATTTACATTTTACACAATGTCCCAACTTCATTAGAATTAGGGTTGTAAAGAAAAAGAGGCATATTATTTGCTATCTGCACAGATTACTATCAGATTGTTCACTTTTGTGGATCACGTTGGGCACATCATCTCGGTAATTCAGAACATGTTCAAAATTTTTGGTTGGAATGGTCTACACTGGCACTATGAGCACTTGTTGCACACTATGACTTGCTTTGATTGGGTACACAGATGTTGTTTTTTTCATCCCTATAGTAACCAATCGTACCAGAAATCGGTCATGGGAGACCAGCTTTAGCCAGACTTACTATGAGCTGTAAAAACAGAACAAAAATTTATCAGAAAAGTGAGTGAGCAAACAGATCTGGAACAGGGATAATCCAAAAAAGTGTGTGAAGGACACGCATCAAGATGAAGAAAACAGCCTCAGAATGTGAAGCAGGTAGCTTCAGCACTCATTAGCTTGCCTGCCACATACCATGCCACAAAGCAATGCACCTCCCAAGGACATGAATTAAACAGAGCCAACCACCTCAGAGGAGAGCAGCCCTGCCAGCACTTAACCAGGCCCCATAAACAACCAGCACACATATGTCACTTCCGCTTCACTCAGCACAGTGACTGCAGAAATAAATTACCTTTAACTAGACCTGGGTCCTCCTCTCCCTCAGAATCCTGTCTGTAGTCACTGTGGCCATTGGATCAAACTGGTTGTTCAGACCAACAAAGACCATGTTAAAAAAAAAAAACCTGACATCAGAACATGAGGTGTTTGAGCGCCTCAGGTTATGTGTCATAGTGGTAATGTTTGACAGGCATCAGGAGTTTGTGGAGAAGCAACAACAGCCCAGATCTGCATAAGTTAAAGAACATTTTTCCATTTATTGTGATTCTGGAAAATAAATTCAATGTCAAGGTGTAATTCCTGTGTATACTGTGATTACTACATCACTCACCTTCAAGTGCTGTACACAGGTAAGGTCCAGAACTTAGAGGCTCTCTGAGCAAGCACACTGGTGACAGTGGTAAGGAAAGATAGACTAAATATACTGTACTGCACTGTGAGGCCCATGGATTATCATTTTCATGAAAAGAGTAACCCAAAAATGGAAAACAAACAATTCCATTTTTGTTTTGATGTAGGAAACCAAAAATATGACAACTAGCTTGCTTTCTGTTATATTGTGATAATAGAAAACATATGTACATATCTATATTATAATAGCCAAGTGGCCTCTGTGTGTGTGTGTGTGTGTGTGTGTGTGTGTGTGTGTGTGTGTGTGTGTGTGTGTGTGTGTGTGTGTGTGTGTGTGTGTGTGTGTGTGTATGGCTTCACTCACGCAAAAACCGAGGAGAGCTGACATTTGCCGTATGGCACGCTTAAGTATTTTGGGTCAAGGATGAACGCTGCAAAAAAAAAAAAAAAGTTGATAGGACAAATATTTTTGGAGAAATTAGCCATTTTAACTAACCAATAAACAATGGATGCTGTGCTGCAATGCACCATGGGAGTTTGGGGTTTTGAAGTTTTAAATGTTATTGTGGTTCAAGTCAGTTTAACAGTGCTGTTTGTATTATTGATTTATTGTATTTTTGCAGCTCAGTTCGTTTAGGCAGTTTAGTCTCATGTTGCTCTGACCATGAGTGAGATGTTTAGTGGTTTTAATGTCTTCTGCACTGTCTTTGTCAAATTAAAACCAGTAGTTATCAGCTGTGAGTGCGTACTGCTAACTACTTTTGGACTCATGCTATTCCAGCACGGGACGGTAAATCATTTTTATATTAAAAGTGTGAGTGTTTTTAAGTGTTTCAATATAAGTACACACACACACACATATATATATATATATATATATATATATACACGAGGTCTGTCCATAAAGTATAGGTCCTTTTTATTTTTTTCAAAAACTATATGGATTTCATTCATATGTTTTTACATCAGACATGCTTGAACCCTCGTGCGCATGCGTGAGTTTTTCCATGCCTGTCGGTGACGTCATTCGCCTGTGAGCACTCCTTGTGGGAGGAGTCGTCCAGCCCCTCGTCGGAATTCCTTTGTCTGAGAAGTTGCTGAGAGACTGGCGCTTTGTTTGATCAAAATTTTTTCTAAACCTGTGAGACACATCGAAGTGGACACGGTTCGAAAAATTAAGCTGGTTTTCGGTGAAAATTTTAACGGCTGATGAGAGATTTTGAGGTGATACTGTCGCTTTAAGGACTTCCCACAGTGTGAGACGTCGTGCAGCGCTCTCAGGCGCCGTCGTCAGCCTGTTTCAAGCTGAAAACCTCCACATTTCAGGCTCTATTGATCCAGGACGTCGTGAGAGAACAGAGAAGTTTCAGAAGAAGTCGGTTTCAGCATTTTATCCGGATATTCCACTGTTAAAGGAGATTTTTTTAATGAAAGATGTGCGGGCGGATTGCAGCGTCGGCTCGCAGCCGCAGCGACGCTCTGCCACAGGAAAAACACCTCTGTTGGAAGCCTTAAGGACAAGTTGGAACATGTCCAGCTGTTAAACAATTTCTCATATACTCACTCCACTGAAAGCCATCAAAAGCCACCTGGATTTTACAAATGCACCGCGCCGGCTGCGTCCCGACGCGCGGACCCGTCCGCACGGACCCGTCCGCACGTCTTTCATTAAAAAAATCTCCTTTAACAGTGGAAGTCATAACAGTCATTTGATATTTTATTAATTTATAAACCACAGAAAAGGGACTGACATTTTGGTGTTCCACTGCTGCTCAAGTCCAAATTGTGACGTGTAGTCCAGTGATGCTGTGCACTGCCTTCGGACTTCCATTAAAAAAAAAAAAAAAAAAAAAAAAAAGGCTTTGTGTAGCTCCTCAGTCCAAAGAAAAATCACATCAGCTTTTAATCTGAACAGCTCTTCATGCATCCAGACGGCTTACAGTGGAGTGGATTTTGCGTTTGTGTGTGTTACAAGAATTAGCAGCATCAGTTAGCTCAATCAAATTGACTTGTAGGGTTGTTGTCCCCCGCGCCCCCCGCACACACACGCAACCGGATCGGCACTTGTGCGCGCGTGTACTACCAAAAACAAACAAACAAACAAAAAAAGACTGTGTACATCCTCAGTGCAGCAAACAAATGTCAGAAATTAGTCCATCTTTTTATTCTAACTTCCTGCCAACAGCCTCCAGACTGCGCAGTGGATTTGTTTTGCGTGCGTGCATGCGTTGTATGTGTGTGTGTGTGCGCACGCGCATATTTTTGTCTGGGTGCGTGCGTGCATGTATGTGCATATGTGCACGTGCATGTATGCGCGCATGCATGTGTGCGTGTGCAGAGTGCAATGGTACCAAACGTATGGAACCAAATGTGCACTCTAAATACAACACAAATGGTACAAATAATCCATGTCATGTGACATACAAAGCACCAGTCAAATGACAAGGATCCACTCAGCTGTTATATAATGTGTGTTGTTGCTTGGCTCAGAGTGGCTCGTGGACGCATTGGCCCACAACTCAACTTTACATTTGCCTGCAGAGCAGCCAGCACAGTGTCACACCAAAGTTGTCACACTTTGACTCAAATGGTTCATTTTGACCAACAGCTGCCCTGTCATTAGGAGGGTGCTAACTAAAGCACAATAGGTGCTAATTAGAGCTATTGTTTAGTCACCAGCCTATAGCAGTCTGCCTCTCGGTAGGAGGGGTCTGGTTAGGTTTAAAACTCCAGCTTTTGTGACTTCTTGATTATTCTTCTCTACAAGAGTCAAGACAGAAGTCAGACCACCAGAGCAAGAATTTTAGCTGAGGAAGCTTCGGCGATTTGAAGCGAAACGTCCTTGCGTCAAGCAACCCAGTCCAGTCGAAGATTCAAGCTTCTCTACTATCACATAGTGATGGAAAGGGGCACTGACAAGTGTAAAAATCTGCCAAGGTAGGAATGAGAATGTGTTTTACCTCTATTCCACAGAGCGCTATTCCTTTCGTTTCATCCCAAATAGCAAATCAGGGCACGTATTGAAGCATTACAATTACTCCTTCATCCGTCTTTTGTCAGTTTTGAACAAACTTGGTATATGCAGTAATCACTGCCATCATCGACACCAGTTTTGAAATATGGGTGAAGTTTTCCAGCTGTTCAACAATCTTATCCCGATTCACCACAACAGTGTCATTATGCGGTCACGTCTGGGTGTTCGTACTCTTCACAGGTCCAATCATGTTCAAACATCTTTAAGCAAGGTAGTCCTAGTAAGTACAGATTGATACTTGTTTGACTGTGCTCCATCTGGGTAAACATTTGAGGCAAAAACACCATTTGTTGTGGTTCTGGTTGAAAATGCAGCTTTACTTTTGTTTGAGCGGTTGCCAGGTCTGCGCTTTATAATCCAGCCAGTTGCCAAGTCTGCACTTTAAAAGTCAGCCTGATAGGAGGCATGCTGGAATTAGTCATTTCTGCACTTTTTCTGGCTCGTGGAGGATTGCAATAGAATGCTGTCCTGTGGAATAGCGGTGATAGAGATGCACGGGGCATTTGCGAGCCATGCATGAGGAGGAGGCGGTCAGTTCAAGCATGTTTCATCAGTGTCCTGGTAGAAATAACACTGCTCAGCTCAGACAGCTGGTGTCGCCAACCGAATGGTCCCCCTAAAAATCGGTCCCCTCCTGATGATGCGGTTCACGGATTATCACCTCGTTTCTGCTTAAAACTGCACTCCAGTCATCATCTATGTCAACAACAGACATCTGAAGCTTTTCTACAACAGTCATTTCCACATAAATTCAGCATTATTTCATCATAAAAGGTTGCGGAAGAGATCAGAGCGCCATGGCTAAACGAGCTGCTATCTGATGCATTCATTGCGCCTTGGTCATTTCAAAGAGTCACGGAATTTTGTCGAGTTTCTGCTTAAAATGGCCTAGTTTCTGCTTAAAACTGACTTTACAATGTTTTAAGAGGTTTTATCTTTATCATCTGATCGTTAATAATCCCATTAATCCATTTAATTTCTTTGGGTGAAGAAACTCCGTCTCAAATGTGACGCATGCGCAGATGCAAAAGGCGGAACGATTTTTAGGGGTGGACCGGTTGGTCTGCGACACCAGCATGCAACTTAGTATCTTTTTTTTTTTAATGAAAATTAATCTGAGATATCCAGAAGAAATCGCATGCCTGGAGTTACACAGACATGGCCCGGGGATTCCACCACTGAAAAAATGATGCTTCTTGACTTTTGCTGAATTGTGAGGAGGGCTTCAAATACAGCCGTGTGACAGCTGCTACGGAAAATCACTTGAGGCGGACTGTGATTTGGCTGCTGGTGTTACTCATGATTTTCCAATGAAGTAAACACAGAAGGTAGTTCCTAGGTCTACATTGATCAAAGGTATATTTGTCCAATGCAGATACATGATTACCTATACCCCCTTGTTCAGCACTTCATCTAAAAGCCTTAGTTCCAAAGCCTGACCTGACACTGCTCCTAAAGTTCTCCAACATCCATCCTCTTCCTCTCTGGAATTATAATCATCCCCGAGAGAAAAAAAAAGATCCACATTCAAACACTGTTTTCTGATCATCCTATAGTTGCTGTATAATATTGACTAAATCATCTGGAAACAGGAAGTGGACATTAATGGAGAAAATGAAGCTGAATATCTGGTTTTCTTTCCCTTTGGTGTCACTGCTCCTCCATTCCCTGATTTCATCATAGTTAACACCTTGTTAGTGCTGGAAATTTGGCATAGGCTCTGTTATTAAAAGCTGCCATTGAACTAGCCTCTGGAGAAAACATGGTTTGTTAATCAGGCAACAACAAAACAATTACTAGTGTCCAATAATCAGTGGTTCTGGAAATCCTTGGTGGCTGCCTCTAAGAATAAAAAGAGGTGTCTGCATTCTAAATTAATCCTGTAGAGGCCGTATGGCCCATTGGTGCAGGTGCTTATCTTCAGATTCTGTAGCTTGAAGCGGATGAGCCTCTACAGCTCCCCCTGGATGAGATGTCAATCCAACACAGGTTGCTTCCCCAGAAAAAGATGCTATCCATTTCCAGCTGGGTGGACTTGGACAAGATTAAGTGTCTTGTCTGTAGACACAGGCCAAAAGCATCTGTGGGATTTTAAGCAGGATGAATATCCCTGCTGTAGAACCTCTGCTGTCAACTCCAGTCTTT
This sequence comes from Thalassophryne amazonica, assembly GCF_902500255.1. Taxonomy (NCBI): domain Eukaryota; kingdom Metazoa; phylum Chordata; class Actinopteri; order Batrachoidiformes; family Batrachoididae; genus Thalassophryne; species Thalassophryne amazonica. The sequence continues at coordinate 55,296,107 of NC_047112.1, forward strand.
CGGGGCCGGTGTCCGGTTTCCCACGCAAACATGGAGGGAACCCACGCAAACTCCACACTGAAACAACTAGGTCAGAAACAATGCAACATACAGTACTCTTCAAACCCTGTAATCCAACAATTCCTGGAAAAGTTTCAGCTCTGAGGAGTTCCTCTTTGCTCAGATCACCAGAGGCTCACTGAAACAAGACTAACTAGCGGTTTGAATTTATTCTGAAAACTATATAACAGAGTGAATACCGGTAAGCAATCACACAGTCAAACGGACTGATCTCCACTTGGCATTACAGAAAACAGAAGTCTTCGTCTATCAATTATTGCATGCATTCCTTTTCAAAACGTTCCCTCCTCCTCCCGTCTCCATCTACTCTTCCCTCATTTCCAGTTATCCCTTACTCCCATTCTCATCTATAATTCTCCTTTCTTTCCGCTCATGCTTCATCTTATACCTCGCTTCACTTCCTCTACCATTCCTTCCAGTCTTTTCCAACTCTTCTTCTTCCTCCCATGTGTTTTTGTACTTTCTTCTACTCTCTCCCCTTCCATAATCTGCAGTCTCCTCCTTTCTCTGTCTGTCCCCCCTCCTTGAATTTATCTCTCCTACCACTCCTTCACTGCTCTTTCATCACTTCCTGACATTTTTCTACTTTTCTCCTCTTCCCATTCTTTTCATCTTCCTCCATCTTTCTGTGCTGCAATCCCCCCTTTCCATTCCTCCTTTTACACCCTTGTGTCTTTGTTGCTTTGCTGTCCACACTTCACAGGTTCCTCTGGGTGCATTGTTGCATCCTAACGGAAACTCACGCCGCATTCCGCAATAAATAATTGAGGAGGCCACACGTGGACGTGCACGCTCAGTTGAAATGGATTCTTCTGATCAGCGATGGCCTGTGAGAGTTTTATTAGTGGCTGCAGATGAAATGTACAAAGCCGCTGCCAATACTTTCCTTGCTCTCCTGTCTGTCTCATCTCTGCTGATGACATCCTCGTCTGCTTGCCTACATCTTCAAATAACTGCATCTTAGTGAGCGGCGCCACTGCACTCCACAACGACACTCTAAATTAAACATAAATGATGATCTGAGACAGTTTATTAATCATTTATTGTTTATTATGCCGGTAGCTTTGAGGTAGGCTTGACAGTGTTTTATTTTCCCTGCTGTTGTTAGCTCACTAGAATGACAGGAAACATCCAGTGGTGGCCACTGGAGATGTCATAGGCAGGAATAGAGTGGGGGAGGTGAAATGATGCCGTGACCTTCATCTGTTATCACACTTGGGAGAGAGTTGTGACCGCCACGGTGAATAAACCTGAGCAAGATTCACTACCTGCTGAGATTGCAAAGGTCAGATGAGGTTTGGGAGCATACACTGGTGCCAAGCATCAATGGTTCCAACACACTATGGAACTAATTTGGGTCCTGAACGGCAGCTACCCTTTCAGACAGGTGGCCTATTCCCACCTCTTGAAACCATCCATCTACCATGTACCCTTGGCTTTTTAGAGTTACTGGGGTCCTCACGATTGTATTTTGTGTCATTCCCAGAAAAAAGGCACAACACTGCTGATTTTTCTATTCCAACAACACTTATTCCAATTAAGGGTCACAGGGGGGCTGGAGCATATCCCAGCAGTCATCTTTGGAGAGGTGGGGTAACACCCTGGACAGGCCGTCTATCTATCGCAGGGCCAACAGATATAGACAGACAATCTCATTCACACCTACAGTCAATTTAAAGTCAACAATTCACCCAACCTGCATGTTTTTAGAATTCGGAGGAAGCCAGGAGGGAACCCACACAAACTCCACACTGAAAGAACTAGGTCAGAAATTAATCTGAGACCTTCTCACTGTGATGTAACAGTGAGAACCACTAAGCCACCACGCTGGCCTAATCCCTTACAATACAAGGATGTAAGTGTTCAGTACCCTTTTTGAACTCCACCTTCTAAAAAATTAGTCTGGGTCCACTTCCATTTTTACCTGAGGCCAACATATGGGAATTGCGCGGACCTGGCGTCCATCCATCCGTCTGTCTGTCTGTGTTCAGCACAAGTTCAGTCCTATTCCTGCCACAGTCTTCAAATTCACAGGGAACATTCTTGGACACAGACCTTGAACAAGTTTGAAGTTGGCTAACCTTGACATATTTTAAGAGGTTAAAAACTCACATTCTGTGTGAACCTGTTCCATTTTGTTTTTGAGTAGCAGGCATGACAGCCAATCAGCGTAGAGCTATACAGTGACGTCAGTGGCTGGTTTATCCAAAACTGCTTAGTTTTTTGTGTTTATCAACATGTTTCTAAAGCCCAGTCTCACATTTTTTCGTCCTCCCGTCACGAAATGAGTGAAATTTTCGTGACTTTTTTTTAAACTATTACTAATCCTACTCCTACCCCCAACCCTAACCTTAACCATAACCTAATCCTACTCCTACCCACAACCCTAACCAAAACCAGCCCCGAGCCCCCCCAACGCTTAACTTTTAATTTCATGCAGCCATCACAGAATGAATTAGAATCAATTAGTGCTGCTGTGATGAAAATGAGGCACTTTTCATCACAATATCATGAATCAGTAGATTAATGTATATTTCGTGCTGCTGAATCACGACTTGCTGTGAGACTGGGTTGTGTTCCTCATATATTATGGAAAAGTTTGCGAGAAATAAATACTTCTACAACTGAAAACACCATTTTTGGAACCTAATAACACACCTGAACTTATTTTGTGGACGTTAGCATGGTGACGTCACAGGTTGGTAGCATCCTGCAAAACTGTTTTGTTTGTGTGTAAATATATCCTCTGTCATATATTATATAAAAGTGAGTGAGAAATAAACACTTCTAAAACTGAAAATGCTGTTTTTAGAACCTAATAATATCTCTGAAGTGATTTAAATGACGTTTAGCAGACGTTAGCATTGTGTAGTTTTTGAGTGGCGGGGGTGACAGCAGTGTTGCCAAAGTAACTTTGAAAAGTTACTTCATTAGGTACTTTATACAGTTAGATTTTACAGTTTATGCAATTACTTCATTAGCAGCTGCGGACAAATTGTCGGCAGTTACTGTTAGTTACTTTGCTGATTAGTCACTTTGCTGATTGCTCAATCTTAAGAGTAACCAAGTTAGATTACTAGTTACCTTATTAGTTACATTACTTATTAAGAGTAACCAAGTTAGATTACTAGTTACCTTATTAGTTACATTACTTATTAAGTTTTCGGCAGCTTCTAATAAAGTAACTGCATAAAGCAACTAAAAAAGTAACTTTTCAAAGTTAATTTGACAACACTGGGTGACAGCCAATCAGAGTAGAGCTGCCCCGTGACATCACAGTTTGGTTGCTAGCTGCAAACTCAGTTTTTGAAACCTAATAATCACTTAAACAACTGGCATATTATACAGAATACAATGCTCATACGGGCTAGGGTATTTTAGCATTGCGTTATTTTTCAATTTTGTATCAGTTTTTTAGCCACTGACTGGAATCTGAAGATTGGGTGGTAGCCATTTATCATTATGAAGACCAGATGATATATGGTTGCTTAGCTACAATATTTAAAATTACCACATGCTCTGACAATTTTGTGAGGTTTTATTTTTTTCATATGGCCATAGCAGATGGTCACCCCATTAAATCTAGTCTGCTTGAGATTTCATCTTGGAATCAAAAGGCTCCAGAGGGAGTTTGTCACTACTAACATCAAAAATGTGCTTCCTCACAGGTTGGGTAAGGTTTAAATCTTGCTTGCATGTGGTGCCTTGGAACAACTTATGTCACGATTTGTGACTGGATACGGTGCACCTAGAAAGTATTCACAGCGCTTCACTTTTTCCACACTTTGTTACGTTACAGCTTTATTCCAAAATGGAGTAAATTCATTTTCCCTCTCAAAATTCTACTTACAACACCCCATAATGATAACATGAAAAAAACCTGTTGAAATTTTTTTTTTGCAAATTTATACATATATAAAAAACAACAAAGAAATCACGCGTACATAAGAATTCACGCCCTTTCTCAATACTTTGTTGATGCATCTTTGACAGCAATTACAGCCTCACATCTTCTTGAATATGATGCCACAAGCTTGGCGCACCTACCTTTGGGCAGTTTTGTCCATTCCTCTTTGCAGCACCTCTCAAGCTCCAACAGTTTGGATGGGGAGAATCGGTGCACAGCCATTTTCAGATCTCTCCGGGGATGTTTAATCGGATTCAGGTCTGGACTCTGGCTGGGCCACTCAAGGACATTCATAGAGTTCACTTTGATGTCTTGGCTGTGTGCTTAGGGTCACTGTCCTGATGAAAGATGGACCATCACCCCAGTCTGAGATCTAGAGAGCTCTGGAGTAGGTTTTCATCCAGGATGTCTCTGTGCATGGCTACATTAATCTCTCCCTCAATCCCAACTAGTCTCCCAGTTCTTGCAACTGAAAAACATCCCCACAGCATGATGTTGCCACCACTATGCTTCACTGTAGGGATGGTGCCTGGTTTCCTCTGAACATGACACCTGGCATTCACACCAAAGAGTGCAATCTTTGTCTCATCACAGACCAGAGACTTTTGTTTTTTATGGTCTGAAAGTCCTTCAGGTGCCTTCTGGCAAACTTCAGGTGGGCTGCCATGTGCCTTTTACTAAGGAGTGACTTCTGTCTGGCCACTCTTCCATACAGGCCTGATTGGTGGATTGCTGCAGAGATGGTAGTCCACCGAGGAATGCTGGAGCTCTGACAGAGTGACCATTGGGTTCTTGGTCACCTCCCTGACTTCTTCTGGTGTGGCCAACTCTTGTCAAGAAGATCTCACAGATTGAGGCCAAGTGTAGAGTTTACCCTACTTCTCAGGATCTGGTCCTCTTGCTGTCTCTTTGGAATGTTGGAGAAATCTTGCTTCATTCAACAAACCCTGGTCTTCTTCCTGATGGTTTGATTCACACCAGTAAAATGTGGACACATCAAAGGCATTCCAGCTCCACAGTAGACCCATCCCAGGTCACAATGTTCATGAAAAACTTAAAGCATTCTGTGTCCTCATTCTGACAATCAAGACTTTCACTAAAGAGCTTATATCAGCATCATTTGAAACGACAAACCCAGATCAAAAGACAAAAGGACATTTTCTGACTTTCCTCTTCAAATATCTGAGCACTCATTTGCATATGGATTTGAAGACCATATGCTTCCTGACAAGAATTAATATACAATATGGCAGCATTGGACAGAAGGCTGAGTGGGAGAATACTTTGTCACATTGGTCCACTTCACTGTGCTTGCTTTTAATAATTAGCACAAGTGCTTATGTATTGATGAACTCGATTTACACAGTATATAAGTCAGGCATTCTTCAAATTTAATATTTATTCAAAAATAGTGAATGTGTCTGGACATAACTAAAGGATGGAGGTGTAGAAAAGTACAGGTACCTGTTTATTTCAAGGTGACAAATTACAAGAGCTCTCCTGGTAATTAGACTGCTGCAGTGCCCAGAGCTAAAACCCTCCATAAAGCTTGCTTATGATTAAACATTTTCTTCTTGATTTCTCTTTATGCTTTTGGGTTTCCATAAAAAGCCATCCATCCACATCTGTTTCTAATTTAATTGCACGTTAATGACGTGTACGAGTGGTTGTACAGGTGGATGGCTAATCATGGTGTGCATGAGCTCCGTGCATGCAAACTGGTTTTTGCAGCATGACCTTGTTGGCTCGTCTACAAGAATCCATGCTAGCGACAGGTGAGGAAGATTGAAATCCAGGTCAACCGCAGAAAACAACAAATGGCCGAGCGTGCCGTGCCATCATCCATCTCATACATACAGAAAGGTTGTTTGATTTATGTTCAGTTAAGAACACAAGATTAATAAAAAGCTTATTTTAAAAGGCGTGCTGCTCTTTCTCCACCTGCTCAGTATATTGATATTTAGAAAACAACCAAGAGTTTGAACTTACTGAGCTGTGGCCTGATGATTGACCCTGACTGATCCTGTTTGTTGAACTTCGATCCTGATTTCTGAATGTACATCTTGATCTCTGATCCTGAACTTGGATCCTGATAGTTACATTTCGATCCTGATTTTTGAAAGTCGTTCCTGGCCTCTGATCTTTGATTCTGATGGAGAATCCTGATAGCTGAATTTCCAGCTGATCTTGAACATAAATCCTGATCTCTGGTCTGCGAGCCTGATCTTGGATCCCGATAGCTGAATTTTGACCCTGATTGTTGCACTTTGATCCCGATTTCTTATCTTTGCTCCTGACATTGGATCAAACACCTTCAAAGACTTTTGAAACTGATTGTTGAATGTATATCCTGACCTAATTTGTGCAAGGTTTGCAAAAACAGATCAAAGGTCAGCAATCAGGATCCAAGGTAATGATCAAAGATGACAGTTCAAGATACAAGTTCAGCAATCAGGTTCATTATTCTTCTGTCAGGATCCAAGGTCACAATCAAAGATGAGATATCAAGACTGAAGTTGAGCAATCTGGATTAAAATTCAACTACCCGGAGCAAAGATCAGCGTTAGGATATAGGGCCAGCAATCAAGTTTGAAATTCAACTATCGGGTTTCTATGTCCAGATCAAAGAAGACAGAACAGAATATAAGTCCAGCAATAAGGATCTAACTTCAGCAGTCAGGCTCTATGTTCCACTACCAGGATCTGTGTTCAGAAAACAGGACTGAAATTCAACTTTCAGGATCAAAGGTCAGGAATAAAGATGTGAGATCAGACCTGAAGTTCAGCAATCGGGGTTGAAATTCAACTTTCAGGATCTAAGGTTAGGACTGAAGATGAAAGTTCAGCAGTGACAATCTAACTTCAGCTATCAGAAGCTCTGTTCATCAAACAGGACCCAAATTAATCTCTCAGGATCCAAGGTCAGGATCAAAGATGAGACAGCGTAATTTATGTTCAGCAATCAAGTACAAACTTCAGCTATCAGGATTAATGGTTAGGACCAAAGATGAATGATCAGGCTTTACATTCAACTGGAAGGATCTAAGTTAAACTATCACAATCAAAGGTCAGGATCAAAGATGAGAGACCATGATCTACTAAGTTCAACAATCTGGATTTAAGTTCAGCAATCAGGATTTCAGTTCCACTATCAGGATCACAGGTCTGGAACATAATCAAAGGTGACCAATGGCGATCAAATATCAAGAATCAGGATTAAAGATAAGTGATCAGGATCTAAGTTCAGAGATGAGAATGAAAGGTCATCAATCCGGATCAAACATTAGGATTACGAATCAGTTGTCAAATCAAGATAAGGTTTAAACATCACAGATCTGGAGGCAAGTTTGGCAAACTGGGTTTTCAGGATTTCATTATGAATGAATAGACAGACAGGGGTGGTGCACAGAGTGAACTCAGTGTTGGACTTTTTTTGGATCTTAAATTAAATGGGGCTGTGTAGCCTTGGAGGTTGTATTTGCCCTCAGAGTGGCCTTCTAGTTATTTTATGTTTTTTTAAAAGATCTACTAAGAATGCAATATGGTGTGGACTGCATCCAACAAAAACACCTTGCTGGATCCAAACCAAAGATTTCATCATGCAGCCCAATCAGCTCAGCTGCCAGGAGAATCTTTAGGGGACCATTAGACTACAAAACCAATAATGTTATTCTGAGATCCTGAAAAAAAACCCCAACTCTTTCAACAATAGCTCCAAAATCTCCAATACATTAAAATAATGTGGAATAATGTGGACGTGTTCTGCAAAATGAGTTTTACCACTGTTATGATTAAATATGTTCATTTTGGAGTTAAAAATCCTTAACGTATCAACATGTCTACGCCTGTGCAAGTATGAATTCTCCTGCTGTAAGCAAAGCTTATTTTTCAACTTCTGCCATGTATGTTGATGCAAGATCATTCTTTTAGGTTTATGTGGCACAATTCTGGTGTCTTGTTACTGATATACAACAAGGGGTCATTTCACCAGGATTTAAGGATTATTTGGACAAAAATCTTCAAACTGATCCCAAACTCAGAACAGCTGATATTAGACATTTGTGAGATACGTGGAGGGAGTTTGTTGAGAGTCTTGCTTGATCTATGAGACACGCCCACCGATCCTGTCTGCAGTACTCATAGCCAAGTCCTCAGTGTTAATTTAACTGGCATAGTATTGAAATGATGCTTACTCTTTCTGTAGTGTTAAAAATTAACTCTGCACTTTGTTAATCTGACTCCTGTTGCCAAGGTATTTTCAACATTATAGTGACTACTTCAACTCTGAAACAACTCTGAAACTAATACTGTTATTGTTTGTCAGAATACCACGTACAAAAGCCTTGCATTGGGTTAGAACCATAACCATCTGGTAACATCACCACCATGATAGCAAACTGATAGCTTGTTTCACAAGACCTCTTTTTTTCCCCCAGTTCTCACTCAAGTTGAATTCACACCATCAGATGTAGAAAACTAAACCAACATTGATACGGTCAGCTCTCAGAAACAAGTTCAACACTGCAAAAGGTTTAATGTAAAGTCTTGAAACAAATAGCAAGTGTTAAAATGAACCTGGATATGTTTGACTGTGATTTTAATGTTTTTGTAGTGTGTATGACACTCAAAGGCCTCGGGTTGGGTTTGAACCCATAACCATCTGGTTACATCACCACCACGATAGCAAACTGATAGCTTGTTTCACAAGAACTCTTTTTCCCCAATTCTCACTCAGTTCAGGTTAAAATCACATCATCAGATGTAGAAAACTAAACCAACATTGATATGGTCAACTCTCAGAAACTAGTTCAACACTACGCAAGGTTTAATGTGAAGTGTTGAACCACATTTCATGTGTTAAAATGAACCTGGATATGTTTGATTGTGAGATTTTAACACTCTAGTTTTTGTCCTGTTTGTGACACACCCACACAGTCTGCAGAAAGAGATTCCCACTATAAAAGGTGGGCGTGGTGAGTTGCTTAGATTACTGAGTTATGAACTCTTCTTTTCACTTATACATCGACACAGTTTGACTCCCAACAGTCAACCAATGAAATTGAAGGAGCTTGTTAAGTTACCTGAGCTAGCTTCCTGGCCCACAGCACATAATGGTCTCTGTGAAATTCTCAGCAAATGTTCAATTTCTTTTTCCAGTGTACTCAAGGCAAATTTTGGAACCCCCCGGTTGTCAAGGATACGTATATAGAGGTTTATGAAAATGAGGTAGTAGAGCTGTGCAAATGGGTTTATTGGAGGGTGTATTGCCTCAGCATCTGTTTTTAGCAGCAACGATTTGTAGACACAAGTAGACCAATATTGGCTTGCTAATAAACCGTATAGTCTTTACTGGATCTTTGAAGAACCAACACATCGACTCCGAGAGGTCTATATGCATGTCCGACAGGGGTAGCTACTTGACTACACGGTGAAATGCAAGGTTGAGGAGACGCTTCGTAAAATGTGTCCAGCCCATTAAGTTTGAGGAAAGGGCTCTCGTAAAAACTTGTCATTCCACATTCTGCTCAGTTAAGACAGCAGAGAGTGACTTTATTTCTCCTCATCATGGTCAAGGGGCAGCACTGCCTCTTAATATGAAGAGAAAGAAGGACAGCAGCGCACTGGACGAACAGCTCTGAAGAACGATTACATATTTCGAACAGCATCCTAAAGTTCTGGAGGCGTGACATCACAATGAGAGATGCATTACATCACTTCTTTCGTAGTTATCTGGTGGGCATATGTTTCTAAGGCTAAATTTTGTGCTGATGTTAAAAATAAATAAAGCGTGGAAAAGTCTAAACTCAGCGCAGCTGACTAGCTGGGAGAAAAAAAAATCTGTTCTATCAATCGGCATAGTTTTCAAATGTGCAGTGTGGATATGGGTGCAACCAACTGGTGTCTCCTCTCTTGCACGTCCATCAGAGGTCGTTGCTGCCTTGCTCTGAGAATCTGGGGGCATTCTACACGTGAGGGGGTGTGGGTCAATCCAAATTTTTCCTGACAGAGTAGATATAACTGGGAATTGTAATACACAGCAACAACATAAATGTGATTACATTACATTGCACTGCAGGCCTGTAAGCCATTTGGCACCATAAAAAACAGCTATAACTAAGTTACCTAGGGCACAGAGAAAAATGAATAAAGCCATTTTCTTTTAACAACCTAGGCGCTGGCGAGATATTGTTCTCTCCTCTGGCTTTTATGAGCTTTTGCAGACGCCTGATGCGCTCATTTCGATCGAAACTGGAGAGGGAACAAGAGAGAAAACGCACAGCCACAGGAAAATAACAAGGCAGTATTGTTTTGAGCCAAAATTTTTTAAAAAACGACCCTCATTTCTGGTGCCTTTAAGACAAGATTATGTCCAAATCAAATGGGGAAAGTGATTGCACTGACTGAATAAAGCTAATTAAGCGCGCTCTGAAAATTTCTCCTGTGCGTAAAGTCGAAACGACGTGTAAACCGGGAAAAACGAAGGTTTTCCCATCACAAATATGTATCTGAATTCGGAAAGTAAGCTCGAGTTTTCAGAGAGGGCATCACATACACACTCCAAAAAAGTCAGAGGCATCGCTGCGCCGACACCACCTCAATTGGCGCATCGAAATAAACCCAACTCCTTTACATACTGCCCGCCGCCACAAACGGGATGCGCAAAGACAGCGTGGCGCACGAAGCGGCACTCCAAGAGCGGAAAAAAGTCAAACAAGATCCAGACCCGTCACATCACACCTGCTGTTCAATCGGTCCTCGCTCGTGTGCGCACAGAGAAAGAGAGAGAGAGAGAGAGGGAGGAGGGAATATTGAAAAAAAAAAAAAAAACAGATTTCCGATCGATGATTGCGAGGGGGAAAAAAATGTCATGTGGAGAATTCCAAGCATGCAAATCATCTCACGGTTCACTTGGTTAATGAAACACCCCCGCAGAGGTGCACCTGCTAGATGCACCACCCCCACCACCCAACATTACCCCCCCCCCCCCCCCCCCGAAAACACGCACACCTCCGTCCGAAAAAAAAAAGCTTAATAATTGTGCGTACCGCTCCAAACCTTTAAGAGCAAAAGAAAGCATCCAATCATTTGTTCTCATCTCACATCGGGGAGATTAGAAAGGGTTTTGCTCTTAGTGGGGAGCCTCTGGAGAAGGATGCAGGCAAGAAATCCAGAATCCCAGCATCAGTCACCAGCGGCGGCTTTGCGGTGATTCCGTCGGGTCTCCCGCTGAGTCTGCCGAGCACAATCAGAAGATCGGCGGCTGCTTCACAAAGCTTCTTCTTCTTGCCTTCTTCCCCCTGATGCATTCTGCACAGGACGCGCGTTTGTATGCAGGTGCTAATTCAGAAGGCAGAATAACGCACCGTTCGTGCGCTCCGAAACGCATCTCCGTTTGGTTTCGTGAATCAAACTTCCAGCTCTTTAAAAATGCAAAAGTAATCGGAGACAGACACAAAACCAGCCTACCTTTTTTTTTTTGGCTGTTGTTGCTGGAAGTTCCTCTTTCTTTCCTCTCCGATTATAAACCCTCACATGCTCATGGATCCAAACAAATAATCCTCCCGTTTCGGTGTGAGATTCGTGCGTCCTCGCGGCGGCTCCAGACAGGAGCGTTTCACGGGCTCCCTGCGCCTGGGTAAATCAAGGTTTTTAAAATCCACCCCAGGAGCGCCGGATGCTCAGGACGCGTCGCCAGCAGAAGTCGCTCCCTCAGCAGCAGCAACAGCAACAGTAGCAGCCGTGCGCACTTGGAGGAGCCGGAGCTGTGTCCGCGCAGGGAAGCAGGAGCAATGATGTCATGCGTCCAGCCCTCCCTCTCCCCAGCCACCCAACTCACGGCTCTCTCCACCTCCTCCTTGATGGCATGCTTTGTATTTTAAATATTTCACATGAATACGGTTTGGATCGTTTGGCTCCTTAATGCAGATACTCAGTACAGCCAGATGAGAATTTTGAAAGATGTTGTGTTTTAACTTATTTTTTTAAACTTAGAAATGGGAAATGGACTGCATTTCCATAGTGATGGCAGATGCTCAGGCCGCTTTACAGTGATGCCTCACATACATTCATTCACACACACACACACAGCAGCGTTAAATGAACCAACGTGCAGCACACCACTTCAAGGTTCTGTCCCCTTCACTGGTGTGAACTGTGCATCTAAAATACGAAACATCATAGCTGCAGGCTGTATATTCCATGTCAAAATACAAATAAAAAGTTTAGTCTTGCTTTTAAAGGAAATGTTCACTGTTCAGGGGCATATCTATAGCTTCCTGTGAAAGGCCAGAGGGGTGACAATTGGGTGTGCCAAAGGCACACCCCTGCTACAGGAGTCCGGGGGCATTTCCCCTTGGAAAAGTTTAAAATTTTATAGCATTTTTCCTGCATTGTAAGGCAATCTGGGAATCTAAATACTGACTGTAGTAATTTTTAATACACAAAATTAGATTTCCCATATTTAAAATACGACAAATATAATTTTGCACGCAGCAGCATTTATCAATTAGCATTTGTTTATGCAAGACTTTTCCTATAATCATACTTTAGCTCAGTGGCTCTGAGTAGCTTTCAGAGGATGACTGGGTAGTGCTGAAATGTGTTTGTGTCAAACGAACAGTTACTAGGGAGAAAGCTGAGGAGTATCACTTGCATCGTAAGGCAGCATCAGTAATGAAATTTTGGCTGTGTGGCACATTTCTGTGGTGTGATACATGACTCAGTACGCAAGTGTCTCAGTGTTGAGGATTTCAGCACTAAATAAATAAAATCTAAAATCTGACTAAAATCTAGATTAAAGCCTGGAATAAAATCCAGGCTTTGAACGACTTTCTGCATTCAACCATCAGAGGTGATGAACCTATTGAGAGATTCACTTATGCACAAATGTAGCAAAAATGACTGATACTATTTTGTTAGATTTGAAGAATGGGGGGTGGGGGAGACTTTATCCAGGTGTTATCATGTGAGTGCTGTTTGTGTCTCTGGGTCCTTGGCCTATAAGAATGAGAGATGCCTGTGAAGAGCTTATGGAGTCATGAGGTCCAGACAGAGAGGTGTTTGGTGATGCCAACATTTGTGAAAGAATGAAGAGAGGAGACCCAAACCTCAGATTCAAGAAGAGCAATGCCGGTTCAGTCCTGGTCATGGAACAGTGGACCAGCTCTTTACCCTTACATGGATATTAGAGGGGACTTGGGAGTATGACCAACAGGTCTACATGTGTCTTGTGGATGTGGCACCAGGTGCCTGGGGTATCCTGGGGGTGGGGGCGTGGGGGTGCTGCAGGAATATGGGGTACCAGATTCAGTGCAATGTGTGTGATCCAGTCACGCTGAGCTCCCCTTCTCAGCATTACATCAGACCTGTTTCCGGTGGGAGTTGGACTCTGCCAGGGCTGCACTTGTGACCACCAGAGGGGATCCAGTTTGGTGAACTCAGCGTTAAATCTGCATGTGCTTTATGCAGATGATGTGGTTCTGTTGGCTTCATCAGGTGGTGACCTCCAATGTGCACTGAGCAAGTTTGAGACTGAGTCTGAAATGATTGGTATGAGAATTAGTATCTCCAAAACTGAGACCATGGTCCTAAAATGGTGGATTGTCCCCTCTTGGTCAGGGGAGAGTTACTGCCCCAAGTGGAGGAGTTAAAGTATCTTGGGATCTTGTTCACAAGTGCGGGGTAAATTAGAACATGAGATCGATAGCCTGACTGGAGTAGCGCCTGAAATCTTAAGAAGGAAATGGGCTGAAGGCGAGGCTCTCAATTTACTAGTTGATTTATGCTCCTATGCCAATCCAGTCTCACGGCAAGTCGTGATTCAGCAGCACGAAATATAATTAATCTATTGGTTCGTGATATTGTGATGAAAAGCACTTCATTTTTGTCACGGCAGCACAAATTCATTCTAACTCATTCCGTGATGGCTGCACGAAATTAAACGTGAAACAGGAGGGGGGGGGGGGGGGTGGCTATGGATAGGGTGGGGGAAAGGAGTAGCATTAGGTTATGGTTAAGGTTAGGGTTGGGGGTAGGAGGAGGGTTAGTAATAGTGAGTTAAAAAAAAGCATCATGAAAATTTGATTTTCGTCACGGGAGCACGAAAAAAAACGTGAGACTGGGCTGCCTATGCTCACCTATGGTTATGAGCTTTGGATAATGATTGAAAGAATAAGATTGCGGATACAAGCAGCAGAAATTAGACTCCTCTGTCAGGTATCTAGGCTTACACTTCTGGAGAGGGTGAGAAGCTCAACAAGCTGGGAGGGACTCTGAGTAGAGCCACTGCTTCTTTGCATAAAAAGGACTCAGTTGAGGTGGTTCAGGCACATGATGAGTATGCCCCCTGGCCATCTTCCAGGCATGTCCAACCAGGAGGAGGCTCCAGGAAGACCGATGACACATGAAAGAGATTAGAATTCCCAGCTGGTTTGGGAATACCTTGGGATCTCCCAGGAAGAGTTACAGGATTTGGCCAAGAATAGGGAAGTATGGAATGAGCTGCTTGCTCTGCTGCCACTGTGACCCAGACTCAGATAAGCTGTTGAAAATGAATAAAGGTCCAAATCTTTGGGGCAGTGTTTCGAGTAGCATTGTATCGTTTCATGCTCACCAGTTTCCTCAGGTGGGGATTAGATGTCTTAATTTGTGTCAAACAAATGGTTATTTCCAGGCCAGTCTCACTTTTTTTCTTTTTGATACCATCATGAAATGTGTTACATTTTCATGACTCGGTCAACCTTTGCTCACTATTTTTAATGCTAACCATAATGCTAACCATAACCCCAACGGTCCAACTACTGCCCCCCACCTGTCACCTCAAAGTTTGTGAGACCATCGCAAAATATTTTCTTGATGACATCATGAACACATAAATTTTGTGATGTATCAAACTACTACATTACGGTGCATCCAGAAAGTATTCACAGCACTGCACTTTTTTAAACCACATTTTTAAATGTTACAGCTTTATTCCAAAATGGATTAAATACTTTTTTGTTCATAATTTGACACACAGTACCCCATAAAGACAATGTTAAAATAGTTTGAGATTTTTGCCAATTAAAAAAACAAATAAACAAACAAACAACAACAAAACCCCCAATAAGAAATCCCATGTATATAATTATTCACAGCCCATTTCCACTGAGCATCCATGAGATTCTACATCTTAAATTCAGTTGTTTCGACATGAGTTGGAAAGGCACACGCCTGTCTACATATAACCTCCCACAGTTGATAGTGCATGTCAGAACACAAACCAAGCATGAAGTTAGAGGAATTGTCTGTAGACCTCTGAGACAGGATTGTCTCAAGGCACAAATCTCAGAAAGGGTACAGAAACATTTCTGCTGCTTTGAAGGACCACAGTGGCCTCCATGAGCACAGTGGCCTCCATCATCCATAAATGGAAGAAGTTTGGATCCACCAGGACTCTTCCTAGAGCTAAACTGAGCGAGCGGGGGGCGCTTAGTCAGGGGGGTGACCAAGAATGCGTTGGTCACTCTGTCAGAGCTCCAGCATTCCTCTGTGGAGAGAGGAGAACCTTCCAGAAGGACAACCATCTCTGCATCAATTCACCAATCTGTGCCTGAGTAGCCAGATGGAAGCCACTCCTTAGTAAAAGGCACATGGCAGCCCACCTGAAGGACTCTCAGACCATGAGAAACAAAATTCTCTGGTGTGATAAGACAACGATTGAACTCTTTGGTGTGAATGCGAGGTGTCATGTTTGGAGGAAACCAGGCACCATCTCTACAGTGAAGCATGGTGGTGGCAGCATCATGCTGTGGGGATGATTTTCAGCAGCAGAAACTGGGAGACTAGACAGGATAGAGGGAAAAATGAATGCAGCAATTTACACAGACATCCTGGATGAAAACCTGCTCTTGACCTCAGACTGGGGTGACGGTTCATCTTTCAGCAGGACAATGACCCAGCCTAGATATCAAAGGAGTGACTTCAGGACAACTCTTTGAATGTCCATGAGTGGCCCAGCCAGAGCCCAGACCTGAATCTGATTGAACATCTCTGGAGAGATCTGAAAATGGCTGATGGAGCTTGAGAGGTGTTGCAAAGAGGAATGGGCAAAACTGTCCAAAGATAGGTGCGCAATGCTTGTGGCATCGTTTTCAAGAAGACATGAGGCTGTAATTGCTGTCAAAAGTGCATCAACAAAGTATTGAGCAAAGGGTGTGAATATTTATGTACACATGATTTCTTAATTTATTTTTAATAAATTTGCAGAAAAAATTCTCATGTTGTCATTGTGGGGTGTTGTGAGTAGAATTTGAAGGAAAACATTAATTTACTCCATTTTGGAATACTTTCTGGATGCACTCTAAATCAAGTTTCATGATGTTTTTCCCGTGAAACTGGGTTGTTATTTTGGGAGACGCAGACAAAAGCATACCACTTGCGTCATGAGGAAATGTCAACTGTGATATTTTGGCATTGTGACAGACATCCTTGAGGATGATCCAGGATGCAGGTGAATCCAGTTGCTGAGGACAGCAAGAACTGGAGAAGGCAAATGTAAGTCCAGGTATCACCTTGCTGCTGCAGATTGATGGTTACTTTCAGGAGGTGGCAATGGACTGATTTTCTGCCTGAGCGGTTGCCAATCAGGACCTAGGACAGTTTGTTTTTTGGCCACAATACAGATCAAGAGCTGCACGTTATCAGCAGTAAAGAAACTGTTAGACTGACGCAAGGTCAATATAAATGGATATATTAGAGAAATATAAATCTAAGTGTGTTATGATTTGACTAAAGCCCCTGTTACACCTTGACGATTTAGCCTGCGGATGCCTACCATATTAAAAATGCTGGCATATTCGAGTCTAACTCAAATAATTTAATGCAGCTGTCACACCTTGATGATTAGCCAACGTATGCAGAGAGCCCCGTTTCCACCGAGTGGTTCGGGTCGGTACTGCACGGTGTGGTGTGGGTCAGAAACAGAGTAATTTAATGTTATTTGATTTTTGTCTTGGTGGATCATTTTCATTGTGACCAAAATGCTGATGAGTCAACTGATGGCTGTAGTAAACGGTGCCGTGAATGAATGAAGCGCTGTAACTCTTTAAAGATTTAAAGGATTTCTAGCAAATGAAGGTGAGTAGATTACTCAGCGTTAACAATGTTTTATAAATGTGATCTTTGGCTCCATGTCCATACAGTGGATTTTTTTTTTTCTGGTGGAAAAATACTGAGAACCTTAAAAAAGGCTTTCAGTGGAACAAAAGTGCTCCCCATTCTATTTGTTTCTTGGACATCAATAAACAGTGAACGACTATTTTATAAGGTATGGTGATAAAAAAAAGTACTCACCCTCATCAAAGAACCAAAAGTCTGTCCAATCTGCTAACTAGAGGTGGGCGATACTGGGAATTTTGGCATTGATCCAATACCAAGTAAATACAGGGCCAGTATCGCCGATATAGATACCGATACTTTTTCATACTCAACAAAAATATAAACGCAACACTTTTGGTTTTGCTCCCATTTTGTATGAGATGAACTCAAAGATCTAAAACTTTTTCCACATACACAATATCACCATTTCTCTCAAATATTGTCACAAACCAGTCTAAATCTGTGATAGTGAGCACTTCTCCTTTGCTGAGATAATCCATCCCACCTCACAGGTGTGCCATATCAAGATGCTGATTAGACACCATGATTAGTGCACAGGTGTGCCTTAGACTGCCCACAATAAAAGGCCACTCTGAAAGGTGCAGTTTTATCACACAGCACAATGCCACAGATGTCGCAAGATTTGAGGGAGCGTGCAACTGGCATGCTGACAGCAGGAATGTCAACCAGAGCTGTTGCTCGTGTATTGAATGTTCATTTCTCTACCATAAGCCGTCTCCAAAGGCGTTTCAGAGAATTTGGCAGTACATCCAACCAGCCTCACAACCGCAGACCACGTGTAACCACACCAGCCCAGGACCTCCACATCCAGCATGTTCACCTCCAAGATTGTCTGAGACCAGCCACTCGGACAGCTGCTGGAACAATCGGTTTGCATAACCAAAGAATTTCTGCACAAACTTTCAGAAACCGTCTCAGGGAAGCTCATCTGCATGCTCGCCGTCCTCATCGGGGTCTTGACCTGACTCCAGTTCATCGTCGTAACCGACTTGAGTGGGCAAATGCTCACATTCACTGCCGTTTGGCACGTTGGAGAGGTGTTCTCTTCACGGATGATGCGAAGGAGATGTGTTGCACTGCATGAGGCAAATGGTGGTCACACCAGATACTGACTGGTATCCCCCCCCCCAATAAAACAAAACTGCACCTTTCAGAGTGGCCTTTTATCGTGGGCAGTCTAAGGCACACCTGTGCACTAATCATGATGTCTAATCAGCATCTTAATATGGCACACCTATGAGGTGGGATGGATTATCTCAGCAAAGGAGAAGTGCTCACTATCACAGATTTAGACTGGTTTGTGAACAATATTTGAGGGAAATGGTGATATTGTGTATGTGGAAAAAGTTTTAGATCTTTGAGTTCATCTCATACAAAATGGGAGCAAAACCAAAAGTGTTGCGTTTATATTTTTGTTGAGTATATTTAAGCTTCATAGATCCAAAGGATCCAAAAGACCTAGGATAGTATTTTGCCAAACATTGTATGTGACAACAAAATAATTTATTATCACACTCAACACAACTTAAAACAAAAGGTAGGTAGAGGTAGAGGGCTGACAAACCACAATACAAGGGTGCGCTGCTCCGTGTTGTGTGACACAGCCCAGTGCTACTCTTACCGACAGAGAGTAGACTTTGATGAATCTGCATGCGTAGCAGTCAGTGCGTGCGGGAGAGAAAAAAAGCTTGAGTATCAATCTTTTACACGAGGATCGTTCAGTATCAATACCAGCGTTGGTATCGATATTATCGATATTAGCATCGATCCGCCCACCTCTACTGCTAACAGATTAGGTTTTTTTTTTTTTTTTGTCTTGTGATAGATTTTTATTGACAAATCAACAAAACCTAACATTTTCTGTTGTATAAGTCAGTTTTTTACTTGTTTGGGAGGTCCTGGAACTTGTAGTTTGGTGTGACTTACATACTGAAACATCACACGTTCCTTATTGATAATAATAATTATATTTAGAGAAACAATCTATGTAGGGCTTCTCAGGAATCAAAGCACTTAACCAAATACAGTACATTCCAATAAAAAAAGAACAAACTTCATCTTTCAGCTGCTCCCATTAAAGGTCGCCACAGCAGATCAATCGTTTCCATCTCACCCTGTCCTCTGTATCTTCCTCTGTCACACCAACCACCTGCATGTCCTCCCTCAGCACATCCATAAACCTCCTCTTTGGCCTCCCTCTTTTCCTCCTGCCTGGTGGCTCCATCCTCAGTATCCTACTCCCTATACTTGTATACCCTGGGTCCCTCCTCTGCATAAGGTCCAAACCATCTCAATCTCACCTCTCTGACTTTGTCTCCAAACCATCCCACCTGAGCTGTCCCTCTGATATGTTCATTCCTAATCTTGTCCATTGTCATCACTCCCAAAGACAAGTGCAACATCTTCAGCTCTGCCACCTCCGGCTTCAGTCACAAATCACTCCTGCCACCTTTCTCCACCCACTCCACCCTGCCTGCACTCTCTTCTTCACCTCTCTACCACACTCTCCATTACTTTGGACAGTTGACCCCAAGAATTTAAGCTCATCTACTTTCACCACTTCTACTCCTTGTAACCACACTATTCCATTGGGCTCCCTCTTTTTGCCTTACGCTGCTTCTCCTTGTACTCCTTTCTACTTTCTTCATCTCTCCGACTATCCCAAAACTTTTTCGCCAACCTCTTTCTCTTTATGCTTTCCTGGACATCTTCATTCCACCAGCAAGTCTCCTTGTCTTCCTTCCACTGTCCAGATGTCACACCCAGTACTGTCCTAGCTGTCTCTCTCACCACATCTGCAGTACTTTTCCAGTTTTCCAAAATTGCTTCCCCTCTATCCAGTGCCTCTCTCACCTGCTCACTGAATTTCATGCAACAATCTTCCTCCTTCATCTTCCACCATCCAATCCTTTGTTGAGCTCTCACTCTCTTCTTCTTTACCTCTAAAGACATCCTACAAAGCACCATCCTATGCTGTCAAGCTACACTCTCTCCTGCCACCACCTTACAGTCTCCAGTTTCTTTTAGCTTGCATTTCCTACAAAGAATGCAGTTCATCTGTGTGCACCTTCCTCCACTCTTATATGTCACCCTGTTCTCCTCCCCGTTCTTAAGGTAAGGATTCACCACAGCCATTTCCATCCTTTTTGCAAAATCACCTACCATCTGTCCTTCCACATTCCTGTCCTTGATACCATTACTTCCTCATTACTTCCCTTCGCCAACATGCCCATTGAAGTCCACTCCAATCACCACTCTTTCATGCTTGGGCACACTCTCCACCACCTCATCTTACTCTCTTAAAAAAAAACCTTCTTTCTCCTTTATCTCACAACCTACCTGTAGGCCATATGCATTGATGATATTCATTATCACCCCTTCAATTTCCAACTTCACACTCATCACCCTGTCAGACAATCCCTTAACCTCCAACACACTCTTAACATATGACCCCAACACCATGATACAACAACTTGAATCCACTGACCCTGCTCTTACTTCCCTTCCACTTGGTCTCTTGCACACAATATGTCTATGTTTCTTCTTGCGATCATATCAGCCATTTCCCTTTACCAGTCATACTGCCAGCATTCAAAGTCCTGACTCTCACTTCCACCCTTCTAGCTGTCATCTTCTCCCGCCATCTGTGGACACGTTCTCATTCTCGTTGTTAACCCAGGCCTCGACAGATCCGGTATGGATATTCAATTCTTAGTCTGCATTGTTGGCTTGGCTTGTTTTATGGTGGATTCCCTTCCTGACTCCTGACTGTACTGGCTGCACACCCCATGTGGCTGAGTTAATAAAAGAACAATCATTCATTTTTATGAATAATGTTTGTTCTTTTATTAACTCAGCCACATGGGGTGAAAAAAGAACAAATATTATTTATAGACATTACACAACAACAGTGCAGAAAACCCCAAATTAAAGAGCTGACAATACAGAAAAGAGCCATTTTTTGACAGGTGCGATTTAAATTCCAGCACATACCACCTCTCACAATTTCTTGAAAAGGTGCTGCTGTGACATCACAGTGTCTTCCTGAAAAGTTCAGGGATTTTCAAATTAAAAGTGATCAGAGGTCCGCTCTGAATATAGGCGCTGGGTGTGGCATTTTTTTTTCCTGGAGGCACCGCTGGACTGATAGTATTGCACACCGGGCATTTGCTCGCTGGCCTGATGGCCTACTGGCCTGCGGATTTTTTTTTTTTTTGTAGCAGCTACGACTCGTTGTCACCTCTTAAAGCGCAGTGACAACAGCACACCTGCACTGAGCTTTACAAAGACATTTTTATGCTTTTTTCCTCCTTTATTTAGAGCTGAGCCGCTCCGTATCTGCACGTTAAAACAGCTGATCCTCCGCGACGCGTCAACAACTAACACTATTTTCTATTTAAATGCACCTAAACACTCTTTCTGAGGACCACATGATGTGAAAACACAATAAAACTTTCTTACCTGTAAATCTGGTCATGTTTTCTGCATAAATAAATGTTATCCATTCTTTGTGCTGAAACGGCAAAGCAGGGGCAAATCCAGACAGAATGGGGGCGTGGGGCAAGGATGTCCCCCCCCCCCACAACACCCCTAGATTAAAGGTCCAGTTTTGAAGCCTTTTTTTACTACAACTACTAATACTACTTAAAATAATAATCTCGACAAGTAAAATGTTTAGAGAAAATTTAAATGTTACAAAAATGTTAGAAAGAATTTAATAGTTACATTTATTAACAATGTAGGTTAGAAATTACAAGTTTTACTGTTACAGTGCTGTCAACAGTTAAATACGAGGTCAAGAAAGAGGTCTTTATTTTACTTTTTATAAAACAAGTATTTATTTTCATTGAAGTCAAGAAAGGGTGACTATAAAGTGAGTTTTAGCAAAACAAGTATCATTGTCATGTTGAGGTGGCAGAGGGTTGCTGTGGGCAGCTGGGGAAAGTAACTAAAAAGTAACTAGTAATCTAACTTTGTTACTTTTACAATTGAGTAATCAGTAAAGTAACCAAGTTACTTTTTCAAGTTGTAATCAGTAATTTGATTGCTTTTTCAAAGTAACTGTGGCAACACTGGATACCAGTATATAAACCCTCCTATTGGTGCATAAACTGGTAGATCGGCCCTTTAGTCATGATTGATTGTGGCCTGGACCAATGAGGTGAGCGGCAGGCCAATTACCCCTCCATCTCGGGCCTTGGTTGGGCTACACAGTGCGCCAGTGCCGGACAGAGCAATAACGAGTGATATGGATGGTGGCAAGAAGAGGAAAGGTGGCATTGAAAGAGCCAGGGATCAGAAGAGAGTAGCCCTTCAGGCAGATGCTGCAAAATGTCTTAAAATAACAGACATGTTTGCTTCGCGTGGACGCGGAGCATCCACATCTGCAGCAGGCAGCCTCAGCAAGTGGCGGAGAAGAAGTTCAACAGGTGGACGAGGCGGGGACCACTACGGCCATGACGGTAAGTGAAGGTTAACTTCAGCTATTAACTGATGAACAGCAGCCTAACTTGTTCATAAATCAGACATCTGTGTGTGAGAGAGACATTCTGATCTTCTGGTCCGAAGTAAAATGCTGTCTAACTGGGTCACTCAGATATGAAATAAGGTTGGATATAATTTTCGTTCGTGCTAACTCTGCCAGTCACGTAACCTAGCCTAGCGATGTAACCTGTGCAAATGGTGTGCATGGCTAGCTACCATGCTGCCGCCGCCAGGTTGTTTCTTTATTCTTTATTCTATTTGTGTGATGGTTGTGCGTTGGTCATACGAAGTATGCTGTTTTGCACAGTCTGCGGTGTGGTGGCGTGGTATAACAGCGTCCCTGTCTAAAATGTATTTTCCCAAGTCCTGGCATAATTTCACATACCTAACATTTTACTTTAAATTGAGAGTCATTCTCTAAGTTGATTAGCAACACAAATTGGTAATAAAAGAAATCCTTGATGAACTTGTAGCTTGTAGTGAGATAGACAACTGTCTCCATCTTGTGGCCTTTTTGTGTATTGCAGTTTCAAAAGTTTAACCTTTGTATCCAGTCATTGGTCCAGTCATCGAGTCATTTCTTGCTTTATATGATGAAATGTATCACACAAGTAATGATATATTATTTATACCAAAAAAAAAAAAACACACTGTCACAGCAGGCTTAATTTTTTTCCCCTTCGATACCTGGTGGTGGCCTGGTCTTGGTGAAAAATGCCCGGCCTGAAAAATTTCCCCAGTCCAGCCCTGCCTGGAGGTGCCTGTTTGTGTGTCCCGTGTGTGCTCTGATCTCAATTAGAGCACATGAAAAATAAGATGCTGGCACCTAGAAAATAGCAACATACAAAAGTGGATAAAGGGCCTTATCCTGTAATTCGGGATAGTTTATTACCTACAAGTGTTTAAAAGTCTTCAGCGGTCAAGTTATTGGACATTTCCAGCAAAAAATAATAATTGGAAAGCCTCCCAAGACTCCCCTACTCAGTTTCACAGAGGACAATTTCCAATGAAACACTGTATAACTGCCTATTTAAAATGGGATATTTTAAGGATCATCCAATGCATTTAAATTCTCCACAGAGGGTGAGCTTGCTGTAAGGGGCTTTGTACATTGTCACTCTGCTGATGGCAGCTTGCTGTGTAAGAAAAGCTGAGGTTGTTTAATCAATCAACTTCAGCTGCTAGTTTTACTTAATCAAATCTTTAAAGTGGAAAGGCAGTTTTCTGCCTCTGCACACTGGTGCACAGGGACAGGTGGAACTCACCCCAGATTCTTTAAAATGTCAGGCAACAATGAGAGAGACATTCGTAAGTGTCATAAGTAAATAAGCCACATAGGACACAAAATTACCATAGTTCAACAGCTGAGCAACACCAGGAAATGTAGCTCAGATCAGGTTTGGGAGCAAGGGCTGGTGCCACATGTTGCCACCACACCATGGAACCACCTTGAGTCCTGGATAGCAATCACCCAGACAGACAACTGGTCCATTCCCAGCCCTCAAAAATAACTGTCTATCTTCTGTTGTAATTGCGTTAAACACAAGCATCCCCAAGGCCTTCTTCAGAAGCACGTATGTGCTGGGTCAGACTAAGAGGAAAAAAATGCCATGTGTCCAAAATGTTGTAGTTGGTGTTGCCTCACAGTGTCCTGCAAGAAAGGCTCCACTGACAAAGTCCTTCTAGCAGTGCCCAAGGATCCTCTGAAGAGACCTAGATCAAAGATATCTCGTCAGTCTCGTTTGCTGTTGCAAATATTCCTTTGATTGATCTATCGTCAGATGAACTATCTTGACAAGATGTCCCCATCTCCAAACCTATTTTCTATTGATTGAATGTGAAAAGAGTCCATAACTCTGCTGTACTGTGATGCATTGACTGTTGAGGTTATTCTTTTCATTCAGTTGTGATGGGTGAGGAGTTCAATGCAACAATACAACAGATGTATCACTTTCTTGGTTGTTGCACGATTATTTGAAATTTTGCCCTGTACTTGTTTGTTACTTCTGTGATACTCATGCATTCATATCCTGTGGTTGTCCATTGCTTCAAACTGGACTTCTGATTGGCCAAAGCTCTGGCCAGGGGTGTGACTTCAGCACAGTTCCCAATACAGAAACATGGAGCACAGCTGTTCATTTAGCAAAGGTCAGAGTAAAGAAAAAGACAGCGTATGTTTTTATCTGGATGTCAGAGTGCACCCTGCGGATTGTCTTGGCGAGAAGGCAGTGCAGAGAAAGAAGACTGTTTGCTGTCAGTGCATGAAAGTAGTGAGGAAGTATGTCATCATGATCACCAAGATGGCTGGATTCTAGCCACATTTGTGTACAGACCTTTGTCAATCCTGGTCAAATTGGGCTCCCAAGGTGCACACATCTTGCAACCAGGAAAATTGTTCTGCTGAACGTGGGTCTTTTGTTGCCAGCGAAAATGGAATGTTATCCATTCATTTTAGCCCCAAATCCACTGGAGATTGAAGGATTAAGCAATATTTAGCACCTGACAAACAATTTCAATCTGTTACTAATCAGTATACTCGGTCCGTCATAGTCCGTTACACCCAATCCTGCCATGATTGCATCTTTTTAGCCTACTGTAACCTTGCTTTCTTCTGTTTATTATTAGGTGCTAATGAAGGTTTAGGTTTGGTTTTATAAATCTAACTTCAGCCAGTTTCGTACCATTCTGTCACATGACCACTGGATCCACTCATTTGTTTCTCATTTGCCTTGATGTGCATTTTTATTTTCAAGACAGGCTGTATAATATTTTTTATTCTTGCAATGGTCAACTTGTTTTTGGGGTGATCATTCCTTTCAATTAGCCAAGTTCATCAATTCATTATGTTCTTTAAGCAGGCATTTAACAGGAGACTGTTTTGCATTTTTATGTTTGTGCCAGCATTTGTTTTAGAAATGTAAACTATAATGTGATTCCATAACTTTTTCCTCAACTTGATCTAGGAAAAAAAATTGCTATTAAATGATACTTCTTGGAGGCATGTTTAATGGAGCCCAAGTGTTCAACTACTGAACAAAAATTATTTTGTGTCATATCTGTGATTTATTTGCTATGAAGGAAAAATCCCTGCAAGTACTCATATGAAGCAAGCGTGAATGTAGGTAGGGCTTGATCACAGCCTATCTTGGTGTTCACAAAGTGTTTAATTCAGCTTAATCAGACTACTCTCTGGGACATCCTTAGAATTTGTGGGATCCTCAGGAAGTTACTGGACATTGTGCCAGCCGATACACAGATACAATCAATCAATCAATTTTTTTTTTATATAGCGCCAAATCACAACAAACAGTTGCCCCAAGGCGCTTTATATTGTAAGGCAAGGCCATACAATAATTATGTAAAACCCCAACGGTCAAAACGACCCCCTGTGAGCAAGCACTTGGCTACAGTGGGAAGGAAAAACTCCCTTTTAACAGGAAGAAACCTCCAGCAGAACCAGGCTCAGGGAGGGGCAGTCTTCTGCTGGGACTGGTTTGGGCTGAGGGAGAGAACCAGGAAAAAGACATGCTGTGGAGGGGAGCAGAGATCGATCACTAATGATTAAATGCAGAGTGGTGCATACAGAGCAAAAAGAGAAAGAAACAGTGCATCATGGGAACCCCCCAGCAGTCTACATCTATAGCAGCATAACTAAGGGATGGTTCAGGGTCACCTGATCCAGCCCTAACTATAAGCTTTAGCAAAAAGGAAAGTTTTAAGCCTAATCTTAAAAGTAGAGAGGGTGTCTGTCTCCCTGATCTGAATTGGGAGCTGGTTCCACAGGAGAGGAGCCTGAAAGCTGAAGGCTCTGCCTCCCATTCTACTCTTACAAACCCTAGGAACTACAAGTAAGCCTGCAGTCTGAGAGCGAAGCGCTCTATTGGGGTGATATGGTACTACGAGGTCCCTAAGATAAGATGGGACCTGATTATTCAAAACCTTATAAGTAAGAAGGAGAATTTTAAATTCTATTCTAGAATTAACAGGAAGCCAATGAAGAGAGGGCAATATGGGTGAGATATGCTCTCTCCTTCTAGTCCCCGTTAGTACTCTAGCTGCAGCATTTTGAATTAACTGAAGGCTTTTTAGGGAACTTTTAGGACAACCTGATAATAATGAATTACAATAGTCCAGCCTAGAGGAAATAAATGCATGAATTAGTTTTTCAGCATCACTCTGAGACAAGACCTTTCTGATTTTAGAGATATTGCGTAAATGCAAAAAAGCAGTCCTACATATTTGTTTAATATGCGCTTTGAATGACATATCCTGATCAAAAATGACTCCAAGATTTCTCACAGTATTACTAGATGTCAGGGTAATGCCATCCAGAGTAAGGATCTGGTTAGACACCATGTTTCTAAGATTTGTGGGGCCAAGTACAATAACTTCAGTTTTATCTGAGTTTAAAAGCAGGAAATTAGAGGTCATCCATGTCTTTATGTCTGTAAGACAATCCTGCAGTTTAGCTAATTGGTGTGTGTCCTCTGGCCTCATGGATAGATAAAGCTGGGTATCATCTGCGTAACAATGAAAATTTAAGCAATACCGTTTAATAATACTGCCTAAGGGAAGCATGTATAAAGTGAATAAAATTGGTCCTAGCACAGAACCTTGTGGAACTCCATAATTAACTTTAGTCTGTGAAGAAGATTCCCCATTTACATGAACAAATTGTAATCTATTAGACAAATATGATTCAAACCACCGCAGCGCAGTGCCTTTAATACCTATGGCATGCTCTAATCTCTGTAATAAAATTTTATGGTCAACAGTATCAAAAGCAGCACTGAGGTCTAACAGAACAAGCACAGAGATGAGTCCACTGTCCGAGGCCATAAGAAGATCATTTGTAACCTTCACTAATGCTGTTTCTGTACTATGATGAATTCTAAAACCTGACTGAAACTCTTCAAATAGACCATTCCTCTGCAGATGATCAGTTAGCTGTTTTACAACTACCCTTTCAAGAATTTTTGAGAGAAAAGGAAGGTTGGAGATTGGCCTATAATTAGCTAAGATAGCTGGGTCAAGTGACGGCTTTTTAAGTAATGGTTTAATTACTGCCACCTTAAAAGCCTGTGGTACATAGCCAACTAACAAAGATAGATTGATCATATTTAAGATCGAAGCATTAAATAATGGTAGGGCTTCCTTGAGCAGCCTGGTAGGAATGGGGTCTAATAGACATGTTGATGGTTTGGATGAAGTAACTAATGAAAATAACTCAGACAGAACAATCGGAGAGAAAGAGTCTAACCAAATATCGGCATCACTGAAAGCAGCCAAAGATAACGATACGTGTTTGGGATGGTTATGAGTAATTTTTTCTCTAATAGTTAAAATTTTGCTAGCAAAGAAAGTCATGAAGTCATTACTAGTTAAAGTTAATGGAATACTCAGCTCAATAGAGCTCTGACTCTTTGTCAGCCTGGCTACAGTGCTGAAAAGAAACCTGGGGTTGTTCTTATTTTCTTCAATTAGTGATGAGTAGAAAGATGTCCTAGCTTTACGGAGGGCTTTTTTATAGAGCAACAGACTCTTTTTCCAGGCTAAGTGAAGATTTTCTAAATTAGTGAGACGCCATTTCCTCTCCAACTTACGGGTTATCTGCTTTAAGCTACGAGTTTGTGAGTTATACCACGGAGTCAGGCACTTCTGATTTAAAGCTCTCTTTTTCAGAGGAGCTACAGCATCCAAAGTTGTCTTTAATGAGGATGTAAAACTATTGACGAGATACTCTATCTCACTTACAGAGTTTAGGTAGCTACTCTGCACTGTGTTGGTATATGGCATTAGAGAACATAAAGAAGGAATCATATCCTTAAACCTAGTTACAGCACTTTCTGAAAGACTTCTAGTGTAATGAAACTTATTCCCCACTGCTGGGTAGTCCATCAGAGTAAATGTAAATGTTATTAAGAAATGATCAGACAGAAGGGAGTTTTCAGGGAATACTGTTAAGTCTTCTATTTCCATACCATAAGTCAGAACAAGATCTAAGATATGATTAAAGTGGTGGGTGGACTCATTTACATTTTGAGCAAAGCCAGTAGAGTCTAATAATGGATTAAATGCAGTGTTGAGGCTGTCATTCTCAGCATATGTGTGGATGTTAAAATCGCCCACTATAATTATCTTATCTGAGCTAAGCACTAAGTCAGACAAAAGGTCTGAAAATTCACAGAGAAACTCACAGTAACGACCAGGTGGACGATAGATAATAACAAATAAAACTGGTTTTTGGGACTTCCAATTTGGATGGACAAGACTAAGAGTCAAGCTTTCAAATGAATTAAAGCTCTGTCTGGGTTTTTGATTAATTAATAAGCTGGAATGGAAGATTGCTGCTAATCCTCCGCCTCGGCCCGTGCTACGAGCATTCTGACAGTTAGTGTGACTCGGGGGTGTTGACTCATTTAAACTAACATATTCATCCTGCTGTAACCAGGTTTCTGTAAGGCAGAATAAATCAATATGTTGATCAATTATTATATCATTTACCAACAGGGACTTAGAAGAGAGAGACCTAATGTTTAATAGACCACATTTAACTGTTTTAGTCTGTGGTGCAGTTGAAGGTGCCATATTATTTTTTCTTTTTGAATTTTTATGCTTAAATAGATTTTTGCTGGTTATTGGTGGTCTGGGAGCAGGCACCGTCTCTACGGGGATGGGGTAATGAGGGGATGGCAGGGGGAGAGAAGCTGCAGAGAGGTGTGTAAGACTACAACTCTGCTTCAGATACAGTGAGTACTGCATGGCAGAGATGGAGTTTTTCTCAGCAAAAAACTGGTGTTCATCAGAGTTGTGTTCTGCACTGTCCAATGCTTGCATGGACTGGGTATTGGGTGTGGTTGTTGAAACCAGCGAGTTATTTGCTTTTGTTGGAGAGGAATGCTTTATTGACCTTAATGACACTAAGGAATCAAAAAAAATACCCAGATTGCAACACTCGAAAAGCTGATTGAGGAATTGGAGTGTCTGGGGTTGTGATTCTCCTGGATCAAGACAAAGATTCAAGCTTTTAAAGACTTCCTGGACTTGGAAATCAGAAGTGTATGAGTATGTGGTGAAATCACTGAACTTGTCAAGACATTCACTTATCTCAATAGTGACATTCATGTGTCTGGATCTTCAGCCTTTCTGATGAAGAAACACGTGGGAAGAGATTATGGAGTCATGAGGTTCCTTACTGTATGGTTGTGAGATTTGAATGCAAGGTGACAACTGGATGTCTTTGGTACTAGGGCTCTTTTGAGGATCCTTGGGTACCAACCACTACAATGGCTCTTTATAAATCGAGCAGTTACTTAGGGAGACTAAAGTGAGAAGTATCGCTTTCATTGTGAGGGACCATCAGATTTGATATTTGGCAATGTGACAAGTTTCTCCGTGCATAACAGAGCATATAAGTGCCACTCTTGCTTGGAACTCTTGCTTGCCTCTACTGGTGGTTGGCTCTCACTGCGGTATTGTATCACTTCCTGTTCCGGAGCACAGCGGTGTTTTGCTGTATCTGTTAGCTGTTTAATCTGCGCAGTTAGATTGATCTAGTTATCTAGATTACGATTTGTTTCCCAGTGTAATATTTACGTGCCTTAACTAAAGCACTCCTTCTGCTGAATCACCTCTAAATTATTTACACATTATTCACTTTGCGTGTTTTTAGGAATCCGCTAGCTTAGCGTAGCTACTAGCTCTTAGCCGATTTAGCATGGCGGCTTCTCCTGTCTCTCCCGCACTTTTCTGCTCTGGGTGTGAAATGTTTAGTTATTCCTCGGCCTCCTTTAGCAGTAACGGTACTTGTAATAAGTGTAGCTTATTCGTAGCTTTGGAGGCCAGGCTGGGCGAATTGGAGACTCGGCTCCGCACCGTGGAAAATTCTACAGCTAGCCAGGCCCCTGTAGTCGGTGCGGACCAAGGTAGCTTAGCCGCCGTTAGTTACCCCCTGGCAGATCCCGAGCAGCCGGGAAAGCAGGCCGACTGGGTGACTGTGAGGAGGAAGCGTAGCCCTAAACAGAAGCCCCGTGTACACCGCCAACCCGTTCACATCTCTAACCGTTTTTCCCCACTCGACGACACACCCGCCGAGGATCAAACTCTGGTTATTGGCGACTCTGTTTTGAGAAATGTGAAGTTAGCAACACCAGCAACCATAGTCAATTGTCTTCCGGGGGCCAGAGCAGGCGACATTGAAGGAAATTTGAAACTGCTGGCTAAGGCTAAGCGTAAATTTGGTAAGATTGTAATTCACGTCGGCAGTAATGACACCCGGTTACGCCAATCGGAGGTCACTAAAATTAACATTAAATCGGTGTGTAACTTTGCAAAAACAATGTCGGACTCTGTAGTTTTCTCTGGGCCCCTCCCAAATCAGACCGGGAGTGACATGTTTAGCCGCATGTTCTCCTTGAATTGCTGGCTGTCTGAGTGGTGTCCAAAAAATGAGGTGGGCTTCATAGATAATTGGCAAAGCTTCTGGGGAAAACCTGGTCTTGTTAGGAGAGACGGCATCCATCCCACTTTGGATGGAGCAGCTCTCATTTCTAGAAATCTGGCCAATTTTCTTAAATCCTCCAAACCGTGACTAGCCAGGGTTGGGACCAGGAAGCAGAGTTGTAGTCTTACACACCTCTCTGCAGCTTCTCTCCCCCTGCCATCCCCTCATTACCCCATCCCCGTAGAGACGGTGCCTGCTCCCAGACTACCAATAACCAGCAAAAATCTATTTAAGCATAAAAATTCAAAAAGAAAAAATAATATAGCACCTTCAACTGCACCACAGACTAAAACAGTTAAATGTGGTCTATTAAACATTAGGTCTCTCTCTTCTAAGTCCCTGTTGGTAAATGATATAATAATTGATCAACATATTGATTTATTCTGCCTTACAGAAACCTGGTTACAGCAGGATGAATATGTTAGTTTAAATGAGTCAACACCCCCGAGTCACACTAACTGTCAGAATGCTCGTAGCACGGGCCGGGGCGGAGGATTAGCAGCAATCTTCCATTCCAGCTTATTAATTAATCAAAAACCCAGACAGAGCTTTAATTCATTTGAAAGTTTGACTCTTAGTCTTGTCCATCCAAATTGGAAGTCCCAAAAACCAGTTTTATTTGTTATTATCCATCGTCCACCTGGTCGTTACTGTGAGTTTCTCTGTGAATTTTCAGACCTTTTGTCTGACTTAGTGCTTAGCTCAGATAATTATAGTGGGCGATTTTAACATCCACACAGATGCTGAGAATGACAGTCTCAACACTGCATTTAATCTATTGTTAGACTCGACTGGCTTTGCTCAAAATGTAAATGAGTCCACCCACCACTTTAATCATACCTTAGATCTTGTTCTGACTTATGGTATGGAAACTGAAGACTTAACAGTATTCCCTGAAAACTCCCTTCTGTCTGATCATTTCTTAATAACATTTACATTTACTCTGATGGACTACCCAGCAGTGGGGAATAAGTTTCATTACACTAGAAGTCTTTCAGAAAGCGCTGTAACTAGGTTTAAGGATATGATTCCTTCTTTATGTTCTCTAATGCCATATACCAACACAGTGCAGAGTAGCTATCTAAACTCTGTAAGTGAGATAGAGTATCTCGTCAATAGTTTTACATCCTCATTGAAGACAACTTTGGATGCTGTAGCTCCTCTGAAAAAGAGAGCTTTAAATCAGAAGTGCCTGACTCCGTGGTATAACTCACAAACTCGTAGCTTAAAGCAGATAACCCGTAAGTTGCAGAGGAAATAGCGTCTCACTAATTTAGAAGATCTTCACTTAGCCTGGAAAAAGAGTCTGTTGCTCTATAAAAAAGCCCTCCGTAAAGCTAGGACATCTTTCTACTCATCACTAATTGAAGAAAATAAGAACAACCCCAGGTTTCTTTTCAGCACTGTAGCCAGGCTGACAAAGAGTCAGAGCTCTATTGAGCTGAGTATTCCATTAACTTTAACTAGTAATGACTTCATGAGTTTCTTTGCTAACAAAATTTTAACTATTAGAGAAAAAATTACCCATAACCATCCCAAGGACGTATCGTTATCTTTGGCTGCTTTCAGTGATGCCGGTATTTGGTTAGACTCTTTCTCTCCGATTGTTCTGTCTGAGTTATTTTCATTAGTTACTTCATCCAAACCATCAACATGTTTATTAGACCCCATTCCTACCAGGCTGCTCAAGGAAGCCCTACCATTATTTAATGCTTCGATCTTAAATATGATCAATCTATCTTTGTTAGTTGGCTATGTACCACAGGCTTTTAAGGTGGCAGTAATTAAACCATTACTTAAAAAGCCATCACTTGACCCAGCTATCTTAGCTAATTATAGGCCAATCTCTAACCTTCCTTTTCTCTCAAAAATTCTTGAAAGGGTAGTTGTAAAACAGCTAACTGATCATCTGCAGAGGAATGGTCTATTTGAAGAGTTTCAGTCAGGTTTTAGAATTCATCATAGTACAGAAACAGCATTAGTGAAGGTTACAAATGATCTTCTTATGGCCTCGGACAGTGGACTCATCTCTGTGCTTGTTCTGTTAGACCTCAGTGCTGCTTTTGATACTGTTGACCATAAAATTTTATTACAGAGATTAGAGCATGCCATAGGTATTAAAGGCACTGCGCTGCGGTGGTTTGAATCATATTTGTCTAATAGATTACAATTTGTTCATGTAAATGGGGACTCTTCTTCACAGACTAAAGTTAATTATGGAGTTCCACAAGGTTCTGTGCTAGGACCAATTTTATTCACTTTATACATGCTTCCCTTAGGCAGTATTATTAGACGGTATTGCTTAAATTTTCATTGTTACGCAGATGATACCCAGCTTTATCTATCCATGAAGCCAGAGGACACACACCAATTAGCTAAACTGCAGGATTGTCTTACAGACATAAAGACATGGATGACCTCTAATTTCCTGCTTTTAAACTCAGATAAAACTGAAGTTATTGTACTTGGCCCCACAAATCTTAGAAACATGGTGTCTAACCAGATCCTTACTCTGGATGGCATTACCCTGACCTCTAGAAATACTGTGAGAAATCTTGGAGTCATTTTTGATCAGGATATGTCATTCAAAGCGCATATTAAACAAATATGTAGGACTGCTTTTTTGCATTTACGCAATATCTCTAAAATTAGAAAGGTCTTGTCTCAGAGTGATGCTGAAAAACTAATTCATGCATTTATTTCCTCTAGGCTGGACTATTGTAATTCATTATTATCAGGTTGTCCTAAAAGTTCCCTAAAAAGCCTTCAGTTAATTCAAAATGCTGCAGCTAGAGTACTAACGGGGACTAGAAGGAGAGAGCATATCTCACCCATATTGCCCTCTCTTCATTGGCTTCCTGTTAATTCTAGAATAGAATTTAAAATTCTCCTTCTTACTTATAAGGTTTTGAATAATCAGGTCCCATCTTATCTTAGGGACCTCGTAGTACCATATCACCCCAATAGAGCGCTTCGCTCTCAGACTGCAGGCTTACTTGTAGTTCCTAGGGTTTGTAAGAGTAGAATGGGAGGCAGAGCCTTCAGCTTTCAGGCTCCTCTCCTGTAGAACCAGCTCCCAATTCAGATCAGGGAGACAGACACCCTCTCTACTTTTAAGATTAGGCTTAAAACTTTCCTTTTTTGCTAAAGCTTATAGTTAGGGCTGGATCAGGTGACCCTGAACCATCCCTTAGTTATGCTGCTATAGACGTAGACTGCTGGGGGGTTCCCATGATGCATTGTTTCTTTCTCTTTTTGCTCTGTATGCACCACTCTGCATTTAATCATTAGTGATCGATCTCTGCTCCCCTCCACAGCATGTCTTTTTCCTGGTTCTCTCCCTCAGCCCCAACCAGTCCCAGCAGAAGACTGCCCCTCCCTGAGCCTGGTTCTGCTGGAGGTTTCTTCCTGTTAAAAGGGAGTTTTTCCTTCCCACTGTAGCCAAGTGCTTGCTCACAGGGGGTTGTTTTGACCGTTGGGGTTTTACATAATTATTGTATGGCCTTGCCTTACAATATAAGGCCTTGGGGCAACTGTTTGTTGTGATTTGGCGCTATATAAAAAAATTGATTGATTGATTGAGTGTTGATGACCCCAGCAGCTGGAGAAAGTTAAAGGGATGCCCATGTTCCAGCTGCCTGCAGCAGAGAGAGGGTTATTTTGGAAATGTGGGGTAGGACCAGGTGTCTGCCTGGGTGGGTGCCATTCATGATCCAAGGTGGTGTCGTGGATACAGTGAAGCACAGTGTAGGAGTCACCCTGTTTGTCAGTCCATGAATTTAATAAGCACAGCATCTCCTGAGACATTTAGATTTCAATGAAAATTCACACAGTGGTATCACACCATATGAAGATGGACATGAAATGTAATAGTTCTGGTTGAACATCTACAAAGGGAAATAACTGAAATGTAGTGTTTATGCATCTTACTTTATGATAATCTTTTGTTTGTTCTTCTAAACACCTTCTTGTAATTCAGTAAAAACTCCAAACTCTTCATGCACCATTTGAAGATGTGCATGAATGAAAATAATTGTGATCCAGTGTCGTCAAGGGGAGATAATTTGAGGGTTTTTGTTTTTTTTTTATTTATTATTCTTAGTATTATTAAAAACATATTAGTTGAGGTTGACCAGTGAATTCAAGTGTTTCATGAGCAACATTTACTGCTAACCAATATGTCTGTGGGGGGAGGGGGCATTATTTTGTGAGCTGTGGTTCATAATAGACTTGCATGTGTTTGGACATAGCTTGCAGAAGGGTATTATAACATTATAACTGCCAGAGGACACGTCGACAAATGCCACACAAAACATGACTTCTGCCTAAGGACGTACAAATTCTATTATTCTTTGTTCAGTGCATGTTACATTTCAGACAGCCACTTGCTTCAATTATTTTCAATTTATTTTCAAAACAATCACTTCATCCCCTTGTATTAAGATGATGGATTGCCTGTGTTGTACAAGTTTCTAAATGGTGATTGTTATTCTGAGCTAACAAACCCATGGCAGTCTGAAAGGAAGGTGAAACTTGTTTATCCAAAATGCATGTTTTACTTAATTATCGTGAATGCGAAAGACTTCTTTAATGATAGCAGGCCTCAATTGATTTCTTGGTTTTGGAGTTTGACATGCTGTACAAAGAGATAGTGTGGCTGGAACTCCTAAGGTTCCCTATAATGCTCTACAATTCCATCAGTAGTGGCCCCAGCAGGGTTCTTCTAGTGTTGATGCTGTTCTACAGCCACTGAGTCCGGAAGGGCCATGTGTGGGCTCTAAGCCTGAGTAAAGCCTGCATGACTGATAATTTGATTGTCCCTTTCCTGTCTGTGGCTTCACTTCAGCTAATTGGACACACTTTTGAAAATGTGTGAGCAGTCCAGTTAGGGGGCCATGAGGCAAAAGTCAACAGGGAAAGTAATAAGTCTTTGTTTTTATATATAGATCTCCAGTCAGAATGTACTTTTACATGCATCATTAGATTACGGCATTCATGAGGGTTTTATTATATTTTTATAGTTAAACTGCACTGAAAAGAACTCTGTGCTAATTCATTTAGCATAATGTTAAAATAAATACCATTCCTGTGTTTACACGCTGTTACATGTGTAAACATTACAGGGGAGGTGATGGTCTAGTGGTTAAGGTGTTGGGCTTGAGTCCAGAAGATCATGGGTTCAAATCCCCGCCTTACTGGAAAATCACTAGGGGCCCTTGGGCAAGGCCTTTAATCCCCTGTTGCTCCCGGTGTGTAGTGAGCGCCTTGTGTGGCAGCACCCTGACATCGGGGTGAATGTGAGGCATAATTGTAAAGTGCTTTGAGCGTCTGATGCAGATGGAAAAGTGCTATATAAATGCAGTCCATTTACATGTATCCACCACTCAGTGGAAATGCAAATTTTCTCAAATCCAGATGTGACCTTCTTTTATGTAATTTCTTGCTTCTGTTGTGCTCTAGTAATAGTCAATCAGGAGTACATTGACTTGCAGTATGCGCCTTCCGCTTCATTACACATGAACTCACATAATAATAATAATAATAATAATAATAATGTGCTGACAATCAGACATTTAATTATTGCATCCATGATATTTTAGCAAACTGGTAAATAATTATGCTACGTTCTGCCAGGGGAATCCACATCGATGGCTGTGCACGTAGTTCTATATGCTGTAACAATAATTAAATGGAGGTTTTTTAAATGTTTGTGTTCACTTTGTTTTTCTCCAGTCCACATTTTTCTCCTCCTCCACTTTCTTGCTTCTCTTTTCTAACACCTTTCTTATGATGTGCTTCTTTAAGGCCCCTTCACACATAACACAATTGAAGACGACTGGCGCATGAAGGAGGAATTGCATGACACTCATGAAAAATCGGAGCCACTTCAAATGCCTCATACAGCTGCCACCACAACCATCATTCATGCACACCAGCGGCCGAAAGACAGCGAATGCCATGTGAGTGCCCATCTGACTCCTCTCTCGGCAGGTGTCGGCCAAATTCCAGGTGCCAGGATACTTTTCTAACAGACCTCGTATCTTGCCTTTTTTGCTATATTTGCGTTGTGTTTAGTGAGATGCTCACATTATATAGAGTTTGAAGGATTACATCAAAACTACTTTATGGATTCTCACCAAATTTGCGCCACAGATGCATATTAAGGCATGGAAGACTCCACTGAATTTTGGAGGTGATCCGAATCCGGATTGGGGGATGTCAAATCTCATGTTGCTTTTGTTATTAATTATTATATTGCTTGAAGTACTTTGAAGGGAAATCCATCAAGAGTTTTTGAAGTGATTTGTGCATCAGTTTGTTCTTCTATTTGGTTGCAGGATGACTTTAAATGAAACACGAAATCAGTGAGTGCAACACTTGAATCGCATGTTCAACCCAGATTCATGCAAATTAATTATTTGTGGCTCCGACACCATAAAACGAGAGACTGTTAAGACATTTTGAGCCTGATCCAGAAAAAGTAAGGCGTGGTTCTCTATGTTTTTTCATTCTGAGAATTCACATTTCTAGAAAATGTTTGAAATGTTGACTCACTGAGTGCAATGTTGAGAAATGTTGGTTTCTCAGAATGCAAAAGATGGCTACTTTTTCTGGGTCAGGCTCCAAACTTATCAATCGCCTTTCGTATGTGGTTCATTGTGGCTTTAATCTTTGACTAACACAATACAATATTTAATCTATTATCTTGAATCCAAGGTGTTTGAGTTAAACTGTTATGACCTTGAGTTTGACCTTTCAAGTCCATGGAAGGTAAAAGGTCATATTATCATTAGAAAGGCGATAGAACTTCACATTAGTGTTTCAAGATGTCACAGTTGTATCTTTAACCACTTTCTCAGAATCCCCTATGGACCCCAAAGCTTGATAGTTCCCTGTGTCCTTCACTTTTATCCAGTTTGTCTCAAAATGAAATTATGTTGTTCTTGGCTGATTCTCAGTCATCCTAACGAGCTTGATTCAAGTTTGGCCATAACTGAGTGATTGTGTTCACACACAGGGTTGGAAGCAATACCTCTACGTGTGCATGCTGGTACAACGAACCCATCTTTAAAGAACAACATTTTTGATAAAGATGTTTTCTTAATTAGCAGGTGAGAACTAAAAAAAAAAAAAAAAGTCCAAATGTTGATTATACACACACACACACACACACACACACACACACACACACACACACACACACACACACACACACACACACACACACACACACACACACGTGTGTATGTATATATGAAATGAGGTTTAGTCAATTTCATGTATTCACAAAAGAGGATATAAGTCAATAAATTAATCAATGGAATCTTATAAAACAATTTGATATTAAGGTACATAGTTACACATACAGTATATTTATATTATTAATTACATATTTGATCCTTGGCAAACTTTGTTGTAAATTGTGATATTTACGTGTATTTCATAGTTTATTCCAGCATACAGTGGGGGGATATTCCGCATTATTACTTTTGGTGTGCCCTTCTAACATTAACAGTAACTTCGATAAAACCAACACAGGCTTTTATTTTACACAGTAACCATGGATGTGCTGACTTAAATGCGCTTTTTCTTGCAATACGTAAATGAACATGAAGGTAGTGTGAACATTGCAGTTCAATTCAGTGAAGTTGTTTTTGTCACTTACCTTTTGTTGCACGGCAACACAGCTGCAGTGTGAAAGAAAATGCAATTAAATCGGAGGTATTACTTCATTTCTGAGGTATTGTCAGGAAAAATTCAAATATGAAATGGGAAAAACTGAGATCGGATCAAATTTGACTGCTCTATTCATTAAATATTTTCAGCCAACCTTCTTTTTTTTCTTCTAAAGACTGAAAATGTAACCATCTATTTTCTCTGACGTATGCAATAAAAACTGCACTTTGGATGGAGTTCAAAGAAAACATTTTGCCTGCAAGAGAAGGGTGGATGGAGCGAGCATCTTCAGCACATGTTGGGGTTTGCTGTGTACTCTAATTGCTTTTGTACTCACAGACAGAAAAAAAAAAACAATATAGATATGGATTTTAAAGGCACAATTCTTTGTTTCTATGACAATCAATGAGCCCTGTACACACAGCAACAGCAGTCTCAGCTGTGAAAAGATCTTGGGCCTGTGTAGTT
This sequence comes from Thalassophryne amazonica, assembly GCF_902500255.1. Taxonomy (NCBI): domain Eukaryota; kingdom Metazoa; phylum Chordata; class Actinopteri; order Batrachoidiformes; family Batrachoididae; genus Thalassophryne; species Thalassophryne amazonica. Next base: position 55,335,364 of record NC_047112.1, read on the forward strand.
TGGTGAGAGGACTGAGGTATGAATGCTGCCAAGGATCCAGTGGTTTTGATTTGCTGTGAAAGGTAATGGGGTGAGTGCTCCAACTCCCAAATTCACACCCAGAACGACAGAGTGTAGGTTCTATGTAAGCAACCGCTCCTAATGAAATAGCCTTAATTTAGTAAGTAAGGCTGGTAGAAGCATGGAAAAAATTATTTTCACTGCAGCTATGACAGTTTTATTTTGGAGTCTGCATAAGTTATGTGCGGTAGCCATGGGGCTGACCTCTCAGCATGCTTGGGGGTGTAATCTCTTGAGAAGGCACAGATATGCTCAACAGAATTCCCACTGGCAGGGATCCAGGAATCTTCTCAACCAATCAAAAGCGTCCCTTTAACCTGTGCTGTGCTTCTGACACACACGGTTATCTGTGGAAAAGTGTCACAAGAGGGAAAAAAAAAAAAGGCACAACAGCCAACTGACTTCACATGATGTCAGAGGCATTTGGTAGTCCCCAGAGAGCAAATGTCTATGCTGAAAAGTGTGGTTCCATATCTCATCTGTTTCCTAAGATCTAATATACAAATAATGAATGTTTATGAGTTAAATGGTACAAATATTTCATGAGATAAAAGATGGAATCATCTTTCATCTCATCTTCGTTCCATTGAAAGAATGTAAACACATTATTTGTTATACTAGAAGCACTCGGAGAGTGCAAACCTCCGCCAAGGCCATGGGGTCACTGACGCCATAACATCTACACGCCGTGGAATCCTTGAACCTAAAAAAGTCTAACGATGTTTGCTAGTAAAAAAAGCTTCATTTGCTGTGACTGGATAGCATGTATCCTTAGTGCTTGGCATCACAGTTTATTGCAACTTGCACCTTTCCCAGAAGCTACTATCATCTGAGCACTGATATTGATATTGCATGTGCTTATAGACAAAAACAGAGAGACAAAATTCAATTTATTATTCAACTAAACTGCAAATATATGAATTTTTAACATTTATGAAACACTTCTCTAAATAAATAACAATAAATTCTGAAATAGAACTATTTTTTAAGTGTTGCATGTGCTACACAAGACCATAGGGTCACTGACCCTAAAGAGATTCCCTCCTTGGCACAGTGATCTACTCAACAATTCAGTGTTACAACCAAAACTATGATACATATACTTTTCTTTCCTTTATATTTGACATCCTTGACCATGAAAACATACCACTAGAACTCAGTGTTGCCACAGTTACTTTGAAAAAGTAATCCAATTACTGATTACTGATTACTCCTTGAAAAAGTAACTTAGTTACTTTACTGATTACTCAATTGTAAAAGTAACTAAGTTAGATTACTAGTTACTTTTTTAGTTACTTTTCCCAGCTGCCGACAACAACCCTCTGCCACCTCAACATGACAATGATACCTGTTTTGCCAAAACTCACTTTATAGTCACCCTTTCTTGACTTCAATGAAAATAAATACTTGTTTTATAAAAAGTAAAATAAAGACCTCTTTCTTGACCTCATATTTAACTGTTGACAGCACTGTAACAGTAAAACTTGCAATTTCGAACCTACATTGTTTATAAATGTAACTATTAAATTCTAACATTTTTCTAACATTTAAATTCTCTCTGAACATTTTACTTGTCGAAATTATTATTATTTTAAGCAATATTAGTTGTAGTAAAAAACGGCTTCAAAACTGGACCTTTAGTCTAGGGGTGTTGTGGGGGAGGGGGGCACATCCTTGCCCGACGCCCCCATTCCATCTGGATTCGCCCCTGCTTTGGCGTTTGAGCACAAAGAATGGATAACATTTATTTATGCAGAAAACATGACCAGATTTACAGGTAAGAAAGTTTTATTGCGTTTTCACATCATGTGGTCCTCAGAAAGAGAGTTTAGGTGCATTTGAGTGGAAAATAGTGTTAGTTGTTGACGCGTCGCGGAGGATCAGCTGTTTTTAACGACCAGATACAGAGCGGCTCAGATCAGAATTCTAAATAAAGGAGGAAAAAAAGTATAAAAATGTCTTTGTAAAGCTCAGTGCAGGTGTGCTGATCACCGCGCTTTAAGAGGTGAGGACGAGTCAAGCAGCTGCAAAAAACCGCGGATTAAAAGCTCACAGCTCACTTAAAGTGGGCAGTTCAGTCGAACCCCGACCTCCTGCCCACAGACCAAGTTTAATGCTGTTATCGACCCACAATGAAAAATAATAGTAACGCACAGTGACATGGAGAAGTAACTTTAATCTGATTACTGATTTGGAAAGATTAACGCGTTAGATTACTCGTTACTAAAAAAGTGGTCAGATTAGAGCAACGCGTTACCGGCATCACTGCTAGAACTTGGAATCACTTTTATGTCTTTATTAGTTCAAAAGTTATTGTATAAAAACGATTTTTAGGTAATGGCGGTTTTCTTCTGGATCTAGCTCCATAACATTTGAAGCTACATCAAATCTGATGACACCTTACTGAATCAGTACAAATTCAGCTACAATTTGGTGTTAGTTGTGCATCTCTAGCTTCATTTGTCACATTTTCTATTTTCCCTATATTTTTGCATATTCTGGATCACCAGATCTGGAATGCGGATCCGATCATCACCAAACTTTGTTTGATAGAACATTTGACTATGTTACACCCTAATTTTTTTCAAGCCTTTCTGCCTTGTTTTTGTGGAGTTACAAACTAGAATGTCAAAATTCCCCCTATCCCGCAATGGTGAAGAATCCTTTAAAAGATTCCTGGATCTGGATCGTGATCCAGATCACCACTAAAATTTAATCACTTGTTCCTCTTGTCATTTACAACCACTCCACAAAATTTCATCAAAATATGTTCAGAACTTTTTGAGTTATCCTGCTGACAAACAGACAAACAAACTCGACCGAAAACATAACCTCCTTGGCGGAGGTAATAACAGCTAAAATAGATCCTTGTCATTTGATATTTTATTCATTTCTAAAACAGAAAAGGGACTTACATTTTGGTGTGTGTCACTGCTGCTTAACAGTCCAACACAAACTTTAAATGGGAGTCCAAAATTGTGATGATGTTGTCTGTGATGCCTGCACTGGCTTCGTGTACTTCAAAAACAATTACAAAAAAACAAACAAAAAACTGTGTACTTCCTCAGTCCAGCAAAAAAAAAAAAAAAAAAAGGTCAGAAATTTGTCCAGCTTTTCATCCTAACAGCTCTTCATGCCTCCAGACAGCTTACAGCATAGTGGATTTGTTCAGCAATGTCAATTACCTCCTTAAAATCATCATCCGTCAGCAAAACAAATGCCGCCATGTTTAGCGAAACGCCGCCACCGGTTGTGTGAGCGTGGGCAGTTGTCAGGGCGTGCAATAGCACATTTCATAGTACCAAAATTGCATGCTAAGAAAATAACTATGACACGGTCAATGAAACAATGGCAAATGGTGCGAATAATCCATGTCATGTGACATACAACCCGCCAATCAAATGAGAAGGACCCACTCAGCCCTTATATAATCTGGAATATATTTTAAAACATGACCTTAAACCAAGTAGTTGGTCCGCTTGGTTTCAGTACGGAAGGTTCCGAGTTCAAGCCCCACCCTGCCCATTTCCCTGTGTAATGTGCAGTTGCGTCAGGAAGGTCATCCGGTGTACAATTTGTGCCAAGTCAACATGCAGTTCTACCTTGGATCTCCTGTGGTGACCCTGAGTGAAAAACAAGGACACAACTAAAGGGACTTACTTTTTTTTTCTTATACCTTGACATGGCCTGTGTTGTGAGGACAGTCACAGGACTTTATCCACTAAACTGGACTGAAATTGCACTTTGCATTTTTCACATATCACAGCAGACAATAGTCAGTAATCTCCAGTGGTGGGCACAGCTAACCAAAAAAATTAGCTTCGATAACAGATAATGAGCTAACCGAAAAGTTATCTTTTATAAAGCTAAACTGATAAACCACCCAAAAATTTATCGGAAGCTACAGATAACCGATAACGTCCACCAGTATTGTAAAACAGGAATTGATTGTAATGATTCCAATTGAAAATAATGCAGAAGCAACCTGAGCTGCTTCTCGCATTTTTTACATAAAACAAGCAATAACAATGTCTATAAACCCAGAGAATATATTCACGAGAGTGTTAGGCACAATATACAAAGACTTTAATGCTGTTGTCCTTGTGGAGCCTGTTCAGAGCATCTCAAATGCATTTCTTCTGTCGTGAATGTACTGACATTACCCATAATGCACTGCTGGGCACAGCATGTCCACACTAAAACCTTCAAAATTAGTGCATTACTTTAAAACATATATCTGATATTTTCACTTTATAAAACTTCAGACATGACATTAATTTAAATAACTTGTCTGAAATTAGTTTGGTTAAAATTTTAACCATAAGGTAAACCTGTATGACTCCGGATGACTTGGGTGATACTGCCAGCATATCAGTATGGGGTAAAAAAAAAAAAAAAGAGCTTTTTTCTTTTCTGTGATCAGTTTTCCTTTACCTGCAGAGGACAGAGTAGTTTCTTCTAGAAGCAGCTCTCATCTGTTTACAGAGGATAGAGCAGTTTCTTTTAGAACCAACTCTCCTCTGTTTATGGAGGCTAAAACTGTGCATCTACTACAAAATATTTAACAGGTTGGTACTCAACTGATTTTTGATTTCATAAATGTTTGTAACTATTCAGCTTTGTTTATCAAGTCTGCAAAAATGCATTAGCAGTCTAAAAATTATTGGACCAAAACTTATTGGAAGATAATTAGTCCGATAATTGTTTTCAAAGTTATCTGAAAAGCTAATCCGGTAATGAAAACATTATCTTCAATAATTAGCAGATTAGCAGAACTGTGCCCACCACTGGTAATCTCTGATTTGAACTTGACATTACCCGTTGACTTTATCCATATTTTGCAGACATCATCACTGCAGACAAAGCAAGGACAATGACTTCTTTCTACTACAAGGCAAGGTTAACTCCACCGGCAAACACTTTACATGAGAGACATTTCTCCACATTAAGTGACTTGCCACACTCATAAATGGAATTGTTAAAGATAACAATTTCTTCACTGCCCCAACTAAAGGCTCTGTGTTACTTCTGCACTGTTGCATGTGTGCATTGCTTCTAGCCAATGTAAAAAAAAAAAAAAAACACACACACACTGGTTAATCAAGAAACAGAGGCTTTCTGACATACTCGTGCAAACTCACCAACTCTCAACTGTCATAGGTGGAGGGTGGTTGAGACCCCAATGTATAGGTGACACAAATATGCTAAAAATACAGTTTTTAATGACTCAGACAGAGGACAAAAGTCAGTACACGGGCGAGCAGTCCTAAACTGGTGACAGTGTCCGTGACGGGATTAGCAAGCTAGAGATCACGGAGGCAGAGGATGGTCCAAAAACCTGAGAAACAATCACAAGCAAAGTGTCCAAAACAGCAGGCAAAATCTAAACAATCACTGGGAAATCAGGTTCAGCAACAACAAAGCATGAACGGGAAAACCCTATAAATTATGGCTAGAAAGACTAAAAGCACCAGGGATACCCAAAGGTCATGATGGAAAAAGCTGGAATGGTCTGAAGGGTCATTCCAGCCAAAGGACTAAACCTTGCCATTACCAAAAAAAAAAAACTTCAGCAGAAAGGGTCAATTTCAATTGGAGTTTGTGGCGTTATGGCAATGATAATATCAAAAACATCATGATCCATGATGTGAGTGGCCCTTGAAATATTACATGCATTTTGATGCAATTAATAAACCAAATGTGGGGTATTTCTCAGTCCCATTTTTGTCAAAAAGCACATTGTCCCATATTGGCAAGATGAGAGAACTATAACACGCAATCTGTCACATTGATTAGAATATGGTGTTATTACTATTTCATAAAAAACACATATTTGCATTGGACTATTATCATTCTATCTTTACATTTATCTAAACATTTCATTAACAACTGATAGTGTCTCAACAGGAACAAAAATAAAATTTGAAAGCTGCATCTACTGTTCATTAAGTGACCAATATAAGTTTTAGTTCTCAGGAACACCAATTTGGGTTGAAATTTGATTCTGCATTCACTTATATACGTAAATTATTTTTCCATCCAGTGCCAGCATTTCTGGGATACTGACAATTTATGTCGTGCAAAATGACAAACATTATTCATGTTAGTATTTGACTTCTGTGAGCATGTTAAATGATGTTTAATGATGTTAAATTATGTTTTTCTCTACATTAATATTTCATGCCCATGTAACAGAAGAAACCATAAAATGCAGATGTAGCAGTTTGCAAAGAGAAAATTTGAAGGAAATTCTTTCCAAAGACAGTTTGATATGTGTGAAATAACTTGAATCACGTCAACAGACAACGAACTCCGTCAAAAACACAACATAATAGCGTCAAAGACTTACCGGGTGTGTTAGCTTTTCCCGTATAAATGATGATAAAAAAAAGTTGGGTGAGTATTTTGGTGAACTTTAAATCGTCTCACTGCAGCTGAACAGTACAATCTGTAACAATGTCTCTTATTTACTGCTGTGTTGTCATCCTGCGGTACATTACATTTATCCTTCAGTCTCAGATCAGGACATGAAAATGTGAGACTTAATATCCAGGGTGGTGTCTCTGAGACATTTTCAAATAATTTTACAAACACGAACATTGTGAAATTAGACCACAGACTAAGTCCAACGTGCGTCACGAAAACAAAAATAATTGAGAAATGTTCGCCATGGAAGTAAATTCAGATTTCCCTCGAGAATTTTACACCAGATTTACACTGATCTCAAAAACGTTTTCTGGTGAGACAACCCCCAAAAAAAATGTGCGAAACCACAGCCCCACAGGAAATTGGCACCCATGAAGCACACAACATTCAGACCACACATAGGTGGAACACAGGGGTATAAATACACACTGAGGGTAATCACACACATGAGACACAGGTGTGGGTAAATTCTAATTGACAACAGCCAGGGAGAGACACAGGAAGAAAATTAACAACAAACACAAGGAAACCATGACCACCAAAATAAAACAGGAAGGTGTAACTATAATAAATACTGAAACAAAACCATGATAAAATAAACACAGGAAGGAAGCAAAGATAATAATTCAAGACTAAACTGCAGAATATTAAAATAAACAAAGATAAACAAGGATAAAGACAGCACACAGACATGAAAACCCACAGGATCCCTAAACAATATCAACACTAGGAACAGTCACAAGGGGGAGCCAGAGGACAAGGACAGATAGGGAACATAACAACAAAGTGTAATCTGTGATGCACATTTAAACACGCAGATTGGTTGACTTTATAGCTGTGGTCAGGTGATGGGCTTGAATCACAACAAAGTAATGGCAAATGGAGGAGCTTGATGTTTCACTTAAACATCCAAAAAGCAGGATTTCAGCAGAAAAAAAAAATGTTAGTTACACGTGATAACTCCAGATTCTATACATAAACATATTATAAGTCATAAGAGGTGTCGGGTTTTGCATTTATCTCCACACTTCAAGAAAGCATGTCAGGTTTGTGTGTGTGAACTACATTTGAGAAGTGCTTCACTACAACTTGCAGAAAACCGATCTCATAGAAACATGAAATGGCTGCAGCATATTGTTTAATCATACATGGAGCCAAATTGCTATCTACAAATATCTCCATGGATTTTGATCCACTTTTCAGGCATCAGCTGTGAAAAATGGATCATTACGATGCATACTAGGTCAGTGGTTGCCACTCTTGCCTCACAGCACAAAGCTTTTGGCGTTTGATTCCATACCCGTACCAGCATGCGTTTTCTCCAGGCACTCTAGTTTCCTCCTACTATTAAAACATGAACTTCAGGGTCATGCTCCTTTTTCTACCATTGACCAAGGCAGTATGTCTAGATCTGAAGTTCGTCCCTCAGGTACCCCTGTCCACTGCTCCTTGTGGTTGGATTATGTCTGATGGATGGGTTAAATGCAGAAGATAAAGTTCATTGTATATGGCTGGAGAGTGACAAGAGGATATCCACATTTCAGTTGGCTGTGTCAGACAGATGGTTACTTTCATGAGGTGGGGATGGACCAGTTGTCTGCCTGGGAGGTTGCCATCCAGGACCCAAAGTGGTTGTGGTGATGCTGAGACAGCTGCATGGACAGGGTTGGGAGGGTTAAAAATGTATTCCAATACAGTTACTAGTTACCTGTTGAAAAATGTAGTCAGTAATGTAATCCAAGTACCATGATATTAAAGTAAGGTAATTTGATTACTTTCAATTACTTCTGGATTACTCCAATATCAAATATGCTAATACAGACAAAAGAAACTAAATAGAAATAGTATTGACCCCATAGTACAGTTTATTAAGCAAAAATAAAACTGTTTCTTTTACATGGCATGTTCTGTTTTACTTCACAGTGGGCCTCATGTATCAACGTGCGTACGGCGATATTTGAGCGTATATGGGGTGTACGCCAAAACGGCTGCGCCACTTGGCATTTATCAATGTGGTCGTTGGCGTACGCTGCGCTGAAAATATACACCAGGTTGAGAGGTAGTGTAAATTATACGCCAAAATGAACCAGCACTGGAATCCACATAAAAATGAATATGATCGGCCTGATAAACAGTGCCACTATACAAATCAATGCATATGTTACATAAATAACACTTTCCTGATTATACTACATAATAATCAATACAAATCCCGCTTTTGCGGGATTGTTGGTCTATCGAGCACGATCCGTGGCCACAGCGCTGACCGCAAAGAAAGCGCTGCTCGCCTTTTTCTCCAGACTTCGAGCCTGGAGCCAGAGCAGCGCTGAGCTTAACTTCATGTGGTGTGATCGTTTTAGACAATGAAATTGATAATTACAACTGTAGTGTTGTCATTCCCTTAATTCGCCCGTGCTGCAATCAGGTTGTGTCGTCTCCATTCGTTTGTCACAATAAAATAAATAAAGAAATACATTTTAAGAATAAAGAAATCTGAAAAATTAGGCGTGTCTTATTAATTGAGCGAGCAAATATCCACATGTCAAGAATTATTGACGTGAAAAGAGAATACAGTGGTCCATCGCTATAACGCGGTTCACCTTTCGCGGCCTAGTCATTTCGCGGAGTTTTTAGTCCAATTTTGCATGCCTTTTTTTTTTTTTTACAGTGTTCTGTGTTCTGCGTGTCTGTTTATAAGAATCTTCTCGCCCAGAAGAAAAAAGAGGGCCAACAACTACCCATAACTGTGTTTGTCACTCGGAAACAGACACCTGCAGCGAGGTGTGAGTGGAAACAGGCGCGGCGTCAAGACGAAGAGGCGTGATCTGTGAAATACTGGTCAGTCACTATTAATAATTTCTTATGTGTCCAACCTCGTACGTTGATTGTTAAAATTAAATTCGTTAGTTCTAAAAGCCATCATAATTATTTATAGGAAAACGTTCTATTTTTATTTCTCAAACAAATGTTTGGGCCTGAAAACAGTTTGTTCTTATTTTTCTACTAAGGTTTGAACTTTGAGAGTGTTTACACATGAGAGAAAAGTGAGAAAATGTTCATGCCTCATTGAGAAAGTGTATAAAGTGGTTTTACAGCTTTAAAATGTCTATAATAATTGTAAAAAATAACGCTGACTACATCGCGGTTTCGCGTATTACGGGCTATTTTTAGAACGCAACTCCCGCGATAAACGAGGGACCACTGTAACACTTTTTTGATTATACTACAAAACAATTAATACGACAACCGCTTTTGACGCTCTATTGCAGGGGTGGCCAAGTTCGGTCCTCGAGAGCCACATTCCTGACACTCTTAGTTGTCTCCCTGCTCCAACACACCTGAATCCAATGATAGACTCGTTAGCAGACTTTTAATGAGCCTTTCATTGGATTCAGGTGTGTTGGAGCAGGGAGACAACTAAGAGTGTCAGGAATGTGGCTCTCGAGGACCGAACTTGGCCACCCCTGCTCTATTGGCACGCATCGTGATTGGTGGAGTTCTTTTTCTTTGACGTCTTCCTGGCTTCCATGTCGTAAAATGAGGGTGTGTTTGAAGTGGAGTCTGAATATTTATTGGCGTGTTTATTATAATTATGATTGTTTTCACCCGCCGCATTTATCAAGGTCGCGTCAGGCGTACGCTAGAAATGGGCAGGTGTGCAGTGCTTGATACATGTCACAGCAACTTTGGTGTACTTCAAATTTACACCGGAAATTTACGCCACAAGTGCGCAACTTTGATACATGAGGCCCATTATGAATTAAGAGCACCCACAATATTGTTTTAAACACACCCATTGTTCACCTGCTAAATTTTCAACAAAAAATGCCAAACAAATGAAGGATAATGAAAACTCAGGTGGTGAGCTGATGAATTTGTAATTAAAAGTGGCTTGCAGACCAATATACAAAATAAACCAAAAATTCTGTTACTTGTTCAGTAAACATAAAATTATCTTACTTTAGTCTTTCACATGGCATTCGTACCATGTTTAACATATCAGTCCACTTATTGAACTTTCAAAATAAGAACAACAGCATAATGAAAACCATGAAGTAAATACTGTCACTAAGGAGGCGTGGTTGCCATTTTAATTCTGGGCAAGTTGGTGATTTGGGTGCATAGAAGTTCAAGAAACAGGTGGAATATGCCGGAAAGCTGCGCATGTTGGCAAAGCCACAAATGGAGGAACAAGGAAGACAATATTTCCTTCCATAAGTAAGTGGTTTTGGTTCTTCTTGTCACTTTGTCTGTGATATTTGGATGATAAACAGCTGTATGTTTCCTGCCGTACCTGTGTCGCCCGATGACATGGACCATTAACTCTTCACTTATGTCTTGATATTTTCCACTGCTAGACCAATGCCTAGTTAAAATACATGTCGTTAGTGATCAAAATTGTTCAACAAGACTGGGGATTTTTTTTAAATTTGCACCTTAAAATAATGAGATTATAATGACCTGCGCTGTGCCGCTCACAGTCACACCCACACATAGAGATGTGTACCCACACCACTGACTTCATGAATGAAACTCGGTCAATAAAGGATAATTGTGTAAAAATATTATATATATATATATATTTTAATGGTTTTAGGAGCTGCGCTGCGTTGAACAGCAGCTGCTGCAGCAGGACACCTCAGCTCAGCAGCTTGAACAACTTTCAACACTAATATTTGGGAATGTGTGTGTGTGTCAGAGTAAGTTTAATACTTTCCTGACTTAATTTAATATAATTAAATTTTACTGGCTCGATATCCAGGTCAAAATGGCATTTTTTTAACACGTATTTTGCGAGCATTTTTCTGAGTGTGTTCAGTTGTGAATCTCCATTGAAAATGCATTAACATCCGGGAACTTCATCAATATTTTGCCTGGTTAGGAGACATTATGCTGTCCACGTTTTCGTTTCAGAAAAAAAAATATTACATACAGATAATATCATAAAATGCATTAAAATTGTAATCCTGCAAACTAATCCCCAGTTTTACTAAATATACCTGTAATCTGAATACGTCTTTTTTTCTGTAACTGTAGCGGAATACAGTTACCTTTTTTTGTATCCTAATTACGTAACGCCATTACATGTATTCCGTTACTCCCCAAGCCTGTGAGTGGATAAGGAGCTAGTCTGTCAATATGTAAACCTACACATTCCATAACATAAAGTTTTCACTCACTGCTCTCTGTTTACAGATGGCCGACAAGACGCCACCTCCTCCACTCTACCGCCAGCAATTTCTTTCTATCCACTGCCTAGGTGTAGGCTCAGTCCTCACTTTTTCCAAGGGCAGGATAATCATCTCAGCCCTACACTCTACCATGATGGGGACCCACACCAAATACTGTTACGCCAAAGAAGTTTTTATTGTTTTTTTTTTTTAAAAAAAGGTTGGTGGACTGGGTCCCTGTGTGTTTTCTGTGCGATTCATTGATGCATTTCAGCTGGAGGTTGGACATGCAACGCAGTCAGTTTTTTAAAATTATTTTATTTAAGTTATCATGTTATCATGAGCAGACCATGTGTTTTTTAAAAATAGACAAACACACTGCTTCGCTTTAAATATGCAGCAAGGCTATTTCAGATGATCAGTGTGGACCACCTTTCTCTTAAAAGGCTTTATTTTCCTCTGTGTGTTGTGTTGGAAAGCTGTTGCTATCGTTAATTTAACTAGCTGCTATGCTCTAGTCTTCGAGGCATAGAATTCGCCTCGAACATTTTTTGTAATTGAATTATTCGAGTTACTTGACTAATCGTTTCAGCCCCAATTAAAATGATCAACTTTAACTTGCCTCCAGAATTGTTCTGATAGAAATGCTATGTGCATTGTAAGCAGGACACAAACACAATACAGTTGTGCTCAAAAGTTTACGTCCCCTCTGAGAATTTTTGATATTTTGTTCATATTTCAGAGAATATAATTGATAACACAAAAGTTTTTTTTCCACTCATGCTTAGTGGTTATGTGAAGCCATTTATTGTGAAACAACTGTGTTTACTCTTTTGAAATCATAATCCATCTGAGAAAATAACTTAGGTACTCTCCTCCTTTCACCTACCAACTGCACTGGGCAAACGGGACATTCCAGGATAAAAGAGGTGTATCTGATTAGTGTGTCCGGTCTCTTCCTATCTGCTGTTGATAAGCCACTGCCCCAACAGACCACTACAAAGAAGATGGGTGATGCTAAAACAGAGTAATAAAAAGATCTTTAGGAGCACCCCTGCATTCCAAATAACCCCAGTCTCCTCAACAGATAAGGCCGGCTCTGACTCCTCCTGTACAAAGCACATGTGTGATTAGTCCTGTCCAATTTATTATTCAGGTCAATGCTCAGGTTTTTAGAGAATTTTACCATCTTAATGTCCAGTCTTTGGATTTTCACCAGTGCTGGAGAGGCATGACTGTGCCTGAAGCCGACAGCACTTCCTTGGTTTTCCCTGCATTTATTTGGAGGTGGTTCCACTGGCACCAGTCCTAAAAGCCCTGTATCACTTCTCTGTACTCCCCTCATCCAGTAGAGTCAGAGAACTTCTGTAAGTGACATAAGGGGGAGTTGTAAGAGAAGTCTGCAGTGTATTCAGTCTACCCCTGCCAGCTCCAGTTTGTCCCTCATTATTGCAAGCTGTATGGTGTTTAAAACACTGTAGAAATAAAAAAAAACAATCCTAACTGTGGCCCCAGACTTCTCCAGAAATGATGTAATCTGTGTTGAAGGTAGATGGTGACAAGACCCACCAGGCTGGTCGACAAGCTCTGAAGGTCCAAATACAGCCCCACTAGGGACATTAGTTGAAGAAGCTTAGCCACTGAGATCTGTTGAGAGCTGGGTCTTTGGCACTGGTACCACATAAGATGTCTTCCACAGTTGTGGTAGTCTCCTCAACCTCAGGTTCATGTTGAACATATGAGCCGCAATCCTGTACAGTTGGTCTGCACAGATCTTGAAGAGCCTGGAGGTGATGCAGATGCTAATGCATGCTCTAAGACTTGACTATGTATAAGAAGCTTCTTCCTTTTCTTTATCTACCTGTATCACATTGAAGTAGAATCTGCCCACTGCAGGGGCAGTCTCAACCTTTCCAAGTGGTACTGTCCAGCAGTAAGGCCCATATGCACTGACATATCACTGGGAGAGGGAAGAGCACACCATCCAGGTGAGACAGTCCATGTGCTGGGAGATTTCATGGTTTCCCTCTCAGAAGCTGTACCACGGTCTGGAAACAAGATGTGCTTGTGTGTTGTGGTGCCACAGGAATGATCACCAGATTCTGCTACTTAATGCATGGTAAAAGGCAAAGAATCAAGGATCAATCAAGAATGCAGGAACGTCAAGAACCTTCACCTTCAGAGAGAGAGGGAGAGTTGGTGAGGGGGTAAGATGACAGGGTGCTCATGGTGAACGTGGCAGATGGAAATGGAAAAGCTGCTGTACAGGGCAATAAATCGACTATAACGCAGACTTCTAACGGCTGTGTGAGTGTGTCGGTGTGTACAGCCGTGGAGCAGCACTTGGCTCATTAGTTTGAGGCACTGAGGAGATGAGTGGGCGTGTTAGTGGGGTGAGTATGTGACACGATGACGCTTTGATGTGCTGACAGGTAGAGAGCTCATTTTGTTGCTCTTCCTCTGTCATCATTTCCTCTTTTCCCGTCTTACATTCTCTTGCTCTTGATAAACCAGCGAGCAGCTGAATTATTGTTCCACATTCAGCTCGATTCACCATCTCTCAGCACGATCTGCTTTCCCAATCAGTCTCCTTTCTGCTGCGTCTCCTCCTCATTTGCACCTTCTTCTCACTTTTTCTCACTCAGTGCCTTCTTCCCCCTCACTGCGCTCTGCGAGAATATCTATAGACATCGCCTGACAGCACGGCGAGGTGGGCGAAGGTGTGAACATCCCTCAGAAAAAACACTAAAGATATCTCTGTAAACGCAACATGATTAATATCTCATGGGAGCATTTTAGAGGGCAATAATTGCATATTTTTTAGATAAAGTCATTAAAAGCTGATTTGTTTGAATTCGTAATGTACAACGATAGAGTCAGGTCCATAAGTATTTCATGTGCGCATTTCATTTCCGTTTCTGGGTCTTATCAAATAATCAGGCAGGTTGGAGAGGTGGGAGTAGGAGTGAATATCAAAAATCTACACACCCTAAGGCATTTACACATTTTACACTAAACAAAAATATAAACAATTTTGTTTTTGCTCCCATTTTTCATGAGCTGCACGCAAAGATCTAAAACGTTTTCTATATACACAACCTATTTCTCTCAAATATTGTTCACAAATCTGTATAAATCTGTGTTTGTGAGAACTTCTCCTTTGCTGAGATAAACCATCATAGGTGGATGGATGGATGGATGGATGGATGGATGATATTTATTGTCATTGTCATTACAAGTGCAACAACAATGAGATTACGTCCACACTCACATTTCCACAGACAAGATACAGCAATTAATCCGCAATTATTACTTGTTTACTGTAATAATGGCACACATCAGAATTAAGACAACACATATACATTTGACATTGTTTATGTGCACTAAACTTGAAACAGTCCATTTTCCGAATTGAGGCGATGTGAGTGTGTGGTGGCCACTACAACAGGAGTTGCGCCATCGCCAGCTTGGGGGGAACGGGGACCTGCCACAGCTAAAACCGCGCAGCCCCCGGAGGGGAGAAGGGGTGGCATGAGCGGCAGTGGTGGGCACAGTTCCGATAATTATCGAAGATAATGTTTTCATTATCGGATTATCTTTTTAGATAACTTTAAAAAACATTATCAGACTAATTATCTTGCAATAAATTTTTGTCTGATAATTTTTAGACCGATAACGTGGTAAATAAAGCTGAACAGCTACAAATATTTATAAAACTTAAAATCAGTTGAGAACCTACCTGTTAAATGTTTCATAGCTGATGTGTAGTTCTACCCTCAGCAAAACAGAGAAGAGCTGCTTTAAGAAGAAACCACTCTGTCCTCTGTAGGCAAAGGAGAACTGCCCCCCACCCCCACCCCCAAAAAAACCTCATTTCTCTTAGCCCCGATACGCGGGCAGTATCACCCAAGTCATCCAGAGGCATACATTTTTAACTTATGGTTCAATTTTTAACCAAACTAATGTCAGAGAAGTTATTTAAATTAATATCATGTCTGAAGTTTTATAAAGTGAAAATATCAGATATACGAGGTCTATTAGAAAAGTGTCCGACCTTATTATTTTTTTCAAAAACCATATGGATTTGAATCACGTGTGATTGCGTCAAACAAGCTTGAACCCTCGTGCGCATGCGTGAGTTTTTCCACGCCTGTCGGTTGCGTCATTCGCCTGTGAGCAGGCTTTGACTGAGGAGTGGTCCACCCCCTCGGCGGATTTTCATTGTCAGGAAATGGCGGAATGATTTGGGCTTTTTTTCCCATCAGAATTTTTTCAGAAACTGTTAGAGACTGGCAGCTGGAAACCATTAGAAAAATTTATCTGGCTTTTGGTGAAAATGTTAGGGGCTTGGTAGAGAATAAGGAGTGTTACTGTCACTTTAAGGATGGCCCCCAGCGGCTGTGGGGTGCGCCGCGCTCCGAAGTCGCCATCGACAGGCTGAATGACCATTTCATTTCTAAACGGATGGCTGTCTGGATCCGTGACCATCGTGTGCCATTTCTCTGGTTATCACAAGAGCTGGACATCAACCATTTTCCGGCAGATTTCACTTTTAACAAGAGATTTTGTCATGGAAAATTGAGCGGAGGCTTCGTGCGTCACGATGGATTCGCTACTGGAGGGAGACAAAACCACCTCCGTTTTGGTCTCACAGGACGGCTTTGAGATGGCGTTCAGACAGCTGTTGGTGGTTTTTCCATCGAGTGATTATCCGAGAAATTGTGGATGTGCCTGGACATGCCAGAACATGTCCCGTGAGGCTTCATCACGGCGTTGCTGTGCGCCATGCGGCACCGCCGCGACGCGCGAAGCCTCCTCTCCTCTTTGTCTCTCTGTCTCAATGTGCCGAAAAAGTGCTGATGTCCACGTCTTTTCACAATTCCTGTGCTAGTCAGATGACGTCCCGGATAAAACACAGCGTCCAGTTTGGAAATGAACGGCATATTCCACTGTTACAGGAGTTTTTGTCATGGAAAGAGGAGTGGAGGCTTCGCGCGTCGCGGCGGTGGGGGCTGTCCTTAAAGCGACAGTAACACTCCTTATTCTCTACCAAGCCCGTACTCACGCGTGCGCACGAGGGTTCAAGCTTCTCTGACGCAATCACACGTGATTCAAATCCATATGGTTTTTGAAAAAAATAATAAGGTCGGATACTTTTCTAATAGACCTTGTATGTTTTAGTTTTAAAGTAATGCGCTAATTTTTAAGGTTTTAGTGTGGATATATGCTGTGCCCAGGACGTTTTACAATATAATAAAACATGAGCACAACAAAATAATAAAACGCGCGCACAACATCATAAAACGTGCACAATAGGAGCGCACATTGTCTCCACATGCAAAACATTTTGCAATGACACTTCCAGGGCTCCGTAAAAATGCCTGTTTTTACAAATAAAAAAATGAAATATTTTACAAAAGCACATTTATCTGTAAACACCAACACACGACACACATCACATTAACATGTTGGTTTACATAATGAATGACTGAACCAATCAGTGTTTAGCAGAGGCACATTTTACCCAGAATCCTCAGAAAACCTCAGAATTAGTGCATTATTCAACATTAAAATATATGTTAAATATATGTACTTTGTACAAATGACAGAATTGACATTAATGGAGTTATTCTATCGGTTTTAATGTTATTTATAAATCAAAACCATAAGTCAGCACTGCTTTATTTCCCAAGACGTCCGCCTGACCGGAGCGTTGTGATCAGGTAGGGAGCTGGGCTTTGTGGCTGCTGTCAGCTTGCCTCTGTGCTGGAAGCCATGTAATAAACAAGAACTTCCAGCAGGGGGCAAGATGTTCAAAGACAAAGTGTGGGCTCATTGTTTGGGTCTGTTGTTGCTTTTGATGCTACCAGAAGTGATCGTGGTGTTAAAACTCAAATTCAGTTTATTAGTAGTTGCAAATGTACCTGAGACAATACAGGAATTTATCGGTTATCAGCTATCTGTAACTTCTGATACATTTTGGGTGGTTTATTGTTTTATCTTTATCAAAGATAACTTTTCAGTTATCGGATTATCTGTTATCAAAGTTAATTTTTTGGTTTTCTGTGCCCACCACTGGTGAGCGGTGGCCGGGATGGGGTGTGTGATGGGGAGCAGGAGGGGAGGTAGGATGGAAAGTGGAGAATGCTTCAGTCTTTGTCCATGTGTGAGTCAGTTTCTGTCCTTGTACTGGAGTCAGAGAGATAAGGAGGCAGCCAATGTTCCCCAAGGCCGTAGAAATTCTTCTGCAGGAAAACAGCGGGGCATTTTGTCCTTCAGACGCTGACAAGCCTGCCGTGTTTGTGGATGAGCAGTGAAAACACTTTTACAGCTTCACATGAACAAACCAGATCCCAAATTATGAATATTTCCCTGGTCTCTGAAATCTTCTTCCCCTACAAGGTGCGCATTTCCTCCGAGCTGTTATCCAACTTGTGTCTGAGTTCAAGGGTTAACGCAGTCTGAGAATACATCACCTTGCCCAACTCATTAATCATGACAGACAAGTGAGGGGTCGTGGTTTTGGCGGCAGCCGTCTTGCCAATTTTCCGGTAGGTCAGGGCAGCACATAAGCCAATAAGTATTAGCCCTCCTAATATGAAACCAAATATGAATAAATCCTCGACATCCTCCACAGAGAATGGCACAAAGCATGCATCACACCACATCTTCCAGGTGTCGAGAACGTAGCCCGCACGGTAAGTTCCATCTGGGCATGCAGGGTCCCCCACCCCTCATCTTCTTGTAGAAAAAAGTGGTGTCAATAGTGTTCAGAGACCAGCTGATGAATTCCATGGTTAATCCAATATTTTGAAGAATTCACAGTCTGGTGAAGTAGGGAATTTGAAGGTTGGAGCAGAGATAGAGGAGAGAGGATGAGATGCGACCGCCCTTGCCGGAGTCCCAAGCTGTGTAGCATATCAATGTGTTGATGATTTGACAGCATGATTTTTGCACTGGTGTGCCTTAGGCTGGCCACAATAAAAGGCCACTCTGAAATGTTCAGTTTTATATAACGGCTGAGTGGATCCTTGTGATTTGATTGGTGCATGTATGTCATGTGACATGGATTATTCGTTCCATTTACCATCTACATTTGGTTCCATACGTGTTGTACCACTGCAAGCTGCAAACTCAGTTCAGGCACTTTAGTGGGGGCAGCATTTAGCTGAAAATGGCAGAGTTTGTTTTGCTGACTGACAACGATTTGAACGAGATAAGGTCTGTACGAGAAAATATCAGACCGAGGTGTTGACAGTACTGGCCACATGTTTAGCGAGGTCCGTGTGAAAAACAGAGGTCTGATATTACCGTACGACCAAGCATGCGAGGTTAATAATTTGTTTTTATATATATATATATATATATATATATATATATGCCATAAGTATACTATATATACCATAAGTTTGCATGTTTTTATATAAACATGCAAACTTATGGTATCTCCAAAATATGAGAGCTGCTGCTGGTTTTTGGGTTCGCAGTCACACCCGTTTGTTTTCTTCACCTCCATGAAGAACTTGCTAACAGATGGTCCGGTCATTAGCTGGTAAGCTTTCAATCTGTGTGTGTGTTTTTTCCCACGATGCTGTTTAGATATTTATGGAGTATGTTTATGTCCGAATTGGTTTTTCTAATCGTGTTTTTAGCTTTCTGGTTTGTAACGAATGTGATATGAGATACAGACCAATTGTTAGTCACGGTCTGATATGGGAAAATATCAGACCGGAAATCAGCCAATCAGAGCGTGCATAGCATCACAGCCATATAATAATTATCATTAACTAATCTGCAAAAGTTTTAGGTATGACAGAAATTAGTGCTTTCCTTTTTTTTTTCTCCCTAATTTGTGGTCTTCATCTGTGGGCCAAAAAAAAAAAAAATCCGAACTGAAATGTTAACTGAACCAGTTAATTAAGAAGGTAAGCCTCAGTTTAAATTATCATTATTATTATTTTGTCGGTGTGCATGACAACAAAAGAGTTACCAGCTGCTCGAAATTTTTTTTGAAAAAATTGGCAGCACAGTTGGTTAGTGGTTAGTAATGTTGCCTCACATCAAGAATGTCATGGGATCGATTCCTACCTGTGACCTTTCTGTGTGGTGTTTGCATGTTCTCCCCATGTTTGTGTGGGTTCCCTCAGAGTGCTCTGGCTTTCTCCCACATCCAAAGACATG
The DNA here is from genome assembly GCF_902500255.1 of Thalassophryne amazonica. Lineage (NCBI taxonomy): Eukaryota > Metazoa > Chordata > Actinopteri > Batrachoidiformes > Batrachoididae > Thalassophryne > Thalassophryne amazonica. Next base: position 55,355,202 of record NC_047112.1, read on the forward strand.
CAGGTTAGCTGGATTGGAAACTTAAATAGCAGAAACCAGCCAAAAAAACTGCAAAAAACAAACAAAATGGCGAACTGCAAAACATTCCACCTGCTGTTGGGGGGAACGACACACGGTTGGACAGGTGTGAACGATATGTGGCGATGGTTTTGGGCTAGGGTCACGACACATTGCAAGCACCTGGAACATGTGACACCACATCGTGCTGTTTCTGTTGAGGGAAAAAAAAAACACACACACCCACGCGCAAAAAAAACTCAACAAACAAACAAACAAAAAACCCAGCAATTTCTAATATTTAATCCCACTTATGGAGCGGACAATACAAGTATGATCCTTCTGTCCCTCTGTATATGATGCATGGTCATAGACATACAGTCATGAAATGACATTAATGAAGCAGTGTGCTCTTATGTACACATATGCTGGCAGCACGTGTCCAGCCAGCCTTGTGTGTCCAGCCTGTCCCGCATGTCCAGCGAACCGTGCACTGAAGGACACTGCGTCATGTGGACCATATCTGACGTGGGTGACGTGACAGTCAGATCACCAGCTGATTGTACACATGATCAGACAGTCCTTTTCACATGGCACAGCCTGCTGATGTGCGCACTGACATGGTTGCTCCAGCCCGGTGCAAAGCTGATATGTGTTTTTATGTATTTCCACGTGAGGACAGGATGCACACGCATGCATCTCATGGTGGAGTGTTGTAAGGTTATGCCCTTTATAACAGTTTGTGTTCTCCAGCTGTGACTTGCAAGTCCACAGATCCCAAAAGCAGCGGCTGGAGCGGACACGCCCACCTTACCGAACGAACTCAGCTCTCACTCTGTTCCTTTGCTATGTGATTATTTTATGTATTTGTTATGTAATTGTGTATGTAGTTATTGTTGTATGTATTTAATTAATTGTCCTGTTCTCTGTGTTTTTAATTTAACACATCGTGTGCACTGAGCAGCTGTCAGCTGGAACTGACAAGAGCGTGACAGCCCGCCCACATATGTGCATTGAATGGTGTGTGGCACATGTTGTTGATGGCACGACATGTGTCCTCCAGGTGAGTTATGAGTACACAGCGGTCAGCTGTTCCAGACATTACAGCCGTCCAGATGCGAGCTGTGCTGGCCAGCGAACGCACTGCAGCCACCTCCCACCTGGCAATGATTAATCATGGCATGGGGGGGGCTTGCAAGACGTGTGTTGCTTGGTAACAGCACACTCATGGGGCACATTGAAAATGTGCTCCCTGCGTGAATGGCTCTGCCTTTCCTAAGTGCCCCGTGAGTGGTCCTGGATGTTCGTTGGTGGCAACTGGACTCGTCCGGCATTGGACAACCTTCAGCCGCTGACATGAAGGCTGCCTCGATGGTGTCATTCAGCCACAGTTCGACATGGATGATGATTTCGTGCAACTGCTCGAACTTGCATGCGTCATGCCGTTCAAATGCTCTGAACACGATCAGATGGTAGTGCGACCTCATCATGCCCACCGTTCAAATGGGTTTCTGGCGTGAGGCACATGACTATAGAGTGCATGTGCCATGCCCGAATTAATGTGGCGACTGCTGTACGAGGCGTTCGAGTGTGGCAGTGATTTCCTACAAGTGCCATTTGACTCCTCATCTGTGCGCCATTCTACCTCAGTCATGTTAAGTGTGAAGGGGCCCTTAGATTTACATGCTCTGTGGCATTTTTGACATATGAACACAGATGCCTGTTGTAAAACAGGAAGGAGCCCAAATCTCACAGCGGATGATTTGATTTGACACATTCACACGCTACATTCACTTAATCTAGTTCTGTCACACACCTCGGTTGTTTAAATATTAAACAGAATATACTGTAAAATACAATACAAATAATTATATATTTTGTTGAACAACCACATTATGTGGTGAGGTTTAACAAAACTAGATTACGTACATATATCTTGTAGTTTGTTAAAGTGTACACTGCATCACATGCAGGCACACAAAAAAGAAGGTCAGATTCAAGTCCCTTCAGCGTGTGAACACAGCTTAAGTTCTAAACCCTCCTTACAAATAGGCAGGATTTGCTTTCTGCAAACTTTTTTTTTTAACCACAAGTGGGCAGTTTGTCCTCTCTGGTGGCACTCGCAGCCTCTGAGGCACGGGGACCGGCGCTACATGGAGCGGCTGCGCTGCGGAACCAGCAACTGGAACGCACAGCCCGACTGGATCTTGCCACGATGCCTCGGGCACCGCTTGGGTTCTCCGTGGTGCTGGCTTTGGGGGAATCTGGAGCATGGCTGGATCTTCTGACTGCATTACCGGAACAAAGGGCAGAAGGTAAGCAGCTTTCTTCGGTGTTATTTCGTGCCTGGGTGGAGTGAGAGCGGCATCTGGAAGCGTGATGATGCGTGGCTCCACAGCAGGTGGCGGTGAGCTCGGACTCGAACAAAAAGTCCATGGGGTCCTCATGCAGGAAGGTTCCCAACCTTGCTTAAACTGCGTTTTGATGTCCGTCAGCTCAGGGAATCGGGTTAGCAGCTCTGATTCAGCTAAAAAGATCTTGTCGAGTGCTGAAAAAATGCACTGTTTACCCTGCTTACTGTGGCAATCCTGATAATCAAAAAATAAGTCCTGTATCTTAAATATGGATGCAGCTGTGTCCTGTAGAGCTAACTGCTCTGACTCAGAATCCTCATCTTCGTCCATATCCATCCAGTCAGACCTGTCATCATCTGATGGCACGTAGACCTCAGGGTGCCTCATCCAATCTGGGAGCTTCTGTTCACAAAGCACATCATCCAAGCCCAGAAGCTCTGGGAAGTAGTAAAAAGCCATGGGTTTGGGAGCATAACAGTCAAGAAAACAAATGAAGAAAAAGGAGAGGTCTGCAAAAATCTCCTTAATCACCTCTAAATCTGGGAGCTTGACAGCAGTATCCATGGCAGGAGTGGAGCCTGCGGAGTCCATGTTCTGGCCAGATTGTACTGTCAGGACAGGCGGCAGCCCATCACCAGGAGCGGCTGGACCCACAATACAGACACCAAGACTAGACTTAGGTGAGGAGGAAATCATGGTCTTTATTCCAGCATCAGGTTTGGTACACATGTAATCAGTCAGCGCAGCAGAGGTACAAGCAGGGTCAGGCTGAGACGCAGTCAAAAACGAGCAGGGTTCTGAGGCACGAGCAAACACGGACATCTGGGATGAGGCAAGAGGCATGGTCGAAGACAACAGAGCAGGATTCATAGCACGGCAAGACAAAATCAGGACTGTGAATGGCACTGGAAAGTGTATGAGACAACAATCTGGTGGAGAAGTGAAGGACTGTGGGGTTTAAATGCATGTGGACTAATTATTGTGAAACGAGGGACAGGTGGTGTCAACGAGGTGCACGTGAGGAACAATCAGGAAAGGGGGCGTGGCTAGTGAATGAAGATACTACATTGTGCAAGACAGTGAGGGAGGACAACACAAGGTGGAGTGAAGAAAAGACAAAGCTATGTGAACAGGTGCACAGAGCATGAGTGAAAGGAAACACAAAGCAGACAGAGTCAAAGTGAGGGAAACAACATGATGGCAGGTGCAAGACGTGGAGTGAACATAATTAACAGGGTGCGAGTAAAAACAGGGAACAATGAACAGGCTAGACATAAGACAGAATAAAATATAACACAGAACGGGGCACTAACCTGAGAACAGACCAAATACTAAAGCACAATAGAGCATTATATTTTCTAATATAATGAATGAAAACAAAAATAAACAAATGATAAATAATGAAAACATAAACTATGTGAACAAAGAAGAATGGAACTGACAATGGCAGAAGTAACAAAAAAAAGTAACTAAGCAAAACAAGAACTGGGCAAAACCACATCATGAAAATAACAATTAACAAAACAAAGCTGGGACAGATGAAGATGAACTCAATAAAGAGGCCAAATACAGATTAACACCTGTATCAGGGATGGGCATGACAGTTGTATTTGTGCTGGAGACCCTCCTGTCCTGTGCACCAACAGCATTTCCTGTATATTCGTTTTGTGAATTGTTCTGTAATTTATGTTTGTAGCATGGCCCAAGCAGAGGGTCACCCCTTTGAGTCTGGTCTGCTTGAGGTTTCTTCCTCAGAGGGAGTTTTTCCTTACCACTGTTGCTCTGGGGGTTGCTAAGGTTAGACCTTACTTATGTGAAGCGCCTTGAGGCAACTCTGTTGTTATTTGGCCTGGTTGGGACCAGGAAGCAGAGTTGTAGTCTTACACACCTCTCTGCAGCTTCTCTCCCCCTGCCATCCCCTCATTACCCCATCCCCGTAGAGACGGTGCCTGCTCCCAGACCACCAATAACCAGCAAAAATCTATTTAAGCATAAAAATTCAAAAAGAAAAAATAATATAGCACCTTCAACTGCACCACAGACCAAAACAGTTAAATGTGGTCTATTAAACATTAGGTCTCTCTCTTCTAAGTCCCTGTTAGTAAATGATATAATAATTGATCAACATATTGATTTATTCTGCCTTACAGAAACCTGGTTACAGCAGGATGAATATGTTAGTTTAAATGAGTCAACACCCCCGAGTCACACTAACTGCCAGAACGCTCGTATCACGGGCCGAGGGGGAGGATTAGCAGCAATCTTCCACTCCAGCTTATTAATTAATCAAAAACCCAGACAGAGCTTTAATTCATTTGAAAGCTTGACTCTTAGTCTTGTCCATCCAAATTGGAAGTCCCAAAAAACAGTTTTATTTGTTGTTATCTATCGTCCACCTGGTCGTTACTGTGAGTTTCTCTGTGAATTTTCGGACCTTTTGTCTGACTTAGTGCTTAGCTCAGATAAGATAATTATAGTGGGCGATTTTAACATCCACACAGATGCTGAGAATGACAGTCTCAACACTGCATTTAATCTATTGTTAGACTCGACTGGCTTTGCTCAAAATGTAAATGAGTCCACCCACCACTTTAATCATACCTTAGATCTTGTTCTGACTTATGGTATGGAAATTGAAGACTTAACAGTATTCCCTGAAAACCCCCTTCTGTCTGATCATTTCTTGATAACATTTACATTTACTCTGATGGACTACCCAGCAGTGGGGAATAAGTTTCATTACAGTAGAAGTCTTTCAGAAAGTGCTGTAACTAGGTTTAAGGATATGATTCCTTCTTTATGTTCTCCAGTGCCATATACCAACACAGGGCAGAGTAGCTACCTAAACTCTGTGAGTGAGATAGATTATCTCGTCAGTAGTTTGACATCCTCATTGAGGACAACTTTGGATGCTGTAGCTCCTCTGAAAAAGAGAGCCTTAAAACAGAAGTGCCTCCGTGGTATAACTCTACAAACTCGCAGCTTAAAGCAAATAACCCGTAAGTTGGAGAGGAAATGGCGTCTCACTAATTTAGAAGATCTTCCGGTAGCCTGGAAAAAGAGTCTGTTGCTCTATAAAAAAGTCCTCCGTAAAGCTAGGACATCTTACTACTCATCATTTATTGAAGAAAATAAGAACAACCCCAGGTTTCTTTTCAGCACTGTAGCCAGGCTGACAAAGAGTCAGAGCTCTATTGAGCCAAGTATTCCTTTAACTTTAACTAGTAATGACTTCATGACTTTCTTTGCTAATAAAATTTTAACTATTAGAGAAAAAATTACTCATAACCTTCCCAAAGACATATCATTATCTTTGGCTGCTTTCAGTGATGCCGGTATTTGGTTAGACTCTTTCTCTCCCATTGTTCTGTCTGAGTTATTTTCATTAGTTACTTCCTCCAAACCATCAACATGTCTATTAGACCCCATTCCTACCAGGCTGCTCAAGGAAGCCCTACCATTAATTAATGCTTCGATCTTAAATATGATCAATCTATCTTTATTAGTTGGCTATGTACCACAGGGTTTTAAGGTGGCAGTAATTAAACCATTACTTAAAAAGCCATCACTTGACCCAGCTATCTTAGCTAATTATAGGCCAATCTCCAACTTTCCTTTTCTCTCAAAAATTCTTGAAAGGGTAGTTGTAAAACAGCTAACTGATCATCTGCAGAGGAATGGTCTATTTGAAGAGTTTCAGTCAGGTTTTAGAATTCATCATAGTACAGAAACAGCATTAGTGAAGGTTACAAATGATCTTCTTTTGGCCTCAGACAGTGGACTCATCTCTGTGCTTGTCCTGTTAGACCTCAGTGCTGCTTTTGATACTGTTGACCATAAAATTGTATTACAGAGATTAGAGCATGCCATAGGTATTAAAGGCACTGCGCTGCAGTGGTTTGAATCATATTTATCTAATAGATTACAATTTGTTCATGTAAATGGGGAAGGTTCTGTGCTAGGACCAATTTTATTCACTTTATACATGCTTCCCTTAGGCAGTATTATTAGACAGCATTGCTTAAATTTTCATTGTTACGCAGATGATACCCAGCTTTATCTATCCATGAAGCCAGAGGACACACACCAATTAGCTAAACTGCAGGATTGTCTTACAGACATAAAGACATGGATGACCTCTAATTTCCTGCTTTTAAACTCAGATAAAACTGAAGTTATTGTACTTGGCCCCACAAATCTTAGAAACATGGTGTCTAACCAGATCCTTACTCTGGATGGCATTACCCTGACCTCTAGTAATACTGTGAGAAATCTTGGAGTCATTTTTGATCAGGATATGTCCTTCAATGCACATATTAAGCAAATATGTAGGACTGCTTTTTTGCATTTGCGCAATATCTTTAAAATTAGAAAGGTCTTGTCTCAGAGTGATGCTGAAAAACTAATTCATGCATTTATTTCCTCTAGGCTGAACTATTGTAATTCATTATTATCAGGTTGTCCTAAAAGTTCCCTGAAAAGCCTTCACTTAATTCAAAATGCTGCAGCTATAGCACTGACGGGGACTAGAAGGAGAGAGCATATTTCACCCATATTGGCCTCTCTTCATTGGCTTCCTGTTAATTCTAGAATAGAATTTAAAATTCTTCTTCTTACTTTTAAGGTTTTGAATAATCAGGTCCCATCTTATCTTAGGGACCTCTTAGTACCATATCACCCCAATAGAGTGCTTCGCTCTCAGACTACAGGCTTACTTGTAGTTCATAGGGTTTTTAAGAGTAGAATGGGAGGCAGAGCCTTCAGCTTTCAGGCTCCTCTCCTGTGGAACCAGCTCCCAATTCAGATCAGGGAGACAGACACCCTCTCTACTTTTAAGATTAGGCTTAAAACGTTCCTTTTTGCTAAAGCTTATAGTTAGGGCTGGATCAGGTGACCCTGAACCATCCCTTAGTTATGCTGCTATAGACGTAGACTGCTGGGGGGTTCCCATGATGCACTGTTTCTTTCTCTTTTTGCTCTGTATGCACCACTCTGCATTTAATCATTAGTGATCGATCTCTGCTCCCCTCCACAGCATGTCTTTTTCCTGGTTCTCTCCCTCAGCCCCAACCAGTCCCAGCAGAAGACTGCCCCTCCCTGAGCCTGGTTCTGCTGGAGGTTTCTTCCTGTTAAAAGGGAGTTTTTCCTTCCCACTGTAGCCAAGTGCTTGCTCACAGGGGGTCGTTTTGACCGTTGGGGTTTTACATAATTATTGTATGGCCTTGCCTTACAATATAAAGCGCCTTGGGGCAACTGTTTGTTGTGATTTGGCGCTATATAAAAAAATTGATTGATTGATTGATCTCTGCTCCCCTCCACAGCATGTCTTTTTCCTGGTTCTCTCCCTCAGCCCCAACCAGTCCCAGCAGAAGACTGCCCCTCCCTGAGCCTGGTTCTGCTGGAGGTTTCTTCCTGTTAAAAGGGAGTTTTTCCTTCCCACTGTCACCAAGTGCTTGCTCATAGGGGGTCATTTTGACCGTTGGGGTTTTTCCATAATTATTGTATGGCTTTGCCTTACAATATAAAGCGCCTTGGGGCAACTGTTTGTTGTGATTTGGTGCTATATAAATAAAATTGATTTGATTTGATATAAATGAAAATAAATTGAATTGAAGATTGATTTAAAATAGTTTAAGATCAGTGCTGAGGGAATCAAACAAATGCCCTGCTTTAATGAAATGTTCATTAAAATAATTTAGCATGGCACATCAGTCAGATTTGCACAATATTTAACTAAAACGTTAGGCAGCTTGCTAGCAGACAGATCTCGTGACCTTCCAAAACTTCTTAGGCTTTTAAATTTTTTGTGGTGATTTCAGATAGCTAAAATTCAGATTTAGCCTTCTTAATTACGAAGGTACATTTTGTTGTGGAGCAGATGAAAACTTTTCCAATCTGCTTCCGTTTTAATTTTTCACATCTTGGACCAGGTCTTTCTTTTGAAAGGTTTTCACGTTCAGTGGAAAACCAAGGATTATTCTGCCCCTTTAATCTATAGTGCAGCAGATAACAGAATATTTACAGAGGAATGCTTTAAATCTGGAAAGAAGCACCAAAGTTGGCACAAATACTCCTTAGACATTACTCTTTTGAAAAAACTGAGTAGCCACTTGAATTTTCAGTAGGCGGCCAGGTAGGGGTCAATTGAAGAATTACACAGGGGTCAAAATTTTAAAATGTTTCAATCATATTGAAAGCTATACCACATTATTTGTCTGATCACAACGATACCAAAAAGGTATAGTTTGGACTATGTATGACTGAATGTTATGGAGTTATGGGGTAAAAACAGCAAGAATTATAACAAAGGTCAGCATTAGTTTGTACAGGGGTCAGATGTTAAAGTTGCTCTAAATATTGTAAAATGTAATGCAAATTATTGGTTGAGTTGATAGGGTTTTAAAAAGGAATAGTTTGCACTATGTGGCATGCTTAGTTATCATGTTACAGGGTAACATACGTCACATGTCATAGAATCCAATGGATGTCGACATTTGCTCTACCTTTACCTTGCAGACCAAGCATTCAACATAGTCAAAACTATTTAATTTATTAATCCTATTACTTCAACCAATAATTTGCACCACTTTTTACCAAAATTGGAGCAACTTTAACTTCTAACCCCTGTACAAACTGAAATTAACCTTTGTCACCATTTTTGTTGTTTTTACCGCATAACTCCATAACATTCAGTCATAGATAGTCCAAACTATACCTTTTTGGTATCATCATGATCAGACAAATAATATGGTATAGCTTTCAATATGATTGGAGCATTTTTAAATTTTGACGCCTGTGTAATTCTTCAATTGACCCCTACCTGGCCGCCTACTGAAAATTCAAGTGGCTCCTCAGTTTTTTCAAAAGAGTAATGTCTTTCCAGAAATGAACAATTGTTACAGGTATCTGCTCCACTACTACATTCAGTGCATGCAGTGGAACATGTTTATTAACTTCAAGAATTCATCGTAAAAAAAAATAAAAATAAAAAATTGCTAGGCCAACTGGATATCAGCAAAAGAGATATTCAGTTCCACCTGAAAATAGACAAATCATACAAGAAAGCCTGCTCATTAAAATGTTTAAATACTCTTAAGTAAAATGCATGATTTAGTATTGGGGAGTTTCTGTTCACTGCAGTTGCACAATGGTCACTCAAATCATTCCCAAATACCCCAGCATTAGAATACTTGAGGGACATTTGTTAATATTAAACTGAGGAGTGACGATCTAGAGGGATATTTAGTATTGGTCCGAGTTGGACTGTCTATTAATTGACTTTGATTCAGTGAGTCAGAGAGATTTTAGGCTGTCTGAGGCTGAAGACAACCAATCAAGGTTTAGATCCCCCACTAACACAAGCTCACCAGAGTTTAGCCCAGAGATACAGTTATTTAAAGAATTTAGAGCCTCACAACAGGCTGAGGGAGGCCTACAAGAGCCCATAACTGTGAGGGACAGTCTCTGCTGAAATTCAAGTTTCAATGCCAAAAATTCAGTTTGCTAATAGATACTGATGAAAGGAGCGTCACATTAAATTTTTTCTTTATATAAATGGCTACAACTCTACCTTAGACATTGCAACCATTAATAGCAATGTCATAATCAAAGACTGATTTGTTCAAACAAGTCTTGGACAACATAAGGATATTTGGGGTCTAATGGCTAAAAAGCTAGACAGCTCCAGAGGCAAGAGAGCTAGGGGGCTGCAGCAGCCAGCAGACTTCGATGGCTAGCGGGCTGCTGGCCGGGTAACAGGCTACACATTTTAGTGGCTCTATGACAGAGCAGCCTTCAGACACCAGCAGCCACCTCCCAGCAACCAGCAGTTAACAGGGTCCTACTACTGATGGCTAGCAAACGCTGGTAGGTAGGGCAGCAGGCTCCGGCAGCTGGAGTTAACGGGCTCCAGTGGCAAGCAGGCTCTGTTGGTTAGCAAGGTAGGGATCTCTAATGTCTAGCAAGCTAAGCTAAGCTTGCATGGTTAGCAGGTCAATGGACTCCAGCAGCTGGAAGGCTAGCAGACTCCAGTGGCAAAAGAGCTGCCGGGCTCCGGAGGCTAGAAAGCTCCGGTGGCCTTCCGCTAGCAGACTTTGGTGGTTAGCAGGTTGTCAACAAGTTCGCAAACCATGGCTTTTCAGCAAATCTATAGCTGGTGGTGGTGGTGGTGGGGGGGTCTCATCTAACAGCGGCCTTCAGACACCAGCAACCAACTCCCAGTGGCTCCACAGGCAGAAGCCTGATGGCATATGCAAACCAGTATATATCCAATACAAAATATAATTCCAACCACTCCCTCCAGAGGTAGGTCTACCTAGGTACATCCCAACACATTATTTGCATATCTGTACCCTTCAACTCCCCTCCTCATCCCAATACCTTTTAATAATAACAACCAGTTTCAGTTGCTGAGTTTGTTCCTGAACTTGTCAGCTTGTTTCTTTAATTTCCAAAATAGCGCAACAGATATCTGAAACAATCATTCATATCATAATCATATTGAAAACTATACCACATTATTTTTCTGAACATAAAGATTCCAAAAAGTTATGGACTTTGAATGTTATGGAGTTGTGTGGTATGGTGACATTTCAGTTTCTACAGGAGTCAAAAGTTAAAGTTGCTCCAGTTTTGGTGAAAGTGGTGCAAATTATTGGTTGAACTAATAGGATAAATAAATGCCATACTTTTATCCGTGTTGGGTGCTTGTTCTCCAAAGTAAAGGTCAAACAATGTCCATGTTCACGAGATTTTATGATATGACACATGTTGCGCATAACATGGTAACTAAGCATGACACATGGTACAAACTATTCCAATTTTAAACTAACTCAACCAATAATTTGCATCACTTTTTACCACAATTGAAGCAACTTTAACGTTTGACAATGTACAAACTGAAACTGACCTGTCACCATTCTTGCTGTTTTTACCCCATAACAGTCAGACAGTCCAAAATATACCTTTATGGAATCTTGATGTTCAGACAAATAATGCGGTCTAGTTTGCTATATGATTGGAGCATTTTTTAAATTTTGACTAATTATTCAGTTGTCCCCTACCTGGCTATTAAAAATTCAAGTGGGAAACCTGTTATTTTTCAAATGACTAATGCCTAAGGGGTATCTGTGACAAAGTTGGCACTTACATTACCTAAATTAATGTGTAACCTCTTGTAAATATACTGAGCAAACTTTTCAAAGCAACACTATGATTTAGCCTTTATCAACGTATGTTTACATACTCGATTTGGTAGAGTTATTTCTGAATCCAAGTGTTCTGAAAAGACTGTTTTGGTCATAGTCACATCCTTTGGCTTGTGCAGCTGTCACAGTAGTGGGATGAAGGAAATGCCATAGGAGTTGAGGCAGATGTGCCAGTCTTGTTAGGGTGTAGTTACACATGTTCTAGGGGCATGTGATGAGTCATCAGCGCTGCCTGTCGTATCGACTCCGCAACCTCAAAATAGTGGACACGTGTACATGGAGTCTTTGTGCAAAACTGTCACATTCCACTAGCAAGCATGAAAATTGCTTCTTTTTTTTAATTACATTTGGACATATGTAACCGGTTGTGACTGACTCTGCGTTGTGTTTGAAGAAGGAGAGTCTCAGACGTGGGGTATCTTTGGAGGTCTTCTCCATTTAATTTCTGACAAACAGTGAAATAAAAAAATAAAAATCCTCTGGTCAGTGGCTTCAACACGACATGCCCCTCTCCCTCGGACATCAGTAACAAAAAGGCAGAAAAACAAATAATACATTAAATCATTTTTACCTTGTGTGTGCTTTTTTATATGTGTTCATGTACCGGGCCGGCTTCGTCATGAGGCCGGTCAAGGTTTGCTCAGCCCTGCTGATGACCATAAGGCAGGGATATACATCTGGAGCTGGTCCCTGGGCGCCTAAAGGCGACTTCTGCTCCTAACTGGCAATTAGGATGGGTTAAATGCAGTAATCACATTTCATTGTGCAGGGAACATGTTCCTTTGTGCATATGACAATAAAATTCTTTTGAATCCTTTTGAATCCTTTGAATTTAACGGGATATAACATACCTGACAAACAGTGAAATAAAAAATAAAAATCCTCCGGTCAGTGACTTCAACACGACATGCCCCTACACAAATTAAATGACACAGATATATGTTTCAGCATATCGTAGGCACTTTATAACAAACCTAAACTAGCCAATAAACTTTAAAAAAAATGCAATTAACCAAGGCTAAAACAGAAATTCCCTCCCGACTGCAAGACGACTTACCTTCCCCTCGGACATCAGTAACAAAAGGGGAGAGGAAAGGCGCTTAGAGGGCGGTGTCACATTAAAATGTGAACGTAAGGGGACAGGTGCATATTGAAGTTCCACATACTGACCTGGAGGCCCAACCTGTCAGGTATTAACTAAAATAAATGAATAAAAATAAAATCAAGGTTACACAGATTTTGTGTAATTATACCATACACACATTGTTGCTGTATAATTGACCCTGTTACACATAATTCACTAGAATTCATGTTGGAATGTCACAAACCTTTAAACAGGATCCTGTGGGGGCAGCTGTAGTTCTGTCAGTAGTGCCAAATGATCACTAATCAGAGGGGTTGATGAGCTCAATATCCAATTGTTATTGAGTGTTAAAATGTCCAAGGGCAAAACACTAGGGCCATATCTTCCACTCAACACAAATCAGTGCAACAGAGTGTAGTTGGTAGTGTACCACTGGCACAGTTATTTTGCAAATACCAAGTATAATTGCACCGATACGTTCCTTATGGGTGTGCTGATCTCACAATGAACTGTAGTCAGACACAATGCCCATGCATTGGTATTATCTGGCAGTAGAAAGCTGTGGTGAACTTTTGTTGGTCTGTGACACCATAGACCAACTAAAGTCCATTGCAGAGTATTCTGCTACTTTGAATTTGCAATATCCAGACTCTCCTTATATTGTCTTTTCCTCAGTGCAAGTACCCTGCAGGGTTGTGAATGAAGATCTCAAACTGCCACTAAATTGAACTGACCAAAATTAATAATGAAAAATTCTAAACTAATGTAAATATACAAGATTTTAAGAACTCTGGTTTGTACTGTATTTTTTATTTATTTTTTATTTTTTATCTGGTTTTCTTCTTCCCTGTGTTGGTAGGCAGACAATGCCAAGAAAGTGAATCAAAAGGGTTTTGGAGTGGTTTGAACCTTAAACACGGTTTGAAATGAAATTATGTAAACAACCCTGCTTTGAAACAAAAAAACATTACAAACAATCACTCTCTAATCTTAAAGAAAACATATTCACTATGTGCCTGCGTCAGAGGCACCACAGCTCTAGTAAAGACTGGCACAAGTATTTTTTTTGCTTTGAATCAGAGTGAACAGTTTTTATCTTACTGTTGAAGGAGCTGCAGGGTTTTTGGTATGGGCTCTTGTGAATACCTTTTCCTTATGTTCATTCAGGCATTTACATGAAAAATGAAGTCTCAAAAGCCAATTGAATCAGTTGTACCTTTAAGTACATGGAAGTTGGACCAACAGCGGGCAAGAATACTGCAATTCTGCAATACTGGGAATGGTTATTCACATAATAGTAGATGCAAGACGTGTTAATCAAACTATGACAGCAAATTATCATATGACTTGCAACGTCCCCATAAACACACTCTAATCTAGTCAAAAGTCCCCCAAATAAAAATTCACATACAGGTGTGCTTATCTAAAAATGGAGCTGTGGTTTTATATATATACGAGGGCTGTCAATAAAGTAACGGTCCTTTTTATTTTTTTCAAAACTATATGGATTTCATTCATATGTTTTTACGTCAGACATGCTTGAACCCTCGTGCGCATGCGTGAGTTTTTCCACGCCTGTCGGTGACGTCATTCGCCTGTGAGCACTCCTTGTGGGAGGAGTCGTCCAGCCCCTCGTCGGAATTCCTTTGTCTGAGAAGTTGCTGAGAGACTGGCGCGTTGTTTGATCAAAATTTTTTCTAAACCTGTGAGACACATCGAAGTGGACACGGTTCGAAAAATTAAGCTGGTTTTCAGTGAAAAATTTAACGGCTGATGAGAGATTTTGAGGTGATTCTGTCGCTTTAAGGACTTTTCACGGTGCGAGACGTCGTGCAGCGCTCTCAGGCGGCGTCATCAGCCTGTTCAAGCTAAAAACCTCCACATTTCAGGCTCTGTTGATCCAGGACGTCGTGAGAGAACAGAGAAGTTTCAGAAGAAGTCAGTTTCAGCATTTTATCCGGATATTCCACTGTTAAAGGAGATTTTTTTAATGAAAGACGTGCGGATGGATCCGCGCGTCGGGACGCAGCCGGTGCGGTGCAGCGGCACAGGAAAAACACCTCCGTGTTGATAACCATTTGTAAAATCCAGGTGGCTTTTGATGGCTTTCAGTGGAGTGAGTATATGAGAAATTGTTTAACAGGCAGGACATGTTCCAACTTGTCCTTAAGGCTTTCAACAGAGGTGTTTTTCCTGTGGCGGAGCATCGCGGCGGCTGCGTCCCGACGCGCGGACCCGTCCGCACGTCTTTCATTAAAAAAATCTCCTTTAACAGTGGAATATCCGGATAAAATGCTGAAACCGACTTCTTCTGAAACTTCTCTGTTCTCTCACGACGTCCTGGATCAATAGAGCCTGAAATGTGGAGGTTTTAAGCTTGAAACAGGCTGATGACGCCGCCTGAGAGCGCTGCGTGACGTCTCGCACCGTGAAAAGTCCTTAAAGCGACAGTATCACCTCAAAATCTCTCATCAGCCGTTAAAATTTTCACTGAAAACCAGCGTAATTTTTCGAACCGTGTCCACTTCGATGTGTCTCACAGGTTTAGAAAAAACTTTGATCAAACAACGCGCCAGTCTCTCATCAACTTCTCAGACAAAGGAATTCCGACGAGGGGCTGGACGACTCCTCCCACAAGGAGTGCTCACAGGCGAATGACGTCACAGACAGGCGTGGAAAAACTCATGCATGCGCACGAGGGTTCAAGCATGTCTGACGTAAAAACATATGAATGAAATCCATATAGTTTTTGAAACAAATTAAAAGGACCGTTACTTTATTGACAGCCCTCGTATATATATATATATATATATATATATATATATATATATATATATATATGTGTGTGTGTGTTCACAAATCTAAATCTGTTAGTGAGCACTTCTCCTTTGCCAAGATAATCCATCCTACCTCACAGGTGTGGTATATGAAGATGCTGATTAGACAACATGATTTTTGCATAGGTGTGTTTTAGGCTTTTGATCGGTTTGTGCATGAGATCATGCACTAAAGGGAGAGCTGATGTTTGCCATTTGGTATGTGTATGTATTTTGCGTCAAGGATGAATGGTACCAAAACTGAACACTGATTTGACTAATATTTTTAGAGTTTATATTATAATATCCAATTGGCCTCTGCATGCGTTAGTGCGTGCATGCGTGATTTTATTGTTCGGTGTTGTGAGCTAATCTCCATAGTTTCTCCAAAAATAGTAGTCCTATCAACGTTCATTCATACCAAACGTCAAATATCAGCTCTCCCCAGTTTGTCTGTGATCGAAGTTATATGCATGCATACACGCAAGCATGTGTAAGAGTGTCCCATGATGCATAACACAAAATGGCCAACGCACATCCAAAATGTCCTTGTGTCTAATCTTAACACAACTGCTTTTCAAAATGGCTGATGCACAAAATGTCCTTGTATTTGACACAACTATCTGATCCTTTTATAAGCTAATTGATAAAACAATCTGATATTTTTATAGCTGTCTGATAAAACTAAAGTATTCACATCTATTTGGACAGCATGATGGAACACTGATTCATGTATTTTTTTGCATTGACATACACAAACACACACTAAGATTTTTACATAACCTTGAACGCAACGTGAGCAGACACCCGCTAATACCAGTTTACTAGACACTGATTCAAGACAGGCTAGGCACCACTCACATGGAGGCTGGTGCAGAAATAAAAGTTGGCATAGGAAGGAGATCTGGGCTCTTTGTTCAGGTGTTTGTATGTGATCTGGTCCAAGACTCCCACGCTGTATCAGGGTTTAATCTCTCTTCAGTACAACATCTAAACTTTGAAATTCATTTCCTGTCCAATTCTTTTTGAGATCAAAGGGTCATTGGGGGGCTGGAGCCTATCTCAGCAGTCATAGGGAGTGAGGCGAGGTACACCATGGACAGGAGGCCAGTTTAACACAGGGCAACAGATAGACAAACACATTCACATCCACACACACAACTACAGTCAAGGTTGCTTACTCCTCAGTGAGGAAAGTCACTATTGGGAGTCCTTAAAGTCAGTAGAAGTCACTAAATGACATCACTTAATCTGCATAATTGGCCAGGTACAAGTAATTGTAATGGAAGCTGTAGGAGAGCCGAATAACTTTATGGGTGAGACATAAAGTGAGTAAAAAAACATCAAAAATATGTCTAGAATTACTTACTTTCTTTTTTCTGTCTATTCTTGTTTTTTTATGTCACAGTTCTAACCCTCCTGCTTTATCTGGGTTTAAGACTGGCAAAAGTGATCCAAAAGAGACACTCTGAAAGAGTTACTTTTTTTTTTTTTTTAAATATCCTGTCGTGGATCAGCCTGAGGTGGCTTTGCACAACCGCGATTCATTTGCAGTCTGGATGTGGAGGGATGAACATCTCCTGTCCTGACAGCAGCTGTGAGGGGCAATCAGTTAGACAGGTATGTTTTCACAAGATTCTGAATGTCAGGATGCTGATGTGGTGGGAGTCACAGCTGTTATTCAGCAGATGTGCTGAAAAACAGTCGGGCTTGGACCCCAAATTAGTTTCCAGGATTTCAAAGAATAATTGATTACAGCTACAATTGTCATGATCTGGACTTTTGTCTCATGTTTTTCTGTTTGTTCTGCTTAGATTATGCTTAATTGTTTTTTTTTTTTCCGTTTGTGATTTGTCTTGCTGGGTTTTTCCAACTTGGGCTTCATCTTTCCCTATCTCTCTTGTCCGTCTCTCATTGTGCTTGGTGGTGGGTGGTGCACTCTGTTTGGGCCACACCCAGTTCTGGAGCTTTCTACACACCTGTTTCTAAACTGTAGGTCATCAGCAGGGTGTATATAAGCTTCACTGGTTGCACTAGTCCCTCGCCAGATTGTTGTGCTTTATGCCCACACTCTCACGAGCGCCACTAGCTTAGCTTATTGCAAGCTAAAAGTGGACACTCTCGTTTTGGCTGAACTTCTAGCCAGTTTCTGGGTATTCTGTGTTACTACGCACCCGCAGACAAAAATGGATCTGTTAAAGTGGTCTCTGAACGCAATTGACACTATTTTTTCTACAAGACATTCGGGGGCGGAGGACCCGACCTGTCCTGCCGGGATGCATGTGATGGGTTACGTGATGGACTCATGGAGGAGATGGCAGGTCATGTGCCTTTACATGCTTTCTGTGGAGGACGTCGAAGATGTGTACATATTCGGCTTGGTGGTGGCCGGCTTTCTGATGTGTGGAGCGGGCACTTTGCTGGTTTACTGGAAAATCAAGAAAGTGGAAGCAGCTTTGATTGGTCCTTCCAGGCTGCCCTACATGATTGATTCGATTGGGAAGGCAGTGGCTGCACAGTCGGCGGGGGTTAACCGCGCGTTGGAAAACATCTCGAGCAGGATTGGAGCCCTGGAAACCCGCTCTGACCATCTGTGAAGACCACATTCTACATTCAGATGCATTGAGAGCCACTCTGTTCTCAGAACTGTGGAATCTTTCAGGCGTCTGCTAATCTGGCTATTCATTTGGCTTCCCCAAATACAGCTGCACTTCAAGGTCGCTGTGATAAAACCTCCTCAGAAGATCAACACTTAAGCCTCGCTCCCTGGTCTTCCCCCCTCCCTTCAGCTTCTCCAGCTCTGACGTTGACTGTGTTAGAACTGTTCAGGACTACTCAGACTGCGCAGGGCTGCTCCCTCCCCCTCCAGGATTGTCGGACAAGGCCGTTGACGGCGCCAAACAGGCTGCCTTCCGGAGTGTTCTGATAAACTGGTCCTTTTCAAATCTCGGTTGTTGTCCTGTGTCCTTGTTTTTGTCTGTGTGATTATTGTTTTTCTGTGCTGATGGGGATTTTTTTCCTCATTGCTGCTGTGTAATGCAGAGACTATGAGGTTTTTTTTTCTCCTTTTCCCTCGTGTTTTGCTTTCATATATATGTTTTATGTACCGGGCCGGCCTATGTGTTGTGTGTTGTATGTGTGTTGTTTGTTATGGGTCGGTGTTGGTTTGCTCAGGCTTGCTGTTGACAAAGGCAGGGATGTACATCTGGAGCTGGTCCCCGGGTGCCTAATGGCGACTTCTGCTCCTACTGGCAATTAGGATGGGTTAAATGCAGTAGACACATTTCATTGTGCAGGGAACATGTTCTTCTGTGCATATGACAATAAAATTTCTTTGAATCCTTTGAATCCTTGAACTACGCACCCGCAGCCGATGTGCTTGATGAATTCCTGCACAAAAAGTAGTTCCCAGATAATTGTGATAATTCCTGTGAGATAATGAGTATATCTCATCTAAATTAATTATAAAATTTACCAGTTATAAAATTATAAAGATAACTGAAGAGTGGCCGTAATAAATAATTAAGAAACTTAAAGTTCATGAGCAACTTCGCCTGTTATCGCTCAAGCACATTGTAAACATTGACACAATGGAGTTTGATATGGAAGAGTTCAGAAAGATACGATTGGAATGTTTGATTACCATTGACAGTTGGCGATAAGAGACTTGGGTGTTAACTTTGTTTTCAAGTCAGAACAAGAAGCTGCACTGAAAGAGATCTATCTGGGAAGAGACACATTCTGTGTGTTGTCACTCCAACGACAGCAGCGCACTGAGCAGTGTGACGAAAGTAGTCCGGTGAGCTATCCCACAATGCTAAAATAGAGATGTTGCTCCAACGAGAGCAGCATGCTGAGCAGGGTGCTTTATGCCTTCACTTCCACCTCTGTTCTTGTGTTTTCCTAGTCCTGCTTGCCACGTTGTGTTTTTTGACCACCTGCCTGTTTTGTTTTTTACTACACCTTATTGCCTGATTTGTTTGCTGTTTTTGGACTGCCTTTTTGTGTAATCATATAGTAAACAATCTTAAAAACCAGAGCTGCTTTGTTGAGTCCTGGATTTGTGTCCAGATGTCTCTGTCCACCCAGCCTGAAAAAGTTATTGTCATTACAATTACAGGTAACGCAATGCTAATGGGCTAACATTAGCTGGAAAACTCAGTAGTGGGCTAATATTAGCATGAACACTTGCTAACATCACTTAAAATGATGTAAATGGGCTAATGTTCATATGAGCTACCCCCATTGTGAGCAATGATATTTATAATGTGCTTTAAAAAAATATACATTTACAATTTGCTGGGAAAAGCATCGTGCTTATCGGGTAATTCTACATGTTGCCGATAAATAATTAAATAAATAAAATCCAACCGTGTGGGTTTTGAGTTTTTTCCAGACACATGGACATATAACAAGGATACATATTTGGTCCTCAGAGAATTGTGGTATAGATGATGTTTTACGTAGTACATTAGCATGTTGTTATGGTCGCGTTGGGTATTTAGTCGAGTTCATTGAGAATAATATGAGCAGCATTATGTGTCGGTTGCTCTTTGTGTTCACCAGTGTTCCTCGCTGTTTGTCTTTTATATGAAGACACCTGCTGCCCTGGAGGAAGATGTGGTGAAAAATAAGTGCCTTTAGAGGCCTATTAGCAACACTGCCTGCAAGGTTGATATGGGGCTATTTAGGTTGAGCTTGTCCCTCTGCCTCTATCTGTCTCACTCTGTCTGGGCTTCGTTATGTCTGTGTTTCTGTCAGCAATCATTAATCTCTGCAGACACCACAACAAATGCTGTGGGGCACGTATAGTTAGGTACAATTTTAACAGGCACACAAAACCATTACATATTCATATGCACAGTCCCTGTTATTTTCATTTATATAGCGTGAGAAAGGAACAGGCGTTTTTACTGCAGTGGGAAACTTTGGTGTGATCTCAAAGGTAGATGCAAATGTACCAACAGTCACTGTGACCGCGGTTCTGTCCTTTAAAGGCAGGTGGTGTTTGCAAGTCACAGCAGGAGGTCAGGAGATGAGGTGACACAGAAACTACAAATAGAAAGCAATCAGACACTGCAGACCTGTGTCAAAAAAGTTTGTGCCCAGCTCTTCTTAGCACCAGTAATGTGATGCCTATGGCAATACGTAGAATTTATGCCAACTAGATTCAAAAGAACCCTTTGATTTCACATGCATTTGTCAATATTGAGAGAATTTCATCATCATTATTAAATTATAGATGTTTAAGTGAAATTGCCATAAATCGTGTCATTTCTCTGTAATGAACAAACCGTAAAATAAATAAATAAATAGAAACAAGTCCAGATGTTCCAGACATTTCAGGTATACTAGATTTCTGTTAAAAATGTCGTTTTTGGTGTTTCCCCCTTTCTTTAAACAATGTGAAAATAAAATCTGACATCAAAGATCCAAATACAGTAGTTCAGTCATTTTAAAGTGTCACACCTTTAAAAAAAAGTATCAGCATGTACTTAAAAACAAAATTACCATTATGAATTAATAATTACAGATCCACTACAGTAAATGTAAAATAATTAAGACCATTAGTTAGTGGTCGTAGACAGATAAAAACATGTTAAGTTTCAGTTTAAAGACAGAATTTGCTTTTTTCCCTGTATATGGCACCCCTTGGGAACATTTTGCGGTGTTTCGGGGTTGCTTTTCATTGTTATGCTGATGATACTCAGTTGTATATGCCGATAGCTTACGGAAATCCTGTCCACATAAAATCTTTACAGGACTGTCTTGCAGCAGTGAGAAGTTGGATGTCTAGCAACTTTCTACTTTTGAACTCTGATAAGACTGAAATGATGGTTCTTGGCCCAGCAAGACATCGGCACCAATTTGATCAGCTGGCGCTTAGCCTAGGTTCATGTGTTATACATCATACTGACAAAGTGAGGAACCTTGGGGTAATCTTTGATCCTACATTGTCCTTTGACCTCCACATTAGGGACATTACGAGGACTGCTTTCTTTCATCTGAGAAATATAGCAAAGATTCGCCCCATCCTGTCTATGGCTGATGCTGAGACTGATTCACGCATTTGTCTCTTCTAGATTAGATTATTGTAATGCTTTATTCTCTGGCCTGCCGCAGTCTAGCATTCGAGGACTTCAGTTGGTGCAGAATGCTGCTGCCAGAATTTTGACACAAAGTAGAAGGTTTGACCACATTACTCCCATTCTGGCATCCCTTCATTGGCTACTGGTTTCTGCCAGATTGGATTTTAAAGTTTTATTGTTGGTTTATAAAATTGTTCATGGACTGGCGCCTTCCTACTTGGCGGACTTGGTTAAGCCCTACGTACCTGCGAGGCCTTTGTGTTCGCAGGGCGCAGGGCTTCTGTGTGTTCCGAGGATGAACAAAAAGTCTGTGGGGTATAGAGCCTTCTCCTACCGTGGTCCGGCTCTTTGGAATGATCTACCTGCTGTTATTCGGCAGTCTGACACAGTGGAGATTTTTAAATCAAGACTGAAGACCCACTTTTTTAGACTCTTATCATAAATTTTTTAATCTGTTTGTGTTTGCTTTGTAATTTCTTTTTATTCTACTGTGTTTTATCTTTTAACTGTGCTTTTCTTGCTTTTAATTTTGAATTTACATTAATTTGTGTTGTTGTGAATTATGTGAAGCGCCTTGGGGCGACTTTGTCGTGATTTGGCGCTATATAAATTAATAAATTGAAATTGAAGAAAGTGTAACTGTATTTTCAGGAGTATAAGTCACATTTTTGTATTTTTGTATTTTTTTCTAGTTTTGGAGGTCCTACAAAGTTGTGACTTATATACCCCCCCCCCCCCCCCAAAAAAAAATCACATTCATTATTAATTATTACAATGACTATATTGGACTTACCCAGGAATCAAAGCACTAAAACAATAATAATAGAATAAGTGCAAATTAATAAAAAGTACATGACAATAATGCTAAAAAAACAATCTCAAACTCAAGAGCTGATATTATGGAAACAAGGTACGACTTATACTCCAGTGTGATTTATTTATGGGTTTTTCTTCAACAACATTTTTTTTAGGAGTTGCGACTTATACTCAGGAAAATATGCTAACATTGAAGAAATATGGTAAAATCTTGTAGCCTGCATTGGAGGTCTAGCAGCTACATTCTGAACCACATGAATATTTCTTGTACAATAGAAAATAGGACATTGCAATTGTCAATTCTGATGATATATATATATATATATATATATATATATATATATATATATATATATATATATATATATATATATATATATATATGAGTGATGTAAAGGTTAAAAAAAAGGAGCCATACATTTGAGTTGACTTACTGTACAAAAGATAGTTTTTTTTCATATTTAAAAAAATGTGAGGCACATTTGCCTTTTATAGTACACAGTATAGAGTACAAGCTTCCTTCCACATATTATTGACCATTATGTTCCTGTGAAACATTCCAATCGTGCCCGGTCTGAGTCTAGCTGAAGTATGGCCCATTGAACCCAGCGATCGCCCTCCTGACATCACATCAGATGGCTGAATTGACCCCATGTCATGCTGGTGACCTAGTGTCCCTGTCGATTACAAGAATGCCCTGTTAGTGGCAGTTGAACGTGGCAGCAGATTCTGCTGCCGAATTCTAATCAAGTTAGAATGTGGAGCACTTACAGACACCACGCTGTTCATAAATGTTTCTATGCTGATTTTATGGCAGTTATTCCACAATTACAGTGTTACACGGGAGACTGCTTTATACCACACTGTGGGTACTTCATCCTTGTGTACAGTGGTGACGCATTAACAAAAATGTTGAGTTATTTATATATATATGGAATGACTATGACTAGTTTGATGAGAAAATTTCAACTTAGGTCATTTACAGAGCACAAGTGGACTCCACTCTATGGACACACCCTCCTACAGGACATTACGGTCATTTTATGGGAGAGATATACTACGGTTATAGAGTGACATGAGTGCTGACTTCAGAGCATCATGTATAACATACAGTAGTGTTCAGAATAATAGTAGTGCTATGTGACTAAAAAGATTAATCCAGGTTTTGAGTATATTTCTTATTGTTACATGGGAAACAAGGTACCAGTAGATTCAGTAGATTCTCACAAATCCAACAAGACCAAGCATTCATGATATGCACATTCTTAAGGCTATGAAATTGGGCTATTAGTAAAAAAAGTAGAAAAGGGGGTGTTCACAATAATACTAGCATCTGCTGTTGATGCTACAAACTCAAAACTATTATGTTCAAACTGCTTTTTTAGCAATTCTGTGAATCACTAAACTAGTATTTAGTTGTATAACCACAGTTTTTCATGATTTCTTCACATCTGCGAGGCATTAATTTTGTTGGTTTGGAACCAAGATTTTACTCATTTACTAGTGTGCTTGGGGTCATTGTCTTGTTGAAACACCCATTTCAAGGGCATGTCCTCTTCAGCACAAGGCAACATGACCTCTTCATGTATTTTGACATATCCAAACTGATCCATGATACCTGGTATGTGATATATAGGCCCAACACCATAGTAGGAGAAACATGCCCATATCATGATGCTTGCACCACCATGCTTCACTGTCATCACTGTGAACTGTGGCTTGAATTCACAGTTTGGGTGTCGTCTCACAAACTGTCTGTGGCTCTTGGACCCAAAAAGAACAATTTTACTCTCATCAGTCCACAAAATATTCCTCCATTTCTCTTTAGGCCAGTTGATGTGTTCTTTGGCAAATTGTAACCTTTTCTGCACGTCTTTTATTTAACAGCAGGACTTTGCGGGGGATTCTTGCAAATAAATTAGCTTCACACAGGCATCTTCTAACTTTCACAGCACTTACAGGTAACTCTAGACTGTCTTTGATTGTCCTGGAGCTGATCAATGGGTGAGCCTTTGCCATTCTGGTTATTCTTCTATCCATTTTGATGGTTGTTTTCCATTTTCTTCCACGTGTCTCTGTTTTGTTTTGTTTTTTGTTTTTTGTCCATTTTAAAGCATTGGAGATCATTGTAGTTGAACAGCCTATAATTTTTTGCACCTGTGTATAAGTTTTCCCCTCTCCAATCAACTTTTTAATCAAACTACGCTGTTCTTCTCAACAATGTCTTGATCGTCCCATTTTCCTCAGGCTTTCAAAGAGAAAAGCATGTTCAACAGGTGCTGGCTTCATCCTTAAATAGGGGACACCTGATTCACACCTGTTTGTTCCACAAAATTGACGAACTCACTGACTGAATGACACACTACTATTATTGTGAACACCCCCTTTTCTGCTTTTTTTTTTTACTAATAGCCCAATTTCATAGCCTTAAGAGTGTGTATATCATGAATGCTTGGTCTTGTTGGATTTGTGAGAATCTACTGAATCTACTGGTACCTTGTTTCCCATGTAACAATAAGAAATATACTCAAAACCTGGATTAATCTTTTTAGTCACATAGCACTACTATTATTCTGAACACTACTGTATTCCCAGTGCACCAAAATGTCCCAGTGACCTAGACTTTCAAAAGGTCTACATACTCAGAAAACAAAACAAAACAAAAAAAGGCAATTATAGCTGCAAATCCAAGGGGGGAAAAATACTGTATGAAACAAGAAAATAGCCATTACCAAATATAGATATACCCCACCAAACACACATAAAACAAAGAACCAAGCACTATCTTTGATTTCAGTCCACAAAACTGGACAAGGTGCTCAAAAACAGACATGTCAAACCTTGAGAATGTTGGCATCCAGGGATCTCACAGGGCACACAAAAGCAGAAAATCCTTCAAAGTGAACAACTTGACTTCTTTCTTTGAGTCTCAGACATACGTATCTGACATGTCTGAGGATTTGCTCTGGCTCTCCCTCTGATATTTGATGCTGGCAAAGAATCCTTTCATCCTGAGCTCCAAGCTAAGCAGCATTATCATAGCACTGTATTTCAGTGAAGCACACTAGATAGACCAGACTGGCTTCGGCCTTCCAGCTGGAAGAGGCAGCAGTTTCAGCCAGATACCGGCACAGTACAGCAGTTTAATCAAATCAAATCAATTTTATTTATATAGCACCAAATCACAACAAACAGTTGCCCCAAGGCGCTTCACACTGTAAGGCAAAAGCCATACGATAATTACAGAAAAACCCCAACGTTCAAAACGACCCCCTATGACCAAGCACTTGGCGACAGTGGGAAGGAAAAACTCCCTTTTAACAGGAAGAAACCTCTAGCAGAACCAGGCTCAATATATCCACCATATACAGCGATCTGGAAACAAATCTGCAGCACTGATTTACATCATGAATGTGCAGTACTAGGCAGGGCTCTGAGAAGTGCAAAACGTTTCTCCTGTGCTGTTTATCAGTGGAAAAAAATAAATAAATAAATAAATAATTTTGGAGGGAGATGTGATGTTTAGTGTTAATTTCATCAGACGAGACAGAATATGTTCATCAATGACCTTTTTTGATGAAAAGGAGATGACAATACTACATGACTAAGAAACTAAAGACTAAAATGTTTTGCATGAAATAAACTCTCTCAATTCTCATCAACAAGATCCATGGGACATCTGCAAAATTGTTTTTTAAAATAACATCTGTTTTGTTTGTCTCCTCCATCTCCTGTCTGCAGGAGGTGTCATCCTGCTGCATGTTTGAGCATTTATTTATTTTTTTTTTAGTTTAACCAGATTAGTCCCATTGAGATCAAGATCTCTTTTGCAAGAGAGATCTGGCCATTTATAAAGTTACAAATTGACCTATCCTGCATGTCTTTAAATGTGGGAGGAAACCCACACAGACAAGGGAAGAACATACAAACTCCACAGGTGGGAATCAAACTCATGACTTTCTTGCTGTGAGACAACAGTGCTAACCATTAAGCCTCTGTGCTGCCCTTAGCATAAATCTGTAAAGTCCACTAGAGTGGACACCAGCATCTAGAACGATAAACATTTTTCTTACAAACTAGGAACCTAAAAGCCAAAATGTTTAATAATTGCATGCTTAAAAAGACAATGGCACTAAATTACACCCCAGCTAACAAAATAAAGTTGCCAAAAAGTTAGAAGACCGTTTGTCAAATGTCATCAGAACGTTAGCCGTAAAGTTCTCGGAACATTTTAAAGGAAAGTTTCTTTGTAGTTCCCAAAATGTTTGACAATAACGTTACCACAATGTTTCCCATAACCTTAGGTCTAACGTTCTCAAAACCTTACGGCTGCACCGTTGTTCTCATTAGAGGTCACCACAGCAGATCCAAGGTGGGTCCACATGTTGATTTTGCATATGTTCTACACCGAATGCCCTTCCTGACGCAACTCTATATTTATATATATATATATATATATATATATATATATATATATATATATATATATATATATATATTTATGTATTTATTTATTAGGGGTGTAACGATACACAAAAATCATGGTTCGTTACATACCTCGGTTTAGAGGTCACAGTTCGGTTCATTTTGGAACAAAATGCAAAACCTAAATTTGTTTGTTTAAACCAACAATTGTAACATTATACAAACAGGAAAATAAAATAACTGCAAAGTGCTGCCTGGTAATAAGTTAAATAAAATGTTCTCAAATAAACAACAAATGTATGAAATATTATAAAAAAAATAAATTCCTAGTAAACAGCTTTTAACAAAACCTTTCCAGAAGTAAAGCACAGCACAATAGTTCCAGCATGAAGTCCTGTTCAATTTTATTCAACTTTCATATTTTTTGACAGAAAAATTAACTTGTCCAAAACTTATTTTATTTTCTGTCTCTTTCTATTAACCGTTCGTTTAATGTTTGTTAATATATCTTTTTAAATAAAGTTTTGAAAACAAAAACCTTGTGGGAGAGGCAAAAAGTGAGTAAAACCACCTTAAAAATATTTAGAACCACAAATGAACTTGATTCTTGGTTTGTTTATTTATTTTGCCATTAAAATTGGCCATAATTTATTCAAATAAAATAACTTCTCAAGGCCAGGGCTTCTTAAAGTCTCGGGACTATTTAATCACAGCGCAGCAAATGAGGTTAGTAGGTTAAGTGAGTCCAAGTGAGGAGGACTGTAGATATCCCTCCGCTCAGTGCTTTCAGGCTGCGGAGGAGGGGGAGACCCGCTGCCGCTCGGTGACAGAGACTTTCACTTTCAGTCGCCAAACATCAGAAACGTCTCCGGTAACGCCAGGAAAAGGAGCTAGATTTGTCCCTAGTCCCTTTTGAGAAAATAAGTTGTCAAGAGGGTTTGGAAAGTCACCAGATTTAGCGAGAAAGTCGCCAAGTTGGCAACATTGAATGTAAACACACGCAACCCGAACTCACACATGAACAGCCCTGTACCGAACCGAAAGTCCCGTACTGAAACAGTTCAATACAAATACATGTACCGTTACACCCTTTATACGAGGTCTAGAGAAAAGTATCTGACCTTTTTATTTTTTCAAAAACCTGATGGATTTGAATCACGTGTGCTTGCATGAGCCAACCTTGAACCTTCGTGCGCATGCGTGAATTTTTTCATGCCTGTCGATTGCGTCATTTGCTTGTAAGCAGCCTTTGTGTGAGGATGGGTGGAGTCTCTCGTTGTTTTTTTCTTTGCAAGGAAAATGGTAGAACAATTGGAGCAGCGCGACTGCATCACATTTTGCCAGAAACTGGGCGGCAGCCAGGTGGAAACCATTCGGATTATTCAGACGGCTTTCGTGACGATCCTCTGGGCATCACACATGCTGTAACATGCCCAGCTCTTCCACAATTTCTCGGATAGTCACACGACTGAAAAGCCACCGAAAGCCGTCTGAATCTTCCGAATGGTGGACGAGCTGGGCATGTCACAACATGTCCTGTGAGGCTTCAACACGGAGGCACTTTTGCTGCACCATCAGCTTCGTGCCAAAGCCATCGGCATGAATTTCACTGCAACACTTTTCATAGCAAATCTTCTGTCACAGTGGAATGTGCTGAAAAGGTGCTGATGTCCACCTCTTCCACAATTTCTCGGATAGTCACATGATGGTCCCACATCACCACAGCGTTCACTTTGAAAATGATCCGGTCATTTCAGCATGTTGATGGCCGACCGGAGCGTGGCTCGCTCTCCACCGTTGTGCGGCCATCTTTAAACCGGTTGTACCGCTCCTTAATCTGCGTGATGCCCATAGCATCGTCACCGAAAGCCGTCTGAATAATCCGAATGGTTTCCACCTGGCTGTCGCCGAGTTTCTGGCAAAATTTGATGCAGTCGCACTGCTCCAGTCATTCGGCCATTTCCTTGCAAAGAAAAAACGATGAGAGACTCCACCCATCCTCACACAAAGGCTGCTTACAAGCAAATGACGCAATCGACAGGCGTGAAAAAACTCATGCATGCGCACGAAGGTTCAAGGTTGGCTCATGCAAGCACACGTGATTCAAATCCATCAGGTTTTTGAAAAAAATAAAAAGGTCGGATACTTTTCTAACAGACCTTGTATCTATCTCAAAATAGCCTTTTCAGAATTCTATCACAAAGTTCACTATATTATCATCTAAAATAATCAAATAATATATTAACTTATTATTCAGTGACATCTTCCGACAAGTGCTGTAGCTTTTAAATGGCAATTCTTAAAGAACATCCCTTCAGCTGTTCCCTTGTTGGCACTCGGGGTTGCCAGAGCAAATCCAAGATAGATTTACATGTTGAATTGGCACAAGTTTTATGCCCTTCTTGATGCAACTCCACAATAGATGGAGAAATGTGGCAGGGGTGGAATTTGAATCTTCCAGACTGAAACCAAGTGCACTAACCAACCACCCCTGCTTTTAAATTCAATTATTCCAACTTTAAAATTGCAAAGCAATGATTATAATAATTTATACTGTGCAAAAGTCTCAAAACAATATACACAAGTAAGGTCCCCACCCAGCTAACAAAATAAAGTTCCCAAAACATTATAAGAACATTTGACAAATGTTATCAGAATGTTAACTAAAGTTCTTGGAATGTTTCAGAGGAAGTTTTTTTTTTTTTTTGTCGTTCCCAGAACGTTTGACAGTGATGTTAACACAAAGGTTTTCAAACTGTTAGACCTAAGGTTGTGGGAATGTTTTTAAGAATAGTTTTGATTATTTTTTTTTTTTCTTTTTGGTTCCCAGAATACTAGTAGAGAAGCTTCAATCTTTGACTGGACTGGGTTGCTTCACGTGAGGACGTTTCACTTCAAATCACAGAAGCTTCCTCAGCTAAAATTCTTGCTCTGGTAGTCTGACTTCTGTCTGACCCTTGTCGAGAAGAACCCAGAATATTCTGGCAACGTAACATACAGTTGTCACCTAAAGATATGTTTCAGCCAAACGTTCCCAAAACATCCTGGTAACATTGCCTAAAATCATAGTCTGGTCATTGAAAGAAATGTGGAGTAAGAAGGACAGTGAGACAAGAATCAATACGAGGTCTGTTAGAAAAGTATCCGACCTTTTTATTTTTTTCAAAAACCTGATGGATTTGAATCACGTGTGCTTGCATGAGCCAACCTTGAACCTTCGTGCGCATGCGTGATTTTTTTCACGCCTGTCGGTTGCATCATTTGCTGGTAAGCAGCTTTTTTGTGAGGATGGGTGGAGTCTCTTGTCATTTTTTCTTTGCAAGGAAGTGGCAGAACGACTGGAGCAGCGCAACTGCATCAAATTTTGCCACAAACTGGGCGACAGCCAGGTGGAAACCATTCGGATTATTCAGACGGCTTTCGGTGACGATCCTCTCAGCATCACACAGATTAAGGAGCGGTACAACTGGTTTAAAGACGTCCACACCACGGTGGACAGCGCGCCGCGCTCCGATCGGCATCAACAAGCTGAAACGACCGGCTCATTTCCAAAGTGAATGCTGTGATGATGTGGGACCGTCGTATGATTATCCGAGAAATTGCGGAAGAGGTGGACATCAGTACTTTTTCGGCACATTCCACTGTGAAAGAAGATTTTGCCATGAAAAGAGTTGCAGCGAAATTCATCGGCACGAAGCTGACGGCGCAGCAACAGCGCCTCCGTGTTGAAGCCTCACAGGACATGTAACATGCCCAGCTCGTCCACCATTCGGAAGATTCAGACGGCTTTCGATGGCTTTTCAGTCGTGTGACTAGCTGAGAAATTGTGGACAAGATGGACATGCCACAACATGTCCTGTGAGGCTTCAACACGGAGGCGCTGTTGCTACGCCATCAGCTTATGCCGATGAATCTCACCACCACTCTTTTCAAGGCAAAATCTTCTGTCACAGTGGAATGTCCACCTCTTCCGCAATTTCTCGGATAATCACACGACGGTCCCACATCTCCACAGCGTTCACTTTGGAAATGATCCGGTCGTTTCAGCATGTTGATGCCGATCGGAGCGCGACGCATTCTCCACCGTTGTGCGGACGTCTTTAAACCGCTTGTACCGCTCCTTAATCTGTGTGATGCCCAGAGGATCGTCACCAAAAGCCGTCTGAATAATCCGAATGGTTTCCACCTGGCTGTCGCCCAGTTTGTGGCTAAATTTGATGCAGTCGTGCTGCTCCAGTCGTTCCGCCATTTCCTTGCAAAGAAAAAACGACGAGAGACTCCACCCATCCTCACAAAAAAGCTGCTTACCAGCAATTGACGCAACCGACAGGCGTGAAAAAAATCACGCATGCGCACGAAGGTTCAAGGTTGGC
Source organism: Thalassophryne amazonica (assembly GCF_902500255.1). NCBI lineage: Eukaryota > Metazoa > Chordata > Actinopteri > Batrachoidiformes > Batrachoididae > Thalassophryne > Thalassophryne amazonica. Next base: position 55,386,362 of record NC_047112.1, read on the forward strand.
TCATGCAAGCACACGTGATTCAAATCCATCAGGTTTTTGAAAAAAATAAAAAGGTCAGATACTTTTCTAACAGACCTCGTATATATGTCAAATTTCCTTCACCTATAAACATGACTTGTCAATATATAAAATAAAGTAATAACCTTAGAAAAACATTCTAGAAACATTTCTGATATCCATAACCTAAATATAACCAATATAATGTTACCAAAACATTATGTGTTAGCTGGGATTACATGTCACTCGACTAGTAAAAACCACTAAAAATGAATAAATAATAAACACACTGCAGAATAGCTCAGGTTGATATTGTGTGTAGATTTGTGAACACAGCAGCAAATGCAAAAGCCATCCAATATCAATTTTATAACAACATTCTAACATTATTTATGACTAATATACAACAAATAACATAATGAAATATTACGTGTGCATCATATTTAGATTAAATTGGCTCAAGTTGCGCTCTGGCTTCCTCCCACATCCAAAGACATGTGGGTTAGGTGGATTGGAATCTTTAAATTGTTCATAGGTGTGCGAGTGGCTGTGAATGTGTTTGTTTGTGGCCCTGCGACAGACTGGTGTCCTGTCCTGGGTGTACCCCACCTCGCGCTCTATGATTGCTGGGATAGCCTCCAGCCCTGCGTGGTTGAAGAGAGTGTGTGTGTGGCTCAAGATGCGGCTCTTCGAGTGCGCCCTTTTTTTCCACAGCATATCAAATGTGTACCTGCATCCTGATTTGGCACAACTTTCACACTTGATGCCATTGCTGATGCAACTCCACATTGCATGGAGAAAAGTGGCAGGGGTGGGGTTTGAACCGGGAACCTTCTGCACTGAAACCAAATGCAATAACCATCAAGTAGTTCGCTCTTAACAGATAAAAACAGGACAAGTCTTAAATTATTTCTTTTATTTTAGTCTGCTTTGCTTCAACAAATTTCTAGCAAAGAGTGGACATGAAAATACAATAACTAGATCCAACAAATGAAAAGAACTGCATCCTGACAGCGTTGTGGATTTCCCAGAAAACTGAATGTCTAATTGTATCTGACAGGAAGCCTTGGGGAAAAACACCACAAACCTTCAATTATTCAACAAGTGTACTTCTTCCGGTAACGACACCACAAACCTTCAATAATTCAAGTGTATTTTGTCCGGTAATGATATTATTTCAGATGTGTTAAACACTATATTGACTGCAATGGTAAACAGAAATCTGATTTTTTTTTTATCAAAGACTAAAGTGCCTTGATTGAAATGAGACTAAAAAACAGGTTTCTTTAGACTTTAGTCAACTAAATAATGACTAAATAAAAATGGTATGTGAACGACTCAATATGTCAAACTAAAAAAGACTTTTGAAAAACGATTAAGACTAAATTATAAAACAGGTGACAACATTAACAAGAGCAATCACAGATTTCTTACATCGGCCAATCCAGATCACCTCCAAAATTAAGTAGAGTCTTCCATGCCTTAATATCTATCTGTGGTGCAAATTTAGAATGAGAATCCAAGAAGTAGTTTCGAAGAAATCCTTCAAAGCCGATATAAAGTGAAATCTTGACAGAATCTGCATGACCTCCAAAATTTAATGGAGTCTTCCATGCCCTAATACAGAAGTCTCAAAGTGATTCCAAAAAGGGCCAAGAGGGTTCAGATTTTCTTTGCAACCACCCACTCCACCAGGTGATTTCACTTATATCATCATTTTGAGCAGATTGAATCAGTTAATCAGTGAAATCACTTGGTGGAGTGCGTGGTTGCAAAGAAAACCTGCACCCTTTTGGCCCTTTCTGGAATCAGTTTGAGACCTCGGCCCTAATATCTATCTGTGGTGCAAGCTTAGTGAGAATCCGAGAAGTAGTTTTGAAGAAATCCATCAAAGCCGATATAAAGTGAATCCGGATCTCCAAAATTTAATGGAGTCTTCCATGCCCCTAATTTCCATCTGTGATGCAAATTTGGTGAGAACTTGTGAAGCAGTCTTGAAGAACTCCTTCAAAAACTACATAAAGGAAAATCTTGATACAGACTCTGGATCACCTCTAAAAGTCAGTGGAGTCTTCCATGCCCTAATATCTATCTGTGGTGCAAATTTAGTGAGAATCCAAGAAGTAGTTTGGAAGAAATCCTTCAAAGCCTATATATAGTGAAATCTTGACAGAATCCAGATCACCTCAAAAATTTAATGGAGTCTTCCATGCCCTAATATCTATCTGTGGTGCAAATTTGGGGAGAATCCGTGATGTAATTTTGACGTAATCCTTCAAAGCGTATGTAAAGTAAAATCTTTATCCAGAATCCGGATTTGGATCACCTCCAAAATTTAATGGAGTCTTCCATGGCTAAATATCCATCTATGGGGCAAATGTGGTGAGAATCCGTGATATACTTTTGAGAAAATCCTTCAAAGCAAATATAAAGTGAATCTTGATCCAGAAACCAGATCACCTCCAAAATTCAATGGCGTCTCTCATGCCTTAATATCTATCCGTGGTGCAAATTTGGGGAGCAGCGTGATGTAGTTTTGATGTAATCCTTCAATGCGCCTATAAAGGTCTATCCAGAATCCGGATCCAGATCACCTCCAAAATTTAATGGAGTCTTCCGTGGCCTAATATGTATCAGTGGTGAAAATTTGGTCTGAATCTGTGAAGTAGGGAAGGGAAGAAGAGGGTGGAAGAAAACAATCCTCATAATATGTATATGTCAGGGACATGAAAGAGTGAAGCTCTTCAGCATCTCACCATGTCATTTAGGTCCTTCAGATTTTTTTTTTTGAGTAAATGCTTCAGGGGAGCATAAGCATGGCTAAAACATTTCAGCTTCTGGGGGAACTCCACCCCCCAGACACCCAACCTTTTTAGGCATTTTTCTTTGTTTGCCTCTCACATGCCTGGAGGCTCATTACCATCTAACCATGTCATTTAAGTCCTTCAGACTTTTTCCAGTAAAATGGTTCTTGGGAGCATTAGCATGACTAAAGCCTTTCAGCTTCTGGGAGAGCTGAGCCCCCCAGACCCTCCCCCACACCTTTTTAAACTTTTTTGTTTTTGCCTTATAGTGGAGCCCCCAGACCCCCTAATTACAGCCCTCTTAACCCCCTGCCACTTTAAGCATTATTTTAATGTAGATGTAAATTAATATTCAAAGTTATGGCCAATATGGCCAGATTATAGTATCTCAATATTGTCATATCAATGTGATATATACAACACAGTCTCACGGCAAGTCGTGATTCAGCAGCATGAAATATACAGTAATCCATTGGTTTGCCATATTGTCATGAAAAGTGCCTCATTTTTGACACAGCAGCACAAATTCATTCTAATTCATTCCATGATGGCTGCATGAAATTAAAAGTGAAGCGGGTGATTATGGTTAGGGTTGGGGATAGGAGTAGGGTTAGTAATAGTGAGTTAAAAAAAAAAAATCATGAAAATTTTAATCATTTTGTGACGGGAGCACAAACAAACAAACAAACAAAAAAACGTGAGACTGGGCTGGATATATATGATATACACTTCACATATACTTCATAAGACACACAGGTATATTTTGTGCACTAAACTTTTAGTAGACCCCTCAACTATGAGTGAATAAGTCCGATGAGACTATTAACATGATACCTCACACACACAGGTGCAGGACAACTTCCTATTTTGTGCGATAATGATTATTAATATGAATATGGTCTGATTAGGTATGATGTCAACCATGCAAGGACATTCCCAGTAATTCCAAAATGATTCCCCAACCTATCAAGTACAATACGGTGATTCACTAAATCAAACGCAGCTCTAAGATCTAACAGCACCAGAACCGTAGTGGTGTCTGAATCCATTGCGAACAGAAGATCATTCACCACTTTAGTGAGCGCTGTCTCTGTGGAATGTTATGTTCTAAATACAGTGTGCAGTGGCTTAAAGAGAGTATTGTCAGTAAGGTGGTCCACGAGCTGCTGTGAAACCACTTTTTCCAGAATTTTAGAATAAAATGATAGATTTGATATCGGCATATAATTTTTCAATACAGTAGGGTCAAGATTAGATTTCTTAAGTAATGGTTTAATCTCTGCAGATTTGAAACATTTAGGTACAGATCCCGAGTTTAATAACATATTAATGATTTCCAACACAGTAGGCCCAAGAATGGGCAACAGGTCCTTAAACATTTTTTTTGATATAAGGTTGAACAAGAGGGACATTACAAGCTTCATCAGCACACCCAGTGAGCTGCTGTTGTAACACTTGCAAGGCTTTAGATTTAAATAAAGTGTATGTGATTATATTCATATGCAAGTGCAATTGTCTCAGGAGGAAAATAATAAAACACTGCCCAAATAAACACAACAGTGTGGGGTGCAACTCAAATATCTTTTAATGGTCGGGGATATTTACAACAGGATGTTTACATCTACAATATTTACAGAATAGTGCACTTTAAAATAAATGACCTCAGGTCTAAAGTTCAGAGTAAAAGTTCATGAGGAAATGAGCAATACAGTCCGACACTCTGCTCTTGACAGTCCACTACTAAAAAGTCCATGGTTGGGGAAAGTGTTCTCCTCAACACTAAATTGAACCGGGACCCAAAGACCCACCATAGTCCAGCGCGTTGGAGGTGGTGGGAACGCGCAACAGTGCAACAGAGAAGAAATAGCCACAAGACCTCCTACCGCACCCTTAGTTCCAGTGGTCTCACAGTGGAGGGCGCACACACAGGCCCCGTGCAGACTGGCTTTTTCTGGCAGTTACATGCCCTCAGTGATACTTGGCCTGTGTAAAAACATGCATGTATAAGCGATCAATCAATGACATAAACAGTAGCGGCTAAACCGGCTAACTGCACCGCAACAAAACACATAATAGTGGTATAGAATTTATAACAGAGTATTTGTATGTTACACAATAACAAGTGATACATCAGAAACTCTATACTTGTTTTAAAACAACATGCTTGTAACCATAATAGCATAAGTGGAAACAACACTCACTGATCCCATTCATAAAAAACATCAAAAGGGTGATGGTAACGGTTCCACACATGAACACCTACGAGTTGAGGAGCACAACATTTAGGATCTGCGTTTGAAGCATTAATGTTAAACGTTAGGCTTGAAATAAGTTCCAGTATTCCCCACGCACCTAGCCTGCCGGCGGCTACTACTGTGTGTTTATTCACTGCAGCGCACCGGACTTCCGGGTAGGGTCGCAAAGGCTCATGGGAAATGTGGTTCGCTTAACATGAAGCGGGTATAAATATAAACTGGGTTACATCCTCCCCCCCATCTGAGAGGTTGTGAAATAAGGTTTGGACTACTGAAATGAGAGGATTTCCTAACCCTGAATAATTGAGGCGGTTTGGCGGAACTCGTTGTTGACCCGAACGGAGCAATAAAACGTCGCCATTGCTCTCAGGAGACACAATGTGATTAGGAGCACTCGGTCCTATAGATGCATCAGATTGGTCATGGATAGAGTCGGTAACTGGTATAACTGGCAGCTCTTCTGGGGGTACAGAAAGAGTTAACTCTTCCTCAGCAGCCTCTGGGAGAGTAGGGACGAAGCTGCCAGATCCGTTCACTTCACCGCACACATCCACAAAGTCTGTCAAATCCTCCACACTTTCATGTGCTTCTTCCCCTTGAATATAACCTCCAGTTGGCAAAGTTCCAAGTGAACGATTAAGAACTAGAGTTGAAGCAATTGGAATGCTCAACTTGTCCTCAAATCCGAATGGAAGAACTCCCATCCCATCATGAGGTGTTGGAAGAATGGGAATAGAACCAACCGGCCCAGCAACTTCATCACTTGGGGCCTCTGCACTCAATTTCAAAAATCCAGTTGGACAGTAGGAGATGGATGGGAACAGGCTCTCATCATCCGAGTTGACGGATTCATGGTGTTGACATGGCCGACTACGTGTCTGGGGTCATCGCACCGGAGCAGTGGAAGGCCCCTCCCGGTGAGTCTTTGCTGGGAGAAACCCACAGGGAAGAAGTAGATCTCTGTGAAGGGTACGTAGTGGCCCTTCATGGGCCTCAGGCCTTACAGTGTAAACTGGAAGATTTTCAGCACATTTAACAACGACGTACACCTCAGGCTCCCACTTGTCCTCCAGTTTAAGCTTCCCCCGGATCCTAACATTGCGAACAGCAGTCGAAGCGGGTCTTATTTCGCTCTGCAGACTTGAGTGCATTGTGAGAGGCCAGTTGGTAGCACTCCTCAAGACGAGACTTCAAGGTTGTGACATACTCTGTGTGCGTGGTTGTGGGATTCTCACGGACAGGCAAACCAAAAGCTAAATCAACGGGGAGTCGTTGCGTCCTACCAAACATAAGCTCATAAGGTGTGAACCCAGTGACCTCATTGCGTGTGCAATTGTAGGCATGCACAAGGGGCTTCACGTACTCCCGCCATTTAGACTTTTGGTTTTGTTCGAGAGTACCAAGCATGCTGAGCAATGTCCGATTAAACCAGTCAACAGGGTTCCCACGTGGATGGTACGGTGTGGTGTGAGTTTTCTTCATTCCCGTCACTTCACAGAGTTCCCGAATTAATTTGGACTCAAAGTCGGGACCCTGGTCAGTATGCAATCGTTCTGGGATACCGAAATTCACAATAAAGTCATTCCACAAAACTTTTGCAATGGTTCGTGCTTTCTGGTTCGATGTAGGAACTGCGACAGAAAACTCTGTAAAATGATCTGTTAGAACGAGTACATCTTTGGTGTTACTGGAGTCAGGTTCAATCGGCAGAAAGTCCATACATAGCTATTCCAAGGGTCGAGAGGTCTTGATATTTACTAATGGAGCACCCCTTTTGGGTGCAGCTTTCCGGCGCACACATCAGGAGCATGTACGAACTTCCAGCTCCACATTGACAGCCATTTTGGGCCAAAAGAACCGCTAGCGAACCAGGTCCAATGTTCTTTCCACACCCATATGACCCATGTGGTTATGAAGGCTTGTGAGTACAAGAGAACGAAAATCAGGGGGCAACACAAGTTGAAAATTTGCATGACCATCTTCCACTCTCCTTCTGTAGAGAACTCCATCCTGCATCTCCAGTTTGAGTTCTCAATAATAATGGTAATTCGGGTAGTTCCCTCCGCAGAGCAGGCACCACCTTCTCCCCAGTCTCCAACTGCTGAACCACTTCAAATATTGTGGGGTCTGCTTGTTGTTTATCTCTTAAATCACTGTGAGAGAATGTTGGGAGAACGGGCAGGCCTTCAGAGGAGGAACAGTCTGGAATGGCATCAACATGAGCTGAGAGACACTCCACAAGGGTAACCGGAGGATGGGAGATCTGCAGATGAGGTGGCCCTTGCATCAAACAGGCATCACAGATGGCATTCACAATCTCCAAAGACAACTCCTCTTCTTGCACTGATTTGGCTACTCGCTGCTCGAGAAACTGCTGGATGAGCCCCTGTTCCTTCAGCGAATGGTCATCATTGGGACTTGATGCATGAGGCCGTCTGGATAACCCATCCGTATCATGATTATGGCGGCCTGCCCGGTATTGGAGCTTGAAGGAGTAGGTAGACAGAGCCGCAAGCCAGCGATGGCTGGTAGCATCCAATCGTGCAGAGGTTAGTATGTAGGTTAAGGGGTTACTGTCTGTAACAACAGTGAAGTTAGCCCCATAGAGATAGTCATGGAAATTCTCCACCACGCTCCACTTCAGTGCCAAAAAAATCTAACTTGTGAGCTGGATAATGAGACTCGCTATGCGATAATCCACAACTCGCATATGCAATGACACAAAGCCCCCCCCTCCGGCTCCTGATACAAGGCAGCCCCCAGCCCAGTTGTACTCGCATCGGTGTGAAGTATATAGGGCTACTTGGTGTCAGCAAACCCAAGAATAAGGGCAGATGTGAGCTTGTAAATCAGCAACTCGAAAGCTGTCTGACATTCTAGGGTCCATCGCTTCCCAAAAGGCTCTTTTGGTAACAGGTAAGGAACCAACGGCTTCCGTGTCTTGGCAGACTTCCGAACTGGAGCGTATCCCCTTGTAAGGTCATTCAGTAGCTTGATGAAAGTTGCGTAGTCCTTGATGAATGGCGATAATATCCGGCAAACCCTAGGAAAGAACGCAACGCTTTTAAATTGGTAGGAACCGGCCAGGATTTCAAAGCGTCAATCTTTCCGGGATCGGTTTCCACACCCTTCTCAGAGACGATATGGCCGAGGTACTTCACGGATGTCTGGAAAAACAGACATTTTCTGGCGACAGCTTTAGGCCATAGTCCTTTAACCGTGTAAGCACTCTCAACAATCGTTTCTCATGCTCTTCCAGGGTGTTAGAAAAGATGATGATATCATCAAGGAACACAAGGACTTCCTTGAGGTGTAAATCACCCATGCAACGCTGCATCAACCTCTGAAATGTGCTAGGTGCATTTGTCATGCCCTGCGGCATCTGGTTGAATTCCCAAAACCCCAATGGGGTCACGAATGCAGTCTTAGCCTTGTCATCCTTGTTCATAGAAATCTGAGAGTAACCAGATTTTAAGTCCAATAGAGTGAACCATTTTGAACCGGTGAGTGTAGAGAAAGACTCTTCGGGATTGGGAAGTGCATAGGCATCTTTCACAGTCTGAGAATTCAGCCTCCGATAATCTATACACAGCCGGACATCACCGTTCCTTTTCCGAACCACCACAATGGGTGAAGAAAATGATGACTGTGATTCTCTTATTACACCAGCTTCCAAAAGGTCCTGGAGATGGTTATGAACCACCTCAAGATCTTGGGTATGTATTGGCTGTGCACGAGACTTAAAAGGTGTACTGTCATGGAGAGTTATGTGATGACGGACCTGATTGGTACAGCCAAAATCCAAATCGTGCTGTGAAAAGACTTCCGGCATTTGACGGAGTTGTCTTATGATGCGATCTTTCCACTCGAAATTGAATTGTGGTGAGGCGTGTTCTGCACCAGTGGTAGTATTGGCTTGTTGTGACAGAACACTGACTGCTTCTCCAATTGTGGCAATGACTGTGTGAGATGGAATCAATACATCTTGCTCCGATTCGTTAGTCACCACAACAGGAACTTTATATGGAACACGTTTAGGAATGGAAATCAGCCTCCTTTGGACACATATTCCTCCAGGCAATGGAGAAGTTGGATGCTCAATAAGTGCTCATTGGGTCGCAGACAGGGTCCCTGTATCAGCAGCACCCTCCAGCACAATGGTGTGACCAGCTGGGACCATTTGGGGTGTTTTACCCCTCAGCCTGATCAGACCAAGGTGGCCATCTTGACTGCACCGGTGACGTAGTGCCAAGAGTTTTAGCACAGCACCATCGCCCTGAGACACTGGGTGGAAGTTAGGACAATCTGCTTGAAAATGCTGGGAATACAATGGCTCTAAGGTGTTCATCCCTATCAAAACTGATGTCGGGCCTGTATCCGGACTGGTTATTTTCTGAAAGTGATGCGAAAATACAGTATCAGGCAGTCTGGCTCCAAGTTCAATTGTCACTGAAGAGTTGATGTGTGGCCGCAATGATAATTAAGGTTCTATTATTCCAGTAAACATGGCTTCAAGACTGTAAAATTAATAAGTGAATGATCGGAGACTACTGATGCAAGAGGCATGACGTTAATATTTGTGACAGCGATACCACTAATAAGGACCAAATCCAGGGTATTTCCACTCGTGTGTCGAACCCTGAATGCATTGCTTGGAACCTAATACATCTGTAATGTCCATAAATGATTTGCAGAGGGGATCAGAAGGCTTATTTCAGAATCAGAATCGCCTTTATTGTCATTGTAATTTGCATTGCAACGAGATTTGAGTGCAACTCCAAAAGGTGCTTTACCAAGGTGCGAGTAATTGTTAGCCAAATAAAAGATAATAAAATTTAACAATAAATTATTTAAATATATGTACAACTAAATAAAATAAAATGTGGACCAAGTAAAATGTAAAACGAGAATTATATACAACTGTGGAATAATATTGCACAGGAAATATTGCACATGGTTTACAGATATTGCACAAGAAACTTGGAAAGTGCAGATTAAAGTGGTTTGTTATTGTTCAGTACAGTGATTGCTCTGGGGAAAAAGCTGTCCCTGAGTCTGTTTGTCCTAGTTTTGATTGACCTATACCATCGGCCGGAGGTTAGTAGGTCAAACAGGTGGTTGCCTGGGTGGGATGTGTCTTTGCTGATGCTGGCAGCTCTGCTGAGGTAGTGAGAGCTGGCAATGTCCTCCAGGCTGGGCAGAGAGCAACCAGTGATCCCCTGGGCCATTTTGATCACCCTCTGCAGCGCTCTCCTGTCTGCTGAGCACCCCCTGTACCACACTGTAATGCAGTATGTTACGATGCTCTCAATGGTGTAGAACAACACCAGCAGCTTCTCCTCCAGATTGTTCTTCCTGAGCACCCTCAGGAAGTGGAGTCGCTGCTGGGCTTTCTTCACCACCACTGTGGTGTTGGCAGTCCAGGAGAGGCTGTCAGAGAGCTGCACTCACAGGGACCTTATGGAGCTGACCCTTTCCACACAGTCCCCATGGATGTAGAGCAGGGCTGGGTCTGCCCTGCCCTTCCTGAAGTCCGGGATTATTTATTTTGTTTTTGTGGTGTTCAGCGGCACGTTGTTAGCTGAACACCACACTGTCAGTTGATTGACATTATCTCTGTAATCAGACTCATCCCCACTTGAGATGAGCCCAACCACGGTGGTATCATCCACAAATTTTATGATTGCGTTTGAGAGATGGATCGGAGAGCAGTCGTGAGTGTAATGGGTGAACAGGAGGGAGCTCAGTACACAGCCTTGAGGGAACCAGTGCTGAGAGTGATGGTGGAGGAAAGGCGGGGGCCAAGTTTCACGGACTGTGGGCAGTTTGTGAGGAAGTCCTTGATCCACTGGCAGATGGGAGTGGAGATGCCCAGATGTGTCAGTTTCTGGACCAGGATCTGCAGGATGATGTGGTTGAAGGCTGAGGTGAAGTCCAGGAAGAGCATCCTCACATAGCTCCCCTGGTGCTCCAGGTGGCTCAGCGCGGTGTGGAGCGCTGTGGTGATAGCATCCTCTGTGGAGCGGTTTGCCCTGTAGGCAAACTGGTGGGAGTCCAGAGTGGGAGGCAGACAGGCCCTGATGTGCTGAGATACCAGTCTTTCAAAGCACTTCATGACCACAGGCGTAAGTGCAACAGGCCTGTAGTCATTTGTCACCAACCACAATGTTATCTGCACGGGTTGCCAAGTTAGAGATAAACTCACCAAATTCATCTAATGACTCAGAATATGGGCCCGGGGCTTATACACGACCTTGGCTATATGTTGTATCCTGGCAGACCGGAATGTCAGATGTTCAAATAAATTATATATTTAGACCCCAAACAGCTAATAAACTAAACCCACATTTATAAATAAGAGCAACATCCCTGCCTTGCTTCGTATCACGTGAGAAGTGACTAAATGTGCTACTGTACGGATTTTGGCTTCATTTAAGGGGAGGACAGAAGTAGGCTTAAGCCAGGTTTCACATAAACCAATCAAATTTAAGTGTTGTTCCATAATTACATTGTTTATCAACAGTGATTTTGAGGACAGTAACCTTATGTTAATGAGACTCAAACTAAGTACCTCAGTGGGATTGACAAGTGGACTCTTGGGATTTGGCAGTGCTTCCAGAGTAATTGATATATATATATCTCACCTCGTGGGGTAAGGATGATTCTGAGAAAGTCCAGAACAACACGGGAGGAACCGGTCAATTAACTGAAGAGAGCTGGGACCACAGTCACAAAGAGTACATTAGTAACACACGACGCTGTCATGGTTTAACATCCTGCAGGGCAGCAAGGTCCCCCTGCTCATGCCAGCACATGTCCAGGCCCATTTGAAGTTTCCCAGTGACCATCTGGATGATCCAGAGGAGGCATGAGAGAAGGTCATGTGGTCGGATGAGACTAAAATAGAGCTTTTTGGCATCAACTCCACTCGCTGTGTTTGGAGGATGAGAACAACCCCAAGAAAACCGTCCCAACTGTGAAGCATGGGAGTGGAAACATCATTTTTGGGGTTGTTTTTCTGCAAAGGGGACAAGACGACTGCAATGTATTGAACAGAGGATGGATGGGGTCATGCATTGCAAGATTTTGGCAAACAGCCTCCTTCCCTCAGTAAGAGCATTGAAGATGGGTCATGGATGGGTCTTCCAGCATGATAATGACCCCAAACACACAGCCAGGGCAACTAAGCCAGTCTTCAAACCTGAACTCGATAGAAAATCTTTGGAGGGAGCTGAAACTTGAAACCTGAAAGATCTGGAGAAGATCTGTATGGAGGAGTGGACCAAAATCCCTGCTGCAGTGTGTGCAAAGTTAGTCAAGAATTATAGGAAACATCTGACCTCTGTAAATGCAAACAAAGGTTTCTGTACCAAATATTAAGGTCTGTTTTTCTATTGTATCAAATTTCATGCAATAAAATGCAAATTGATTATTTAAAAATCATACAATGTGATTTTCTGATTTTTTTTTTTTTTTTAAGATTCTGTCTCTCACTGTTGAAGTGTACCTACGATAAAAATCACAGACCTCTCCATTCTTTGCAGGTGGGAAAACTTGCAAGATTGACAGTGGATCAAATACTTATTTGCCTCACTGTATATATGTGTGTGTATATACAGGTGCTGGTCATATAATTAGAATATCATGATAAAGTTGATTTATTTTAGTAATTCCATTCAAAAAGTGAAACTTGTATAATGCATACATTCATTCCACACAGACTGATATATTTCAAGTGTTTATTTATTTTAATTTTGATGATTATAACTGACAACTAATAAAAACCCCAAATTCAGTATCTCAGAAAATTTGAATATTGTGAAAAGGTTCAATATTGAAGACACCTGCTGGTGACACACTCTAATCAGCTAATGAACTCAAAACACCTGCAAAGGCCTTTAACTGGTCTCTCAATCTCGTTCTGTAGGCTACACAATCATGGGGAAGCCTGCTGACTTGATGTCTTGCCTGGGCTAAAGACAAAAAGGACTGGACTGCTGCTGAGTGGTCCAAAGTTATGTTCTCTGATCAAAGTAAATTTTGCATTTCCTTTGGAAATCAAGGTCCCAGAGTCTGGAGGAAGAGGAGAGGCACAGAATCCATGTTGCTTGAGGGCCAGTGTCAAGTTTCCACAGTCAGTGATGGTTTTGGATGCCATGTCATCTGCTGGTGTCGGTCAACTGTGTTTTCTGAAGTCAGAGGTCAATGCAGCCATCTAACAGGAAGTTGTAGAGCACTTCCTGCTTCCTGCTGCTGACCAACTTTATGGAGATGCAGATTTCTTTTTCCTACAGGACTTGGCACCTGCACACAGTGCCAAAGCTACCAGTACCTTGTTTAAGGACCATGGTATCCCTGTTCTTAATTGGAAAATCTATGGGGTATTGTGAAGAGGAAGACGCGACACGCCAGACCCAACAATGCAGAAGAGCTGAAGGCCAATATCAGAGCATCCTGGGCTCTTAAACCACCTGAGCAGTGCCACAGACTGATCGACTCCATGCCACGCTGCATTGCTGCAGTAATTCAGGCAAAATGAGCCCCAACTATGTATTGAGTGCTGCACATACTCATACTTTTCATGTTCATACTTTTCAGTTGGCCAGCATTTCTAAAAATCTTTTTTTTTAATTGGACTTAAGTAATATTCTAATTTTCTGAGATAATGAATTTGGGATTTTCATTAGTTGTCAGTTATAATCATTAAAATTAAAAGAAATAAACATTTGAAATCTATCAGTCTGTGTGTAATGAATGAATATAATATACACGTTTCACTTTTTGAATGGAATTACTGAAATAAATCAACTTTGTCATGATATTCTAATTATATGGCCAGCACCTGTATATATGTATATACTTTGCACTGGGATACCAATTAAACAACTGCAAATTATAAAGAAGACACTGCCCATACGGCCGATGATCTTTTCACATTGCATTATATTTTTTATTTTTTAAGTCACCTTGCTGCCTTCTGTAAAACAGCACTCTTACACTACAGCTAAAGTGGTGTTAAAGTGTCACTTTCAAAGTGTTTTTCGAAGACAGAATTGGATACAAAGCAAACCACTTTGGTCAGACCTTGTGTCTTCGGTTGCTACGATTTTTCTGTGCAGCTCCACAGCTCATTGGCACCCCCTAATATCATTTCAGTCCATCGTGGAGAGACACAAGGGGCTGCCATTGAGTGTGTTTGCACAATCACCACAGTCTATTTTACACCTCACTAACTTTGGATGAACCCATAAAATTACTTTGTCGGGCTTCAGCCTGGTAAACCTGACACTGGATATGCTGCGCGGTGCTCCATTGCTGTTGAAACCTCATATAAATTCATGACTTCTCTTGTGTCTGTGTCATGAGAAATCAGGATGCTTTTTGCTGCCTTATCAACGAGATATAGAAATTTAAAACAGCTAGTCCACATATATTACAATCTGCGCGTGATAGACAAGATGTAAAAAAATAAAAATAAACAATTTAAGCCACTTTGGACTTTTTAGCTTTCTACTGCACAAACAATTATTGAAACACACAAAGAATCACAGCTCCACAGGGAAAAAAGAAAAAAACCCAGACAAATAAAAAAAAATTAGTAATGCATGAGCTCAGCAAGATTTTAAGTTCAAAAGGATCTTAATGTGATTCTGAAATGTGAATCATAATTGCATATTCACAGAAAAGGCGGTTATGAAAACGAGCGGTGGCACAGATGCTGGAAAGGGGCTCAGCTAGTGATGTTGCTAATTTGATGGACATAAAAGAGGGATGGAGGGGCAGTAGAAAAAAAAACAGTGTGAATTTATGCATGCATGCTAATTATGTGCTCCATTTTCTGTCATCATTTACTTGCCACCTGAGATGCCCTTGGGCAACACAAATAAACAAAACACACTCATGGACATCCATCCTCTTTACATCAGGTTGGAGTCTGCGATTCTAGTGGGAAGTGCAGGTGGAAGTTGGGTTATTATTACCCTGTGGGTTGGCAAACCGAAATTAGCAGGGTTGTCGCTGGTGTGTGTGTGTGTGTGTGTGTGTGTGGTGGGGGGCAGTAATTGTAGGTACCCTCACTCTGAACATTTTTCTTTTTTTCCGTTAGACAAATGATCCATCATCCTTGTGCTTTGCTCTTTGTTTGTCCCACAGGTAAATAAATTTAAACATCATCTGCATAATTGATCCAAGCAGGAGCATATAGAGCGAGAACAGTGTAGGGTCAAGAATCGAACCATGTGGTAGCCCACAACAGAGAGAGGAGCACTAGAGGAGCACATATCACCAATCATAACAGAAAAAACTTCAGTCAGTCAGGAAAGAAAAGAACCACTTAAATACAGTGATGCAAATTATCCAACATATTGGATTAGAGGACTGAGAGGTCACAGTATCGAAGGCTGCAGTGAGGTCTGGTAACGCTACTAACAGAGGGCGTTTGGCATCCACAGACTAAGCAATGTCATTATGCACCTTTATATAAAGGCTGAGTGGATCCTTGTCATTTGATTGGTGGGTTGTATGTCATGTGACATGGATTATTCATACCATTTGGCGTCGTGTTTCATTGACCACACAATAGTTCTTTTTAGTGTGCAATTTTGCTGCTATATGAAATGTGCCATTGGACGCCCAACCACTGTCATACAAGTCAACCTATACGGATTGTCTGTAAATTATACGGATTTTTCCGAGTTTCAGTGTCATACGGACGTACAAATAAAGTCTACGGATATTCAGGGTTTGGTCTGCAGTGGCTCTGTAATCAACCATTTCTGCAGCGCGACTCCACTTTGAAGCGTGAGCCATTGAAGCAATACTTCGATCCACTAGTTCGTTGGTTCTTTGATTTGCTGCTCTTCAGAAATGGTAAGTCCGCTTCTTAACCCCTCTCAAAGCCATTAAAATACCGTGAGTCACTTTTATGTGGATTAAAGTCACTAACTGGGACTCTTGTCTTGTTGCAGTGAAGAAATGAGAATCGTCCTCCATTCCGTTGGCACAGCTCCAAACGCTGCGTGGCTCTCTGCTGAGACAGAGTCCGGTCGGAATTAATAACTTCAAAACGAATCACCACTTTAAATAAAATGACACCTCTGACAAACGTTGTATTACAGACAAGAACTACAATCCACTAAAACATTTTTTTTCCTCCCAAAATGAGACGTGTTGTATTCTTATTTATAAATTACATCCTGACGTGTAGCACAGCCGGCTGCAAGAGTTCAGCTGAGATGTATGGAAACACATTCATGCCAATAATGTCTGAAAGGAAATGCTTTGACAAAAACTACAGATTTTGTTTATTCCTATTTATGTCCAGAGGTCCAGCATCCACCATGTAGAGTTTATTATGTCCAAAGTTTAAGGATCCAGTGACCAATTTCATATTTATTTACTTCAAGACTCAATAAAATGTTGTTCAATTTCAATTCAATATCAATTTAATTGGCTTATAAAGCACCATATCACAACAAAATCCATCTCAAGGTGCCTCACATAGAACAGTTCAACACAAAAAAAATTGAAATAAATAAAAATTTAAAAATTCAAATACATAATTAAAAACAGAAGTAAAAGAATAAAACAGATAAAAATAAAAAGTATTCATAAGAAAGAGAATAAAAATAGGCTTTAAGTCTTGACTTAAAATGTCCACGGACTCCGACTGTCTCACGGTCGCAGGAAGACCGTTCCACAGAGCGGGTGTACGATAAGAAAAAGCTCTTTGACCTGCTGACATAGAAAACCTGTAAAGCCTACTTTTAGTGCACAAAAAATTCACAAGAGGTATCAAGGGAATCGATAAGGAATCGGATCGATAATGGTATCGATAGATAAAATCTTAACACAGGGGCGAAAGTCAAGGATCATTGACATGCCAGTCTGCAACATCGGCACTGGCGAGGCGATTTTCGATACACTTGATGAGTTTCTGGGGTATGTTTATTTTGTTCATTATATTCGATTTATTTTTCATTTATATTAAATGTATTTCCACTAGTGACACACAGTTCTTGTTTCTGTACAAAATAACTAAATTTGACACATTCAGTTCTATAAAATTCAGCTTGACGCATGAATACTGGATATCTATTGTTTGAAATTCAACTGTGAAGGAAATACTAATGATCCTGACTTTAATGTCATTGCGGCAACTCATAATTTGTGGACAAAAAACCCAGTTATATGACCCACTATGCAGTCATGCGTACTGTAATAAAACCTGATTTTTGGTGCGATTTGGAGGTTATAAGGATTTGTGTTGATTTTATGGATTTTCTCACTTGGTTTATACAGGTGGACCCTCAAAATGGGTTGACGTATGCTGTGCATGCTCACACTTCCGCTGGCGGCGAGTTTATTTTGCTGGCGGACGACGATTTGAAGGAGCTAATTGTCACTGCTAATTCTTCGAACACAAAAAAAGAAAAAAAATCTACTTCGCTGTAAGCCGTCTGGAGGCATGAGGAGCTGTTGAAATGAAAAGCCTGACAAATTACTGATGTGATTTTTTTTTTTTTCTGCTGGACTGAGGAATTACAGTCTTTTTTTGGAAGTACATGAAGTCAGTGCACGGCATCACAGACTACATCGTTGCAATTGTGGACTCCAATTTAAAGTTCGTGTTGGACTGTTAAACCAGCGGAACACCAAAATGTAAGTCCCTTTTCTGTTGTTTACAAATTAATAAAATATCAAATGACAAGGATGTATTTTAGCTGTTATATAAAACAAATAATGTTTTTTTTTCATTATTTCAATGGAACAAATATTTAATATTCATACCACTGAACTCATAAACATTCATTATTTGTATATTAGCACAGCAGACTCAGTACTGTGACAGGACTTGAAACCAGTTTGAAATTTTTCCAAAAACATTACAGACCCTGCAGCGGCTCTGTAATGAACCGCTCGTACAGCGTGACTGATTTGAAGCTTGAACCAATG
This sequence comes from Thalassophryne amazonica, assembly GCF_902500255.1. Classification (NCBI taxonomy): domain Eukaryota; kingdom Metazoa; phylum Chordata; class Actinopteri; order Batrachoidiformes; family Batrachoididae; genus Thalassophryne; species Thalassophryne amazonica. Next base: position 55,404,372 of record NC_047112.1, read on the forward strand.
AAGCAGTGCTTTGATCCGCTGCTTCATTGGTTCTTTGATTTGCTGCTCTTCAGAAGTGGCAAGTCTGCTTCTTAACCCCATTGGTGGAGGTAATGATTATTCAAGATGTTGCAAATGAGATTTCTCAGGCTGCAAGAATGCACAGTGCACCAGAGAGAAAAATAAGAGTTGTTAGGAAGAACAATATGCACTATCGTATGTACGATGACAGTTAATAATCTCTCTTAATATATCATTGAAGTCCAAATGAAGAGGTAAATAAAAACTTATAACTGGACACAGTGAGAAAGAAATACTGAAACATATTAGTTTCATTAATCAGTCCCAAATGCCACACTGGATGAAAATCCATTTATTGCAAACCTTTCTATGCAAGTGATGTAGATCATCCAACATCTACCACTTGATGTTACATATCAGATAACATTTTCAATTATTTGGACAAATTATTTTCGATGATTTGAAACTTTAGTCACGCACTATGCTTTCTATTATGCCCTACAAATTACATCATGGTTTGTAATCCCTTCTATAGTTTCAATATGATTATTAACAATCTTTGTATTAACATGCCCAAGAGGGTGGAATTCAGACTGCAGTTCATGCTGACACCAAATTAAAAGTTGCTTAATTTCAATGTCCAAATGGCAGCAGCTATCATGTTAGCTATGTTGAATAATCCACTTGACCCACTTTACTAAAGAATAAACTTCCAAATTTAGCTTGTAGTCACTTGTACGAGTAGACTGAATTTTACAAATACATCTGTAAGTCATTATGACCATGTTAGCTAGTGTAGCCCAGTAGCATAGCAAGCCAGCCATTGTAGCTAACATGGAACTGACTTAAATATGAGACAGTTGAGCTAATCAGTGACAAAATACATATTGTGCTACTCTACTAACATTGCCTTGCCACCCAGTTAGTTGTTTTACAAAATAATTAAACTACAGTTGTGACCTTTGATATCTGTGTATATCTTCACACTGACAACAAGGGCCTTCAACTCAGAATTTTATTTTCAGTTGGTTCATTTTGAGCAGAATAGGTGTTTTCCAAACTTGTTTGAACCAAAAGAAATACCAGTAAATAATGTTTTACATAAGACTGTGTGAAATAACAATATTTATTATATTGCTGCAACACTACATGCGTGCTGATTGGCTGATTACCGGTCGGATATTTTCCCTAATCATCAAATTGGGATCCAATTTTTGAACTGTTCAAAATGTTATCATGATTCTTAAAATCGTTGGTAGTTATGGTAACCTCTAAGTATCCATAGTTTTAATGGCTTCAGTCATGTTTGAACTTCTTTGAGGGCCCCTTCACACATAACACAATGAAGCTGACTGGCGCACGAAAGAAGAATTGCATGCCACTCATGAAAATCTGAGCCATCTTGAATGCCCTCGTACAGCTGTCGCCACAATCATTGCGCACACACCAGCGGCCCGGAAGACAGCAAGTGCCCTGCAACTGCCCATTTGACCCCCCTCCTCGGCATGGTGTCAGCCAGAGTCCAGGTGCCACCCACAAACATCCAACATCACTCGCGGGGATACTTAGAAAAGGTGGGGTTTATTTGCACAGCTGACACAAACATAGAGTGGAGGCGAACCACATTCAACCTGCTCTGTGTAAATGTCTAAGTGCCCCACGAGTGTGTCGTTACCAAGCAGCACATACGTCATGCAAGTGTGCTCTTGCCAACACATGTGGTATGCGAGTGGTGTTGGGCCCCCTGCAAGACATTAGACCTTCTAACATTTATAAAGATATAGCCCAATATTTAGACAAGTCATTTTGCCTAACATCTCCACCGCTGATAAATTTATCTCCACCAGTCAAATATGGCATGAAGTGAACTCAGCACCAGCTTATTACAAGCAGAAAACATTTTAAGATTAAAAAAAGTTAAAGGGTAGCAACCAGTGAAACTTAACCCAGAATACGTACCGGATCACCTCCAAAAATTAATGGAGTCTTCCATGTCCTCATATGTGTCTGTGTTGAAAATTCCATCAAATCTCACTCATCTTCAACCGCTTATCTGGGATTGGATGACGGGGGCAACAGCTCCAGTAGGGGACCCCAGACTTCGCTTTCCCGGGCCACATTAACCACCTCTGACTGGCGGATTTTGAGGTGTTCCCAGGCCAGTGTGGAAATATAATCTCTCCACCTAGTCCTGGGTCTTCCCTGGGTCTCCTACCCAGTTGGGTGTTGCCTGGGGGCATCCTTACCAGATGCCCGAACGACCTCAGCTGGCTCCTTTCAACATGAAGGAGCAGCGGCTCTACTCCGAACTCCTCACGGATGACCGAGCTTCTGACCCTATCTCTCTATGGTGACACCAGCCGCCATCCTAAGGATGCCCATTTCCACCGCTCGCAATCTAGTTCTTTCAGTCATGACAAGGTTTGGGTATCGAGAACCGGTTCTTTTCGTTAAGAAATTATTCGATCCACCAACATCAATAGCCTTTTTGCTTAACGATTCCCTTATAGTTCCATCAGAGCGGCCGTTGTTTTGGGGGGTGTTTGTCGGGAAAATAATCATGTCTCTATGCTGAACCCCTGTAGGTTCTGTAATCAACCGTTTCTGCAGAGCAGCTCTTCTTTGAGCTTGAAGCAGTGAATCATTGATCTGACCCACTGCTCATGGTTCTTTGTTTTATTTCACTTTATCTTATTTTTTCCCTGCTAAGCCCCAAGCGCATATGTCTGTGAGTAATATTTATCTTTTTTATGTTAAACCTGTTGTGGGCCGCCGAAGAGGAGGTACTGCTGGCCCACACCAGAGGGCGCCCTGTCTGGAGTGCGGGCTCCAGGCACCAGAGGGCGCAGCCGCCTCCAGGAGAGCAGGGTGACAGCTGTCACGCATCACCTGCAACAGCTGTTACCAATCATCCTGATCGGCAGGAGTATATCAGCAGGACAACGTCTCCACCTCTTTGCCGAGATATCGTTCTACCTGGAAGGTAATATTCTCAGCTGACTGCTTGACAGTAACCTTTTGTGATTTTTGTGAGTGATAGCAGACTTTTTCTCCAACGAGAGGTGGAGGTAGCTTCCCTGCCGTGCAGGTTGCTGGGTGCAAACACGCCCACGTTTAATTGTGTTCTTGTTCCTCGCCAGCAGTACCAGGTCCGACACGCGGAGGCAGTGGCCACCTGGGAGTTCGGGACTTGGCGGCTCCAGTATTCCCGGGGTCTGGTGGCGGAGGAAATGTGTTCCGGTTCTGCTTTGGACAGGCGTCTCCTATCTTCGAGCCTGCCCACACGACACCTTTGTGAATTGACTCTGGTCTATTGTTGTAATCTGTTGTATTTGTTGTGCACATTCACAACAGTAAAGTGTTGTTATTTGACCTGCTCCATTGTCCGTTCATTTGCGCCCCCTGTTGTGGGTCCGTGTACCTACACTTTCCCAACAGGATATCTCGGCCAACGTCATGGATCCCAAGGGGCGTCAACCGGCTGTTGAACGGCCAATGGAAGAACAGGGCGCACAGGCGTGCAGGAGGAATGATCGGTGAGTTGCAGCGGATCCTCACCGCTTTCACGGCTCGGTTGGATTTAATGACCGAGCAGAACGTCCTCCTTAACCGCAGGGTGGAGGCTCTCGCCGCGCAGGTGGAAGCGCGCCCTCAGGGCGCTGCTGCGGCTCTCCCTCCTGTCGACCCTGTGCGTAACAGTGACGTTCCACAGGTCTTCAACGACCCCTCCCACCTTCCCCTGAAGCATACATAAGCCCTCCAGAGCCGTACGGGGGTTGTGTGGAGACATGCGCGGACTTTCTTATGCAGTGTTCGCTCGTCTTCGCACAACGTCCCGTCATGTACGCGACTGATGCTAGTAAGATAGCTTATGTAATTAATCTGCTTCGCGGCAAGGCACGCGCTTGGGCTACAGCGCTTTGGGAGCAAAATTCACGGCTCCTTCTGACATTGATGGGTTTGTGAGGGAGTTCAGAACAGTGTTCGATCACCCAAATAGAGGAGAGACCGCTTCAGCCGTGCCGGAGCGCAGCTGCTTATGCAGTCGACTTCCGCATCGCGGCTGCGAGGTCCAGCTGGATAGCACTGCCCTCCGCGCCGCCTTCGTAAACGGACTGTCGTTGGTCCTGAAGGAGCTCCTGGTGGCCAAGGATGAACCGCGGGATTTAGACGGGCTTATTGATCTCATTATACGATTAGACAATCGGTTAGAGGAACGCCGTCGGGAGCGAGGTGAAGGACGTGACCGGATACGCCGCCCCTCTCCCTTCCGGGTTCGAAAAGGGGCCGCCCTCCCCACGCTCTACAGCCGCAGCGCTTTGTGGGGCAACAGCTCCCCCTGTTGACGTTGTTAGGGAAACGCACAGGGCCAAAACGGGGAGGCTGATCCGTGGAGAGTGTTTTCTCTGCAGCTCAACAGAGCACACACAGAGGACTGCCCCAAACGGCCAAAACGTCAACACTCGCCCTTAGAGACTGGGCTAAGGGGGGGTCAAGACATTCACGTGAGACACACACAAATTGCCACACGACTCCCAGTCACAATCCTGAGCGGGGATTTAACCCTTCAAGCCCGAGCACTGGTGGACACGGGGTCAGAAGGGAATCTGCTAGACAGCAGATGGGCAAAGGAGGTAGGGCTCCCTCTGGTGGCGCTTCCTACGTCGTTGCAGGTGCGGGCACTAGATGGCACCTCCTCCCTTTACTCACACACAAGACACAACCAGTAACTCTGGTGGTGTCTGGAAACCACCGGGAGGAGATTGAGTTTTTTGTAACTCCTTCTACCTCCCGCGTGATTTTGGGCATCCCATGGATGTTAAAGCACAATCCCCGGATCGATTGGCCGTCTGGGGTGGTGGTTCAGTGGAGCGAAACCTGCCATCGGGTGTGTTTAGGATCCTCGGTTCCTCCGGTTCCCAGGCTAAGGAGGAGGTCAAAGTCCCTCCCAATCTGACAGCAGTGCCGGTTGAGTACCACGATCTTGCTGACGTCTTCAGCAAGGATCTGGCACTCACCCTTCCCCCGCACCATCCGTACGATTGTGCCATTGATTTGGTTCCAGGCGCTGAGTTCCCGTCCAGCAGGCTGTAAACCTCTCACGACCTGAGCGCGAATCAATGGAGACCTACATCCGGGACTCATTAGCTGCCGGGCTGATCCGGCAGACTTCGTCCATGTATTGATTACAGGGGGCTGAATGAGATTACGGTTCGCAACCGATACCCGTTGCCATTATTAGATTCCGTGTTCACCCCCTGCATGGAGCCAAAATCTTTACTAAGCTGGATCTTAGAAATGCGTATCACCTGGTTCGGATCCGGAAGGGAGACGAATGGAAGACGGCATTCAACACCCCATTAGGTCACTTTGAGTACCTGGTCATGCCGTTTGGCCTCACAAACGCCCCCGCGACGTTCCAAGCATTAGTTAATGATGTCTTGCGGGATTTCCTGCACCGATTCGTCTTCGTATATCTAGACGATATACTCATCTTTTCCCCGGATCCTGAGACTCATGTCCGGCATGTACGTCAGGTCCTGCAGCGGTTGTTGGAGAACCGGCTGTTTGTGAAGGGCGAGAAGTGTGAGTTTCACCGTACATCTTTGTCCTTCCTGGGGTTTATCATCTCCCCCAACTCCGTCGCTCCTGATCCGGCCAAGGTTGCGGCGGTGAGAGACTGGCCCCAACCCACTAGCCGTAGGAAGCTGCAACAGTTCCTCGGCTTTGCAAATTTCTACAGGAGGTTCATTAAGGGCTACAGTCAGGTAGTTAGCCCCCTGACAGCCCTGACCTCACCAAAAGTCCCCTTCACCTGGTCGGATCGTTGCGATGCCGCGTTCAAGGAGTTGAAACGGCGCTTCTCGTCTGCACCCGTTCTGGTGCAGCCCGATCCTAGTCGCCAGTTAGTGGTTGAAGTGGACGCCTCGGACTCAGGGATAGGAGCTGTGCTTTCCCAGAGCGGGAAGACCGATAAGGTCCTTCACCCGTTGCCTATTTTTCCCGCAGGTTGATCCGGCCGAATGGAATTATGACGTCGGCAATCGAGAACTCCTTGCGGTGAAAGAGGCTCTTGAAGAGTGGAGGCATCTGTTGGAGGGAACGTCCGTGCCATTCACGGTTTTCACTGACCACCAGAACCTGGAGTATATCAGGACCGCCAAGCGGCTGAACCCCAGGCAAGCCCACTGGTCACTGTTCTTCGGCCGTTTTGACTTCCGGATCACCTACCATCCCGTGACCAAAAACCAGAGATCGGATGCCCTGTCCCGGGTACATGAAGACGAAGTCAAAACGGAGTTGTCGGATCCACCGGAACCCATCATCCCGGAGTCCACTATCGTGGCCACCCTCACCTGGGACGTAGAGAACCATCCGGGAGGCCCTGGCACGAAGCCGGACCCCGGAAACTGGGCCGAAGAACAGACTCTACGTCCCACCAGAAGCTAGGGCTGCAGTCCTGGACTTCTGTCACGGCTCTAAGCTCTCCTGTCATCCAGGGGTGCGAAGAACCGTGGCAGTTGTCCGGCAGCGCTTCTGGTGGGCGTCCCTAGAGGCCGACGTCCGGGATTATATCCAGGCCTGCACCACCTGCGCCAGGGGCAAGGCTGACCATCGCAGGGCTTCTGGACTGCCAGCCACTGCCCATGCCCCATCGCCCCTGGTCCCACATCGGCCTGGATTTTGTCACGGGCCTCCCACCGTCCCAGGGCAACACTACCATTCTCACGATAGTGGACCGATTCTCCAAGGCGGCCCACTTCGTGGCCCTCCGAAGCTCCCGACGGCCCAGGAGACAGCGGACCTCCTGGTTCACCACGTCTGGCTGCATGGGATCCCAACAGACATCGTCTCCGATCGCGGTCCCCAGTTCTCCTCGCACGTCTGGAGGAGCTTCTGCCGGGAACTGGGGGCCACGGTGAGTCTCTCATCCGGGTATCCTCCCCAGACCAACGGGCAAGCAGAACGGGCCAATCAGGAGATGGAGCAGGCCCTGCGTTGCGTGACAGCCGCGCACCCGGCGGCCTGGAGTACCCATCTGGCCTGGATCGAGTATGCCCATAACAGCCAGGTGTCGTCAGCCACCGGCCTCTCCCCTTTCGAGGTATGTCTGGGTACCAACCTCCTTTGTTTCCGGTGGTTGAGGGAGAGGTCGGTGTGCCCTCAGTCCAGGCCCACCTACGGAAGTGCCGGGGTGTGGGTGCTGCCCGTGCCTTGCTGAGGGCCCGGATGAGGACGAAGGCCCATGCAGACCGTCGGCGGACCCGGCCCCTACGTACCGGCCAGGGCAGGCAGTGTGGTTGTCTATCAAGGACATACCCCTTCAAGTGGACTCCCCTAAACTGCAGGACCGGTATATCGGTCCGTTCAAAATCATCAAGGTCATCAGTCCGGAAGCTGAAGCCTCACTGCGGATCCATCCCGTTTTCCACGTGTCCCGGATCAAGCCCATCACACCTCACCCTCTGTACTCCCGGTCCGGCACCACCTCCTGCCCGGATCATCGATGGCGCCGGCTTGGACTGTGCGCCGGCTCTTAGATGTCCGTAGGATGGGCCGGGGCTTCCAGTATTTGGTGGACTGGAGGGGTACGGACCTGAAGAATGTCCTGGGTGAAGAGGAGCTTCATCCTGGACCCGGCCCTCCTGGCCGATTTCTACCGCCGCCCCCCGGACAAGCCTGGTCGGGCACCAGGAGGCGCCCGTTGAGGGGGGGGTCCTGTGTGGGCCGCCAGAAGAGGAGGTACTGCTGGCCCACCACCAGAGGGCGCCCTGTCTGGAGTGCGGGCTCCAGGCACCAGAGGGCGCAGCCGCCTCACAGGAGCAGCCAGGGTGACAGCTGTCACGCATCACCTAACAGCTGTTACCAATCATCTGATCGGCAGGAGTATATCAGCAGGACGACGTCTCCACCTCTTTGCCGAGATATCGTTCTACCTGGAAGGTAATATTCTCAGCTGACTGCTTGACAGTAACCTTTTGTGATTTTTGTGAGTGATAGCAGACTTTTTCTCCAACGAGAGGTGGAGGTAGCTTCCCTGCCGTGCAGGTTGCTGGGTGCAAACGCGCCCACGTTTAATTGTGTTCTTGTTCCTCGCCAGCAGTACCAGGTCCGACACGCGGAGGCAGTGGCCACCTGGGAGTTCGGGACTTGGCGGCTCCAGTATTCCCGGGGTCTGGTGGCGGAGGAAATCGTGTGGTTCCGGTTCTGCTTTGGACAGGTGTCTCCTATCTTCGAGCCTGCCCACACGACACCTTTGTGAATTGACTCTGGTCTATTGTTGTAATCTGTTGTATTTGTTGTGCACATTCACAACAGTAAAGTGTTGTTATTTGACCTGCTCCATTGTCCGTTCATTTGCGCCCCCTGTTGTGGGTCCGTGTACCTACACTTTCCCAACAAAACCAACCTGTTCTGGTCTTCTGAAACAGCTGATAGATGTATTTTATAACTTAAAAATGGGACAGATGCTAACGTGTTAACTTGTCTAAGCCATTTTCAATTTTAAAGTAGCATTAAGCTGTTCGCATCTCAGCACATTTGTGTGCATTTGTTTTCTGTATAATAATTAATGGTTCAGCATTTGTTGTCAAAAGAGTCAAATGTATTCCAAATTGTAATTTTTTTCATTTATTTTTGTTTCTATATTAATAATAATAGCAGCAACAACAACAGTAATAGTAATAATAACTAATAATGCTACAATTTTAGAGAAAGAGACAAAACGAACCTGATTAAATAAACACAACAGAAAATATAAAACCAACTAACAATGAACATAAATAAATACAGAAATAAATAACTGTTTCCTGTGAACACCTTGTTACTCTTACACATCCACTTTATCCCTGTTTTATTTAAGTGTAATGACAATTTGTTTAGGTCAAACCATATTTTCAATTTGTTAATTTCTTCAGTGATTTCCTCCAGAACTATCTGCCAAGCTAGAAAACTGCTGCAGCCCTGTAAGAGCAAAATATTACTGGAATGAATTTGAATAAGGAAAGTTGTTTTTTTTTTGTTTTTTTTCTCACCAAAATGGATGCTGCACTCACTGCAGTTTACTGTCTGGAATAGTCCCAGATTGCATTTCAGAGCTTCGAGAATTCAAACATTTTCGTGGGTGGGAATTTGGGGTTTCAGCTTTTTTTGTTTTTTTTACCACTTTCATCCCTGAATATGTCAGTCGTGAGTCACTTCTGTGCGGATTAAAGTCACAAATTGGGACTCCTGTCTTGTTGCGTGAAAGAAACGAGAATCGTCCTCCGTTCTGTTCACACAGCTCCAAACGCTGCACGGCTCTCTGCCGAGTCAAGTTAGAACGATAGAGTCCAGTCGGAATTAATAACTTCAAAGCGAAACACCGTTTAAATCAAATGACACCTCTTTCCAAACATTGTAATACAAACAAACTGCAATTGATCAAAACGTTTTTTCCCCCAAAATGAGACGTCCTGCGCTGATGTGCAGCAGCCGGCTGAGCTCAGCTCAGAGGTATGGAGAGACATTCATGCCAAAATGTCTGAAAGGAAATGCTTTTGACAAAAAACTACAGATTTTGTTCATTTTTATTTGCGTCCAGAGATCAAGGATCCAGTGACCAATTTAAAATGGTGTTGAGATAGAAAACCTGTAAAACCTACTTTTAGTACACAGAAAATTCACAAGAGGTATAAGGGAATCGATAAGGAATCGGATTGATAAGTGGAGTCGATAATGGCATTGATATCGATAAAATCTTATCAATACCCATCCCTAGTCAGTACAGAGTAGGGTACAAAGAATGACCAGTAGATCGGGAGGTTCACCTTTTGGCTCAGTTCCCTTTTTGTCACAACAGTCAAAATCTGTGCTGTAGTTTTGACGTAATCCTGCTAACAGACAGACAGAAAAATAAATAAATAAATAAACGCCAATAATTTTATTACGTCATTGGCAGACATAATAAAAATTAATTTTCTAGAACATTAAAAAAAGGTTTCTGTTTTTTTGTCTTTGTTCAACTGGTTCAAATTCTTGCTGACAACACAATAACATTTGGCTAGATCACAGTGATAACATTTGTGTAACAATTCCCTAGTCTGTCTGTGCACTAAGAAGTAATTAGTGGTCATTCAACATCATTAATCCCCTTAATTTTGAGAATTAATATGGTCTTTGCCTCAGAGGTAAGAAGAAATGGAAACAACAGAGGCCCTCACACACTTCACAGCGACAGCTGTCCCTTTGTATGTCTTTTCTGCTGGGGAATGTAGCATTGTCTTGATGCCAATGGCTTGTATTTATACTGCCCTCAGTTTTCAGCAGCCGCCCTCTGACAGCATTCTAATGGCTTTTGCACCAGTGCTCCTGCAAACACCTGTCGGCCCCTGGATAGAGCAAGCCTGGCCTGGCTTGTCCTTGTATATTTCAGTCATTATTTCATTACTGATGCTGTGCTTACATTCTCTCTTGCCTGAGACACCCTGCCACCGGCAACTCCATGGCGCAGTCTCTGTCCCGCTACTGCCATCCACGGCGCAGTCTGTCTTTTGAGTGAAGAATGAACATCATGTAAAAACTGAAAAGTAACAGTTCTAAAAGATAAGATTGTGTGATATCTTTGTGTTTGAGGACACAAGTTGGAATCATGAATCAATTAATTGAATTTGCTGACTTTGTTGAATTTGCAATTCATTGAATCTGTTGTGTGTTGGGGGGGTGGCTGGACATTTTGGTGTTCTTTTCTTTTCTTTGCTCTCCAGGTGGTATGAAAACTGATTTGTCTGTGGAGAAGGTGCTGGCTGAAGAGTCCTTCACCCTCATCAACGTTATGTGCAGCACCTGTGGATGGTGCTCACATGCAACCTTAAAGACTTTCAGCTGAAGCAGATAATTAGATGGCGTTCTGCATTTAAGCCATTTTTGATTCAAGCAGAATTGCCGGGAACTCGACCTTGTGATGTTCGTTTGTGAGACGCTGAGGACCGCGCCTGGGTTTGACACATCGTGCCTGTGAAGCAGGAAGGGTGAGGGACACATGCTGTCAGCACACATCAGAGGTGATTAATTGTTTGACTATTTGTTGATAGTAACTTGGTATTTTGTTACGCAGTATATTTGAATTGTGATGAGAATTGTGCAGCTCGCTTCTCACTGCTGTGGCGTGCGGACAACTGATCCTCCACCTGTTGTGAGAAGCTGCTCATTTACATAAAGCTTAAATACAGACCTGAATGTGTTGCTGATAGTGGTGCCTTTTGAAGGATATTGCTTGTAACTGCTGACTTACCTCACCTCTTCTATCCTTCGCAGAGAGTCGGTTTGTCGTGTCCACCTGGGGGGTGTTTGGCGGTAAAAGTGAGTCCAGAAGCGCCGGGCTTCGATCCTTTTAGGCGCTGGAGAGCGTGCCAGCCTTCACTCCACCAGACTGACGCATCTTTTGTTCATTCACTTTGTTATGCACCAGAGGGTTGAAAGAATAAATTGTTTTGTTATTGGAACCGCTTTCTGGTTATTTTAGCGCTGGGTTCCGTCAGACGCAGGTCCGCTCCTCAACCCGCGTCGACACATAACAGAATCACCTGATCATTTACTCTTTTGCTTGCTTTGAGAGAACGCACAATATGTTTTATGTTGTATTCATTTGTTTTTTAAAAACTAGGGATGCACCGATCCCGTATTTATTTACTCATACTTATAATCATAAAACGTCTCTGATACTCCATGACTTGATACCCTTTACAGCAGCATGATGTGAACTTATCAGTGTGGGATTTTCACGCACACGCTCCAAAATTTCCGGACTATAAGCCACTACTTTTGTCATATGTTTTGAACACTGCAGCTTAAACAATGATGTGGCTAATTTATGGATTTTACAGCCTTTCATGTAATTTACCCATAAGTACGTCCATCAATGCTGTCCACTGATTGGCTGAAGGCCACAGTCCATCATGCCGAGCAAATTCACACACACAGAGTAAATAAAAAGTCTTACCTGTTTGTTCAGTGTAATTCATCATATGATCTTGAAGCAAAATAATCCACACAAAGCCTTCTGAGTTTGGAAAACAACATCTGAAAATACTTTAATTCCTTGTGTGGCTGAAAAAAGTTCCTCCATGACACCACATCCACTTTGCACCAGTTCCTCTGTCAGAACTCAGATCAGGGTTTCAGCGGAAGAAGGAAAGAAGATATCCTAGGATTAACCCCCCCCTCGGAAATCTTCCCCCCACCCCTGACAGGGAACATTCCACTCTTGGAATTAACTCTAAAATGAGTTTAGATTGAAAGAGCTAGTGCCACTTAACACTTTTAAATCACTCTTGATGGCTCTTGAAACAACGTCTCTGACCTGTAGATGTTTTACCTGATTGTATTATCTCATTCAAGTGTATGTTTTCTATGTAAATGTAACTGTGTATGTAACTCTTGAAAAAGATTCTTAATATCAATGAGATTTATCCTGGTTAAATAAAGTTAAAAAATTCTACAGGGCAGCACTGATTAACCCAAACCTTGATAAGGGCAAATCAGGATAGAGTCACTTTAAACTCTATATTTTGTGGATGTTTTATGGTCACAGATGAAGCAGTTTGATTGATGGTGAACAATATTGGTATTCTTTCTGTACGTATCTATAGCTATCTACAATAGTAATATTTCCTATTCTGAAGTATCTTTAAATCCCCCTTCTAAATATACTCTACAAACCTGAAATATGTGATGTGATGGAAAATACTCCAATTTAGTTTTGCATAAAATATCCACAGTATATATATATATATATATATATATATATAGACACACAGTAGTGTGTGCGCACGCACACAAAAACACATACACAATAGTATGCAAAGAAACATTTGTTGAAGTATCTTTAAATCCCCCTTCCAAATATACGCTACAAACATATGGACCTGATTGACAACCTGAAATATGTGAGCTCAAAAGAACGAAGTCCCTGGAACAGACCCTTCTCTATCCTGCAAAAATCAATTTACTACAATTGTAATATAACATGTTATTATTATATAGACAAAATATGTATGGTACAAAATATTTTGATACAATTTTTAGCATATAATTGATTTTAGGATAATTTGATTCAAGTATAGTAATTTTATTATGACAGATGGAAACAAAGAAAAAAATTAACGATATTCATGATTATAAATGCCGTGGACACGTGCATGTTTTGGCAAGATAACGGGGTGGGGGGGGATGATATCCACGGTGGGGGGTATATATGCTAGGACATATTTTATTAATTTATAAACAACAGAAAGGGGACTTAAATTTTGGTGTTCCACTGTTGCAAAAGTCCAAATTGTGACATGTAGTCCAGTGATGCTGTGCACTGACTTTGGACTTCCATAAAAAAAAGACTTTGTGTAGTTCCTCAGTCCAGCCAAAAATCATGTCAGCTTTTCATCTAAACAGCTCTTCATGCATCCAGACGGCTTACAGCGGAGTGTATTTTGTATGTGTGTGTATGTGTCTGTTACAAGAATTAGCAGCATCAGTTAGCTCGTTGTCCCCACGCAAGTGCGCACACACATGCAACCGGGCCTGCGCTTGTGCGCGCGTGTACTACCAAAAAAAACTCTGTACATCCTCAGTGCAGCGAAAAAAAAAATCATGGCAGAAATTTGTCCAGCTTTTAATTCTTTCTTCCAGCTAACAGCCTCCAGACAGACAGAGGATTTGTTTTGTGTGTGCGTGCGTGCACGTGTTTTGTGTGTGTGTGCGTGGGTGCAGGCGTTGTGTGTGTGCACGTGCGGGCACGTGTGTGCATGAGCACATGTGCATAAGCATGTGTGCATGCATGAGTGCGTGTGTGTGTGCAGAGCAATGGTACAAAACGCATGGAACCAAATTTGCTCTCTAAATGGAACCAAATTTGCACTCTAAATGGAACCAAACTGCACTCTAAATGCAATGCAACACAAATGGGATGAATCAATCCATGTCATGTGACATACAAAGCATCAATCAAATGACAAGGATCCACTCAGCCATTATATACTGTTAATAATAATCAGTTTTCTTCAGACAAGTCAGGGGATGGATACATGAATATTTCCAAGTCATTGAATATTCCTAGTTTATGTACATTTATATATTTAAATACTAAATTTTCTTTCACTAAAACATCAAATCTATTCTGTAAATATCTATCACTTATAGTGACAACATGATGACACTTAACTCACTAAACCAACTGAACTACAAAAACACAATAAATCAACAACACTAACAACATTTTTAAACTAACATGAACCACAATAGCCAACGTTTAAAACCCTCAAACCCAGAACTCTCATAATGCATTGCAGCACAAGAATGTACAGGTTTTGCGACCGGCCCGGCGATCGCTCCAAATTAATTATGCTGAGTATCCATCATCATGACATTATTAATTATTTTCATGATTACACATTTCTTAATGCAGTTATATGATCGGTTGATTTTACTGTTCATATGTAGGAGTGCAGGCTGCATTTATTTTTTTTTATTCCCCCTTCTCTTTCTGTGACAACCAATCACAGCTCTTACAGGACCATGTCATACCTAGCAACGGGTTCAACCCCGCCTCCTCACTAAGATAGGAGTTTCTGTCAACTCCTTGCCCAGAGTTGCTCTCAGACACCTCTTGGGTCTCTCTAGGAGGTTGCTAGGGAGTGGATTTTAGCAAGGTTTTTTTTTTCCTACAAAATTGCTTACAGTGTTTAATACAGCATGAATGTGAATATATCCTTAATGGCTGAACCAAAGTGCTAATTAACAAACTCTGTGAAGGTTTATTTCATTTGTTTATTCATTTATTTTGTCCGAACCTGTGCAATGTGCTATTAAAATAGTGATTTAAACTGTTGATTTTTTTCCTGGAGGAAATACAGCTTTATGTTACCTGTTCATTTTATTTGTGCTCTGTATGTTGCTGTAGATTCTGTAGAATAATGATTGTAAGCAGTTTTACTCTGAAACATTAACATGATTGAGGATGATTTGTATTTGGAACCACACAGTGAATTACAAGAAACATTTTTTTTCCCTATCAGCACTTTGTCATGAAACATTTCAAATGACACTGACTTTTAGTGAAATCATTTGCACTCCGATCAGAGATGGTAAGTGTTTTGATGAAAATGCAAAAAAGTAAAGAAAGCATTATGCTGGTACAAATGAAACCCATTCCAATATCTCGTACAAGTAAAATTAGTTTTCAGAAAGCAGTAAGGGCACGCTGAAGGTGGTGACAAAACACCAGCTCATTAAATCTACATACAACTTCCTGGTTTTATCCCGTTCTGATGTCCTTCAGTCAGACACATTCAAATCAAGAACATAAATCTGTGAAATCAAAAGATTAAAAACTAAATATTTAAGAATTCATTTTAGTTAATGATGGGACTTTGGACCTGATCACTCTCTCTCTCTCTCTCTCTCTCTCTCCCTCTCTCTCTCTCTCTCTCTCTCTCTCTCTCTCTCTCTCTCTCTCTCATACATATACGAGGTCTGTCAATAAAGTATAGGTCCTTTTTATTTTTTTCAAAAACTATATGGATTTCATTCATATTCTTTACGTCAGACATGCTTGAACCCTCGTGCACATGCGTGAGTTTTTCCACACCTGTCGGTGACGTCATTCGCCTGTGAGCACTCCTTGTGGGGGAGTCGTCCAGCCCCCGGCGAATTCCTTTGTCTGAGAAGTTGCTGAGAGACTGGCGCTTTGTTTGATCAAAATTTTTTCTAAACCTGTGAGACACATCGAAGTGGACACGGTTCGAAAAATTAAGCTGGTTTTCAGTGAAAATTTAACGGCTGATGAAGATTTTGAGGTGATACTGTCGCTTTAAGGACTTCCCACGGTGCAAGACGTCGCGTAGCACTCAGGCGCCGTCGTCAGCCTGTTTCAAGCTGAAAACCTCCACATTCAGGCTCTGTTGATCCAGGACATCGTGAGAGAACAGAGAAGTTTCAGAAGAAGTCGGTTTCAGCATTTTATCCGGATATTCCACTGTTAAAGGAGATTTTTTTAATGAAAGACGTGCGGACGGATTGCAGCGTCGGCTCGCAGCCGCCGCGACGCTCCGTCACAGGAAAACACCTCCTTTGGAAGCCTTAAGGACAAGCTGGAACATGTCCAGCTGTTAAAACATTTCTCATATACTCACTCCACTGAAAGTCATCAAAAGCCGCCTGGATTTTACAAATGGTTATCAACACGGAGGTGTTTTTCCTGTGCCGCCGCACCGCGCCGGCTGCGTCCTGATGCGCGGACCCGTCCGCACGTCTTTCAGTAAAAAAATCTCCTTTAACAGTGGAATATCCAGATAAAATGCTGAAACCGACTTCTTCTGAAACTTCTCTGTTCTCTCACGACGTCCTGGATCAATAGAGCCTGAAATGTGGAGGTTTTCAGCTTGAAACAGGCTGACGACGGCGCCTGAGAGCGCTGCGCGACGTCTCGCACCGGGGAAGTCCTTAAAGCGACAGTATCACCTCAAAATCTCTCATCAGCCGTTAAAATTTTCACTGAAAACCAGCTTAATTTTCGAACAGTGTCCACTTCGATGTGTCTCACAGGTTTAGAAAAAATTTTAATCAAACCAGCGCCAGTCTCTCAGCAACTTCTCAGACAAAGGAATTCCGACGAGGGGCTGGACGACTCCTCCCACAAGGAGTGCTCAAAGGCAAATGACGTCACCGACAGGCGTGGAAAAACTCACGCATGCGCACGAGGGTTCAAGCATGTCTGACGTAAAACATATGAATGAAATCCATATACACTCAACAAAAATATAAACGCAACACTTTTCGTTTTGCTCCCATTTTGTATGAGATGAACTCAAGATCTAAAACTTTTTCCACATACACAATATCACCATTTCCCTCAAATATTGTTCACAAACCAGTCTAAATCTGTGATATCATCAAGGAACACAAGGACTTCCTTGAGGTGTAAATCACCCATGCAACGCTGCATCAACCTCTGAAATGTGCTAGGTGCATTTGTCATGCCCTGCGGCATCTGGTTGAATTCCCAAAACCCCAATGGGGTCACGAATGCAGTCTTAGCCTTGTCATCCTTGTTCATAGAAATCTGAGAGTAACCAGATTTTAAGTCCAATAGAGTGAACCATTTTGAACCGGTGAGTGTAGAGAAAGACTCTTCGGGATTGGGAAGTGCATAGGCATCTTTCACAGTCTGAGAATTCAGCCTCCGATAATCTATACACAGCCGGACATCACCGTTCCTTTTCCGAACCACCACAATGGGTGAAGAAAATGATGACTGTGATTCTCTTATTACACCAGCTTCCAAAAGGTCCTGGAGATGGTTACGAACCACCTCAAGATCTTGGGTATGTATCTGTGCACGAGACTTAAAAGGTGTACTGTCATGGAGAGTTATGTGATGACGGACCTGATTGGTACAGCCAAAATCCAAATCGTGCTGTGAAAAGACTTCCGGCATTTGACGGAGTTGTCTTATGATGCGATCTTTCCACTCGAAATTAATTGTGGTGAGGCGTGTTCTGCACCAGTGGTAGTATTGGCTTGTTGTGACAGAACACTGACTGCTTCTCCAATTGTGGCAATGACTGTGTGAGATGGAATCAATACATCTTGCTCCGATTCGTTAGTCACCACAACAGGAACTTTATATGGAACACGTTTAGGAATGGAAATCAGCCTCCTTTGGACACATATTCCTCCAGGCAATGGAGAAGTTGGATGCTCAATAAGTGCTCATTGGGTCGCAGACAGGGTCCCTGTATCAGCAGCACCCTCCAGCACAATGGTGTGACCAGCTGGGACCATTTGGGGTGTTTTACCCCTCAGCCTGATCAGACCAAGGTGGCCATCTTGACTGCACCGGTGACGTAGTGCCAAGAGTTTTAGCACAGCACCATCGCCCTGAGACACTGGGTGGAAGTTAGGACAATCTGCTTGAAAATGCTGGGAATACAATGGCTCTAAGGTGTTCATCCCTATCAAAACTGATGTCGGGCCTGTATCCGGACTGGTTTTTTCTGAAAGTGATGCGAAAATACAGTATCAGGCAGTCTGGCTCCAAGTTCAATTGTCACTGAAGAGTTGATGTGTGGCCGCAATGATAATTAAGGTTCTATTATTCCAGTAAACATGGCTTCAAGACTGTAAAATTAATAAGTGAATGATCGGAGACTACTGATGCAAGAGGCATGACGTTAATATTTGTGACAGCGATACCACTAATAAGGACCAAATCCAGGGTATTTCCACTCGTGTGTCGAACCCTGAATGCATTGCTTGGAACCTAATACATCTGTAATGTCCATAAATGATTGCAGAGGGGATCAGAAGGCTTATTTCAGAATCAGAATCGCCTTTATTGTCATTGTAATTTGCATTGCAACGAGATTTGAGTGCAACTCCAAAAGGTGCTTTACCAAGGTGCGAGTAATTGTTAGCCAAATAAAAGATAATAAAATTTAACAATAAATTATTTAAATATATGTACAACTAAATAAAATAAAATGTGGACCAAGTAAAATGTAAAACGAGAATTATATACAACTGTGGAATAATATTGCACAGGAAATATTGCACATGGTTTACAGATATTGCACAAGAAACTTGGAAAGTGCAGATTAAAGTGGTTTGTTATTGTTCAGTACAGTGATTGCTCTGGGGAAAAAGCTGTCCCTGAGTCTGTTTGTCCTAGTTTTGATTGACCTATACCATCGGCCGGAGGTTAGTAGGTCAAACAGGTTGCCTGGGTGGGATGTGTCTTTGCTGATGCTGGCAGCTCTGCTGAGGTAGTGAGAGCTGGCAATGTCCTCCAGGCTGGGCAGAGAGCAACCAGTGATCCCCTGGGCCATTTTGATCACCCTCTGCAGCGCTCTCCTGTCTGCTGAGCACCCCCTGTACCACACTGTAATGCAGTATGTTACGATGCTCTCAATGGTGTAGAACAACACCAGCAGCTTCTCCTCCAGATTGTTCTTCCTGAGCACCCTCAGGAAGTGGAGTCGCTGCTGGGCTTTCTTCACCACCACTGTGGTGTTGGCAGTCCAGGAGGCTGTCAGAGAGCTGCACTCACAGGGACCTTATGGAGCTGACCCTTTCCACACAGTCCCCATGGATGTAGAGCAGGGCTGGGTCTGCCCTGCCCTTCCTGAAGTCCGGGATTATTTCTTTTTTTTGTGTGTGTTCAGCGGCACGTTGTTAGCTGAACACCACACTGTCAGTTGATTGACTTATATCTGTAATCAGACTCATCCCCACTTGAGATGAGCCCAACCACGGTGGTATCATCCACAAATTTTATGATTGCGTTTGAGAGATGGATCGGAGAGCAGTCGTGAGTGTAATGGGTGAACAGGAGGGAGCTCAGTACACAGCCTTGAGGGAACCAGTGCTGAGAGTGATGGAGGAAAGGCGGGGGCCAAGTTTCACGGACTGTGGGCAGTTTGTGAGGAAGTCCTTGATCCACTGGCAGATGGGAGTGGAGATGCCCAGATGTGTCAGTTTCTGGACCAGGATCTGCAGGATGATGTGGTTGAAGGCTGAGGTGAAGTCCAGGAAGAGCATCCTCACATAGCTCCCCTGGTGCTCCAGGTGGCTCAGCGCGGTGTGGAGCGCTGTGGTGATAGCATCCTCTGTGGAGCGGTTTGCCCTGTAGGCAAACTGGTGGGAGTCCAGAGTGGGAGGCAGACAGGCCCTGATGTGCTGAGATACCAGTCTTTCAAAGCACTTCATGACCACAGGCGTAAGTGCAACAGGCCTGTAGTCATTTGTCACCAACCACAATGTTATCTGCACGGGTTGCCAAGTTAGAGATAAACTCACCAAATTCATCTAATGACTCAGATATGGGCCCGGGGCTTATACACGACCTTGGCTATATGTTGTATCCTGGCAGACCGGAATGTCAGATGTTCAAATAAATTATATATTTAGACCCCAAACAGCTAATAAACTAAACCCACATTTATAAATAAGAGCAACATCCCTGCCTTGCTTCGTATCACGTGAGAAGTGACTAAATGTGCTACTGTACGGATTTTGGCTTCATTTAAGGGGAGGACAGAAGTAGGCTTAAGCCAGGTTTCACATAAACCAATCAAATTTAAGTGTTGTTCCATAATTACATTGTTTATCAACAGTGATTTTGAGGACAGTAACCTTATGTTAATGAGACTCAAACTAAGTACCTCAGTGGGATTGACAAGTGGACTCTTGGGATTTGGCAGTGCTTCCAGAGTAATTGATATATATATATCTCACCTCGTGGGGTAAGGATGATTCTGAGAAAGTCCAGAACAACACGGGAGGAACCGGTCAATTAACTGAAGAGAGCTGGGACCACAGTCACAAAGAGTACATTAGTAACACACGACGCTGTCATGGTTTAACATCCTGCAGGGCAGCAAGGTCCCCCTGCTCATGCCAGCACATGTCCAGGCCCATTTGAAGTTTCCCAGTGACCATCTGGATGCCAGAGGAGGCATGAGAGAAGGTCATGTGGTCGGATGAGACTAAAATAGAGCTTTTTGGCATCAACTCCACTCGCTGTGTTTGGAGGATGAGAACAACCCCAAGAAAACCGTCCCAACTGTGAAGCTGGAGTGGAAACATCATTTTTGGGGTTGTTTTGCTGCAAAGGGGACAAGACGACTGCAATGTATTGAACAGAGGATGGATGGGGTCATGCATTGCAAGATTTTGGCAAACAGCCTCCTTCCCTCAGTAAGAGCATTGAAGATGGGTCATGGATGGGTCTTCCAGCATGATAATGACCCCAAACACACAGCCATGGCAACTAAGCCAGTCTTCAAACCTGAACTCGATAGAAAATCTTGGAGGGAGCTGAAACTTGAAACCTGAAAGATCTGGAGAAGATCTGTATGGAGGAGTGGACCAAAATCCCTGCTGCAGTGTGTGCAAAGTTAGTCAAGATGATAGGAAACATCTGACCTCTGTAAAATGCAAACAAAGGTTTCTGTACCAAATATTAAGGTCTGGTTTTCTATTGTAATCAAATTTCATGCAATAAAATGCAAATTGATTATTTAAAAATCATACAATGTGATTTCTGATTTTTTTTTTTTTTTAGATTCTGTCTCTCAGTAGAAGTGTACCTACGATAAAATTCCAGACCTCTCCATTCTTTGCAGGTGGGAAACTTGCAAAATATACAGTGGATCAAATACTTAGTTGCCTCACTGTATATATGTGTGTGTATATACAGGTGCTGGTCATATAATTAGAATATCATGATAAAGTTGATTTATTTTAGTAATTCCATTCAAAAAGTGAAACTTGTATAATGCATACATTCATTCCACACAGACTGATATATTTCAAGTGTTTATTTATTTAATTTTGATGATTATAACTGACAACTAATAAAAACCCCAAATTCAGTATCTCAGAAAATTTGAATATTGTGAAAAGGTTCAATATTGAAGACACCTGCTGGTGACACACTCTAATCAGCTAATGAACTCAAAACACCTGCAAAGGCCTTTAACTGGTCTCTCAATCTCGTTCTGTAGGCTACACAATCATGGGGAAGCCTGCTGACTTGATGTCTTGCCTGGGCTAAAGACAAAAAGGACTGGACTGCTGCTGAGTGGTCCAAAGTTATGTTCTCTGATCAAAGTAATTTTGCATTTCCTTGGAAATCAAGGTCCCAGAGTCTGGAGGAAGAGGAGAGGCACAGAATCCATGTTGCTTGAGGGCCAGTGTCAGTTTTCCACAGTCAGTGATGGTTTTGGATGCCATGTCATCTGCTGGTGTCGGTCAACTGTGTTTTCTGAAGTCAGAGGTCAATGCAGCCATCTAACAGGAAGTTGTAGAGCACTTCCTGCTTCCTGCTGCTGACCAACTTTATGGAGATGCAGATTTCTTTTTCCTACAGGACTTGGCACCTGCACACAGTGCCAAAGCTACCAGTACCTTGTTTAAGGACCATGGTATCCCTGTTCTTAATTGGAAAATCTATGGGGTATTGTGAAGAGGAAGACGCGACACGCCAGACCCAACAATGCAGAAGAGCTGAAGGCCAATATCAGAGCATCCTGGGCTCTTAAACCACCTGAGCAGTGCCACAGACTGATCGACTCCATGCCACGCGCATTGCTGCAGTAATTCAGGCAAAATGAGCCCCAACTATGTATTGAGTGCTGCACATACTCATACTTTTCATGTTCATACTTTTCAGTTGGCCAGCATTTCTAAAAATCTTTTTTTTTAATTGGACTTAAGTAATATTCTAATTTTCTGAGATAATGAATTTGGGATTTTCATTAGTTGTCAGTTATAATCATTAAAATTAAAAGAAATAAACATTTGAAATCTATCAGTCTGTGTGTAATGAATGAATATAATATACACGTTTCACTTTTTGAATGGAATTACTGAAATAAATCAACTTTGTCATGATATTCTAATTATATGGCCAGCACCTGTATATATGTATATACTTTGCACTGGGATACCAATTAAACAACTGCAAATTATAAAGAAGACACTGCCCATACGGCCGATGATCTTTTCACATTGCATTATATTTTTTATTTTTTAAGTCACCTTGCTGCCTTCTGTAAAACAGCACTCTTACACTACAGCTAAAGTGGTGTTAAAGTGTCACTTTCAAAGTGTTTTTCGAAGACAGAATTGGATACAAAGCAAACCACTTTGGTCAGACCTTGTGTCTTCGGTTGCTACGATTTTTCTGTGCAGCTCCACAGCTCATTGGCACCCCCTAATATCATTTCAGTCCATCGTGGAGAGACACAAGGGCTGCCATTGAGTGTGTTTGCACAATCACCACAGTCTATTTTACACCTCACTAACTTTGGATGAACCCATAAAATTACTTTGTCGGGCTTCAGCCTGGTAAACCTGACACTGGATATGCTGCGCGGTGCTCCATTGCTGTTGAAACTCATATAAATTCATGACTTCTCTTGTGTCTGTGTCATGAGAAATCAGGATGCTTTTTGCTGCCTTATCAACGAGATATAGAAATTTAAAACAGCTAGTCCACATATATTACAATCTGCGCGTGATAGACAAGATGTAAAAAATAAAAATAAACAATTTAAGCCACTTTGGACTTTTTAGCTTTCTACTGCACAAACAATTATTGAAACACACAAAGAATCACAGCTCCACAGGGAAAAAAGAAAAAAACCCAGACAAATAAAAAAAAATTAGTAATGCATGAGCTCAGCAAGATTTTAAGTTCAAAAGGATCTTAATGTGATTCTGAAATGTTGAATCATAATTGCATATTCACAGGAAAAAGGCGGTTATGAAAACGAGCGGGGTGGCACAGATGCTGGAAAGGGCTCAGCTAGTGATGTTGCTAATTTGATGGACATAAAGAGGGATGGAGGGGCAGTAGAAAAAAAAACAGTGTGATTTATGCATGCATGCTAATTATGTGCTCCATTTTCTGTCATCAATTTACTTGCCACCTGAGATGCCCTTGGGCAACACAAATAAACAAAACACACTCATGGACATCCATCCTCTTGACATCAGGTTGGAGTCTGCGATTCTAGTGGGAAGTGCAGGTGGAAGTGGGTTATTATTACCCTGTGGGTTGGCAACCGAAATTAGCAGGTTGTCGCTGGTGTGGTGTGTGTGTGTGTGTGTGTGGTGGGGGCAGTAATTGTAGGTACCCTCACTCTGAACATTTTTCTTTTTTTCCGTTAGACAAATGATCCATCATCCTTGTGCTTTGCTCTTTGTTTGTCCCACAGGTAAATAAATTTAAACATCATCTGCATAATTGATCCAAGCAGGAGCATATAGAGCGAGAACAGTGTAGGGTCAAGAATCGAACCATGTGGTAGCCCACAACAGAGAGAGGAGCACTAGAGGAGCACATATCACCAATCATAACAGAAAAAAACTTCAGTCAGTCAGGAAAGAAAAGAACCACTTAAATACAGTGATGCAAATTATCCAACATATTGGATTAGAGGACTGAGAGGTCACAGTATCGAAGGCTGCAGTGAGGTCTGGTAACGCTACTAACAGAGGGCGTTTGGCATCCACAGACTAAGCAATGTCATTATGCACCTTTATATAAAGGCTGAGTGGATCCTTGTCATTTGATTGGTGGGTTGTATGTCATGTGACATGGATTATTCATACCATTTGGCGTCGTGTTTCATTGACCACACAATAGTTCTTTTTTAGTGTGCAATTTTGCTGCTATATGAAATGTGCCATTGGACGCCCAACCACTGTCATACAAGTCAACCTATACGGATTGTCTGTAAATTATACGGATTTTTCCGAGTTTCAGTGTCATACGGACGTACAAATAAAGTCTTACGGATATTCAGGGTTTGGTCTGCAGTGGCTCTGTAATCAACCATTTCTGCAGCGCGACTCCACTTTGAAGCGTGAGCCATTGAAGCAATACTTCGATCCACTAGTTCGTTGGTTCTTTGATTTGCTGCTCTTCAGAAATGGTAAGTCCGCTTCTTAACCCCTCTCAAAGCCATTAAAATACCGTGAGTCACTTTTATGTGGATTAAAGTCACTAACTGGGACTCTTGTCTTGTTGCAGTGAAGAAATGAGAATCGTCCTCCATTCCGTTGGCACAGCTCCAAACGCTGCGTGGCTCTCTGCTGAGACAGAGTCCGGTCGGAATTAATAACTTCAAAACGAATCACCACTTTAAATAAAATGACACCTCTGACAAACGTTGTATTACAGACAAGAAACTACAATCCACTAAAACATTTTTTTCCTCCCAAAATGAGACGTGTTGTATTCTTTATTTATAAATTACATCCTGACGTGTAGCACAGCCGGCTGCAAGAGTTCAGCTGAGATGTATGGAAACACATTCATGCCAATAATGTCTGAAAGGAAATGCTTTTGACAAAAACTACAGATTTTGTTTATTCCTATTTATGTCCAGAGGTCCAGCATCCACCATGTAGAGTTTATTATGTCCAAAGTTTAAGGATCCAGTGACCAATTTCATATTTATTTACTTCAAGACTCAATAAATGTTGTTCAATTTCAATTCAATATCAATTTAATTGGCTTATAAAGCACCATATCACAACAAAATCCATCTCAAGGTGCCTCACATAGAACAGTTCAACACAAAAAAAATTGAAATAAATAAAAATTTAAAAATTCAAATACATAATTAAAAACAGAAGTAAAAGAATAAAACAGATAAAAATAAAAAGTATTCATAAGAAAGAGAATAAAAATAGGCTTTAAGTCTTGACTTAAAAATGTCCACGGACTCCGACTGTCTCACGGTCGCAGGAAGACCGTTCCACAGAGCGGGTGTACGATAAGAAAAAGCTCTTTGACCTGCTGACATAGAAAACCTGTAAAGCCTACTTTTAGTGCACAAAAAATTCACAAGAGGTATCAAGGGAATCGATAAGGAATCGGATCGATAATGGTATCGATAGATAAAATCTTAACACAGGGGCGAAGTCAAGGATCATTGACATGCCAGTCTGCAACATCGGCACTGGCGAGGCGATTTTCGATACACTTGATGAAGTTCTGGGGTATGTTTTATTTTGTTCATTATATTCGATTTATTTTTCATTTTATTAATGTATTTCCACTAGTGACACACAGTTCTTGTTTCTGTACAAAATAACTAAATTTGACACATTCAGTTCTATAAAATTCAGCTTGACGCATGAATACTGGATATCTATTGTTTGAAATTCAACTGTGAAGGAAATACTAATGATCCTGACTTTAATGTCATTGCGGCAACTCATAATTTGTGGACAAAAACCCAGTTATATGACACCACTATGCAGTCATGCGTACTGTAATAAAACTGATTTTGGTGCGATTTGGAGGTTATAAGGATTTTGTGTTGATTTTATGGATTTTCTCACTTGGTTATACAGGTGGACCCTCAAAGGGGTTGACGTATGCTGTGCATGCTCACACTTCCGCGGGCGGCGAGTTTATTTTGCTGGCGGACGACGATTTGAAGGAGCTAATTGTCACTGCTAATTCTTCGAACACAAAAAAAGAAAAAAAAATCTACTTCGCTGTAAGCCGTCTGGAGGCATGAGGAGCTGTTGAAATGAAAAGCTGACAAATTACTGATGTGATTTTTTTTTTTTTTTCTGCTGGACTGAGGAATTACAGTCTTTTTTTGGAAGTACATGAAGTCAGTGCACGGCATCACAGACTACATCGTTGCAATTGTGGACTCCAATTTAAAGTTCGTGTTGGACTGTTAAACCAGCGGAACACCAAAATGTAAGTCCCTTTTCTGTTGTTTACAAATTAATAAATATCAAATGACAAGGATGTATTTTAGCTGTTATATAAACAAATAATGTTTTTTTTTCATTATTTCAATGGAACAAATATTAATATTCATACCACTGAACTCATAAACATTCATTATTTGTATATTAGCACAGCAGACTCAGTACTGTGACAGGACTTGAAACCAGTTTGAAATTTTTCCAAAAACATTACAGACCCTGCAGCGGCTCTGTAATGAACCGCTCGTACAGCGTGACTGATTTGAAGCTTGAACCAATGAAGCAGTGCTTTGATCCGCTGCTTCATTGGTTCTTTGATTTGCTGCTCTTCAGAAGTGGCAAGTCTGCTTCTTAACCCCATTGGTGGAGGTAATGATTATTCAAGATGTTGCAAATGAGATTTCTCAGGCTGCAAGAATGCACAGTGCACCAGAGAGAAAAATAAGAGTTGTTAGGAAGAACAATATGCACTATCGTATGTACGATGACAGTTAATAATCTCTCTTAATATATCATTGAAGTCCAAATGAAGAGGTAAATAAAAACTTATAACTGGACACAGTGAGAAAGAAATACTGAAACATATTAGTTTCATTAATCAGTCCCAAATGCCACACTGGATGAAAATCCATTTATTGCAAACCTTTCTATGCAAGTGATGTAGATCATCCAACATCTACCACTTGATGTTACATATCAGATAACATTTTCAATTATTTGGACAAATTATTTTCGATGATTTGAAACTTTAGTCACGCACTATGCTTTCTATTATGCCCTACAAATTACATCATGGTTTGTAATCCCTTCTATAGTTTCAATATGATTATTAACAATCTTTGTATTAACATGCCCAAGAGGGTGGAATTCAGACTGCAGTTCATGCTGACACCAAATTAAAAGTTGCTTAATTTCAATGTCCAAATGGCAGCAGCTATCATGTTAGCTATGTGAATAATCCACTTGACCCACTTTACTAAAGAATAAACTTCCAAATTTAGCTTGTAGTCACTTGTACGAGTAGACTGAATTTTACAAATACATCTGTAAGTCATTATGACCATGTTAGCTAGTGTAGCCCAGTAGCATAGCAAGCCAGCCATTGTAGCTAACATGGAACTGACTTAAATATGAGACAGTTGAGCTAATCAGTGACAAAATACATATTGTGCTACTCTACTAACATTGCCTTGCCACCCAGTTAGTTGTTTTACAAAATAATTAAACTACAGTTGTGACCTTTGATATCTGTGTATATCTTCACACTGACAACAAGGGCTTCAACTCAGAATTTTATTTTCAGTTGGTTCATTTTGAGCAGAATAGGTGTTTTCCAAACTTGTTTGAACCAAAAGAAATACCAGTAAATAATGTTTTACATAAGACTGTGTGAAATAACAATATTTATTATATTGCTGCGACACTACATGCGTGCTGATTGGCTGATTACCGGTCGGATATTTTCCCTAATCATCAAATTGGGATCCAATTTTTGAACTGTTCAAAAATGTTATCATGATTCTTAAAATCGTTGGTAGTTATGGTAACCTCTAAGTATCCATAGTTTTAATGGCTTCAGTCATGTTTGAACTTCTTTGAGGGCCCCTTCACACATAACACAACTGAAGCTGACTGGCGCACGAAAGAAGAATTGCATGCCACTCATGAAAAATCTGAGCCATCTTGAATGCCTCGTACAGCTGTCGCCACAATCATTCGCACACACCAGCGGCCGAAAGACAGCAAGTGCCCTGCAACTGCCCATTTGACCCCCCTCTCGGCAGGTGTCAGCCAGAGTCCAGGTGCCACCCACAAACATCCAACATCACTCGCGGGATACTTAGAAAAGGTGGGGTTATTTGCACAGCTGACACAACAATAGAGTGGAGGCGACCACATTCAACCTGCTCTGTGTAAATGTCTAAGTGCCCCACGAGTGTGTCGTTACCAAGCAGCACATACGTCATGCAAGTGTGCTCTTGCCAACACATGTGGTATGCGAGTGTGTTGGGCTCCCTGCAAGACATGTAGCCTTCTAACATTTATAAAGATATAGCACAATATTTAGACAAGTCATTTTGCCTAACATCTCCACCGCTGATAAATTTATCTCCACCAGTCAAATATGGGCATGAAGTGAACTCAGCACCAGCTTATTACAAGCAGAAAACATTTTAAGATTAAAAAAAGTTAAAGGTAGCAACCAGTGAAACTTAACCCAGAATACGTATCCGGATCACCTCCAAAAATTTAATGGAGTCTTCCATGTCCTCATATGTGTCTGTGTTGAAAATTCCATCAAAATCTCACTCATCTTCAACCGCTTATCTGGGATTGGATGACGGGGGCAACAGCTCCAGTAGGGGACCCCAGACTTCGCTTTCCCGGGCCACATTAACCACCTCTGACTGGCGGATTTTGAGGTGTTCCCAGGCCAGTGTGGAAATATAATCTCTCCACCTAGTCCTGGGTCTTCCCTGGGTCTCCTCCCAGTTGGGTGTGCCTGGGGGCATCCTTACCAGATGCCCGAACGACCTCAGCTGGCTCCTTTCAACATGAAGGAGCAGCGGCTCTACTCCGAACTCCTCACGGATGACCGAGCTTCTGACCCTATCTCTCTATTGTGACACCAGCCGCCATCCTAAGGATGCCCATTTCCACCGCTCGCAATCTAGTTCTTTCAGTCATGACAAGGTTTGGGTATCGAGAACCGGTTCTTTTCGTTAAGAAATTATTCGATCCACCAACATCAATAGCCTTTTTGCTTAACGATTCCCTTATAGTTCCATCAGAGCGGCCGTTGTTTTGGGGGGTGTTTGTCGGGAAAATAATCATGTCTCTATGCTGAACCCCTGTAGGTTCTGTAATCAACCGTTTCTGCAGAGCAGCTCTTCTTTGAAGCTTGAAGCAGTGAATCATTGATCTGACCCACTGCTTCATTGGTTCTTTGTTTTATTTCACTTTATCTTATTTTTTCCCTGCTAAAGCCCCAAAGAGCATATGTCTGTGAGTAATATTTATCTTTTTTATGTTAAACCTGTTGTGTGGGCCGCCAGAAGAGGAGGTACTGCTGGCCCACCACCAGAGGGCGCCCTGTCTGGAGTGCGGGCTCCAGGCACCAGAGGGCGCAGCCGCCTCACAGGAGCAGCCAGGGTGACAGCTGTCACGCATCACCTGCAACAGCTGTTACCAATCATCTGATCGGCAGGAGTATATCAGCAGGACAACGTCTCCACCTCTTTGCCGAGATATCGTTCTACCTGGAAGGTAATATTCTCAGCTGACTGCTTGACAGTAACCTTTTGTGATTTTTGTGAGTGATAGCAGACTTTTTCTCCAACGAGAGGTGGAGGTAGCTTCCCTGCCGTGCAGGTTGCTGGGTGCAAACACGCCCACGTTTAATTGTGTTCTTGTTCCTCGCCAGCAGTACCAGGTCCGACACGCGGAGGCAGTGGCCACCTGGGAGTTCGGGACTTGGCGGCTCCAGTATTCCCGGGGTCTGGTGGCGGAGGAAATCGTGTGGTTCCGGTTCTGCTTTGGACAGGCGTCTCCTATCTTCGAGCCTGCCCACACGACACCTTTGTGAATTGACTCTGGTCTATTGTTGTAATCTGTTGTATTTGTTGTGCACATTCACAACAGTAAAGTGTTGTTATTTGACCTGCTCCATTGTCCGTTCATTTGCGCCCCCTGTTGTGGGTCCGTGTACCTACACTTTCCCAACAGGATATCTCGGCCAACGTCATGGATCCCAAGGGGCGTCAACCGGCTGTTGAACGGCCAATGGAAGAACAGGGCGCACAGGCGTCCGCAGGAGGAATGATCGGTGAGTTGCAGCGGATCCTCACCGCTTTCACGGCTCGGTTGGATTTAATGACCGAGCAGAACGTCCTCCTTAACCGCAGGGTGGAGGCTCTCGCCGCGCAGGTGGAAGCGCGCCCTCAGGGCGCTGCTGCGGCTCTCCCTCCTGTCGACCCTGTGCGTAACAGTGACGTTCCACAGGTCATTCAACGACCCCTCCCACCTTCCCCTGAAGCATACATAAGCCCTCCAGAGCCGTACGGGGGTTGTGTGGAGACATGCGCGGACTTTCTTATGCAGTGTTCGCTCGTCTTCGCACAACGTCCCGTCATGTACGCGACTGATGCTAGTAAGATAGCTTATGTAATTAATCTGCTTCGCGGCAAGGCACGCGCTTGGGCTACAGCGCTTTGGGAGCAAAATTCACGGCTCCTTCTGACATATGATGGGTTTGTGAGGGAGTTCAGAACAGTGTTCGATCACCCAAATAGAGGAGAGACCGCTTCAGCCGTGCCGGAGCGCAGCTGCTTATGCAGTCGACTTCCGCATCGCGGCTGCGAGGTCCAGCTGGGATAGCACTGCCCTCCGCGCCGCCTTCGTAAACGGACTGTCGTTGGTCCTGAAGGAGCTCCTGGTGGCCAAGGATGAACCGCGGGATTTAGACGGGCTTATTGATCTCATTATACGATTAGACAATCGGTTAGAGGAACGCCGTCGGGAGCGAGGTGAAGGACGTGACCGGATACGCGCCGCCCCTCTCCCTTCCGGGTTCGAAAAGGGGCCGCCCTCCCCACGCTCTACAGCCGCAGCGCTTTGTGGGGCAACAGCTCCCCCTGTTGACGTTGTTAGGGAAACGCACAGGGCCAAAACGGGGAGGCTGATCCGTGGAGAGTGTTTTCTCTGCAGCTCAACAGAGCACACACAGAGAGACTGCCCCAAACGGCCAAAACGTCAACACTCGCCCTTAGAGACTGGGCTAAGGGGGGGTCAAGACATTCACGTGAGACACACACAAATTGCCACACGACTCCCAGTCACAATCCTGAGCGGGGATTTAACCCTTCAAGCCCGAGCACTGGTGGACACGGGGTCAGAAGGGAATCTGCTAGACAGCAGATGGGCAAAGGAGGTAGGGCTCCCTCTGGTGGCGCTTCCTACGTCGTTGCAGGTGCGGGCACTAGATGGCACCCTCCTCCCTTTACTCACACACAAGACACAACCAGTAACTCTGGTGGTGTCTGGAAACCACCGGGAGGAGATTGAGTTTTTTGTAACTCCTTCTACCTCCCGCGTGATTTTGGGCATCCCATGGATGTTAAAGCACAATCCCCGGATCGATTGGCCGTCTGGGGTGGTGGTTCAGTGGAGCGAAACCTGCCATCGGGTGTGTTTAGGATCCTCGGTTCCTCCCGGTTCCCAGGCTAAGGAGGAGGTCAAAGTCCCTCCCAATCTGACAGCAGTGCCGGTTGAGTACCACGATCTTGCTGACGTCTTCAGCAAGGATCTGGCACTCACCCTTCCCCCGCACCATCCGTACGATTGTGCCATTGATTTGGTTCCAGGCGCTGAGTTCCCGTCCAGCAGGCTGTACAACCTCTCACGACCTGAGCGCGAATCAATGGAGACCTACATCCGGGACTCATTAGCTGCCGGGCTGATCCGGCAGACTTCGTCCATGTATTGATTACAGGGGGCTGAATGAGATTACGGTTCGCAACCGATACCCGTTGCCATTATTAGATTCCGTGTTCACCCCCCTGCATGGAGCCAAAATCTTTACTAAGCTGGATCTTAGAAATGCGTATCACCTGGTTCGGATCCGGAAGGGAGACGAATGGAAGACGGCATTCAACACCCCATTAGGTCACTTTGAGTACCTGGTCATGCCGTTTGGCCTCACAAACGCCCCCGCGACGTTCCAAGCATTAGTTAATGATGTCTTGCCGGATTTCCTGCACCGATTCGTCTTCGTATATCTAGACGATATACTCATCTTTTCCCCGGATCCTGAGACTCATGTCCGGCATGTACGTCAGGTCCTGCAGCGGTTGTTGGAGAACCGGCTGTTTGTGAAGGGCGAGAAGTGTGAGTTTCACCGTACATCTTTGTCCTTCCTGGGGTTTATCATCTCCCCCAACTCCGTCGCTCCTGATCCGGCCAAGGTTGCGGCGGTGAGAGACTGGCCCCAACCCACTAGCCGTAGGAAGCTGCAACAGTTCCTCGGCTTTGCAAATTTCTACAGGAGGTTCATTAAGGGCTACAGTCAGGTAGTTAGCCCCCTGACAGCCCTGACCTCACCAAAAGTCCCCTTCACCTGGTCGGATCGTTGCGATGCCGCGTTCAAGGAGTTGAAACGGCGCTTCTCGTCTGCACCCGTTCTGGTGCAGCCCGATCCTAGTCGCCAGTTAGTGGTTGAAGTGGACGCCTCGGACTCAGGGATAGGAGCTGTGCTTTCCCAGAGCGGGAAGACCGATAAGGTCCTTCACCCGTTTGCCTATTTTTCCCGCAGGTTGATCCCGGCCGAATGGAATTATGACGTCGGCAATCGAGAACTCCTTGCGGTGAAAGAGGCTCTTGAAGAGTGGAGGCATCTGTTGGAGGGAACGTCCGTGCCATTCACGGTTTTCACTGACCACCAGAACCTGGAGTATATCAGGACCGCCAAGCGGCTGAACCCCAGGCAAGCCCACTGGTCACTGTTCTTCGGCCGTTTTGACTTCCGGATCACCTACCATCCCGTGACCAAAAACCAGAGATCGGATGCCCTGTCCCGGGTACATGAAGACGAAGTCAAAACGGAGTTGTCGGATCCACCGGAACCCATCATCCCGGAGTCCACTATCGTGGCCACCCTCACCTGGGACGTAGAGAGAACCATCCGGGAGGCCCTGGCACGAAGCCCGGACCCCGGAACTGGGCCGAAGAACAGACTCTACGTCCCACCAGAAGCTAGGGCTGCAGTCCTGGACTTCTGTCACGGCTCTAAGCTCTCCTGTCATCCAGGGGTGCGAAGAACCGTGGCAGTTGTCCGGCAGCGCTTCTGGTGGGCGTCCCTAGAGGCCGACGTCCGGGATTATATCCAGGCCTGCACCACCTGCGCCAGGGGCAAGGCTGACCATCGCAGGGCTTCTGGACTGCTCCAGCCACTGCCCATGCCCCATCGCCCCTGGTCCCACATCGGCCTGGATTTTGTCACGGGCCTCCCACCGTCCCAGGGCAACACTACCATTCTCACGATAGTGGACCGATTCTCCAAGGCGGCCCACTTCGTGGCCCTCCCGAAGCTCCCGACGGCCCAGGAGACAGCGGACCTCCTGGTTCACCACGTCGTCTGGCTGCATGGGATCCCAACAGACATCGTCTCCGATCGCGGTCCCCAGTTCTCCTCGCACGTCTGGAGGAGCTTCTGCCGGGAACTGGGGGCCACGGTGAGTCTCTCATCCGGGTATCCTCCCCAGACCAACGGGCAAGCAGAACGGGCCAATCAGGAGATGGAGCAGGCCCTGCGTTGCGTGACAGCCGCGCACCCGGCGGCCTGGAGTACCCATCTGGCCTGGATCGAGTATGCCCATAACAGCCAGGTGTCGTCAGCCACCGGCCTCTCCCCTTTCGAGGTATGTCTGGGGTACCAACCTCCTTTGTTTCCGGTGGTTGAGGGAGAGGTCGGTGTGCCCTCAGTCCAGGCCCACCTACGGAAGTGCCGTCGGGTGTGGCGTGCTGCCCGTTCTGCCTTGCTGAGGGCCCGGATGAGGACGAAGGCCCATGCAGACCGTCGGCGGACCCCGGCCCCTACGTACCGGCCAGGGCAGGCAGTGTGGTTGTCTATCAAGGACATACCCCTTCAAGTGGACTCCCCTAAACTGCAGGACCGGTATATCGGTCCGTTCAAAATCATCAAGGTCATCAGTCCGGAAGCTGAAGCCTCACTGCGGATCCATCCCGTTTTCCACGTGTCCCGGATCAAGCCCCATCACACCTCACCCCTCTGTACTCCCGGTCCGGCACCACCTCCTGCCCGGATCATCGATGGCGAGCCGGCTTGGACTGTGCGCCGGCTCTTAGATGTCCGTAGGATGGGCCGGGGCTTCCAGTATTTGGTGGACTGGGAGGGGTACGGACCTGAAGAATGCTCCTGGGTGAAGAGGAGCTTCATCCTGGACCCGGCCCTCCTGGCCGATTTCTACCGCCGCCACCCGGACAAGCCTGGTCGGGCACCAGGAGGCGCCCGTTGAGGGGGGGGTCCTGTTGTGTGGGCCGCCAGAAGAGGAGGTACTGCTGGCCCACCACCAGAGGGCGCCCTGTCTGGAGTGCGGGCTCCAGGCACCAGAGGGCGCAGCCGCCTCACAGGAGCAGCCAGGGTGACAGCTGTCACGCATCACCTGCAACAGCTGTTACCAATCATCTGATCGGCAGGAGTATATCAGCAGGACGACGTCTCCACCTCTTTGCCGAGATATCGTTCTACCTGGAAGGTAATATTCTCAGCTGACTGCTTGACAGTAACCTTTTGTGATTTTTGTGAGTGATAGCAGACTTTTTCTCCAACGAGAGGTGGAGGTAGCTTCCCTGCCGTGCAGGTTGCTGGGTGCAAACGCGCCCACGTTTAATTGTGTTCTTGTTCCTCGCCAGCAGTACCAGGTCCGACACGCGGAGGCAGTGGCCACCTGGGAGTTCGGGACTTGGCGGCTCCAGTATTCCCGGGGTCTGGTGGCGGAGGAAATCGTGTGGTTCCGGTTCTGCTTTGGACAGGTGTCTCCTATCTTCGAGCCTGCCCACACGACACCTTTGTGAATTGACTCTGGTCTATTGTTGTAATCTGTTGTATTTGTTGTGCACATTCACAACAGTAAAGTGTTGTTATTTGACCTGCTCCATTGTCCGTTCATTTGCGCCCCCTGTTGTGGGTCCGTGTACCTACACTTTCCCAACAAAACCAACCTGTTCTGGTCTTCTGAAACAGCTGATAGATGTATTTTATAAC
Source organism: Thalassophryne amazonica (assembly GCF_902500255.1). Taxonomy (NCBI): domain Eukaryota; kingdom Metazoa; phylum Chordata; class Actinopteri; order Batrachoidiformes; family Batrachoididae; genus Thalassophryne; species Thalassophryne amazonica. Next base: position 55,439,431 of record NC_047112.1, read on the forward strand.
TTAAAAATGGGACAGATGCTAACGTGTTAACTTGTCTAAGCCATTTTCAATTTTAAAGTAGCATTAAGCTGTTCGCATCTCAGCACATTTGTGTGCATTTGTTTTCTGTATAATAATTAATGGTTCAGCATTTGTTGTCATAAAAGAGTCAAATGTATTCCAAATTGTAATTTTTTTCATTTATTTTTGTTTCTATATTAATAATAATAGCAGCAACAACAACAGTAATAGTAATAATAACTAATAATGCTACAATTTTAGAGAAAGAGACAAAACGAACCTGATTAAATAAAACACAACAGAAAATATAAAACCAACTAACAATGAACATAAATAAATACAGAAATAAATAACTGTTTCCTGTGAACACCTTGTTACTCTTACACATCCACTTTATCCCTGTTTTATTTAAGTGTAATGACAATTTGTTTAGGTCAAACCATATTTTCAATTTGTTAATTTCTTCAGTGATTTCCTCCAGAACTATCTGCCAAGCTAGAAAACTGCTGCAGCCCTGTAAGAGCAAAATATTACTGGAATGAATTTGAATAAGGAAAGTTGTTTTTTTTTTTGTTTTTTTTCTCACCAAAATGGATGCTGCACTCACTGCAGTTTACTGTCTGGAATAGTCCCAGATTGCATTTCAGAGCTTCGAGAATTCAAACATTTTCGTGTGGGTGGGAATTTGGGGTTTCAGCTTTTTTTGTTTTTTTTACCACTTTCATCCCTGAATATGTCAGTCGTGAGTCACTTCTGTGCGGATTAAAGTCACAAATTGGGACTCCTGTCTTGTTGCGTGAAAGAAACGAGAATCGTCCTCCGTTCTGTTCACACAGCTCCAAACGCTGCACGGCTCTCTGCCGAGTCAAGTTAGAACGATAGAGTCCAGTCGGAATTAATAACTTCAAAGCGAAACACCGTTTAAATCAAATGACACCTCTTTCCAAACATTGTAATACAAACAAACTGCAATTGATCAAAACGTTTTTTCCCCCAAAATGAGATGTCCTGCGCTGATGTGCAGCAGCCGGCTGAGCTCAGCTCAGAGGTATGGAGAGACATTCATGCCAAAATGTCTGAAAGGAAATGCTTTTGACAAAAAACTACAGATTTTGTTCATTTTTATTTGCGTCCAGAGATCAAGGATCCAGTGACCAATTTAAAATGGTGTTGAGATAGAAAACCTGTAAAACCTACTTTTAGTACACAGAAAATTCACAAGAGGTATAAGGGAATCGATAAGGAATCGGATTGATAAGTGGAGTCGATAATGGCATTGATATCGATAAAATCTTATCAATACCCATCCCTAGTCAGTACAGAGTAGGGTACAAAGAATGACCAGTAGATCGGGAGGTTCACCTTTTGGCTCAGTTCCCTTTTTGTCACAACAGTCAAAATCTGTGCTGTAGTTTTGACGTAATCCTGCTAACAGACAGACAGAAAAATAAATAAATAAATAAACGCCAATAATTTTATTACGTCATTGGCAGACATAATAAAAATTAATTTTCTAGAACATTAAAAAAAGGTTTCTGTTTTTTTGTCTTTGTTCAACTGGTTCAAATTCTTGCTGACAACACAATAACATTTGGCTAGATCACAGTGATAACATTTGTGTAACAATTCCCTAGTCTGTCTGTGCACTAAGAAGTAATTAGTGGTCATTCAACATCATTAATCCCCTTAATTTTGAGAATTAATATGGTCTTTGCCTCAGAGGTAAGAAGAAATGGAAACAACAGAAGGCCCTCACACACACTTCACAGCGACAGCTGTCCCTTTGTATGTCTTTTCTGCTGGGGAATGTAGCATTGTCTTGATGCCAATGGCTTGTATTTATACTGCCCTCAGTTTTCAGCAGCCGCCCTCTGACAGCATTCTAATGGCTTTTGCACCAGTGCTCCTGCAAACACCTGTCGGCCCCTGGATAGAGCAAGCCTGGCCTGGCTTGTCCTTGTATATTTCAGTCATTATTTCATTACTGATGCTGTGCTTACATTCTCTCTTGCCTGAGACACCCTGCCACCGGCAACTCCATGGCGCAGTCTCTGTCCCGCTACTGCCAACTCCACGGCGCAGTCTGTCTTTTGAGTGAAGAATGAACATCATGTAAAAACTGAAAAGTAACAGTTCTAAAAGATAAGATTGTGTGATATCTTTGTGTTTGAGGACACAAGTTGGAATCATGAATCAATTAATTGAATTTGCTGACTTTGTTGAATTTGCAATTCATTGAATCTGTTGTGTGTTGGGGGGGTGTGGCTGGACATTTTGGTGTTCTTTTCTTTTCTTTGCTCTCCAGGTGGTATGAAAACTGATTTGTCTGTGGAGAAGGTGCTGGCTGAAGAGTCCTTCACCCTCATCAACGTTATGTGCAGCACCTGTGGATGGTGCTCACATGCAACCTTAAAGACTTTCAGCTGAAGCAGATAATTAGATGGCGTTCTGCATTTAAGCCATTTTTGATTCAAGCAGAATTGCCGGGAACTCGACCTTGTGATGTTCGTTTGTGAGACGCTGAGGACCGCGCCTGGGTTTGACACATCGTGCCTGTGAAGCAGGAAGGGTGAGGGACACATGCTGTCAGCACACATCAGAGGTGATTAATTGTTTGACTATTTGTTGATAGTAACTTGGTATTTTGTTACGCAGTATATTTGAATTGTGATGAGAATTGTGCAGCTCGCTTCTCACTGCTGTGGCGTGCGGACAACTGATCCTCCACCTGTTGTGAGAAGCTGCTCATTTACATAAAGCTTAAATACAGACCTGAATGTGTTGCTGATAGTGTGTGCCTTTTGAAGGATATTGCTTGTAACTGCTGACTTACCTCACCTCTTCTATCCTTCGCAGAGAGTCGGTTTGTCGTGTCCACCTGGGGGGTGTTTGGCGGTAAAAGTGAGTCCAGAAGCGCCGGGCTTCGATCCTTTTAGGCGCTGGAGAGCGTGCCAGCCTTCACTCCACCAGACTGACGCATCTTTTGTTCATTCACTTTGTTATGCACCAGAGGGTTGAAAGAATAAATTGTTTTGTTATTGGAACCGCTTTCTGGTTATTTTAGCGCTGGGTTCCGTCAGACGCAGGTCCGCTCCTCAACCCGCGTCGACACATAACAGAATCACCTGATCATTTACTCTTTTGCTTGCTTATGAGAGAAACGCACAATATGTTTTATGTTGTATTCATTTTGTTTTTTAAAAACTAGGGATGCACCGATCCCGTATTTATTTACTCATACTTATAATCATAAAACGTCTCTGATACTCCATGACTTGATACCCTTTACAGCAGCATGATGTGAACTTATCAGTGTGGGATTTTCACGCACACGCTCCAAAATTTCCGGACTATAAGCCACTACTTTTGTCATATGTTTTGAACACTGCAGCTTAAACAATGATGTGGCTAATTTATGGATTTTACAGCCTTTCATGTAATTTACCCATAAGTACGTCCATCAATGCTGTCCACTGATTGGCTGAAGGCCACAGTCCATCATGCCGAGCAAATTCACACACACAGAGTAAATAAAAAGTCTTACCTGTTTGTTTCAGTGTAATTCATCATCATATGATCTTGAAGCAAAATAATCCACACAAAGCCTTCTGAGTTTGGAAAACAACATCTGAAAATACTTTAATTCCTTGTGTGGCTGAAAAAAGTTCCTCCATGACACCACATCCACTTTGCACCAGTTCCTCTGTCAGAACTCAGATCAGGGTTTCAGCGGAAGAAGGAAAGAAGATATCCTAGGATTAACCCCCCCCTCGGAAATCTTCCCCCCACCCCTGACAGGGAACATTCCACTCTTGGAATTAACTCTAAAATGAGTTTAGATTGAAAGAGCTAGTGCCACTTAACACTTTTAAATCACTCTTGATGGCTCTTGAAACAACGTCTCTGACCTGTAGATGTTTTACCTGATTGTATTATCTCATTCAAGTGTATGTTTTCTATGTAAATGTAACTGTGTATGTAACTCTTGAAAAAGAGATTCTTAATATCAATGAGATTTATCCTGGTTAAATAAAGGTTAAAAAAATTCTACAGGGCAGCACTGATTAACCCAAACCTTGATAAGGGCAAATCAGGATAGAGTCACTTTTAAACTCTATATTTTGTGGATGTTTTATGGTCACAGATGAAGCAGTTTGATTGATGGTGAACAATATTGGTATTCTTTCTGTACGTATCTATAGCTATCTACAATAGTAATATTTCCTATTCTGAAGTATCTTTAAATCCCCCTTCTAAATATACTCTACAAACCTGAAATATGTGATGTGATGGAAAATACTCCAATTTAGTTTTGCATAAAATATCCACAGTATATATATATATATATATATATATATATAGAACACACAGTAGTGTGTGCGCACGCACACAAAAACACATACACAATAGTATGCAAAGAAACATTTGTTGAAGTATCTTTAAATCCCCCTTCCAAATATACGCTACAAACATATGGACCTGATTGACAACCTGAAATATGTGAGCTCAAAAGAACGAAGTCCCTGGAACAGACCCTTCTCTATCCTGCAAAAATCAATTTACTACAATTGTAATTATAACATGTTATTATTATATAGACAAAAATATGTATGGTACAAAATATTTTGATACAATTTTATAGCATATAATTGATTTTAGGATAATTTGATTCAAGTGATAGTAATTTTATTATGACAGATGGAAACAAAGAAAAAAATTAACGATATTCATGATTATAAATGCCGTGGACACGTGCATGTTTTGGCAAGATAACGGGGTGGGGGGGGATGATATCCACGGTGGGGGGTAATATATGCTAGGACATATTTTATTAATTTATAAACAACAGAAAGGGGACTTAAATTTTGGTGTTCCACTGTTGCAAAAGTCCAAATTGTGACATGTAGTCCAGTGATGCTGTGCACTGACTTTGGACTTCCATAAAAAAAAGACTTTGTGTAGTTCCTCAGTCCAGCCAAAAATCATGTCAGCTTTTCATCTAAACAGCTCTTCATGCATCCAGACGGCTTACAGCGGAGTGTATTTTGTATGTGTGTGTATGTGTCTGTTACAAGAATTAGCAGCATCAGTTAGCTCGTTGTCCCCACGCAAGTGCGCACACACATGCAACCGGGCCTGCGCTTGTGCGCGCGTGTACTACCAAAAAAAGACTCTGTACATCCTCAGTGCAGCGAAAAAAAAAATCATGGCAGAAATTTGTCCAGCTTTTAATTCTTTCTTCCAGCTAACAGCCTCCAGACAGCACAGAGGATTTGTTTTGTGTGTGCGTGCGTGCACGTGTTTTGTGTGTGTGTGTGCGTGGGTGCAGGCGTTGTGTGTGTGCACGTGCGGGCACGTGTGTGCATGAGCACATGTGCATAAGCATGTGTGTGCATGCATGAGTGCGTGTGTGTGTGCAGAGTGCAATGGTACAAAACGCATGGAACCAAATTTGCTCTCTAAATGGAACCAAATTTGCACTCTAAATGGAACCAAACTGCACTCTAAATGCAATGCAACACAAATGGGATGAATCAATCCATGTCATGTGACATACAAAGCATCAATCAAATGACAAGGATCCACTCAGCCATTATATAACTGTTAATAATAATCAGTTTTCTTCAGACAAGTCAGGGGATGGATACATGAATATTTCCAAGTCATTGAATATGTCTTCTAGTTTATGTACATTTATATATATTTAAATACTAAATTTTCTTTCACTAAAACATCAAATCTATTCTGTAAATATCTATCACTTATAGTGACAACATGATGACACTTAACTCACTAAACCAACTGAACTACAAAAACACAATAAATCAACAACACTAACAACATTTTTAAACTAACATGAACCACAATAGCCAACGTTTAAAACCCTCAAACCCAGAACTCTCATAATGCATTGCAGCACAAGAATGTACAGGTTTTGCGACCGGCCCGGCGATCGCTCCAAATTAATTATGCTGAGTATCATCATCATCATGACATTAAATTATTTTCATGATTACACATTTCTTAATGCAGTTATATGATCGGTTGATTTTACTGTTCATTCATATGTAGGAGTGCAGGCTGCATTTATTTTTTTTTATTCCCCCTTCTCTTTCTGTGACAACCAATCACAGCTCTTACAGGACCATGTCATACCTAGCAACGGGTTCAACCCCGCCTCCTCACTAAGATAGGAGTTTCTGTCAACTCCTTGCCCAGAGTTGCTCTCAGACACCTCTTGGGTCTCTCTAGGAGGTTGCTAGGGAGTGGATTTTAGCAAGGTTTTTTTTTCCTACAAAATTGCTTACAGTGTGTTAATACAGCATGAATGTGAATATATCCTTAATGGCTGAACCAAAAGTGCTAATTAACAAAACTCTGTGAAGGTTTATTTCATTTGTTTATTCATTTATTTTGTCCGAACCTGTGCAATGTGCTATTAAAATAGTGATTTAAACTGTTGATTTTTTTCCTGGAGGAAATACAGCTTTATGTTACCTGTTCATTTTATTTGTGCTCTGTATGTTGCTGTAGATTCTGTAGAATAATGATTGTAAGCAGTTTTACTCTGAAACATTAACATGATTGAGGATGATTTGTATTTTGGAACCACACAGTGAATTACAAGAAACATTTTTTTTCCCTATCAGCACTTTGTCATGAAACATTTCAAATGACACTGACTTTTAGTGAAATCATTTGCACTCCGATCAGAGATGGTAAGTGTTTTGATGAAAATGCAAAAAAGTAAAGAAAGCATTATGCTGGTACAAATGAAACCCATTCCAATATCTCGTACAAGTAAAATTAGTTTTCAGAAAGCAGTAAGGGCACGCTGAAGGTGGTGACAAAACACCAGCTCATTAAATCTACATAAACAACTTCCTGGTTTTATCCCGTTCTGATGTCCTTCAGTCAGACACATTCAAATCAAGAACATAAATCTGTGAAATCAAAAGATTAAAAACTAAATATTTAAGAATTCATTTTAGTTAATGATGGGACTTTGGACCTGATCACTCTCTCTCTCTCTCTCTCTCTCTCTCCCTCTCTCTCTCTCTCTCTCTCTCTCTCTCTCTCTCTCTCTCTCTCATACATATACGAGGTCTGTCAATAAAGTATAGGTCCTTTTTATTTTTTTCAAAAACTATATGGATTTCATTCATATGTCTTTACGTCAGACATGCTTGAACCCTCGTGCACATGCGTGAGTTTTTCCACACCTGTCGGTGACGTCATTCGCCTGTGAGCACTCCTTGTGGGAGGAGTCGTCCAGCCCCTCGTCGGAATTCCTTTGTCTGAGAAGTTGCTGAGAGACTGGCGCTTTGTTTGATCAAAATTTTTTCTAAACCTGTGAGACACATCGAAGTGGACACGGTTCGAAAAATTAAGCTGGTTTTCAGTGAAAATTTTAACGGCTGATGAGAGATTTTGAGGTGATACTGTCGCTTTAAGGACTTCCCACGGTGCGAGACGTCGCGTAGCACTCAGGCGCCGTCGTCAGCCTGTTTCAAGCTGAAAACCTCCACATTTCAGGCTCTGTTGATCCAGGACATCGTGAGAGAACAGAGAAGTTTCAGAAGAAGTCGGTTTCAGCATTTTATCCGGATATTCCACTGTTAAAGGAGATTTTTTTAATGAAAGACGTGCGGACGGATTGCAGCGTCGGCTCGCAGCCGCCGCGACGCTCCGTCACAGGAAAAACACCTCCTTTGGAAGCCTTAAGGACAAGCTGGAACATGTCCAGCTGTTAAACAATTTCTCATATACTCACTCCACTGAAAGTCATCAAAAGCCGCCTGGATTTTACAAATGGTTATCAACACGGAGGTGTTTTTCCTGTGCCGCCGCACCGCGCCGGCTGCGTCCTGATGCGCGGACCCGTCCGCACGTCTTTCAGTAAAAAAATCTCCTTTAACAGTGGAATATCCAGATAAAATGCTGAAACCGACTTCTTCTGAAACTTCTCTGTTCTCTCACGACGTCCTGGATCAATAGAGCCTGAAATGTGGAGGTTTTCAGCTTGAAACAGGCTGACGACGGCGCCTGAGAGCGCTGCGCGACGTCTCGCACCATGGGAAGTCCTTAAAGCGACAGTATCACCTCAAAATCTCTCATCAGCCGTTAAAATTTTCACTGAAAACCAGCTTAATTTTTCGAACAGTGTCCACTTCGATGTGTCTCACAGGTTTAGAAAAAATTTTAATCAAACACAGCGCCAGTCTCTCAGCAACTTCTCAGACAAAGGAATTCCGACGAGGGGCTGGACGACTCCTCCCACAAGGAGTGCTCAAAGGCAAATGACGTCACCGACAGGCGTGGAAAAACTCACGCATGCGCACGAGGGTTCAAGCATGTCTGACGTAAAAACATATGAATGAAATCCATATACACTCAACAAAAATATAAACGCAACACTTTTCGTTTTGCTCCCATTTTGTATGAGATGAACTCAAAGATCTAAAACTTTTTCCACATACACAATATCACCATTTCCCTCAAATATTGTTCACAAACCAGTCTAAATCTGTGATAGTGAGCACTTCTCCTTTGTTGAGATAATCCATCCCACCTCACAGGTGTGCCATATCAAGATGCTGATTAGACACCATGATTAGTGCACAGGTGTGCCTTAGACTGTCCACAATAAAAGGCCACTCTGAAAGGTGCAGTTTTATCACACAGCACAATGCCACAGATGTCGCAAGATTTGAGGGAGCGTGCAATTGACATGCTGACAGCAGGAATGTCAACCAGAGCTGTTGCTCGTGTATTGAATGTTCATTTCTCTACCATAAGCCGTCTCCAAAGTCGTTTCAGAGAATTTGGCAGTACATCCAACCAGCCTCACAACCACAGACCACGTGTAACCACACCAGCCCAGGATCTCCACATCCAGCATGTTCACCTCCAAGATCGTCTGAGACCAGCCACTCGGACAGCTGCTGAAACAATCGGTTTGCATAACCAAAGAATTTCTGCACAAACTGTCAGAAACCGTCTCTGGGAAGCTCATCTGCATGCTTGTCGTCCTCATGGGGGTCTCGACCTGACTCCAGTTCCTCGTCGTAACCGACTTGAGTGGGCAAATGCTCACATTCGCTGGCGTTTGGCACGTTGGAGAGGTGTTCTCTTCACGGATGATGCGAAGGAGATGTGTTGCACTGCATGAGGTAAATGGTGGTCACACCAGATACTGACTGTTATCCCCCCCAATAAAACAAAACTGCACCTTTCAGAGTGGCCTTTTATTGTGGGCAGTCTAAGGCACACCTGTGCACTAATCATGGTGTCTAATCAGCATCTTGATATGGCACACCTGTGAGGTGGGATGGATTATCTCAGCAAAGGAGAAGTGCTCACTATCACAGATTTAGACTGGTTTGTGAACAATATTTGAGGGAAATGGTGATATTGTGTATGTGGAAAAAGTTTTAGATCTTTGAGTTCATCTCATACAAAATGGGAGCAAAACCAAAAGTGTTGCATTTATATTTTTGTTGAGTATAGTTTTTGAAAAAAATAAAAAGGACCTATACTTTATTGACAGCCCTCGTACACAGTTTGGTTTTATGTTCAGATTTGAACTATAATATATAATTATATAAAATATATTCAGGTGAGCCCTGTTAACTCGCGCACACGTAAATTATGATTCAGCTTTACTCACTGTCAAGTTGTGGATCCCGAAAATTTTTACTTCTGTATAAAAGTCAACTTTGATTTGACCATTTTTGCTAGGGATCGTTACTGTGGATGCCTAAATGGTGGCAGAGCGACTGCTGTCTCTTGCCACTGTACAACAGCTGCTCTGTTCGAAAATGAATGGCAAGTAATGCAACCATACCTTAAAGTCCATTTTATGGGTGTCTAAAATTGTATTACAAGATTCTTCTGTACATGAATATAAGAAATATGTTGTAATATTTTACAATTACAGATAAAGATACAAAAATGTTTAGTTGTAGTCTTAATTAGGTTGGTCAGAACCCTCTGTAATTGTAACTATGACTTCAAGTAAAAAGAAAGATTTAAGCATGATGCTTTTGTTCATTACAGTGTGCATTCATATTTTAGGGCCCCTCCACACAATAAGGCAAATTTGGTCAAATTGCATATGAAGTAAGAATCGTATGCAATACATGAAAAATTGTAGCTGCCTCTAATGCCTTGGTGGCTGAAAGACCAGAGCATGCACTGTGAGAGCCCATCAAACCCTCTCACGGCAGGTGTTGGCCAAATTCCAGGTGACACGTATGAACATCTAACACAGCTCACATGGCACTTCAGAAATTTGTGACCATTTGCACTGTTAACATGATAACAGTCAGCAGACAATCACTGTTGAGCTGGATGTGAAATTTCTAAAGTGCCCCCACGAATATGGCTTTGCAAATAGACACAGTGACATGTTGGTGTGTGCGCTGAACTAACAGGGGGTGTGGCCGCCGACAGGAGCAGCTGTGGAGATCTGTGGTTCTGAATGTCATGGCTGGGGAACAAGTTCCATGTTTGGATGGACATGAACTAACAACTGTCCACTGTGACGTGCGTGTGTCTGCTTGCTGTCATCACGTGGACATACATAAAAACATATATCGCTGTTGCAATGGGCTGCAGCAAGCGCGTGCACGCTGCGCACATTGACAGGCTACCCCAGGTGATCCAGACCGTCAGATCATAACATGTAGAGGGAAATCTGAATGTCACACCACCCACGTGAGCTCTGTTCCACATGATGCGGTGTCTGTCCTGCGGCGTGCCATCCACAAGACACACTTCGGGCAAGACACATGTGCGGGGCCAACTGGACACACTGGACCAGCAGATGTGGACATGGTAAGAGCTAGGGTTGAGCCGGATACTCGTTTCAGACGAGTATCCGGATAAAACATTTTTGACGAGTACGAGCATGATACGAGTAAAACTCATCAATATTTTGTGTCATGCTGAAGGAAAATTCTCATTGGCTAACTGACTGTCTTCACGCTCTGTGATTAGCCAGTCACACATAGTGCCCACCCCTCCCTACACAGATACGTGTTGTTGTGTTTTTTTGTTGTTTGCTTCGGCTTGTAAATATATAGTATTTTGTATGTAAGTAGGTATGTGTAGGTGTATATTTATGTTTGTGTATATATATGTGTATATATGTATATGTGTATATATGTGTATGTTGATGTGTATATGTATGTGTGTGTATATATATGTATATATATATATATTGATATCGGTTTAGGTGTGTAGGAATTTATGTGTATATGTGGCAAAGGGTATTACTGGTTGTGGGGAAGAAGGGGTAGGGATAAATAAGCTGATGCTTCACCCTACCCCTTTTCGGACATGTTGGGTACACAGTAGGAACTTTTTTGTTGTTGTCTTTACTGAGCTATCTTGTAATTGTTGTTGTATCAAATGTTCGAAATAAACAGTTTTCATTCATTCATTCATTCATTCATTCATTCATTCATTCATACGTCTCTCTGCAGCCAGACCTGTGGCTTTCTCTCACACACACAGACAGGATCTCTCTCTCTGTGCTTGGCTTGATTCTACCTCACGTTGCTCTCTGTTTTCTTCAGCTCGCCTCTTTTTCGGTTTGTGTATTTAAAGTTAATGGTGAACCCGTTTTGTATCGTACGTGGTGCATTTGACCAGACAGAGCTGAAAACGGCTCGTGTTGTGTTGGTCACTCCCTCCACGTTTTTTATTTATTTATTTATTTTTAACTGTTTGTTTGCTCTTCGTTTGGTTGGTTGATATAAAGTGAGTTGCAAAACTTTGCTCCTACTGAACACGGTGCTTTTGAGAAGAATACAGTGAACAAGGCTGACATTATTTCTCTGTTTGCCATCACTGGATGTTTGCATGAATCACCAGGTTCACACAGATCATTAAAAATAAACAGTCTTACAGACCACTTACACACATACACACATAGTTTGCATGAATCACCAAGTTCACACAGATCATTAAAAATAAACAGTCTTACAGACCACTTACACACATACACACATATAGCTAAACACACAAAGTAGCCTATATTGTTTTTATTGAATATGGTTGCATGCAGTATCTGAGACTTTCTCACTGCAGTTCATAAAAATAATTTGGTCAGTCGAATAACCTCTCTTATTCCTTCTCACACACACATGCACACACAGACAGACAGTCATGCACACAGAGACACACACACACCTTAATCAATAGTTTAACTTTGTGTGGAAAAAAATGCCAAGAATGTTAGGTAGTAAAAATAAATAAAACATAATCATAAAATTAAAAAGAAAATAAGAAAGTTGTGTTGAGTATGACAACTCTTGTTCATACATACTTAGTAGTTCATGTTCACATTCAACCTTGTTCAACAAATGTTTAGTTGTTCCTCTGCCTCCTTTAGCAGTAATGGTACTTGTAATAAGTGCAGCTTATTCGTAGCTTTGGAGGCCAGGCTGGGCGAATTGGAGACTCGGCTCCGCACCGTGGAAAATTCTACAGCTAGCCAGGCCCCTGTAGTCGGTGCGGACCAAGGTAGCTTAACCGCCGTTAGTTCCCCCCTGGCAGATCCCGGGCAGTCGGGAAAGCAGGCTGACTGGGTGACTGTGAGGAGGAAGCGTAGCCCTAAACAGAAGCCCCGTGTACACCGTCAACCCGTTCACATCTCTAACCGTTTTTCCCCACTCGACGATACACTCGCCGAGGATCAAACTCTGGTTATTGGCGACTCTGTTTTGAGAAATGTGAAGTTAGCGACACCAGCAACCATTGTCAATTGTCTTCCGGGGGCCAGAGCAGGCGACATTGAAGGAAATTTGAAATTGCTGGCTAAGGCTAAGCGTAAATTTGGTAAGATTGTAATTCACGTCGGCAGTAATGACACTCGGTTACGCCAATCGGAGGTCACTAAAATTAACATTAAATCGGTGTGTAACTTTGCAAAAACAATGTCGGACTCTGTTGTCTTCTCTGGGCCCCTCCCCAATCAGACCGGGAGTGACATGTTTAGCCGCATGTTCTCCTTGAATTGCTGGCTGTCTGAGTGGTGTCCAAAAAATGAGGTGGGCTTCATAGATAATTGGCAAAGCTTCTGGGGAAAACCTGGTCTTGTTAGGAGAGACGGCATCCATCCCACTTTAGATGGAGCAGCTCTCATTTCTAGAAATCTGGCCAATTTTCTTGGATCCTCTAAACTGTGACTGTCTAGCGTTGGGACCAGGAGGCAGAGCTGTGGTCTTATATACCTCTCTGCAGCTTCTCTCCCCCTGCCATCCCCTCATTACCCCATCCCCGTAGAGACGGTGCCTGCTCCCAGACCACCAATAACCAGCAAAAATCTATTTAAGCAAAAAAATTCAAAAAGAAAAAATAATATAGCATCTTCAACTGCACCACAGACTAAAACAGTTAAATGTCGTCTATTAAACATTAGGTCTCTCTCTTCTAAGTCCCTGTTGGTAAATGATATAATAACTGATCAACGTATAGATTTATTCTGCCTTACAGAAACCTGGTTACAGCAGGATGAATATGTTAGTTTAAATGAGTCAACACCCCCGAGTCACACTAACTGTCAGAATGCTCGTAGTACGGGCCGGGGCGGAGGATTAGCAGCAATCTTCCATTCCAGCTTATTAATTAATCAAAAACCTAGACAGAGCTTTAATTCATTTGAAAGCTTGTCTCTTAGTCTTTTCTATCCAAATTGGAAGTCCCAAAAACCAGTTTTATTTGTTATTATCTATCGTCCACCTGGTCGTTACTGTGAGTTTCTCTGTGAATTTTCAGACCTTCTGTCTGACTTAGTGCTTAGCTCAGATAAGATACTTATAGTGGGCGATTTTAACATCCACACAGATGCTGAGAATGACAGCCTCAACACTGCATTTAATCTATTATTAGACTCTATTGGCTTTGCTCAAAAAGTAAATGAGTCCACCCACCACTTTAATCATATCTTAGATCTTGTTTTGACTTATGGTATGGAAATAGAAGACTTAACAGTATTCCCTGAAAACTCCCTTCTGTCTGATAATTTTTTAATAACATTTACATTTACCCTGATGGACTACCCTGCAGTGGGGAATAAGTTTCATTACACTAGAAGTCTTTCAGAAAGCGCTGTAACTAGGTTTAAGGATATGATTCCTTCTTTATGTTCTCTAATGTCATATACCAACACAGAGCAGAGTAGCTACCTAAACTCTGTAAGGGAGTTAGAGTATCTCGTCAATAGTTTTACATCCTCATTGAAGACAACTTTGGATGCTGTAGCTCCTCTGAAAAAGAGAGCTTTAAATCAGAAGTGTCTGACTCCGTGGTATAACTCACAAACTCGTAGCTTAAAGCAGATAACCCGTAAGTTGGAGAGGAAATGGCATCTCACTAATTTAGAAGATCTTCACTTATCCTGGAAAAAGAGTTTGTTGCTCTATAAAAAAGCCCTCCGTAAAGCTAGGACATCTTTCTACTCATCACTAATTGAAGAAAATAAGAACAACCCCAGGTTTCTTTTCAGCACTGTAGCCAGGCTGACAAAGAGTCAGAGCTCTATTGAGCTGAGTATTCCATTAACTTTAACTAGTAATGACTTCATGACTTTCTTTGCTAACAAAATTTTGACTATTAGAGAAAAAATTACTCATAATCATCCCAAAGATGTATCGTTATCTTTGGCTGCTTTCAGTGATGCCGGTATTTGGTTAGACTCTTTCTCTCCGATTGTTCTGTCTGAGTTATTTTCATTAGTTTCTTCATCCAAACCATCAACATGTTTATTAGACCCCATTCCTGCCAGGCTGCTCAAGGAAGTCCTACCATTATTTAATGCTTCAATCTTAAATATGATCAACTTATCTTTGTTAGTTGGCTATGTACCACAGGCTTTTAAGGTGGCAGTAATTAAACCATTACTTAAAAAGCCATCACTTGACCCAGCTATCTTAGCTAATTATAGGCCAATCTCCAACCTTCCTTTTCTCTCAAAGATTCTTGAGAGGGTAGTTGTAAAACAGCTAACTGATCACCTGCAGAGGAATGGTCTATTTGAAGAGGTTCAGTCAGGTTTTAGAATTCATCATAGTACAGAAACAGCATTAGTGAAGGTTACAAATGATCTTCTTATGGCTTCGGACAGTGGACTTATCTCTGTGCTTGTTCTGTTGGACCTCAGTGCTGCTTTTGATACTGTTGACCATAAAATTTTATTACAGAGATTAGAGCATGTCATAGGTATTAAGGGCACTGCGCTGCGGTGGTTTGAATCATATTTGTCTAATAGATTACAGTTTGTTCATGTAAATGGGGAATCTTCTTCACGGACTAAAGTTAATTATGGAGTTCCACAAGGTTCTGTGCTAGGACCAATTTTATTCACTTTATACATGCTTCCCTTAGGCAGTATTATTAGACGGTATTGCTTAAATTTTCATTGTTACGCAGATGATACCCAGCTTTATCTATCCATGAAACCAGAGGACACACACCAATTAGCTAAACTGCAGGATTGTCTTACAGACATAATGTTGGGTATTTTCTCCTCCAAACATTTTTAAACCTTTAACAAGACAGAGTCAAGAAACACCAGTGAGACAGAAAGTCAAATATTACGCGCGGAGTGCGGCCAGGCTGTACACCAAGGCTACACTAAAGTCTGGCCTGCTTTTCCGCTCTTTTTATTAAGAGACGCCCTCATCACATAAACAAGAAACTTGTCCTAAGGGTGGGGGTAATGACGCAAGACAAGTTTCTTCCCATAACATAAACGCATACGTCAAGTGCAGCTGTAAGGAAGAACACTTCAGGTCAGCACATCTCGTTCGTCTGTTGCAGGTATCAGCTGTTCTGCATCTGCCTGAAGTGTCCTGTCTTCCACACTCCTTCACACTAAACACCACATCACAATAGTCAAAACGTTCTCTTGCTCCCAGTCGTTAGAGGCTGCGAAAACAAAGTTATGTTATAACAATAAGTACATCCAGTCCTTCATTCCCAGCTCAGATTGACCGCAGAGTGCTAAAACAAAATTGAATTCTCAGGATTGCATTAAGACAGGTGCAAAACAGCACATCTCCGTTCTCATGAGAAAGAAGACAAAGCTAAAACAAGGTTGAATAACACGTACGTTCTCAGGGTGAAGTGCAAAACAGCACAACACCGTTCTCATGAGAAAGAAGACAAAGCTACAAATGTTTAACAGTGATAACATATATATATATATATATATATAAAATCCTTAACACATAAAGACATGGATGACCTCTAATTTCCTGCTTTTAAACTCAGATAAAACTGAAGTTATTGTACTTGGCCCCACAAATCTTAGAAGCATGGTCTCTAACCAGATCTTTACTCTGGATGGCATTTCCCTGACCTCTAGTAATACTGTGAGAAATCTTGGAGTCATTTTTGATCAGGATATGTCATTCAAAGCGCATATTAAACAAATATGTAGGACTGCCTTTTTGCATTTACGCAATATCTCTAAAATCAGAAAGGTCTTGTCTCAGAGTGATGCTGAAAAACTAATTCATGCATTTATTTCCTCTAGGCTGGACTATTGTAATTCATTATTATCAGGTTGTCCTAAAAATTCCCTAAAAAGCCTTCAGTTAATTCAAAATGCTGCAGCTAGAGTACTGACGGGGACTAGCAGGAGAGAGCATATCTCACCCGTGTTGGCCTCTCTTCATTGGCTTCCTGTTAATTCTAGAATAGAATTTAAAATTCTTCTTCTTACTTATAAGGTTTTGAATAATCAGGTCCCATCTTATCTTAGGGACCTCGTAGTACCATATTACCCCATTAGAGCGCTTCGCTCTCAGACTGCAGGCTTACTTGTAGTTCCTAGGGTTTGTAAGAGTAGAATGGGAGGCAGAGCCTTCAGCTTTCAGGCTCCTCTCCTGTGGAACCAGCTCCCAATTCAGATCAGGGAGACAGATACCCTCTCTACTTTTAAGATTAGGCTTAAAACTTTCCTTTTCGCTAAGGCTTATAGTTAGGGCTGGATCAGGTGACCCTGGACTATCCCTTGGTTATGCTGCTTTAGACGTAGACTGTGGGGGGTTCCCATGATGCACTGTTTCTTTCTCTTTTTGCTCTGTATGCATCACTCCGCATTTAATCATTAGTGATCGATCTCTGCCCCCTTCCACAGTATGTCTTTTTCCTGGTTCTTTCCCTCAGCCCCAACCAGTCTCAGCAGAAGACTGCCCCTCCCTGAGCCTGGTTCTGCTGGAGGTTTCTTCCTGTTAAAAGGGAGTTTCTCCTTCCCACTGTAGCCAAGTGCTTGCTCACAGGGGGTCGTTTTGACCGTTGGGGTTTTTCATAATTATTGTATGGCCTTGCCTTACAATATAAAGCGCCTTGGGGCAACTGTTTGTTGTGATTTGGCGCTATATAAAAAAAAAGAAGTTGAAGTTGAAGTTGTTCCTACAAGGTTGAATGTCAATTCTGAGGCTGTTCTGTAACTATTCATTCATTTTTTTTTTTCAAGATGGCGCTGTTGATGAAGCAGCCTGTTACTTCAGCTCTACCCCCTCTTTTCCTACTTTCATTATTTTTAATACTTTTTAATAGTGCTTTATTGTTTTTATTTATAGTGGGTGGTACCCTGTGCAAGTGTACATATAGGAAACCCACTTTTGTAACTCTTGTGCTTAGTTTTCTGCTTTTTTTGGCACTTTTTGAGGCAGCGCGGGGAAACCCCTTTTTCTCCGGCTCTGGACGCACCATTGTTTACGCTCGGGATCAGCTGCTTGGACTAAGAGACTCTATGTACAGTGGGCTGGGTCCCTACCATGCTGAGCACCTGGACATACCTGCAGAAATACGAAGGAGACGGTGAGGTTGCAGGGGTGGCCGGATGAAGCGGAGGACTTATATTCCATCTGTGGTCATGGGGAATGTAAGGTCTCTCCACAACAAGACCGAGGAGCTAGCAGTGCTAACTTGTTTCCAGAGGCTGTATAGGGGCTGCAGTCTCATGTGCTTCACTGAGACGTGGTTGGATGGACATGTACCAGACTCTGTTATTAACATTGACGGCTTCACACTTATCCGTGCGGATAGGATGCTGGTGGAGAGCAGGAAGAAAAGAGGAGGGGGGCTCACTGTTTATGTGAGTGAGAGATGGTGTAATGCAGATCTGCTCCTCGGACGTGGAGCTACTCGCGGTGAGCATGAGGCCGTACTATCTCCCACGGGAGTTTGGGAGTGTGATTGTGCTCTGCACGTATATTCCTGCTTCTGCAGACGCCATCGCTGCCTGTGAGCGGATTCACAGAGCAGTGACACGGCTGCAGACACAGCACCCCCGCGCTCTCCTCCTCATCACTGGGGGCTTTAACCACACTTCCCTCTCCGCCACGCTTCCTGCATTCACCCAGTATGTTACATGTAAAACCAGGGACAATAGAATACCGGATCTTTTTTACGCTAACATGGAGGACGCTTACACCTCCCCCCCTCCCCCCGCTGGACACTTGGATCACAACCTCATCTACCTGCTCCCCAATACACACCCAGGGTGAGAAGGGAGCCAGTGCAGAAAAGGTCAGTGAAACTCTGGACTGAAGAGGCCACTGAGAGGCTGAGGGACTGTTTCAGTACCACACACTGGAGCATGTTTCAAAACTCTCACGGAGAAGGCATCAAGGGCCTGACCCAGTGTGTCACTGACTATGTGAACTTCTGTGTGGAGAGCACTGTGCCTACCCGGAGGGTACGGTGGTTTCCCAACAACCACCCCTGGGTGACCCCCGAGCTGAAGGTCCCAATGAACCAGAAGAAGAGGGCTTTCAACTTGGAAGACAGAGAGGAGCAGCGTAGAGTCCAACGGGAACTCCAGTGGAGGATCTGGGCAGCCAAGAAGGAGTACAGAAAGAAGATGGAGGAGCAGATGGCCCAGAACAATGTCAGGGACATGTGGAGAGGCCTCAAGACTGCCTCCGGATTTGGGCAGGGTGCCAGCGGGATTGCAGATGGAGATTCTCGGTTTGCAGAGGAGCTAAATAGTTACTTTAAACGTTGTGGCTCCTCCACACCTGCCCCTCTGCCTGCTCTTGGCTCTCCACATGTCTCTAGCCGCCAGCCCTCCAGTCCTTCAGACCCCCCACCTTCTTCACCTGGCCACCCCCACTACACCCCAGACTTTGTCCCTCCTCTCCCCGGACTGTATTCAGCACTAGCCCACCTCAGGTCACACCTCAGCCCCCCTCCCCCCTCACTGTGACTTTGACTTAGGTGAGAGGCCAGCTCCTGCAGCTGAAGCAAAGGAAAGTGGCAGGACCTCATGGGATCTCCCCGAGGCTGCTGAAGACCTGTGCAGACGAGCTCTGTGAGATCATCAGCCTCATCTTTAACAAGATCCTTAATCTGGGGGTGGTCCCCATCCTGTGGAAGAGCTATGAGAGTCATGTTCTTTGATTTCTCCAGCGCTTTCAACACCATCAGACCGGTGCTGCTGTGGGGGAAGCTGGAGGACGCAGGAGTGGATGGACATCTCGCTGCCTGGATCATCGACTACCTCACTGACCACCTGCAGTACATGCGGCTGCACAGCTGTCAGTCTGAGGTGGTAATGTGCAGCACTGGGCCCCCCAGGGCACTGTCCTCTCGCCTTTCCTCTTCATCCTTTACACCTTGGACTTCACCTACAACACAGGCAGCTGCCATCTCCAGAAATTCTCTGATGACTCCGCCATTGTGGGTCGTGAGTCTGAGGGGAACGAGCTGGAGTACTGGTCGGTCATCACGGACATTGTGGACTGGTGTGAGTGCAATCACTTGTGTCTGAACGCCAGTAAGATGAAGGAGATGGTGATCGACTTTAGGAGGAAACCACCACCTCACTCACCGGTGAACATCCAGGGGGAGGACATAGAGACTGTGGACAGTTTTAAATATCTGGGTGTTCACCTCAACAACAAATTGGACTGGACTCATAGCACTGATGCCCTGTATAAGAAGGGCCAGAGTCGCCTTCACCTCCTGAGGAGACTGAGATCCTTTGGAGTGAGTAGGCCACTGCTTAAGACCTTCTATGACTCTGTTGTAGCCTCTATGCTCCTCTTTGCTGTCTGTTGGGCCTCGGGCAGCACAGAGTGGGACAGGAAGAGCCTGAACAAGCTGATCAGTACATCTAGCTCTGTCCTGGTCTGTCCTCTGGACTCTTAGGAGAAGGTGGCTGAGAGGAGGGTGTTAGCCAAGTTCACATCCATCATGGACATCCATCATGCAACTCCTCTCACCCTCTGCACCGAAGTGTAGTGGAGCTGAGGAGCTCCCTCAGTGACAGACTGAGGCACCCTCAGTGCAAGAAGGAACGATACCGCAGGTCGTTCATCCCTGCTGCTGTCAGACTGTACAATAACACTATGAAATAACCATATGCAATAATCTGTCTACAAATCATGTACAATAACAACTTGTTTATAAATTCCAGCACTAATGTCACCTTATCACATCTAAACTTTACTTCACATATTGTAAATGAGATAATCCTTTTTAAAATCCCAATTACATATATATATATATATATATATATATATATATATATATATATATATATATATATATAATTTCTACTTCATTTTCTTATTTTATTGTATTGTTACAAGTATTATTACTATTGTTTTATCTTTGCACATGCGGTTTGACACACATTTCCTTTTTATTCGCACTCATCTTGTGTGTTTACTAAGAGCTGATGTAACAAGTGAATTTCTTCATTGTGAGATCAATAAAGTCTTATCTTATTTTCAATTTTCAATTTATTTTCATTTATACTGTATAATTTGCCAGCATTAAACAAGAAAAACAGAGAAATATTAAGGTGATCCCCGGCCACTAGCCCTAAACTTCACTAAAAGACCCAGAATTTAGGTAAAGTTGAGGCTGCAGCCCGCTCCAATTACTACTAATAAAAAAAAAACGTAAAACAAAACGTAAAACAAAACTGTACCAGTATGCTAGCCATATGAAAGGGAAAATAAGTGCGTCTTAAGTCTGGACTTAAGACTCTGGAATTAAACTAAGGTTTAATTAGGTCAGCTAGGTAGGGAGGTGCCAGTCCAAGAATAATTTTATAGGTTAGTAGCAGAACCTTAAAATCTGATCTCACTGGGACAGGAAGCCAGTGAAGGGATGCCAAAATGGGTGTAATGTGGTCGAACTTTCTGCTTCGTGTCAAAAGTTTGGCTGCAGCATTTTGAACCAATTGGAGACCCCTAATGCTAGACTGCGGTAAACCAGAAAATAGAACATTGCAGTAGTCCAATCTAGAAGAGATAAATGCATGGATCAGAGTCTTAGCATCAGCCATATACAGGATGGGACGAATCTTCACTATATTTCGCAGGTGGAAGAAAGCAGTCCTAGTAATATTTCTAATGTGGAGGCCAAAAGACAATGAAGGATCAAAAATTACCCCAAGTTCCTCACTTTGTCAGTGTGATGTATGACACATGAGCCAAGGCTGAGCGTTAACTGGTCAAATTGATGCCGATGTCTCACTGGACCAAGAACCATCATTTCAGTCTTATCAGAGTTTAAAAGTAGGACGTTTTTAGACATCCAACTTCTCACTGAGATCTAACAGCAACAGAACCGTAGTGGTGTCCGAATCCAATGTATGCAGAAGATCATTCACCACTTTAGTGAGAGCCGTCTCTGTGGAATGATATTTTCTAAAAGCAGACTGCAGTGGCTCAAAGAGATTATTCTCAGTAAGATAGTCTACGAGCTGCCGTGACACCACTTTTTCAAGAATTTTAGAGAAAAATGATAGATTTGATATCGGCTGATAGTTTTTCAATACACTAGGGTCAAGATTAGGTTTCTTAAGTAATGGTTTAATCACTGCAGATTTGAAACTTTTAGGAACAGATCCAAAAGTTAAAGAAAGATTAATAATTTCCAGCACAGTCGGCCCAAGAGTGGGCCACAGGTCCTTAAACAGTTTTGTTGGTATAGGATCAAATAAACAGGTTGTGCTTTTTCTTGATATTACGAGTTTTGTCAGCATGCCTAGTGAGATACTATCAAATTCTGTAAATCTAGGTAATACCTCAGTAGTAGCGCCCACCTCAAAAGCAGGGTGTAGTGGCTGGGTTAAGGCATGCTGGGATACGTTTAACCTGATGTCTTCTATTTTCTTCCCAAAGTAACCCAGGAAATCTTGTGCTGTAAAAGGAGAGCGAACTACAGGTGGTTGTCCATGCATAAGTGTTGCCATCATGTCGAACAAGAACTTTGAGTTATGCTTGTTTTTGTTGATCAAATACGAGTAATAGGTCGCTTTGTAGCCAGTAATGCATGCTTATAGTCTAAGATAGCATCACGCCACGCAAGGTGAAATACTTCTAATTTTGAACAACGCCATTTCCGTTCTAGACCTCTTGCTTTATGCTTGAGGTCACGCAGATAATCATTGAACCAAGGTGACTGTGATTTGGGGGAGCACGATTTTAACACAGGTGGTGCAATCATGTCGAGTGTAGTTTTGAGCACTGAGTTTAAACTATCCACAAATCTGTCTACTGACTGGGTATTTGTCAAATGTGAAGCTAAGACATCAGGCAGTCTAGCTCAGTCTTAGTTGAGGAGTTGATGCATCACCGTAATGATATATAAGGTTGTTGTTCCGCTAAACACGGCAGCAAAACTGTAAACTTAATAAGTGAGTGATCAGACACCACTGATGTAAGAGGCATGATGTCAATATTCGTGACAGCAATACCACGTGCGAGAACCAGATCCAGGGTATTTCCACTAATGTGCGTCGAATCCCGAAACATTTGCCGAAATCCTAATGCATCCACAATTTCCATAAATGATTTGCAGAGGGGATCAGAAGGCTGATTTATATGAATGTTAAAGTCACCAATGATCAGAATGCTATCCACACTAGTTGACAAGTTAGAGAGGAATGCACCAAATTCATCTAAGAATTCAGAATATGGGCCAGGAGGCCTATATACAGTGACAAAGTAATACGACCGATTTTTATTCTTCTGACCTTGGCAATGTGTAATATCCTGAGCACAGCGGAGAATCAGATGCTCAAACGAGTGATATTTGTAACCCCCAATAGCTAATAAGCTAAACCTAGATTTATAAATAAGAGCAACACCCCCGCCTTGCTTCACATCTAAATGTATATGCTGGTGGGCAGGCCTCATTTAAGGGGAGGACAGCTGTAGGTTTAAGCCAGGTTTCACTTAGCCCAATCATATCTAAGTGATGATCAATAATTAGATCATTGATCAACAATGATTTTGATTTTATGTCAATGAGACCCAGTCTAAGGACATCAGTGGGGTTGACAGTTGAACTGTTTGGGTTTAGGGGTGGTTCCAGAGTAGCTTATATAAGATGCCTAGAAGTAGGTTTAGGATTAAGACATTCCACGCGCGTTGTTGGTAGCAGACACGAAATCTTTGCTATTGCGGGAGCAACCACTGGGCCATCCTCAATTTCAACATCATCCAATATAGTAATGGGTATTAAGTTTGGAAAGCATATCCCTCTATGATTTTTATGGACATGACTACGGAAGCAGGCCACAGTCTCAACTTGCCTCCCTGGCAAAGAAACTGCACTATCACCATAGTGGATTTTCTGCACTAAATTCCCCGCTAAGCTAATGGATTCCACACCCACATTTGTCAGAAGCCTTGCAGGGTCTCTAATCACCTGCTCCGTGGCCTGCTGAAAATTCCTAATGTTACCCTACCTGCAGAGCTCTATCTATGTTCACAGACAAGATGGCGGCGCCTTCACCAGTAGGGTGGAGGCCATCCGGCATCAGCAAGCCATGATGGCCCCAGAACGAAGGCCAGTTATCAATAAAGCTAAAGCCTTGCTGTCTACAAAACTGCGCCAGCCACCTATTTAATGATGTCAGTTTGCTAAACGCCTCATCAGTACCCCGGGAGGGGAGGGGACCAGAGACTATTAATCGATGCCGACACATCTTTCTGGCAAGGTCACAAGTCCTCTCTATGTCCATTTTTGTGACCTCTGAGTGCTTCATCCTGATATTATTGGTGCCAATGTGAATAACTATGTGACTATATCTCATGTCATGTTCCTTCATCTGTCTTCTGCAGTGTCAGCACCCTAAGATGAGATGCAATGTCGGGAGCTCTGGCCCCAGGAATATATTTAACGTCAGCCGGCATCTGTAACCTGACTTTGTGGGTGATACAATCCCCTATCACTAAAGTCCAGTGTTTCGGCCTGGAGACAGGAGTCGAAGTCACTTGTGGGCTCAGAGAATTCACATCTGACAAATCCAAGGGGGAGAACCGATTCACAGTTCACACTGGCGAGTGTGATCGGGGTGCCACAACCAGGCACCAAGCCCTACGGGACTTCCACTGCCTGGCCACAGTCCGAAAGCCGTCCTCCACAGCTGGCGTTTCTAAGCTGATGCTAATGGGCTTGCTAGCCGATCCAACACTAACCTCATCTGGAGTGACCATAATATCTAACTCCACTGAGCTAAGAAGCTGCTTTAACTTACGGACATGGCTCTCTAAGAGAGCCACCCTATCTTCCAACATCACGCAGGATTTACGAAGGGTGTAAAGTACAATTAGTAGTGTACTTTCTGCACTAAGAAATTAAAAAATGTAGACAAGCAAATACGAGCTAACCAATAATGGATAAGCTAACCACTCCTAAGGCTCACACAGATGCAGATAAATTTATTAAAATTCACAGCAGTTACACTGAAAAACTTAACAGAAGTATTAAACAGGTAAAAAAGCAGCAGCTATAAAATACGCTAAACAGTTCATTAACTAACAGGAGTGTAAAAAAATGAAATGAAAAAATGATGACGGGGTCTGAAATAGTTAACGCAAGCTAACCGCTAGCGAAAATGCTAGCCGCTCCTAAGATTTTACACAGGAGTAAAATAATTACTTAAAATTCACAGCAGTTCGACTGAAAAACGAACAGAAGTATTAAACAGGTAAAAAAGAAACAGCTATAAAAAGTAACGATGGACAGGGGAAGGGTCGACCTAACTAGCGAAAGCTAACCGCTAGCGAATGCTAACTGCTAGCGATTCACAACAGGACTGTTGTTAAATACCGTTCAGAGTAGATACAATTAATAACCAGAAGAGTGCTAAACAGAAATAAAAGAAATGTATACAACCGTGTGAAGTTCAGAGTGGCGTCACATTTTATACACTTAAGAATATTCATGTTTTGAGTTCATAAAAAAACTTGTTCTGTAAATAGTTCTCTTACTTTTGTGATCAAAAACATTGATTTGAATCTTAATTTTGAAGCTGTTCTGTAAATAGTTTACAAATAAACAATAAATAGAGCAACTTTTGATCAATCCATATCAATTTCAGACTTAAAATAATGTACTGACTTAAGCCCCAGCCATTTTGGGTTAAACCATGCCCACTTCCGCTTTAGGCTCCGCCAACTACGAGTACAGATATGGATACAGATTATTTAGATGGTTGAACAGATAAAGATACAGATAGTGGTGTACTCGCTCATCCCTAATAAGAACAAACTGCCTCTCATTCATGTCATTTCATGACTGTACATCTGTGACCATGGGTCATCTACAGAGGAACAGACAGATCATATTTGTATTGTCTGCTTGATAAGAGAGATTCAATAAAATGCAGTGATTTATGTGGTGTGTGGTTTAATTTCTTTTTAAATATGTCCATGTTCTTCTTCATATAAGGCATTTTCCCACACCTTTCACAGGACAGCGATGGTAGCTCAGTGGTAAAGTTTCTGACTGGCAGTCAGAGCTTTTGGAAAGTGCAGACTCGATTCCTGTGGGTGGCATGTAGTTTCTATTTTTTTATTTTCACAGCAGCTGGGTGTTGTGTTTACCGTGTTCCTGTGTGCACGAAACCGCTGTAGCATGAATTATTTATTTATTTATTATTTTTTCACGGCAGCTGCTCGCACCATGTTCCCATGTGCACGAACCGTCACAGCAGCATCGTGCACGTCTGCCTATTGGCACAACGTTTTCGTGGTTTGCTCATACGAGCTGTTCCACCGTGAGTCACTCTGAGTTGTACTTATTTGCAGTATGTGTGAAGGGGCCCTTAACCAATAAAATTATGCTTTCTTTTCCTGAGTGTACAGCGAAAACAGCTTATTCATCATAATTTTACATTTAATTTCGGCAACATTTTGTGCTTTGTCTCATTAACCTGATTAAAAGAGCTCCACTGAATGCAAGTTGTTACAATAAACACTTTGATGTGAGCTGTGTGTGTGGTTAATTGCCTCAGTTAATATGTGTAAAAGAGAAAAAACAAAGCATTTAATAACTTGAAATAATGTTGACTTTTTGATGACTAGTTTGACTGTTTAAATATGACTTTCATGTGCAACTTGTGTTTGCGTTACTTGCCAGTGAGACTATTAGCTATAACTTTTATTAGAAGCTTGACACTTTTCTGTTTGATAAGTTTGGTGTCACCTTTTTTGTTGATTGTCACATGTTTTAATTATCCCCAACTGAACATTTAATGCTGTCACATAAAACAGCGATGCTGAAGAAAGCCAATTAAACGTCATTCTTTAAAGCACTAAAAAACAGCCATAATTAATTATAAAATCTTATTTTGCTTATTTTTAAAATGCCAGTTGTCTGGCATTTCAAATGATGTCTTTGTACTATAACAAAACATGACACCATCTACTAAAAGTACAAATACTGAGCCCGAGGGCCCATTGAACTCTTGAAATAATAATAATGAATTTGTAAAAATGAAAGATAATGTTGTGAGCTTGCATGGAAATATCTAATTAGCACTTGTCAGATGAATTAAAACTTGAATGATTTAATTAAGGTTTGTTTTTTTTCATTTTTAACAACATTCCTTCAGTGCAATTAGTAACTTAGGTAATAGTCTGGAAATGTGCGTGTGTGAATAAATTGTGAAATAAATAAATAGAATAAAATAACCTAAATTTGTGTTCTTGTATGTGTTCAGATTAAAAATACAATCATTATGCTTCAGAGAAAGAATAGTTTACATTTTATTTATGGTTTTCTTTTTTTGGGTGGGGGGGTGTCAAAGCTCCCTCTTTTATACACTGGAGGGGTTGTGACCCATCTTCACTGTCACTTTTAAGACTGACAGTGTTTCACCCAAAATTTTTGTTGTACCATCACAAAAACATTTCATGATACTGTCACAAAAATGTGACATTTTTCATGACTGTGTCACAAAGTAATAGATTAAATCACTTTTCGTGATGCCACTGCAAACCTGGCGTGAGATTGGGTTGCCCCATCAGACAGTCATCACTCCAGTCCTTTGAGCAAGGTCCATCCATTTATTTATTTATTTAACCAGGTTACTCCCATTGAGATCAAGACCTCTTTTGCAAGGGAGACCTGGACAATTATAAAGTTTCCAATTCACCTAACCTGCATGTCTTTAAAAGTGGGACCCATGCAAACACGAGAAGAACATGCAAATTCCACACAGAAAGGCCACATCCATGACCTTCTTGCTGTGAGGCAACAGTGCTAACCACTAAGCCACTGTGCTGCCGTCCATCCGTCCGTCCATCCATCCATCCATCCATCCATCCATCCATCCATCCATCCATCCATCCATCCATCCATCCATCCATCCATCCATCCATCCATCCATCCGTCCATTTTCTATACCGGCTTACTATCCCAGCAGTCATACCTGCCTCATACCCTCATACCCTGCCTCAGCAGGGCATGAGGCAGGGTACACCATGGACAGGTTCCAACTATTAGGGTGTTTTTTTTGTGACTGATTGGTTTGGAATGTAGTTTGAAAACTGCCAGGTCATACATTTTGGATACATTTTCTGCACATGATTGAACATGTGGAAGCCTCAGTGTTGAGGACCGCAGCAACTGGAGATGTCCAAGGGGACACCCAAGCTTCAGCTGGTTGCAGAAACAGGTGTGGATGTCTGCCTGGGTAGTTGCCATTCAGGACCAGTTTGAGAACCACTGCTTTAGAACATTCAGTTCAAGTCAGGTAAAAATAAACAAACAAAAATCTCTTGTAAAACTTAAGTCCAACTGATGTGGATTTTTGTGGGGCTGATAACAATATCGATATTAGGTAAATTAGGCAAATCATTTATGGAAATTGTGGATACATTAGGATTTCGGCAATGCATTCAGGATTAGACGCACATTAGTGGAAATACTCTGGATCTGGTTCTCGCACGTGGTATTGCTGTTACGAATATTGACATCATGCCTTCGGACCCTCGTTTTCATTTTGTTTTTTATATACTTCTGTTAGTTAACTGTTAGTGTAACTGTTGTGAACTTTAGCTTAGTACTTTACTCTTGTGTTAATCTTAGGAGTGGTATATATATTTACTGTTCCTACATTTCTAATACTTCTGCTACTCTTTCAGTGTAATGGCTGTGAACTTTAATTCATTTATTTGCATCTGTGTGAGCCTTAGGAGTGGTTAGCTTAAACATTATTGGTTAGCTTGTGTTTGCTTGGCTACACTCTTGAATTTCCTAGTGCAAAAAGTACACTACTTTACCTACTTTACACCCTCCATAAATCCTACGTGATGTTGGAAGATAGGGTGGCTCTCTTAGAGAGCCGTGTCCGTAAGTTAGAACAGCTTCTTAGCGCAGTGGAGTTAGATGTTACGGGCACTCCAGATGAGGTTAGTGCTGGGCCGGATAGCGAGCCCATTAGCATCAGCCTAGAAACGACGGCTGTGGAGGACGGTTTTCGGACTGTGGCGAGGCGGAGGAAGCCCCGTAGGGCTTGGTGCCCAGTTGTGGCACCCCGATCACACTCGCCACTGCGAACTGTGAATCGGTTCTCCCCTTGGATTTACCTGATGTGAATTCTCTGAGCCCACAAGTGACTTCCACTCCTATCTCCAGGCTGAAACACTGGACTTTAGTGATAGGGGATTCTATCACCTGCAAAGTCAGGTTACAGACGCCGGCTGACGTTAAATGTATTCCTGGGGCCAGAGCTCCCGACATTGCATCCCATCTTAGGGTGCTGACGCTGCAGAAGGGAAAACAGACGAAGGAACATAACATGAGATATAGTCACATAGTTATTGACGTCAGCACCAAGATATCAGGACGAAGCACTCAGAGGTCACAAAAATGGACATAGAGAGGACTTGTGACCTTGCCAGAAAGATGTGTCAGCATTGATTAATAGTCTCTGGTCCCCTCCCCTCCCGGGGTACTGATGAGGCGTTTAGCAGGCTGACATCATTAAATAGGTGGCTGGCGCAGTTTTGTCAAGAGCAAGGCTTTAGCTTTATTGATAACTGGCCTTCGTTCTGGGGCCACCGTGGCCTGCTGATGCTGGACGGCCTCCACCCTACTGGGGAAGGCGCCGCCATCTTGTCTGCGAACATAGATAGAGCTCTACAGGGAGGGTAACATTAGGAATCTACAGCAGGCCACGGAGCAGGTGATTAGAGACCCTGCAAGGCTTACGACAAATGTGGGTGTAGAATCCATTAGCTTAGAGGGGAAGTTAGTGCAGAAAATCCACTATGGTGACAGCGCAGTTTATCTGCCAGGGAGGGAAATTCAACAAATTGAGACTGTGGCCTGCTCCCGTAGACATGTCCATAAAAATCATAGAGGGATATGCTTTGCAAACTTAATACCCATTACTATATTGGATCATGTTGAAATTGAGGATGGCCCAGTTGTTGTTCCAGTAATAGCAAAGATTTCGTGTCTGCTACCTACAACGAGCGTGGAATGTCTAAAACCTAAACCTACTTCTAGGCATCTTATATATGCTACTCTGGAACCACCCCTAAACCCAAACAGTTCAACTGTCAACCCCACTGAGGTCCTTAGACTGCATCTCGTTAACATAAGATCACTGTCCTCAAAATCATTGTTGATTAATGATTTAATTATTGATCATCACTTAGATATGACTGGGTTATGTGAAACCTGGCTTAAACCTACAGCTGTCCTCCCCTTAAATGAAGCCTGCCCACCAGCATATACATTTAGTCACGTCCCTCGTGATGCGAAGCAAGGCGGGGTGTTGCTCTTATTTATAAATCTAGGTTTAGCTTATTAGCTGTTGGGGGTGACAAATATAACTCGTTTGAGCATCTGATTCTCCGCTCCACTAAGGATATTATGCATTGCCAAGGTCAGAAGAATAAAAATCAGCCGTATTACTTTGTCACTGTATATAGGCCTCCTGGCCCATATTCTGAATTCTTAGATGAATTTGATGCATTAATTTCTAACTTGTCAACTAGTGCAGATAACATTCTGATCATTGGTGACTTTAACGTTCATATAAATAAGCCTTCTGATCCCTTCTGCAAATCAGTTATGGAAATTGTGGATACATTAGTATTTCAGCAATGTATTTGGGATTCGACGCACATTAGTGGAAATACCCTGGATCTGGTTCTCGCACGTGGTATTGCTGTCACGAATATTGACATCATGCCTCTTACGACAGTGGTCTCTGATCACTCACTTATTAAGTTTACAGTTTCGCTGCCATGTTTAGCGGAACAACAACCTTATTTATCACTGCAGCGATGCATCAACTCCTCAACTAAGACTGAACTAGAAGCTAGGCTGCCTGATGTCTTAGCCTCACTTTTGACAAATACCCATTCAGTAGACAGACTTGTGGATAGTTTAAAATCAGTGCTCAAAACGACACTCGACATGATTGCACCACCTGTGTTGAAACCACGCTCCCCCAAATCGCAGTCACCTTGGTTCAATGATTACCTGCGTGACCTCAAGCATAAAGCAAGCAGTCTAGAACGGAAATGGCGTCAATCAAAATTAGAAGAATTCCACCTTGCGTGGCGTGATGCTAGCTTAGACTATAAGCATGCATTATTGGCTATAAAGCGGACCTATTACTCTGATTTGATCAACAAAAACAAGCATAACTCAAAGTTCCAGTGAGACATCGGCATCAATTTGACCAGTTAACACTCAGCCTAGGCTCGTGTGTCATACATCACACTGACAAAGTGAGGAACCTTGGGGTAATTTTTGATCCTTCGTTGTCCTTTGGCCTCCATATTAGAAATATTACTAGGACTGCTTTCTTCCACCTGCAAAATATAGCAAAGATTCGTCCCGTCCTGTCTATGGCTGATGATGAGACCCTGATCCATGCGTTCATCTCTTCTAGATTGGACTACTGCAATGTTCTATTTTCTGGTTTACCGCATTAGGGCTCTCCAATTGGTTCAAAATGCTACAGCCAGACTTTTGACACGAAGCAGAAAGTTCGACCACATTACACCCATTTTGGCGTCTCTTCACTGGCTTCCTGTTCTAGTGAGATCAAATTTTAAGGTTCTGCTACTAACGTATAAAATTATTCATGGACTGGCACCTTCCTACCTACCTTACCTAATTAAACCTTACGTACCGGCCCGGGCTTTACGTTCTCAGGGTGCAGAACTACTTTGTGTCCCTAAGGTGAATAAGAAGTCTGCGGGTCACAGAGCTTTCTCTTATCGTGCCCCTGTTCTGTGGAATGATCTCCCTGCATCAATAAAATAGTCAGATTCTGTGGAGATTTTCAAGTCCAGACTTAAGACGCACTTATTTTCCCTTTCATATGGCTAGCATACTGGTACAGTTTTGTTTTATGCTTTTTACTCTTTTAATTCATGTTATTAGTATTTGGAGCGGGTCACGGCCTCAACTTCACCTAAATTCTGGATCTTTTAGTGAAGCTTAGGGCTAGTGGCCGGCGATCACCTTAGTGTTTCTTCTGTTTTTCTTGTTGATTAATCCTGGCAAATTATACAGTATTTTTTGTCTTTCTGATGCCTGATCCTTTTTATTCTCTGTTTAAGGTGCAGCTCCATCCAGAGATGGGAGTTGTGTTTGTGTTCACGACCCTCCTGTCCTGTGCACCAACAGCAATTCTTGTATATTCGTCCGTGAATTGTTCTGTGAATTATTTCTGTAATTTATGTTTGTAGCATGGCCCAAGCAGAGGGTCACCCCTTTGAGTCTGGTCCAAGACTCCAAGGGGTGACTCAAGACTCAAAGACTCAAACCCCCAGAACTGTTGCTCTGGGGGTTGGTATGGTTAGACCTTACCAGTGTGAAGCACCTTGAGGCAACTCTGTTGTGATTTGGTGCTATATAAAGGAAAATAAATTAAAATTGAAAATAAATTGAAATGAGGATTTATACATAAAAAATACCAATGATTCCTAACATTTCATTATCAAACTTTTATGACAAACAATTGATACTTTATGCTTTACAAACATGAACTTCATAAAAAAGAACTACAAACATAACCAACAACCAACCAATGTATTCCACACTGTAGTTATGCTGCCTTCACTTGTATTGGCAGTTGCATTTCCATGAAATAGACTGTCTATTTTGGCCCTGCCTGGCTGATGGCATAGTGACCACCTCTCTCTTGTTGCTGTAAAATGTCCACTTTTATTGAAAATGAAAGGCATCTGGTTGCTTACCTCTATCTCTTGGAGCTAATGACCAAGGGGGGTGATGGGGGTCCCACCCAAGCTTGACACCATTGTAAACAACTCAGAGTGCCCTCTGCTGGAAAACCACATAATAACACCCATTTCCAAGAGCAAAAGTGTTTTTTCTGCATTGGTCCGGGTTTATTTAACCAGGCTAGTGGGGATAAAAATCACACACTGTGTAACAGCCTGATGTTACCTGGTGATCACATTATATCTAAAGCCCCGGTCACACGGCACTAACGAAGGACAATGAAGCTCAGTCAAACAAGAAACTGACTTTTGACTTTGGGAAGCATCGTTATTCAAATCAAATCAAATTTATTAATTTATATAGCGCCAACTCACAACAAGGCCGCCTCAAGGCACTTCACACAACACAACAAAATGAATTAAAAGATTAAAAACCTAATAAAAGAGAAATACCATAAAAAAGTAATAATAATAAAAAAAAACCACATAATAACATAATATACTAACGATAAAACAGGGAAAACAAATGGGTCTTAAGTCTTCATTTAAAAGTCTCCACAGAATCCGACTGCCTTATGTGTGCAGGGAGATCATTCTTTTAACCGTCATCCAGCTTTGTTCCTGTAGCTGGCGTGTCGTCAGAATTTTCAAACTGTTGAAAAATGTGAATGACTCCCGATGACAACCTCAATTTGTCTGTATTCATTTTGCTTTCTGTCTTGATGGTTCCTTGGTCGTTTGCATAGTTTCTGTGATGCCAGCGTCCCGTTTGACTGTTGTCCAACTTCATCCATCCAACCTCCCAAGTCTGACATCTGGCATGAATATTGACAATACCTGAAAGAATCAATAACTAAAACTTCAACGAGCTGAATGTAGCATCCTTGTATGATGACTCGTCCATGTGTGGGATGAAAAGCAACGTTGTCATGTAGAATCAATAGCGGCTAGAAGATTTCATCAACGACTTTAACTATTTACGCACGTTCCAGCCATTTGTGGCTGGTCTGCGTGCGCACACACATTGTAGTTGTTAAGACAAACAGCGTCACTCACCTGTTGTCAAGACAACCAGATCCCACACCTACAAGTGCTGTGGACATGAGGACAGGACTGGCTGTGCTCTGTCTCATACCCCCTGTCAGTTCTGTAACTCATGTTATTGTGGATGTTTCGTTGTTATTTTGTTTAAAGCGTTGAGGTCGACGTTCGCTTCATTTTTCTTTGGTTAGTTTCGGTTTTATTTTGTTCCTTTTTGCGCTATTGATTCATAGGCTTTTCGGTGATGAGAAAGGTACAGGATCATTTGTTCACCTTTCACGATTTGTGACTTTTTTCCTTTGTTCAGCTGTGTGATCGGGCCCTAAACAGGCTTATTTCTAAACCAACTGAATGCTAACTTGCTAACGTAGCATGTGTTGTGAGTGTAGACTGTGATAGACAACCACGTCTTCTAATCAGAAAGTAAATAAGTAATTATAAAGTATTTGCACAGTCCAGAATTTATCAATCTGCCTTTGGTGTAATTCTAGTTGCAGTAACACAGGTTTTCTCTAGACATTTTCCTCCTGTAAGGGGTCAGAGTTCGTGTTCCTCAGTCACAGATGGTAGACTGCGTGAACCCTACTTGTATATGTGTGTGAGACAACCCAGCAGCCGTGTTTCATGCTAAAATCTGGCATGTGCGTCCGAATGGAGCCTCTCTGGAGCAGCATGTCCGCCTTCTCAGCTTTAAAGAAAGACAGACAAAAAAGGTTCTACTCCACAGAACTTGTTTACTGCAATCCCAGTCTCTCCCCTTCCCCTGACAAACATGCACTTTTTCAAACATGCACACCAGTGTGCGCATGCTCAAACATTCACTGGGATGGATATGTGCGCTGCTGCAAAGCGACAGTGCACTTGCATGCACGCAGAGGTTTGCAAACATATACATAATGCATGAATGTGTACTTGACATTCTTACAGAGGAACATGTACATGCTTAAAAATGCACGCGTGCGCACACTCCAGCATGCATGCACACCCAAAACTGCACAGGGGATGAGCTAATGTGTGCATGCTCATTTTCAGACAAATTCACTCTCTTTTATATTTTTTGCTCACTGCACATTTGCCTTTCTTTCACTTTGCTCTGCTCTCACCTCCCAGGCATAATCAGCCTCTCTAATCCATTCCCTTATATTAAGTGCTGCTTCCTCCTCCGTTTGGCCTCTAGCGCTCGCTGCACTAGCTGTTGACAGCACCGTTGTTTTCCTCAGAAAACCCCCTCCCGGTCACGGCAGGGAGATGGAAAGGAAAGAGAGACAGATCCCTCTGGCGCCTCTTGGAAGATATCCTCATTTTTTGTTTCCCCCCTTAAAGAAGACAGGCTTCTTTTTCAGCTTTTGTTTGGGGAATGTCATTGAACAAAACAAGCAAGTACTGCCGGCATCCCTGCCTTTGGAGGAGAGCTATTTCTAGAGAAGGATTAGATGTGGGAGCTTTGTATAGGTTCTCATGATTTTTGGTGTGGTTTAGTAACAGTTACATATAAAGTTTAATAATAAAGGACCATAAGAATGACGTGACCTATGAGAACAGGACTTCTCTGAATGTCATGATGTTTGTATCAAGGCCTTGACAATTATTTGTTCAAATAAAGGATAATTTTTTCAACATTTTGTTATAAAAACAGTGAAAATTCAGCATGTTTGTAAGCTTGTTTTCATAATAATTAATTGAAAACTGTAATCTTTTACGCTCATTATTTTTAATTAAAGCTATTGTTCAGCACTTGGCTTTAAGAACACACTCGTGTGTGTGCGTGTGTACTGTTGAAAAAGGATTTGTTGACTCTTCTTGTCTCAGTCAAGTCTTGCTTCAGGTTATCGCAGTGAAAAAAATTGTCGTAAAACCTGCGAAATGTAATGCAAACACATTTGTACATATCTCAGGTATTCATCATTTTCACTTTGTAAAAATGAGAGAGGTGACATTAATTTCAAAAACCCGGAATTAGTTTGTTATATTTTTTTTACCATAAGTCAAAACTGCGTTGCTGTGTAGGACTCCTCCGACATGCCTGCACGACCGTATGGCTGTGAAAATAAATGATAGTTTCTCTCTTTCTTTCTCCTTCTTTCTTTTTCCTTCCTTGTCACCAGGTCTCTTTTGCTGAGAGAAGGCTGATCTTAGAAGCGCTGGCTTATTGTTTTTGATTGCTTTTAAATTTACTCAGAACTATCAGTAACTGCCAGATACTGGAGTCAATACTAAAAGTTATTGATTAGCTTTTAGGTGTAACTTCCTCTAATTTTTTAGGGGTTATCGCTTTAGCTTCATAAAAGTTAACTTTTCAGTTAGTGGATTAACACTTATTGAAGCTAACATTTTGGTTAGCTGTGCCCACCAATGTGTAAAATATACAACTACAATCACTAACTGATGGTAGGTGTTGTGGCCAAGCGGTTTGTGCACTTGTTTCTAGAGAAAAAATGGTTTCCCAGTTCAAAGCTATGCTTGCTCATTCTCAATGTAATGTGGAGTTGCATCAGTAATGGAATCCGGTGTGAAACATGTGCCAAATCAACAAGTGGCAACCCCATGTGAAAAAGGCAAAAGCTGAAAGAACCTTCTTTGCTACTATTGCTAACAGGTGACCTAAGGTGACAGATAGATGGAATGAATTTCTGCCAAACAAGAGTGACGTGCATCGCTTGTGCGGAAATATTAGCTGCTACATTTGGGTCATGTGGTGTGTTTCCTCTGGGCAAGATCCAGAGTGCAGGTGCTTCAGTGTTGAGTACCCCAGTGGCTGAAGAAGGTCAAGGGGCCATGTTTCATCTAGCTGTGGTTGATAGATGGTTGCTTTTGAGAGGTGGGGTAGATCAGTTGTTTGAATGGTGGTTTCCAGTCTGACCCAGGGTGGCTCCTTGATGTGGTGGATGTGGTATTGCATGGCACCACTGCATGCTCCTTGACTTGAACTGAGTACTAAATTGTGTTTGGCATTCGAGGGAACCTAGAACGGTGTTGAATGAAGGCTGAAATATTGCCTTTGAAAGAAGCCAAATGTTCTTTATTGAAACAGTGAGTGTGTTGCTTGCTGAACCTTATAAAGATCCTGCCACCATCCTGGAACTACCAGACTAATAATTACATTCTGCCTTCATCAAGATCTCTCACATATAGGGACTGTTGCAATGTGAAGCAGTCGACAACAGAAAGCTGGAGCCTGCAGAGTGAGAAATAGCCACGCTTAGACAGACTGCAGCTGTAGAAAGTTCATGCACCACTAGACTCAATTATAAAGCATCCCAGCAGATCCGGCTTACAGAAAAAAAAGACGTAAATTGTGTTTACTGTAGCCTTGTCGGGTAAACACCATTTCCAGGTATGCCATGTGTGATATTCATCATTCTGTCTGCTGAACAGCGCAGAAAAGCTGGTAATTTCATAATTACCTCGGAATTACCTGGCTTTGATTGATTTGATCAATTTTCAGGCATAACTGGTAGTCACGCACATCAGTGAAGCACTGGCTCATGTCATGATTTCATTTCCCTTTAAGGACCATATACTGTAAGGTTGAGCCAGTTGGGAGCAGGTGCCAAAATCACGACTAATCCAACCTTAGTTAAGTGTGCATCAAATACAATGATAAAATCATTTCTCAGCTCTGTGCACAACATCATTCATCGCCTAAGAATAGACTGACTATTTAATGGATGGGTCTTGACATTCATAGTGTGCCATTCAGTCATCTTTTACCGCTTAGTCCAATTAAGGGTCGCAGGGGGCTGGAGCCTATCCCAGCAGTCATAGAGCGCGAGGCAGGGTACACCCAGGACAGGACGCCAGTCTGTTGCAGGGCCACAAACAGACAAACAAACACAGACACATCCACACACACACCTACGGACAATTTTAAAGATTCCAATCAACCTAACCCGCATGTCTTTGGATGTGGGAGGAAACCGAAGCACCCAGAGGAAACCCACGCAAACACAGGGAGAACATGCAAACGCCACACAGAAAGGCCACGGGAATTGAACCCATGACCTTCTCACTGTGAGGCAACAGTGCTAACCACTAAACCATCGTGCTGCCCCATAGTGTGCCATTCTCTTTTTAAACTTGCATGTGACCATTTTTTTTTTTAATTAGACTCAGTTAGTAGCAGTGACAAAGGAGTATAGTTAAACACGTGTTGACAGAAAACATCGCTGTTTGGCACAATTGCTGTGTGGTCAACATAAAATTTCTTGGAGCATTTGGCCATATTGCAGTCACAGACCTACTGCAACAATGCCAGAGAAAAAGGCAATGTGTAGCCAAAAACAGATGAAAGAAGGGTTCATTGTGACATGAGAGGAAAACACAGACCAAACAGAAATGCGGAAGATCAAAACAGTCTCATATATAAGGACGGTATGGGGCAGCATGCCTGGATTAAGAGAAGAGTAAGCCTGCAGTGAGAGAGGTTAGGAGTCATAAGATTTACACCAGGGCAAAAATTGTTTTTCGGGATAGGAATAACATTTACTTAAAGGTAGTAAATGCAACTTTTCACACAAGAAGGTGCGGGTGTTTTATTGTCCCCCACATTTTTGTTGAGAAAAGTTAAGAAATATGTTTCTGGTCTCCAGGGTTCATGTGTCTCTGCACTTCTGTGTTTGATTGTTTCTTTGCCTTTAAAAACCCCATTAGAGTATTCCCTCATTGCAGATTCTCTGGGGTCTTCCTGCTGTCTTGTGTTATATTTTCCAGTGGTTTTTCCAGTGTTTTTGCCTCTCTCTCACAGACCTTTGCTGTTGGTCAGAATTCCTACATTTTTACTGGCTGTCTTGGGTTTGTTTGTATTAATCTCTGCACTGTGACCTACACCTTGTATGTTGGACAACTCCCCCGCAGCTCCCTTAGACTCACAATGATCAAGAGCTGAAAGAGAAGACGTTTGGATGAATTTAACTGTTTTCACCACAAAAAAGTCCATATTTTCACTCAGATTTAGAATTTCAAAATTCTTTGAGGAAGAAGTGTGAACAGTGCATAGACAAATCAAAGGAAACTGTCAGACTCAAAATCCATCAAGAACTGAAGAAGTGTTTTGAATGAATTAAAAAAAATTTCAAAATTCTGCAAGGAAAAATTGTGAATATTGCTTAGCACAAGCAATGAAGCAATTAAATGCAGCATAGTGTAAATTCAATGAGAAGACACAGATTTTAAGTATTCCTTCAGAATCAGTAAATAAACAAGAGCAATCTCTAAACAGAAGGAGATGCCCCATTCATCATCAACTCTCAACCAATCAGAAACATACTCATTCCTTAAAATATTAAAGTTCTCATTCACTTCTTGCTGTTTACAGATTGTCAGCCAGATGCTCCCTCCTCCACCCCAACAACAACAACAGTTAGTCCCTGACCACTGCAAGGTGGTTGGCTCCACCCCTGCCTTTTCAAATGACAGCATTAAAGGTCATACCTTTAAAGGTACCTTGACATGTGCATGAATATGATCCACGCAGTGGTGCACAATCTGCTGTGCCAGAGAATAAAGTCGTTGTAAAAACCCATTGTAAATCATTGTAAACCGTTGTAAACTGTGCACTGTGTGCTTCGTGCAAGTGCAGAAAGAAAATTTTGAATTTTTCAAAATCTCTGGCATGCAGTAATTTTGTGAACTACACATGAACATTGCTCAAACCATTTAGAAACACTGTGTGGCACTGTGAGCCACGGCATCAGTGCAACACATTCACAGTACAACTCATCTGAAAGAGTATGACGAGATGTTAAATCTATAATAAACATAATTTTACAGATACTCATAAGAAGGAATGAAAATGCAACTGCTTTACCAACCTATTACAGTACAACTATTACAAATAATTACCTTTTAGATCAGTGGTTCCCAAATGGTGGTATGCATACCCCCGGGGGTACGTGAGTGCCTGTGGGGGGTACGCGGGGCAATGAGCAAAAAAGAAAAAAAATGTCATAACGCTGTAATTGTGATAAGCTGTCTGAAACAATACTATTATAGATGTATGTAAATGCTACCATCTAGTGTTGAGTCAATTTATTGCAACAGATGGGTGTGACTATCTGGGTGATTGACACCTGTTGCCATGCCAGCGCAGCTCACTTAGCTGCCCAGTGCCAAGACACCTGCCACAACTAGTCAGCTTGTTGGTGCTAGCGATAACAGTCCAGCTGATTGTCCAACTACAGCGACTATGACAGACTCAGGTCTGATCGATGACCCCGATGTTTGTGTGGCTAGCGAGAGTCAAGCTAGCGTAGCCAGCAGCATCAAAGAGGACAGCGGTGACAGTGATGCAAAGCATCGCAGTGTGAGACAGCAGATTTTTGATCGAGACCAAAGACTATTTAATCGAGAGAATAAGACATCAAAGAATCGCAAATATGATGAGAACTACATTGCTCTTGGTTTCACGTGTGTTTCTGGTGGTTGGCTCTCACTGCGGTATTGTATCACTTCCTGTTCCGGAGCACAGCGGTGTTTTTCTGTATCTGTTAGCTGTTTAATCTACGCAGTTAGATTGATCTAGTTATCTAGATTACGATTTGTTTCCCAGTGTAATCTTTACGTGCCTTAACTAAAGCACTCCTTCTGCTGAATCACCTCTAAATTATTTACACATTATTCACTTTGCGTGTTTTTAGGAATCCGCTAGCTTAGCGTAGCTACTAGCTCTTAGCCGATTTAGCATGGCGGCTTCTCCTGTCTCTCCCGCACTTTTCTGCTCTGGGTGTGAAATGTTTAGTTAATCCTCGGCCTCCTTTAGCAGTAATGGTACTTGTAATAAGTGTAGCTTATTCGTAGCTTTGGAGGCCAGGCTGGGCGAATTGGAGACTCGGCTCCGCACCGTGGAAAATTCTACAGCTAGCCAGGCCCCTGTAGTCGGTGCGGACCAAGGTAGCTTAGCCGCCGTTAGTTCCCCCCTGGCAGATCCCGAGCAGCCGGGAAAGCAGGCTGACTGGGTGACTGTGAGGAGGAAGCGTAGCCCTAAACAGAAGCCCCGTGTACACCGCCAACCCGTTCACATCTCTAACCGTTTTTCCCCACTCGACGACACACCCGCCGAGGATCAAACTCTGGTTATTGGCGACTCTGTTTTGAGAAATGTGAAGTTAGCGACACCAGCAACCATAGTCAATTGTCTTCCGGGGGCCAGAGCAGGCGACATTGAAGGAAATTTGAAACTGCTGGTTAAGGCTAAGCGTAAATTTGGTAAGATTGTAATTCACGTCGGCAGTAATGACACCCGGTTACGCCAATCGGAGGTCACTAAAATTAACATTAAATCGGTGTGTAACTTTGCAAAAACAATGTCGGACTCTGTAGTTTTCTCTGGGCCCCTTCCCAATCAGACCGGGAGTGACATGTTTAGCCGCATGTTCTCCTTGAATTGCTGGCTGTCTGAGTGGTGTCCAAAAAATGAGGTGGGCTTCATAGATAATTGGCAAAGCTTCTGGGGAAAACCTGGTCTTGTTAGGAGAGACGGCATCCATCCCACTTTGGATGGAGCAGCTCTCATTTCTAGAAATCTGGCTAATTTTCTTAAATCCTCCAAACCGTGACTATCCAGGGTTGGGACCAGGAAGCAGAGTTGTAGTCTTACACACCTCTCTGCAGCTTCTCTCCCCCTGCCATCCCCTCATTACCCCATCCCCGTAGAGACAGTGCCTGCTCCCAGACTACCAATAACCAGCAAAAATCTATTTAAGCATAAAAATTCAAAAAGAAAAAATAATATAGCACCTTCAACTGCACCACAGACTAAAACAGTTAAATGTGGTCTATTAAACATTAGGTCTCTCTCTTCTAAGTCCCTGTTGGTAAATGATATAATAATTGATCAACATATTGATTTATTCTGCCTAACAGAAACCTGGTTACAGCAGGATGAATATGTTAGTTTAAATGAGTCAACACCCCCGAGTCACACTAACTGTCAGAATGCTCGTAGCACGGGCCGGGGCGGAGGATTAGCAGCAATCTTCCATTCCAGCTTATTAATTAATCAAAAACCCAGACAGAGCTTTAATTCATTTGAAAGCTTGTCTCTTAGTCTTGTCCATCCAAATTGGAAGTCCCAAAAACCAGTTTTATTTGTTATTATCTATCGTCCACCTGGTCGTTACTGTGAGTTTCTCTGTGAATTTTCAGACCTTTTGTCTGACTTAGTGCTTAGCTCAGATAAGATAATTATAGTGGGCGATTTTAACATCCACACAGATGCTGAGAATGACAGCCTCAACACTGCATTTAATCTATTATTAGACTCTATTGGCTTTGCTCAAAAAGTAAATGAGTCCACCCACCACTTTAATCATATCTTAGATCTTGTTCTGACTTATGGTATGGAAATAGAAGACTTAACAGTATTCCCTGAAAACTCCCTTCTGTCTGATCATTTTTTAATAACATTTACATTTACTCTGATGGACTACCCAGCAGTAGGGAATAAGTTTCATTACACTAGAAGTCTTTCAGAAAGCGCTGTAACTAGGTTTAAGGATATGATTCCTTCTTTATGTTCTCTAATGCCATATAACAACACAGTGCAGAGTAGCTACCTAAACTCTGTAAGGGAGATAGAGTATCTCGTCAATAGTTTTACATCCTCATTGAAGACAGCTTTGGATGCTGTAGCTCCTCTGAAAAAGAGAGCTTTAAATCAGAAGTGTCTGACTCCATGGTATAACTCTCAAACTCGTAGCTTAAAGCAGATAACCCGTAAGTTGGAGAGGAAATGGCGTCTCACTAATTTAGAAGATCTTCACTTAGCCTGGAAAAAGAGTCTGTTGCTCTATAAAAAAGCCCTCCGTAAAGCTAGGACATCTTTCTACTCATCACTAATTGAAGAAAATAAGAACAACCCCAGGTTTCTTTTCAGCACTGTAGCCAGGCTGACAAAGAGTCAGAGCTCTATTGAGCTGAGTATTCCATTAACTTTAACTAGTAATGAGTTCATGACTTTCTTTGCTAACAAAATTTTAACTATTAGAGAAAAAATTACTCATAACCATCCCAAAGACGTATCGTTATCTTTGGCTGCTTTCAGTGATGCCGGTATTTGGTTAGACTCTTTCTCTCCGATTGTTCTGTCTGAGTTATTTTCATTAGTTACTTCATCCAAACCATCAACATGTTTATTAGACCCCATTCCTACCAGGCTGCTCAAGGAAGCCCTACCATTATTTAATGCTTCGATCTTAAATATGATCAATCTATCTTTGTTAGTTGGCTATGTACCACAGGCTTTTAAGGTGGCAGTAATTAAACCATTACTTAAAAAGCCATCACTTGACCCAGCTATCTTAGCTAATTATAGGCCAATCTCCAACCTTCCTTTTCTCTCAAAAATTCTTGAAAGGGTAGTTGTAAAACAGCTAACTGATCATCTGCAGAGGAATGGTCTATTTGAAGAGTTTCAGTCAGGTTTTAGAATTCATCATAGTACAGAAACAGCATTAGTGAAGGTTACAAATGATCTTCTTATGGCCTCGGACAGTGGACTCATCTCTGTGCTTGTTCTGTTAGACCTCAGTGCTGCTTTTGATACTGTTGACCATAAAATTTTATTACAGAGATTAGAGCATGCCATAGGTATTAAAGGCACTGCGCTGCGGTGGTTTGAATCATATTTGTCTAATAGATTACAATTTGTTCATGTAAATGGGGAATCTTCTTCACAGACTAAAGTTAATTATGGAGTTCCACAAGGTTCTGTGCTAGGACCAATTTTATTCACTTTATACATGCTTCCCTTAGGCAGTATTATTAGACGGTATTGCTTAAATTTTCATTGTTACGCAGATGATACCCAGCTTTATCTATCCATGAAGCCAGACGACACACACCAATTAGCTAAACTGCAGGATTGTCTTACAGACATAAAGACATGGATGACCTCTAATTTCCTGCTTTTAAACTCAGATAAAACTGAAGTTATTGTACTTGGCCCCACAAATCTTAGAAACATGGTGTCTAACCAGATCCTTACTGTGGATGGCATTACCCTGACCTCTAGTAATACTGTGAGAAATCTTGGAGTCATTTTTGATCAGGATATGTCATTCAAAGCGCATATTAAACAGATATGTAGGACTGCTTTTTTGCAAATCAGAAAGGTCTTGTCTCAGAGTGATGCTGAAAAACTAATTCATGCATTTATTTCCTCTAGGCTGGACTATTGTAATTCATTATTATCAGGTTGTCCTAAAAGTTCCCTAAAAAGCCTTCAGTTAATTCAAAATGCTGCAGCTAGAGTGCTGACGGGGACTAGAAGGAGAGAGCATATCTCACCCATATTGGCCTCTCTTCATTGGCTTCCTGTTAATTCTAGAATAGAATTTAAAATTCTTCTTCTTACTTATAAGGTTTTGAATAATCAGGTCCCATCTTATCTTAGGGACCTCGTAGTACCATATCACCCCAATAGAGCGCTTCGCTCTCAGACTGCAGGCTTACTTGTAGTTCCTAGGGTTTGTAAGAGTAGAATGGGAGGCAGAGCCTTCAGCTTTCAGGCTCCTCTCCTGTGGAACCAGCTCCCAATTCAGATCAGGGAGACAGACACCCTCTCTACTTTTAAGATTAGGCTTAAAACTTTCCTTTTTGCTAAAGCTTATAGTTAGGGCTGGATCAGGTGACCCTGAACCATCCCTTAGTTATGCTGCTATAGACGTAGACTGCTGGGGGGTTCCCATGATGCACTGTTTCTTTCTCTTTTTGCTCTGTATGCACCACTCTGCATTTAATCATTAGTGATCGATCTCTGCTCCCCTCCACAGCATGTCTTTTTCCTGGTTCTCTCCCTCAGCCCCAACCAGTCCCAGCAGAAGACTGCCCCTCCCTGAGCCTGGTTCTGCTGGAGGTTTCTTCCTGTTAAAAGGGAGTTTTTCCTTCCCACTGTAGCCAAGTGCTTGCTCACAGGGGGTCGTTTTGACCGTTGGGGTTTTACATCATTATTGTATGGCCTTGCCTTACAATATAAAGCCCCTTGGGGCAACTGTTTGTTGTGATTTGGCGCTATATAAAAAAAAATTGAATTGAATTGAATTAACACGGGTGGATTTTTTCGCCTCCATCATCACTATTGCACAGGCATTTAGAGACCAGTCATCCCCATTTGAAAAATAAACCACGTGAATACTTTGAGCGTCAGCTGAA
Source organism: Thalassophryne amazonica (assembly GCF_902500255.1). Classification (NCBI taxonomy): domain Eukaryota; kingdom Metazoa; phylum Chordata; class Actinopteri; order Batrachoidiformes; family Batrachoididae; genus Thalassophryne; species Thalassophryne amazonica. Next base: position 55,484,106 of record NC_047112.1, read on the forward strand.
ACTATTATCTGCAAGTAAAAGTTGTATTGCAGAAACAGACACTGCCAACAGGAACCAGCTGGGAGCATCATACATGGTCAGCTATAGAGTCGCTAAAACTAACAAGCCACACACTATAGTGGAGGATTTAATACTCCCTGCTGCCTCAGATATGGTTGGAGCAATGTTGGGGGAAAAGGCAAAAAAGACTATACGGACTATCCCGTCATCAAACAACATCGACGCATCAGTGCTATGGCTGAGGACGTTTTCAAACAGCTTCTTCAGCGGGTAAGAGGCAGCGAGTATTACGCTCTACAGCTGGATGAGTCCACAGATGTTGCTGGCCTTGCACACCTCCTTGTATACGTGCATTACATACATGAAGGGAAAATAACAGAGGACATGCTCTTTTGTAAACCTCTTGAGGAAAAGACCACTGCACTTGACATTTTTCAAAAGCTGGATAACTTTGTGAACACAAACGGGCTAATGTAGGATAGATGTGTGGGCATATGCACAGATGGCGCACGGGCAATGACAGGCAGACACGGGGGTGTGGTGACACGCATTCAAGCAGTGGCACCAGATGCCACATGGGTACACTGCAGCATCCACCGTGAGGCGCTGGCCACAAAGGGAATACCTGCTCACCTCAAGAATGTTTTGGACATCACCATAAAGATGGTCATCTTTGTGAAAGCCAGGCCCATGAACTCGCGCTTGTTTGCTGCATTGTGTAATGAAATGGGCAGTGAGTACGAGACGCTGTTATTACACACAGAGGGGTGCTGGCTTTCAAGAGGCAGGGTATTAACTCGCTTTTTTGAGTTGAGAGATGAACTTAAAGTTTTCTTCAGTAAACATGATTTTGCCCTGTCAGAACATTTGCACAACGAAGAATTTCTCACTAGTCTGGCTTACCTTTGTGACATTTTTTCACATCTGAATGAATTAAATCTTGGATTACAAGGGCTAATTGCAACAATATTCAATGTTCAAGATAAAATTGAGGCCATGATCAAAAAGGTAAAATTCTGGATAAACTCCCTTGAGTCAAACAATACCGAAGTTTTCCCAGTGTTGCATGAGTTTTTGTGCTCAAACGAACTCAGACTGAAAGGCTGCGTGAAAGCAGAGATGAAGGTGCACCTTGGCGCACTGTCTGCAGAGCTGCGCAGATATTTTCCTGAGGCGGACGGGTCAAACGAGTGGATACGTCATCCATTTAGTGCCGTGACCACGTCTTTATCAACAGCGGAACAGGAGAGCCTTATTGACATTGCAACAGATGGATCGCTAAAAGCAGAATTTAATCAGAAGACACTGACTGACTTTTGGATTGGCCTGCGCGTGGAGCAACCTGCACTTGCAAAGCGTGCTATTAAGACTCTCATGCCATTCGCAACTACGTATTTGTGTGAAAGTGGATTTTCCACACTGATGAACATGAAAACAAAATACAGAGCCAGACTTAATGTTGAAAATGACTTCAGACTCAGCCTTTCACGCGTTGAGCCTAACATTACTGAGCTGTGTGCATCCAGTCAAGCCCACGCTTCACATTAAACATTGGCATTTTCCATTGCATTATAATTGTTCACATTGTGGTTTAAATTGTTTTAATTAAGACAGATACTGAAATGAGGCTTCAGTAGGTTTTGTTAATAAGTGCCTCAAAGGTTCAGCCCACTAAATTTGAAGTTAATAAAACATTTGTTATTCTAATAAATGATACAAATGTGTCTGTATATTGTGGTATATAATATATGATGTAATTTTATGTGGTTGATAAAACTTAAATGACATGTCAAGTCCGTCGGTGACAGGGGGTACATGACTGAAGCTCAAATGCCCAAAGGGGTACTTGTCTTGAAAAAGTTTGGGAACCACTGTTTTAGATGATTCCAAATGCGTTCTCCACATCATGAAGTGCACGAGGACAGCTGCAGATGCAGAGAATTCCTCTTTGATTCTGGAGCGATTATAGTGGCTTCATCAGCCAAACTCTGAGAGCAAATGATTAATCCACTACAAAATAATTATTTTATATAACACAGTGTCCAGTGGCACAAAACTCAGCATCCAGCGGAACACAATGGGTCACATTGACACAGCGAATTGTGCGGCAGTGCGGGGGTTAAATGCGTGAAAGTGCCAAGGTGGCTTAACTCACTGCCATGACAGACAGCCACACCAAACACTGTATAAACATTCTGTACATTGTCTTAATATATTAAAATACTGAACTTTATCCTGCCTTCTGAGTCTTTCTGGCAGAACTGTCTTTTTCCCACAACAAAATATCCAAATTTTTTTCTGGAAGGAAGAATAAAGAACAGTGCTTACATGAAGCAAACAAACCCACTGGAATCAAATCTGTGAAGAACTGAAGTCGAAAATGCACTTTCTATGATGGACGCTTCACCATAACATGATATCATGTCAGTTGTCATGTGGAACCGACTTTTTTCTCCAAATTAAAGCAATTTTTCTTTAATAGCATTAAGGCAGACATGTAGTATATGCAAACAGTGAGAATTATATGTATTTGGTATTTGGTGTTGCACCATGATGCTGCTAAAGAGCTCAACACACCTTCTGTGGTGATACTGATGTAACATTCACCTACTTTGTGAAATGGAAACACAGTAATGAAACTTTTTGAGTCCATTGGGAGGTCCATTTGGGAGGTGATGGTCAAGTGGTTAAGCGTTGGGCTTGAGACAGGAGGATCCTCGGTTGCAACCCCATCCTGGCCGGAAAATCACTAAGGGCCCTTGGGAAAGGTTCTTCATCCCCGAGCTGCTCCCGTTGTGTAGTGAACACCTTGCATGGCAGCACTCTGACATCGGTGTGTGAGTGTGTTTGTGTGAATGGGTGAATGTGAAGCATAATTGTAAAGCGCTTCGAGCATCTGATGCAGATGGAAAAGTGCTATATAAATGCAGTCCATTTACCATTTACTTGCAGCTGCTGTTAATTCCTGCATCACTGTCTCAGCTAATTATCCATATTTACATTGACGGCACAATTCATCTGCAGTCTGCCTCTTTCTTTATTCTGAGCCAGATACTCCAAGTTTGACAACTAAAGATGTGTTAATGTGCTGCAAAAAAGAGAAAGAACATGTCAAAAGCAATTAGAGTCTTCTCAGATGGTCGCATTGTGACAATATTCAAAGTTTGAATTATCCTTTGCTGTGGACTAAACAATTATGTCTAGGCACAGTTCCTTTAAGAATATTATTCATTAAACCACAGAGACGACACAAAAAAACAAATAAGTGGCAGCACAGGGAGGAAACTTTTTTTTTTGCCTTCTTGCTCTCGGTCGGGACGGTCACATTTTTCTCTCCTCCTCCCTCCCCAACTTTCCTGCTACTGTAGTGTGTTTTGTCTGTGAGGCTGCCAGCCCTGCTCCTCTGGAAAACGGCAAAATGGATCTGATCAAGTGGTCTCTGAACGCAATTGACACTATTTTTTCCACAAGACACTCGGGAGTGGAGGACCCGACCTGTCCTGCCGGGACACATGTGGCGGGTTATGTGATGGACAGCTGGCGGAGGTGGCAAGTCATGTACCTGTACACGTTGTCTGTGGAGGACGTTGAAGATGTTTACTTATTTGGAGATGTGGTGACCGGGTTTCTGCTGTGTGGGGCGGCCATAGCACTGGTTTACCGGAAAATTAAGAAGGTGGAGGCGGCATTAATTGGCCCGTCCAGGCTGCCCCACATGATTGATTCGATTGGAAGGGCAGTGTCAGCTCAGTCGGCGGGTGTCAACCGCATGTTGGAATCCATCTCGGGGAGAATGGCTGCACTGGAAAACTGCTTTGATCGTCAGTAAGACCACATCTCCTCCTCTATTCAGATGTATTTGGGAGCCACTCTGAAGTTTCAGACTGTGGAATCTGCCAGGCACCTGTTAATCTGGATATCTATTTGGTTTCCAAACACCAGCTGTCCTTCAAGGCCGCTGGGATAAAATCCTCCCCCCGAAGAACACTCCTGATAGCCTCGCTCCTCGTCTCCCCGCCTCTTTGTCTTCCCCTCCCTCCCTCCCTTCCCAGTCCTGAGATGTTGACTGTGGGACCTTGAGACTCTGGTGGACTGATTCAGGACTGGGATCCCCCCCAGGATGGACAGATAAGGCCTGTCGATGGCGCCACAGGCGGCCTTCCGGGCTGTCTGTCTGGACACTGGACACATCCAAGTCTCGGCTGTCGTCTGTCGTGATTTGTTTTTTGTTATGACTGTTTTTCTGTGCTATGGTTTTCTTTTTTGCTCTCCAGTGCTGCTGCGTGAGTTCAACACAGCAGCAATGGCGGTTTTTCTTTTCCCAATTCTTTCCTTTTGTGTGCTTTTATGTGTTCTTGTACCGGATCGGCTTATGTGTGTTGTTGTTTGTTAAGTGTGTCATGAGGCCAGTCAAGGTTTGCTCAGCCCTGCTCATGACCTAGGGCAGGGATATACATCTGGAGCTGGTCCCCGGGTGCCAAAAAAGGCGACCTCTGCTCCTAACTGGCAATTAGAATGGGTAAAAATGCAGTAAACACATTTCATTGTGCAGGGAACATGTTCCTATGTGCATATGACAATAAACTCCTTTTGAATCCTTGAATCCATGAAACAGCATAGCTCTTTACCATTTGGCATGTTAAATGTTTCAAATGCTGAAGAATATTACTATCTGACGGGTGAGAGATATAACGTAAAGGTCATGATGTGCAGAACCAATATAATTTTTTTATTTAATCATTAAAAGGTCAAACTCTGTTTTAAAATAAAATCCCTAGTAGATGGTGAATTGGCAGATCCATAAGTGTTACCCATGTAGTAACGGAATTAGTTTTATGTTTAGGTGCAGCACAGATCTCTACAGGAAATGCAAACCATAATTATGACAAGTGATAGCCATGTGTGTCTGCTTGTTTGGCCAAGGCAACATCTTCAAAATGCAAAGCCTATAATGCATCCAGAAAGCATTCACAGCGCTTCACTTTATAAGAGATAGGTACTCACAGCCTTTGTCATGAAGCTCAAAACTGAGCTCAGGTGCATCCTGTTTTCACTCATTATCCTTGAGATGTTTCTACAGCTTAATTGTAGAAACTGTTGATTGGACATGATTTGGAAAGGCACACACCTGTCTACATATAAGGTCCTACAGTTGACAGTACATGTCAGAGCACAAACCAATAATGAAGTCAAAGGAATTGTCTGTAGACTTCTGAGATTGTCTCGAGGCACAATCTGGGGAAGGGTACAGAAACATTTCTGCTGCTTTGAAGGTCCCAGTGAGCACAGTGGCCTCCATCATCTGTAAATGAAAGAAGTTCAGATCCACCAGGAATCTTCCTTGAGCTGCTTGCCCGTCTAAACTGAATGATCAGGGGAGAAGGGCTTTAGTGAGGGAGGTGACCAAGAACCCAATGAACAAATTCAAATGTATTAATTTATATTGCACCAACTCACGACAAGGTCGCCTCAAGGCACTTCACACAACAAAACTTAGAAAAACAGACAAAATGAATTAAAAGATTAAAAACATAATAAAAGAGCAAAACCATAAAAGAGTAAAAAGAATTAAAAAACACATAATAACATAATATACTAATGATATAACAGGGAAAACAAATGGGTCTTAAGTCTTGATTTAAAAATCTCCACAGAATCCGACTGCCTTATGTGCGAAGAGAGATCATTCCACAGAGCAGGGGAATGATAAGAGAAAGCTCTGTGACCTGCAGACTTTTTATTCACCCTAGGGACACAGACAAGTCCTGCACCCTGTGAACGCAAAGTCCGGGCTGTTACGTAGCTTAACCAGGTCAGCCATATAGGGAGGTGCCAGTCCGTGAATAATTTTATAGGCCAGTAACAGAACCTTAAAATCTGATCTCACAGAGACAGGAAGCCAGTGAAGGGATGCCAAAATGGGCATAATATGATCAAACTTTCTGCTTCGTGTCAGCAGCAGCATTTTGAGCTAATTGAAGACCCTGAATACTGGACTGCGGTAAACCAGAAAATAGATGGTCACTCTGTGAGAGCTAAAGCATTCCTCTGTGGAGAGAGGAGAACCTTTCTGAAGGACAACCATCTCTGTAGCAATCCACCAATCATGCCTGTATGGTATAGTATCCACACTGAAGCAATTCATTAGTAAAAGGCACATGGCAGCCCACCTGGAGTTTGTCAAAATGCACCTGATGACTCAGACTATGAGAAACAAAATTCTCTGGTCTGATGAGACAAAGATTGAACTATTTAGCATGAATGCCCTACGTCATGTTTGGAGGAAACCAGGTACCATCCCTACAGTAAAGCATGGTGGTGGCAGCATCATGCTGTGGGGATGTTTTTCAGCAGCAGGAACTGGGAGACTAGTCAGAATTGAGGAAAAGATGAATGCAGCAATGTACAGAGACATCCTGGATGAAAACCTGCTCCACAGTGCTCTTGACCTCTGACTGGGGCAAAGCTTCATCTTTCAGCAGGACAATGACCCTACGCACACAGCCAAGACATCAAAGGAGTGGCTTCAGGACAACTCTGTGAATGTGACTGAACATCTCTGGAGAGATCTGAAAATGGCTGTGCAACCTGATGGAACTTGAGAGGTGCTGCAAAGAGAAATGGGCAAAACTGACCAAAGATAGCTGTCCCCAGCTTGTGGCATCATATTCAAGAAGACTTGAGGCTGTAGTTGCTGCCAAAGGTGCATCAACAAAATACTGAGCAAAGAGTGTGAATACTTGTGATTTATACATGTGATATCTTACTTTTTTATTTTCAATAAATTTGCTAAAATTTCAACAAAACATTTTTCATGTTATTATGGGGTGTTGTGAGTAGAATTTTGAGGGAAAAAATGAATTTACTCAATTTTGGAATAAGGCTGTAACGTAACATATCATGCAAAAAGTGAAGCGCTGTGAGTGCATTGTCGTCAGTTGAACTAATATGACTGTGTGTATTTTAAAAGTCTGTTTTTAGTCAGACTAATGCACCAATTAGATTTTTTTTGAGTGGTTCTACTTGATACAAGATATTTATTTGAAATCTTTAAGTGAAGGGAATGCTGGTTCCCGGTCAATGTTGGTGTGTTGGTTACTGCTTGAACTCTGTTCTCGGTGAAACGATCTCTTTAAGGGTGCCCTGTCACTAATTTTGATACTGGTGCAAGAAAATCAAAATTTACCTACTAGTCTACTAGAAGAAAATGAGTTGACCAGCCGGGTACTTGCTAGTTGTCGTCGACTATCACAACCCTAATCAAAAGCAGGAGGATGTGAGGCCCTGTAATTATCTGGATGCCTTGTTGTCACAGAGAAACAGTACAGTACAGAAAATAATTTCAAACTAGAATTTCAAATGCAATGGTGCAGTGCTGGAATTAAAATATATGATGAATTACAGGCATATCATAGACATCTAACACAGAGAAAAATGGATGTTTGGCCAGTGGACGGACATTAGCAGTGTAACAAATGAATAACAGAGAATCTAAAGGGCTCCACAAAGTAGCTGATTGCATTATAGGATTGCTGTGCAGCTGGCAGCTGCTTCCTGACAATATGATGATGGAAATCTCTCGTTGCTCCACTTCAAAATAGTCAATTAACGGAAATGAAACTGTGTTGTCTATTGCAACGCAGATGCTGAATGCAAAGATGACAAATTGGTACTGCAAAATTTTTTCTTGCTTGCTGAAATGTCCACTGTTTACTGTTAAGATTTTTATTGAAACACAAGGGAAAAAGGCAGCATTTAAACCATACTATTAATCACCTGAAATGGTTTTAGGACATTAATATACTGTAAATGACACTTTTTGCCTGAAAATTTTAAGTTGGCTGCATTTGAATCATCACAAAAAAGAATTCAATGAGTCTTCTCAAATTAAACTTGCCGTTCCCAAATTCCTCACTCTAAACTTTGTAACTTGAGGAGCAGTGGTTCCCAACACTCGTCTTTGGGACCCCAACCACTGTACATTTCCTAGCCAGCTGTTGATTGGCTGAACACAAGTGACAGGACTGATCTGGTGTGAGCAGAACAGGCATAAAGGGTTTCAGTTGTTAGTAAATGCAGAGAACAAATTTTGTTGTAAGTATGAGTATAAAATTACATTTTAGGCCTTTCTTAAATGTACAGTTGTATGCAAAGGTTTGGGCACCCCTGATCATTTTTCATGATTTTCCTTTATAAATCATTGCTTGTCTGGATCAGAAATTTTAGTTAAATACATCATATAGCAGATGAACACACTGATAATTGAGAAATGAAATGAACTTTCTAGTATTTACAGAAACTGTGCAATAATTATTTAAACAAAATTGGGCAGGTGCATAAATTTGGGCACCCTTGTCATTTTATTGATTGGAAGACCGCAGGCACAGTACTAGTTAAGGCCCGAAGTGGCAGGCCAAGAAAAATCTCAGATAACCTGAAGCGAAGCATGGTGAGTGTTATGTGTCAGACGCAGCCCGGAGAACCGACCAGCGTTTGAAGGACCCAGTATAAAATAAGCAGAGCACGGTACAAAGGATAACAGAGTTTAATGAACATAACAGTGCTGTGAAAAAATATAAAAATGCGCGGTCTGGCGTGGTGGTTTTGCGGTGCGCTCCCAGCAGCGCCAACGGTCCGGAGCCAGAACCAATTCGGACCCAAGGACCCCGCCGACACCCCCCAGGTGGCCACGACAAACCAAGTCTGTGAAAGAAGGAATCATTATGTGAGTCCACACTCAACACACAGAGAGAACGCTCAAAGGTGCACAAACAGCAAACACTTCCTGGCTTAATTACTAATCAGCTTCCCACCCTGCAGGCATGGAACATCCAGTTCACAAAACTCCACTGCAGTGGAAGCTGATTACACGACCAACATACAGCTCAATATAATAAGGTGTGAGGGACACCACATTTACTGACTGTATAAATGTTAGTCACAAAATCTAACGTACCTCAGGAAGTGTGCTGACGAGCGTGAGACCTCACCCCCTCCTCTTTCACAGACCATGCATCAAACCTGGACGTTCTCTGCATCCACTGATGATGAGATGGCTCCCGAGACGACGATCTCACCCGTCTGGTCACAAGGTCGAGTCTCTGGCAAATACACACTGTGTACTCCAGTCTTAAATGCCACCATGTTCCAATCCATTGTAGATGCACCACAGCTGTGAGTCCTGATGAGCCGCAGGTGATCAGCCTCAGGTGATCAGGGTGAGGTCCTGATAAACTCAGCTACACAGCCACTCAGTCCCAAATGCAAGCCACCTGGAAGGAAAAACAAAAGACAGGACAGAAAACAGAAACAAAAGGCAGCCAGGCCCCCCCAGCCACACAACAGTGAGAACAGACATAGTGAACCCACAGACCTGCTCCAAAAACCTACAACATGACCTTGCACAAAGAGATACTGTATGATGCTGTAATATATAGGAAGCCTTTTCTGCGTACATGCCACAAACAGAGTCACTTGAGGTATGCTAAAGCACATTTGGACAAGCGAGCTTCATTTTGGAATAAGGTGTTGTGGACTGATGAATCTAAAATTGAGTTGTTTGGACATAACAAGGGGCGGTATGCATGGCTGAAAAAGAACATAGCATTCCAAGAAAAATGCTTGCTATCTACAGTAAAATTTGGAGGTGGTTCCATCATTCCGTGTGGCTGTGTGGCCAGTGCAGGTACTGGGAATTTTGTTAAAGTTGACCGGAGGTCATGGTACTTGGTCTCTTTGGAGGATCCTTGGGTACTGGAGGAATGACTTTGTAAAAGTAATGGTTATTTTGGTAAAGTAGTCCTCAGCTGAGGAGTATCACTTGCATTGTGTGGGAACATCAGTTATAAAATTTCAGCCATGTGCTGCATTTCTGTGTATGACTCAACCTAGCGCTACCTCATTGTTGAGGACCCCAGCAGCTGGAGAAGGCCAAGGGAATGCCCATATTTCACCTGGGTGTGACAGATAGATGGCTATTTTCAAGAAGTGAGAATTGACCAGTTCTCTGCCTGGTTGGTGGCCATTCAGGACCCAAGGAGGTAACATGCTGGGGTGGATGTGGTGATGTGCTCTCAAACCTGACCTTTATCAAATTAACTTTCCTTTTTCTTTTTTTATTGCTGGTCATGGATTAAATCCCCCCTCAGTTTTATCAGAAAGACTCAGAAGGCAAGGTATAGTTGAATATTTTTGTATATAAGATAAAGAATGTTGGCACAACTTTTGGCATATGTCCCATCATGGCAGGGAGTAGCAGTATGATGATCATAAATCCTGCTGTTGTAAAAAGCAGGGGTGGAGCCTACTGCTGAGCAGCAGAAGGGATTAACTGGTGGCAGTAGGGTGGAGGAGGGAGCATCTGGTCGGGAAACTGTAAACAACAAAAGCTGAGCTAGAACTTTAACATTTTACAAAATGTGTGTTTCCTACTGGTTGAGAGTTGATGACTAAATACGAACATTTTACAGCTATTGTTAATTAAGTGATTCTGAATTCATACTTCAAATCTGAGGGTTTTAACAGAAGTTGTGCTAGACTGCATTTCTCTAAAATAGCGCTCAACAGCAGTGGTGATATATGTACAGTGATTGTGGTAACGCTTTACTTACTCTAATATGACCGCTTTTTTCAGTAACGAGTAATCTAACACGTTAATCTTTCAAAGTCAGTATTGAGATTAAAATTACTTCTCGGAGTCACTGTGCGTTACTATTATTTTTGTATTGTGGGTCGATCACAGCTTTAAAACAGGTGTCCTGACGAGATGCAAGGGGTGGTCTGAACTGTACACCTCACTCTCTTTCAACGAACTGCTGCACAGAGCCGTATCCACTGTGCAGCTCAGCTCCAAGCTGGCTCGTAAACCTTGGCCGGTAGCCCATCTAGGTGAAGGAAAACCTGTCTAAACCCTAGTCTTGTGGCTATTTCCATTTCTGGGAAAGGCTTCAGGAATAAACTCTGAGGAAAAATCAGGAGCTGGAGTACCTACAGGCAGTTCGGCATCACAGCTTCGTTCTGGTAAGTCCTGCGACGACATCGGTGCCAAGCTGTATCAGCTCTCTGCCCTTCCCTTGGTTCCCTTGGAGAGGGGGAACCTGCTGCATGGGCAACAATTGGCTCTCCAAACACTTTGCCTAAGCTTGCGCCCTAGAGAGGCCACTCCAGAGTCACCTCACAACGAAGATTACAACACAGGAAACAGCAGTGTACCGGCTATAAGCCTAACTCGACTGGCATAGAGTAGCATGCCAGGGGTTGTTTCCAATGGTGGGTGAGATCATCGTGTCTCACTGAACAGTTACTGCCAGCCTTAAGCTGGGCAGCCCCCAGCCAATAAGGTACTGTCCCGCCACAGTCTGCCTGCTCCACTGGGTGCGTGGGGCTTTAGAGCGCTGACCAGCCTGACCAGCAGACTGTAAATTCTGCACCAGACAAACACAGAAGCACTCAAAGTGGGCTGCTGGAATGTTAGAACTATGACCTCTGGCCTGTTGGCAGACCTCCAAGAGATTGATGATGTGTGGAAGATGGCAGTGATCAACAATAAACTGCTGATGCTCAGTGTTGACATCGCCGTGCTGCAGGAGACTTACCTGGCAGAATCTGGAACACTGCGTGAGAAGGATTACACCTTCATCTGGAGGGGGAAAGCCGCAGACGACACCAGAGAGCATGGAGTTGGCATTTCCATCAGAAACTCTCTGCTGCAGATGATAGAGCCTGGTGAGGATGGAACAGAGCAAATTGACACCCTCCATCTCCATACAACCGACGGACCATCACCCTCATCAGTGTGTATGCTCCCACCCTCTACTCCCCAGAGGATGTGAAGGATGAGTTTTATGACCAGCTGCAGACCGTTATTCGTGGGACCTCCAGCCAGGAACCTCTGGTGCTACTTTGCAATTTCAACGCCAGAGTGGGTGCTGACCATGACTTCTGGTCCTCCTGTCTTGGGCCGTATGGTGTTGGCAGCATGAACAAGAATGGCCAATGGCTGTTAGAGCTGTGCATTCTCAACAATCTGTGCATCACTAACTCCTTCTTTCAGACCAAGGCGCAGCACAAGGTGTCGTAGCACCACCCCCACTCCAAACACTGGCACAGCTGGACCTGATCATCACACGGTGATGCCACCTGCAGAATGTGTTGCTCACTCGCTACTACCACAGCGTTGACTGCGACACTGACCACTCCCTCGGCTGCTCTAAAATCAGACTGCAGCCAAGGAAGTTGCACCAGTCCAAGCCTCCAGGAAAGCCACGCATCAACACCAACTGCACGCGGTCCTGAGAGGTGTCCGAGTTGTTCTGCTGGTCCCTCAGAGATGCCCTTCACTCCAACCCACCAGATGGAAGCGCACAGCAGAGTTGTAGCTGCCTTTGTGACACCATTCATGACACTGCCTTCTCCATATTTGGGAAGAAAACTAGGAAATCCCCAGACTGGTTTGAAGACAACTCCATTGAGCTAACTGCTCTCATTTAGAAGAGGTGTGCGGCAGCCCTGGACTACAAGCAGAACCCCTCCCAGACATCACTGCCAACTATCAGAGCAGCCAGAAGTGAAGTACAGAGGACAGCCAGGTGCTGCGCCAACAACCTCTGGTTACAGCTGTGTGAGAGCATTCAGCTTGCAGCTGGTACTGGCAATATTGCCGGTGTCTATGATGGCATCAAAAAAGCCATAGGCCCGACCAAAAACAAAACAGTGCCACTCAAGACCACAACTGACAAGACCATCACAGATAGAGGAAAGCAGATGGAGCGATGGGTGGAGCATTACTCAGAGCTCTATAGTAGGGAAACCAACATCACTAGTGGCACTCTTGAGGACATAGAGAGCCTCCCCATCATGGAGGAGCTGGATGCCGTGCCTACTGTGGAGGAGCTAAGTAAGGCTACTGACAGGCTACCCACCGGAAAAGCACCAGGCATGGATGGAATCCCACCTAAAATCATCAAATGTGGCAAAGACGCTCTGCTTGACCAGCTGTATAAACTCCTCTGTCAGTGTTGGGAGGAAGGTGAGGTACCTCAGGACATGAGAGACTGCAACATCATCACTCTTTACAAGAACAAGGGCGATAGGAGTGACTGCAACAATTACCAAGGTATCTCCCTCCTCAGCATCGTCGGCAAGGTTTTTGCTCTGGTCCTCTTGAGCCGCCTACAGCAGCTGGCTGACGGAGTGTACCCAGAGTCACAGTGCAGCTTCAGATCCCAACGTTCCACAATTGACATGATCTTCTCACTGAAACAGCTGCAGGAGAAGTGCCGAGAGCAGAGGCAGCCCCTTTACATAGCCTTCATTGATCTAACTAAGGCATTTGACCTCATGAGCCGTGACAGACTCTTCAAGGTTCTTGCTAAGATTGGATGCCCTCCCAAGCTCCTTAGCTTGATCCAGTCTTTCCACACGGGCATGAAAGGCATCGTTCAGTTTGACAGCCCGTCGTCTGAAGCCTTTAGTATCAACAGCGGCGTGAAACAGGGGTGTGTCCTTGCTCCAACATTATTCGGCATCTACTTTGCAGTGATGTTGAAGCGGGCCTTTGGCTTGTCAACAGAGGGAATCTATCTCCTCACCAGGTCAGTTGGCAAGCTGTTCAGTCTGTCCCGACTGAAAGTAAAGACTAAAGTCTGCAAGGTTCCCATCAGAGATATGCTTTTCACTGACAATGCTGCCCTAGTAGCACACTCTAATGAGCAGTTGCAGCGCCTCATGGATAGCTTCTCAAGTGCCAGTTTGGGATTTGGTCTGACAATCAGTCTGAAAAAGATCAATGTGATGGCTCAAGGCATTGACGCTGCCCCACAAATCAGCATCAGTGACTATGAGTTGCAGGTGGTCCAGGAGTTCACCTACCTTGGTTCCACTGTGACTGACATGGACCCTGAGATTGGCATATGGTTTGGGCGAGCATCGATCATCTTTGCCAGACTATCAAAGTGTGCATGGGAAAACCACAAGCTGTCAGCGCACACCAAGACTGCCATCTCTAGGGCCTGTGTCCTCAGCACCTTGCTGTATGGCAGTGAGTCTTGGACCCTGTACTCCAAGCAAGAGCAGAGACTCAACACCTTCCACATGCGCTGCCTGCGGTGCATTCTGGACATCAAGTGGTCAGACAAGGTGGACAACAATGAAGTGCTCGCCCGGGCTGGACTCTCCAGTGTTTGCACACTGCTTTGGCAGTGCCGTCTCCACTGGCTCGGACATGTTTCCTGTATGCCTGATGGGAGGATCCCAAAAGATCTGCTCTACAGCGAGCTTTCCACTGGCAGCCGTGCGCAGGGATGCCCCCATCTGCGTTTCAAGGACGCATGCAAACGAGACATGAAGGTGCTCAAGTTGGACCCCAACAACTGGGAGCAGGCTGCCACAGATAGAGGAAAGTGGAGGAAGGAGCTGCACCAGGATCTCCAGACTGGTGAAACTAAACTCCAGCAGGCAGCCAACGACAAGTGTGCTCATCGCAACCTCCACCAGGCTACACGCCCCAGCGATCTGACAACCTTCAAGTGCAGCCACTGTGGCCACTCCTGTATCGGTCTCTACAGCCATACCAGGAGCTGCTTCAGCTCCAAATGACACCACATGGACCCTTACCAGGCGCATTTCCATGGTCTTCTGAGATCGAAGGATGCCAGATGAGATGAGATGAATAATTTCAACAACTATAATGTATAAAAAGGGTTTAAATGTTGCAAAAATATTAGAAAGAATTTACGAGTTACATTTATAAACAATGCAGGTAAGTTTTACCGTTAAGAAAGATGTCTTTATTTTATTTTTTATTAAGCAAGCGTTTATGTTCATAGAAGTCAAGAAAGGGTGACTATAAAGTAAGTACTGGCAAAATGGGTTATCATTTTCGTGTTGAGGTGGCAGGGGTGTTGTCGGCAGGTGCTGAAAGTAACCAACAAAGTAACTAGTGATCTAACTTAGTTACTCTTAAAACTGAGTAATCAGTAAAGTAACTAAGTTACTGTTTCAAGGAGTAAGCAGTAATCAGTAATTGGATTACTTTTTCAAAGTAACTGTGGTAACACTGTATATGTAGCAAAACCGTATGAATTTAAAGAAATAATTAGAAAACATGCTTGTGCTATGTGAACATTTGTTTTGTGCTCTTCACTGTGTGTTCTGCATAAACAGTTTATATCTAATTCCCATAATGGCAGTCCCTACTTGGACACATGTCTGCAGCTTTTCTCTATAGATGGAAGTGAAAGTTGTCTAATTGGCTCCATTGCTGCCACATTTTTGAATTGATTCTCGTGTTTTTGTTGCAGGAAGGAGCAAAGTGAATGAGCTGCACTTGAGGTACAAACAAGTCAGCAAACAAACAGACAAGCACAAAGGAGGCAAAGATCCGTATCAGTGGAATGAGAGTCTGTGCAGCATGGTAGTTATGATACAGCAGGAAAGCCCAGAGTGCAAATTACATTCCAAATGATTTAAAAAGTTACAATTTAATATGAATGATACCAATTTGAAGTTAAATTCTGTATGTAACTGGTGGCACAAGATGTTTTACACTTTCAGCTTTTGACAAATAGTGAAACCACACTTCATCACCTAGAAATTAAAGAATATACCTGCCCTCACATCTTACATAATGAGTTACTATAGAGAAGCACTTATGGGAGTGTTCAATGGAGCACATCCCTCTGTAGTTTTTATATAAAGAACATCATCTCCTTATTCAATAATAGGCAGCATATTGTCTAAGTGGTTACTGCACTTGTCTCCATAGCAGAAAGTTCATGGTTCAAATCTACCACTGCCCATTCCCCATGTAATATGGATTTGTGTCAGGAAGGGCATCTGATGTAAAACGTGTCAAACTGACATGCAGAGGTGCCTTGGATCTGCTGTGGTAACCCCAAGTCCAGGAATTGAGAAGCTGGACTTACTTTATTGCCATAATAATGTCAACTTCTAAAAGAGTGAACTGCCCATAGACTTTTAAGGATCTATCTATGGTTCACAGCTTCAGTTTCAGTTCCCCTTCACACATAACGTTGGGCAAAAGATGCAGAACCAAAAGAAAATCCACAAACCAGAAACAAAATGAGGAATGGCGAAACGTTCCACCTGCTGCCGGGAGGGATGCACGGTCAGACAGGCGTGCACAATACCGCGGTGACAGTTTTGTGCACACTCGTGTTCGCATGCAAACACTGTGCGAGCATGTGGAAAGTCATGCACACAGCAGTGGAGCAAAAAGTTAAAAACCCACTGCAATTTATAATACTTAATTCCTGTTATAAAGAGCCTCCACCTAGTTGTACACCAGGAAGTAATAAAATGATATGGATTATCCCTTTATGTTTTACATGAATTACTTGATGTGCCCCTCTCATGAAGACATCAGCCGGGCTCCCAGCTCATGAAGAGCCGGGCTCCCATGTCATAAAGAGCCGGCTCCTGTGTCATGAACACATCACCCAGCAAGGCGTGTCCAGCATTGCAAATGTGATATGCGTTTTAATTATTACAATGTGGGGAAATCCTGCAGTGACACGCACCTTGCTACGATTTTCTGCATAGCACGATATGCCGACGTCCACGCTTCACAGTGAAGTTATGCATCTTCATATTCTACAAGCCATGACAGGTGTTGTTCAGCTGTGACTTGTGAGCAGAGATATTTGAACAGCTGCACGCTGCGGAGGGACATGCCCACCTATGTCAGCAGACCTCGTCAGCTCATAGAAAAAAGTTCACTTTTGTCCCTTTGTTCTGTGATTTTAAATTTATGTATGTATTATAATTTTTTTTGTCCTGCATCTGTGTGATGTCTGTGTTCTTAATTTAACACCTTGCGTGCACGCCGGGTCCAGCTGACAGTTGCCGGTCAGCTGACAGGCGCCATATGTCAATTTCAATTTTCAATGTATTTTCATTTATATAGCGCCAAATCACAACAGAGCCTCAAGGTGCTTCACACAAGTAAGCTCTAACCTTACCAACCCCCACAGCAACAGTGGTAAGGAAAAACTCCCTCTGAGGAAGAAACCTCAAGCAGACCAGACTCAAAGGGGTGACCCTCTGCTTGGGCCATGCTACAAACATAAATTACAGAACAATTCACAGAACAATTCACAGAACAATTCACGGGCAAATATACAAGAAATGCTATTGGCGCACAGGACAGGAGGATCGCCAACACGAATACAACTCCCATCTCTGGATGCAGCTGCACCTTAAACAGAGAGAAAAAAGAGAATCAGGCATCAGAAAGACAAAAAAAATACTGTATAATTTGCCAGCATTAAACAAGAAAAACAGAGAAATACTAAGGTGATCACAGGCCACTAGCCCTAAACTTCACTAAAAGACCCAGAATTTAGGTAAAGTTGAGGCCGCAGCCTGCTCCAATTGCTAATAAATTAATTAAAAGAGTAAAAAGCGTAAAACAAAACTGTACCAGTATGCTAGCCATATGAAAGGGAAAATAAGTGCGTCTTAAGTCTGGACTTGAAAATCTCCACAGAATCTGACTATTTTATTGATGCAGGGAGATCATTCCACAGAACAGGGGCATGATAAGATAAAGCTCTGTGATCCGCAGACTTCTTATTCACCTTAGGGACACAAAGTAGTCCTGCACCCTGAGAACGTAAAGCCCGGGCCGGTACGTAAGGTTTAATTAGCTCAGCTAGGTAGGGAGGTGCCAGTCCATGAATAATTTTATAGGTTAGTAGCAGAACTTTAAAATCTGATCTCACTGGGACAGGAAGCCAATGAAGGGATGCCAAAATGGGTGTAATGTGGTTGTACTTTCTGCTTTGTGTCAAAAGTCTGGCTGCAGCATTTTGAACCAACTGGAGACCCCTAATGCTAGACTGCAGTAAACCAGAAAATAGAACATTGCAGTAGTCTAATCTAGAAGAGATAAATGCATGGATCAGGGTCTCAGCATCAGCCATAGACAGGATGGGACGAATCTTCGCTATATTTCGCAGGTGGAAGAAAGCAGTCCTAGTAATATTTCTAATGTGGAGGCCAAAGGAAAACGAAGGATCAAAAATTACCCCAAGGTTCCTTACTTTGTCAGTGTGACGTATGACACACGAGCCGAGGCTGAACGTTAACTGGTCAAATTGATGCCGATGTCTCACTGGACCAAGAACCATCATTTCAGTCTTACAGAGTTTAAAAGTAGGAAGTTTCTAGACATCCAACTTCTCACTGCTGCAAGGCAATCTTCTAAGGATTTTATGTGAAAGAGATTACCAGCAGTTATCGGCATGTATAACTGAGTATCATCTGTATAGCAGTGAAAGGTAATCCCAAAACACCGCAATATGTGCCCAAGGGGTGCTATATAAAGGGAGAAAAGCAGGGGGCCTAAGACAGACCCCTGTGGAACCCCAAATTTCATGTCACTAAGGTTAGAGGTAGTGTTACTGTACAAAACACAGTGAGAACGACTGGTCAAGTATGACGTCAGCCATGCAAGGGCACCTCCAGTAATCCCAAAATGATGTTCCAGCCTATCAAGTAGAATATGATGATCCACTGTATCAAATGCAGGACTGAGATCTAACAGCAACAGAACCGTAGCGGTGTCCAAATCTATTGTAAGCAGAAGATCATTCACCACTTTAGTGAGAGCCATCTCTGTGGAATGATATTTTCTAAAAGCAGACTGCAGTGACTCAAAGAGATTATTCTCAGTAAGAATAAGTCCACAGTCTCAACTTGTTGAAATTCCCTCCCTGGCAAATAAACTGCATTATCACCACAGTGGATTTTCTGCACTAAATTCCCCGCTAAGCTAATGGATTCCACACTCACATTTCTCACATTAGACACCAGGCACCACTGTTACGGCGAGTAGTGTTGTGCACAGTGTTGAAGAAGAAATTGAAGAGTGAAACTGCTAGGCTAAGAGCTAAGCAGTTTGTATGTGTCTGTAAATGTTAATAAAGCCAGTTAAGGAAACAAAGGCTGGATAGTTGATGACATCAACCAACCACAAAGCAGTGACGTCTGGTGAGGTTTGTGGCTGGTGAGGCACTAATTTAATCACAATCAGATTTACAAACATATAAACCCCACAGAGTAGCTTATTCACCGTTGTATTGGCAGCAGTTAACAGGTTATGTTTAAAATCTCATATGAGCATTCTTTACACATACAAATGTTGTTAAAAAAGTTATTATGGTCTTACCTTTACTTATAAGTGAAGTCCATGTACCGCTCCTTCTGAACAAAAGCATTGATGACTTGCTTGTGGAAGTTTACCATATCTTCCTTCAGTTTTAAAGTCTCTCTGTCTCAGTGGAGATCACTGCCAGGGTAGAAAGTCCTCATTCATCAGTCGTGTTCCGACTGTATGTTTGGAGCCTTTTCTGGCTTTGAATGTGAGTGGTCGACCACTTGTTTGTGATGAGAATTCTTTGTAAATTCTTTAGGCCACAATAACCCATCTGAGTCCAGACATTGTCACAAGTTAAGAAAAGGAGGCAGAAAAAGGCAGTTTCTTGCTGGACGTCCACACAGCCAGACTTTACGTGTGTCCCGCTCCGTTTGAAAAGAGCGGGTTTTCTGTTGTCTGAAGCAAACCTTTTAGCTGTTGGTCTTCCTTTAATTATTACCTCCTGCTTCAATTGAAAATCCAGTTTAGAATGGATATGTAATCCTCCATTCTGAAAGTAAAGTCCAGGCGGGAGGAAAAAATAAATGAACGGCTGCTTTTGTAGCTTGTGTGCCTCACCTAGTGCTTTTTTGCAGCCGTTTTATGTATGATCGCTCAGCACACAAAACACACACACACATACAGTTGTTGACAAAAAACACTGTACATTATGCACATCAGCTAAACTATGGAATTTAAGATCACATAATTAAAGTGTTTGACCATTTTAATGGCGACATACAGAGAGACAGTGAGACAGTCTCACTGCACAGTTCGCCCCAGTGATTGCACAATCCATGATGAGGCACAGTTGGCTGGTGCCTCACTGCACGTCTCTTCTCAGTATTTGAACAGCAAATATGAAAATTCAACGAGTTTGAATAAAAAAGAATCTAAAACTGGTGAAGTTAAAAGGAAAATAACTTTATAGTACAAGTCACTGGATAAGTTTAATTTATTTTTTCATTTTTCATTTTTCTTTCCTCACCTGCCTCCCCTAACCACACGTCATTGCCAGGAAGTAAACAAAACTGTCGCGCACTGGAGCCGTCTCTTGGCAATGGCACGTGCGAGGCCATTATGCCCATGAAAACTGTCGACTCACGTAAGACGGCCAATCTAAAAGTTTAGCAATCAATGTGAAACAGTGATTAGATGGATAATGTTGGATGACTAACCGTAGTCGATTAAGTGGGTTTATTAGACTGAAAGATTAGACTGCTTTATGAAACTGGGCCCAGTACCTTATTTCATGAGGAACTGAGAAAACTATGCCTAAAACAACCTATCTTTCAGTGCTATGAATTTCCATTACCATGCACAATGCATGTTTTGCATTTAACATTCATTTGCATATCCCATATATTAATAACTGGTGAAGTCATTTAAAGAAAGAATAACATTAATAAATATAAGTCAAATGAAAATAAATTTCCATTTATTCTTTTTTTTTTTAACAGAAACTTCATCATCTTCATTCTGTGATATCATTACTGCCTCCCTGCTGATGACTACGTGTGAC
Organism: Thalassophryne amazonica; assembly: GCF_902500255.1. Classification (NCBI taxonomy): domain Eukaryota; kingdom Metazoa; phylum Chordata; class Actinopteri; order Batrachoidiformes; family Batrachoididae; genus Thalassophryne; species Thalassophryne amazonica. The sequence continues at coordinate 55,504,784 of NC_047112.1, forward strand.
ACATATGAATTTTCATGTATTACTTTCCCATGCTTTCATTACCCATTTTTCGTGAGGATAACTTGTCTGGATGTGGAAATACAAGAGTTGGAAAACAATAATACCCATGAACAAAAGGGGAAAATGTGAAGAGTAACAAAAATGGACTTCTTTCAGGTCCCAAAGGAAGGCTTGAGGTTAACAGTTTGGGACTTACTGGAGCAGAAAAAGTATTGTTGAGCATTGAAGATTTGTGTAAACAGTTTTGACCTCAAACCTGCACCAGAATAATGTCATTCTGCCTGTCATTTGTTTTCACTGCAGTGCTGGTCTGAAGTAATTTTAGATTTTGCTCCATTAAACTAATTGCTGACTAAAACACAGAAGAGCCTCTATCTGCCAAAGGCCCTGCGGATCCCATGGGCTGGTTTGAGCATTGCAGCTGACATCGCATGCTGCTCAGTCTGGGATTCCATCTGTGCCAGCTTCTCCCACATGGGTGCCTTAAACCCAGCCGAAGTCCTCACTCCCCCCACTCCTGCCACTGCTGGATCACTGCACATCTGCAGCCCACTCAACAGCCTGGAAGAAACTTAGTGATGTGGGCCACAGCATGCACATAGATACACATTTGTAAACAAAGACAAATTCCATGGATTTGACAGATAATGCAAGTACAAGTCAAACCCACCCCAAACACATAATCATGCAGTTACAATTAATGTCTCAACCAAGTTCATTCTTTCTGTATGCATGTGCGCACAATACAAAACAACAGCAATCCAGGATTTCTGACATCCACCAATTTATCTGTAGTCCAAATTTGGTGAGAATCCATAGTTTTGATGTAATCCTTCAAAGCATATATAAAGGGAAATGTTGATCCAGAATCTGGATTCTGATCCACATCACCTCCAAAATTTAGTGAAGCCTTCAATGTCGGAATATCTATCTGTGGTAAAAATTTGGTGAGAATCTGTGAAGTACTTTTCACATAATACTTCAAAGCCTATATAAAGTGAAATCTTGATCCAGATTCAGATCTGGATCACCTCCAAAATGTAATGGAGTCTTTCATGGTCTAATAAGTGTTTGTGTTGAAAATTTTGTCAAAATCTGTGCAGTGGTTTTGACTTAATCCTGCTATCAGTCATCCTTCAAAGCATATATAAAGTGAAACCTGATCCAGAATCCAGATCTGGATCACCAACAAAATTCAGTGGAGTCTTCCATGCCCTAATATCTATCTGTCTGCTTTTGTTCCAAATGTGGTGAGAATCCATGAAGTAGTTTTGACATAATCCTTCAAACACTATATAAAGTGAAACTTGATCCAGAATCTGGATTCGGATTCAGATCACCTCCAAAATTTAATGGAGGTTTCTATGGCCTAATAAGTGTCTGTGTTGAAAATTTTGTCAAAATCCGTGCAGTAGTTTTGACGTGATCCTGCTAACAGTAATCCTTCGAAGCCTATATAAAGTGAAACTTTTTCCAGAATCCGGAACCGGATCGACTTCAAAATTTAAAGGGTTCTTGATGAATTTTTAAAATCCGTTCAGTAGTTTTGACATAATCCTGCTAACAGACAGACAAATAAGCGCCAGTGATATTATTACGTCCTTGGCCAACGTAATAAGAGCCGATGATTTTACTACGTCTTTGGCGGACGTAAAAATTGTACATCTGCACATATATACACAACTTGCACAATGCAGCAACAGCATTATTAGACTCTTGAATTAAATTTGGCTAAAATGTCTTGATTTCTTTGGGAGTTAATTGGTATTTCACAATCTTATGAGGGCCTGCAATATGTTTTTTTGGTGGGAGACCTAGAGAGGATTTATCAACACAGTTTCATTTTGCAGTCTACTGACAGCTCAAATCTTTATCTTTTGGGCAGCAAAGAAGGCACGGCAGGAACTGATGATGTCACCAAAAACTAGATGGTGGATTTCCCATCCTCCCTAGAAAAGTGGACAATTATCTTTTACTTGTTAGTGTTATGCTAACCGTAACCCCAACCCTAACCAAAAACCAAACAGACATTCCTGAACATTAAATGTGAAACATTTGGAAATTTATAGGAATATATGTCAGAGTAGAGTCTGCGATTTGGTAGAATCGGGCATTCTACTAGTAGAGGCTCTGATCGGAGACTCTTCTAGTAGAGAATCTACTGGCAGAATCGGAAACTGTACCAGTACAGACTCCAATCAGATACTCTACTAGCAGAGTCACTGATTCTACTAAGCCATTCATTATAATGACAAGATGATATGTCAGGATTTCCCCCCTGGACTCAGCCCTGAACTCTGTTTTTATCTTGTGTCGTGTGTTTTGCTCCCCACCAGATGACACCCTCAGTTTTTTCTCCTCACCTAAATTCTATGAGTGACTGATTATTGCTGTTAGAAAATTAACAGATACTTTTGAGCTCTTTGACCTATGAGATCTAGAAACATGCATGTCTTTGCTGTCTGTGCCTTGCTTTTCTTTCTTTCTCATTTTGCCTCGCCAGCTTCCCAAGTCTTGTCCAGGATCAAGACAGAGACCCGGAGGACCAAGCCTGACTGCTGACCTTAAACGCGTCTCCAGCTGTGCACTCATGACACCGAAGCTTCCTGCAGCTTATGCTCAGGTAATGCTGGTCTCTCCCTCTAATTCCCACATTAGAGTGAACTGTCTTTTCCTGCCATTCCAGATGATTCCAGTATGGCTACCAAGTGCATCTGGACCCTGGTACTAATATCTACACCACAATGTCACTTTGGGAACCCCTTGGTTCCCGGCGTGGAGCACTCCTCGACTAAATGCCAGTTAAGTTCCCCTCATCTCTGTGAGATCCCGTGCTCACTAAGTTACTGTTGTGACTGTGCTATGATAAAGAACTGTTTTGAGAACTCTGTCTAAGAACTACATGAACTCTGACATCAAATTGAGAACTCTACCCAGCTGTATCAAGTCCTGCTTAATTGGCACTATGCTTCAACACGCAACACTTGATCTCTGACCTTTGGCTACAACTTATGAATTGTGAAAAATCCCTTAACAGTGAACTGTATTTCTTTAGAAGAGGAGTTTATTTTGTAATCTCTGCAACAACCTGTATTAACCCTTTTATGAACTGTGACTGTGTGAGACTCCAGCATTACGAGTGCATTCCACTCACCCTTTGTGTCTTCTTCCTTGGTTCCTGGTTGCAGAGATGCATGTCCCCCCTGGCCCTGGTCTCTGAATCCTTTGTTACACATTCCTTCTAGACTGGCTCAGGAAACTGCAGCTCCCTAATGTCACTACTAGAGGGTGTGCCACTCTTCATACTGCAGGCACCCCAGCGTAGCATTTTTCACTTATTTATTATAAATAAATCCTTTTTTCCTTTTGTACTCCTCTCCGTGTCCAGCTCCCTGCATTTACAGTTCGGTTCCATCCAAACCCCTAACTATAATAATGATAGCTTGACATAGAATGACAGCAATATCTTACTGTGGAAATTAAACGAATATCTGTCATATCAACTTCACATCAGAGCCACACCATGTTGAAGTGATCACAGTAAGAAAGTAAGAACTTGTGATCAATGGAAACTCTACGAGTAGATTCTCTGATCAGAGAATCTACTCGTAGAGTTTCTGATCAGAGTCTCTACTGGGATTCTGCCAGTAGATTCTCCGATCAGAGACTCTAGTAGTAGAGTTTCCGATCGCAGTCTCTACTGGTAGAATTGCAGTTTTTACCAGATCGCAGTTTCTACTTTGACATATACATGAAATATCACTCTTTTCTTTTCTTACATTATCATACAAAATACATCAAGAGGATACTGTGTTTTCCACAAAGACAATTTTGGCTCTCAAGTCAATTCCATCTTGTGTCTGCTTATAATTGAATTGAGTTCATCCATTGAATCCGTCTTTTGGAGTGCAGTTGCAGACATAAATGTATGTACAACTCTAAAATGGAACAAAGCAATGGTTCTACAGGTAGACCCTGAAACATGGCAAATGGTTCCACAATTCACACCAAATTATTCATTCCTCTCACTTTATATAATCTTGTGACCCATTAGAAATCTGACATAGACAAACTGAAAAAAAAAATCTGTAACTAAGGGTATGTCACTGAGCAGAGTGTGAATGGCAGAAGGGAATTTGTGAATGGTAACGAAACATTCATAGGATGTTATCCCCTTGCGTGAGTTGCAGTGTGTCACTCACGTGTCACTTGAATTAGGAACTGTTCAAAAATAGAGCAAATTTCCTTGCGAAATACTAATAGAGCTGATGCAGGGAAAATTCTTCTGAATTTAGTTTCTGTGAGTGACAAAGGGCATAACATGTAAGAGAACGTGTGAGGGGCTGATGACACACTTTTCCTTTTATATGACGGAGAGGAACAATGCTTCTGGAAGCTGCCGAGGGAGTCCAGCAGCCTCCAGCCATGCAGCTCTGCAGCCAGGCTGGCTATGACATGCTGTGCACACACAGACTGTGGGCTGGACGAGTCCTGTCCCACAGCGGAGGAGCCATGATATCTCAATTAATCCATTTTTTTTTTTTTTTTTTTTTTTAGATATTGAGGACAATAATGTAAATACCTTTCATGCTTCAGGGAGGCCGTGCACACAGAGGCAATGGCTGGATGACACCTGTTCAGAGGAGGAGGACGATGCAAGTGATCCAGATTTTTTATTTTGTTTAATTGTTATTGAAGACCATAATGGAATATATTTTCTGCTTTATTGTGTTTGCCTCAGCAATTTGATATACTGTATTGTCGAGATGCAATGGGCTGTCACTCTGGACAACATTCTTCAACTCAGTGAATGCGCTGCCATCCACACACATGACTTTTTTTTCTCCTCTGTGGAGTCATGTGAGGCTTTTTATTATTATTATGAATATTATTACTAGGATGTTGACCCCTGGGGAACCATGGGTTCTAGATGTGGTCATTTGTACTATATATAGAGGACATCTGAATTTTGGGGAATATCTGTTTACAGTTGTGGTACATTTTTAAGTACTGACATAGAAAAATTTCTTGGCTTTTATGAAAGTCTTTATTGAAGGTTTTTAATCTGCTTCCAGTTATGTTCAGTTTTCTGAAATGAATTTTTGTCATCAATAAGCATTTCTGAAGCTGCTTAACAATATTCCATGTAAAGAAATAACGAAGAACTAAAGTTTTATATTTGCACCATGACAGTGTTCACATTAAATTAAGTTCTTTTTTTCCCCTTTTTTTAGCCTGTGTGAGACATTGTTGAGACAGATTTCTGCTGTTTTGTCCAGAGTGTGAACATGTTGATTCTGGGTTTGGGGTCACATGCACACAGAAAATGTCCAGATTTGAATCTGCTGTCTGAGGTTGGACAGATTGATGAATTCTGTCAGGTCTGCAGCACCTCACAGGCTTTTATTTTGAAATATAGGCTCTTATTGTGGAAATGCATATTCATACAATCACCTTGCTTTTCTCACGACTTAAATCCTCATGAAAAAATACAAAAGTTCGCCAAAAGATGAAAGTCAGCTCATTCTGGATTTCAATTGATGCTCCAGATACACAAACACACAGAGGCCACTTCCCTTTTATTATACGGATGATTATTATTTGCACACCTCTGTATTTCCAGATCCTCTTTTTACATAATAACACCATCATAGCAACCCACAGTCATCCTGAGCACTGTGTTCATCATCATTTCATTGCAAGGGTGCTGCTCAAGATTCATGAGAAAAATACAGAGATCCTAACCCCTGCAAAGGATGCGCTCTACGTTTGCAAGAGTGCTATGTGGCATTTGAGTTGCACATGCGTGATATGTGTTGTATACAGACTACTCATGATTTTTGGCCCCATTTTCACCTCTGGTCCATGTCACATTTGGCTGACGTCCGGGCAACATGTGCTAACATGTTCTAACGAGCAATCCGAGATTTATGATGTCCCCCAATCTGGATCCGGATCTGGATCACCTCCAAAATTCAGTGGAGTTTTCCATGCCCTAATATCTATCTGTGGTACAACTTTGGTGAGAATCCATGAAGTAGCTTTGATGTAATCTTTCAAAGCCTATATAAAGTGAAATCTCGATCCAGAATCCGGATCTGGATCACCTCCAATATTTAATGGAATCTTCCATGGTCTAACTTCATCAAAATCCATGCAGTAGTTTTGACGTAAACCTGTTAACAGAGGCAGACAAATAAATATATGCAAATGATTTTATTATGTCCTTGGTGGATGTAATAATTACCAATTCACTGAGACTGAAAAATTGTGCATAATTCAGGTGTTTTGTTGCACATTTGTGTCTCCAACTACTCCCCAACAGTTGCAGCCCAGTGAGATACCCTAAGGGCCCCTTCACACATAACACAACTGAAGCTGATTGGCGCACGAAGGACGAATCGCATGCCACTCGAGAAAAATGTTGCCACAACCATTCGCGCACAGCACATGCACTCTACATTCACGGGCTGCTTGTGCCTGTAACCCATTTCAATGGCGGGCAAGATGAGATCCATTGTCAGCTGATCGTGTTCTCAGCATTCGCACGGCACGTTGTAGACAGATCGGACACATGCCACGACACGATATTCTGCATGAAATCATCGCCCATGTCGCACTGTTGTCGAATGACATGATTGAGGCACCCTTCATACCAGCGGCCGAAAGACAGCAAGAGCCCTGCGAGTGCCCATTCGTCCCCCTCTTGGCAGGTGTCGGCTGGAGTCCAGGTGCCACCCATGAACATCCAATACCACTCGAGGGGCACTTAGAAAATGTGGGGCCATTCGCGCTGCCAGCACGAAAGTAGAGAGCAGCTGACCACTTTTGATCTGGCTTTGTGAATGGCAGCACATTTTCTGTTACCAAGCAACACACGTTATGCAAGCCCCCTAACACATGTGGCGTGCCAGTGTGCCCCCCGCAAAGCATGTGGCATGCGAGTGTGATGCCCCCCCCCCCGCAACACAGATGTCGTGAGGAGTGTCTCGTCGTCGCCCCCTGCCCCACACCATGATCATGTCTGAGGTGGCTGCAGCACGATGGTTGTCCAGCGCAGTGCACATCTGGATGGCTGTAATGTCCAGCTGGGACACCTGACTGCTGTGCACTTGCAACTCAGCTGGAGGACATATGTCTTTCCATTAACAACATGAACAAAGACTCCAGCAATGCACATATGTGGGAGGGCTCTCATACTCATCAGTTCCTGCTGACAGCGGCACAGTGCACATGACATGTTAAATTAAAACACAGAGAACAGGACAACTAAATAAATACACACAGCAATAATTACACACATAATTACGTAACAAATACATAAAATGAATAATCTCAGAACAAAGGAACAGAGAGTGATACTTGTTCTGTGAGTTGATCGAAAAGGTGGGTGTGTCACTGCAAGCAGCAGCTGTTGGGATCTGTGGGCCCGCAAGTCATAGCTGTAGAGAGCATGTACCAAGTTATGACAGACATGACCTTACAATACTCCACCATGAGGTGTGTGTGTGTGGGCATGCTGTCCTCATGTGGAAATACATAAAAACACATATCGCCTTTGCAACAGGCTGGAGTAACCACACAGCGTGCACATCAGCAGGCTGTGCTATGTGAGAAGGACTGTCTGATCATGTGTACACTCAGATGGCAACCTGAAAGTTACATCGCCCATGTCAGCTATGGTCCACATGACATGGTGGACACGTGGTGGTATGGAATAGTATGGAAAGAATGTCTTCAAAAGTGGACCTTTAATCTGGGGCTGTTGTGGGGAACCACATCTCTCCCCCCCAGCCATTCCCTTCCTGCATGAATTCACCCCTGGCTTACTGTTTGAGCAGGAAGAATGGATAATGTTTATTTATGCAGAAAACATGACCAGATTGACAGGTAAGAAAGTTTTATCAGCATTTTTTACATCATGTCATCCATAAAAAGAGACGTGGGTGCATTGGGCGGGAAAAAAAGCATTAGTATTTGCACAGATCAGCTGTTTTTAATGAGGACACACACAGAGCAGTACAGAGTTTTAAAGAAAAAAAAGGCGTAAAAAATGTCTTTGTAAAATGATAGCTCTGAACATCACCACACTGTGAGAGAGAACTGTTTTTTAACTCTGAGCTGCAGCACAGTGGATGTGGCTCTGTGCAGCCCTCCCCCTCCCCCTGCATCTCATCGGGACACCTGTTTTAAAGCTGTGATGGACCCACAATACAAAAATAATAGTAACGCACAGTGACTCAGAGGAGTAACTTGAATCTAATTAATGATTTGGAAAGATTAACACGTGAGATTACTCGTTACTGAAAAAGCGGTCAGATTAGAGTAAGTAAAGTAGTGTGAATGGAATGAACAAATGAATGAAGTTTGCAGAGTACTTTGCTCAGTGGGATGGGAATTGGACTACCAACACAGTATGCAGACCTGTGGTCAATTCCTGGTGACACTAGCTGTCTGTGTCCTTGGACAAGACACTTCTTCCAACCGCAGGATCTGAGCTCTACATACCGCTATACTCTGTGGTGACAAGGACCTATTTCAAAGACTGTTCAATCACTCCGTATGTTAACACAATGGTCTTCTAACATCCATAGTTTAGTTTACATCACAATGGTCTTCTAACATCCATAGTTTAGTTTACATCAAAGGCACTAATGCGCCTTCTAATCTGCATTCATCTTCACATTTTCAAGGTTATTATGAGAATAAAACCCAATCAGAGGAGAAATGGATACAAATGAGAATTCACTAGTTCTCTACTTTCTGAAAGAGTGAGGAATGATTGGCAATCTATCTTCAAACTGGAGAACATTTAAGTTGTTCCCACGGACCTCTGATTGGCACAGTGAAGGTCAGTGGAGCAGCTGGAAAAGTCTGACAGCTGCGAACAATTTCTGTCTCCAGTAGACCCAGATGTTCCTCTTTCCCTTGCCTCTCTTCTCACCATCTCCGTCTCACTCCCCAGTGCAGGAAAACTGCCAAAGCTGCAGTCCAGTTGTGAAATGGTTACTTTAACCAATTACATCTCCCCCCATTGCCCCACAAAACCCAGATGTATCCAATCTTCTGTGAAGTTATCAGTCATATGTAAATAACATTCTCAGATCGGGGGAGCTGGATTGTGAGGATCTGTCATTGTTGTACTGTATGTCCATATTGGGGAAAGATAATAAATAAGACTTTGCTCACCGCAAGAATGACACTACAGATCACGTGAGTCAACAATAAAAACAATGTTTACAGATTAAGAACAAGAATTCTCTTGCCATTGTGTAATCAATGAATAAAAACTACTGCCATAATTCAAAGTTGGAAGTAATTTCAGTAGGAAGCAACATTATAGGCAAGAAGGTGGAATTTTGTCTCAAATCCCCCCAGCTCAACCTTGCTTTCTGTTCACCATGAAGAAGTTCTTTTCATACTATTAAACCTGTGCCACATACTTAAATTTTAGGTTTTGAAAGTAGACATAATGGCTGCTGCTATGCAGCATTTTTGCAATGTTCATAGGGATCATTTTAGGATTAAGTCTAATTTTTGTATCAAATTTCTGTGAGGCTTTTTTATCTCAATGTGAATGAGTGAGTGAGTGACTGAGTTACTTACTGCACTTACTTACTGCACTTTGTACAATTGAAAGTGCTACTGAAATAATAATAAATAATAATAATAGGCTGCCATGGTCTAGCCTTTAGAGTTATAGGAATATTGCCTATTAAACTTTGACTGCTGTAAAACATTTCAAAATGTCTTCTGAGCTTTCTGACCTCATATTACTCAGATTCAGTCTCTGGACCAGTTCAGCCCGAAGACCTTCAATTTCTTGATTGTGCTGCTTTCTGCCCTGTTGAGTGGCTGCAAGAGGAAAATGTCCCTTTGGAGCTTTGTTGATGTCAGCTGTGGAAACACAATCAATCAATGACAACAGCCACAACCACTGGGAGAATCTCTTCAAGAGACAGATGAAATAACTTTCCAACATTCCTTATCTGTCATTGGGCTCATCAACAATTCATCTTACATGCTGTCACTGCTTTCCTCTGGACTTGAAATGATTTCCATGTTCCTTGCTGCTGTGATTCCAAAGCTGATAACTACAACCCCAGTTTCAATGAAGTTGGGACGTTGTGTAAAATGTAAATAAAAACAGAATACAATGATTTGCAAATCCTCTTCAATTTATATTCAATTGAATACACCACATAGACAAGATATGTAATGTTCAAACTGATAAACTTTATTGGTTTTGTGCAAATATTTGCTCATTTTGAAATGGATGCCTGCAACGTTTCAAACACACTGGGACAGTGGTATGTTTACCACTGTGTTACATCACCTTTCCTTCTAACAACACTCTAATCATTTGGGAACTGAGGACACTAATTGTTGAAGCTTTGTAGGTGGAATTCTTTCCCATTCTTGCTTGATGTACGACTTCTGTTGTTCAACAGTCCGGGGTCTCCGTTGTCGTATTTTGCAGTTCACAATGCACCACACATTTTCAATGGGCAACAGGTCTGGACTGCAGGCAGGCCAGTCTAGTACCCGCACTCTTTTACTACGAAGCCTGCAGTAATGTAACACGTGCAGAATGTGGCTTGGCATTGTCTTACTGAAATAAACAGTGACGTCCCTGAAAAAGACGTTGCTTGGATGGCAGCATGTGTTGCTCCAAAACCTGGATGTACCTTTCAGCATTGATGGTGCCATCACAGATGTGTAAGTTGTCCATGCCATGGGCACTAACACACCCCCATACCATCACAGATGCTGGCTTTTGAACTTTGCGCTGGTAACAATCTGGATGGTCTTTTTCCTCTTTTGTCCAGAGGACACGACATCCATGATTTCCAGAAACAATTTGAAATGTGGACTCATCAGACCACAGCACACTTTTCCACTTTGTGTCTGTCCATTTCAAATGAGCTCGGGCCCAGAGAAGGCGTTGACGTTTCTGGAGGTTGTTGGGTTGTTGCTTTCGCTTTGCATGGTAGAGTTTTAACTTGCACTTGTAGATGTAGCGACAAACTATGTTAACTGACAATGGTTTTCTGAAGTGTTCCTGAGCCCATGCAGTAAGATCCTTTACACAATGATGTCAGTTTTTAATGCAGCGCTGCCTGAGGGATCGAAGGTCATGGACATTCAATGTTGGTTTTTGGCCTTGCTGCTTATGTGTAGAAAGTTCTCCAGATTCTCTGAATTTTCTGATTATATTATGGACTGTAGATGATGGAATCCCCAAAATCCTTGCAATTGAACATTGAGAAACATTGTTGTTAAACTATTGGACTATTTTTTCATGCAAGTGTTCACAAATTGGTGATCCTCACGCCATCTTTGCTTGTGAACGGCTGAGACTTTTAGGGATGCTCCTTTTATACCCAATCATGAGTGTACTCAGTTCCCAAATGCTTACTGAGTGTTGTTAGAAGGAAAGGTGGTGTAACACAGTGGTAAACATACCACTGTCCCAGCTTTTTGAAACGTGTTGCAGGCATCCACTTCAAAATGAGCAACTATTTGCACAAAAACACTAAGGCTTAACAGTTTGAACATTAAAGGTCAATTATTAATTAATTGAATAATTAATTAATTAATTAGGGGAGGTGATGGTCTAGTGGTTAAGGTGTTGGGCTTGAGACCAGAAGATCCTGGGTTCAAATCCCCGCCTGACTGGAAAATCACTAAGGGCCCTTGGGCAAGGTCTTTAATCCCCTATTGCTCCCGGTGTGTAGTGAGCGCCTTGTATGGCAGCACCCTGACATCGGGGTGAATGTGAGGCCTAATTGTAAAGCGCTTTGAGCATCTGATGCAGATGGAAAAGCGCTATATAAATGCAGTCCATTTACCATTCAATTGAATATAGGTTGAAGAGGATTTGCATCATTGTATTCTGTTTTTATTTACATTTTATACAACATCTCAACTTCATTGGAATTGGTGTTGTAGTGTGGCTCTGCTTTTCACAGAAAATGAAACACATTGTGTCGTTTCATATCCTCTTAATGCTGTATATGCAACTCTCCACCATTAATATACATGATAGGATTTGAACAAGCATGGCCTACATTGCAAGCGAAGCCTTGAACAGATATTTCCAACAAGCAGATCGGTGCGTGAACTATTTTAGATAAAACTAGTGCAAAACTATAATCGAGAATCGTTAAGAAATTATTCGATCCACCGATATCAATAGTCTTTTTGCTTAATGATTTCCTTATCGGTCCTTCAGAGCGGTCGTTGTTTTTGAGGGTGTTTGTCGGGAAAATGATCATTTATCTACGTTGATTACAGACTCTGCAGCGGCTCTGTAATCAACTGCTTCTGCAGCGCGACTCCACTTTGAAGCGTGAACCATTGAAGCAGTGCTTCGATCCGATGGCTCTTTGGTTGTTTGATTCGCTGCTCTTCAGAAGCGGCAAGTCCACTTCTTAACCCCTCTCAAAGCCATTAAAATATGTCAGTCGTGAGTCACTTTTGTGTGGATTAAAGTCACTAACTGGGACTCTTGTTGCAGTCAAGAAACGAGAATCGTCCTCCATTCCGTTGGTACAGTGGCTCTCTGCTGAGACAGAGTCCGGTCAGAATTAATAACTTCAAAACGAATTGCCGCATTAAATAAAATGACACCTCTTTCCAAATGCTGTAATATAGACAATAAACTACAATTGACTAAAACGTTTTTTCCTCCCAAAATGAAACACCCTGCATTCTTTATGAATTAGATCCTGACGTGCAGCACAGCCAGCTGAGCTCAGCTCAGATGTATGGAAAGACAGTCATGCCAATAATGTCTGAAAGGAAATGCTTTTGACAAAAACTACAGATTTTGTTTATATCTATTGATGTCCAGAAATCAAGGATCCACATTATGTCCCGAGTTTAAGGATCCAGTGACCAATTTCATGTTTATTTACTTTAAGACTCAATAAAATGTTGTTGACATAGAAAATCTGTAAAGCCTACTTTTAGTACACAGAAAATTCACAAGAGGTCTCGATAAGGGAAATGGTAAGGAATCAGATCGATAAACGGAATCGATAATGGTATCGATATAGATAACATCTTATCAATACCCATCCCTATTCATATTACACTACATTGATTCTACTATACCATTATTGATAAGCGGACTCGATAATGGTATCGAAATAGATAACATCTTATCAATACCCATCCCTATTCATATTACACTACATTGATTCTACTATACCATATGACACCACATGGGACCTAGATCTGGAGACATGGGCCAAGACCACAAAATTATCCTTTCTGCTATGCAGTTGTCTGAGAAACTGGGAGATGAAAATAAAACTGACCAACCTATGCTACAGAATTACAAGAAATTGTGATATTTGTGAAAGACTTTGCAGTGTATCATAAGATACTCCACAAATGTTCAGCAGCAGATCATGCTAACCTGACATAGTTGTCCAACAGAAAAAGTTGAAGTTTTTTTTTTTTTTAATGGCACACACCTCACAGTGTGCCGCTGTTGCTCTCACTGCTGGAGGTAGTGGAATTTTCCACATGAAGCATTTTCATGAATGTGCGTTCCCCCCACTGTAGTGGGGGGAACGCACATGTGTACATAAACCAAACTGAATGTGCACGTACAGAAATATGGAAAAGGATTCATTTAATTATGGCTGTAGTGGGGGGAACGCACATGTGCACATAAACCAAACTGAATGTGCACGTACAGAAATATGGAAAAGGATTCATTTAATATTTAGCTCATTTTCTCTTCAATGATGACAGTTGTTAGTTAGTTAGTGCTACAGGTTGTCATCATAACAGTAATCAGGGCACAGATTACTTGTCTGACACGTCTGACGTTACACATGGTATTGGTGACAGTCAAGCTGCATGACCACTTGAGCTGAATTGACACAGGAGCTTTCAGAAGCCCAGAATGAACCATCAGCCACAGGAGAAGTACAACCCCAATTCCAATGAAGTTGGGACATTGTGTAAAATGTAAATAAAAACAGAATACAATGATTTGCAAATCCTCTTCAACCTATATTCAATCGAATACACCACAAAGACAAGATATTTAATGTTCAAACTGATAAACGTTATTGTTTTGTGCAAATATTTGCTCATTTTGAAATAGAGACCTGCAACACATTTCAAAAAAGTTGGGAAGGGGCAACAAAAGACTGGGAAAGTTGATGAATGCTCAAAGAACACCTGTTTGGAAACAGGTGAGTTTCATGATTGGGTATAAAAGAAGCATCCCCAAAAGTCTCAGCTATTCACAAGCAAAGATGGGGCAGGATCACCACTTTGTGAACAACTGTGTGAAAAAAAACAGTCCAACAGTTTAAGAACAATGTTTCTCAACATTCAATTGCAAGGAATTTAGGGATTCCATCATCTACAGTCCATAATATAATCAGAAGAGTCAGAGAATCTGGACAACTTTCTACACATAGTAGAGAAGCTTGAATCTTCGACTGGACTGGGTTGCTTGACGCGAGGATGTTTTGCTTCAAATCGCAGAAGCTTCCTCAGCTAAAATTCTTGCTCTGGAAGTCTGACTTCTGTCTGACTCTTGTAGAGACGAATGAACAGAAGCCAACAAAAGCTGGAGTTTTAAACCTAACCAGACCCCTCCTACAGAGAGGCAGACTTCTATAGGCTAGTGACTAAACAATAGCTCTAATTAGCAACTATTGTGCTCTAGTTAGCACTCTCCTAATGACAGGGCAGCTGTCCCTCCTAATGATGGGATGGATGCCTTTCTTGATGGCTCCCTTGATGACTCTTCTGATGACGTGACTGATTCATTACCATGAACAAAAGACTGAAACTGCTTTGACCTGAGTACCCCATTGTAAACAGGGGACAAAGCGTGTCTCAGACCCCCTCCCCGGTTAAGGCTGGGTTTTAAACGTTTCACAAAGAATGCCTCCTTGACCCCTCTCTCAAACCATTTTTTCTCTCTGGCTAATATTTTAACTTCCTTGTCCTCAAACGTGTGGTTATTGTCTTTAAGGTGGAGATGAACTGCAGACTGAGGTCCACTGGTGCCCTCTCTGCGGTGCTGGTATAGTCTTTTGTGTAAAGGTTGCTTAATCTCACCTATGTAGTGCTCGTTACAGTTTTCCTGACATCTGATAGAATACACTACATTGCTCTGTTTGTAACTAGGGATCATGTCCTTAGGGTGAACTAATTTCTGTCTCAAGGTGTTAATCGGTTTAAAGTAAACTGGGATTTTGTGCTGTCTGAAGAGCCTCTGTAGTTTTTCCCCTACTCCTGCTAAATAAGGGAGAGACACTCCTCTTCTTCTTGTCTCTACACACACTTGTTTCTACACATAAGTGGCAAGACCGAAAACCAACACTGAATGCCTGTGACCTTTGATCCCTCAGGCGGCACTGCATTAAAAACCAACATCATTGTGTAAAGGATCTTACCGCGTGGGCTCAGGAACACTTCAGAAAACCATTGTCACTTAACACAGTTCTTTGATACATATACAAGTGCAAGTTAAAACTCTACCATGCAAAGCGAAAGCCATACATCAACAACATCCAGAAACGCCGCCACCTTCTCTGGGCCCGAGTTCATTTGAAATGGACAGACGCAAAGTGGAAAAGTGTGCTGTGGTCTGATGAGTCCACATTTCAAATTGTTTTTGGAAATCATGGACAATGTGTTCTCTGGACAACAGAGGAAAAAGACCATCCAGATCCAACTTACACATCTGTGATGGCACCATCAATGCTGAAAGGTATATCCAGTGGGATGTTAGTTTCAGTGGGATTCATCTGAATAAATAATCCACATAAAGCATCCTTTTTAAAAATCCAAAACAGTGACTAAACGTGAAGAAAAGACCCTCCCTCTGTACACACAGCTGCGCCGTGTGAGCTTCTCTCCCCCACTGAGTCTTGGCAATTAAATTACAGCCACAAAGTGGACAAGTCACTGAAAAGTCCAAAGAGAACCTGAACTACACTACCCACAATGCTCCCTGCATCGACCGGCCAATCACGTTTTGCACTTAATGATGACGCCATCAGCAAGTCTGCTCGGTGGCTATAAACACACAACAAACGGTCTACAATGTTTGATTTTAGGGTTTACAAACATTTTTGACCGTTAAACTTTACCAGCAAAGAAAATGTTAGCGGATTGAAAGTTATCGGAACTAAATTTATCGGAAGATAATTGGCCCGATGATGGTTTTAAAACTTATCTGAAAAGCTAATCCGATAGCAAAAACATTAGCTTTGATAATTATCTGCTATCGAATTAGCTGAACTGTGCCTACCACTGGGTAACATTACCTAAAGCCATAGTCTAGTTATTGAAACAAGTTTGGAAAAAGAAAGATGGGGAGACTAGAATTAATTTATTTGTCAAATTTCCCTCAACTATAAACATGACTTTCAACATATAAAAGGAAGTAATAACATTAGGAAAATGTGCCATCAATGAGTCCATCATCTCCTCCTCCATCACTATCTGGTACGGTGCTGCCACTACTAAGGACAGGTGCAGATTGCAGTGTATCATCCATGCAGCAGAAAAGGTGATCGACTGCAATCTGCCATCCCTACAGGACCGGTACACCGCCAGGGCCCTGAGGCGAGCAAGGAAGATAGTGGCTGGCTGATCCCATTCACCCAGGACACAAACTTTTTGTCACCCTCCCCTCTGGCAGATGGCTAAGGTCTGTCAGGACTAAAAGCTCAAGACACAAAAACAGCTTATTTCCATTCACAGCTAGACTTACAAATAATGCCAGAGACCCCATTTACCCCCCCTTCCCCCCCACTACCACAAAGTACAGATTGCTCATCCCTGCACTGAAAGGTACTGTACATCTTCATGCATGTGCACAGCCGCATTCCACTATGTTATATTTACTTGACAGTGAACATAGTTTTGCTTGTCTATTTGACAAGTTTACTTCTTACAGAAGTATTTTTTCCTTTTCTTTTTACAGTTGGTTCTGTACCAGTGACGCCAGATCAAATTCCTTGTATGTGAGAACTTACTTGGCAATAAATTTGATTCTGATTCTGACAGAAACATTTCTAATAGCCATGGCCTAAATATAACCAATCTATAATGTTACCAAAATGTTATGTGCATCAGGCTCGGTGTTGACAACTGGCTGGACACAAATGCAGAACACAAACTCACTGATCTGTAGGCTTAACTCTTTTACTGGGTTGGTTAGCAGGGGTCGGTACACAGTAAGGCAGTCAGACAAGAGCAGAAGTACAACAATCATCAGGTGAGAGACGTGGTCGAGAAAAAATAGCAGGTGGTCAAAAACACAATGAGGCAAAACAAAGCAAGGCAATGGTACAAGAGAAGGCTGGAAAGAAGGCTCAAGGCACATCAATCTGGCGAAGGACCAGAGCAAAAAGAGAGTCTTAAATACACACAAGTGATGAGCAGCAAATCATGGACAGGTGTGAGGGGAGGCGACGAGGGTGTGGTCAGACAAAGGGAAACGCCCATCACCAAGAGAAAGACAGAGAGAACCCAAGCAGAAAGCAACAGGCAAAGAACCGACAACACCCAAAAATAAGACAAAATGTACAATAAAACAGAGCACAAACCAAAATCCTGACAGTGTGTTAGCTGGGGCAGTTCCTCTAGAGGTGTGGAGACTTTCAGACTCATGATTATGAATGGACTGTAGCTTAAGGTAAAAATTAAGGTCTGTGACCCCCACCTAAACATACAAATCGGTCAGGTGGATGATGGCAAGAAAGGAGCAAAGGAAGAAAAAGGGAGCTGTGAATGTGGCATGGAAGTTAATCATCCTAAAGCTACAGTATGCACTCTCTCAGTCTGTCCATCCAACTGTCTGTCACCCTTATTTGTCACCTCCTCTCAGCTCATCTTCCACTCATACCCACTTGTCTGTCCCTTGCTGCAGAGAGGTGTGCCATTTACCTGCAGTAGTACCCCCCACCCCCAACTGCCCATGATGATCCCACTCCTTTTTCCTGTGTTTCACTCACACACCTTCTTATTTTTCTCAACATTTGCATCTGTAGTCCAACAAAGTTTAATTACCTCTGATGTGTCCTTGGCAAATACAAAAAATAATTTTCAACCATGTAAATGTCAAAAACATAATTAAAAAATATCAATTTTTATCTATTTTGTTAAAGCACGAGTATATTAGAGGAACACATTTGGTTGTAAACACCTCTTTGGAACACCAGCGGCTGTGTGTGTTTCTCCAGGTAACACTGGAGTTGGGTCAGGAAGGGCATCTGGCATAAAACTTGTGCCAAATACCAGTGTGGATCTGACTGTATTCGCTGTGGCTACCCTGAACAAAAATGGGAGCAGCCGAATGAACAACAACAACATTTGTTTGTAAACCTGTAAACTAATCAAGTTTTATTCATATGTAAATGTAAGATTTCACAAACACAACAAATGGAATAATAATGAATGAATAATCAACTGACCCCAAAAAGAGTTGTTTTAAACAGTTTTTAAGGGCAACTGTGCAAGATATTGATTGTGGCAATTCTGAATTCTTTATTTTGATTGATTGTGATTGATTGATTAATTGATTTGCAGCATCTTTGTTAAAAACATGCAGATCTTTTGATGTATTTAATTCACCTTACATTTAATGTGTGATCTATACTTTTTAACCATAGTGTACATGCACTGGCATCAACATGCTTGTATCATTTTCTATATTTTTTTATATGCAGTAAACTCAGTAAACTCAAACCTTCCCCAGAGAGAATACTGACCCACCTTTCGTCAAAAAAGTGACAGCTGCCAATCAGAATCAACTACGTCACTAAGCCCCGCCCCCTCTATGACATCACAGCCAATCAAAATCGATGACGTTACTATGTCCCGCCCCTAAACCCCTCCCCTAGTCCCGCCTCCAAGCCCCACCCCTTATGACATCACAGCCAATCATAATCGATGACGTCACTATGCCCCGCCCCTAAGCCCCGCCCCTAGTCCCACCTCCGAGCCCCCGCCCCTTATGACGTCACATCCAATCAGAGTCGATGACGTCAGTATGTCCCGCCCCTAAGCCCCACCCCCGGCTCCTCCCCTAGTCCCGCCCCTGGCTCCTCCCCTAGCCCCACCCCCAAGCTCCTCCCCTAACCCCAGCCAAGCACCGCCTCCAAGCCATACCTCCCCTCCCACCCAGGGTCTAATATTTTAATGTCATTTTATTTCATGAATTAAAGAATGATTAAAAATACCTAGATCTTTTTAATGTATTAAAGAATTAACTAATTCTGAAATAATTAAACATAAATCAGTGTCTATTATTTAATGCCCCTTTAATATTTTTAATTCTTAAATTATTACGTTTCCTTTTCTGTTTTTTAATTCGTAAATTAAAGAAGGGAAACAAATAGCCGTCTCTCGGCTGTAAGTCTTTGCAGCAAGACGGTCAAATACCCACGCATAGAGCCGCTCGCGGAAACATGACCCCACGGCTGTAAAACCTGTTGCAGACGCTAACTGTGTCTGTGTGTGTGCGTGTGTGTGTGTGTGTGTGTGTGTGTGTGTGTGGCGGGACACCCGCTGAGCGGAGATGCTGCCCTGAGGTGATGAACCCGAAGAACAATAAACAATGCTCATCACTCACGCCAGATGATGTTTTCTTTTAAGATATTAGCCGATCGATCATGGGGCGCGGGACACCCGCTGAGTGGAGATGCTGCCCCGAGCCCGAACAATCAACAATGCTCCTTATCACTCACGTCCCTGGGAACGAGTCAGCGAGCATTTCCACTACGACCGGTGAAGAGTGAAGATGCCTGGACCCCCAGCTATGGGTATAAAATAGAATAAATTTGCGGAAAAAATCCTGAAAAACCATGTTGTTTAATTAAGTTTTCTTGTCTTCGAGCAGAGTGCGAAAACCGCATCAGCTTTCAGGGTAAGTGATTTAAGTAATCTGTTTTGATAGAAATGAGTGTTTTTAAATGATGCACGCCGTCTGAAACTGTCTTTTTTTTTTTTTTTTTTTTTTTAGACAAAACCATGCAGACGGTCCAGAGCGCGTTCGGACCCGTCCTCGGTAATATATTTGAAATAGTACAGAATATCCGCTTGCGAGGGTGATGCTTTGTATTCATTTATTTATGTTAATTCTAGAAATCAAGTCAGAGCCCCCTGAAGAAGTTCGAAGGCTGGAAGCCCCGACTTCACCACGCAGATGTAAGTACAGCGATCGAGATTAAATCACGGTTAAAACTCTGGAATAACCCGATTTTTTCTGTCACAGCCCATGGAGAAGCGGGTCAGCGGGAGAGACCCGTAAAACGATCCGCGGATGTACACGGTAAGGAGTCGAATATCTTCGAGCCTTGCGTGTCGGTGGAAAATAGACGGTCTCCCTCCACCGCCTGCTGAAAAAAGAGAAAATCGTTAGTTATTAAATATTTAAAATAAATAAATACATAAACTCCGACTCCTTACCGTGTACATCCGCGGATCGTTTTACGGGTCTCTCCCGCTGACCCGCTTCTCCATGGGCTGTGACAGAAAAAATCGGGTTATTCCAGAGTTTTAACCGTGATTTAATCTCGATCGCTGTACTTACATCTGCGTGGTGAAGTCGGGGCTTCCAGCCTTCAAACTTCTTCAGGGGGCTCTGACTTGATTTCTAGAATTAACATAAATAAATGAATACAAAGCATCACCCACGCAAGCGGATATTCTGTACTATTTCAAATATATTACCGAGGACGGGTCCGAACGCGCTCTGGACCGTCTGCGTGGTTTTGTCTAAAAAAAAAAAAAAAAAAGACAGTTTCAGACGGCGTGCATCATTTAAAAACACTCATTTCTATCAAAACAGATTACTTAAATCACTTACCCTGAAAGCTGATGCGGTTTTCGCACTCTGCTCGAAGACAAGAAAACTTAATTAAACAACATGGTTTTTCAGGATTTTTTCAGCAAATTTATTCTATTTTATACCCATAGCTGGGGGTCCAGGCATCTTCACTCTTCACCGGTCGTAGTGGAAATGCTCGCTGACTCGTTCCCAGTGACGTGAGTGATAAGGAGCATTGTTGATTGTTCGGGCTCGGGGCAGCATCTCCGCTCAGCGGGTGTCCCGTGCCCCATGATCGATCGGCTAATATCTTAAAAGAAAACATCATCTGGCGTGAGTGATAAGGAGCATTGTTTATTGTTCTTCGGGTTCATCACCTCGGGGCAGCATCTCCGCTCAGCGGGTGTCCCGCCACACACACACACACACACACGCACACACACACACACACACACACACACGCACACACACAGACACAGTTAGCGTCTGCAACAGGTTTTACAGCCGTGGGGTCATGTTTCCGCGAGCGGCTCTATGCGTGGGTATTTGACCGTCTTGCTGCAAAGACTTACAGCCGAGAGACGGCTATTTGTTTCCCTTCTTTAATTTACGAATTAAAAAGAAAAGGAAACGTAATAATTTAAGAATTAAAAATATTAAAGGGGCATTAAATAATAGACACTGATTTATGTTTAATTATTTCAGAATTAGTTAATTCTTTAATACATTAAAAAGATCTAGGTATTTTTAATCATTCTTTAATTCATGAAATAAAATGACATTAAAATATTAGACCCTGGGTGGGAGGGGAGGTATGGCTTGGAGGCGGTGCTTGGCCGGGGTTAGGGGAGGAGCTTGGGGGTGGGGCTAGGGGAGGAGCCAGGGGCGGAACTAGGGGAGGAGCTGGGGGCGGGGCTTAGGGGCGGGACATACTGACGTCATCGACTCTGATTGGATGTGACGTCATAAGGGGCGGGGCTCGGAGGTGGGACTAGGGGCGGGGCTTAGGGGCGGGGTATACTGACGTCATCGATTATGATTGGCTGTGATGTCATAAGGGGCAGGGCTTGGAGGCAGGACTAGGGGAGGGGTTTAGGGGCGGGACATAGTGACGTCATCGATTTTGATTGGCTGTGACATCATAGAGGGGGCGGGGCTTAGTGACGTAGTCAATTCTGATTGGCAGCTGTCACTTTTTTGACGAAAGGTGGGTCAGTATTCTCTCTTTCCCCATTTCTGAAGAATGGCCTTGCTGATTAAGCATATTTTATTTTCTTGTCCTGCACCAACTCCACTAGGAAACTGTAATGGATTGGCTATGGATCTCAATGCAGAGAACCACAATAGAAGGCAAGTTGAAAACAGCAGCATTTATTTTCCATGAAGGCTCAAGTTAAAAATAGGTGACAGTCTCGAGTCTCTTAACAGCAAATAAACAGGCAAATGACCAGGCACACAGGTGTCCAACAGGCAACCGTCTTTCTGAAAGAGGCAGCAGAGGGTTGTCCAAAAACAACCAAAGTTCTATAATAACAAAGAGATGGCAGCAAAGGTCTGTAACAAGTCAAAACACTGATAATGAACACTGTAACAAAACAGCAAGATAACAGCAAGGACTTAATGCAGTTGGATGATGAGGGGAGGCTCCAAAAGCAGTCAAATATCTGCATTAAAAAAAACAAACATGGACATGCAGCAGAACAGAATCGAAAGGCCACATAGAACTATCAAAGATGAAAAAAAGATGATCAACAACGGGGAAATGGAGAGTAAAAACAACCCACAGAGAACAATACCAGAGAGAATAATGGAACAAGACGGAATAATAAGAGAAACCACTGTCATTATGGCAATCCCACGGTGGTGAAGAAGATGGTCTCTTGGACGATTCCCAGACATGATGATGGACCTGGAGAAGACTGAACATGCCCAGTCTTGATGCACACTGCTTCTGACAGACGCTGAGCGTGGATGCCATGGAAGATAGATAGATAGATAAACTTTATTGATCTCTCAGAGGAGAAATTCACATGTTACGTCAGCTCTTAAGAAAACACACAAGGTGGGTGCAAGTAAAGGAAAATGTTCATCGAACAGCGTGTGCAAGGATAAGCAATAATAATAATACTTGTAACAGTACACGACATAAGAAATGAGGTAGAAATAGAATATGTATGTATATACACACACGCACTCACATACGTGCGTGTATATATATATATATATATATATATATATATATATATATATATATATATATATATATATATATATATACACATATACATACACACCCACGTACATACCTATATACATTTAGATGTATACATATACGAAGCCTCTTGTCAGGATCCTCTATACTACTATACTTCCTCTTTCTCCTCTTCCCCTTTGTTTTTTCATCTGCATTTTGTTGAGAACTTTGACTTTTGTGTGGATCATTGCTGGTCAGCTGGCTCTGTCACTTTTATGTTCTTCCCAGGGTCTCCAGTCGACTGAGCATCTTGAGGTTGTGTTTCAGGAGGTCCTTGTAGCATTTCTTCTGCCCTCCTCTGGCACATTTTCCTTCATTCAGCTTGTAGTAGTAGTTTTGCTTGGGAAGTTGGTTGTCATCCATCGTAACGATATGGCACACCCACTGAAGCAGGCTTTTGATGATGACACACTCAATCATCTGTAGCTTCAGCCAGGATGCTGATGTTGGCACGTTAGTCTTCATACCTGATGTGGCAGATACTTCTCAGACAGTGTTGGTGGAATCGCTCAAGTCTTCAGGTGGCTGTGGTAGGTGGTCCAGGTCTCCCTTACAGCAGGGTTGACATGACAGTGCATGGAAGGTTACTGTTGAAGGTGTCTCCTGCACATTTGAGTCAGTGTTGGATCTCTTCGTCAATGTCAGTGTTTGATGACACGTAGCCGCCAGGTGTGGGAAGTGGGTCACATTCTCCAGCACGTCTGTGCAGTCTCACAGCAGGAAAATTTGTTTCATGTTGGATGGAGGCGGATGCAGAATTTGTTCTTCAGATTGATGTGAAAACCAAGCTTGATGTCAGCTCCATCAAAGATTTCAAGACTTTTATTAAGACGTTGTTTGATAAGGATGGTGAGCTTCTGTAGTCAGCATACCGGAAGTCCAGGAGCAAAGTGTTAGTGATTTTCTTCTTGGCTCTTGGCTCAGGTTGAAGAGCTTTCCATCTGCAGTGTATACAATGTCAATTAATGGTGGCATCCTGTCCTTGATCAGGTGGATGACTGAAGATGATGAAGAGAGCAGGGGTAATTTATCAGAACTGTGGCAGATATATCATTGTGGAGAAGCCTCGGGATCTTGATGAATTCCTCTGGACAATCCGTTTTGCTATGTCAAGTTAAGGGTGATATACAATGGTTGGTGTTCCTCTGGACACTTTTCTTACAATTGGTGTACAGTGAAGATCATGTCTGTTGTGCCTTCTTTATGGTTGGAAGCCACTCTGGGTTTCAGGATGGCTATTTTCTGCAAGCGATCTCAGGTGGTTGGCAATCTGCACAACAACATTTCCTGCAGGATACAGCAAGGAGATTCCACAATGGTTTTCACATTCAGACCTTTCCACTCCTTTTCACTTGTGGTAGGTGAGAATCATTGAGTCTTTCACATCTGCGAGTATTTCTTCTTGAGTCTAGATTTTGATGATGAGTTGGTTCAGTCAGTATGGGAGAATGGGACTTCCTTCTTTGAAGACTTCAATGGGAATGTTGTCTTCCCAGGTGCCCTTTGTTATTTTTCATGCCTTTAAGGATGACGAAAGTTTGAGAGCTGGAGTAGTAGTTTTTCAACATCTTGTCTTGGTCAATAGCTGACACTTCCTCCTCCTCAATGATTGGGTTGCTGTTCAAGAGGTCTTGAGTGTTTTTACTTCGAGCACTGATGTCATCTTTGGTCTTCAGCAGGGTCAGACCATCCTTGCTTTGAAGAGGTGCTTGTCCTTCGGTGGAGGGGTCATGGATTGCTTTGGTGCCATTGAAAAAGCCTCTGCAACCATTTCTGTAAGGGAGGAGTTTCAACATTTCAACAGCTACACTGATCCACCACTGATTTTTTGCTTTCGCAGGGATGCTTTGCTTGGAGCCAAGACATTTTCTTGCTTTTGCCAAATCCCCACTCTGACTGAAAATGAATGGCATCTGTCTCATGTAGCTAATGTGACCAAGGGAGAGGGTGATCCAAGCCATGCATGACAGCATTGTGAGCAATACAATTGGACCACCCTCTGCTGGACAGATTAATGACACCATTTCCATCAATCAGAAGGTTTTTCTGCATCGGTTAATTGATAAAATAAACATTTTCTTTTGTGCAAAAATAACCCTGATACCAATATGTTCGCATAAAGCTCATTTTGGTTAAAATTACTGGCTAACTGATATACTGGTCTGACTCTGGTATGGTGGCCGCCAAAACCATCAGGGCTTGTTTGAATAAGCCATCATATAAATAGTAGAAAATCTCTGCTTGATTTTGGAAGAGGCTTTTGTTGTTCAGTGGTGTACTTGATTACTACTGCCCGATGCTGGCAATGCATCATCACTGCTTCTGACCACACCTCATTTTAAGAAAAATTCACCCATTGCCACATTTCAACAATGTGGGGGCAGGGTGTATCAAAAATGACAACTCCATTCACCAGAAACAAGCAATGGCACATACACTCCGTTGTGTGCTGGTTTGTAACAGGTGTAAAATATAGCTCATAAACTTCAATGTTTCTTTTGCCAAACATTTTAAAGACATGTCCATCTGTTTCTTATGGAGTTAAAATTGTCTCATTAATATTTGTAAATGCACACAGGGTGATCTACAAATAATCATTGATTTGCAAATGTGTTCAGATATCCACAAATGCAAATTTCATATTTGTAACTTGTAAATTGGTCTTTGCAAATAATGTTGTATTTGCAAATATAAAACTTAATTTGTAAAAAAAAAAAATTACATTTGTAAAACTGGAAATTGTATTTGTGAATTGAGTTTCAGCATTTGTGGATCACCAATTACACGCATTCATCGCTTTCCTCTGCTACGTCATTTTGAGACATTCTTTTCGCGAACACAGATCCACAAACAAATTGCCTACTGATTCACAAATACACATGCACACTGGATATCCACTAGATGGCAGTGTGGTTCCATTCATTGATGTGGCTGAAACTATATGCTCCCGGATGACTCTTTAATCGTGATCGTTACTGAGTATTTAAAATGCTTATTGCAAAGCGTTCTTTTTTTTTTTTTATGACATAATGCAAGTTTTATAAGTCCGCGGACACTGATCTGTGTGTTACAGATACAAATCAGTTTCCTCGGATCCGCGGAGCCTGGCTGTTGCGACAGTTGTCGTAAAGCGGGACTGGTTGGTTGCTACGGTGACGCTGTGTGGCTCCTGTGTGAAGCTTAGCTAAATGTAGCAACTTTTAGAAGTTTCAAGTTTTTAAAAGAAGAATTTTGCAGCATGTCTGTGTCATGGAGCACGCACAGGCGCAATGCTGTTTAATACGCTTATTTGAACCACTGCATTAAAGTATACTGCGTTAGAGTACAACACTAACACCCCCGCCCCCTTTCCCATGATGAAATCCGCTGACACATAATTTTACAAAATAATTCAGCTTGTCACATCAATGAATGGACCCACACTGCCATCTAGTGGATATCCAGTGTGCGTGTGTATTTGTGAATCAGTCGGCATTTGTTTGTGGATCTGTTCGCGAAAAGAATGTCTCAAAATTACGTCACAGAGGAAAGCAATGACTGCGTGTAATTGGTGAGCCACAAATACTGAAACTCAATTCACAAATACAATTTCCAGTTTTACAAATGTAATTTTTTTTTTTACAAATTAAGTTTTATATTTGCAAATACAACATTATTTGCAAAGACCAATTTACAAGTTACAAATATGAAATTTGCATTTGTGGATATCTGAACACATTTGCAAATCAATGATTATTTGTAGATCACCCTGTGTGCATTTACAAATATTAATGAGACAATTTTAACTCCATAGTTTCTGCATGAGTGTAGTGCTGCTGAACACAAAGCAGGTTCATAGTTTCATCAGTTTGGCTACTTTAACTGCAACACCAAGCGATATACTGTAACAGTTTTAATACCAGCAACATTTCGGTAAATGTTTCAGACTGACTCTGGTAACGTGCCTTGCTGCCTCCACCACACCACAAAACTGCCTTGGGCCCTGGATGGCAGTAACACAGGCAGACATTTGGCAGTACAGTTGAGTGTGTCATTAGATAAAATCTACAGCTCTGAGTGGCACTAAATGTGGTTGAGACAGTGCTCTCAGGAAACTGTTAATAAAGCTGTGATTTTACATTCTCATTCTTGATGTTGTTCAACTGTCACAGCAGCCACCACACTGTGGAACCACTTTGCATCCTGGACGCCAACCATTTTCAATTTATTTTCATTTATATAGCGCCAAATCACAACAAAGTTGTCTCAAGGTGCTTCACACAAGTAAGGTCTAACTTACCAACCCCCACAGCAAGCACGCAGGCGACAGTAGTAAGGAAAAACTCCCTCTGAGGAAGAAACCTCAAGCAGACCAGAGTCAAAGGGGTAACCCTCTGCTTGGGCCATGCTACCGAGAGAAATTACAAAACAAATATACAGGAAATGTTCCCAGTGCACAGAAGAAGAGATGCCAAAATGGGTGTAACGTGGTCAAACTTTCTGCTTCATGTCAAAAGTCTGGCAGCAGCATTTTGAACCAGTTGGAGACCCCTAATGCTGGACTACGGTAAACCATACAGGCAGACAGCCATTCCATCCCCCATCTTGACATTAGCCATCGCGAAAGGTTATTGAGATGTTCAGTTTTCATCGCTAACATCTAAGTCGCTACTCTATGATTGCTTTGTGCGGTGTACAACAATACGATAATATTAAAAGTGCAAAAATAGTATTGGAGGAAAACTGCGACATTGTGGATCCCTAATTGAAAGTCAGACTCATTTCAGCTTAATTGTAACATGATGCCTTCAATGTGACAGCTTGCACATATGAAAATGAATCACAACAAAAATTTTAGAGGTCTCTAATTTATGGTGGTTGCAGTATTAGTATATGTCAAACTCTAAACTGCACCATCAGCAAACACCACTTCTACCATCTGCTACTGGCACAAACTAAAACACTTTAGCTCCAGTGCACTGGAAAAAACACAGTTTTTAATTTGGGCTGTACAATTCTTCTGCTGACAGACCATGGGATTCTTGATTATTAACCAATGGGCACATAATATGAAATGCAGTGAAGATGTCAAAACTCGTCTTTGGATGCCATTTATCATAATTACCATAGTGATTAAAATTCATTGTGCAGCTCAGGTTTCGGCTCTTGTCCATGTCTTTGTCCTTTGGCCTGTATGTTATGTATTCAGCACAGCCACATCCTTCTTTCACTCCATTCTTAGTGTGAGCAGTAATTGTTAGGTATTAACAGCAGGAGGTCCAAGGGGAAATATGCTCCTGGTGGGTGTTGGCGATGGGGTGATGAGACAGATTAAATAACCTACAAGGGGTTCGCCATAACTCAGCACTAAGATCGATAAAGCAGCTGCCTCAATCTGACTACATGACTGAAACAGTTAAGGAGATAAGTGTGAAGTTGTACCTTCAGTTTCTTGTTAAAGGTTTTTGGACAATCAGTGGTATGAAGTTGTAAATACTTGGCTCAATGAAACAGAGCAGTTGAGGAGATGATACAACAGAGGAATCCATTGAGGAGACAATTTATGGTTGGACTGAGCTCAGACGTGACTGGTTGGTCTTCGATGTTTAGGGTTTTGGTTGCATCATGTGTCATGTCTCGGTTATTGTGTTACCTGAAGAATGTTTTGTGTGTGTGTGTGTGTTTGTGTTTGTAAGAGTGATTACTGTTGGTGACAATACCAACAACTCCCATAAAGGCAGTTTCCAATAGCAACCAGCAAGACTTGCATCCTTGTTTCAGGTTCATTTTCACTTTCTTCATTCTTCAGTGTATTAATTTACTTGGGACTTACGGGGTGTTATTATTTACTGCCAACTTCATTGTATTTTTACATTACATTTTTGAATGCTCTCCCTCGCTCTCTCTCTCTCACACACATATAATAATAATAATATAATTAATAATGAGTAAAATTATTAATGTCTAAATTCATATATATATATATATATATATATATATATATATATATATTCACTTTATACATGCTTCCCTTAGGCAGTATTATTAGAAAGCATTGCTTAAATTTTCATTGTTACGCAGATGATACCCAGCTTTATCTATCCATGAAGCCAGAGGACACACACCGATTAGTTAAACTGCAGGAATGTCTTACAGACATAAAGACATGGATGACCTCAAATTTCCTGCTTTTAAATTCAGATAAAACTGAAGTTATTGTACTTGGCCCCACAAATCTTAGAAACATGGTGTCTAACCAGATCCTTACTCTGGATGGCATTACCCTGACCTCTAGTAATACTGTGAGAAATCTTGGAGTCATTTTTGATCAGGATATGTCCTTCATTGCGCATATTAAGCAAATATGTAGGACTGCTTTTTTACATTTGCGCAATATCTCTAAAATTAGAAAGGTCTTGTCTCAGAGTGATGCTGAAAAACTAATTCATGCATTTATTTCCTCTAGGCTGGACTATTGTAATTCATTATTATTAGGTTGTCCTAAAAGTTCCCTGAAAAGCCTTCAGTTAATTCAAAATGCTGCAGCTAAAGTACTGACGGGGACTAGAAGGAGAGAGCATATTTCACCCATATTGGCCTCTCTTCATTGGCTTCCTGTTAATTCTAGAATAGAATTTAAAATTCTTCTTCTTACTTATAAGGTTTTGAATAATCAGGTCCCATCTTATCTTAGGGACCTCTTAGTACCATATCACCCCAATAGAGTGCTTCGCTCTCAGACTACAGGCTTACTTGTAGTTCCTAGGGTTTGTAAGAGTAGAATGGGAGGCAGAGCCTTCAGCTTTCAGGCTCCTCTCCTGTGGAACCAGCTCCCAATTCGGATCAGGGAGACAGACACCCTCTCTACTTTTAAGATTAGGCTTAAAACCTTCCTTTTTGCTAAAGCTTATAGTTAGGGCTGGATCAGGTGACCCTGAACCATCCCTTAGTTATGCTGCTATAGACTTAGACTGCTGGGGGGTTTCCCATCATGCACTGAGTGTTTCTTTCTCTTTTTGCTCTGTATGCACCACTCTGCATTTAATCATTAGTGATTGATCTCTGCTCTCTTCCACAGCATGTCTTTTTCCTGATTCTCTCCCCTCAGCCCCAACCAGTCCCAGCAGAACACTGCCCCTCCCTGAGCCTGGTTCTGCTGGAGGTTTCTTCCTGTTAAAAGGGAGTTTTTCCTTCCCACTGTCGCCACGTGCTTGCTCACAGGGGGTCGTTTTGACCGTTGGGCTTTTTCTGTAATTATTGTATGGCTTTTGCCTTGCACTATAAAGCACCTTGGGGCAGCTGTTGTGATTTGGTGCTATATAATATTGATTGATATATATACGATGTCTCTTAGAGAAGTATCCAACCTTTTTATTTTTTTCAAAAACCTGATGGATTTGAATCACGTGTGCTTGCATGAGCCAACCTTGAACCTTCGTGCGCATGCGTGAATTTTTTCACGCCTGTCGATTGCGTCATTTGCTTGTAAGCAGCTTTTGTGTGTGGATGGGTGGAGTCTCTCGTCGGATTTTCTTTGCAAGGAAAATGGCGGAACGACTGGAGCAGCGTGACTGCATCAAATTTTGCCAGTAACTGGGCGACAGCCAGGTGGAAACCATTCGGATTATTCAGACGGCTTTCGGTGACAATCCTCTGGGCATCACACAGATTAAGGAGCAGTACAACCGGTTTAAAGATGGCCGCACAACGGTGGAGAGCGAGCCACGCTCCGGTCAGCCATCAACATGCTGAAATGACCATATCATTTCCAAAGTGAACGCTGTGGTGATGCGGGACCATCGTGTGACTATCCAAGAAATTGCGGAAGAGGTGGACATCAGCATTTTTTCGGCACATTCCACTGTGACAGAAGATTTGCCCATGAAAAGAGTTGCAGCGAAATTCATGCTGATGGCTTCGGCACGAAGCTGCTGATGGAGCAAAAGTGCCACCATGTTGAATTCTCACAGGACATGCTGGATTCCGAAAAATGATGCCCACCTCTTCCACCATTCGGAAGATTCAGATGGGTTTTGGTGGCTTTTCAGTCGTGTAACTATCCGAGAAATTGTGGAAGTGGTGAGCATGTCACAGCATGTCCTGTGAGACTTCAACACAAAGGCGCTTTTGGTCCGTCAGCTTCGTGCCGAAGCCATGGGCATGAATTTCGCTGCAACTCTTTTCGTGGCCAAATCTTGTGTCACAGTGGAATGTGCAGAAAAAGTGCTGATGTCCACCTCTTCCGCAATTTCTTGGATAGTCACACGATGGTCCCGCATCACCACAGCGTTCACTTTGGAAATTATCTGGTCATTTCAGCGTGTTGATGGCCGACCGGAGCGTGGTTCGCTCTCCACCGTTGTGCGGCCGTCTTTAAACTGGCTGTACCACTCCTTAATCTGTGTGATCAATCAATCAATCAATTTTTTTTTTATATAGCGCCAAATCACAACAAACAGTTGCCCCAAGGCGCTTTATATTGTAAGGCAAGGCCATACAATAATGATGTAAAACCCCAACGGTCAAAACGACCCCCTGTGAGCAAGCACTTGGCTACAGTGGGAAGGAAAAACTCCCTTTTAACAGGAAGAAACCTCCAGCAGAACCAGGCTCAGGGAGGGGCAGTCTTCTGCTGGGACTGGTTGGGGCTGAGGGAGAGAACCAGGAAAAAGACATGCTGTGGAGGGGAGCAGAGATCGATCACTAATGATTAAATGCAGAGTGGTGCATACAGAGCAAAAAGAGAAAGAAACAGTGCATCATGGGAACCCCCCAGCAGTCTACGTCTATAGCAGCATAACTAAGGGATGGTTCAGGGTCACCTGATCCAGCCCTAACTATAAGCTTTAGCAAAAAGGAAAGTTTTAAGCCTAATCTTAAAAGTAGAGAGGGTGTCTGTCTCCCTGATCTGAATTGGGAGCTGGTTCCACAGGAGAGGAGCCTGAAAGCTGAAGGCTCTGCCTCCCATTCTACTCTTACAAACCCTAGGAACTACAAGTAAGCCTGCAGTCTGAGAGCGAAGCGCTCTATTGGGGTGATATGGTACTACGAGGTCCCTAAGATAAGATGGGACCTGATTATTCAAAACCTTATAAGTAAGAAGAAGAATTTTAAATTCTATTCTAGAATTAACAGGAAGCCAATGAAGAGAGGCCAATATGGGTGAGATATGCTCTCTGATGCCCATAGGATCGTCACCGAAAGCCATCTGAATAATCCGAATTGTTTCCACCTGGCTGTCGCCCAGTTTCTGGCAAAATTTGATGCAGTCGCGCTGCTCCAGTCGTTCTGTCTTTTACCTTGGAATGAAAATCCACCGAGCGCACCACACATGTCCTCACACAAAGGCTGCTTACCAGGAAATGACGCAATCGACAGGCATTCACGCATGCGCACGAAGGTTCAAGGTTGGCTCATGCAAGTACACGTGATTCAAATCCATCAGGTTTTTGAAAAAATAAAAAGGTTGGATACTTTTCTAACAGACCTCGTATATATATATATATATATATATATATATATATATATATATATAGTAATTCATGTAAATTGTTGGGGAGCAGGATAAGTTGTGAATAACTAGTATTATCATTAAAATTAAACCACATTTAATTAAATATGATATTACTTTGAGTTTATTGGGGCACCACCTGTTTTATGCACAGGAAAGTTATTTGAAAAAAAAAAATAATAATAATCTGTCTCTTATGTGAGGATCATGAGTTCTCTGATGCCATTGACCAAAACTCTTTTCTTTCAACTGAACTCAATAAAACCACTGGCTTAATATTTACATATTTATTTGTTAATATACAAGGGATAAACAGGTGACTGACATTTTGAGGTTATGAACAATGATTAAATATTTTTGTTATGGAGATAATTTTCTAATCATGAGACATTGCAAGGTAAAGCAGTGAAGAATAAGGTTAAGGATTTAAAAGGGAATAAATCTGATTGGAATTTGATGAATTTGGTCCGCCAATTATTATTAAATGTATATGCTGCGGACATGAACAAGCGAATCACTTCAGCATCTCACCATGTCATTTAAGTCCTTCAGACTTTTTTTTTTAGTAAATGCTTCAAGGGAGCATTATTAACATGGATAAAACTTTTCTGCTTCTGGGGGAGCTCCACACCCCCCAGACCTCCTCCCTTTTTAGGCATTTTTCTTTATTTGCCTCTCACATGCCTGGAAGGTCCCCACACCATCTAACCGTGTCATTTATGTTATGTGTCAGACGCGGTCGGAGCACCGACCCAGCGTTTGACAGGACCCAGCACGAAATAAGCAGAGCACGGTTCAAAGGATAACAGAATTTAATAATCATAGTGAGTGCAGTGATAAACAACCAAAAATGTCCGCGGTCTGGTGAGGTGAAAACACGGCGCGCTCTCAGCAGCGCAAACGGTCCGGAGCCACAGCAGTTCGGACCCAGGGACCCCGCCGACACCCCCCAGGTGGCCGCGACAAACCGAGTCTGTGAAGAAAGAAAACATGAGGTGAGTCCAACACTCTCCACCCAGAGAGACACAACTCAAAAGGTGCACCCAATCAGCAAACACTTCCTGGCTTAAATATATATCAGCTTCTCACCCTGCAGGCACGGAACAACTCAGTTCAAATCTCCACTGCAGCAGAAGCTGATTAGACAATTAGCATAACGTGACAGCTCACTAACACAAGGTGTGAGGGACACCAAATCCACTGTCATTACTTCATGAAAGTCACCAAAACCAAATTACCTCAGGAAGTGTGCTGAAGAGTGTGAGACCTCACCCAATCCTCCTTCACAGACTGTGGCGTCAAATCTGGAGCGGTCGCTGCATGCGTCCGTAATGGTGAGATTGTTCTCCTGACGTCGATCTCACACGTCTGCTCACAAGGTCGACTCTCTGGCAATCACACACTGTGCATTCAAGGTTTAAATGCAGCAATCTCTGATCAAGACAGAATACACCACAGCTGTGAGTCCTGATGACCTGCACGTGAAAACAAGCCTCAGGTGTTCAGGGTGAGGTCCTAATGCTCAGCCACTCAGTCCTGAATGCATACCACCTGGAGGGAGAAACAGAAAACAAAAACCAAGCCAGTCAAACACCCCAGCCCACAACAATTTAGGTCCTTCAGAGTTTTTTCAGTAAAATGGTTCTTGGGAGCATGAGCATGGCTAAAACCCCCCACCTTTATAAATATTTTTCTTTTTTCCTTTCACCTTATTGGGGGGGGGGGGGGCACTCCACCCCACAGACCCCCCCCCCCTTAACTTCCACTTAAAACATTTTTTATGTAGATGTAAATTAATATTCAAAGGTTTCAGTTAGTTGACAGTAGGACTGTACAATATGGCCAAATTATCATATCTCAATATTGTCATATCAATATGATATATATGCTCAAGCACCCCTAAATATATATATATATATATATACTACTATTTTTTTTAAACAACCTATTTCAAGCATTATGCCAAAATATGTATTACAAGAACACAGTAATTTGATCATCTTCCCTTCTTGGGCAAATGGTTCAATCCATAAAGCGCGCCAACATTCATCTCTCTCTGCTCTGGCATGTGTTTGTGCCATTTCGCAGAGGCGCTGTCCTGTGAGCGCTGGTGGTAACTGGGCGAGGTTAACTAAGTTAAGGACCTTAACTTAACGTTATCCACTGCTAATATGCATTTTTTTTTTTTTTTGTCATTCTGACAATGAATGCAGCTTTTACAAGCAATGTTTTCACTCTGAAATCATGTATTTCTGGACATCTAGATTTTAAAAATTTAAAAAATGTGCTAAGCACCCCTAAAACTGGAAGTCTAAAATCGCCTCTGATAAGGTTAGGCTACAGTGTCATCCAAAAGTATTGGAACACTTGGTATTCCACACATTTTAATTTATTTATGTCAATTCAAATACAAGAAACACAAAAAAAAAAATAAAGAATAAAAATTTCTAAAATTATCTTCCTCAAACTCAAAGCAAATCGCTAAAACCTGATCATACCTGTAAATAATAATCAGTTGTATTGCCAGTTTTCTTCAGACAAGTCAGGGGATGAAACATGAACATTTCCAAGTTACTGAATAT
The DNA here is from genome assembly GCF_902500255.1 of Thalassophryne amazonica. NCBI lineage: Eukaryota > Metazoa > Chordata > Actinopteri > Batrachoidiformes > Batrachoididae > Thalassophryne > Thalassophryne amazonica. The sequence continues at coordinate 55,539,931 of NC_047112.1, forward strand.
GCCTTGGACTTTATGTACATCAATTATGATGAAATACAAAAGTTTCTTTCACCAAAACATCAATGTACTTTCTGGCAAATTGTAGCCAAAAATTCAGGTCTTCTTTGTAAGAAAATCCTCCTCTACACCACTTCATCAGGAAGCTGGGTTTTATATTTTTAATTAATTTATACCACGTTGTAGACATATGCTTTCAGTTTGGGTTTAAGCAAGATAACTTCAGGTTTATTTATTTATTTGTATTTGAAATGACATAAACAAATTAAAACGTGTGAAATACCAAGTGTTCCAATACTTTTGAGTACAGTTGAGAAACACTTCATGTCGTGTATTTTTAAGTGAAATGCATCATCCTGGTGTCACTCAGAGAGCAAAATTAAGAGGTTATTTAAAAATAAGTCCCTCAGAGAGCAAATTTAAGAGGTTACACAGGTTTTATACAGGGCAGAGGAAGAGTAAATTATCTGTATTTCTTTCAGCCTGAGTACGTTATATCTCATGAATGAACAGCTGTCTGCTTGTTTAAAAATCACTGGAGACACACGCATATACAACCCAAATTAAATTGAGAAATGCTGATTTTTACAACCTGGACCTCATTTCTGGCAAAAAATACAGTTGTTTACTCATCTGTTTAACTTTGGTGTCATTATTAGTCCATGATTCAAAAGATGCGTTCAGTTCAAATCTGAGGCAAACATTTTTCTTCTTCTGCTAAGGTGGATTAGAACTTTTTGTGGTAAACAGCACCAACTACTGGACATGAGGAACCTAGCAGTCAATGTGACTCAGTGATTTCAAAATGCAGTTCTGCTGTGACATGTCAATAATCTGTGTCCAATCAGATTTCAGGGGAGTCCAGTACAACCCTGACCTCCACTCTTGCTCCACCCATTACAGGACGTGTTGAACATTTGACATTTCTTGTTTCACTGTGGACTCAAAATTTAGCACTTCCTGTTTCAGTGTGAACTTGCCACTGAGTTCCTGCGAGATTCCATGGGATCTCATCTGTCAATCCAGGAAGTTTTGATTCAGGAAGTGTTTGACATTTGACATTTCCTGTTTCACTGTGGACTCAAAATTTGAGACTTCCTGTTTGGGACTCGCTGTACCATGAGCAAGCTTCACACTGCTGTGCACTGCTTCCCTCATATTATTATTAAGAAAATTAGCAAACAACAAATATGTTTAAAAAATAAACCCACTTTGCATCTATTTGACAATAAGCCTGAGGAACCTTGGCAGGTCCCTTAGCTGGAGTCCGTTGGCGGTTCAGAAGATTTGCCTGGGCCTGGGCTTTCTTGCTGGGCCTTTGTGGCCTGAGCGTGCCTGTGTCAGGCATTGAACCACTGGTTTTCCTCAGTGATCCCAGGCATTGATTTGGATTGTTGGTGGCAGAACCAAACATTTTACGTCTGTGGTTCTGTTTGGTTGTGATTGATGTGTTAATATCAACAATTATGAAGAAAATGAAACAAAAGAATGAACAAAGAGCCACATAACAGCTTTTAACCAAGATAGGCCACAAGCAGCCAGAGGCTGTCCTGCAGCTAATAAACAACATGCAAGAAAAGAAAGAGAGAAGTTGCTTGCAAGAGTTTCCACAAGAGGCAAGAGAGAGAATGGCTTTGTCCTGAGCCTTTTAAAAGAAGCTCCTACATCAATAAGCTCTGCCCATTTGGTGTGTGGTTTCAGTTACTTCCCAGAGAAAAGTCAGAGAAATTCAACATCCTGAAATACATTCTTGTTATTTTATCTACAACAATTATGATTCCTGAGTTTTCTAAATGCTTCCTAAAACAAGCAGTTGATTAAGGGAAAGACATTTGACCATGAGAAAGCATTAATAATTCAAGCAATAACATTTGACATATTTCAACAGTTAAACATTTGTCTTCTGGTTAAATAAAAGACTTTGCCTGAAAGGAAACATGTCACAGGTTAGATTTGCAATATTAAACAAACAAAAAAACAAACAAACACTTTTTTCAGTTGGAATAAAATATGTTATCAGTCACCAATCCTGTTGCAACTCTATGTTTTGAGCCTTTTCTGGTGTTGAATGTGAATGGTCAACCGCTCGTGTTTGAGGAGACTTCTTTGTAAAGTCTTTAGGTCACAATATCCCAGCTAAGTCCAGACATTGTCACAAGTTCAGAAAAGAAGGCAGGAAAAGCAGAAAAGGCAGTTTCTTGCTGGATGTCCACACAGCCAGACTTTTCATGTGTCCCACTCTGTTTGAAAAGAGCGGGTCTTCTGTCCTGCACTCTGATGCAAACCTTTTAGCTCTGGTGTTGTCTTCTTTTAATTATTACCTACTGCTTCCAGTGAAAGTCCAGTCTAGACAGTTGTTTCAGTTTGGATATGTAATCCATTCTGAAACAAAAGTCCAGCTGAGAGGAAAAAAGTTTCTCTTGTAGCTTGCTGTCACTTATTCTGCAGCTGAGAAGTTGCTGCAAGGAGAATCCCTGGGATCACTAGTGCCCCCTAACATGAGGCAGGAGAACTGCATTCCTCACCTCGTGCCTTTTTGCAGCTGTTTTATGATCGCTCAGCACACATTGCTCAGCAAACACGTTAAACACATATACAGCTGTTGACAAAAAACACTGTACATTATGCACATCAGCTATATAGACAAAGTGTTTGACCATTTTAATGGTGACATACAGAGAGACAGTGAGACAGTCTCACTGCACAGCACGTCAACAGTTAGCCCAGTGATTGCGCAATCCATGATGAGGCACAGCTGGCTGCTGCCTCACCGCACGTCTCTTAGTATTTGAATGGTAAATGTGAATTTCAGCAATTTTGAATAAAAAAGTCATCTAAAAATGGCAAAATTCAAAGGAAAATAACGTTATAGTACAAATCACTGGATAAAGATAATTTATTTTTTCATTTTACATTTTTTCTTTCCATGATGACAGGTGAGGCACAGCATCAACATGCCTCTCCTCACCACGTCACTGATATATATATTACTGTCGTCAATTGATTACAATATTTAGTCATGAGCAAACATATGATTGTCCACAGTTATCTCACAATTAACTGAGCATAACTGCACATTTTTTAATCTGTTCTAAATGTACCTTAAAGTGATTTTTTTGCATGGTTTTAATACTCTTTTAAACAAGGCAATGGGCAAATAGGTTACATACAGTAATTAGATGCAATCTGAATTATTTCAAGCAGTCCCTCATCCTCTACAGTGTTCTTAGACCTGACAGCTCTATCCTCCCATTTAGCTGCCACTGTTGGAAGTTTGCTGCTTGTAGAGTTCTCCGTGCAGCTCAGTTGCAACCTATCCAACATGGTCTACCTTTGGTGAGGAGGAGGAGAGCTCTCTACATCAACTGTGTGTACAATAACTTCAGATAAAATGCTGTAATCAGATTTGTGTGTGTATTTCTGCACAAATTGTCAAATTACTGCTGAGGTGGCTAAGATTTCTGAGGTGGGTCTTGGTTGCTCAGTCCAACTCATCTGAATCATTGCTGTTCAGACGTCTTAAGCCCCTGTCAGGAAAGATGATGTTAAGCTTGCTTTCAGCTTGTTTTCATCTTGGAATATAATACGTGCCATGGGATTAATACACATGCTGTTGGATTAAACTGGACAGTGTTTGGTACCTTACAGGAGTAAGTGAGGTCATACCGGACTTTTCCATTACAAATGGGGAGGCCCACGGAATGAACTCAGTGGTGAAGACGATGGAATATGTCTAAGAATGATTCTAACATAACAAGTATGATCAAATGAAGTATTAATGTGCTAAAATTAAGAGTTGATTAGAAAAAGTATTAGAAAAAGTATGTTACAAATAAGTGAAATGAATGATTATATGAGTTGTTTTTCATAAAGAGTGCAGAGTCAGAGGAAAAGAGGAAGTGATGTTGCAAACGAGGCAAGAAAAGCTGATGATAAACAACCGATCAAATGATTAAGATGTTGGTAAAATATGAAATGAAAAATAAGGAATGAAAATGTTTGTATATGATCATATGAATTGTTTTTATGTGAAAGAGAGTTGTAAGGAAATGATTGAATATGATTGATGTGATTCTAAAGAAATGATTTAAAAGAATGAATTCTCAGAAAAGCTGAAGTGTTAACAGAAAAGAGGAACTTGAGAAATAAGTTACTGGCAAGGGGCCGCAGATGACTTCCAGTAAGCGAAGGAGAAGGGAGGAGGTTTTGAGTCACCAGCGTCCCCATGGTAACCAAGATCATCTGAGGACAACAAGAGTCAAGCACATATATAAACTGTGAAACACCAGGAAACGGGGTTATTCTTCCAGGGAGAGGTGCTGTTGTCACTTCTCCCCTGCTACGAGGAGATCACAAGACTTGACCATCTTGTGAGCAGCAATTGGAATCATGGAGTGAGAGGACTGGAGCCATAAGAGATCATTTGAGAGAGTTTTCAACTCCCACTCAGGCCGTCCAGTCACGGAGTAGCAGAGCATTGGAGAATAATCACTGGCCTTAAGTCTGAGTGAGGAATGTTCAACGTTTTCTCTCTCAAGGAACATCACAGCATACCAGAATGGATTAGATCAACTTTTGGTTGATTGAAGAAGGAATAAACTCTTATGTGGATTAATTTCCTGAAGGATTACAACATCACACAAGGATCGTGATCAGCTAACGACTAATAGCTGATGAAGAGGAAATCAAGTTCATCGAGCTGGGGACTTTAACCTCAAAAACCTCTTTCCCTCACTCCTAGAAAAATTGTTAAGAAGTCAATCCAGTCCCAGTCAAAGTAAGATCAGACAGTATGATTGAATCAAAAACAAAAATCTCTGCCAATCATTATTCTAATTATACTTGAATTACTGTTGTGAAATTATCATCATATAAGCTATTTTGACTATGTTGTTGGCACTTGCAAAACCTGCAATAAATTTCCAAGCATGCAGTTAAAGTGTTAAGGCTCGGACATTGGATTATTGACGCTTCTTAAGGTGTAAAAGTTAAAGATTATTGGGTGTACAACATCAAAAAGTGCTCTAAAAGGTTAGTCTGGTTTTTAATGAAAATAACACATCCTGGGGACTCGCTGTACGAGTCACTAAATTTAAAATCTAGCAACATTCCAAGAGCCCTGATCCATAAGAGGAGAGCTGCCGTTAACGGGCGTGGCCGGTTCATATCCTGGTTCCAGAGAAGGCTATTCGACCGGGGTGCGAGATCAGCGTCAGCGGGGTGGACGTCCGGATGGAGGCAGTGAGCGGCTAGACGAATCTCCTCGCCACCAGCTTGAACAGCCTTTGTGCAGCCCTGCCGGGTAATACCCGTGGAGACACGAAGGTCGGACCCCAGAGACGGAGAGCTGGTTTAGTACACAAACACACTCATCGGAGGGTGAGCGTGTGCCGTGTGTCTAAGAAATAGTGGGATCTGACACATGGCGCCCGAACAGGGACCTGACGAAGTGTAGTCGGGTCCGAGGAAGAATCCTGGCCAAAGGAGAGTCTTTGCCATTGGGTAGGTGGAAAGCCCCTGAGTGGATCACCAAAGGGGACAGTGTTGTGGAGAGTGTCGGCTGATGGCCTGTATAGGTCCAGTAACGGCTTGAAACATATCTGTCCTCCAGAGGTGTGAAAATTTGGAGGCGACCACCAGAAGGACGACGTAAAGACAACAGGAGTAAGTATCCCAGGGAGCTGGGATCAAGGACGAGAAGCAGACGTGTCACTGCTGGATCGTCTGGACTGGGACGAGAAGCAGACAGGGATAGCCTGCTGGATCGTCACGAAACGACGAGGAAGGGAAGCAGGCGAGGGAGCCTGCTGGATCGGATCGTCAAGAGAGCAGGTATGAGAGTATACCGTGCAAAATGGTGATCTACAAGAGAGAATAGGATCATCAACCCGTGAGGTTCCTGAGGGGAGAAGCGGGAAAAGGAGCAGCTGATTTGGAGTTAACCTCTGGAATTAGCGCTGAATAGCCAAGTAGTCTGTCACTCATCCCTGACTCAAGGCGCCAAGAGAGGCTTTGAGAGGCAGATGACTCGAGACGACAAGGACCATAGCTGAAGTCAAGGAGACGACAGTGGTGGAATCGACAATCTCAGCAACCAAGAGAATAAACAGAGGACAATCATTACGAAATAGTAAGGTTAGTATTAAGAACAAGCAGTGAAAATATGGCTGAAGAAGAGTCAGGACCCGTAACAAACCCTGAATCTGAACATGACGAGGGAAAAGAAGTGGATTTTCGGCCACACAGAGTGGTATTGTATGGACGAGGATATGATACTTGGGCAGAAACGGTTCAAAAATATGTCATAGATCAAAGTGTAGAAACTGATTAAGAAAGTTTCAAAGAAGCTATGGCAGGAACTATACACACATTAGGGATATATTATCCAGGTAAGCATAAGGAGGGGCAGATCCTGGCCGTTTTGGGGAGCCCACCAGTCCCAAAGGACAAGATGGGGACCAGAGAGTGGCTTGAATGGTGGTGCAAACTTCTCACAGAAGAGTGGAAAAGAGGACAAATCACCACCTTAATAAGCCCTGAGAAAAGTTATGACTCCGTAGTAAAAATGACAACTGGGTTGTTGGGAGTAGAGACGGTCAAGGTAGATGTCAAAGCAAAATCAGCGTCCGTATATGCTGAGTTTAAGTCCATGACAGAACGGCTAAAGGGTTAGGAAGAATGCTTAAGGAACAATATCCTATAATGGAAGATATGAGTGGAAGTCAGATCCTTGACAATGAAGACGAGGGCAAGATAGGTTTCCAGGCCGAACCCGAACAAAGTGATGAGGAAAACAAGCTAGAGGGAAGTGGAGATGAATTGATATCCCCGGGAGGTCCTAATCTTGGGGGAAATGGTCAAGAATATACAAGCCTGGACCAGCTCCACACAAGCTTTGACCCAGTGTGGCACAATTTGCCCTTGGGAAGTGTGAGAGGAACAACCTCAACAGTTAAAAAAAACAGACAGAATGTCTGGTTGAGCAGGAAAAAAGACGAAGAAGCCTTCAGGGAGTGTCTGGACAGATATTCCATCAATCGCCAGAATGTGGGCCCAGAAGCTTGGGACAGCTTAAAGCTGAAGAATGTGTTGCCGGACCGAGTACCAATATTAAAGAGGAAGGGCGTTCTCAGGAGATCTTTAGAAAATCTAAAGCAAAAACCCACCATGTATACATTGAATCTGACTACATGGAGGACTTGAACCCTATGCCCGAAGGAACCAAAAAAATGGTGACCCAAGATGGAAGACGGGCATATCATTATTTTGGCAGTCCTTGGGATATAGATGGAAATAGTCTCATTGTCTTCACAAATCACAGACTGAAAATTGCCAACCGAAAATTCCGAGCAAAGCTCAAGGAGCGGGCAGGCAAAGAATACCAAGAAGAGCTTAAGAACATAAAGGGGAGAAGTCTGGACGGAAAATCGATGGTGATAACAAGCGCACCATGAATGGATTATTATGCACTCATACATGTGCCCTTTGAAAGCTACCCAGGGAGAGAAAATTCAATCGAATACACGGAGAAAATGTTGAAAACTGGGAACAGCTATTGATTTGGCCAAAGAACGCCAGCATCGGCGGGTGGTAATATGTGTGGACGGATTACGTTCTGGACATATGACATGGGAAGAGGCAGAAAAGGTTGCCATGGCAGCCGTGAACCTACACATGCGTACCCCAGGAGTATGGGGATCAATGAGAGAAATAGTGGTGGTCACTAGCAATGAGCAGGAGCAAGATCGAGTGAGAAGGGCACTTGAAGAACTACGAACTGGACGTTACAGAGGACGAAAGAAAGAAGTTGGGGTGTATAATGTGCGTGTAGCCTCAGAGAGAATTGCAAGAGATGTCAGGGTCAATCCAGTGGAGACCCGAGATAAGCGACAAACCTATGCTCCAGAAGTTGGACAAAATGGGTATGACATCCCAGAAGAGTGGATTGAGCGACAAGATGAAAAGAAAACTCTTGAGGTAACAGCAACTGTTGGAGAGTGGGCTAATATATTAATGTGGCCCTTCTATCCTACACTGACTGCCTGTAAAGAGTTAACAAATAACTTCAGAGTCGCCTATTTAGGCGTTGCCCATGATGTGATGTTGAGAAAACTAAAAACAGCAGCTTTACGCTGGTCACGGCAAGTGCTGAGAGAAACCAATGAAGAAAATCTGGATGATGAGGGAGAAACAATTCCACCATCATCAGGATTACAAGCAAGCCTCCCAAATCAGAACTTTCCTGCTGGATCTAGAGAGCAAAGTCTGCCAGCAATTCAAGCTGAAATTCAAGCAGACGGCAGGGAATTCCGGGAATTCAAGAAATTAAAGATGTTGGTGAGAGAGAAAGAACCAAATGAAGACCTAAAGGATTATTTGAAAGAAGTGTGGCCCCTTATTGACAGAGCTTCTAACAGTGAAGAGGGTAAATCTATGTGGCTGGCCCAAGTTACCAGTCAACCCATCAGTCGGGGTGAACCAGCACGAAACCATTATGCCAGGTTAGTGTTGGAAGATCCCAATGATGAAGATTCCCATATTGCTTGAGCTAAAGCTGGACTAGACAAAGGCCAAACATTGGTTCAAGTTTGGCATGGGCTGAAACAGACGATTTTGCCACAACGCTATGTTAGGGCATTGAGAGAGGTCACTAAAGGAAGAAGAGGGGAGATAACCTTTGTAAAAATGCCCATAGATGGCACTACAGTCCCACAAATGGACGCGGTGGTAAAGAGCTGGGATTTGGAGCAGCAGTTCTATGAGGAAAGGAGGAAGAAGGAGAGCACACCGGTATCAGGACAAAAACCGGTGGGAGTGGAGAAAAGAAATTCAGTGCCTAAATCACCACCTCCTCAGTCACATCAAACACCACAGAGGAATAATCAAAGGCCTCCAGCTGGACAATGGAGCTCTCAGCCGAGAGGTCCACCACCTCCACCACCACAATCGCAACCTACACCTGCACCTCGTAGTGGTGGCTATCTCCCTAAAGAGGAGTATGACAAATTAACTCCAGAACAAAGGAAAGCCCTCCAGGAAGTCCGCCAAGCTTCAGCGGCGGCTGGAGGGCAGAAGAAGTAATGGCTTCGGAGGCGCGGGTCACGCTAGACCATGCCTACTGGGAAGGGGACAATATCTACACTGATGTGGATGGAGAACCGTACCTGGTGGACACGGGAGCAGAGGTGTCCATGACCCGCAGAAACCTCGAGACCAAAGGATACCTATTGATCCAGTATGCAAATGTGGCAACGGAGAAAAGACCATTTGGAATATGGAAAGGGGTAGTTTGGATAAAAGGCCCCTTTAATTTGATAACAGTCAAGGATTTGAGAGAATTGCATCGGCCCAAAAGGCTTCGAACTCTAATAAGACGACGAGTGAAAAAATTACAAGCAAGAGTTGTACGAATGGATATGACTCCAATTGGAAAGAGTCCGGTAAGCTGGTACAAAGAAGTGGATGTACCAGCTGTCACAGAAGAAAAGATTGAAGAAAGTGATTTCTCTGAAGCAGGGAAAGAAAAATTGAGGGAAATTATCTCCAAAGCTAGAGTAGCACGATTTAAAAATGATTGTGGAGATTTGGGGGCTAAACACATTCATGCCATCGAAGGAGGAGTACATCCACCGGTGCGACAATATCCCTTGAACCCTGGAGCGGTTGAGGAAATGGATAAAATAGTAAAAGAATTGGAAGCTTTGGGGATCATTCGAGTGGAATTGAATCCGATCACTAACAGCCCCATCCAAGCAGTTAAGAAGCCAGAGTCGGCAGGAGGAGGCTGGAGACCAGTAATCAACTTCAAGGCTCTCAATCGATGAACAATAGCCAATAGAGCGAGTTTGATAAATCCCCAAGGAGCACTAAAAACGCTCCAAATTAAGAAATACAAATCATGCATTGATCTGGCAAATGGATTCTTTTCCCTGCGATTAGCAAAACAGTCACAAGGGAAAACAGCATTCACACATAAAGGGAAAAGTTATGTGTGGCAACGACTCCCGCAGGGATACAGAAATTCACCAAATGTGTTCCAAGCAGCAGTAATGGAAATATTAAAAGATCTGGGAGTAACAGTCTACATCGATGATGTGTTTATCGCAGATGATGATGAAAATGAACACCTAATGCGGCTGCAAAAGGTGATACAGAAGCTCACAGAAGCTGGATTAAAACTCAACCTGAAGAAATGTCAGTTTGGACAATTCAAGGTTAACTATTTGGGATTCCAGGTATCATCAGACCTGGGACTCTCAGAAGTATACCGAGAAAAATTGAGTCAGATTAAACCACCGCAATCTGAGAATGACCTACAGAAAATACTGGGATTGTGTAACTATGTGAGAGATCACATTCCACACTATCAGAGATACGCAAAGCCCCTTTATGCTCGTCTCAAGAAGAAACCTAATGGACAAGAGCAAAAGCAATGGATTTGGACAGCTACAGATCAGATCAGGATCAGTAAAAAGGGCTGAAGTGGTTACAGACAGTCATTACTGCGCACAAGCCCTGAAAGAGGACTTATCCATTTGGGAAGAAAACGGATTCGAGGGAGCTAAGGGGAAAGCTGTAGCTCATATGGATTTGTGGAGGAAAATAGCCGAGTTGAGGCTAACAATGGACTTAGATGTGATACATCAGAAGGCCCATGTAAAAGAAGGAGCACATTGGAGCGGGAACGAAGAAGTAGACCGCTATGTGCAACTGAGAAAAGTCGTCGTTGTCGGGATCGAGAAGTGGGAACAGACACCCAAGGGAAGGGTAGTTCCAAAAGAGTCCGTGAAAGAAGTGGTGCTGGCCGTACATGAAGCGCTTGGCCATGCAGGCACCATTCCCACACGGAAGGAGCTGGAGAAACTGCAACTTTGGATTCCAAGAAACCAAGTCTGCCGAGTTCTCAAAGACTGTGAAGTATGTGGTCGATACAATGCAGGACGACGAGGACAAAGGGTGGATGGTTTCACCATAAAGAGTACTGTTCCATGGGGATCAGTATGCATGGATGTTGCCGGGCCCATGGGGGTGACTGATAAGAAAGGAGAAAAGTATCTGTTGGTGCTTGTGGACTCTATGTCAGGCTATGTGACTGTTAAGCCTGTGAGAAAAGCCAACGGCAGTAGTGTGATCAGCATGTTGGATCAAGTGTGTTCAAATCTGGGGATACCTAGGGAACTGAGAACGGACAATGGGACACATTTCCGTAATGCTCAGGTCGACCAGTGCTGCCAGAAAAATGGAGTAATGAGAATTTACTCGCCCCCATACACTCCTCAAGCAAATGGAGTTGTGGAAAGGGCTATTGGACTGGTGAAAAACTGGATTGGAAAAAATGCTAACACGAAGGAATGGAGTACTAAGGCCCTGGAAATTGGACAGGCTCTGAATGACCGCCATCGTGCCGGCAGGCCCACCCCTTCGCAAGAGCTGAACCAACGCCCATTTTCGACACTGGAAGTGGGGCGGAGTCAGACTAAAAGGGACACAGAACCAGAACCAAAGAGCCCATTTAAGGTTGGACAGAAGGTGTGGGTGAGAGCTCGAGATCACCTAACCAACACTGCTGTTAAACCTAAGTATGAGACCACAGATACAGTAGTGAAGATACTGGACAGTAACACAGTAGAATTCTAGAAGAAGGGAATCCAAGGAGTGGAGCAGCTGAAGCCAACTCCTAACTAGACAACCAGGAGCTAAACATGGCCAAAAACACCCAAGATTTTCCACCCTTTGTCAGAATGGCCACTGTCAATGGGGTGGTTGCCTTAAGAAGAACAAGAGATGGCCTCTGGGCAGGCAGAGCCCTGAGGATACTATATCATGCAAAGAAAGGATTTTTATCTGATGAAAAGGAGTTATTACAATGGAAAAAAGTTGAGAATCACTGTGTGGTTTGCCGCGAAGAAGTACCGCTGACGGTCCAATGGTCGGGACCTGGGGTTAGAAAACCCCCAATTCCAAATGGGGCAAAAAATGAATTCAAGCAATTACTTCACAAGCCGGTGAAGGTTTTGGATGCACTTGTATGTGGGTTATGCCGACTAACCCACTTGCCAAGAATTCTACAGAGACATGGGCAAAGATGAAGAACCTAACTCAGCAAATGCAAAAGAATAAGTGGCTGCAATATTTGAACGACAGTGGGGAATTTCCAACCGTCACTACCAATCACAACCTGACCACCGGAGCAGAAATCCTTCAAAACCTACAAGTGAGGGATCAAGAGATTATCGTGGCAACCATCTTACGGTTAAAACAAAGAGAGTGAAGAGAAGTAGGCTGTACTTGGATAAGACCTGAACCTGGCGAGCCAGCCTGGTATTGCTCATGGGGATGCAGAGTACTACTGGGCTATCGAGCAGGATATTGGGAGAAAGAAGCTGTTTTTCCAGCATCACCAAGACATGATGTTTGCAGAATGATAATGCCACATTGGGGTAATTATAACCTCACCAGTGACAATACCCGCAGCAGAGTGCCGAAAGTGGATACTACATCTACAATAGTCCCTCCGTTGAACAACGCTACCGACATGGGAGCAGGGATACCTTATTCCAAACCAACCGCCATCTCACCAGCAGCATTGGTGGGATCCACAAAGATATCACCAACACAGGGAAAAACCAAACCACTCCCTACATCGCCAACACCAGATACCCAGCAAGTATTAGAACCAAAAGTTAAAAGTATTGATAACACGGCTAAAAATAGATGGAAGACGATTCATGATTATTGTGTAAAAGAAAAAGTAGCAAAATTAGATAGATGTTATTGGAATCGACCTATTGGATGTAAATCTCAAAATTACATGGTGCTTACACCAGTTATCGATTTGATAGACAGGATTACTTGGAAACAAAAACAGGAGGCAAACATGATGAATGGCTTAACGACACCTTTCCGTGGGTCTGGAGCATTCCACCGATACATTTTGAGGGGAATTTTCCAAGGGGATACACGTGGACTGGGCATAGTTTGCAGGGTCCACATAAAGCAAAATTCTATGTGCAAAAACTACCAAAGCCTGATGAGCTAAGGTTAGTACCTCAGAAAGATTTTAGTAAAATTGATCAATGCGTGGCGAATAGAATCTATGGAAGCTTACATGAGACAGAATACCATAATAATTTGGCTGAAGGTTCTGGTAAATCCCCCTGATGTCCCATAGACCAAATTAAGACAGGGAATTGGATAAGATGGGTATATAACTGTACAAAGTTGTTACAGGTTCCAACCATTAAGGGGACCCTTCAAGCATGGCAGGAAGGAGTTAGGCGTAGTAAGGACGTCACCTGGTGGGGAATGGAGAAATATGAAATTGAAGATTGGGTATTCCCCTGTTTAGATCAAAGTAATAATTATTGGGTTAAATATCAATACATCACCACGGTCTACTCCAGAGACAGAGCTACTTGGTCCAGTGTACTCTGGAGACCAAACCCTTATGTTACGCCACGGCCCTGGAAAATGATTTGTAATAGACGTAATACCACATGCACGATAAGCCTTGCCCACCAAAATTGTAGAAATGTTCCTGGCTGGGAAGAATATTGTGATGCTTACTATGACGGCGAGTATGACACTTACGGCCATCAAACAGTTTGGGAGAACAACAGTGCTGGCGTATGGATAAGAGCTTTTCCACCCAACGTTGGATGTGCCAAGGCTGTTCTGGGACATGGAATGTCGAAAAGGAAGCAGGTCCTAGGCCACACAGTGCCATTTGTTGGTGATGCTTTGATAATGCTTGAGGAAGGATATGCCTTCAAGAAAAGTCTATGTGAAGGACGTGAAATTGTCGGTTACGAATGGTTGGGACCCAATCGGATTTACAATAATGGTACATGTGAATCGCCTGCAGAACATTGGTTGAGCTGTGGAAAAGGAAGAAGTCGGCATGAATGTTCTTGGTGGGAAAGAACGCAAATAATAGCTGGAGGAATCATCACTACTTTCGCTGCAGAGACCGGAGAAGTCATTAAAGAAGGTCTCGAAGTGGTGACTGGTTGGATTGGACATTTGTTTGGATATCTTTAGCCCTATCTGTTAATCATAATAGGACTTATTATTGCTGCAGTGATTGGATATGTTTTGTTAAAAGGAAGTTTCGCAGCCGCCCTGCGTTTGTGTGGGAGGAGCACACAATGCAGTGATGTGGAGCCCCTCCTCCGTTAGGGGAGGAGCGATGAAGCCTACAAAGCTCGACGCCGAGACACGCCCTGTTCATTCTGCCTTGGGGGAGTGAAGGAAGAAGAAGCATCTACATAATAGCGTACCAACTTAAGGAGATAAGTAAAAAGAATAAGAGAGCACAATGTCCAACAATACTGGCGGCATAAATGACACCATCTTCAAAGTGAGTAGAGTGGAGTTTATTGCACTACTGTTAATATGGCTGCTATACTGCTGTGTCGGCCGTTGGGACTTACGACAACCACTGCGAATAGTAACGCTACTACATGGATGTGTCAGATTGGCGATCATCAATCTGCACTACGGTCAGAGTGACTTAGCGTTGTCTTTATTCATCACTCACGTCCTCGGTCGCTTTACTCTCCAGTTTGATTGTTGGGGAATATGGCAGTACACATCAATTACAATTTGGATGGTGATAGATATGACAGCAATCTTTTACGCCCCAGCAGTGATAGCTGACATTGTGTGCGAAGCTGTGATGGCCCTGACCCTATTGGCATACATAGCTACGTTAACTGGAGCAGTACAATGCAAGAAACCCTGGCTCTACAAACTTGGACTTATCATAATTTGGGCCTTAGGATGGGGAATATTATCAGCTTTATACTGGCTGTCCATGGTTAGTCAACTACTCCTGCTGTTATGGTTTACGACCTATGATGCTTGCTTCCCGCATGCAGCTGCTTCAGCTACAGCGGGAATGGTAATGTCATCACAGTCCTACTCTCCTACGGTGATCATGAGGCGGCTCTGGCGTACATCTGAATAATCCCGACGAACACTTTTGCTTGCTTGCAATATAATAGTTAAAAGACTAATGTTTCCTCTTACACTATAGGGGGATATAAGATGTATTCATTGTCAAGCCACCCTGGAACAAGCGCTCTACTTTTGGGAGATAACACCGACTCGGTGGTGCCCGACGTGTTATAGCAACAACTTCGCTGTTCAAGTGGCACGAGGAATAATGGGATGGAAGGATACATCTTTTCTGCCCCAGCTACCAACAGAAGCATACTTAAAAATTGAGATCGAGGCAGACATGATCTGGCATTCTCTCTTGAGTGATCAAATACGATCTGACACTATAGTGTCTCCAGAAGGATATATGTATTGCCCCGTGTTTACCAAAATGTGGATGTATCCTACGGGAATAAGATTCTCCACAGCTCATCTTGCCGATGGCCGGATCGTGGTCATTGGTCCTTCATTACCACCAGTTCCATGTTCATCTCCACAGCGCACTGCAGAGGTTGGAGTGCAGACCGAGGATATGAACTGGTGTTTGGAGGCCCTCACGCAGGTGTTCTTGGATGAACACCTTCAACAGCCCGAGCCTGAGGATATTCACGCTGAAGCTTCACCTCAAACGAAGGATACATCACCACGGCCATCTACACCAGTTACACCATGTTATACACCTGTCACCCCCACTTCACCATGCGCACCATCGTTCCCTGACGGATTATCATCTCAGGAATATGAGGCAACTCCGTCTCCATCGGGATTACCATCACAATCACCGCTACTGGAAGAGCAGCCTTCTGACGGCGACAGCAATCTACAGATGGGCGGAGAGGAGTATGTGGTGCTGGATGAGTGTCGTTCAACTCCAGCTCCTCCTGTTCTGTCTCCAATGGTGGATGAAAAAGAAGTGCTCACCCTTCACCCTGTCGACGACGACGAGGATGTTTTTATGGAGGTATAGAGAGATCGGCAGAGCTGCAAGTCATGGAGGGGGTGTCAGGAAAGATGACTTTAAGCTTGCTTTCAGCTTGTTTTCATCTTGGAATATAATACGTGCCATGGGATTAATACACATGCTGTTGGATTAAACTGGACAGTGTTTGGTACCTTACAGGAGTAAGTGAGGTCATACCGGACTTTTCCATTACAAATGGGGAGGCCCACGGAATGAACTCAGTGGTGAAGATGATGGAATATGTCTAAGAATGATTCTAACATAACAAGTATGATCAAATGAAGTATTAATGTGCTAAAGAGTTGATTAGAAAAAGTATTAGAAAAAGTATGTTACAAATAAGTGAAATGAATGATTATATGAGTTGTTTTTCATAAAGAGTGCAGAGTCAGAGGAAAAGAGGAAGTGATGTTGCAAACGAGGCAAGAAAAGCTGATGATAAACAACCGATCAAATGATTAAGATGTTGGTAAAATATGAAATGAAAAATAAGGAATGAAAATGTTTGTATATGATCATATGAATTGTTTTTATGTGAAAGAGAGTTGTAAGGGTAATACCCGTGGAGACACGAAGGTCGGACCCCAGAGACGGAGAGCTGGTTTAGTACACAAACACACTCATCGGAGGGTGAGCGTGTGCCGTGTGTCTAAGAAATAGCGGGATCTGACACCCCCTAGTGTTTCTGCATAAATTTGGTTTTTGATGTTTTTGCATCGTTGGTGTGGACACAAAGGTTTCCAAATGTCAATATTTCAAGAATAAGAGAATGAATGGAAGAAATAATTTAATGTGGAATGTTGCAGAAAGTTTGAAGATTTTGTACCATAGGTGTCCAGCCCATTATATGACCACAATGACAGGAATGCTTGAACTTTAAAATGAATGCATTTTGCGTAATGTATCCCAGGAATCTTTTGTTGTTTGATTCATTACTCATTTATCATCTACAGTGAGGAAAATAAGTATTTGAACACCTACCAACCAGCAAGAATTCTGGCACACACAGACCTGTTAATTTTTCTTTAAGAAGTCCTCTTATTCTGCACTCTTTACCTGTATGCAACTGTTTGAACTTGTTACCTGCATATATAAAGACACCTGTTCACACACTCAATCAGTCACACTCCAACCTGTCCACCATAGCCAAGACGTGTTATGATTATTTATTAGAAAAGTGGAAGAAACACAAGATGACTGTCATTCTCCCTTGGTCTGGGATTCCATGCAAGATCTCACTTTGTGGGGTAAGGATGATTCTGAGAAAGCTCAGAACTACACAGGAGGACCTGATCAATGACCTGAAGAGAGCTGGGACCGCAGTCACAAAGATTACATTAGTAACACATGATGCTGTCATGGTTTAAAATCCTGCAGGGCAGCAAGGTCCCCCTGCTCAAGCCAGCACATGTCCAGGCCCCATTTGAAGTTCACCAGTGACCATCTGGATGATCCAGAGGAGGCATGGGAGAAGGTCATGTGGTCAGATGAGACCAGAATAGAGCTTTTTGGAATCAACTCCACTTACCATGTTTAGAAGATGAGAACAACCCCAAGAAAACCATCCCAATCGTGAAGCATGAGGTGGAAACATCATACTCTGGGGTGCTCTTCTGCAAAAGGGACAGGACGACTGCACCGTATTGAAGGGAGGATGCATGGGGTCATGTATTGCGAGATTTTGGCAAACAACCTCCTTCCCTCAGTAAGAGCATTGAAGATGGGTCATGGCTGGGTCTTCCAGCATGACAATGACCCCAAACACACAGCCAGGGCAACTAAGGAGGGGCTCTGTAAGAAGCATTTCAAGGTCCTGGAGTGGCCTGGCCAGTCTCCAAACCTGAACTCAATAGAAAATCTTTGGAGGGAGCTGAAATTCCAAACCTGAAAGATCTAGAGAAGATGTGTATGGAGGAGTGGACCAAAATCCCTGCTGCAGTGTGTGCAAACCTGGTGAAAAACTACAGGAAATGTTTGTCCTCTGTAATTGCAAACAAAGGGTACTGTACCAAATATTAACATTGGTTTTCACAGGTGTTCCAATACTTATTTGCAGCAGTAACATACAAATAAATTATTAAAAAATCATACATTGTGATTTCTGGATTTTTTTTTTTGTTTTTTTTTTAGATTATGTCTCTCACAGTGGACATGCACCTAAGATGAAAATTTCAGACCCCTCCATGATTTCTAGGTGGGAGAACTTGCAAAATCGCAGGGTGTTCAAATACTTATTTTCCTCCCTGTATTTTGCCCTGTCACAGGCTTGTGTCCTGTTCAAGGTGTACCCCGCCTATTGCCCTATGACTGCTGGGATAGGGTCCAGCCCCCTGTGACATGACCCTTGATTGGAGTAAGTGGCTACAGAAAATGAATGAATGAATGATTGCCAGGGAAATTCTGGAATCCGCCTAACTGTGCATCGTTCAAATCGGTTTGAAAAAAGTTTCATTCCCCATTCTCACTGTTAATATTAATTCTTTAAGAGTTATCCTTCTTTGACATACCAAGTTTGGTTAGAAATCAGCAAAAAGGACCTGGGAGGAGTTTGTCAACAAACAGGCAGACACGGCTTTGGTTCCAATTATTGACCTCTGGCAAATGTGATCTTGCCAGGACAATTTCAGAACTCATCTCCATATGTGTGATACACTTGGTGCAAATTAGAGTGGAAAAATCTTAAATTTTGACCATAACCCCAGTGACATTGACACCACTGAATGACCCTTGGTAAGTTTAATATTACTTTTAAAATTCCAGAAGCTGGACTTACGGTTTTGGTGAACATGTGAAGACAGTGGAGTCTCAGTCTCTTGCAGCGACCACTTGTTAAATATATTCTCTGTCAAAGTCCCCAATCGACGAGAAGTGGAAAGCTATTATTAGACTGTTAGCTATCCCCGCAGATATGTCAAAGTCATCTAAAGTGCTTAAAAGAGTGAAGCGGATGCTTCCTCAATGGACAACAGTGCGACACCAAGTAGCATAGCCCCCATGGTAGATCACCAAGTGAATGTCACTGCTGACTTTAAAATATTGTTTGCCGCACTGGAACTGAGGCTTGACAAAATACACCTGGCAATAATAGACCATGGTCAGCGAATTGACACTTTGAAATCACATGCTGAACTGCAGGACCAATGGATTCAAGCGCTCGAGGAGAAGTGTGCACTGTTAGCTGATAGCAACAGCATGCTAACAGCAAAAACCATCGATCTCACGAGCTGCAACCGCAGGAATAACAGGATAATTGGCCTCCCAGAATCCATCGAGGGATCCAGGCCCAGGACTTTCGTTGCTGACCTCCTGAGGGAAGCATTTGGTGACCAGACTCTACAGTCCCCACCATGCTCACAGAACATTGACTGCTAAACTTCAGCCTGGCGCTCGTCCCAGGTCGGTTATTCTATGACTCCACTGCTACTATCCACAAGGCTCATAAGAGACAAGGGAATCTAAACTACTGGGGATCTTCAATCCAGATCTTCGAAGATTACACGCCAGAAGTATCGGTCTGTGATGGCGGATCTGGACAAACTGTCTCTGCGGCCGTCTCTTCTCTTCTCGGCCTGTTTGCAGATCACTCTGGAGGGCGGTGTGAGGAAAAGATTTGCGTTGCCTAATGAAGCCTCTACCTTCGTGGCAGAATTTCAACAGAGCCACGAGAAGAGCTGAGTCTCCTGATGACTGGTTAGATCGGAGTGTGGCTGGGCTAGAAGTGTTTTTTTTTCTTTTCTTCTTCTGTTTTTATTATTCGATTGACAGAAGTTATTATTCAATTATTATGCTGAACTTGCCCTGGAGCTCATACTGCTCTATGTCACATTAACACAGTTGTTTTGAAGGAAAGAATGACCAGTTCCATTTAATTTATGGTGTTACCAGAGGGAAGACTTGATTGGAGCAATAATTTCATCTGACTGTTCTTTTCTCTCTTATTTCGTTTTCCCTGTTTATTTATTTATTTCTTCTTCGATTGATAGAAGTTATTATCTGATTATTATGCTGGGCTCGCCCTGGAGCTAATACTGCTCTATCTCACTTTAACACAGTTGTTTTGAAGGAAAGAATGACCAGTTTCATTTAATTTATGGTGGTACAAGAGGGGATACTTGATTAGAGCTATAATTTTAACTGATGGTGCTTTTCCTTCTTATTTAGTTTTCCCTGTTTTTTTCTTCTTTTTCTTTCTTCTTTTCAATTAATCTAGGGATTAATGCAACTACTTAATATTCAGTACCGTCTAAAATTCACAGTTCATAGTTTTGTTTATCCAACTTCATGTTGGATTTAAGATATTATTTGGGTTCATATCATATTTCATAAAAAAAACAAAAAAAAACAAGAGCAATTGGAGATTTTTGACATCCACCAATCCAAATCCGGATGACCTCCAAAAATCAGTGGAGCCTTCCATGCCCTAATACATATCTGTTGTGCAAATTTGATGAGAATCTGTGAAGTAGTTTTGACATAATCCTTAAAAGCCTATAAAGAGAAACTTCATACAGAATCCGGATCCAGATCATCTCCAAAATGTAATGGAGTCTTCCATGGCTAAATATGTATCTTTGGGGCAAATTTGGTGAGAATTCATGAAGTGGTTTTGACGTACCGTAATTTCTGGTCTATGGAGCGCACCTGAATATTAGCTGCACCCACCAATTACAAAAAAAAAAAAGAAGAAATGTTACATAAATAGACCACACTTTTCTATAACACGAGGGTCTCCATGTTGTAACATATTTACACAGAAAGATGTTAGACAGAAAGATTTTTAAACTTTTAATTAAATACGTACCATAAATGCTTTTTTCCCCTGAAGTGTTACAACCCCAATTCCAATGAAGTTGGGACGTTGTGTAAAATGTAAATAAAAACAGAATACAATGATTTGCAAATCCTCTTCAACCTGTAGTCAATTGAATACACCACAAAGACAAGATATTTAATGTTCAAAGTGATAAACTTTATTGTTTTTGTGCAAATATTTGCTCATTTTGAAATGGATGCCTGCAACATGTTTAAAAAAAGCTGGGACAGTGGTATGTTTACCACTGTGTTACATCACCTTTCCTTCTAACAACACTCAATAAGCATTAGGGAACTGAGGACACTAATTGCTGAAGCGTTGTAGGTGGAATTCTTGAAATGTGGACTCATCAGACCACAGCACACTTTTCCACTTTGCGTCTGTCCATTTCAAATGAGCTCAGGCCCAGAGAAGGCGGCAGCGTTTCTGGATGTTGTTGATGTATGGCTTTCACTTTGCATGGTAGAGTTTTAACTTGCACTTGTAGATGTAACGACAAACTGTGTTAACTGACAATGGTTTTGTTTGGTTCCTGAGCCCACGCGGTAAGATCCTTTAAACAATGATGTTGGTTTTTAATGCAGTGCCGCCTGAGGGATAGAAGGTCACGGGCATTCAATGTTGGTTTTCGGCCTTACTGCTTACGTGTAGAATTATTATTATATTAGAATCATATTATAGACGAAATTCCTTGCAATTGAACGTTGAGAAACATTGTTCTTAAACTGTTGGACTATTTTTTTCACGTAGTTGTTCACAAAGTGGTGATCCTTGCTCCATCTTTGCTTCTGAACTGCTGCTGAGCCTTTTGGGGATGCTCCTTTTATACCCAGTCATGACACTCACCTGTTTCCAATTAACCTGTTCACCTGTGGAATGTTCCAAACAGGTGTTTTTGAACATTCATCAACTTTACCCGTCTTTTGTTGCCCCTGCCTTAGTTTTTTTTAAATGTGTTGCAGGCATCCATTTCAAAATGAGCAAATATTTGCACAAAAACGAAAAAGTTTCTCAGTTTGAACATTAAATATATTGTCTTTGTGGTGTATTCAATTGAATATAGGTTGAAGAGGATTTGCACATCACTGTATTCTGTTTTTATTTACATTTCACAAATGTCCCAACTTCACTGGAATTGTGGTTGTACACATAAATACTGATGCACACGTCATCCAGCATGTGCGCACGGTGTCTCTGTTGCACACGGAGAACAGAGTAATTTTAACTTTTTCTCTTTCTAACTTTCATTGCGTGCAGACAGGATCGGATGGACTGTGGTAAAATGAGACGTTAATGAGGTGTTGTGACTTTTTTGACTTGTTGACCAGTTTGGAAGGGTGGGGGGAGAAGGCGCCGCTCCGCTAATTGATCTGACAGCACAACTCCGGCGCAAATTGCTGGAGAGGGACTTTTCTTCAGTAAAATGAACGAGTAAGACCTTATATTTACACTCTGTGTGAATTTACATCGCATGAGGAGCACAGCTCCTTGACAGGATCAGTTGACATATGTCGACTTGCCTGTAAAAATCCATAAATTCGCCGCATCATTGTAAAAGCCTTAGTGTTCAAAGTAGGTGAAAAAATAGTGTCTTATAGTCCATAAATTACGGTAATTCTTCAAAGCCTAAAAAGTGAAATGTGATCCAGAATCCAGATCCAGATCACCTCCAAAATTTAATGGAGTCTTCCATGGCCTAATATGTATCTGTGGTGAAAATGTCCTGAGAATCCGTGTAGTAGTTTTGAGATAATCCTTAAAAGCCTATAAAGAGAAACTTCATCCAGAATCCAGATCATCTCCAAAATTTAATGGAGTCTTCCATGGCCTAATGTGTATCTGTGGTGAAAATATGGTGAGAATCCGTGTAGTAGATTTGATGTAATCCTGCGAAAAGTAATCCTTCAAAGTTTATATAAAGTGAAACTTAATCCATAATCCAGATCACCTCCAAAATTTAAGGGAGTCTTCGTTGGTCTAATATTTATCTGTGGTGAAAATTTCGTCAAAATCTGTGCAGTGGTTTTGACGTAATCTTGCTAAAAGACAGACAAATTAATAAACAAACGCCAATGATTTTATTACATCCTTGGTGGATGTAATAATGCTTAGTTACGTACAAGCCAAAATGTACAACATATAGGAGTTTCAACTTGCTAGTAAAGCTGTAAAAGCTGAGACAGTAAGAAAAATGAAGACAGGTATGGGAGAAAGGGAAGTATGAAAGTTCATGTTTGTGTTATTTGATCGATGGGAGGGGTGGGAGGGAAGGGAAAGAGTATCCTCACTTTGCTTTTTTATTTTTTACATGCGCTGTATGTATTCTCACTGTTTATTATGCTCACTCTATTCAGAAGAGTCATTTACATCTCAGACGGACACACTGTTGGACAGGTGTGCATGGTTCTTTTGCTGGTTGATGTCAACTTCTGTAAAAACTACTGATTCAATTAATTTTTTCTATGAGACTAATAGAAAGGACAAGACCTCCGAGTCTTTATTAGGGGATATGCTCAAAGCCTACACTGGGGAAAAATAATTTCTTTCACTTCTCATGCAAATAAAACTCGTAGTTAGACAGAAGGAACTAGAGAACGGCATTACAAATCTAGATTATACTCTGTCATCCACATATACACCAGATTTATATACAAGAAATGACAAAAATTAGAACAGAATTGGACCTACTTTTAACCTCGGGGGCTGAACAGCTTCTTCTCCGTGCTTGGGGTCTGCTGTATGAGCATGGGGACAAGGCTCAGTTGCTCTTAGCTCATAAGCCTTCAGCTTATGAGTTTATGTGGCGGAGGGCCAGAAAAGGACTCAATTTGAATTACAGCGCCTCCCTTTTATTGGGGCTTTTATTTTGGTAGAAAAAGAAACCGGAGGGGAAGCGTACGTTTAGTGTGGGAGAAGGACAGTCTCTCACGGACGGTGTAAGAGGCAGGTGTGCGAAAAAAAAAGAGAAAAAAAAAAGTTCTTCACACAGGAGCTGCGGGGCTCATCACAGGAGGAAGGACTTTCCTGCCGCTGGCCCACGTTGACGGACGCTGTGAGCTTGTTGGTGCTGAGAGGCCATCGGGAAGCTGCTGCTGTGTGGTGTTAAACGCCGTGGTAACGGTGGCGCTGGTGTCGTTTCTGCCATTCGCGTGGGTACAGATCGTCTGCAGCAGGCTGAAGGAAGTCGCCTAAACGTCAAGTCGGGAAAACCATCGCTGTCTGTCCACGCTGGGCGAGTGAAGACGAGAGGGCCCGACACACCAGCGTAAGAGGGAGGAAAGAGCGGGGCCCGGGGTTACGTCACGCCAGTACCGGAGGGAGAAGACGGAAGCGCGTGAAGACGAGAGGGCCCGACACGCTAGCCAAAGAGGAAGAAAAGAGCGGGGCCCGGGGTTATGTCACGCCAGTACCGGAGGGAGAAGACGGAAGCGCGGGAAGATGAGAGGGCCCGACACGCCAGCCTAAGAGGGAGAAAAAGAGAAGAAAGGGCGGGGTCCGTGGTGCCGCTGTGCCAGTCCGGTGAGGAGAGCGAGGCTCGCTTGAGCGCTACGTCGTCCTCCACAGGAGTATCGGAAGAAGGTGGTCGCATCCACATTGCGACTGCACATTTAGAGCCTTTTCGAACGAGAAGCCGTGTCGTGGGGTCTGTGAACGTAGGATAAAGCCAGACGCGTGGTCCATCGTCTGTCGGTATGAGGTGAAGCCATTATCCCCTGCCAACCAGTGACTCCTTTTCACCGCCAGGCTCCTGATCACCGAGATATCCACGGATTTACGGTACTCATTCTGTTCCTGTATAGCTGAACTAACTGTTTTCATCTTGGAATATAATACGTGCCATGGGATTAATACACATGCTGTTGGATTAAACTGGACAGTGTTTGGTACCTTACAGGAGTAAGTGAGGTCATACCGGACTTTTCCATTACAAATGGGGAGGCCCACGGAATGAACTCAGTGGTGAAGATGATGGAATATGTCTAAGAATGATTCTAACATAACAAGTATGATCAAATGAAGTATTAATGTGCTAAAGAGTTGATTAGAAAAAGTATTAGAAAAAGTATGTTACAAATAAGTGAAATGAATGATTATATGAGTTGTTTTTCATAAAGAGTGCAGAGTCAGAGGAAAAGAGGAAGTGATGTTGCAAACGAGGCAAGAAAAGCTGATGATAAACAACCGATCAAATGATTAAGATGTTGGTAAAATATGAAATGAAAAATAAGGAATGAAAATGTTTGTATATGATCATATGAATTGTTTTTATGTGAAAGAGAGTTGTAAGGGTAATACCCGTGGAGACACGAAGGTCGGACCCCAGAGACGGAGAGCTGGTTTAGTACACAAACACACTCATCGGAGGGTGAGCGTGTGCCGTGTGTCTAAGAAATAGCGGGATCTGACACCCCCTAGTGTTTCTGCATAAATTTGGTTTTTGATGTTTTTGCATCGTTGGTGTGGACACAAAGGTTTCCAAATGTCAATATTTCAAGAATAAGAGAATGAATGGAAGAAATAATTTAATGTGGAATGTTGCAGAAAGTTTGAAGATTTTGTACCATAGGTGTCCAGCCCATTATATGACCACAATGACAGGAATGCTTGAACTTTAAAATGAATGCATTTTGCGTAATGTATCCCAGGAATCTTTTGTTGTTTGATTCATTACTCATTTATCATCTACAGTGAGGAAAATAAGTATTTGAACACCTACCAACCAGCAAGAATTCTGGCACACACAGACCTGTTAATTTTTCTTTAAGAAGTCCTCTTATTCTGCACTCTTTACCTGTATGCAACTGTTTGAACTTGTTACCTGCATATATAAAGACACCTGTTCACACACTCAATCAGTCACACTCCAACCTGTCCACCATAGCCAAGACGTGTTATGATTATTTATTAGAAAAGTGGAAGAAACACAAGATGACTGTCATTCTCCCTTGGTCTGGGATTCCATGCAAGATCTCACTTTGTGGGGTAAGGATGATTCTGAGAAAGCTCAGAACTACACAGGAGGACCTGATCAATGACCTGAAGAGAGCTGGGACCGCAGTCACAAAGATTACATTAGTAACACATGATGCTGTCATGGTTTAAAATCCTGCAGGGCAGCAAGGTCCCCCTGCTCAAGCCAGCACATGTCCAGGCCCCATTTGAAGTTCACCAGTGACCATCTGGATGATCCAGAGGAGGCATGGGAGAAGGTCATGTGGTCAGATGAGACCAGAATAGAGCTTTTTGGAATCAACTCCACTTACCATGTTTAGAAGATGAGAACAACCCCAAGAAAACCATCCCAATCGTGAAGCATGAGGTGGAAACATCATACTCTGGGGGTGCTCTTCTGCAAAAGGGACAGGACGACTGCACCGTATTGAAGGGAGGATGCATGGGGTCATGTATTGCGAGATTTTGGCAAACAACCTCCTTCCCTCAGTAAGAGCATTGAAGATGGGTCATGGCTGGGTCTTCCAGCATGACAATGACCCCAAACACACAGCCAGGGCAACTAAGGAGGGGCTCTGTAAGAAGCATTTCAAGGTCCTGGAGTGGCCTGGCCAGTCTCCAAACCTGAACTCAATAGAAAATCTTTGGAGGGAGCTGAAATTCCAAACCTGAAAGATCTAGAGAAGATGTGTATGGAGGAGTGGACCAAAATCCCTGCTGCAGTGTGTGCAAACCTGGTGAAAAACTACAGGAAATGTTTGTCCTCTGTAATTGCAAACAAAGGGTACTGTACCAAATATTAACATTGGTTTTCACAGGTGTTCCAATACTTATTTGCAGCAGTAACATACAAATAAATTATTAAAAAATCATACATTGTGATTTCTGGATTTTTTTTTTTGTTTTTTTTTTAGATTATGTCTCTCACAGTGGACATGCACCTAAGATGAAAATTTCAGACCCCTCCATGATTTCTAGGTGGGAGAACTTGCAAAATCGCAGGGTGTTCAAATACTTATTTTCCTCCCTGTATTTTGCCCTGTCACAGGCTTGTGTCCTGTTCAAGGTGTACCCCGCCTATTGCCCTATGACTGCTGGGATAGGGTCCAGCCCCCTGTGACATGACCCTTGATTGGAGTAAGTGGCTACAGAAAATGAATGAATGAATGATTGCCAGGGAAATTCTGGAATCCGCCTAACTGTGCATCGTTCAAATCGGTTTGAAAAAAGTTTCATTCCCCATTCTCACTGTTAATATTAATTCTTTAAGAGTTATCCTTCTTTGACATACCAAGTTTGGTTAGAAATCAGCAAAAAGGACCTGGGAGGAGTTTGTCAACAAACAGGCAGACACGGCTTTGGTTCCAATTATTGACCTCTGGCAAATGTGATCTTGCCAGGACAATTTCAGAACTCATCTCCATATGTGTGATACACTTGGTGCAAATTAGAGTGGAAAAATCTTAAATTTTGACCATAACCCCAGTGACATTGACACCACTGAATGACCCTTGGTAAGTTTAATATTACTTTTAAAATTCCAGAAGCTGGACTTACGGTTTTGGTGAACATGTGAAGACAGTGGAGTCTCAGTCTCTTGCAGCGACCACTTGTTAAATATATTCTCTGTCAAAGTCCCCAATCGACGAGAAGTGGAAAGCTATTATTAGACTGTTAGCTATCCCCGCAGATATGTCAAAGTCATCTAAAGTGCTTAAAAAGAGTGAAGCGGATGCTTCCTCAATGGACAACAGTGCGACACCAAGTAGCATAGCCCCCATGGTAGATCACCAAGTGAATGTCACTGCTGACTTTAAAATATTGTTTGCCGCACTGGAACTGAGGCTTGACAAAATACACCTGGCAATAATAGACCATGGTCAGCGAATTGACACTTTGAAATCACATGCTGAACTGCAGGACCAATGGATTCAAGCGCTCGAGGAGAAGTGTGCACTGTTAGCTGATAGCAACAGCATGCTAACAGCAAAAACCATCGATCTCACGAGCTGCAACCGCAGGAATAACAGGATAATTGGCCTCCCAGAATCCATCGAGGGATCCAGGCCCAGGACTTTCGTTGCTGACCTCCTGAGGGAAGCATTTGGTGACCAGACTCTACAGTCCCCACCATGCTCACAGAACATTGACTGCTAAACTTCAGCCTGGCGCTCGTCCCAGGTCGGTTATTCTATGACTCCACTGCTACTATCCACAAGGCTCATAAGAGACAAGGGAATCTAAACTACTGGGGATCTTCAATCCAGATCTTCGAAGATTACACGCCAGAAGTATCGGTCTGTGATGGCGGATCTGGACAAACTGTCTCTGCGGCCGTCTCTTCTCTTCTCGGCCTGTTTGCAGATCACTCTGGAGGGCGGTGTGAGGAAAAGATTTGCGTTGCCTAATGAAGCCTCTACCTTCGTGGCAGAATTTCAACAGAGCCACGAGAAGAGCTGAGTCTCCTGATGACTGGTTAGATCGGAGTGTGGCTGGGCTAGAAGTGTTTTTTTTTCTTTTCTTCTTCTGTTTTTATTATTCGATTGACAGAAGTTATTATTCAATTATTATGCTGAACTTGCCCTGGAGCTCATACTGCTCTATGTCACATTAACACAGTTGTTTTGAAGGAAAGAATGACCAGTTCCATTTAATTTATGGTGTTACCAGAGGGAAGACTTGATTGGAGCAATAATTTCATCTGACTGTTCTTTTCTCTCTTATTTCGTTTTCCCTGTTTATTTATTTATTTCTTCTTCGATTGATAGAAGTTATTATCTGATTATTATGCTGGGCTCGCCCTGGAGCTAATACTGCTCTATCTCACTTTAACACAGTTGTTTTGAAGGAAAGAATGACCAGTTTCATTTAATTTATGGTGGTACAAGAGGGGATACTTGATTAGAGCTATAATTTTAACTGATGGTGCTTTTCCTTCTTATTTAGTTTTCCCTGTTTTTTTCTTCTTTTTCTTTCTTCTTTTCAATTAATCTAGGGATTAATGCAACTACTTAATATTCAGTACCGTCTAAAATTCACAGTTCATAGTTTTGTTTATCCAACTTCATGTTGGATTTAAGATATTATTTGGGTTCATATCATATTTCATAAAAAAAACAAAAAAAAAACAAGAGCAATTGGAGATTTTTGACATCCACCAATCCAAATCCGGATGACCTCCAAAAATCAGTGGAGCCTTCCATGCCCTAATACATATCTGTTGTGCAAATTTGATGAGAATCTGTGAAGTAGTTTTGACATAATCCTTAAAGCCTATAAAGAGAAACTTCATACAGAATCCGGATCCAGATCATCTCCAAAATGTAATGGAGTCTTCCATGGCTAAATATGTATCTTTGGGGCAAATTTGGTGAGAATTCATGAAGTGGTTTTGACGTACCGTAATTTCTGGTCTATGGAGCGCACCTGAATATTAGCTGCACCCACCAATTACAAAAAAAAAAAAGAAGAAATGTTACATAAATAGACCACACTTTTCTATAACACGAGGGTCTCCATGTTGTAACATATTTACACAGAAAGATGTTAGACAGAAAGATTTTTAAACTTTTAATTAAATACGTACCATAAATGCTTTTTTCCCCTGAAGTGTTACAACCCCAATTCCAATGAAGTTGGGACGTTGTGTAAAATGTAAATAAAAACAGAATACAATGATTTGCAAATCCTCTTCAACCTGTAGTCAATTGAATACACCACAAAGACAAGATATTTAATGTTCAAAGTGATAAACTTTATTGTTTTTGTGCAAATATTTGCTCATTTTGAAATGGATGCCTGCAACATGTTTAAAAAAAGCTGGGACAGTGGTATGTTTACCACTGTGTTACATCACCTTTCCTTCTAACAACACTCAATAAGCATTAGGGAACTGAGGACACTAATTGCTGAAGCGTTGTAGGTGGAATTCTTGAAATGTGGACTCATCAGACCACAGCACACTTTTCCACTTTGCGTCTGTCCATTTCAAATGAGCTCAGGCCCAGAGAAGGCGGCAGCGTTTCTGGATGTTGTTGATGTATGGCTTTCACTTTGCATGGTAGAGTTTTAACTTGCACTTGTAGATGTAACGACAAACTGTGTTAACTGACAATGGTTTTGTTTGGTTCCTGAGCCCACGCGGTAAGATCCTTTAAACAATGATGTTGGTTTTAATGCAGTGCCGCCTGAGGGATAGAAGGTCACGGGCATTCAATGTTGGTTTTCGGCCTTACTGCTTACGTGTAGAATTATTATTATATTAGAATCATATTATAGACGAAATTCCTTGCAATTGAACGTTGAGAAACATTGTTCTTAAACTGTTGGACTATTTTTTTCACGTAGTTGTTCACAAAGTGGTGATCCTTGCTCCATCTTTGCTTCTGAACTGCTGCTGAGCCTTTTGGGGATGCTCCTTTTATACCCAGTCATGACACTCACCTGTTTCCAATTAACCTGTTCACCTGTGGAATGTTCCAAACAGGTGTTTTTGAACATTCATCAACTTTACCCGTCTTTTGTTGCCCCTGCCTTAGTTTTTTTTAAATGTGTTGCAGGCATCCATTTCAAAATGAGCAAATATTTGCACAAAAACGAAAAAGTTTCTCAGTTTGAACATTAAATATATTGTCTTTGTGGTGTATTCAATTGAATATAGGTTGAAGAGGATTTGCACATCACTGTATTCTGTTTTTATTTACATTTCACAAATGTCCCAACTTCACTGGAATTGTGGTTGTACACATAAATACTGATGCACACGTCATCCAGCATGTGCGCACGGTGTCTCTGTTGCACACGGAGAACAGAGTAATTTTAACTTTTTCTCTTTCTAACTTTCATTGCGTGCAGACAGGATCGGATGGACTGTGGTAAAATGAGACGTTAATGAGGTGTTGTGACTTTTTTGACTTGTTGACCAGTTTGGAAGGGTGGGGGAGAAGGCGCCGCTCCGCTAATTGATCTGACAGCACAACTCCGGCGCAAATTGCTGGAGAGGGACTTTTCTTCAGTAAAATGAACGAGTAAGACCTTATATTTACACTCTGTGTGAATTTACATCGCATGAGGAGCACAGCTCCTTGACAGGATCAGTTGACATATGTCGACTTGCCTGTAAAAATCCATAAATTCGCCGCATCATTGTAAAAGCCTTAGTGTTCAAAGTAGGTGAAAAAATAGTGTCTTATAGTCCATAAATTACGGTAATTCTTCAAAGCCTAAAAAGTGAAATGTGATCCAGAATCCAGATCCAGATCACCTCCAAAATTTAATGGAGTCTTCCATGGCCTAATATGTATCTGTGGTGAAAATGTCCTGAGAATCCGTGTAGTAGTTTTGAGATAATCCTTAAAAGCCTATAAAGAGAAACTTCATCCAGAATCCAGATCATCTCCAAAATTTAATGGAGTCTTCCATGGCCTAATGTGTATCTGTGGTGAAAATATGGTGAGAATCCGTGTAGTAGATTTGATGTAATCCTGCGAAAAGTAATCCTTCAAAGTTTATATAAAGTGAAACTTAATCCATAATCCAGATCACCTCCAAAATTTAAGGGAGTCTTCGTTGGTCTAATATTTATCTGTGGTGAAAATTTCGTCAAAATCTGTGCAGTGGTTTTGACGTAATCTTGCTAAAAGACAGACAAATTAATAAACAAACGCCAATGATTTTATTACATCCTTGGTGGATGTAATAATGCTTAGTTACGTACAAGCCAAAATGTACAACATATAGGAGTTTCAACTTGCTAGTAAAGCTGTAAAAGCTGAGACAGTAAGAAAAATGAAGACAGGTATGGGAGAAAGGGAAGTATGAAAGTTCATGTTTGTGTTATTTGATCGATGGGAGGGGTGGGAGGGAAGGGAAAGAGTATCCTCACTTTGCTTTTTTATTTTTTACATGCGCTGTATGTATTCTCACTGTTTATTATGCTCACTCTATTCAGAAGAGTCATTTACATCTCAGACGGACACACTGTTGGACAGGTGTGCATGGTTCTTTTGCTGGTTGATGTCAACTTCTGTAAAAACTACTGATTCAATTAATTTTTTCTATGAGACTAATAGAAAGGACAAGACCTCCGAGTCTTTATTAGGGGATATGCTCAAAGCCTACACTGGGGAAAAATAATTTCTTTCACTTCTCATGCAAATAAAACTCGTAGTTAGACAGAAGGAACTAGAGAACGGCATTACAAATCTAGATTATACTCTGTCATCCACATATACACCAGATTTATATACAAGAAATGACAAAAATTAGAACAGAATTGGACCTACTTTTAACCTCGGGGGCTGAACAGCTTCTTCTCCGTGCTTGGGGTCTGCTGTATGAGCATGGGGACAAGGCTCAGTTGCTCTTAGCTCATAAGCCTTCAGCTTATGAGTTTATGTGGCGGAGGGCCAGAAAAGGACTCAATTTGAATTACAGCGCCTCCCTTTTATTGGGGCTTTTATTTTGGTAGAAAAAGAAACCGGAGGGGAAGCGTACGTTTAGTGTGGGAGAAGGACAGTCTCTCACGGACGGTGTAAGAGGCAGGTGTGCGAAAAAAAAAGAGAAAAAAAAAAGTTCTTCACACAGGAGCTGCGGGGCTCATCACAGGAGGAAGGACTTTCCTGCCGCTGGCCCACGTTGACGGACGCTGTGAGCTTGTTGGTGCTGAGAGGCCATCGGGAAGCTGCTGCTGTGTGGTGTTAAACGCCGTGGTAACGGTGGCGCTGGTGTCGTTTCTGCCATTCGCGTGGGTACAGATCGTCTGCAGCAGGCTGAAGGAAGTCGCCTAAACGTCAAGTCGGGAAAACCATCGCTGTCTGTCCACGCTGGGCGAGTGAAGACGAGAGGGCCCGACACACCAGCGTAAGAGGGAGGAAAGAGCGGGGCCCGGGGTTACGTCACGCCAGTACCGGAGGGAGAAGACGGAAGCGCGTGAAGACGAGAGGGCCCGACACGCTAGCCAAAGAGGAAGAAAAGAGCGGGGCCCGGGGTTATGTCACGCCAGTACCGGAGGGAGAAGACGGAAGCGCGGGAAGATGAGAGGGCCCGACACGCCAGCCTAAGAGGGAGAAAAAGAGAAGAAAGGGCGGGGTCCGTGGTGCCGCTGTGCCAGTCCGGTGAGGAGAGCGAGGCTCGCTTGAGCGCTACGTCGTCCTCCACAGGAGTATCGGAAGAAGGTGGTCGCATCCACATTGCGACTGCACATTTAGAGCCTTTTCGAACGAGAAGCCGTGTCGTGGGGTCTGTGAACGTAGGATAAAGCCAGACGCGTGGTCCATCGTCTGTCGGTATGAGGTGAAGCCATTATCCCCTGCCAACCAGTGACTCCTTTTCACCGCCAGGCTCCTGATCACCGAGATATCCACGGATTTACGGTACTCATTCTGTTCCTGTATAGCTGAACTAACTTGTGTGTAAATTGAGGACGTCGAAGACATTACCTCGTATAGTGTTACCTGGTCACCGCAGTTTGCTTGGTATTACTGTTAAGGAAATTGTTCAGATTCTGAGGGAGAGTCTATTGGCTGGAAGGTCATTGCATAGTGTGTTGAGAAGTGACTCATATATGATTTCTTCCAGTGAGAATTGCCCCTGAATTTATTTTATTTTTATTTTTATTTTATTTTACTTTTGAAGGTATCTGAGACTCATTTTTTTTTTTTTTGGTGTTTTTTTTTTGCAACCTTGTGACCAGCCATTTACTTTCTTTATTCATGTAAATAAATCACTGCCAATTGCTCCGAAGTATTGTTACAGTGACATTATTGAGTTTTTGGCTCAATCAGGTTTCTACTCCGGAGTGGGGGGGCTTCCCTTGCCCAGTTGGGGCAGGTAAGGTAGGTTGCCGAACCTCACTATTACACATCACACCCACCCAGGTAGCCACCGTGATTCACATTAAATCCTGGGCCCAACTTATGCCACCCGCTAGGCTGACACGGGGTATTGGGAAAGCTAATCGAGTCGGGGACAGGGGCTAAGACCCATCTGCATTCTTGGCCGTCCTGAGTAGTGTAGTTATTTGCCCCACTACGCGCACCCGGCTGGTGCGTTACATATTTGGCGTCACGAACAGGATCGTTCCGAAAGAGAAAAAAAAAGCCAGTTTCGGTTCACTTCTAAGGAAGGGAAATGGAGGAGCTGCGTAAGCAATTCGAGGAGCTTCAGAACAGGCTTACAGAACAGTCTGCAGCTTTAAAACAGGCTAGGGAGGAACAGAGAGAAGTACTCAGCCTTGCAAAACTCATCATCAAACAACGGGCCGGGGCTGCTGCCCCGGCAACCATTTACATTCCCAGGGAGCGGAAGTACCCTGAGTTCGGCGGTAGCCAAGCTCAGAATGAGCTATGTGTTGAAGAGTGGGTAGCGTCAATGCAGTCCTCCTTTAAAGTAGCCAAGGTCCCCAAAGAAGACCAAGTAGAGTTGCTTAAACAACATCTTAAGGGGGAAGCTAAGTCAACTGTTAAGTTTATGCTAAAAGGGGACTATGTCACTGCCAAACAGATCTTTGATGTGCTAGAAGAAACGTATGGCGACAAAGTTCCCATTGGAACTAGGTTGAGGGAGTTCTATGACCGGAAGCAGACAGCTAATGAGACCATTCGAAACTACGCTTATGACCTCCAGGAAAAACTCACCAGGGTGAAACGCCGGGATGAGACACGTGTCCCCGATGCTGATGCTATGTTGAAGGAACAGTTAGTCCTGGGCCTGAGAGATGACTCCCTCCGCAGGGAGATGAGGAGACAGGCTAAAGAGCAAAAAGATATCACTTTCATTGCTCTCATGCAGGCGGCCATCACCTGGTCTGAAGAGGAAGAGGGCTCCATAGTGAGCCCATGCCGAACTCGAGCACGAGGAAATGTAAATCTTACCACTGCGGGGGATGCCTCCTCTACCCCGACGCTGGAGGTGTTGCACGAAGCGATCCAGGGTCTTGTGGCTAGGCAGGAAGAGTTATTTAAAGCAGTCAGAGAGGTGGAGAGAAACCAGCAGTATACGGGAAAACTAAAGAGGATGCCATTGAAAGACAATGAAGGGAGGCCTATTTGTTACACTTGTAATCAACCAGGGTACACAAGCAGGGTGTGCCACCAAAACAAGTCAGGTAGCTACAGGGGTAATTCGGTCAAACCCACAACCCTCGAGGCACATCCGGTGGAAGATGATGGCAGCGGTGGTGTGCATATGATGGTAGGGGCGACTTTTGTGGGCCCCCAAACAGCGGACGATGCCCAAGGGGGAAGAGACCAACCCCAACTAGGTGGTGCCTTTGGAGACTGCCTCACTGTTGATTTAAAAATCAACGGTGTGGAGACTAGCTGTCTTTTAGATACTGGCTCTGAAGTCACCACTATCACGGAGGCATATTTCAGGGAACACTTTGAAGGAAGGGAATCGGCCCTGACTACTGCTAATTGGGTCCGGCTGACTGCCGCAAACGGCCTTGATATACCAGTCCTCGGGTGCCTCAAAGCAGACATAGAATGTATGGGGAAAACGTTGAAGGACAAGTGTGTTTTTGTCATACGAACAGATCCGGGTGGAGCCAGCAGAGTCTCCATGCCCGGTATTGTGGGCATGAACATAGTGGGTGACCTTCATGGTCTTTCTGGCGGAACAGGGGGGATCCGGAGGATGGGGCGCCACTGCTTACAGAAGGGGGTGGCTCAGTTGCAACGCATCTTGGCTGATATCGATAAGAGAGAGCAGTATGTTGGTCCTGATGGCAGGATTGGGTACGTCAAGGTAGCAGGAAGAAGGCCTGTCACTATTCCACCCTTCAGTGAGAAGGTCATTGAAGGGCGCTGTCGGGTACCACCCAAGACAAGTTGCCAGGTGTTGGTAGAGGCCCCACTCGACACTAGTTTACCTTGCGGGTTGCTTGTTGCAAATGTTTTGGCTCAGACAGCAGATGGCAGAGTTCCAGTGAGGCTGCTCAACTCCAGTGAGAAGGCGATCACCCTTCCTCCAAGAGCACGTGTCGCAGAGCTATGTAGACCACAGGAGGTTGTAACCAAGGAACTTGTGTCATTCAAGGAGGGGGAGGGAGTACTGCATGTGAGAGCCGTCGAAGGAGGCAGCTTACCCACAAACGATAGGAGTGCACCACTCCCTATTCCTGTGCAAGCTAGCCTTCAGGGGCTCAGTCCATCACAGGTGTGTAGGCTGAATGAACTGCTTGAGAAACACCGGGCAGTATTCTCTCAGAGTGACTCAGACTACGGTTACACCACTATGGTGACTCATGGTATTCAGACCGGAGACTCACATCCCATTAAACAAAGGCACAGGACGGTCCCACCTCATGTCTTCCAAGAATTCAAAAAGCACGTTCAGGACTTGGTAGCACAGGGAGTCCTCAAGGAGAGTTCAAGCCCCTGGGCTTCGCCTGCCGTTATTGTAATCAAGAAAGATGGGTCTGTACGATTTTGCTGTGACTATCGCAGGCTCAACAGTGTGACCTGGAAAGATGCGTACCCACTCCCTAGGGTGGATGAGTCACTGGATGCTCTGGGTGGTGCCCGGCTCTTTTCAACCCTTGATCTTACAGCTGGGTACTTTCAGGTCGCGGTAGGGGAACAGGACCAAGAAAAGACAGCAGTCACGACACCGTTCGGTTTATTCCAGTGGACCCGCATGCCCTTCGGGTTATGCAATGCACCCACAACTTTCCAACGTCTTATGGAGGTTGTGCTGGGGGATCTTGCCTTTGATGTTTTACTTATTTATCTTGACGACATTATTGTTTTCTCAACTGACTTTGAAAGTCATTGTGAGAAGCTGGATTTGGTGTTTAGCCGTCTTAAAGGACATGGGCTGAAGTTGAAACCCAAAAAGTGCTTTTTGTTGAGGCCCGAAGTCAAATTTCTGGGCCATGTTATTTCCGCTGCAGGTATCCAGGTCGACATGGAGAAGGTCAAGGTCCTGGAGAATTGGCCTGTCCCCAAAAAACGTGACAGAGGTTAGGCAGGTGTTAGGGTTCATGGGTTATTACAGGCGCTTTGTCCCTAGATTTGCACATCTGGCAGGACCCCTGCATGCGCTCCTGGGCAAAACAAATAAGAGGGCCTTGCGCCACAGTCCTCCAACTGAACCGTTTGTCTGGACTGAACAGTGCCAAGATGCATTTGACAGGTTGAGAGAGTACTTGATGATGCCCCCAATCCTGGCGTACCCGAACTTTAAACTTCCTTTCATACTCACCACGGACGGGAGCCGACACGGTCTTGGTGCAGTCCTCAGCCAAAAGCAAGAAGGGGTAGAGCGCGTCGTAGCATTTGCTAGCCGAGGTTTGCGGAAAACAGAAAGAAATGACAAGAACTACTCTGCATTCAAGCTGGAACTTCTAGCGCTCAAATGGGCGGTGACTGAAAAGTTCCGTGATCACCTGCTGTACTCCAAATTTGTTGTCATCTCAGACCACAACCCCGTACGTTACCTAGAAACGGCTAATCTTGGTGCGATTGAGCAAAGGTGGGTTGCTCATTTGGCTGAGTATGACTTTGAAGTACAGTACAAGCCAGGGGGGCAAAATACCAATGCAGATGTCCTCTCACGGCTCCCAACAGTAGAGGAACCTGAAGTAGAGGATACTGAGAAAGACTTCTTGAAATTGACACCCGATGAAGTTCGAGCTTATCTGCCAAAGAGACAGGGATTGAGAGACAGGAAGGGTGTGTTGCAGCACAAGCGACTGTGAAGGGACAGGTGCTGAGGTACGAATGGAATGAGATCCAACAACTCCAAAGGGCTGACCGAAATATTGGCCCTGCCTTGTGTGCTGTTAAGGCAAACGTCAAGCCAGTAGGAGAGCAGGTGCGAAGCATGGGGCCGGTGTTGAGGAAGCTGGTTTATCAATGGGACCGGCTGAGGGTCCGACAAGGGGTTTTATTTCGCTGCATATGGGATCCCAGGGATGGGGAGGAAGTCTGGCAATTAGTTGTGCCAGAATCCCTGTGTAAGCATGTGTTTGAAACCCAACATGATCACAAGGGCCATTTTGGTGAGAGAAGCACACTTGAGATGATGAGGCGAAGTTATTATTGGCCTACAATGTCTAAAGATGTCCAGCATTGGGTAAAGCAGTGCAGACGTTGTGCGCTTGCTAGAGATGTTTTTCCGAAAATGCGTGCCCCGATGACCTGCACAAATGTGTCTGTGCCCTTGGAGGTTCTGGCATATGGACTATACTCTCCTCGAAAAGTCCAAAGGGGGGTATGAGAATGTTCTGGTACTTACTGACATGTTCACCCGGTTCACCATTGCAGTACCCACAAAAGATCAAACTGCGAGAACCACAGCAGAGGCATTGTTGAGGCACTGGTTTGTGTATTATGGCTGCCCGTCTAGGCTACACTCTGATCAAGGGCGTAGTTTTGAAGCTAGTGTAATCAAGGAGTTGTGTCGTGTCTACAAGATCGCTAAGAGCCGCACCAGCCCGTACCATCCACAGGGAAACGCACAATGTGAGCGTTTCAATCGCACAATGTATGAAATGCTGCGGGCACTGCCACCCGAACATAAAAGAGACTGGCCGAGGTACCTACCGGAACTTGTGTTGGCATACAATAGCCATGTCCATTCCTCGACAGGCTATTCCCCTTTCTATTTGCTCTTTGGCAGAGATGCGAGACTTCCACTCGATATGCTGGGTGGAGGGGATCTGGAGCACAGTGGCGCCGACAATTTGGATGATTGGGTGTTGGATCATCATGAAAAGCTCAAGTTGGCGACCGAAGTTGCACGGGCCGCTGCAAAAGAAACCGCGACTCACCGCAAAAGAACATATGATCGTAAGCTCAGCACAGCTTTAATCAGGCCAGGCGATCGAGTACTTATGAGAAATCATAAACCGAGGGGCAGAAATAAGATTCAAGATAAGTGGGAACCCGACCCCTACTTAGTCGTCAAGCAAAATCACCCTGACATGCCAGTGTTCACTGTCAAACCAGAAGCTGGGGGGCCCGCTAAGGTAGTGCACAGAGAACAGTTAAAACACTGTACATTCCAAACACCGGTGAAAGCGCGCATTACACCAGGGGATAGAAGGGAAATGACAGATTCAGACTCCGACACCCGTAATGCAGTCTATATTCCCCAGACCTCACTCGCACTAGACATGGGTGCACGTCAGAGTCAGGGTAGGGACGAGGAGTATAGCCTGGGAATGGACGGGGAAACATCAGAGGTAGTAATAGAGCCGCAAGCAGCACAGGTCTTAGACGGGGATGCTGATGAGTCAGACGTAGACTCGAGTGAGGGTGAATCGCAAAGGCGACCCACGAGGCGTACCAGGGGCATACTTCCTGTGAGGTTCAGGGAGGAATATGTAATGTAAAAAACAAAAAAGAGAGAAAAAATTGTTTTGTGTGAATACTGCTGTTGATGTACTAGCATGTTCGATGTTGCTCTGTCGTAACTGGCGCCTGGTGAGTGTGGAGCAGTCACTGGTGTGGCAGGGTTTTACGGGGGGGTGATGTGGCGGAGGGACAGAAAAGGACTCAATTTGAATTACAGCGCCTCCCTTTTATTGGGGCTTTTATTTTGGTAGAAAAAGAAACCGGAGGGGAAGCGTGCGTTTAGTGTGGGAGAAGGACAGTCTCTCACGGACGGTGTAAGAGGCAGGTGTGCCGAGACGGAGCGAAAAAAAAAAAAGAGAAAAAAAAAAAGTTCTTCACACAGGAGCTGCGGGGCTCATCACAGGAGGAAGGACTTTCCTGCCGCTGGCCCACGTTGACGGACGCTGTGAGCTTGTTGGTACTGAGAGGCCATCGGGAAGCTGCTGCTGTGTGGTGTTAAACGCCGTGGTAACGGTGGCGCTGGTGTCGTTTCTGCCATTCGCGTGGGTACAGATCGTCTGCAGCAGGCTGAAGGAAGTCGCCTAAACGTCAAGTCGGGAAAACCATCGCTGTCTGTCCACGCTGGGCCGAGTGAAGACGAGAGGGCCCGACACACCAGCCTAAGAGGGAGGAAAGAGCGGGGCCCGGGGTTACGTCACGCCAGTACCGGAGGGAGAAGACGGAAGCGCGTGAAGACGAGAGGGCCCGACACGCCAGCCAAAGAGGAAGAAAAGAGCGGGGCCCGGGGTTACGTCACACCAGTACCGGAGGGAGAAGACGGAAGCGCGGGAAGACGAGAGGGCCCGACACGCCAGCCTAAGAGGGAGAAAAAGAGAAGAAAGGGCGGGGTCCGTGGTGCCGCTGTGCCGGTCCGGTGAGGAGAGCGAGGCTCGCTTGAGCGCTACGTCGTCCTCCACAGGAGTATCGGAAGAAGGTGGTCGCATCCACATTGCGACTGCACATTTAGAGCCTTTTCGAACGAGAAGCCGTGTCGTGGGGTCTGTGAACGTAGGATAAAGCCAGACGCGTGGTCCATCGTCTGTCGGTATGAGGTGAAGCCATTATCCCCTGCCAACCAGTGACTCCTTTTCACCGCCAGGCTCCTGATCACCGAGATATCCACGGATTTACGGTACTCATTCTGTTCCTGTATAGCTGAACTAACGTGTGTAAATTGAGGACGTCGAAGACATTACCTCGTATAGTGTTACCTGGTCACCGCAGTTTGCTTGGTATTACTGTTAAGGAAATTGTTCAGATTCTGAGGGAGAGTCTATTGGCTGGAAGGTCATTGCATAGTGTGTTGAGAAGTGACTCATATATGATTTCTTCCAGTGAGAATTGCCTCTGAATTTATTTTATTTTTATTTTATTTTACTTTTGAAGGTATCTGAGATTCTTTTTTTGTTTTGGTGTTTTTTTTTGCAACCTTGTGACCAGCCATTTACTTTCTTTATTCATGTAAATAAATCACTGCCAATTGCTCCGAAGTATTGTTACAGTGACATTATTGAGTTTTTGGCTCAATCAGGTTTCTACTCCGGAGTGGGGGGGCTTCCCTTGCCGCTGTGGAGTTGCATCAGTTGGGGCAGGTAAGGTAGGTTGCCGAACCTCACTGTTACACATCACACCCACCCAGGTAGCCACCGTGATTCACATTAAATCCTGGGCCCAACTTATGCCGCCCGCTAGGCTGACACGGGGTATTGGGAAAGCTAATCGAGTCAGGGACAGGGGCTAAGACCCATCTGCATTCTCGGCCGTCCTGAGTAGTGTAGTTATTCGCCCCACTACGCGCACCCGGCTGGTGCGTTACACTTATGAGCATCAAACCAAATTGCTCAGATAATGGATGAATTCGGCTGAATTTTTAAGTACCCAGACAAAATAAATGATAAATTGAGGTCCTTTTTCTCTCAACTATACTCAACAAAAATATAAACGCAACACTTCTGGTTTTGCTCCCATTTTGTATGAGATGAACTCAAAGATCTAAAACTTTTTCCACATACACAATATCACCATTTCCCTCAAATATTGTTCACAAACCAGTCGAAATCTGTGATAGTGAGCACTTCTCCTTTGCTGAGATAATCCATCCCACCTCACAGGTGTGCCATACCAAGATGCTGATTAGACACCATGATTAGTGCACAGGTGTGCCTTAGACTGTCCACAATAAAAGGCCACTCTGAATGGTGCAGTTGTGTTTTATTGGGGGGGTACCAGTCAGTATCTGGTGTGACCACCATTTGCCTCATGCAGTGCAACACATCTCCTTCACATCATCCATGAAGAGAACACCTCTCCAACGTGCCAAACACCAGCGAATATGAGCATTTGCCCACTCAAGTCGGTTACGACGACGAACTGGAGTCAGGTCGAGACCCCGATGAGGCCGACGAGCATGCAGATGAGCTTCCCTGAGACGGTTTCTGACAGTTTGTGCAGAAATTCTTTGGTTATGCAAACCGATTGTTTCAGCAGCTGTCCGAGTGGCTGGTCTCAGACGATCTTAGAGGTGAACATGCTGGATGTGGAGGTCCTGGGCTGGTGTGGTTACACGTGGTCTGCGGTTGTGAGGCTGGTTGGATGTACTGCCAAATTCTCTGAAACGCATTTGGAGACGGCTTATGGTAGAGAAATGAACATTCAATACACGAGCAACAGCTCTGGTTGACATTCCTGCTGTCAGCATGCCAATTGCACGCTCCCTCAAATCTTGCGACATCTGTGGCATTGTGCTGTGTGATAAAACTGCACCTTTCAGAGTGGCCTTTTATTGTGGACAGTCTAAGGCACACCTGTGCACTAATCATGGTGTCTAATCAGCATCTTGATATGGCACACCTGTGAGGTGGGATGGATTATCTCAGCAAAGGAGAAGTGCTCACTATCACAGATTTCGACTGGTTTGTGAACAATATTTGAGGGAAATGGTGATATTGTGTATGTGGAAAAAGTTTTAGATCTTTGAGTTCATCTCATACAAAATGGGAGCAAAACCAAAAGTGTTGCGTTTATATATTTGTTGAGTGTATATACCTCAAAAAAACTCGTAGATGATAATCGGCTAGCTGACTTTTTTGACAAGCTGGTTTTCTACCCAAAGTTTCTCCTGTGCACAACCTTAGGCTAGATTCTCCTTTCACTCTCCAAGAAATTAAGGAAGCAATACAATCTATGAACAGAGGTAAATCCCCAAGCCCAGATGGACACCCTTTCAAATTTTACAAAACGTTTTTAGATCAGTTAGCACCACTATTTGAAATGTTTAATTACTCATTTAAACAAGGGGCCCTACCATCTATGCTTATGCAAACTTCTATTTATTTAATCTATTTTCTTTCATTTTTTTAAAAAAGGAAAGGATCCACTGAGCTGACTTCTTATCACCCAATATCACTCCTCCCAGTAGACGTCAAAATACTAGCAAAGGCTTTACCTCGTCAATTGGAATCCCTCATGCCTCTGATAGTTTCAGATGACCAGACAGGATTCATAAGAGGAAGACATTCATACTCTAATATTAGGAAGCCTCCTTAATGTCATTCTCCCTCCGTCTTCTTCAAATGTCCCAGAGGTCATCATCTCACTCGACGCAGAGAAGACATTTGATCGGATGGAGTGGGCCTATCTCTTTTTCTCTCTGAGATGTTTTGCATTTTATTCTGATTTCATCTCATGGGTCAGATTACTCTACTCTTCTCCCTTTGCCTCAGTGTGCACAAATAATCAGCGCTGTTCTCCATTCACACTGTTTCTGGGAACATGTCAGGGGTGCCCACTGTCCCCATTATTATTTGCATTAGCAATTGAACCACTCTCAATTGCACTAAAGGTCGAAAAGCATTTCAGGAGGATTGAAAGATTTGGCACTAAACACCAAGTGTCACTATATGCAGATGATCTGCTCCTCTATGTGAGCGACCCATTGACAAGCACCCCACACATTCTAAAATTATTAGACTCTTTTAGTCAGTTATCTGGACATAAATTAAACATTGCAAAAAGAGAATACTTCCCAATTATCCAGTTAGCCAAGGCTTGCAGTCATCTAATATACCTTTTAATATTGGTAAAAATGGATTTAAATATCTAGGCATCAATATTTCTCGATCCTTAAGAACAATGCGTGAAGAAAATATCACTTCACTAACACATTGTTCTGTAATTTATGTCTGTAGCATGGTCCAAGCAGAGGGTCACCCCTTTGAGTCTGGTCTGCTTGAGGTTTCTTCCTCAGAGGGAGTTTTTCCTTACCACTGTTACTCTGGGGGTTGGTAAGGTTAGACCTTACTTGTGTGAAGTGCCTTGAGGCAACTTTGTTGTGATTTGGCACTATATATAAAATGAAATTAAACTAACAGCAACAGTCAAGTCTGATTTACAAAGATGGAATTACCTGGCATTATCCCTAGCGGGTAGGATACAAATTACAAAAATGAATGTGTTACCAAGATACTTGTATGTTTTTAAATGCCTTCTCATCTTCCTTCCCAAATCCTTTTTCTCTGCTTTAAATGACATTATGTCCTCTTTCATCTGGTCTGGCAAAAGGCCCAGGGCAAACCGTGCACTTCTATGTAGGGACAGATCAACTGGGGGACTTGGACTTCCTAATCCAAACACATATTATGTGGCTGCCAATGTAGGAAAATAATATCCTGGTTTCTCTCCCCCAGTCCAAGTGGCACTGTAGTGAGTCAGCCTCCTGCTCTTCTTCACTACTGGCTTTGACCTGTAGTACTCTACCCTTCTCCCTATTGAGCTTTACCTCTAAACCTGTCGTAGGTGGGACACTGAAAATCTGGGCACAAATAAGACGTCACTTTGGATAGTTCACTTAGCCTCCCCTTAGCCTCTCCCATTTGCAATAACCCAGAAAAATAGACCCACAATATTCAATATTAAACAGCAAGGGGCTTCATAATTTGGAAGACCTGTACATTGATGGTGTATTTATGAGCTTTAACCAATTAATCTCTACATTTAATCTATCTAAATCTGACTTTTTTTTCCATTACTTTCAACTTCAAGACTTTGCAAAAAAGCACACTACGTCATTCCCTTACGTACCAATACCTAGTGGGCTGGACTTACTGTAGGTCTCAAGGCTAAAACTTTAAAAAAGCACCACATTATTACCTCTACAATAACACACAGACTTATACTCCTCAGATGCTCTCGCCAACTGAGGACATCGATTTACGCAAGATTAGGACGAGCTGGGACTCAGAACTCCAACTTGTTTTCTCTGAGGCCTACTGGGACGTAGCTATAGGGGCACTTAACTCTTCTTCCAGTTGTGCCAGACTTTCACTAATTCAGTTCAAAGTAATTCACTGACTACATTACAGCAAAGAAAAACTCTATACACTCTGCCAAGACAAATTTGTTGATAAGTGTAACAGATGTCAACAGACTCCATGCAACCTCACACACATTTTGGGCGTGCCCCAAGCTGTCTGATTTTTGACGGCAGTTTTTAAAATCATTTCAGGGTTATTACACGTGAACTTAATCCCAGCCCCACATATAGTAACATTTGGTAAACCTCCAGACAACCTTCATACTACAACTGTTCAAAATAATGCTGTAGCATTTGCCTCTCTCATTGCACGAAAGATAATTCTTTTGCTTTGGAGGTCTTCTCAACAACCCTTAATTAAAGTCTGGTTACATGACATCATGGGTCTTCTCATTGAGAGGTTCATTAGAAAGGTTTTATACACACTGGAGACCTTTGCTTGTTTACTTTGATGGGCTACCAGCTAAGAAGTCTTCCTGTGAACAGATATTATTGTCTTGGTGGTCACGTTTGAACCCATTTCTCTGGGTCTGTCTGCCAGCGATAACCTCTCAGAATTTAATGAAGTTAGTGGTCCTAAA
This sequence comes from Thalassophryne amazonica, assembly GCF_902500255.1. Taxonomy (NCBI): domain Eukaryota; kingdom Metazoa; phylum Chordata; class Actinopteri; order Batrachoidiformes; family Batrachoididae; genus Thalassophryne; species Thalassophryne amazonica. Next base: position 55,584,827 of record NC_047112.1, read on the forward strand.
CACACCATCACGCTACTTTATTACAGAGCGAGCAGCGACAGTAATAATAGTTATACGAGTGAAAACCATACTTTCAGCACTTTAACTAAATGTAGCTTTAATTTTATTTTTATTTTTTGTATTTTAGTTTAGTCAGATTTGTAATCTGTGACATGTTTATAAGTTTGTGTGTTATTGTTTTGACTTCTGGTTGTCACTTATTCTAGACTAGCTGGGGTACCCGGTGCTGCCTGGGTTAACCTGTTTTAGACATAAGCCAAATGGCAATCATTTTAATCAAAACAATTGCCCAACATTTGTTTTTGTAATGCTGATGTCTTATAAATATAATAGTTAATGGGCTAAAGTTTGTCCAGCAGAACTATAAGAGGTGGACTCCCCAAACTAAGTGGAAATACTTGGTTAAAAGACAAACACATTTGAAGTCCTTCATGCAGACTTTGTCTTGCAATCAAATTTATAAAAAAATTACACATAAAAGGTAGGTAACAGTAAATGTAAATATCAATGACTCAAAACTGAGGTACAGTGGTCCCTTGTGTATTGTGGGAGTTACGTTCTAAAAATAACCCACAATAGGCGAAATCCGCAAAGTAGTCAGCGTTATTTTTTACAATTATTATAGATGTTGGCTGTAAAACCCCTCACTACACACTTTATACACTTTTCTCAAACAGGCATTAACATTTTCTCACTTTTCTCTCCTGTGTAAACACTCTCAAAGTTCAAACCTTAGGGCCCTGTCCCACTGGCGTTTAGAAGGATTTGTGTATGGATTGCGCACAAAATTGACCCATAATCGTCATCCGAACACGCCCGTGATCATCCGCAGAGGCACGCATGTCCGCAGCCATTAATTTTGAGCTGTTCAAAAATCTGAATGCGGATGACATCCGCCTTACATACTCCATATATACTCAATTCATACACAATACATACTCACTCTATGCGCTGTATATCTGCCGTTAACTGCTGATATCCGCAACTGACGGGGATTTGCGGCTTGGCAGCGGACCGGGACAGTGTGTAAAACAGATATATTGTGTGCCCATCATGTCCACATCACAAACTAAAATATGTTGTAGCGAATGCATACAAACTGGCCACGAATAAAGCGCTTTTATTACATCTGCTTTGCAGCTGATTTGCGGACAATCTGTGAATGCATAACAAACACAACATGTCCTGTAAACCCAAAGTGTGGCAGAAAGCGACATACCTGCCAGTCAGTGCCGGTCCGGCTGTGTAGATCCACAAAGACGTAATAGCTGCTGCAATCCAGGACTTTTATTTAACACCAACAAAAGGAAGAGTTGCTGTTTATCCACAACTCACTGAAAAAAAAAAAAAACACCTTCTCACACCCCGAGTGGCTTCCCCCTCCCGCTCCCCAAACTCATGAACAGTTAACCCTCGCATTACATGAACATTAACTCTGTGATCAACTTGTCCAAGTCCAGCAAATGCTCCAGAGGCTGTATTGTTGGTGTGAATAGTGATGCCGACGGCCCGAGTGCACTTCTTTTATGACCGCAATGCAGATGCCGTACACGCGCAACACGTGCGCGATGCATTCATAATACACCCGTAATACTGCCGTGATAATCTCAATGTGTCGGATCAGTTTCCTCACTACATGCATTATATAACCGTGATTGTTCAGCATATATTCGCTATATATTATTAATATATCCATAATTCATACTGGGACATTTGTAATTTTTGGCCATTTTTGTTGCGGATTACATGAATGCCCGCGATTTCTATACTCAATTCATGCACAATTAATCCTCTCCCCAGTGGGACAGGGCCCTTAGTAGAAAAATAAGTTCAGTATTATAGAATGAAACCAAAGATCAAAACCTATTTTCAGGCCTAAACATTTGTTTGAGAAATAAAAAATAGAACGTTTTCCTATAAATAATTATGATGGCTTTTAGAACTAACAAATTTAATCTTAATGATCAACCTACAAGGGTGGAGACATAAGAAATTATTAATAGTGACTCACCAGTATTTCACAGTTCCTCTGACTGTGCCTTTTCGTCTGCTCCGCTGTAGCGTCTTTTTCAACTGAGTGACACCTCGGTGCAGGTGTCTTTTTCACAGTGAAGAACATAGTTATGGGTAGTTGTTGGCACTCTTTTTTCTTCTGGGCAAGAAGATTATAAACAGACATGCAGAACACATGCGCGTGCTCTCCCTTCCCTCACTGCCTCCGGTGTTACCATTGCGGGGTATGGATACGGGACCCGCAAAGACTCCCAGTCATTAAAAAGATGCAAACCTCTCTCAGTGGCCACGGAGCTCTGTGGCTGTGGTTACCGAGACCATACAGCGCTGCGGATTTTTCCGCAAGAAGTCTATCCTTGCGGGCTGCCGGAGCGCTCCTCATCAAAACAGTGAGCGTAGTTTCTGGACCTGTTGCTGTAGTTGGCCGCAGCTCCACACAGCAGACAGGGGGCGGTGTGAGTGGCCCACTGTGGCGCTTACCGAGCCCGCAGACTCGGTAAGCGCATTGGAGGCAGTGAGAGCAATCGCGGTGATGCTGACCAGTGCTGCGACAGGCCTGCCTGATGAGGATGCAGAACACAATGCGCTGTAAAAAATAAATAAATAAAAAATAAGCATGCAAAATTGCAGTAAAAAAATCCGCGAAACTGCGAGGCCGCGACAGGTGAACCGGGTTATAGCAAGGGACCACTGTAGTGGTGTATTTCAGTTTTTACATTGCAATTTTACAAACATAAAATGAATGTATTCAGACAGGAAGGCAAACTGGGTTGTACAGGACAGTCAGATGCTTAACATTTGAGAACATAAAGTAGCTGAAGGAAGGGATTAAATAAACAGAGATGGCCAACACATATACAGGGCTGGAAATTTGAATCTACCTGGTCATACACAGCCTCAGCCTAAGCATGTTGTTGTTTTGCTGAGTGTGCTGTGGCTGTGCTGTGCTGAGTGTGCTGTAGAAAGGGATTAAATAAACAGAGATGGCCAACACATATACAGGGTTGGAAATTTGAATCTGCCTGGTCATACCCACAGCCTCAGCCTAAGCATGTTGTTGTTTTGCTGAGTGTGCTGTGGCTGTGCTGTGCTGAGAGTGCTGTAGAAATGGATTAAATAAACAGAGATGGCCAACACATATACAGGGCTGGAAATTTGAATCTGCCTGGTCATACCCACAGCCGGCTATTTTGGGGGTAATTTTCAGTTCAACTTTTAAAAAAATGGTACCAGTTTGTTCCCCATGTCACGAGGATTCAGAATATATATAGTTTTTAGGGTTACATATTAGAGTTTGGGAGTTTATCCCAGACAGACAGACAGACAGACAGACGTAGTCCTTCATGTATATAGATTTTATTTTCATTTCATTTTGAATTACTTATACAGACTAGGGGATCATGGGTTCGGAAGGGGGGGAGGGAGTCAAGGGCAATTATGGGGTTCTGTTTTATTTCTGTTATAAGGTGGAGAAAAAAATCTGTATTTTTGTACCTTAAGTCTCTGTGTGTGTGTGTGTGCATGTGTATACGAGGTCTATTAGAAAAGTATCCGACCTTATTAACCATATGGATTTGAATCACGTGTGATTACATCAGACATGCTTGAACCCTCGTGGGCATGCGAGAGTTTTTTCACGCCTGTCGGTTACGTCATTCGCCTGTGGGCAGGCTTTGAGTGAGGAGTCGTCCACCCGCTCGTCGATTTTTTTCATTGTTTAGGAATGGCTCAGAGACTGTTGCTTTGTTTGATAAAAATTTTTCAAAACTGTAAGGCACAACTGAGTGGACACCATTCAATAATTCAGCTGGTTTTCGGTAAAAATTTTAACGGCTGATGAGAGATTTTGGTCTGGTAGTGTCGCTTTAAGGACGGTCCACGGCGCCTGACGGCGATCTGCGCTTCGAGGCGGCAGCGTCTCGCCATTTCAAGTTGAAAACTTCCACATTTCAGGCTCTGTTGACGCAGTAAGTCGTCAGAGAACAGAGAACTTTCAGAAGAAGTCGGCATGAGGAGTTTATTCGGACATTCCATTGTTAACGGTCATTTTGTAATGAAAGAACGTGCGGGCAGAGTCGCATGTCGGGCTGGACCCGACCGCGGGGGGTCGCGGCAGGAAAAACACCTCCGTTGGAAATCTTAATGGGCAAGTTGGAACATGCCCAAGCTGTTAAACAATTTCTCAGTTACTCACTTGTTGAAAGCCATTAAAAGCCGCCTGAATTCTACAAATGGTTTTCAACACGGAGGTGTTTTTCCTGTCGCGGCGCACACAGATTTGCCGAGTCGTCACGGAAACGACTCGGCGAATTTGCGCGTACGTCTTTCATTAAAAAAATGTCCTTAAACAGTGGAATGTCCGCATAAATTCCTCATGCCGGCCTCTTCTGAATCTTCTCTGTTCTCTCACGATGTCCCTGGGTGAATTAAGCCTTAAATTAGGATGTTTTAAGCTCGAAACAGGCCGACGACAGCGCCTGGAAGCGCTGCAGGACGTCCCGCTCCGTGGGAAGTCCTTACACCGACAGAAACACCCCATAATCTCTCATCAGCCGTTAAACTTTTCACAGAAAACCATCTTAATTTCTCGAATAGTGTCCACTCGGATATTCCTCACAGGTCCAGAAAAAATTTTGATAAAGCAACGCGCGCCGTCTCGAGCAGCGTGTGAAACAAAGGAATTCAGCCGAGAGGGCGGGACCACATCTCACTCAAGGCCTGCCCACAGGGAAATTACGTCACCGACACGCGTGAAAAAACTCACGCATGTGCACGAGGGTTCAAGCATGATTGGTGTAATCGCATGTCATTCAAATCCATATAGTTAAAAAAAAAATAAAAGGGTCGGTTTATTATCTAAGAGACCTCGTATATATATATATATATATATATAAACATTGTGCTGTTCAAACAGGATTTTATAAAAGATTATGTGACTTTTTTCATTAATCTAGACTTTCTTTCATTGTAAAAAAGACTGGCTTTGAATGGATTTAGGCTGCATGAATTTACACAAGAGTGTAAATGAGTTTTTATGAATGTAGACGTGTTTCATGGGAAAAAGACACAGTGGCTTTGAGTGGATTTACAGGAATTTACACAAGAATATGTGGCTTTTTTACTATAAGGTATGTTAATCAAGGTATGTCAATCAATAAATACATTTCTGTATAAAATAAAAAATAAATAAATTCAGGTTCAGATTCTTAGAGGTGTTTGGGCTCAGACTGAGATGGATAATTTAAACAAATTTAACATTTTATTGTTGTGCATTATTGAATGAATAATAGTAATCGAGTGGCTTCAGTATTATGGTATGATATTATGATATGATATCTCTTTACCTAGTCTGAAAGCAGTTATGAAGTTATTTATAGCATTTTAGTTGAGAGTTATGATTTTTAATTGCCTAGTTTTTGAGCCCAATCACAAACAAACTAAATAAAGTTTTCATGAAGGTTTAGCTATATTTGTAAACTCTTGTGTTGTTATATTATGTACATGCTCCTACAGGATGGCACAACATGCATTCAAAAGCCACATGCCAAACTGCATGAGATCACAAGAGAAATTTAACAGCTGTTTCAGGTCCAAATTTAGTCCAAAGAATGCACCAGAATGCACCACAGGGCACTTGTATTCTCAAAATTTTCTGGGGGGGGGAATGCCTGTAGCATTCGGGGTGTTGTGGGCTGGGGTGTTTGGCTGGCTTGGTTTTTGTTTTCTGTTTCTCCCACCAGGTGGTATGCATTCAGGACTGAGTGGCTGAGCATTAGGACATCACCCTGAACACCTGAGGCTTGTTTTCACATGCAGGTCATCAGGACTCACAGCTGTGGTGTATTTTGTCTTGATCAGAGATTGCTGAATTTAAACCTTGAATGCACAGTGTGTGATTGCCAGAGACTCGACCTTGTGAGCAGACGTGTGAGATCGATGTCAGGAGAACAATCTCACCATCATGGACGCAGAGACCGCTCCAGGTTTGACACCACAGTCTGTGAAGGAGGATTGGGTGAGGTCTCACGCTCTTCAGCACACTTCCTGAGGTAATTCGGTTTTTGGTGACTTTTATGAAGTAATGACAGTAGATTTGGTGTCCCTCACACCTTGTTGTATTGAGCTGTCACGTTATGCTAATTGTCTAATCAGCTTCTGCTGCAGTGGAGATTTGAACTGAGTTGTTCCGTGCCTGCAGGGTGAGAAGCTGATGTATAGATTTAAGCCAGGAAGTGTTTGCTGATTGCGTGCACCTTTGAGCTGTGTCTCTCTGTGTGGAGAGTGTTGGACTCACCTCATGTTTTCTTTCTTCACAGACTTGGTTTGTCGCGGCCACCTGGGGGGTGTCGGCGGGGTCCCTGGGTCCAAACTGCTGTGGCTCCGGACCGTTTGCGCTGTTGAGAGCGCGCCGTGTTTCCACCTCACCAGACGCGGACTTTTGGTTGCTTAGCACGTCACACACTGTTATGTTTATTAAATTCTGTTATCTTTTGAACCGTGCTCTGCTTATTTTATGCTGGGTCCTTTCAAACGCTGGGTCGGTGCTCCAACCGCGTCCGAAACATAACACGGGGAAACTTTTGCTGTCTTGAATATTATAGATGAATCACATTGCTGTCTTTTTTTTTTCTCCTAAGCATCCATGAATAATTATTTGTATGCTACTGCTGCAAATAAGTATTTGAACACCTGTGAAAATCAATGTTAATATTTGGGTACAGTAGCCTTTGTTTGCAATTACAGAGGTCAAACATTTCCTGTAGTTTTTCACCAGGTTTGCACACACTGCAGCAGGGATTTTGGTTCATTCCTCCATACAGATCGTCTCCAAATCTTCAAATCTTTCAAGTTTGGAGTTTTAGCTCCCTCCAAAGATTTTCTATTGAGTTCAGGTCTGGAGACTGGCCAGGCCACTCCAGGACCTTGAAATGCTTCTTACAGAGCCCCTCCTTAGTTGCCCTGGCTTTGTGTTTGGGGTCATTGTCATGCTGGAAGACCCAGCCAAGACCCATCTTCAATGCTCTTACTGAGGGAAGGAGGTTGTTTGCCAAAATCTCGCAATACATGACCCTGTCCATCCTCCCTTCAATACGGTGCAGTCGTCCTGTCCCTTTTGCAGAACAGCACCCCCAGAGTATGATGTTTCCACCCCCATGCTTCACAGTTGGTATGGTTTTCTTGGGGTTGTTCTCATCCTCTAAACATGGTAAGTGGAGTTGATTCCAAAAAGCTCTATTCTGGTCTCATCTGACCACATGACCTTCTCCCATGCCTCCTCTGGATCATTCAGATGGTCACTGGTGAACTTCAAACGGGCCTGGACATGTGCTGGCTTGAGCAGGGGGACCTTGCTGCCCTGCAGGATTTTAAACCATGACATCATCATGTGTTACTAATGTAATCTTTGTGACTGTGGTCCCAGCTCTCTTCAGGTCATTGACCAGGTCCTCCTGTGTAGTTCTGAGCTTTCTCAGAATCATCCTTACCCCACAAAGTGAGATCTTGCATGGAATCCCAGACCGAGGGAGACTGACAGTTGGAGTGGACAGGTTGGAGTGTGATTGATTGAGTGTGTAAACAGGTGTCTTTTATACAGGTAACAAGTTTAAACAGATGCAATTAATACAGGTAAAGAGTGCAGAATAAGAGGGCTTCTTCAAGAAAAATTAACAGGTATGGGAGAGCCAGAATTCTTGCTGGTTGGTAGGTGTTCAAATACTTATTTGCAGCAGTAACATACAAATAAATTATTAAAAAAATAATACATTGTGATTTCCGGATTTTTTTTTATTTTTTAGATTATGTCTCTCACAGTGGACATGCACCTAAGATGAAAATTTCAGACCCCTCCATGATTTGTAAGTGGGAGAACTTGTAAAACTGCAGGGTGTTCAAATACTTATTTTCCTCTCTCTCTCTCTCTCTCTCTCTCTCTCTCTCTCTCTCTCTCTCTCTCTCTCTCTCTCTCTCTATATATATATATATATATATAAATCCAGAAGCTGTGTACACTTTTTCCAAGTTGTGTTGACTACAGAGAAAAAAAACCCCATCATTTTGGCGACTGACCTCAATGACTGACCTTTGCCAAAGCAAACCATTTCAGGGGGAGTTCTGGTGTTAACTGCTATCTACATATCAACTTAGGTGAAATGTGCATTTCAAAGCACCTTGGAGGAGTAGGGGAACACACACTCACACACACACAAAATCTCAAATTATAGTATAGGCCTATTGCAAACACAAGTAAACACACAAATATTAAAAATACATATTTAAGGTCTATTTGAATGTAAATTTCTTCATTTCATAGCATTTCATAGTGGGTTTTGTGTGTGTGTGTGTGTGTTTGAACATGTTAAGTACCTTGTATTTGTTTTCCTCTAAAATTAGACTGACAGAGATCCTTGGTATTGTTTATTAGGGACTACAGAGAACTACAGAAATATTTCACTTTGTATTGTGTCTGTCACATTATTTGTGAAAAAAATGTCAGAAAGAAAGAGACTGGAGTGCCTTCATCTGTTCTGTAGCAACTACAATGCCCCCTGCCTCGTTCATACTCCGACAACTCCGCCTTGAAATCCAATGAATAATATCCTGATATTTGGTGCCCAACACATTCAAGTCATGCTGCGTATAAAGAAATAACAAATGGAAGAAAAATGTTTTCCAGAAGAAAAGTATTTATTTCTTGTATGGCATAGCCAATCTGCAAATACATTTCACTTCAGAGAACTCAGACTTTCTGATGCCTGTCAGATGTCCAGATGAAAGCAGCAACATCCCTTCATTTACGTAAAGCGAATGCATGAATACAGACACATTTATAGCCATCACCACATTTGGTTACTGGCAAGGAACATGTGACTACCACCTAAAGGAGAAAGGAGAGGGTGGTGTTTTCACACCACCTCATTTGGTTCAGACACAGTTAGGTCTGAAGTATGAAAGGTTCCCAGAACATGGTCCGGGGAAGGTTGCCGCATCAGATCACATTGTCAGCTACTGATAAGCAATTTTTGAGTTTAAATACTGCAGGTGCTGCTGGGTAAATTCAAAATTGATCACAAACACAAAATGAATGCATGAAAAATAAATTAATAAAAAATAAAACCCCAAACACTGTCATCATATTTATCAAAAGCATTAATTTGCAGTTTTAGAAGTCACAGCTTATTTCTATATTAAATTTATAACCAATAACGGAGCTATGGCTCACATGTATTGCATTCACAAACACAAAACAAATGCAGGAACAATAAATAAATAAAAATACTGACTTTTGAGCTGCTTACAAACTATTTTTGTCCACAGTGTAACTTCTTGTGTTCTTACCAGTGCTTGTGTGCTTTGAACTGTGAACCAGAAGTGTTAGCTAGTGTTCTTAAACAGGAACTAATATGTATGATATTAGGGCTTATAAATGTTTTTGATTGTTAAACTTTACTCACTTTACCAGCAAAAAAAATGTTAACGGACTGAAAGCTAGTGGAATTCAATTTAGCTGAAGCTAACTGGTCCAGTCATGGTTTTCAAAGTTAGCTAAAAAGCTAATCTGCTAATGAAAATGTTAGCTTTGCTAATTAGTGTTTAGCAGATTAGTATAACTGTGACCATCGCTGCATCAGTCACACTTTCTTGTGGTCCTGGAAACTTGAGCAGCATTTATAAATTTTGCAAACCTGAAATTTCACCATTTTGGCCCTGATTCTTTCTACGGCAACAACCTTGGGGAATTCTATACAGCATGCATGAAATATTTATCAAGACATGCTTTTTCTTGCAGATTGTGGTAGTTCTGTGGCAGCACTTTTTCTACAGGTCATGCCAGATGTCGGTTCCATAGTGTCATGGATATGGTGAGGCCCAGCACGTGCATGCTCCCAATTTTGGCCTGTCATGTGACATTGTCATGACCCACCCAGGAAGAGAACCAGCCCATTGGCACCTCGCAAAAATAATCATCTATCTACTTCAGCCAGGTGAAACATGGCTGTCCTCTTGGCTTTTTGCAATTATTGTAGTCCTTAACATTGAGGCTCATGCATGTTCTAAGAAATGCGCCACATGGCCAAAATATCCTAGTTGATGTCGCCTCACAATGCAAGTAGTTTCAACAGTACTTTTCCTTCTCAAGCAGATGGTCAAAGCACTTTTACAATGACACCTCACATACACCCATGTCAGCATGTTATCATTGCAAGGCACTTAACTGCACACCAAGAGCTACTTTGGGATTAAGGACCTTGCCCAAGAGCCCTTAGTGATTTTTCAGGTGTGATGGGGATTAAAACTGAGGATCTTGCAGTCTAAAGCCCACTGCTTAACTTGTAGACCATCACTTAGATGGCAAACGCTGCTGAGTTTCACAAAGGAACCTGTGGTTTCACACAGTCAGTGACATGATACCCAAGGATCCTCTGAAGAGACCTGTAATCAACTTCCAAGCATCACCTTAGGTTACTTCTTCATCCTCTCTCTGCGTCCCCAGTGCTGTATTCAGACCATCTAATGATTCAGCAAAGATCCCATAATTTTTGTACATGGGCAATTCTACGGTAACGAAATGACAATCTGAGCTAATCTGTCGTGGTTAGATGCCATATGTCCAGATTTTGCTGCTGTTGTAATTCCGTTACCATAGAATTGCCCACATGTAACTGCATTTGGTAGTTTTACACTCTGGTTGCAGCACATGACAACAAGAGCTCACACTGTGAATACAGTTGAGCAGGAAAAAAAAAAAAAAACCCTCCTGTACTTGATAAAGGTGCAAATGCATAATAAATGTGTTTTATGAAGATGCTGGGGACTGGGTAAGATTGTACTTTAAGAGGAAATCTCACTGTATTAATTCATAGCTGCAACACAAACATGTTATTCCACCCCGCATGTGGGAAGACAAAATAAGTGCCAAGCAGGCGAATGACAGTGGGGAGGTGTCAGGGAGGAGGGTGGAGAGTGTGATTGCACACGTAGGATGAACAGACACAAATGGGCAAGTGTACAAAATATGAGAACGGTGGTGTGCGTTTGCAATGGTGAGAGAAAACGACAACGAGACAAACTTTGAAAGTGTGAGGGAGGTGTAGTTTGTCACAGATAGATGGCAAAACGGAAGGATCCGAGAAAGGTGGTGGATAGGAGGCGGGTGAGAAGTGAAATGGAAAAGCAGGCATGAATGGACAGTTCGATGAGAGAGGGATAAAAGACATGTCTTGTTAGGAAGGAATGCATTTTTTCCAGTGGATACAGAGATTATTTATGTTAAAGATGCAACAAGCTCTAAACCATTGAAACAAGTCAGTGTGATGAAATTCAGAGCAAAACATACATTTAAAGCCATTATTAGTTGCTTTGCAACTGCATTTATCAAGATTTCATGTAAAGACTACAGATGTCGGACATCATTCAACCCATCATGAAGACCAACACCACCCCACCCCCCTCCTCCCCACCCACCCATCAGGATGCAAGTCAACAGTCTGAGGTAACTGATGAATGATATATCAGCACTCCTTGTTCCAGACAGACTCCTGACATGTAGCTGGTTTGAGAAGACAGCTTCAATAATGGAGTCTCCAATAACCAAGACTGACAGTGGACTCACTGAGCTGGATGATGGATGTTCAACAGCAGCAGACCGCAATGAGTGCCGCACCTTATTCAGCCTAGCAAAGCTAGGAGAGCGACAGTCTGATACATCATGATCTGCATGTCCAGCTCAGCTACCTTTTCTTGCCTGAGTGGCTGACACCCCTCACAATATGTCAGCAAACAACAACGTGGACTCAAGACAGAACTAAAATAACTGTCAAAAAGGAAGAGCATGCATGACAACAATAAAACAACAAAATCTCATCAAGCATTGGAGAACATTTGTTTCTCCTTTTGAATATTACCTCTGCCAAGGCGGTACCATATTATACTGATCAATTATAAAAGCCAAGTGGCCTCTGTGTGTGTATGTGTATGTGTGTAGCTTCAATCACAGAGAAACCAGGGAGAGCTGACATTTGCTGTTTGGTATGCTTATGTATTGAGGGTCAAGGATGAATGCTGTGAAAACGAAAAATTGATAGGGTTTATTTTATTTTATTTTTTTTTTTTTTTTGAGAAATTAGCAATTTTAGCTAACCAGTAAACAATGGACCTTGTGCTGCAACACCATGGGAGTTTTTTTTGTTTTTTTTTTTGGGGGGGGGGGGGGGGGGTAATGTTGTTATTGTGCTTTATGTTAGTTTAAACAGTGTTGTTTGTGTCATTGATTTGTTTTTGTTGTTCCATTGGTTTAGTCAGTTTAGTTGAATCTCATGTTGCCATTACCATGAGTGAGTTCAATTTGATGTTGCCGGTACCATGAGTGAAATGTGTATTGCATTTCATGTCATTCTGCCACCGTCTAATTCGTCTAAAATTAGAAGCACCTGCTTGAACAGAATGCTTAAAAAACAAAAAGCTCTCTGTGCATGCCTGTGTGTGTATGTGTAACTTTGATCACGGAGAAGCTGTGCATGCTTGCATGCATGCAGTTTTGATCACACACAAACTGTGAAGAGCTGACATTTATATAGCACCCCTTGGGCACATATTGCGACATTTGGGATTACCTTTCATTGCTATGCTGATGATACTCAGTTATACATGCTGATAACCACTGGTAATCTCATCCATGTAAATCCTTAGAAGATTGCCTTGCATCAGTGAAAAGCTAGATGTCTAGCAGTTTCCTACTTTGAGGAACGTTGGGGTAATTTATGATCCTACGATGTCCTTTGACCTCCACATTAGACATATGATATGGACTGCTTTCTTCCACCTGCAAAATATAGCAAAGATTCGTCACATTCTGCCTAGGGCTAGTACTGAGACCCTGATTCATGTATTTGTTTCTTATAGATTGGACTACTGCAATGTTCTATTTTGTGGTTTACGGCAGTCCAGCATTAGGGGTCTCCAATTGGTTCAAAATGCTGCTGTTAGGTTAAGTTACTGTGGCGAGTGATCTCAAAAAGAAATGGACAGGAAACAGACTTCAAAGTTTAGATGTATTGAAAAAGTTCAAACACTGATACAGAGAGTCACTTGCAGCGCTGGGATCTCTGAACAGATCATATGCAAACATCTACAACAAAGAGCCCAGAATTTCTCCCTAAACTAACTTTTGTTCCTCCAGCCGGCTCCATGTGGACGCTCCTTAGCCTGTCGTGAATCAGTGGTTATGTGATTGGTTGCAAAGTAAAGTAGGTGGTTATAAAGGGGTGTCTGCTCATGTTGCATTCAAGGTTGTTATGTAAAAATCTTATAGTGTTTGTGTATGTCGATGCCAAGCAATAAATCAGAGTGTTTCATCATGATGTCCAAACAGATGTGAATACTTTGGTTTTATCAGTTAGACAGCTATAAAAATATCAGATGGTTTTAACAATTAGACAGCTATAAAAGGATCAGATGGTTGTGCCAAATACAAGGGCATTTTGTGCATCAGCCATTTTGAAAACCAGCTAGTTTAAGATCAGATACTTACAAGGATATTTTGGATGTTCCAGCCATAAGCAGGCACTCAGGCACTCTCTTTCTGCATTAGATTCCAGAATTAGACATTCATGCCATGTGTTACTCTGGATTTGAGCTGAATGACATTTTTCAGTGTGAGGATCTCATTCTCAATAGCACAGATATCCAGGTTAAAGTGTGGTGCCACTTTGGACGATATACAGTCCACATCTAAGTTTCCACAAAATGGAAAACTGACAACAGGTTCAATGGATGCAGCAGATGTGTATGTTCTGGTGTGTGTCATCCAGCTGTGCACAGAATAAATGCATCCTCAGACTCCTGGCCTGAACAGAACATGCAATCATTTTAGCCACATTCATCACTCTTCCATATTTATGGCCCATTGTGCTGCTAACTGACTTTTCAATTCCTGGACCTTTCGGGCGTGCATTTAGCCGAGAACTTAGCATCGTAGCTCTTGTGAATTATCTTGAAATTCCACTCCAAATTCCCTTTTAGTAAACCCACATTTAAATTGCAGATAAGACAGATGGATTTGCCATTCGAATAAATGAAAAAATAATCCTCCTCCCACTCAGAATAAAATTATAATTTTTTTATTTTGTTCTCCTCCACAATAGAAGAAGAAAAAGAAGAGCTCTGTTCATCTGTGGTGCTTAATGGCAGCCGGCATCCTTATTGGTGCATTGCTGCCACATTCTGCATCAGTCTCTTATTGCAGTACTAACTCCTCTCAAGTCCAGCGACAGATTTTTTTTTATGCGATCAACTCAGCCTGCGATCTGACCCGATCGATCGAGATCGGACTGGTTGGGCACGCCAGTTCCTACCCTCCTCCTTATTCCAGAGCCCAGAAACAATTGGATAAATTAAATATAAGTAATATTTTTAATACAAATAGTCATGTTTAAAACCATGTTTTTAAAAACAAATAAATAAAATGTTTGAAGCCAGATTTCTTTAGACAAGGTCAGGGAATGAAAACAAGTGACTTCCAAGTGACTGAATATGTCTTGGACGTCATTTACATCAATCACGAACAAACATAAACAGTATGTTAGTTTATGGTAAATCTTTTGAGAACAGAAGAAGTAAGCCCTATTAGAACCAGGAGGTGCTGGTGTGAGGACTGGTCTTTGGAGTGTTTGTGGAGTTTTGTTTGTCTTTTTCCTTGATTGGGCTTGGTGCTACTGCCTTCTCTTGATTTTCGCTTGGGTATTTGGTGCTAGGTGGTTCCTCCTGTTTTTCACACCCTGTTCTGGATCTTTCTCTCTCATGTCCTGCTCATTACTCCCTATATTTAAACCTCTCTTTTCCTTCTTTTCTCTCCAGATCATTGTGCTTCACTGCCTTTACTCCAAGCCTTTCCTCAGAGTTTTTGTCTTGTATTTGCCCTACCGTGTTTCTGTACTACCTGCCTTTTTCTTGGACCCTGCTTTTGCCTCATGCTTTGGTTGCTGATAATTGGCTGCCTCCTTGTGTATCAAACCTTGCTAGTGATTTCAGTACACTTTTGAACATCCTACTCCTGTGTGTCAGAGTTCAGCATTTGTCTCCAGCCATTTCGGGTTACAGAACCTGTTAGCCAGTGCTTGTCCCAGTGAAGCTGGTGAAAATCTATGACTCCCCCTTAATGGGATGCCAGTCCATCACAGGTTACATTCTCAGCTAAAGCCTATCCCTATTTATAGCTGGGTGAACTGAGACAATGTCAATGAAATGTCTTGTCCAAGGACACAGGCAGGTAGCATGGCCCGGAATCAAACTCAAGTCTACATCTTGGTAGTGCACATCAGACAGTTCTACCACAAAGACTTGGAAGTTGATAAATTTAATTCAATGCAATTGTGTACAGTGTTGTAGTCCACGGTGCATTACATTTGGTGCTGGTCCCCATTATGGCACAGAGTAGACTTGAGATGATCATGATTCTGGCCAATGGAAATAGCAGAGGCAGAGCCTGCACCTAGGCACAGTATGGGGAGTATGGGGACCAACTGGTGGTGGTGGGGTGGAGAAGGGGATGATTTGAAAGTGATCTGTAAACAGCCGATAAGTGAGTGAGAATGTTGATGTTTTAACTAATGTGCTGATTGTGATCTGATGATGAATGGAAACGCCCTGCTTTGTTTAGCGATTAAAGCTGATGATAATTAAATGATCTTGAGTCACTACATAAATTTCTGAGTCCTCTGGTAGAACTTAAGATGTGCTGCATTTCTCTGTCAGAAAGAGAGAGTAGTAAGGAAAACCACAAAATATACAGATAGCATTGAAGGAGTTATAGACTCCTATAGCTGTGTTTGGGGAAAACTGAATTATACAACATTTATTTGTTGCATGAACAGTTATACAGCTTCATGGGGGAGTGGCAGAGAGAAAAAATTGGTGCCCCACAAAACCATTGTAAAACAAATCATACTCAATGTTTTTATTTGTGCACTTTATTTAAAAAAGTGTCATTTTGCATCACCACTCTTAGGGCCCGGTCACACGGCACACAGCGATAGCTGAACGAAGGAAAAAAGTCCCAAACTCACAAATCATCAAGAAAAAGTGACGAATGAGCCATCACTTCTCCCATCACCGAAAAGCCTGCAAGTCCAAAGCGCATAAAAGAACGAAACAAAACCGAAACTAACAAAAGAAAAACAAGTGAACGGTGACCTCAACGCTTTAAACAAAATCAAAACAAAACTTTCATGATGACGTAACCTGACAGCAGGTATCAGACCGAGTGCTGGCATGTGATCATTTCTGCAGCCAACGTGCGCTTTCCACAGAACCTGCAGGTGCAAGAGTTGTCTTGACAACAGGTTTGTCTTCATAAAAACAACGTTCCAGCCACAGACAGCATGCGAACGTGCGCACAGCCACCTGTGGCGCACAGCTGTTTGTGTGTGTGTGTGTGTGCACAGCCTCCGGCCACAGACGGCATGTGAACGTGAAAATAGTTACAGTAGTTGATAAAACGCTGTTGCCGCTATTGTTTGTATGATACGTTGCTTTCGTCTCAAACATGGACGAGTCATGTTCAGCTCATCTGAGCTTTAGTTATTGATCAGTTCAGATATCATCAATGTTCGTGCAAGATGCCGGACTTGGGAGGTTGGATGAAGTTGGACGACAATCAAATGGAACGCTGACGGTACAGGAACTAGGCAAATGATGAGGAACCATCAAGACTGAAAGCAAAACGGAATACGGGATTCGTTCACATTTTTCAACAATTTGAAAATTCTGACTGAGTGCCAGCTACAGGAACGAAGCTGATGAAGGTTCAACGATGTCTCCGAAAGTCAACATAACTCCAGATTTCTTGTTTGTTTTAGCTTCGGTGTCCTTCGTTAGTGCCGTGTGACCGGGGCTTGAGCTTCATAGTGGAGTAGAGCAGAGAAGGATATTCTTTCAGCAAAACAGATCAAATCTAGGCTTGCATCTCAGATGTACCTTCTGGCAATTTGCAGCTAAACTTTCAGGTCTTCTTTTTAAGAAAATCCTCCTCTATACCACTTCATCATGAAACTATATAACTGGTGATACAAAATGCAAAGCTTTCACTGTGCACAATTTCTCCAATCACAGCCACAAAAGTCTATAACTTCTTCTGGGTTGTCTGGGTGGTCTTGGTGGATTTCATCACTCTTCTTCTTGTACAGTCAACACTACACTCAATTTTTGAGAACTGTTGACTCCGTGCATATTACCATAGAGTGCCATACTGTTTGTATTCTTTATAATTGATGTAAATAAAGTCCAAGACATATTCAGTGGTAGCTTTACCATCAGAGAGCCTCATCCACAAACTACCACAAAAGACTCCAAGCTGTTATTGATGTTAAGGGGGCAATACATGTTATTAAGAACAGGGGTATGTAAACTTTTGATCAACATCATTTGAGTAGTTTCTGTTGTCATTATGATTTAAAAAGACTAAACACTGTTGTTTGACAATAAATGGCTTCACACAACCATGAGCCACGAGTGAAAATAAGTTTTTGTGTTATCATTCATATTCTCTGAAAAATGGCCAGAATGGTTTTAGCCATGCTAATGCTCCCCAGAAATATTTACTGAAAAAAAAGTCTGAAGAATCAAAATGATGGCGATGAATGGTGAGGAATTTCCAGGCATGTGAGATGCAAATAAAGAAAAATGTTTAAAATGGCGAGTTGTCAAGAGGGCTGCAATTGGGGATCTTGGGGGCAAAGCCTCCCTGAAGCTTAAGGGTTTTAGCCATTCTCATGCCGCCCAGAAGCATTTACTGAAAAAAGTCTGAAGGACCTAAATGAGATGGTGAGATGCTGAAGAGCTTCACTTATTCATGTCCATGACTTTACATATTATTCTTTTTACTTTACAAAGAACATTGAAATACACTCAACAAAAATATAAACGCAACACTTTGGTTTTGCTCCCATTTGTACGAGATGAACTCAAAGATCTAAAACTTTTTCCACATACACAATATCACCATTTCTCTCAAATATTGTTCACAAACCAGTCTAATCTGTGATAGTGAGCACTTCTCCTTTGCTGAGATAATCCATCCCACTCACAGATGTGCCATATCAAGATGCTGATTAGTGCACAGGTGTGCCATAGACTGCCCACAATAAAAAGAGGGAGCGTGCAATTGGCATGCTGACAGCAGGAATGTCAACCAGAGCTGTTGCTCGTGTATTGAATGTTCATTTCTCTACCATAAGCCGTCTCCAAAGGCGTTTCAGAGAATTTGGCAGTACATCCAACCAGCCTCACAACCGCAGACCACGTGTAACCACACCAGCCCAGGACCTCCACATCCAGCATGTTCACCTCCAAGATCGTCTGAGACCAGCCACTCGGACAGCTGCTGAAACAATCGGTTTGCATAACCAAAGAATTTCTGCACATACTGTCAGAAACCGTCTCAGGGAAGCTCATCTGCATGCTCGTCGTCCTCATCGGGGTCTCGACCTGACTCCAGTTCGTCGTTGTAACTGACTTGAGTGGGCAAATGCTCACATTCGCTAGCGTTTGGCACGTTGGAGAGGTGTTCTCTTCACGGATGATGCGAAGGAGATGTGTTGCATTGCATGAGGCAAATGGTGGTCACACCGGATACTGACTGGTATCCCCCCCAATAAAACAAAACTGCACCTTTCAGAGTGGACTTTTATTGTGGACAGTCTAAGGCACACCTGTGCACTAATCATGGTGTCTAATCAGCATCTTGGTATTGCACACCTGTGAGGTGGGATGGATTATCTCAGCAAAGGAGAAGTGCTCACTATCACAGATTTAGACTGGTTTGTGAACAATATTTGAGGGAAATGGTGATATTGTGTATGTGGAAAAAGTTTTAGATCTTGAGTTCATCTCATACAAAATGGGAGCAAAACCAAAAGTGTTGCGTTTATATTTTTGTTAGTATTTTAAATATCTTATTGAGGGTAGATATTTGGTAAAATTGCGGATTAATGATGTTGCTTTAAATCACTATGATTACCAGTTTCTGAGATATATCTTAATCAAATGCAATCTGTTACTAGAACAGATGCTGTGGGAGTTTGACGACAAAGAATTCCAGCTATATGAAGAGATACAGAAGAAAACAGTCAGATGAATCTTGGGAGTGAATTAATTTGTTTTTGCCACAGAAGCACACATTCAGTAGGAAGCAGCCTGAAGTTGTATTGCAAATGGGGTGGCTAGAATTTCTTTAATTTAAAACTGCTTTATACAGAAGTGTTGGTTATGAAAATTTCACAGCGCGACAGATAGTCGTGCCGTTTGCTTGCCAGGGATGCATTATAATGTATCATACTCGGACTGTATAATCTGTGATTTTGGGCATTTGCCCGGTGGGCCGCTGCATGTTTAGACGTGCGTGGGCCGGCCTTCCCATATTTATAGAGATTATGGAAATATACAGTGTTCTCGAACCGCGCGCTGCTGTCAACACGAGGAAAGTCCGGTGAAGCTACAGCATTTAATCGGCGCAGCTGCAGAACCACTTCCTGAATTTGTGTCAAAATAAAAGTTCTGTATCGTTTCATACACGGCGCACTTATTCTAGGTTTCAGTTTTGTTTCCGTTTGATCACACAACGGTGACTTACATCGAGCACAATGATTGACATGACCAACAGCCAATGACAATTGGAGAAGCATACAAGGTGGCCAATCAGATTGCAGGAAGAGCAGGCGGCCGCTCCCGCCCCTGCAGTGTTGCCAGATGTACGATAATTATCGTATTTGTACGATAGTTTTACCCTCTGTACGATGTACGATCAATAATGGGAAAAAAATCCAAAATGTACGATAATTTCAGTTGGTTGCCCAAACACGCATCTCTCTCTGACACCCAAGAATCGTTTTCCAGGCGTTGCACTCAGGCGGCATCAAAGACACACCACACACAGGGCTGCTGCTGGCTTTGGCGGCCCGGGACAGTTCCCAAAATACGATAATTTTGAGGTTTTGGTACGATAGTTTCATATTTCATATCTGGCAACACTGAATGGACTGAGTCCTCGGCGCCTGGACTTCTCTGCGCTTCTCGCTCTCCCTGCTGCTCAGATTTATTCCCGAATGTTGCTCCTGGTGTGGAAACGAGGGTGAAAATTTCATTTAAACAAATGAGTGATGTTTTTTGTTTGTTTTAGGGGGTCAAAACTGTGATCTTTATTGGGACAGCAGACCATTTATAATGGTAATAGGGGAGCCGGGCTGTTTGTAACTGTTCAAAGCTGCAGCCATGCTGGCATTTTGAGTTCACTGTGCACGTTATGAGGATCAGTTCACAGAAGTTAAATATTCTTTGGAGTATTCCACACTCTAAAACAAATTATTTGCTCAGTTTAAAAACAAACAAAACCCTAAAATAGCAATTTGCACACAAGATACTTATAGTCAGACAAACCCAAGTTTAGCAACGCATTTAATTAAGTGGTTTTGTATACTTAATTTGCTTTGTCCTCTACACTGTTAATTAATTTTAACCAATTTAATTTAAAGGTTTTGGTGTTATTAGTTAGTCAAGTTATTTAAGTTTTTCAAGCTTCTTTTTTGCCTCCATTCCACTCAGTAATGTTCATGCAAAATATTACTTTAATTTTCTCTCTCTCTCTCACAAACACTGTCAGCTCAGAACAGTGCGCGCACACACACACACACACACACACTTTGGAGACACAAAAGCTTTTTTCCACCTGTGTGCTTTTGCTTCCATTTTGTACTATGATCAAGGTGAAATGACAGTGAAAGTGTGTGTTTAGGTGTGTGTTCATGGTGTTTCGGTGTATAGTATTTGTTCATTGGGGGTTTGGTATGGACGGGTGGTGTGCGTGTTTGGGGGGGATTCATCGGCCATAGTGGGCTGGTCCAGAGTAAAATGCCAGGCCGATATTTGTTCCCAGTCCGACCCTGTAATTAGATGATTTATTCTGACAGTACAGCACCATCAGGCACTGATATGATGCCCTGCATGAGTAAACATTTTTGGCTGTATAGGGTGTTTGGATGCCCATGTCTGTGGTCTGAGTACACATGATATAACCTGGCACTTGGACCTTGCAATGCCCTTTGGCCTGATTGCCTGATGGTCTCCCAAAGCTGCCTCTTTCCACTCCACCCCTAACAATTTGTGCTTATTCTACAGCAGTAGCTCATCATAATAGTTCAAGCACAAAACATAGATCAGCAGATAACTGAAACAATCTTGCAAATGGTGATAGAAGCACCAAATGCAGCACAATATTCCTTTGACATTACTGTTTTGGAAAAAACAAACAAACAATTGGCCACTTGAATTTTCACTAAGCAGCCAGGTAGGGTCAATTAAAGATTTACACAGGGATCAAAATTAAAAGATGCTCCAATCATATTGAAAATGACACCACATTATTTGTCTGATCATGAAGATTCCAAAAATGTATAGTTTGGATTATCTGTGAATGAATGTTATGGAGTTATGGGGTAAAAACTGCAAGAATGGTGACAAAGGTCAGTTTCAGTTTGTAAAGTGGTCAGAAGGTAAAGTTGTTGTAATTTTGTTAAAAAAAAGTGTTGCAAATTATTGGTTGAGTTAATTGGGTTTTAAAAGGAATAGTTTGGACCATCTGTCATGCTTAGTTATCACATTAAGGGGTAACATATGTCACATGTCTTACAACTAGAAGCTAATGGAAGTCGACATCATTCTACTTTTACTTTGCAGACAAAACATTCAACACAGTGAAAACTATTCAAATCATTAATCCTATTAGCTCAACCACTAATTTGCACCAAAAGTGGAGCAACTTTAACTTTTGACCCCTGTACAAACTGAAATTCACCTTTGTCATCATTCATGCTTCTTTTTTTCTCTTTTTTTTCCGTCTGCATATATAGTAATGGCAAATGCCAAGCTAGCAGAACCATTTATATGCACATATACGCATAATGCTATTTGTACTTGCAAAAGAGAGCATGTAGTGGCATGAGTGAACGTGGTGTGCGAGTGTGACCTTCATCTGCCCTTCCTGATCAGCCTATAACATTTTATTTAAAGCTAACAGATAACTTCTACAATCTCAATTCCAATGAAGTTGGGACGTTGTGTGAAATGTTTATAAAAACAGAACACAATGATTTGCAAATCCTCTTCAACCTATATTCAATTGAATACAACACAAAGACAAGATATTTAATGTTCAAACTGATAAACCTTATTGTTTTTGTGCAAATACGAGGTCTGTCAATAAGTATAGGTCCTTTTTATTTTTTTCAAAAACTATATGGATTTCATTCATATGTTTTTACGTCAGACATGCTTGAACCCTCGTGCGCATGCGTGAGTTTTTCCATGCCTGTCGGTGACGTCATTCGCCTGTGAGCACTCCTTGTGGGAGGAGTCGTCCAGCCCCTCGTCGGAATTCCTTTGTCTGAGAAGTTGCTGAGAGACTGGCGCGTTGTTTGATCAAAATTTTTTCTAAACCTGTGAGACACATCGAAGTGGACACGGTTCGAAAAATTAAGCTGGTTTTCAGTGAAAATTTTAACGGCTGATGAGAGATTTTGAGGTGATACTGTCGCTTTAAGGACTTCCCACGGTGCGAGACGTCGTGCAGCACTCTCAGCCGCCGTCGTCAGCCTGTTCAAGCTGAAAACCTCCACATTTCAGGCTCTATTGATCCAGGACGTCGTGAGAGAACAGAGAAGTTTCAGAAGAAGTCGGTTTCAGCATTTTATCCGCCACAGGAAAAACACCTCTGTTGGAAGCCTTAAGGACAAGTTGGAACATGTTAAACAATTTCTCATACACTCACTCCACTGAAAGCCATCAAAAGCCACCTGGATTTTACAAATGGTTATCAACACGGAGGTGTTTTTCCTGTGCCGCCGCACCGCGTCGGCTGCGTCCCGACGCGCGGACCCGTCCGCACGTCTTTCATTAAAAAAATCTCCTTTAACAGTGGAATATCCGGATAAAATGCTGAAACCGACTTCTTCTGAAACTTCTCTGTTCTCTCACGACGTCCTGGATCAATAGAGCCTGAAATGTGGAGGTTTTCAGCTTGAACAGGCTGGCGACGGCGGCTGAGAGCGCTGAGCGACGTCTCGCACCGTGGGAAGTCCTTAAAGCAACAGTATCACCTCAAAATCTCTCATCAGCCGTTAAAATTTTCACTGAAACCAGCTTAATTTTTCGAACCGTGTCCACTTCGATGTGTCTCACAGGTTTAGAAAAAATTTTGATCAAACAACGCGCCAGTCTCTGAGCAACTTCTCAGACAAAGGAATTCCGACGAGGGGCTGGACGACTCCTCCCACAAGGAGTGCTCACAGGCGAATGACGTCACCGACAGGCGTGGAAAAACTCATGCATGCGCACGAGGTTCAAGCATGTCTGACGTAAAACATATGAATGAAATCCATATAGTTTTTGAAAAAATAAAAAGGACCTATACTTTATTGACAGCCCTTGTATTTTCTCATTTTGAAATGGATGCCTGCAACAAGTTTCAAAAAAGCTGGGACAGTGGTATGTTTACCACTGTGTTGCATCACCTTTCCTTCTCACAACACTCAATAAGTGTTTGGAACTGAGGATACTAATTGTGAGTGTCATGATTGGGTACAAAGGAGCATCCCAAAAAGGCTCAGCCATTCACAAGCAAAATGTGGAAAAAATAGTCCAACAGTTTTAAAAAAATGTTTCTCAACGTTCAATTGCCAGGAATTTAGAGATTCCATCATCTACAGTCCATAATATAATCAGAAGATTCAGAGAATCTGGAGAACTTTCTACATGTATGCGGCAAGGCCGAAAACCAACATTGAATGCCCGTGACCTTTGATCCCTCAGGCGGCACTGCATTAAAAACCGACATCATTGTGTAAAGGATATTACCGCGTGGGCTCAGGAACACTCCAGAAAACCATTGTCAGTTAACACAGTTTGTTGTTACATCTACAAGTGCAAGTTAAAACTCTACCATGCAAAGTGAAAGCCATACATCAACAACATCCAGAAACGCTGCCGCCTTCTCTGGGCCCAAGCTCATTTGAAATGGACAGATGCAAAGTGGAAAAGTGTGCTGTGATCTGATGAGTCCACATTTCAATTTGCAGTCGCCTTGGTTCAATGGTTACTTGCGTGACCTTAGGCAGAAGGCTCGAGGTTTGGAACAGAAATGGTGTAGTTCTAAATTAGAGGTGTTCCACCTTGCATGTCGTGATGCTGTCTTAGATTATAAGCATGCACTACTGGCTACAAAGTGTGCCTATTATTCTGATTTGATCAATAAAAACAAGCATAATTCAAAGTTTTTGTTTGAAACTGTAGCATTTCTCATTCATGGACAGCCAACAGTTATTCACTCTCCCTTTTCAGCACAGGACGTCTTGGACTATTTCGAGAAGAAAACTGAGGATATTAGGTTGAGCATATCTCAGCAGGCTTTGGTCCAGCCACCGCATACTGCTATGGAGGTGGATGCGCCCAAGATTTACAGATTTTGATGGTATCTCGCTAGGCGTGCTGATGAAGCTCACGACGTTTACTAAAAGCAGAACCTGTTTATTTGATCCTATACCAACAAAACTGTTTAAGGACCTGTGGCCCATTCTTGGACCGACTGTGCTGGAAATGATAAATCTCTCATTATCTTCTAGATCTGTTCCTAAATGTTTCAAATCTGCAGTGATTAAACCATTACTTAAGAAATCCAATCTCGACCCTAGTGTATTGAAAAATTATAGACCGATATCAAATCTATCATTTTGTTCTAAAATCCTGGAAAAAGTGGTTTCGCAACAGCTCGTGGACTACCTCACTGAGAATAATCTTTTTGAGCCACTGCAGTCTGCTTTTAGAAAATATCACTCCACAGAGACAGCACTTACTAAAGTAGTGAATGACCTTTTGCGAGCAATGGACTCAGATACCACTACAGTCTTGGTGCTGTTGGATCTTAGAGCTGCGTTTGATACTGTGGATCATCATATTTTACTCAATAGGCTGGAGAATCACTTTGGGGATTACTGGAACTGCTCTTGCATGGTTGACGTCATACCTGTCCAGTCGTTCGTACTGTGTATTGTGTAATGCACCTCCTCTGTTTGTAGGGACATGAAGTTTGGGGTTCCACAGGGATCCGTTTTAGGCCCCCTGCTTTTTTCCCTTTATGTAGCACCCCTTGGGAATATACTGCGGCGCTTTGGGATTCCCTTTCATTGCTATGCTGATGACACTCAATTGTACATGCCAATAACTGCTGGTAATCTCATTCACATAAAATCTTTGGAAGATTGCCTTGCATCAGTAAGAAGTTAGCTGTCTAGTACTTCTTATTTTAAATTCTGATAAGACTGAAGTTATGGTTCTTGGTCCGCGAGGTATCGGCATCAATTTGATCAGCTAGCACTTATCTTAGGTTCGTGTGTTATACATCATACAGATAAAGTGAGGAACCTTGGAGTAATTTTTGATCCTACATTGTCCTTTGATCTCCACATTAGAGACCTTACGAGGACTGCTTTCTTCCATTTGCGAAATATAGCGAAGATTCATCCCATCCTGTCTATGGCTGATGCTGAGACTTTGATTCATGCATTTGTCTCTTCTAGATTGGACTATTGTAATGCTGTATTTTCTGGCTTACCGCAGTCCAGGATTAGGGGTCTTCAACTGGTTCAAAACGCTGCTGCCAGACTTTTGACACAAAGCAGAAAGTTTGACCACATTACGCCCGTTTTGGCGTCCCTGCACTGGCTTCCAGTTGCTGCAAGATCGGATTTTAAAGTACTGTTATTAGTTTATAAAATTGTTCATGGACTGGCACCTCCCTATCTGGCTGACCTGGTAAGCCCCTATGTACCAGCTCGGGCCCTGCGTTCTCAGGGTGCAGGACTTCTGTGTGTTCCCAGGGTAAATAAAAGTCTGCCGGACACAGAGCTTTCTCCTACCGTGCCCCAGCTCTGTGGAACGATCTCCCGGCACACATTCGGCAGTCTGATACTGTGGAGACTTTTAAGTCACGTTTAAAGACTCATTTGTTTTCCTTGTTTTATCATTAGTTTTATGATGTGTTTTTATTCTTGTATTCTTTTATGGTCATGTTTTTATTGTCTTTTAAATTTTTTATTCAGTTTTTTTTTTTTATGTTATGTGAAGCGCCTTGAGACGATTTCATCGTGAATTGTCGCTATATAAATTAATAAATCTGAATTTGAATTTTGAATTTTATTTGGAAATCATGGATGTCGTGTCCTCCGGACAAAAGAAGAAAAAGACCATCCAGATTGTTACCAGCGCAAAGTTGAAAAGCCAGCATCTGTGATGGCAACATCTGTGTTGAAAGGTACATCCAGGTTTTGGAGCAACACATGCTGCCATCCAAGCAACGTCTTTTTCAGGGACGTCCCTGCTTATTTCAGCAAGACAATGCCAAGCAACATTCTGCACGTGTTACAACAGCGTGGCTTTGTAGTAAAAAAGTGCGGGTACTAGACTGGCCTGTCTGCAGTCCAGACCTGTCGCCCATTGAAAATGTGTGGCGCATTATGAAGCGCAAAATATCACAATGGAGACCCCGGACTGTTGAACAACTGAAGTCGTACATCAAGCAAGAATGGGAAAAATTTTACCTACAAAGCTTCAGCAATTAGTGTTCTCAGTTCCCAAACGCTTATTGAGTGTTGTTAGAAGGAAAGGTGGTGTAACACAGTGGTAAACATACCACTGTCCCAGCTTTTTTGAAAGGTGTTGTAGGCATCCATTTCAGAATGAGCAAATATTTGCACAAAAACAATAAAGTTTATCAGTTTGAACATTAAATATCTTGTCTTTGTGGTTTATTCAATTGAATATAGGTTGAAGAGGATTTGCAAATCGTATTCTGTTTTTATTTACATTTTACGCAATGTCCAAACGTCATTGGAATTGGTGTTGTATCAGGAAGGGCTGACCACCAAAACAACATGAACACAGACAATGAAATAGTTTTGACTGTGTTGAATGTTTGGTCTGCAAAGTAAAGTTCAAACAATGTCAACTTCCACTGGCTTCTATGACGTGACATATGTTACCCCTTAACGTGATACCTATGCATGACAGATGGTCCAAACTATTCCTTTTTAAAACCCAATTAACTCAACCAATAATTTGCAACACTTTTTACCAAAATTACAGCAACTTTAACTTCTTACCCCTTCACCAACTGAAATTGACCTTTGTTACCATTCTTGCAGTTTTTACCCCATTATTCCATAACATTCATTCACAGATAACCCAAACTATACCTTTTTGGAATCTTTGTGATCAGACAAAAAAAAAAAAGTT
Organism: Thalassophryne amazonica; assembly: GCF_902500255.1. Lineage (NCBI taxonomy): Eukaryota > Metazoa > Chordata > Actinopteri > Batrachoidiformes > Batrachoididae > Thalassophryne > Thalassophryne amazonica. The sequence continues at coordinate 55,612,172 of NC_047112.1, forward strand.
CTTCACACAGGAGCTGCGGGGCTCATCACAGGAGGAAGGACTTTCCTGCCGCTGCCCACGTTGACGGACGCTGTGAGCTTTTGGTACTGAGAGGCCATCGGGAAGCGCTGCTGTGGTGTTAAACGCACCGTGGTAACGGTGGCGCTGGTGTCGTTTCTGCCATTCGCGTGGGTACAGATCGTCTGCAGCAGGCTGAAGGAAGTCGCCTAAACGTCAAGTCGGGAAACCATCGCTGTCTGTCCACGCTGGCGAGTGAAGACGAGAGGGCCCGAACACCCGCCAGCCTAAGAGGGAGGAAGAGCGGGGCCCGGGGTTACGTCACGCCAGTACGGAGAGAAGACGGAGCGGGCGTGAAGACGAGAGGGCCCGACACACCCAGCAAAGAGGAAGAAAAGAGCGGGCCCGGGTTACGTCACACCAGTACCAGGAGGACCGGAGAGGAAGAAGCGCGGGAAGACGAGAGGGCCCGACGCCAGCCTAAGAGGGAGAAAAAGAGAAGAAAGGGCGGGTCCGTGGTGTCCGCTGTGCGGTCCGGTGAGGAGAGCGAGGCTCGCTTGAGCGCTACGTCGTCCTCCACATAGTATCGGAAGAAGGTGGTCGCATCCACATTGCGACTGCACATTAGAGCCTTTCGAACGAGAAGCGTGTCGTGGGGTCTGTGAACGTAGGATTAAAGCCAGTGGTGGTCCATCGTGTCGGTATGAGGTGAAAGCCATTATCCCCTGCCAACCATGACTCCTTTTCACCGCCAGGCTCCTGATCACCGAGATATCCACGATTTACGGTACTCATTCTGTCCTGTATAGCTGAACTAACGTGTGTAAATTGAGAGTGACGGAAGACATTACCTTCGTAGTGTGTTTACCTGGTCACCGCAGTTTGCTTGGTATTACTGTTAAGGAAATTGTTCAGATTCTGAGGGAGAGCTATTGGCTGGAAGGTCATTGCATAGTTGTTGAATATGACTCATATGATTTCTTCCAGTGAGAATTGCCTCGGAAATTTATTTTATTTTTATTTTATTTTACTTTGAAGTATCTGAGATTCTTTTTTGTTTTGGTGTTTTTTTTTGCAACCTTGTGACCAGCATTTACTTTCTTTATTCATGTAAATAAATCACTGCCAATGCTCCGAAGTATTGTTCTGACATTATTGAGTTTTTGGGCTCAATCAGGTTTCTACTCCGGAGTGGGGGCTTCCCTTGCCGCTGTGGAGTTGCATCAGTTGGGGCAGGTAAGGTAGGTTGCCGAACCTCACTGTTACACATCACACCCACCCAGGTAGCCACCGTGATTCACATTAAATCCTGGGCCCAACTTATGCCGCCCGCTAGGCTGACACGGGGTATTGGGAAAGCTAATCGAGTCAGGGACAGGGGCTAAGACCCATCTGCATTCTCGGCCGTCCTGAGTAGTGTAGTTATTCGCCCCACTACGCGCACCCGGCTGGTGCGTTACACTTATGAGCATCAAACCAAATTGCTCAGATAATGGATGAATTCGGCTGAATTTTTAAGTACCCAGACAAATAAATGATAAATTGAGGTCCTTTTTCTCTCAACTATACTCAACAAAAATATAAACGCAACACTTCTGGTTTTGCTCCCATTTTGTATGAGATGAACTCAAAGATCTAAAACTTTTTCCACATACACAATATCACCATTTCCCTCAAATATTGTTCACAAACCAGTCGAAATCTGTGATAGTGAGCACTTCTCCTTTGCTGAGATAATCCATCCCACCTCACAGGTGTGCCATACCAAGATGCTGATTAGACACCATGATTAGTGCACAGGTGTGCCTTAGACTGTCCACAATAAAAGGCCACTCTGAATGGTGCAGTTGTGTTTTATTGGGGGGTACCAGTCAGTATCTGGTGTGACCACCATTTGCCTCATGCAGTGCAACACATCTCCTTCACATCATCCATGAAGAGAACACCTCTCCAACGTGCCAAACACCAGCGAATATGAGCATTTGCCCACTCAAGTCGGTTACGACGACGAACTGGAGTCAGGTCGAGACCCCGATGAGGCCGACGAGCATGCAGATGAGCTTCCCTGAGACGGTTTCTGACAGTTTGTGCAGAAATTCTTGGTTATGCAAACGATTGTTTCAGCAGCTGTCCGAGTGGCTGGTCTCAGACGATCTTAGAGGTGAACATGCTGGATGTGGAGGTCCTGGGCTGGTGTGGTTACACGTGGTCTGCGGTTGTGAGGCTGGTTGGATGTACTGCCAAATTCTCTGAAACGCATTTGGAGACGGCTTATGGTAGAGAAATGAACATTCAATACACGAGCAACAGCTCTGGTTGACATTCCTGCTGTCAGCATGCCAATTGCACGCTCCCTCAAATCTTGCGACATCTGTGGCATTGTGCTGTGTGATAAAACTGCACCTTTCAGAGTGGCCTTTTATTGTGGACAGTCTAAGGCACACCTGTGCACTAATCATGGTGTCTAATCAGCATCTTGATATGGCACACCTGTGAGGTGGGATGGATTATCTCAGCAAAGGAGAAGTGCTCACTATCACAGATTTCGACTGGTTTGTGAACAATATTTGAGGGAAATGGTGATATTGTGTATGTGGAAAAAGTTTTAGATCTTTGAGTTCATCTCATACAAAATGGGAGCAAAACCAAAAGTGTTGCGTTTATATATTTGTTGAGTGTATATACCTCAAAAAAACTCGTAGATGATAATCGGCTAGCTGACTTTTTTGACAAGCTGGTTTTCTACCCAAAGTTTCTCCTGTGCACAACCTTAGGCTAGATTCTCCTTTCACTCTCCAAGAAATTAAGGAAGCAATACAATCTATGAACAGAGGTAAATCCCCAAGCCCGATGGACACCCTTTCAAATTTTACAAAACGTTTTTAGATCAGTTAGCACCACTATTTGAAATGTTTAATTACTCATTTAAACAAGGGGCCCTACCATCTATGCTTATGCAAACTTCTATTTATTTAATCTATTTTCTTTCATTTTTTTAAAAAAGGAAAGGATCCACTGAGCTGACTTCTTATCACCCAATATCACTCCTCCCAGTAGACGTCAAAATACTAGCAAAGGCTTTACCTCGTCAATTGGAATCCCTCATGCCTCTGATAGTTTCAGATGACCAGACAGGATTCATAAGAGGAAGACATTCATACTCTAATATTAGGAAGCCTCCTTAATGTCATTCTCCCTCCGTCTTCTTCAAATGTCCCAGAGGTCATCATCTCACTCGACGCAGAGAAGACATTTGATCGATGGAGTGGGCCTATCTCTTTTCTCTCTGAGATGTTTTGCATTTTATTCTGATTTCATCTCATGGGTCAGATTACTCTACTCTTCTCCCTTTGCCTCAGTGTGCACAAATAATCAGCGCTGTTCTCCATTCACACTGTTTCTGGGAACATGTCAGGGGTGCCCACTGTCCCCATTATTATTTGCATTAGCAATTGAACCACTCTCAATTGCACTAAAGGTCGAAAAGCATTTCAGGAGGATTGAAAGATTTGGCACTAAACACCAAGTGTCACTATATGCAGATGATCTGCTCCCTATGTGAGCGACCCATTGACAAGCACCCCACATTCTAAAATTATTAGACTCTTTTAGTCAGTTATCTGGACATAAATTAACATTGCAAAAAGAGAATACTTCCCAATTATCCAGTTAGCCAAGGCTTGCAGTCATCTAATATACCTTTTAATATTGGTAAAAATGGATTTAAATATCTAGGCATCAATATTTCTCGATCCTTAAGAACAATGCGTGAAGAAAATATCACTTCACTAACACATTGTTCTGTAATTTATGTCTGTAGCATGGTCCAAGCAGAGGGTCACCCCTTTGAGTCTGGTCTGCTTGAGGTTTCTTCCTCAGAGGAGTTTTTCCTTACCACTGTTACTCTGGGGGTTGGTAAGGTTAGACCTTACTTGTGAAGTGCCTTGAGGCAACTTTGTTGTGATTTGGCACTATATATAAAATGAAATTAAACTAACAGCAACAGTCAAGTCTGATTTACAAAGATGGAATTACCTGGCATTATCCCTAGCGGGTAGGATACAAATTACAAAAATGAATGTGTTACCAAGATACTTGTATGTTTTTAAATGCCTTCTCATCTTCCTTCCCAAATCCTTTTTCTCTGCTTTAAATGACATTATGTCCTCTTTCATCTGGTCTGGCAAAAGGCCCAGGGCAAACCGTGCACTTCTATGTAGGGACAGATCAACTGGGGGACTTGGACTTCCTAATCCAAACACATATTATGTGGCTGCCAATGTAGGAAAATAATATCCTGGTTTCTCTCCCCCAGTCCAAGTGGCACTGTAGTGAGTCAGCCTCCTGCTCTTCTTCACTACTGGCTTTGACCTGTAGTACTCTACCCTTCTCCCTATTGAGCTTTACCTCTAAACCTGTCGTAGGTGGGACACTGAAAATCTGGGCACAAATAAGACGTCACTTTGGATAGTTCACTTAGCCTCCCCTTAGCCTCCCATTTGCAATAACCCAGAAAAATAGACCCACAATATTCAATATTAAACAGCAAGGGGCTTCATAATTTGGAAGACCTGTACATTGATGGTGTATTTATGAGCTTTAACCAATTAATCTCTACATTTAATCTATCTAAATCTGACTTTTTTTTCCATTACTTTCAACTTCAAGACTTTGCAAAAAAGCACACTACGTCATTCCCTTACGTACCAATACCTAGTGGGCTGGACTTACTGTAGGTCTCAAGGCTAAAACTTTAAAAAAGCACCACATTATTTACCTCTACAATAACACACAGACTTATACTCCTCAGATGCTCTCGCCAACTGAGGACATCGATTTACGCAAGATTAGGACGAGCTGGGACTCAGAACTCCAACTTGTTTTCTCTGAGGCCTACTGGGACGTAGCTATAGGGGCACTTAACTCTTCTTCCAGTTGTGCCAGACTTTCACTAATTCAGTTCAAAGTAATTCACTGACTACATTACAGCAAAGAAAAACTCTATACACTCTGCCAAGACAAATTTGTTGATAAGTGTAACAGATGTCAACAGACTCCATGCAACCTCACACACATTTTGGGCGTGCCCCAAGCTGTCTGATTTTTGACGGCAGTTTTTAAAATCATTTCAGGGTTATTACACGTGAACTTAATCCCCCCACTATAGTAACATTTGGTAAACCTCCAGACAACCTTCATACTACAACTGTTCAAAATAATGCTGTAGCATTTGCCTCTCTCATTGCACGAAAGATAATTCTTTTGCTTTGGAGGTCTTCTCAACAACCCTTAATTAAAGTCTGGTTACATGACATCATGGGTCTTCTCATTGAGAGGTTCATTAGAAAGGTTTTATACACACTGGAGACCTTTGATTGTTTACTTTGATGGGCTACCAGCTAAGAAGTCTTCCTGTGAACAGATATTATTGTCTTGGTGGTCACGTTTGAACCCATTTCTCTGGGTCTGTCTGCCAGCGATAACCTCTCAGAATTTAATGAAGTTAGTGGTCCTAAACACCATCACGCTACTTTATTACAGAGCGAGCAGCGACAGTAATAATAGTTATACGAGTGAAAACCATACTTTCAGCACTTTAACTAAATGTAGCTTTAATTTTATTTTTATTTTTTGTATTTTAGTTTAGTCAGATTTGTAATCTGTGACATGTTTATAAGTTTGTGTGTTATTGTTTTGACTTCTGGTTGTCACTTATTCTAGACTAGCTGGGGTACCCGGTGCTGCCTGGGTTAACCTGTTTTAGACATAAGCCAAATGGCAATCATTTTAATCAAAACAATTGCCCAACATTTGTTTTGTAATGCTGATGTCTTATAATATAATTTAATGGGCTAAAGTTTGTCCAGCAGAACTATAAGAGGTGGACTCCCCAAACTAAGTGGAAATACTTGGTTAAAAGACAAACACATTGAAGTCCTTCATGCAGACTTTGTCTTGCAATCAAATTTATAAAAAAATTACACATAAAAGGTAGGTAACAGTAAATGTAAATCAATGACTCAAAACTGAGGTACAGTGGTCCCTTGTGTATTGTGGGAGTTACGTTCTAAAAATAACCCACAATAGGCGAAATCCGCAAAGTAGTCAGCGTTATTTTTTACAATTATTATAGATGTTGGCTGTAAAACCCCTCACTACACACTTTATACACTTTTCTCAAACAGGCATTAACATTTTCTCACTTTTCTCTCCTGTGTAAACACTCTCAAAGTTCAAACCTTAGGGCCCTGTCCCACTGGCGTTTAGAAGGATTTGTGTATGGATTGCGCACAAAATTGACCCATAATCGTCATCCGAACACGCCCGTGATCATCCGCAGAGGCACGCATGTCCGCAGCCATTAATTTTGAGCTGTTCAAAAATCTGAATGCGGATGACATCCGCCTTACATACTCCATATATACTCCATTCATACACAATACATACTCACTCTATGCGCTGTATATCTGCCGTTAACTGCTGATATCCGCAACTGACGGGGATTTGCGGCTTGGCAGCGGACCGGGACAGTGTGTAAAACAGATATATTGTGTGCCCATCATGTCCACATCACAAACTAAAATATGTTGTAGCGAAGCATACAAACTGGCCACGAATAAAGCGTTTTATTACATCTGCTTTGCAGCTGATTGCGGACAATCTGTGAATGCATAACAAACACAACATGTCCTGTAAACCCAAAGTGTGGCAGAAAGCGACATACCTGCCAGTCAGTGCCGGTCCGGCTGTGTAGATCCACAAAGACGTAATAGCTGCTGCAATCCAGGACTTTTTTTAACACCAACAAAAGGAAGAGTTGCTGTTTATCCACAACTCACTGAAAAAAAAAAAAACACCTTCTCACCCCCGAGTGGCTTCCCCCTCCCGCTCCCCAAACTCATGAACAGTTAACCCTCGCATTACATGAACATTAACTCTGTGATCAACTTGTCCAAGTCCAGCAAATGCTCCAGAGGCTGTATTGTTGGTGTGAATAGTGATGCCGACGGCCCGAGTGCACTTCTTTTATGACCGCAATGCAGATGCCGTACACGCGCAACACGTGCGCGATGCATTCATAATACACCCGTAATACTGCCGTGATAATCTCAATGTGTCGGATCAGTTTCCTCACTACATGCATTATATAACCGTGATTGTTCAGCATATATTCGCTATATATTATTAATATATCCATAATTCATACTGGGACATTTGTAATTTTTGGCCATTTTTGTTGCGGATTACATGAATGCCCGCGATTTCTATACTCAATTCATGCACAATTAATCCTCTCCCCAGTGGGACAGGGCCCTTAGTAGAAAAATAAGTTCAGTATTATAGAATGAAACCAAAGATCAAAACCTATTTTCAGGCCTAAACATTTGTTTGAGAAATAAAAATAGAACGTTTTCCTATAAATAATTATGATGGCTTTTAGAACTAACAAATTTAATCTTAATGATCAACCTACAAGGGTGGAGACATAAGAAATTATTAATAGTGACTCACCAGTATTTCACAGTTCCTCTGACTGTGCCTTTTCGTCTGCTCCGCTGTAGCGTCTTTTCAACTGAGTGACACCTCGGTGCAGGTGTCTTTTTCACAGTGAAGAACATAGTTATGGGTAGTTGTTGGCACTCTTTTTTCTTCTGGGCAAGAAGATTATAAACAGACATGCAGACACATGCGCGTGCTCTCCCTTCCCTCACTGCCTCCGGTGTTACCATTGCGGGGTATGGATACGGGACCCGCAAAGACTCCAGTCATTAAAAAGATGCAAACCTCTCTCAGTGGCCACGGAGCTCTGTGGCTGTGGTTACCGAGACCATACAGCGCTGCGGATTTTCCGCAAGAAGTCTATCCTTGCGGGCTGCCGGAGCGCTCCTCATCAAAACAGTGAGCGTAGTTTTGGACCTGTTGCTGTAGTTGGCCGCAGCTCCACACAGCAGACAGGGGCGGTGTGAGTGGCCCACTGTGGCGCTTACCGAGCCCGCAGACTCGGTAAGCGCATTGGAGGCAGTGAGAGCAATCGCGGTGATGCTGACCATGCTGCGACAGGCCTGCCTGATGAGGATGCAGAACACAATGCGCTGTAAAAAATAAATAAATAAAAATAAGCATGCAAAATTGCAGTAAAAAAATCCGCGAAACTGCGAGGCCGCGACACGTGAACCGGGTTATAGCAAGGGACCACTGTAGTGGTGTATTTCAGTTTTTACATTGCAATTTTACAAACATAAAATGAATGTATTCAGACAGGAAGGCAAACTGGGTTGTACAGGACAGTCAGATGCTTAACATTTGAGAACATAAAGTAGCTGAAGGAAGGGATTAAATAAACAGAGATGGCCAACACATATACAGGGCTGGAAATTTGAATCTACCTGGTCATACACAGCCTCAGCCTAAGCATGTTGTTGTTTTGCTGAGTGTGCTGTGGCTGTGCTGTGCTGAGTGTGCTGTAGAAAGGGATTAAATAAACAGAGATGGCCAACACATATACAGGGTTGGAAATTTGAATCTGCCTGGTCATACCCACAGCCTCAGCCTAAGCATGTTGTTGTTTTGCTGAGTGTGCTGTGGCTGTGCTGAGAGTGCTGTAGAAATGGATTAAATAAACAGAGATGGCCAACACATATACAGGGCTGGAAATTTGAATCTGCCTGGTCATACCCACAGCCGGCTATTTTGGGGGTAATTTTCAGTTCAACTTTTAAAAAAATGGTACCAGTTTGTTCCCCATGTCACGAGGATTCAGAATATATATAGTTTTTAGGGTTACATATTAGAGTTTGGGAGTTTATCCCAGACAGACAGACAGACAGACAGACGTAGTCCTTCATGTATATAGATTTTATTTTCATTTCATTTTGAATTACTTATACAGACTAGGGGATCATGGGTTCGGAAGGGGGGGAGGGAGTCAAGGGCAATTATGGGGTTCTGTTTTATTTCTGTTATAAGGTGGAGAAAAAATCTGTATTTTTGTACCTTAAGTCTCTGTGTGTGTGTGTGTGCATGTGTATACGAGGTCTATTAGAAAAGTATCCGACCTTATTAACCATATGGATTTGAATCACGTGTGATTACATCAGACATGCTTGAACCCTCGTGGGCATGCGAGAGTTTTTTCACGCCTGTCGGTTACGTCATTCGCCTGTGGGCAGGCTTTGAGTGAGGAGTCGTCCACCCCTCGTCGATTTTTTTCATTGTTTAGGAATGGCTCAGAGACTGTTGCTTTGTTGATAAAAAATTTTTCAAAACTGTAAGGCACAACTGAGTGGACACCATTCAATAAATTCAGCTGGTTTTCGGTAAAAATTTTAACGGCTGATGAGAGATTTTGGTCTGGTAGTGTCGCTTTAAGGACGGTCCACGGCGCCTGACGGCGATCTGCGCTTCGAGGCGGCAGCGTCTCGCCATTTCAAGTTGAAAACTTCCACATTTCAGGCTCTGTTGACGCAGTAAGTCGTCAGAGAACAGAGAACTTTCAGAAGAAGTCGGCATGAGGAGTTTATTCGGACATTCCATTGTTAACGGTCATTTTGTAATGAAAGAACGTGCGGGCAGAGTCGCATGTCGGGCTGGACCCGACCGCGGGGGGTCGCGGCAGGAAAACACCTCCGTTGGAAATCTTAATGGGCAAGTTGGAACATGCCCAAGCTGTTAAACAATTTCTCAGTTACTCACTTGTTGAAAGCCATTAAAAGCCGCCTGAATTCTACAAATGGTTTTCAACACGGAGGTGTTTTTCCTGTCGCGGCGCACACAGATTTGCCGAGTCGTCACGGAAACGACTCGGCGAATTTGCGCGTACGTCTTTCATTAAAAAAATGTCCTTAAACAGTGGAATGTCCGCATAAATTCCTCATGCCGGCCTCTTCTGAATCTTCTCTGTTCTCTCACGATGTCCTGGGTGAATTAAGCCTTAAATTAGGATGTTTTAAGCTCGAAACAGGCCGACGACAGCGCCTGGAAGCGCTGCAGGACGTCCCGCTCCGTGGGAAGTCCTTACACCGACAGAAACACCCCATAATCTCTCATCAGCCGTTAAACTTTTCACAGAAAACCATCTTAATTTCTCGAATAGTGTCCACTCGGATATTCCTCACAGGTCCAGAAAAATTTTGATAAAGCAACGCGCGCCGTCTCGAGCAGCGTGTGAAACAAAGGAATTCAGCCGAGAGGGCGGGACCACATCTCACTCAAGGCCTGCCACAGGGAAATTACGTACCGACAACGCGTGAAAAAAACTCACGCATGTGCACGAGGTTCAAGCAATGATTGGTGTAATCGCATGTCATTCAAATCCATATAGTTAAAAAAAAAATAAAAGGAGTCGGTTTATTATCTAAGAGACCTCGTATATATATATATATATATATATATATATAAACATTGTGCTGTTCAAACAGGATTTTATAAAAGATTATGTGACTTTTTTCATTAATCTAGACTTTCTTTCATTGTAAAAAAGACTGGCTTTGAATGGATTTAGGCTGCATGAATTTACACAAGAGTGTAAATGAGTTTTTATGAATGTAGACGTGTTTCATGGGAAAAAGACACAGTGGCTTTGAGTGGATTTACAGGAATTTACACAAGAATATGTGGCTTTTTTACTATAAGGTATGTTAATCAAGGTATGTCAATCAATAAATACATTTCTGTATAAAATAAAAAATAAATAAATTCAGGTTCAGATCTTAGAGGTGTTTGGGCTCAGACTGAGATGGATAATTTAAACAAATTTAACATTTTATTGTTGTGCATTATTGAATGAATAATAGTAATCGAGTGGCTTCAGTATTAGGTATGATATTATGATATGATATCTCTTTACCTAGTCTGAAAGCAGTTATGAAGTTATTATAGCATTTTAGTTGAGAGTTATGATTTTTAATTGCCTAGTTTTTGAGCCCAATCACAAACAAACTAAATAAAGTTTTCATGAAGGTTTAGCTATATTTGTAAACTATGTGTTGTTATATTATGTACATGCTCCTACAGGATGGCACAAATGCATCAAAAGCCACATGCCAAACTGCATGAGATCACAAGAGAAATTTAACAGCTGTTTCAGGTCCAATTTAGTCCAAAGAATGCACCAGAAGCACCACAGGGCACTTGTATTCTCAAATTTTCTGGGGGGGGGGAATGCCTGTAGCATTCGGGTGGTGTGTGGGCTGGGGTGTTTGGCTGGCTTGGTTTTTGTTTTCTGTTTCTCCCACCAGGTGGTATGCATTCAGGACTGAGTGGCTGAGCATTAGGGACATCACCCTGAACACCTGAGGCTTGTTTTCACATGCAGGTCATCAGGACTCACAGCTGTGGTGTATTTTTGTCTTGATCAGAGATTGCTGAATTTAAACCTTGAATGCACAGTGTGTGATTGCCAGAGACTCGACCTTGTGAGCAGACGTGTGAGATCGATGTCAGGAGAACAATCTCACCATTCATGGCGCAGAGACCGCTCCAGGTTTGACACCACAGTCTGTGAAGGAGGATTGGGTGAGGTCTCACGCTCTTCAGCACACTCCTGAGGTAATTCGGTTTTTGGTGACTTTTATGAAGTAATGACAGTAGATTTGGTGTCCCTCACACCTTGTTGTATTGAGCTGTCACGTTATTGCTAATTGTCTAATCGCTTCTGCTGCAGTGGAGATTTGAACTGAGTTGTTCCGTGCCTGCAGGGTGAGAAGCTGATGTATAGATTTAAGCCAGGAAGTGTTTGCTGATTGCGTGCACCTTTGAGCTGTGTCTCTCTGTGTGGAGAGTGTTGGACTCACCTCATGTTTTCTTTCTTCACAGACTTGGTTTGTCGCGGCCACCTGGGGGGTGTCGGCGGGGTCCCTGGGTCCAAACTGCTGTGGCTCCGGACCGTTTGCGCTGTTGAGAGCGCGCCGTGTTTCCACCTCACCAGACCGCGGACTTTTTGGTTGCTTAGCACGTCACACACTGTTATGTTTATTAAATTCTGTTATCTTTTGAACCGTGCTCTGCTTATTTTATGCTGGGTCCTTTCAAACGCTGGGTCGGTGCTCCAACCGCGTCCGAAACATAACACGGGGAACTTTTGCTGTCTTGAATATTATAGATGAATCACATTGCTGTCTTTTTTTTTTCTCCTAAGCATCCATGAATAATTTATTTGTATGCTACTGCTGCAAATAAGTATTTGAACACCTGTGAAAATCAATGTTAATATTTGGTACAGTAGCCTTTGTTTGCAATTACAGAGGTCAAACATTTCCTGTAGTTTTTCACCAGGTTTGCACACACTGCAGCAGGGATTTTGGTTCATTCCTCCATACAGATCTTCTCCAAATCTTCAAATCTTTCAAGTTTGGAGTTTTAGCTCCCTCCAAAGATTTTCTATTGAGTTCAGGTCTGGAGACTGGCCAGGCCACTCCAGGACCTTGAAATGCTTCTTACAGAGCCCCTCCTTAGTTGCCCTGGCTTTGTGTTTGGGGTCATTGTCATGCTGGAAGACCCAGCCAAGACCCATCTTCAATGCTCTTACTGAGGGAAGGAGGTTGTTTGCCAAAATCTCGCAATACATGACCCTGTCCATCCTCCCTTCAATACGGTGCAGTCGTCCTGTCCCTTTTGCAGAACAGCACCCCCAGAGTATGATGGTTTCCACCCCATGCTTCACAGTTGGTATGGTTTTCTTGGGGTTGTTCTCATCCTCTAAACATGGTAAGTGGAGTTGATTCCAAAAGCTCTATTCTGGTCTCATCTGACCACATGACCTTCTCCCATGCCTCCTCTGGATCATTCAGATGGTCACTGGTGAACTTCAAACGGGCCTGGACATGTGCTGGCTTGAGCAGGGGGACTTGCTGCCCTGCAGGATTTTAACCATGACATCATCATGTGTTACTAATGTAATCTTTGTGACTGTGGTCCCAGCTCTCTTCAGGTCATTGACCAGGTCCTCCTGTGTAGTTCTGAGCTTTCTCAGAATCATCCTTACCCCACAAAGTGAGATCTTGCATGGAATCCCAGACCGAGGGAGACTGACAGTTGGAGTGGACAGGTTGGAGTGTGATTGATTGAGTGTGTAAACAGGTGTCTTTTATACAGTAACAAGTTTAAACAGATGCAATTAATACAGGTAAAGAGTGCAGAATAAGAGGGCTTCTTCAAGAAAAATTAACAGGTATGGAGAGCCAGAATTCTTGCTGGTTGGTAGGTGTTCAAATACTATTTGCAGCAGTAACATACAAATAAATTATTAAAAAAAATAATACATTGTGATTTCCGGATTTTTTTTATTTTTAGATTATGTCTCTCACAGTGGACATGCACCTAAGATGAAAATTTCAGACCCCTCCATGATTTGTAAGTGGGAGAACTTGTAAAACTGCAGGGTGTTCAAATACTTATTTTCCTCTCTCTCTCTCTCTCTCTCTCCTCTCTCTCTCTCTGTCTCTCTCTTGCCGCTCCTCTCTCTCTCTCTATCTATATATATATATATATATATAAATCCAGAAGCTGTGTACACTTTTTTCCAAGTTGTGTTGACTACAGAGAAAAAAAACCCCATCATTTGGCGACTGACCTCAATGACTGACCTTTGCCAAAGCAAACCATTTCAGGGGGAGTTCTGGTGTAACTGCTATCTACATATCAACTTAGGTGAAATGTGCATTTCAAAGCACCTTGGAGGAGTAGGGGAACACACACTCACACACACACAAAATCTCAAATTATAGTATAGGCCTATTGCAAACACAAGTAAACACACAAATATTAAAAATACATATTTAAGGTCTATTTGAATGTAAATTCTTCATTTCATAGCATTTCATAGTGGGTTTTGTGTGTGTGTGTGTGTGTTTGAACATGTAAGTACCTTGTATTTGTTTTCCTCTAAAATTAGACTGACAGAGATCCTTGGTATTGTTTATTAGGGACTACAGAGAACTACAGAAATATTTCACTTTGTATTGTGTCTGTCACATTATTTGTGAAAAAAATGTCAGAAAGAAAGAGACTGGAGTGCCTTCATCTGTTCTGTAGCAACTACAATGCCCCCTGCCTCGTTCATACTCCGACAACTCCGCCTTGAAATCCAATGAATAATATCCTGATATTTGGTGCCCAACACATTCAAGTCATGCTGCGTATAAAGAAATAACAAAATGGAAGAAAAATGTTTTCCAGAAGAAAAGTATTTATTTTCTTGTATGGCATAGCCAATCTGCAAATACATTTCACTTCAGAGAACTCAGACTTTCTGATGCCTGTCAGATGTCCAGATGAAAGCAGCAACATCCCTTCATTTACGTAAAGCGAATGCATGAATACAGACACATTTATAGCCATCACCACATTTGGTTACTGGCAAGGAACATGTGACTACCACCTAAAGGAGAAAGGAGAGGGTGGTGTTTTCACACCACCCTCATTTGGTTCAGACACAGTTAGGTCTGAAGTATGAAAGGTTCCCCAGAACATGGTCCGGGGAAGGTTGCCGCATCAGATCACATTGTCAGCTACTGATAAGCAATTTTTGAGTTTAAATACTGCAGGTGCTGCTGGGTAAATTCAAAATTGATCACAAACACAAAATGAATGCATGAAAAATAAATTAATAAAAAATAAAACCCCAAACACTGTCATCATATTTATCAAAAGCATTAATTTGCAGTTTTAGAAGTCACAGCTTATTTCTATATTATAAATTTATAAACCAATAACGGAGCTATGGCTCACATGTATTGCATTCACAAACACAAAACAAATGCAGGAACAATAAATAAATAAAAATACTGACTTTTGAGCTGCTTACAAACTATTTTTGTCCACAGTGTAACTTCTTGTGTTCTTACCAGTGCTTGTGTGCTTTGAACTGTGAACCAGAAGTGTTAGCAAGTGTTCTTAAACAGGAACTAATATGTATGATATTAGGGCTTATAAATGTTTTTGATTGTTAAACTTTACTCACTTTACCAGCAAAAAAAATGTTAACGGACTGAAAGCTAGTGGAATTAAATTTAGCTGAAGCTAACTGGTCCAGTCATGGTTTTCAAAGTTAGCTAAAAAGCTAATCTGCTAATGAAAATGTTAGCTTTGCTAATTAGTGTTTAGCAGATTAGTATAACTGTGACCATCGCTGCATCAGTCACACTTTCTTGTGGTCCTGGAAACTTGAGCAGCATTTATAAATTTTGCAAACCTGAAATTTCACCATTTGGCCCTGATTCTTTCTACGGCAACAACCTTGGGAATTCTATACAGCATGCATGAAATATTTATCAAGACATGCTTTTTCTTGCAGATTGTGGTAGTTCTGTGGCAGCACTTTTTCTACAGGTCATGCCAGATGTCGGTTCCATAGTGTCATGGATATGGTGAGGCCCAGCACGTGCATGCTCCCAATTTTGGCCTGTCATGTGACATTGTCATGACCCACCCAGGAAGAGAACCAGCCCATTGGCACCTCGCAAAAATAATCATCTATCTACTTCAGCCAGGTGAAACATGGCTGTCCTCTTGGCTTTTTGCAATTATTGTAGTCCTTAACATTGAGGCTCATGCATGTTCTAAGAAATGCGCCACATGGCCAAAATATCCTAGTTGATGTCGCCTCACAATGCAAGTAGTTTCAACAGTACTTTTCCTTCTCAAGCAGATGGTCAAAGCACTTTTACAATGACACCTCACATACACCCATGTCAGCATGTTATCATTGCAAGGCACTTAACTGCACACCAAGAGCTACTTTGGGATTAAGGACCTTGCCCAAGAGCCCTTAGTGATTTTTCAGGTGTGATGGGGATTAAAACTGAGGATCTTGCAGTCTAAAGCCCACTGCTTTAACTTGTAGACCATCACTTAGATGGCAAACGCTGCTGAGTTTCACAAAGGAACCTGTGGTTTCACACAGTCAGTGACATGATACCCAAGGATCCTCTGAAGAGACCTGTAATCAACTTCCAAGCATCACCTTAGGTTACTTCTTCATCCTCTCTCTGCGTCCCCAGTGCTGTATTCAGACCATCTAATGATTCAGCAAAGATCCCATAATTTTTGTACATGGGCAATTCTACGGTAACGAAATGACAATCTGAGCTAATCTGTCGTGGTTAGATGCCATATGTCCAGATTTTGCTGCTGTTGTAATTCCGTTACCATAGAATTGCCCACATGTAACTGCATTTGGTAGTTTTACACTCTGGTTGCAGCACATGACAACAAGAGCTCACACTGTGAATACAGTTGAGCAGGAAAAAAAAAAAAAACCCTCCTGTACTTGATAAAGGTGCAAATGCATAATAAATGTGTTTATGAAGATGCTGGGGACTGGGTAAGATTGTACTTTAAGAGGAAATCTCACTGTATTAATTCATAGCTGCAACACAAACATGTTATTCCACCCAGCATGTGGGAAGACAAAATAAGTGCCAAGCAGGCGAATGACAGTGGGGAGGTGTCAGGGAGGAGGGTGGAGAGTGTGATTGCACACGTAGGATGAACAGACACAAATGGGCAAGTGTACAAAATATGAGAACGGTGGTGTGCGTTTGCAATGGTGAGAGAAAACGACAACGAGACAAACTTTGAAAGTGTGAGGGAGGTGTAGTTTGTCACAGATAGATGGCAAAACGGAAGGATCCGAGAAAGGTGGTGGATAGGAGGCGGGTGAGAAGTGAAATGGAAAAGCAGGCATGAATGGACAGTTCGATGAGAGAGGGATAAAAGACATGTCTTGTTAGGAAGGAATGCATTTTTTCCAGTGGATACAGAGATTATTTATGTTAAAGATGCAACAAGCTCTAAACCATTGAAACAAGTCAGTGTGATGAAATTCAGAGCAAAACATACATTTAAAGCCATTATTAGTTGCTTTGCAACTGCATTTATCAAGATTTCATGTAAAGACTACAGATGTCGGACATCATTCAACCCATCATGAAGACCAACACCACCCCACCACCCTCCTCCCCACCCACCCATCAGGATGCAAGTCAACAGTCTGAGGTAACTGATGAATGATATATCAGCACTCCTTGTTCCAGACAGACTCCTGACATGTAGCTGGTTTGAGAAGACAGCTTCAATAATGGAGTCTCCAATAACCAAGACTGACAGTGGACTCACTGAGCTGGATGATGGATGTTCAACAGCAGCAGACCGCAATGAGTGCCGCACCTTATTCAGCCTAGCAAAGCTAGGAGAGCGACAGTCTGATACATCATGATCTGCATGTCCAGCTCAGCTACCTTTTCTTGCCTGAGTGGCTGACACCCCTCACAATATGTCAGCAAACAACAACGTGGACTCAAGACAGAACTAAAATAACTGTCAAAAAAGGAAGAGCATGCATGACAACAATAAAACAACAAAATCTCATCAAGCATTGGAGAACATTTGTTTCTCCTTTTTGAATATTACCTCTGCCAAGGCGGTACCATATTTATACTGATCAATTATAAAAGCCAAGTGGCCTCTGTGTGTGTATGTGTGTGTGTGTAGCTTCAATCACAGAGAAACCAGGGAGAGCTGACATTTGCTGTTTGGTATGCTTATGTATTGAGGGTCAAGGATGAATGCTGTGAAAACGAAAAATTGATAGGGTTTATTTTATTTTATTTTTTTTTTTTTTTTGAGAAATTAGCAATTTTAGCTAACCAGTAAACAATGGACCTTGTGCTGCAACACCATGGGAGTTTTTTTTGTTTTTTTTTTTGGGGGGGGGGGGGGGGGGTAATGTTGTTATTGTGCTTTATGTTAGTTTAAACAGTGTTGTTTGTGTCATTGATTTGTTTTTGTTGTTCCATTGGTTTAGTCAGTTTAGTTGAATCTCATGTTGCCATTACCATGAGTGAGTTCAATTTGATGTTGCCGGTACCATGAGTGAAATGTGTATTGCATTTCATGTCATTCTGCCACCGTCTAATTCGTCTAAAATTAGAAGCACCTGCTTGAACAGAATGCTTAAAAAACAAAAAGCTCTCTGTGCATGCCTGTGTGTGTATGTGTAACTTTGATCACGGAGAAGCTGTGCATGCTTGCATGCATGCAGTTTTGATCACACACAAACTGTGAAGAGCTGACATTTATATAGCACCCCTTGGGCACATATTGCGACATTTTGGGATTACCTTTCATTGCTATGCTGATGATACTCAGTTATACATGCTGATAACCACTGGTAATCTCATCCATGTAAAATCCTTAGAAGATTGCCTTGCATCAGTGAAAAGCTAGATGTCTAGCAGTTTCCTACTTTGAGGAACGTTGGGGTAATTTATGATCCTACGATGTCCTTTGACCTCCACATTAGACATATGATATGGACTGCTTTCTTCCACCTGCAAAATATAGCAAAGATTCGTCACATTCTGCCTATGGCTAGTACTGAGACCCTGATTCATGTATTTGTTTCTTATAGATTGGACTACTGCAATGTTCTATTTTGTGGTTTACGGCAGTCCAGCATTAGGGGTCTCCAATTGGTTCAAAATGCTGCTGTTAGGTTAAGTTACTGTGGCGAGTGATCTCAAAAAGAAATGGACAGGAAACAGACTTCAAAGTTTAGATGTATTGAAAAAGTTCAAACACTGATACAGAGAGTCACTTGCAGCGCTGGGATCTCTGAACAGATCATATGCAAACATCTACAACAAAGAGCCCAGAATTTCTCCCTAAACTAACTTTTGTTCCTCCAGCCGGCTCCATGTGGACGCTCCTTAGCCTGTCGTGAATCAGTGGTTATGTGATTGGTTGCAAAGTAAAGTAGGTGGTTATAAAGGGGTGTCTGCTCATGTTGCATTCAAGGTTGTTATGTAAAAATCTTATAGTGTTTGTGTATGTCGATGCCAAGCAATAAATCAGAGTGTTTCATCATGATGTCCAAACAGATGTGAATACTTTGGTTTTATCAGTTAGACAGCTATAAAAATATCAGATGGTTTAACAATTAGACAGCTATAAAGGATCAGATGGTTGTGCCAAATACAGGGCATTTTGTGCATCAGCCATTTTGAAAACCAGCTAGTTTAAGATCAGATACTTACAAGGATATTTTGGATGTTCCAGCCATAAGCAGGCACTCAGGCACTCTCTTTCTGCATTAGATTCCAGAATTAGACATTCATGCCATGTGTTACTCTGGATTTGAGCTGAATGACATTTTTCAGTGTGAGGATCTCATTCTCAATAGCACAGATATCCAGGTTAAAGTGTGGTGCCACTTTGGACGATATACAGTCCACATCTAAGTTTCCACAAAATGGAAAACTGACAACAGGTTCAATGGATGCAGCAGATGTGTATGTTCTGGTGTGTGTCATCCAGCTGTGCACAGAATAAATGCATCCTCAGACTCCTGGCCTGAACAGAACATGCAATCATTTTAGCCACATTCATCACTCTTCCATATTTATGGCCCATTGTGCTGCTAACTGACTTTTCAATTCCTGGACCTTTCGGGCGTGCATTTAGCCGAGAACTTAGCATCGTAGCTCTTGTGAATTATCTTGAAATTCCACTCCAAATTCCCTTTTAGTAAACCCACATTTAAATTGCAGATAAGACAGATGGATTTGCCATTCGAATAAATGAAAAAATAATCCTCCTCCCACTCAGAATAAAATTATAATTTTTTATTTTGTTCTCCTCCACAATAGAAGAAGAAAAAGAAGAGCTCTGTTCATCTGTGGTGCTTAATGGCAGCCGGCATCCTTATTGGTGCATTGCTGCCACATTCTGCATCAGTCTCTTATTGCAGTACTAACTCCTCTCAAGTCCAGCGACAGATTTTTTTTTATGCGATCAACTCAGCCTGCGATCGACCGATCGATCGAGATCGACTGGTTGGGCACGCCAGTTCCTACCCTCCTCCTTATTCTCAGAGCCCAGAAACAATTGGATAAATTAAATATAAGTAATATTTTTAATACAAATAGTCATGTTTAAAACCATGTTTTTAAAAACAAATAAATAAAATGTTTGAAGCCAGATTTCTTTAGACAAGGTCAGGGAATGAAAACAAGTGACTTCCAAGTGACTGAATATGTCTTGGACGTCATTTACATCAATCACGAACAAACATAAACAGTATGTTAGTTTATGGTAAATCTTTTGAGAACAGAAGAAGTAAGCCCTATTAGAACCAGGAGGTGCTGGTGTGAGGACTGGTCTTTGGAGTGTTTGTGGAGTTTTGTTTGTCTTTTTCCTTGATTGGGCTTGGTGCTACTGCCTTCTCTTGATTTTCGCTTGGGTATTTGGTGCTAGGTGGTTCCTCCTGTTTTTCACACCCTGTTCTGGATCTTTCTCTCTCATGTCCTGCTCATTACTCCCTATATTTAAACCTCTCTTTTCCTTCTTTTCTCTCCAGATCATTGTGCTTCACTGCCTTTACTCCAAGCCTTTCCTCAGAGTTTTTGTCTTGTATTTGCCCTACCGTGTTTCTGTACTACCTGCCTTTTTCTTGGACCCTGCTTTTGCCTCATGCTTTGGTTGCTGATAATTGGCTGCCTCCTTGTGTATCAAACCTTGCTAGTGATTTCAGTACACTTTTGAACATCCTACTCCTGTGTGTCAGAGTTCAGCATTTGTCTCCAGCCATTTCGGGTTACAGAACCTGTTAGCCAGTGCTTGTCCCAGTGAAGCTGGTGAAAATCTATGACTCCCCTTAATGGGATGCCAGTCCATCACAGGTTACATTCTCAGCTAAAGCCTATCCCTATTTATAGCTGGGTGAACTGAGACAATGTCAATGAAATGTCTTGTCCAAGGACACAGGCAGGTAGCATGGCCCGGAATCAAACTCAAGTCTACATCTTGGTAGTGCACATCAGACAGTTCTACCACAAAGACTTGGAAGTTGATAAATTTAATTCAATGCAATTGTGTACAGTGTTGTAGTCCACGGTGCATTACATTTGGTGCTGGTCCCCATTATGGCACAGAGTAGACTTGAGATGATCATGATTCTGGCCAATGGAAATAGCAGAGGCAGAGCCTGCACCTAGGCACAGTATGGGGAGTATGGGGACCAACTGGTGGTGGTGGGGTGGAGAAGGGGATGATTTGAAAGTGATCTGTAAACAGCCAGAAGTGAGTGAGAATGTTGATGTTTTAACTAATGTGCTGATTGTGATCTGATGATGAATGGAAACGCCTGCTTTGTTTAGCGATTAAAGCTGATGATAATTAAATGATCTTGAGTCACTACATAAATTTCTGAGTCCTCTGGTAGAACTTAAGATGTGCTGCATTTCTCTGTCAGAAAGAGAGAGTAGTAAGGAAAACCACAAAATATACAGATAGCATTGAAGGAGTTATAGACTCCTATAGCTGTGTTTGGGGAAAACTGAATTATACAACATTTATTTGTTGCATGAACAGTTATACAGCTTCATGGGGGAGTGGCAGAGAGAAAAAATTGGTGCCCACAAAACCATTGTAAAACAAATCATACTCAATGTTTTTATTTGTGCACTTTATTTAAAAAAGTGTCATTTTGCATCACCACTCTTAGGGCCCGGTCACACGGCACACAGCGATAGCTGAACGAAGGAAAAAAGTCCCAAACTCACAAATCATCAAGAAAAAGTGGACGAATGAGCCATCACTTCTCCCATCACCGAAAAGCCTGCAAGTCCAAAGCGCATAAAAGAACGAAATAAAACCGAAACTAACAAAAGAAAAACAAAGTGAACGGTGACCTCAACGCTTTAAACAAAATCAAAACAAAACTTTCATGATGACGTAACCTGACAGCAGGTATCAGACCGAGTGCTGGCATGTGATCATTTCTGCAGCCAACGTGCGCTTTCCACAGAACCTGCAGGTGCAAGAGTTGTCTTGACAACAGGTTTGTCTTCATAAAAACAACGTTCCAGCCACAGACAGCATGCGAACGTGCGCACAGCCACCTGTGGCGCACAGCTGTTTGTGTGTGTGTGTGTGTGCACAGCCTCCGGCCACAGACGGCATGTGAACGTGAAAATAGTTACAGTAGTTGATAAAACGCTGTTGCCGCTATTGTTTGTATGATAACGTTGCTTTTCGTCTCAAACATGGACGAGTCATGTTCAGCTCATCTGAGCTTTAGTTATTGATCAGTTCAGATATCATCAATGTTCGTGCAAGATGCCGGACTTGGGAGGTTGGATGAAGTTGGACGACAATCAAATGGAACGCTGACGGTACAGGAACTAGGCAAATGATGAGGAACCATCAAGACTGAAAGCAAAACGGAATACGGGATTCGTTCACATTTTTCAACAATTTGAAAATTCTGACTGAGTGCCAGCTACAGGAACGAAGCTGGATGAAGGTTCAACGATGTCTCCGAAAGTCAACATAACTCCAGATTTCTTGTTTGTTTTAGCTTCGGTGTCCTTCGTTAGTGCCGTGTGACCGGGGCTTGAGCTTCATAGTGGAGTAGAGCAGAGAAGGATATTCTTTCAGCAAAACAGATCAAATCTAGGCTTGCATCTCAGATGTACCTTCTGGCAATTTGCAGCTAAACTTTCAGGTCTTCTTTTTAAGAAAATCCTCCTCTATACCACTTCATCATGAAACTATATAACTGGTGATACAAAATGCAAAGCTTTCACTGTGCACAATTTCTCCAATCACAGCCACAAAAGTCTATAACTTCTTCTGGGTTGTCTGGGTGTCTTGGTGGATTTCATCACTCTTCTTCTTGTACAGTCAACACTACACTCAATTTTTGAGAACTGTTGACTCCGTGCATATTTACCATAGAGTGCCATACTGTTTGTATTTCTTTATAATTGATGTAAATAAAGTCCAAGACATATTCAGTGGTAGCTTTACCATCAGAGAGCCTCATCCACAAACTACCACAAAAGACTCCAAGCTGTTATTGATGTTAAAGGGGGCAATACATGTTATTAAGAACAGGGGTATGTAAACTTTTGATCAACATCATTTGAGTAGTTTCTGTTGTCATTATGATTTAAAAAGACTAAACACTGTTGTTTGACAATAAATGGCTTCACACAACCATGAGCCACGAGTGAAAATAAGTTTTTGTGTTATCATTCATATTCTCTGAAAAATGGCCAGAATGGTTTTAGCCATGCTAATGCTCCCCAGAAATATTTACTGAAAAAAAAGTCTGAAGAATCAAAATGATGCGATGAGATGGTGAGGAATTTCCAGGCATGTGAGATGCAAATAAAGAAAAATGTTTAAAATGGCGAGTTGTCAAGAGGGCTGCAATTGGGGAGTCTTGGGGGCAAAGCCTCCCTGAAGCTTAAGGGTTTTAGCCATTCTCATGCCGCCCAGAAGCATTTACTGAAAAAAGTCTGAAGGACCTAAATGAGATGGTGAGATGCTGAAGAGCTTCACTTATTCATGTCCATGACATTTACATATTATTCTTTTTACTTTACAAAGAACATTGAAATACACTCAACAAAAATATAAACGCAACACTTTTGGTTTTGCTCCCATTTTGTACGAGATGAACTCAAAGATCTAAAACTTTTTCCACATACACAATATCACCATTTCTCTCAAATATTGTTCACAAACCAGTCTAAATCTGTGATAGTGAGCACTTCTCCTTTGCTGAGATAATCCATCCCACCTCACAGATGTGCCATATCAAGATGCTGATTAGTGCACAGGTGTGCCATAGACTGCCCACAATAAAAAGAGGGAGCGTGCAATTGGCATGCTGACAGCAGGAATGTCAACCAGAGCTGTTGCTCGTGTATTGAATGTTCATTTCTCTACCATAAGCCGTCTCCAAAGGCGTTTCAGAGAATTTGGCAGTACATCCAACCAGCCTCACAACCGCAGACCACGTGTAACCACACCAGCCCAGGACCTCCACATCCAGCATGTTCACCTCCAAGATCGTCTGAGACCAGCCACTCGGACAGCTGCTGAAACAATCGGTTTGCATAACCAAAGAATTTCTGCACATACTGTCAGAAACCGTCTCAGGGAAGCTCATCTGCATGCTCGTCGTCCTCATCGGGGTCTCGACCTGACTCCAGTTCGTCGTTGTAACTGACTTGAGTGGGCAAATGCTCACATTCGCTAGCGTTTGGCACGTTGGAGAGGTGTTCTCTTCACGGATGATGCGAAGGAGATGTGTTGCATTGCATGAGGCAAATGGTGGTCACACCGGATACTGACTGGTATCCCCCCCAATAAAACAAAACTGCACCTTTCAGAGTGGACTTTTATTGTGGACAGTCTAAGGCACACCTGTGCACTAATCATGGTGTCTAATCAGCATCTTGGTATTGCACACCTGTGAGGTGGGATGGATTATCTCAGCAAAGGAGAAGTGCTCACTATCACAGATTTAGACTGGTTTGTGAACAATATTTGAGGGAAATGGTGATATTGTGTATGTGGAAAAAGTTTTAGATCTTGAGTTCATCTCATACAAAATGGGAGCAAAACCAAAAGTGTTGCGTTTATATTTTTGTTGAGTATAGTTTTAAATATCTTATTGAGGGTAGATATTTGGTAAAATTGCGGATTAATGATGTTGCTTTAAATCACTATGATTACCAGTTTCTGAGATATATCTTAATCAAATGCAATCTGTTACTAGAACAGATGCTGTGGGAGTTTGACGACAAAGAATTCCAGCTATATGAAGAGATACAGAAGAAAACAGTCAGATGAATCTTGGGAGTGAATTAATTTGTTTTTGCCACAGAAGCACACATTCAGTAGGAAGCAGCCTGAAGTTGTATTGCAAATGGGGTGGCTAGAATTTCTTTAATTTAAAACTGCTTTATACAGAAGTGTTGGTTATGAAAATTTCACAGCGCGACAGATAGTCGTGCCGTTTGCTTGCCAGGGATGCATTATAATGTATCATACTCGGACTGATAATCTGTGATTTTGGGCATTTGCCCGGTGGGCCGCTGCATGTTTAGACGTGCGTGGGCCGGCCTTCCCATATTTATAGAGATTATGGAAATATACAGTGTTCTCGAACCGCGCGCTGCTGTCAACACGAGGAAAGTCCGGTGAAGCTACAGCATTTAATCGGCGCAGCTGCAGAACCACTTCCTGAATTTGTGTCAAAATAAAAGTTCTGTATCGTTTCATACACGGCGCACTTATTCTAGGTTTCAGTTTTGTTTCCGTTTCATCACACAACGGTGACTTACATCGAGCACAATGATTGACATGACCAACAGCCAATGACAATTGGAGAAGCATACAAGGTGGCCAATCAGATTGCAGGAAGAGCAGGCGGCCGCTCCCGCCCCTGCAGTGTTGCCAGATGTACGATAATTATCGTATTTGTACGATAGTTTTACCCTCTGTACGATGTACGATCAATAATGGGAAAAAAATCCAAAATGTACGATAATTTCAGTTGGTTGCCCAAACACGCATCTCTCTCTGACACCCAAGAATCGTTTTCCAGGCGTTGCACTCAGGCGGCATCAAAGACACACCACACACAGGGCTGCTGCTGGCTTTGGCGGCCCGGGACAGTTCCCAAAATACGATAATTTTGAGGTTTTGGTACGATAGTTTCATATTTCATATCTGGCAACACTGAATGGACTGAGTCCTCAGCGCCTGGACTTCTCTGCGCTTCTCGCTCTCCCTGCTGCTCAGATTTATTCCCGAATGTTGCTCCTGGTGTGGAAACGAGGGTGAAAATTTCATTTAAAACAAATGAGTGATGTTTTTTGTTTGTTTTAGGGGGTCAAAACTGTGATCTTTATTGGGACAGCAGACCATTTATAATGGTAATAGGGGAGGCCGGGGCTGTTTGTAACTGTTCAAAGCTGCAGCCATGCTGGCATTTTGAGTTCACTGTGCACGTTATGAGGATCAGTTCACAGAAGTTAAATATTCTTTGGAGTATTCCACACTCTAAAACAAATTATTTGCTCAGTTTAAAAACAAAACAAAACCCTAAAATAGCAATTTGCACACAAGATACTTATAGTCAGACAAACCCAAGTTTAGCAACGCATTTAATTAAGTGGTTTTGTATACTTAATTTGCTTTGTCCTCTACACTGTTAATTAATTTTAACCAATTTAATTTAAAGGTTTTGGTGTTATTAGTTAGTCAAGTTATTTAAGTTTTTCAAGCTTCTTTTTTGCCTCCATTCCACTCAGTAATGTTCATGCAAAATATTACTTTAATTTTCTCTCTCTCTCTCACAAACACTGTCAGCTCAGAACAGTGCGCGCACACACACACACACACACACACACTTTGGAGACACAAAAGCTTTTTTCCACCTGTGTGCTTTTGCTTCCATTTTGTACTATGATCAAGGTGAAATGACAGTGAAAGTGTGTGTTTAGGTGTGTGTTCATGGTGTTTCGGTGTATAGTATTTGTTCATTGGGGGTTTGGTATGGACGGGTGGGTGTGCGTGTTTGGGGGTGGATTCATCGGGCCAATAGTGGGCTGGTCCAGAGTAAAAATGCCAGGGCCGATATTTGTTCCCAGTCCGACCCTGTAATGTATGATGATTTATTCTGACAGTGTACAGCACCATCAGGCACTGATATGATGCCCTGCATGAGTAAACATTTTTGGCTGTATAGGGTGTTTGGATGCCCATGTCTGTGGTCTGAGTACACATGATATAACCTGGCACTTGGACCTTGCAATGCCCTTTGGCCTGATTGCCTGATGGTCTCCCAAAGCTGCCTCTTTCCACTCCACCCCTAACAATTTGTGCTTATTCTACAGCAGTAGCTCATCATAATAGTTCAAGCACAAAACATAGATCAGCAGATAACTGAAACAATCTTGCAAATGGTGATAGAAGCACCAAATGCAGCACAAATATTCCTTTGACATTACTGTTTTGGAAAAAACAAACAAACAATTGGCCACTTGAATTTTCACTAAGCAGCCAGGTAGGGGTCAATTAAAGATTTACACAGGGATCAAAATTAAAAGATGCTCCAATCATATTGAAAATGACACCACATTATTTGTCTGATCATGAAGATTCCAAAAATGTATAGTTTGGATTATCTGTGAATGAATGTTATGGAGTTATGGGGTAAAAACTGCAAGAATGGTGACAAAGGTCAATTTCAGTTTGTAAAGTGGTCAGAAGGTAAAGTTGTTGTAATTTTGTTAAAAAAAAGTGTTGCAAATTATTGGTTGAGTTAATTGGGTTTTAAAAAGGAATAGTTTGGACCATCTGTCATGCTTAGTTATCACATTAAGGGGTAACATATGTCACATGTCTTACAACTAGAAGCTAATGGAAGTCGACATCATTCTACTTTTACTTTGCAGACAAAACATTCAACACAGTGAAAACTATTCAAATCATTAATCCTATTAGCTCAACCACTAATTTGCACCAAAAGTGGAGCAACTTTAACTTTTGACCCCTGTACAAACTGAAATTCACCTTTGTCATCATTCATGCTTCTTTTTTTCTCTTTTTATTTCCGTCTGCATATATAGTAATGGCAAATGCCAAGCTAGCAGAACCATTTATATGCACATATACGCATATATGCTATTTGTACTTGCAAAACAGAGAGCATGTAGTGGCATGAGTGAACGTGGTGTGCGAGTGTGACCTTCATCTGCCCTTCCTGATCAGCCTATAACATTTTATTTAAAGCTAACAGATAACTTCTACAATCTCAATTCCAATGAAGTTGGGACGTTGTGTGAAATGTTTATAAAAACAGAACACAATGATTTGCAAATCCTCTTCAACCTATATTCAATTGAATACAACACAAAGACAAGATATTTAATGTTCAAACTGATAAACCTTATTGTTTTTGTGCAAATACGAGGTCTGTCAATAAAGTATAGGTCCTTTTTATTTTTTTCAAAAACTATATGGATTTCATTCATATGTTTTTACGTCAGACATGCTTGAACCCTCGTGCGCATGCGTGAGTTTTTCCATGCCTGTCGGTGACGTCATTCGCCTGTGAGCACTCCTTGTGGGAGGAGTCGTCCAGCCCCTCGTCGGAATTCCTTTGTCTGAGAAGTTGCTGAGAGACTGGCGCGTTGTTTGATCAAAATTTTTTCTAAACCTGTGAGACACATCGAAGTGGACACGGTTCGAAAAATTAAGCTGGTTTTCAGTGAAAATTTTAACGGCTGATGAGAGATTTTGAGGTGATACTGTCGCTTTAAGGACTTCCCACGGTGCGAGACGTCGTGCAGCACTCTCAGCCGCCGTCGTCAGCCTGTTCAAGCTGAAAACCTCCACATTTCAGGCTCTATTGATCCAGGACGTCGTGAGAGAACAGAGAAGTTTCAGAAGAAGTCGGTTTCAGCATTTTATCCGCCACAGGAAAAACACCTCTGTTGGAAGCCTTAAGGACAAGTTGGAACATGTTAAACAATTTCTCATACACTCACTCCACTGAAAGCCATCAAAAGCCACCTGGATTTTACAAATGGTTATCAACACGGAGGTGTTTTTCCTGTGCCGCCGCACCGCGTCGGCTGCGTCCCGACGCGCGGACCCGTCCGCACGTCTTTCATTAAAAAAATCTCCTTTAACAGTGGAATATCCGGATAAAATGCTGAAACCGACTTCTTCTGAAACTTCTCTGTTCTCTCACGACGTCCTGGATCAATAGAGCCTGAAATGTGGAGGTTTTCAGCTTGAACAGGCTGGCGACGGCGGCTGAGAGCGCTGAGCGACGTCTCGCACCGTGGGAAGTCCTTAAAGCAACAGTATCACCTCAAAATCTCTCATCAGCCGTTAAAATTTTCACTGAAAACCAGCTTAATTTTTCGAACCGTGTCCACTTCGATGTGTCTCACAGGTTTAGAAAAAAATTTTGATCAAACAACGCGCCAGTCTCTGAGCAACTTCTCAGACAAAGGAATTCCGACGAGGGGCTGGACGACTCCTCCCACAAGGAGTGCTCACAGGCGAATGACGTCACCGACAGGCGTGGAAAAACTCATGCATGCGCACGAGGGTTCAAGCATGTCTGACGTAAAAACATATGAATGAAATCCATATAGTTTTTGAAAAAAATAAAAAGGACCTATACTTTATTGACAGCCCTTGTATTTTCTCATTTTGAAATGGATGCCTGCAACAAGTTTCAAAAAAGCTGGGACAGTGGTATGTTTACCACTGTGTTGCATCACCTTTCCTTCTCACAACACTCAATAAGTGTTTGGGAACTGAGGATACTAATTGTGAGTGTCATGATTGGGTACAAAAGGAGCATCCCAAAAAGGCTCAGCCATTCACAAGCAAAAATGTGGAAAAAATAGTCCAACAGTTTTAAAAAAATGTTTCTCAACGTTCAATTGCCAGGAATTTAGAGATTCCATCATCTACAGTCCATAATATAATCAGAAGATTCAGAGAATCTGGAGAACTTTCTACATGTATGCGGCAAGGCCGAAAACCAACATTGAATGCCCGTGACCTTTGATCCCTCAGGCGGCACTGCATTAAAAACCGACATCATTGTGTAAAGGATATTACCGCGTGGGCTCAGGAACACTCCAGAAAACCATTGTCAGTTAACACAGTTTGTTGTTACATCTACAAGTGCAAGTTAAAACTCTACCATGCAAAGTGAAAGCCATACATCAACAACATCCAGAAACGCTGCCGCCTTCTCTGGGCCCAAGCTCATTTGAAATGGACAGATGCAAAGTGGAAAAGTGTGCTGTGATCTGATGAGTCCACATTTCAATTTGCAGTCGCCTTGGTTCAATGGTTACTTGCGTGACCTTAGGCAGAAGGCTCGAGGTTTGGAACAGAAATGGTGTAGTTCTAAATTAGAGGTGTTCCACCTTGCATGTCGTGATGCTGTCTTAGATTATAAGCATGCACTACTGGCTACAAAGTGTGCCTATTATTCTGATTTGATCAATAAAAACAAGCATAATTCAAAGTTTTTGTTTGAAACTGTAGCATTTCTCATTCATGGACAGCCAACAGTTATTCACTCTCCCTTTTCAGCACAGGACGTCTTGGACTATTTCGAGAAGAAAACTGAGGATATTAGGTTGAGCATATCTCAGCAGGCTTTGGTCCAGCCACCGCATACTGCTATGGAGGTGGATGCGCCCAAGATTTACAGATTTTGATGGTATCTCGCTAGGCGTGCTGATGAAGCTCACGACGTTTACTAAAAGCAGAACCTGTTTATTTGATCCTATACCAACAAAACTGTTTAAGGACCTGTGGCCCATTCTTGGACCGACTGTGCTGGAAATGATAAATCTCTCATTATCTTCTAGATCTGTTCCTAAATGTTTCAAATCTGCAGTGATTAAACCATTACTTAAGAAATCCAATCTCGACCCTAGTGTATTGAAAAATTATAGACCGATATCAAATCTATCATTTTGTTCTAAAATCCTGGAAAAAGTGGTTTCGCAACAGCTCGTGGACTACCTCACTGAGAATAATCTTTTTGAGCCACTGCAGTCTGCTTTTAGAAAATATCACTCCACAGAGACAGCACTTACTAAAGTAGTGAATGACCTTTTGCGAGCAATGGACTCAGATACCACTACAGTCTTGGTGCTGTTGGATCTTAGAGCTGCGTTTGATACTGTGGATCATCATATTTTACTCAATAGGCTGGAGAATCACTTTGGGGATTACTGGAACTGCTCTTGCATGGTTGACGTCATACCTGTCCAGTCGTTCGTACTGTGTATTGTGTAATGCACCTCCTCTGTTTGTAGGGACATGAAGTTTGGGGTTCCACAGGGATCCGTTTTAGGCCCCCTGCTTTTTTCCCTTTATGTAGCACCCCTTGGGAATATACTGCGGCGCTTTGGGATTCCCTTTCATTGCTATGCTGATGACACTCAATTGTACATGCCAATAACTGCTGGTAATCTCATTCACATAAAATCTTTGGAAGATTGCCTTGCATCAGTAAGAAGTTAGCTGTCTAGTAACTTCTTATTTTTAAATTCTGATAAGACTGAAGTTATGGTTCTTGGTCCAGCGAGGTATCGGCATCAATTTGATCAGCTAGCACTTATCTTAGGTTCGTGTGTTATACATCATACAGATAAAGTGAGGAACCTTGGAGTAATTTTTGATCCTACATTGTCCTTTGATCTCCACATTAGAGACCTTACGAGGACTGCTTTCTTCCATTTGCGAAATATAGCGAAGATTCATCCCATCCTGTCTATGGCTGATGCTGAGACTTTGATTCATGCATTTGTCTCTTCTAGATTGGACTATTGTAATGCTGTATTTTCTGGCTTACCGCAGTCCAGGATTAGGGGTCTTCAACTGGTTCAAAACGCTGCTGCCAGACTTTTGACACAAAGCAGAAAGTTTGACCACATTACGCCCGTTTTGGCGTCCCTGCACTGGCTTCCAGTTGCTGCAAGATCGGATTTTAAAGTACTGTTATTAGTTTATAAAATTGTTCATGGACTGGCACCTCCCTATCTGGCTGACCTGGTAAGCCCCTATGTACCAGCTCGGGCCCTGCGTTCTCAGGGTGCAGGACTTCTGTGTGTTCCCAGGGTAAATAAAAAGTCTGCCGGACACAGAGCTTTCTCCTACCGTGCCCCAGCTCTGTGGAACGATCTCCCGGCACACATTCGGCAGTCTGATACTGTGGAGACTTTTAAGTCACGTTTAAAGACTCATTTGTTTTCCTTGTTTTATCATTAGTTTTATGATGTGTTTTTATTCTTGTATTCTTTTATGGTCATGTTTTTATTGTCTTTTAAATTTTTTATTCAGTTTTTTTTTTTTTATGTTATGTGAAGCGCCTTGAGACGATTTCATCGTGAATTGTCGCTATATAAATTAATAAATCTGAATTTGAATTTTGAATTTTATTTGGAAATCATGGATGTCGTGTCCTCCGGACAAAAGAAGAAAAAGACCATCCAGATTGTTACCAGCGCAAAGTTGAAAAGCCAGCATCTGTGATGGCAACATCTGTGTTGAAAGGTACATCCAGGTTTTGGAGCAACACATGCTGCCATCCAAGCAACGTCTTTTTCAGGGACGTCCCTGCTTATTTCAGCAAGACAATGCCAAGCAACATTCTGCACGTGTTACAACAGCGTGGCTTTGTAGTAAAAAAGTGCGGGTACTAGACTGGCCTGTCTGCAGTCCAGACCTGTCGCCCATTGAAAATGTGTGGCGCATTATGAAGCGCAAAATATCACAATGGAGACCCCGGACTGTTGAACAACTGAAGTCGTACATCAAGCAAGAATGGGAAAGAATTTTACCTACAAAGCTTCAGCAATTAGTGTTCTCAGTTCCCAAACGCTTATTGAGTGTTGTTAGAAGGAAAGGTGGTGTAACACAGTGGTAAACATACCACTGTCCCAGCTTTTTTGAAAGGTGTTGTAGGCATCCATTTCAGAATGAGCAAATATTTGCACAAAAACAATAAAGTTTATCAGTTTGAACATTAAATATCTTGTCTTTGTGGTTTATTCAATTGAATATAGGTTGAAGAGGATTTGCAAATCGTATTCTGTTTTTATTTACATTTTACGCAATGTCCAAACGTCATTGGAATTGGTGTTGTATCAGGAAGGGCTGACCACCAAAACAACATGAACACAGACAATGAAATAGTTTTGACTGTGTTGAATGTTTGGTCTGCAAAGTAAAGTTCAAACAATGTCAACTTCCACTGGCTTCTATGACGTGACATATGTTACCCCTTAACGTGATACCTATGCATGACAGATGGTCCAAACTATTCCTTTTTAAAACCCAATTAACTCAACCAATAATTTGCAACACTTTTTACCAAAATTACAGCAACTTTAACTTCTTACCCCTTCACCAACTGAAATTGACCTTTGTTACCATTCTTGCAGTTTTTACCCCATTATTCCATAACATTCATTCACAGATAACCCAAACTATACCTTTTTGGAATCTTTGTGATCAGACAAATAATGTGGTGTAGTTTTCAATAGGATTGAACCATATTTTAATTTTGATCCCTGTGTAATTCTTTAATTGACTCCTACCTGGCTCCCTATTGAAAATTCAAGTGGCCAATCAGTTTTTTCAAGAGTAATGTCTAACGAGTATTTGTGCCGAATTTGGTATCACTTCTATATTACCATTTGCAGGATTCCTCTGTAAATATTTTTTTTATTTGCTGCACTAACACCACCCCACATATCCAAGTTTTCAGGATTGTTTTTTGCAGCAATGCATGCATGTGGTCTGTGTTTTAATGTGGTGGAGGGAAACTGCAATTTCTGGGGTGCTCTATGTCTCATTGACCCCAGCCCAAGTACCTCAACGTGGGAGGGCTTCTTAGGGGCATTACTGCCTGTTGTCCCAGTAGGCAGCCCCATTTGGGGCACTCACCTGCTCTCTGGGGGATTTTTGATCCTGTCCAATTTTGGGACTAGGAGTCTGCGTCCTATATCTTGTGCTCACAAGCTTGGTTTCCCCAAGAGTTTGGTGGTTGGGTGTGCCACTTTGCTGGATGGCAGGCCTTCAACCCCTTGGTTGCTTCTCACATCCTGGTTGCTTTATTTCTTTGACTGTTGCCATCACTATGATCACCTTTTCGATTATGCATGATTTGTTTTGTTCTCTTTTTTCTTCTCATCATCTTTGTTAGTATCCTTGTTGGTGTTGTTCTTGCCACTGTCGTTGTTACAGTAGGCTTTGCCTTTCCCTTTCCTTGTGCATTTTTGGACCTATCTGTCAGTTCCTGGGTCAGCTATAACAGAAAGATCTGACCAGCATGTCCCCAGCAGATGTATCCCCTGAAACCATAAATCTACTGAAAGCTGTCTCCTATCAGGGACACCAAGCTAAACCTCTTCAGTCCATTCCACCTGCTGCTGTCCCTGTGCCACCTCCACCTCAGGATTCCTATGCCATCAAATGAGAGAATTTCTGGACAAATGGCCAAATGCTGAGGTTTCCTCTTGCAATGTGCCAATGTGTTCCAGCAGCGGCCTCAAACATTCGCTTCAGACCAATCTAAGGTGCAGTATTTAATAAGAGAAAGACCTTTGGCTTGGGCAGAGGCCATTTATTAAATTGGCGGGAAGCTTTGTTTGATCATCTAGATTATCAAGGCAATGCATCTAACTGCCTGTTGAATCTCTGGCAAGGTAACAGAAGTGAAACAGATTATTCTGTTGATTTTTGGACGTATTCTGCAGATGCCAATTGGAATGAGGAGGCTTTACCAAGAGTGTTTGTCAAAAGATTAGGTGAGCAAATGAAAGATGAATTGGTGACTCGAGATGAACCTGCTGACCTGTGTTCTTTGGTTTCTCTTGCCATTAGGATTGACAATTATTTACGTGAATGTCATGCGAAAAGAGCTGGACATTCTCAGCAAACATCTGCTTCTTGTTCTCCACCCTCAACTCTCATGGGAGTCCACCCAGCTGTGAGCTCTCCTGTTAGAGTCACTGATCCACCTCCTGAGAAGGAGCCCTTGCAGTCTGTGCGTGCTGATCAGACTCCAGAGGAGTGTCGTGGTAGAATCAGGGCAGGTGAGTGCATTTATTTTGGTCAAACAGGCCATCGTCTGGCAACGTGCTTCATTTGGCCCGAAACAGAGGGCTCATCAGTACAAGTGGGAGTAATGGTGGGCCAGATGAAGTCTTCGCCCCCATCCATGTCACGGTTGCAAATACAAGCCACAATCTGTTGTAACCAACTTGCCTTAACACTTTTAGCCTTAGTGGATTCTGGTGCTG
Source organism: Thalassophryne amazonica (assembly GCF_902500255.1). Lineage (NCBI taxonomy): Eukaryota > Metazoa > Chordata > Actinopteri > Batrachoidiformes > Batrachoididae > Thalassophryne > Thalassophryne amazonica. The sequence continues at coordinate 55,646,824 of NC_047112.1, forward strand.
AAGAGAACTTTTTGGATCATGAAGTAGCTATTCAGTCTGGAATAGCCTTGAAACCTTTACTCATTGTCAGTGCCCTGGATGGACGTTTCCTGGCCCGTATCACCCAGCAAACTAAACCCATTTCTCTGGTATTCTAGGGAAATCACAGGGAAACAATAAGGTTCTGCATCATTTCTGCTCCAAAGACACCATTGCTGCTGGGATATTCATGGTTAAAGTGTCATAGCCTCCACATTGATTGGTCTGGTGGGAGGGTTGCAAGTTGGAGTTCATTTTGCAACTTTTCTTGTTTGCAGTCTGCTTTGTCTTCCATAGAGGGTGGATTACCCAGTCCTGTGCCTCCAGAATTGTCTTCTGTACAAGCTGATTACCATGACTCGGGTGAGGTTTTTAGGAAGGATCATTCTCTGCCTCCCTATAGATCAAACGACTGTGCCATTGATCTACTCACTGGTGCCCATTCCGTTCTAGTTGCTTGTATAACCTGTCTCGACCTGAAAGAACAACCTTGTCTCACGGTAAGTCGTGCTTCAGCAGCACGAAATATACATTTATTGGTTCGTGATATTGTGACGAAAAGTGCCTCATTTCGTCAAGGCAGCACGGATTCATTCTCATTCATTCCGTGATGGCTGCACGGAATTAAAAGTGAAACGGTGGTTATGGTTAGGGTGGGAGGAAGGAGTAAGATTAGGTTATGGTTAAGGTTACGGTTGGGGGTGGGAGTAGGGTTAGGAATAGTGAGTTAAAAAAAAGCTCTGTCACGAAAATTTGACTCATGTCATCACGAGCACAAAAAAAAAATAAAACGTAAGACCGGGCTGAAAAGAAATGCCATGCCATCTCCCTTACTTCACAGAGTCTCTGGTAGCTGGCATATTCTTCCCTTCCATCACCCTTCTTGGTGCCGTTTTCTTCTTTGTGGCAATGAAAGACAAGACCTTCCACCCCTGCATTGACTTCCAAGAGTTGAACATGATCACAGTATCCCCTGCCATTACTCACTTCTGCTTTTGAACCTCTCCAAGGTTCCACCATATTCACAAAGCTGGATCTAAGGAACACTTACCATCTGGTTTGCATCAAAGACAGATATGAATGGAAGACTATCTTCAATACTCTGCTGTGTGAATTACATTCTATGTCCGTGAGTTTTCTTGGGCACATTATTGAGAGCGGACCGGTGAAGACAGATCCAGAAAAGATCAGAGCAGTTGCTGAATAGCCACAACCCACCACTGGGAAACTGCTTCACATGTTCCTTGGCTTTTCTAATTTCTGCAGTAGGTTCATTAAGGATTTCAGCCGTGTTGCTGCACTACTTACCAGACTTACCTCCTCTTCAATTCTATTTTCCTGGACTCCTGAGGCTGAGGTTGCCTTCTATGAGTTAAAGACTCTCTTCATCTCTGCAGCTGATGCACCCAGACCCACTCCTGCAGTATATTGTGGAGGTGGATGCATCTTATGCAGGAATTGGGGCAGTTTTGTCTCAACGCCTTGAACCTGAAGCTCCATCCCTCTGCCTATTTTTCCCTATGTCTATCTTCCGCTGACCGCAACTATGATATTGGTGACTGAGAACTCCTGGCTGTTAAACTTGCTCTTGAGGAATGGAGACACTGGTTGGAGGGGGCAGAACAGCCATTTGTGGTATGGGCTGACCATAAAAATCTTGCGTACCTTCAATCAGCTAAGCGACTGAACCCACACCAGGCTGGTTGGGCACTGTTTTTCAGTAGGTTCACCTTCATCCTTACCTGTCGCCCTGGCTCCCATAATGTGAAAGCAGATGCCCTCTCACACCAACACATGTTGGAGGACACCAACTGCAGTCCAGGCACTATACTCCCTGCTTATTGTGTGATAGCTGCTATAACTTGGGATATTGAGACAGCTGTGAAAGAGGCTCAGCAGAATCAGCTAAATCCAGGAACTGGTCCCACTAACCATTTGTTTGCTCCAGATTCTGTCCATTCTCAGATCCTACAGTGGGTTCATGATGCACAGTTCTCCTGCCATTCTGGGATGAATCATACTCTTGTTTATGTTTTTATTTATATATATATATATATATATATATATATATATATATATATATATATATATATATATATATATATATATATATATATATATAAACTTTTTTTTTTTTAACAGACTGCTCAAATGAAATTGTCCCTTGTGGGATTAATAAAGTTGTTGATTGTTTGATTGTTGCTCAAACAATATTTCTGGTGGCCCACTATGGACTCAGTCACCCATGCCTTTGTTGCTGTTTGACACTGTGTCCAAGGAAAATCTTCTTATCACCCTCCTGCAGTCCTGCTTCATCCTCTACCGCTCTTGGTCACATATTGCCTTGGATTTTGTCACCGGATTACCTCCCTTCATTGGTGATGCCATTATACTTACCATAGTTCACCATTTTGCCAAGGCCGTTCATTTGCCTACCTTGCATAAACTTATTTCAGCCAAAGAAACTACTGACCTTATGATTGATCATGTTTTCTGTCTCCATGCTATCCCAGTTGACTTTGCATCAGATTGAGGTCCTCAGTTTATCTCTCAAGTCTGGAGAGCCTTCTGTCAAGGCCTTGCTGCATTGGTTAGCCTCTCCTCCAGTTTTCACCCTCAGAGAAATGTTCAGGTTGGGAGAACTAATCAGGATCTGGAGTCAGCTCTATACTATGTTGTGGCATCAAACCCTGCTGACTGGAGCACGCACTTAGCGTTGAATAGACATACAATTCCCTGATCAGTGCTGTCACAGGCATTTCACCTTTTGAAGCATCTCTTGGTTTGAACTGGGAAACATGGAAGGTAGAGTGGATCCAAAGTGAACTGGTGAGTCTCAACTTGACAGCAGCAGGGCTGATAATCATGTCAGCAGAAAAAGGACCCAAGTAATGAGGTGACAACGTCTTGCAATCTGTCTTTACAGGAATGTTCTTAGAGGACAACCAAACAGTCTGACCTGATTCAGCCGATGTTCAGTACCAGTCCACCAGATGCTTAGTGTTACTGGAGGTTCAGAGGAGTGGTGTATGAGTGTCTTTCCAGACCTTACGGTGCTGGTGAAGATGATGCTGCAGAGATGGGACAGCCAAGTCACTCTCTTGGCTATCATCCTCCTTTGTTCCCTTCCCAAGAGAGTGAGTTGGCTGTCCCATCTATGCAGCATCTTCTTCGCTCATGCAGTAAGGTCTGGAAAGACACCCATACACCACTGCTGGATCAGGAATGACGGGATGATTCAGTCAACAAAGGAGAATAGTGGAAAAGTATGCGGTGTCCACATGCTACTTTCAGCTTAAACAGAACATCTTTAATTTAACAGGAGCAGCAGACAGCAACAGGTACACAGCCACAGCAGGAGTTACCGTAGCAACCTGACAGTCCGACATTACTGCATGCCCATATACAGCACACATATATGACAAATAGAATATGAAACAGTCATTAAACTAAATGAAAACAAGGAAATAGGAGCACTATTCTTGGACAGTGCATCAAAAGACATACAGGTGAGAGAAATGAAACAAACACCCAGATGAATCTCTTTATTAATTCCCTAAATCACGTTTTCTCCTGCAGGATCGGAGATGACACAGAATCAATGCATCTCTATTATTGTGCAGGCATAAATTCTCAGAGTTTTGTGGGTGCAAGCAGGAGTAGATACACATCACGGGTGTAGGTGGGAATGTAACACACACATTGCTGTTGCGGGCGGTAATGGTCTGAAATTCAGAGGGAGCCGGCAGGAGCCGGATAAAGAAATAGTCCCACCCAGACCTCTACTCTGTGCCTCAGATTCTCCATGCCTGATCTACCAGAATTCTAGTTGCCATCTGCCTTGCTTCAGTCTTCAGCCGCTTGTTTGGTTCACTCATATTCAACTCTTTTTCCTGCTCTGCTCAGCTATTCCTTTTCCCTGCTGTTTGGCCACTCCAGCCAAGCCTGCCTACATCTCGCCAAAATAAACTGTAAAAACCATGTCTCCAGGTTGTGTCACTGGCACTATTTGGTTATGGTCTTTAATTCATAGCAAGAATGTGCATAATATGGCAGCTTACAGTCACTGATAAGCATATGTTCCCATTGAACAATTTGTTAATTAATTGGGAATCATATTGATAATGATAATTTGAGTGCACTGTGAGTTACAATCTAGCTCAGTTTATAAAACTCTGATTCTTTGCTTCACAAGCAGCTCAGTGGGATTACAGTTGAACTATCAATGTGTAGACCTGGACTCCCAGTCGTGCTACCTGTCTGTGTCCTTGGACAAGACACTTCATCTGCATTGTCCCAGTCCACCCAGCTGTAAATTGGAACTGTCCTTGGCTGGGGATGTAACCTGCAATGGGCTGTTGTCCCATCCAAGGGGAGTCATTGTCTCTAATCTGCTTTACGCTACAGAATTTAGGGTTACACACAGATACAGCGGGCGTCAGGGCTCATTTAGTTCTTCTTTTGCTTAGTGAGTTCTGTGAAAAGAGGGTACAGCATGTGGGTCTGTCTGTATAATATAGTTTTGATCTCAAACCTGAATTTTTTTCAGCAGACAGAAAAAACAAATAAATCTGACATGTTGTGTCAACAGTTTACAAGGGGATGGTGTATTGTTGGTTCATTTGACCAATGGATTTTGGATTGAATCTCCAATGATATGTCCACAAATGTTGTATAAAATGGATCCTCACTCATGGTTATCTTTGGGTACTGACTGAAAAAACAAGTTTGTGGATACAAGCACTGGGAATGAGATTCCTCCATTAAGATTCTGATCTTACATTCAGGAACAGGGTGAGAAGCTTCAATATCTGGTAGGACCTCTGAGTACAGCCACTGCTTTGTCACATTGAAAGGAGGCAGCTGAGGTGGTTCTGCTAACTGGTGAGATTGCCCCCTTGTTGTGTTCCTAGGAAGGTCTTCTAGGCACGTCCAACTGTGAGGAGGCCGTGGAGAAGACACAGGACTCATCTGACACATTACATTCCCCGGCTGGCTTGAGCAAACTTTGGGATACCCCAGGACAGGTTTGAGGACTTGCCCAAGAAGGGGGAATAAGTGGCAAAAAAAAAAAAAAGAATGAATGTCGGAAAAAGTTTCAGTCTGGTAGTGTATTTGGTAGTATGTAACCATAGTATTCTTCTGATTTAAATTCTACCCTATCCGCCATAGTCACATCTTGTACTCAACGTGGTCACCCAAAATAGAAGTTACAGTAATAAATTTGAGAGGAAGGAAACACATGAACTAGAACCTGTGTCAGCGGTGGACAGGAGCAAGAGAATCATTGCAGTACTATGAGGATCTATTTTTCCTGTGCATAAGCTCAGAATGAAAGCAATGTTTTTGCTGTCCATTCGTAGACTCTTTTGACCTCATAAAAAGCTGAATCAGATCACCAGGAATAGGATAACCTCTATTCCCTTTTCGCAAGGAGTCAGTGATGCTGACACTAACAGGACGCCTGTTTTTAGGAATAAGGGGACACTTTCTAATATTGATGGAGGTTCTGTCCCAAGAGAGCTGAGGAGAATTGGTAGATTTAGCTGACATCACAGTCTATCTGGGAGCCAGAGCCATTTACCCCCAAGAGCATTATATATAGAATAAGATGATTTATGCTTAAAACTGTTATGTGTGACAGTTTGTCAGGGAGACAGGAAGTTTTATTTTTGGCTGCTCAGCAGCATTGGCAGAGTCCCTGTCGTCCACATGTACAATGTAATACATTTTTGTTGTTGTTCTGAAACATTTTTCATCTTATAAAATTCAGAAATCTTGTCAATACTGATAATTCTACAGGTTTCCTGTATCTACACAATCGGTAATTAACATAATGTAGATTTTACAGAACAAAATTCAATTGGCTGGAAATGTGTGTAGTTTGTTTTCTCCCAAGAGGCCAAATCCAAAGTGGAACATGTCCACTGTTTGTTTATTTAACACAAACTTTTCCTTGCAAATGAAACATATCACTTTTTAATGTTTTTCTTTCAATGAAAAAAGTTCAGTTCAGGTTTTGAGTTTTTAAATGTGTTATTGTGTTTCATGTTAGTATAACAGTGTTCTTAGTGTTGTTGATTTATTGTGTTTTTATAGTTCAACTGGTTTAGTCATTTTAGTTGAGTGCTGTGTTGCTGTTACCATGAGTGACTTAAGTGTCATGTTGGTACCATGAGTGAAATGTGAATTGATTTTAATGTCTTTGACCATCATCACTGCTTGTCAAATTAAATGCACCTGCTTACAGCAGATTTCAGCAAAGACAAAAATCTCAGCGTCTTATTTCTGAATACTGAAATTTATTATCGTTTGCTCTTTGATGTAAACATCAACATCCTTATTTTCCTGTTATTTTGTTGTGGTTCAAGCTTATCATGCAGCAGCGATGATGTACAGCTACGAGTTGGTCGGGGTGCACATCAGCACATCAGCACTGTTGTCGTGCGTTACCTGTGCTGGTACACAGCCTGCCCAGTGGATTTTTATTTTATTTTTTAGCACTGTTGTCGTGTGTTACCTGTGCTGCTCCACAGCCTGTCCAGTGGATTTTTACTGTTCAGTGGATTTTTATTTTAATTTAGCACTGTTGTCGTGCGTTACCTGTGCTGGTACACAGCCTGCCCAGTGGATTTTTATTTTATTTTTTAGCACTGTTGTCGTGTGTTACCTGTGCTGCTCCGCAGCCTGTTCAGTGGATTTTTATTTTATTTTAGCACTGTTGTCGTGTGTTACCTGTGCTGCTCCACAGCCTGTTCAGTGGATTTTTATTTTATTTTAGCACTGTTGTCGTGCGTTACCTGTGCTGCTCCGCAGCCTGTCTAGTGGATTTTTATTTTATTTTTTAGCACTGTTGTCGTGTGTTACCTGTGCTGGTACACAGCCTGCCCAGTGGATTTTTATTTTATTTTATAGCACTGTTGTCGTGTGTTACCTGTGCTGCTCCACAGCCTGTTCAGTGGATTTTTATTTTATTTTAGCACTGTTGTCGTGCGTTACCTGTGCTGCTCCGCAGCCTGTCTAGTGGATTTTTATTTTATTTTTTACCACCGTTGTCGTGCGTTACCTGTGCTGCTCCACAGCCTGTCTAGTGGATTTTTATTGTTTTTTGCCACCGTTGTCGTGCGTTACCTGTGCTGCTCCACAGCCTGCCCAGTGGATTTTTATTTTATTTTTTAGCACTGTTGTCGTGTGTTACCTGTGCTGCTCCACAGCCTGTTCAGTGGATTTTTATTTTATTTTAGCACTGTTGTCGTGCGTTACCTGTGCTGCTCCACAGCCTGTTCAGTGGATTTTTATTTTATTTTAGCACTGTTGTCGTGTGTTACCTGTGCTGCTCCACAGCCTGTTCAGTGGATTTTTATTTTATTTTAGCACTGTTGTCGTGCGTTACCTGTGCTGCTCCACAGCCTGTTCAGTGGATTTTTATTTTATTTTAGCACTGTTGTCGTGTGTTACCTGTGCTGCTCCACAGCCTGTTCAGTGGATTTTTATTTTATTTTAGCACTGTTGTCGTGTGTTACCTGTGCTGCTCCACAGCCTGTTCAGTGGATTTTTATTTTATTTTAGCACTGTTGTCGTGCGTTACCTGTGCTGCTCCACAGCCTGTTCAGTGGATTTTTATTTTATTTTAGCACTGTTGTCGTGCGTTACCTGTGCTGCTCCGCAGCCTGTCTAGTGGATTTTTATTTTATTTTTTAGCACTGTTGTCGTGTGTTACCTGTGCTGGTACACAGCCTGCCCAGTGGATTTTTATTTTATTTTATAGCACTGTTGTCGTGTGTTACCTGTGCTGCTCCACAGCCTGTTCAGTGGATTTTTATTTTATTTTAGCACTGTTGTCGTGTGTTACCTGTGCTGCTCCGCAGCCTGTCTAGTGGATTTTTATTTTATTTTTTACCACCGTTGTCGTGCGTTACCTGTGCTGCTCCACAGCCTGTCTAGTGGATTTTTATTGTTTTTTGCCACCGTTGTCATGCGTTACCTGTGCTGCTCCACAGCCTGCCCAGTGGATTTTTATTTTATTTTTTAGCACTGTTGTCGTGTGTTACCTGTGCTGCTCCACAGCCTGTTCAGTGGATTTTTATTTTATTTTAGCACTGTTGTCGTGCGTTACCTGTGCTGCTCCGCAGCCTGTCTAGTGGATTTTTATTTTATTTTTTACCACCGTTGTCGTGCGTTACCTGTGCTGCTCCACAGCCTGTCTAGTGGATTTTTATTGTTTTTTGCCACCGTTGTCGTGTGTTACCTGTGCTGCTCCACAGCCTGTTCAGTGGATTTTTATTTTATTTTAGCACTGTTGTCGTGCGTTACCTGTGCTGCTCCGCAGCCTGTCTAGTGGATTTTTATTTTATTTTTTACCACCGTTGTCGTGCGTTACCTGTGCTGCTCCACAGCCTGTCTAGTGGATTTTTATTGTTTTTTGCCACCGTTGTCGTGTGTTGCCTGTGCTGCTCCACAGCCTGTCTAGTGGATTTTTATTTTATTTTTTTCCGCCGTTGTCGTGCGTTACCTGTGCTGCTCCACAGCCTGTCTAGTGGATTTTTATTTTATTTTTTGCCGCCGTTGTCGTGCGTTACCTGTGCTGCTCCACAGCCTGTCTAGTGGATTTTTATTTTATTTTTTACCACCGTTGTCGTGCATTACCTGTGCTGCTCCGCAGCCTGTCTAGTGGATTTTTATTTTTTTTTTTTTTACCACCGTTGTCGTGCGTTACCTGTGCTGCTCCGCAGCCTGTCTAGTGGATTTTTATTTTATTTTTTGCCGCCGTTGTCGTGCGTTACCTGTGCTGCTCCACAGCCTGTCTAGTGGATTTTTATTTTATTTTTTACCACCGTTGTCGTGCGTTACCTGTGCTGTTCCACGGCCTGTCTAGTGGATTTTTATTTTATTTTTTAATTTTTTTTACCACCGTTGTCGTGTGTTACCTGTGCTGCTCCGCAGCCTGTCTAGTGGATTTTTATTTTATTTTCTACCACTGTTGTCGTGTGTTACCTGTGCTGCTCCACAGCCTGTCTAGTGGATTTTTATTTTATTTTTGCACCGTTGTCGTGCGTTCGCTGTTGCCGTGCGTTACTTGTGCTGCTTCATGGCCTGTCTGGTGCCTTAACTAAAGCACTCCTTCTGCTGAATCACCTCTAAATTATTTACACATTATTCACTTTGCGTGTTTTTAGGAATCCACTAGGTTGCGTAGCTACTAGCTTTTAGCCGATTTAGCATGGCGGCTTCTCCTGTCTCTCCCGCACTTTTCTGCTCTGGTTGTGAAATGTTTAGCTGTTCCTCGGCCTCCTTTAGCAGTAACGGTACTTGTAATAAGTGCAGTCCACCGTTAGTTCCCCCCTGGCGGATCCCGGGCAGTCGGGAAAGCAGGCCGACTGGGTGACTGTGAGGAGGAAGCGTAGCCCTAAACAGAAGCCCCGTGTACACCGTCAACCCGTGCACATCTCTAACCGTTTTTCCCCACTCGACGATACACTCGCCGAGGATCAAACTCTGGTTATTGGCGACTCTGTTTTGAGAAATGTGAAGTTAGCGACACCAGCAACCATTGTCAATTGTCTTCCGGGGGCCAGAGCAGGCGACATTGAAGGAAATTTGAAATTGCTGGCTAAGGCTAAGCGTAAATTTGGTAAGATTGTAATTCACATCGGCAGTAATGACACTCGGTTACGCCAATCGGAGGTCACTAAAATTAACATTAAATCGGTGTGTAACTTTGCAAAAACAATGTCGGACTCTGTTGTTTTCTCTGGGCCCCTCCCCAATCAGACCGGGAGTGACATGTTTAGCCGCATGTTCTCCTTGAATTGCTGGCTGTCTGAGTGGTGTCCAAAAAATGAGGTGGGCTTCATTGATAATTGGCAAAGCTTCTGGGGAAAACCTGGTCTTGTTAGGAGAGACGGCATCCATCCCACTTTAGATGGAGCAGCTCTCATTTCTAGAAATCTGGCCAATTTTCTTGGATCCTCCAAACTGTGACTGTCTAGCGTTGGGACCAGGAGGCAGAGCTGTGGTCTTATACACCTCTCTGCAGCTTCTCTCCCCCTGCCATCCCCTCATTACCCCATCCCCGTAGAGACGGTGCCTTCCAGACCACCAATAACCAGCAAAAATCTATTTAAGCAAAAAAATTCAAAAAGAAAAAATAATATAGCACCTTCAACTGCACCACAGACTAAAACAGTTAAATGTGGTCTATTAAACATTAGGTCTCTCTCTTCTAAGTCCCTGTTGGTAAATGATATAATAATTGATCAACGTATTGATTTATTCTGCCTAACAGAAACCTGGTTACAGCAGGATGAATATGTTAGTTTAAATGAGTCAACACCCCCGAGTCACACTAACTGTCAGAATGCTCGTAGTACGGGCCGGGGCGGAGGATTAGCAGCAATCTTCCATTCCAGCTTATTAATTAATCAAAAACCTAGACAGAGCTTTAATTCATTTGAAAGCTTGTCTCTTAGTCTTTTCCATCCAAATTGGAAGTCCCAAAAACCAGTTTTATTTGTTATTATCTATCGTCCACCTGGTCGTTACTGTGAGTTTCTCTGTGAATTTTCAGACCTTCTGTCTGACTTAGTGCTTAGCTCAGATAAGATACTTATAGTGGGCGATTTTAACATCCACACAGATGCTGAGAATGACAGCCTCAACACTGCATTTAATCTATTATTAGACTCTATTGGCTTTGCTCAAAAAGTAAATGAGTCCACCCACCACTTTAATCATATCTTAGATCTTGTTTTGACTTATGGTATGGAAATAGAAGACTAACAGTATTCCCTGAAAACTCCCTTCTGTCTGATCATTTTTTAATAACATTTACATTTACCCTGATGGACTACCCTGCAGTGGGGAATAAGTTTCATTACACTAGAAGTCTTTCAGAAAGCGCTGTAACTAGGTTTAAGGATATGATTCCTTCTTTATGTTCTCTATTGTCATATACCAACACAGAGCAGAGTAGCTACCTAAACTCTGTAAGGGAGTTAGAGTATCTCGTCAATAGTTTTACATCCTCATTGAAGACAACTTTGGATGCTGTAGCTCCTCTGAAAAGAGAGCTTTAAATCAGAAGTGTCTGACTCCGTGGTATAACTCACAAACTCGTAGCTTAAAGCAGATAACCCGTAAGTTGGAGAGGAAATGGCGTCTCACTAATTTAGAAGATCTTCACTTAGCCTGGAAAAAGAGTTTGTTGCTCTATAAAAAAGCCCTCCGTAAAGCTAGGACATCTTTCTACTCATCACTAATTGAAGAAAATAAGAACAACCCCAGGTTTCTTTTCAGCACTGTAGCCAGGCTGACAAAGAGTCAGAGCTCTATTGAGCTGAGTATTCCATTAACTTTAACTAGTAATGACTTCATGACTTTCTTTGCTAACAAAATTTTGACTATTAGAGAAAAAATTACTCATAACCATCCCAAAGATGTATCGTTATCTTTGGCTGCTTTCAGTGATGCCGGTATTTGGTTAGACTGTTTCTCTCCGATTGTTCTGTCTGAGTTATTTTCATTAGTTACTTCATCCAAACCATCAACATGTTTATTAGACCCCATTCCTGCCAGGCTGCTCAAGGAAGTCCTACCATTATTTAATGCTTCAATCTTAAATATGATCAACTTATCTTTGTTAGTTGGCTATGTACCACAGGCCTTTAAGGTGGCAGTAATTAAACCATTACTTAAAAAGCCATCTCTTGACCCAGCTATTTTAGCTAATTATAGGCCAATCTCCAACCTTCCTTTTCTCTCAAAGATTCTTGAGAGGGTAGTTGTAAAACAGCTAACTGATCACCTGCAGAGGAATGGTCTATTTGAAGAGGTTCAGTCAGGTTTTAGAATTCATCATAGTACAGAAACAGCATTAGTGAAGGTTACAAATGATCTTCTTATGGCTTCGGACAGTGGACTTATCTCTGTGCTTGTTCTGTTGGACCTCAGTGCTGCTTTTGATACTGTTGACCATAAAATTTTATTACAGAGATTAGAGCATGTCATAGGTATTAAAGGCACTGCGCTGCGGTGGTTTGAATCATATTTGTCTAATAGATTACAGTTTGTTCATGTAAATGGGGAATCTTCTTCACAGACTAAAGTTAATTATGGAGTTCCACAAGGTTCTGTGCTAGGACCAATTTTATTCACTTTATACATGCTTCCCTTAGGCAGTATTATTAGACGGTATTGCTTAAATTTTCATTGTTACGCAGATGATACCCAGCTTTATCTATCCATGAAGCCAGAGGACACACACCAATTAGCTAAACTGCAGGATTGTCTTACAGACATAAAGACATGGATGACCTCTAATTTCCTGCTTTTAAACTCAGATAAAACTGAAGTTATTGTACTTGGCCCCACAAATCTTAGAAGCATGGTGTCTAACCAGATCTTTACTCTGGATGGCATTTCCCTGACCTCTAGTAATACTGTGAGAAATCTTGGAGTCATTTTTGATCAGGATATGTCATTCAAAGCGCATATTAAACAAATATGTAGGACTGCCTTTTTGCATTTACGCAATATCTCTAAAATCAGAAAGGTCTTGTCTCAGAGTGATGCTGAAAAACTAATTCATGCATTTATTTCCTCTAGGCTGGACTATTGTAATTCTTTATTATCAGGTTGTCCTAAAAGTTCCCTAAAAAGCCTTCAGTTAATTCAAAATGCTGCAGCTAGAGTACTGACGGGGACTAGCAGGAGAGAGCATATCTCACCCGTGTTGGCCTCTCTTCATTGGCTTCCTGTTAATTCTAGAATAGAATTTAAAATTCTTCTTCTTACTTATAAGGTTTTGAATAATCAGGTCCCATCTTATCTCAGGGACCTCGTAGTACCATATCACCCTAATAGAGCGCTTCGCTCTCAGACTGCAGGCTTACTTGTAGTTCCTAGGGTTTGTAAGAGTAGAATGGGAGGCAGAGCCTTCAGCTTTCAGGCTCCTCTCCTGTGGAACCAGCTCCCAATTCAGATCAGGGAGACAGATACCCTCTCTACTTTTAAGATTAGGCTTAAAACTTTCCTTTTCGCTAAGGCTTATAGTTAGGGCTGGATCGGGTGACCCTGGACTATCCCTTGGTTATGCTGCTTTAGACGTAGACTGTGGGGGGGTTCCCATGATGCACTGTTTCTTTCTCTTTTTGCTCTGTATGCATCACTCCGCATTTAATCATTAGTGATCGATCTCTGCCCCCCTCCACAGCATGTCTTTTTCCTGGTTCTTTCCCTCAGCCCCAACCAGTCTCAGCAGAAGACTGCCCCTCCCTGAGCCTGGTTCTGCTGGAGGTTTCTTCCTGTTAAGAGGGAGTTTTTCCTTCCCACTGTTGCCAAGTGCTTGCTCACAGGGGGTCGTTTTGACCGTTGGGGTTTTTCATGATTGTTGTATGGCCTTGCCTTACAATATAAAGCGCCTTGGGGCAACTGTTTGTTGTGATTTGGCGCTATATAAAAAAAAAGTTGATTGAAGTTGATTGATCACTGCTTGTCAGATTAAATGCACCTGCTTACAGCAGATTTCAGCAAAGACAAAAATCTCTGTGTGTGTGTGTGCAGTTTTGATCACGCACAAGTTGTGGAGAGCTGACGTTTGCCGTTTGGTATGATTATGTAGTTTGGGTCAAGGATGAACGGTGCCAAAACTGAACGTTGATAGGGTTAATATTTTTAAGATGTTACATATATTAGCTAACAACAATGGACATTGATATTTACATTCTGGACTCACACACCAGTCCAGCAAGTACATAATATAATTGTAAATACATTAAAAATACATGGATGACACAAGGAAGTGAAAACTTATTTCTATTGTGGTCCATTTAAAAATCAAATGACAAAATAGAAGGAGAAATAACAATAATATGAATAATAGTGACAATAATAATTATTATTATAATGATAATAATAGTCTGTATATGTTAACAAGAACCTAAACAATTTATAAATACATTATAATAGTAAGTTAACATTAAAATATTACATAATTAATATATCTAGCTAGCTAGCTAGCTAGATAGATAGCATTTCACCAGACAAACATTTAAATATTTTAGGTGCGTTTAAGTCAGCGTGGGTAGGTTGAAATAAAAGTAGTGTGTGGTTTGCACATTTTATTTTAATTTTCTTGCCTTTACATGGTCCTTTATACCTTTATACAGTTCAATTTATGCTCTTAAAAATCACTGCACTTATAAATTGTTGCTTTTTTCCCCGAATTGTACAATACTAAGGTAATGAAGTAATGTGTGATGGCTTACTGGATAAAGCAGACAAATTTTAAAAAATAACTGAAAAATGTACCAGCACCTGCAGAGGATTGCAGAAAATGCAGTATGTTGTATATCAAATTAAAAACGTGAAACTGAATTAAATGGCAATATTTCAGAATGCTGTAAACCGTGATGTATGTTCCATGTATCCAACACTATAGCGCATAATTGTAGAAAATGGAGAGTATGCCTGGGATAATTAAATTTGCTGTTGCTGAGACTAATTCTACCTTTATTTCCAAGAGACTGTGAAAAATGCCAAAAAATTATGAATGCAAAGCTTTCCTAAAAGCTTTGTTAAACACTCTCCTGCATCAGAAACATTTCTAAGCATCTACATGTAAAGAATGTAGCACTAATGTTCTGCAGAAGGAAAAGCAGCCACAGAAGAGACCTTGCCATGAAAAATGTCACCACACTGCCTACATTATCCTCTGTGTTGGTGCAGTAGTACAGTTCCAGCTGTGCTGTACCCCTTTACCTAAATCAGTATGAGGTTCCCTGTGAATATTTTATGGAATGTAATTGAACAGTGCTGCGGCACCACATTAAAATTAATGTCATGTTTGTGTCTGCTGCATATTTTCACCCAAATGATTGTAATGGAAATGATCATGTGCCTGATCCTGCATATAAAGAGAGTTGCTACTCCTTGGGTAAGTATCCACGATGTTAATAGGAAGATGTTTTATGGCTTGAGACACAGAACAGAGCAAGGAAGGTGTAAGAATAAAATTTATGAACACCCTCTGTGGAACACCCACCCCATTCTGTCGCTATGTAAGAGTTTCATTTGGGAAAATTAAGATGTTTGTTGGAATACTGCAGTGCACAAAATTTTGATGTCTTCTTTTTCATTCAGCCGCTTTCACTGAAGGCCGCCACACATTTTTTATGATACACTAACCAGCCAGGGTAGTTAAAATAATTATATTAATTTAGTTAAAATATTAGATATATAATATTTATACAGTAAATAGCTAATAATGTTATAGTTATGCAGTTTTGGGTGTGTTTTGGCACCATTTGATCAGCTTTATCTGGCAAAACTGATGATGATCTTGGTTGAGCACTGCTAGCAGAACATGGACAAATTTGTGAGGAAAAAAAACAAGACACATGATGCATGTCATTTTTAGCAAGAGCAATCCAAGAATTCCGACGTGCACTAATCCAGGTCCATATCACCTCCAAAATTCAGTAGTCTTCCATGGCCTAATATCTATCTGTGGTGCAAATTTGGTGAGAATCCGTGAAGTAGTTTCAATGTAATCATTCAAAGCCTATATAAAGTGAAATCTTGATCCAGAATCCAGATCACCTCCAAAATTCAGTGGAGTCTTCCATGGCCTAATATCTACAGTGAGGAAAATAAGTATTTGAACACCCTGGACTTTTGCAAGTTCTCCCACTTAGAAATCATGGAGGGGTCTAAAATTTTCATCTTAGGTGCATTTCCACTGTGAGAGACATAATCTAAAAAAAAAAAAAATCCGGAAATCACAATGTACGATTTTTTTTTAAAATAATTTATTTGTATGTTACTGCTGCAAATAAGTATTTGAACACCTGCCAACCAGCAAGAATGCTGGCTCACACAGACCCGTTAATTTTTCTTTAAGAAGCCCTCTTATTCTGCACTCTTTACCTGTATTAATTGCACCTGTTTGAACTTGTTACCTGTATAAAAGTCACCTGTTCACACACTCAATCAATCACACTCCAACCTGTCCACCATAGCCAAGACCAAAGAGCTGTCTAAGGACACCAGGGACAAAACTGTAGACCTGCACAAGGCTGACAGACAAACAGCTTGGTAGAAGACAACAACTGTTATGATTATTTATTAGAAAGTGGAAGAAACACAAGATGACTGTCAATCTCCCTCGATCTGGGATTCCATGCAAGATCTCACTTTGTGGGGTAAGGATGATTCTGAGAAAGCTCAGAACTACACAGGAGGACCTGGTCAATGACCTGAAGAGAGCTGGGACCACAGTCACAAAGATTACATTAGTAACACATGATGCTGTCATGGTTTAAAATCCTGCAGGACAGCAAGGGCCCCCTGCTCAAGCCAGCACATGTCCAGGCCCGTTTGAAGTTCACCAGTGACCATCTGGATGATCCAGAGGAGGCATGGGAGAAGGTCATGTGGTCAGATGAGACCAGAATAGAGCTTTTTGGAATCAACTCCACTTACCATGTTTAGAGGATGAGCACAACCCCAAGAAAACCATCCCAACCTTGAAGCATGGGGGTGGAAACATCATACTCTTGGGGTGCTCTTCTGCAAAGCGGAGAGGATGACTGCACCGTATTGAAGAGAGGATGGATGGGGTCATGTATTGTGAGATTTTGGCAAACAACCTCCTTCCCTCAGTAAGAGCATTGAAGATGGGTCATGACTGGGTCTTCCAGTATGACAATGACCCCAAACACTGAAACTCCAAACCTGAAAGATCTAGAGATCTGTATGGAGGAGTGGACCAAAATCCCTGCTGCAGTGTGTGCAAACCTGGTGAAAAACTACAGGAAACGTTTGACCTCTGTAATTGCAAACAAAGGCTACTGTACCAAATGTTAACATTGATTTTCACAGATGTTCAAATACATTTGCAGCAGTATCATACAAATAAATTATTTTAAAAAATCATACATTGTGATTTCTGGATTGTTTTTCTTTTTTTTTTTAGATTATGTCTCTCACAGTGGACATGCACCTAAGATGAAAATTTCAGAGCCCTCCATGATTTCTAAGTGGGAGAACTTGCAAAACTGCAGGGTGTTCAAATACTTATTTTCCTCACTGTATCTGTGGTGCAAATTTGGTGCGAATCCGTGAAGTAGTTTCAATGTAATCATTCAAAGCCTATATAAAGTGAAATCTTGATCCAGAATCCAGATCACCTCCAAAATTCAGTGAAGTCTTCCATGCCCTAATATCTATCTGTGGTGCAAATTTGGTGAGAATCCATGAAGTAGTTTCAACGTAATCCTTCAAAGCCTATATAAAGTGAAATCTTGATCCAGAATCCAGATCCGGATCACCTCCAAAATGTAATGGAGTCGTCCTTGCACAAATATCTATCTGTGGTGAAAATTGTGTCAAAATCCATGCAGTAGGTTTGATGTAATCCTGCTACCAGTCAGACAAACGGTGATGATTTTATTATGCCTTTGGTGGACATAATAATTGTACTGTCATTTTGTATAAATAAGCATTTCATTCATTAATTCTGCCACTTATCTGGGTCTAGGTTGTGGTGGCAGCAGAACAAGCAGCTCAATCCCCACTTCCCTATCGTCAGCCAAGTCCTGTAACTCTTCCCGGGGTATCCTAAGGTGTTCCCAAGTCAGTTGGGAAATATAATCCCTCCAGAGTGTCCTAGGTCTTCCCCAGGGCTTCCTTCCAGTTGGACATACCTGAAAGACCTCAATTTCAATTTCAATTTATTCATTTATATAGCGCCATCTCACGACATAGTCGCCCCGCGCTTCACATAACACACAATTTATGACAACACATAGTAATTTTAAATCAAAATTTTAAATCAAAAGGGCACAATAAAAAGGTACAACACGGTAGAATAAAAAAAAAAAATTACAAAGCAAACATAAAAACAGAATAGATTAATGATAAGACAGTCTAAAAAAGTGGGTCTTCAGTCTTGATTTAAAAGTCTCCACCATGTCAGACTGTCTAATAACTGCAGGTAGAGCTTTCCAAAGTGTAGGGCCACGGTAGGAGAAGGTTCTATACCCCACAGACATTTTATTCACCCTTAGAACACACAAAAGCCCTGTGCCCTGCGAACACAAGGGCCATGCAGGTACATAGAGCTTAACCAAGTCAGCGAGGAAGGAATGAGCCAGTCCATGAACAATTTTATAGACCAGCAACAGGACTTTAAAATCCAATCTGGCAGGAACCGGAAGCCAATGAAGGGACACCAGAATGGGTGTAATGTGGTCAAACTTTCTACTTTGTGTCAAAAGTCTGGCAGCAGCATTCTGCACTAACTGAAGACCCCGAAAGCGAGACTGCGGCAGACCAGAAAATAAAGCATTACAATAATCCAATCTGGAAGAAATAAATGCATGTATCAAAGTCTCAGCATCAGCCATAGACATGATGGGATGAATCCTCGCTATGTTTCGCAGATGGAAGAAGGCAGTCCTCATAATATCTGTAATGTGGGGCCAAAGGATGACGTAGGATCAAAAAGTACCCCAAGATTTCTCACTTTGTCCATATGATGTATAACACACGAACCCAAATTAAATGCCAACAGGTCAAATTGATGCCGATGTCTGGCTGGACCAAGAACCATCATTTCAGTCTTATCTGAATTTAAGAGTAGGAAGTTACTAGACAACCAATTTCTCACAGATACAAGGCAATCTTCTAAAGATTTTATTGGGTAAGATTACCAGCAGTTATCGGCATGTACAATTAAGTGTCATCAGCATAGCAATGAAAAGAAATCCCGTAATGCCGCAGAATATGCCCAAGGGGCGCTATATAAAGTGAGAAAAGCGAGGGGCCTAACACAGACCCCTGTGTTAGGCCAGAGGTAGTGTTATTATACACAACACAATGAGAACGACTGGACAAGTATGATGTTAACCAAGCAAGGACACTTCCAGTAATCCCAAAGTAATTTTCCAGCCTATCAAGTAAAACACAATGATCCACATTATCAAACGCAGCACTAAGATCTAAAAGCACTAAAACCATCGTGGTGTCCAAATCCATTGCACGCAGAAAATCATTCATCACTCTAATAAGCGCTGTCTCTGTGGAGTGATATTTTCTAAAAGCAGACTGCAGTGGCTCAAAAAGCTCATTCTCAGTAAGATGGTCCACAAGCTGCCGTGAAACCACTTTTTCCAGAATTTTTGAGCAGAATGACAGATTTGATATCGGCCTGTAATTATTCAGTACACCAGGGTCAAGACCATTTTCCTTATGCAATGGTTTAATCACTGCAGATTTAAAACACCTAGAAACAGAACCAGAGGTTAATGAAAGATTAACAATTTCCAACACAGATGGCCCAAGAATGTGCCATAAGTCCTCTTGGGATAATTCAGGGGTCTCCAGTGACCTGTCTCTCTTATCCCGTGCGTCCGTTGATTTGAAAGGTTTTGACCAGTTATTTAAGTTTGAACATAATTACTCTGAGGGCTAGACCACCACTCAGAGATTTATTAAACAGAATTTAAATGTCGCAGAATTTTAACAGAATGCAAGTTTTACAGAATGAGTGAGATCTTACCCAGAAGTTCTGAGGGTCCCAGGAGCTGAGAGCTTCCAACCAGGTGCCTGGTGTTCCAGCAAGCTCTCAGCAAAGAGGAACCCCGAACAGTGGGCTGGGCTCTGTTTTTATAGTCTATGCTAATACAATGTTTTTATGCTAAACTTGGGCGTTATCCTTCATCTGAATGGTCTTCATCCCCCTGCTTCGCGGCATTAGTCCTGCCTACTCACGCTGTGCAGTCTTCTTACTTCCTCCTTCTCCTGAAGTGGCACCTGTACCTAAACTGATAAGAAATTGTTTTTGGGCAAAAACTGCTAACTGAAGGACTGTCAGCAAGTCACATCACACGGTTATACCACAAGAATGTTTGCACATTTCAAAATTGCACAACCTTCTGACAAACAAGTCTAATCATACCACGTATCAAATTTAGTCTCCTCCTCTGACAGTTTGTGGTCAGTACTGGCATCCTGTTCCATATGCTGTTTGCAACATATGGCTGTTTCTCAGTGTATCTTTCGGGGCCTCACCGAAACAGGGACACCTCACATTTGCAATACTTTGAAAATGATTATATAAGTAAATCATCTTTATAACAGCATGCTAAGAAACTGAACTAGTAAAGCAAAAGCAAATCTTGAAACAAAAGCAAATATAATCATAAACATAACATACCTTTAATTTGGTACACACAATACACAGTTCAAAAGCATACAAACATATATTTCAAAAGTATTTGAATATATAGATATCATGTAATTAATCTTAGCTATTGATTACATGTTTAATAAGCATTGATAAATATTGATCACTACGAGCATATGAGTAATATATTCTTCAACAGCAACAAGCTCTATTAATATATAAATGATCACTTCCAAACATTAGAACACACTCATAAATGTAAAAATATATTCTTGGCTCAATAAAAGATAAAGAATAATAGGATGATTCTGAATGGGGGAAAAAGCACAAATGGTTAATGCATATTTTAGCACATTTATTATATATTCCTTCAGTCCTTAAACAATTTTGTTGGTATAGGATCAAATACACAGGTTGTGCTTTTTCTGAATAGTAGGCCCGCCTTGTAGTCCATAGTGCATGCTTATACTCTACAACTGCATCATGCCATGCAAGGTGGAACACCTCTAATTTGGAGCTACGCCACTTCCGTTCGAGACTTCGAGCCTTGTGCTGAGGTCCCGCAAGTAACAACTGAACCAAGGTGACTGCACTTTGGGAAGGCAAGGCCTTAATAAAGGAGGCGCAATCTCATCAAGTGTAGTTTTGAGTACTGAGTTCAAACTATCCACCAGACTGTCTACTGACTGAGAATTCTGCAAAGTTGAAGCTAAAAGATCAGGCAATCTAGCTTCAAGTTCAGTCCTAGTTGAAGGTTTAATGCATCACCGCAGTAATAGGCAAGGTTGCTGCTCCACTAAACGCGGGAGTATAAATGTAAACTTAATAAGTGAGTGGCCAGAGACCACCGATACAAGGGGCAGGATATCAATATTCGTAACAGCAACACCACGGTACAAGAACCAAATCCAGGGTATTTCCACTAATGTGCGTCGAGCCCTGAAATCCCAATGCATCCACAATTTCCATAAATGATTTACAGAGGGGATCCGAGGGCCAATTCATATGAATGTTAAAATCACCAATGATCAAAATATTATCAGTACTAGTTGAAAAGGTACAAATAAATGCACCAAATTCGTCCAAGAATTCAGAATATGGGCCAGGGGGCCTATAAACAATGACAAAATAACATGACTGATGTCCATACTTCTGCCCCAGACAATATGTAGCATCATGGGCAGAGTGGAGAATCAGATGCTCAAATGATTTATATTTGTGACCCCAACAGTTAATAAATTAAACCTACACTTGTAAATAAAAGCAATACCCCCACCTTGCTTCATACCATGGGAAGCATGACTAAATGTGTACGCTGGTGGGCAGGCTTCATTTAGGGGAAGGTTTAAGACAGGTTTCACACAAACCAGGCATATCTAAATGGTGATCCACAATTAAATCATTGATCAACAGATTTTGAAGACAGTAATCTGATGTTTATAAGACCCAAACTAAGGACCTCGGCCGAGTTGACAATTGGACTATTTGGGTTTACGGGTGGTTCCAAAGTAACATTTCTGAGGTACCTAAAAATAGGTTTAGGCTTTATACATTCCATCGCAGGAATCAGACACGCAATACTGAATATAGCAGGAACAGCCAGTAGGCCATCCTCAATTCCAATGTAGTAATAGGTATTAAATTTGAAAACATATCCCCCTATAATTATATATAATGCACTAAATTCCCCACTAAACTAGTGGATCCCACACCCACATTCATCCCGTGCTCTGCGACCTGCTGTATACTCCTAGTGTTACCCTCCCTGCAGAGCCCTATCTATATTCGCGGACAAGAAGACCTCCCTAGGAAGACCACAAGGGGGCATCCTCACCAGATGCCTGTACCACCTCAACTGTCTTTTTTCAATGAGAAGCAGCAGCAGCTCTACCCCAAGTCCTCCGGATGGTCAAGCAGGAGTGTAAGCCCAGATACCCAACGGAGGAATTATATTTCTGCTGCTTGAATCCATGACCTTATTCTTTCAGGCATTACCCAAAGTTCATGATGATAGGTGAGGGTGTAGGAGCATAATTTGACTGGTAATTGAGAGTCTCACCCTCAGACTCAGCTCCATCTTCACCACGATGATCCAGTATAGCATCTGTAAAACATCAGATGCTGCCCCAATTAGTCTGTCGAATTCATGCTCCAAATTACCCCCACTCGTGAACAAGACCTGAGATACTAAAACTCCTCCACTTGGGGCAGTAACTCTCCCCTGACCCACAGAGGACAATCCAGCCTTTCCTGACAGAGGCCCAGGATGTCAGATTTGGAGGTGCTGATTCTTATCATAGTCACTTCAAATTCAGCCTCAGATCTGTTCAGTTTGCATCAGAGATCACTGCCTGATGAATCCAACATAATCACATCATCCACAAAAGCAGATATGCTACTCTGAGGTCACCAAACTGCACACCCTACGATCCCCGACTGGACCTTGAAATCCCATCCATGAACATTAAGAACAGGATTGGTGACAAGGGGGCAGCCCTGGTGGAGTCCAACACCCAGTGGAAACAGGTTCAATGTACTCCTGAAAATTCTGACAAAACTTCTACTTTGGTCGTATAGAGACTGGATCATATGTTACCTCGGTTCCGGTATACCACACTATCACAGTGCCCCCAACAGGACATATAACGTTTAAAATAAATTTCAGTGGCATTTGGAAGCAAATGATGTGTACGTGTGTGTGTGTTTTTTTTTTTTTGGGGGGGGGGGGGGGGTTGGCAGGGGGTTCAAACTGTTAAACTGTTTTTTTTTTATTGAACATTTGTTTTCAAAATCATTGGACATGTGCAGAATGAAGAGAGATTGTCACACTATTTTTGGGTGATGGTGGTTGGAAGAAAGAAATGCAACACGCCTCCTAAGCTACTGAAAATAACTGCATTTGTAGTTAATTAAGGAACACATTCAACTTTGGGTCACGCTGATTAATTGTCTTCCCTTGTAGTGTGGTGATATGTTGGGCTATAGCAACCATATGGCTATTATTATCAAATGGATAATAGTGGCGCCTCATTAACCAAATCCAACAGTCTTTGTCACAATTGCTAATAGGGCTGCGTGATGGTGCATCCTGGGCCGGAGTCTGTGCTTAGAAGATCGTCTTGGCAAAATGCTCCTTCACATTCGCAGATGGGGGAGCAGTGAAGTGTCACCAATGGCCACACAGGGCCATCCTAGGTACAGTATATACATATATAGACATATGTATGTACTGGCATGCAAACAAAGCGTTGTGGACATAATATGTGCCTTGTTACACTCAGTGTGTAATTAGAATTTCTTTATTTCGATTCTCTTTTAGCCATTCAAACTGCAAAAAGCACTGAGACAAGCTCTTAGTATCCACATAACAGGTCAATGTCTTACTGAGCTCAAGGTCTTTTGAGGAACAATCTAGTCTGTGTGGTGTGTGGTGTGTATATATATATTATATAGATATATATATATATATATATATATATATATATATATATATATATATATATATACGAGGTCTCTTAGATAATAAACCGCCCTTTTATTTTTTTTTTAACTATATGGATTTGAATGACATGCGATTACACCAATCATGCTTGAACCCTCGTGCGCATGCGTGAGTTTTTTCACGCGTGTCGGTGACGTCATTTCCCTGTGGGCAGGCCTTGAGTGAGATGTGGTCCCGCCCTCTCGGCTGAATTCCTTTGTTTTCACACGCTGCTCGAGACGGCGCGCGTTGCTTTATCAAAATTTTTCTGGACCTGTGAGGAATATCCGAGTGGACACTATTCGAGAATTAAGCTGGTTTTTCTGTGAAAAGTTTAACGGCTGATGAGAGATTATGGGGTGTTTCTGTCGGTGTAAGGACTTCCCACGGAGCAGGGACGTCCTGCAGCGCTTCCAGGCGCTGTCGTCGGCCTGTTTCGAGCTGAAAACATCCTAATTTAAGGCTAATTCACCCAGGACATCGTGATAGAACAGAGAGTATTCAGAAAGAGGCCGGCATGAGGAATTTGATGCGTGACATTCCACTGTTTAAGGACATTTTTTTTTAAGAAAGACTGTGCGCGCAAATTCGCCGAGGTCTTTTCCCCCTTTCCGTGACGACTTCGGCAAATCTGTGTGCGCCGCGACAGGAAAAACACGGGTATCCGTGTTGAAAACCATTGTAAATTCAGGCCGCTTTTGAGTGGCTTCAACAAGTGAGTAACTGAGAAAATTGTTAACAGCTTGGGCCATGTTCCAACTTGCCCGTTAAGATTTCCAACGGAGGTGTTTTCCTGCGCGCGACCCCCCGCGGTCGGGCCCGGCCCGACATGCGACTCTGCTCCGCACGTTCTTTCATTACAAAATGTCCGTTAACAATGGAATGTCCGAATAAAACTCCTCATGCCGACTTCTCTGAAAGTTCCTCTGTTCTCTGACGACTTACTGCGTCAAACAGAGCCTGAATGTGGAAGTTTCAACTTGAAACGGCGAGACGCTGCCGCCTCGAAGCGCAGAATCGCCGTCAGGCGCCGTGGACCGTCCTTAAAGCGACACTACCAGACCAAAATCTCTCATCAGCCTGTTAAAATTTTTACCGAAACCAGCTGAATTTATTGAATGGTGTCCACTCAGTTGTGCCTTACAGTTTTGAAAATTTTTTATCAAACAAAGCAACAGTCTCTGAGCCATTCCTAAACCCTGAAAAAAATCGACGAGCGGGTGGACGACTCCTCACTCAAAGACTGCCCACAGGCGAATGACGTAACCGACAGGCGTGAAAAAACTCTCGCATGCCCACGAGGGTTCAAGCATGTCTGATGTAATCACACGTGATTCAAATCCATATGGTTTTTGAAAAAAATAATAAGGTTGGATACTTTTCTAATAGACCTCGTATATTAGGTGTTGAGTTCCTCTTCTAAAAATTGTTGAGGTATAAAGTTCTAAAAATATTCTGGTGTCATATGTCATTCCAACTCATTATACAAGCTTTGCTTAATTTAGTAAACTCTACCCAATCTAGAGCCCATGGATCCCCAACACACTAGTGTGTGTGTGTGTGTGTATATATATATATATCGTATATATATATCATATGAGACGTTTCTAAAGATATTTTAAATATTATACAATAGAAGCTGTCCATTAATGGCATACAACACGAAGCAAAACAACACAGGAAGACTAAAAAAACTTCAAAATTGTTGTGTGGGCCACTGAAGAGGAGGTACTGCTGGCCCATCACCACCAGATGGCGCCCTGCTTGGAGTGCGGGCTTCAAGCACGAGAGGGCACCGGAGCCACTGGGAGTGACAGCTGTCACTCATCCTCAGCACCAGCTGTCACTCATTCATCTCATCACCATCACCATAAAGGCCGGACTGCAACTCCACCTCCTCGCCGAGAAATCAACTACCAATCAGGTAATTTTCTCTGCTGACTTAAATTCGAGTATTAGTCTGATCTCTTTTTGCAGCCGTTTTCCTGGGACGGATACCCTGTCTGCGGAGTTGGCGTTTGGTGTGGACTGTGACGGCTTCGCCTCACACCCCACCCAGATAAGTGGTTATCTCAGGAGCTGCACGAGTGTGTGATTGGAGGTGGAGGTTCTCCCTCCTTTACTGAATACAGACTGTGGGATTACTGAGTGTGCGACCTCACACTCATCTGGACTGTCTCTGTTCTCTGCCAGCAGTACCGGGTCTGACTGCTGAAGACAGCGGCCACCTGGGGCGCAGGGCTTGGCAGCTCCGGTGTTCTTCAGCTCCGCTGGCGGTGGAAGCTGTGTGGATCCGGCTTTTCTCTCGCCAGGCGTCTTCTATCGTCGAGCCTGCCCACACGTCACCTGGTGTATGATTGACAGTCACTGTATTGTTATTGTCTGTACATCGTTGTGTGATTCACAACATTAAATTGTTACTTTTTGGCTTATCTATTGTCCGTTCATTAATGCCCCCTGTTGTGGGTCCGTGTCACTACACTTTCACAACACAAAATGCCTGCAAAAAAGAAAGAAAAAAGAATATCGTCTATAGAAAATTCCTAAAAATTAGAAACACTGAAGCAGAAAATAAATATAAAAAGTAATATGCATATGTCGCGGACATGAACGAGTGAAGCTCATCAGCATCTCATCATGTAATTTAGGTTCTTCAGACTTTATTTTGAGTAAATGCTTCAGGGAAGCATTAGCATGGCAAAAACCTTTCAGCCTCTGTGTGAAATACCAAGTGTTCCAATACTTTTGAGGGCAATTGAGAAACACAAAGGGGCAGCTACATCTCATATATAGTGCAGCAGATAAGAGAATATTTAGAGTGGAATCCTGCAAATGGTGATACAAGCATCAAATTTGGCACAAATAATCCATAGACATGAACTGTTCTAAAAAAAAACTGATAGGTCCTTTGGAATTTCAATAGGCAGCCAGGTAGGGGTCAACTGAAGAATTACACAGGGCTCTAAATCAGGGGTGGGCAACTTGTTCCAGAAAGGGCCAATAGGGCGCAGGTTTTCTTTGCAGCCGCTGACTCCACCAGGTGATTTCACTGATTAATATCACTTTGAGCAGATGGAATCTGTTAATCAGTGAAATTACCTGGTGGAGTCAGCGGCTGCAAAGAAAACCTGCACCATCTTGGCTCTTTCTGGAACAAGTTGCCCACTAGAGGTGGGTGGATCGATCCTAATATCTATAATATCGATACCAACACTGGTATTGATATTGAACGATCCTCGTGTAAAAAGATCGATACTCAAGCTTTTTTTTTTCTCCCGCACGCACTGACTGCTGCACATGCAGATTCAACAAAGTTTACTCTCTGTAAGAGCAGCACTGCGCTGTGTCACACAATACGGAGGAGCGCACCCTTGAATTGTGGTTTGTCAGCCCTCTACCTCAGGAGATTTTGTTTTAAGTTGTGTTGAGTGATATTTTTTTAAACAAAAATGTTGATTGTGATAATAATGTATTTTGTTGTCACTTACAATGTTTGGCGAAATTCTGTCCTAGGTTTTTTGGATCCTTTGGCTCTATGATGCTCAAATATGAAAAAGTACTGGTATCAGTATCAATATCGGTGATACTGGGCCTGCATTTACTTGGTATCGGATCAATACCAAAATTCCCGGTATCACCCACCTCTATTGCCCACCCCTGGTCTAAATTCAAAGATGTTCCAATCATATAGAAAACTACACCACATTCTTTGCCTGCTCATAAAGATTCCAAAAAAGGTATATTTTGGACAATCTGTGACTGAATGTTATGGAGTTATGAGGTAAAAGCAGCAAGAATGGTGACAAAGGTCAGTTTCAGTTTGTACAGGGGTCAAAAGTTAAAGTTGCTCCATTAATTTAGCTCCAGCTGTATTTGTGCTGAATTTGATGCTTGTATCACCATTTGAAGGATTGTTTCAGTTATCTGCTGCACTAATAAGCCAACAACAATAAGCCACCCGAATTAAAGGAGAAATGCTACTTTTAACAACCTGGACCTCATTTCTGCATAAAATACGTTTGGTGTGATTAGATGTCCATAGTTCAAACTACGTGTTCATTTCAAATCTGGAGCAAATATTTTTCTTCTTCTAAGGTGGATGAGAACGTTTTGTGGTAAACAGCACAAACTACTGGACAGGAGGAACCTAGCAGTCAATGTGACACTGATTTGAAAATGTAGCTCTTTCAACCAGATGTGTGGTGCCGTGACATGTCAATCACCTGTGTCCAGTCAGATTTCAGGAAAGTCCAGTGAAACCCCGGCCTCCGCTCTAGCTCCACCCATGCCAGGAAGTGTTTGACATTTGAACATTTCCTGTTTCACTGTGACTGACAAATTAGCACTTCCTGTTTGAGTGTGAGCTTGCCACTGAGTTCCCGTGAGATTCCATGGGATCTTGTCTGTCAATCCAGGAAGTGTTTGCATTTGAACATTTCCTGTTTTACTGTGGATTTGAAAATTGGCACTTCCTGTATAGGCCAGTATCAGTACTTTACCAGTTTTTGAAATATTAGAAAAAAAATTCATAAATCAATATGACAGTTTTGTAGAGAAACATGAGTTGTTGACAGATAGCCAGTATGAATTCAGAAATAATAGATCAGCAGCCTTGGCACTGATAATTTAGTAGAGGAGGTAATGGAATGTATCAATAAAAGATGCAGTTGGGGTGTTGTTAGATCTTAAGAAGGCATTTGACACTGTCAGTCATGATATATTTATTAGAAAAATGGAGAAGTATGGCTTCTGATGTATTGTTTTTAACTGGTTTCTGAGGCATTGTTTTTAACTGGTTACAGTGCTATTTACTTAACAGACAACAATTTGTACATATACACCACATATATCTAGATTTAGGAATATTACTGTGGGTACCACAAGGGTCAGTCCTAGGGCCAAAAAAGTTTATCATGTATATTAATAACATATGTAAGTAGCAAAGATAATAAAAATTAGTGTTAATTGCAGATGACACAAATATTTCTGCTCTGGTGTGGACTTGCAGCAACTTTTGGAGGTGGTCACAAATGAATAAATAAGTTAAAAAGTGTTTGACAAATACATTTTAAAACAACTAGTTTTTATGTTGTTGGAAACCATAAAATAAGTAAAAGTATGTATTGTCAATGTAAACTTGAAAGAGAGAATGAAAATTAATGTCTTTGGTGGATTTTAGACAGCAGAATCTGTTGAAACCCCACATGAAATATGTCAAGGGAAGTTGGCATGGACTTTGCTGTCTTGGGAGAAAACAAGTCCATATATGAAATAAGAAATCATAGTATATACTTCATATTGTGCATTGATTTTACCATATTTGATTACTGTGTAGAGGTTTGGGAAAATATATATATAATATATACAGTAATATACAAAACATAAGGCAGAAAAGGGCAATGAGATTAATAAATACATTGGATATAGAAGGAACAATACAAATGAACTCTGTTTTTTTAATGCAAGGTATAAAATTTCAGGACTTGATTAATTTTAAAACAGCACAAGTAATATTCAACGCGGGCATGTAACTTCAGAGGGGAACTGATTTAGGGCCCCTTCACACATAACACAATTGAATCCGACTAGCTCTCTAAGGAGGAATTGCATGCCATTCGTGAAAAATCAAAGCCGCCTCAAAGGCCCCGTACACCTGTCGCCACAACTGTTCGCGCACACACCGGCCAAAAGACAGTGTCCTGTGTGTGCTCATTCAATCCCTCTTGCGGCAGGTGTCGGCTAAATTCCAGGTGTCACACACGAACATCCAACACTGTTCACTGGACACTTAGAAAAGGCGTGGCTATTCGCGCTCCCAGGATGATAATAGAGAGCAGGTGACCACATTCAAGCAGTTTGTGCCCCATGGCTGTGCCGTTTCCAAGCAACACATATGTCAAGTGTGCCCCCTTTTAACACATGGGGCATTGCTCCCCCCTGCAACACAGATGTCCTGAGGAGTGTGTCATCCCCCCCCACACCATGAACAAACATTGTCAGGTGTTGCTGAGGTGATTTGCAGAGCAATCGCTGTCCAGCGCAGCGCACATCTGGACAGCTATAAGGTCCAGCTGGAACAGATGACCACTGTGAACTCGCAACTCAGCTGGAGGACACATGTGCCATCAACAACATGAACCACACTCCAGCAATGTACATGTGCGCAGGCTGTCGTCCTCTTGGCAGTTTCAGCTGGCAGCGGCTCAGTGCACGTGACGTGTTAAATTAAAAACATGACAGTTAAATAAATACACACAACAATAAGGGCCCCTTCACACATAGTACGATTAAGTACAAATCTGGGCGACTCACAGTGGAACAGCTCATATGAGCAAACAGGCAGGCGTGCACGATCCCGGTGTGACGGTGTCATGCATGCGACGGTGTTGTGCGAGCAGGAACATAGTGCGAGCAGCTGGGACGAGGTGCACCACATCGCACAGCTGATGCGGAGGAAAATAAAATAAAAACCGCCTGTATAATTAGTGAATGTCACTGGGTTGATATACAGTAAATAATACATAAAAGCGGACACAATACAGAACACCGCGGTTAAATAACCCTTGTTAAAAAAAAAATGCCACTCACGGGATTCAAACCTGTAAGCTGTTTTCACTCGGGGTCACAACAACTAGGTCTGCGTCCTGTCTTTTTGTTGGCGTCATCACCTCTAAGCCCTACAACATGCTGGCTATTACAAAAAACAAACAAAATCTAACATCTACATTTAATTGATTTTCTGTTCCACGGTATTTTATGAAATTTGTGAATAATTATGCTGTGTTCTGCCTGGTGTAATACACAGAGAACTGTGCACAATGCTGTGTATGTTGCACCTGCAGAACACACAAGCAAAATCGTCAGTTGCATACTGCTGTCTACATCATGTTACTGCCCACTATCAAGTGCAAAAGGTTGGACTGCCCATGCAATTTAGCACTCGTCACCTGCACCCTATATGTAGTAAAGTGTATCACTCATATTCTTTGCCTTCAAGAGAGTATTTGCCAGTCATATAAGGCTACAGAGGAGATGGGTTAGTCAGGTATTTAATTCTGCAGCTATTCTGATTCAAAAATGTGTTTTCTTTGTGTGTTCTACTGTCTCTGATCCTACAGGGAGGTAAATTTTTGTAACAGGACAACAAGACAAAGGAGGATGGGGTCAGGGTGGGGGGCTTTACCTTGTGTTGGATTGCTCTCCCACTTAAATTGCTGTGCCTTCCAAATCTTCCAAGGCTATTCTGACCTTTATGGATGAGTTTGTCTGCTCCTGATCCTTGGTGTTTCCTTCACCCATCTGGGAGAGTAAACTTTTGTTTCTCATTTTCACCACACCTTCATCCATATTGACTACTTCCTCATAGATAAAGGCCCGGTCACACAGCATACAATGATTCCTGAACAATGGAAAAAAGTAAAAAAGTCACAAATCGTTGAGAAAAGGTGGACGAACGAGCTTTATCACCGAATATCTTGAGAATCAAAGCGCAAAAGGGATGAAAGAGGAACACACAGCGTCAGAAGCCCCACATTGCACACACCAGCTCCACTGTGGAGCTGGTGCGGAGCTGGCCAGTTTGTGAGCACTGCTGGCTTCTGTACTGTGTGAAAACATTCAGCTGGTTGAACGAAGTCAAACTAGACATTAACGTTACAAAAACTAAGTAAACGATAAAACCACCAAGAACTACAGCAAAATGAAATATGGACGAATTGAGGTTTTCGATGGCATTCGTTCAAATTTTTCAACAGTTTAAGAATCCTGACGACGTGCCAGCTGCGCAAAGGTTAAACGATGCCAACGAAAGTCCAGATTTCATGTTCCATTTGGGCTTTGTTGACCTTCGTTAAGTGCCATGTGACTGGGCCATAACAGGCTGAACCATTTATTTCACTCTCAGCTGTTATAATGCCATTTAATTTCAGAAAATGTTCCAACTATGATGTAAATGCATACAAATGAACATGAATGTGCTCATCCACACCTAATGCGTCAAAACACTTTTATTATCCAAAGAGGATTTTATTAAATTCGTAGCCAACTAAATTGGCTTCTTCCTTTTTATGTTACCAGAACTCTTTCAGATTCAGCTTCTCTCCTTCATCATGGGCATTCCAGCATGAGCTGGCTCATCGGTCAGGAGTGTGCCAGTCAACCTTGCACCGAGCCATGCCAGCTGTGTGAAACACAATCATCCGAATCTCATCCAGGTACATTCCAACATTACAGCGCATTTTGCAGTGAAAGCCAGTTCCCTGAATGTAGTAAGAACTATTAACTGCACATATATTGCTATAAAGGCACCATCACATGATGAGTTTGTTGTTGTTAACAGGAAACATTTTCATTCCATCAACATTTAAATCATGTGTGGTGTGCAAATGGATGCCAGGCTGGAGGCCTGACATCCAAATATTACAAAATTCTCATATTCATGCCAGGAAGAATCATTACTCCAATTTTAGGGCCCCTTCACACAAATCAGGGCGAATCATGATGGAACAGCTAGTATGAGCGAACCACGAAGACATCGAGCCGACAGGCAGGTGTGAACAATGCTGCTGCAACAGTTTTGTGCACACGGGAACACAGTGTGACACAGCATGTGTAACCACATCATGCAGCTGCTGTGAAAAAAAATACATGCCACCCAAGGGATTTGAACCTACACTGTCCAAAAGCTCTGATTGCCAACCAGAAATGTTACCACTGAGTTACCATCACTGTCCTGTAAACGGTGCAGGAAAATGCCCGATATCAAGAAGGACATGGACGTATTTAAAAAAAAAAGTAAAACCACACACCATATAAAAACATTGCATTTAATTGAATCTCTCTTATCAAGCCGACAATACAAGTATGATCCTCTGTCGATGACCCGTGGTCACAGAAGTACAGTCATGAAATGACATGAATGATGAAGCACTGTGCTCTAATCATGTCCACATCTGCTGGCAGTGTGTCCACCCGGCCCCGCGTGCATATCCTGCTTGACACGCATGTCTTGTGGATGGCGCGCCGCAGGACAGACACTGCGTCATGTGGAACAGAGCTTACGTGGGTGGCATGACATTCAGATTGCCCGCTGCGTGTTATGATCTGACAGTCCTGATCATCTGGTGTACCCATCATCTGGCGCGGTGTGCGCTCCACTCGCTGCAGCCCATTTCAACAGCGACATATGTTTTTATGTATGTCCAAGTGATGATAGCAATCAGACGCATGCGTGTCACAGTGGACACTTGTTAGTTCATATCCGTCCAAACACGGTACGTGTTCCCCAGCCGTGACATCCAGAACCACAGACTCCGCAGCCACTCATGTTGTCAGTTCAGCGCACACACCAACGTGTCACTGTGTCGGCTTGCAAAGCCACACTCGTGGGGCACTTAGACAAATTTCACATCCAGCTCAACAGTGATCGTCTGCTGACTGTTGACGTGTTAATAGTGCGAATGACCACACATTTTCTAAGTGCCATGTGTGTGTGTCACCTGGAATTGGGCTGACACCTGCTGCGAGAGGGTTTGATGGGCTCTCACAGCACACACTCTGTCTTTCAGCTGCTAGTGTGTACAAATAGTTGTAGCAATAGGTGTACAAGGCGTTGGAGGCAGCTCTGATTTTACACGTATTGCATCTGATTCCTGCTTCATGTGCACTTCATGTGCAATTCGACCACTATGTGTGAAGGGGCCCTTAGCATTGTATGAGGTCCTAAGTTTGATTCATGCAGAGGACTTTTTTTTTCTTGTTGTGCATATTCTTAAATCTTCATTATAAAATATTTTCTTCAACAGATCTTTCTCTCAGAAACTGGAAATACAGTAGTGTTCAGAATAATAGTAGTGCTATGTGACTAAAAACATTAATCCAGGTTTTTAGTACATTTCTTATTGTTACATGGGAAACAAGGTACCAGTAGATTCAGTAGATTCTCACAAATCCAACAAGACCAAGCATTCATGATATGCACACTCTTAAGGCTATGAAAGTAGGCTATTAGTAAAAAAAAAAAAAAAGTAGAAAAGGGGGTGTTCACAATAATAGTAGCATCTGCTGTTGATGCTTCAAACTCAAAACTATTATGTTCAAACTGCTTTTTTAGCAATCCTGTGAATCACTAAACTAGTATTTAGTTGTATAACCACAGTTTTTCATGATTTCTTCAGATCTGCGAGGCATTAATTTTGTTGGATTGGAACCAAGATTTTGCTTGTTTACTAGTGTGCTTGGGGTCATTGTCTTGTTGAAACACCCATTTCAAGGGCATGTCCTCTTCAGCATAAGGCAACATGACCTCTTCAAGTATTTTGACATATCCAAACTAATCCATGATACCTGGTATGTGATATATAGGCCCAACACCATAGTAGGAGAAACATGCCCATATCATGATGCTTGCACACCATGCTTCACTGTCTTCACTGTGAACTGTGGCTTGAATTCAGAGTTTGGGGGTCGTCTCACAATCTGTCTGCGGCCCTTGGACCAAAAAAGAACAGTTTTACTCTCATCAGTCCACAAAATATTCCTCCATTTCTCTTTAGGCCAGTTGATGTGTTCTTTGGCAAATTGTAACCTCTTCTGCACATCTTTTATTTAACAGAGGGACTTTGCGGTGGATTCTTGCAAATAAATTAGCTTCACACAGGCGTCTCCTAACTGTCACAGCACTTACAGGTAACTCCAGACTGTCTTTGATCATCCTGGAGCTGATCAATGGGTGAGTTTGCCATTCTGGTTATTCTTCTATCCATTTTGATGGTTGTTTTCCATTTTCTTCCACACTTATCTGGCTTTTTGTCAATTTTAAAGCATTGGAGATCATTGTAGATGAACAGCCTATAATTTTATGCACCTGCGTATATGTTTTCCCCCTCTCCAATCAACTTTTTAATCAAACTACGCTGTTCTTCTGAACAATGTCTTGAATGTCCCATTTTCCTCAGGCTTTCAAAGAGGAAAGCATGTTCAACAGGTGCTGGCTTCATCCTTAAATAGGGGACACCTGATTCACACCTGTTTGTTCCACAAAATTGACGAACTCACTGACTGAATGCCACACTACTATAATTGTGAACACCCCCTTTTCTATTTTTTTTTTACTAATAGCCCAATTTCATAGCCTTAAGAGTGTGCATATCATGGATGCTTGGGCTTGTTGGATTTGTGAGAATCTACTGAATCTACTGGTACCTTGTTTCCCATGTAACAATAAGAAATATACTCAAAACCTGGATTAATCTTTTTAGTCACATAGCACTACTATTATTCTGAACACTACTGTACGTAATCGTGGAAATGGAGTTCCTGTCAAGTGTCAACACAACGAAAAAAACATACCCGGCATTACAAAGTGGAGAGCATGTACACAACGTTTTGACGTATTTACCAAAATTTTCTTTCGCCGATGTTGCAAGATTCACTTTTGATACATCTGAACGTTGGTGTGGAGACGGACGTACGCCAGGTTTTTGTGCGTACGCATGCTTTGTACATGAGGTCCCAGATGCTTTTTCAGATCAGTTCTACAAGACTTTTTAATCTATAAATTGGCACAGATAGTGATTGATGTTGAATGAATAAATTAATGTGTTTAAATTACCTGCAACATTTAATCAAACTTCAGTATCCCAAATGAAAAAAAAAAAAAAATAGATATATTGTTATGTGTCGGACGCAGCCCGGAGAACCGACCAGCGTTTGAAGGACCCAGTATAAAATAAGCATAATAACAAATAATAATAAACATAACAGTGATGTGATAAATATAAGAGTGCGCGGTCTGGCGTGGTGGATTGCGGTGCACTCCCAGCAGCGCTAACGGTCCGGAGCCAGAACCAGTTTGGACCCAAGGACCCCGCCAACACCCCCCAGGTGGCCGCGACAAACCGAGTCTGTGAATGAAGAAATCATCATGAGAGTCCACACTCCACACACAGAGAGACCGCTCAAAGGTGTACAAACAGCAAACACTTCCTGGCTTAATTACTAATCAACTTCCCACCCTGTTCACAAACTCACTGCAGTGGAAGCTGATTAAAATGACTAACATAACAGCTCAATATAATAAGGTGTGAGGGACACCACATTTACTGACTGTACAAATGTTAGTCACAAAACCTAACGTACCTCAGGAAGTGTGCTGACGAGCATGAGACCTCACCCTCTCCTCTTTCACAGACCATGCATCAAACCTGGACGTTCTCTGCATCCACTGATGATGAGATGGCTCTCGAGACGACGATCTCACCCGTCTGGTCACAAGGCACACTGTGTACTCCAGACTTAAATGCCACCATGTTCCAATCCATGTAGATGCACCACAGCTGTGAGTCCTGACGAGCCGCACCTGATCAGCCTCAGGTAATCAGGGTGAGGTCCTGGTAACTCAGCCACACAGCCACTCAGTCCCAAATGCGCACCACCTGGAAGGAAAACCAAAAGACAGAAACATAAGACAAACAAAAGCCAGCCAGGCACGCCAGCCACAACATATATAAGAATCCTCTATTTTGTTCAAGTTATTGTCTGATAAATCTTTTATCTGTAGAGTGAAACATTTTGTCTAAATTACTAGACAGCTTGAGACATTTCTGTCCTCCATTATTTCCCCTGACCAAGCAGCATTTATCCAGAACAGACACTTTTTCAAGCCTGAGGCAACTTTTTAAGGTGGTGTACAATCCCTCCATCTCGTCTATGCCAGAGGCTGCAGTCTCATCAGATGCAGGGAATGCTTTTGATCATGTACAGTTGAGTTGTTTTTTTAACATAGCAGAAATTTGATTTTGATCCAAAGTTCATAACTTGTGTAAAGCCGCTCTGTTCATCCCTTGTGGCTTTAGTCAGAACTAATAGCACACACTCAGAATATTTAACATTATATTTCGCCATCCGTCAAGGCTGGCCTTTGAGTACTCTTTTATTTGCTGTTGCTACTGTTCTACTTTATAGCCCCTGTATAACTCAAGGAAGCAGAAATGGTTTTGAACAGATAGTTTCTTTGTACGCTGATGATCTGTTACTTTCCATATCGCTCAGTTTCAGTCCCAGCCACCCTTGATATTCTTAATTCATTTGTTTGCATTTCAAAATCTAAACTTGATTTCAACTGTGCAATCCACTACTGCACACACCGACCTGTATGTGCATGACAGGTGTGCCTCGTCCCTCACAGACTCTGAGCTGTGTCTTTGTGGGATCATACACACGTCTGTAGATGCTGCCTGTGTGTTCTGCTGTGTGTGCATTTGGCTATGTGTGTTACTGTGCACACAGAGCGCAGACAACTGTGCTGGAACACAGTGGATGTAAGAATAAGTAAACCTTAGACTTAGGTGATTGCTATTTTTTATTTTCTTTTGAATTGTCAGAGCATGAAAACCCTATGTTTCATTTTCTTAATGTTTGGAAGGAAAAGTGACTGTGAGCATAGCGGCATCATCAATGAAGTGGATTATTAATTTATAACCAACCATTTGGCAAATTACAGTGGACATGAAGGAAGGTGATTAACCTGTTTCCATCCCAGGATGTTAGAGACTATTTCAGGAAGAACCTAAATTGCAGACAGTGACCACACATGATGTAATTATGGAAAAAAGGTGATTTATTTTACCATCAATCGAAGGCCAGTCCAACAAACGAGAGGAGTACTATAGGTACAGCAGGCAGGAAAGAGAAGATGCTGAGCAAATACGCAGGGATGAGCTGACACTGGAGCACAAAAGTTCAACAGCAGGAGTCACTGTAGGATTCAATGAGTAACAATCAAACTGTAGAAATCAATGAACAAGCCAGCAAGCGCAAAGGGGAACAGTGCAGTACTACATAGTGACACAACATGAGCAGTCGAGCGACAGGTGGAGTGACTGGGGAGGTGAAACAGCTGTGAGGGAGAACCAGTGACAGAAACACGCCTACACACACACATACACACACAGAGAAACTGACAAAAGACAGAGTGACACTAACCACAACGAACTCTGAGGGTGAGTAGAAACAAACACATTCCATACAAAAGGCTAAAAAATAAGTGCAACTCAAGAATTGCTAAAGTGCGCAAAACAGGAAAACAACACAACTAACAGATAAGACAAACAGGGGACAGACCACAGTAACAACTAACATAAGACACAAACAGGGGACAGACCACAACAGTAGAAGGTCGTGATGTGATCTCATCTTCAAAGTAAGGTTCACATCTCCCTCCCTCTTCTCTCTATAAATGTGTATATGTGAAACTTTCCTGCTGCCTGTTGTAGGTCAGGGTTTTTTTTTCATTTATTTATTTATTGTACCACTGGAACCTACCCAACCAGTCATGAGAGTCATTTCACACCACTCGACCCCCATAATCATGCAATGATTAATGACACAAAAGTATGTGTGTGTGTGTGTGGGGGGGGGGGGGGGGGGGTGTCTATGTTGTGATGGAATTCATACCATTTAATTAGAATGTGTTTATGATTTACGTTAAATCGAAAAATCAAAAATATCAGTGATGTGGGAGGTGTGTCGTCAATACAAAGTGTTAGAGAGAAGATGAGAAACGAGAGCAATAAACATGAAAAATCACAGTGGACAGTAATGACGTACAGCAACTAAGGAAGCACTGAGAAACTTAAATAGTGACACATAATGAGGAGAACAGTGGCAGGTGTGGTGATTATGATTGAGAAACACTAGTTGAACTCAAAAATGACTAACATATAAAACAAAGGAAAAATGATGACAAAACCCCCACAAATGAGAACATTTAACAGACGAAACAGAAGACAAAGACAACACAATGATAAAACAATGACAAATGGTGGATCAGATTAGTTTTTTTTTATTTAATCCTAATATTATAAAGAATTGACACTGGCACAAACAACAACGATTTGCACCATAGCTGTTGGTTATGCTACTATGCGCCCCTTCTACCCTATCCACATCTGAGAGCGAGAGGATAGAAATAATCACATCTTAGCCTATTGTATGGTGCTTTGAGAGTCTGAAATATGTCTGTAAATTATTAAACACAGCAGGTTATGGGTTGCTGTGGATACCAAATTGTTTTGTTCAGGAATGATGTTTCACTCAAAATGCTGCAAAATGGTTGTGATAAAACAGCTGCAGCACCTGTTAGCAGCCATTATAGTTGGAAGAAGATATGTAGTACATCCTGAGTTGCATCCATAAAACTTGATTTTTTTTTTCACATTGTAGCATTCTGATCATTTAGGCTATCATTCCATCATTGTTGCATAGTTTGTTTTTGTTCAAAAATTCCATGTGCTAATGCGTACAGAAAGAAGTAGTCAAATGGTTTGTTTGTTTGTATCTAACTTCCTCCCTCACTCAGAATTTTCTGGCAACAGATTATTCTGAGTACTTGTCTATAGCATTGTAGTATACTTTCCCAGAGAAGGTGGTATTACTGTAACTTGGTATCTTGGATGTGATTTTTTTTTTGTATGTTTGTTTTTTTTTTTTGCTGCAGTGTGAAGTATGCCATCGATCGCTGGTATTGTTTACATTCTGTCTTCACGTGTGTGTTGCCTGCTCCACCATCACCACCACCAGCTGCCATTGAACATACTGCAAGTAAATGTAGTCTTGATCTCCCACTATCAGAAGACAATAGAAGGGGTCGAAGCAAGAAATTATTGAAAAGAAGGAAATTCTCCTTTACAATGAAAGTGGTGGCTCCACAGAACAGGCTGCAAGAGGATGTACTAACAGCACATGGTGTTATCAGTTTAAAAATAGATTAGACAAACATTGGAGAAATCATGATAGTAAATACAACATAGGCAGCATTCGATAAATCAATAAAATATTTGATAAATCAATAAAAACACTGCTGTCCAAGTACTGAGTTGCCTTCCAGGTGCATATATTATGCAATATTGTGAAAAACTTCAATATTTTTGTCAGGTATTTCAGAAAGTGAAAATTACATTACTGTTACATAGAAACTAAAATGTTTCAATCATTTTCTTATTTTAATTTTGATAATTATGGCTCCAAAGAATAGGAAATACAGTGAGGAAAATAAGTATTTGAACACCCTGCGATTTTGCAAGTTCTCCCACTTAGAAATCATGGAGGGGTCTGAAATTTTCATCTTAGGTGCATGTCCACTGTGAGAGACATAATCTAAAAAAAAAAAATCTGGAAATCACAATGTATGATTAGTTAATAATTTATTTGTATGTTACTGCTGCAAATAAGTATTTGAACACCTACCAACCAGCAAGAATTCTGGGTCACACAGACCTGTTAATTTTTCTTTAAGAAGCCCTCTGTCATGATCCTGCCCTTGATGGGCTTCCTGTCATGAATTTTTCTTTGATCTTTGCTTTCTTGTTCTGTACATCTGTAACATCTGTATTTGTATTCCTTGTTGTGAAAGTGTAGGAACACGGACCCACAACAGGGGGCGAAAATGAACGGACAATGGAGGAATCAAATAACACTGTTTTTACTGTTGTGAAAAAAAGCACAACAAATACAACTGATAACAACAGGGAGATTGAGTCTAATTCAAAGGTGTCGTGTGGGCAGGCTCGACGATAGGAGACGTCTGTCCAAGTCGAACCGGAACCAACCCGATTTCCTCCGCCACCGGACCCCGGGGATACTGGAGCCGCCAAGTCCCGAATTCCCAGGTGGCCACTGCCTCCGCTCGCCGGATCCGGTACTGCTGGCAGGAAACAGAAACAGTCAGGTGTGGATGCGGCTGCACCCAGCAACACGGAGGGTGGAGAGTCCACCTCCACCTCTCGTCAACAACAATCAAGAATGTGCAGAGTAAGCAGTTATCTCTCAGGGGGAAAAGGAGTGCAGTCCTAGCTCCCAGTCACCAGCTCCTGCTGTCTAGAGATTAAACAGGTACTCCTGCAAAAACACGTACAGAACAATACTTATGTATAAGCACACGAACGGCTGAGAGTCGTTACCTCTTTGGTATGGCGATATCTCGGCAAATGAGGTGGAGATGCCGTCCTGCTGATATACCTCCGTATTGATTGGGATCAGCTGTCTCCAGTGATGGATGACAGCTGTCGTCCTGGCTGCTCCTGTAAGGCGGCAGCGCCCTCTGGTGCCTGGAGCCCGCACTCCAGGCAGGGCGCCCTCTAGTGGTGGTGGGCCAGCAGTACCTCCTCTTCAGCGGCCCACACAACAGGACCCCCCCCTCAACGGGCGCCTCCTGGCGCACGACCGGGTTTGTCAGGGTGGCGACGGTAGAAGTCGGCCAGGAGGGCCGGGTCCAGGATGAAGCCTTTCTTCACCCAGGAGCGTTCTTCGGGGCCGTACCCCTCCCAGTCCACCAAATACTGAAAACCCCGGCCCATTCGTCGAACGTCGAGGAGCCGGCGCACGGTCCAGGCCGGCTCTCCGTCGATGATCCGGGCAGGAGGTGGCGCCGGACCCGGAGTGCAGAGGGGTGAGGTGTGATGGGGTTTAATCCTGGAGACATGGAATACCGGATGAATCCGCAGTGAGGCCGGAAGCTGGAGCCTCACTGCGGCGGGATTGATGACCTTGAGAATCTTGTAAGGGCCAGTGTATCGTTCTTGCAGTTTCGGGGAGTCCACTTGAAGGGGAATGTCCTTGGTGGACAACCACACCTCCTGCCCAGGACGATATGTGGGAGCCGGGGCCCGCCGCCGGTCTGCATGGTTCTTCGCCCTCGTCCGGGCCTTCAACAAAGCAGAACGGGCGGCACGCCACACCCGACGGCACTTCCGTAGGTGGGCCTGGACCGAGGGCACACCGACCTCCCCCTCAACCACCGGAAACAACGGGGGTTGATACCCCAAGCACACCTCGAAAGGGGAGAGGCCGGTGGCGGACGACACTTGACTGTTGTGGGCGTACTCGATCCAGGCCAGGTGGGTACTCCAGGCCGTCGGGTGCGCGGCTGTCACACAGCGTAGGGTCTGCTCCATCTCCTGGTTGGCCCGTTCTGCTTGTCCGTTGGTCTGGGGGTGATACCCGGACGAGAGACTGACCATGGCCCCCAGTTCCCGGCAAAAGCTCCTCCAAACATGCGAGGAGAACTGGGGACCGCGATCAGAGACGATGTCTGATGGTATCCCATGCAGACGAACGACGTGGTGGACTAGGAGGTCCGCTGTCTCCTGGGCCGTTGGGAGCTTCGGGAGGGCCACGAAGTGGGCCGCCTTGGAGAATCGGTCCACTATTGTGAGGACGACGGTGTTTCCCTGGGACGGCGGGAGACCCGTGACAAAATCCAGGCCGATGTGAGACCAGGGGCGATGAGGCACGGGCAGCGGCTGTAGCAATCCCGATGTCTTGCGGTGGTCTGCCTTGCCCCTGGCGCAGGTGGTACAGGCCTGGATGTAACCCCGGACGTCGGCCTCCAGGGACGCCCACCAGAAGCGCTGCCGGACGACTGCCACGGTTCTTCGCACCCCAGGGTGACAGGAGAGCTTAGAACCGTGACAGAAGTCCAGAACTGCAGCCCTGGCTTCTGGTGGGACGTAGAGTTTGTTCTTCGGTCCGGTTCCGGGGTCCGGGTCTCGTGTCAGGGCCTCCCGGACGGTCTTCTCCACGTCCCAGGTGAGGGCGGCCACGACAGCGGACTCCGAGATGATGGGATCCGGGGGATCCGACGACTCCGTTTTGACCTCATCTTCATGTACCCGGGACAAAGCATCCGATCTTTGGTTCTTGGTCCCGGGACGGTAGGTGATCCGGAACGGCCGAAGAACAGTGACCAGCGGGCTTGCCTGGGGTTCAGCCGCTTGGCGGTCCTGATATACTCCAGGTTCCGGTGGTCAGTGAAAACCGTGAATGGCACGGACGTTCCCTCCAACAGATGTCTCCACTCCTCAAGAGCCTCTTTCACCGCAAGGAGCTCTCGATTGCCGACGTCATAGTTCCGTTCGGCTGGGGTCAACCTGCGGGAAAAATAGGCACACGGGTGAGGGACCTTATCGGTCTTCCCGCTCTGGGATAGTACGGCTCCTATCCCCGAGTCCGAGGCGTCCACTTCAACCACTAACTGGCGACTAGGAT
Organism: Thalassophryne amazonica; assembly: GCF_902500255.1. Lineage (NCBI taxonomy): Eukaryota > Metazoa > Chordata > Actinopteri > Batrachoidiformes > Batrachoididae > Thalassophryne > Thalassophryne amazonica. The sequence goes on from NC_047112.1 coordinate 55,689,552, forward strand.
CGGGCTGCACCAGAACAGGTGCAGACGAGAAGCGCCGTTTCAACTCCTTGAATGCGGCATCGCACCGATCCGACCAGGTGAAGGGGACTTTTGGTGAGGTCAGGGCTGTCAGGGGGCTAACTACCTGACTGTAGCCCTTGATGAACCTCCTGTAGAAATTAGCAAAGCCTAGGAACTGTTGCAACTTCCTACGGCTTGTGGGTTGGGGCCAGTCTCTCACCGCCGCAACCTTGGCCGGATCAGGAGCGACGGAGTTGGAGGAGATGATGAACCCCAGGAAGGACAAAGAAGTGCGGTGGAACTCACACTTCTCGCCATTCACAAACAGTCGGTTCTCCAACAACCGCTGCAGGACCTGACGTACATGCCTGACATGAGTCTCAGGATCCAGAGAAAAGATGAGTATATCGTCTAGATATACGAAGACGAACCGGTGCAGGAAGTCCCGCAAGACGTCGTTAACCAAGGCTTGGAACGTCGCGGGGGCGTTTCTGAGGCCGAACGGCATGACCAGGTACTCAAAGTGACCTAAGGGGGTGTTAAATGCCGTTTTCCACTCGTCTCCCTTCCGGATCCGAACCAGATGATACGCATTTCTAAGATCGAGCTTGGTAAAAATTTTGGCTCCATGCAGGGGTGTGAACACCGAATCCAACAGGGGCAACGGGTATCGGTTGCGAACCGTGATCTCGTTCAACCCCCTATAATCAATGCATGGACGAAGTCCGCCATCTTTTTTGCCCACAAAAAAGAAACCTGCGCCCATCGGGGAGGTGGAATTCCGGATCAACCCGGCAGCTAACGAGTCCCGGATGTAGGTCTCCATTGATTCACGCTCAGGCCGTGAGAGGTTGTACAGCCTACTGGACGGGAACTCACTGCCCGGAACCAAATCAATGGCACAATCGTACGGACGGTGGGGGGGAAGTGTGAGAGCCAGATCCTTGCTGAACACGTCGACAAGGTCGTGGTACTCCACCGGCACCATCCCCAGATTGGGCGGGACTCTGACCTCCTCCTTAGCTTGGGAGCCGGGAGGAACCGAGGAACCTAGACACACCCGATGGCAGGTCTCGCTCCACTGAACCACTACCCCGGACGGCCAATCAATCCGGGGATTGTGCTTCAACATCCAGGGAAAACCTAAAACCACACGGGAAGTGGCCTGAGTCACAAAAAACTCGATCACCTCCCGGTGATTTCCTGACACCACCAGCGTTACAGGTGGTGTCTTATGCGTGATCGGAGGGAGTAGGGAGCCATCTAGTGCCCGAACCTGTACAGGCGAGGTAAGCGCCACCAGAGGGAGCCCTATCTCCCTGGCCCATCTGCTGTCCAACAGATTCCCCTCAGAGCCCGTGTCCACCAGTGCTGGGGCCTTCAGGGTTGAGTCCTCATAAAGGATCGTAACTGGGAGTCGTGTGGCAATGTGGGTGTGTCCCACGTGGATGTCTCGGCCCACCCCTAGCCCAGTTTCTAGGGGCGGGCGTTGGAGTTTAACCGCTCGGGGCAGTCTCTCACGGTGTGCTCTATTGCACCACAAACAAAACAAGCTCCATGGGCCCGTCTCCTCTGTGCATCTGGTGCCCTAAATGTTGCCCTACTTGTGTCCATAGCTTCGTCAGTAGGGGGAGCTGTGGCCCCACGGAGCGCAGGGGCCGTGGAGCGTGGGGAAGGCGGAGCGCGGTCGGAACCGGAAGGGAGAGGGACGGCGCGTGCCCGGCCACGCCCTTCGCCTCGTTCCCGCCGACGTTCTTCTAACCGGTTGTCTAACCGTATGACAAGATCGATGAGCCCATCTAAATCCCGCGGTTCGTCCTTAGCCACCAGGTGCTCCTTAAGAACCAAAGACAGTCCGTTTACAAAGGCGGCGCGGAGGGCAGCGCTATTCCAGCCGGATCTCGCAGCCGCAATGCGGAAGTCGACTGCATAGGAAACAGTCAGGTGTGGATGCGGCTGCACCCAGCAACACGGAGGGTGGAGAGTCCACCTCCACCTCTCGTCAACAACAATCAAGAATGTGCAGAGTAAGCAGTTATCTCTCAGGGGGAAAAGGAGTGCAGTCCTAGCTCCCAGTCACCAGCTCCTACTGTCTAGAGATTAAACAGGTACTCCTGCAAAAACACGTACAGAACAATACTTATGTATAAGCACACGAACGGCTGAGAGTCGTTACCTCTTTGGTATGGCGATATCTCGGCAAATGAGGTGGAGATGCCGTCCTGCTGATATACCTCCGTATTGATTGGGATCAGCTGTCTCCAGTGATGGATGACAGCTGTCGTCCTGGCTGCTCCTGTAAGGCGGCAGCGCCCTCTGGTGCCTGGAGCCCGCACTCCAGGCAGGGCGCCCTCTAGTGGTGGTGGGCCAGCAGTACCTCCTCTTCAGCGGCCCACACAACATTCCTGCCATGTTCATGTTTTCTTTGGTTTTGTTTTCTGTTCATTCATGTATTGTGTAGTTTTGTCTTAGCAGCTGTTTTGCCATATTGTTTTCATTAATTGTTACCTTAGTCACTTCAGTCTTAGTTTGGTTCTGTTTATTTCATTTCTTGTGTTATGCTTTAGTCTGACCTTTTCTGTGAAGTTTACTTTTGTCTCTGGTTTTGTTTTCAGTTTGTCACTTAGTTTTCTATTTAGTCATTTTAGGCATTATCTGTTATTCGGTAGTCTGTAGGGTGTTTTGCCATTTTGTTCTTGTTAGTTTTTATACTTTAGCCACGGTCAGTTCCGTTCTAGTTTTGTCTTAGTCTTTTATTTTCTGGCTGGTCTGTTCACTTTAACATTTACTAGTTTTTGGGGTTATTTCTTTCCGTTAGCATCTTATGATGTTTAGTTGTTTTTTTCTCTCTGTTTTCTTTCGTCTCTGTCCCATTGCACTTGTCTCTGTATTTCGTCATTTCTGTTTTTCTTCATCAGGATTACCTTTTGGTTTTTGCTGTTAAGTATTTTTGCCCTTAGTCACGCCTACATGAACTTTTCTTTCTTCTGTTTGCCACGCCCCCTTCCTGATTCTTCCGACACACCTGTTCTCACTTTACTCATTTCCACTTTGGTTATTTAAACCCTCTGTTTTCACTTCAGCCCCACCAGTTCGTTGATTTTCACAGTCCTCTTACCAGCCTTTTCATAGCTCTGCCTTGTCTTGCCGTGTACTGACCCAGCTCTGTTTTGTGACCTCGTCTTGCTTCTGCCCACGTACTTTGTCTGCCTGTGTAAAAGATCTGAGCCTGCCTTTTGACGACGCCTTTGCCTGCCGACTATCTGTACCTCTGCATCCTTGGCTGTCTGTGTACCAAATCCAAGCTTGTTTTGACCGATAAAGCCTTTCAATTTCAATTCCACTGTCTGTGAATTTTTGCATTTGGGTCCCACAACCTTCTGTGCCACATCACCTCGAGTTCCTGACACCCTCTTATTCTGCACACTTTACCTGTATTAATTGCACCTGTTTGAACTTGTTACCTGTATAAAAGACACCTGTTCACACACTCAATCAATCACTGTCCAACCTGTCCACCAATAGCCAAGACCAAAAGAGCTGTCTAAGGACACCAGGGACAAAACTGTAGACCTGCACAAGGCTGGATGGACTACAGGACAACAGGCAAGCAGTTTGGTAGAAGTCAACAACTGTTAGGATTATTTATTAGAAAGTGGAAGAAACACAAGATGACTGTCAATCTCCCTCGGTCTGGGATTCCATGCAAGATCTCACTTTGTGGGGTAAGGATGATTCTGAGAAAGTTCAGAACTACACAGGAGGACCTCATCAATGACCTGAAGAGAGCTGGGACCACAGTCACAAGGATTACATTAGTAACACATGATGCTGTCATGGTTTAAAATCCTGCAGGGCAGCAAGGTCCCCCTGCTCAAGCCAGCACATGTCCAGGCTCGTTTGAAGTTCACCAGTGACCATCTGGATGATCCAGAGGAGGCATGGGAGAAGGTCATGTGGTCAGATGAGACCAGAATAGAGCTTTTTGGAATCAACTCCACTTACCATGTTTAGAGGATGAGACCAACCCCAAGAAAACTATCCCAACCATGTTGCATGGTGGTGGAAACATCATACTCTGGGGGTGCTCTTCTGCAAAGGGGGCAGGACAACTGCACCGTATTGAAGGGAGGATGGATGGGGTCATGTATTGCGAGATTTTGGCAAACAACCTCCTTCCCTCAGTAAGAGCATTGAAGATGGGTCATGGCTAGGTCTTCCAGCATGACAATGACCCCAAACACACAGCCAGGGCAACTAAGGAGGGGCTCCATAAGAATCATTTCAAGGTCCTGGAGTGGCCTGGCCAGTCTCCAGACCTGAACTCAATAGAAAATCTTTGGAAGCAGCTGAAACTCCAAACCTGAAAGGTCTAGAGATCTGTATGGAGGAGTGGACCAAAATCCCTGCTGCAGTGTGTGCAAACCTGGTGAAAAACTACAGGAAACGTTTGACCTCTGTAATTGCAAACAAAGGCTACTGTACCAATATTAACATTGATTTTCACAGGTGTTCAAATACTTATTGGCAGCAGTAACATACAAATAAATTATTTTAAAAAAATCATACATTGTGATTTCCGGGTTTTTTTTTGTTTTTTTTTTAGATTATGTCTCTCACAGTGGACATGCACCTAAGATGAAAATTTCAGACCCCTCCATGATTTCTAAGTGGGAGAACTTGCAAAATCACAGGGTGTTAAAATACTTATTTTCCTCACTGTACCTACATATCTCAGAATACTAGAATATTTTAACAGCTCACCATTCCAAAAATAATGTATAATACAGAATTTTTTTTAATTTTTTTTTGGCAGCTTGCACTCGGCCGAGACGGACGCATTTTTCTCTTCTCCCTCCCTCCTTATCTTTCCTGCTTCTGTGGCGTGTTGTCTGTGAGGCTGCAGCTTTGCTCTTCTGGAAAACAACAAAAATGGATCTGTTAAAGTGGTCTCTGAACGCAATTGACACTATTTTTTCGACAAGACATTCGGGGGCGGAGGACCCGACCTGTCCTGCTGGGACGCATGTGATGGGTTACGTGATGGACTCGTGGAGGAGATGGCAGGTCATGTGCCTTTACACGCTGTCTGTGGAGGACGTTGAAGATGTGTATATATTTGGCTCAGTGGTGACCGGCTTTCTGCTGTGTGGAGCGGGCATAGCGCTGGTTTACCGGAAACTCAAGAAGGTGGAAGCAGCAATAATTGGCCCGTCCAGGCTGCCCCACATGATTGATTCGATTGGAAGGGCAGTGTCTGCTCAATCGGCGGGTGTTAACTGCACGTTGGATACCATCTCCGGGAGGATAGCGGCACTGGAAAACCGCTTTGATCGTCAGTAAGACCGCATCTCCTTTCTACATTCAGATGTATTGAGAGCCACTCTGTTCTCAGACTGTGGAATCTTTCAGGCATCTGCTAATCTGGATATTCATTTGGCTTCCCAAAAACACAGCTGCACTTCAAGGCCACTGCGATAAAAACCTCCTGAAGGAAGGACAACACTTATGCCTCGCTCCCCGGTGTCTCCCTCCCTCAGCTTCTCCAGCTTTGACGTTGACTGTGGACAGTGAACTGTTCAGGGCTGAGCCCCTCCTCCTTCCAGATGGATGAACAAGGCCGTTGACGGCACCTAAAGGCTGCCTCCGGGTGTTCTGATAAACTGGACTTTCAAATCTCGCTTGTTGTCTTTCATCTCCTGTCTGTGTGTATGATCATTGTTTTTTGTGCTGATGGGTTGTTTTTTCCTGCATTGCTGCTGTGTAATGCAGCAGCTATGAAGGTTTTTCTATCCCACGTTTTTACCTTGTGTGTGCTTTTATATGTGTTCATGTACCGGGCCGGCTCATGTGTGTTATGTGTGTGTTGTCTGTAAAGAGCCGGTCATGTTTTGCTCAGCCCTGCTGTTGACCTAGGCAGGGAAGTACATCTGGAGCTGGTCCCCGGGCGCCTAAAGGATGGGTTAAATGCAGTAGACACATTTCATTGTGCAGGGAACATGTTCCTATGTGCATATGACAATAAAATTCTTTTGAATCCTTTGAATCCCTTTGAATCCTTGAAATGTGTAACTTCTGTCAAGTATGTTCATTTACGCACTCAGAATTTGATTGTGGCTCCTTTTGAATGAATTGCTCCATCAGTGAGGAGTGGCGTGGAGGTGATGAGCCTGTGGCAATGCTGAGGTGTTCTGGAAGTCCAGGTTGCTTTGATAGCAGCCTTCAGGTTGTCTGGATTGTTGGATCTGGTATGTCTAATCTTCCTCTTGACAATGCCCCATACCGAATCTGTTAGGGATTGCCTATGGGCACAATGAAGTACAGTAACACCATGGTCATCCAACCAGTCCCTGGCAGCTTTGACACTGTGGGCAGGTATCAAGTCCTGCTGGAAAAGGAAACCAGCATCACCATAAAGCTTTTTGGAAGCATGAAGTATTCTACAATTTCCGAGTAGAGGGCTGGGTTGACACTGGTCTTGAAAAATCATAGTGGAGCAACACCAGCAGATGTCACAGCACCCCAAACCATCACTGTCTGTGGAAACTTCACACTGGACTTCAAGCACCTTGGATTTTGTGTCTTTTCAGACTTCCTTCTTTCTTCTTTACATACTGCTGTCTATGCCATATTAGTGCCCACAATCAACTGCGCATTTACTTTATTACTTATTAAATCACTCACAAAACTATCTCCATCCCAATGTGAAAAATGTTGGATTTCCCATGTAATTTAGCATTCATTATCTGGGACTTTTTGTAAATCAGGCCCATGGTGTACTAAGAATGGCTCACTTGCCAAATTAAAAAACAACAACAGCAAAAAAAACGCTGGGCCCCTTTTTGTACATGGTGAGACGTTGGTGCGTGTTGCTATCCATGAATAATTTCTTAGATTGATTTTTTTTTGTTGTTTTTTATCACATATATGGGGTTTATTCCTGTACCTATGGTAGGTTTGAAATCTTATGTATTTCTGTTTCTAACGTGGATTTTTATTGGATTTTAGTCAGGTACTAATGTACAGTTTTTCTGCCCTCTACCCCTTCTTGTTTTTCTTTCTTTCTTTTTCTCCTTGGCTTTTGGTGCTTGACAGACTGTTCAAATATTTGCAGTGTTTTTAACTTTAACATACATATTTTTACCCTGCATGCCAATGAAGCAACAAAACAGGGTATTGTATTGTAATCTGAAAAAACAACTTGAAGGATTTTCACCAAACTTGGTAAAAATATTACCTGCGCAGGTATCTCAAGATGATTCACCTTTGGAAAGACTCGGAAAGAGGTCAGGGTCAACAAAAACACGGTTCAACAAAAATCTGCTGTATCTCCTCAACCAATAGGGCTAGAGAGTTGATCTGAAATGTATATTGATCAGTAAAATTTTTGTGATTGATTGGTATAACAGGTGTCACAATGAAGTTTTGAGGAAGTGATGCACAGGGTTTCCATCAGGCCTCAGTTCTGGACACAGTATTGACACTCAAAACATTTACATTTTTATGATACTTGTGCATTGCTGAATTAAAAAAAAATCTCAAGGGATCCTGTTATGTGGACTAACCAGTCCATTCAATGGTCATGCATAGAACATCAAGCCATCTCTTATTTTTTGCCAGTTGTGAATGGCTGCTAATATTTGGCCTTCAGTAAGGTATGTAGACCATTTTTTATTGTCACCAAATCTCATTTATGAATTTCCCAGCAGACAGTGCTCTTTACAAGCTACAGTTTAAAAGGCTGACATATACAATGTACAATGTCCAGATTTTGTCAAACATCAACACAGCATGGGAGCAGCAAAGGATTAACTAGTAATGCAGAATGGAGTGACTGCACAGTACTTCATTATGGCAGTGGAGTGAGTGGAGCTGTACTCCTTATTGGTGTCACATGATCCACGAGATAGCAACTGCTCCAAAATCCCCCCCCCCCCCCCCCCCCAAAAAAAAAGACAAGAAAAGTGTCAATGATGAATATTTGTTGGAACCTTCATCATCTCACAGTTTTCTGAATGTGACTGAATAACGTCTGTGTTAATGGCTACTTATTTTAAGAATGACTTCATCTAAGCACAAATAAACATGGGCACATTTTGTGAGTGTCAAAAACATTCATAATAACATTTCATCTGGTATCAGTCAGTAGTGTTATCACAGGTATAGTCTGTGCACATGGTTCAAATTACAGGGGTTACTTGAGAGGTCTGACCTCCAAATTAAGACATGGACCACCTTCCCCCTGCCCCCACCTGCCACCAACCCAAAAGAGGTATAGTGTTGTGAAAAGGGTACTTGAAAATATTACAAAATTCTCATATTCATGCCAGGAAGAATCATTACTCCAATTTTAGGGCCCCTTCACACAAATAAGGGTGAATCACGGTGGAACAGCTCGTATGAGCGAACCACAATGACATTGAGCCCACGGGCAGGCGTGAACGATGCTGCTGCGACAGTTTTGTGTACGCGGGAACACAGTGTGAGCAGCTGCAGCATGTGTAACCACATCATGCAGCTGCTGTGAAAAAAACAAATACATGCCACCCAAGGATTCGAACGTGCAATTTCCAAAAGCTCTGATTGCCAACCAGAAAGGTTACCATTGAGCTACCATCGCTGTCCCGTAAATGGTGCAGGAAAATGCCTGATATCAAGAAGGACATGGACGTATTTACAAAAAAACAAACAAACACACACACACACCATATAAAAATGCCACATTTTATTGAATCCCTCTTAGCAAGTGGACAATACAAGTATGATCCGTCAGTTCCTCTGTAGATGACCCGTGGTCACAGATGTATGTCACGGGGTTCTGCTCAAACTGCTCAAAAATATAATAATAATGGCTGAGTCCAAGATTTCTCCCAGCAACATACTTTATTCAGGGCCAGCAATTCCCCCCCCCCCCCCCCCCCCCAAAAAAAAAAAAACTCAGACACCGTATGGACAACAACACCACCAATGCATCAAGACCAAAGCTCCAACACCATCTCTCTTCCTGGCAGCAATACCCCCCCTAAATACCCAAAGCCCCGCCCCTGGGCGTACCAAGAGTTAAGCAGAGGGGAATGTTTTAACACTGCCCAAACAATCTATAACGCCAAACCAAAACTCAATCATAATAATAAAAATTCCTTATCCATCTTTGGTACCCAAAAATAAACAACAAAATGTAACAAATCAGACAACAAATCTACACACACAAAAATGGTTCAGCCCGAGGTCAGCTGACCACTTGTGCTATTTAAAGCGCAACCAGGAAGCACTTCAGTTTAGCCCCAAGGGATAGCTGAGAGCTGCGCCACAACAGGTAAGAGAGTTTATCAACATTCAATACCCAAAATCTGCACCCTCAACCGTGCTACAACTGGGAGGAAGTGTATCTGAATTCAAGCAGAGAACCAGTGCGCTATAATCACACGGTCCCTGAGCACAGAGGGAGAGAGAAGGAGGGGCACGCAAGGCAGAGAGGGACGCGGTGCTGCAAGCACCCCGTCACAGTGTACAGTCATGGAATGACATGAATGAGAAGCAGGTCACTCTTATCATGTCCACATCCACATGCATGTCTGGCCTGACACGCGTCTTGTGGACGACGCGCCACAGGACAGACACTGCGTCATGTGGAACAGAGCTCACGTGGGTCACGTGACATTCAGATCACCTGCTGCGTGTTATGATCTGATGGTCCGTTTTACCTGGGGTAGCCTGTCAATGTATGCGGTGTGTGCTCACTCGCTGCAGCCCATTGCAACAGCGATATATGTTTTTATGTTTGGCCACGTGAGGACAGCAAGGAGACACACACGCGTCACAGTGGGCAGTTGTTAGTTCATGTCCGTCCAAACACGGTACATGTTCCCCAGCTGGGACGTCCAGAACCACAGATCTACACAGCCGCTCCTGTGGGTGGACACACCCCCTGTCAGTTCAGCACACACACCAACGTGTTACTTGTTTCTGTTTGCAAAGCAACATTCATGTGGTACTTAGACAAATTTCACATCCATGAATGTGCGAGTGAATGAATAATGCAACTTGTAAAGCGCTTTGGGTGTCTTGAACAACACTGTATAAATCCATGTCATTATTATTATTATTATTATTACTACTCCCCTATATTGCTAAGAACATTTGACATCATCCAATTTTGAGCAGTATTTAGAAAATGTTACATAAATACTGGCTGTTTTCCCTGTCCTAATGAACTTCACCAGAGCTCCATAGCATAAACATTCATTTTTTAGACCTGCTATACCTCTTCTTTTTGTTTGTCACTGTGTGAGTCCACCTAAAAAGTCAAGCACTTTATGGAGTTAACTGATATCCAAGCCACATTTAAATGTACTGTACATCCAATTAAGATTTACTGATATAGCCCAAAATCACAGGAATGACTGTCAAGACTCTCAAGCTAATCTCACAACCCACCGAGTTTGGGGGATAGTGAGACAAGTTACAACTCGACTACCCTCAGCTAATTTCCCCAAGCAGCTCTTGCTTGACTGCGTTTTGTGCTGACGAGTTCTCCTGGGAAACATCAGGAAAACATGTGCTTTTTGTGGCACTAAGTTGAGCTCTGCTCGACATTCATGTCTGTCCCTTCTCAGCCTTTGAGACTGAGAGAGACCAGGGCAGAGGTGTTTGGTAATGTTGATACCTTTGCAGAAAAAAGAATGTCCAACTCTTCAGCATCCTGAGGCCTTATCTACAAAGACTTGTGTGGATTTCCTAATGAAACATGGCATACGCCAAACCCCAGAAACTGGCCTAAGTGCCCCTTCACACGGTGCAAATTTTGTCGAATTGTGCATTAAGTGTGGATGAAGCAGGAATCGTATGCTAAATGTGTAATTTCGTAGCTGCTTCCAATGCCTCGTACACCTGTTGCTACAACTATTTGCGCACACCAGCGGACAAACAGAGTGTGCACTGTGCAAGCCCGTTGATCCCTCTCGCGGCAGATATCGGCCAAATTCCAGGTGACATGCATGAACATCTAACACCACTCGCATGGCACTTAGAAAATGTGTGGGCATTCGCATTCTTGACAAGACAACAGTCTGCAGACAATCATTGTCGTACTGGCAGTGAAATTTGTCTAAGTCCCCCACAACTGTGGCTTTGGTATGTGCGCAAAAAACTGACAGGAGGTGTGGCTGCCCAACGAAGCAATCAATCAATCAATCAATCAATTTTTTTATATAGCGCCAAATCACAACAAACAGTTGCCCCAAGGCGCTTTATATTGTAAGGCAAGGCCATACAATAGTTATGTAAAACCCCAACGGTCAAAACGACCCCCTGTGAGCAAGCACTTGGCTACAGTGGGAAGGAAAAACTCCCTTTTAACAGGAAGAAACCTCCAGCAGAACCAGGCTCAGGGAGGGGCAGTCTTCTGCTGGGACTGGTTGGGGCTGAGGGAGAGAACCAGGAAAAAGACATGCTGTGGAGGGGAGCAGAGATCGATCACTAATGATTAAATGCAGAGTGGTGCATACAGAGCAAAAAGAGAAAGAAACAGTGCATCATGGGAACCCCCCAGCAGTCTACGTCTATAGCAGCATAACTAAGGGATGGTTCAGGGTCACCTGATCCAGCCCTAACTATAAGCTTTAGCAAAAAGGAAAGTTTTAAGCCTAATCTTAAAAGTAGAGAGGGTGTCTGTCTCCCTGATCTGAATTGGGAGCTGGTTCCACAGGAGAGGAGCCTGAAAGCTGAAGGCTCTGCCTCCCATTCTACTCTTACAAACCCTAGGAACTACAAGTAAGCCTGCAGTCTGAGAGCGAAGCGCTCTATTGGGGTGATATGGTACTACGAGGTCCCTAAGATAAGATGGGACCTGATTATTCAAAACCTTATAAGTAAGAAGAAGAATTTTAAATTCTATTCTAGAATTAACAGGAAGCCAATGAAGAGAGGCCAATATGGGTGAGATATGCTCTCTCCTTCTAGTCCCCGTCAGTACTCTAGCTGCAGCATTTTGAATTAACTGAAGGCTTTTTAGGGAACTTTTAGGACAACCTGATAATAATGAATTACAATAGTCCAGCCTAGAGGAAATAAATGCATGAATTAGTTTTTCAGCATCACTCTGAGACAAGACCTTTCTGATTTTAGAGATATTGCGTAAATGCAAAAAAGCAGTCCTACATATTTGTTTAATATGCGCTTTGAATGACATATCCTGATCAAAAATGACTCCAAGATTTCTCACAGTATTACTAGAGGTCAGGGTAATGCCATCCAGAGTAAGGATCTGGTTAGACATCATGTTTCTAAGATTTGTGGGGCCAAGTACAATAACTTCAGTTTTATCTGAGTTTAAAAGCAGGAAATTAGAGGTCATCCATGTCTTTATGTCTGTAAGACAATCTAATCTCTGTAATAAAATTTTATGGTCAACAGTATCAAAAGCAGCACTGAGGTCTAACAGAACAAGCACAGAGATGAGTCCACTGTCCGAGGCCATAAGAAGATCATTTGTAACCTTCACTAATGCTGTTTCTGTACTATGATGAATTCTAAAACCTGACTGAAACTCTTCAAATAGACCATTCCTCTGCAGATGATCAGTTAGCTGTTTTACAACTACCCTTTCAAGAATTTTTGAGAGAAAAGGAAGGTTGGAGATTGGCCTATAATTAGCTAAGATAGCTGGGTCAAGTGATGGCTTTTTAAGTAATGGTTTAATTACTGCCACCTTAAAAGCCTGTGGTACATAGCCAACTAACAAAGATAGATTGATCATATTTAAGATCGAAGCATTAAATAATGGTAGGGCTTCCTTGAGCAGCCTGGCAGGAATGGGGTCTAATAAACATGTTGATGGTTTGGATGAAGTAACTAATGAAAATAACTCAGACAGAACAATCGGAGAGAAAGAGTCTAACCAAATACCGGCATCACTGAAAGCAGCCAAAGATAACGATACGTCTTTGGGATGGTTATGAGTAATTTTTTCTCTAATAGTTAAAATTTTGTTAGCAAAGAAAGTCATGAAGTCATTACTAGTTAAAGTTAATGGAATACTCAGCTCAATAGAGCTCTGACTCTTTGTCAGCCTGGCTACAGTGCTGAAAAGAAACCTGGGGTTGTTCTTATTTTCTTCAATTAGTGATGAGTAGAAAGATGTCCTAGCTTTACGGAGGGCTTTTTTTTTTATAGAGCAACAGACTCTTTTTCCAGGCTAAGTGAAGATCTTCTAAATTAGTGAGACGCCATTTCCTCTCCAACTTACGGGTTATCTGCTTTAAGCTACGAGTTTGTGAGTTATACCACGGAGTCAGACACTTCTGATTTAAAGCTCTCTTTTTCAGAGGAGCTACAGCATCCAAAGTTGTCTTCAATGAGGATGTAAAACTATTGACGAGATACTCTATCTCCCTTACAGAGTTTAGGTAGCTACTCTGCACTGTGTTGGTATATGGCATTAGAGAACATAAAGAAGGAATCATATCCTTAAACCTAGTTACAGCGCTTTCTGAAAGACTTCTAGTGTAATGAAACTTATTCCCCACTGCTGGCTAGTCCATCAGAGTAAATGTAAATGTTATTAAGAAATGATCAGACAGAAGGGAGTTTTCAGGGAATACTGTTAAGTCTTCTATTTCCATACCATAAGTCAGAACAAGATCTAAGATATGATTAAAGTGGTGGGTGGACTCATTTACTTTTTGAGCAAAGCCAATAGAGTCTAATAATAGATTAAATGCAGTGTTGAGGCTGTCATTCTCAGCATCTGTGTGGATGTTAAAATCGCCCACTATAATTATCTTATCTGAGCTAAGCACTAAGTCAGACAAAAGGTCTGAAAATTCACAGAGAAACTCACAGTAACGACCAGGTGGACGATAGATAATAACAAATAAAACTGGTTTTTGGGACTTCCAATTTGGATGGACAAGACTAAGAGACAAGCTTTCAAATGAATTAAAGCTCTGTCTGGGTTTTTGATTAATTAATAAGCTGGAATGGAAGATTGCTGCTAATCCTCCGCCCCGGCCCGTGCTACGAGCATTCTGACAGTTAGTGTGACTCGGGGGTGTTGACTCATTTAAACTAACATATTCATCCTGCTGTAACCAGGTTTCTGTAAGGCAGAATAAATCAATATGTTGATCAATTATTATATCATTTACTAACAGGGACTTAGAAGAGAGAGACCTAATGTTTAACAGACCACATTTAACTGTTTTAGTCTGTGGTGCAGTTGAAGGTGCTATATTATTTTTTCTTTTTGAATTTTTATGCTTAAATAGATTTTTGCTGGTTATTGGTAGTCTGGGAGCAGGCACCGTCTCAACGGGGATGGGGTAATGAGGGGATGGCAGGGGGAGAGAAGCTGCAGAGAGGTGTGTAAGACTACAACTCTGCTTCCTGGTCCCAACCCTGGATAGTCACGGTTTGGAGGATTTCAGAAAATTGGCCAGATTTCTAGAAATGAGAGCTTCTCCATCCAAAGTGGGATGGATGCCGTCTCTCCTAACAAGACCAGGTTTTCCCCAGAAGCTTTGCCAATTATCTATGAAGCCCACCTCATTTTTTGGACACCACTCAGACAGCCAGCAATTCAAGGAGAACATGCGGCTAAACATGTCACTCCCGGTCCGATTGGGGAGGGGCCCAGAGAAAACTACAGAGTCCGACATTGTTTTTGCAAAGTTACACACCGATTTAATGTTAATTTTAGTGACCTCCGATTGGCGTAACCGGGTGTCATTACTGCCGACGTGAATTACAATCTTACCAAATTTACGCTTAGCCTTAGCCAGCAGTTTCAAATTTCCTTCAATGTCGCCTGCTCTGGCCCCCGGAAGACAATTGACTATGGTTGCTGGTGTCGCTAACTTCACATTTCTCAAAACAGAGTCGCCAATAACCAGAGTTTGATCCTCGGCGGGTGTCGTCGAGTGGGGAAAAACGGTTAGAGATGTGAACGGGTTGGCGGTGTACACGGGGCTTCTGTTTAGGGCTACGCTTCCTCCTCACAGTCACCCAGTCGGCCTGCTTTCCCGGCTGCTCGGGATCTGCCAGGGGGGAACTAATGGCTGCTAAGCTACCTTGGTCCGCACCGACTACAGGGGCCTGGCTAGCTGTAGAATTTTCCACGGTGCGGAGCCGAGTCTCCAATTCGCCCAGCCTGGCCTCCAAAGCTACGAATAAGCTACACTTATTACAAGTACCGTTACTGCTAAAGGAGGCCGAGGAATAACTAAACATTTCACACCCAGAGCAGAAAAGTGCGGGAGAGACAGGAGAAGCCGCCATGCTAAATCGGCTAAGAGCTAGTAGCTACGCTAAGCTAGCGGATTCCTAAAAACACACAAAGTGAATAATGTGTAAATAATTTAGAGGTGATTCAGCAGAAGGAGTGCTTTAGTTAAGGCACGTAAAGATTACACTGGGAAACAA
Organism: Thalassophryne amazonica; assembly: GCF_902500255.1. Lineage (NCBI taxonomy): Eukaryota > Metazoa > Chordata > Actinopteri > Batrachoidiformes > Batrachoididae > Thalassophryne > Thalassophryne amazonica. Next base: position 55,704,972 of record NC_047112.1, read on the forward strand.
ATCGTAATCTAGATAACTAGATCAACCTAACTGCGCAGATTAAACAGCTAACAGATACAGAAAAACACCGCTGTGCTCCGGAACAGGAAGTGATACAATACCGCAGTGAGAGCCAACCACCAGTCAAGCAGCTGTGGAGATCTGTCATTCTGGACATCCCAGCTGGACAGTACTGTGTTTGGACGGACATGGACTGACAACTGACCACTGTGACATGCGTGTGTCTGTTTGCTGTCATCAAATGGACATAAATGAAAACATGTGTGGCAATGGGCTGCAGCAAGCGAGCGCGCACATGGTGCGCACATGGACAGGCTAAGCCCAGGTTGAAATGGACTGTCAGATCATAACATGCAGCAGGTGATCTGACTGTCACGTCACCCACCTGAGCTCTGTTCCACATGACGCGGTGTCCTGCTGGGGTGCCGTCTACAAGACAAGCGTGTCGGCAGGACATGCACGCTGGCCGGCAGGACATGCGCCATTAGATGTGGACATGAATGAGACGAGCGAACTGCTTCTCATTCATGTCATTTCATGACTGTGCGTCAGTGACCATGGGTCTTCAACAGAGGAACAGACGGATCATATTTGTTTTGCCCGCTTGATGAGAGGGATTTAATATAATGCAATGTTTTTATATGGTGCTTTTTTTAAAAAAAAATACATCCATGTGCTTCCAGATATGAGGCAGTTTCCATTACCTGTTACAGGACAGTGATGGTAGCTCACTGGTAAAGTGTCCAACTGGCAATCAGAGCTTTTGGAAGGTGTGGGTTCGAATCCCGTGGGTGACATGTATTTTTTTATTTTTTTTTATTTTCCCTTTATTTTCTGGGAAAAGCTGCTGTGTTCCCATGTGCACTGAACCATCGCAGCATGTATTTTTCTTATTTTTTATTTATTATTTTCTACACAGCAAATCCGTGTAAATAGGCCTTGGAGCTCCATCCCTCCATCAGATCAGTCAACATGAACACAGAAAAGAATTTATATCGAGTGTGCGCTACAGATGATTGGAAATTACGTGGAGACATGCAGGGATAGTTTATTTGGTACCCTGTTAAATGGAATTGTCATCACACTGGAAAATTGTTCTAAGCGTGTGTGTGTGTGTAAGGCCGTAAACACTGTCAGCTCACACAAGTTAACAAGTGAGGTGTGCTGCCGCTGACAGTCTGTGACATTCACAACTTATTGACAAATACTGAACACAGGGAGATGACCGGGGCCTGTTAATATGCGCTGAAGCCCCAGTCTCACCAGAAAGAAAAAGATCAAACATTGATAAGAATAAAAAACAATATGCGCACTGCCCAAATGTGGCCACACTGGTTTTTGTTCAGAACAGTTACACAAATAAACAATTTACACAGCAAGCAGTCACCCATTGCACACTGTGCCAGCCTCTAGCCTGATGTGTGCTTCACATATGATGTGAACAATGATGGAATGGAACTGTAAAAAAAAAAAAAACAAATTCATCATGCCATGGCACCTTTTTAGCAATATGTGTGCAGCATCTTTTTAGCCATATATGTGGTTATTAACTAGGATTACATTAGGGAAACCGGCTCTCGCTGCAAATTGAGCTTTATTGTTGGAATGTGATGTACCTGGATGACATTCGGATGATTGCATTCCACACAGCTGGCATGGCTCAGTTCAAGGTTGACAGGCACACTCTTGACTGATCAGCGAGCTCCCACTGGAATGCCCCTGTTGCCAGCAAGTGCAGGATGGTCAGCACTTGTGTGGGCCCAGACAACCTGTGGTTCCTTGCAGTAATGCACTCTGGGCTGGCCACAGTTCTACGCACAACTTCAGCTACAGTGGCCTTGGTAATCAAAATCTGCTTATGAGCCAATTATTGCCATTTGCTTCTGTGAAGGCTCTCAGTTGTCCAGGTGGTTTCCATAGTATAGAAGCTTGAATCTTCGACTGGACTGGGTTGCTTGACACGAGGACGTTCGCTTCTAATCACAGAAGCTTCCTCAGCTAAAATACTTGCTCTGGTAGTCTGACTTCTGCCTTGACTCTTGTGGAGAAGAATAACAGAACCAGCAAAAGCTGGAGTTTAAACCTAGCCAGACCTCTCCTACTGAGAGGCAGACTGCTATTGGCAAGTGACTAACAACTGCTCTAATTGGCACCTATTGTGCTCTAGTTAGCATCCTCAGACTCTCTGATTCATCTGGTGAATGCAAGTGCAAAGTAAAGTGCTCTGTTTGTAATTTGAATAAAATATCACAAAATAAATTTACCTAAATTTAAATTTAGATTTGAGTTTTGCTTTATTTCCCTTTCTTGGTTGCTGTTGCACCTGCAATTTGACTTCATTGCTTCAGGACAAATAAAAGAAAAATTATTATATTTCTTTTTCTGGACTGTTCTGGGTTTACAAACAGATATTGTTCACTTGTCTTTGGCATTGCATAATCCTGACATACTGTATATAAAATCAGCATAAAATTTATTCTGATGACAGGAAGCTAAGCTGGATTTCACCATGCAGTTTGATTTATCTTCTCAAGTCATAAAATCCTCATGAGGCAGGCCCGGCACCAGAAAAAAAATATTAAGGGGGCGATGAGTTTATCACAGGGGGCGGGGTCGCCCCCCCACCCCCCACAAAAAAAGTGCGCACCGGAGGGTACGTGCCTCTGAGCGTGCGTAATGAATTGGGTGCGCTCCTAGAAAGCTCGTGTATTTAGGCTGACTGACTAAGAGTAAAGACTGATGACAGTATTTTTTTTAATTATTATTTTAACGTATAGACCCTCGGTCAAGTGATCTCCTGCATACCACAAAACCAAACCAACAACTGATCCGAGAAACGACACGACACAGTAGATTAACCCCACATACAGCCCTCCATCACAAGCGCAAACACAGCGCAATTGGGCATGACAGTCACACAACAGGTCAAAGATAAACCCTTTCATGTAGATATACGGTGGTCCCTCGTTTATCGCAGGAGTTACGTTCTAAAAGTAGCCCGCAATAGGCGAAATCCGCGAAGTAGTCAGAGTTATTTTTAACAATTATTACAAATGTTTTAAGGCTGTAAAACCCCTCACTACACACTTTATACACTTTTCTAAACAGGCATTAACATTTTCTCACTTTTCTCTCGTGTGTAAACACTTTCAAAGTTCAAACCTTAGTAGAAAATTAAGACCAACCTGTTTTCAGGTCCAAACATTTGTTTGAGAAATAAAAAATACTTAATAAATAATAATTAATAAAATAAAATATATATAATACAATATATAATAAATATAAAACCTAATAAAAATTAATAAATAATTATGATGGCTTTTAGAACTAACAAATTTAATTTTAACGATCAACCTACGAGGTTGGACACATAAGAAATTATTAATAGTGACTGACCAGTATTTCACAGTTCCTCTGATCGCGCCTCTTCGTCCTGGCGCCGCACCACTATCGCGCCTTTTTCCACTCACACCTCCCTGCAGGTGTCTTTTTCCGAGTGAAGAACACAGTTATGGGTAGTTTTTGGCGCTCTTTTTTCTTCTGGGCGAGAAGATTCTTATAAACAGACACGCAGAACACAATGCGTGTACTCTCCCTTCGCGGTGCCGCAACAAGTGTCCCGTCATCTCGACAGAACACTGGCCTGCTTGATGAAGACGCAGAGCACAATGCACTGTAAAAAAAAAAAAAAAAAAGCATGCAAAATTGGACTAAAAAACTGCGAGGCGCTATATTTTCCAGTATTTCTTTTTCTTTCTTTTTTAGTTTTATTTTTGATAACTCTCACATCCGAGGGGACGAGGTTGATGACGTGAGGGGGCGTTGCCCCCAAACGCCCCCTCATGGCACCGGGTCCGTCATGAGGGATCCAAACAGTTAGGAAGAATGAAGTGTTGTTCACTTGAAGTGATGGGATTGTCTGGCAGTTGTATCTTCAAAATTGTGCCAGTAAAATTTTTAATGCCACTTGAAACATTTAATACTAGTTTTCCATAAACAACAAAAGTGACCAAAAGCACAAAATGATACCAGTAGTTTATGGTTAGAGGCAGTTTTGTATCTGGGGTTTTTTTGTTTTTGTTTGTACACAAACCTGCTAACACTTTCTGAATAAGAAACCCATGTCAAACAGTTGTCAAATTCAAATAAAGAGCCTCATCCACAACTACCACAAAAAGACTCCAAGCTAAATGGCTTCACCCAACCACTAACCATGAGTGAAAACAAAGTTCATATTCTCTGAAAAATGGCCAAAAATTCTGCACAATTGTATATGACCACTTTTCACTGATGCTAACAGTTAGTTAACTTATCACACAAGCTAACAGTTGGTTATGTGCTTGAAATGACACTAGTGGGCACTCTCACCCTCCCCCAGCAGTTCTTCCAATACAATGATGACAGCTGGTCATGCTTATTAGTTATTTAAACTGTAAAAGATTGTAAAAATATTGTATTTTTTTAAATTCACCCCTTTTTCTGACATTTCATAGTTGTTGTCCATTCGGCTGTGTCCACCACAGCAGATACAGCCAGATCCGCAATGGTATTTGGCACAAGTTTTACGCCGGATACCCTTCCTGACGCAACTCCAGTTGTACCTGAAGAAACACACACAGCTGCTGGTGTTCCAAAGAGGTCTCCTGTCCAAGTACGAACCAGATCCTGCACTGCTTAGCTTCTGAGATCTGATGGGATCAGACTGACACAGAGCAGACCAGCTGCTTTCTGACATTTCATAGTAAAACAAAGTAAAAAAAAATGGCAATTCCTAAGTATAAATTAAAACCCAACACAAAATACAACTGTAATACAACAACATATACTCATTACGTGTTTCTTGCAATATTATATGAAAAGTAAAGTGTGATATTTCATGCATATACCTATGAACCTCCACACTCATGTGTTGCACATGTTTTGCATTTGACCTTTTATAAAGTGCATTAGGGTGAGGGTTAGAATAACCAATAGATATATGGTGAATTACACCTTTTATTTTGTTAGGAAAATATGCTCTCTTGTTTCAATGATATCAATATACAGTAGCTTCCTTGCTGACATATACATGGGATACAAATTATTGTGCCTCCATTAATTCCTTTGGTGTATCCAAAAGTGCAGCAGATAACTGAAACAATCCTACAATTGGTGATAGAAGCACTAAATTCAGCACAAATACTTCTTAGACAGCTCTCATTAAAAAAAAAAAAATGATTGGCCACTTGAATTTTTAATAGGTATCTAGATAGGATTCAATTGAAGAATTACATAGGGGTCAAAATTAAAAGATGGTCCAATTATATTGAAAACTATACCACATTGTCTGATCATAAATATTCCAAAAAGGTATAGTTTGGACTATCTATGACTGAATGCTAAAGTTATGGGGTAAAACCAGCAAGAATGGTGACAAAGGTGAATTTCAGTTTGTACAGGGGTCAAAAGTTAAAATTGCTGCAGTTTTGGTAAAGAGTGGGGCAAATTATTGGTTGAGTTAATAGGATTAATAAATTGAATAGTTTGACTGTACTGAAAGCTCCAAAGAAAAGGTCAAACAATGTTGACATCCATTGCATTCTGTGACATGTGACATATGCTACCATGCAACGTGATAACTAAGCATGACACATGGCACAAGTAATTCCTTTTTAAATCCTCATTAACTCAACCAATAATTTGCATCACTTTTTACCAAAATTGCACCATGAAGCTGCTAAATGCAGAGTAACCACTTTTTCTAGAACAAATCATTTTTGCATGATCCATATGAAAGCAGTCACAGAATGGAAGTTTGGGGTCCCTTGTTAGAGCTGTTGCCCCCACAACCCGAACCCAGATAATCTGTTGAAGATGAGTGAGTGAGAGTACTTTTACTGTTGTTTTTAGTTGCTCTGAAAAACTTTTATTCTTGAACTTATTTTAAATTTTCTGCTCTCTGCTTTGCTTCCTCTGATATTTACAAATTATTTTATTTTGTATGAATATGTACAGGAGGGCTGATGGTCTGTTGAAACTTATTTTCCATTTGGGGATAAATAAAGTTTTCTGTGTCTGTATCACTTTTCATACATTTGACTACAAATTCTTTGTGAGATAATCTGCATACATACAAAAAATTCAGAAAATTCATTTTGGAATTTGACAATAGGGCACCATGATGGATTAATGGTTAACACTGTTGCCTCATAGGATTGCTTCCCGCCCGGTCCTTTCTGTGTGGAGTTAGCATGTTCTCCTTGTGTTTGTGTGGGTTCCCTCCAGGGGCTCCGACTTCCTCCCACTCTCAAAGACATGCAAGTTAGATGAATTGAAACTTTAAGTTGTAAGTAGGTGCTAGTGCAATAGTGAATGAGTTGCTGTATATATGATATGGCCCTGCAATAGGCTGGTGTCTTGTCCAGGGTGTACACCACCTCTTGCCCTATGACTGCTGTCCCTTCAACATTCAATCAATCAATCAACATTTATTTATAAAGCACCTTACAGCACCGACTGGTGTCCAAAGTGCTTAACATTAAAAACACAAATTCACAAAAATAAAACACATAGAATAAAATTTTAAAACAACACATAAAAAAACATAAAAATAACAGAACATGTCACCTCCCCACTAAGTATTAAAAGCCAGTTTAAATAAATAAGTCTTTAAATTAGATTTAAAAAGTGCTAGGTCAGGAATAGTACTTAACTCAAGAGGTAGCTCATTCCACAGTCTGCACAGTCTGTCCCTTGATTGGAGTATGTGGGTTTAGTAAATGAATGAATGGATTTTATGATGGAGAAGCTTGATTCTGTTTAGACAGCATGGTGGGTTAGTGGTGCACAGTGTTGCCTCACTGCAAGAAGTTCCCAGGTTCTCTTATGACTGTTCCCTTTCTGTGTAGCGTTTGCATGTTAATCCTGTGTTTGCATTGGTTTTCCCTGACTTCCTCCTACTTCCAAGACATACAGGGTGGATGAACTGATGACTCTTAAATTGACTGTAGCTGTGAGTGAGGGTATCAATGAGTGTGTTTCTATCTATACGTGTCAACCCTGTGATAGACTGGTGGCCTGTCCAGAGTGGATGCCATGTCTTACCCAGTTATGGCTGGGACAGGTTCCAGAAGCCCCCCATGAGCCTAAAGCTGTATTTACACATAACGACGGCAAGTCACGAATGCCACGAAGTATACATTCTTGGCCGTTGATCACGAATGTGATGATTCAGGGCAGAGGCGTCAGGTGTCCTCAGGAACTGCTGCAACCTGTTACCACGCGTTACGATTAATGGCACATGTTGCTGGAGAATTATCAGGAACCATTACGCATGGTCAAGAATAATGTTCCGCGTTGTTGCACGCTATCATGCATAACAGCGCATCGTTAAGTTCTGTCACGTTGTGAATAAGGCCAATTGTCTCCCCACACACCCCATATTCATCCAACGGTCAGTTGCTGAACTATTCAGATCGCTCCAGTTTGCTCCTCAAAATCCACAGCAGAAGAACTTTGTGACTGCATGCTTATTTGGGCTCTGTGCCATGGAATGGTGCAGAGAGGAGAAGGCGATGGCGAGAGAGCCAGATGTGTGGCTCCACGCGGCTCTCGTCTCGTGCATTTTCCCACACATCAGGCACATGCAGGAAGTGGAACTCCTGCAGGAGCACGCTGAGGAGCATTGGGACGAAACTTTTAGCCGACTTGGCGTCACTGTCCTTCAGCATACTGCAGCAATGAAACTGAATGTGGTGCAGCAGGGTTTAATTGTGGGCACATCAGAGAAGAACACTGTCACGCTCTTTTAAGGATCACTACTAATCAACGTGCTCAGTTGCGACCTCCACGATGTGAGGTGAAATGAGGGTGGTGCGTGACATTCGTGGAAGATTTTTTGACAGCCAAAAACATGCTCCACAAAAATCATGAATATCACGCACCAACATGCAGTATTAAGAAACCTATTCAGATGCGTTAAGTCACATTAAGAATGTCAGGAATGTGCCAAGAATGAGGCAAATTTGACATTCGTAACGCATCTTGCCTATGTGTAAAGCAGCATTATTTGGAACAAGGATTTAGAAAATGGATGGATACAGTTTTTGAAATTTCATGTAAAAAAATGTAAAACCCCATGAGCTTCCATACCATTGTACATTGACCTCCTGTACATAGGAAAATAACTATCAAGTCTTTAACACATCCACAACAGCACCTTAACGTGGATGACAACCATCTAGGCAGATGACAAATATACTGAATGAATATACAAAAGTGAAACACTGTTTACCGTCATAGCAGAAAAACACAAATCATCAGCTTTGCATATGTCATGTGACAGGCGACCACATTTCTATATGGCAAATCACAAACACACATTAGCAACAAAACCATTACTGTTTCCATAAAAATTCTCTCCACCAAGAACATCTTTGTCCTCACTGGCAACTGTGCTGCACAGAGCTGTGCTATTCTAAGGCTGACTACACTGTAATTGGACCACTAACATTTCCAGCTTGTGGAAAACTGCTGGTTCACCTGCCTTGTCCGTTCTCCGTGCTCATCCTAATTATCCATCTCTACTACTGGGAATGACAGTGAGTCACAGACGGAGAGATGGAGAGAGAGAAAGGAGGGGTAACACGATATTATTTCATCATGTGGCACTTTTACCCATATGGCAAAATGCATTCATGCATGTACTATGTGTCTGAATGTTACTGGATGCAAATATTCACTTTAGATTATGTGAGTACAGTGAGGCACAGAACATGTGATTCTTTATGAAGCTTCTAGTTTTATAATGCTCTATTTCTAATGCTCTAATACTTCTGTCACATCAAGTTACTTCCTCTCTTTGTTTAGTTTTTTTTTAATCTGCAATGCACCATATTCTTTGTTCCAAAATACTAATTGGTTTTATTTAATCTTTAATGTCAGCTGAAATGTAACCTGTATAAATATTTCAAGTAAATCTCACAAATGGAAGATCATAAGTCTGATGACCATAGTGTGCTGGGGTGTTAGTGTACAGACAACAATGAAGCAAATCACAGCATAAAAATGTGTTCACGTCGCTGCACTATCCAAACACTAATGTTTTCCAAACTGCATGAAATGATCCAGATGAATAATTCATCCAGATCTGGTAGAAATAAGTTTTTCTATTGGCTTTTAACTGAGGGCAAAGCAATTGTCTGTGAAAATCAAATAAACAGCATCTGATATTTTGCAACAATGCACTGCAAATTGGAAGGTTATACCTGTCAATTTATGCTCCTATCCTATAGTCATGAGCTTTGGGTCATGACTGAAAATAGAACATTGTGGATACGAGTGCTGAAAATGAGATTCTTCTGTCAGGTATCTGGACTTACAGTCAGGTGAGAATCTCAAAAATCTGGGAGGGACTCGGGTTACACCCGTCTTCTTTGCATTGAAAGGATCCAGTTGAGATGCGAAGCTGAGTCGCATGGTTTTGTTGTCAAGATACTGTCACGAAATGTATCACATTTTTGTGGCGCAGTCACCCATTCCCGACTAATTTTAACCTCAACCCTAACCACTACCCCAAATGCCCCCTCCATCTATTTCACTCCAAATTTCTTGATACTATCACAAAATGTGTTTGCGATACCGCCACGAAAATCTACTTGATGACGGTATCGCAAACTAATAGGTTAAATCACTTTTTGTGATGACATCATGAACTTGGCATGAGATTGGGTTGTGCAAGCATCTGGTGAGGATGCTGCCCTACCCTCCTCCCGGTTGTTTACCGAGGGTGGTCTGACAGGTGTGTCCAACTATGGGAGGAGGCACTAGGGAACACCCAGGACATGCATGATTCAACAATATAGTGTCACCCAATCCAGCGATTGAGTTCAGTAATCTGAAGCAAAATGGTAATGCTACAAGTATAAAAGCTTTACTTTTTAATTGTGTGTTTTGCCATTACCCATAATGCAGTGTGGTGCTTGTCACAGTTGTGTGAAACAGTTGCAGGAGTTCCAAGCAAAAATAAACTGAGCTCACTGTCAAAGTTATTTATAGATGCCTTGCTGACAATTCTGTAAAATTTGGTTGTCTGTCAAAAAGTGTCAAAATCACCAGTGTAAAATTAACACTGACCGTATTAAATTACCACTGCCCCTTTGGCTGCTCTCTTGTTTTCACTCAGGGTCGCCACAGCAGATTCAAGGTAGATCTGCATGTTGAATGGGCACAAGTTTTACGCCAGATGTCCTTCCTGATGCAACTCCGCATTACATGGAGAAATGTGGCAAGGGTGGGATTTGAACCAGGAACCTTCCACACTGAAACCAAGTGCACTAACCACTTGGCCACCACCCTTGCATTAAAGTACCACCGCCGGTGTCTATTCCTCACTGACCCAGTGTGGACCCACATAGACACTGTCAGTGTTAATTTAACACTGGTGATTTTGTTGTGTAGTCTCTAAGTAAGCACAAGTTTGACAAACAGTCATTCAAGCAGTAACCAAGGTTCCTCTGAAGAAACCTAGTACCAAAGGCATCCATCAATTTTCTTAGGTCACTGGTCATTGTCCATGTCTCACAATCATAGAGTAAGACAGGAAGCACCAGGACTCTAAAGACTTGGCCCTTCATTCTTCTGCAAAGATAGAAGCATCACCAAACACCTCTATTCAAGGACCTCCATAAACTCTTCCCAGGCATCTTCTGATTTCAAAGTCTCGGGACCCAGAAACATGAAGATCACTGCCAAGATTAAGTGAAAGCCTCTTCAAGTTAAACTTTCACCACATGCAGATACACTACTGATAGCTAAGTCCAGGAACTCATGAATACTGGACCTTAGTCTTGATCCAGAACAAACTGCAAATCCAGACAATCAGAGAATCCATTGATACAAATATGTGACTCAAATATCACAGCATTGTCCACAAAGTTAAAGTCAACAAAACCTTTCCTCACCAACAAAACCACCTAGGTCACCTTGACTTGAATTAGAGATTTTTTTTTTTGCAAAACGTCTCATAATGTAGTAGTACTGCAATACATTATTAATCACCACATGGAAGTAGTGGGTTTTCCTGCAGCTGCTCAGAATCAGAGCACCATTGCTGAAGATGTTTCGTACTTGTAGCCAATGGTACTTGGGATACAAGTTTCATGCCATTGTGTAATATAGCTAATGACAAAACACCAAATACCTTCATCTGAGAGAAAAGAGTCACACTACTTACCTTAAAGCAGATGTTCTGTCACCTTGGCTGCAGGTGAATGTGATATGTGATCTTTGTAGAAAAAGGTCAGCTTTTGGGTATTCTTTGATGCAAAGCAACCTTCTGTGCACATGGTGCATACCCAGGTAAGCTGCAGAGCATAAATATTCATGCAAAACTGTCTACAGTACAAGGTGTTTAACTATATTTAATCAAAACACTAGAAATCTTCCAAATTAGCCTGTTGCATAATAATGACTTCACTTTAGTTTAGTGAAGGCTGCTTTAGGCTGTGAGTGATCCGCAGATACAGAAACCACATAAAAAACTTAAATGTTTCCACATAAATGAGCAGTCAAACAGGCAAAAGCAGAAATAGAAAGAACAGAAGGGAGCCAGATGGAAAGGAAATTGGACATAAAATATGAATTATTAATCACATGAAGTGATGACACAGTCCTTTCCTTTTCCCAGTGTGTTGACCTTCAGAATGTGGTCGCAGACTTGCTCCGATCAACCCGCACTGCACACCCCCCACCCCCCACCACCCCCTGCCCCGATTCCTTAATGATGTGGCTAATCAGGTTAAGAAATGTTTTAAAATCAGGCATCTAATTTATTCAACTATTCATCGCACATTCCTCAGTTTTATTTGAAATAATGAGAGACAAGTAGAGGGGCAGAAGACAGAGGTGTAGGGAGTACAGCTAAAGAAAAGAGGAAACGGGCAAATCAGAGAGGACAAAATGCAATTTGTCAGCCCATTCAGATAGCCAGTGCTAGAAATTAGAATGAAGAGAATGTAGAAGACGGCTCTTTAATTGGACAAGACCACTCTTGACATTTTCAAGCTAAACTTCAGCCCTGATCATGGGAGAGAATGTCATCGCTCCAAATTATTCTCTGCCACTGGTACTGATGAAGGCTTTTTCACCATATTTGCATTATCTTTTATTTTTCGGCCGCGCCGTCCGTAAAATATGCTGACGAGACTCTGCTTTCTCACTCAAGCATGAGGCGCAATATGAAGCGGGTTTGTTCAACCATGTTTATTAAAACTCTTCTTCTTCTGTTGAGTTTTTTGATCAAATAAACAGATTGGGTTAAAGTGCACTCGCTTGAGATGAGTGTGACAGGAGGCGTCTTACATCTCTTGACGCATGCATCTTTAACCTGCAGGTATTAAAAGTTGTCCCACGTTAAGGTGTGTTTTCACAGAATTTCTTTTCCTGCTGTCTTGCTTTTTATTTGCTATGGAGCATCGTGCCTTATAGTATAATGCACAGCCAAGGTTTGTCATTTCTGTCGGTTCTATTTTACTTTTTACACTTTTTCATAAGAAGCAAATACTATGGAGGAACAGCCTGAAGATATTTTTATTTAAGATGCATTTCAGAGTGGAGCAATTTACACAAACCAGCCTGAAAAAATGTATTGCTGTGAGACTGAGGTGCATCATGTGTTATCGCACCTTTTTAAAAAAAAAAATCCAGATTTTCAGTTCTTCTACACATACACACAAACACTCAGCACACATTAGCCAGGGTTATACTTCAGCACTCTGATACAGTCATCATATGTGATTAACAGGGTCATATTAGTAACCTCTTCAGCAAACTAATTTCAGTCAGTAGACAACAATAATCTGCAGACACTGAGGTGGTGCATCCTCCAAACATCCATTAGCAGGTTTCTCTGAAAAATAGTTTAATAGGCTGCTGCTTGGGGAAAATCAGACTGGATATACACTCATTGGCCACTTTATTAGGTACACCTGTTCAATCGCTTGTTAACACAAATAGCTGATTAACCGATCACATGGCAACAACTCAATGCAGCTTGTAGGGGTGGTGGCCAAGCAGCTAGTGCACTTGGTTTCAGTGTGGAAGGTTACCAGTTCAAACCCCAGCCCTGCCACATTTTGTCTTGTCGTGTGGACTTGTGTCAGAAAAGGAATCCGGTATAAAACTTGTGCCAAGTCAACATTCAGATCCACCTCGGATTTGGCGATCCCAAGTGAGAACAAGGGGGCAGCTGAAGGGACTTATTATGTGGTGAAGATGACTTGCTGAAGTTCAAATGGAGCATTAGAATGGGGAAGAATGGAGAATGCCAAATCGACTTCTAAATGGATCTCAAACTATCTCACTCTAAAACTATGTAAGTTAGTGGGGGATGGATCGATCCAAATATTGATAATATCAATATTAATATCAGGTTGATATTGATCGATACCAGTGTAATAAGATCAATATGTAAGTGTGAGTAGGTCTCCTGTATGCACTGCTGCATTCAGAAAAGAAGTGCACTGAAGGGGAGCAATTTTATTTTTGTATTATATTTCCTGAACACACATTCTACTTGAAATTCTACTTGTTCGATAACATTTGTTGTGGAGTGCTAATTTTGTACACATTTCTGTGTAGGCTGTCAGTTGTCCAGGTGGTTTCCATAGTAGAGAAGCTTGAATCTTCGACTGGACTGGGTTGCTTGACGCGAGGACGTTTCGCTTCAAATCGCAGAAGCTTCCTCAGCTAAAATTCTTGCTCTGGTGGTCTGACTTCTGTCTTGACTCTTGTAGAGAAGAATAATCAAGAAGTCACAAAAGCTGGAGTTTTAAACCTAACCAGACCCCTCCTACCGAGAGGCAGACTGCTATAGGCTGGTGACTAAACAATAGCTCTAATTAGCACCTATTGTGCTAATTAGCACCTATTAGCACCTAACTAGAGCACAATAGGTGCTAATTAGAGCTATTGTTTAGTCACCAGCCTATAGCAGTCTGCCTCTCGGTAGGAGGGGTCTGGTTAGGTTTAAAACTCCAGCTTTTGTGACTTCTTGATTATTCCTCTCTACAAGAGTCAAGACAGAAGTCAGACTACCAGAGCAAGAATTTTAGCTGAGGAAGCTTCTGCGATTTGAAGCGAAACGTCCTCGCGTCAAGCAACCCAGTCCAGTCGAAGATTCAAGCTTCTCTACTTTGTACACATTGTTAATTTAAGAAAGAAAAAACCAAACATGGCAATGTATGGAGAAATTTTTTTGTTACTGTTCTATTGTTTCTGAACAAAAACTTTTATTATAATAAAAAGGTATTTTCTATTTACCTACAAATGTTGCCCAAATTTACAGAGCCCTGGAAGTGTCATCGCAAAATGTTTTGCATGTGGAGAGAATGTGCACACATTTTATTATATTGTGCGCTTGTTTTATTATATTGTGCGCACATTTTATTATATTCTGTGCTCATTTTATTATATTGTGCGCACGTTTTATTATATTGTGTGCACGTTTTAAGCATTGTTTGAGTAAAACAAGGGCACGATCTACTTAAACGTGGCCAGAACTTGTAAAACATGTACTCAATTATTCAATATTGTCTTGACACATAAATGTTGGCTATTAGTCAACAAACCAGGAGACAGTGTAATACATTTCCCCATTAGAAATGGATCTGGTCAGGGTATATCATGGCTTGGGTGCACAAGGACATACAGAGAACTCTAGCTGCCCAGCATGGCATCATCTGGAGTTTAAGCACATTAAAAAGGATGCTGAGGGCGAATTAAGCGTCTCCCCGTTGTGAGGACAACAATTTAGGTCATATTATGGAGTTCATTTTGAATGAAAGGAAAACGTGCGGACGTTTTATTAATTCGAGGGCTCCATTAAAGGAAAACGTGTGCACAAATTATCACGGGCATTAAAACGTGTGCACAAATTATCATGGCCAGGAAAACGTGTGCACGTTTTATTAATTTGAGAGCATGTTTTATTAATTTGTGGGCTCAATTAAAGGAAAACGTGTGCACAAATTATCATGGCCAGAAATAAAACATCACTTCAAGTGACCTCTCCCGGGTTCCGTACAAATTCTGTTCTGGGTTTTAACTAATAAAGGAAAAATCACAAAAACACTTAAAAGCTCATGAAAGTTCATTCAGATTTAGCAATTTGATGATCCATTCACCTTAATTATTAAAAAAGTCTCAGTAACTTTAACGGTATCAGCGATACTGGCCCTGTAATCAAATTTTGCAGTATCACACACCACTAAGGGCCCCTTCACACATAGTGCGAAGTTGGGACAAGGTGCACACTTAGTGTGCATGATGCAGGAATCGTGTGCAAACCGTGTAATGTCGTCCCTGCCTCCAACGCCTTGTACACCTGTTGCGACAACTATTTTCACACACAAGCACCTGAAAGACAAAGTGTGTGCTGTGCGAACCCATCGCACCCTCTTGCGGCGAAATTCCAGGTGACACGCACAAACATCTACCACCACTCGCATGGCACTGAGAAAATGTGTGGCCATTCGCACTCTTGGTACAACAGCAGACTACAGACAATCACTTTTGTACTTGCAGAGAAATTTGTCTAAGTCCTCCCACTGAAGCAGCTGTGGAAATCTGTGGATCTGGACATTCTAGCTGGACACCACATAGTGTGTTTGGATGGACATGGACAAACAACTGGCAACTGTATCGTGTGTGTGTCTGTTTGCTATTATCAAGTAGATATAAATAAAAACATATATCACTGTGGCAACGTGCTGCAGCGAGTGAGTGCGCGCATGGTACACACATGGATAGGCTGCTCCCAGGTTGAAACAGACCGTCAGATCATAACACGCAGCAGGCGATCTCACTGTCAGGTCACCCATATGAGCTCTGTTCCACATGACGCGGTGTCCTGCAGCTCGTCGTCCACAAGACGTGCGTGCTCGGCCGGTTGGAGATGCGCCAACAGATGTGGACATGAATGAGATGAGTGAACTGCTTCTCATTCATGTGATTTCATGACTGTATGTCAGTGACCATGGGTCATCACCAGAGGAGCAGATGGATAATATTTGTATTGCTCGCAGCATGATAAATGCAGTGTTTTTATATGCTGTGTGATTTTAATTTTTTTGTAATACTTCCATGTCCTTCCTGATATGAGGCAGATTCCAGCAGTTTTCAAAGAACAGCTCCGTAGCTCAGTGCCAAAGTCGCTGACTGGCAATCAGAGCTTTTGGAAGGCGCAAGTTCCCATCCAGTGGGTCGTATGTTTTTTTTTGTGTGTGTTATTTAATCCGCTTATACCATGGTCCCACACAGTGAGCTAACAAACAAATATTTATTTAAGTTAACAGAACTTGATAAAAATGTGTGAGTATTTGGGACTATTTTATACCAGTCTCAAGATATTTTGTCTCCGATGCGCTTACCAAGTCTGCGTGCTTGCACCGCAGCGGGCCAATCGCACCGACCCACTCTCTGTTGTATGGAGCTAAGGCCAACTCTGGCAACAGGTCCAGAAACTACGCACGCTGTTTTGATGTGGAGCGCTCCGGCAGCCCGCAAGGATAGAACCGTTCTCTTCTTCTTTCCTGTCTTCAATCTTGTCCAGTTCGTCCAATGTTAAATCTTTACGCCGTTGCTTTTGCTGTTCTTCTTGTTTGCTCTCCTCCTCTTTCCATCCCTCAAACATTTTATTTTGGCCAAAAATATTAAAATTCACTTGGAACTCCATGTTTTATCGCATTTCTGTTATTTACCTGTTAAAACACAGCTGATCTGCGCCAACTGATTTGCGCGTTGCTATGGTGACGACCACAGCAGAGTGATTATAACAGTGACTTAACTACATGTGCGTATACATGAAAATAATGCACGCCAGTTACACATGGAATTCTCACTGACCATGGTATAAATAAATAAATATATATATATATATATATATATATATATATATATGGTTCCACAGGTACCGGCTGTTTTTTTTATATTTCCTCCACATAAGCAACGCGATGTGCCACAGCTGGCACTGTGTGTTCCTGCTCGAAAGACACTGGAGTGTGTATGAACTCTTGCACCGGGTTCGTGCACGCCTGTCTGTCGGTGCGATGGTTCGTGGTGTGCTAATTTTGAACTGTTTCGCGCTGTTTTGCCGTTTTCATCCAAACGTCGTCCAAACTCCGCACTGTGTGTGAAGGGGCCATAACGTTAAGTACTGATAGAAATATGCTAAGAGAAAAGAAAAACAAAACACTTCTTCAAGTCTTGAAACACAAGTGTGGTAGAAATTTTTTGGTACTGCAAAAAAAGGGTTTTTAATGTGGCTGAGGGCTCTAAAAACGGGTTCTTCAGGAGAAACAATACACCACCACATGAAACAAGTTTCAAATGGTGGTAAAGCAGTGTGTGTTCATTGTAATTTTCATCAGTTATTGAATGCCTCAATCTTTTTCTGAGTTAATTTAGTTTCCAATGGCAACAAGGAGACAGGGTTTGTTGTGATCCCAACAGACTGGTTGTGTTTATTTCTGTTTCTCTGTTAATGCCAACAACCACACCTCTCACAGTCACCTTCCTTGTTAATCACCCACAAACCGACCTATCCACCTGTTCCTTGTTCTGGAATTTATATTATTTATTATTTATTTATATTTCCTGGTTCTTTGTGCTTCTGTTATGTAGACATGGCAGTGTTTTCATGGTAAGATCTCCACGTTTGCTGAGTGGTCATCAGGTTTGCGAAGGTTTTGCTTCACTCTGTCCATCTATCTGTCCGACTGTCTGTCCGTCTGTCTGTGCTTAGCATAAGGCCAGTCCTATTACTGCCACAGTGTTCAAATTAACAGGGAAAGTTCTTGGGACACAGACCTTGGACAAGTTCAAAGATGGCTAACCTTGATCTATTTTAAGAGGTATTTTAAGAGGTTAAAATTCACATTCTGTTTAAATCTGTTCAGATTTGTTTTTGAGAGGTGGGGGTGACAGCCAATCAGAGTAGAGCTGTATTGTGATGTCTCAGTCTGGTTGCTAGCTGCAAACTCTGTTTCGTTTGTGTGTAAATATAACCTCTTTGTCATATATTATGTAAACGTTTGTGAGAAATAAACACTTCTAAAACTGAAAATGCTGTTTTTGGAACCTAATAATATCTCTGAAGTGATATAAAAAACATTTAGCAGACATTAGCATGCACACTAACGTCCACTAATCCAAAACTAACTTCCGCTCTTTTCAAAAGCTCAAGTTCATATATTATGTAAAAGCTAGTGAGAAATAAGCATTTCTAAAACCAGTGGTGGTCACAGCTAACTGAAAAGTTAGTTTGGACTGGAATACCAGCGACTCGGGTTCGCTTCCCGATTGCAGCCACGCTCCCGACTGGCACGCTTAACAACAGTGCTGGGGTGGAGTGGGAGACACGTGCCGTGGGCCCTTCTGGAAATACATTTCTTGCTTTCGTTGGTTACCCACGTTAAAGATAATCCTCATTCGATAGCTGCTAATACGCAAACTGAAAAGTTTACTTTTATAGCACTAAACCAATAAACCACTAAGAAAATTTGTGGATGTGACAGCTAACCACTAACTTATAGTAATAACTCGGTACAGTGCCGGCTGATAAGCCAGTTTCAAGTTTAAGGACCACAGGGGCTTCTGAGTAAAATTAAAGGTGATCATTAACCCAAAACAAACAACGAGCCTGAGCTTTTGTCTTTTTGCACCCAGCCATCTGCTGTAAGGAAGTGTCACTTACTTTTCACACACAACAACACAGATGTGTGGCAGGAAATGGTAAATGGACTGCATTTATATTTATGAGGTGGCCACATTTATTTACTCACTATGCTGGCAAAAAAAAAATGTCAGCAGACTGAAAGCTAGTGGAACTAAATTTACTGAAAGCTAATTGGTCCGCTGATGGTTTTCAATGTTAGATGAAAAGCTATTCCGCAAATAAAAAAGTTAGCTTCACTAATTAGCGGTTAGCAGAACTGAGTCCACCACTGTGTAAAACTGGAAATGCTGTTTTTGAACCCAATAACATCTCTGAAGTAATTTAAAAGATTCCCAGACACCCTCCAGGATCCTTGTGAGAGTGAAGAGCTGGTCAGTTGTTCCATGAACAGGACTGAACCCGCATCGTTCTTCTTCAGTCAGAGGTTTGACTATCAGCCAAACCCTCCTTTTCCAGCACCCTGGAGTAGACTTTACCAGGGAGGCTGAGTAGTGTGATGCCCCTGTAATTGGCAAACACTCTCTGGTCCCCTTTTTAAAATATGGGCACTACCACCCCAGTTTGGCCACTCCTTTGGCACTGTCCCAGACCTCAACACAATGTTGAAGAGACGTCTCATCCAAGACAGTCCCTCAACATCCAGAGCCTTCAGCATTTCTGGACAGATCTCATCAACCCCCGGGGCCTTGCCACTGCGGAGTTGTTTGGCTACCTCAGTGACTTCCACCATGGAAATTGATCATAATCCTCCTTCAGCTTCCAGCTCTGCCCCTACTATAGAGGGAGCTCTGGTCTGATGCAGGAGTTCCTCAAAGTGTTCCTTCCAGCATCGGATTATAGCCTCAGTTGAGGTCAACAGAGTCCCATCCTTACTGGAGACAATTTGGATGATTCCCTCGCCAGAAGCACCTTGGTGCTGACCGAAAGTCCTTCTCCATGGTTGCTCCGAACTCCTCCTGCACCCACTGCTTTGCCTCCCCGACAGCAGAGGCTGCCGCCCTTCGGGCCTGTCAGTGCCTTGCAACTGCCTCCGGAGTCCTCAGAGATAACATATCCTGGAAAGACTCCTTCTTCAGTCAGACGGCTTCCCTGACCACCAGTGTCCACCATGGTGTTTTAGGGTTGCCACCCCATGAGGCACCTAAGACCTTCAGGCCACAGGTCCCCACTGCAGCTTCAGTAATGGAAGCTTTGAACATTGCCTATTTTGGTTAAATGCCCCCAACCTCCACAGGGATGCTAGAGAAGCTCCACCGGAGGTGTGAGGTGAAGATCTGTCGGACAGTGGGCTCCTCCAGACATTCCTCATGGGTATCCCCACACCCGCCCGGCGCCTGACACCCTGGACAACTCCAGAGAAGAATAAGGTCTAACCCCTATCATGGAGAGTGGTTCTGGAGCCTGGGCTGTGTGTGGAATTGAGGCCCACCAGATCTAACTGGTATTGCTCTACCTCCCGCACAAGCTCTGTCTCCATTCCCCACAGCAAGGTAATGTTCCACACCCCTGGAGCTAGCCCCTGCCACCCTGGTCTGGTCTGCCGAGGCTCTCGACTTTCACTGCCACCCATGGGACAGCGCACCTGACACCAGCGGTTCCCCCTGTGGGTGGTGAGCCCACGGGGTGGAGATAGAAAGTCCACGTTGCCTTTTTGGGCTGTGCCCAACTGGGCTCCATAGCAAGTCCAGCCACCAGGCACTCACTGAAGGGCCCTCCAGCCAGGCCTGGCTCCAGATGGGGCCCCAGGCTTCTTCCAGGCCAGGTCACATCTCCTCAACCTCGTTTTTTCATGGTGTCTTGTGACCATTCTTAGTCTAGCCCCTCGCCTGAGACCAGTTTGCCATGGGAGATCCTACCAGAAGCACAAAGGCTCCAGACAACACAGCTCTCAGATTCATAGCAGCACACAAACCTCTCTACCACGATAAGGTGATGGTTCCTGTTGAGTGGTAACATAAGTAATAAATAAAAAAAAAAATTTCATTACTAGAGTTTATTTAGTTTTGTTCTTTGATTCCTGGGAAAACCCCACAGAAACTTAAAATAATCTGTAATTTATACTCACATAATCAGAGTGTGAAATGGCTGGGATGAGGATCAGCACTTCTAAATCTGAGGCCACAGTTCTCAGCAGAAAACCGATGGATTGTCTGCTCTAGGTAGGGAATGAGGAATTGCCCAAAGTGAAGGAATTCAAGTACCTCGGGGTCTTGTTCACAAGTGAGGGGCAGTGGAACATGAGATTGGCCGAAGAATCGGCGCAGCAGGGACAGTGTTGAATTCACTCTACCATACTGTTGTTGAAAAGAGAGCTGAGCCAAAAGGCACAGTTCTCAATCTACTGGTCATTCTTCATTCCTACTCACACCTATGGTCACAAGAGTTGGGTCATGACAGAAAGAACTAGATCACGGGTACAAGCGGCCAAAATGGGTTTCCACAGGAGGGTGGCTGGTGTCTCCCTTAGAGATAAGGTGAGAAACCTGGCAATCTGTGAGGAGCTCAGAGTAGAGCAACTTCCTTTGTGTTGAAAGGTGCTAGCTGAGGTGGTTCAGATATCTGGTCAGGATGTTCCCTGGGCATCTCCCTAGGGAGGTGTTCCAGACACATCTAGCAGGGAAGAGACCCCAGAATAGACCCAGGACTAGGTGGAGAGATTATATTTCCACACTGGCCTGGGAACGCCTCTGTAGCCCCTAGTCCTGGGAAAGGGAAGTTTGGGTCCCCTGCTGAAGCTGTCGCCCCAGTGACCCTGTCTCGGATAAGTGGTTGAAGATGAGTGAATAATTGAGTGTGAGAGTGATTTATACTCAGGAAAATATTGTAATTGGTTTTGATTCAGTGATGCCATAATATAGATGGTAAATGGAATGTGTTTAATATTGGTTTCCATCATAATCATAAGCTCAAAGCTCTTTACAATGATTCCTTACATTCACCCTTCACACACACTGATATTAACATGCTTCCACTAGACCACCACCTCCATAAATATGGTTCTACGTGGGCTTGACATTTATCAGTTTTGTCTACAATAGTCCTGCTTTGATCCTCGAGCATGTAGCCAAACCACAACCCATAATTCACACAGAAACCTGCTGTAAGATTCCAGTTAGTTGATTGGCTGCTCCCTTCTGACCAGTAATTTTCCCTCGTTGTGCTTTTAGCTTAGTTAATTAGCAGTAGAACATGCAGCGTGGTGGTTAGCAGGTACAGGCAGTGTCAGTGTTGTTAATTTTCAGATGGAACTCTCAGAAATCTTATGTTGTTAACAGCCATTGAAGTGACCTGTTTAAATGTGCCATACAGTCAACACTTTCATCCAGATATCTTCAAAAGAATGATGTTACTTAAAAGACAACTGGTACGACTATGTTTTCAGCATAACGTATTTTCCCTTTGATGTCTGTCGGGCTTAAATGGTTGTTGTGTGTGTTTTCACTTTTATTTATTTCTTGTTGGTTGTGGAATGTGCCAAAAAAGTGGTGATGTCCACATCTTCTGCCTTTTTTGTGGAAGTCAGACGACGTCCCGGATCAACAAAGCTTCACGTTGGAAATGATCTGGTTGTTTCAGCGGGGTTTCAGCCTGTCGATCGGCGCTCGGAGTGCGCCGTGGTCTCAGCAGCTGTGGGCGGTCTTTAAATCGGCTGGAGCACTCCTTAATCTGTGTAATCCCCATAAAATCGTCCCTGAAAGCCATCTGAATTTTCCGAATGGTGTCCACCTGGAGGTCTCTCACAGTTTCTGGAAAAATTTGACGCAGCAAAGCTCCAAATCGTTCAGACATTTTATTCGCAATAAAAATACAACGAGAGGGGTGGACCACTGCTCACACAAAGCCTGCTCACAGGTGAATGACGCAACCGACAGGCATGAAAAAAACTCACGCATGCGCACGAAGGTTCAAGCTTGGCTGATGCAATCACACGTGATTCAAATCCATATGGTTTTTGAAAAAAATAAAAAGGTCAGATACTTTTCTAACAGACCTCGTATCATGTGAAATGGATTATTAGTCCCATTTGGTTGCATTGCATTTAGAGTGCAGTTTGGTTCCATTTAGCATGCAAATTTGGTTCCATACGTTTGGTACCATTGCACTCTGCACAGCCCAGTCTCACATTTTTTTTTCGTGCTCCCGTGACAAAATTAGTCAAATTGTCATGACGGGATATTTTTTAACTACTATTCCTAACCCTACTCCTACCCCCAACTCTAACCTTAACCATAACCTAATCTTACTCTTTCCCCCCACCCTAACCATAACCCGACCCCGCCCCCCCCAACTTCACTTTTAATTTCGTGCAGGCATCACGGAATGAACTAGAATGAATTTGTGCTGCTGTGACGAAAATGAGGCACTTTTTGTCACAATATCACAAACCAATAGGTTAATGTATATTTTGTGCTGCTGAATCACGACTTGCCGTGAGACCAGGTTGCTCTGCACACACACACACACACACACACACACACACACACACACACACACACACACACACACACACACACACACACACACACACACACACACACACACACACACACACACAGGCGCACGCACACAAAGGAAATTCACTGCGCTGTAAGCCATCTGGAGGCAGAGCTATAAGGAAGAAGTTAGAATGAAAAGCTGGACTAATTTCTGATGTGATTTTTTTTTTTTGCTGCAATGAGGAAGTACACAGTGTTTTTTTTTTTTTTGTTTTTTTTTTATAAGCGTGCACACGCACCGCACTGTGCCCACGCGGAACAACAACACAAGCGGGACGACAGTTTCATTGAGCTAATTGATGGTGATAGTTCTTCTAACACAAACACACACACAGACACACACACACACACACACAAATCCACTCCGCTGTGAGCTGTCTGGATGCATAAAGAGTTGTTCAGATTTAAATCTGAAAAGGTGACGTGATTTTTCACTGGACTGAGGAACTACACAAAGTGTTTTTTTTTATGGAAGTACAAAGTACAAAGTCAGTGCACAGCATCACCGGACTAGACGTCACAATTTGGACTCCTGTTTAAAGTTTGTGTTGGACTTTAGCAACAGTGGAACACCAAAATGTAATCCCTTTTCTGTTTTATAAATTAATAAAATATCAAATGACAAGGATCAATTTTAGCTGTTATATAAAACAAATAATGAATGTTTTACATTCTTTCAATGGAACAAATATTTAATTCGGTGAAAGCTTTGTGCCATTGAACTCATAAGCATTCATTATTTGTATAATGGTAACAATTGTATGTCTTTGGAAGCACATCAGTTCAGTAGTGAGCTACTGGTTGCCACTTTTCCTGTCCTTCCTGTCCCGTCTTGCACTGTTAAGGGGCATCAGCTGTGATGCTATGGCCATGTGAAGCGCTTTCTTGATCCAAGTTGCAGGTGCCTCATTGCTGAAGACCCAAGCAATTGGAAGAGGCCAAGGGTAAGCCTGCATATCACCTAGCTGCAACAGCAAGATGGTTACTTCTAGTGGGAATAGACCTGTTGTCTGTGTGTGTGATTGTTATCCAGCACCCACGGTGTTTGCTCAGTGTGTTGATGCAGCCACACAGCACCAGTACATGCTACCAGACTTGACATAACTACATGCACCCATCACCACATGATGAGAGCAGGTAGCTCAGCACTAAGCTGCCAGAATGTCGACCTGGGTTCTATTCCTGGTTACACTACCTTTCTGTGTCATTGGACAAGACACTTTAACAACATTATCCCAGCCTACCCACCTGTAAATGGGTAGGGGGAAGCCAGGGCACAGTGGATCAAAATGTTGTTTTGTGGCAACATAAACACATTATGGATAGGTTTAGGTCATTCTATTGTGGATTTAATACAGCAAGTTATTGTGTTATGTATGTCTCCCCAAGTGTAATTTACAGGTGTTTAAAATCACTGTGCCCCGGACATTAATTCACAGGGCACAATGAATCAAAAACACATGATTAGAAAGATTTCTTCAAAATTATTAAATATGTGCTGATGCATATACAAACTATAATCCAGCAAACCAGCTATGTAATGTGTGAGTGTCTTATATAGTGATATAAGTCCTTTAGGAACTATTATAAATACAACTGTCATAATTTCTGTTCAAACGTGAAAACAGTTGTTTATATCAGCCCAGTCTCACGTTTTTGTTTTTTTTTTTCGTGCTCCCGTCACGAAATAAGTCAAATTTTCGTGACGGGGTATTTTTTAACTCACTATTACTAACCCTACTCCTACCCCCAACCCTAACCTTAACCATAACCTAACTCTTCTCCTTCCTCCAACCCTAACCATAACCACCCCGACCCCCCCCCCCCCACCCACCCCCCCCGCTTCACTTTTAATTTTGTGCAGCCATCACGGAATGAATTAGAATGAATTCATGCTGCCGTGATGAAACTGAGGCGCATTTCGTCACAATATCACAAACCAATAGATTAATGTATATTTCGTGTTGCTGAATGCCGCGAGACTGGGTTGTTTATATACACAAATTATAGAAATAATTAATGGAAAAATAAATGTATAAGCTTCCACATATATCTGTGTAGGCTCTCAGTTGTCCAGGTGGTTTCCATAGTAAAGAAGCTTGAATCTTCGACTGGACTGAAACCAGTCGAGTCCAGTCGAAGATTCAAGCTTCTCTACTTCCACATGTAATATTTGTCATCCACTTCATACTGGGGCTGAGTAAATCACTTTCTAGACTGATTCACTTTGCCCTGATTCACTGTGCCCCAGGTGCATGTGACACATATGAGTCATGTTATCAAATAGCTGATAGTCTGGAGAAGACATAACACATGCTCATCAGCTGGACGGGGTAGTCTTCTAACTAATAACAATTTTTTGGGCCACCTTTCCTCTGTTGTGAGAAATAAATACAAAGACACTGACATCCACAAAATTTACTTTTGATAGGAAAAAACTGACTTCACTTGCCACTTAGTTTTACCCTTAATGTATCCAAAAACAAAACACAAATTTCTATGGGGGGGGGGATGTCTTTATGCATAAAATATGGCATACCTGTTTCAAATATATATATAGTTTTACAGATATAGCTACTGATTCACTGTGCCCCTGGTTTCCCCTACTGGCCTTGGCTGGCTTAACTAGGGCAAATGATGAGTAATTTGAGAATGCGTGAGGAGTATAATAAAGAGGTAGTATTAATAGTTGTTTTCGCTTTCTTTTTGCAAGCTAAAAGGAAGGTGTATCATGAGCTGTGATTGGTCAGTTTTGAGGGGGCACCTTAGTGGGTGGTCTGTCAGCAGCTGTCTGTGACTGACACACAATGTAAATTTACTTTGTCGAGGCTCATTTGAAACAATTTTAGGGTTAGGGTTATACAGTCTTGATAAACAGACGCATAGTTTTTGAAACCAATGAGATGAATCAGCATCACCATTTAGTTCTCTGTACATCTGGCACACTGCACAGTCCCCAACAACTGCAGACTTATAATATAATGTACATCACATTCAGTATGGACTCCACTTAGAAATCAAGTCCAAGCATTTTAACCTGGAGCACACATTGTTTTCATTGAACAAAGGCTTTAGCAAAATTCAATAAAATGTACTAATAACTCACCTGCAGCACAAGAGAGAAATCAGCCTAAAAACAGTTTAGCTTTACACCTACTCACTTTGTACTGGAACATGAGGATAAGTTAAGACTGTTTGTCACATATTGAATGCTCCCGTGGCTTGCTTTGATTGTTTTCACCTTCCCTTGGCTGTGAGGCTCATTTCGTCTCACACTTGCTTCTTCACATATCACTTTCTCTTCCACTTCAGGTGATAGCAGGCACTTTGGCCCCACACTTGTCAAGTGTGTGCTCCACTTTACACTATCTGAGCCTTCTGTGAAAAGGAGTTTTTTGATAAAAAAATTCTCCTGCATGGATGCCGTTATTTCTGTTGGGCTGCGCGTGTGTGTGTGTGTGTAGGGGGTTGTCACATTTTTACAGGTCACTAGTTACTTTTTTCTGCTCGCCTGTGATCAGCCTCACAAAGAGAAGAAAACATGATGAAGTTTAAAATGCCAATACCTGAACCTCGATCACGGTTCAGGTGGCTTGTTGTACACCCCAAATAACTGAGTTATTTGGGGTGTACAACCAATGAGACTGCACCAGTGAGCAGGAATATTATCACTGGGCAACTTGTGCTATTCAAAAATTTGTCTTCAGTTATTAAAGGAAAGGTTTATGTTATTATATTATATTCAAATAGTGGTAGCAATTAAGCCTAATAGGGCCTAATTTAAAAAGATCACAGATAATGTGTGGCAAACTGTGCGGGCAATTCAAATGCTTGTGTACTGAGGTGGAGACAGTTTTACGGGTGATTTACTAAGACTATTTACATACTAGAAACGTGATGGAGACAGCAGTATGTAAATGAGTATTTTGTGTGCATATTTCTTTGCGTTTAACCAACAGAACGCAGTATAATTATGATTCATTAATATTAATTATTAATATGCACATGTCGTGGACATGAATGAGTGAAGCTCCTCGCCATCTAACCATGTCCTTTAGGTCCTTCAGACTTTTTTTGTAGAATGGTTCTTGGGAGCATTAGCATGACTAAGACCTTTCAGCTTCTGGGGGAGTTCCGCCCCCCAGACATCCCGCCTTTTTAACCATTTTCCTTATTTTGTCTTTCAACTTTCCCTTTGCCTCCCCCGCCCCCCCACATTACAGCCCTCTTAACCCCCTGCCACTTTAAGCATTTTTTTTAATGTAGATTTAAATTAATATTCAAAGTTTGCAGCTAGTTGACAGTAGGGCTGTACAATATGGACAAATTATTGTATCTCAATATTGTCATATAAATTGTCATGTAAATGTCACTTATATACATGCTGTCGGTATTCTTGAGCCGCTTAGGTGGGTAGGGAGCGTTCCCATGGGATAAAAAAGCTTTTCAACCTACCATCTCTGGTTCTCAAGACCAGGCACCTAAGTGGCTCAACTCTTTTTTTTAAAGCTATTTAGGTGTACCTTAGTAAACTAGTACTAGTAGAGTTCCACCTTAGATTTGGAATTCATAATAGGAGATATACCTTACTGAATTGTCATATCAATATGATATATGATATGACTATGATTTGACACAAAGTGCAGCAACGGTGAAACTTAAACATTCTTAAACAAAACAGTAATAATATCACACTCAGCTCCCAGGTTCGTCGGCAGCAAAGGATGAGGGACAAGGCTGAGGACACACAAGAGTTCATGTCTGTAGGGGGAAATAAAGAAGGTTGAAACCCATGCAAAACATGAAATGGGGAGTAACCAGTAGAAACTGATGGCAAGCAGTTATGAGCAAATTCAATCCAAACTAATTGTGAGGCCTAGGTGGCCAGGTGCTGAGGCGCAAAAATACGTAGTCCCTTTTCCAACTTCTGATTGATTCTTTCAGTTTGTCCATTAGCTTGTGGGTGGTCCCCTTAGGTGAGGCTGGAAGAAACCCCCAGTAGGCGGCAGAACTCCTTCCAGAACTATGATATTAAATGAGGTCTATGGTCGGAAACAATGTCCTGGGGTAAACCATGCAATTTAAACACGTGATTTAACAAAGCTTCAGCGGTTTCTTTGGTAATTTAGATAAGGCCATGAAATGTGGTATTTTAGACAGACGGTCAACCATAGTGAGAATCACAGTATTATCCTTAGAGGGCTGAAGGCCAGTTACAAACTCAAGGGAAATTTGCGACCATGGTTGCGTGGCAAGGGGTAATGGCAAAGTTTGTTGGACGGTGAGCGAGTGGATGACTTACGCATAGCGCACGTTTGGCAAGCTTTTATGTAGTCAGTAATATCAGGTAGCATGTGAGGCTACCAAAATCTCTCCTGGATGATCTGCACAGTGTTGTTGATTCCTGGGTGGCAAGCAAACCGGCTATCGTATCCCCAGTGAATGACTTCCCCTCTAAGCATATCCGGTAAGAACAGTTTCCCTTTCAGACACCCTGGAGGGATGGGAATGTCACTAGCGGTGGACTGGACCTTAGTCTGGTCCCAGGTGACGGCAGAAACAAAACAAGAAGCGGGAAGAATAGTGCTAGAGGATGGAACAAAAGAGGGGTCCCCCTGTCAGGAGAGCACATCCGGTTTGCCATTTTTAGAGCCTGGACGGTACAAAAGCACAAAATTAAAGTGACTGAAGAAAATGGCCCAAACGGGCCTGTCTGGCAATTAACCGTGCGCAGATATTTTAAATTCTTATGATCGGTCCACACTAAAAATGACACCTGTGCCCCTTCAAGCCAATGGTGCTACTCCTCCAAGGCCACTTTCACTGCCAACAGTTCCAGGTTGCCGATGTTATAATTATATTCAGCATCAAATAATTTCTTTGAAAGATCAATCAATCAATCAATCAATTTTTTTATATAGCGCCAAATCACAACAAACAGTTGCCCCAAGGCGCTTTATATTGTAAGGCAAGGCCATACAATAATTATGTAAAACCCCAACGGTCAAAACGACCCCCTGTGAGCAAGCACTTGGCTACAGTGGGAAGGAAAAACTCCCTTTTAACAGGAAGAAACCTCCAGCAGAACCAGGCTCAGGGAGGGGCAGTCTCCCAGATAGACACAAGGATGTAACTTTTTATCAACAGGATCAATTTGAGGCAAGATTGCTCCAACACCTGCATCAGAAGCATCAACTTCAACCACAAAATGTCAGGCGGGGTCAGTAAGGAGTAGGACGGGGGCCGCAGTGAAGCGTATCGTTAGGACCTGAAAAGTCTCATCATGTCCGGAGGGACGAGGTGACATTATGGAGGGGTGCGGCCACAGTACTAAAGTTGTGGATGAATTTACAGTAAAAATGAGCAAAGCCTAAAAATCTTTGTACCTCCTTATGGTTCTTAGGTGTCGCCCAGTCATGCACTGCCACAGCCTTCTCCTGGTCCATCCGAATTTCACCCTGTATGATCACAAACCCTAAAAACGACACCGTGGGCCTATGAAATTCACATTTCTTTGCTTTAACAAATAGGTGATTGCATAGAAGAGCTTCCAGAACTGTGCGTACATGCTGCGTGTGTCTCTTCATCTGGGGAAAAAAATCAGAATGTCGTCTAAATAAATGAATTCAAACTTATTCAAGAATTCATGTATAATGTCATTAATCTGATTCTGAAATACTGCGGGTGCATTAGTTCAACCAAACGGCATGACCAGGTACTCGTAGTGACCAGTGGGAGTGTTGAAAGCTGTTTTCCATTCACCTCCCTGGTTAATACACACTAAATAATATGTATTACATAGATCCAACTTTGTAAATACTTTGGTGCCCTCTAGCAGTTCAAAGACAGTGGCAATGAGAGGCAGGGGATAATGGTTCTTGACTGTTAAGTCACTGAGGCCACGATAATCTATGCACGGGTGGAGTGACTTGTCTTTCTTTTCCACAAAGAACAATCGCACCCCTGCGGGCAAAGAATAGGACCGAATTAAGCCTGTCTCTAAAGATTCTTGGATATAGTCATTCATTGCGACGCATTCAGAAGCAGACAGAGAAAACAGTTTTCCCCGAGGGGGACGAGTTCTAGGAAGTATCTCAATAACACAATCCTAAGACCGATGTGAAGGTAGAGCTGCTTTGGCTTTACTAAAAACCTCCGTGAGGTCGTGATAACAAGACGGGACTCCGTTAAGATCTTGATTAGGTGTAGGAACCCTGACGGCGGAACTGTTTAAACACAAGCCCATACAGGTGGGTCCCCAGGAACTAATTTGTCATTTTGACCAGTCAAGCTGTGGGCTGTGTTTCTTTAGCCAGGGGTGCCCCAAGCTCGCAGAATGAGTCATATTGTCAAATTCATGAAAACGTATAGTCTCAGAATGATTCTCTGCAATAATTACCCGGACTCACTGTGAACGGTGGGTGATTTGACCAAGCTCATGGCCATCCACAGCATGCACCACCAGAGGGTGTGAGAAACGGTACAGTTTAAGGTGCGGGGACCTGGCGAGAGAAGATAGCAGCAGATTACATCAGAGCCTGAGTCAAACACACACACACACGGTCAGCCTTATATATTAGATCATGACCCACTCCCCGGAGCCCTTATTTTTTTCAGTTCACATGGTACTCGGGGTCAGTTAGCAAGCATCACACTTTACTTACTACGCAGTAGCAGCTGTAAATACTAGGAACTTCATTTCACTTCTCAAATATCAGTGTGTTTGTCTGCTATATGATATATTTAACTGAAATTTCTGATCCAGACAACCAATGATTTATAAAGGAAAATCATGGAAATTATCAGGGGTGCCCAAACTTTTGCATAGAACTGTATGTGTACACACACTTCTAGAACATAGTGACTTTTAGAAGAGTCCAATAACTAGTACATAAAGTAATACATGGAACATTGAAATAGCATCCAAAACATTACATGATATCAAAATCGCTGAGGGCTTACTTTTAACAGAATCATTGTCCATATCTCTGTCAATCTTCTTTTTTGTACCAGTAGACCCCTGAGAAACCTGGCAAATTTAATTCAATTCTCTTTCGTATTTTTCATATCTTGCCATGTGCACTGGACAAACAAATAAATGGACAGACAAAGGTATGAACAGTCGATTCCAATATCCATCTCTCTGGCACTCATGCCCTTTGTTGTGTATTATTTTCCTTTTTAACATCCTTTTATGACCGTACAGTGGGGTACACTCAGCCTCTTTCATTCTGACTGGTCCCCTGTTG
The DNA here is from genome assembly GCF_902500255.1 of Thalassophryne amazonica. Taxonomy (NCBI): domain Eukaryota; kingdom Metazoa; phylum Chordata; class Actinopteri; order Batrachoidiformes; family Batrachoididae; genus Thalassophryne; species Thalassophryne amazonica. The sequence goes on from NC_047112.1 coordinate 55,736,429, forward strand.
ATCCACATGGTGGGAACGACTGGCCTGCTGAGGTGACCACCCACTGCCCATTGTAGATACATTTGTGGATGCACAGATCACCTGTGTTTCCTGACAGTTGTGGTGGTTCCAAAGAGCACTTAGCCTGACGCCTTAACCACCATCAGCTACACTCCCAGCTCGAACACGCGGCCGGTGTCTTGTCTTAGTAGTTCTCTGTTCATGAAGGTATCAAAATTGTGCAGTGCTGCTAATAAGGTGATGGAGCACAAGGATGTTTGGTGGAAATATAATGAGGGAATGACTCTGACAGCTGGAGCCGTACAACATGTTAAGAGAACAAATTTCTCAATCTACAAACACTATTCTCTCTAGAAATAATGGGTCCATTATGTATGCTCTCACTTTGCAGTGCTTCTTTGTTTCAGCCAATGCAGGCGTTGCAGAAACAACACTGCTTTCAATTATTTTAGGGTAATGACAACTCATAAAAATAATGAACTGATTTTAAAGCCCTTCATAAACAGTGAGTTCATGATGAATTAACTGGTTCATGAATAGTTCATTCCTTACATATATAATTTATGATTTCTAAATTGTTATTCTTAATAGCTGATTAGCATGTCATTAGTAATCTGTGGAGTTTTACTCATACACAATTTGAAAATATTGCACAATGTCAATGTCCATTACAGGAGACACTTCCTCTGTGTTATACTTTAGCTGACGTAACTCTTAAGCTGCGTTCACACCGGGCGCGACGCGAGTGACAGCAGCGACAGGTTGCCATGTAATCCCTATGGAACGACGCGTTTTGGCACCAAGTCGCACAGCGCGACCAAGTGAAGCAATTTTGAGCGATTGGTGCGTTTGTGGCGTGATATTGCGTTGCGTCATGTTGCGTTGCCCTCCTCCCCAAGTTGAAAAATCTGAACTTTTTCGTCTTGTCGCGCTGCGATGACCAATCAGGGACTGAATATGTAGTGACGTGCAGATGTCTGGAGTTTGATTGAAGATGTGAACATGTGCTGTATCTGGTAGCAGCCTGTGAGCAGGACTTATGTCTCTTTTGTCCTTTATTTCACAATTATGACAGAGTTTTTGGAGCAAACAGCTGCCCCACAGCAGCGGGAGTGGAGTTTCTTTCTCTTTTTATTTTACGTGTGAGCGCGAGCGAAGTGTCCTTGGAGATTATTTTAGCTGCTTATTAACTACACAGATGTATAATAAAACAAATGGTGACTGGTTTCTAAACACAATTATGACAGAGTTTTTTGGAGTGAACAGCAGCCCCGCAGGAGGAGGAGCGGAGTTTGTTTCTCTTTTTATTTTACATACGCGCGAGAGCGAATCGTCTGTGGCGATTATTTTACTTATTAATTACACAGATGTATAATAAAACAAATGGTGACTGGTTTCTAAACACAATTATGACAGAGTTTTTTTGGGGAAGAGCAAGGAGCAGCCCCACAGCAAGTTCGCAGAGTTTTTTTTTTTAAAATTGTTTACATGTGTATGCGCGTTAACGGGACAGGAGGTCCTCAAATTGGGTCCCGCAGAGGCGGAAGGACCGCTGAAAGCGGCCGTCATCCAGACGCAGCTCCTGTAGCAAATAATGATACTCCCCGAATTGGGAACGTCTCATGACATTTTTCAGCTTTCCACAACAACTCGCTCCGTGTGATCAAGGTCCGTCATGTTAACTTGACTGACAACCGGAGCCGGTGAGTGGAATGGAAGCTCCTCCTATTTGATGACGCACCAGGGCGAATTTTCGCAGCGAAAGCAGAGCGACACACCGCGCGATGGTGGTGCGTCCATCGCCACGCGACCCCTGCGAATTTGTGGCGTCTGGTCGCGCCCGGTGTGAACGCAGCATTATAGAAAGGATATGGACTACATAGTCAGTAAACAAAAAGATTTTCAAAAATTAGATTTTGTTTGCAGGAATATAAAATTGTAACCTGACTGCAAGCAGGACTATTGTAAACCTGGTGGGTTGTTACAGGTTAAATGAAACTCAGCCTGTGATTGCAGCATGATTGGCATTCAAAGGGGGAATCATTTTATGAAACATTTGTGTGTTTATTGGTTTGTTTGTTCCACTGCTCCTCCCCAGTCCTTTGGCCAATTTCTACCAAATTTGTTTTGTGGATGACAGTCAACCCCAAAATTGTTCTTAAATGTTTGTTTTGCTAAAGGTCAAGTTTGTTGTGATCAGAGATCAAAATAATGATTTTGATAATGATTTGTCTACCAAGCCTAGAACACATATGTTGGTGGGCTCTCGAATTACCCAGGCAAGGTCAAATTTGCCAAAGTTTAATCATTGGGGTCAAGGTCATGAGGGTAAAAGGAGAAAATGTAGGTTGTTGATTCTAACTGGCAAAAAACCTCTCACGCATGTGCAAGGGTGTTCTGGGACTGCCCAGGTGATGTTAAATATGTTGGGGTCTAGGCCATGTCTTTTTGATGATTCCTTCCAAACTATCAGGTTTGGTGGACAGAAATGGCTGGACACAAATGCAAACTCAAACACACAGCTCTGTAGTTTAAGATCGTTTACTGAAGACGTTTGTTGGATTTGGTACACGGGTAGGCAGTCCAAAAAACATCAGGCAGGAGGTGTGGTCAAGAAAACAGGCAGGTGGTCAAAAACACTATGAGGCAAGCAGGACTATGAAAAACACAAAACAGAGCTGGAAGGAAGGCACAAGGCACATCAATCTGGCGAGGGACTAGTGCAACCATTGACGCTTATACAGCCCCTTGGTATTTCACACTTTTAAAATTGTTTATGGCATTTCAAATACAAAAAGTAAATCTAAGGTAATTCTAAAATGATCTTCCTTAGACTCAAACTCAAAGCAAATCTCTACAACCTGATATCAATTAATTAAAAATATAAAAGCCAAGATGATGGGTTGCATAAGTAACCATCCCCTTTGGTATAATACCTGTAAATAATCAGTTTAATTGCCAGTTTTCTTCAGATAAGTCAGTGGATGGATACATGAACATTTCCAAGTCACTGAATATGTCTTGAACTTTATTTACATCAGTTATGAAGAAAGACAAACAGTATGGCACTCTAAGGTAAATCTATGTGGAGTAGACAGTTCTCAAAAACTGAGTGACTGCAAGAAGGAGAAGAGTGAGAAAAGCCATCAAGACACCCAGACAACCCAAAAGAAGTTACAGGTTTCTGTGGCTGTGATTGGAGGAATTCTGCATAGTGCATGTTTTGCATTTTGTATCCTCAGTTATACAGCTTCATGATGAAGTGGTATAGAGGAGGTAAAATCCTCCTCTAATTTTAATTTTTTAATAAAATTTAAAAAGAAGACTTTAAAGTTCAGCTACAATTTACCAGAAGGTACATCTGAGATGCAAGCTTAGATTTAAGGTTTTGGTGAAAGAAAACCCTCCTCTATACCACTTCATCATGAAGCTGTATAACTGGGGATACAAAATGCAAAACATGCACTATGCAGAATTCCTCCAATCACAGCCACAGAAGCCTGTAACATCTTCTGGGTTGTCTGGGTGTCTTGTGGCTTTCCTCACTCTTCTCCTTCTTGCACAGTCACTCAGTTTTTGAGAACTGTCTACTCCACATAGATTTACCATAAGACTTTGACAATCACCAGTGTTTTCTTATTTGATACTTTTTTGGTAAGAACAGAATCTGCAAACACTGAAGAGTACTCTTGCACAAATTTGACTGCATGCATGACTGTGCAAAACAGTAGGTTATAGGTTTTTTCTGCAATTCCACAGTTGTATAATATTGCATTTTTTACACAGGAGTGGTGGCCAACTGGTTAGTGCACTTGGTTTCAGTGTGAAACCTCACCCCTGCAACATTTCTCCATGTAATGTGGAGTTGTGTCAAGAAGAGCATCCAATGTAAAACATGCCAAATCAACATGCGGGTTTGCTGTAGCAACCCTGGGTGAAAACAAGTGAGCAGCCGAATGGACTTAGTTATAATAATATACTTTCTAAGAAGATTTAAATAACTGTTCATATTATCTCACAAAACATGTTGATGTGGTATGTCAATTGGGAACCAATAATGAGTGATTAATCCTGCTATTTATATGCCCAAACAGGGACATTTGGCTACACTACAACTCTTATAACAGCATATTTACTTCTGCTTCAAGAAGTCACAGATCATGCTGAGAAGGGAACACATCTTCCAGGACCATGTCAGCTTACTTGCAGTCTTTTGGGATGCTTTTTTTCACAACTGATTGTTAGTTTATTTTTTAAATTTTGTACTCCGGTGCATTTACATAGCACAAAGCATTTTCTGCCCAATTTGTGTGTGTGTGTCCATGGCCTTGCAGTCTCTTGCCCTTTTGAAGAGATTTGTGGGCTGTTTACCTATGCTAATTACGAACAACTGGTATGCATTTTCAATTTAAGAGGACGGGATTTCATCATTATGAGAACAAACTGGCAGTTTGAGAACACTTCATGAATTCAACAAAGACCATTCCAAAGAACTTTCTTCAAAACGGGAAGCACGGTGGCATAGTGGTTAGCACTGTTGCCTCATAACAAGAAGATCATGTGATCGATTCCCATCTGTGGCCGTGTTTATGTGGCTTCCTTCCGGGTGCATCCACAGACATGCAGGTCAGGTGGACTGGAGACTTTAAATTGTCCTCAGGTGTGTGTGTGAATGTGTTTGTTTGTCTGTATGTGGCCTTGCGACAGACTGGCGTCCTGTCCAGGGTGCACCCCACCACATGCCCACTGACTGCGGGGATATGCCCCCCCAACACCTAATTGGAGTAAGCAGGTATACAAAATACTGACAGATTTTCTTCAGAAAAAATAAATAAATAAACTTAAGGAAATAGGTTGTGAAAGAGTGCATTTGTCATGTGAAAGCATCTTTACATTCAGTCATTTTCTACTCCCGCTTATTCGAATTAAGGGTCATAGGGATTAATGTTTTTCTTGTTTGTTTTGGTTTTTTAAATGAAGGAAGAGTTTTGGAATGATGCCCTTCATATAATTTAGTTATTAGCTGGGTTAGTTTGGCCTAGTATTGTGGGCAGAACATTGTGATGACAGGGCTGTCCTTTGGGAACATCTAATTAGTTCCACTAGGGGAGCAAAACAGCCCCTTACCGTGCCCTGATATTTGGCTTGTGCACTCACCGGAAACATAGCCACAGGGCCTAATTTAATTGCAAAAATGCCACCAGAATGTGGGTCTGCAACTTCACCTGTCCCTGATCATCAAGCCACAAGGGACTGCTCATGGTATGTGCTTCAGTACACACAGCCTTAGCGTACATGCATGTGTGTCTTAGAAAACTGTTGTGTATAAATAATAACCTGCAAGCACTTGAATGTCTTAATGTTGCTCACTTACACAAATCAGCATTTACCTATTGATTATCCGAGACAATAAATACACAAATACTGTAAATAGATAAGTTATTTCAAAAATATATTTCTAGTATCTCTGCTCAACCTGGTCTCACGGCAAGTTGTGATTCAGCAGCACGAAATATACATTAATCTATTGGTTTGTGATATTGTGACGAAAAGCGCCTCATTTTCGTCATGGCAACACAAATTCATTCTAATTCATTTTGTGATGGCTGCACGAAATTAAAAGTGAAGTGGGGGGGTCAGGGTGGTTATGGTTAGGTTATGGTTAAGGTTAGGGTTAGGGGTAGGAGTAGGGTTGGTTAGTAATAGTGAGTTAAAAAACACCCCATCACAAAAATGTGACTCATTTCGTCACGGGAGCACAAAGAAAAAAAAAAAGTGAGACTGGGCTGTTCTACTCATTGGCTGCACTGAATGCATTCTCTCATGTCATCAGTTGTTGGTGTACAGGGGCGTAGAACTCTTACAAATTCAGTTCAAGAATATGTACTTTTTTAGACACAGTTCAATGCATGGTGAGGAAAATAATGTTAAAGGTAAATGGACTGCATTTATATAGCGCTTTTCCATCTGTATCAGATGCTCAAAGCGCTTTACAACCAATGCCTCACATTCACCCCAGTGTGAGGGTGCTGCCATACTCACTACACACTGGGAGCAACTAGGGGATTAAGGACCTTGCCAAGGGCCCTTAGAGATTTTCCGGTCAGGCTGGGATTTGAACCGAGGATCCTCTGGTCTCAAGCTCTACGCTTCCCCACTAGACCATCACCTCCCCTAAAGGGTTTTGTCGGATCTTTGTGGTGTCAAAAGACCTCAGCCAGAAGGCAAAGCTCATGATTTACCCAACCTGGTCTCATGGCAAGTCGTGATTCAGCAGCACGAAATATACATTAATCTATTGGTTTGTGATATTGTGACGAAAAGTGCCTCATTTTCATCACAGCAGCACAAATTCATTCTAATTCATTCCGTGATGACTGCACAAAATTAAAAGTGAAGCAGGGAGGCCAGGGTGGTTATGGTTAGTGGGGGGAAGGAGTAGGATTAAGTTATGGTTAAGGTTAGGGTTAGGAGTAGGGTTAGGAACAGTGAGTTAAAAAAAACCCCATCATGAAAATGTGACTCATTTCATGACGGCAGGACGACAAAAAAATAAAAGTGAGACTGGGCTGGATTCACCAGTCACCAATGGTCATGAGATTTAAGTAGTGAATGAAAGAACAAGACTGCAGATGTACCGGTGGAATGAGTGTGAATGTGAAATGAGTTTCCTCCGTAGGGTATCCAAGCTTACTATCATGGACAGGGTAAGAAGCTGAACACTCTCAGTCCCTGTTTCGGGACTGAGTAGAGCCGTTGCTCCTTTGCATAGAAGAGAACTGGCTGATGTGTTTGAACTGGCTGGTGAAGATGCCACTTGGTCGTCTCCCTAGGAAGGTCTTCCAGACACATCAAACTGGGAGGAGGCCCTGACATACTGGTGGGCTTGGGAATGCCTCAAGAGGAGTTGGAGGGCAAAATCCTCAATAAAGTAAATAATTTTCTCAGCACTATGAAGAGAGCATAAGATGATGAGTATCACTTGCATTGTGAGAAAGCGTCAGCGTTGACATTTTGGCTATGAGGCCTATTTCTTGGTGCATAATCCACCATGCAGGTGCCTGAGTGTTGAGGACCCCCAGTAGCTGGAGAAGGCCAAACGGACACACATGTTTCACCTGGCTGTGGTTATTTTAGAAATGTGGGAATGGACCAGTTGTCTGCCTGGGTGGTTGCCATACAGGACTCGAGGCGGTTCTGTGGTGACTTGACTGAGCACTGTCATGCACTGAATGGCCCATCAGTAAACATCCTCTGGGCAGAAACCTCTTTTTTTTCTTCTTTTTTTTTTTTTTTTAGTTATTTTGCATTTTTCTCATGGCTATTTGCAGAAAATTCAATAGCTGTTGTCGGTTATATTTGTTTGTGTTCTCTGTGTTTGCTTGCACTTTTTTTTTCAATTTGCAAAGGTTTTTTTTATGCAACGACTGAGCCTGTTGATGAATGTTTTTTTTTTTTTTTGGATTCATGTGTTCAGCATTGTCCTAATTTGGAAGTGTTGTGGCCTCTCTGCCACCATACTGCATCTTCTGGGCAAAAATGATTATTTACTTCCTGCATTAAAAACAGCAAGTATTTCATCTCTCCATACTGTATGAGCTGTGTACTTTTAATAGTATGCCTTGAAAACCAAGGTGTGTTACCCATCACCACATCATAATGTGTAAAACAATTACACCACTGAACACCAGTACAATGGACAGTATGCATATACATGATGATTCATTCACAATATCAAAATTTGTACTGTTAGTACGTGTGGATATAAGAAACACAGGAAAAAGCTGGAATACACAGAGTAGATTAATATAAAGTACACTCAAAAGCCCGGTCACACGGCACTAACAAAGGACATCGAAGGCCAAATGAAACAAGAAATCTGTGCTTACGCTGACTTTTGGAGGCTTCGTTTAACCGCCGTCCAGCTTCGTTCCTGTAGCTGGCGTTTCGTCAGAACTTTCAAATTGTTGAAAAATGTGAACAAATCCCAACGACAACCTCAATTTGTCTGCATTTCGTTTTGCTGTCTGTCTTGATGGTTCCTTGTCATTTGCGAAGTTTCCATAACATCAGCGTTCCATTTGATGGGCGTCCAACTTCCTCCAACCTCCCAAGTCCGATGTCTTGCATGAACGTTGACAATATCTGAATGGATCAATAACTAAGTGCCCCTTCACACATAGTATAATAAATAAGTACAAATCAGGGCGAATCACAGATGGAACAGCTCATATGAGCGAACCACGAAAACATCGAGCTGACGGGCAGGCGTGAACAAACCCGCTGCAACGGTGTTGTGCATGCGACGTGTCGTGTGAACAGGCAAGCAGCTGGGACATGGTGCACCACATCGTGCTACTGATGTGGAGAAAAATAAAATAAAAACCAGCTGTATAATTAGTGAATATCACTGGGTTGATATAAATAATAAATAAAAGGGGACACAATACAGAACCCCGCGATTAAATGACCCTGGTTAATTAAAAAAGAAATACCACTCACAGGATTCGAACCTGCAATTTACAAAAGCTGTGATTACCAGAAGGAAACTTTACCACTGCACTAAAGTCACTGTCTTATAACAGGAGCGTGAAATGGCTAAAATCAGATATCAGATAATTTTTTAAAAACAGAAAAAGCGCCATGATAATTGACCAAACACCACCTGTTATGGCGTATTTCTGCTGATATATGACTGACGCTGGCCTGGCCCAACATGCGTGTCCTGTCAGACACATGTGACATTCAGATCGTCTGCTACTTGTCCACATGAACTGATGGTCAGTTTCTCCAGCCCGTAGCAAAAGCAATATATGTTTTTATGTATTTCCCCGTGAGGACAGCAAGCACACACACGCGTGTGTCCTTCAAAACACGGTATGTGTTCTGCAGCTGTGACGTCCAGGACCAGAGATGTCTCAACAGCTGTTGGCACACAGACCAAGGTGTCACTCTGTGATCAGATGAGAGGCACTTCACCTGCAGGGGACAGCGTGAACCACACTCACATATGTTGGGAGGGAGGGGGGAGTGTGCGAAACACACGCACACATGTTGTGGGGGGGGGGGGGGGTAGACACTCTGGCATGACACATGCATGCTTGGCAACTTCACAGTAATGGGGGCACTTAGACAAATTTCACTGCCAGCTCAAAAGTGATCGTCTGGTGACTGTTTTCATGCTAAAAGCGCGAATGGCCACACACTTTCTAAGTGCCAAGTGAACGGTGTAGATGTTCGTGGTGTGGTCACCTGGAATTTGGCCGACAGCTGCCATGAGGGGGATTCGATGGACTCTCACAGGGCATTCTCTGTCTTTCAGCCGCTGCTGTGCGCAAATAGTTGTAGCAACAGGTGTACAAGGCATTGGAGGCAGCTCCGATTTTACACGTATTGCATACAATTCCTACTTCATGCTCAATTCATGTGCAATTCGACCACATTCGTACTATGTTTGAAGGGGCCATAAAGCTCCGACGAGCTGAATGTAACATGTTGTATCACTGATGACACGTCCATGTGTGGGACGAAAAGCAATGTTGTCATACAGAATCAATAGCGGTAAGAACAATTTATCAACTACTTTAACTATTTACGCATATTCCAGTCATTTGTGGCTGGCCTGCATGTGCACACACATTGTGAAAACAAACAGCATCTCTCACCTGTTGTCAAGACAACCAGATCCCACACCTGCAAGTACTGTGGATATGAGGACAAGGCTGGCTCCTCTCCGTCTCATATGTGCTGTCAGTCATATCATCGTGAATGTTTCATTTTGATTTGGTTTACAGGGTCATGATCGATGTTCACTTCATTTTTCTTTCTTTAGTTTTAGTTTTGTTTTGCTCCTTTTTGCACTCTTGATTTGCAGGCTTTTCGGTGATGGGAAAGGTGCAGAATCATTTGTCCACCTTTCCTCGATGATTTGTGACTTTTTGACTTTTTATCCTTCGTTCAGCTATCGCCGTGTGACAAAGCTGCATGGGTATCTTCACATTTTAGTAAGTTGATAACTTACAAGAGGTTGGTACAAAATTGTTTTCAATTATAAAACAGCTAAACATAGGTTGACAATGGTTTTAAAATAAACAGTTTGATTTTAAAACTGGAATTGCAACATGTAATATATTCTGATTTAGGTTGGGGGAAAAAACAAAAAACCTTCACAAAATTAAAGTAGCAAATAAGTACATTTCTAAGTATTCCTCCAGAGTGGAGGGATTATATTTCCCAGATTGCTTGGTAATGCAGCAGATAACAGAATAATCTTTCAAATGTAGGTACAAGCACCAAATTCAGCACAAATACTCCTTAGACATTACTCTTTTGAAAAAGGAGACTATCCTCTTGATTTTTCAATAGGCTGCCAAGTAGGGTTTAATGAAGAATTACACAAGGCTCAAAATTTACAAATGTTCCAACCATATTGAAAAGTATACCACATTATTGATCTGATTGAGTCTGATCATAAAGATTCCAAAAAGGTGTAGTTTTGAACTACCTATGACTGAATGTTATGGAGTTAGGGGGTAAAAACAGCAAAAATGGTGACAAAGGTCAGTTTCAGTTTGTAAAGGGGGCCAAAATCAAAGTTGCCTCAATTTTGGTAAAATGTGATGCAAATTATTTGTTTAGCTAATAGGATTAATAAATGAAATAGTTTTGAACGTGTTGACTGTTTGCTGTCCAAAGTAAAGGTCAAACAATGTCAACATCCATTGGATTCTATGGCATATGACATATGTTATCCCCTTTTCACTCAAGTGAATAGGGTTTTAAAAATACTGTACAGACTGTACAGACTGTACAAACTGAAATGGACCTTTGTCATTGTTTTTGCTGTTTTTACACCATAAATATTCCAAACTGTATTTTTATGGAGTCTTTATCAGATGAATAATGTGGTATACTTTTCAATATGATTGGAGCATTTGTAAAGTTTGACCCCTGTGTAATACACCATTAACCCCTACTTGCCCGCCTATTGACAAATCAAGTGGATAGCCTAATTTTTCAAAAAGTAATGTCTATGGAGTATTCATGCTAAATTTGGTGCTTGCATCACCATTTGAAAGATTGTTCCAGTTATCTGTTGCACTATGGGAATGCTTCAGGATCCCCAAGGAAGTTAGAGAACTTGGCCGAGTATAGGGAAGTGTGGGGTAAGCTGCTTGGTTTACTGCCACCATGACCCAGATGGCAGAAAAAATGGAGACAAAATAAAAGAGTTGGAATAACTTAAATAATTTGGTTCAACTTATTGTAGAGGACAAGCAAATCAAGCATACTCAAACACTCAAGCAAATGCTTAGCTAAATTTGAGTTAGGTTGACTATATAAATACAAATGTTTATTATAAATGCAACAAGAGATGATTTAACAATGACTGCAATGTGATCGTTAATGTGACATAAACCTCATGATGAAATTATTTTTTTAATTTAGTCATTTCAACATTTAATTACGTCCTTGTTGACTATGTGATTGCTTTGAATGTTGCAATCAGGACAGAGCAATTTGTAAAATATGAATTTGATTACTCTCATGATTTTGAATGTTTAAAATTATGCACAATCGAGGCAGGGCTTCTTCGACCTGTGCAAATGTCTTTTGACTGAACTTTGGACTTCACAGACATGTTTAATGATCCATTCATTTAATGTTAAAATATAAAATGAAGCAGCTTTTTAAAAATAATAAAATAGTTGTTTTTTTAAAGCAGGTGTTTGTTTGCTGGACTCTCAGCACAGTTGACCAGAGGAAAGTGTCTTCTGCAGCTTCGACCTCTGGTGGAGTTTCTCCCATTTTGAAGAGCAGAGACGTTTTCTTCCAACTGGACTTCAGGTTTTGGTGTTCAGCTCATCACTTGAAGTTTTTGAAGTGCATCTGCACAGCAAATATTCCTGATTGTGGGACAAATAAAAAAAGATATCTTAAAATATAAAGAAACACTAAACAGTTAAAAATAATAAAAAGAAATTTAAAAAAATGACCCCGCCCCCCCAAAAAAGTTATTTAAAGTTGAGTGTTTTATGGTCACAGAATTAACAAAAACGATGCAGCTTTATTTGGTAAAAAAAAAAAAAAAAAAAAACAGAATTATTTACAAGTTAAAATGTTCACTCAGCTCGACTGTGATTCTGCAGTTAGCCGAACATTAAATCCTCAGAATTGCACGTCACAATTTAGCTTTAAATTATTTTCCCCTCAGACAAATTTGCAGAAGTAAGCTGTGTTGCTTAAACTGGGTGTTTTTATATATCCAAAAGTGAGGAATTTCAGACTGAGTAGGTCTGTTCCATCACCCCAGCTGCCTGCCTCACTCTCCCCAGGGATGAGGCCTGAACCACGGCTGCTCCGTGCAGGTCTGCCCGTTCTTACGGTTCCATTGATACTCCACCAACTCATCAGTCCTCCCTCAGCTCAGCGTCACTCCAAAAAGTCACTGATAAAAAGTTTCTCCCAGCAGGGTGATGAGAGACTTGTTCTGTTGCTGTTTTTAAGCTTTTTTTGTGGTTCTGCCGACGCAAATCCAAGATGGCGATCGCTCAGCTTTCTCTGGAAAAACTCAGAGTGAAAATCTCCACCCCCTTGCCGCATCTGACATGACGTCACTGTCGCAATGGGAGGTGATGACTCGTTGGGCTGACACCTCCGGTGTGAAAGGCCCATAACTCTGAATTCTGAGTCTTCTGGCAGAACTAGTTAACAAGGCAAGTGTCATTACAGCACTACAATAGGAAGAGGAAGCTCAAAATGAGAGTCCAAACACAAGATTGCACACAGGTTTTTGTGGCAACTCAAACTGGGGCATCACTTGTGTATCAGGTTTTTATGGATCTTGACTCTGAAGCACACAACATAATTAGCACTTAAGGAGAAACTAAATGTTCCTCAAAAACATTAAATACTTGCATTTCAGAAGCCTGGAAACTAGGGTTGAGCCGGATACTCGTTTCAGATGAGTGTCTGGTACAGATAAAGCATTTTTGACAAGCACGAGCATGATCCGAGTAAAACTCGTCAATATTTGTGCTCATGCTGAAGGAAAATCCTGATTGGCTAACTGACTGTCTTCACGCTCTGTGATTGGCCAGTTACACACAGCGTTCGCACCTCCCTACACAGACACGTCTCTGCAGCTTCTCGCACAAACACAGACAGGACCTCTCTCTCTCTCTCTTTCTCTGTCTCTCTCTCTTTGTGCTTGGCTTGACTCTAGCTCACGTTGCTGTATCAGGACTCCTTACTTTTTCTTCAATTTACCTGTTTTGGTTTGTATGGTATTTAAAGTTACTTGGTGAACTAGTTTCATAATGTATGCGGTGCATTTGACAAGACGGAGCTGAAAATGGCTCATGTTGTATCGGTCACTGCTTCCACTCTGGTCTGTTTTTTTTTTTTAACTGTTTATTTGCTGGCTGGTGATATAAAGTCAGTTGGAAAACTTTGCTTGTACTGAACGCGGTGCTTTTGAGAAGAATACAGTGAACAAGGCTGACATGTTATTTCCGTTTGCCATCACTGGATGTTTGCATGAATCATCAATCACAAAGTCCACCAAATGAGAATTCCCATCTAGCCAAGTTAGGAGGAACATGCTTCAATCTGGATTTCACCTTGCAACATGTCTCCGCACCATTTTAGAACCTCATCCTGAGGTCACAGGTGCTTTTAATGATGAAGAACCTTCACAAGATCAATACTCTAACAAGTCCATCAAAGGGGAATCCCTATCTAGCCAAGCTAGGAGGAACATATTTCAATCTGGGTTTGAACCATGCTACACTACCTAGGCAACAATTTCAGCAGATACTTTAACTTTACATTTATAACATTAGAATTTATGTGGCAGTTGTGCTTCAACAACTGACAGTAGCAACAGCAAGGCCAGCAAGAAATCATGACATCACACAAGCTTGTAGCCCTTAAACCTTTTACTACAACCTATTGTTAAAAATCACATTGCTAATTCAATGAAGTGGCAACAGCAAAACAGAGAAAGCTATCCATGCAAAAGACAAAACATTGTCTGAGGAACAAAAGCATTCAATGCATCCACCAAAGCGACATTATACAAATGGCTGCTTGGGACACTGGGGTTGACAGTCTTCTTTGTTTTCAATTGATTTCCTTTTTTGGCCCTCATTCCAATTTGCAAAATACAGTGAAATACAGAATGCAGTGCTTATACTGCCATATAAAAGAAATTTGACAGTTGCAACAACTACAGCATACTAGAATATTTATCGTAGGCACCTGAAAGCATTTCACAATTCACATCTTATTTCATATTTCACATTGACCTTTTCTGTAAGACAAAATGCAAACATGCTTTAGGGACTAAGATGTTTCAGATGGGACACTCTCAGGGTGAGACAAAGTTAAAAAACAAACCAAAAAAAAAACTTTTGCATGGGCAAATGGATTAAAACACACAAATGAAAAACAAGGCTGTTTGCCTTCGACTTCTTTTTGATTTAATGCTTCTCAATATTGTGTGATCTGTATCGCTAAGAATCTTCAGAAGAAAGATGAGAATTTCAAGAGTTTATTACAGGTGATTCCTCAAAGTACAGAGGCATCAAGCTGCTGAAATAAGTTGCTGTGGGTTCTTAAAATTCAAGCTTGGTTGTCTGTGTTTGCTGATTTTACAAGTTGACCATCCCTCCACTGTGCAAATGAAATATGCTTCCAAACTCTTGGGAGTCGTGAATTATTGAGGAGAGAGTAACGATGCACACACCAGGGCTAGGTGTGGAGTTTCCGAGAAGAATACTAAGGAAGGTTTAGGGATTAGTCAGCTTTAGGCTGCCATGGTCAACACCAGCTTCTGGCAAACAAACAAGAACAACAAAAAAGCATACTGTATGTACACTGGCTGAGTGGAGCCTGGTGAGGACAGGAGACAAATCTGTCAGGAGAATGTTAAGTCTGTACAAAGCATTCAAGGAAAATGTGGATAATGACCTGAGGGTTTGATCATACCACATGAAAATTGAATAGAAAATAGATGTTAAAGGATACTTTCCACATCCAGATGGTGAGGAAATGGTGAAGGCTTTGCAGTGTAGATACTTAGAGACATATAACAAACAGGCCCAATGCTTATTGATGTATGATTGACATTTCAGGGTTTCCCCAACTATTAGTTTGACCCAGTACATTGAGGGATGAAAGCTAGAGGGTGCGTTGTGTCTGAAATTTTCAGTGAGTCCATTTCAAAAGTGGATAGTCAAGTATGGGCTGCCGTGGACAGTTCTACCAATCACTGTTGCTGCATGTAGTTATGCTAAATGTGAAGAGCTACTGCTGATAAGTAATTTTCCCAAAATTTAGAAGAGGTCTGGCTAAAAATAAAGAGTGCAGTTATTTAATCCCCCAAAACATTTAGGGAGCCCATCTCAATGTGTTGTTGTGGTTAACCAGAGACAGCGATTAAGACGCAAAATGCAGAAAGCCAAAATGAAGAGAAAACCAATTTTATTTTGCAAACAATTTTGTCGACAATGGAGGAAGGAGACCCTGACCTGACCAAGAGATGGATGGAATAAGTTCCCCAACCAGATGGTGTAAGATGACTGAACCAGACCCAGGACCAGGTACTCGCGACAGAGCTGACTGCAGACAGGAATGCTGAGCACACAGAGAAAAAGAGTCAATGAGGAACCAGAGTATGACGAATCAGAATAGTGCATCAGAGAGACAAACTGAAGCCAGGTACCACGCAGGCAAAGTTAAGTTTCTGGCTAGTGTTTCTGGCTTGGAGATAGGGAGGCCAGTGATGAAGTCCAGGCAGATGTGGGCAAGTAGGCAGCAGTTGAAGGAGTCTGGAAAACTTACTCATGGCGAAATGTAATCACGCACATCTGCCTGGACTCAGGGCCACCAGAAGTGTTGTTGTACAAGATGGAGAGTTCTTTGAATTCCAGGGTGACAGGCGAACATAGAAGCGTGGATGAACTGAAGGACAGGGCAGCAGGTGGCACAACAAGCCATCTGGGAGGTCCTCCTCCAAGAGTCAGGTAAATCTTCTGTGTCTCCTGGATGACCCTCTCAATATCCCAGGTGAGTGTTCTGATAGCCACCTGGTCAGGAATGATCTTGTCCTGAGATAAAGTGCGGCCTTGTAGCGAGAATTGACATGAAAGGGTGTTGGTTTTGATGTATCTTGACCCAGGTCTGTAGGTGATTGAGAAGTTAAATTGTCCAAAAAAACCAACAACCACCTTGTCTGTCTGGAATTGAGTCTTTCAGCAGTTTGTATATAAGCAAGGTTTTATGGTCAGTCCAAACAACAAAGGGAACAGACATACCATCAAGCCAATGTCTACAGTCCTCCAGTGCCTCCTTCACAGCCAGGCATTCCCAGTTTCGCACATTGTAATTTTGCTCAGCGGGAGACAGATGCCAGGAGAATAAAGCACAGGGGTTCAGATGTTTGTTGCCCGTAGCCCACTGAGAAAGGATGGCCCAGATCCTGATGTCAGCGGTATCGACCTCCACGATGAACTGTTGATCTAGATCGGGCTGATGGAATGGGAGGAGTGGCAAACCAGTGTTTTAACAACTAAAAGGCCTATTCAGCTTCAGGGAACCAGAGAAAGGGTGCCTTGGATGATATGAGTTTGTGGAGGGAGGATGCGACCTAGCTGAAGTTAAGAATAAACCGATGATAGAAATTAAGGAAACCTAAAAATTGCTATAGCTTTTTGGCATTTGTGGGAGTGGGCCAATCGGAAATGGCACTAATTTTAGAGGGGCCGGTTTTATTTTATTATGTTGAAAAACATAGTCAACAAAGAATGAAACATCCTGGTGGAAGGCACATTTCTCAGCATTGACAAAAAGATGGTTTTCCAGTAGCCTACTAAGGACCAAACAGACATGATGGGTGTGTTCATGGAGATCTTTGGAGAAAATAAGAATGCCATCCAAATAAACAAAAACAATACGGTTAAGGGAAATCATGTAACACATCATTCACTAGAGCCTGGAAGGTGGTGGGAATGTTGGTGAGACTGAAGTGTATCACGAGATATTCAAAGTGCCATAAAGGGGTATTAAACATGGCTATCAGTCATCTCCCTCTTTGACTCTAACCAAATGGTACGCATTATGCAGATTGAGCTTGGTGAAAATTGATGCACCATGTAAATGTTAAATGGACTGCATTTACAACCCCTGGCAAAAATTATGGAATCACCGGCCTCGGAGGATGTTCATTAAGTTGTTTAATTTTGTAGAAAAAAAGCAGATCACAGACATGACACAAAACTAAAGTAATTTCAAATGGCAACTTTCTGGCTTTAAGAAACACTATAAGAAATCAGGGAAAAAAAATTATGGCAGTCAGTAACGGTTACTTTTTTAGACCAAGCAGAGGGAAAAAAATATGGAATCACTCAATTCTGAGGAAAAAAATTATGGAATCATGAAAAACAAACGAACGCTCCAACACATCACTAGTATTTTGTTGCACCACCTCTGGCTTTTATAACAGCTTGCAGTCTCTGAGGCATGGACTTAATGAGTGACAAACAGTACTCTTCATCAATCTGGCTCCAACTTTCTCTGATTGCTGTTGCCAGATCAGCTTTGCAGGTTGGAGCCTTGTCATGGACCATTTTCTTCAACTTCCACCAAAGATTTTCAATTGGATTAAGATCCGGACTATTTGCAGGCCATGACATTGACCCTATGTGTCTTTTTGCAAGGAATGTTTTCACAGTTTTTGCTCTATGGCAAGATGCATTATCATCTTGAAAAATGATTTCATCATCCCCAAACATCGTTTCAATTGATGGGATAAGAAAAGTGTCCAAAATATCAACGTAACTTGTGCATTTATTGATGATGTAATGACAGCCATCTCCCCAGTGCCTTTACCTGACATGCAGCCCCATATCATCAATGACTGTGGAAATTTACATGTTCTCTTCAGGCAGTCATCTTTATAAATCTCATTGGAACGGCACCAAACAAAAGTTCCAGCATCATCACCTTGCCCAATGCAGATTTGAGATTCATCACTGAATATAACTTTCATCCAGTCATCCACAGTCCACGATTGCTTTTCCTTAGCCCATTGTAACCTTGTTTTTTTTCTGTTTAGGTGTTAATGATGGCTTTCGTTAGCTTTTCTGTATGTAAATCCCATTTCCTTTAGGCGGTTTCTTACAGTTCGGTCACAGACGTTGACTCCAGTTTCCTCCCATTCGTTCCTCATTTGTTTTGTTGTGCATTTTCGATTTTTGAGACATATTGCTTTAAGTTTTCTGTCTTGACGCTTTGATGTCTTCCTTGGTCTACCAGTATGTTTGACTTTAACAACCTTCCCATGTTGTTTGTATTTGGTCCAGAGTTTAGACACAGCTGACTGTGAACAACCAACATCTTTTGCAACATTGCGTGATGATTTACCCTCTTTTAAGAGTTTGATAATCCTCTCCTTTGTTTCAATTGACATCTCTCGTGTTGGAGCCATGATTCATGTCAGTCCACTTGGTTCAACAGCTCTCCAAGGTGTGATCACTCCTTTTTAGATGCAGACTAACGAGCAGATCTGATTTGATGCAGGTGTTAGTTTTGGGGATGAAAATTTACAGGGTGATTCTATAATTTATTCCTCAGAATTGAGTGAGTCCATATTTTTTTCCCTCTGCTTGGTCTAAAAAAAGTAACCGTTACTGACTGCCACAATTATTTTTCCTGATTTCTTATAGTGTTTCTTAAAGCCAGAACGTTGCCATTTGAAATGACTTTAGTTTTGTGTCATGTCTGTGATCTGCTTTTTTTCTACAAAATTAAACAACTGAATGAACATCCTCCGAGGCCGGTGAGTCCATAATTATTGCCAGGGGTTGTATATAGCGCTTTTCCATCTGCATCAGACACTCAAAGTGCTTTACAATAAGGCCTCACGTTCACCCCAATGTGAGGGTGCTGCCATACAAGGTACTCACTACACACCTGTAGCAACTAGGGGATTAAGGACCTTGCCTAAGGGCCATTAGTGATTTTCCGGTCAGGCTGGGATTTGAACCGAGGTCTCAAGCCCAACACTTAACCACTAGACCATCACCTCCCCTCGACATATAATGAATCAAATACAGACTCAGAGTGGATATTTGTTACACACAGTGATAGCATTCAACTCACAAAAATTAATATAGGTGCATAGTCTCCCATCCTTCTTCCCTACAAAAAAGAAGCCTGCCCTCAGGGGAGAGGAAGAGGGGTGGATAAGACTAGTGGCAAGGGATCCTTGGATGTACTGCTCCATCGATTCCCTTTTCAGACATGAGAGATTGTAAAGATGGCTGGAAGGAAGTATGCGCCTGGAAGCAAATAAATGGAGCAGTCATATGGTCAGTGCAGTGGCAGGGACAGTGCCTGACTCTTGCTGAATACCTCACAGAGATCATGATATTGTTTAGAAATGACAGAGAGATTGAGAGAGGTGGTGTCAGACTACCTGGCTCTCTGGGTATGCAGGACGGAGGAGCGGAGATGCCTAAGGTGGCAGGCTTTGCTCCACCAGGAAATCACCCCGGTTGGCCAATCGATAACCAGATTGTGAAGGGTTAACCAGAGATGACCCAACATCAGTGATGAAGAGGAGGTGTAAACACAAAAACTGGATTGATGCGGTGGTTACCTGAAACAACCAAAGTGACAGGGTCTGTTTGGTGAATAATCGCGGGAAGCTGTGTGCCATCTAATGTGTTAACCTGAATCAGAGTACGCAGTGCCACCACCGGGATGTGAGCTTAAGTGATAATGCCTTGATCTACGAAATTAGCATCTGCACCTGAATTGATTAATGCCTGTAATGGAAAAGACTGGTTATCAAAAAGTAATGCAGCCAGGACTTGAGTGTGCCAAGTCTGGTCACTTGTGAAATGAGTATGGCTCATCAATAGCCCAGGGTCTATTGCTGAGCATTGGCCTTTGGCCGAACCGGCCATTGTCAGAGGATGTGCCCCCTGGCACTGCAATAAAGGCGCTCTCCAGCCTCTAATCTACACTTCCTTTCCTCGGGAGTCAATCAAGTCCTGCTGAGCTACATAGGCTCTTCGGTAGGGGGCGCTGTAGGTACGGGGAGTGCTAAAGAACACTGGAGTAGAAAGACTGAACATGTATCAACTGATCCTGAGTAAGATTCGGGATGAAATAATGATGGGTTCCTGGGGGTGCTGAACTGGTGCAAGTGTTGGTGGCAGTGGAGTGAAAGTGGATGGAGCAGCAGGTGCAGTGGCTATAGATAAGCTAATTGTTAATCATTCATTGAGAGCTGAAATCTGTGTGCATAACTGAGATACTTGGGCAACAAGCGCCTGCTGATGTTCGGATAAAGTTGAGAGTTGCTGTTGTCCTAATAAAATTCCCTGCAAGCTGAGGGCATTGTGGTCTGGGTCTGCTCTTGTCTATTTGGTGGCCAGAAACTCCTGTTGTGGTTAAACCAGAGACAGAGATTAGGACCCAAAATGCAGAGAGCCAAAATGAAGAGAAAAATAACCATTTTATTTTGCAAACAATTTTGAATTGATACATGTACAAATCCAAGGAGGATGACACTGGAGGAAGGAGACGCCAACTTGACCCAAAGGTGGATGGAGTAAGTTCTCGAACCAGATGGTGTAAGATGACTAAAGCAGGACATGGACCAGGCAGCCGCGATGGAGCTGACTGCAAATGGGAATGCTAAGCACATAGAGAAAAAGAGTCAAGGAGTACAAAGAATCAGAAAACAACTGAGAGACAAACTGAGGCCAGGTACCATGCAGGCAAAGCTGAGTTTCTGGCGAATGTGAAGAGGCAGGACCGGACAGCTGATGATGATTGCAGGCAGGTGTGCAGAATCAGCTATGTGAAACGACACATGGAGGAACAGGAAGGGAGGGGGAGCAGAGCATAGAGTGTCTTAATTGAGGAGAGTAACATCAACTCAGAACATGGCACCATTTTGGTTCCAACTGCGCTGAACCAGTGAATTAACCTTTTTTATTTTCAACATTTTTTAAAATTATTTAACCACATACAGCAATATATCCAGGTACAGGTACTATCAAAATAAATATAAAAATAGTTAAGCTATACAATTTACATAAATGTACAATTTATGATGATTTACTTAATTAATTTAAAGCTTGATTTATGCTTCTGCAGCTCTGTAACTCCGTGTCATGCAGTGACATGCATGACAGCTTTAACGTTCTCCGTCTCTGGATTATGCTTTACTATGGACTGATTTGACCCTCAACAAGCTTTTCTTTCTACAATCATCACCTCCAATTCAAAGGTGAGCTGTACAATTTCATCTTTTTCCAACTTCGTGGTGTAAACTTGCAGACTTTTCTGATCCATTTGTAATCAGCCTGCGCACTGCAAAAACTAACTAAAATATGAAAGAGTGAAAACAGAAAAGTGTCAAATCACAGCCTTTTGCTGTGTCTGGTTTAACAGGTGCACGTCAGGCAGTGGGTCTGAGTCTGAGCACACGGTGTGAAAAAAATAATCACAGAAATGACTCCCGTCCCAAATGCGAAGGGTTTTTAATGGAAATACATTGCGATCGGACGGGACATTTTATCTGACGTGAGCGTAAAATATGTTATATATGGTGTTTACTACATGGAAAACAATCCAAACACTTTGGGACTTTTTTGTCCTGTGACTGCGAAAATCTGGTTTATACGATGACTGTTTAGGAGTATTAGGAGATTTACTGTACATGGGACTGAACAATAAATTTACTTCTCAAAGCTTTGATGGCTTCCATCCCACACGGCTGATTTTATTTTCCAAAATTTTTTTCTGTTCAGATCTGAAGGGAATCTGTATATCTTGGACCCCTTGTTGTGTCTATTTGTGCCTCCAAATGCACAACAACCCATCATTTTCACTGTATAAATAAAATAGCTGTATTTCCATGCATACAGATTAACAGCAAATGTTATTTTCAACCTAAGACTGCACCACGAGTCATGTGACCGTTTTTTGTTTTTTTTTGACTCGTCATGTCGCCACTCTCTCAATTAAGGCACACTAGCAGAGCAGACACCAAGGCAGCACAACCCAATGTGATTAAAATTAAGTATATACCAGAATAAACTATGCAGAATCTCAAGGAAATAGAGTGCAGAGTCCAGAAAACTATCTAGATAATGTCTGTGTGCTAATGATAGATATCATTAGCATATAGAGGTGTCCTGTCAAAGTGCATCTGAGCAAAATACAAAAAAAAAAAAAAAAAAAAGGTTAATCCAATTCTACAAATCAGTTGGGTCAAAACCTGTATGATCTTTGATATCTGAAATATTTTCAGTTGATCTTAACATTGTGGGATTTCAAGACGAATTTTATCATTCATGTGACAGGGCAACACCGCCACTCAAAGATTGATATAATGCATAAAACAAAAGAACCCAAAAGATGAATCACATCATTTGAAGGGGATCTGATAGCAACAAATTTTAAGCTTGTGTTCTTCAAACAAAGCCTGCATCAACTATCAAAATGTCAAGACATCCCTGTAAGATGCTTTTCTCCTGCTGCTGTCGGTTTGGATCGTTGTGAGTGCATTTTGCTTCAGTGTAATAGAAGCATGCTCCTGGAGCATCCAAACACATTTTGATACGGGTTCAGTTTTCAGATACATGCTGGTTTCTGCATGTTATTCTCTCAAACACATTTTATACCAAATCGAAAACCAAAGGGTGCTGATGATGGACCACAGATAAAAGCACAGGTAGACTGTTGTGAAAGTGTAGGTACACGGACCCACAACAGGGGGCGCTAATGAACGGACAATGGAGGAAGTCAAATCACAAAGCTTTACTGTTGTGAAGGTGCACAACAAAAACAACAGATTACAATTATTGCGGTAAGCCGAATTCCAATGGTGTCGTGTGGGCAGGCTCGACGATAGGAGACGTCTGTCCGAGTCGAACCGGAACCACCCGATTTCCTCTGCCACCGAACCCCGGGAATACTGGAGCCGCCAAGTCCCGAACTCCCAGGTGGCCACTGCCTCCGCTCGTCGGATCCGGTACTGCTGGCAAGGAACAGAAACAGTCAGGTGTGGGTGCGGCCGCACCCAGCAACACACGGGGTGGAAACACCACCTCCACCTCTACTCAAAATAGTACTGTAGGATTGGAATGTGAGTACTTATCCTACTTCGTCCAATACGGTCTTCAGCTGACCTAAGCACAAGCAACACAGTATTAATTCTCAGAATAATACAACTGGCTGAGTTCGTTACCTCCTTAGTAGAGCGATATCTCGGCAATGAGGTGGAGATGCCGTCCTGCTGATATACCTCCCTGGTGATTGATATCAGCTGTCTCAGGTGATGGGTGACAGCTGTCACCCTGGCTGCTCCTGTGAGGCGGCAGCGCCCTCCGATGTCTGGAGCCCGCACTCCAGACAGGGCGCCCTCTGGTGGTGGTGGGCCAGCAGTACCTCCTCTTCAGCGGCCCACACAACAGTAGACGCTGTGATTAAACTATATATTAATGCCACCATAGTATGCAATAAAACAAAAAAACAAACAAAAAACCTAACTTGATCAACTTGGAATGATCTCCCTGTGTCAATAAAACAGTCAGATTCTGTGGAGATTTTCAAGTCCAGACTTAAGACACACTTATTTTCCACTTATTCTTCTTTCATATGGCTAGCATACTGGTACAGTTTTGTTTTACACTTTTTACTCTTTTAATTCATGTTATTAGTAATTGGAGCGGGCTGCGGCCTCAACTTTATCTAAATTCTGGGTCTTTTAGTGAAGTTTAGGGCTAGTGGCCGGCGATCACCTTAGTACTTCTCTGTTTTTCTTGTTGTTGAATGCTGGCAAATTATACAGTATTTTTTGTCTTTCTGATGCCTGATTCTGTTTTTTCTCTCTGTTTAAGGTGCAGCTCCATGTGGAGATGGGAGTTGTATTCGTGTTGGCGACCCTCCTGTCCTGTGTGCCAATAGCATTTATTATATATTTGTCTGTGAATTGTTCTGTAATTTATGTTTTGTAGCATGGCCCAAGCAGAGGGTCACCCCTTTGAGTCTGGTCTGCTTGAGGTTTCTTCCTCAGAGGGAGTTTTTCCTTACCACTGTTGCTCTGGGGGTTGGTAAGGATAGACCTTATCTGTGTGAAGCGCTTTGAGGCAACTCTGTTGTGATTTGGTGCTATATAAATGAAAATAAATTGAAATTGAAATTGAAATCGAAAAGGGGAGAATAAGGATACACTTTGCAAGTCATGTTTATCTTTGAGGGTAAACTACAAATCACAAAATCAGCAGGAAGATAAACTGCTTTCCCACCAGGCAACATGAAAGAATATTGAGGGCCGCAGGGGACCATGGGGCAGCTTGGAAATTCAAGAAGCTCACATGAAGGAGTCTGATTGGTAAGAGTACAGCCTACAGTATTTAATTTGACTTTCGTACTGAGGATTTCTGGAGAAAATTACTTATACTTTTTCATTAAAACTATACAACAATTCAAATTTTCACAAAACTGACTAAATTTAGTTTCTACTGAAATCCAAGCAATATGGGGAGAATTCCATAAGGAATGTTTTATTTTCTTCTCTGTCTGCAGTAGTTAGTGTGTGCACATGTATGAGCTTTTAAAATGGCCGGAAGTTACCTTTGACCTTGGGTGATGTGCACACACGTAGTGTGCATGCTGACATCCGTGAGATGTCTTCACGTCAAATATGTTATCTGGTTACAAAAACAGTGTTTTTAGATTTAGAAGTGTTTATTTCTCCGTAACATTTACAAAAATATATGATGAACAGATTTATACAGAAGGAAGCTGTTTCAAGCGTTTCCCACCATCTTGGATGTTTTGTTCACGTGAACATCCAGATGATGTTGCAGTGCCTTTCTGTACTCTGATTGGCTGTCACCATGTGCTTCCCAGCATCCCTCACACAAGTCAGGGGGAGCCCCCAGATGATCTACAACATCTCTAATATGCATATGTCGCGGACATGAACGAGCGAATCTCACCAGCATCTCACCATGTCATTTAGGTTCTTCAGACTTTATTTTGAGTAAATGCTTCAGGGAAGCATTAGCATGGCAAAAAACTTTCAGCTTCTGTGGGAGCTCTGCCCCCCAGACCCCTGCCTTTTTAATCATTTTTCTTTATTTGCCTCTCACATACTTGGAAAAGCTCCTTGCCATCTAACCATGTCCTTTAGGTCTTTCAGACTTTTTTTTTTTTTTTAGTAAAATTGGTCTTAGGAGCAAGAGCATGACTAAAATGTTTTTGCTCCACTTTTTTTTCCACTCATGGTTAGTGGTTAGGTGAAGCCATTTTTTTTGTCAAACAACTGTGTTTCCTCTTTTTAAATCAAAATGACAAGAGAACTACCCAAAATGAACCTGATCAAAAGTTTACATACCCCTGTTCTTAATACTGTGTATTGCCCCTTTAACATCAACGACAGCTTGGAGTCTTTTGTGGTAGTTTTGGACGAGGCTCTCTGATGGTAAAGCTGCCACTGAATATGTTTCTGACTTTATTTACATCAATTACAAAGAAATATAAACAGTATGGCACTTTATGGTAAATCTGCATGGAGTAGACAGTTCTTAAAAACTGAATGACTAAGCAAGAAGGAGAAGAGTGAGGAAAGCCACAAAGACACCCAGGCAACCCAGGAGAAGTTATGGGTTTATGTTGCTGTCAATCCAGGAAGTGTTTGACATTTGAACATTTCCTGTTTTACTGTGGATTGGAAAATTGGCACTTCCTGTTTAGGGCACCCTGTACCCTAAGCGAGCTTCGTGTCACTGTGCGGCGCTTCGCTCATATAATAGAAGGTACACCTTACTGAATTTTCATATCAATATGATATATGATATGACTATGATTTGACACAAAGTGCAGCAACAGTGAAAATTAAACATTCTTAAACGAAACAGTAATAACATCACACTCAGTTTGCACTGATCATGAGGTTAGGATACTGTGCCCTCCAAAAGTATTGGAACACTTGGAATTTCACACATTTTAATTTTTTTATGCCATTTTAAATACAAGAAATGCAAAAAAAAAAAAAAAAAAAAAATTATCTTTCTAAAATTATCTTCCTCAAACTCAAACTGAAAGCAAATCTCTAAAACTTGATAAACCTGTAAATAATAATCAGTTTTATTGCCAGTTTTCTTTAGACAAGTCAGGGGATGGAAACATGAACATTTCCAAGTCACTGAATATGTCTTGAACTTTATTTACATCAATTATGAAGAAATACAAAAGTTTCTTTCACCAAAACATCAAATCTAGGCTTTCATCTCAAATGTACTTTGTATCAAATTGTAGCTGAACTTTCAGGTCTTCTTTTTAAGAAAATCCTCCTCTACACCACTTCATCAGGAAGCTGGATTTTATATTGTTAATTAATTTATATCAAGTTGTAGAGATTTACTTTCAGTTTGGGTTAAGGAAGATAATTTCAGAAAAAAAGTATTTTAAATGGAATAAACAAATTAAAATGTGTGAAATACCAAGTGTTCCAATACTTTTGAGAGCAAACTGAGAAACACTGAGGAGCAGCATTTTACATCTCATATATAGTGCAGCAGATAAGAGAATATTTAGAGTGGAATCCTGCAAATGGTGATACAAACATCAAATTTCGCACAAATAATCCATAGACATTAGCTCTTTAAAAAAAAAAAACTGATTGGCCACTTGAATTTTCAATAGGCAGACAGGTCGGGGTCAATTGAAGAATTACACAGGGGTCTAAATCAGAGGTGGGCAACTTGTTCCAGAAAGGGCCAAGAGGGTGCAGGTGTTCTTTGCAGCCACTGACTCCACCAGGTGATTTCACTGATTAATATCACTTTGAGCAGATATTAATCACCTGGTGGAATCAGTGGCTGCAAAGAAAACGTGCAACCTCTTGGACCTTTCTGGAACAAGTTGCCCACCTCTGGTCTAAATTAAAAGATAATCCAATCATATAAACTACACCACATTCTTTGCCTGATCATAAAGATTCCAAAAAAGGTATATTTTGGACAATCTGTGACTGAATGTTATGGAGTTATGAGGTAAAAGCAGCAAGAATGGTGACAAAGGTCAGTTTCAGTTTGTAGAGGGGTCAGAAGTTAAAGTTGCTCCATTAATTTAGCTCCAGCTGTATTTGTGCTGAATTTGATGCTTGTATCACCATTTGAAGGATTGTTTCAGTTATGTGCTGCACTAATAAGCCAACAGAACATGAACCAGCTGCTCTGTTAACCAGTGGTGTCAAAAGTACACACATTTGTTACTTAAGTAGAAGTATAGATACTGCAGTTTAAAAACACTCTGGTAAAAGTTGAAGTATCAACTTGACCTCTTTACTCAAGTAAAAGTGAAAAAGTATGTGCTCCAAAACCTACTTAAAGTATAAAAGTATAAAGTAACCTTAAAAAAAAAAAAAAAAAAGGTAGATGCCACTATATGAATTGAAAGCTTAATTTAAAAACTGATTTGTTCTACATGTGGCCCAAGACCCAAAACCCCAAATTACTCCCCAACACCACCTGCACAAAAATGTATCAATTCTAGAAGCTCTGAAATGCAATCTGGGACTATTCCAGACAATAAACTGCAGTGAGTGCAGCATCCATTTAGTGAGAAAAAAAAAAAAAAAAAACTTTCCTTATTCAGATTCATTCCAGTAGTATTCTGCTCTTACTAGGATGCAGCAGTTTTCTAGTTTGGCAGAAAGTTCTGGAGGAAATCACTGAAGAAATTAACAAATTGACAATATGGTTTGACCGAAACAAACTGTCATTAAACTTAAATAAAACAGGGATGAAATGGAGGTGTAAGAGTCACTAGGTGTTCACAGGAAACACTTATTTCTGTATGTATGTATGTATTTATTTATGTATGTTCATTGTTAGTTGATTTTATATTTTATTTTCTGTTGTGTTTCTATTCAGGTTCTTTTTGTCTCTTTCTCTGAAATTGTATATAATAATTATAATTAGATTATTAATATATAAACAAAAATAAATTTAAGAAATATTACAATTTGAAAATAAATGCACCCGAACTTTTAACATTGAAAATGCCATAGACATGCTAACGCGTTAGCGTCGCTCCTGTTTTTAAGTTATAAAATACATCTATCAACTGTTTCAGAAGACCATAACAGGTCGGTTTAACATAGAAAAGGTAAATAATACTCACAGAAGTATGCTCTTTAGGGTTTTAGCGGGGGAAAATTAAGCGAAAGAAAGAAAGAATAAATGAAACAATAGGTCGAAGCATTGCTTCAATCTGCGAACCACTGCTTCGATTGGTTCAGAATCCATTCCTTTATCTTCATTGATCCATGTTTCTGATATAGCAATTATGTTAAATATTTTTTTAAATTGACTTAAATATTCTTTAATGTTGTTAAAGTTTGCATAGACTTCTGCTGTTGAAATGGATTATTGATAATTTGTTATCTGTTTTAATGATCCGATTAAACTGTTCATCTGTATAATAGCAACAACTGTCATTAATATTTGATAAGAAATTATTGTCCGGGTCTATATCGTGCTCCAAGTCCAGTACATTGTGGTCTGTGTATTTAAATGTTCTCAGTTCTAGTTTTCCATGATCAGCAATCCTGTGAGTTATATCCTTCTTGTCTCCAGATGTAGATGATGTAGTAGATGAATAGGTTCCTCTGGTCTGTGTCATGGTGTTGTGATGTGTTTGTGTCCTCATACCTTATTGGTCGTATTTGTCCAGTTCCTCGATGTTCCTGATTACCATAACCTTCGCTTGTTCTGGTGTTCCATTCAGTTTGATGAATGTTTTGCAGTTGGATGTCCATGTCTGTTGAATTTTTCCCTGCTTTTTTAAGAGACGTGCTTTCCTGGCGATGTCTGCGTTTCTTTTGGTCAGATGTTCATTGATGAATACGTTTGTTCCTTTGAGTTTCTGTCCCTGTTTTAACAATGCCATTTTATGTTTTCTGTTGACAAACCTCATTATAACAGCTCGCTTGTCTCCATCCTCTCTCCTGGGCAGGGGGTGGCACGCTTCAATGTTATTACAGTCCATTTGAATACCTTTAGATTGCAGGAAGTCAGCCACCTGTTGTTCCACTGAGCTGGCCTCCTGCTCACTGGCCTCCCCTCCGCTGTCTTCTGACACCGCCCGTGCATAGGATTGAGGTTTAATATGAATTCCTGTAATAAAAACGTCATTCATCCTTGTGTACTGTTCCAACTCCGCAACACGGTTCTCCAGGTGCACCAGACGCCGGTCTTTCTCGGCATTCTGGATCCGGAGAGCCTTCACTTCTTCCACCAGCTCCATAATGGATTTCTGCTGCATTTTAACAACAGAGATTTCCTCAGACAAAAAGTCCAGGGACTGTTATGTGTCGACGCGGGTTGAGGAGCGGACCTGCGTCAGACAGGACCCAGCGCTAAAAATAACCAGAGAGCGGTTCCAAACAGAAACTATTTATTATTCACCTGTGCTTAAAAGTGTAAAAACATAAAAACAACGTCCCTCTGGTGGAGTGATTCGTGGCTCGCTCTCCAGCGCCCGCAAGGAGTAAAGCCGGCTCTCCTGGACTTCCTACCACCGCCAAACACCCCCCAGGTGGACACGACAAACTGATTCTCTGTGAAGCAAAGAGAAGGTGAGGTAAGGCAACAGATACAACTATATCTTCCAATAAACACACGCTATCAGCAACACACTCAGGTCAGTGTCCTTTTTTTTACTTTATGCAAATGAGCAGCTTCTCACAACAAGTGGAGGATCACTTATCCTTCACACCACAGCAGTGAGAAGCAAACTGCACAATTCTCTTTACAATTCCAGTATACTGTGCAACAAAACACCAAGCCACTATCAACAACTACTCAAACACTCAATTACCTTTCGTGTGTGCTGACAGCATGTGTCCTCACCCCTCCCCGCTTCACGGGCTCGATGTGTCAAAACCCAGGCGCGGTCCTCAGCGTCTCACAAACGAACGTCACAAGGTCGGGTTCCCGGCAGTTCTGCTTGAATCACACATGACTTAAATGCAGAACGCCATCCAATTATCTGCTTCAGCTGCAAGTCGTCCAGGTTGCACGTGAGCATCACTCACAGGTGCTTTCCATGATGTTAATGAGGGTGAAGACTCTTCAGCCAGCACCTTCTTCACAGACAAATCAGCCCTCATGCCACCTGGAGAGCAAAGAAAAGAAAAGAACACCAAAACATCCAGCCACGCCCCCCCCAACACACAACAGGGACTTCTTGATATCGTCTCCCTCCTCCGCCGTCAGTGCCTTCTTTGGACCCATGGTCAGATAAATCCGCGCTGGCACCTCGGTAAAGCCACGCCGGTGGAACTGCGCTGGCACCTCGGGCCTCGGTGAAGCCGCGCCATTGGAACTGCGCTGACGCCTCAGGCTTCCGGTGGATGTGCGCTGATGCCTCAGCGCACATCCACCGGCACTGAAGCCAAGAGTAACGAGGCTGTTTGTTTTAAAAATGTAAGGAACAGAAAGTACAGATACTTGTGTGAAAATGTAATAAGTAGAAGTCAGAAGTAGGCAGAAAAATAAGTAATGGAGTAAAGTATAGATACCTAAAAAGTGTACTTAAGTACTTCGTTACTTGACACCTCTGCTGTTAACTTAAACATGTATACAAAACTCAACCCGAATTAAAGGAGAAATGCTGCTTTTAACAACCTGGACCTCATTTGTCATAAAATAAAATAAAATATGGCATAAAATATGGTCGTTTACTCACCAATATAAGTTTGGTGTGATTAGAAGTCCATAGTTCAAATGACATGTTCAGTTCAAATCTGGAGCAAACATTTTTCTAACCTGATGGAGCTGACCCTTTCCACACAGTCCCCATGGATGCAGAGCAGGGCTGGGTCAGCCCTGCCCTTCCTGAAGTCCAGGATTATTTATTTTGTTTTTGTGGTGTTCAGCAGCAGGTTGTTAGCTGAACACCACGCTGTCAGTCGGTTGACCTCGTCTCTGTTATCAGACTCATCCCCCATGAGATGAGCCCAACCACGGTGGTATCATCTGCAAACTTTATGATGGTGTTTGAGAGATGGGTTGGAGAGCAGTCGTGAGTGTAATGGGTGAACAGGAGGGGGCTCAATACACAGCCTTGAGGGGAACCGGTGCTGAGTGTGATGGTGGAGGAAAGGTAGGGGCCAAGTTTTACGGACTGTGGGCGGTTCATGAGGAGGGGTGGAGGTGCCCAGATGTGTCAGTTTCTGGAAAAGGATCTCCGGGATGATGTGGTTGAAGGCTGAGCTGAGGTCCAGGCAGAGCATCCTCACACAGCTCTCCTGGTGCTCCAGGTGGCTCAGCGCTGTGTGGAGTGCTGTGGTGCGTTGTGGTGATCTGTGGAGCAGTTTGCCCTGTAGGCAAACTGGTGGGGGTCCAGAGTGGGAGGCAGACAGGCCCTGATGTGCTGAGAGACCAGTCTTTCAAAGCATTTCATGACCACAGGCGTAAGTGCAACAGGCCTGTAGTCATTTATGCTCTCCACTGCTGACTTCTTTGGGACTGGAATGATGGTGGAGGATTTGAGACAGAGTGGAATGAAGGCCTGTGATAGAGACAGGTTAAAGATACAGGTGAAAACTCCAGCCAGATGGTCAGCACACTCCAACCAGGTACACCATCGGGGCCAGCCACCTTCCTGGGGTTCACCGCCTTCAGCACACGTCTCACTTCGTGCTCTTGAAGTGTTATTGTGCTCGTGCTGGAGGGTGGTGGGTGTAGAGTTGCTGCTGGTCTGTTTTGAAGCGGGCAAAGAAGCAGTTCAGCAACTCTGCCAGCGAGGCGTCAGACCTAGCATTTCCTGGGTTGCTGCTTCTGTAGTTGGTTATATGTTTTATTCCCTGCCACATCTTTCTGGGGTCATTCAGAGCGAATTGGTCATCTGTCTTTTTCTTGTAGGCAGCCTTGGCCTCCCTGATACCTCTTTTCAGGTCGGACCTGGCCACGCTGTACAGGGCCCTGTCCCCTGATTTAAAGGCAGTGTTGCGGCTTTTTAATAGGGACTGGACTATGCTGTTCATCCAGGGTTTCTGGTTTGGAAAAACCCTAACCCTTTTGTTGACGGTGACAGTGTCAACACAGTTCTTAATGTAAGAGAGTATGGTGTCGGTGTACTCCTGCAGGTTGTGGCTGGAAAATAAGTCCCATACAGTCTGTGAGAAGCAGTCCTGTAGCTGGGAGAGTGCTCCCTCAGGCCAGGTTTGGATAGTCTTTCGTTGTGGCTTTGTCTGCCTCAGTAGGGGGGTGTAGGTGGGGTGAGGGACAGGCAGAGATGGTCAGATCCAGCAAGATGGGGGAGTTCCCATGAGATTCCATGGGATCTTGTCTGTCAATCAAGGAAGTGTCCATCCAGGAAGTGTTTGACATTTGAACATTTCCAGTTTTACTGTGGATTTGAAAATTGGCACTTCCTGTTTAGGACGCCCTCTACCATGAGTGAGCTTTGCGCCGCTGCGCAACGCTTTGCTGATATCATAGACTGTATAGGTCATTACCATAAATACCTTGAGGCTGTCTGTTCTTTTGAAATTTTCCCCTTCAGGGGAACTATTTATAATTTTTTTTCCAGATAATGTGATTTTGGGGCAGCACGGTGGCTTAGTGGTTAGCACTGCTGCCTCACAGCGAGAAGGTCGTGGGTTCAATTCCCGTGGCCTTTCTGTGTGGAGTTTGCATGTTCTCCCCGTGTTTGCATGGGTTTCCTCCATGTGCTCCGGTTTCCTCCCACATCCAAAGACATGCGGGTTAGGTGGATTGGAATCTTTAAAATTGTCCTTAGGTGTGTGTGTGGGTGTGTCTGTGTTTGTTTGTCTGTTTGTGGCCCTGTGACAGACTGGCGTCCTGTCCTGGGTGTACCCCACCTCGCGCCCAGTGACTGCTGGGATAGGCTCCAGCCCCCCGCGACCCTTAATTGGACTAAGCAGTAGGAGATGAATGAATGAATGTGATTTTGATCCCATCAGCAATGCCATATTATGAATTCCCTACAATATTTAAAGGCAGGGGTGGTGGCCATGTGGTTAGTGCGCTTGGGTTCAGTGCAGAAGGTTCCTGGTTCAAACCCCACCCCTGCCACATGTCTCCATGCAATGTGGAGATGCATCTGCTGTGTAGCTCACTGCAAATCAAAATGCAGATCCTCATTGGATCTGGTGTGGTGACCCTGAGTGAAAACGAGGGAGCAGCCAAAGTTAATATTTATAAGGATAATAGATAAAATTATAGTGATGACAAAGAAAGTTCTTTTCATGATGTAATTCTTAAACATTTGAAAGGCTCTACACCTTTTTAAACAATAATCAATATCTGTTGCACAATTTTATTTATTTATTCTAATTTATAAATCTGGAAGTGATTCTCCATCAAGCCCCAAGCAAGGATTACAGCTACTTTTGGATCAATTTTTTTCTGATTTTGTTTTTCCCTGTGAAAATCCTTGTCCGTAGAAACTGAAACCTACTTCATATTTATGGTTTGTTTTGGGAAGAAATAAATACATAAAATCAAATGGATGGCCAAATTAAAAAAAAAAAAGTTTGAAAGAAAAAAAAAATCACGGTACTGGCCAAGACTGGAAACAGTCAAAGTGAATGTAGATGAGACATCTTGAAAAATTAAGCATGCAGATATTCATTAGCAGACTGCATTAATTACAGCATTCATGAATTCAGGCGCGCCACTATTATCCCATCTTTTCCTCACACTCCGATGCAAACCCCTGCTGTTAGCTCATAAAACCACTTCAGTTTCTCTGTTTGGTGGCTCAGCTCCTTTGAAAAGCACACATCTTATTCCCTTTTGATGCAATCCACTCAAATAATTCTACTTTGATCAGTGAAATGCTGTATTATTGTCTTCATGCTGCTTGTTTGAAGCCTTGGGCTTACGGGCTTATTGTTTTGGTTGACGGCGGAAAAACATCAATTTGTCAGTTCATAAAAGAAACACTGAAATTCCAACATGAGGATTGTAGGAACCTACTTACCTAACTACCAAATAATTCTCAATTAAGCAGAAGCCATAAACTGTTGATATATATCTCGACTCACTCTGTATTTCTAGACTGCACGCATATAACGCAAAATAACACAACAGGGAAATAGAAATTCAGACCAGTGCTTATATATTAACAGAACAATTATCACGGAAAAAATATGGAAAGCTGTTTTAGATTTTGACTCAACAGTGAGACAATAGGAAGACAGTTAAACAAGACAATAATTTCATGCTACAGTCATACCCATAAGCATTTTGGACAGTGACACTAGTCTTGCCGCTCGACAAGCCATTCGACAAGACTCCATTGGTGTGTCTGTTGGCTTGTTAGTTTATATGTCTGTTTGCTAGTTTGTTCACATTAGATTTGGAGTATTTTTTCATCTGATTGACTTGGAATTTGGTGAAAACATGCAGAGTAGCAGGGCCTATGTGTCTATGATTTTTGGAGTGGTTCCAATGATTTTTACCATTTATAGGCTTGGGTCAAAGTTCACAAATTTTGGAAAAATAAACCAAAGGCCACCTGGTGGCAAAAACCAGAAGCACAGCTTTACCTTAAAAATGGTCTATCAGAGAGAAAATAGGATGTAATTGGGTCATCAAACCTAATATTAAACCTTATATCATGCTATTTTGTTAATGTGTTCCTTTTGGTCTTAATTGTTATTGATGTTCAGTAAACATTAACTGTCCAGATTTTCACAGCACTATGTGCTATTATGAGCACAGACAATAGAAACCGGTGTCACACTAAACATGGAGACGTGTGAGCTGAGCACACACAAAGTCAAGTTCCTTGGCCACATCCTGTCTGCTCAGGGTGTGCAGCCAGACCCAGACAAAACAAAAGCTGAAAGAGACATGAAAGAACCCTCTAACACAGGTGAAGTCCGCAGTTTTCTGGGCATGGTTAATCAGCTGGGGAAATTTATCCCAGGGCTGGCAGAGAAGGACAAACCACTGAGAGACCTTCTCTCTAAAGGTGCGTTTACACATAACCAAGACGCGTTACGAATGTCATTTTTCTGTCATTTGTGACACATTCCTGACATTCTTAATGTGACTTAACGCATCTGAATAGGTTTCTTAATAGTGCGTGTTGGTGCGTGATATTCTTGATATTCGTGGAGCATGTTTTTGCCTGTCAAAAAATCTTCCACGAATGTCACACACCACCCTCATTTCATCTCACGTCATGGAGGTCGCAACTGAGTGTATTGATCCGTCTTGATGAGTATTGATCCTTAATAGAACGTGACAACGTTCATAGTGGTTCCTGTGATGGTTCTTGGAGCCCAAACTGTCATGCGTTATTATGAAGTGACACGGAAACTGTCAAGTTTTGACACGACTTGTAATGCGGCGTCACATTTCACTGTGCGCCACGACAAATCAGTTTTCTGTCACGTGTGCACAATTAAACTCGGCTCCAAATGTCGTTCCACGGTTCCCGCTGAAGCTCCTCAGGACGCTCCTGCAGGTGTTCCACCTGCTGTTGTAACTGATGAGCAAGAGAACGAGTCTGAACCAGAGGAGTGAGAGGAGACTCACATGCAGCCAGACATCTCTGCACCTCCTCCAGTCCGGTGGAGGAAGAAGCGTGCACACAATTAAACCCTGCTGCATCGCATTCAGTTTGATTGCTGACACCAAGTCGGCTAAAAGTCTAATTTCAGTGCCCTTCAGCGCGCTCCTGCAGGTGTTCCACCTGCTGCATGTGCCTGATGTTTGGGAAAATGCGCGAGATGAGACCAGCATGAAGCCACACATCTGGCTCTGTCCATCTCCTCCTCCTCCTCTCTGCACCACTCCATGGCACAGAGCCCAACTATACATGCAGTCACAAAGTTCTTCTGAAAACTGGAGCGATCTGAATTCGGTTGGATGAATATGGGTGTGTGTGTGGAGACAATTCACCTCGTTCACAACGTGACAGAACTTAGCGATGCGCTGTTACGCGCAATAGCGCACAACAACGCGGAACACTATTCTTGACCATGCGTAATGGTTGCTGGTAATTCTCCAGCAACATGTGCCATTAATCGTAACGCGTGGTAACAGGTTGCAGCAGCTCCTGAGGACACCTGACGCCTCTGCCCCGAATCATCACATTCGTGATCAGCGGCCAAGAATGTTAACTTCGTGGCATTCGTGACTTGTCGTCGTTATGTGTAAACGCAGCATAAGAAAAATGAATGGATCTGGAGCTCTGTACAACAGAATGCATTTGATCAGCAGAAACGTGATCTCACCTCACCTCCAGTGCTGACACTCTATGACCCCAACAAAGAGCTAAAACTGTCAGCAGATGCATCTTCGTATGGACTGGGTGCTGTTCTTCTGCAAAAAGAGGAAGCACAGTGGAGGTCGGTTGAATATGCATCAAGTTCAATGACGGAAATTGAACAAAGATATGCTCAGGTGGAAAAAGAGGTACTTGGTTTAACATGGGGATGTGAGAGGTTCAGAGACTTCCTCATCGGTAGACATTTTTTACTTGAGACGGACCACAAGCCACTTGTCAGCCTGCTGGGTCACCAGACATTAACTGAGCTCCCTCCCAGAATCCAGCGGTTTAGACTTAGACTCATGAGGTACAGTTACTCTATCTCACACACACCAGGCAAAAATCTACACACAGCAGACACTCTCTCACGTGCACCTGTCTCCACAAGCCCAAACTTAAAGTTGACAGACAAAGACTTAATGGAAGAGACAAACATCTATGTTGATGAGTTAATCCACAACATGCCAGCTAGCTCATCATACTTAGCACAAGTGAGGCACCAGTTGAAAGAAGACGGTGTCATTTTGTCAGAGAGGTTGGCCAGACTACAGTAAGGTCACAGGTCCAGTGAAAACGTACTGGTCAGAAAGAACTGCACTTACTGTGCATGATGGACTGTTACTAAAAGGCTCCAGACTTGTCATTCCCACAGCAATGTCCAGCTCTGTCCTACAGGCTCTTCATGAAGGACACCAAGGGATGACGAGATGCAAGGAGTGGGCCAAAGAAACAGTGTGGTGGACTGGCCTAAGCAGGCAACTGAATGAACTTGTGACAAACTGCACTACTTTCATCAGAGAATGCACCAACCCTGTAGAGCCACTGTTGCCGAGTGGGCTCCCAGAGAGGCTGTGGAAAAAGGTGGGAGTAGATTTATTCACCCTAAACAACTGCAATTACCTGCTTGTAGTGGACTATTCAAGATTTGTGGAGATTGCTAAACTATCACCAACATGTTAAGAGGATGTCATTGTTCACCTGAAGTCTATTTTTTCCAGACATGGCATCCCTGAACTGTTTTTCACTGACAACGGCCCACAGTTTTCCAGCCAACAGTTCACTGACTTTTCATCAGTCTATGGATTCAAACATGTTACAAGCAGCCCAAGGTTTGCTCAAAGCAATGGAGAAGCAGAAAGACATGTGCAGACTGTGAAAAGACTGCTAAAGAAAGCTAAAGATCCATACCTCGCTCTGTTAGCATATAGAGCTACCCCAACATCTAACAGATACAGTCCTGCTCAACTGCTGATGGGCCGCAGACTTCGAACACCAGTGCCTCAGCACCCCTCTCTTCTCAGCCCAGAGCTTCCTGATGGAGCCACAGTTGCAGAGAAAGAAAGAGAGAGGAAGATAAAAGACGTAAGCACGTTCAACAAGAGACCATGTGAGAACTCTACGTCAGCTCACACCTGGACAGCCTGTATGGATTACTGATACCAAGACTCAAGGTACAGTGGTTTCAACACATTCCACACCCCGCTCATATGTAGTGGACAGTCCCACAGGCACCATCAGATGCAAAGGTATCATCTTGTTCCCATGCCAGAGACTGTTCTTCAGGCTCAGACACCCTGCAAACCAACTGAGCCAGTAGAGTCTGTCTCAAACACATCAAGTCACCAAGAGGCCCCTAATCAGGCTCAAAAGACATTAACCCCTGCCTCTACCAGAACTAGGTTTGGCAGAGCGGTGGTAAAACCTCAGAGACTGGACTTATGAGAACATGGGATGGTGGACATATGGGGGTATCGGGGGAAATGTTTTGCTCAGAAGAACGTATTGAATTTCTTGAAGGCATAAGAGTTTGAGATTTATTACAGCTAGTTACACATACAATTTGTCTCAGTTCAAATGTTTCTTTAAAAAGGGGAGATGTGGTAGAATTGAAGATTATTCTTATGCTTTTATTTTGAAGATGTTTCAGACATTAACAGGAAGTTAAGAGTACAGAAATGTAGCTGGACGGAGGTTACGTGTGGTTCAGTGTGTTTTTACGAGGCCTGCAAAATAAATAGTTGTTCACTGAAAGTCTCATCTGTTTGCAATCTTCATGAAAAAAATGCGACATTACCATCTTCTGGATGGGAGTGTGAGTAGCGACCAATATGTGATCATTGGTTGCTATTCATTGTGCTGAATGAATCACACTTCACAAACAGAATTTTCAGTTTTGCAAATGCCTTTTTTTTTTACAAATGAAAAAATAGTTTTTTGTGATGTCAGTGTCCTACGATGGGGGGAGGTGGTGATTGAGAGGACTCATTTCCCATAATGCTTTTAGGCACGTGTTGGTTAACACTCAAACTTTCAGAATTAGCGCATTACTATAATATGTACGAGGTCTGTTAGAAAAGTATCCGACCTTTTAATTTTTTTTCAAAAACCTGATGGATTTGAATCACGTGTGCTTGCATGAGCCAACCTTGAACCTTCGTGCGCATGCGTGATTTTTTTCACGCCTGTCGGTTTCGTCATTTGCTTGAAAGCAGCCTTTGTGTGAGGACATGTGCAGGGCGCTCAGTGGATTTTCATTTCAAGGAAATGGCGGAACGACTGGAGCAGCACGACTGCATCAAATTTTGCCACAAACTGGGCAATAGCCAGGTGGAAACCATTCAGATTATTCAGATGGCTTTCGATGACAATCCTCTGGGCATCACACAGATTAAGGAGCGGTACAACCGGTTTAAAGACGTACGCACAACGGTGGAGGGCGCGCCGCGCTCCGATTGGCATCAACACGCTGAAACAACTGGCTAATTTCCAAAGTGAACGCTATGGTGATGTGGGACCGTCGTGTGATTATCCAAGAAATTGTGGAAGAGATGGACATCAACACTTTTTCAGCACATTCCACTGTGAAAGAAGATTTTGCCATGGAAAGAGTGGCAGTGAAATTCATCGGCACGAAGCTGATGGCGCAGCAACAGCGCCTCCGTGTTGAAGTCTCACAGGACATGTTGTAACATGCCCAGCTCGTCAACCATTCGGAAGATTCAGACGGCTTTCAGTGGCTTTTCAGTCGTGTGACTATCCGAGAAATTGTGGACAAGCTGGACATGTCAGGGCATGTTCCAACATGTCCTGTGAGACTTCATCACAGAGGACTGTCCACGCAGGCTCACCGTCGATGATGCGGGCAGGAGGCGGCGCTGGTCCAGGGGTGCAGAGGTCCGAGGTGAGGTATGGCTTTATTTTAGACACATGGAATACGGGATGAATCCGCAGTGAAGCTGGGAGTTTCAGCTTCACTGCGGCTGGACTGATGACTTTGATGATGGTAAAGGGTCCAATGTATCTGTCCGTCAGCTTAGCTGAGTCCGTGTGCAGATGAATGTTTTGACTATTGTGGGCATACTCGATCCAGGTCAGATGTTGACTCCAGGCTGTCGGGTGTGCGGAGGTCACACATCTTAGGGCCTGCTCCAGATCTTGGTTAGCCCGCTCTGCTTGTCCATTTGTCTGAGGGTGGTACCCAGACGAAAGGCTCACAGTGGCACCCAGTTCCCTAAAGAAACTCCTCCAGACTTGCGAGGAGAACTGGGGACCACGGTCTGAGATGATGTTCATGGGGATACCATGCAGACGCACAACGCGGTGGACCAGGAGGTCTGCAGTCTCCTGGGCCGTCGGGAGCTTCAGGAGGGCCACAAAGTGGGCCGCCTTGGAGATGTCTGGAGTTCTACTTGATGTTGACATGTCCTGTCTCAGGACCTATGTCCTTTTTTTAACTGTGATGTGAGAGTTCGAGCAGAGAACAAGGAACTAATGCCTGCAGCCAGACTTTTTTTTTCTTTTAATTGTTCACATGTGCGCACGTGAACGAACGTCCATGAGTGGACTAGAGATGTCCGGACTTTTTACTGGATATTTCTGGCAATCAGTCTGTGAGAAGGACTTTTATGGATTTTATTTAAACACATTTGTGAGAGAAGAAGCTGCTGCTGCCTCACAGTGCCCCTCTTCACCAGACAGCTCCACACAGAGAAGGAGCTGAGCTGCAATCAGCATTTTTTTTTTCTGTGGTCTTTTTTTTTTCAGCATGTAATTTTTACTGCATTAAGTACACGGTATAAAAACAATCCTGCGTGATTTATACTGCGGGAACAATGGAACACAGCAGGAATCATAAATTGGCTTCCGAGTCACACCAGGTAACGCCTCTTTGCCCCGAGTTATGCCTCTTTGCCCTGACTTGCGATGGAACCACTTCCTTTCTGCGTCGAGCACAGGACGCCAAAAAAGTAAACGACCGACTTGCTTCCTCCTTTGCGCCCCTCGCGCTGTTGTGGCACCGAGCTGCATCATCTCAGCACTGAGTTGCTTCCACGTGGCCTCGTCATAATGATGCACGGCGCAACTGGGAGCACCCCCGGTGTGAAAGGGGCTTTAGAGATGCTCCACTCCTCATTATCTGTGAATGTTATTGAATAAAGCCCCTTTCACACCAGGGGTGCTCCTGGTTGCTCCCAGTTGCGCTGTGCGTCATTATGACGACGCCACATGGAAGCAACTCAGTGCCAAGACGATGCAGCTCGGCGCCACAACAGCATGAGGGGTGCAAAGGAGTAAGCAAGTCAGGTGCCGAAAAATTAAACCTGTTTAATTTTTTGGAACTACGTCTCACACATGACGCGCAGCACCTGACCTCTGAAGATAATTCATGAACTGTGAGTAATTCCAGAACAGAGAACCTTATTTCCTAGACAGTGAACTTTATTCCTTGACCTGAGAACATTCCTGTTTGAGCCTTCAGTGAACTGTTTGTTGGTTAAGGCTTCCAGTGTTACTAGTGCAGCACTCACCTGTATTCTCCTCTGTCCTTAGTTCCACCATAGAAGTAAAGCGATGGAATGCCAACTCCTGATCTCGGGGGCTGAGGTTGTGCCGCATGTGCGCAAGAGGAGTTTGGGTTCTTCACTTCCGGTCTTTTGCTCTGCAGCCAGTGCTTCATTCACAGGTATTATAAACTCCCATTTCTGCTGAGAATTGACAATATCGAACATCACAAAATAAGGTTAAAGGTTTTGATCAATTAATTTGAATAATTTACCGAGCCTTACATTTTGTAGCTGCCCCGAGTATCGCTCACAAAGTCATACTCCTCTCAAATAAAAATGCACCAGTGCTGCGCTGTTATTGCTGTGAAGGTTTGGAAACAACCGGTTAGGCTGAAAAAGGAATTATTCAGCTAAAATATGTTATATAAAATATAGATCTTGCGGTCGATTAGCAACAAGGCAAGTTTTAAAAGACAGTTAAAGTTAAATTTATTCAGTCAGCTAAGGGAAGAGGATCATGCCACCTCTTTATTTTTATTTTTTAATGTGATTTCTAGTCCAAAAAGATGAGGTTATCTTCTAGTCCATTATTTTCTTGTCCAAAATGTGGTGGTAAATTTGTTGTCTACACTTCTACAGGGATGCAGTTGCTATTTATTTTAATTTATTGAGTTCTTATTGTTCTCTGTTCAGTTTATACTTATTTTATTTTATTGGTATCCCAGTGTAAATTGTGTGTGTGTGTGTGTGTGTGTGTGTGTGTGTGTGTGTGTGTGTGTGTGTGTGTGTGTGTGTGTGTATATATATATAAAACTACACACTTATTGCTACTTACATTAATTGATGAGACTATGTCTTTGCAGTCTTTTTGTTGGGGAAAGTGTAAGACACGGACCCACACCAGGGGGTGTAAATGAACAGACAATAGAGATGCCAATAAGTACAATTTAATACTGCAAATGTGCACAACAGGTCAGAAAACTGCTTTAGTCTGTCAATTAAGTTTTCACAAAAGGTGACGTGTGGGCAGGCCCGAAGGTAGGAGACGCCTATCCAGAGAAGAGCCAGGACCCACAAGGTTCCACCGCCAACGGAGACCCACAACATACCGAAGCCGCCAAGTCCCGAGTCCCCAGGTGGCCACCACTTCCAGCTGTCAGATCTGGTACTGCTGGCAGGGAAAACAAACAGCTTAAGGTGGGTGTGTGTACACCCAGCAAACAGTCAGCAAAAAGTTCAGTTCCTCTCCTGAGGGAAAAATCCACCACTCCCATAAAACAGGAACATTGAAAACATGCAGTACCAACAGTAACACTCTGAGATAAAGAAAGTGAGGAGTGGAAACGCCAGCTCCTCCAAACTTCCACAAACCCAGCTCCAAGCTGCAAGTATTCCAGAGGTTACGACTGCAAAGGACAGTAGCAATAAATGTGTGAATGGCACAAAGCGGCTGAGTAGGTTTACCTGAAGGGTAAGCTGATAACTCAGCAGAGTAGTGATGTCTCTCCCAGGCTTTTATGGATGAGGTGGTGATGGGATGATTACTGACAGCTGTCAGCTCCGGGCTCCTGGTGCTCCTGTGAGGCGACTGTGCCCTCTGGTGCCTGAAGCCTGACGTCAGGCAGGGCGCCCTCTGGTGTTGGGCCAGCAGTACCTCCTCTTCGGGCGGCCCACACAACAGGACCCCCCCCTCAACGGGCGCCTCCTGGTGCCCGACCAGGCTTGTCGGGATGCCGCTTGTAGAAATCAGCCCAGGAGGGCCGGATCCAAGATGAAGCTCCTCTTCACCCAGGAGCGTCCTTCGGGTCTGTAACCCTCCCAGTCCACCAGATACTGGAAGCCCCGACCCCTCCGGCGAACATCAAGCAGCCTGCGGACTGTCCACGCAGGCTCACCGTCGATGATGCGGACAGGAGGCGGCGCTGGTCCGGGGGCGCAGAGGTCCGAGGTGAGGTATGGCTTTATTTTAGACACATGGAATACGGGATGAATCCGCTGTGAAGCTGGGAGTTTCAGCTTCACTGCGGCTGGACTGATGACTTTGATGATGGTAAAGGGTCCAATGTATCTGTCCGTCAGCTTAGCTGAGTCCGTGTGCAGAGGAATGTTTTTGGTTGATAGCCAAACCTCTTGCCCGGGCTGGTATGTGGGAGCTGTGGCGCGTCAGCGATCTGCATGGCTCTTCGCCCTCGTCCGGGCTTTCAGAAGGGCAGAGCGGGCTGTTTGCCACACCCGACGGCACCTTCTGAGGTGGGCCTGGACTGAGGGGACCTCGACCTCTCCCTCCACAGCCGGAAACAATGGGGGCTGGTACCCCAAACACACCTTGAATGGGGAGAGGCCAGTCGCCGATGGCATTTGACTATTGTGGGCATACTCGATCCAGGTCAGATGTTGACTCCAGGCTGTCGGGTGTGCGGAGGTCACACATCTTAGGGCCTGCTCCAGATCTTGGTTAGCCCGCTCTGCTTGTCCATTTGTCTGAGGGTGGTACCCAGACGAAAGGCTCACAGTGGCACCCAGTTCCCTAAAGAAACTCCTCCAGACTTGCGAGGAGAACTGGGGACCACGGTCTGAGATGATGTTCGTGGGGATACCATGCAGACGCACAATGTGGTGGACCAGGAGGTCTCCAGAAAACAGGAACACTGAAAACATGCAGTACCAACAGTAACACTCTGAGATAAAGAAAGTGAGGAGTGGAAACGCCAGCTCCTCCAAACTTCCACAAACCCAGCTCTCCAAGCTGCAAGTATTCCAGAGGTTACGACTGCAAAGGTCAGTAGCAATAAATGTGCGAACGGCACAAAGCGGCTGAGTAGGTTTACCTGACGGGTAAGCTGATAACTCGGAGAGTAGTGATGTCTCTCCCAGGCTTTTATGGATGAGGTGGTGATGGGATGATTACTGACAGCTGTCAGCTCCGGGCTCCTGGTGCTCCTGTGAGGCGACTGCGCCCTCTGGTGCCTGAAGCCTGACGTCAGGCAGGGTGCCCTCTGTTGTTGGGCCAGCAGTACCTCCTCTTCGGGCGGCCCACACAACACTTTTCATGTTTTTTAACACTTACCCTCCCCCTCGATTCCATTGATATGGTAAACAGCTCTTTACTCCAGAGTGAGAGAGCTTGCCACAGGCTTATGCAGTAACATTCACAGGAAAAGTAGTTGGGCAATCCTGATACTCACAGACTGTTTGAGCACGTGAGATTGTATGAGATGTGCTCCATCTGCTCACTTTAATTTTTGCTGTGTGTAATGTCACAGGGTGCATTGGAGCAGCCAGGGGGCTATTCAAATGGGCCAACTAGTAACACATTACTCCTAAAAACAATCTTTGGTGTGTCACGTGAGGTGAATCTGCCCTACGATTGGATTTTGGAAAACCATGTGACGGTGAACCAATTCCGATTGGACACACATTGCTCACATCATCACACAGCTTCTATGAGGAGTACAAAGATGGTGGACGGTGGCTCGAAAGGCCGCGGAGTTAATTTTTCAGCAAAAATATGTTTCTATCTCATATTATTAAAGTTATTTATAATTTAGTAACTTGGTCTCAGCCGTCGTATACGATGGTGTCGGCCTAGAGCAGGGTGGGCAATCATATGCCAAGAGGGGCCAAAACACTGCAGGTTTTCCTTGCTACCAATCACTTCAGCAGGTGATTTCATTAATGATCAGGTTTCTCAGCAGGTGATTTCATTGACGATTAGGTGTTTATGCGCAGAGGAGAAGCTCATCAGCAAC
The DNA here is from genome assembly GCF_902500255.1 of Thalassophryne amazonica. Taxonomy (NCBI): domain Eukaryota; kingdom Metazoa; phylum Chordata; class Actinopteri; order Batrachoidiformes; family Batrachoididae; genus Thalassophryne; species Thalassophryne amazonica. The sequence goes on from NC_047112.1 coordinate 55,781,313, forward strand.
CCACCTGCTGAGGTGATTGGTTGCAAGGAAATCCTGCAGTGTCTCGGCCCTCGCTGCCCACCCCTGGCCTAGAGGGTTAATCGAGCTCCTCAGTGTTGTCAAATTTTAGCCTCACATGAAACACAATGGAAATAAGCATTAGAGGTGCACCGATCAGGATTTTTTAGGCCGATCACCGATCACTGAAATTTTGATCTGCCGATACTGATCAAGTACATATTTGGATCATGCCCAAAATAAGAATATAGGTCTAATGTATAGGACTATTTTTGCATTAAAACTTAATGATGAAAACAAAAAACATACATTGAAATAAAGACACTAGAATAAACTGCCAACTTTTGTTTTATTACACTGACTTTGTTCTATCAGCAAGCTTTTTTTTTTCCATGTTTCATGTTGCTCAGGTTCCAGTCTGCAGAGAATACGCTGAGAATGTAAAATACAGCCCTCATTCTATGTGGTTAAAATTGTCTCATTAAGATTTGTAAATGCACACAGGGTGATCTACAAATAATCATTGATTTGCAAATGTGTTCAGATATCCACAAATGTAAATTTCATATTTGTAACTTGTAAATTGGTCTTTGCAAATAATGTTGTATTTGCAAATATAAAACTTAATTTGTAAAAAAAAAAAAAAAAAAAAAATTACATTTGTAAAACTGGAAATTGTATTTGTGAATTGAGTTTCAGCATTTGTGGCTCACCAATTACATGCATTCATCGCTTTCCTCTGCTACGTCATTTTGAGACATTCTTTTCGCAAAATCCACAGATCCACAAACAAATGCCTACTGATTCACAAATACACACTCACGCACACTGGATATCCACTAGATGGCAGTGTGGTTCCATTCATTACACAGCAGTCTATTTAGATCGCTCAGAGCCATTTGACTCATTTTGACTTCTGATATGAGCTGGACGGACATGGACTACATTAGATGATGGTGACTGCTTTCCTTGTCCGTCCAGCTCATATCAGAAGTCAAAATGAGTTTACGTCACAGAGGAAAGCGTGTCATGACAGGACCAAGCGCTCCCTGCGCTACTGCCTGCACTGTTGTGATTGTCCTTTTGACTGGCGCATTTTGCCGATCACCGATCAAACTGATCAAGGCGTGATCGGCTGATAATGATCGGTGCCCGATCGATCGGTGCACCTCTAATAAGCATTTGTTTTATTGTGTCATCTGTCTATCATTGTTTATATTGATTTTACAAAACTAACTCAAACAATTCTGTAAATACTGATGATTCTAAATACTATTTTATCTGAGGGAACAAGGCTGTCCACATTGCCAGACTGAGAACTGCTCGAGTCAGCTGGTGGTTTCTTGTCAGTCGACGTCTGGTAGAATGTCACCTCACGGTTGATCTTAGATATCCTGGACCTCTTCATGATGCAAGAACTAGCAATGTGCACAGTTTCAAAACTACAAAACTTTAATGTCAATTTAAATCATGTAATATACAAACCCACTGGGCTTGCTGTTGATTTTTCCACAGTTTTGGCAGCTTGATAGACACTGAAGGCAGGTGTCAGGTCCTTCATGATGCCTCTCATATTTTCTTTGATTTGTGTGGACTGAAATAAATGATGCATATTTTATCGTATTGACTGTGTGATACCTCAGTGATATCGAAAAATATCAGCAAAAGAACATGGTTCTTCTGGAACAATATAAGGATCTTCAAGAGTGATGCCAGCCAATATTTTTTTGAAAACCTGATATCACACACATCTCTGCATGTTGCCATTGGACTGACTAAAATCCCCCCGAAATATATATAAATATATATATATAATTGTTTTCCAAAATAGAGTTTATTTATGTTTGAGAGGTCACTCTCACATTTCTGAGGTGCAAATATGCAGCTATGACTCAAGAAAATATGTTATATTTAGTTGTAACTTTGTGGAACAGCCTCCCTCATCGTGTGATAAATGCTCCAAGTGTTATTACGTCAAAGGAATACTTTTATTATTTTATGGTGTTTGATTTTTATTGATTGACAAATTTATTATGGTGTTTGACTTTTACTGTGCTATTTCTGAGTTTTATGTGGTTATATTTGAGTTTAATGTCAGGGTCAAAGCACGTTACCCCTTACGGACATCTATAAATGAGTGAACACGAGACCAGCAAATCTTTTGTCAGCTGCATGCAGAGGGAAGAGCAGTCTCAGAGCAGTCACCACCTCTCTCTCGACTCTCGTCGAACTGTCTTCTTGTGCACAGCGTTTTATTAAGCAGACAGAGCGTGGTGTAAAGACAGCCCATATAGATGTTTTTGCTCATCCACTGTTCCATCATCAAAGGGTACCAGAGTCCTGTTGAACCACAATTGGCAGTGTGGCACGAACATATACACCAGTCTACCTCTGAACTGGTCTGGAGTCTGCAGTTTGGTGATATTGCATCAGGCTCTGGTGTACATCCCAAGAGACCATCTTCTCAAACTACCCGACCAGCTCCAACCAACTCCACCTGACTACCTGAGTGAACCCGAGACCCCAGCTTGTCGCCGGACCAAGCGAGGTTATGTGTTGTGTGGGCCGCCAGAAGAGGAGGTACTGCTGGCCCACCACCAGAGGGCGCCCTGCCTGAAGTGCGGGCTTCAGGCACGAGAGGGCGCTGCCGCCACGGACACAGCCGGGGGTGACAGCTGTCACTCATTATCTCCTGACAGCTGTCACTCATTCATGCTTCATCATCTCACTCCATAAAACCCGGACGTCATCTCCACCTCATCGCCGAGATATCGTCAAACCGTTCAGGTAGTATTCTCAGCCTTGAAAGGTAACTGTGTATCAGTCTGAACTCTTTTTAGCAGCCGCTTTCCTGTGGTGTTCCGTGTCTGTGTGACCGGCGTTCGGTGTGTCCAGCAACGGCTCCGCTGCACACCTCTACCAGATAAGTGGGTAGACAGGAGCTGCACGAGTGTGTGTTAGAGGTGGAGGTGGCATTCCCACCGTTGTTGTTACTGGGTGTGCACACACCCATATCTTATTGTCTCTGCTCCCTGTCAGCAGTACCAGATCCGACCTTCGAAGACGGTGGCCACCTGGGGACTCGGGACTTGGCGGCTCCAGTATTCTCCGGGTTTGGTGGCGGAGGAAATCGTGTGGTTCCGGTTCATCTCAGAACAGACGTCTTCTATCCTCGAGCCTGCCCACACGTCACCCTTGTGATTGACTGTCTGTTAAATTTCACATTCCTCTGTGTTGTGCTCATTCACAACAGTAAATTGTTCATATTTGACTCTTTCATTGTCCGTTCATTTGCGCCCCCTGTTGTGGGTCCGTGTCACTACACTTTCCCCAACAGGATATCTCGGCCAGCGTCATGGATCCTGAGGGGCGTCACCCATCTGTTGGACAGCCAATGGAAGAGCAGGGTGCACAGGCGTCTGCAGGAGGCGTGCTCGGTGAGTTGCAGCAAATCCTCACTGCCTTTACCGCTCGGCTGGATTTGATGACCGAGCAAAACGTCATCCTTAATCGCAGGATGGAGGCTCTCACCGCACAGGTGGAAGCGCGCGATCAGAGCGCTGCTGCGGCTCCTCCTCCTGCCGACCCTGTGCCCGATATTAACGTTCCACTGGTCGTTCAACGAACCCCCCCACCATCCCCTGAAGCATACATAAGTCCCCCAGAGCCGTACGGGGGTTGTGTGGAGACGTGCACGGACTTTCTGATGCAGTGTTCGCTTGTCTTTGCACAACGACCCGTGATGTACGCGTCTGACGCCAGCAAGGTGGCTTATGTTATTAACTTGCTTTGTGGTGAGGCACGCGCTTGGGCTACAGCGCTTTGGGAGCACAACTCATGGCTCCTTACCTCTTATACTGGGTTTGTGAGGGAGTTCAGAACAGTGTTTGATCACCCTAACAGAGGAGAGACCGCATCAACAGTGCTGCTGTCAATGCGACAGGGGCGCTGGCGCGCAGCCGAATATTCAGTCGACTTCCGCATCGCGGCTGCGAGGTCCGGCTGGAATAACGTTGCGCTCCGCGCCGCCTTCATAAACGGACTGTCGTCGGTCCTGAAGGAGCACCTGGTAGCTAAGGAAGAACCGCGGGATTTAGATGGGCTTATCGATCTCGTTATACGGTTAGACAATCGGTTGGAGGAATGCCGTCGGGAGCGAGACGAAGGACGTGGCCGGGCACGCGCCGTCCCTCTCCCTTCCGGGTTCGAAAAGGTTCTGCCCTCCCCACGCTCCACAGCCGCAGCGCTCCGTGGGGCAACAGCTCCCCCTGCTGACGTTGCTAGGGAAACGCACAGGGCCAAAATGAGAACAGCTGACAGAATGAGGAGGCTGGTCCGCGGGGAGTGTTTTCTCTGCAGCTCAAAAGAGCACATACAGAAAAACTGCCCCAAACGGCCAAAACGACAACACCCGCCCTTAGAGACTGGGCTAATGGGGGGTCATAACATTCACATGGGACACACACATATTGCCACACGACTCCCATTTACAATCCTGAGCGGGGATTTAACCCTTCAAGCCCCAGCACTGGTGGACACGGGGTCAGAAGGGAATCTGCTGGATAGCAGATGGGCAAGGGAGGTAGGGCTCCCTCTGGTGGCGCTTCCTTCGCCATTGCAGGTGCGGGCACTAGATGGCACCCTTCTCCCTTTAATCACGCACAAGACACAGCCTGTAACTCTGGTGGTGTCTGGGAATCATCGGGAGGAGATCGAGTTTTTTGTGACTCCTTCTACCTCCCGTGTGATTTTGGGTTTCCCGTGGATGTTGAAACACAATCCCCAGATTGATTGGCCGTCTGGGGTCGTGGTTCAGTGGAGCGAAACCTGCCATCGGGCGTGTTTAGGATCCTCGGTTCCTCCCGGTTTACATGCTAAGGAGGAGGTCAAAGTCCATCCCAATCTGACGGCGGTGCCGGTTGAGTACCACGATCTTGCTGATGTCTTCAGCAAGAATCTGGCACTCGCCCTTCCCCTGCACCGTCCGTATGATTGTGCCATTGAGCTGATTCCAGGCGTTGAGTTCCCATCCAGCAGGCTGTACAACCTCTCACGACCTGAGCGCGAATCAATGGAGACCTACATCCGGGACTCATTAGCTGCCGGGCTGATCCGGAACTCCACCTCCCCGATGGGTGCAGGTTTCTTTTTTGTGGGCAAGAAGGATGGCGGACTCCGTCCATGCATTGATTACAGGGGGCTGAATGAGATTATGGTTCACAACCGATACCCGTTGCCGTTGTTGGATTCCGTGTTCACCCCCCTGCATGGAGCCAAAATCTTTACTAAGCTGGATCTTAGGAATGCGTATCACCTGGTTCGGATCCGGAAGGGAGACAAATGGAAGACGGCATTTAACACCCCGTTAGGTCACTTTGAGTACCTGGTCATGCCGTTCGGCCTCACCAACGCCCCCGCGACGTTCCAAGCCTTGGTTAACGACATCTTGCGGGACTTCCTGCACCGATTCTTCTTCGTATATCTGGACGATATTCTCATCTTTTCTCCAGATCCTGAGACCCATGTCCAGCATGTACGTCAGGTCCTGGAGCGGTTGTTAGAGAACTGACTGTTTGTGAAGGGCGAGAAGTGCGAGTTTCACCGCACTTCTTTGTCCTTCCTGGGGTTTATCATCTCCTCTAACTCCATCGCCCCTGATCCGGCCAAGGTTGCGGCGGTGAGAGATTAGCCCCAACCAACAAGCCGTAGGAAGCTGCAACAGTTCCTCGGCTTCGCTAATTTCTATAGGAGGTTCATTAAGGGCTACAGTCAGGTAGTTAGCCCCCTGACAGCCCTGACCTGTCCAAAAGTCCCCTTCAGCTGGTCAGATCGGTGCGAAGCCGCGTTTAAGGAGTTGAAACAACGGTTCTCTACTGCGCCAGTTTTGGTGCAGCCCGACCCTAGCCGCCAGTTTGTGGTTGAAGTGGACGCCTCTGACTCAGGGATAGGAGCCATGCTATCCCAGAGCAGAGAGACCGATAAGGTTCTTCACCCGTGTGCCTACTTTTCTCGCAGGTTGACCCCGGCTGAACGGAACTATGATGTCGGCAATCGAGAACTCCTTGCGGTGAAAGAGGCTCTTGAGGAGTGAAGACACCTGTTGGAGGGAGCGTCTGTGCCATTCACGGTTTTCACTGACCATCGGAACCTGGAGTATATCAGGACCGCCAAGCGGCTGAATCCCAGGCAAGCCCGCTGGTCACTGTTCTTTGGGCATTTTGACTTCCAGATCACCTATCTCCTCGGGACCAAGAACCAGAGATCGGATGCCTTGTCCCTGGTACACGAAGAGGAGGTCAAAACTGCACTGTCAGATCCACTGGAGCCCACCCTGCCTGAGTCCACTATCATGGCCACCCTCACCTGGGACGTGGAGAAGATCGTCCGGGAGGCCCTGGCACGAAGCCCGGACCCGGGAACTGGACCAGAAGACAAACTATACGTCCCACCAGAGGCCAGGGCTGCGGTCCTAGACTTCTGTCACGGTTCCAAGCTCTCCTGTCATCCGGGGGTGCGAAGGACCGTTGCAGTTGTCCGGCAGCGCTTCTGGTGGGCGTCTATGGAGGCCGACGTCCAGGAGTACATCCAGGCCTGCACCACCTGCACCAGGGGCAAGGCTGACCACAGGAAGTCCCAAGGACTGCTCCAACCACTTCCTGTACCTCATCGCCCCTGGTCCCACATCGGCCTGGATTTTGTCACGGGCCTCCCATCATCCCAGGGCAACACCACTATCCTCACGATAGTGGACCGAAGCTCCCTACGGCTCAGGAGACAGCGGACCTCCTGGTCCACCACGTCGTCCGTCTGCATGGGATCCCTACTGATGTAGTCTCGGATCGTGGTCCCCAGTTTTCCTCTCATGTCTGGAGGAGTTTCTGCAGTGAACTGGGGGCCACCCTGAGCCTCTCGTCCGGGTACCATCCACAGACGAAACGAACGGACAGGCAGAACGGGCCAACCAGGAGTTGGAACAGACCCTCCGCTGTGTGACATCCGCGCACCCGACGGCCTGGAGCAACCACCTGGCCTGGATCGAGTATGCGCATAACAGCCAGGTGTCTTCTGCCACCGGCCTGTCCCCGTTTGAGGTGTGTTTGGGGTACCAGCCCCCATTATTTCCTGTGGTTGAGGGAGAGGTTGGTGTGTCCTCGGTCCGGGCCCACCTTCGGAGGTGCCATCGGGTGTGGCGCACCGCCCGTTCTGCCTTGTTGAAGGCCCGGACGAGGGCCAAGACCCATGCAGACCGCCGGCGGTCCCCGGCCCCTGCATATCAGCCCGGGCAGGAGGTGTGGTTGTCGACAAAGGACATCCCGCTTCAGGTACAGTCACCGAAACTAATGAACAGGTTCATCGGACCCTTCTGCATCCTCAAGGTCCTTAGCCCTGCCGCAGTGAAGCTGGGAGATGGAGCTTCACTGCGGATCCACCCGGTGTTCCACATCTCCAGGATCAAACCGCACCGCACCTCACCCCTCTGTGCTCCCGGTCCGGCGCCGCCTCCTGCTCGGATCATTGACGGGGAGCCGGCTTGGACAGTGCGCCGGCTCCTGGACGTCCGTCAAATGGGCCGGGGGTTCCAATATCTGGTGGACTGGGAGGGGTATGGACCCGAAGAACGCTCCTGGATGAAGAGGATCTTCTTCCTGGATCCGGGCCTCCTGGCCGATTTCTACCGTCGACACCCTGATAAGCCTGGTCGGGCGCCAGGAGGCGCCCGTTGAGGGGGGGGGTCCTGTTGTGTGGGCCGCCAGAAGAGGAGGTACTGCTGGCCCACCACCAGAGGGCGCCCTGCCTGAAGTGCGGGCTTCAGGCACGAGAGGGCGCTGCCGCCACGGACACAGCCGGGGGTGACAGCTGTCACTCATTATCTCCTGACAGCTGTCACTCATTCATGCTTCATCATCTCACTCCATAAAACCCGGACGTCATCTCCACCTCATCGCCGAGATATCGTCAAACCGTTCAGGTAGTATTCTCAGCCTTGAAAGGTAACTGTGTATCAGTCTGAACTCTTTTTTGCAGTCGCTTTCCTGTGGTGTTCCGTGTCTGTGTGACCGGCGTTCGGTGTGTCCAGCAACGGCTCCGCTGTACACCTCTACCAGATAAGTGGGTAGAAGAAATTCCGAAGGACCACCACATCTTCTCCACAGGACAAGACATCGCCATGGCCCTCTTTCCCAACTTTGGGATCTCCACTGTAAGAAGAGAAGTGGAATTCACCAGATACAAGTTCCTGCAGTTCATGAATTCATCCTTGACCTTCGCAAAGGCCACTTCGGAGGAACTCACCACTCTACGACTGATGGTGCTCCAGAATCGCATGGTTCTCGACCTTCTGACCGCACCACAGGGAGGTGTGTGCGTACTAGTGGTAACTGCATGCTGCATCTTCATACCGGACAACACTGCAGACAGCGGAACCATCCAAAGGGCCATCGCTGAAATGACCACCACCAGGAACGCTGTGCTGACTACCATGAACTCAAAAAGCTGGGACTTCTGGTCTTGGTTCACATCAGGAACTTGGTGCCAACTCCTTTTGAAAACGTGTATACCACTCATTGTTGTTTTGATTATGTTTTGTGTTCTAATGCTCTGTGTGCTTCCATGTATTCGTAGCATTGGGTAAAAACTGTACAGCATCAGGATTTAAAGACAACATAAACTTCACATCACCTGGTGAGGTAGGCTCCGCCTTGGAGCAACAACAATTCCCCATAACACAATATTTACAACATTTACACTCAACATCACCAAATCACAACTTATCTCTTTTACGTGTAAAGCACACCAGCACGCACCGACATGCGTCTGTTACTGTCACTGTGGTCCTTCAGCGCCACTATTCTCATTCATCTCAATCAATTTACCAATGTCCAATGGGTCATTTCAGCATGACCATGCTGCTATGGGTCAGTTCTGCATGACCATGCAAACACAACGGTAACGTATAAAACTTGTGCACCTTACTTGCTTGCTGTCTGTCTCCGTTCCACTCGTCTGTTGGCAGTCGGAGGTGACTCTAAACACCGGCCTGGCGAGGAACGACCCCTCCCAGGTCTTTGCTTCAGTCCCACTAGTAGGAACCGGCCGTCGACGGGCTTCGGTGCGTCGTCCTCCTCCTGTCAGCGACTGGGTATGTTGGCCACCGGGCGGAAACACCAAGTTATGTCAGGGTCAAAACACGTTAGCCCTTACGGACATCTATAAATGAGTGAACACGAGACCAGCAAATCTTTTGTCAGCTGCATGCAGAGGGAAGAGCAGTCTCAGAGCAGTCACCACCTCTCTCTCGACTCTCGTCGAACTGTCTTCCTGTGCACAGCGTTTTTATTAAGCAAAAGTGGCATACAAGCTGGGCGTGATGACATTGTCAGTTATTGTGAATATCATGAATAAAAGCAATGAATAGGAGCAAAACATCCTGTGCAGCTGGTGAGCTACTGCAAGCGAATATGTGTTTCCGTGGGTTTGCTGCTGTCTGCCTGTACTCCTTTTCCCCATCAAACAACATGTCACCCGACATGACGTGAATGCAGCCGGTGCACATCAATTCCATTGTTTCGCTGTCCTCCCACAGACACTGTCCTTGCTTCAAGGCTGTAATCCCAACAGAGACGTGCAAAACTACATGGTGCAAAAGATATATGCATGCATATGACATGTGATGCAGAACAAACGATAATATACGTTGGGACAACATAATATGAATATATAAGTTGTGCTGGTGATAATACAATGATATCATGATTATTTTGTGATGATATATAGTCAGGTGCATAATTTCTCTAACATTTAATATGATGGTTTTTTTAATGATGTGCACTTTTATTGTATTTTATACACATTTTATGAATAATTAATGATTATTGACCATGATTTTCCACCACAGTTGCTGACGGTTATCAATAATATTAGCAAGTTTTGTCCTGAATACGAATTAAAATCAACAAGAACTTCATTCAAGCTACACTTTGAACATAGTTCGAGGGGATAACTTGCTGAAGCCACAGCAGAAAACACGCAGAAAGTGTCCATTACAAACACATCTGGCGTTATGGCTGGCAGATGACCGGAAGTGAATTACCCCAACTCTCGCGGGTGAGTGGCTGAAATCTCGGGGTCACAGGCTCACAAACAGAACTCAGTGGAACGAGATCTTAAGTTGGCATTCCAGTCTCTCTACTTCTATGCTTCCACGGCTCTCTGCGTCCCACCTGGCCTGGTTCCAACTCCATATACTCCAGGACTCCAGCTCGTTCTCAGACTCCTAAGTCTGCCCCTGTGTGCTTTGCAGCTCCTGAACTTCCACCACTACACTCGGTCTCCACTCAGCAGGCTTCTTCCAGCACTTTTGTTTATTTATTGGGTTTTGTAATTAAAGCTCTTTTCGTTCACAACCTGTTCTGGTTCTTGCTCCCTAGCGTTTGAGTCCATCTCTTTGTAATGGCCCAGTTCCGTCCGGACCTCTAACTATAACAGTTGCTCCAATTTTGGTAAAAAATTATGCAAATTATTGGTTTAGTTAATCTGGTTTTAAAAAGTAAAAGTTTGCATTATGTGTCATGCTTAGTTCATGTTCTAGGGTAACATATGTCATAGAATCTAATCGACTTTCTCCTTTACTTTGGAGACCAAGCATTCAGCACTGTCAAAACTATTCCATTTATCAATCCTATTAGCTCAACCAATAATTTGCATCACTTTAACTTTTGACCTCTGTAGAAACTGAAATTGACCTTTGTCAAAATTCTTGCTGCTTTTACCCCATAACTCCATAACATTCAGACATAGATAGTCCAAACTGTACCTTTTTGGAATCTTTATGATCAGACAAGTAATGTGGCGTAGTTTCAATTTGATTGGAGCAATTTTAAATTTCGGCCAGTCGTTTTGTTTCAAAAGAGTAATGTGTAAGGTGTATTTGTGCTGAATTTGACGCTTGTATCACCATTTGAAGGACTGTTTCAGTTATCTGCTGCACTAATACGCCAACAGAGCATTAACCAGCTGTGTCTGTTAGCTTTATTAATCTAGAATCATCAGAAAAACGTGTGTGTGTGTGTGTATATATATATATATATATATGTAAACCGAATTAAAGGAGAAATGCCGCTTTTAACAACCTGGACCTTATTTCTGGCATAAAAATACTGTCATTTACTTCCCAATATAAGTTTGTCATTAGGAATCCATGGTTCAGACGTGTTCAAGTTCAAATATGGCTCCAAGTTTTTTCTTCTTTTACTAAGGTGGATTAGAACTTTTTGTGGTGCACAATGCCAACTACTGTACAGGAGAGACCAAGCAGTCAATATGTGTCACAGATTTAAAATGGCTCTTTTCAGCCAGACCTGCGGTGTCATGACATGTCAATCATCTGGAAATGTTCAACATTTGGCATTTCCATTGACAACTGTAGACTCAAAATTTGGCACTTCCTGTTTCAGTGTGAACTTGCCGCTCATTTCCCGCAAGATTCCATGAGATCTCATCTGTCAATCCAGGAAGTGTTTGACATTTCCTGTTTTACTGTGGACTCAAAATTTGGCACTTCCTCTTTTGGGACTCCCTGTACCATGAGCGAGCTTCGCGCCACTGCGTAACGCTAAGATATGTGCGATATTTTCACTTTGTAAAAATGTCAGAGTTGCCGTTAATGTTGATAAACTTGATAAACTGTCCAGAATTAGTTTTGCTTATAAATAAAACCATGAGTGAAAAGTGCTTTGCATTTGACCTCTTGTGCCACTGTCTGTGTTGCTGTATGTTAAAAGTCAGTCAACCCAAAATATTATTCTACCCACTGCTAACTGACCTCCAATGGCAACCCACAGCAGCCTGAATGAAATTTGGCAGCGCAGGCTCGTTTGGGGGTGGGTGCTAAAGGGGGAAAATTTGACGCATGTGACGTAATTTCTCTACTTCTGGGGTACAAACCACGGCATTTTCAATGGGTTTTGGGGCAAATTACATGCAAACGCAGTGACAATGCAAAGAAAAAGTGACGATGTGGTGGGAAAGTGGACGTGTTGCAGTTTGTTTATGATCTGGAGCTCAAATGTGTCAAGGCCGTTTTGCAGGCGAAAGAACGGAGCTACTCTGGTTAGCTGTGTAGGTTAACACTTACCGACACGACGTCATCTACCTCCTCTTCTTCTCCACCGGGATCCAAAAAACAAAACAAAACCATACACCATTTATCCATGTGAACCTATGCTGTATATAAATTAAATGGAGGTCACTGTAAGTGGTCAAATCCCACAATATCATGGAGGGTTCAAACGAGACTACGGCCTCCTATTGAAGGTACTAATGCTTGTTTACAGAGTGACCACTGACTCCTCACCCAGCTGCTTGAACTCAACCATACAGTCTCCAGCTATTGTGTAACACGAACGCCTTTGGCGTTGACATCCCAAAACACAAGGCAATCAGCCCCAACTCTTCTCAGTCACATTCCCATGATGGTGGAACGAGCTTCCAGTTGCTCTTAAAATAGGGGCCTCCCTCTAAGTTTTCAACAACCTGTTTTAGACCATATCTTCTGAGAGCACCTCCTTTCCCAATCTTTAACACCATAACATACTTCTCCTACTTGCAGTACTTAATACGTTGTGCTGACTGTCACGTCTTTTACTTTACTTGAGCTCAATTGTTTATTCTGCACTTGTAAATCGCTTTGGATAAAAGTGTTAACTGAATAAATGTAATTAAAAGATTACTTATATTCCCCAACACATGCCTATGACAATATGTACAATTTCCCACTAACAAATTTCATTGCAAATAATTGAGTGTGAACTAAATTTTATTAGGCATCTTGATGACTTGATGGATATTATGAGTGAGCCACTATGAAAAGAGGGTATCACACACACTGATGTCTAGTTTAACACAAGGTGCTTAAGATCTCTTTTTCCCAGCATCCCCTTCCATTGCGGAACCTGGCAGGAAGCATCACATATTTGAAGTTTGTGGTAACATGTCAAGGCCAAGCACATTAATGAAGTCAAAGTTTGATGTGTCAATGTGTTTTACTGCCTACATCAAGAGCACTGCAGGGCACACCTGTAGAATGAAAGAAATAAAGATAATGAAATATAGCAGGTAAACTCAGAAATGTGGTGGGAGGGAGAAAACGCTGAAAGGAGGATAAAAAGGCTGAAACAAGGAGGCAAAATGGATTCAGAGAAATTAAATTCAGCAGAAAACTAGAACACCATGCTTGTAGAGCACAAACCTCCATCACTAGTTTCCAATTCCACAAATTCTTGCCTTGGAATAAATTTTCAAGGTCAAAGTCCTGTTAGAAGTGGCTTTTTATAAGCTTAAATATAATAGAAAAAATATCAATTCAAAATATCTGTTAAATCTGCAATATGGATCAGATGCAGATCAAATTTAGTCTACTCATTGGGAGTGCCAGTTTGCACCTTATTGTTACAAATGAGAGTGATTGAGGCACTTTTGATTGAGACATATTGGAAAATGAACACCAAATGGGCTTTTCAATATTAAATTAAAGTATCCAAGAAATGCACAATCCGGATCAAATTCGGAACAAACTTTGTCAGGTGATAGTGAGGGCCTGTCTGTATCTCACTTTTAAATATGAGAGTGATTGGGGCATGTTTGATTAAGCTATAATGTAAAATGTACATTAAATGGGGTTTTCAATGTTAAATTTAAATGGGCACAAAATATGTAATCTGGATGAGATCAAACTTTGTCAGTTGACAAAAATATGAAAGAAATTTGATCTTTTTTGACAGTTATGAATTTTTGAAAATTCTTTCAAAGTTAAAGATTTTTACAATTTTCCAAGATTTTTTCTGACTTTGCCCTTTGACCTATGACCTTGAAAACTGAGTCAATTCATGCCTATAAGAATATGATTCTTCAGTCAAATCTTCATAAGGATGTATGAAAAATTGTGGGTTCCAGCCTGTTCACAAACAGACACACAAACAAACAAACAGGGACGATAACATAACCTCCTCCAGCTTCATTGGCAGAGGTATTTATATGACAAAGCAAAGGAAGAAACATGAAGAGAAACCACAAAGAGAAATGGAGGTCTGTCACACATGTCAGGGAAAGGTTCATGGAAATGTGCAAACATGTTTACTGGATGGATATGTGTGGCTGATTACTAGGCAGGAGGGCAAAGCTCCAGGCTTTCTGAGTGCCGGTGCTTCTGTTTTTTACTAAATGGTTGGGGTTTCCACAGAACACAATGTGACCAAAGAGTGTCAGGTGACAGAAATAAAAACCCTAATCCTAAACTTAACCAAACTGCTTTGCTAACCTTCACCTTACCCTCACACACACAAAAAACAACATAATTATAACCTTACCATACCCACCCCTCATCCCATTTCGGAACCACCAGGACTCTTCCTAGAGCTGGCCCCTCATCTACCCTGAGCGATCAGGGGAGAAGAACTCAATGGTCACTCTGTCGGAGCTCCAGCATTCCTCTGTGGCGAGAGGAGACCCTTCCAGAAGGACAACCATCTCTGCAGCAATCCACCAATCAGGCCTGTGTGGTAGAGTGATCAGAAGGAATCCACTCCTTAATAAAAGGCACATGGTAGCCTGCATAGCACCTGAAGGACTCTCAGACCATGAGAAACAAAATTCTGTGGTTTGATGAGACAATGATTTAACTCTTTGGCATGAACACCAGGTGTCATACTTGGAGGAAATTAGGCACCATCCCTACAGTGAAGCATGGTGGTAGCAGCATCATGCTGTGGGGATGTTTTTCAGTGGCAGGTACTGAGAGACTAGTCAGGCTTGAGGGAAAGATGAATTCAGCAATGTACAGAGACATCCTGGATGAAAACCTGCTCCAGAGCACTCCTGACCTCAGAATGGGGGTATTGGTTCATCTTTCAGCAGGACAATGACCCCAAGCACACAGCCAAGATGTCAAAGGAGTGGGTTCAGGACAATGTCCTTGTGAATGTCCTTGAGTGGCTCAACCAGAGCTCAGACCTGAATCCAACTGAATATTTCTGGAGAGATCTGAAAATGACTGTGCACTGACACTCCACATCCAATGCCATGGAGCTTGAGAGATGCTGCAAAGAAGAATGTGCAAAACTGCCCAAAGATGGGTTCTCCAAGCTTGTGGCATCATATTCAAGAAGACCTGGGGCTGTAATTGCAACAAAGTATTGAGCAAAGGGTGCCAATACTTGTGTACATGTGATTTCTTAGTTTGTATGTTTGAAAAATTTGCAAATATTTAAAAATAAAACTTTTTTCATATTGTCTTTATGGGGTGTTGTGAGCAGAGGTTTGAGGAGAACAATGAATTAACTCCATTTTGGAATAAGGCTGTAACACAACAAAATGTGGAAAACGTGGAGTACTGTGAATACTTTGCGGACTTACTGTACAACAGATTTAAGAGCTCAGTCTGGTGGCATGATTTGGAAGTGTATCAATGAGATTTGAGCCAAGTTATGGAGATGCAGCTGTTGGGCTGCAGATCATGGTCCTGGCCACAGGGGAAAAATGTTACAATACGAGGACATCTAATTCTAACAAAATGGAGATACTGTGTAGTCAACCAAATGATCTGGCAAGAAGTGGTCATAGATTCATGTTTAATAAGCAGTAGGACATGAGGTGATGATGGAAGCAGGTGTGTAATCAATAGTGCTCAGCTGGGAGTCTTCACAGGATGGCATCTCCACATCACTGCACATTCCAACCCTGCAGGCATCTACAGAGAGTAAAAAACAAGGCAGTCCAGAGTGTGGGGAAGGGAGAAAGACTGAAAAAAGAGAAACAATAAAGAGAGTAAGACAGTAGGCAGGACCTCAGTGGTGAGCATAACTTAAGCTTAATCTTTACTTAAACTGTTGTCTTAACGTGGGCACAAAAAATGCAGGACACAACTGCAAGACTCACTGTAGTGTGAGAAAATGGATTTGATGGCGCTTTATTTTATGCTATTAAACGTTTTTATGCATATTTTATTTAATTGTTTTTGTAATAGTTTTACTGCTGGATATTTGTTTTTACCATGTTTTGTTTTTAAATTTTGTAGTAAAGCACTTTGGTCACTTTGAGTGTTGTAAAGGGCTCTAGAAATAAACTTGATTGATTGATTGATTGATTGATTAATATAAAACCAGGTACGGGGCGGTACACAAAAACGCAGGCAACAAGCAGAAGCGATATCCAAATCATGAGACAAGAAGTGAGGTCAAAAAACAGGCATTAAGATGAAAAACATGGGGTGGAAAAACAACAAGCAAGGACAGAAATGCTGGTAGCTACAATATAGTATGAATGTGGTCAAATTGCACATGAAGTGCGCATGAAGCAGAAATATTATGCAATACATGTATAATTGTAGCTGCCTCTAATGCCTTGTACAGCTGTTGCTACAACTATTTGCACACACCAGTGGTTGAAAGACAGAGTGTGCGCTGTGAGAGCCTATCGAACCCTCTCACGGCAGGTGTCAGCCAATTCCAGCTGACACACATGAACATGAACACCGCTCGCTTGGCACTTAGAAAATGTGTGGCCATTCACACTGTTAGCAGGACAGCAGTTAGCAGATGATCACTGTCGAGCTGGATGTGAAATTTGTCTAAGTGCCCCCATGAGTGTGGCTTTGCAAACAGACACAGTAACACATTGGTGTGTGCGCTGAACTGACAGGGGGTGTGTCCACCGACAGGAGCAGCTGCGGAGATCTGTGGATCTGGACGTCCCAGCTGGAGAACACATACTGTGTTTGGACAGACAGGAACTAACAACTGTCCACTGTGACATGCATGTGTCTGCTTGCTGTCCTCATGTGGACAGACAGAAAAACATATATCACTGTTGCAATGGGCTGCAGCGAGCAAGCACGCGCATGCCACACACATCAACACGCTACCCCAGGTGAAACAGACTGTCAGATCATAACACACAGCAGGCGACCCACCCACATGAGCTCTGTTCCACATGCGGCGCGCCGTCCACAAGACACGTGTGTCAAGCAGGACGCGCACAGGGCTGGCTGGACATACTGCCAGCAGATGTGGACATAAGAGTGCCCTGCTCCTCATTCATGTAATTCAATGACTGTACGTCTGTGACCATGGGTCATCTACAGACTAACAGATGGATCATACTTGTATTGCCCGCTTGATAAGAGATTCAATAAAATGCAGTGTTTTATATAGTGTGTGCTTTTATTTTTTTCTTAAATATGTCCATGTCCTTCGTGATATCAGGCATTTTCTTGCACCTTTTACAGGACAGCGATGGTAGCTCAATGGTAAAGTTTCTGGCTGGCAATCAGAGCATTTAGAATTGCAGATTCAAATCCCATGGGTGGCATGTATTTTTATTTTTTTTTTAATTTTCACAGATGTGTGGTTACACATTGCGCAGCTGCTTGCACTGTGTTCTCGCATGCACAAAACCATTGCAACGTCATCGTTCACACCTGCCCGTTGGCTCAATGTTTTCGTGGTTCACTCATATTGCCTGCTCCGCCGTGATTTGCCCTGAGTTGTACTAAGGAATGATGAACTGGCCAAGACATGAGGAAAACAGAGGTGGTAATGGAAGAAAATGAGGGACAGGTGTGAGGGAACATTAAGGAATGAGGTGTGGTAAGCATAAGGAAAACACACCCAGACCCAATCTCCAGACACAAGACAAGAGAATATGGTGAACATGAACACAATCCAAAACAAGCAATACATAAAACCAAACATGACAGTCCCACATAACAGTTGTAATGTTTGTTCCATTATTAATCAAAACCACAAGCTAAATGCTATTTCTTAATCTAGGCATATAATCCCTTTACCATGTATTTGGTTTGGATTGCAGCACTGGGTGGTAACAGATTTCCAGCCATACTGAGGAGGCGGGTTACAATGAACTGAAATTATATTGTTGGCAAAGTCAAGGCTGAGTGAGCAATCAGTGTGTCTGGGTATGTGATTTCTCCTGGATCAAAACTAAGATTAGTATCTCACTGGGCCATGACTGGTGGAGAGGAGGCGGAGACACAAATTTGAGTGAAACCAGGTGAAAAGGCGATAACTTTGTCATGTGTAATCTCACTGAATTGGTCCTCCCGACATGTGCACACATGACAGCCAACTGCACTCAAAAAACTGAAGCATTGGATGAACTCAATTCAATTATGAGCAGGATTTCCATCTAATAAAAATATTTGCCCCAACTCAAATAAAGTGCATCCATGCAAGATAATTGAATTTAATTTAGTTGGGACTACATACATTTATTAGATGGAAATCTTGCCCATAATTGAATTGAGTTCATCCAATGAGTCGATAGTTTGAGTGATACACTGAAAAACTGATTCATTGGATTGGATTTCACCCTCAGGCACAGCTGACAATGTGGATCATGGCGTGTGTGGGGGGGGTGGGTGGGACAGGGTGTGTTGGGTTGGTAACAGCACACTCGTGTAGCACTTAGACAGTTTGCAGACAGCTCAAATGTGGTCATCTCAACTCCACTATCATGCCAGGAGCATGAATAACCCCGTCTTTTGTAAGTGCCCAGCGAGCGGTGTTGGGTGTTCATGTGTGGCACCTGGAATTTGGCCGACACCTGCCAAGAGAGGGTCGAATGGGCACTCGCAGGGCACTCACTGTCTTTCGGGCACTGGTGTGCTCAAATGGTTGTGTAAGACAGGTTTGAGGCGGCTTCGATTTTCCACAAATGGCATGCAATTCCTCCTTTGTGCGCCAGTCAGCTTCAGTTGTGTTATGTGTGAAGGGGCCCTTAGATATCTGCATTTTTATTACCTTCTAAGCCCTACCTCTGGAAAGTTTAAGATAGGTGTCCACTTGGCCTTCTCCAGCCACTGGTTTCCTTAACCTCAGAACCCCAATGATGCTCTCCTGTCGCCTGGTCAATGTTTAACCCTCTGGAGTCTTGGCTATTTTTGGGCAGTTTTGACTACTTTTGGTTGTAACTTCACAATTTACCTTAAAAAAACTGTTTACCTGGCCTTGTTTGGTGTTATTTTTTTCAGCACAACCTTACCTGTGTGACATTACAGCTTTTCTTTCATTCTTACATACTGCATTAAAACAGTAACCCAATATTCACCCCAAAACCTAAAATTCAAATCAGAAAAAAAAAAAAATTATTATTATTATTATTTTTATTTATTTTTTTACTGAGAAAACCTAGAACATTTTAGCAAACCATTTTCATAACTTACAATATAAGTATAAATTGTAAAATTCAAAAATATATGTAAAAATCTAACATAAAGTTATATGCAACAATTCACATTAACATGCAAGGAAATGCTTCAAATGCTTTGTGACTATTTACATATAATAAGATGCCACAAATTATAGTTGTGCCACTCAGAAAAACAATTCCTGTCCAGTGCCCATTAGAAGCACCAAAGATGTGTACAGATATTTCACCTGAAAAGTGTGTTTTTCCCTAATTCCTGATTTTTGTAGCATTTTTATTTGTGTTATACTGTCCTGGCTGTGTTAGTGCCCCCCCCCCAAAAAAAACAAAAAACAAGCAAACAAACAACAAAAAAAAAACAATAGAAAAAGGTGTTTTGGACTTTGGGGGGTGGGGGAGTCCCTATCTGAAGTCCTGTGTTCTCCGCCCCTAGAGCATGCTGACTGCTGGGGCAGTCAGTCTGTGTCTCCACCCTGCTGTGCTCCAGGACTCTGCGCTGGAGCAGAAGCGCATGAGTCCTGGTGAAGATGGAAAGAGAAGTGCGGTCCGATCGAGACCAGAACAATAAAGTCCACTTCATCAACACACTGATCATGCTCTGGTTCAGACTCTGATGACGCGCTCCGTGCTTTGATCGCCTTCATGCAGTTAAAAAAAAAAGACTTGACACACTGTTCCAAGACACCTGATTATTTTGATTCGCTAAATTAATAACAAAAATACTATATCACACACTAAAACACACTCCAAGCACGGCTAATATCACAACTTTCAAAACCGTTTGCGTTTGCTTTTCACTGCACAGGAAACCACATTTTTTTTGAAAACTATGGATCTTTGAGGAGCAGCATTCATTTATGCTGTTTTTTGTTTGTTTGTTTGTTTTTTTAAGTGAATAAATTATGCATCTATTGTTGTACATTGCACAATGAAAACACACTCCATTCAAGGGTGATTCTTTAACTACGGGCACTATTGGCCTTGTAAATGTAATTTCCACCACACCATTGCCTTACAATATAAAGCGCCTTGGGGCAACTGTTTGTTGTGATTTGGCGCTATATACATGTGCTCTGATGTCACTGTTTATCTTCTTAGAAACTACCCAAACAATCTTTCATACAAACTGTTTAGGGACATAACAGTGTTGTGGTGGAAATTACGGCAATAGTGTGGGACAACTACATTTTGTTTAAAAAAAATCACAACAGTTGTATGACATTGAATACCCCAATTATGTTTTGATTATTTTACTGATATTTTATTTAGAGATATTTTAAAACATTAGAAAAGAAGCTAGGCTTAGAAAACAGGTGAAGATCTGTGAGCAGCAATATGGTTTCATGCCGAGAAAGAGCACTACAGATGCAATGTTTGCTCTGAGAATACTGTTGGAAAAGTACAGAGAAGGACAGAAAGAGTTACATTGTGTGTTTGTGGACTTAGAAAAAGCTTATGATAGGATGCCAAGAGAAGAGTTGTGGCATTGTATGAGGAAGTCTGGAGTGGCAGAGAAGTATGTTAGGGGTAGTGCAGGACATGTACAAGAATAGTGTGACAGCGGTGAGATGCGCAGTCGGAATGACAGACTCATTCAAGGTGGAGGTGGGATTACACCAAGGATCAGCTCTGAGTCCTTTGTTGTTTGCAGTGGTGATGGACAGGTTGACAGATGAGATCAGACAGGAGTCCCCATGGACTATGATGTTTGCAGATGACATTGTGATCTGTAGTGAGAGTAGAGAGCAAGTTGAGTCTAGTCTGGAGAAGTGGAGATATGCTTTGGAGAGAAGGGGAATGAAAGTCAGTAGAAGCAAGACTGAGTACATGTGTGTGAATGAGAGGGAGCCCAGTGGAATAGTGTAGTTACAAGGAGTAGAAGTGGTGAAAGTAGATGAGTTTAAATATTTGGGGTCAACTGTTCAAAGTAATGGAGAGTGTGGTAGAGAGGTGAAGAAGAGAGTGCAGGCAGGGTGGAGTGGGTGGAGAAAGGTGGCAGGAGTGATTTGTGACCGAAGAATATCAGCAAGAGTGAAGGGTAAAGTTTACAAAACAGTAGTGAGACCAGCTATGTTGTATGGTTAGAGACAGTGGCACTAACAAAAAGACAGGAGGCAGAGCTGGAGGTGGCAGAGCTGAAGATGTTGAGATTCTCTTTGGGAGTGACAAGAATGGACAAGATTAGGAATGAACATATCAGAGGGACAGCTCAGGTGGGACGGTTTGGAGACAAAGTCAGAGAGGCGAGATTGAGATGGCTTGGACATGTGCAGAGGAGGGACCCAGGGTATATAGGGAGAAGGATGCTGAGGATGGAGCCACCAGGCAGGAGGAGAAGAGGGAGACCAAAGAGGAGGTTCATGGATGTGCTGAGAGAGGACATGCAGGTGGTTGGTGTGACAGAGGAAGATACAGAGGACAGGGTGAGATGGAAATGATTGATCTGCTGTGGCGACCCCTAACGGGAACAGCCGAAAGACGAAGAAGAAGAAGAAAAAACGTTTCTTTACCATTCATTTTTATCATTGAAGATCAAAAGTCTGGGTGTGGGACAAGCACAAAACGGCAATATTTGCATATAATGATGCTGAAAAAAGGTGAAAAAGTCATCATAGACTACTAGAACAAATTTCTCAACACACTTTCATTGTAAAGATAACTATAAAAGTGTGAAATTTCCCCTTTTTTCTGTTTTTTCATACAATATGATCAAAGGACATAATAAGTGCCCGTAGTCTAAGAATCACCCTTAAATGTCATTTTGGGTAAATAAAAAATTGCTGCCTGGGCGGTTGCCAATCAGGATATGGGCATGTTCGGAGACAAAGCAGATCACATGCACTATGACAGCAAACAGGATGAAGAATTCTTGTGACAAAAGCTGTCTATCCATCCATCCAGCAACGGATCATGTATTTTGTATGAAATGAGCTAAACTGAGTGTAGTGATTATGTCGGTCCTTTTAGCAGCTGTTCTGTGCTTCCAACAGCAGACAGTATTTAACAGTCTGTTAACTTTCAGGGGCTGTTCTTACACTGACTCTCATTGACAGCCATCGACTATATTTAGGACATTTAAAAGCTTTGCTGTCGCAGCAATCTCCCTTAGAACCATGGGCTCAAAAAAACAGTTGTCCTCTATAGCGATTTTAATTTACTCTTTTTACATTTGCAAGTCAGTATTTGGTGTTTCGTTTAATTTGTGTGTGGCAGAGACATGTGGAAAACATGCGGGTTTTTGTTTCCAAAGGCATGCATCCATTTAGCACTCTGCTTGTTGTCTTTTGTGCAGACTCCATAGGAAATCCGTTTAATTTCTGACAAATACAAATATGGACAATATGAATAAGAATGCTGTGGGAGCAGCCCACATCAGCCTCACATAAACAATGGTACGTTTGAAGCCAGTCCTACCACTTAGCACCCTCCGGCACATTGATTAATCCTAATTTTTAAGACAATGATAAGTCTGCTGTCAAATCAATGTTTCAGTGTTAATTTGAGTTTCTTGGCTTTTGTGTTAATTTGCCTCATCCTGCTCTAAGTGAGTGTTGTGCAGTGGTGGGCACACTTCCGATAATCCGATAACAGAACGATAACATACGCAACATGCATCCAGCAGCAGACACGTTGCTGTCATAGACAACTGCCTGTAAAGTTTTTTGGCAAGTTATACTTTCTAAACAGTGTAATTGTAATGAAGCCGCTTCATTTGTGCGGCTCTTTCGGCGCCATGTTTGTTTTTTCAGAGACAGCAGTAAGCTCCTCCTACCCCTCCAAACGGAGGGATTTGTAGCCCTTCGACTTCCCCTCCGCCTCGCTCCAAAAAGAGACTCAGCCAGTGTTTAGCAGAGGCACTTTTACCCAGAATCCTTTGCGATCTGTCTGTTTGTTACAAAACTGTTGTGTGTTGGGGGGGTTTGGCTGGACAAGGTTGGGTTGTTTTGTGTTTATTTTCCTTCCCATGTGATTTGGGGCTGTTCTCTGAGGAAAATGTGCTGCAGAAGAGTCTCTCTCCTCTGTTACGATGATTGGCTGCACCTGTTGCATTCTCGTGCGGCTCTCTATCAGGACATCCACGACACCTGTGATTTCACGTGCAGATCTGAGGACTTCCAGCTGGTACCAATGTAGTGATGAAGAACTACATTTAAACCAGCAGTGAGTTGGATAAGATTGCCAGAGAATACGACCTTGTGACGACCGTGTGGGGACGCTGAGGGCCGTTTCAGAGTCTGACATCGCGCCTGTGAAGGAGGACGAGGGTGAGAGGCAAACGTTGTCAGCACACGACGAGTGAATAATTCTGAAAAGTTATCCGTGAATGTAAATTGGCGTTTATACGCAGCTATAAGTAATTATTGGTGGAAATTGTTTGGTGTGCTCCTCACGGCAGTGGCATCTGATTAATGATCCTCCACTAGCTGTGAGCAGCCAGCCTCTTTGAACTAAGTTTTGAAACCAGACTTAAAACGTGTAGCTGATAAGTTTGCCTCTAAACAATATTTCGTAGTGATAAGTGTTGAATAATCTCATCTCTGTTCCTCCTTTGCAGAGTACAGTCTGGGAAAGTCACCTGAGGGGGGGTGTTGGTGGAACTCCTGAGTCCTGAACGTTCGGACTCCGACTGTTGAGACACTGAGAGAGCGAGCCGCCTTTCACCTCACCAGAACTCTAATTATTTAGTATTTAATGTATAGCACAAAGGGAAAAAAATAAATGTGTTTTCTTTTTGGAACTGCTTCTGATTATTTCATGCTGGGTTCAGTCAGATACTGGACCGCTCCTCAATCTGCATCTTATCCATAAGAGAAACCTCAGAATTAGTGCATTATTCAACATTAAAAGATATATGTTATACACTCAACAAAAATATAAACGCAACACTTTTGGTTTTGCTCCCATTTTGTATGAGATGAACTCAAAGATCTAAAACTTTTTCCACATACACAATATCACCATTTCCCTCAAATATTGTTCACAAACCAGTCTAAATCTGTGATAGTGAGCACTTCTCCTTTGCTGAGATAATCCATCCCACCTCACAGGTGTGCCATATCAAGATGCTGATTAGACACCATGATTAGTGCAGAGGTGTGCCTTAGACTGCCCACAATAAAAGGCCACTCTGAAAGGTGCAGTTTTGTTTTATTGGTGGGGGATACCAGTCAGTATCTGGTGTGACCACCATCTGCCTCATGCACTGCGACACATCTCCTTTGCATAGAGTTGAAGAGAACACCTCTCCAACGTGCCAAACGGCAGCAAATGTGAGCATTTGCCCACTCAAGTCGGTTACGACGACGAACTGGAGTCAGGTCGAGACCCCGATGAGGACGACGAGCATGCAGATGAGCTTCCCTGAGACGGTTTCTGACAGTTTGTGCAGAAATTCTTTGGTTACGCAAACCGATTGTTTCAGCAGCTGTCCGAGTGGCTGTCTCAGACGATCTTGAGGTGAACATGCTGGATGTGGAGGTCCTGGGCTGGTGTGGTTACATGTGGTCTGCGGTTGTGAGGCTGGTTGGATGTACTGCCAAATTCTCTGCAAGGCCTTTGGAGACGGCTTATGGTAGAGAAATGAACATTCGATACACAAGCAACAGCTCTGGTTGACATTCCTGCTGTCAGCATGCCAATTGCACGCATCCCTCAAATCTTGCAACATCTGTGGCATTGTGCGGTGTGAATAAAACTGCACCTTTCAGAGTGGCCTTTTATTGTGGGCAGTCTAAGGCACACCTGTGCACTAATCATGGTGTCTAATCAGCATCTTGATATGGCACACCTGTGAGGTGGGATGGATTATCTCAGCAAAGGAGAAGTGCTCACTATCACAGATTTAGACTGGTTTGTGAACAATATTTGAGGGAAATGGTGATATTGTGTATGTGTAAAAAGTTTTAGATCTTTGAGTTCATCTCATACAAAATGGGAGCAAAACCAAAAGTGTTGCGTTTATATTTTTGTTGAGTATATTTTAACTTTGTACAAATGACATAATTGACATTAATGGAGTTATTCTATCAGTATTAATGTTATTTATAATCAAAACCATAAGTCAGCATGACTTTATTTTTCAAGACCTGCGCCTGACCGGAGCATCGTAATTGATAGAGTGTTGGCTTTATGGCTGCTCTCGGGGTGCCTCTGTGCTGGGAGCGCTGTAGTAGACAAGAGCTTCCAGCAGGGGCCATATGTTGAAAGAAGAGTGTGGTCTCATTGTTGGGGTCTGTTGTTGTTTATAATATTATAAGCTATTAAATTTGTTCTACTAGTAGTTGTAGATGTGTCAGAGGTAATATTGGAATTTATCTGTTATCGCCGCTTATCTGTAACTTCCGATACATTTTTGGGTGGTTTATTGTTTTATCTTTATCGAAGATAACTTTTCAGTTATCTGATTATCTGTTATCAAAGTTAATTTTTTGGTTATCTGTGCCCACCACTGGTTGTCAGGCAGTGTGACACAGCAGGTTTGTTTTTTTTTTCTTATTTTCTGTTGTAAGTTGCACGTGCAGCAAGTTTCTTTTTACCTCCACCAATGAAGTTGGAGGTTATGTTTTCACCTCTGTTTGTTTGTTTGTGTGTTTGTTTGTGAACAGCCTCGAGCCCACAATTTTTCATATATTGTTATGAAATTTTTACTGAAGGTTCATTCTGATAGGTAGGAACTGATTCATAGATCCTAGGTCAAAATCATGAAAACTTTTGTAAAATGAAAATCCCTATCTTAAACACTGAACATTTTTTTTTTTTAAATTGATAACTGTGACACAAAATATCAAATTTAGTTCATATTTTAGAGCTTTATGTGGGATGGTATCCTTTATCGACTGACAACATTTGATCTGGATCTGATCCAGATTACAGATTTGTGGCCATTTAACTTTAACATTGAAAACCAAATTTAATGTATATTTTGCATTATATCTCATACAAAAGTGCCACAATCACTCTCATTCTTATGGATTTACCTACACAATGCAAATTGGATGAAGGTTCCAATTTTGCCTATTTGTCTGTTTTATAGTTATCAGTTGGAAACCAAGTGGCAAAAAGCAATGACAAATTGTGCATAGCAGAGAACCAATTTTCACTGAAAATTGTCTTATAAAAGAATTCAGATTTTGAAAAATAAAAATGAAAAAAAAAAAACCTTTGATTGAAGTGCATGAACTAAATACGAGGTCTGTGAGAAAAGTATCCGACCTTTTTATTTTTTCAAAAACCATATGGATTTGAATCACGTGTGATTGCATCAGCCCTGTGAGGCTTCATCACGCGTTGCTTTGCACCATGCAGCTCCACCGCGACGTGCGGAACTCCGCTCCTCTTTCCATGACAAAAACTCCTGTAACAGTGAAATGTGCCGTTCATTTCTAAACTGGTCTTGATCCGGTATGTCATCTGACTAGCACACGAATTGTGAAAAGACGTGGACATCAACACTTTTTCGGCACATTGAGACAGACGTGCGGAGGAGTTCCGCGTGTCGCGGTGGAGCCGCATGGCACAAAGCAACGCCGTGATGAAGCCTCACAGGACATGTTCTGGCATGTCCAGCTCATGCTCAATTTCTTGGATAATCACACGACTGAAAACGAACCGACAGCTGTCTGAAATCCACGTGAAAGCCGTCCTGTGAGACCAACACGGAGGTGGTTTTGTGCCGCGTAATGAACGGCTCCGTGGCACGTCCTCCGCTTTTCTTTCCATGAAAAAAACTCCTGTAACAGTAGAATGTGCCAAAAAAGTACTGATGTCCACGCCTTCTGCCTTTTTGTGAAAGTCAGACGACGTCCCGGATCAACAAAGCCTTCACGTTGGAAATGATCTGGTTGTTCCAGCGGGGTTGAAGCCTGTCGATTGGCGCTCGGAGCGCGGCGCGCTCTCAGCAGTTGTGGGCGGTCTTTAAACCGTCTGGATCACTCCTTAATCTGTGTAATCCCCATAAAATGATCCCTGAAAGCCATATTAATTTTCCGAACGGTGTGCACTTGGAGGTCTCTCACAGTTTCTGGAAAAAAAATTGATGCAGCAAAGCTCCAAATCGTTCAGACATTTATTCGCAATAAAAAAACGACGAGAGGGGTGGACCACTGCTCACACAAAGCCTGCTCACAGGCGAATGACGCAATCGACAGGCGTGAAAAAACTCACGCATGCGCACGCAGGTTCAAGCTTGGCTGATGCAATCACACGTGATTCAAATCCATATGGTTTTTGAAAAAAATAAAAAGGTCGGATACTTTTCTCACAGACCTTGTACATACTCCTGACATTTGACCACATCGAATTTAGCTTATGAAAAGTCACTTCTAACAGGACTTTGACCTTGAAAATTTTTGTTCATGTTAACATTTTGTGGAATTGGAAACTAGTGTTGGTGGAGGTTTGTGGTCTACAATTGCAGTGCTCTAGTTTCCTGTGTAGCTGGACCTACAGAAGATCTTAGTGCTTCAGGCAGTGTAATGGGATTATATACTGTAGATAGAAGTAATACAGCTCTGAGGTGAGGTCCCATGTAGCGTCATAACTGCTCCATTGTCTACGACCATTCCAGGCATGAACTATATTGAAATTCTGCCACTAAATTGAGGATTTGTACATTAACAACTAGATGGCCAAGTGTACAATGCAAAACAATTGCCTGCTCAAGAAACATACACACATATACACATATATGTGCCTTATAACACCCTTCTGGTCTGAATGGGGATTGAACTGACAACCTTCTTGTCAAAAGAATTTCTAAGTTTACCACCATTTCTGAAAGTTTCATATTACTTCCACATACATTGTGCTCTACAAAGGCTTTAGGAAGATTCAATGCCTGAAGTCTTATCTCTTTTGATTTTTCATGCATTAAAAAAAAATCCTCATCTGTGGATGCAGGGCCTCGGGATTATGGTATATCATTAATCTTTCTAAATGAATATAAGTAAATAAATGTGTGACCAATTTTCACTTTAGAAAATACATTATTTACTTTTGGTGGAAAATTTACATAATTGATTTTAGTTGGTTCCCTGCAGTTTACAAGCAAATCAGTTTGTAATTTCACAGGATTGACTCTGTTTTTATTACTTAGTGATCACCTGCAATTGTATTTCTTTTTATTTATTTATTACTGGAGAATGAGTTCTGTAGATTGTTGATTGATTTTTGTTGGAACAGAAACATTTGAACATCTCCAAATTGATTTTCTGTTGAAACTTTGAAGTTAAAAATATAATCACACTGTATATCTACCAATTTTTTTCTTCCTCTGTATCATTATCCCACAAATATGTACTGCTGAATTGGACAAGGTTGAGCAGTTGAGGGATTCAGGACCCTTATTATAAATGATTTATAGTACACAGTTTAAACAGGCAGTACAAGTGCATTTGAGATATGTCCACCACCACTTTATGTGGAGTGTGATTTAGGCACAAATTAAAGTGCAAGGCTGTTAACTCCCAAAACGCTACAAATTGTGAATTATCCACAAACCGTGAATTGCAAAACGTGAATACTATAAACATATCTCCCGAAATGTGAGCACATGGTCTCGAAAAACGTAAGTTGCAAAACGTGAATATCATTCATGATCATAGAGTATGTAACTCTATGAGCCCCAGGCAGGCTCTCGCTACTGGTGTCAAGCGCTCAGCCCCGCTGGGCATGACCAATTCCGGGGACAGTGGCAGGTGTGGAGTTTGACTGGGGTGGTACATCTGTCAAATGATAACGTAGGTGTCAAACTCAGAAAGATATTCACAGATTTGAAGTTCACGGCTCAATAAATTTTAAGAGAAATGTGGTAGAAAAACAAGCAAGACTAGTTTCTAACCTCAGGAAGGTAGATAACGTGCTGTGACCTTATTTTTATGCATATAAGCCACCGTTTGAGCTGGAAAAATAACATTGATCTGAACGAGCAGGCAGCTGAGAAACGGAAGTGTAGGGGCCGTCTATAAAGTTCAAAAAATGAAAAGAGACACCAGAAAAATGCAATAAATTCACTGGTATAAGGTGTGGTGTCACCAAATTCAGTGAACACATCAATGGTCTCCAGCTGGTTATGAAACAGTACTCAGTTTGAAAAAATGCCTTTTCGAAAAATTTAACAGAATTTTTCATTGTCTAAATTTTCAATTGCGTCATTGTTATAAGGTGTAGTGACACAAAATCCACAGCACACATCAGTGGGGTCCTCCTGGTTATACTACAATGCTCAGTTTGGAAAAAAATGTCACGGTGAAAGTTTTTGGAGAAGTGACACAAAATTTACTGCACACATCAGTGGTGTAAAACTGAAAATATATATATCATGATCACAGAGTTACATATGTAACTCTATCATCATGAATGATATTCACGTTTTGTGACTTAAGTTTTGCGAGACCTGCGTTCACGTTTTGCAAGTCCTGTGTTCACGGTTCGGGAGATATTTTTTCAGTATTCACGTTTTGCAATTCACTGTTTGCGGATAATTCCCGATTTGCAGCTGATTCACGTTTTGGGAGTTAACAAGAGTTGTGTTTATCTCTCCATAAATCATAGGTATGTTCTGGGCATAACATGAATTAATCTATTCATTTTGCTTTGGCGAACTCTGTAGGTTACAAGAAAGAGGTTTTCTGGTCAGAAAATGGATCTGCTCACCCGCAAGGTAAAAGGACATGAGCAGATCATTTACAGGAGTAGCAGACATCCACTAAAACTTCTTGAGGTGATGTAGGCATGGGAGGAGGTGGTAATGATCATATCATCATTTGCTGGTATTAGAGCTGCTGCACAATTATGAAGGCGGCATAGTGATGTCAGGAGACAGAGAAAATGAAAGCTCTCTGATCATTGAAAACAGGAACTGGCAGTGCAGAAGAAGAGCTGGCAACGGCCTCCAAATCTGGTGCCAAGCAGTGGTGGGCATGGCTAACCAAAAAGTTAGCTTCGATAACCGCTAACCAGCTAACTGAAAAGTCATCTTTTATGATGCTTAACTGACAGACCACCACTATTTCAGTATTGTCTCCGGTACACTCTCAGCTACTGATTTTGAGTTTAAACACCGTCAATGGTTGTGATAGAATCAAAGGCAATCACAAACCTAAACACAGCCAGTGAGTCAGCGCTTCTGCCTTTGTGCACCCTGCCCACTGTTGTAGGGAAGCATCATTTTCCTTAACAGCATACAGTGGTCCAGCCATGAAGCAGATGTCTTGAAAAGGAAAGCAGGATTGACTTATGGTTTATAAACCAAATTAGTCCGGATAGCTTAACCTCAAATGTCAAGTCTGTCATTTGTACAAAGTGAAAATATAACGCATATGTTTTAATTTTAAAATAATGCAGTAATTCTGACATTTTTAACATATTAACACACACAAATGCCAAACTGCATTATGGGTAAACTGAGGCTTAATTTCAATTCAATTTATTCACTTTATATAAAACCAAATCACAACAGAGTCGCCTTAAGGCTCTTCACACAAAAAAATTCAGAAAACAAAATAAAATGAATTAAAATATTATAAAGCATAGTAAAAGAGTAAAAAAGTAAAAAGTATAGTAACATAACATGCCAGTATGTAATATGTCATCCAGTAGATGAGTCAAAATGCATTTTGACCCATCTACTGGATGGCAGTGTGAATGACACCTAGTTATATCACATGGTTGTTGCTGCCTGGTTGAATCCCTACTTAACAAACAGAATTTTAAGTTTTACAAATGCTTCTTTTTAACAAATAAAAAAAAAAGACATTTTACTAATATATATTTATTTGTAAAAACCAACACACATGTTAAGTTTTGTGTTGATTAAATGAATCAACCAATCGGTGATCGCAGGCTCAGTTTACCCATAATGCAGTTTGGCACCTGTGTGTGTTAATATGTTCAAAACTTCAGAATTAGTGCATTATTTGAAAATTAAAAGATATGTGTTATACTTTCACTTTGTACAAACGACAGAGTTGACATTAATGTCATTAATCTACCTGGATTAATCTGTCTGTGACCGAACTATAAGAAACCGCCTAAAGGAAATGGGATTTACATACAGAAAAGCTAAACGAAAGGCATCATTAACACCTAAACAGAAAAAAACAAGGTTACAATGGGCTAAGGAAAAGCAATTGTGGACTGTGGATGACTGGATGAAAGTCATATTCAGTGATGAATCTCGAATCTGCATTGGGCAAGATGATGATGCTGGAACTTTTGTTTGGTGCCTTTCCAATGAGATTTATAAAGATGACTGCCTGAAGAGAACATGTAAATTTCCACAGTCATTGATGATATGGGGCTGCATGTCAGGTAAAGGCACTGGGGAGATGGCTGTCATTACATCATCAATAAATGCACAAGTTTATGTTGATATTTTGGACAATTGAAAGGATGTTTGGGGATGATGAAATCATTTTTCAAGATGATAATGCATCTTGCCATAGAGCAAAAACTGCAAAAACATTCCTTGCAAAAAGACACATAGGGTCAATGTCATGGCATAGGGTCATTGTCAATGAGCAGATCTGATTTGATGCAGGTGTTAATTTGGGAGATGAAAATTTACAGGGTGATTCCATAATTTTTTCCTCAGAATTGAGTGATTCCATATTTTTTTCCTCTGCTTGATCTAAAAAAGTAACCGTTACTGACTGCCACAATCTTTTTTCTTGATTTCTTATAGTGTTTCTTAAAGCCAGAAAGTTGCCATTTGAAATGACTTTAGTTTTGTGTCATGTCTGTGATCTGCTTTTTTTCTACAAAATTAAACAACTGAATGAACATCCTCTGAGGCCGGTGATTCCATAATTTTTGCCAGGGGTTGTATTTTTGAACTCTACTCATCAAGACGAGTAATTTGATATGCATATCAAAAGGATTGGACCATTTTTTTTAATTTTGACCCAAAAATGAGTTTTTTTTGGCCCAAAAATGGCCAAAAATGATTTTTATTTTTGGCATTGCCCCTGAGTGAAACCTTACATATAAGGACTTGATCTAGCATAGATGTCTGCTTGTAACAAAAAATGCAGAAAAAAAATTTTTTTGAAGCACTTTTCTGCCTTCTGCTGGCTGTCTGAAAATAGGTGCACAATAAGAGAAGGCTCTGTGGCCTGCAGACTTTTTATTCACCCTAGGTACGCAAAGTACAACACCAATTCCAATGAAGTTGGGACGTTGTGTGAAATGTAAATAAAAACAAAATACAATGATTTGCAAATCCTCTTCAACCTATATTCAATTGAATACACAACAAAGACAAGATATTTAATGTTCAAACTCATAAACTTTATTGTTTTTGTGCAAATATTTGCTCATTTTGAAATGGATGCCTGCAACACATTTCAAAAAGCTGGGGCAGGAGCAACAAAAGACTGGGAAAGTTGATGAATGCTCAAAGAACACCTGTTTGGAACATTCCGCAGGTGAACAGGTTAATTGGAAACAGGTGAGTGTCATGATTGGGTATAAAAGGAGCATCCCCAAAAGGGAAAAAAAAACTGTTCACAAGCAAAGGTAGGATGAGGATCACCACTTTGTGAACAAGTGCATGAAAAAATAGTCCAACAGTTTGAGAACAGTGTTTCGGTGTTCAATTGCAAGGAATTTAGGGATTCCATCATCTACAATCCATAATATAATCAGAAGATTCAGAGAATCTGGAGAACTTTCTTCACATTAGCGGCAAGACTGAAAACCAACATTGAATGCCCGTGACCTTGGATGGACAAGAGTGGAGTGAGCTGAGGGTGTGACTGTGATCCAAATGAAACTGGATGTGAAAATATGTTAACAGAGACAAAGGAGTGCAGTGACAAGATGGACATGACAAATGATACTAAAATATCCAAGACAGCATAGAAACTAAACATGAACAGAATCAGGTTGGAGAACAAGAAAATCAGAAGCTAAAACTAGAACTGACATGAATAATATAACTGAAGACAAATGTGGTAAACCTGACAAATAAACTTAGTGACAGAAGTAATCAAATGCAATCATAAACAGTGGATCAAAACTAAACTAAATCAAAACAGAACTCAACATGTGACTGAAGTGTGGTGAACAGAAAACAAGCTGTGACAAAAGCAGTGATGAACAAAAATAAAAGACTGTGGTTCAAAGACTGAACTAAACCAGAACGGAACGCAAGATGTGGCTATGGTGTGATGAACAGAAAGCAAGCAGCTGTGACAAAAGTGAAATAACTAGACTGTCAAAAAAGCAGACAAAAGGAAAATCAATAAAAAAGACTGACAACAAACATGATGGGTGAGGACCGAGCAGGGGCAAGACCTGACAGAGACAGGAAGTCAATGAAGAGATACCAAAATAGGTGTAATGTGGTCAAACTTTTTTGCTTCCTGTCAAGAGTCTGACAGCAGCATTTTGGACCAACTGAAGACCCCTAATGCTGGACTGAGGTAAAAAAAAATTAAACACTGCAGTAGTCCAGTCTAGAAGAGACAAATGCATGAATAAGGGTCTCTACATCAGCCGTAGTAGATCAGATGGGACAGATGTTCGCTATGTTTCACAGGTGGAAGAAGGCAGTCCTCGTAGTATCTACAATGTGGGTTCAAAAATTACCCCAAGATTCCTCACTTTGTCAGTGTGATGTATGACACATGAGCCTAGGTTAGCCATTAATTGGCCAAACCGATGACAATGTCTCACTGGACCAAGAACAATCATGTTGGTCTTGTCCTAGTTTAAAAGTAAGAAATTGCTGGACATCCAGCTTTTCAGTGATGCAAGGCAATCCTCGAAGGATTGTATGTGTATGAGATTACCAGCAGTTATCAGAATGTATTTTTTATTGATTTATTAAACCTTTATTTCATCAGGAAAGTCTCTTTGAGACTAAAAACCTCTTTTGCAAGGGAGTCCTGGCCAAGATGCAGCAAAGGTTACACAACAATTTCAATTAAATTCACACAATTAAAATAACATATGATTAAGAAAAAAACATTTGCAATTTAAAGAAGATATGTAACTGAGTATCATCACCATAGCAATGAACAGTAATCCCGAAACGCCACAATATGTGTACAAGGGGTGCTATATAAACAGTGAAAAGCATAGGGCCTAAGACGGACCCCTATGGAACCCCATATTTCATGTTAAGTTTGGAGGTAGTGTTGTTGGACAAGACACAATGAGAACGACTGGTTAGGTATGACCAGGTGACATACCTAACTAGAAACCAATGTGCCAGGGCACTAATTTGATGAAGTGACACAGAGGAGGATTTTCTTTCACCAAATCATAAATTCTAGGCTTACATCTCAGATGTACCTTCTGGCAAATTTTAGCTCTAATTTCAGTTCTTCTTTTTCAGAAAATCCTCCTCCATACAATTCATCCTGAAGCTTTATAACGGGATACAAAATGCAAAACATGCACTACGCACGATTTCTACAATCACAGCCACAAAAGCCTATACCTTCTCCTGGGTTGTCTGGGTGGCTTTTCCCTCACTCTTTTCCTTCTTGCATAGTCACTCAGTTTTTGAGAACTGTCTACACAGATTTATAATAGAGTGCCATACTGTTTGTATTTCTTCACAACCTATGAAAATAAAGTTCAAAACATCTTCAGTGACTTGGAAATGTTTATGTATCCAAGCCCTGATTTGTCTGAAGAATACTGGCAATAAAACTCATTATTATATGGCTGCGATGCTACACGCTCTGATTGGCTGATTACTGTTTGTATATTTTCCCATATCTGGACCGGTTACCATGACAATCGGTCCACAACGCATATTTTTGTTACAAACCAGAAAGCTAAAAACATGAATAGAACAACAAAGTCGGACATGAACACACTCCATAAATATCTAAACGGCACTGGAAAAAGCACAAGGATTGAAAGCTTACCAGCTAAAGACCAGACCATCTGTTAGCAAATTCTTCATGGAGGTGAAGAACGCGAATGAGCCCAACACCATCAGCAGCATATTTGGGCGATACTGTAAGTTTGTGTGTTTATATATATAAATATATCTATCTATCTATCTATCTATCTATCTATCTATCTATCTATCTATCTATCTATCTATCTATCTATCTATCTATCTATCTATCTATCTATCTATCTATCTATCTATCTATCTATCTATCTATCTATATATATATATATATATATATATACACACACGGTCCATTAGAAAAATATCCGACCTTTTTATTTTTTTCAAAAACCATATGGATTTGAATCACGTGTGATTGCATCAGCCAAGCTTGAACCTTCGTGCGCATGCGTGAGTTTTTTCACGCCTGTCGGTTGCATCATTCGCCTGTGAGCAGGTTTTGTGTGAGCAGTGGTCCACCCCTCTCGTCGGATTTTTATTGCGAATAAATGTCTGAATGATTTGGAGCTTTGCTGCATCAATTTTGTCCAGAAACTGTGAGAGACCTAGAGGTGGTAACCATTCGGAAAATTCAAATGCCTTTGAGGGACGATTTTATGGAGATTACACAGATTAAGGAGTGCTCCAGCCGGTTTAAAGACCGCCCACAGCTGCTGAGAGCACGCCGTGCTCCGAGCACTGATCGACAGGCTCAAACCCCACTGAAACAACCAGATCATTTCCAACGTGAAGGCTTTGTTGATCCGGGACGTCGTCTGACTTACACAAAAATGGCAGGAGACGTGGACATCAGTACTTGTTCGGCACATTCCACTGTTACAGGGGTTTTTTTTATGGAAAGAAAAGCGGACAGATGTGCCACTATGCCACTCATGGCGCGGCACAAAACCACCTCCGTGTTGGTCTCAGAGGACGGCTTTCAGATGGCTTTCAGATGGCTGTCGGTGGGTTTTCAGTCGTGTGACTAACCGAGAAATTGTGGATGAGCCTGGACATGCCAGAACATGTCCTGTGAGGCTTCATCACGGCGTTGCTTTGCACCATGCGGCTCCACCGCGACGCATGGAGTTCCTCCGCTCCTTTCCATGACAAAAACTCCTGTAACAGTGGAATGTGCGGGTTCATTTCCAAACTGGATGCTGTGTTTTATCCGGGACGTCGTCTGACTAGCACAGGAATTGCGGAAGACGTGGACATCAGCACTTTTTCGGCACATTGAGACAGACGTGCGGAGGAATTACGCACGTCGCGGTGGAGCCGCATGGCGCAAAGCAACACAGGACATGTTCTGGCATGTCCAGCTCATCCACAATTTCTCGGTTAGTCACACGACTGAAAACCCACAGACAGCCGTCTGAAAGCCATCTCAAAGTCGTCCTGTGAGACCAACACGGAGGTGGTTTTGTGCCGCGCCATGAGCGGCACGGTGGCGCATCCGTCCACTTTTCTTTCCATGAAAAAACTCATGTAACAGTGGAATGTGCCGAAGAGGAACTGATGTCCACGTCTCCTGTCATTTTTGTGTAAGTCAGACGACGTCCCGGATCAACAAAGCCTTCATGTTGGAAATGATCTAGTTGTTTCAGCGGGGTTTGAGTCTGTTGATCAGCGTTCGGAGCGCGGCGCGCTCTCAGCAGCTGTGGGCGGTCTTTAAACCGGCTGGAGCACTCCTTAATCTGTGTAATCCCCATAAAATTGTCCCTCAAAGCCATTTGAATTTTCCGAATGTTTACCACCTGGAGGTCTCTCACAGTTTCTGGAAAAAATTGATGCAGCAAAGCTCCAAATCGTACAGACATTTATTCGCAATAAAAATCCGACGAGAGGGGTGGACCACTGCTCACACAAAGCCTGCTCACAGGCGAATGACGCAACCGACAGGCGTGAAAAAACACGCATGCGCACGAAGGTTCAAGCTTGGCTGATGCAATCACACGTGATTCAAATCCATATGGTTTTTGAAAAAAATAAAAAGGTCGGATACTTTTCTAACAGACCTCGTATATATATATATATATATATATATATATATATATATATATATATATATATATATATATATATATAAACAGCCATATAATAAAGAAATTATTAACCTCACTTGCTCTGTCTGCACGGAGATATAAGACCTCTCACTACGCTCTGTCCGTACTTACACCTCAGTCTGTTATTTCCCCGTACAGACCTCACACTCGGTTAATAATCCTTTCTTTACAGGTATTATACCAAAGCGGCCCATTACATATGTCACCCATCATCTTGGCTTTTATATTTTTAATTAATTTATGTCACGTTGTAGAGATTTGCTTTGAGTTGGAATTTATGAAAGACAATTTTAGAAATTTCTGTACTTAGAAACATGATTTACGTTTGGTATTTGAAATGGCATAAACAAATTAAAATATGTGAAATGTCAAGGAAGAGAATATTTTTGCAAGGCACCGTATATGCTTTAGACTAGCCATTCAACCTTTTTGGTTGTAAAGATACACAGTACAAAAAAAGAGTTTTCAGACCATGTTTTCCTTGACCTTGTCCTTTTACCAAACTTTTCCAAAATCTAATATGTTCTAGATATCTATCCACGTATTACAGTTTAACCCATCTAGGGTTCTTGAATGTCGACACCCACAAATAAGTTTTTCAGAACGTTTTCCAGGTTATTGGACATTGGCCTTTCACTAAACTACTCCAAAATCCAAACAGCTCTAGATATCTATCCAAGTGATACTCCCACCAAGTTTGATCCATATGGGCTCCTTTGTTGTTGATATATGCAAAAAAGGTCTTTTTCAAATCATGTTTTTTGGGACCCAAAATCCCTGGTGGCTTCCCTGACACTTGGTTTCAGTGCAGAAGGTTCCGGGTTCAAATCCCACCCGCCCTATTTCTCCATGTAATATGGAGTTGCGTCAGGAAGAGCATCCGGTGTAAAATCAAACCTGTGCTAAAATCAACATACAAATCCACCTTAAATCTGCTGTGGTGACCCTGATTGAAAAACAAAGGAGCAGCCGAAGGGACTTAGTTACTAGGCCGTTTCTGGTGTGGACAGGACCTGCACCGAGATAGCACCAGACGATGGTTCAGTACATGTTGAAATCTCAAGTTTCTCTGTACAGTGATTAAAATTTATATATAATAAAAAATTTTGGCTGTGTGCTATCAGGAGCTAGCAGCCCACAGACTGGTTACAACAGAAGACTTCTAGACACTATCACCATGCTATACGCCAAGATGAGTCTGTGATGAGGCTGTGCAGTCACTTTCACTGAAGCAATTTATCTGAAGTTTCATTGATGCGTCGGAAACATCTGCATGTGCACTGTTTATTACTGTACAGTTAGTGAGCGTAATGAATGTGTGGCCACTAGTCAATCCAAGTCATAGTTCCACCAGGTTTGAAGGAAATCCATCCAACCAATGGTTCATTATCTCATCCGCACACACACACAAGCCAGTACCCTGTGCAGCGATGTGCAGGGTAACAACAGGACATAAAAATGCGTCTGTCGGAAAACAGCAATGACACTTGTAAGGTGTAAGATAGTACCCTTAGAGTATTCTCAGCGACAATTCAAGAGTTGTGCACACACAGGTACCAAACCCTATGACCCTTCAGTTAATGAAGAATCTGCATGACAGACTGCGTTATCCTCATCACCATAACTTTTTTTAAACAAAATTCTGTTAGGTGAAACATTTGCACAGTATTGCATTTGACAGTTAATTTATTCTTTCTGATGGTTGTAATGCTCCGACAGACCACTGTGATCAAGTGTTTTGAATGATGAAATGGATCATATAAAATTCACTTGAAGGGTGATCACATGCCGATTTTAATTCCAGACATTTAATAAAAGTTTGAAGCAACATAAAGCAGACCACTGAGTAATTACATAGTTTTAAGTGGCGTAAAGTCTGTTTCAGGCTGCTCTTTGATTCATTGCGGCAAATACAATAAGATTTGCATAAACACCAGCATGACCTTTCAACATCATTATAAATGATCCAAGAGTGCAGAAGAGGAGACAGTAATTTTAGCGTTGTGCAGTTGAGACATTATAGTTTCATTCTCCTCTCATCTGTCAGCTGCTCCCAGTGTGTGCACTAGTTTTGCGCATCTGTCAGAGTAAATGTGTCATTCCTCACCGATCCACTTGTCAGTCGGGAACTAATCATAAATGGGGTACGATGGGCATACTGATGTACCTGATGACTCTTCAACCTCCAACCGTCGTAGCGCCGATATCATCTATCTATAAAGCAAGAAACGTCTGTGTGTGGGGTTGTGACTCGCATATCTCTCTATTTGTCAGATCAACCTCAGCTTTCAAATATGGCTTGCGCATGGTACCATGATGTGCATTCTCTATTATGAAAATTTTGGGGATTTATTTTGAAAAGCTTTATTTTGAAACCTTTATTTTGGTTAACATTGTAACATTCATACTTCCAAGATGGGGTGGCTTGCTGATGTTACTAGTAGCAAAGTTAAACAACATCAGATAGATCACATGTTGCTCCCACCCTTTCACAATAAAATCCCAGCAAATAGTTTTACTGTGAAAGGTATGGTGAAGCGTCTAGCCCCTCTCCAGGAGTTGGGTACCAAGTCTGTTCCAGAGTACTGGAGAGGAGAATTCGACCAATGGTCGAACCTCGGATTCAGGAGGAGCAGTGTGGTTTTCGTCCTGGTCGCGGCACACTGGACCAGCTCTACACGCTCCATCGGGTGCTCGAGGGTTCATGGGAGTTCGCCCAACCAGTCCACATGTGTTTTGTGGATCTGGAGAAGGCGTTCGACCGTGTCCCTCGGGGCAGCCTGTGGGGAGTGCTCCGGGAGTACAGGGTCCGGGGTCCTTTGCTAAGGGCTATCCGGTCCCTGTACGACTGCAGCAGGAGCTTGGTTCGCATTGCCGGTAGTAAGTCAAACCTGTTTCCAGTGCACGTTGGTCTCCGCCAGGGCTGCCCTTTGTCACCGGTTCTGTTCATTATTTTTATGGACAGAATTTCTAGGCGCAACCAGGGTGTAGAGGGGGTCTGGTTTGGGAACCACAGAATCTCATCTCTGCTGTTTGTGGATGATGTGGTTCTGTTGGCTTCATCAAATCAGGACCTTCAGCGTGCACTGGGGCGGTTTGCAGCCGAGTGTGAAGCGTCCGGGATGAAAATCAGCACCTCCAAATCCGAGGGCATGGTTCTCGACCGGAAAAAGGTGCTTTGCCCTCTTCAGGTCAGTGGAGTGTCCTTGCCTCAAGTGGAAGAGTTTAAGTATCTCGGGGTCTTGTTCACGAGTGAGGGACGGATGGAGCGTGAGATCGATAGATGGATCGGTGCAGCGTCTGCAGTGATGTGGTCGCTGTATCGGACCGTCATGGTGAAGAGAGAGCTGAGTAGGGGGGCAAAGCTCTTGATTTACCGATCGATCTACATTCCGATCCTCACCTATGGTCATGAGATTTGGCTCATGACCGAAAGAATGAGATCGCGAGGACAAGCGGCCGAGATGAGTTTCCTCCGCAGGGTGGCTGGGCGCTCCCTTAGAGATAGGGTGAGGAGCTCGGTCACTCGGGAGGAGCTCGGAGTCGAGCCGCTGCTCCTCCACATCGAAAGGAGTCAGTTGAGGTGGCTCGGGCATCTTTTCCGGATGCCCCCTGGACGCCTCGCTGGAGAGGTGTTCCGGGCACGTCCCACTGGGAGGAGGCCCCGGGGAAGACCCAGGACACGCTGGAGGGACTACATCTCTCGGCTGGCTTGGGAACGCCTTGGGGTTCCCCCGGAGGAGCTGGGGGAGGTGTGTGTGGATCGGGAGGTCTGGGCGGCTTTGATTGAGCTGCTGCCCCCGCAACCCGACTCCGGATAAAGCGGAAGAAAATGGATGGATGGATGGATGGATGGATGGATGGATGGTGTCAGTGATCCTTGCAACTGAGTTTAACTTGAGCACACTGAGGAGACGTTAGCTAAAATCCATTTTTTGCTAACATCAACAAATTTCCCACTATTTGTACAACATTTCAGTAAGTACATAAGCTGAATAAAATATATTTTAACACAATTTGTACAACGTTTCAGTAAGTA
Organism: Thalassophryne amazonica; assembly: GCF_902500255.1. Classification (NCBI taxonomy): domain Eukaryota; kingdom Metazoa; phylum Chordata; class Actinopteri; order Batrachoidiformes; family Batrachoididae; genus Thalassophryne; species Thalassophryne amazonica. The sequence goes on from NC_047112.1 coordinate 55,822,486, forward strand.
CATAAACTGAATAAAATATTATACGAGGGCTGTCAATAAAGTATAGGTCCTTTTTATTTTTTTCAAAAACTATATGGATTTCATTCATATGTTTTTACGTCAGACATGCTTGAACCCTCATGCGCATGCGTGAGTTTTTCCATGCCTGTCGGTGATGTCTTTCGCCTGTGAGCACTCCTTGTGGGAGGAGTCGTCCAGCCCCTCATCAGAATTCCTTTGTCTGAGAAGTTGCTGAGAGACTGGCGCTTTGTTTGATCAAAATTTTTTCTAAACCTGTGAGACACATCAAATTGGACACGGTTTGAAAAATTAAGCTGGTTTTCGGTGAAAATTTTAATGGCTGATGAGAGATTTCGAGGTGATACTGTCACTTTAAGGACTTCCCACGGAGCGAGACGTCGCGCAGCGGTCCCAGGCGCCGTCGTCAGCCTGTTTCAAGCTGAAAACCTCCACATTTCAGGCTCTATTGATCTAGGACGTCGTGAGAGAACAGAGAAGTTTCAGAAGAAGTCGGTTTCAGCATTTTATCCGGATATTCCACTGTTAAAGGAGATTTTTTTAATGAAAGAGGTGCGGACGGGTCCACGCGTCGGGACGCAGCCGGCGCGGTGCGGCGGCACAGGATAAACACCTCCGTGTTGATAACCATTTGTAAAATCCAGACAGCTTTTGATGGCTTTCAGTGGAGTGAGTATATGAGAAATTGTTTAACAGCTGGACATGTTCCAACTTGTCCTTAAGGCTTCCAACAGAGGTGTTTTTCCTGTGGCGGAGCATCGCGGCGGCTGCGAGCCGACGCTGCAACTTTTGGTGGATATCTATGCAACTTCACATAATGGTAGCACACCATGTCCATGGTTTACTACAGTCACAGACAACAAATGCTAAATTGCGTAGGCTAGCCAAACGTTTGCACATTGTGTTGGAGAACCTTTTGCTGATAATTTACATAGAATAACTGAAGTGTGCAAACACAATAATTGCAGTATGCAAATGAGGATTTTGCATGTTTTAATGACCATCAGTGCAAAATAAAATTCAATCACCCACTTGGAGCTGTGCGTCTTATGCTTTATTAAGCACAAACTCTGCCACATAAATGAGCGTGTTCATGCGCTGGCAATAAAAAAAAAACCCCTGCAATTTTACATGTTTAATTATTGTTCTATCGCCAGTATTTACACAAACTCATTGTCAGGATGGGCGGCTGCCTGGCATCAGGGGCGGCTGGACCCATGAAGCAGACTCCTAGACTAGGCTTTGTTGAAAGAAAAATCATGGTCTTTATTCCAGGATTTGGTTCGGTACACATGATCAGTCAGCGAAGCCGAAGTACCAACAGGATTAGGCAGAGACGCAGTCATAAACGAGCAGGGTTCAGAGGCACGAGCAAACAGAGACGTCTGGGATGAGGCAAGCGGCATGGTTGAAGAGTGCAGAGCAGGATTCAGAACATGGCAAGTCAAAAATCAGGACTGTGAATGGCCACTGGAAAGAGTACAAAAGACAATAATCTGGAAGTGAGACTGTGAGGGCTTAAATAACAGGTGGTGTAAACGAGGTGCATGTGCAGACTGATTAGGTAACAAGGTGCAAGTGTAGAGGGAAGATTCTAGAAAGGGGCGTGGTTAGTGGACAAAGATTAAACACTGTGCAAGATAGTAAGGGAGGACTGATGAAAGAGACAAAGAAATGTGAGCAGGTGTGAGAGCGTGAGTGAAAGAAAACACAAAGCAGAAAGCGTGAGAGAGGGACATGATGGCAGGTGCAGTGGAGTGAGCACATGCACATGGGAATGAGGACAAACTGAGAATAGAGCTAAGACAGAATACAATACAACTATGAACTGGGGAAATAAACAGATGACAGAACAAATAAGCAAACACTAAATAATAAACAGAAAGCAAAACCTGATACTTAAGCATAACTGATGACACAAATGACAACAGCAAAATAAACAAGTGATAAACTAATGAAAACTACTTGAGAATAAATAAATACTAAAACTAAACAGAAACTAAGAAAACAAGGCAGTAAAACAAACCATAAGAAAAGCAGTGACTAAACGATAACAGAAAACAAAACCTGACATTAAAGCACAACAGATATTACAAATGATAGCAACTAAATAAACAAATGATAAATTATTGAGCAATAAATGAAAACACAACTGACTGAAGAAAACTGGAACAGAACTGAATGAAAGGCCAAGTAAAAAGTAACAAAGAAAACAAAATGACAAAGCAAAATGGAACATAGAATAAACACATAATGTAAACAAACAACTAATAAATCAAAGCGGGAACAGAAGATGAGGCAAAGAACGGGGCAAAATAGGGATCAAAGCCTGGATCAGGGCAGGGCATGACAGAACCCCCCCTCAAGGCAGACAATCCCCGGAGGCTGCCAAAACAACCCCCCCCCCCACAACACCGCACACCCCCAACAATGGGCAGGATGATGGGGGACCCAGGACGGGGAGCAAACAGAGACAAGAGACATGCCAAAGGACCTAAAAGGCTGGAGACCCCAGGGATGACCGATAACATGACCATAAGCAGATAAGGGAACCACCGGGCGAAAAATGGAATAAAAAACACCAGCAGGTGGCCAGACACCATGTATAACCTAGTGCCAAAATAAGTCAGGAGGCTGGTGTAAGACCAGGTCCAGGGGACGGCTATGAGGTTCCTCAAAATCTGTGGCTGACTCGGGACCGACAATCAGGGACACAGACCTTTACGGTGGAGTCAAAGGAACCCAGAGGAACAGAGTCAGAGCAAAAACCCCCAGAACCACCAAGAGTGGAAACCAACCACCTAGGAGTTGAGGCCTCCTTACGGGCAAGCCCCCAAAAAAACTGTAACAATAACAGAAACCATATCATCCCCAAAACCAGGTGAGATGACAGCTCATCATTCGTCTCCAAACCACCATCCCAAATGACCATCCCCTCCAGGGAGCTCGGAAACCGAGTAGCCACAGTACACAGATGAGATGTTGTCACATTAACTAAAGCATCAAGGAGAGCACAAAAAGTGAGCTGACATGAAGTACCGAGGTGCTTAATGCAAAAACACAGGGCGTGTACAACCCAAATCATCCCACAAACAAAATGGATTGAGAAATCTCCATTCGTCTCACAGCTCCACATCCATACAACAACCTGCTCTAATAAGTACGAGAACCAGAGACCTAACCTACATAGATGAGGCATTACCAAATCACATAATGCGTGGAAGGGAGCTGAAAAAGAGAGCTTAAATTAGGCACCCAGGTGCAAAATCCAAGGACCTAAAAGGTTCAGCCCCCAATTGCAACACAGCCAAAACAATGAAACTCCTCCAGAGAATGGGCTAATCTTGAAGATTTTTTCCTTCAAAAAAATGCAAATAACTGTCCAGATAAATTCATAACGTGATTCGGACTGGAAAAACAATCCAGGAATCCAGGAGCCAATGAATGAACTCAGCGCCTGCATGAGTGGAGTTAAATCTCCCAAAAAGACAAACTTTTTCGGGGAAAGAACCAAAGAAATTAATTAAACACTGCAGCTTAGCATTAAACACATGGTGATCAGTAACTGCAACAGCAGCTTACATGAAACACAGTTCAGAATGAGATGTGGCAATTTTATCAATTTCCTAATAGTTTCACAAGAGAACCTTCTCAGGTTCAGGTGCGATGTTTCTAACAGATCTTCCACTGATTCACAAGACTTACAAGAAAACCATCTCAGGTTAAATTGTAGCACCTTAAAGAAATTTCCAACACATTTATAGGCATGAACACAGATCATCGTAACCCAGAAGAAAAGAGAAAAGTCACTAGCAGTCCCACAGTCACAGTTTTCAGAGGCTGCCTTCGGAACTGACACTGGATCAGACTGCAGTAGCTCTGGGACAGCAACACTGTCTATCTGCGGGTGGGCACCCCCTCTGGAACCGCTGCTGACTGAGACACAGGACGCTGAGCGACTCCTTCAGCAGCCAATGAGTGTGAATCTGTGGCTGAACACATGGAAGCTAAGATGACAGCAGGCGAAGATGAGGCAGCAGATTCGCGCGATGTCATCAACGAATTAGCCGTGATGCCCACGGAAGTAGAGGCTGAGCAGACTGCAGGTGGAAGAGAAGCGGGGCCGGCTGTGGGTGATCCACTCGGTGGATGAGACAGCGCGGCAAGGAGTGCGCCGTGATGATTCCAACTTCTGTTGGTGCAGTGCATGCTGAGATGAAACTGACTTCAAGAGGCATGGAGCAAGGCTGGGCACACAGGAGACGTGGGTGGCTTGACTTGCTCATGAGATATGGGTTTCTCTGTGCTCCAGGGTGACGTGACTTCTCCTGATGGCTCTATTTGCGATCTCAGTGGCGAGTGATCAGCTGATCCTGGAGTGATCGCAAAAGAGGGTTCGGGCAAAACTGGAGCTGAGGTGATCTCTGTCGCTGGAGCTCATGATTCAGGATGTGGTGCTCGCAGCCTTCGAGGCACTGGGACCGGCACTAAGTGGAGCGGCTGTGCTGTGGAACCAGCGACCGAGACACGTGGCCCTGCTGAAACTGGAAGCGTCATTTTGGACACCACTTGGATTCTCCGTGGTGCTGGCCTCAGAGGCATCTGCAATGTGACTGAATTTACTGACTGCATCACAGGAACAGAAGATTAGAAGGTAAGCAGCTGACTTCGGTGTTACCTCATGTCTGGGTGGAGCGAGGGCGGCATCTGAGAGCATGATGATGTGCGGCTCCTCACAACAGGTGGCGGTGAGCTCAGACTCGAACAAAAAGTCCATGGGGTCCTCAATGCAGGAAGAGGCCTTACCCTGCTCAAACATCATTTTAATGTCTCTTAGCTCAGGGAATGTGGTTAACAGCTCTGGCTTGGCTAAGAAGATTTGATCGAGAGGTGAAAAAATGTGACGTTTATTCTGCTGACTGCGACAGTCCTGAAAATCAAAAAATGAAAGCTTCTGTTCACATGTTCACAAAAAACATCATCTAGGCTCAGAAGAAGAAGAAGAAATAGTCAAACAGCCATGGGTTTGAATTAACAACATCCCAGGATTGCTCCAGATAATCGAACTTCTCTCTGGGAGCATAGCAGTCTTGAAAACAAATGAAAAAAAGGAGAGGTCAGCAAAAATCTTAATTACCTCAATGTCTGGAAACACAGCAGCAGTGTCCATGGCAGTGGTGGAGCCTGTGGAGTCCATGTTCTGGCCATATTGTACTGTCAGAACGGGCGGCTGCCCGGCATCAGGCAGCTGGACCCGCAAAGCAGACTCCCAGACTAGACTTAGGTGAAAGAGAAATCACGGTCTTTGTTCCAGGATTTGGTTTGGTACACATGTCAGTGAAGCAGAAATACCAACAGAATTAGGCAGAGACGCAGTCATAAACACGCAGGGTTCAGAGGCACGAGCAAACAGAGACTTCTAGGATGAGACAAGAGGCATGGTCGAAGAGTACAGAGCAGGATTCAGAACATGGCAAGACAAAAATCAGGACTCTGAATGGGCGTTGGAAAGTGTACAAAAGACAACAATCTGGCAGTGAGCTGTGAGACTGTGAGGGCTTAAATAACAGGTGGTGTAAATGAGGTGCATGTGCAGAACCACCTTGCATCCTGGATGGCACTCACCCAGGCAGACAACCTGTTCATTCCAAGGTGACATCAAAATGAACAAAGGGTAGTCATTGTGGTGAAGGTCATGCCTGACTGTTGACCTACTCTAATTTCCTTTTGCCTCACCCAGAACACCACAGAAAAACCTTGGGTCCTGGATGGCAACTAGCAAGGCAGACAACTGGTGCATTCCCACACCTCTAAAATAACCATCTATCTGCTGCAGCCAGGTGAAATGTGGGCCTCTTCTTGACCTTCTGTAGCTACTGGGGTCCTCAACCTTCTGCGGCTACTGGGGTCCTCAACACTCAGGCACATGCATGCTGGATCATGCGCAGAGTAACGAGCCACATGGCCAAACAGTCGAAGCTTACGCTCCCTCACAATGCAAGGGATTCTCTGTTGTTTACAATGAATGATTTTTAAAAAAAAAAATCCATCTACAAGGAGGTGGCGGCATCTCAGCTGCTGAAACAGCAGTCTGTCAAACATACAACCCAGTCTCATTTTTTTCAGGCTCCCATCACGAAATGATTTAAATTTTTGTGACAGGTTTTTTTTTTTTTTTTTTACTCACTATGACAAACACTACTCCTTTCCCCAACCCTAACCATAACCACCCCCGACTTCAGCGCTTCACTTTTAACTTTGTGCAGCCATAACAGAATGTATTTGAATGAATTTGTGCTCCCTTTACAAAAATGTGGCGCTTTTCGTGACAATATTACGAACCATATTGTGCTGCTGTATCAAGACATGCCATGAGATATGGTAGCAAGCACAATATGTTAACACCTCAGTTTCATACATGCAATATACAGCTGCAAACAAAAAACACAATTTCCTTTTGATCTTAATAAATCTCACTGCGTGTGTAAACCTCACCTATTACCAAGTTCAACACCCAGAATTTTGTGGACTTGGGTGGAAACATCCCAAAATGCATATTCATAAAGGCAAACATGTTAGATGGACAATACTATCTGGCTAAATGGAAGCACACAGTCCCTAGTGCGAACGATTAGAAAATCAGCATGTATATTTTTGACATTTGCTGCTCATTTTTACACATGCAATCCGTTATGAAGGGTTTGAAGGGATGACACATGAAGGGAAATAATTTCAATCAGACCTTCAAGGAGAGAGAATGAGAATTTTGTATTTAACTGATGCATCATATGAAACTGATTTTGTAAGTGCACTTCCTAAACAAGTTCAGCCTGTTTTCATGAGAAATATATTGTAAAGCTGATGAAAATGCAGACAAATTTGTACATATTGTGAGCAGGAGCACATACCTCTGCTTTTCACTTTTTATTGCAAAAGCCTTCACAATGTTAAACACTAAATGATTTATTTGCATTTTATTGCATGAAATAAGTATTTGAATTCTGGCTCTCACAGACCTGTACGTTTTTCTTTAAGAAGCCCTCCTATTCTGCACTCTTTACCTGTATTAACTGCACCTGTTTGAACTCATTACCTGTAAAAAAAGACACCTGTCCACATACTCAATCTATCACATTCCGACCTACTTGATGTAATTATTATAAAATGGAAGAAATACAAGATGACTGTCAATCTTCCTCTGTCTGGGGCTCCATGCAGGATCTCACCTCATGGGGTAAGGGTGATTCTGAGAAAGCCCAGAACACAGAACTACACGACCTGGTCACTGACCTGAAGAAAGCTGACACGACAGTCGCAAAGATTACAACCCCAATTCCAATGAAGTTGGGGCGTGGTGTAAAATGTAAAAAAAAAAAAAACCAAAATGCAATTATTTGCAAATCCTCTAAAACCTATATATATTCAACTGAATACACCACAAAGACAAGATATTTAATGTTCAAACTGATAGACTGCATTGTTTTCATGCAAATATTTGCTCATTTTGAAATGGATGCCTGCAACACATTTTAAAAAAGCTGGGACAGTAGTATGTTTACCACTGTGTTACATCACCTTTCCTTCTAACAACACTCAATAAGCGTTTGAGAACTGAGGACACTAATTGTGAGTGTTATGAATGGGTATAAAAGGAGCATCCTCAAAAGTCTCAGCCGTTCACAAGCAAAGATGGGGCAAGGATCACCACTTTGTGAACAACTGCGGGAAAAAATAATCCAACAGTTTAAGAACAAGGTTTCTCAACGTTCAATTGGAAGGAATTTAGGGATTCCATCATCTACAGTTCATGATATAATCAGAAAATTCAGAGAATCTGGAGAACTTTCACACGTAAGCGGCAAGGCCGAAAACCAACACTGAATGCCCGTGACCTTTGATTTCTCAGGCGGCACTGCATAAAAAACTGACATCAAAGCATCTTACCGCGTGGGTTCAGCAACATTTCAGAAAACCATTGTCAGTTAACAATTCGTCGCTACATCTACAAGTGCAAGTTAAAACTCTACCATGCAAAGTGAAAGCCATACATCAACAACATCCAGAAACACCGCCGCCTTTTCTGGGCCTGAGCTCATTTGAAATAGACAGACACAAAGTGGAAAAGTGTGCTGTGGTCTGATGAGTGCACATTTCAAATTGATTTTGGAAATCATGGTTAGTGCCTATTGCATGGGCAACTTACACATCTGTGATGGCACCATCAATGCTGAAAGGTACATCCAGATTTTGGAGCAACACATGCTGCCATCCAAGCAACGTCTTTTTCAGGGACGTCCCTGCTTATTTCAGCAAGACAATGTCAAGCCACATTCTGCATGTGTTACAACAGCGTGGCTAAAAGAGTGCAGGTACTAGACTGGCCTGCCTGCAGTCCAGACCTGTCGCCCATTGAAAATGTGTGGCACATTATGAAGTGCAAAATACGGCAACGGAGACCCCGGACTGTTGAACAACTGAAGTCGTACATTAAGCAAGAATGGAAAGAATTCCACCTGCAAAGCTTCAACAATTAGTGTCTCAGTTGCCAAACACTTATTGAGTGTTGTTAGAAGGAAAGGTGATATAACACAGTGGTAACCATACCGCTGTCCTAGCTTTTTTGAAATGTGTTGCAGGTATCCATTTCAAAATGAGCAAATATTTGCACAAAAACAATAAAGTTTATCAATTTGAATATTAACCCTCTGGGGTCCAAGGGCATTTTTTGGACATTTCACTCACCTGGCATAAATGTTTTATTATTGCTGTTAACAGCTCTCCCTGCATCGCACAATCAAGTTTCATGTCTCTTTTTTTTTTTAGGACAACCTGTGCTTTCAGAATATATATGTTTTTGTTGTGTTTTATAAGCGTAATAAAGGGTTACAATCAAAAATATGAGGCAAGGAAAGAGGCAAGGAAAAATAAAGCGAAAAATAATTTTCCACACACATTTATTCAAAACACACAGCAAACTATAATAAATAACTGTTTTGACACTTTATAAAGGTAATTTGAGGTCTTGTGTGAACGACTGAACAACAAAAAGGTTCAAACAATAAACACAAATGCACATTTTGAACAATATATACAAAATGGTCTATGCGTTTTGTTGTCCATCGATATGGTAAACAGTGCTTTATGCAGAGAAAGCAACAGAGTTATCCAGTAACATTCACATGCAAACTAGTGGAGCAATCCTGATAGTTACACACTCTTTGTTTGAGCATGTGAGATTGTCATCAGAGGCTCTCCGTCTGCTCCTGCTTTCACTGATCGCTGTGCGTAATGGCGCAGGGCACACTGAGTATGTACTAATAGTATGTATTCATTGGAGCACCTAGGGGCTATTCAAACTGGCCAATTAGTAACATATCACTCCTGAAAACGATCTTTGGCTTTTCATGTGAGGTAAATTTGCCCTACGATTGGATTTTGGAAAACCATGATCACGGCCGTGTTCGGATGACGGCCGACTCATACAGGCATGTTACACGGATATTGTGGATGTTTGGCGAATATGGGCCAATTTTCTGCGTAATCCATACGCAAATCCTCCTAAACGCCAGTGGGACAGGGCCCTTAGATTGATATTATGGCAAATACAAAATGAACAATGAGCAAAAGGAGGTTAAACAAGGTCAACAAGGCAGCACATTTTATCAGTTCAAAGAGCATCAATGACCTGCTGCTGTTTTTATTGCATGTTCAAAACACCATTCTCATGACCAAGTGGTAAAACACCAGAATAGGATTCCATATTGTTTTGGAAGAAGCTCTTTGAAAACTGTGTTCATTTCATAAAGCTGGCAAAAAGTAAATTCAGTCCACTTAGTTTCACTCTGCAGGAACTGGAAGTGGGTCTTTTTTGTTTTGTTTTGTTTTGTTTGTTTGTTTTCCCCACTCACAGAATCACAGCACCACAATTTTTAATTTTTTTCCACAACTTCCTATGGATTTGATGGGCTGTGCTCATCCATGGTAGGTTATATATAAGGAATATATGCATAATTGCAAAGACCACAAATGTTGTGCATCCAGAAAGTATTCACAGCGCTTCACTTTTTCCACATTTTTTCAGTGTTATAGCCTTATTCCAAATTGGATGAAATTAATTTTTTCCCTCAAAATTCAACACACAATACCACATAATGACATTATGAAAAAAGTTGTTTGAGATTTTTGCAAATTTATTAAAATGAGAAAACTAAGAAATCACATGCACATAATTGTTCACAGCCTTTGCCATTAAGCTCAGAATTGAGGTCAGGTGCATCCTTTTTCCACTGATCATCCTTGAGATGTTTCTGCAGCTTAATTGGAGTCCACCTGGGGTCAATTCAGTTGATTGGACATGAATTGTAAAGGTGGACACCTGTCTATATATAAGGTTCCACAGTTGACAGTCAGAGCACAAACCAAGCATGAAGTCAAAGGAATTGTCTGTAGACCTCTGAGGCAGAATTGTCTTGAGGCACAAATTTGGGGAAGGGTACAGTAAACATTTCTGCTGCTCTGAAGTTCCCAGTGGGCACAGTGGCCTCCATCATCAATAAATGGTAGCAGTTTGGATCCACCAGGACTGTTCCAAGAGTTGGCCGCCCATCAAGACTGAAAAATCGGGGGAGAAGGATCTTAGTCAGGAAGGTGACCAATAACGCAATGGTCACTCTGTCAGAGCTGCAGCATTTCTCTGTGGAGAGAGGAGAATCTTCCAGAAGGATAACAATGTTTGCAGCAATCCACCATTCAGGCCTGCATGGTAGAGTGGCCAGATGGAAGCTACTCCTTAGCTCCAGAGCGCTCCTATCCTCAGACTGAGGTGACAGTTCATCTTTTAGCAGGGCAATGACCCTAAGAACACAGCAAAGATGTCAAAGGAGGGGCTTCAGGACAACTCTGTGAATGTTCTTGAGTGGCTCAGCCAAAGCCCAGACCTGTATCCAATTGAACATCTCTGGAGGGATGTGAAAATGTCTGTGAACTGACACTCCCCATCCAACCTGATGGAGCTTGAGAGGTGCTGCTAAGAGGAATATGCAAAACTGGCCAAAAATAGGTGCACCAAGTGTGTGGCATCATATTCAAGAAGACTTGAGACTATAATTGCTGCCAAAGGTGCATCAACAAAGTATTGGGCAAAGGGTGTGAATATTTATGAAAATATGATTTCTTAGTTTTTATTTTTAATAGATTTGCAATAATAATAATAATAATAAAGTTTTCATGTTGTCATTATGGGGTGGTGCGAGTAGAATTTTGAGGGTAAAAAAACGAATTTACTCCATTTATGAATAAGGCTTTAAAACAACAACAACAACAACAAAAAGTGGAAAATGTGAAGCACTGTAATACTTTCTGGAGGCACTGTAATTTTGACGATAATGGTGCAACACTGTTTCAGTCATTTCATTCACAACAGAGAACTATTAATTTTTTCAGCTGATTATCATGAAATATTATGATTGTACAACACACATCCCAAATGTTGTGTATTGAACACAACAGTATCAATACTGACAACAAGAGGTGATGAAAAAATGTCACTGTTTGTTTGACATCTCTGAAAGAAACTGTATAACGGACAAAAGTTGCACCATGCACAATTTCTCCAGTCACAACCACAGAAGTCTATAGTGTTTTAGAGCTGTCATGGAGGTCTTGGTGGCTTCCTTCATTCTTCTAGTATGATCACTCAGTTATTGCTAATTGTCAGCTTGACCCAGATTTACAGTACCATACTGTTTGTATTTCTTAGAGATACATGTAAATGAAGTCCAAGACATTCAGTGACTAGAAAATGTTCATGTATCCATCCCCTGACTTGGTTCAAACAAACTGGCTGTAAAGTTATGATTTCATCCTTATAAACTACCCATCTTAACTTTTTTGCAATGTGTTGCAGGCCTTAAATACAGGAATGGATGTATTTTAACAAATTAAATGAAGCTGACCCCACAAAACATGAAATATCTTCGGCCCATATTTTCTGCTGTGAAATAGGCAGTGCCCATGGCATGGGCAACTTACACATCTGTGATGGCACCATCAATGCTGAAAGGTACACCCAGGTTTTGGAGCAACACATGCTACCATCCAAGTAACATCTTTTTCAGGGATGTCCCTGCTTATTTCAGCAAGACATTGCCAAGCCACATTCTGCACATGTTACAACAGCGTGGCTTCATAGTAAAAGAGTGCGGATACTAGACTGGCCTGTCTGCAGTCCAGACCTGTCGCCCATTGAAAATGTGTGGCACATTATGAAGAGCAAAATATGACAACGGAGACTCCGGACTGTTGAACAACTGAAGTTGTACATCAAGCAAAAATGGGAAAGAATTCCACCTACAAAGCTTCGACAGTTAGTGTCCTCAGTTCCCATACGCTTATTGAGTGTTGTTAGAAGGAAAGGTGATGTGTCACAGTGGTAAACATACCACTGTCCCAGCTTTTTTGAAACTTGTTGCAGGCATCCATTTCAAAATGAGCAAATATTTGTTGTGTGGGCCGCCAGAAGAGGAGGTACTGCTGGCCCACCACCAAAGGGCGCCCTGCCTGAAGTGCGGGCTTCAGGCACGAGAGGGCGCTGCTGCCACGGACACAGCCGGGGGTGACAGCAGTCACTCATTATCTCATGACAGCTGCCATCCATCTACACTTCATCATTCCACTCCATAAAAACCGGACGTCATCTCCGCCTCGTTGCCGAGATATCATCTACCTGTGAAGGTAATATTCTCAGCCAACTGTGTCTTAGTCTGAACTCTTTTTGCAGCCGCTTTCTTGTGGTGTTCCCTATCTGAGAGATTGGCGTTTGGTGTGATCAGCGACGGCTTCGCTTCACACCCCAACCAGATAAGTGGTTAGACAGGAGCTGCACAAGTGTGTGTTAGAGGTGGAGGTGGAATTCCCACCATTGTTGTTACTGGGTGTGCACGCACCCACATATGACTGTTTTTGCTCCTCGCCAGCAGTACCAGATCCGACACTGTGGCCACCTGGGGACTCGGAACTTGGCGGCTCCAGTATTCTCCAGGTTCGGTGGCGGAGGAAATCGTGTGGTTCTGGTTCTTCTCAGGACAGACGTCTTCTATCCTCGAGCCTGCCCACACGTCACCTTTGTGGATTGACTGTTTGCTCAAATTCTGTAATCCTCTGTGTGTTTGTTGTGCTCTTTCACAACAGTAAAGTGTTCATATTCGACTCTTTCATTGTCCGATCATTTGCGCCCCCTGTTGTGGGTCCATGTCACTACACTTTCCCAACAATATTTGCACAAAAACAATACAGTTTATCAGTTTGAACATTAAATATCTTGTCTTTGTGGTGTATTCAATAGAATATAGGTTGAAGAGGATTTGCAAATCATTGCATTCTGTTTTTATTTACATTTTACACAATGTCCCAACTTCATTGGAATTTGGGTTGTATGTACATCATGATCTTCATGTGATTTTGGGAGACTAAAGCTTTTTGAGAACCTAACTGTTCATGCTATAACATGTTTAAAAAATCAGTTTTTTTAGGTCTGTTTTCAAGGGTTTAGAGAAAAAAAACTCAAGCCCAATGCTGAATTAATACAATAAACGTTAATGGTTATCAGAGTGTTAGCTTCTCCCGATTCCTTTTATTCAGTCCCAGTAAGGTCCATAAACAGACTATTTCTCAGGTTAATTTATACCATTTTAAGAAGAGGTTATAGGCCTGGATTCTAATGAATGTAGCTCACACAGGAGGATCGCCCAGTCAGAATTTCGAACAAAGGAAAGGAAACACTTTCTTATAAAAACCAATGTAGGCGTGACAAAGTGTGGACTCTATTCTCTCAAGTCCTATCTTACTGGCTTCCCATCAGCAGAGGGGGATGTCCTGCCCCATGTCTAAAACCTGTATGACACATACTGAAACTCAACTCTCTTTGTGTGCTGGGGTTTTGAACCAGCTAAAACCAGTTTTCACACACATTTAAGCAGACAATGATAACTCATAAGAAGTATGATCATTAAAGTAGAGTAAATACTTGATACCTAAACAAAACAGACAAATAGAAAATAAACCAGTGTTGTATAAAGTACCGGAAAATCACACTTAAGTAAAAGTACAGATACCCATTAAAAAATGACTTTGGTAGAAGTTCAAGTCACCGATTGAAATGAACTCAAGTAAAAGTCTTAAAGTATTTAGTATTTATTGTACTTAAGTATGACAAGTAATGTACAACTAAATGTACTCAAGTATTGAAAGTAAAAGTACAAGTAAATGTTAATAATCAAAAACGATTTGAACGACTGGTAGTATAGTCAAAATACTGAACATTGTGCATATCACACAAAAACACTTCAGAAACAAGGTTTCAAAACCTAAATGAGAGTAGGAGGTGCTGCTAAGAGGAATATGCAAAACTGGCCAAAAATAGGTGCACCAAGTGTGTGGCATCATATTCAAGAAGACTTGAGACTATAATTGCTGCCAAAGGTGCTTCAACAAAGTATTGGGCAAAGGGTGTGAATATTTATGAAAATATGATTTCTTATTTTTTATTTTTAATAGATTTGCAATAATAATAATAAAAAAGTTTTCATGTTGTCATTATGGGGTGGTGCGAGTAGAATTTTGAGGGTAAAAAAATGAATTTACTCCATTTATGAATAAGGCTTTAAAACAACAACAACAACAACAAAAAAAAAGTGGAAAATGTGAAGCGCTGTAATACTTTCTGGAGGCACTGTAATTTTGACGATAATGGTGCAACACTGTTTCAGTCATTTCATTCACAACAGAGAACTATTAATTTTTTCAGCTGATTATCATGAAATATTATGATTGTACAACACACATCCCAAATGTTGTGTATTGAACACAACAGTATCAATACTGACAACAAGAGGTGATGAAAAAATGTCACTGTTTGTTTGACATCTCTGAAAGAAACTGTATAACGGACAAAAGTTGCACCATGCACAATTTCTCCAGTCACAACCACAGACGTCTATAGTGTTTTAGAGCTGTCATGGAGGTCTTGGTGGCTTCCTTCATTCTTCTAGTATGATCACTCAGTTATTGCTAATTGTCAGCTTGACCCAGATTTACAGTACCATACTGTTTGTATTTCTTAGAGATACATGTAAATGAAGTCCAAGACATTCAGTGACTAGAAAATGTTCATGTATCCATCCCCTGACTTGGCTCAAACAAACTGGCTGTAAAGTTATGATTTCATCCTTATAAACTACCCATCTTAACTTTTTTTGCAATGTGTTGCAGGCCTTAAATACAGAAATGGATGTATTTTAACAAATTAAATGAAGCTGACCCCACAAAACATGAAATATCTTCGGCCCATATTTTCTGCTGTGAAATAGGCAGTGCCCATGGCATGGGCAACTTACACATCTGTGATGGCACCATCAATGCTGAAAGGTACACCCAGGTTTTGGAGCAACACATGCTACCATCCAAGCAACATCTTTTTCAGGCATGTCCCTCAATGTACAGAAATTATTTTCCTGACAAACACCCCCCAAGTGCACAAGTTGCGCAACTGCAAAAAGTCCTACTGGACATGCCTCATGACAAATCGGCCTGACTTCGTTGCAGTCACTAGTTGTCTCTGGGTGAAAACACGACTTTTTTCGTGTGTGTGTGTGTGTGTGTGTTTTTTTTTGTAACGAGTAACGGCATGGCGCATAGAAAATGTATCGGAGTAGAAGTATGCAATTAACGTCTGAAATGTAGTGAAGTAAGCTGAATTAAAAAAACTCAAGTAAAGTACAAAGTCTCCCAAAATGTACTTAAGTACAGTAGTGAAGTATTTTTACTTTGTTACTATACAACACAAACAGATATATCCAACAGTAGCTTGAGTTAAATGTTTTGGCAGTTTATCAGTTTAGTGTTATCACAGCTAAGTTCTCAGTCAGTGGTAATCAAAGCTAACTTTCGCATTAGCTGTGAAAGTTGTTTTGGTGATGTCTCTACCATCTTCCGAAGACTTTATCTTTCCTTAAATACAAATGAAAAGCTTGCCCTTCCACCACAGACCTTCTGTACTGTGCTGAATTATTAAATATGACATGGAAAAGAAGGGCAAAGATCTAGAATTGAAACTTCTTTCTTTCTTTCTTTGTATCCCTCTATTTTTCTTCAGTGTACATCCGTCTCCCTGTTTGAAGACTTTCACAAAGTCATGCAGGTCTTGCACAGGTGTGCCCTTTGAACACCAAGGGTCAGCTTCGAAACACCACAAAGCTCAGATTGTAGGCTGTGACAGGAGCATTCGCGAGGAAGGGCGATGCTGAAACAATGTCACAAGTAATTGCCTTCTCTGGGAAATTATACCTCAGCCAAAATAACACCATAATTGTGGGTAGGTAGTGCAGGCACCTGTGAAACTGGGTAATAAAAAAAGGTTAATGAATATTTTCGTGTCTCCATCCTGTCTGATTCCAGTTGCTGAGCTTAAAATTTGGGGATCTATATTATAATCAGGAGCGTGTTTAATTGTAATCACTGGTGGCTCATACATTATGACACATATCTAATTATGCTGAAAAGTGACACAAAATTCCACCAACATATGAAAAATAATTATAGTTCAACAGTTTTTTTGTTGTTGTTTTTTACATGAGTGACTCTGAGCAGTTTTAAAACCAAATATGAGAGTTGTTATGTAAAAAATACAGTTCTGGAGCAGTGCAAAATTCCGTTTTTGATAGAGTTGTGAGTGTACCCTTCAGTGAGTCCCTCCTCATAATGTTATTTCAGTATTCAGACAGATAATTAGACATAAAAAGATGTGACATTACAGCTACACTTTGCCAGAAGGCATATGGGAGACTCAAGCCAAAATTTGATCTATTTTTATGATCAAATGTGTGTGTGTGTGTGTGTTTACAATGACTTGCAAAAGTATTCCGCGTCTTGGCATTTCACAAATATAAATTTGTTTATGCCATTTCAAATGCAAAAAGTAAATCAGGTTTCTAAATATAAAAATTTCTGAAATGATCTTACTTAAACTCAAACTCAAAGCAAATCTCTACAATTTGATATACATTAATTTAAAATATAAAAGCCAAGATATAAGTAATCAACCGCTTTGGTATAATATCTGTAAATAATCAGTTTTATTATATGGCTGTGACGCTACGTGTGCTCTGATCGGCTGATTACCGGTCAGATATTTTCCCATATCCAGACCGGTTACCATGACAATCGGCACATTCTCATTACAAACCAGGAAACTAAAAACATGATTACAAAAAACAAAGTCGGTCATGAACGTACTCCATAAATATCTCAACAGCATCAGAAAAAGCACACAGATTGGAAGCTTACAGCTAATAATGGACCACCTGTTAGCAAGTTCTTCATGTTCTTCAATTTCTCGGATAGTCACACGACTGAAAAGCCACCGAAAGCTATCTGAATCTTCCGAATGGTTTCCACCTGGCTGTCGCCCAGTTTCTGGCAAAATTTGATGCAGTCACACTGCTCGAGTTGTTCCGCCATTTCCTTGCAAAGAAAAAACGACGAGAGACTCCACCCATCCTCACACAAAGGCTGCTTACCAGCAAATGACGCAATCGACAGGCGTGAAAAAACTCACGCATACGCACGAAGGTTCAAGGTTGGCTCATGCAAGCACACGTGAATCAAATCCATCAGGTTTTTGAAAACATTTGAGATCTTGAAGCTTATACTCTGGTGCAACTGATATACCAGTCATAAATGAATTAAATTTTCAGTTTCAATTTATTTCAGTTTATTTTCATTTATATAGCGCCACAACAGAGTTGCCTCAAGGCGCTTCACACAAGTATGGTCTAACCTTACCAACCCTCAGACTACACAGGTAACAGTGGTAAGTTTGGACAAAGTGCACACTTAGTGCGCATGACGCAGGAATCGTGTGCAAACTGTGTAATGTCGACCCTGCCTCCAATGCCTCGTACACCTGCTGCTACAACTATTTGTACACACAAGCACCTGAAAGACAAAGTGTGCACTGTGCGAACCCATCGCACCCTCTCATGGCAGGTGCCGGACAAATTCCAGGTGACATGCATGAACATCTGACACCGCTCGCATGGCACTTAGAAAATGTGTGGCCAGTCGCACTCGTGGCGTGATAACAGACTGCAGACAATCACCTTCGTACTCACAGAGAAATTTGTCTAAGTCCCACATGAGTGTGGCTTTGGTGTGTGCGCTGAGATGACAGAAGGTGTGTCCTCCCACTGAAGTGGCTGTGGAAATCTGTGGAGCTGGACATCATGTACTGTGTTTGGACAGACATGGATGATCAACTGCCCACTGTGACATGCGTGTCTCTTTGCTGTTATCAGGTGGACATAAATAAAAACATATATCACTGTGCGATGTGCTGCTGCGAGCGAGCGAGTGCGCGCGCTGCGCGTACATGGACAGGCTCACTGTCACGTCACCCACGTGAGCTCTGTTCCACATGATGCAGTGTCCTGCGGTGCATTGTCCACAAGACGCGCACACAGCCGGTTGGAGATGCGCCAGCAGATACTCAATGAGAGTGAACTGCTTGTCATTCGTGTCATTTCATGACTGTATGTCTGTGACCATGGGTCATTTACAGAGGAACACACAGATCATATTTGTATTGCTCGCTTGATAAATGCGGTGTTTTTATATGGTGTGTGATTTTAATTTTTTTTGTAATACTTCAGTGTCCTTCCTGATATGAGGCAGATTCCCGTAGCTTTCAAAGAACAGCTGCGTAGCTCAGTGGTAAAGTCGCTGACTGGTAATTAGAGCTTTTGGATGGCGTGGGTTCGTGTCCAGTGGTTGGTGTGTTTTTCTCTCTTTTTTTTATTATTCCACATAAGCAGAGTGATGTGGTTCCACAGGTACCAGCTGGTTTTCATTTATACCACATAAGTGGCATGATGTGGTTCCACACATACCAGCTGGTTTTATTTTTTTATTTATATCACATAAGCGGCACCATGTGCTGCACCTGGCACTGTTCCTGCTCAAACACTGGTGTGTGCACGAACTCTCGCACCAAGTTTGTGCACACCTGCCCGTCGGCGCGATGTTTCGTGCGCTAATTTCGAACGCTAATTTCGAACTGTTTCTCGCTGTTTCGCCGTTTTCGTCCAAACGCCATCCAAACTTTGGACTATATGTGAAGGGGCCATAAGGAAAAGTTTACTCTGATGATTTGAGGAAGAAATCTCAAGCAGACCAGACTCAAAGGGGCAACTCTCTGCTTGGGCCACGCTACCGACACAATAGACAATACAGGAAATTACTGTATACAGGAAATTTTGGAAGATTTTTAGAATTTTAAAATAAAATCATGAATGTTGAAATTCATCACACATTTTATTTCTTTATGAATAATTATCAGGTTGTCATCATTTGTAATGCCTTTATGATGCATTAAATGTGCCTAAATAACTTGCACAGTACTATAATTTACGTATATAATATGTAAGAGCCAAGTGGCCTCTGTGTGCGTGTGTGTGGCTTTGCTGATGCAAAAACTGGGGAGAGCTGATATTTGCCATTTGGTATGCTTATGTATTTTGGGTCAAGGATGAACTCTGCGAAACCGAAAAGACAAATGTTTTTGGAGAAATTAGCAATTTTAGCTAACCAATAAACAATGGATGTTGTGTTGCAATGCACCATGGGAGTTTGGGGGTTTAAAATGCTATTGTGGTTCATGTCAGTTTAACAGTGCTGTTCATGTTCTTGATTTATTGTGTGTTTGTAGTTAAATTGCTTTAGTCAGTTTACTTAAGTGTTATGCTGTTGTTACCATGAATGAATTAAGTTTGATGTTGGCACCATGAGTGAAATGTGTAGTGCTTTAAATTTCATCCACCACTGTCTCTGTTTGTCACATTAAAAGCACCTGCATACAGCAGAATGCATACCAGAACATTGCAGTGATATGACATGCAATCATCTTTTTGTCATCATTCACTTGAGTCTCATGAATGTCACAAACTGCTCTATGAAAATTAATGATGACAACATACACACAATGCAATATATATATATATATATATATATATTGCATGTGGAAAGTATTCAGTGCTTCACCTTTTACACATTTTATGTTACAGCCTTCCAAGATCAAGTAAATTTATTTTTCCCCTCTATTAAAATTTTGGAGGTCATCTGGATCCAGATCCTGGATTAAGTTGCACTTTATGAACATCTGCCAAGGAATCTGTGAAGGATTATGTAAAAACTACTTCAGGGATTCTCACCAAATTTTCACCAAAGATACATATAAGGCCACGAAGACTCCATTATATTTTGGAGTTGATCCAGATCTGAATCCAGATTCTGGATCGAGATTTCAATTTATATAAGCTCTAAAGGATTATGTCAAAACTACTACACGGATTCTCACACAAAATTTGACCCCCAGATAGTAGATATTAGGACATGGACCATTCTACTGAATTTTGGAGGTTAAACAGATCCGGATTCTGGATCAAGATTCACTTTATATAAGCTTTGAAGGATTACATCAAAACTACTTCACGGATTCTCACCACATTTTCACTGCAGATACATATTAGGCCATGGAAGACTCTATTAAGTTTTGGAGGTGATCCAGATGCGAATTCTGATTCTGAGATCAAGATTTCACTTTATATACGTTTTGAAGGATTAAGTCCAAACTACTGCATGGATTTTGACGAAAGTTTCAACACAGATACATATTCGGCCATGGAACACTCCATTAAATTTTGGAGGTGATCTGGACTCGGATTCGAATTCTGGATCAAATTTCACTTTATATAGTCTTCCCAACAGATTTTCATCACGGATAGATATTAGGGGCATGGAAGACTCCACTGAATTTTGGAGGTGATCTGGATCCAGTTCCAGATCTGGATTCTGGATCAAGAGTCCATGCCAAAACTACTTCATGGATTCTCACCAAATTTCAACACACATATTAGGGCATGGAAGACTCCACTGAAATTTGGAGGTGATTCAGGTCCAGATCTGGATTCTGGTTCAAGATTCACTTTATATAGGCTTTGAAGGATTACGTCAAAACTGCTTCACGGATTCTCACCAAATATGCACAATAACACCATTTAAAAGACTCCATTAAATTTTGAAGGTGATTTCAATCCGAATCCAGATTCTTGATCAAGATTTCACTTTATATACACTTTGAAGGATTGCATCAAAACTACTTCATGGATTTTGGCAAAATTTTCAACATGTACATATTAGACCATGGAAGATTCCATTAAAATTTGGAGGTGATCTTGATCCGGATCCAGATTCTGAATATAGATTTCCCTTGCTTTGAAGGATTATGTCAAAACTACTTCATGGATTTGACAAAATTTTTAACACAGATACAAATTAATTAGACCATGGAAGACTCCATTACATTTTGAAGGTGATCTGAATCCAGATCTTGATTCTGGATCAAGTTTCACTGTAAAAAGTGTTTGAAGGATTACGCCAAAACTACTTCACAGATTCCCACCAGGTTTACACCATGGATAGATATTAAGGCATGGAAGAGACTCCACTGAATTTTGGAGGTGATCTGGATCCAGATCCAGATCTGGATTCTGGATCAAGATTTCATTTTATATCCACTTTAAAAGATTACATCAAAACTACTTCACAGATTCTCACCAAATTTGCACCACAGATAGACATTAGGACATGATCCAGATCTGGATTGGTTGACATGTTTCTTGTTATAAATATTTTTGGGTTGCTCTAAACTTTATTGATAAATTGGAAATCAGTGACATTTTAATGAATGTGTTGTGTGGGCCGCTGAAGAGGAGGTACTGCTGGCCCACCACCACCAGAGGGTGCCCTGCCTGGAGTGCGGGCTCCAGGCACCAGAGGGCGCCGCCGCCTCACGGGAGCAGCTACGGTGACAGCTGTCACCCATCACCTGAGACAGCTGACGGCAATCATCAGTGGGGTATATCAGCAGGACGGCACCTCCACCTCATTGCCGAGATATCGTTTCTACCGGAGAGGTAACGTATCGAAGCTAACGGAGTGTATCTTTTTGGATTGTGCTAGTTTGTGGATTACTGTTCCAACGAGAGGTGGAGGTAACTTCCCTGCTGTTCGGAGTCCTGGGTACAAACGCGCCCCCATCTAACTGTCTTTTGTTCCTCGCCAGCAGTACCAGGTCCGACACGCGGAGGCAGTGGCCACCTGGGAGTTCGGGACTTGGTGGCTCCAGTATTCCCGGGGTCCTGTGGCGGAGGAAGCCGTGTGGTTCCGGTCTTACCTTGGAGAGGCATCTCCTATCTTCGAGCCTGCCCACACGACACTTTTGTGAATTGACTGTTGTTCATTTCCGTGATTGGTTGTATTCGTTGTGCACATTCACAACAGTAAAGCGTTGTTATTTTGACTTACTCCATTGTCCGTTCATTTGCGCCCCCTGTTGTGGGTCCGTGTTCCTACACTTTCACAACAGGATATCTCGGCCAGCGTCATGGATCCCGAGGGGCGTCAACCGGCTGCTGAACGGCCAATGGAAGGACAAGGCGCACAGGCGTCCGCAGGAGGGGTAATCGGTGAGTTGCAGCGGATCCTCACCGCTTTCACGACTCGGTTGGATTTGATGACCGAGCAGAACTTCCTCCTGAACCGCAGGGTGGAGGATCTCGCCGCGCAGGTGGAAGCGCGCCCTCCGGGCGCCGCTGCGGCTCTCCCTCCCGTAGAACCTGTGCGTAACAGCGACGTTCCACTGGTTGTCCAACGACCCCTCCCACCTTCCCCTGAAGCATACATAAGCACCCCAGAGCCGTACGGAGGCTGTGTGGAGACATGCGCGGATTTTCTTATGCAGTGTTCGCTCGTCTTCGCACAGCGTCCCGTCATGTACGCGACTGACGCTAGCAAAGTAGCTTATGTGATAAATCTGCTTCGTGGTGAGGCACGCGCTTGGGCTACAGCGCTCTGGGAGCAAAGTTCACGGCTCCTTCTGACACATGATGGGTTTGTGAGGGAGCTCAGAACGGTGTTCGATCACCCTAATAGAGGAGAGACCGCTTCAGCCGTGCTGCTGTCAATGAGACAGGGGCGCCGGAGCACAGCTGCCTATGCAGTCGACTTCCGCATCGAGGTCCGGCTGGAATAGCGCTGCCCTCCGCGCCGCCTTCGTAAACGGACTGTCGTTGGTCCTCAAGGAGCACCTGGTGGCTAAGGACGAACCGCGGGATTTAGATGGGCTTATCGATCTTGTTATACGTTTAGTCAATCGGTTAAATGAGCGCCGTCGGGAACGAGACGAAGGGCGTGGCCAGGCACGCGTCGTCCCTCTCCCTTCCGGTTCCGACCGCGTTCCGCCCTCCCCACGCTCCACGGCCCCTGCGCTCCGTGCGGTTACAGCCCCCCCTGCTGACGAAGCTATGGACACGAGTAGGGCAACATTTAGGGCACCGGTCACACAAAGGAGGCTGGCCCGCGGGGCGTGTTTTGTTTGTGGCTCGATTGAGCATCAAGTAAGGGACTGCCCCGAGCGGTTAAACACCAACGCCCGCCCCTAGAAACTGGGCTAGGGGTGGGCCGAGACGTTCACGTGGGACACACCCACATCGCCACACGACTCCCAGTTACAATCCTTTATGAGGATTTAACTCTGAAGGCCCCAGCACTGGTGGACACGGGCTCAGAAGGGAATTTGCTAGACAGCAAATGGGCCAGGGAGATAGGGTTCCCTCTGGTGGCGCTTACCTCGCCTGTGCAGGTACGGGCGCTAGATGGCTCCCTACTCCCTCCAATCACTCACAAGACACCACCAGTAACTCTGGTGGTGTCGGGGAATCACCGGGAGGAAATCGAGTTTTTCGTGACTCCGGCCACCTCCCGTGTGATTTTAGGTTTTCTCTGGATGTTGAAACACAATCCCCGGATCGATTGGCCGTCCGGGGTAGTGGTTCAGTGGAGCGAGACCTGCCATCGGGTATGTTTAGGTTCCTCGGTTCCTCCCGGTTCCCAGGCCAGGGAGGAGGTCAGAGCCCCGCCCCATCTAGGGACGGTGCCGGTGCAGTACCATGACCTTGCGGAGGTGTTCAGCAAGGATCTGGCACTCACCCTTCCCCCGCACCGCCCGTATGATTGTGCCATTGATTTGGTTCCAGGCGTTGAGTTCCCGTCCAGTAGGCTGTACAACCTCTCACGACCTGAACGCGAATCAATGGAGACCTACATCCGGGACTCTTTGGCTGCCGGGTTGATCCGGAATTCCACCTCCCCGATGGGTGCGGGTTTCTTTTTTGTGGGGAAAAAGGATGGCGGATTACGTCCATGCATCGATTACAGGGGGCTGAACGAAATCACGGTTCGTAACCGATACCCCTTACCCTTGTTGGATTCGGTGTTCACGCCCCTGCATGGAGCCAAGATATTCACCAAGCTTGATCTTAGGAATGCGTATCACCTGGTTCGGATCCGGAAGGGAGACGAGTGGAAGACGGCATTTAACACCCCGTTAGGTCATTTTGAGTACCTGGTCATGCCGTTCGGTCTTACAAATGCTCCCGCGACGTTCCAAGCATTGGTTAATGATGTCTTGCGGGACTTCCTGCACCGATTCGTCTTCGTATATTTAGACGACATACTCATCTTTTCTCCGGATCCTGAGACCCATGTCCGACATGTACGTCAGGTCCTGCAGCGGTTATTGGAGAACCGGCTGTTTGTTAAGGGCGAGAAGTGTGAGTTTCACCGCACCTCTTTGTCCTTCCTGGGGTTCATCATCTCCCCCGACTCCGTCGCTCCTGATCCGGCCAAGGTTGCGGCGGTGAGAGACTGGCCCCAACCCACAAGCCGTAGGAAGCTGCAACAGTTCCTCGGCTTTGCGAATTTCTACAGGAGGTTCATTAAGGGCTACAGTCAGGTTGTTAGCCCCCTGACAGCCCTGACCTCACCAAAAGTCCCCTTCACCTGGTCGGATCGTTGCGATGCCGCATTCAAGGAGTTGAAACGGCGCTTCTCGTCTGCACCCGTTCTGGTGCAGCCCGATCCTAGTCGCCAGTTAGTGGTTGAAGTGGACGCCTCGGACTCAGGGATAGGAGCTGTGCTGTCCCAGAGTGGGAAGACCGATAAGGTCCTTCATCCGTGTGCCTATTTTTCCCGCAGGTTGACCCCGGCTGAACGGAACTATGACGTCGGCAACCGAGAACTCCTTGCGGTGAAAGAGGCTCTTGAAGAGTGGAGACACCTGTTGGAGGGAACGTCCGTGCCATTCACGGTTTTCACTGACCACCGGAACCTGGAATATATCAGGACCGCCAAGCGGCTGAATCCCAGGCAAGCCCGCTGGTCACCGTTCTTCGGCCGTTTTGACTTCCGCATCACCTACCGGCCCGGGACCAAGAACCAGAAATCGGATGCCTTGTCCCGGGTACACGAAGACGAGGTCAAAGCGGAGTTGTCGGATCCACCGGAACCCATCATCCCGGAGTCCACTATCGTGGCCACCCTCACCTGGGACGTAGAGAGAACCGTCCGGGAGGCCCTGGCATGAAGCCCGGACCCCGGGACTGGACCACAGAACAGACTTTACGTCCCACCAGAGGCAAGGGCTGCAGTCCTGGACTTCTGTCATGGCTCTAAGCTCTCCTGTCATCCAGGGGTGCGAAGAACCGTGGCAGTTGTCCGGCAGCGCTTCTGGTGGGCGTCCCTGGAGGCCGACGTCCGGGACTATATCCAGGCCTGTACCACCTGCGCCAGGGGCAAGGCCGACCATCGCAAGGCTCCGGGACTGCTACAGCCGCTGCCCGTGCCTCATCGCCCCTGGTCCCACATCGGCCTGGATTTTGTCACAGGCCTCCCGCCGTCCCAGGGAAACACCGTCATCCTCACGATACTGGACCGATTCTCCAAGGCGGCCCACTTCGTGGCCCTCCCGAAGCTCCCAACGGCCCAGGAGACAGCGGACCTCCTGGTCCACCACGTCGTCCGCCTGCATGGGATACCATCAGACATCGTCTCCGATCGCGGTCCCCAGTTCTCCTCGCATGTCTGGAGGAGCTTTTGCCGGGAACTGGGGGCCACGGTCAGTCTCTCATCCGGGTATCACCCCCAGACCAACGGGCAAGCAGAGCGGGCCAATCAAGAAATGGAGCAAACACTGCGTTGTGTGACAGCCGCGCACCCGGTGGCCTGGAGTACTCATCTGGCCTGGATCGAGTACGCCCACAACAGTCAAGTGTCATCAGCCACCGGCCTCTCCCCCTTTGAGGTGTGTTTGGGGTATCAGCCCCCATTGTTCCCGGTGGTTGAGGGAGAGGTCGGTGTGCCCTCGGTCCAGGCCCACCTGCAGAAGTGCCGTCGGGCGTGGCGTGCCGCCCGTTCTGCTTTGTTGAAGGCCCGGATGAGGGCGAAGACCCATGCAGACCGGCGGCGGACCCCGGCCCCTACGTATCGCCCCGGGCAGGAAGTGTGGTTGTCCACCAAGGACATCCCACTACAAGTGGCCTCCCCAAAACTGCAGGACAGGTACATAGGACCGTTTAAAATTCTCAAGGTCATCAATCCCGGATGGATCCGCAGTGAGGCTGGAAGCCGAAGCCTCACTGCGGATCCATCCAGTATTTCATGTGTCAAAGCTCAAGCCCCATCACACCTCGCCCCTCTGTACACCCGGTCCAGCACCACCTCCTGCCCGGATCATCGATGGCGAGCCGGCTTGGACAGTGCGCCGGTTGTTGGACGTCCGACGGATGGGCCGGGGCTTTCAATATCTGGTGGACTGGGAGGGGTACGGTCCCGAAGAACGCTCCTGGGTGAAGAAGAGCTTCATCCTGGACCCGGCCCTCCTGGCCGACTTCTACCGTTGCCACCCGGACAAGCCCGGTCGGGCGCCAGGAGGCGCCCGTTGAGGGGGGGGTCCTGTTGTGTGGGCCACTGAAGAGGAGGTACTGCTGGCCCACCACCACCAGAGGGCGCCCTGCCTGGAGTGCGGGCTCCAGGCACCAGAGGGCGCCGCCGCCTCACGGGAGCAGCTACGGTGACAGCTGTCACCCATCACCTGAGACAGCTGACGGCAATCATCAGTGGGGTATATCAGCAGGACGGCACCTCCACCTCATTGCCGAGATATCGTTTCTACCGGAGAGGTAACGTATCGAAGCTAACGGAGTGTATCTTTTTGGATTGTGCTAGTTTGTGGATTACTGTTCCAACGAGAGGTGGAGGTAACTTCCCTGCTGTTCGGAGTCCTGGGTACAAACGCGCCCCCATCTAACTGTCCTTTGTTCCTCGCCAGCAGTACCAGGTCCGACACGCGGAGGCAGTGGCCACCTGGGAGTTCGGGACTTGGCGGCTCCAGTATTCCCGGGGTCCTGTGGCGGAGGAAGCCGTGTGGTTCCGGTCTTACCTTGGAGAGGTGTCTCCTATCTTCGAGCCTGCCCACACGACACTTTTGTGAATTGACTGTTGTTCATTTCCGTGATTGGTTGTATTCGTTGTGCACATTCACAACAGTAAAGCGTTGTTATTTTGACTTACTCCATTGTCCGTTCATTTGCGCCCCCTGTTGTGGGTCCGTGTTCCTACACTTTCACAACAGACTGCTCACAACCAACTTGCAGTACCTTCATGGATTACCAGGGAGCCACAGCCCACACATTGGTGATCAGTGGTTTACAGTATATGACCATTGTAGTTTTTATGGATGCTGAGCAATCTCTTTCAAATGACCTTTAAGCGGTCTAAGGTGTCTCATACGTTAATGAACATCTTATTAATAATCGGAGTGAATTTGTGCAATATTATGGTAATATAGGTCTTGATATTCATCTGTATTTAACGAGTTTTACAAAACCCTGCCATTTGTCAAGCTAAGTTATAAAAAAAAAAAATGAGTTTGATAACAATCTGAAGTTCAGCCCTGTCGCCATAGCAGTGGAGCGGTAATTAACATCTAAGACTGTTTTAAAAATATATAGACACTCTAAAGTCATGATCCTTTAATGAGAACATACATAATCTTCACAACTGCAGAAAAAAATGACTTCAAATGTCATTAGATTTTGTAATTAAGAAGGAACTTCATGACTTACAGTTGAAGAATTGGATGCACTGCTTCATAACACACTCTCCCTGTGATAAGGAGTGGGCAGGGTGATATTTTTAGTGAATTCAGTGAGACTACGGAGGTGATGTAATATTTAAGAATGGAGGAAGTAACACAGAAATGGTGGTGAGCATGTACAGTTTGATGAAAATATGAAACTTTTACAGACAAACATAAAAGTGGATCTCACCCTTTTGTAAATAACTGAGAATTTGTGTTAAAAGCAGAAAATCTGGCTGTAATGGGCCCTAATGGGTCTAATGGTGTTCTTGGTGTTCACTAGGCATGCCTATTATACAGCCAGTTGCTTATTGATTTTTACCTCAGTTAAGGATCGTGAAAGTCTGATTGGAGTGCAGCTAGTGACCTCCTTTCACTTCTTCCAACATGCAGATAAGACTGGCAGCATGACAGGAAGGAGAGAGGACTCGAGAAAGGAAAGCGAGTCAATCTGTCAAGTATGTAGTGGAGCCAAAGTCAGAGGAGGAAAAGGGTGCACTGAGGGCAAGTAAAGTCAAACTGTACTGCAACCAGCCCTGTGCTGAAGACCCGATCAATAAATTGTTATGTCAAGTTAAGTTGTAAAGTCGGAATGAGGAGCAGCAAAAGCAGTGAGGGAAATTGAGAGATTCATGTGTCTCAAAAAATAACAATGAAGAAACATAGTTTATAATAGCCAAGTGCGTGCGTATGTATGGCTTTGATCACGTAAAAACTGGGGAGAGCTGACATTTGCCATTTTTGTATGTTTATGCATTTTCTGTCAGGGATGGATGCTGCAAAACGGAAAGTTGATAGGACAAATAGTTTCGGAGAAATTAGCAATTTTAGCTAACCAATAAACAATGGATGTTGTGCTGAAATGCACCATGGGAGTTTGGGCTTTTGGAGTCTTAAATGTTGTTATTGTGATTCATGTTAGTTTAACAGTGTCGATAGTGTTACTAATTTATTGTTTTTGTACTTCAGTTGGCTTAGTCAGTTTGGTTAAGTGTTATGTTGCTGTTACCATGAGTGAGTTAAGTGTGAAGTTGGCACCATGAGTGAAATGTGTAGTGCTTTTAATGTCTTCCGCTACCGTCTCTGTTTGTCAAATTAAAAGCACCTGTTAGGGTTTGGTCTGTGGCGGGGTTTTTTTCATGTTTCCCAGTGTCTTTTTTCATGTGTCCTGTCCGGTGGTCTGGGCCCATTATGTATATACTTGTCACCCCGTTGACTGTGGGTGTGTGAGAAAGCTTGTGTGTGCATGTGGTGGAGGCTTAGTCCGGTCATTTCCACTTTTGAGTCAAGGATCCTCTGTTCTCAAGCCCAACGCTTAACCACTAGACCATACGAAAGTGAAAATAAATTAAGAGTGCAGTACCTTTCATTTCAAGTCATATTCACATGCATTACTACGTACCCAAAAAGAATTGTTGAGGACACACATAGGTAAAAAGTCTAAATGTAATAACCAGTGCTTCATAATGTTAAATCCCAGAGTTTCAAAGCGCTTTCACTGTTGGGGTGAAGATGGAAATGCTTAAGAGTTCCTTCACCTAACCTAATGCTCACGGCACAAAGTGATGAAGTAATCGCCTGCCACAGTCAAAACCCACAAAACCAGTCAGTCCTTTTCCTCACAGTGCTAAGACAATTAAAATAGGGAATAATGGAGAGAGGATTTAAAATGTGTAGGAAATTGAGAATTTCATCAGCAGCATAGAGGGCATGTGAAATACAAATGCACACATCACTTTTATGCCACCAAGGGGTCCTGCATCTCAGCCCCTGCTGGCGCTGCCGAGGAACTGGCCACCTCCACAGCTGTTAATGTCACCGGGGACCAGTCTGTCCCCACAGCTGATGAGCAGACGGGACTGTTTCCACACCAGACGTTGGCATGGACCCAGCTGCCTCCTCAAACAGTGGCATCACAGGGGAGCAATCGGCTCCTTTTTTAGGAGACAGCGATGTGGGCCAGGTCCCAACAACTACCAACAGCATCAGTGCGGCAGTGCAAAACGTCCTCGTGCTCGAAGACATCGGTGGGGCGGGGCTGGATGTCCCTGCCCTAGACTCGGCGGAGAACTCTGGTGGGCTGTGCGGCCACTCTGCTGACTCTGGAAGGATCTTTGGGGGGGGTTGCACGATCGCACTTAAGCCTCTGAAGTAGGGGTGAGCCATATGACCTAAAGTTCATACCATGGTATAAATTGAATCCCTTCACAGTTAGAGTATATATTGCGATATAAACTTAAGTGTAAAAATTATAATGCAAGTGTTCTGAATGGGTCCCTTAGCAAAACTAAATTTAGAAAAATAAATAAATAATGACAACAAAAAAAACTAAAACAGATATAATGTAATTTTGAGAACATTTATTGTGTGGATCTCAAAACTAGAGCTACAATTCGCCAGAAGGTACATCTAAGATGCAAGCCTATATTTGATGTTGGGTCAGTGACTGAAGTATCTTCTCTTGGCACACCCACTCTGAATACATGAACTGTTTTCAGGACAGAGGCATTTCCTCATTTCCAAAATGCAGCAAGACCCCTCGCTATTTACAAAATGCAATACCCCCCCCCCCCCCCCCCCCCAAAAAAGGACTTACTTAATTTACTCATATTTGAACTCATTTTGGGTAAATTGTCGTTCCCTGGCTCATGTGTTATTTAATGTGGCGCTTTTTCAAACCCAAGGTTTGATGAGCTATGAGCTATAGGGTTTTATACCTCTAAAACAGGGGTAGGCAACCTGTTCCAGAAAGAGCCATGAGGGTGCAGGTTTTCGTTGCAGCCACTGACTCCACCAGGTGATTTTACTGATTAATATCACTTTGAGCAGATGGAATCAGTTAATCAGTGAAATCACCTGGTGGAGTCAGTGGCTGCAAAGAAAACCTGCACCTTCATGGCTCTTTCTGGAACAGGTTGTCTACCCCTGCTCTAAAATGTTATTGGCAAGCCCTATTTTACCAGTTCCGAGTGGTTATAGATCTATTGAAAGCAAGAATAATTAACAACAAAAAATACTTATGCTGTTATATTTAATATCAAATCTTTCTGCAAGTTTCTGTCAAAGTCTAAGTTAAGAAAATAAATTATCCTGAAAAGGTTATAAATAATGTTGAAAAGGTTAAAAAAACATTAATATTTAATCATAGATATAGCATTTGCTCTCAACTTCAAAAATGACACAAAGTACCTTTTATTCCAATGAGGAAGAGGCCTGTGTCTCACAATTTAACACTGTGACACTGGCTGTGAATATAAATTTACACTGTCATATTGAGTTTTGCTTTTTGACCATTTTGAGTGGGATTACATAACTTTTCTTTAACAGAATACAGATAAAATCTAAATATAAAAAACAATGTCTGAACAAGAGCTGCCTGAACCTGAAAAAAATCCCTCCCCTCACTCAGTCAAACTGTTTTTCCTCCTTTGACCAAACTTGGGAGCTTTTTGAGAACACAAAGCCTTTCAACTATAATAAATTGTGACTTTCTGAAAGTATAGCAACGACGGATGCAGAACTATTGGATTAACTGGATTATTTCATGAAATATTTTAGTGGAGTTTTTTTTTGGACGCCATTCAGAGTGTTCGAGCTGATTAGAGAACATGCAGCTGACGGCACCGTAATGCTGAAAACAGATGCTGCTGTTTTCAGCATCACTAAGTTTTGTTGTTTTTCAGCATCACTGTGCTGAGTTGTTGGAATCAGAATCAGAATCACTATCAGAATACTTTATTAGTCCCTTAAAGGGCAATTCATTGCAGACCCCCTGGCCAACCATAAAAACACAGACATAACATTTACATAGGTATATGCTAAATAACAATCACAGAATCAAGGTTAAAAACAAGGACAAAATCCTCAGCCAGTGTTCAGGAGTCTAATCGCAGAAAGAATAAAATACATTGAATAGCGATTAGTTCTCATCTGGGGCATCTGATAGCGCCGCCCAGAGGGCATGAGTGTAAAGCCTAATGATAAGGTGTCTCTGATCTAAATCAATGATCTGCTGGGCTTTTGTCATGACACAACTCTCCCACAGTGATGCCAGGTCTCTCTGCTGGACGCCAATTATTTTTGAACAGGCTTTCACAATAATGTTCAGGCTGTTCTTGTCCTTCATAGATAGACAACCAAACCAAAAGACAAAGGAGAAGGTGAGCAGGCTCTCTATGTAGGAACAGTAACAGACTCTGAGGATCCTCTCACTCACTTCAAAGGATCGAAGTTTGTGCAGCAGATAAATCCTCTGCTGTGCTTTTTTTTACAGATGGCCTCTGTGTTGTCATCAAATCTCAGTTTAGCATCAAAATGGTTTCCAGATATTTATATTGCTCCACTATCTGGACATCTTCATCATGAATGATGCTAGGAGTATGAACACTCTTACATTTCCTGAAATCTATAATGATTTCTTTTGTTTTTGCAACGTTCAGGTCCAGATAGTTTTGATCACACCATGTGACAAATGAAGACAGGGCCGAGCCATTTTGTTTGTTGGTGTCTCTGTGCCGGCTGCATCGCACGTCAGGAGCTGGGTGGCTCATGTTAGACTTGCCATTGTTGCATTCTTACACTTTTTGAATTCCACTTTGGTTTCTTTGTATTTGGCACTTGGGATTTACATTTTGTTTATGTTACCTCCTCTGTTGTATTTTGTGATTGTTATATTCTGTTATCTTTGTGTTTTTTTTTGTTTTTTTTTTGCTTTTTATTACTTCATTGTATGTCTTTGGTGGCCAAGTGGTTAATGCGCTTGGTTTCAGTGCACAAGGTTCCGGGTTCAAATCCCACCCCTGCCACATTTCTCCATGCAGTGTGGAGTTGCGTCAGGAAGGGCATCCGGCGTAAAACCTATGCCAATTCAACATGCAGATCCACCTTGGATTTGCTCTGGCGACCCCAGGTGCATACAAGGGAGCAACCGAAGGGACTTACTGTATGTCTTTGGTCATGACCATTGTCAGGTCATTTCCACTTTCTGTTGGATGCCTTGGTATTTGTTGCACCCTTGTGTTCCTTTTTTTGTTAGCACAGGTTCATGTCTGCCTAATCATTACATCCGTTGATTATCAGTTAAGTTATTTAAGCCGCACCCTTCTCACTGTTGGTTGCCGGTGTAACAGTACAACGGTGATGGTGAACAATACTGGTATTCTTTCTGTACGTATCTATAGCTATCTACAATAGTAATATTTCCTATTCTGAAGTATCTTTAAATCCCCCTTCCAAATATACTCTACAAATATATGGACCTGATTGACAACCTGAAATATGTGATGTGATGGAAAATACTCCAATTTAGTTTTGCATAAAATATCCACAGTATATGCACAGAACACACAGTAGCGTGTGCGCACGCACACACAAACACATACACACAGACACAATAGTATGCAAAGAAACATAATGAACAAATGAATTTGTACAAACTAGGTCATAAATATAAAGACTGACTGATAGGAATCAACAGAATAATATAAATGTAGCATGAAATTGACAAATATGATTATTTGAAACTGTGATTCTCACTGGACAAGCAGCTCGGCAGGGGAAATAATTAATAAACATGTGTTCAAATCATTTTTATCCACAAAATATTACAGCAAAGTGGTTTCAAGTTTTAGCAGCATGAAGAATGAGTCACACTTTACAGTCCCAACTACATGGCAAGTGTGCCCAAAGTGAAGATCAGATGTATTCAAAAGAACAAAGTCCCTGGAAGAGATTATTTTCTACCCTGCAAAAATCAATTTACTACTAATGTAGTCATAAAATGTTATTACTATGTAGATAAAAAAATATGTATGGTACAAAATATTTTCATACAATTTTATAGCATATAATTGATTTGCCTGGCACCTCCGCCGGATCTGGAGTTGGGCTGGGGGCCTGGTGGGGCCGGTGTGGGTGGCCTCCTCCCCTTGCCGCGCCTCTCCCTCTGCCTGCTGCTTGGGGTTGGGCCTCACATGTCACACCCTTTTAATGCACTTCACCAGGTTAGCACCTGCACGCACAGCATATTGGGTTGTAAATAGCACATTGTAAGGTTCACATGATTTGCGGTAGGGTGTTGGGGATGGGTTTGCAGGGCAGTCTGTGGTGCAGCTGTGCGCTGCAGCCTACCACTGCGATCTCCATCCGCCACCCCTGCCTTGCAATTTTAATGCACACACCTTACTTCTACACGTTTAGTAAACACCTTCACCAATTTAGAGTCAGGTCACTAGGCAGTGGTGGGTTTGCAGGGCTGGCTGTGGCACAGTGGTGTGCCATCAGGCCGTTCCCCTGTTGGTTTGCTGTGCTGCCCGGTGGCTATGGGGGCTGCCTTTCCTGGCCCCTGTGCCCTTCTGCTGCCCCTTTTCTCCTGATTCCTCCGGGGCACTGCGTCCTGGACCCTCTTCCGTCGCTGCTTGTGGCCGGCCACGTGGCTTCTGAGGTGCCAGAGTGGTCCATGTCATATGGTATGGTTCTGTACTCTTGTCTTGACCCAAGACACTAGCCACAGTAGTGATAGGATATTTAGCTGTGATCTGGGTCTCTGTGTGTGGATGTTCACGTGTTTGTGGCCGTCACCACAATTCAGTTTTTGGGTGCCCTTAAGAGGATTAACACTACGGTGTTCTGGATTAGGGTATGGATGCTCACTAATTAGACAACAGACTGTTGCCATCACTGTTTGTTCATGTGTGGTTGTTTGTCATGGTATGTCGTATGGTTGGGGCCCTGTCTGCTCGGTGTCTCACATCACAGTTATTGTCTTCACCACTTGTCTCTCGTTCTTGTCTGTCTTTGTGTTGTTTTGGTGGCCTGCCCTTCCTGACAGAAGCTGTCGGTTGGCTTTGAGTACGATGTTGTAGGCTGATCAGGAAGGGCGGATGGGGGTCACACACACACCACATTCACTCGCGCACTACATACCTTCTGTCTTGCAAGAATAAATTGCATATATTCATATTAATGTTCAAAAATGGTTCTGCCAGTGTGGCACTTACCATTACTATATATGCAGACAGGGGGAAAAAAAAGGATAATTTGATATTAAGATAATAACCCTCCTGGGTCTAAGGCCTTTTTTGGCCATTTCTCTCGCCTGGACCTTTCTTTATTATGCTGTTATAACAACACCTTATGAGCCACAGTCAAGTAGTATATACCCTTTCTTTCAGGACAAGCTAAATTTTCATAATATACACACTTTGTTCTATTTGCATGAAGGTAGAAAAAGGTATAGAACAAGAAATGCAAAGGACAAATTTAGGCGAAAAATAAATCTTACAAATTTTTAATGGAAAAACACACTAAACACCAATGAATAAGCAAAGTCACAGCTGAAATATGATCTTGGAGGTCAACGTGACCAATGTGCAAAATTTTGAATTTCTGGAATAAGTAAAGTTATTTTTTTTTTCAATAAATAAAAAAAAGTCACTCGTCCTGACAGATTAGGTGTGGTGGTACTCAAAAAACAGTTCCTGTCAGCCACCAGGCACAGAGGGACATCACATAGAAAACACTTGGGTGGGTGGGGGATTCTTCAGACTGGGCAGAAGATGTAGGTAGAGATTCTTGAGGCTCATCACTAAAACAAAAGAGAAATAAGTTACTTTGTGTATCTTGTAATACCTCTCATTATACTATTATTATATTATAACAATATTGCATTTAGACTGTAATCTCACAAAGACAAATCAGCAAACTTATTGACTTCATCCCCCAGGGGCCACACCTAAGTACCACCATCCACCCCAGGCCAAAGGTGTGAAAAAGTGGGACAGACAAAAACAAAGGAGCTCCAAGTAAACTCCCAAAGTAAAACTACTATCTTAGCTTTTACAGTCAGTACACATACATTACAGTATATGTGTGCATACTCGTGTCGAATCACTAAAATGTGAGTTTCACATACTCTGTTCACATAACAAATGCATAGACGCACATGTTCATCTTGTTTACACTGCTAAGCAGAGGAAAACTGCATAT
Source organism: Thalassophryne amazonica (assembly GCF_902500255.1). Taxonomy (NCBI): domain Eukaryota; kingdom Metazoa; phylum Chordata; class Actinopteri; order Batrachoidiformes; family Batrachoididae; genus Thalassophryne; species Thalassophryne amazonica. Next base: position 55,858,577 of record NC_047112.1, read on the forward strand.
TCTCCAATAGAAAAAAAAAAACATACACTCAAAACAACATAATGCACTGCTGTTTATCACAATTTACTACAGATATAATAGTTTAACTGCACTTCTTATTACCTATAATAATTTGGATACTCACTCCTCAACTGGATCCAAATGCACGAGATAGTCCAGCTCCTTACCCGATGAGCCTGACTCGACATTGCTGTCGTCAAAAATCTGCTGCAAAGCTTCCTGGATGGTAAAAGTTTTCTTTGTCATTCTTGCTTCTTCCCAGAAAAAATATATCAGATGGTTACGCGCAGCTCTGCACATAAAGGCACTGGGGCGCATGGAGACGCTTCCTTATTTTATCATAGCAACTGAGTCCAGGGCCGTTTCTGGTTCGAGACGTCATTACCGTCACCGTACTGTTTGTGCCGTTCTATAGTATACCTATTGTTTGTGCAGTGCACGTGCGTAATTGCGCACGATATACTTTGATATAGGCTCATTATTTTCAGGATTTGATCGCATTTATAGCCATAAAAAGTGTCAGCCGAGTGACTGCAAGCGTACAGAGTCGAAGCAGATCATTGTCTTGTTGACAAACAACCTTTGTCATGAGTATTTTGCACTCTGATTGGCGAACCACACATCACATGTGTAAGATGCACGCTGCCATTGGACAGGCGTTTTCAGAGCTTTAGAAACACAGGTTGGGGAGGGTCAAACTGGAAACCGGAGACATGCGCTGAAAGTTTGAAATCTCAACTTTATTCTGCAAAAAAGTAAATTGAGATCAAAAGATACATGCGGAAATGTACAGCATACTCTCTGAGGTTGTATACGACCTCGTCGACCTCCGAGGGATAATGATTATAAATGCTGTGTACACGTGCATGTTTTGGCAAGATATCGGGGTGGGGGGGAAGATATCCATGGTGGGGGGTAAGATATCACCCCTGTGGGGTAAGATATCCAGGGGGGAAGACAAACTGTTACACTGGTCTAGTTCCTTGTTCCTGTCATATACCTGGTATGTCATAAGTGTCTTTACCCTGCAGTAGTTTTCCTTAGTGTTTTGTTACCTTAGTCATTTTCACCCAGTCTGTGTTTGCAGTAGTTTTGGAGTCTTGTCACTTTGCATTGTTTGGTCACAACTCTATCCACACTGCCACCTTGTAGAATTAAAGCATTCATTTTTGTGAACTTACCGTTTTTTGTCCTGGTTGCCTTGCACCCTGAGTCCTACCTCGACTGTTTGTAACTCAGACCATAACAATAGCAAGGTGCTTTTATTTTTACACACCCACAAACAGAGAAAGTGGCAGAAGACATTAAATGCACTACAATTCCCACTCATGGTAATGGCAACATGGCACTTAACTAAACTGACTAAACCAGTTGAACTACAGAAACACAATAAATCAATAATACTAGCAACAGTGTTAAACTAACATGAACCACAATAACAAGAATTTAAAACCCTCAAACCCAGAGCTCCCATGGTGCATTGCAGCACAACATCCATTGTTTACTGCTGTTAGCTAATATTGCGAATTTCTCCAAAAATATTAATCCTATCAACTTTCCATTTTCATTCATCCTTGATCCAAAACACATAAGCATACCAAACAGCAAATGTCAGCTCTCCCCAGTTTCTCTGTGATCAAAACCACACACACACACACACACACACACACACACACACACACACACACACACACACACACACACACACACACACACACACACACACACACACACACACACACAGAGGCCACTTGGCTTTTATAATATGAGCAAAGCGCCGCACAGCGGCGTGAAGCTCGCTCATGGTATGGGGCGTCCTAAACAGGAAGTGCCAATTTTCAAATCTACAGTAAAATGTCAAATGTCAAACACTTCCTGGATTGACAGACAAGATCCCATGGAATCTTGCGGGAACTCAGTGGCAAGTTCACACTCAAACAGGAAGTGCCGAATTCTCACTCACGGTGAAACAGGAAATGTTCAAATGTCAAACACTTCCTGGCATGGGTGGAGTTAGAGCGGAGGCTGGGGTTTCACTGGACTTTCCTGAAATCTGATTGGACACAGATGATTGACATGTCACAGCACCATACGTCTGGTTGAAAGACCTGCATTTTCAAATCAGTGAGTCAAATTGACTGCTAGGTTCCTCTTGTCCAGTAGTTTGTGCTGTTTACCACAAAAAGTTCTAATCCACCTTAGTAGAAGAAGAAAAATGTTTGCTCCAGATTTGAACTGAACACGTCATTTGAACTATGGACTTCTAATCACACCAAACTTATACTGGTGAGTAAATGACTGTATTTTATGACAGAAATGAGGTCCAGGTTGTTAAAAGCTGCATTTCTCTTTTAATTCGGGTGGCCTTATGTACACATTTTTAAACTAAGACAGCAGCTGGTTCTGTTGGCTTATTAGTTCAGCAGATAACTGAAACAATCCTTCAAATGGTGATACAAGCATCAAATTCAGCACAAATACAGCTGGAGCAAAATTAATGGAGCAACTTTAACTTTTGACCCCTGTACAAACTGAAACTGACCGTTGTCACCATTCTTGCTGCTTTTACCTCATAACTCCATAACATTCAGTCACAGATTGTCCAAACTATACCTTTTAATGGAATCTTTATGATCAGGCAAATAATGTGGTGTAGTTTTCTATATGACTGGAGCATCTTTTAATTTAGACCAGGAGTGGGCAACTTGTTCCAGAAAGGGCCAAGAGGGTGCAGGTTTTCTTTGCAGCCATTGACTCCACCCGGTGATTTCACTGATTAATATCACTTTGAGTAGATGGAATCAGTTAAGCCTAGATTTGATGTTTTGGTGAAAGAAGCTTTTGTATTTCTTCATAATTGATGTAAATAAAGTCCAAGACATATTCAGTGACTTGGGAATGTTCATGTTTCCATCCCCTGACTTGTCTAAAGAAAACTGGCAATAAAACTGATTATTATTTACAGGTTTTATCAAGTTTTAGAGATTTGCTTTCAGTTTGAGTTTGAGGAAGATAATTTTAGAAATTTTAATTCTTTTTTTTTGTTTTTTTGTATTTCTAGTATTTAAAATGGCATAAACAAATTAAAATGTGTGAAATTCCAAGTGTTCCAATGCTTTTGGAGGACACAGAATCATCAATCAATCAATCAACTTTTTTCTTGTATAGCGCCAAATCACAACAAACAGTCGCCCCAAGGCGCTCCACATTGCAAGGCAAGGCCATACAATAATTATGAAACACAGTCTACGTCTAAAGCAACATAACCAAGGGATGGTCCAGGGTCACCCGATCCAGCCCTAACTATAAGCCTTAGCGAAAAGGAAAGTTTTAAGCCTAATCTTAAAAGTAGAGAGGGTATCTGTCTCCCTGATCTGAATTGGGAGCTGGTTCCACAGGAGAGGAGCCTGAAAGCTGAAGGCTCTGCCTCCCATTCTACTCTTACAAACCCTAGGAACTACAAGTAAGCCCGCAGTCTGAGAGCGAAGCGCTCTAATGGGGTAATATGGTACTATGAGGTCCCTAAGATAAGATGGGACCTGATTATTCAAAACCTTATAAGTAAGAAGAAGAATTTTAAATTCTATTCTAGCATTAACAGGAAGCCAATGAAGGGAGGCCAACACGGGTGAGATATGCTCTCTCCTGCTAGTCCCCGTCAGTACTCTAGCTGCAGCATTCTGAACCAACTGAAGGCTTTTTAGGGAACTTTTAGGACAACCTGATAATAATGAATTACAATAGTCCAGCCTAGAGGAAACAAATGCATGAATTAGTTTTTCAGCATCACTCTGAGACAAGACCTTTCTGATTTTAGAGATATTGCGTAAATGCAAAAAGGCAGTCCTACATATTTGTTTAATATGCGCTTTGAATGACATATCCTGATCAAAAATAACTCCAAGATTTCTCACAGTATTACTAGAGATCAGGGAAATGCCATCCAGAGTAACGATCTGGTTAGACACCATGCTTCTAAGATTTGTGGGGCCAAGTACAATAACTTCAGTTTTATCTGAGTTTAAAAGCAGGAAATTAGAGGTCATCCATGTCTTTATGTCTGTAAGACAATCCTGCAGTTTAGCTAATTGGTGCGTGTCCTCTGGCTTCATGGATAGATAAAGCTGGGTATCATCTGCGTAACAATGAAAATTTAAGCAATACCGTCTAATAATACTGCCCAAGGGAAGCATGTATAAAGTGAATAAAATTGGTCCTAGCACAGAACCTTGTGGAACTCCATAATTAACTTTAGTCTGTGAAGAAGATTCCCCATTTACATGAACAAACTGTAATCTATTAGACAAATATGATTCAAACCACCGCAGCGCAATGCCTTTAATACCTATGACATGCTCTAATCTCTGTAATAAAATTTTATGGTCAACAGTATCAAAAGCAGCACTGAGGTCCAACAGAACAAGCACAGAGATAAGTCCACTGTCCGAAGCCATAAGAAGATCATTTGTAACCTTCACTAATGCTGTTTCTGTACTATGATGAATTCTAAAACCTGACTGAAACTCTTCAAATAGACCATTCCTCTGCAGGTGATCAGTTAGCTGTTTTACAACTACCCTCTCAAGAATCTTTGAGAGAAAAGGAAGGTTGGAGATTGGCCTATAATTAGCTAAGATAGCTGGGTCAAGTGATGGCTTTTTAAGTAATGGTTTAATTACTGCCACCTTAAAGGCCTGTGGTACATAACCAACTAACAAAGATAGATTGATCATATTTAAGATTGAAGCATTAAATAATGGTAGGACTTCCTTGAGCAGCCTGGCAGGAATGGGGTCTAATAAGCATGTTGATGGTTTGGATGAAGTAACTAATGAAAATAACTCAGACAGAACAATCGGAGAGAAAGAGTCTAACCAAATACCGGCATCACTGAAAGCAGCCAAAGATAACGATACATCTTTGGGATGGTTATGAGTAATTTTTTCTCTAATAGTCAAAATTTTGTTAGCAAAGAAAGTCATGAAGTCATTACTAGTTAAAGTTAATGGAATACTCAGCTCAATAGAGCTCTGACTCTTTGTCAGCCTGGCTACAGTGCTGAAAAGAAACCTGGGGTTGTTCTTATTTTCTTCAATTAGTGATGAGTAGAAAGATGTCCTAGCTTCACGAAGGGCTTTCTTATAGAGCAACAAACTCTTTTTCCAGGCTAAGTGAAGATCTTCTAAATTAGTGAGACGCCATTTCCTCTCCAACTTACGGGTTATCTGCTTTAAGCTACGAGTTTGTGAGTTATATAATCATAACCTCATGATCAGTGCAAAATGACTGTGGTATTATTAGTTTTGTTTAAGAATGTTTAATTGTCACTGTTGCTGCACTTTGTGTCAAATCATAGTCAAATCATATATCATACTGATATGAAAATTCCGTACGGTATATCTTCTATTATACATTCCAAATCACAATTCTCCATGTAATGTGGAGTTGTGTCAGGAAGGGCATCCGGTGTAAAACCTGTGCCAATTCAACATGCAGATCCACCTTGGATTTGCTGTGGCGACCCCGAGTGCAAACAAGGGAGAAGCCGAAAGGACTTACTATACATTCCAAATTTAAAGTGGAACTCTACTAGTGTTTACTAAGGTACACATAAATATCTTTAAAAAAAAGAGAGAGAGTAGAGCCACTTAGGTGCCTGGTCTTAAGAACCAGGGATAGTAGGTTGAAAAGCTTTTAATCCCATGGGAACTCTCTTTACCCACCTAAGAAGCTCAAGAATAAGAACAGCACGTACATAAGTGACATCTACATGACAATTTATATGACAATATTGAGATATGATAATTTGGCCATATTGTACAGCCCTACTGTCAACTAGCTGAAAACGTTGAATATTAATTTACATCTACAATAAAAAAAAAATGCTTAAAGTGGCAGGGGGTTAAGAGGGCTGTAATTGGGGGGTCAGCTGTAAAGCAAAAAAGAAATATGCTTAAAAAGGTGGGGAGTATAGGGGGCAGAGTCCCCCAGAAGCTGAAAGGTTTTAGTCATGCTCATGCTCCCAAGAACAAGTCTGAAGGACCTAAAGGACATGGTTAGGTGGTGAGGAGCTTTTCCAGGCATGTGCGAGGCAAATAAAGAAAAATGCTTAAAAAGGCAGGGGGTCAGCCCCCCCAGCAGCTGAAAGGTTTTTGCCAAAATGCTCCCTTGAAGCATTTACTCAAAATAAAGTCTCAAGGACTTAAATGACTTGGTGAGATGCTGATGAGCTTTGCTCGTTAACGTCCTCCACATATGCATATTAATGATAATTGTTGTGAAACTAACTGGAATCCCGTGGTGTGAAAAAAAAGTATTGGTCTGAAAGTGTATATTAAAAGATGAGAAGCAGCATTTTGGAGATGCACCAGGCAAAACTGGTTAACACCAACATGAAGGGCACTACAATAATCCCTTCTTGAGCTAATGGAGCATGGGTGGACTTCTCAAGATTGCATCCACTGACATAGGGCTTTTCTTTAACCGGAAGACATAGCTGGAATATCTTGCTTTCAAATTTTTTAGCTCCAGGAACCAAGGGTAAAAGGCCTTGTGTGTGACTTTCAGGGGGGACAGCAGGGAAATAAGACATGTCAGGTGTTCACTAGATATCTAGTGACATTTTACACTGTGAAGTACACTCCCTCAGAACCAACTCTACAATAGTTATTGGCCCTGTAGTACCAACCGTACATCTCTTCTCAAACACACACCTCTGTGTCCCCACCTGACCCGTGTAGCACGCGAACATTCCCATGGCCCCAGTCAGTCAAAGTCTCGACTCTTCCTACACTGTCTGAGTGCTGCGCTCTGTCCTGCATGGACAGCAAAGCCACCTATCTGCTGCTCTGCACACAATTTGAGATGACAGGTTAAGTGGCTTACCTACCCTATGAGCCTGCTAATACAAGGAAACAGGACCCAGCTGGTCCCCTGCCATGCGTGCCAGGGTGGAGGCAAGATGAGAGGAAAGATAAGGTGAGAAAAGAAGAAGACGCAGGTAGGGAGAGCAGAGAAGTAGGGTAAACATTGAGTTTTTACATGCTACCCATAACTCCACTCAGTGTAAGATCATTGATGGTCTGAATGGAAACTCCGGTTTCTCTTATACAAGAATTATTATCAATACAAATCATAACATTTACAACCAGTTTTCTGGGAAGGACAAAAGAGCATTTCCAAGTGACTGTTTATGTCATGGGCTTAATTTACATTAATCATTAAGACATACAAACAGTATGGTACTATATGGTAAATATGTGTTCTTGCACTGACTGTGCAAGAAGGGGACTGGTGAGGAAAGCCACCTAGACACACTTGACAACTCTAAAATAGTTAAAGGTTTATGTAGTGGTACATGGTGCAACATACTGTATGTCTGTTGTACATCCAGTCACAGTGTTATGACGGATTTAAAGAGGAGGATTTTAATAGAACAAATCAGACCAGAACTATCAACGAGTCTCTCGTGTAGTTTCTGGCAAACAGCAGCTGAAACTCCACATCTTATTTTCTTTGCGATGCAACTCCACCATGAAACTGTATCACTGTTGGTGCACACAAGACACAAGCTGCACCAAGCACAGCTGCAGAAGCCTATAACTCCTTCAGAGCTGTCAAGGGTGTTTTGGTGGCTTCCCTCACTAGTCTGCTTCATGCACAGTCATTCAGTTTTTGCCATACAGTATCATATTGGTTGCATTTCTTAACGATAGATGTAAATGAAGTCTAAAACATAGTTAGTAACATGGAAAACTGGCTGTAAATGTGATGATTTTAACAATAATCCTTATGCTTACATTGTAGTTACTAATGGCATATGAAAATAGGACTCTGTATAACCACTTGAAATAAAACTGAAAATCTACATTATAAGCACACAACTGTTTCTTTTAAAACAAAACACACACACAGAAAAAAGTACTATACAATGTTTTCATTTACACTGAAACTGAAGCCAGTTGAATATTGTCTCCAAAAAGCTCACAATGCAGAACTCTATAAAATTTTTGTTCACAATACCTTAGAGTATGTCAGATTTTGGTGGCAAAATGTGTTTATCTCACTACATTTGGGTTTTAGGAGGGTTGGGCAGAGCAACCAACATTGATATCTTCAGTGCTTTGTCATGCCATGTCACTGTGCTCATTGAGAAATCCCATCAAGCCACGCCATCGTTTCAGTGCAATAAACTGATTCATCTCATTTGCATCAGCCACTAATACAGGCCCACAAAAGAGAACTCCATCCAGTGTTTCAGCTTCAACTTCAGCATGAAGATTCCATATCACCCCAATAATTAAAACATGAAAAAATTCAGCCTTTAAGAGCTCATTAAGTGTTTTGTTTTTTTTTTTCGGGGGGAAGGGTCAGAAAGCAGCAGCCTGTCACTATGTGTCTACATGGCAGAAATTGGATTTTCAATGGTAGGGATGTTGTGGGTCATATGTCATTTGCTGAGGCTTTGCGATATTGGTGTTGAGCAATGTTGTGATTCTCAAGGGGACAATATTATCCACAGCACAGATGGGTCACATCAGGAAGAAAGTCAACAAAGGGGAAAAAATGAGAAGGCATGGTGAAACTAAATTGTAGCACAGTGAAGATCTCTTCAAAATCATCAAGTGCAATCGTACATACGAGTGCAGTGCCCACAGAAAGTTTGTATTCCTGTAAAAAAATGGGAGTGAAAAAAATTTAATTAAAAAAGATCACCACCAGATCAAAACAACATAATCATGCAAATACTACCACCAGACCAATTGAATTCTAAATAAAGTGTTGTGAAATGCCATCACCAGGATGCAGCACATTCAAATGCCACCAGCTGTAATATAAATAATAAAAATCATACCCAGTGAGTATACCTGTAAAATATTTAGCACAGTGCTTTAAATTTCCCTCAAAATATTTTATTTTACAAACTATATCTCATAATTTTTGAATGGATTATCTGTTAAAGAGTAAAAAGAAAAACCTGAAGTAAATCAATTGTAAGACCTGAAAGAAGTTTCTGTAGGAAGTATTTTAGCCATTCCACATCCCAACAACAGGGGCTGTGTGCGCGGACTGGGCCGCCGGGCCACCCGCCCTCGACTGCCACCCAATCCTCTCTGCACCCGACCCCCATGGCCCCCTCTGCAGGTGGTGAACCCACAGGAGGGCGGGCCCACATCGCTCTTTCGGGCGGCCGGGCCCCATGGGCTAAGGGCCGACCACCAGGCGCTCGCGCGTGAGCCCCAACCCCAGGCCTGGCTCCAGCGTGGGGCCTCGGCTCCGCCATACCAGGCGATGTCTCGGTCCTTGATTTTGTACTGGTCATGGGAGCTTCTGAACTGCCCTTAGTCTGACCCATCACCTAGGACCTGTTTGCCTTGGGAAACCCTACCAGGGTGTTTTGAAACACAAGGTTCGGTCAGATCGGCACACAGAAATGATCACACAGACTGCATTTTGCTAGAATAAAAAGGCGTATATTTATTCCCCACAAAAGCAGTTACATCAAACACAAGTGGTTGCAGCGCATTTTTCTCTTACCGTGACGCCTTTAAGGTGGAGAGCCAACACCTTCAGCAGAGTGCGCCTGTCAACCGGCTGGGCGTTCGTACGTTAACCCGCAGCAGACTCTGTTGAAGCATGGTTCTACTCCCTCTTTTCTAGTGTGTCCGCGAAGGGAGGGTGAGTGGCCAACTCAACCTCCCTGGCGCACATAATTTCTTTAATCAACAGGCATCTGAAAGTTATTTCAAAGATATAATAAAAGCAGTTCTTCACTCCCAGTTCAGAATGATCCCAGCATGCTTCACTCCCAGTCGTTAGTGGCTACGAAAACAAAGTCGTGCTATCAGTGTAATAATAACAAGTACATCCAGCTCTTCGCTCCCAGTTCAGACTGACCCCAGAGTGCTAAAACAAAATAGGGTTACGTTAAGACAGATGCAAAACAGCACAATAACATTTATTATACATTCCACTCTTGGTGTTTTGCACCAGTCAATTTATGTAACCAGCAACGGATTCAGGTAAGGCTGGGCTCCAGCCTATTCCAACGATTATGTCCTGCCATAGCATTTCCCACATTTCTTCTAGTGATTCACAAACAAAATTTTGAGTAATATAGTCGTGATTATACCTGTCCCAAACAATATACTCATATACAAAACCCGATGTTGCGGGGTCTAATGTAACATTATATTGGTTTACTCCAAAAGGATCATGAATTAACAGTGTCAGTTTCATCGCATTCGTTGAAATATTACCCATTCCACCTCTCGCCTTAAACGTATAACATAGATACATGTAAAAGTGTTACAAAAAGTCATCACACATATTGCTATAATTAATAGTATCAAAGGTGGCACTAAGGTACTCCTGGCAGTGACAGACATCCCTGAAAAGATATCCCACCAATGATGTGCTGATGCTTGCTGTACTAATTTTGCCACATGTTTTACCCGGTCACTAGCTATCAATGTAGACACCATGAGACTGGAGATGTTGGACGTATGTGACTCTATTAATTGCTGAATTTCCGTAGATTGTTCCAATGCGCATTTGAAACGCTCCAGGGAAAGACTCCATGGGGAATGCAATACATCCCACTGTACCGAAGTCAGCCGACTCGATACAGAATAATTAGTCAAACGATACGTCCGGTTTCCCCAATGCCATAAGTGCACATTGTTCAGGCAGCCAGTAAACGGAACCGAAGGTACTTGTGAATTATTTTTCATTGTTGCAACACACAGAGTATGTGGGCCGATCTGCCACAACATTTCTCTTGGTGTTTCCCTAGTCCAGTCACAAAGTACAACCTCTGAGTCGGTTAGACATGGATTGGCATATCCCGTTTGCAGCACACAGGCCATACCTTTATCTGTTTTGTCACACATTTTGGTATCAAAAGTCGTATTAGTTTTTGGTTCTAACCACTCTCCATCCATATGCAAGAACCAATAGCCATTAGTCGTTATCACAGGTAACACTTGATATTTACAAACAACCTTTGGTTGTGTCACATTGTACTGGGTCCAATACCCAGTACATACTGTTTCATTACATTGTGTATATTCTGGATGTAGCTTTAACCATAAGGTGTTGCTAATGTTCCAAATCCTTCTCCAATCATGATAGTTCCCCGTTGTAACTATACGCTAAATGCCAATTGCCATTTGAAATTCTTTTGCCACAAATTAGTCCTACCAATGCTGTGGGCATCCACTCTCCAACCTGATGAACTACTTGGGACGAGTATTTCCCAGTGTTTGATAACATTGTTCTGGTTACCTCATTATCTACTGTATTCGACACCCCCAGGACAGTTCCTGTTCCTCCTAATAGAGTGTCATACCACGCCCTTCGACGTCTTCTGCAAACTGGAATTTTTGGAAAGGTAACTTGCCAATATACCTTTGTCTTCACTGTTGCTTGTGGCACAAGTAAAATTGTCCTGTTGACTTGTTTTAGTGAGATTTCTCCAGACGAGCTCCACTCGTGGTTGGACTTCTCTCACTTGATGTCCTTCCGTCATTCCCCAACAACCGGAGACCATGGCACCACCTACAAGGAGGAGTATGACCCAGCAGCCGACACCTCCAATCCCGGGGCTTCCACTGGTTGCCATAGCGACGCCCGCCTCTTGTGGTCCTCGATCGCCCGATCAGCAACTCCCAGCAGGGCATCAATCCGAGCCTAGACAACACAAGTGTAACTACGGGTAGAATGACAACGATTAGTCTTCTCTTACATAACACTTTGATACAGGCACATTTACCCATTTTTCTTCACCCTGATAGAGTATACTAACAGTTGCATCATTCCCTTGAGCTATAATTTCTGCCGCCTTAGGCGGTCCGTTAGGTTGTTTCACCCAAACTTTGGCACCTGCTTGATCTGAGGCCTGTACCAACCCCATTTCACAAGGTTTAATGATTAATTGAGCAATTTTGTCCCCTTTGTTCAATATCAGGGGTTGTTCTCCAAACAATCTACAAACCACTCCAATCTCACCTTGATAATCTGCATCTATCACTGCGGCTTGAATAGTTAGCCCTTTAAGTGATAGACCACTGCGTGGCAGGACGTGCCCATATGTGCCCTTCGGACACTGTAGGCCTAGTCCTGTTTTTACCACTTGAATTTGGTCAGGTACCAATGTGACAGTAGTCAATGTTCTTAAGTCTAGTCCTGCTGAGCCTGGAGTTGCTCTGACAGGTAGTTCCGCTTGTGGATCAATTTTCCACATTTTGATGCTTTCTGTAGTATGCTCTATCATTTCTCCTGAAATCATTCTTATCAAGGGTGTGGATCCCGACCCTAAAGGTCGATTGTTCAGCTGATCCACAGCAGTAGTCAAGTCCTGTTTCCAATGTCGCATAGTGCGATCTTTTGACAGCTTCCGTAGGGTCTCTTTAAGAAGCCCGTTCATTCGCTCTATTAACCCCGCCGCTTGCGGGTAATAGGGAATATGATAAATCCATTCAACATGATGTTCTTGGGCCCACTCTTTCACTTTATTTCCTGTAAAATGAGTACTGGCAAACCATAATACTGCTGTATTATTTTCAAACACTTAAGTGTGGCCATTTGATTTGCAGATTTACATGGATGCACTACCAAGACCCCAGAAAATGTATCTACAGCAGTGCATGCATGTCTACATCCCTTAGACATGGGCAGTGGTCCAATAAAATCTAACTGCCAAATTTGACCGGGACTTTTACCACGATTTAACTGCCCATGCAAATGTTGAGGAACACCCTTCCGGTGGTGTTGACATTGTTCACACTCAGTGATTGCTGTTTTCACATCATCCAATTTTAGATCAATACCTCGATCTCTGGCCCATTTTAGGGTACCTTGAACCCCCCAATGTCCTGCTTTGACATGAGCCCATCTAGCCAATCCTGGGCTGGATTGTCTTAATTCAATCATTACTTTTACTAATTGATCTGCAGCTTTATTATATAAAGCTTCTGAGTCTTGTCCATTAGTGTGTGCATCTACATGCATCACAGTAATAGGAATTGTTTTAGCCTTTTCCCAAATGTCTTCCCACAATTCTCTTCCCCAAACTTCTTTAGAATGTATTTTCCAATTAGTGGCATGCCATGTAGGCATCCAGGTAAGTAGTCCTTGGGTCACTGACCATGAATCTGTATAAATATGGAGGCCCTGTGGTCCTCCCTGCATGACCACCATATGCACGGCCTTCAACTCCGCCCACTGACTGCTTTTTCCTTCTCCTAATTCTTCCAGAGACTGACCTAATTGTGGATTAAAAGCTCCTGCTTTCCATCGCCTTTTTCCTGCTTGATATTGACAGGAACCATCAGTGAACCATGCTCGACTTTTCTCATCATCTGACAAATCATCCCACCTTTTTCCTGCTTTAACAGGAGATTCCTCCAATGGTTGAACTTCAAAAGGTTCCTCATCTTCCTCAGGAGCATCAGCTACTTGTTCATGCAGCAATGACACCCCTTTTTCACCTGGTTTTACACGCTCTGACACATACCATTTCCATTTTATCACACTAGCCTCCTGAGCTGTCCCTATTCGGTGAGTGGTGGGATTACTCATCACCCATGAGAGAATAGGTATCTGTGTCCTCATCATTACTTCATGTCCCACCGTTTGTGATTCAGTTTCAATCAACGCCCAATAGCATGCTAAAAGCTGTTTTTCAAAAGGTGTATAACGCATACCTGCGTCCGGGAGTTTTCTCGACCAGAATCCTAAAGGTTTTCGTATCCTGTTTTGTTTTTGCCATAAGCTCCAATTAGCATAATCATTTAGAGCAGACACTTGAAGTTCTACTGGTCCTGATTGCATTTTTCCTAAGGACACAGCTTGTTGTATGGCTTCCTTTGCCATATCAAATGAGCATTGTTGTTCCTCTCCCCATACAAACTCTTCTTTTTTTCTAGTGCATCGATATAAAGGCTGCAAAATCTGTCCTAAATGTGGAATATGATGTCTCCAAAATCCAAATAAACCAATATATCGTTGTGCATCTGTCTTACTGTGAGGTACTGGAAAGTTAGCTATTTTCTCTTTAGCTTCCTGTGTGATTTCCCTCTCTCCTTTATTCCAAACTATTCCTAAGAATTTCACTGTTTGAGCTGGTCCCTGAATCTTTGCTGGATTAATTTCCCAGCCAAATTATTTCATATGAGTCACTAATTTCGGTAGATATTCCACTACTTCTGCTTCTGTATCTCCTTGAAGCATAATGTCATCAATGTAATGTGAGATCATCATTCTCATTGGAACCTGGAACTGTTCCAAATGCTCCGCCACCACTCTATGACAAATAGTGGGACTGTGTAAATATCCTTGTGGCAATCTTGTGAATGTATATTGCCGTCCTTCCCACGTAAATGCAAACTGTTCCATCCTATCCTCTGGGATTGGTATAGTAAAGAATGCATTAGCCAAGTCTATAACAGCATACCACGTGCCGCTGTGATGTTGCACTCGTTCAATTATGCTCACAGCATCAGGCACGGCTGAAGTTAATGGAGGCGTGTGTTTATTTAGACCTCTAAAGTCTACAGTCATTCTCCATGTACCATCCGATTTACGGACTGGCCACAATGGATTATTCCATTTTGTTGTCACTGGTTTCAAAACTCCTGCCTCCAAGTAGTCTTTTATGGTTGCAGTAATTTCTGCTTGTCCTCCAGGAATACGATATTGTTTCTGATTAATCACACATGTAGCCTCTGGAATGGGAAAAGGTTTCATTTTTACTTTTCCCACCAGAATCATTCTTACGTTTGCTATCCCAAATTGAAATTTACCCTGTTCTAAATGCAAAGTCATTCCAGCTAAAATATCCATGCCAATTATCCATTCATTAATTGGAGTCACTATTACAGTGTACACTTTAATTGGCATATTTCCAATTTTAAGCGGTATCGATATATTTTTTCCATACACCAATTGTCCACCTAATCCAGTTAAAGGAACTATAGGTCCCTTCATTTTCTCTGGATTTCCATGAATCAATGAGGCCTCCGCTCCTGTGTCCACTAAAGCCGAGGTGACTTGAACTGATTTTTTCCAAAATATTTCCAATCACACATGGGGTCTAATATCACTTGTGAACCATTGTTTTAATTCTCGGCGGGCCACAAGAGTTTGACCATCATCCTAATCTTCCTCGCAAGGGTCAAAGCTCCAAGAACGCCTTTCTTTATTTTTCCCCTTCTTTTTGTCTTTCTTTCCTTTCCGGACTGCAGCTATTTGCAGCTGATCATCATCAGAGTCCTCCTCCTCCTCCTCCTGTAGGGGAGGGGCACTAGGTTTCACTCCTTTCTTTTCTCCCTGCACAATTTCTTTCAACAATGAGGCCAATTCAAACATATCAGGGCGCATCCCTGACACACAAGTCACTTTCAATCCTTTTTGTTTACATTTTTCAGCCAAGAAGGAAGTTGGTACACCGTCTATTTCTTCGGCTTGAATTTCCAATTGCTTCACTTGTTGTTCTAATCTTGTCACCTTTTGTGATTTAGCACATTCTGATGAGCGGACTGTATCTAAAGTTAAAACCCGCTCTTTCCAGGCTTCTGCACAAATCCACATCATTTCATGAATACCTCCCAACGGAGCTTTCTCTTTAACCTCCACCCGTTTTAACATTTCACATAAAACTGGCGGAGTCGCGGTGGGAATCGCTCCAGTCCACGGCCCAGGGCGTCCCCCACGTCGCCGTAGAAGCTGGCCTATTTCCTTAAAAGTGATCCCATCCCACCCCGGGACCACTTCTTCCTGCTGAGATGCCACCTCCGCATCTCTCTTTCCCAATCTAAAGCAAGACTCCTGCTGAGATGCCACCTCCGCATCTCTCTTTCCCAATCTAAAGCAAGACATTTCTGTGTGTAGTCTGAGCGTAACCGTATCCTGCCGACAACGCCAAAAATGTTTTGAAACACAAGGTTCGGTCAGATCGGCACACAGAAATGATCACACAGACTGCATTTTGCTAGAATAAAAAGGCGTATATTTATTCCCCACAAAAGCAGTTACATCAAACACAAGTGGTTGCAGCGCATTTTTCTCTTACCGTGACGCCTTTAAGGTGGAGAGCCAACACCTTCAGCAGAGTGCGCCTGTCAACCGGCTGGGCGTTCGTACGTTAACCCGCAGCAGACTCTGTTGAAGCATGGTTCTACTCCCTCTTTTCTAGTGTGTCCGCGAAGGGAGGGTGAGTGGCCAACTCAACCTCCCTGGCGCACATAATTTCTTTAATCAACAGGCATCTGAAAGTTATTTCAAAGATATAATAAAAGCAGTTCTTCACTCCCAGTTCAGAATGATCCCAGCATGCTTCACTCCCAGTCGTTAGTGGCTACGAAAACAAAGTCGTGCTATCAGTGTAATAATAACAAGTACATCCAGCTCTTCGCTCCCAGTTCAGACTGACCCCAGAGTGCTAAAACAAAATAGGGTTACGTTAAGACAGATGCAAAACAGCACAATAACATTTATTATACACAGGGGCACAAAGCCCCGGACAACATAGCTCCTAGGATTATCCGGGTACGCAAACTCCCCCACCACAATAAGGTGGCAGTCCCAATCCCAATCTCCTCAATCCCATTGTCACGTCTTCCGAAGAGGAAGCAGAGACTGGGGACTCAGAGGCAGACTCATCCATCACCCAGGTCGAAGTCACCGAGGTGGTTAGAAAGCTCCTCGGTGTTAAGGCTCCTGGGGTGGATGAAATCCGTCCTGAGTACCTTAAGTCTCTGGATGATATGGGAATGTCTTGATTGACACGCCTCTGCAACATCGCATGGCAGTCGGGGACAGTGCCTCTGGATTGGCAGACCGGGGTGGTGGTCCCTCTGATTAAGAAGGTGGACCGGAGGGTGTGTTCCAACTACAGAGGGGATCACACTCCTCAGCCTCCCCAGTAAGGTCTATTCCAGAGTACTGGAGAGGAGAATTTGGCCGATAGTCGAACCTCGGCTTCAGGAGGAGCAGTGTGATTTTCGTCCTGGTTGCGGCACACTGGACCAGCTCTACACACTCCATCGGGTGCTCGAGGGTTCATGGGCCCAACCAGTCCACATGTGCTTTGTGGATCTGGAGAAGGCGTTTGACCATGTCCCTCGAGGCACCCTGTGGGGGGTGTTCCGGCAGTACGGGGTCCTTTGCTAAGGGCTAGCCGGTCCCTGTACGGCCACAGCAGGAGCTTGGTTCGCATTGCCGGTAGTAAGTCAAGCCTGTTTCCAGTGCACGTTGGCCTCCACGAGGGCTGCCCTTTGTCACCGGTTCTGTTCATTATCTTTATGGACAGAATTTCTAGGTGCAGCCAGGGTGTAGAGGGGGTCTGGTTTGGGAACCACAGAATCTCATCTCTGCTGTTTGCGGACGATGTGGTTCTGTTGGCTTTGTCAAATCAGGACCTTCAGCGTGCACTGGGGCAGTTTGCAGCCGAGTGTGAAGCGTCCGGGATGAAAATCAGCACCTCCAAATCCAAGGCCATGGTTCTCGACCGGAAAAAGGTGCCTTGCCCTCTTCAGGTCACTGGAGTGTCCTTGCCTCAAGTGGAGGAGTTTAAGTATCTCAGGGTCTTGTTCATGAGTGAGGGACGGATGGAGCGTGAGATCGATAGATGGATTGGTGCAGTGTCTGCAGTGATGTGGCTGCTGTATCAGACTGTCGTGGTGAAGAGAGAGCTGAGTCGGAGGGCAAAGCTCTCGATTTACCGATCGATCTACGTTCCGATCCTCACCTATGGTCATGAGATTTGGCTCATGACCGAAAGAATGAGATCGCAAGGACAAGCGGCCAAGATGAGTTTCCTCCGCAGGGTGGCTGGGCGCTCCCTTAGAGATAGGGTGAGGAGCTCGGTCACTCAGGAGGAGCTCAGAGTCGAGCTGCTGCTCCTCCACGCTGAACGGAGCCAGCTGAGGTGGCTCGGGCATCTTTTCCAGATGCCCCCTGGACGCCTCGCTGGAGAGGTGTTCCGGGCACGTCCCATTGGGAGGAGGCCCCGGGGAAGACCCAGGACACGCTGGAGGGACTATGTCTCTCAGCTGGCTTGGGAATGCCTCAGGGTTCCCCTGGATTTGCTGGGGGAGGTGTGTGTGGATCGGGAGGTCTGGGCGGCTTTGCTTGAGCTGCTGCCCACGTGACCCGACTCCAGATAAAGCGGAAGAAAATGGATGGATGGATGGATGGTACAAAACTTTCGGTTCAGTACAGGGATGTTCACGAGTGAGTTGCGTTGTGTGTGTTTACATTCAGTGTTGCCAACTTAGCAACTTTATCACTAAATCTGGCGACTTTCCAAACCCTCTTGACAACTTATTTTCTCAAAAGCGACTAGCGACAAATCTAACTACTTTTCCTGGTGTTACCGGAGACTTATCTGATTCTTGGCGACTGAAAGTGAATGTCTCTGTTGTCACCGAGTGGCAGCGGGTCTCCCCCTCCTCTGCAGCCTGAAAGCACTGAGCAGAGGGATATCTACAATCCTCCTCACTTGGACTCAACCTACTGACCTGGTTTGCTGCACTGTGATTAAATAGTGCCCAGACTTTGAGAAGCCCTGGCCTTGAGAAGTTATTTTATTTTACTAAGTGATGGCCAATTTTAATGGCAAAATAAATAAACAAACCAAGAATCAAGTTTATTTGTGGTTCTAACTATTTTAAAGGTGGTTTCACTCACTTTTTTGCCTGTCCCACGTTTTTGTTTTCAAAACTTTATTTAAAAAGATATATTAACAAACATTAAATGAACAGTTAATAGAAAGAGATAGAAAATAAAATAAATTGTACAATAGTAAAGGGATTCTTTAACATTAATTCTCTTAAAAAAATCCCTTATTGAGTGTGACAGTTTTGGACAAGTATGAAGGTTGATTAAAATTGAACAGGGCTTCATGGTGAAACAGTTGCTGCTCTTTACTTGTGGAAAGGTTTTGTTAAAAGCTGTTTACTAGGAATGTATTTTTTATAATATTTCATACATTGTCATTTATTTGAGAACTTTTTATTTAACTTATTACCAGGCAGCACTTTGCAGTTATTTTATTTTCCTGTTTGTATAATGTTACAATAAATTGTTCTTTTAAACAACAAGCAAATTTAGGTTTTGCATTTTGCCCCCATACAGTACCAAAAATGAACTGAACCATGACCTCAGAACCGAGGTACATACCAAACTGTGATTTTTGTATATCGTTACACCCCTAATAATCTGTATTCAAACAGAGGTGTTGCAGAAACATGATAGAGTGTGCTGTCTTGGAAATACTAATGTTACAATGTCAAAATTAAAGCCCCCGTCACACATATCAAGAATGTGCAGGAACCAGGGCAAAACAGCAAATATTACCATCATTGGACGTAGTTTGGAGGGAAAGAGTCATGGTCAGCAGCAGGCTTGGACTGATAATCTGTGATTTTTGGGCATTTGCCCGGTGGGCCGCTGCACGTTTAGACGTGCGTGGGCCGGCCTTCCCATATTTATACAGATTATGGAAATATACAGTGTTCTCGAACCGCGCGCTGCTGTCAACACGAGGAAAGTCCGTGATCGGTGAAGCTACAGCATTTAATCGGCGCAGCTGCAGAGCCACTTCCTGAATTTGTGTCAAAATAAAAGTTCTGTTTGATCACACAACGGAGACTTACATCGAGCACATGACTGACTGACTGATTGACATGACCAACAGCCAATGACAATGGAGAAGCATACAGGGTGGCCAATCAGATTGCAGGAAGGGCAGGCGGCCGCTCCCGCCCCTGTGAATGGATTGAGTCCTTGGCGCCTGGACTTCTCTCCGCTCTTCTACTGATACAAGGTTGGAATCGTTTCTTTTATGTTAATTAACTGTGCTTTACTTTTCTTAATCTTTAAATGCAACAGCTATGGACTTCAGCTCCTTAATTTGCTGCTGTGTGAATCCTAGCAGTGGTTACACATTACCTCTCTCTCGCTCTCTCTCTCTCTCTCTCTCTCACTCACTCACTCACACACACACTTTGGAGACACAAAAACTTTTTTCCGCTTGTGTGCATTTGCTTCCGTTTTGTCAGACCCGGCGCCAGAAAAAAAAATATTAAGGGGGCGATGAGTTTATCACAGGGGGCGGGGTCGCCCCCCCCCCCAAAAAAATAGTGCGCACCGGAGGAGACGTGCGCTCCTGGAAAGCTCGTGTATTTACGCTGCACCGTTGTAAGAGACTGACCAAGAGTGAAGAGTGATGACAGTATTTTTTTTTATTATTATTTGAACGTATAGACGCTCGGTGAAGTGGTCTCTTGCATACCACAGAGCCGGTGTTCTGTCGAGATGAGGTGTGCCAACTTTCGACACTCTGAGCTGTGATGTACCTTGGCATTGTCCAATAGGAACAACGCGTCGGGCCAAAACACGGAAGACTCGTGGCAGAAACCACTGATCTCTACAAAATGGATTGGACCAATCCGATTGGTGCAGAAACCACTGATCTGTACAAAATATTAACGTGTGACAGGACTGCTCATTTAGAGAGCAGTTTTCTGAAGAAAAATCATTGGAAATGTTTTTTTGTTGTTGTTACCTCAAAATTTCTGATTACTGTTAAAAAAGTTTAGAACCCTTTCATCTGTATTAAAACCACCTGTTAATTCAGATTAGATAATTTCTTGTTTAACATAAGGAACCTCAGACATTTATTTTTAGACAAATAAAATACATGGAAACTTGTATATTTTTGAAGTCTGGTAGATTATTTATATCTTATTTCAACCAGAAAAACAAACACTAAATAAATACAAGTGTTTATTATGAATGCAAAAGGAAATAATTTAACAATGACTGCAGTGTGATTGTAAAGTAGGATTTCTGTGACATAAACCTCATGATGTTTATATATATATATATATTAGTCATTTAAACTTGTAATTTCATCAAAATATGTAATTGCCTTTAATGTTATCCATACGCCCCCTCGTGGCGCCGGGTCCATGTTTAGTACTATGATCAAGGTGAAATGACAGTGAAAGTGTGTGTTTAGGTGTGTGTTCATGGTGTTTAGGTGTATAGTATTTGTTCATTGGGGTTCAGTATGGACGGGTGGGTGTGCGTGTTTGGGGGTGGATTCGTTGGGCCAATAATGGGCTGGTCCAGAGGAAAAATGCCAGGGCCGAAATTTGTTCCCAGTCCAACCCTGGTCAGCAGTGTCAGAACACATCCAGATAACCTCGTCCTCACCTGCATGATGGCATCTAAAGCGCATGTAGATAACAGTTTAGATGGCACATACTGCTGTGAGATGGCAATAAAAGGGGCTGAAGACTGCCCGATATCCAAACGTCTGGATGGCAAACATAGGACGGGAGTGGGACACAGCACTTTCCTTATGCGCACGTGCGTGCAAGTGTGCACACGTTTGGGGCTAAGGGCCCTGTCCCACTGGCGTTTAGGAGGATTTGCGGATGGAATGAGGAGACAAAAGCTGAGCGTCCACAACAAAGGTGGGCAGAAATGACAAATGTCAGCGAATACATGAGGAAGAAAAGCGGATATAACAGGGAACAGAAGCGAAGGCGACCGCAGAGGCGCCCCCATGAGGGGCACAGCGGCCGTGATGCACTCACTTCATCCGTGCCCACTCTGTCTGCATTAGAGGATGACATCTTTCGGGAATTCCTGTGGGTCACGTGATTCCTGCGGGATTCCCGCGGGATGGGAGTCAAAATTTTATCAATCCCGTGATTGGGATGGGATGGGAATAAAAATGAACGGGAGCTGGCAGGAGCGGGAATGCCAAAAATAGATGATGATTTTCATCTACTTAATGCCGCTACAAATTCGCGTGGGTCGTGTGGCGATGGACGCGCCTCCTTCGCCCGGTGTGTCGCTCTGCTTTTGCTGCGAAAATTCGCCCCGGTGCGTCATCAAATAGGAGGAGCTTCCATTCCACTCGCCAGCTCCGGTTGTCAGTCAAGTTAACATGACGGACCTTGATCACACAGAACGAGTTGTGAAAAGCTCCCAATACAGAGAGTATCAGTATTTGCTGCAGGAGCTGCGTCTGGATGACGGCTGCTTTCAGCGGTCCTTCCACCTCTGCAGGACCCAACTTGAGGACCAACTGTTCCATTCACGCGCGCACATGTAAACAATAAAAAAAAAACTCCGCTGCTTGCTGCAGCTCGCTCTTCCACCAAAAAACTCTGTCATAATTGTGTTTAGAAACCAGTCACCATTTGTTCTATTATACATCTGTGTAGTTAATAAGTAAAATAATCTCCATTCGCTTGCGCACGCACGTAACATAATAAGAAAAAGAAACTCCGCTCCTGCTGCTGCTCGCTCCAAAAACTCTGTCATAATTGTGAAATAAAGGACAAAAGAGACATAAGTCCTGCTCACAGGCTGCTACCATCGACAGGATATGTTCACATCTTCAGTCACACTCCAGACATCTCCACATCACTACATGTTCAGTCCCTGATTGATCATCACGGCGCGAGACATATGGGAGTGGGACTGACTTTTTTACTCCAGTCGAGGATTGGGACAGGATGGGATTTTTTTTCTGGGAGCGGGATGGGACGGGAGTGAAAATCCACTCACGTGTCATGCTCTAGTCTGCATGCGCGACATACCATTTGCGACCGTGATGTGGCCGTGCTGGGCACGCGTCATATCTGTTTTGCACGCTGTCCCGGTCCACCGCCAAACCGCGCCAACCCGTCAGTTGTGGATATCAGCGGATGACAGGGGATATGCGGCGCATTGGTTGTGTATGTCCTGCGTATGTCTTCAGTATGTGTTCAGGCAGTCATGCGGATCTCATCCGCAGCAGGATTTTTGAGCTGCTCAAAAATCCTGGCTGCGGACATGCGTGCCTCTGCGGATGATCACGTACATGTTCAGATGGCGGCCGACTCATACAGGAATGTTACACGGTTATTGCGGTTGTTTGGCGGATGTGGGCCACTTTTGTGCACATTCCATCCGCAAATCATCCTAAACGCCAGTGGGACAGGGCCCTAAAATTATCACTCAGCTGTGTGTCTGTGTGTGTGTTCATACCGTGCTGCATGAGCCACTAAGCGCATGCATGGGGCAAATGTGCCACTGGACACCTTTGCTGAAAGTTTGCTGGCAGTGGGCCAAGCAATCACACCATGCACCAGACGAACCTTTCCAGCGTACTTTAATTTCTTTTTTGCTCACTTCAGGAGCACAACGCAAGTCTGTACACCATGATGTCAGATGGATTATCACATGGGGTTTAATTTTTGCGTGGTTATTTGGAACACACAGCAGCTGGGTTTTCACCACAGACTGTGGTTTGGTTCCTGTGCGCTCTGTGTTGTGAAACGATCATGGTTCCATGCTGGAGGTGAGTTTCATGTTTAATAACATTGTCATGGCCTGGGATACAGTTCCATGTCACACCTCCAACAGAGTTTAAATGGGGATTAGGTAATAATATGTATAGTACAGCAGTGAGATCCGTTCAGCTCCGTGCCTGACATGCGCTATGACGCATTGGTGCGCATGAGACCACGGAGAGGCGCAGCGGCACACGGTAGTTTCGGTTTGACTGTGCGCTGTTCACATTCACTATAAATGACGAATGTGTGCCACATACATGTTATTACATATCAACATTTCCTTTGCCCTCCCTGGCTGGGTCCAGTGGAGGTGAGCATCCCACAACAGGCTTTGCTGTGACGATTGATCTCAGAGCTCAATCAACTGTGATCAGATCATTTCAGATGCTGTTTTGATGCCATCAGAATATGTAGACTGCTATTAGATGATGCACAAACTGCATAAACCGCCATCAGATGTGTGTTCTATCTCGATGGCGCCAAGAGTGTTTTGAACATGTGCAACACGTGCGGGACAGCTGAGTGCATGGGACCAAATATGTAGATGCTCACAGACTGCCGTCCGTTGGTCTTCAGACTGCAAGTCAATATTTCCTGATTGTGGCCGGATGTGTCATTCTGATGCAATTCGGCCTCAGTCGGCATATATGTGATGGAGGTATAAGGTTTAATATCAAATTAAAGGTTTTGAAAATGAATCCAACAAATTTTCCAAATGAAGGATGCACATCATCGTGACAAGCGTAAGCCATATCCGAAAGCTGAAGTTGATCTGACAAACAGTCAGAGAGATATGCAAGCCAAATACCCACACACCTACACACACACACACACACACACACACATATATATATATATATATATATATATATATATATATATATATATACACGTATATATGACTGTATGTCTGTGACCATGGATCATATACGGAGGCACAGAGGGATCATACTTGTATTGTCTGCTCAATAAGAGGGATTAAATATTGGACATTGCAGTGTTTTTTTTTATGGTGTGTAGTTTTTTGTTTGTTTGTTTCTCCACAGCAGCGGTGGTTCATGTGGTGCAATGTGTGGTTCCACATGTTCTAGCTGTTTTTTTTTTTTCCTCCACAGTAGCTGCCCAGTGTGGTTCCACACGCTCCAACTGCTCGCATTGTGTTCCCGCTGTGACGGTTTTGTGCACGCTCATGCACAAAACCATCACAGTGGGATCATTCACGCCAGCAAGTTATAAGAAATAATTACCATCCTGTAATGTGCACACATAAACTTTGGACTGATACAATCTTATAATCAGAATTTAATTAAAGTTATCTGGCTTTTGTTCTTTTAGGTGTTAATTAAACATTCAGTTATAATCAAAATATAGAGTTGGAGATGGCCTTGTTTGACATAGAGATTAGTGTGTGTAAGATTCTGTCATTGGCCTAGAAAAAAATGGAAAGTTATTTGAAAACATGTTTGATTGCAAACTCATTCATTCAATCATTTTCTATGTCTGCTTACTCCAATTAAAGGGCATGAGGGAGCTGGAATCTATCCCACCGGTCACTGGGCGAAAAATAAAAAGCATCTCCATTTAACACCAACAGTACATTTATGGGTTTTTTTGGTTTCACTTTGCCTGTTGGTTCACTGTTAATCTGCATTGTGCAGTTTTATGACTGTTTTTTTAGGAATGCATCCTATATCTGTCTATAGGATGGTATTTTTTTTATTACCAGTGTTTAATTATATAAAGTAGTACTTTTGTTGTTAACAGCATTATTGTCAGTCTTTAAAATGTCACATTAACCAGCTGTAATTAAAAGAAACAAACACTGACAGAATAAACACTGTTCAGAATAAAGGATGGCAATTACATGGAATGCATGGATCCTGATACCAGTTTCGGGATCCCATATTCATTCACTTGTACTACTTGTAATCATAAAACCTCTCCGATACTACGACACCCAATACTGCTTTACAGCAGCGTCATGTCAACTTGTCAATGGGGAATTTTCACACACACGCTCCGTAATTTCTGGACTATAAGCCGTTACATTTTTCATATGTTTTGAACACTGTGGCTTAAACAATGATGGGACCAATTTCATGGAATTTTACAGGCTTTCATGTAATTCACTCATAAGTCAAAATACGTCCATCAGTGCTGTCTATTGATTGGCTGGAAGCCGCAGTCATCATGCGGTGTACATTAACACACAGAGTAAATAGAAAAGTCTTGCTTGTTTGTGGAATTCATCATCACATGATCTTGAAGAAAAATAATCCACATTCAACCTGCTGAATTTGGAAAACAACATCTGAAAACGCTTTAATTCCTTGCCATGGCTGAAAAAAGTTCCTCTGTGGCTTTGGGACTTTTCGTCACAATTCCCTCCGTCAGATCACGGTTTCAGTGGTGGAAATTGTCCAACAGGGTTGCTGAGTTTCAGCCCCTGGTGTGGCTGTCTCGGATGATGTGAGACTGGCTCGGTCCGCTGCAGGTGTAATCCATTTGTTGAATGTCTGTGGCGCTACGTTTGGAGCTTAATTTCTCTCCTTTCCACCGGCCGCACTTTTCCACCTCAAGTTGAAAGAGTCCCTGTGTGCTTCATTCATTAATGTCTCAGTTCCCACAGAAAACAGGTGATTCTGTGTGCACACGATCAAATCATCCCATGATCTACAAAAAAATAAAATTAAAATAATGTTAAAATTACTCCTTATTGCGTCCGTGTGAAGCAGAGATGCCGCCCAACACCATGTATGCATGTGCGCGCACGCCGTGCTCCTCCAATATTTACATGTTCCACCTTTGGGGGAGCATTTATGGTATGTATTTGTGTATGTTACCTGTACGTTTTTAATTAAAAGCTAAAAAAAAAAAAACAGTGTGGAGCGTCAAAGGCTTTTTAGCTCAGTGTCACACATTGTAGAAAAAAATAGAAACAGGCTCACAGCTGATAATGCAGAGAAGCTTCTTTTCATCAAAAAGAATCTGCCCCTCACATTTTCAAAAAAGGCTTTTTGTCCTCACAGACATAACTAAAGTTACTGATGGACAATTTCTGTTCTGTTACTGGTCTTGTGGTGTGTATTTGTTGTGCTGAGGTCCACATGTTACATTTAAGTGAGATGTCTGCCGGTGTCATTTTTGTCAAGAAATGCACGGTCAATTTTAAAGGGTGCCTGCCACGCCATGACGTTTTTACATAGTCTTGAAGAATAACAAAAGCTTTTTCCACATGTTGTCTTTGTTTTTTTTACCATAAAATTACACTGAACAAGGATTTAGACGTTTCGTTACTCATCTCAGAATTTGAATTTACCGTCTCCGAGTTGACCTACTTTTTTGCTGCGACGGATGTGACGTCATTCGAGTAAATGTGTCACAGCGCGGCTCTGTTTACCAATACGGCAGACACAGACAGCGAAGGCATAGTGCGCGATTATAGCGAAGATTTAAGTGACATATCGATTGTTTTTGAAGAAGATGAGGAAGTTTCTGATGAAGATATTAACAGTGTAAGTAATGAGCGGCTCCAAACCGTGTATGTTCCAGCCGAACGCGACAGAAAGAGGATGAAGCGCAGCTGACAGCAGCAGCGCTGTGGAGGACGACACAGAATGGTTTGTTCACTCATCACCTTTTCTTATAAATGATCATTTATTCCTGGCATGGTGTGTTTGTGTATGAAAAAAATTATTTGAGCAGCACAGCGTGCTTAAATTCAGGAGTTTGTTCTAAAATCACTGAAAATAAAGTGTCTGTACATTCTGTATATATTTAATCATTTATAAGTCAGTTTCTTTTTTTATTCAAAGCAAATGATTGCAAATCTTTATCTGAAAAGGTGTAGACCCACATGGGATGGGGGAAAAGATTTCTAGATAAAAGAAAATTTTATATATCTGTTGTCAAATTTTATCAGGCATAATATTGTAGAAAAATGTTTATGCTAAATGGAGACTTTCCTGTCTAAAATACACATATAGAACATCTGTAATCAAATTTTATCACATCTAATCTACTTTGAATGAACAGACATCTGAACAAAAAACAGGCTGGTCAGTTTACATGCATATGTATATTTGGAAAACACAAAAATGTCAATGTTCTGTTTTTTTTCAGGTGCTCATGTGAACACAGTCAGCCGATGCCACTCGTGATCGAGGTTCGCTGTTGCAGGAAAATTTCTGCAGTCCTGACGGAGATGCAACGTGGTGGCGAAAATCCTCAATGTGTCACACAGCTGGCTAGTTTCTCGATTGTGTGTAGGCACACTATGCCTACATGATGCTCCACGGTACGAGTCAGCACATGAAATAGAAAGTTTCATTTACATGGTTTATAGAAAAAAGTAAAAAATATTCAAATATAAAAAGAATGAACTGTTGTTTTGAACATAAATCCATGCTATTTTTTTGTTGCAGAAAGTATCATCATATCGCATATCAGCAATTTGTGCGGTTGTGCTGGGGACACTTGGGAAGGCACAGAAGGGTGCCACTACCAGCTTGTGTTGTATTTAAAATAAGGAGTACTTTTCCATCACCATCATCCGACTACACTGTCTTCCAGTTTCCTCCTCTGGAGTGAGGGGTTGGGTCATCGGTGGTACCTGGTCCGCTCGGCAGCATCAGCCTCAGCTTTGTCCGTTCACGTTGGCTACTCAGTGGAGGAGGATCATTGATGGGGATTTCTGGTCGGCTTGGTGTTTTGCAGATCTGAAGAACCTCTTTTGCTAAACAAATTGTAAAACACTTCTCATTTGAATGAAACAATGTGAAACTTATGTGAAATTGTATTTTTATTCATTTATCATGTGTAACGGACCAGCTGGGTCCCTGAAGTGGGGTAAATAATTACACTACTCAGGACGGCCGAGAATGCAGATGGGTCTTAGCCCCTGTCCCTGACTCGATTAGCTTCCCCAGATACCCTGTGTCTGCCTAACAGGTGGCATGAGTTGGGCCCAGGTTTTAATGTGAATCACGGTGGCTACCTGGGGTGTGTGACGTGTATGGGTGAGGTTCTACGACCTACCTTGTCTGCCCCGACTGATGCAACCCTAGAGCGGTACAAGGGAAGCCCCCACTCCAGAGTAGAAATCTGATTGAACCAACAAAGAACTCAATAATGTCACTGGAACAAATCCTTTGAAACAATTAGCAGTACGATTTAATTACAAAATAAAGAAACAAAACTGCAGTGACCGGGAAACACTGCACAAGAAAATGTCCTCAATGTACACACAAAGTTAGTTCAGATATAAGGAAACAGAATGGGTACCGTAAGTCTGTGGATATTGCGTTGACTCTAAATGTTAAGTCGCAATGTGGATGGGACCACCTCCCTCCGATGCTCCAGTGAAGGACGATGTAGCACCAAAATGGGTCTCGCTTCTCCCCTCCAGACCGGCACAGCAACACCACGGACCCCGCTCTCTCTCCCTCTTTGCTGACGAATCAGGCCCTCTCGTCCTCATGCACTTCTGTCCTCTCCCTCCTTGGCTGGCCTGGCGTAACTGCGGACCCCGCTCTCTCTCCCTCTCGACAGGCAGAGTGGGTCCCTCACATCCCCACTCACCCAGCGTAAGCAGGCAGCGGTGCTCTTCCTGACTCATCATATAGGCGCCTTGATTCAGCTTGCTGCAGACGAGCCGCACACATGTGAATGGCAGAACGACACTAGCGCTAGCATTAGCATGACGCTTAGCACCACATAGCAGCAGCTTTACGGTAGTCTCTCAGCACTAACGAGCCCCACAGTGTCTGTAAACGGTGACTGGCGGCAGAAAAATCCTCCTTTTTCCTGCGACGAGCACCGCAGCTGTTGTGTCCAGAACTTTCTTTTTTTCTTTGCACATTCCGTCTCACCACACCTGCCACTCACACCATCTGTGAGAGACTACTCTTGAACCAAAAAAAAAAAAACGCACCCTTCACCTCCGGTTTTTCGTCCTACCAAAATAAAAGCTCCAATAAAAGGGAAATGCTTTAATTCAAATTGAGTCTTTTTAAGGCTCTCCGCCAGATTTCCCTTCATTTCCCTTCTGTCCCTTGGTGTAATGCACTCTTTCACTGGTGTCTGGAATGTACAGTGTTTTAACTGTTCTCTGTGTACTACTTTAGCGGGGCCCCCAGCTTCTGGTTTGACCGTGAACACTGGCATGTCAGGGTGATTTTGCTTGACAACTAAGTAGGGGTCGGGTTCCCACTTATCTTGAATCTTATTTCTGCCCCTTGGTTTATGATTTCTCATAAGTACTTGATCACCTGGCCTGATTAAAGCTGCGCTGAGCTTACGATCATATGTTCTTTTGTGGCGGGTCGCATTTTCTTTTGCAGCAGGCTGTGCAACCTCAGTCGCCAACTTAAGCTTTTCATGATGGTTCAGCACCCAATCATCTAAGTTGTTGGCGTCACTGCATTCCAGGTCCCCTCCACCCAGCACGTCAAGAGGAAGTCTCGCATCTCTGCCAAAAAGCAAATAGAAAGGCGAATAGCCTGTCGAGGAATGGACATGGCTATTGTATGCCAACACATGTTCTGGTAGGTACTTTGGCCAGTCTCTTTTATGTTCGGGTGGCAGTGCCCGCAGCATTTCATGCATTGTGCGATTGAAACGCTCACATTGTGTGTTTCCTTGTGGATGGTACGGGCTGGTGCGACTCTTAGAGATCTTGTAGATGTGACACAACTCTTTGATTACACTAGCTTCAAAACTGCACCCTTGATCAGAGTGTAGCCTAGATGGGCAGCCATAATACACAAACCAGTGCCTCAACAATGCTTCTGCCGTGGTTCTTGCAGTTTGATCTTTTGTGGGTACTGCAATGGTGAACCTGGTGAACATGTCAGTAACATTCTCATACCCTCCCTTAGACTTTTCGAGGAGAGTATAGTCCATTGCCAGAACTTCCAAGGGCACAGACACATTTGTGCAGGTCATAGGGGCACGCATTTTTGGAAAAACATCTCTAGCAAGTGCACAATGTCTGCATTGCTTTACCCAGTGCTGGACATCTTTATACATCGTAGGCCAGTAATAACTTCGCCTCATCATCTCGAGCGTGCTCCTCTCACCAAAATGGCCTTTGTGATCATGTTGGGTTTCAAACACATGCTTACACAGGGATTCTGGCACAACCAGTTGCCAGACTTCTTCACCATCCCTGGCATCCCATATGCAGCGAAATAAGGCTCCTTGTCGGACCCTCAGCCGGTCCCATTGATAAACCAGCTTCCTCAACACTGGCCCCATGCTTCGCACCTGCTCTCCTACTGGCTTAGCGTTTGCTTTGACAGCACACAAGACAGGACTGATGTTGGGGTCAGCCCTTTGGAGTTGTTGGATTTCACCCCATTCGTACCCCAACACCTGTCCCTTCATAGCCGCTTGTACTGCAACACGCTCTTCCTGTCTCTCAACCACTGTCTCTTGGGCAGGCCACAAACAAGTTTGAACGTCTTCGGGTGTCATCTTCAAGAAGTCTTTCCCAGTATCCTCTATTTCAGGTTCCTGTACTGTTGGGAGCCACGAGAGAACATCTGCATTGGTATTTTGCCTCCCTGGCTTGTACTGCACGTCAAAGTCATACTCAGCCAACTGAGCAACCCACCTTTGCTCAACTGCACCAAGATTAGCAGTTTCCAGGTAGCGTAGGGGGTTGTGGTCTGAGATGACAACAAATTTGGAGTAGAGCAGGTGATCACGGAACTTTTCAGTCACCGCCCATTTGAGCGCTAGAAGCTCCAGCTTGAATGCAGAGTAGTTCTTGTCATTTCTTTATTTTTCCACAAACCCCGGCTAGCAAATGCTACAACACACTCTACTCCTTCCTGCTTTTGGCTGAGGACTGCACCAAGACCATGTCGGCTCCCGTCCGTGGTGAATATGAAAGGAAGTTTAAAGTTCGGGTACGCCAGGATTGGGGGCATCATCAGGTACTCCCTCAACCTGTCAAATGCATCTTGACACTGTTCAGTCCAGACAAAAGGTTCAGTTGGAGTACTGTTGCGCAAGCCTCTCTTATTTGTTTTGCCCAGGAGCGCATGCAGGGGTCCTGCCAGATGTGCAAAACTAGGGACAAAGTGCCTGTAATAACCCGTGAACCCTAACACCTGCCTAACCTCTGTCACGTTTTTTGGGGACAGGCCAGTTCTCCAAGACCTTGACCTTCTCCATGTCGACCTGGATACCTGCAGCAGAAATAACATGGCCCAGAAATTTGACCTCAGGCTTCAACAAAAAGCACTTTTTTGGCTTCAATTTCAGCCCATGTCCCTTAAGATGGCTAAACACCAAATCTAACTTCTCACAATGACTTTCAAAGTCAGCTGAGAAAACGATAATGTCGTCAAGATAGATAAATAGAACATCAAAGGCAAGATCACCCAGCACAACCTCCATAAGACGTTGGAATGTTGCGGGCCCGTTGCATAACCCGAATGGCATGCGGGTCCACTGAAACAAGCCGAATGGTGTTATGACTGTTGTCTTGGTCCCGTTCCTCTACCGCGACCTGAAAGTACCCAGCTGTAAGATCAAGAGTTGAAAAGAGCTGGGCACCACCCAGAGCATCAAGTGACTCATCCACCCTAGGAAGTGGGTACGCATCTTACCAGGTCACGCTGTTGAGCCTGCGATAGTCACAGCAAAAGCGCACTGACTCATCTTTCTTGATTACAATAACAGCAGGCAAAGCCAAGGGGCTTGAACTCTCCTTGAGGACTCCCTGTGCTATCAAGTCCTGAACATGTTTTTTGAATTCTTGGAAGACATGAGGTGGGACCCTCCTGTGCCTCTGTTTAATAAGATGTGAATCTCCGGTCTGAATACCATGAGTCACAGTAGTGGTGTAACCGTAGTCTGAATCATTCTGGGAGAATACTCCTCGGTGTTTCTCAAGCAGTTCATTCAGCCTACACACCTGTGATGGAGTGAGCCCCTGAAGGCTACCTTGCACAGGAATAGGGAGTGGTGCATCCCTGTCAGTTGTTGGCAAGCTGTCTCCTTCAGTGGCTCTCACATGCAGTACTCCCTCCTCCTCCTCAAATGACACAATTTCCTTGGTTACAACCTCCTGTGGTCTACATAGCTCTGCAACATGTGCTCTTGGAGGGAGGGTGATCACCCTCTCACTGGAATTGAGTAGCCTCACTGGAACCCTGCCATCTACTGTCTGAGCCAAAACATTTGCATCAAGCAACCCGCAAGGTAAACTAGTGTCGAGTGGAGACCTCTACCAACACCTGGCAACTTGCCTTGGGTGGTACCCAACAGTGCCCTTCAATGACCTTCTCACTGAACAGTGGAATAGTGACAGGCCATCTCCCTGCTACCTTGACGTAATCAATTCTGCCATCGGGACCAACATACTGCTCCCTGAAAACTAATTCATGCATTTATTTCCTCTAGGCTGCATTATTGTAATTCATTATTATCAGGTTGTCCTAAAAGTTCCCTGAAAACCCTTCAGTTAATTCAAAATACTGCAGCTAGAGTACTGACGGGGACTAGAAGGAGAAAGCATATTTCACCCATATTGGCCTCTCTTCATTGGCTTCCTGTTAATTCTAGAATAGAATTTAAAATTCTTCTTCTTATAAGGTTTTGAATAATCAGGTCCCATCTTATCTTAGGGACCTCATAGTACCATATCACCCCAATAGAGCGCTTCGCTCTCAGACTGCAGGCTTACTTGTAGTTCCTAGGGTTTTTAAGAGTAGAATGGGAGGCAGAGCCTTCAGCTTTCAGGCTCCTCTCCTGTGGAACCAGCTCCCAATTTGGATCAGGGAGACAGACACCCTCTCTACTTTTAAGATTAGGCTTAAAACTTTCCTTTCGATCACGAGTGGCATCGGCTGACTGTGTTCACATGAACACCTGAATGTTGTGTGGGCCGCTGAAGAGGAGGTACTGCTGGCCCACTACCAAAGGGCACCCTGCCTGAAGTGCGGGCTTCAGGCACGAGAGGGCGCTGCCGCCTCACAAGAACAGCCGAGGTGACAGCTGTCACTCATCAACTATGACAGCTGTCACCAATCACCAGGTCATCAACCACACACACAAAAGCCGGACGACATCTCCACCTTGTCGCTGAGATATTGTCTACCTCTACGGTAAACTCTCAGCCGTTTGACTGTGCCGTACGCACGTGATCTCTTTTCTGAGTGTTTGCAGGAGTTTCTGTAGCTGCTGTCAGCTGGGTGCTGAGTTTTGTGGTCCGTGTAGGAGGGACGTTCTTCACCCCTCACGCCAAAATGATAAGTAGCTCTCAGGCTCTGCACAACTGTGTTCTGTGTTAAAGGTGGAGGTGTTGCTCCCACCTGGAAAGACAACTTGCTGACTGTTTACTGGGTGTGTTGTCACACACTCATTACATCTGTTCCTCTGCTTCCTGCCAGCAGTACCAGATCCGACAGTCGGAGACGGTGACCACCTGGGGACTCGGGACTTGGCGGCTCCAGTATCCTTCGGGTTCGGTGGCAGTGGAAATCGTGTGGAATCCGGTTCTACTCGGGACAGACGTCTCCTATCCTCGAGCCTACCCACACATCACCTTGTATATTTTGATTGTGATCCAAATTCTACGTTTGTCTGTATTCTCGTTGTGCACATTTCACAACAGTAAAGTGTTGTATTTTTGGCTCATCTATTGTCCGCTCATTTACCCCCCCTGTTGTGGGTCCATGTCACTACACTTTCCCAACACTGAAGAAAAAAAAAAAAAAAAGAACATTGACATTTTTGTGTTTTCCAAATATGCATGTAAACTGACCAGCCTGTTTTTTGTTCAGACGTCTGTTCATTCAAAGTTGATTAGATGTGATACAATTTATGATTACAGATGTTCTGTATGTGTATTTTAGACAGGAAAGTCTCCATTTAGCATAAACATTTTTCTACAATATTATGCCTGATAAAATTTGCCAACAGATATTGAAGTAAAATTTTCTTTTATTTAGAAATCTTTTTCCCGCATCCCATTTGGGTCTACAGCTTTTCAGATAAAGATTTGCAATCATTTGCTTTGAATAAAAAGTGAAGAATTAGCAATCACAAGAAACTGACTTATAAATGATTAAATATATACAGAATGTACAGAAACTTTATTTTCAGTGATTTTAGAACGACCTTCTGAATTTAAGCACGCTGTGCTGCTCAAATAATTTTTTCATACACAAACACACCGTGCCAGGAATAAATGATCATTTATAAGAAAAGGTGAGTGAACAAACCATTCTGTGTCGTCCTCCTCAGCGCTGCTGCTGTCAGCTGACAGCTGCGCTTCATCCTCTTTCTGTCGCGTTTGGCTGGAACATACACAGTTTGGAGCCGCTCATTATTTACACCATTAATATCTTCATCAGAAACTTCCTCATCTTCTTCAAAAACAATCGATATGTCACTTAAATCTTCACTATAATTGCTCACTATGCCTTCGCTGTCCGTGTCTGCCGTATTGGTAAACAGAGCCACGCTGCGATACATTTACTCGAATAACGTCACATTCGTCGCAGCAAAAAAGTAGGTCAACTCGGAGGCGGTAAATTCAAATTTTCAGATGAGTAACGAAACGTCTAAATCCTTGTTCAGTGTAATTTTATGGTAAATAACAAAGACAACGTGGAAAAAGCTTTTTTTATTATTCAAGAACATGTAAAAATGTCATGGCGTGGCAGGGACCCTTTAAAGGACAATTTGTTGCAGTCAGAAAGTGAAGTTATGTGTTTCATGTGAAATGTTTGTTCATAAAAACAAAGCAAATTATATTGGTAGCAGTTACAGTCAAAAAGTAAGGAACAACATAATAATAACATGAATAAAACATGATTTCAATGTCATCATAAAACTGTAATGGTATCATTATGTATTTGTACTCGGTATCGACAAGTACACAAATGTGTACACTTATACTTGTACTCAGTCTGGACAAAAAGTGGTATTGGTGCATCTCTAGCAATTCCATTCAATTAGGGATGATATGACAGTATTTTATCATCTCTAATACCAGAAAGGAAACCTTCAGTATCTACCAATACCAATCTAAGATTATTAATAAATATACATTTGTCTGGTGATACTCTGATGAAGTCAGTTTTGCAAAACTTCAACTCACAGTGACTAAATATTGTAATTTCTTAAAGAAAACGTACACAGATCACAACAGGTTGCAATATTTTGGAAAGTAACAATCTTATGATCATTACTTTTTTATTTTGTCTGTTTGTTTTTCATGATCCAGTCCAGTAATTTTACTGAATATCGAACCAGTAACGGTCAAAAATGAAAGCACATTGCTGTCGCCAAGAATGTTTTCAGATGTTTTCAGTTTTGAGATTGCCACATCCCATTGATAGTACGTATGCGGTGATCCAATATTTCTGCCAATATTGGTGGCATGGAACCACTATCATTAAAAAGATCAGCCAAATAAGTGACTGTCACTATTTGTGTGGTATACAGTACCTGATCATACGATAGCTGATCAACGGAAAGCCACAAAGTCACAAATTTGTTGAGCAAAGGTGGACAAATGAGCTTTCAGTTTTCCCATCACTGAATAGCCTGCGAATCGAGCACAAAAGGAACAAAACAGGAATGAAATGAAACCGAAGCTAATGTTGACCTCAACACTTTAAATGAAACGTGCCTGGAGCCACTGCTGGAGCAGTGTGGGTCTGCATCCTGCTCTGCGTTCCAGGACTTGGCGCTGGGACAGACCTCTGTAGTGCCTGAGTCCTAGAGAAGGTGCAAAGAGAAGCGCGCAATCCAATCCACTGTGGAGATCTGTGTGCACATTGGTAGATCCAAATGCTGTCCAGAACAAAAGAGAGATCATCTCCTTCATCATCAGAATCCTCAGTGACTCTGACAACGTGCTGCGAGATCCGTATTGCTCCAATTAAAAAAAAAAAAAAAAAAACTGAAGCGCTTGCTCAGCATTCATCAGATGCCTCATTTTTATAAAACCAAAACAAAACAAAACAAAAAAAAACACCACCACACTAACCATACATGCTAAATACTCCACCAAAATAATACACACCCCAAACACACCAAATATTTCTCAAATCTCTCAAACACCAAAACTCTAATCCTTGTCTGTACACCAGAAATGTGTCCGTACTCAGCGTTTTTCACGTTGTTGCGTTCGTAGATTTTTTTGCAGCTGCATACATTTGCTTTTAATGTCTTTGTTTTGTCATATGTACCCCTTCCCACACTTCTGCCTATGCAAAACGTAGGCAAGAACGCTGTCTCTCTCTCTCTCTCTGCCTTTTTTTCATAACCCTGGTGTTTCTGATCACCGCAAGCGCTTCAGTTTTTTTTTTTTTTTTTTTTAATTGGAGCAAGACGGAGCGCGCAGCACATCCTTAGAGTCTGAACCAGACAGTGAGGATTCTGATCATGAAGGAGATGATCCCTCTTTTGATCCCTCTGGATGAGCAACCAGAGCAGGTGAATCCACCAACGTGTGCACAGATCTCCACAGTGGATCGGATCACGCGCTTCTCTATGCAGCTTCTTCGGGACTCAGGCTATAGAGCTCCATCCCAGCGCCAAGTCCTGGTATGCAGAGCAGGATGCAGACACACACTGTTCCAGCAATGACTTCAGGCGCGTTTCGTTAAAAGCGTCGAGGTCAACGGTAGCTTCGGTTTCGTTTCATTCCTCTTTGTTCCTTTTGTGCTCTTGGTTCACAGGCTATTTATTCAGTGATGGGAAAAGTGAAAGCTCATTCGTCCACCTTTTCTCGATGATTTGTGACTTTGTGGCTTTTTTTTCGTTCATTGTATGCCATTTGACCGGGCCATAAAGTTACTGGTTAGCATCAAACTCTCACAACCATGCAGTAAGACAGGGATCACCACGATCTTACAGACGTGGTCCTTTATTCTCCTGCAAAGGTATTAGCACTATATATAACATACCTCATGACTCCATAAGGTCTTCTTGGCCATCTCTTGATCTCAAAGGTTGAATGGATGCCACTACCCAGAAGAGTTTATGTCTGTACAACTTCAACATGATCACCGTGTACAAATACATCTCTGATGGCCAAGTGCAGGAAGTCGTTGAAACCCTGAATGTTAATCTTGATTCAGCACTTTTCAAAACTCAGAAGTGTGGAAATCAGTGTCCACTGACACAGTGGATACCATTAAACAGTATGGTACTCTGTGGCAACTCCCTCTGTGCAGGAATGAGAATTGTGAGGGAAGACACCAAACAACTCTGAAGGAATTGGAGGGGTTGTGGCAGTGATTGCAAAAACTTTACATAGCACATCTCCTCTCTGTTGCACTACTAGTCACATGTTCATGGAGGAGTGGCACAGACAAAAGCTTTCACACAAATCTCGGTTTGAGTCTCTCATGTGCCTTCTTGCAAATTGAAGCTGAACTTCACATCTTTTTAAGTAAATCATCCACCATGAAGCTGTATCAGTGGTGATGCAACAGACAAAATTTGCATTTTTGTTTATAGACTAAACCCAGCACGCCAACTGATATTGAAATCACTGCACAAAAATACAACATAAGAAATACTTCAGTTTGGAGTCATGTGAAGTAGTGCAGAAATTCATGCATTGGCATCAACCAGATTTAGAGCTGTGCAACGACACAGAAGGGAAACCTCAGTGCTGCTGTGACATCTGAGTCGACTGGCAGTTGGCAGCCTTCCAGTCATGGAGATTTGGAATGTGGGGAGCAGGAACAGCAGCAGGTCACAGTATACATGTGATTATTGACTACTCAAAGTCATTGAAAACAGCAAAAGCAGACGGCTTCAGGCCAGCTTCAGCAGATTTAACACTAAGCAAGCACAGGCATGATGAGTGTGGAGATGTTTGCAACAGGCAGTGACGTGGCAGCGCTGCTGGCAGATGCACTGTGAGCTTAGTGAGCCGTAAGCGGCAGCAGATGAAAGCAGTAAATGAGCAGTATTTGACAGCTTACACTGGCATGACAAGGGCACGACTGATGCAACTGTGGAGTGCATCATGTGAACGTATCAGGGCAGACTTGAGGAGGATGCATGAGGTAGCTTGCAGAGTTGCTTGGTTATTATTTACAAAATGATGCAAAAAAAAAAAAAAGACTGTCCACCAAAGTACAATGTATATTGAAAGGCCTTGGAGGGGTGATTTCTAATTACAGTTTTTGCCAACTGCTTACACCCAAAAAGTGAATGGTTAGATTAAAACATCTTGTAAGAATAGCTAAAACACAATGTGACAATACCTTAAACATATTTTCTGCTTCTTCCACTTTGCTTGCAGTTCCTCAACACAGATACAGAACATTACACACACTTTCCTACATTAGACACTGAACTCAAACATGAAATACTTTATCAATGGGAAAACACTTTTAATAAAAATGCAAATGCAATTGGAAATACTTATGCACACATCTGAAAACACTGACACAGAAAACTCCACCAATCAGACTGACATTTGGCACTAGAAATAGAACTCAGTAAAGACATATTTTGTCAAATCTGCAATCATGGAGTCGATAAGACCCAGAGAAAGAGGAAAAGGACAAGAAAAACAAAGAGAGATACATGGACAAGGACAAAGACAAAGAAGAGCAAGAAGGAGAAATGTTTCAGATGAAATTTAAGCAACTTTGGTGGACCATGTGATCAACCACAACCTCACACTGACGGAAGCTGCACTCTAAAAAAAGGTATTGTCTGTTTCTGGGTGCTATCTTATTGCTTTTCCACCATGTCCTGGTATGCATGTTGCACAACTTATTTTATTACCTCTGCCAAGGAGGTTATGTTTTCGGGCACGTCCGTTTGTTTGTTGGTTGGTTGGATTGTTAGCAGGATTACTCAAAAAATCCTCAGTGGATTTCAATGAAATTTTTACCAGGGGTGTATCTTGCAGAGTGCCCGCAGTACCAGCAGAGTGCCCGCACCACACATCAGAAAGCCGGTCACCACCAAGCCGAATATGTACACATCTTCGACATCATGTAAAGGCACATGACCTGCCATCTCCTCCACGAGTCCATCACGTAACCCATCACATGCGTCCCAGCAGGACAGGTCGGGTCCTCCGCTCCCGAATGTCTTGTAGAAAAAATAGTGTCAATTGCGTTCAGAGACCACTTTAACAGATCCATTTTTGTCGTTTCCAGAAGAGCAAAGCTGCAGCCTCACAGACAACACGCCACAGAAGCAGGAAAGATAAGGAGGGAGGGTGAGGAGAAAAGTGCGTCCGTCTCGGTCGAGTGCAAGCTGGCAAAAAAAAAAACAGTCAAGGGTGTTTTGAATAAATGTGTGTGGAAAATTTCCGCTTTACTTTTTCCTTTCTTATTTCTGATTGTAAGCCTTTATTACACTCATAAAATACAACTATAGCATATATATTTTGAAAGTACAGATTTTCCTGAAAAAAGAGACATAAAACTTGATTGTGGAATGCAGGGATAGCTGTTAACAGCAATAATAAAACATTTATGCCAGGCAAGTGAACTGTCCAAAAAATACCCTCAGATCCCAGAGGGTTAACCACTGAATCTGAAACATGACAGTAGATGCGTGAAACGACGTGGAATAAGTCTCTTTACCAAACGGTATCCCATGTGATGTCAGTGACCCTATGGCCTTGGCGGAGGTTTGCGCTCTCCGAGTGCTTCTATTTGCCTTCTTTTGTTGTTCCCAGTTGTGTTATTCTCTTATTTAGTTTATTCTGCTGTGTTCTTATTCTTCTGTCGTTGTTTTCTCTATTGCTAGTGTTTGTGTGGGGTGGAACTGTGGGATACGAGTTAGCACTGTTGTCACGCAGCAAGAAGGCCATGGGATTGCTTCCTGCCTGGGCCTTTCTGTGTGAAGTTTGCATGTTGTCCCCATGTTTGAATGGGTTCTTTCCAGGTGCTCCGGCTTCCTCCCACTTCCAAAGACATGCAGGCTAGGAAACTGATAACTTTAAATTGACCATAGGTGTGAGTGTGGGTGTGTTTGTTGGTCTATATGCAGCCTGGCGGTCAGTGTTGTAATGTAACAAGTAGAAATACTTTGTTACTGTACTTAAGCAGAATTTTGGCGTATCTGTACTTTACTTTTACTTAACCCTCTGGGGCCAACGCCGTCGTATACGACGGCTAAGACCAAGCTTTACTAAATGATAAATTTTAATGATATGAGATTGAAATGTACTTTTTTTTTTGCTGAAAAGTTAACTCCGCGGACTCTCAAGCCAGCCATCTGCCATCTTTGTACTCCTCATAGAAGCTGTGTGATGACGTGCACAATGTGAGTGTCCAATCGGAATTGGTTCACAGTCATATGGTTTTCCAAAAATCCAATCGTAGGGCAGATTTACCTCACGTGAAAAGCCAAAGATCATTTTCAGGTGTGATATGTTACTAGTTGGCCCATTTAAATAGCCCCCTGGGTCCTCCAATGAGTACATACTGTTGTGTGGGCCGCCCAAAGAGGAGGTACTGCTGGCCAACACCAGAGGGCGCTCTGCCTGTAGACGGGCTTCAGGCACCAGAGGGTGCAGTTTGCCGCCAGGGACCCTGACAGCTGTCCTTCATCATCTCATCTAGCCATCCATAAAAGCCTGGAGAAGACACCACACCCCTGCCGAGAAATCATCTGACGTTCTCAGGTAAACTCTCAGCCGTCTTTGTTCTGTTTCAGCTAAGCTTGTTGTTGCAACATATTTTGCTACTAGGCTCGAGAAGCTGTACTTTGCATTCTGAGTTTGCAGACATTTCAGTACACTTGCAGCTGGTCAGGAGGAGTTGGCGTTTCCGCTCCTCAGCTGTTAAGTGAGAGTAGGATCTGCACGACTGTGAGAAGTGGGAGGTGGTGTTTTTCTCCCTTCATTATCAGAACTCTGCTGACTGTTTGCTGGGTGTGTGCACACACCCACCCTTGACTGTTTCTGCTCCCTGCCAGCAGTACCTGATCTGACAGCTGAGACGGTGGCCACCTGGTGACTCGGGACTTGGTGGCTCCGGTGTGTTCCAGATCCATTGGCGGTGGAAATCGTGTGGGTCCTGACTCTTATCTGGACAGGCGTCTCCTATCCTCGAGCCTGCCCACACGACACCAACTGTACAAACTGACTGTAGTATTGAATTGTATCAGTATTCGTTGTGCACATTTCACAACATTAAAAGTGTTACTCTTTATTTCCATTGACCGTTCATTTACGCCCCCTGTTGTGGGTCCATGTCATTACACTTTCACACAACACATACTATTCCAATGCACCCTGCGCCATTACGCACAGCGAAAGTGAAAGCAGACAGAGCAGACGGGGAGCCTCTGATGACAATCTCACATGCTCAAACAAAGTGTGTGTAACTATCAGGATTGCTCCACTAGTTTGCATGTGAATGTTACTGGATAACGCTGCTTTCTCTGCGTAAAGCACTGTTCAAAATAACAAAACGCATAGACCATATTGTTGTATATATTGTTCAAAATGTGCATTTGTGTTTATTGTTTGAACCTTTTTGTTGTACAGTCTTTCACACAAGACCTCAAATTACCTTTATAAAGTGTCAAAACAGTTTGCTGTGTGTTTTGAATAAATGTGTGTGGACAGTTATTTTTCGCTTTATTTTTTCCTTGCCTATTTTTGATTGTAAACCTTTATTACACTTGTAAAACACAACAAAAACATATATATTCTGAAAGCACAGGTTGTCCTGAAAAAAGAGACATAAAACTTGATTGTGGGGATGCAGGGAGAGCTGTTAACAGCAATAATAAACATTTATGCCAGGCAAGTGAACTGTCCAAAAAAATGCCCTCGGACCCCAGAGGGTTAACTGTTAGGTGTGGCCTTGGTTCAGTTTCTCATTCCAAAATTATATAAATACATTGGCTGCTCTTCTATTACAGCAACTGTATTCTGTGGTTTTGGTGATTTTTTGGCAAAGTGATCACCAAATGGTTTCTGCAGATACTACACTTTCTTTTCTGTCACCATTTCACTCTCTACTCATTTCGGATTTTACTTATGCTCAATACTTTTACTTAAAGTGCATTTTTATGAGAAATTTACTTTTGATACTAAAGTACAGTAAATGTCTGATACTTTCAGGCTTTTACTCAAACAATATGATTTTTAAAGGAGACTTTAACTTTTACCAAAGCAATTTTATGATAAGCAACTTGGACTTTCACTGAAGTATCAATTTAAGGTACTTTATACAAGACTGCCTGTGATAGACTGGTGACTGTTGCCCTATGACTGCTGGAATAGGCTTCAACACCCCTTTGACTCTTACTTAGAGTAAGCAGGTATAGAAAATGAATGAATGGCGTTTGTGTGTTTATCCCCATGCCCTTGCTGTGGCGTAGTGGTTTTGCTTTATCTGCAGTGCAAATCCTTATTGTTTGTACCAGTGTCTATACTTTTAAAAATATGGGCCATTTTTCAGTGCATATTTTTGCTTGGTGATTATGATGCGTCGGGTGGATGCAGGTATTAAAACACCCAAACCCTGCACAACATTAAGGCACCATTCATACATAGTGCGAATTTGGTCGATTTTCACTTGAAGTGCGCAGAAAGCAAGAATTGTATGCAAAACGTGTAGAATCATAGCTGCTTCCAGTGCTACAACTATTTGTGCACACCAGCGGCTGAAAGACAGTGTGTGCACTCCGAGCCGGTGCTAGCCATTTGGGTTCCCCCCAAAATGAACAATAATTCAGAATTTGTCAGTGCGGTTCTCTTTATTTCCAAAATAACTTCTTAATACTCAATATTAAATTAATATTGAGTTATTATTTTAATAATAATTTAGTACTGTTTTGAAAACAGCTGCAAATAAATAATTTTGCATTAACAATGGCACCAAGCAGAAAGTTCACTTTGCAGGAGGAGACCCATTGTGTTGTAGGTTGTGCGGGAGCCGGGATGCTAATCACTGGCATTTATTCTGGGAATGTCCAGTAATTTTAAGTTTTTGGTTTGAGATACACAAAATATTAGAAAACATGTTCCATATAAAAATACCATTTCATTTCAAAACACTTATTATGGGAGAAGATAACTTTCTCACAGGCCAATTCAGCAAATACTTTGGTGTTTTGATTTCTGCCGGCAAGTAAACTATCACCCGACACTGGCTACATCCTGACCCCCCCACAATAGAGGAATGGACGGATATTGTTAATGAAATTTATATAATGGAAAAGATTACTTTCTCACTCCGTCTACAAATGGATAAATTCACAAGGTCATGGTCAAATGGGTCTCCTATGTACGAAAGTATAGGCACATCCTTCAGACTTAATAAATTAAATCATCTCTTCCGTCTCTGCCCTTTAACATCATTGACTAATTTTTGTTGGTTTAAAAAGGATTGTTCGGTCTTGTATGTACTATATACATATCTCAAAATGAAACAATATAACTGTATATGTCCCTACAAAAGAATACACTTCCTGTTATTAGCCCATACATCCCCTTTTAATGTACTGTTCATTGGGTAGTATTTCTTATTATTATTGCCCTTTTTTCCCTCTCTCTCTCTTTCTTGGTCTTGTCCTTTTACAAATATACAAAATACATGTTGCAGTTTTGTTCTCACCACGTTATTAAACATAATCAATCAATCAATTTTATTTATATAGCGCCAAATCACAACAAACAGTTGGCCCAAGGCGCTTTATATTGTAAGGCAAGGTCATACAATAATTACGTAAAAACCCCAACGGTCAAAACGACCCCCTGTGAGCAAGCACTTGGCGACAGTGGGAAGGAAAAACTCCCTTTTAACAGGAAGAAACCTCCAGCAGAACCAGGCTCAGGGAGGGGCAGTCTTTTGCTGGGACTGGTTGGGGCTGAGGGAGAGAACCAGGAAAAAGACATGCTGTGGAGGGGAGCAGAGATCAATCACTAATGATTAAATGCAGAGTGGTGCATACAGAGCAAAAAGAGAAAGAAACACTCAGTGCATCATGGGAACCCCCCAGCAGTCTAAGTCTATAGCAGCATAACTAAGGGATAGTTCAGGGTGACCTGATCCAGCCCTAACTATAAGCTTTAGCAAAAAGGAAAGTTTTAAACCTAATCTTAAAAGTAGAGAGGGTGTCTGTCTCCCTGATCTGAATTGGGAGCTGGTTCCACAGGAGAGGAGCCTGAAAGCTGAAGGCTCTGCCTCCCATTCTACTCTTACAAACCCTAGGAACTACAAGTAAGCCTGCAGTCTGAGAGCGAAGCGCTCTATTGGGGTGATATGATACTATGAGGTCCCTAAGATAAGATGGGACCTGATTATTCAAAACCTTATAAGTAAAAAGAAGA
Organism: Thalassophryne amazonica; assembly: GCF_902500255.1. Classification (NCBI taxonomy): domain Eukaryota; kingdom Metazoa; phylum Chordata; class Actinopteri; order Batrachoidiformes; family Batrachoididae; genus Thalassophryne; species Thalassophryne amazonica. The sequence goes on from NC_047112.1 coordinate 55,903,235, forward strand.
ATTTTAAATTCTATTCTAGAATTAACAGGAAGCCAATGAAGAGAGGCTAATATGGGTGAGATATGCTCTCTCCTTCTAGTCCCCGTTAGTACTCTACCTGCAGCATTTTGAATTAACTGAAGGCTTTTCAGGGAACTTTTAGGACAACCTGATAATAATGAATTACAATAGTCCAGCCTAGAGGAAATAAATGCATGAATTAGTTTTTCAGCATCACTCTGAGACAAGACCTTTCTAATTTTAGAGATATTGCGCAAATGCAAAAAAGCAGTCCTACATATTTGTTTAATATGCGCATTGAATGACATATCCTGATCAAAAATTACTCCAAGATTTCTCACAGTATTACTAGAGGTCAGGGTAATGCCATCCAGAGTAAGGATCTGGTTAGACACCATGTTTCTAAGATTTGTGGTGCCAAGTACAATAACTTCAGTTTTATCTGAGTTTAAAAGCAGGAAATTAGAGGTCATCCATATCTTTATGTCTGTAAGACAATCCTGCAGTTTAGCTAATTGGTGTGTGTCCTCTGGCTTCATGGATAGATAAAGCTGGGTATCATCTGCGTAACAATGAAAATTTAAGCAATGCCGTCTAATAATACTGCCTAAGGGAAGCATGTATAAGTGAATAAAATTAGTCCTAGCACAGAACCTTGTGGAACTCCATAATTAACCTTAGTCTGTGAAGAAGATTCCCCATTTACATGAACAAATTGTAATCTATTAGATAAATATGATTCAAACCACCGCAGCGCAGTGCCTTTAATACCTATGGCATGCTCTAATCTCTGTAATAAAATTTTATGGTCAACAGTATCAAAAGCAGCACTGAGGTCTAACAGAACAAGCACAGAGATGAGTCCACTGTCTGAGGCCATAAGAAGATCATTTGTAACCTTCACTAATGCTGTTTCTGTACTATGATGAATTCTAAAACCTGACTGAAACTCTTCAAATAGACCATTCCTCTGCAGATAATCAGTTAGCTGTTTTACAACTACCCTTTCAAGAATTTTTGAGAGAAAATTACACAGTAATAGTATTGTTACTAACAGCAAGGGTTTTTTATGCTTTTTTTTTTTCTTTTCCTTTTATTCCTTTCTCCGGATGACCAATATTGACTGTGTAATGTGATCTGTGAATAATAATAATAAAGAATAAATGTTAAAATAATAATAATAATAAAAAAAAAAAACAGTGGCACCAAACATGACAAGAAATAAATATAAAATTTTAAATAAATACCACCATCATTATAAAAAACTGATTTGTGCAACCACAGTAGACGGAACATTGCACTGAATTTTGTAAACACAGCACAAGTATTCAAGTATCCAAGTATTTAGCCTTGTATACATACATGTAAGTGATAATGTGCAAATTTCTTTAGTAAGTAATATACATAACTTATGTATATTACTTAATGAAGAAATTTGCACTTATTAAGTACAAATAACTGTACGATAGAATTTACTCAAACAAGGAACTTTAAATAAGAATCTGAAAGTGCACATTTCTTCAGTAAATAATCATACATACGTACAAATAACTGTACAATAGAATTTACTCAACCAAGGACCAGGAGATTCATCTTTTTCTCACCTAATTGGCCTATATTACTTTTACATTGCTTATACCTTTTAACATGCTTTACACAAATTTTATATATATCATTACTCATGGTCTTGTAAAATATGGAATAGTGGTTCGTTTTAGGATGGAAACACTACAGATAGATTCTGGCCACAGAATCCTTTTATCAGCTTTATTCCAAACAGCAGGTCATCAATATGTAGGGGGATACTGGCCTTTATGGTATTTGTGTGTGTGTGTGTGTGTGTGTGTGTGTGTGTGTGTGTGTGTGTGTGTGTGTGTGTGTGTGTGTGTGTGTGTGTGTGTGTGTGTGTGTGTGTGTGTGTGTGTGGTCTAAACAGAAAGATAGAAATGAAGAATACAATTAGTATGATAGTGAATAAACAAGCAAATAACTAAAGTAATAAACATAAACTGTGATGCCTATTTTCACTATTACAACAGCAGAGTACATAAATTCTAAACATAATACTTGCTATGTGCCTGTCTAAGCAGGAAAACAGTGTTATAACATTCAGTGTAGTTAATAACCTAATGAAGATAATAAATGCACAGCATAGATGCATAAGAATCTATGAACAGATATGAAACAGAAATAGGGCCTGACTCCACATTAAATAGGCTAATTATTGTACACAGAGTACAGGGTACATGAACAGTGCTCTACAGCATCAGACTAATTAGTAACATGGCTCAATATAAAGGCACTAGCTCAAGTTAGCACACATCAACCAACAAATTATCCTCATGACAAAGCACTATAAACATCCAACAGAAGCATTAAACTTACTTGGTGTTCATAAAACACACACAAAACTAGAAATGAATGTTCTCCGAATCCGTGTCTGCTTTCATCAGCTCCGAACAGTCAACAACTGAGCAGTGCAACACATCCACTGATCAGTTCACGGGATGGTGCATTCAAGTGCTTCTCAGAATTCCTCGTGCTGAACAAATAGGCTTTCAGACAAGAAAGGCTTGATTTATTTTTTCGCACTGTGCAAGCCCATCGAACCCTCTCGCAGCAGCTGTCGCCCAAATTTCAGGTGACACGCATGCATATCTAACACTGTTTGCATGGCACTTAGAAAATGTGTGGCCATTCACACTATTAACACAACAGCAGTCAGCAGTCAATCACTGTCGTGCTGGCAGTGAAATTTGTTTAAGTTCCCCACGACTGTGGCTTTGGTGTGTGCGCTGAACTGACAGGAGGTGTGGCTGCCAACAGAAGCGGCTGTGGAGATCTGTCATTCTGGACATTCCAGCTGGACAACACGTACTGTGTTTGGACGGACATGGACTAACAACTGCCCACTGTGACGCGTGTGTCTGCTTGCTGTCATTACGTGCACATAAATAAAAACATATCGCTGTGGTGACAGGCTGCAGCGAGCATGCGCGCAGATGCTGCAGCCCATTGCCAGGTTGCCCCCCCGGGTTGAAATAGACTGTCAGATCATAACATGCAGTGGGCGATCTGACTATCACGTCACCCACGTAAGCTCTGTTCCATATGACGCGGTGTCAGTCCTGCAGTGTGCCATCCACAAGACACACATGTCGGGCCGGACGCATGCGGGCCAGCTGGACACACGCCAGCAGATGTGGACATGATGAGACGAGCGAACTGCTTCTCATTCATATCATTTCATGACTGTACGCCTGTGACCATGGGTCATCTACAGAGGAACAGACAGATCATATTTGTATTGCCCGCTTGATAAGAGGGATTCAGTATAATGCGATGTTTTTATATGGTGTGTGGTTTTATTTTTGATTTTTGAATATGTCCATGTCTTTCCTGATATCAGGCAATTTCCCACACCTTTCACAGGCCAGCGATGGTAGTTCAGTGGTGAAGTTTCTGACTGGCAGTCAGAGCTTTTGGAAAGGACAGGTTTGAATCCCATGGGTAACATGTATTTTGATTTTTTTTTTTTTCTTTCACAGCAGCTGTACGATGTGCTTACACATTGCACAGCTGCTGGCACTGTGTTCCCATGTGCACAAAACCGTTGTAACATGTATTTTTTCATTTTTTCTTCACAGCAGCTGCGCGATGTGTAACACACACCAGCATCGTGCACGCCTGCCCGTCTGTGATGTTTTGTGGTGTGCTCATACGAGGTGTTCCAACTGGAGTTGCACTGAGTTGCACATGTGTGAAGGGGCCCTAACATGGACACATGGATAAGGGGATGGATGGACAAATACAATATGGTACTGCACCTTCATCTTTTTTCTGGTCAGCTTAATCAGGTCACTGCACGTGTCCTGCAATTGTACTGGTAGTATTAGACTTTATTATCAGTGAAGCAGTTTTCTGGTAAAATTGAGAAGACCAAGACAAAACTGAAATCACACTTTTGCTGCACATCAAGAGCAAACACAGATTGCAAACTCTGGAGTGGACCACAGTGACATTCAGGCTTGTCTAACATCTACAGGCCAGTTAATTTATGCACGAGGACACATGCTAAGTCACAAGCAGTGTTCATAGTTCCTTCCTGCCCTTGGGTGCAGTTTGAAGACAATAATCCTTCAAACATGCTATATAGCATACACATCAACTACAGACTAAATCCAGAGCAATCGATGGTTTTAGATGCATCTCATAGCTCTTTGCTTGTGTTTGTTCTCAACCCCAGGTGAAACAGCAGTGCAAACACAGACAAAGCTTTTTTTTTCCCCTCTTGCAGCCCCTCCCTGGATTGTGTGACAGGCAGCAGTGGAGGGGAGATTCCATCAACCTGACATGCAGCTTCTTGCAGGAGAAGAGTTAATTGCTGTGGGACCCAGACTGCCTTCAACATCCATCAATAAACCTCCTTTCTGCTCTGTGGGGTTAGTGGTCGGGTGAAGCACGGAGGGCGCACGAATACCAGTGAGGGCTGTGGAGGGTAGAAAGATGTTGGAAGCATCTGATTTCATCTGACATCTTGGGCAAATAACCTTCAAAACAAAACACTTCCACTGAGCTCCTGTCCATTGTATATGAGTCTGGATTTCAGGCTGGCTCACATACAATGTGTTGAGGATTTTATGAACAAATGGTGTTTGAGAGATTGATGCATTTTACATTAAGGTGTAGAATGCATTTAACCATATGTTGACATGTAAAATTTGCACAACTCCAATTTCAAACTCTTGGTCTTTGTTGCTGTATGTAAATTGCACATTTGTTCGTTTATTACTTACACGGCTGAGGTGATCAGCTGAGTGTGTGTGTCTTATGTGCTCATAAGTGTGACTAATGGGGTCATATCTGCAAAATCTGGTTTTCATTAGCATTTAGTAGTTACACATGTCCTGGGTTTCATGCTAAACATTCTCAAAGTTTTACAGTTCTGTTGGTTCATGCCAAAATGCTCCCAATCTGAACTGTCTTTGACACACATACACACACACTGAAGTAAAAATAGGGCATTCAGGTCCTTTCCACTCAAAGCATCAACCAACAAAGCAGGTTGGGTGGTTTCACACATCAAAATTCAGTAAGGTATATCTTCTATTATAGATTCCAAATCTTAGGTGGAACTCTACTAGTGTATACTAAGGTTAAAAAAAAAAGAAGAGGAGAGCCACTTAGGTGCCTGGTCTTGAGAACCTGGGATGGTAGGTTGAAAAGTTTTTTTTATGCCATGGGAACTCTCCCTGTACTAAGAACATGTTAGTTTTTAGTACAGTGGAACCTCAACATACAATTTTTTTGAAATACGAGCCATCGCTCGGTCCATACTTTTGTTTGGAATACGAGCGGAAAATCTGAGTTATGAGTTGTGCTTCAGGATGCCACCGGAGCAAACATATATAACAGCAGAGGAGAAAATGCTGTTTCATTGAAAAGAAACACCCAGAAAAAGTGTCCACTGGTCGTGCTTGAACACTTTTTAATGACACTTTTCTGTCACATTTCCGCAACATTTTGAAAGGCAGACAGAAACAAACCTCCTTGGATAGGTTTTAACCAGAGACCTGCAAGTTTATAATTAAAGTTACATCTGTACAATCCATTTAAGGACCTACAGCTTAAGTTTAGTTTTTGTTTACAGTGTGTGCAATCCTCCCGCGCCTCCACCTCTGTTAACCGTATTCGTCTGTTTCTAAGATATCAACACTTAATAAACCTTTTTTTCTTTTATTTTATATATTTTATTATGCACAGGTAAAGTATACATGTCTATTTGTTAATAAAAAAATATTTTTTCATAATTTAGTGTGGTTTATTTTAATTATTTTCAATGGGGAAAATTTGTTTGAAATACGAGCAGATTGGCTAACAAGCTTCATCACGGAATGAATTAAACTCGTATCTCGAGGTTCCACTGCATTATTGTTATTATTATTACTAGTATTATTGTTATTATTGTTGTTATTATGTCCCACTAAAATGTTACATTGTTCGCAATAACTGTCTTTATGTAAGAACCACATTAAGCTGAATGCAAGACATGCCTGATGATAAGACACTTTCAAAAAACACTTTTTGAAGTCGAAATGTTTCTGCTCCCCCCCCCTCCCCCACAAAGAAAATGTTTTATTTAAAATTAATGCAAATACAAGCACATTTTAATGGACAGCCCCTTGTTTCTTTTTTGAATCACATACTGACACAGAACATTACAGACTGCCATGCTGTATTTATTGGCTGCATGAAAGTCATTTGATGCCTTTGCTGCATTTATCAGCATGCACTCAAAATTTGCATCTTAAGTGTTCCTCTGTTGCTGGATAAATTACCAAACTTTTGCTCACTTTGTCTCTCGTGCAGCATTTGTTAAACAGTTATTTCGCTCCACCAACTGTTGTGGAATGGACTACACCCTGAAAATAAAAGTTAGTAAAGTTCTGCCTGGTTCTCAGTTTTTTTCCTGACTCAGTGTCACCACAGCAGATCCATAACAGTTTTGCATGATGATTTGCACTGCATGCACTTCTGAATACAATTTTACATTGCACAGAGAATGGGCATGAGTGGTCTTGAACCAGCAACTTTTTGTTTTAAAAGCAAGTGTATGGTCACTTGTCCACCACACTGCCGAGTAACTAGTGCACTTGAATATAAAATAACAGCCTGAATATAAGCTGACCTGATTTTTCTTCTATGCATTTCCAAGAAAAAAAAATCCATATGCACATATGCATTTTACAATGGAATTTTTCAGAACAGCTTTTTAAAAAGGTATTCATTTATTGATCTGAAGTTCAGAAACATCTGATTTCAACCAGTCATTTCCAGTAGTGGTTACTACAGGCCTCCAGTGAAGGAGGAGACATTTTAGAAAAAAGTCCAAAACACAAAAACCTCATGAAATATTCAACAACATAAATGGTTACATGGTTGACAGTCATTGCATGGAAGACATGCAATATTCACCAACAAGGACCCACCGACACTCACACATAGAAAACAGAGTTATTATGCTGATGGAGGACAAAGAAGTGGAAAAGAGGAACAAACCGTCCTTGTGAACTCAAAAGAAAGCAGAGGATGGCACAGACAAAGGACAAAGATGTGGAGAACAGTGTGAGAAAGCAGGAAGAAATGTGTGTGTTCATGTGAAAAAGAGAAAGCATGCAAGAACAGAAAATTTGGGTTTGTGGTAAATATACAGCATGTGGCTGAAGTTTGTGTTGTTGCCCTCACCCATGGTCTTAATGCCAATTCTTTTTGCTGTGACATAAGCAGGATGACAGGCTTTATTTGTGTTTCTGAATATCAACAGGCTGACCAAAGTATTTGATTCCTTAGAATTACACAGTAATAAGTGATGGCAACAAGGTGCATTTGTGTGCAGAGATTCCCCATTGAACCTTGAACCATGGCATTTTATAAGCTTAGCATTGACTTAGTCACTTAGGATCATTTCCAATTCATCTGGAAAGTATTTTGTCCACACTCTAAAAAAAATTAACCCGTCTCAATAAGAAAGTGATGTAACAATAAGTTATTCTAATGTAACTTAACTACGTAAAGTTATTTCAACTTATGTAACTAGAGAAATCTTGTGGCATTATGAAATAACTAAATTGAAATAAAAGAAAAAATATATGCCAATTGTTACATAAATTCTCTCATTGACACAGCACCTTTTTTAGAGTGCAGCTTCTCTCAGTGTGAGGCCATGGTTTGGACATGGTCCAAAAAACCTGCTTGAATTTCTTCTGAAACATTTCTCCTTCTTGCTCTTCGTCATTGTCCACATAGCTCTCTTTGTCTTCTTTGTTCTCTTCCTCTGCCTCTTTCTCTGGGTGTTACTGCCTCCATGATTGCAGATTCAACAAAATGTCTTATGTGAGCTCTATTTGTAGTGCCAAATAGACTGATTGGTGGTGAGTTTTCTGTGTGAGTGTTTTCAGGTGTGTGCATAAGTATTTCCAATTACCAGATGTGTTTTGCATTTTTATTAAAAGTATTTTTCCCAGTGATAAGGTATTTTATTTTTGAGTTCAGTGTCTAATGTAGGAAACTGCATAATGTTCTGTATTGTCCCATTGTCTTTTTGCTATTATTACAAGAAGTTTTGAATTTGAAGTTGACAGGTGATTCTGTCTGGAGACAAATGCAAGACTCAATTAGGCAGTTCTGGTTGAAGCAAGACTTTAGTGAGGAGGGAAGCACAGGTCGGTACACGGAGAGGCAGTCCAAAAAACACAGCAAAAGTACAGTATAATAGGCATCAGGCTTAAACAAGGTCGGAGTGAACAGGCTGGAGGTCGAAAACACGCTGAAGCAGGCAGGACAATGGACACGAGAATCAAAGGCAGGAATGAAGGCACAGAACGCATCAATCTGGCGAAGAAGCAGAGCAACATGAGCAATATATCCAGATAATGAGCAGCAAAGAGACAGGTGTGCCAGAAAGAGGGCGTGTTCAGGGAGAGAGAGAGAGACGCCCACATCCCAGAGAGACAGACAACCCAACACAGGAAAAAAGTCAAACAAGAACATAGTTAAATGGAGGAAAAAAAAACAAACAACCAATCAGAGAAAAACTAATCAAAACCCCGAAGCAGAATCAACTCATGTCCTGACAGAAGTTTTAGTCTAAGCATTTAGTTTTTGGGTGTAAGCAGTTGGCAAAAACTGTAAATTTGCAAAAATCTCAAAGAAAAAAAAAATCACATTGTCATTTTAGATTTTTGTGTGTAGAAATCTGAGGAAAAAAATGAATTTCATCCATTTTGGAATAAGGCTGTAACATAACAAAATGTGGACAAAGTGAAGCGCTGTGAATACTTTACTGGATGCACCGTAGAATATACTCACTGAAACAAGTCATTTGTGATCTGACACTGTAATTCATTGGTGGGCAACTTGTTCCAGAAAGGGCCAAGAGGGTGCAGGTTTTCTTTGCATCCACTGACTACACCAGGTAATTTCACTGATTAATATCACTTTGAGCAGATGGAATCAGTTAATCAGTGCAATCACCTGGTGGAATCAGTGGCTGCAAAGAAAACCTGCACCCTCTTGGCCCTTTCTGGAACAAGTTGCCCACCCCTGCTGTAATTGGTTTGGAAATGAAAGCATCCGATTGTGTTGCTGAGCTAACTGTGCTACCACATTGGGATTCTGGTAAATAGAATGTAAGTTGAGTGGGGAAGTAGGGTGAAGTGGGAACACTTGTAGATACAGCACACCTTTTGTAATTTAATTATTTTAACCATTAAAGGGTTAATATTCCAACACTGTATAGCCTGGTTTGGGTAGTGGTATAAATCAAAGTCGGCTCACACTTGTAAAAGCATGGAAATAAGATCTCAGTGCAGAGAACCACAATGATGGTAGATAAATGCTGATTTATTGGAAACATTTCCAGCAAGCACTATCAAAGCACTCAATACCAACAGTCCACAAACTATGACAGCCTTGGCAACTTAGCAGGGGTCAGGAACATGGGAAACCACTCCAACTGGCAGCAGTGTCTTGGAACTGAGCAACAGAAAAGTTATCCAAAAATATAGGCAGAGCGTCAATACACAGAGATCTGTCATTCAAAGGTGACTAAATCCAGAATCAGCAGGCGGCTCAGGAAACACAAAATGGCAGCATTGGTCGATAACACAAGAGCAAATACTATGAGACAGGGTGAGAGAGCAAGCAAGAAACTAGACAATCTGGTCAGAATGTAACACATTGTGAGAGGCTGACAACCATCGAATTATAAAGATGCATGAAGCCGGTAACCAGTGAACAGGAAGTAAGTCTACGTGGAGAAATCATTGAGGAAATGTCAACGCACAAGAGGAACAGAATCACAAAAATATCAGGCAGATAATGCAGAGAAACATCCTCATGATCACAAGGAATAATAAACACAAAGGAGAATCAGTAGAGAAGACATTACCACAGATGAGAATCTAACTAGAAAGACCTGAATCAACTTGTAATAACATGGAAGATAGTGTTATAAATACAGTAAACCACAGGTCACAATATATCACCCAAAACATGATCCATGACAATAAATTACCATATTTGATAGTCTGTTCATTAAATTGGGGGGGGGGGGGGGGTCCTCACAGGCCTTTAGTGACACACTCATTTAGGTTGTCCAGTTCAAGTTTGGTGATTATCAGAAAAGCCTACAGGACTGTGGCTTTATCTCAAATTGAAGATGTCTCAGGAAATCGATTGACTCAGTCAAACATCATAGACACACCCTGCTGTACCCGAAATATATTCATAGCCATTAAACAGTTACTAACTTTTGAACCTTGTCACTGCTCTTTGATCCTGATAACTGAACATCGTGTTGTGTGGGCCGCCAGAAGAGGAGGTACTGCTGGCCCACCACCAGAGGGCGCCCTGCCTGGAGTGCGGGCTCCAGGCACCAGAGGGCGCAGCCGCCTCACAGGAGCAGCTAGGGTGACAGCTGTCAGGCATCACCTGCAACAGCTGTTACCAATCAGCAGGGGTACATCAGCAGGACGACGTCTCCACCTCTTTGCCGAGATATCGTTCTACCTGGAAGGTAATATTCTCAGCTGACTGCTTGACAGTAACCTTTTGTGATTTTTGTGAGTGATAACAGACCTTTTTTCCAACGAGAGGTGGAGGTAGCTTTCCTGCCGTGTGGATTACTGGGTGCAAACGCGCCCACCTTTAATTGTGTTTTTGTTCCTCGCCAGCAGTACCAGGTCCGACACGCGGAGGCAGTGGCCACCTGGGAGTTCGGGACTTGGCGGCTCCAGTATTCCCGGGGTCTGGTGGCGGAGGAAATCGTGTGGTTCCGGTTCTGCTTTGGACAGGTGTCTCCTATCTTCGAGCCTGCCCACACGACACCTTTGTGGATTGATTCTGATCTATTGTTGTAATCTGTTGTATTTGTTGTGCACATTCACAACAGTAAAGTGTTGTTATTTGACCTACTCCATTGTCCGTTCCTTTGCGCCCCCTGTTGTGGGTCCGTGTACCGACACTTTCCCAACAGGATATCTCGGCCAGCGTCATGGATCCCGAGGGGCGTCAACCGGCTGTTGAACGGCCAATGGAAGAACAGGGCGCACAGGCGTCCGCAGGAGGAATGATCGGTGAGTTGCAGCGGATCCTCACCGCTTTCATGGCTCGGTTGGATTTAATGACCGAGCAGAACGTCCTCCTTAACCGCAGGGTGGAGGCTCTCGCCGCGCAGGTGGAGGCGCGCCCTCAGGGCACTGCTGCGGCTCCCCCTCCTGTCGATCCTGTGCGTAACAGTGACGTTCCACAGGTCGTTCAACGACCCCTCCCACCTTCCCCGGAAGCATACATAAGCCCTCCAGAGCCGTACGGGGGTTGTGTGGAGACGTGCGCGGACTTTCTTATGCAGTGTTCGCTCGTCTTCGCACAACGTCCCGTCATGTACGCGACTGATGCTAGTAAGATAGCTTATGTCATTAATCTGCTTCGCGGCAAGGCACGCGCTTGGGCTACAGCGCTTTGGGAGCAAAATTCACGGCTCCTTCTGATATATGATGGGTTTGTGAGGGAGTTCAGAACAGTGTTCGATCACCCAAATAGAGGAGAGACCGCTTCAGCCGTGCTGCTGTCAATGAGACGGGCGCCGGAGCGCAGCTGCTTATGCAGTCGACTTCCGCATCGCAGCTGCGAGGTCCGACTGGAATAACACTGCCCTCCGCGCCGCCCTCGTAAACGGACTGTCGTTGGTCCTGAAGGAGCTCCTGGTGGCCAAGGACGAACCGCGGGATTTAGACGGGCTTATTGATCTCGTTATACGATTAGACAATCGGTTAGAGGAACGCCGTCGGGAGCGAGGCGAAGGACGTGACCGGATACGCGCCGCCCCTCTCCCTTCCGGGTTCAAAAAGGGGCCGCCCTCCCCACGCTCCACAGCCGCAGCGCTTTGTGGGGCAACAGCTCCCCCTGGTGACGTTGTTAGGGAAACGCACAGGGCCAAAATGGGGAGGCTGATCCGTGGAGAGTGTTTTCTCTGCAGCTCAACAGAGCACACACAGAGAGACTGCCCCAAACGGCCAAAACGTCAACACTCACCCTTAGAGACTGGGCTAAGGGGGGGTCAAGACATTCAAGTGAGACACACACAAATTGCCACACGACTCCCAGTCACAATCCTGAGCGGGGATTTAACCCTTCAAGCCCGAGCACTGGTGGACACGGGGTCAGAAGGGAATCTGCTAGACAGCAGATGGGCAAAGGAGGTAGGGCTCCCTCTGGTGGCGCTTCCTTCGCCATTGCAGGTGCGGGCACTAGATGGCACCCTCCTCCCTTTACTCACACACAAGACACAACCAGTAACTCTGGTGGTGTCTGGAAACCACCGGGAGGAGATTGAGTTTTTTGTAACTTCTTCTACCTCCCACGTGATTTTGGGCATCCCATGGATGTTAAAGCACAATCCCCGGATCGATTGGCCGTCTGGGGTGGTGGTTCAGTGGAGCGAAACCTGCCATCGGGTGTGTTTAGGATCCTCGGTTCCTCCCGGTTCCCAGGCTAAGGAGGAGGTCAAAGTCCCTCCCAATCTAACGGCAGTGCCGGTTGAGTACCACGATCTTGCTGATGTCTTCAGCAAGGATCTGGCACTCACCCTTCCCCCGCACCGTCCGTACGATTGTGCCATTGATTTGGTTCCAGGCGCTGAGTTCCCGTCCAGCAGGCTGTACAACCTCTCACGACCTGAGCGCGAATCAATGGAGACCTACATCCGGGACTCATTAGCTGCCGGGCTGATCCGGAACTCCACCTCCCCGATGGGGGCAGGTTTCTTTTTTGTGGGCAAGAAAGATGGCGGACTTCGTCCATGTATTGATTACAGGGGGCTGAATGAGATTACGGTTCGCAACCGATACCCGTTGCCATTATTAGATTCCGTGTTCACCCCCCTGCATGGAGCCAAAATCTTTACTAAGCTGGATCTTAGAAATGCGTATCACCTGGTTCGGATCCGGAAGGGAGACGAATGGAAGACGGCATTCAACACCCCATTAGGTCACTTGGAGTACCTGGTCATGCCGTTCGGCCTCACAAACGCCCCCGCGACGTTCCAAGCATTGGTTAATGATGTCTTGTGGGATTTCCTGCACCGATTCGTCTTCGTATATCTGGACGATATACTCATCTTTTCTCCGGATCCTGAGACTCATGTCCGGCATGTACGTCAGGTCCTGCAGCGGTTGTTGGAGAACCGGCTGTTTGTGAAGGGCGAGAAGTGTGAGTTTCACCGCACATCTTTGTCCTTCCTGGGGTTTATCATCTCCCCCAACTCCGTCGCTCCTGATCCGGCCAAGGTTGCGGCGGTGAGAGACTGGCCCCAACCCACTAGCCGTAGGAAGCTGCAACAGTTCCTCGGCTTTGCAAATTTCTACAGGAGGTTCATTAAGGGCTACAGTCAGGTAGTTAGCCCCCTGACAGCCCTGACCTCACCAAAAGTCCCCTTCACCTGGTCGGATCGTTGCGATGCCGCGTTCAAGGAGTTGAAACGGCGCTTCTCGTCTGCACCCGTTCTGGTGCAGCCCGATCCTAGTCGCCAGTTAGTGGTTGAAGTGGACGCCTCGGACTCAGGGATAGGAGCCGTGCTTTCCCAGAGCGGGAAGACCGATAAGGTCCTTCACCCGTGTGCCTATTTTTCCCGCAGGTTGACCCCGGCCGAACGGAACTATGACGTCGGCAATCGAGAACTCCTTGCGGTGAAAGAGGCTCTTGAAGAGTGGAGACATCTGTTGGAGGGAACGTCCGTGCCATTCACGGTTTTCACTGACCACCGGAACCTGGAGTATATCAGGACCGCCAAGCGGCTGAACCCCAGGCAAGCCCGCTGGTCACTGTTCTTCGGCCGTTTTGACTTCCGGATCACCTACCGTCCCGGGACCAAGAACCAGAGATCGGATGCTTTGTCCCGGGTACATGAAGATGAAGTCAAAGCGGAGTTGTCGGATCCACCGGAACCCATCATCCCGGAGTCCACTATTGTGGCCACCCTCACCTGGGACGTAGAGAGAACCGTCCGGGAGGCCCTGGCACGAAGCCCGGACCCCGGAACTGGGCCGAAGAACAAACTATACGTCCCACCAGAAGCTAGGGCTGCAGTCCTGGACTTCTGTCACGGCTCCAAGCTCTCCTGTCATCCAGGGGTGCGAAGAACCGTGGCAGTTGTCCGGCAGCGCTTCTGGTGGGCGTCCCTAGAGGCCGACGTCCGGGATTATATCCAGGCCTGCACCACCTGCGCCAGGGGCAAGGCTGACCATCGCCGGGCATCAGGTTTACTCCAGCCGCTGCCCGTGCCTCATCGCCCCTGGTCCCACATCGGCCTGGATTTTGTCACGGGCCTCCCGCCGTCCCAGGGTAACACCAACATCCTCACGATAGTGGACCGATTCTCCAAGGCGGCCCACTTCGTGGCCCTCCCGAAGCTCCCAACAGCCCAGGAGACAGCGGACCTCCTGGTCCACCACGTCGTCCGGCTGCATGGGATTCCAACAGACATCGTCTCCGATCGCGGTCCCCAGTTCTCCTCGCAAGTCTGGAGGAGCTTCTGCCGGGAACTGGGGGCCACGGTGAGTCTCTCGTCCGGGTACCACCCTCAGACCAACGGGCAAGCAGAACGGGTAAACCAGGAGGTGGAGCAGGCCTTGCGCTGCGTGACTGCCGCACACCCGGCGGCCTGGAGTACCCATTTGGCCTGGATCGAGTATGCCCATAACAGCCAGGTGTCTTCAGCCACCGGCCTCTCCCCTTTTGAGGTATGTCTGGGGTATCAGCCCCCGTTGTTTCCGGTGGTTGAGGGAGAGGTCGGTGTGCCCTCGGTCCAGGCCCACCTGCGGAAGTGCCGTCGGGTGTGGCGTGCCGCCCGTTCTGCTTTGCTAAAGGCCCGGACGAGGGCAAAAGCCCATGCAGACCGTCGGCGGACCCCGGCCCCTGCGTATCGGCCTGGGCAGGAGGTGTGGTTATCCACAAAGGACATCCCCCTCCAAGTGGACTCCCCCAAGTTACAGGACCGTTACATCGGCCCATTCAAGATCCTGAAGGTCATCAGTCCAGCCGCAGTGAGGCTTCGGCTGCCGGCCTCACTGCGGATCCATCCTGTGTTTCATGTGTCCCGGATTAAACCTCATCACTCCTCACCCCTCTGTACTCCGGGTCCGGCGCCGCCTCCTGCCCGGATCATCGATGGCGAGCCGGCTTGGACTGTACGCCGGCTTTTGGATGTCCGTAGGATGGGCCGGGGCTTCCAGTATTTGGTGGACTGGGAGGGGTACGGCCCCGAAGAACGCTCCTGGGTGAAGAGGAGCTTCATCCTGGACCCGGCCCTCCTGGCCGATTTCTACCGCCGCCACCCGGACAAGCCTGGTCGGGCGCCAGGAGGCGCCCGTTGAGGGGGGGGTCCTGTTGTGTGGGCCACCAGAAGAGGAGGTACTGCTGGCCCACCACCAGAGGGCGCCCTGCCTGGAGTGCGGGCTCCAGGCACCAGAGGGCGCAGCCGCCTCACAGGAGCAGCTAGGGTGACAGCTGTCACGCATCACCTGCAACAGCTGTTACCAATCAGCAGGGGTACATCAGCAGGACGACGTCTCCACCTCTTTGCCGAGATATCGTTCTACCTGGAAGGTAATATTCTCAGCTGACTGCTTGACAGTAACCTTTTGTGATTTTTGTGAGTGATAACAGACCTTTTTTCCAACGAGAGGTGGAGGTAGCTTTCCTGCCGTGTGGATTACTGGGTGCAAATGCGCCCACCTTTAATTGTGTTTTTGTTCCTCGCCAGCAGTACCAGGTCCGACACGCGGAGGCAGTGGCCACCTGGGAGTTCGGGACTTGGCGGCTCCAGTATTCTCGGGGTCTGGTGGCGGAGGAAATCGTGTGGTTCCGGTTCTGCTTTGGACAGGTGTCTCCTATCTTCGAGCCTGCCCACACGACACCTTTGTGGATTGATTCTGATCTATTGTTGTAATCTGTTGTATTTGTTGTGCACATTCACAACAGTAAAGTGTTGTTATTTGACCTACTCCATTGTCCGTTCCTTTGCGCCCCCTGTTGTGGGTCCGTGTACCGACACTTTCCCAACACATCGATCCTCTTTGCTGAGCACTGATCCTCTCCTTTGACCTTCCCCTTGAACTTGATCAGCACAAATATTTCATGAGGTCTTCCATGGCCTGGAGCCCCACCTCTACATTAAAATTGTTTTGTTAGATTGAGCATAATCTTGCTAACATAAAATACAGTAGATGAAGGGGAACACAGTTAAGTTATGCTGTTTTAGTATTGCGCAACGGGAGGCTGTCCCAAGAAGTGGTCAAATCCTGTAATATCACACAGGGGTTCAAACGAGACCGTGCTATGGGAGGGACCACTGTGCCAGGCCATTTCTCTGTGCAAGATCCATCATGCAGGTACTTCAGTGTTGAGCACCCCCCGTGGATGGAGAAGGCCAAGAGAACACCCACGTTTTATCTGGCTGAGTCAGAAAGATGGTTACTTCTGAGAAAGATGGTTACTTGTGAGAGGTGGGGATGGACCAGTTGCATGTCTGGGTGGTCGCCATCAGGACCCGAGGCAGTTCTGAGTTATGATGAAAGCGGCAAAGTGCTACACCACAACATGCTCCCTGAGCTGAGCACTTACCGTACATTGTTACACCACTGTCTTCCCTAACATTTCTCAGCTGATTTATTCAGTTGTATTTTTAGACAATATCTCTTCTAAACATCTTGAAGAAAAAGCAAACTTTGGAAGTGAAATTAAATTTTCACTGATAGACATCAGGCTATTATTTCATCAAATCTGATTTGCAGATGCTCGAGAATTTTCTATACCAAGCCTTCCTAGTATTCTGTCATTACTGGCGTGACCGCCATCACCTTCCCTGAGGAGAGCTAAAAATATACCAGTTTTAATCACTTTTGTTACCTCGTGAGGAATTGACACCTCAGCAGATATTTCATTCCAAACCTATTCAGGTGGTAGATGAGAGAGAGCCACGGGCAGCGTAAGGTGTCTCTGCTGGTAATTGAATCACCTCAGATGTTCAGGAAGGAAAAGTCAGAATAGTGTAAGTTCATCTCATTTTGATGTTAATTAACTGATGTTTCATCCCCCATCAAATTACACTAGTAATGAAACTTTTTTTTTGTTAAATTATGAACTTTTGTGTCATGCACACAAAGTGAATACAAATCTGTTTTTATACTTTGCTATGAATGCATTACAGTATACTCACGTATATGCGATCCCTCTCCCTCGCGGGAAGCCAAGATAAGCGACACTCCTGTAGCCTTCGTATCTCAGGCCATCGGTGTTCTCCTGATGTAGACACTAAATAAACTGGTAGCTTTTAGCAGATGTAATCACAAAGATGTAGCTGACCTGATGAAGGGAGATAGCCAGGAGCTGCCGCTGGGTTTGACCACACTGCTGGGTTGTTTTCATTTTAGGGAGGAATAAGAAAAATGTATTTACCGTGCTGCTGTACCTCTATCCTCTTTGTTTTGTTTTTTTCTTTTCAAGACTCTCTTCCCATTTCTTTCTGTGCATTATTACACACATGTTGCTCTCTCAAGCAGCCACTGCAAATAGGAAAATATGAGTAATGTGTAAAATTATATAAATGATTATATACTGTACATAGAGACGAATGGGATAAATATGATTCAGGGGCAATACAATTCTTTGAATGTAGACATTTATTTTCTATGATGACTTAAAATAAGCCAAAAGTAGCACTATCTACGTTGAAATATATATTTCAAAAAAGACCAGGAAGGTTCGGGTTTTAAGTATTGTGCTGCACCATGTTAACGCTGCCTCTGCTCTCCTTTTATTTACCACTGGGGGCAGCACCACATGAAGTAGCAGAAGAAAGTGCAGCATAGAAGAAGGCCAAAAGAAGAAGCTCGCTGTTTTCAGCTTGTTAGAATAACACAATTTTTATGTGCTGAAATGTATGTGTTTTTTGAAGTATGAACTCAAATTTCTTTAGTTCTTCTGATTCAAGCCTGTTGTGCAGCAGAGATGAGGCAGTTTTTGGTTAGCCAGGAGCTGCTGTAAAACACATGTTGCTGGGCTGTTGGAGAGGTGTGGATCCTGTTGATGCTGGGATCTGCAGATTGTGTGAGTTGGCCAATAGTGAGAGAGCCTGGGAGACTGTGGAGGTCTGGCCATATAATGCGTACTTAATTGTGTAGGCATTCTGAAATTTTGCACACTGGGCTGGAGAACATTTTGCAGGTGACTTAGTCTAGTATCTCACTGACACAAAACTGCGCCAAAACAGGCAAAAAGGCAATAACTTTCTCATGTGGAATATCACTTAATTGGTCCTCCAGACACATGCATGCATGGTGGCTGACTGTCTGCTGAATGCCATCCGGAGTGGTGGCCAATATTATGGCCACAAATCTCGAGCAGTCCACACATATACCTCACAAGAGCCACTAACATGGCATGCAGCACACATGCAAAAGTCGAGCGGAAAAGGAGTGATCTTTGCAGGTGCAAGTATTTGCACCCACGTGAACATCACGCTGCACTCTCATAGATGTTCAGCGAAAAGGCAACATGGACCTTCCATCTCCTGCCTGTGGGCTCACCACCCACAGGGGGAACCGCTGGGCTTCCGTGCGCTGTCCCATTGGTGGCAGAGAAAGTCGAGGGCTTTGAATGATTAGACTTGGGCAGCAGAGGGGGCTGGGGGCGTGAAACCTCACTTTGCTGTGGCGAAAGGAGACAGAGCTTGTGCGGGAGATGGAGCACCACCAGTTAGATCTGGTGGGCCTCACCTTGATGCACAGCCTTGAATCTGCAACCATTGTCCTTGATAGGGATTGGACCTTTTTCCTCTCTGGAGGTGCCCATAGTCTGAGGCCCAGGGCGGGTGTGGGGATACTCACAAGTCGCCTGCTAAGCGTTACCACATTGGAGTTAACCCCGATAGAGAAGCCGGTTGCCTCCTTGTGCCATTGGGTTGCGGGGGGAAAACTCTGACTGTTGTTTGTGCATATGCACCAAACAGCAGTTCTGAATATTCAGCCTTCTTGGAGTGCCTGACAGTAGTCATGCATGGGGCTCCAGTGGAGGACTCCATTGTTCTGCTGGAGGACTTCAACGCACATGAGGGCAATGACAGAGACACATGGAGAGTCATGATTGGGACGAACGCCCTCCCTGATTTAAACCAGAGTGGTCGTTTGTACAACCCCAATTCCACTGAAGTTGGGACGTTGTGTGAAATGTAAGTAAAAACAGAATACAATGACTTGCATATCCTCTTCAACCTATATTCAACTGAATACACCACAAAGACAAGATATTTATGTTCAAATTGATAAACTTTATTGTTTTTGTGCAAATATTTGCTCATTTTGAAATGGGTGCCTGCAACACGTTTCAGAAAAGTTGGGACAGGGCGGACAGGGCAACAAAAGACTGGGAAAGTTGATGAATGCTCCAAGAACATGTCATTGAAAACAGGAGTGTCATGATTAGGTATAAAAGAAACATCCCCAAAAGGCTCAACCGTTCACAAGCAAAGATGGGGAGAGGATCAGCACTTTGTGAACAACTGCTTGAAAAAAATAGTGCGACAGCTTAAGAACAATGTTTGTCAATGTTCAGTTGCAAGAGATTTAGGTATTCCATTCTCTACAGTCCATAATATAATCAGAAGATTCAGAGAATCTGCAGAACTTTCTACACGTAAGCGGCAAGGCCGAAAACCAACATTGAATGCCTGTGACCTTCGATCCCTCAGGCGGCACTACATTAAAAACCGACAACATTGTGTAAAGGATTTTACCGCATGGGCTCAGGAACACTTCAGAAAACCATTGTCAGTTAACACAGTTCGTCACTACATCTACAAGTGCAACTTTAAAACTCTATCATGCAAAGTGAAAGCCATACATCAACAACATCCAGAAATGCTGCCGCCTTCTCTGGGCCCGAGCTCATTTGAAATGGACAGATGCAAAGTGGAAAAGTGTGCTGTGGTTTGATGAGTCCACATTTCAAATTATTTTTGGAAATCATGGACATCGTGTCCTCCGGACAAAAGAGGAAAAAGCCCATCCAGATTGTTACCAGCGAAAAGTTCAAAAGCCAGCATCTGTGATGGTATGGGGGTGTGTTAGTGCCATGGCATGGGCAACTTACACATCTGTGATGGCGCTATCAATGCTGAAAGATACATCCAGGTTTTGGAGCAACACATGCTGCCATCCAAGCAACATCTTTTTCAGGGACATCACTGCTTATTTCAGCAAGACGATGTCAAGCCAGATTCTGCATGTGTTACAACAGTGTGGCTTCGTAGTAAAAGAGTGCAGGGTACTAGACTGGCCTGCCTGCAGTCCAGACCTGTCGCCCATTGAAAATGTGTGGCGCATTATCAAGTGAAAAATACGACAACGGAGACCCCGGCCTGTTGAACAACTGAAGTCATACATAAAGCAAGAACGGGAAACAATTCCACCTACAAAGCTTCAACAATTAGTGTCCTCAGTTGTTAGAAGGAAAAGTGATGTAACGCAGTGGTGACCATAGCACTGTCCCAGCTTTTTTGAAACGTGTTGCAGGCATCCATTTCAAAATGAGCAAATATTTGCACAAATACATTAAAGTTTATCAGTTTGAACATTAAATATCTTGTTGTTGTGGAGTATTCAACTGAATATAGGTTGAAGGAGGATTTGCAAATCATTGTATTCTGTTTTTATTTACATTTTACACAACGTACCAAATTCATTGGAACTGGGGTTGTAATTAGACTTCTGTCCTAGTCATGGACTATCCATAATGAAAACCATGTTTGAACATAAGGATGCTTATAAGTGTACATGCTACCAGAGTACCTTAGGCCAAAGGTCAGTAATTGATTTTGTGATTGTATCATCTGATCTGAGGCCACATGTGTTGGATACTTGGGTGAAGAGAGGGGCAGAGCTGTCAACTGATCACCATCGGGTGGTGAGTTGGATCAGAGAGTGGGTGAGGACATTAGACAGGCCTGCTATGCCCAAAAGGATAGTGCAGGTGAACTGGGAACATCTAGAGGATCCCACTGTCCGACAGCTCTTCAGCTCATACAACCGGCGGAGCTTTTCTGGCATCCCTGTGGAGGTTAGGGGCATCAAACAAGAATGGGCAATGTTCAAAGTTTCCATTGCTGAGGCTGCAGTAGGGAGCTGTGGCCTGAAGGTCTTAGGTGCCTCATGGAGCACCACCCCTTAAATCCTGTGGTGGACACCGGTGGTCAGGGAAGAAGGTCGACTGAAGGAGTCTTTCTGGGATATGGTATCTCAGGCCTGAAGGGCGGCACCCTCTGCTGTGAGGGAGGCAAAGCAGCATGTGTGGGAGGGGTTCAGAGCAAACATGGAGAAGGACTTTTAGTCAGCACCATGATGCCTCTGGAGGACATGAGGCACTTTGGGAGAGGAAAACAGGGAACCATCCAAGCTGTATACAGTAAGGATATGACTCTCTTGACCTCAACTGAGCAGGTAATTGGGAGTCTACGCCAGGGTGCTGGAAAGGAAGGTTTGGCCAATGGTCAAACCTCGGATTGAAGAGGAACAATGTGGGTTCCATCCTGGCCATGGAACAACCAACCGCCTCTTTACTCTCACAATAATCTGGGAGGGGGCCTAGAAGTGTGCCCATGTGGACTTGGTGAAGGTGTATGTTCGGGTACCCCGGGAGATACTGTGGGAGTTGCTGCGGGGGTACGGAGTGAGGCGGCCTCTTCTCAGGACCATCCAATCTCTGTACTCAAAGTGAGAGCCTCGGGGTCTTGTTCACAACTGAGGGGACAATGTAGTGTGAGTTTGGCTGGAGAATCACCGTAGCAGTATAGTATAACAGTATTGCATAAGCTGTGCCCTCCTATTGTGACGAAAAAGGAGCTGAGCCCAAAGGTGAAACTCTTCTTCTACCGGTCAATCTTTGTTGCTACTCTCCCTTACCAAAAAATAGTACTTATAAGTATATAAAAAGTAAACTAGAAGTACACTTGAAACATACTTGCATATACTACTTTTTGGTAAGGGCTCACCTATAGTCATGAAGGTTGGGTCATGACCAAAAGAACTCGATCACAGGTACATACAAGTGGCTGAAATGGGTTTCCTCAGATTGGTGTCAACCTGACTCCAGAAAGGGCTAAGAGATTGCATGTTTTTTTTTTTTTTGTGTAACCACCAACTCCACCAGGTGATTTCACTGACTAACAGCAGACGTGATGAGTTCATCTGGTGGAATTGGTCAGGTTGACATCTATGTCCTCAGGAGGGTGGCTGGTGTCTTCCATAGAGATTGGGTGAGAAGCTCAGTCAGTTTGCGAGGAGCTCGGAGTAGGGCCACTGCTCCTTCAAAGTGATAGGAGCCAGCTGAGGTGGTTTTGGGCATCTGGTAAGCACACCCCCTGGGCGCCTCCCTTGGGAGGTATTTCCAGGCACGTCCCCAGAAAAGACCCAGGACACGGTGGAGACATGTTATCTCCACACTGGCCTGGGAACACCTCGGGATCCACCAGTCAGAGGCGGTTAACGTGGCCCGGGAAAAGAAAGTTTGGGATCCCCTGCTGGAGCTGTTGCCCCATGACACAATCCCAGATAAGTGGTTGAAGATGAGTGAGTGATGAGCAATATAAATTTTGATGTCAGATTCCATTTTGTTAGAATTTTATTTGCTATTTATTATAATTTATTTTGCTTATGTGCCAAATTAGAGTGAAGTTTATTTCATTTAGTGTTAATGAGTTCCACCCAGCACAATCTATTAAAACTACTGCATGTAGGCCAATTAAAAGGTGTTTAGAGTTGCATATATTGTGTTGTTATTTTTAAAATTTGCAGTCAACATGGACAAATGGTCATTTATGCCACTAAGTGTCATATTGTTGTTGGAAAAAAAAATCTGGCATGCCTGAAAGCCTACAATGTGACACCAAAACTACACATATCAAAAAAGTAACAACATTTTTAAAAAAAAAATATATATATATATATATGAATGAAACCTTTTTTCTCAGAACTGTGAACACAAAATCCATTATTCAAACTACATACATGAAACCTTAGATTCTTGTTACAAAACTGAACATTCACCTCAAAATACTTTTAACTGTGCTCCAATCCAAATAATGGTCTCAGAATCATTCTCAAAGCAGTTAAAATTAAAATCGTGCTGAGCAGTGATTACACAATACATCAAACAATGGAAGACACAGTGTTCAGAGCAGGGCAAATAGCTCCTGGAGGATTTTTTTTATCCATTGTAATACAGAACTGTAAATGAAATCGTGGAAATCTGCAATAAAAAAATAAAAATAAATAAGGAATCAAAAAAAAAAAAAAAAGAAGCTCACAGAGCTTCATCACACCTTTAACCTGGGTATATTCTCCCTTCTGAGGCAACGGGGGGAAGAAGGCTCTAGTGTGGCACATCCAGCCTTGGCACGAGTCTTCATGTATGTCACCACAAGACAACTCCATGGCCCGCAGGAAATGAACCCTGATATAGCATTGCTTGTCATAAACATTCCACCTCCAACTTGAGAAAAACTCCTCTATGGGGTTTAGGAAAGGGGATTATGGTGGGAGGTACAAATTGATGAATTGGTCATTGATGTTAAACCATTCCCTTATTTGAGCAGCGTGATGGAAGCTGACATTGTCCCAAATAATGACATAAGTATGTTGGTCATTCAGCTCATTCTGCCTCTCTATCAAAACATCCTGAAGACCTGCAAGAAAAGTTAGAAGGTGCTGAGTGTTATGTGGCCCCAGTGTGACATGTTGATAGAGAACCCCACGGTTGCTTATAGGAGCACAAATGGTCACACTGCCACCACGCTGACCAGGGATGTCAACAATGCTCACTGACCAATTATGTTCCGGCCCCTCCGTCTCCTCTTCACAAGATCAAACCCTGCTTCATCCACAAATATATATTCATGGGGTCTTTCACTGGCATCCAATTCAAATATATTTTCTATATGAAGAAATAGATACAACCCCAATTCCAATGAAGTTGGGACGTTGTGTAAAATGTAAATAAAAACAGAATACAATGATTTTCAAATCCTCTTCAACCTATATATTTAATTGAATACACCACAAAGACAAGATATTTAATGTTCAAACTGATAAACTTCATTGGTTTTGTGCAAATATTTGCTTATTTTGAAATGGATGCCTGCAACACGTTTCAAAAAAGCTGGGACAGTGGTATGTTTACCACTGTGTTACATCACCTTTCCTTCTAACGACACTCAATAAACGTTTGGGAACTGAGGACACTAATTGTTGAAGCTTTGTAGGTGGAATTCTTTCCCATTCTTGCTTAATGTATGACTTCAGTTGTTGGTGTTGATGTACGACTTCAGTTGGGTCTCCGTTGTCGTATTTTATGCTTCATAATGTGCCACACATTTTCAATGGGCAACAGTTCTGGACTGCAGGCAGGCCAGTCTACAGTAGTACCTGCACTCTTTTACTATGAAGCCACGCTGTTGTAACACGTGCAGAATGTGGCTTGGAATTGTCTTGCTGAAATAAGCACAGACGTCCCTGAAAAAGATGTTGCTTGGATGGCAGCATGTGTTGCTCCAAAACCTGGATGTACCTTTCAGCATTGGTGGTGCCATCACAGATGTGTAAGTTATCCATGCCATGGGCATTAACACACCCCCTTACCATCACAGATGCTGGCTTTTGAACTTTGCGCTGGTAACAATCTGGATGGCCTTTTACCTCTTTTGTCCAGAGGACATGACGTCCATGATTTCCAAAAACAATTTGAGATGTGGACTCATCAGACCACAGCACACTTTTCCACTTTGCGTCTGTTCATTTCAAATGAGCTCGGGCCCAGAGAAGGCGGCGGTGTTTCTGTATGTTGTAGATGTATGGCTTTCACTTTGCATGGTAGAGTTTTAAAGTTGCACTTGTAGATGTAGCGACGAACTGTGTTAACTGTCAATGGTTTTCTAAAGTGTTCCTGAGCCCACGTGGTAAGATCCTTTACACAATGATATCGGTTTGTAATGCAGTGCTGCCTGAGGGATTGAAGGTCACGGGCATTCAATGTTGGTTTTCGGCCTTGCCGCTTACGTGTAGAAAGTTCTCCAGATTCTCTGAATCTTCTGATTATATTACAGACTGTAGATGATGAAATCCCCAAATTCCTTGCAAATGAACATTGAGAAACATTGTTCTTAAGCTGTTGGACTATTTTTTCATGCAGTTGTTCACAAAGTGGTGATCCTCAGCCCATCTTTGCTTGTGAACGACTGAGCCTTTTGGAGATGCTCCTTTTGTACCCAATCATGACACTCACAATTAGTGTCCTCGGTTCCAAATGCTTATTGACTGTTGTTAGAAGGTGATGTAACACAGTGGTAAACATACCACTGTCCCAACTTTTTTTAAAATGTTGTAGGCATCCATTTCAAAATGAGCAAATATGTGCACAAAAACAATACATTTTATCAGTTTGAACATTAAATATCTTGTCTTTATGGTGTATTCAATTGAATATAGGTTGAAGAGGATTTGCAAATCATTGTATTCTGTTTTTATTTACATTACGTCCCAACTTCTTTGGAACTGGGGTTGTAGTTTTTAAGTGAACAAGACAGGCCAATACTGTACAGAATACGATTTGTACTGCAAAGCCACTGAGTGTGATATTAGTATGTATGCAGTAATACTGCACAGTGTCTGAATGTACACTTACTTGGACATACTCATACCTGAGCTCTTTCACTCTCTCAGAGTTGCGCTCAAAGGGTACCCTATGCACCTGCTTCATGCACACCCCATTGCGCTTGAGGACACAGTCAATGGTGGAAAGGCTGATGGTGTTTATTCCTTCAAAATTGACAGTGTCTTCAATCACCTGATGTTGGATTTCTCAGAGTCTAAGACCATATCAACTATCAGGGCCTCCTGTGGCTGAGACAACATAGGGGTCCTTCCACCTCCGCCTTCTACACAAGTGAGTATACAGTCAAAGAAAAGCCAACAGGACAGTGACGCAGCTTTGTCCCAGTGAATTCTTACATGTAAACATCTGCTGTAACTGTGGACTTTGTACTGTGTAGCCTACTGTATACAGTATGGACATTTACACTGTACCTGTTCTCTTGTCTGAATCTCCGGATTATTGAAGCCACTGAGAAACGGCTGATGTTAGGTTGTACTCGAAGTCCTGCTTCTCACATCAACATCCCATGAACTAGAACATGGTCAGTGATTGTTGCCGGATTTCATAAAGTAAGTCCCTTCGGCTGCTCCCTTGTTTGCACTCAGGGTCGCCACAGCAAATCCAAGGTGGATCTGCATGTTGAACTTCACAGGTTTTAGGCCAGATGCCCTTCCTGACGCAACTCCACATTACATGGAGAAATGTGGCAGGGGTGGGATTTGAACCCGAAGCCTTCTGAACTGAAACCAAGTGCATTAACCACTTGGCCATTGACAATAACTCTTTGTCTTCCTCTTCCACCTCTTCCTTCTACTCCACCTCTTACATGCACCCCTCCCCTGCACCTCTGGTTTCTCTCCATTGTTGAAATGAAACTCCAACCAGCCTGTTTCAACTCTGAACTAGCTTATATTGGTTGTGATACATGTGTTATCAATTTTGAGTTGATGTGTCTACCTGGTGTAAATTGTACTTTAATTGTGTTTATCTTCTGCCTGTCAGGCTGCAGATGCAATGTGGCTGGACACAAATGCAGGACTCCAGAACACAGATGTTGGAACAATAAGAGGCTTTATCTTAAGACATAGCAGGGATTTGTACACAGTATGGCAGGCAGAGAGGCAGAGGTACAAACAATCGAGAGGCTGAGGTGTGGTCTAGGCAAGCAGAGGTCAAAACACAGCATGACAAAGTACAAGGGATGAGACTAAGACAAAATCCAAAAATACAAAGCGAAGTCAAAAATACCGAGTGGCAACAGGACAAGAAACAAAGGCTGGAACGTGGATAACAAGATCACAACGAACTGGCACTGGAGTGAGGGAAATGAGGGGCTTAAATAACAGGTGATGTAATCAGTGTAACAAGAGGCAGGTGTTAGTGAAGGTTCTGGAAGGAGGTGTGTGGTCTGGTGAAGCAAAGAAGAGTGAAGAGAGTCAAGAGGATGAGTGAGTGAAAAACAAAGTGGTGCAAAGCAAAAAGAGTAAGTGACAGAAAACCACTGGTGAAAATATAATGTGCCCAAAGGCCAACAAAAGGACATATGTCCAAAATAAAGGGGAAAACTAGGAAACTGAGTGACAAACCTAGAGAGAGAACAAGAACAATAATATTCTATAACCAAAACTAGAACAGGACGGAACATGACTGAAGGATACATGCAGAAACAAACTCAGACAATACAATAGAAAAGGCTAACAAAAACTAAAGCAGAACTGAACATGGCTGAAGCAGCAAAACCATGATAATAAAATAGTAAATCAAACTAAAGGTTGAACAGGAAATAAATGATAGCCGGAAAACCATTAATGCAATAAATAACAAAAGATAAACCCTAACAGAAAACAGGACCACTGACAACAGGAACATAAGCAGATAATGAGAAACCAAAACCAGATAATAACAAAACATAATGACAAGAAATAACCAGAACCAAGCTAAGATTTAAATGACTAAAGTACAATCATGTGAAAAATAAAACATAAAAATCAGAGAAGACCTGGACGGGGAAAAACCCAGACATAAACTCTGGGCCAGGGTGGAATCTGACACCGCCTGGTTTGGTTGACAGTATAAATAAGAAGTGCATCAAAATGCACAATGTGCTTTATTGTATGAGAATGTGTTTAGAGTTTTGCAAAATACACCTACCAAGGTGAAAGTAGTCTATAGTTTTGCCAAAAGAGGGATTCATTCAATGAAGGGGTTCAGGCATTGAGAATTTGATTCAGGGAATAGGGTTTAGTGTTTTAGCAACTGTGAAAAACTGCAATCATTTTGGTGGCCATCTTGGAAAATGGCAGCCATATTGAATTTTCAAGTGGCCAATGACCAGATTTGGTAAGCACTACCTTGGAATCATCAAGCAAAATTTTGTGCTTCTACCAGCATTTTCATGATTTTGCTGTAATGTTTGACCTCCAGTAGCAGGTCAGCGCCATAGAGAAACGAGCAAAACGGAGATACAATTATGAGCCTCTAAAATTTTGGGTGCTAGCTAAATAACACTACATATGCTAATTAAAATTATTTGCATGTTCTCCTCCTGGTATTATGTACATTCAGGTGGACACTGCAAATGGCATATTCATTAAGGCAAATGTATTAAATGGGCAATGCATGCTCATTTGTTAATTTGAAAGACACAATCCTCATTGTGCAATGTTAGTAGATCAAGTTGCACGTTAGCTTGAGGGTAGTATGGAGTTGTCACACTTATTGATGCAGGCTAACCATGAATAAATCAGAGTTTTTAATAAATCACTGTCTGGAGTAGCACCTTTGCTGCTTTCTGAGCGTTTGCAGCCTTATTTAACCCTAACAGCTTCAAAAGATAGTATTCTGTCACTGCTCACCATATTACCATATGTGCCACTTAATATTCCACACAAACCTGGCATTTGTTTTGATTGAGACCCTGTCCACTGGCACTAATTGGTCTGTAAACATTTGAGCCAATGCACAGCGAGTGTATCTGTGAACGTTAAAGGTAGCTAGCTGTTTCATACTATGCCCCCTCCTGCCCACATCCTCTCCTCTGCGGGCTCTCTTTCCACAGGCCTGGGCTCTTTAATGTATTTAATTGTCAGAGGAAAAATGTTAATTGCATTTCATTATGTATAATTTATGTAGTTTCAGCCGAGGGATTCTTTAATATCCACCTAATTTGAATGGCATCACCAGGACCAGCTGCTGATTGTGTGGGCTCACTCAGAGTAGATCTGTCAATTAAAGCAAAGGCATGACAGACAGGTTCTGTTTCGCGCACCTCTGTCTCCATTTTTAAACTGAGAGGTATCTGTCAACACGCAGTGTTATCTAACAACAACTCAATGTTGCTCAGGTTCCACTTAGCTTTTATTGTAATTTGCTGTCACTCTTATTTAGAGTTGTCACATTTACGTCCTTTTAAACAATCAATCTATTACGTTAGCAGTTACAAAATGAACTCAAGAATGCAAGCAGTAACCAGAACGGCATGTAAGGTGAATGCAAGGTGATTTATTGTCCAAACACATGTGACTACATCCAAACAAACTGTGAGAATTTGGAACAATGGGAGTCCATAACCAAACACAAGACCAAAAACACAGGCAGAGAGATGAGGCAATGGAATAAACGACGGAAGGTAACAAAATGGCAATCTCACAGATGTGTCAAGGAACTAATCACAACTCACAAACTGAAATGCGGCTACACATGGGAGGTGACAAAGATGATCCAAATACTCACAAAGAAGACACAGGAGGAACCAAGGAAGAATCCGGCAACTCAAACAGGAAATAATGCAGGCTTAAATAGTGAAATGACCAAACGAGTGACAGGTGTGGGAACGTAGGGGAGGACAGACAACCACACATGCACAGACACTAACACACACAAGTTGACTCAGAACACAAAAGAAACCCGGGGGCAAATGGAACCAAAAAAAAATCATGATACTACTCAAACTAAAAAGAGAACCACAAGATAACAAAATACAAAACCAAGAACCAACCGAAAAACATGAACACAGAGACTCAGACAGGGGACAGATCACAAGGATGACAAACAAGGATAATAAACGTAGACAAGATACAGAACACAAAGAATACTAACAACATAAGGGCACATATAGGGACTAAACCATAACACAGTCAGTGATCTGACTCTCAAACGTTGTTTGTTTGTCATTTATCAGCAATGTGAATGTTTAAAGCTACAGTGTGTAGACTTTAGAGCTGTTTATTAGCAGAATTATAATACAGGATTGCTGCAATCATTAGTATATACACTAACCTGCAACAATGAATTAATGTGGTGTATATATATACATATATACGAGGTCTGTTAGAAAAGTATCGGATCTTTTTATTTTTTTAAAAAAGCTGATGGATTTGAATCACGTGTGCTTGCATGAGGCAACCTTGAACCTTTGTGAGTTTTTTTCACGCCTGTCGATTGCGTCATTTGCTTGTAAGCAGCCTTTGTGTGAGGATGGGTGGAGTCTCTTGTCGTTTTTTATTTGCAAGGAAATGGTGGAACGACTGGAGCAGTGCGACTGCATCAAATTTTGCCAGAAACTGTGTGACAGCCAGGTGGAAACCATTCAGATTATTCAGACGGCTTTCGGTGACGATGCTATGGGCATCACACAGATTAAGGAGCGGTACAACCGGTTTAAAGATGGCCGCACAACAGTGGAGAGCGCGCCGTGCTCCGGGCGGCCATCGAAATGCTGAAATGACTGGATCATTTCCAAAGTGAACGCTGTGGTGATGTGGGACCATCGTGTGACTATCCGAGAAATTGTGGAAGAGGTGGATATCAGCACTTTTTCGGTACATTCCACGGTGACAGAAGATTTTGCCATGAAAAGAGTTGCAGCGAAATTCAGCGGCACAAAGCTGGTGGCGCAGCAAAAGCGCCATCGTGTTGAAGTCTCACAGGACATGCTGTGCAAATCCCAGCTCATCCACAATTTCTCAGATAGTCACATGACTGAAAAGCCACCAAAAGCCGTCTGAATCTTCCGAATGGTGCAAGAGCTGGGCATGTCACAACATGTCCTGTGAGACTTCAACACGAAGGCGCTTTTGCTCCGTCAGCTTCATGCTGAAGCCATCAGCATGAATTTCGCTGCAACTCTTTTCATGGCCAAATCTTCTGTCACAGTAGAATGTGCCGAAAAAGTTCTGATGTCCACCTCTTCCACAATTTCTCGGATAGTAACACAACGGTCCCACATCACCACAGCATTCACTCTGGAATGATCCGGTCATTTCAGCGTGTTGATAACCAACCGGAGTGCGGCTCGCTCTCCACTGTTGTGCGGCCATCCTTAAACCGGTTGTACCACTCCTTAATCTGTCTGATGCCCATAGGATCGTCACCGAAAGCCGTCTGAATAATCCGAATGGTTTCCACCTGGCTGTCGCCCAGCTTCTGGCAAAATTTGATGCAGTCGCGCTGCTCCAGTCATTCCGCCATTTCCTTGCAAAGAAAAAACGACTAGAGACTGCACCCGTCCTCACACAAAGGCTGCTTAAAAGCAAATGACACAACTGACAGGCGTGAAAAAAATCACACATGCGCACGAAGGTTCAAGGTTGGCTCATGCAAGCACACATGAATCAAATCCATCAGGATTTTGAAAAAAATAAAAAGGTCCGATACTTTTCTAGCAGACCTCGTATATGTAGGATGAAGCCTTCATTTCTGCATGTGTTTCCTCAAAGAGGGAGCCATGTTGATAAAGGAGCCCGAAAGAGACATAATTTTTGCATAATTAATGTTTACTCCCATGTGCACTATTTACTGGTTGCTAATGCAGACTAACAAGTTTGTGAACTCTCAGTTTTGTACAGGGAATCGTACATATTTGTGATCATAATTGAAGGAAAGGGTAGTATGTATGAACCCCTGTCACCAAAGAAGCAAAAATGTGAAGAGAAACAATGCAGCTGTTTGAGGATGCTGGAATGCAATCTGCAATCTCACCACTACAGTACACTAAATCCTACACAATGTAGCTTTAAAAAGCTATCATGTGGCACCCGGCACAAAACAGGCCACATCTCAGAACATGTTATGACAAGCAGTGGCAGTTCTACACTGAATTACTCCCCAGGTGAGACCCCCTCCGAGCGCCCCCCCCACCCCCCCCCCCCCAAAAAAAACCCACAAAAGTTTGCACAAACAGCCATTTGTTATCATTTTACAACCCCAATTCCAATGAAGTTGGGATGTTGTGTAAACTGTAAATAAAAACAGAATACAATGATTTGAAATATTCATTTGAATACACCACAAAGACAAGATATTTAATGTTCAAACTGATAACTTTATTGTTTGTGTGCAAATATTTGCTCATTTTGAAATGGATGCCTACAACACTTTTCAAAAAAGTTGGGGCGGGGCCCCGGACTGTTGAACAACTGAAGTCGTACATCAAGCAAGAATGGGAAAGAATTCCACCTACAAAGCTTCAACAATTAGTGTCCTCAGTTCTCAAATGCTTATTGAGTGTTGTTAGAAGGAAAGGTGATGTAACACAGCGGTAAACATACCACTGTCCCAGCTTTTTTGAAACGTGTTACAGGCATCCATTTCAAAATGAGCAAATATTTGCACAAAAATAATAAAGTTTATCAGTTTGAACATTAAATATTTGTCTTTGTGGTGTATTAGTTGAATATAGGTTGAAGAGGATTTGCAAATCATTGTATTCTGTTTTTATTTACATTTTACACAACGTCCCAACTTCATTGGAATTGGGGTTGTATTATTATTTTTAATATCGTAGAATTGCAATTGAAATTGACATCAAAAGACTGCAGACTACAATATAACTCATACAAAACATCCATGAATTGCAAATTTGAATACACATGCCCTTACATGCTAAATGTCTGTCATTAGGCACTTTATTAATCTGTCTTTCAGGGAGGAACAATAGGGCAGCGCAGTCTCGTTTGAGGGCGGGCACTAAAGGGGTAAAATATGGCGCATATGATGTAATTTCGCTACTTCTGGGGTACAAACCATGGCATTTTCAATGTTTTACATGCAAACAAAGAAAAAGTAATGATGCGGTGTGAAAGTGGACACGTGTTGCGGTTTGTTTATGATCCGGAGCACAGACATGTCAAGGCGGTTTTGCAGGCGAGAGAATGGAGCTACTCTGGTTATCTGTATAGGCTAACACTTACCGACACGACAACTCCCACCTCCTCGCCTTTTCTTCTCCACCGGGAACCGAAAAAGAAATACTTTTTGCGACTGCTTCAGTGATTGCAGCCAAAAACAAAACCGCATGCCATTTATTCAAATTGAAGTCCCCGTAAGTGGTCAAATCCCGTGATATAACAGAGGGTTCAAACAAGACTACGGTTTCCTATTAGCTCTTTTATTAAGGTGCATATTTCTCTCAACATTTAGCCTAATATTTAGCTTGATGTAAATATTAGGCTAAATGTGTAAATACTTAGCATTAACGAAGCTGCAAAAGTTTTAGGTGTGACAACTATTGTAATTCATTATTATCAGGTTGTCCTAAAGTTCCCTGAAAAGCCTTCAGTTAATTCAAAATGCTGCAGCTAGAGTACTAATGGGGACTAGAAGGAGAGAGCATATCTCACCCATATTGGCCTCTCTTCATTGGCTTCCTGTTAATTCTAGAATAGAATTTAAAATTCTTCTTCTTACTTATAAGGTTTTGAATAATCAGGTCCCATCTTATCTTAGGGACCTCGTAGTACCATATCACCCCAATAGAGCGCTTCGCTCTCAGACTGCAGGCTTACTTGTAGTTCCTAGGGTTTGTAAGAGTAGAATGGGAGGCAGAGCCTTCAGCTTTCAGGCTCCTCTCCTGTGGAACCAGCTCCCAATTCAGATCAGGGAGACAGACACCCTCTCTACTTTTAAGATTAGGCTTAAAACTTTCCTTTTTGCTAAAGCTTATAGTTAGGGCTGGATCAGGTGACCCTGAACCATCCCTTAGTTATGCTCCTATAGACGTAGACTGCTGGGGGGTTCCCATGATGCACTGTTTCTTTCTCTTTTTGCTCTGTATGCACCACTCTGCATTTAATCATTAGTGATTGATCTCTGCTCCCCTCCACAGCATGTCTTTTTCCTGGTTCTCTCCCTCAGCCCCAACCAGTCCCAGCAGAGGACTGCCCCTCCCTGAGCCTGGTTCTGCTGGAGGTTTCTTCCTGTTAAAAGGGAGTTTTTCCTTCCCACTGTAGCCAAGTGCTTGCTCACAGGGGGTCGCTTTGACCGTTGGGGTTTTACGTAATTATTGTATGGCCTTGCCTTACAATATAAAGCGCCTTGGGGCAACTGTTTGTTGTGATTTGGCGCTATATAAATAAAATTGATTGAATTGATTGACAATAATGTCATGTTTGTGTTACGGCTGGACCCAAACTGTTATGGAGAACCCAAATGTGGGAAACAGAATAATGAATGAAACCAGATTTATTTACAGAAGGCAAATGTGCAACAATGGTTTTAGAGATTTGAGGAGGCCAGGAGCGTGGAGACCCAGACTGGGCTGCTGTGGAAACAGGGAACTGCAGTCCAATAGAACCAGAATCAGAGATGGAACATGGAGTGAACCAACATGTAGGGTGGTGTGGAAACCATAGCCAGGGAGTGAGGTGCTGATGCTGATGAAGACCGGAGCCAAGTGGCCTCCTGCAGGGCTGATGAGGAGCTAGATCACTGCAGAGGAGGTGGAACAGACACAGGTGAGTGATATGGAGGTGCACACTAACAGAGCACGAGTGAAGGGATGCTCACAACACATAAAAGGCTGCGCGCTAAGCGCTGAAACAAAAGCTGCGTAAAGACACACAGAGCAAGGGAGCTCCAAAAGGCTGCGTAGAAACGCATAAAAAGGCTCAATAAGAGCAATCAGAGAGGCCAGGTTACCGTATCGTGAAACTGAGTTTCTGGTGAAGGTGGAAGAGTTGAACTGGAGTTGATATACAGCTGGGGTAACTGATGGAAGGTGTGGTAATCAGGTCTGCGGAGCACCACCTGTAAACACACAGAGAACAATGCAGAACCAACCAGGAACCAAGGCAACCCACAACAGTTTACCTTTTTTCTCCTTAATTTTTCATCTTCATCTGTGAGTCAAAAGAAAATCTAAACTGAAATTTACTACCATTCCTATGTCAATGACATCAAATGTTTTTCTCCATTAAATAAATCATTTAATTATGAAGATAAGCCTCATTGTATTATTATTATTATTATTATTATTATTATTATTATTATTATTATTATATCAGTGTACATGACAACAAAAAGTGAGTTGCCAGCTGCTGGAAAATTATTGTAAACATTGAATCACAGACATTCTCGTTTCTTTGTAAATCTCAGGTGATGTTTTTTACCACCTAAAACAGTGATGCATTTTAATGGTAAAAGTAGTCACACCATTTTCTTACTTATTCACATGTGTAGTCAATTGTCAGTCATATCAACTAGACTAAAAAAAATGTATGTATGTATCCCCAGCTCAAATAAAACACATCCATGCAAGATAATGTAATTTCATTGAGTTGGGTCTACATATACTGTATTTATGAGATGGAATCCAATGAGAATCCAATCCAGTGAGCCAGTTTTTTGAGTGTGTCACACAAACAGATGACTCACTGGATGAACTCAATTCAATTATGGGCAGGATTTCCATATAATAAACCCACGTAGTCCCAACTAAACTAAATTAAATTATCTTGCATGGATGTGCTTTATTTGAGTAGGGGCTACATATATTTTTATTAGATGGAAATCCTACTCATAACTGAATTGAGTTCATCCAATGCATCAGTTTTTTGAGTGTATGGTGTAGCACCAAAGCACCAAAAGGATCATCTTGTCTGACTGTGTGGATCAATCTTAGCTTTGCATCCTCTATGACATTTCTGACATATGAAGACAGATGTCTGTTGTAGTGTTTCTGCAGTGCTGACTTTCCTTCTGGCCCTTGTTTCATCATTACAGTTTCTGATGACATTCCGCTCATTGCTGAGTCCTTGTGATTTGTTCCTGAATCTTTTTTTTGTTTTTTCATGTTTGTAAAGTGACCATTATCTGATTTCACAGCAGTCATATCACCAGTGATGACATAGAAAGTACAATGAACTCAGAACGGAATCTGATCTCCGAGCACATGCACAAAGAAAGATCAATCAATCAATCAATCAATTTTTTTTTTATATAGCGCCAAATCACAACAAACAGTTGCCCCAAGGCGCTTTATATTGTACGGCAAGGCCATACAATAATTATGTAAAACCCCAACGGTCAAAACGACCCCCTGTGAGCAAGCACTTGGCTACAATGGGAAGGAAAAACTCCCTTTTAACAGGAAGAAACCTCCAGCAGAACCAGGCTCAGGGAGGGGCAGTCTTCTGCTGGGACTGGTTGGGGCTGAGGGAGAGAACCAGGAAAAAGACATGCTGTGGAGGGGAGCAGAGATCGATCACTAATGATTAAATGCAGAGTGGTGCATACAGAGCAAAAAGAGAAAGAAACAGTGCATCATGGGAACCCCCCAGCAGTCTACGTCTATAGCAGCATAACTAAGGGATGGTTCAGGGTCACCCGATCCAGCCCTAACTATAAGCTTTAGCAAAAAGGAAAGTTTTAAGCCTAATCTTAAAAGTAGAGAGGGTGTCTGTCTCCCTGATCTGAATTGGGAGCTGGTTCCACAGGAGAGGAGCCTGAAAGCTGAAGGCTCTGCCTCCCATTCTACTCTTACAAACCCTAGGAACTACAAGTAAGCCTGCAGTCTGAGAGCGAAGCGCTCTATTGGGGTGATATGGTACTACGAGGTCCCTAAGATAAGATGGGACCTGATTATTCAAAACCTTATAAGTAAGAAGAAGAATTTTAAATTCTAGAATTAACAGGAAGCCAATGAAGAGAGGCCAATATGGGTGAGATATGCTCTCTCCTTCTAGTCCCCGTCAGTACTCTAGCTGCAGCATTTTGAATTAACTGAAGGCTTTTTAGGGAACTTTTAGGACAACCTGATAATAATGAATTACAATAGTCCAGCCTAGAGGAAATAAATGCATGAATTAGTTTTTCAGCATCACTCTGAGACAAGACCTTTCTGATTTTAGAGATATTACGTAAATGCAAAAAAGCAGTCCTACATATTTGTTTAATATACGCTTTGAATGACATATCCTGATCAAAAATGACTCCAAGATTTCTCACAGTATTACTAGAGGCCAGGGCAATGCCATCCAGAGTAAGGATCTGGTTAGACACCATGTTTCTAAGATTTGTGGGGCCAAGTACAATAACTTCAGCTTTATCTGAGTTTAAAAGCAGGAAATTAGAGGTCATCCATGTCTTTATGTCTGTAAGACAATCCTGCAGTTTAGCTAATTGGTGTGTGTCCTCTGGCTTCATGGATAGATAAAGCTGGGTATCATCTGCATAACAATGAAAATTTAAGCAATACCGTCTAATAATACTACCTAAGGGAAGCATGTATAAAGTGAATAAAATTGGTCCTAGCACAGAACCTTGTGGAACTCCATAATTAACCCTAGTCTGTGAAGAAGATTCCCCATTTACATGAACAAATTGTAATCTATTAGACAAATATGATTCAAACCACCGCAGCGCTGTTGGGAAAGTGTCGGTACACGGACCCACAACAGGGGGCGCAAAGGAACGGACAATGGAGTAGGTCAAATAACAACACTTTACTGTTGTGAATGTGCACAACAAATACAACAGATTACAACAATAGATCAGAATCAATTCACAAAGGTGTCGTGTGGGCAGGCTCGAAGATAGGAGACACCTGTCCAAAGCAGAACCGGAACCACACGATTTCCTCCGCCACCAGACCCCGGGAATACTGGAGCCGCCAAGTCCCGAATTCCCAGGTGGCCACTGCCTCCGCGTGTCGGACCTGGTACTGCTGGCGAGGAACAAAAACACAATTAAAGCGTTTGCACCCAGTAATCCGCACGGCAGGAAAGCTACCTCCACCTCTCGTTGGAAAAAAAGGTCTGTTATCACTCACAAAATCACAAAAGGTTACTGTCAAGCAGTCAGCTGAGAATATTACCTTCCAGGTAGAACGATATCTCGGCAAAGAGGTGGAGACGTCGTCCTGCTGATATACTCCTGCCGATCAGATGATTGGTAACAGCTGTTGCAGGAGATGCGTGACAGCTGTCACCCTGGCTGCTCCTGTGAGGCGGCTGCGCCCTCTGGTGGTGGGCCAGCAGTACCTCCTCTTCTGGCGGCCCACACAACAGGACCCCCCCCTCAACGGGCGCCTCCTGGCGCCCGACCAGGTTTGTCCGGGTGGCGGCGGTAGAAATCGGCCAGGGGGGCCGGGTCCAGGATGAAGCTCCTCTTCACCCAGGAGCGTTCTTCAGGTCCGTACCCCTCCCAGTCCACCAAATACTGGAAGCCCCGGGCCATCCTACGGACATCCAAGAGCCGGCGCACAGTCCAAGCCGGCTCGCCATCGATGATCCGGGCAGGAGGTGGTGCCGGACCGGGAGTACAGAGGGGTGAGGTGTGATGGGGCTTAATCCGGGACACGTGGAAAACGGGATGGATCCGCAGTGAGGCCGGAAGCTGAAGCCTCACTGCGGCTGGACTGAGTACCTTGATGATCTTGAACGGACCGATGTACCGGTCCTGCAGTTTGGGGGAGTCCACTTGAAGGGGTATGTCCTTTGTAGACAACCACACTGCCTGCCCTGGCCGGTACGTAGGGGCCGGGGTCCGCCGACGGTCTGCATGGGCCTTCGTCCTCATCCGGGCCTTCAGCAAGGCAGAACGGGCGGCACGCCACACCCGACGGCACTTCCATAGGTGGGCCTGGACCGAGGGCACACCGACCTCTCCCTCAACCACCGGAAACAAAGGAGGTTGGTACCCCAGACACATCTCGAAAGGGGAGAGGCCGGTGGCTGCCGACACCTGGCTGTTATGGGCGTACTTGATCCAGGCCAGATGGGTACTCCAGGCCGCCGGGTGCGCGGCTGTCACGCAACGCAGGGCCTGCTCCACCTCCTGATTGGCTCGTTCTGCTTGCCCGTTGGTCTGGGGATGATACCCGGATGAGAGACTCACCGTGGCCCCCAGTTCCCGGCAGAAGCTCCTCCAGACTTGCGAGGAGAACTGGGGACCACGATCCGAAACGATGTCCGATGGTATCCCATGCAGCCGGACGACGTGGTGGACCAGGAGGTCCGCTGTCTCCTGGGCCGTCGGGAGCTTCGGGAGGGCCACGAAGTGGGCTGCCTTGGAGAATCGGTCCACTATCGTGAGGATGGTGGTGTTGCCCTGGGACGGCGGGAGGCCCGTGACAAAATCCAGGCCGATGTGGGACCCGGGGCGATGGGGCACGGGCAGCGGCTGGAGCAGTCCCGAAGCTCTGCGATGGTCAGCCTTGCCCCTGGCGCAGGTCTGGATATAATCCCGGACGTCGGCCTCTAGGGACGCCCACCAGAAGCGCTGCCGGACAACTGCCACGGTTCTTCGCACCCCTGGATGACAGGAGAGCTTAGAGCCGTGACAGAAGTCCAGGACTGCAGCCCTAGCTTCTGGTGGGACGTAGAGTTTGTTCTTCGGCCCAGTCCCGGGGTCCGGGCTTCGTGCCAGGGCCTCCCGGACGGTTCTCTCTACGTCCCAGGTGAGGGTGGCCACGATAGTGGACTCCGGGATGATGGGTTCCGGTGGATCCGACAACTCCGTTTTGACTTCATCTTCATGTACCCGGGACAAGGCATCCGATTTCTGGTTCTTGGTCCCGGGACGGTAGGTGATCCGGAAGTCAAAACGGCCGAAGAACAGTGACCAGCGGGCTTGCCTGGGGTTCAGCCGCTTGGCGGTCCTGATATACTCCAGGTTCCGGTGGTCAGTGAAAACCGTGAATGGCACGGACGTTCCCTCCAACAGATGTCTCCACTCTTCAAGAGCCTCTTTCACCGCAAGGAGTTCTCGATTGCCGACGTCATAGTTCCGTTCGGCCGGGGTCAACCTGCGGGAAAAATAGGCACACGGGTGAAGGACCTTATCAGTCCTCCCGCTCTGGGAAAGCACAGCTCCTATCCCTGAGTTCGAGGCGTCCACTTCAACCACTAACTGGCGACTAGGATCGGGCTGCACCAGAACGGGTGCAGACGAGAAGCGCCGTTTCAACTCCTTGAACGCGGCATCGCAACGATCCGACCAGGTGAAGGGGACTTTTGGTGAGGTCAGGGCTGTCAGGGGGCTAACTACCTGACTATACCCCTTAATGAACCTCCTGTAAAAATTTGCAAAGCCGAGGAACTGTTGCAGCTTCCTACGGCTAGTGGGTTGGGGCCAGTCTCTCACCGCCGCAACCTTGGCCGGATCAGGAGCGACGGAGTTGGGGGAGATGATGAACCCCAGGAAGGACAAAGAAGTGCGGTGAAACTCGCACTTCTCGCCCTTCACAAACAGCCGGTTCTCCAACAACCGCTGCAGGACCTGACGTACATGCCGGACATGAGTCTCAGGATCCGGAGAAAAGATGAGGATATCGTCTAGATATACGAAGACGAATCGGTGCAGGAAATCCCGCAAGACATCATTAACCAATGCTTGGAACGTCGCGGGGGCGTTTGTGAGGCCGAACGGCATGACCAGGTACTCAAAGTGACCTAACGGGGTGTTAAATGCCATCTTCCATTCGTCTCCCTTCCGGATCCGAACCAGGTGATACGCATTTCTAAGATCCAGCTTAGTAAAGATTTTGGCTCCATGCAGGGGGGTGAACACGGAATCTAATAATGGCAACGGGTATCGGTTGCGAACCGTAATCTCATTCAGCCCCCTGTAATCAATACATGGACGAAGTCCGCCATCTTTCTTGCCCACAAAAAAGAAACCTGCCCCCATCGGGGAGGTGGAGTTCCGGATCAGCCCAGCAGCTAATGAGTCCCGGATGTAGGTCTCCATTGATTCGCGCTCAGGTCGTGAGAGGTTGTACAGCCTGCTGGACGGGAACTCAGCGCCTGGAACCAAATCAATGGCACAATCGTACGGACGGTGCGGGGGAAGGGTGAGTGCCAGATCCTTGCTGAAGACGTCAGCAAGATCGTGGTACTCAACCGGCACTGCCGTCAAATTGGGAGGGACTTTGACCTCCTCCTTAGCCTGGGAACCGGGAGGAACCGAGGATCCTAAACACACCCGATGGCAGGTTTCGCTCCACTGAACCACCACCCCAGACGGCCAATCGATCCGGGGATTGTGCATTAACATCCATGGGATGCCCAAAATCACGCGGGAGGTAGAAGGAGTTACAAAAAACTCAATCTCCTCCCGGTGGTTTCCAGACACCACCAGAGTTACTGGTGGTGTCTTGTGTGTGAGTAAAGGGAGGAGGGTGCCATCTAGTGCCCGCACCTGCAATGGCATAGGAAGCGCCACCAGAGGGAGCCCTACCTCCTTTGCCCATCTGCTGTCTAGCAGATTCCCTTCTGACCCCGTGTCCACCAGTGCTCGGGCTTGAAGGGTTAAATCCCCGCTCAGGATTGTGACTGGGAGTCGTGTGGCAATTTGTGTGTGTCTCACTTGAATGTCTTGACCCCCCCTTAGCCCAGTCTCTAAGGGCGAGTGTTGACGTTTTGGCCGTTTGGGGCAGTCTCTCTGTGTGTGCTCTGTTGAGCTGCAGAGAAAACACTCTCCACGGATCAGCCTCCCCATTTTGGCCCTGTGCATTTCCCTAACAACGTCAACAGGGGGAGCTGTTGCCCCACAAAGCGCTGCGGCTGTGGAGCGTGGGGAGGGCGGCCCCTTTTCGAACCCGGAAGGGAGAGGGGCGGCGCGTATCCGGTCATGTCCTTCGCCTCGCTCCCGACGGCGTTCCTCTAACCGATTGTCCAATCGTATAACGAGATCAATAAGCCCGTCTAAATCCCGCGGTTCGTCCTTGGCCACGAGGAGCTCCTTCAGGACCAACGACAGTCCGTTTACAAAGGCGGCGCGGAGGGCAGTGTTATTCCAGCCGGACCTCGCAGCCGCGATGCGGAAGTCGACTGCATAAACAGCTGCGCTCCGGCGCCCCTGTCTCATTGACAACAGCACGGCTGAAGCGGTCTCTCCTCTATTTGGATGATCGAACACTGTTCTGAACTCCCTCACAAACCCATCATATGTCAGAAGGAGCCGTGAATTTTGCTCCCAGAGCGCTGTAGCCCAAGCGCGTGCCTTGCCGCGAAGCAGATTAATTACATAAGCTATCTTACTAGCATCAGTCGCGTACATGACGGGACGTTGTGCGAAGACGAGCGAACACTGCATAAGAAAGTCCGCGCATGTCTCCACACAACCCCCGTATGGCTCTGGAGGGCTTATGTATGCTTCAGGGGAAGGTGGGAGGGGTCGTTGAACGACCTGTGGAACGTCACTGTTACGCACAGGGTCGACAGGAGGGGGAGCCGCAGCAGCGCCCTGAGGGCGCGCTTCCACCTGCGCGGCGAGAGCCTCCACCCTGCGGTTAAGGAGGACGTTCTGCTCGGTCATTAAATCCAACCGAGCCGTGAAAGCGGTGAGGATCCGCTGCAACTCACCGATCATTCCTCCTGCGGACGCCAGTGCGCCCTGTTCTTCCATTGGCCGTTCAACATCCGGTTGACGCCCCACGGGATCCATGACGTTGGCCGAGATATCCTGTTGGGAAAGTGTCGGTACACGGACCCACAACAGGGGGCGCAAAGGAACGGACAATGGAGTAGGTCAAATAACAACACTTTACTGTTGTGAATGTGCACAACAAATACAACAGATTACAACAATAGATCAGAATCAATTCACAAAGGTGTCGTGTGGGCAGGCTCGAAGATAGGAGACACCTGTCCAAAGCAGAACCGGAACCACACGATTTCCTCCGCCACCAGACCCCGGGAATACTGGAGCCGCCAAGTCCCGAATTCCCAGGTGGCCACTGCCTCCGCATGTCAGACCTGGTACTGCTGGCGAGGAACAAAAACACAATTAAAGGTGGGCGCGTTTGCACCCAGTAATCCGCACGGCAGGAAAGCTACCTCCACCTCTCGTTGGAAAAAAAGGTCTGTTATCACTCACAAAATCACAAAAGGTTACTGTCAAGCAGTCAGCTGAGAATATTACCTTCCAGGTAGAACGATATCTCGGCAAAGAGGTGGAGACGTCGTCCTGCTGATATACTCCTGCCATCAGATGATTGGTAACAGCTGTTGCAGGAGATGCGTGACAGCTGTCACCCTGGCTGCTCCTGTGAGGCGGCTGCGCCCTCTGGTGGTGGGCCAGCAGTACCTCCTCTTCTGGCGGCCCACACAACACAGCGCAGTGCCTTTAATACCTATGGCATGCTCTAATCTCTGTAATAAAATTTTATGGTCAACAGTATCAAACGCAGCACTGAGGTCTAACAGAACAAGCACAGAGATGAGTCCACTGTCCGAGGCCATAAGAAGATCATTTGTAACCTTCACTAATGCTGTTTCTTTACTATGATGAATTCTAAAACCTGACTGAAACTCTTCAAATAGACCATTCCTCTGCAGATGATCAGTTAGCTGTTTTACAACTACCCTTTCAAGAATTTTTGAGAGAAAAGGAAGGTTGGAGATTGGCCTATAATTAGCTAAGATAGCTGGGTCAAGTGATGGCTTTTTAAGTAATGGTTTAATTACTGCCACCTTAAAAGCCTGTGGTACATAGCCAACTAACAAAGATAGATTGATCATATTTAAGATCGAAGCATTAAATAATGGTAGGGCTTCCTTGAGCAGCCTGGTAGGAATGGGGTCTAATAAACATGTTGATGGTTTGGATGAAGTAACTAATGAAAATAACTCAGACAGAACAATCGGAGAGAAAGAGTCTAACCAAATACCGGCATCACTGAAAGCAGCCAAAGATAACGATACGTCTTT
The DNA here is from genome assembly GCF_902500255.1 of Thalassophryne amazonica. Lineage (NCBI taxonomy): Eukaryota > Metazoa > Chordata > Actinopteri > Batrachoidiformes > Batrachoididae > Thalassophryne > Thalassophryne amazonica. The sequence goes on from NC_047112.1 coordinate 55,946,923, forward strand.
GGGATGGTTATGAGTAATTTTTTCTCTAATAGTTAAAATTTTGTTAGCAAAGAAAGTCATGAAGTCATTACTAGTTAAAGTTAATGGAATACTCAGCTCAATAGAGCTCTGACTCTTTGTCAGCCTGGCTACAGTGCTGAAAAGAAACCTGGGGTTGTTCTTATTTTCTTCAATTAGTGATGAGTAGAAAGATGTCCTAGCTTTACAGAGGGCTTTTTTATAGAGCAACAGACTCTTTTTCCAGGCTAAGTGAAGATCTTCTAAATTAGTGAGACGCCATTTCCTCTCCAACTTACGGGTTATCTGCTTTAAGCTACGAGTTTGTGAGTTATACCACGGAGTCAGGCACGTCTGATTTAAAGCTCTCTTTTTCAGAGGAGCTACAGCATCCAAAGTTGTCTTCAATGAGGATGTAAAACTATTGACGAGATACTCTATCTTACTTACAGAGTTTAGGTAGCTACTCTGCACTGTGTTGGTATATGGCATTAGAGAACATAAAGAAGGAATCATATCCTTAAACCTAGTTACAGCGCTTTCTGAAAGACTTCTAGTGTAATGAAACTTATTCCCCACTGCTGGGTAGTCCATCAGAGTAAATGTAAATGTTATTAAGAAATGATCAGACAGCAGGGAGTTTTCAGGGAATACTGTTAAGTCTTCTATTTCCATACCATAAGTCAGAACAAGATCTAAGATATGATTAAAGTGGTGGGTGGACTCATTTACTTTTTGCGCAAATCCAATAGAGTCTAATTCTAGATTAAATGCAGTGTTGAGGCTGTCATTCTCAGCATCTGTGTGGATGTTAAAATCGCCCACTATAATTATCTTATCTGAGCTAAGCACTAAGTCAGACAAAAGGTCTGAAAATTCACAGAGAAACTCACAGTAACGACCAGGTGGACGATAGATAATAACAAATAAAACTGGTTTTTGGGACTTCCAATTTGGATGGACAAGACTAAGAGTCAAGCTTTCAAATGAATTAAAGCTCTGTCTGGGTTTTTGATTAATTAATAAGCTGGAATGGAAGATTGCTGCTAATCCTCCGCCCCGGCCCGTGCTACGAGCATTCTGGCAGTTAGTGTGACTCGGGGGTGTTGACTCATTTAAACTAACATATTCATCCTGCTGTAACCAGGTTTCTGTAAGGCAGAATAAATCAATATGTTGATCAATTATTATATCATTTACCAACAGGGACTTAGAAGAGAGAGACCTAATGTTTAATAGACCACATTTAACTGTTTTAGTCTGTGGTGCAGTTGAAGGTGCTATATTATTTTTTCTTTTTGAATTTTTATGCTTAAATAGATTTTTGCTGGTTATTGGTAGTCTGGGAGCAGGCACCGTCTCTACGGGGATGGGGTAAAGAGGGGATGGTAGGGGGAGAGAAGCTGCAGAGAGGTGTGTAAGACTACAACTCTGCTTCCTGGTCCCAACCCTGGATAGTCACGGTTTGGAGGATTTAAGAAAATTGGCCAGATTTCTAGAAATGAGAGCTGCTCCATCCAAAGTGGGATGGATGCCGTCTCTCCTAACAAGACCAGGTTTGACCAGATAATAGGAAGAATACATAAATTAAACTTGGCATGTTCAGATGGCTCATAAAACAGTAAGGAGCCCAAATCTCACATCAAATAATTTGATTGGGCTCATTCACACTCTGCTACATTCACTATAGCTGAGTGAATATTCAACCAGCCCCACATACGTCGGTTGTTTAAATATTAAACGGTATATACTGTAAAATACAATACAATAAATAGTATATTTTGTTAAATATAGATTATGTTGAATAACCACGTTATGCAGTGTGGGTTAACAAAACTGTTATTTTGTTAAATTTGTTAAACTGAAGGCACACAAAAAAAGGTCAGATTCAAGCCACTTCAGCTAGTAATGTGAATGCAGCTCAAGTTCTAAACCCTCATTACGAATAGGTAAGCTGTGCTTTCTGCAAACTTTTTTCCACGAGTGGGCAGTTTTTCCACTCCGGTGAGATCCAGGGGACAAGGCAGGAGACAACCGCCGAACCTCTCACACACTGCTTCTGTTCTGTGCACTTCAACAAGCAGGGGGCCTGCAGCCACAGGGAGCACCAATTTCCCAAATCCCCACACATTGAAATGATAGCCGCTTTGCGCAGAAGATGATTTTTTTAAGTGCTGCTCCCCCCAGGTATCATGAAAAAATGCCGCCCTGGGCGCCTGCCCGGTTTGCCTGTACCAAAAACTGCTACTGATGACAAGTTTCCACTCAACCTAGTTGTCATTTTCATGCTCAGTCCACATGTTCATTAAAAACCTCATGTACGTGCTCTCCACTGTGTACCAGTTGAAGTGTTGGTCTAAAGGGCCTTTCAGTGTGTCGAAGTTGCCGCATCTGTATGCACAGAGTGAGCATAGGGGCAGAGTTTGCGCTTCTGTGCCCAAGATTAAACAAGTCAGAAAGTCACCATGTTTGTGAAGAGAAAAGGATTGCTGCCATTTATCAGTCAGAACAGAGATAGAAATTTGTGGATTTATTCAAAAATCCTTGAGTATTATGAGGAACATTTTGCATGATGCTCCCATCAACCTAAAAGCATGAATGTGGCCTGGGAATACATTTCCAAGCAATTTATTCTCCCATGTGTTTGCATGTTTAAAAATTGATACAATGAACAGAACTCAAAGTCAAGCATGCACAAGACGGCGAGACAGGGCCCACTGATACAGCTAATGCTGCAACAAGAAAGACTGAAAAGGAACAAACATGCTGGACCAATGGATTTGGGTGGGGGGGTTGCGGTGGACTTTGAGTAAGGGCTTGGGGCTGGTGGTGGTGGGGGATGCTCATGCTCTTTTTTCCCCTCTTCAAAGCGGCTGGGATGGTCTAAAAATATCTTCCCAGCAACTAATCAGGGAGAGGCAGGCAGTAGCAGTAGAGATGCTTCTTGTTGTTTGGCTCTTTTGGCATCAGCAAGCAGTACCATGATGCACTGAGGGGAGATGGCCGGGACATGTCTGAATGCTTTGATCAATGGAGCTCCAGCCCCTCTGAAATGCTGCCTGGTTGGAGATGCAACAAAGTTTTATGTCCACTGATCTGATTTCGCTGAGGCAATGGGATATGGGTTGGTGTACAACACTACAACTAGCATTACACACACACACACGCACAAGAATGAGGTTTGACTGGCATTAATTGGAGAGCAGGATGAAATCCTGACACCGCATTCACACAACCATCACTTTGGGTGGTGAGCTGCCGAAGTATTAGGGTGGCGTTTAATTGTCATTGCATATCTACCCTGGTAGTGCTGGCACCCCGACACCCTTTAAAACTATTGTTTTAGTGACCATCAACTACATGAACTTGTAAAAATTGTATTGTGTGTCTGTATTTCTTTCTTCACAAAACTTTAAAACAAAAAGCAGTACTATAAAAATAAAACAAGTAAAAACAAAATATAAAACCAGAAAACATTAAACTGCCGTGATCAGCTTCCTTCCAGTATAGCTGCGGCACTGAGTGTTTTTAGAGACACCAAAAGTGTTTTTAATGACTTGATTAAAAAGACTTGATTTAAATATCTTACCCTACCCCCAATTTAAAATGGAGTCATGAAAAACAGCCAAGGACTTTAAAACATGTTAAAGTTGTGGTATTCGTATTTTCTGTGTGATTCCATTCTTTTTCTATGTCTGGTTACATTTTACATAGTTCCCATTCTTGGCCAGGAGGTGGAGCTGTGTGAATCAGGAATCAAAAGCGGATGCCAGTCACTAATAGAGTGAGATGTCAGACAGTGCGAGTGATGCGAAGCAACACAGACATTAAGATGAATGTCTTTTGTCACCATTTCTGCAGGTAAGATGCCTAGAAATCATAACCCGAAGGAACAAATATAATAGGGTAGTGCAGTCTCGTTTGAACCCCATACGTGATATCAAGGGATTTGACGACATCTGAGGACAGCTGGCACCAACAGGGCTGAGAATCCTTGGACGGAGTGTGGGAGTTTCAGCACAAACCATTCAGCCCGGCTCGGTAAACTTAAAAACGTACTCGCCGCAACCTTGCAGACCTGCCGGTTTAAGACCTGCCGGTTTAAAATGGTTTCCGCTGAAACCCCCATCCTCTGACTGGTTTGTGCTGACACTCCCACACTCCGCCTGGGGATTAGTCTCTTTCCACAAACAGCGCCAATTCTAATGGGAATATAGTGTACTGTTTTGTTTTTGGCCGTAATCACAGAAGCAGTCATGAAAAATGCTTTTTTTTTTTTTGCTTCCCAGTAGAAAAGGGAAGATAAGGAAAATAGGAGAGGTTGTGTCGGTGAGTGTTAGCTTACACAGCTAACCAGAGTAGCTACGTTCTCTCGCCTGCACAACTGCCTCAACACGTTTGAGCTCCGGGTCATAAACAAACCGCAGTACGTGCACTTTCCACCACGTTTGCGTGTAATTTGTCCAAAAACTCAGAGAAAGTGCTATGTTTCTGTCCCTCGAAGTAGAGAAATTATGTCATATGCATCATATTTTACCCCTTTAGCCCCGCCCTCAAATGAGACTACAAAAGTCAAATAAATTTGATTGATATAAATAAATTGCTGCTCAGGTAATGAATAGTTCAGCAAAATGTGTAATGGAATGTGCGGGAACACTGGAGATCACAACTTGACAGCAGCAAAAGTGAAATAAAGTTGATTCAGAGACATAAATTGGCAAGAAACATGGCCTAGAATAAAATCTTCTTAATTCTGTATGTTATTTTCACACTTACGCAAATATTCTTCCTCTGATTTAAAGAATACTGCCGACGCAATCAGTTTTGATACTGTCACAGATGACAGCCGACAGAAATCTGAGTGGCGCGCTAAGTGACCAATTTTGGCACTACGCACTGCTTAAAATCTGAGAAGTGTTTTCAGTCTATTCTTCCCCCACACTATTTTAGATCACATCATGTGACCATTCAACACAGCGGTGCCCTTCAGTTGTAGAGGTCAGAGACAGATGGCCTCAGAAGATTGCTTTATTGATTATTCACACGTCTCACGGTCTGTCATCACCCAGCATTTAGCCTCACTTGATGGTCGGTATGAAAATAATGTAACTTGTATAAGTCTTGGACTATGATGGTGATGTATAGTGATTTGGAACGTGACTTTGAATTGAGACGAGTGAGCCCGTAGTAACGAGTTGTAACTCAAAGTGATGAAGTGCCACCAATAAGATTAAAAACGAGCTATAAATTAATTCTAAATCTATTTTATTATGGAGAGAGGTATACCCCAATTTTTAGATAGACAGTATATTGGCATCTGACTCACTACAGGAAAATATATGCAAAATCATTTCAGTTCACTTAGAGTTGTAAAAGTATTATGGTATTACTACCAGTAGCAGCATCTTCACATACCATCTCCGTGGATGATTTGAGGTGACCGACTGGGGTGTGCTCTGTAATGCAGAGAGGGAGGACACTGAAAGCATTACAGACTGCATAACAGATTATATGAACTTCTGTACAGACAATATCATCACAACCAAAAGTGTGCACCATTAGCCCAATAACAAACCGTAGGTGACCAAGGTGACACTAAACAGGAAGGAAGGCTGCATTCAGGAGTGGAAACAGAGAGGAGCTGAAGAGGGTGCAGCAAGAACTGAGGAAAATTATCAAAGAGGGGAAGAACAGTTACAAGAGGAAGGTAAAGAGCAAGCTCCAGTAGAACAACTTGAGGGAGGTGTGGAAGGGGATGAGAACGATCACTGGTCATGGTAAGAAGGTGGACCAAATGATGGAAGGATACCTTCATGAGGCCAACAAGTTGAACCTGTTCCTCAACAGGTTTGACAACATGATCTCTGCCCACTATCCCCCCAGCTCTTCTCAGTGCTCCTCTTCCCCTGTGCACTCCCTGCCCACCCCAATTACTACCACACCACTCCTCCCACCAACCTGCCTCCACTCTCCTCCCTCCACCACTCTCTCATCCTCCACAACACCTCCCATCACCATCACTGCAGGGGAGGTGTGAAGAGAATTTAGTCGCCTGTGTCCAGGAAAGGTTGCGGGTCCTGGCGGCCTCAGTCCCAGAGTGCTGAAGGGATGTGCTATCCAGCTGTGTGGGATTTTCCAGCACATCTTCAACTTGAGCCTGAACCAGATGGTTGTTCCTGAATGGTGGAAAATCTCATGTCTCATACCTATGCCCAAGAAGAAGAACCCCAACACACTTAATGACTACAGACCTGTGGCCTGAACATTCCATGTTATGAAGTCACTTGAGGGGCTCATCCTGAGGCACTTCTGCACAGAAATGGAACCATTGCTGGACTCCCTGCAGTTGGCATACCATCCCAACAGGGGAGTGGAGGATACCATCATCTTCATGCGGAACAGAGATTACTCTCACCTAGAGGAGGCAGGCAGCACTGTGAGAGTCATGTTGTTCAACTTCTCCAGTGCATTCAATGTCCTGACCCGCTAAGTGATAAGCCATGTGACACAAAGGCGGAGGCTGCACTGGTGGCTGCACTGGTGGCTGCACTGGTGGCCTGGATTATCAACTACCTCACAGGCCACCCACAGTATGTGAGACTTCGAGACATTACATCCGACACCATCAGGAGCAGCATGGGGGCACCACAGGGGATGGTCCTGTCTCCCTTTCTGTTCACACTCTACACCTCAGACTTCAGGTTCTGGTCACAGTCCTGACACCTGCACAAGTGTTTGGATGACTCTGCAATTGTGGGCTGCATCAGCAGTGACCAGGAGGCTGAGTACAGGAGTGTGGTGGACAGGTTTGTAGAGTGGTGTGGACTCAAGCACCTGCAGCTCAATGTATTGAAGATGAAGGAGCTGGTGGTGGACTTCGGAAGATGGAACACCTGTCCGAACCCACTCACTCACTCACTGTTCAGGTGCTCGGCAGTAAGTCGGACTCGTTTCAGGTGGAGGTTGGCCTCCGCCAGGGCTGCGCCTTGTCACCAATCCTGTTTGTGATATTCATGGACAGGATATCAAGGCGTAGTTGGGGGAGGAGGGTTTCCGGTTTGGTGGGCTCAGGGTCTCATCACTGCTTTTTGCAGATGATGTAGTCCTGTTAGCTTCATCGGCCGGTGACCTCCAAGACTCACTGGAGCAGTTCGCAGCTGAGTGTGAAGCGGCTGGGATGAGGATCAGCACCTCTAAATTTGAGGCCATGGTTCTCAGCAGGAAACCGATGGATTGCCTACTCCGGGTAGCGAATATGGCCTTGCCCCAAGTGAAGGAGTTCAAGTACCTCGGGGTCTTGTTCACGAGTGAGGGGATGATGGAGCGTGAGATTGGTCAGAGAATCAGCACAGCAGGGGCGGTATTGCATTCGCTCTACCGTACTGTTGTGACAAAAAGGAAGCTAACCCAAAAGGCGAAGCTCTCGATCTACTGGTCAGTCTTCGTTCCTACTCTCACCTACGGTCATGAATGTTGGGTCATGACCAAAAGAACTAGATCGTGGGTACAAGCGGCCGAAATGGGTTTCCTCAGGAGGGTGCCTGGTGTCTCCCTTAGAGATAGGGTGAGAAGCTCGGTCATCTGTGGGAGGCTCGGAGTAGAGTCGCTGCTCCTTCGCGTTGAAAGGAGCCAGCTGAGGTGGTTCAGGCATCTGGTAAGGATGCCTCCTGGGCCTTCCAGGCACGTCCATCTGGGAGGAGACCCAGGGGAAGACCCAGGACTAGGTGGAGAGATTATATCTTCACACTGGCCTGGGAATGCCTTGGGATCCCCCAGTCAGAGGCGGTCAATGTGGCACGGGAAAGGGAAGTCTGGGGTCCCCTGCTGGAGTTGTTGCCCCCGTGACCCGAACCCAGAAAAGCAGTTGAAGATGAGTGATGTGAGTGAGATGGACACTGTGGACTACTACAAGTACCTGGGTGTCCACATAGACAACAAACTGGACTGGACTGTAAACACAGACGCTGTGCATGAAGAAAGGTCAGCGCTGACTGTACTTCATCAGGAGGCTCAGATCTTTCAATGTCTGCAGAAATATGTTGCAGATGTTTTATCACTCGGTGGTCTCCAGCGTCGTCTTCTATGCTGTAGTGTGCTGGGCCAGGAGGCTGAAGGCAGCTGACATGAACAGACTCAACAAGCTCATCAGGAGAGCTGGCTCTATTCTGGGGGTGGAACTGGAGTCTGTGATGGACGTGTCGGAGAGGAAGATGTTGAGAAAAGTGGTCACCATCCGTGACAACACCTCCCACCCACTACATGCCACACTGATGTCCTGTCAAAGCACCTTCAGCAAAAGACTGAGACCACCGAGGTGCACCACCGAACGCCACAGGAGGTCATTTCTACGTGAGGCAATCAGACTCCTCCCCCATCTGCAGAAGGAATACATAATGATCAGAATTTTTCAGTTCCTCAGAGCGATGTGAAATACTGTCAACAACTTGTGCAAGTCTCTTCTGTCATTTTGCATAAACATGTTGTACTCAATGTTCTCACTGTAAAAAAAAAAAGAAAGAAAAAAGCAATGTTTACTGTTTCAACACTGGCAAAACAATTTCCTTCAAGATTAATAACGTTCAATAAAGTTCTCATGTTTTCTTATGGAAGATTTGCGTATGGATTGCACACAAAATTGGCTCATTTTTGCTAAACATCTGCAATATCCATGAAACATGCTTGTATGAGTCGGCCGACATCCGCACACATCTGCAATTATCCACAGAGACACATTTTTCCGTTGCCAGGATTTTTGAGCTGCACAAAATTTTGGTTGTGGATGACATCCGCCTTACATACTCAAAACATACTGAAGCTATGCACTGTATATCCGCCATTATCCGCTAATATCTGCAACTGATGGGGATTTGTGGCTTGGCAGCGGACTGGGACAGTGTGTAAAATGGATATATTGCGTGCCTATTATGTCCACATCACAGACTAAAATAAACTGTAGCGAATGCATACAGATTGGCCACGAATAAAGTGTATGTATTACGTCTACTTTGCATCTGATTTGCGGACCATCTGCGAATGCATAACAAACACGTCACGTAAACCCAAAGTACTATATGTCGCAGAAATTGACATACCTGCCAGTCAGTGCCAGTCCAGATGTGGAAACGTACACATGTAGGTATGGATCCCCCAAGATGTAATAGCTGCTGCCATCCAACAACATACTGTAAATCCCCAGCTGCAGAGAAGTCAGCTGTGGACCTCGGTTCTCTTGCAGGACTTGTATTTAACACCAACAAAAGGAATAGTTGCTGTTACAGCCGCAACTCACGCTGAACTCTCTCTTTTCATGACACTCAAAAAAAAAAAACACCATCTCACAACCCTAAGCGGCTTCCCCCCTCCCATTCCCCAAGCTCATGAACAGTTAACCCTTGCATAACAACATGAACATCAAATCTGTGATCATTACAATACCAATCAACTTGTCCGAGTCCAGCAATTGCTCCAGAGGCTGTGGTGTTGGTGTGAATAGTGATGCCGAAAGGCCCGAGTACGCTTCTTTTATGGCCACAATGCAGATGCTGCGCATGTGCAACATGTGTGCAATGCCTTCACAATACATCAGTAATACTGCCGTGATAATTGCAATGCGTCCGATCCGTTTCCTCAATACATGCGTTATACATCCGTGATTGTTCATTATATATTCGCTATACATTATTAATATATACATAATTCATACTGGGACATTTGTCATTTTTGGCCAATTTTGTTGCGGATGACAACAAACACCCGTAATTTGTATACTCAATTCATGCTCAATTAATTCTCTCGCCAGTGGGACCTACTGGTGGTTGGCTCTCACTGCAGGCCGACTGGGTGACTGTGAGGAGGAAGCGTAGTCCTAAACAGAAGCCCCGTATACACCGCCAACCCGTTCACATCTCTAACCGTTTTTCCCCACTCGGCGACACACCCGCCGAGGATCAAACTCTGGTTATTGGCGACTCTGTTTTGAGAAATGTGAAGTTAGCGACACCAGCAACCATTGTCAAATGTCTTCCGGGGGCCAGAGCAGGTGACATCGAAGGAAATTTGAAACTGCTGGCTAAGGCTAAGCGTAAATTTGGTAAGATTGTAATTCACGTCGGCAGTAATGACACCCGGTTACGCCAATTGGAGGTCACAAAAATTAACATTGAATCGGTGTGTAACTTTGCAAAAACAATGTCGGACTCTGTAGTTTTCTCTGCGCCCCTCCCCAATCGGACCGGGAGTGACATGTTTAGCCGCATGTTCTCCTTGAATTGCTGGCTGTCTGAGTGGTGTCCAAAAAATGAGGTTAGCTTCATAGATAATTGGCAAAGCTTCTGGGGAAAACCTGGTCTTGTTAGGAGAGACGGCATCCATCCCACTTTGGATGGAGCAGCTCTCATTTCTAGAAATCTGGCCAATTTTCTTAAATCCTCCAAACCGTGACTATCCAGGGTTGGGACCAGGAAGCAGAGTTGTAGTCTTACACACCTCTCTGCAGCTTCTCTCCCCCTGCCATCCCCTCATTACCCCATCCCCGTAGAGACGGTGCCTGCTCCCAGACCACCAATAACCAGCAAAAATCTATTTAAGCATAAAAATTCAAAAAGAAAAAATAATATAGCACCTTCAACTGCACCACAGACTAAAACAGTTAAATGTGGTCTATTAAACATTAGATCTCTCCCTGTTAGTAAATGATATAATAATTGATCAACATATTGATTTATTCTGCCTTACAGAAACCTGGTTACAGCAGGATGAATATGTTAGTTTAAATGAGTCAACACCCCTGAGTCACACTAACTGCCAGAACACTCGTAGCATGGGCCGAGGCGGAGGATTAGCAGCAATCTTCCACTCCAGCTTATTAATTAATCAAAAACCCAGACAGAGCTTTAATTCATTTGAAAGCTTGTCTCTTAGTCTTGTCCATCCAAATTGGAAGTCCCAAAAACAGTTTTATTTGTTGTTATCTATCGTCCACCTGGTCATTACTGTGAGTTTCTCTGTGAATTTTTGGCCCTTTTGTCTGACTTAGTGCTTAGCTCAGATAAGATAATTATAGTGGGCGATTTTAACATCCACACAGATGCTGAGAATGACAGCCTCAACACTGCATTTAATCTATTGTTAGACTTGACTGGCTTTGCTCAAAATGTAAATGAGTCCACCCACCACTTTAATCATATCTTAGATCTTGTTCTGACTTATGGTATGGAAATTGAAGACTTAACAGTATTCCCCGAAAACCCCCTTCTGTCTGATCATTTCTTAATAACATTTACATTTACTCTGATGGACTACCCAGCAGTGGGGAATAAGTTTCATTACAGTAGAAGTCTTTCAGAAAGCTCTGTAACTAGGTTTAAGGATATGATTTCTTCTTTATCTTCTCCAATGCCATATACCAACACAGGGCAGAGTAGCTACCGAAACTCTGTGAGTGAGATAGATTATCTTGTCAATAGTTTTATATCCTCATTGAGGACAACTTTGGATGCTGTAGCTCCTCTGAAAAAGAGAGCCTTAAATCAGAAGTGCCTGACTCCGTGGTATAACTCACAAACTCGCAGCTTAAGCAGATAACCCGTAAGTTGGAGAGGAAATGGCGTCTCACTAATTTAGAAGATCTTCACTTAGCCTGGAAAAAGAGTCTGTTGCTCTATAAAAAAGCCCTCCGTAAAGCTAGGACATCTTACTACTCATCAATAATTGAAGAAAATAAGAAGAACCCCAGGTTTCTTTTTAGCACTGTAGCCAGGCTGACAAAGAGTCAGAGCTCTATTGAGCCGAGTATTCCTTTAACTTTAACTAGTAATGACTTCATGGCTTTCTTTGCTAATAAAATTTTAACTATTAGAGAAAAAATTACTCATAACCATCCCAAAGACATATCGTTCTCTTTGGCTGCTTTCAGTGATGCCGGTATTTGGTTACTCTTTCTCTCCGATTGTTCTGTCTGTCTGTTATTTTCATTAGTTACTTCCTCCAAACCATCAACATGTCTATTACACCCCATTCCTACCAGGCTGCTCAAGGAAGCCCTACCATTAATTAATGCGTCGATCTTAAATATGACCAATCTGTCTTTATTAGTTGGCTATGTACCACAGGCTTTTAAGGTGGCAGTAATTATACCATTACTTAAAAAGCCATCACTTGACCCAGCTATCTTAGCTAATTATAGGCCAATCTCCAACCTTCCTTTTCTCTCAAAAATTCTTGAAAGGGTAGTTGTAAAACAGCTAACTGATCATCTGCAGAGGAATGGTCTATTTGAAGAGTTTCAGTCAGGGTTTAGAATTCATCATAGTACAGAAACAGCATTAGTGAAGGTTACAAATGATCTTCTTATGGCCTCAGACAGTGGACCCATCTCTGTGCTTGTTCTGTTAGACCTCAGTGCTGCTTTTGATACTGTTGACCATAAAATTTTATTACAGAGATTAGAGCATGCCATAGGTATTAAAGGCACTGTGCTGCAGTGGTTTGAATCATATTTATCTAATAGATTACAATTTGTTCATGTAAATGGGGAATCTTCTTCACAGACTAAGGTTAATTATGGAGTTCCACAAGGTTCTGTGCTAGGACCAATTTTATTCACTTTATACATGCTTCCCTTAGGCAGTATTATTAGACAGCATTGCTTAAATTTTCATTGTTACGCAGATGATACTCAGCTTTATCTATCCATGAAGCCAGAGGACACACACCAATTAGCTAAACTGCAGGATTGTCTTACAGACATAAAGACATGGATGACCTCTAATTTCCTGCTTTTAAACTCAGATAAAACTGAAGTTATTGTACTTAGTGGCCCCACAAATCTTAGAAACATGGTGTCTAACCAGATCCTTACTCTGGATGGCATTACCCTGACCTCTAGTAATACTGTGAGAAATCTTGGAGTCATTTCTGATCAGGATATGTCATTCAATGCGCATATTAAACAAATATGTAGGACTGCTTTTTTGCATTTGCGCAATATCTCTAAAATTAGAAAGGTCTTGTCTCAGAGTGATGCTGAAAAACTAATTCATGCATTTATTTCCTCTAGGCTGGACTATTGTAATTCATTATTATCAGGTTGTCCTAAAAGTTCCCTGAAAAGCCTTCAGTTAATTCAAAATGCTGCAGCTAGAGTACTGACAGGGACTAGAAGGAGAGAGCATATCTCACCCATATTGGCCTCTCTTCATTGGCTTCCTGTTAATTCTAGAATAGAATTTAAAATTCTTCTTCTTACTTATAAGGTTTTGAATAATCAGGTCCCATCTTATCTTAGGGACCTCATAGTACCATATCACCCCAATAGAGCACTTCGCTCTCAGACTGCAGGCTTACTTGTAGTTCCTAGGGTTTGTAAGAGTAGAATGGGAGGCAGAGCCTTCAGCTTTCAGGCTCCCCTCCTCTGGAACCAGCTCCCAATTCGGATCAGGGAGACAGACACCCTCTCTACTTTTAAGATTAGGCTTAAAACTTTCCTTTTTGCTAAAGCTTATAGTTAGGGCTGGATCAGGTGACCCTGAACCATCCCTTAGTTATGCTCCTATAGACTTAGACTGCTGGGGGGTTCCCATGATGCACTGAGTGTTTCTCTTTTTGCTCTGTATGCACCACTCTCTACATTTAATCATTAGTGACTGATCTCTGCTCCCCTCCACAGCATGTCTTTTTCCTGGTTCTCTCCCTCAGCCCCAACCAGTCCCAGCAGAAGACTGCCCCTCCCTGAGCCTGGTTCTGCTGGAGGTTTCTTCCTGTTAAAAGGGAGTTTTTCCTTCCCACTGTCGCCAAGTGCTTGCTCACAGGGGGTCATCTTGACAGTTGGGGTTTTATTGTAATTATTGTATGGGTTTGCCTTACAATATGAAGCGCCTTGGGGCAACTGTTTGTTGTGATTTGGCGCTATATAAATGAAATTGATTTGATTTGAGACCGGGCCTTAAATGTGGCTATGGAATGGAGGAATTTCTTCTGATGTAGTTTGAGACTGATCCAATGAGGATGCTGCCTACAATCAAGCAAAAAGTGAAACTGGTGAAACTGTACTGCACTTTGAGAGTAAATCAATCATGCAAACCCAATGACAATATCAATGTCATTTTGTAGTTAGAAAAGCCCCAGACAGAAAGACAATATGGATTATTGTAAAGAAGTTCCAAACTGATATTGGAAACTTTGCAGTCGGGTAGAGTTTATTTTTGTGGCACTTTTTGTGGGACACTATGTATGCTATACCCCCATCACATTAGAGGCTGAATGGTCCCAAATGCTGGCTGAATGAAAATTCAACCTCCATTCGGACAAAGAAGTGCAGTTGAAGACCACTGACAGCATTTTGCGTGCACTTCAAGCCGTGTGGCAAATTCCTGTGGCTGGCCCAAATGTTTAGCGCATGTTTGAATACATTTGAGGTGCAGTGCAGGTGGAAAAAGCTTGAACAGTGGTTATTCCTGGTGGCTGCAGAGGTAATAACTGTTGTGGGTGTGCACGTCAGTGTCCTGATGGCCGTAATACTCTGAACACACGCTGTTAGATGCAGTACAGTTATGCAATCGTCAGAGCCGATTGTTCACAGTTCATAGGTTGGATATCAATGGACATTCAGCAGAACGACATGGCAGATCTTCAAAAGATAGTGGACCACAGCACTCACTTTGCCATGCCCCTCCCCTTGTTTGCCTTCCACCCAGACTTTGGATGGTGATCAGACTGCACTCGCAAGGCATTTGAATGTATTATTGATATTCTTGTTGCATTCTGACAGCATTTTGGATATTCGTATTGTGTTCCAACTGCATTTGAACTGCATTCGTAAGCATACGCACGGATGTGCACAAATCAGTAGAGGTGGGATCTGCACACATTCTAATTAGTAAGTAAGTAATTAGTAAGTGGCATTCATACACAGCTGTCTGAATGTCTGTCCTTTCCAACTGCACCTCAAAGTTTGGCTTTTTTTCCATTCGGCTCGATTCCTTCTCATTTGTGCTGTGTGATGTTGACACATATTTCTTCACACTTTCAAATGGGAATTACTGAAGGTATGTTAAAATGACCTTGATTCACCAGAGAGTCAGTGGACCCCAGATGGTTAACTTGAATAAGCAGGTTTAGAAAATGGGTGGATTGGTGGATGTTTACAAAACAATTTATGGCATCAGTAAAAGAGGTCAGATGGAAACAAATACTTTCAGCACAAACACTGTGCTGTATATGATAGCTACCTCATCTTGTTGCCATTAGTGTAATTTTCTTTTCCATGACCCTTCACTTCCCTTCTTTTAGGTTGAGTGATGGTTCTAAATTGTTCAATTGTAAGAGCATCGTTGGGCCAGAAACAAAGCTGAAATAGTAGGAAGAAAGATACAATGAAAGCACTTAATGTCTAGCATATTGTGCTGGGTGCACGCTTCATGAATCCATTACAAGGAATGGACTCTGACTCTTGAATGAAGCGTAAATGTAGGGCTGACTTGTCGTTACACTCTCAGCTTGTTTAGCCTTGAGCTGGCTGCAAGTGCAAGTGGAAGAAAAGATAAAAATCATTTCGGAGCAGCTCTAGGTCAGATGTTGCACAGCTTGGCTCCAGCATGTATTTTAAGATACCCAGAGGGTGACAGTGCTCAGGCATGGTATAGAAACATCAGAAATCTCAACACTATTTCACCGCTTCACTTTATTTGTAGTCCTACTACATAAATCATAGAATTTGCTTTTGTGGTATTGCATACAAAAACTAGTACTGCAGAATATTTGTGTCACATTTATACTCTAGGTGTTGTTGAAGTCACATCACAAGGGCGCACCATAAAATATGTTGCGTATTGAAATGTAACCAATATTGAATGGCCTCACACGGCAGTACCATAAAATATTTAACAAATAATTGATATAATTAATACTGAATTGCCTTCTATGGGAATATGAGAATACTGTATAATGTGGACAGATTATAAGTTAAAACAATATTTAATTACGTATGTCATATCAATATTATTGATTATTCTTAATCAATATTAATCATTCTTTGATCCGAAAGTCAGGAGTTAAGGATACAATTGATCAAACATCTGTCTTAAACTGGACACAAGAAAACAGCTGGCATAATATTGACACCTTTATTTACATTGGTACAGGTACAAACAAATGGGTTTTAGATTTTGACAATAAGGGTAACAATTCATAGTTCTATTACTGAAATGATATGATGAAACATGGAAAAGAAAGTAAACAGAGAAGAACAAGGCACTAAATATAAATTTAATAAGAACAAACCTGATTAGAATTTAGCGGTCAATTTTAGGTTCACATATCATTATTGCTATTATTATTAAGAAAATCAACAAATGAATAGACACTTTGCATTATTGACAACAAAAACCATCAGAACACTTGACTGGTTCACTTATCTGGGTCTGTTAGATCACGTGGAGTGAGCGGTCCTCTTCGGTTTCCTAATGGGCCTTTGCTGGTCTTCTTTTACGAGTGTCAGGGTTAACTACTGGTTTCCCAGGTGACTACAGGCTGCGGATCCGGCTCGTTTTGCTAGCAGGACCAACTGTTCTGTGGGTCTGTAGCATTTGATTCCGAATGACCTAAGGGTGAAGTTAACTAACAAAATATAACATGATGGACTTTTCTAAATACATCCTAAAACAGGAAAGTGATTAAAAGAAACACTATTCACTATGACAATTAATGAATAATTCAAGAACTAACATTTAACATACGTCAACAGTTATAAAAGGCATCACGTGAAAGAAATGTGTTAACAGATTAAACTGGAATATAAATTTTAACTGTTGGTTATACCCCTGTCACACCAAATTTTCAATGTATGCCAGCGTATGACTCATACATCCCACACATGGAGGACATAAGTTGTAGGTATGTTATGCAATTGTTGACACACGTTTCTTGTAATTTACTCATAAGTCAAAATATGTCCATTAATGCTGTCCATTGACTGGCTGAAAGCTGTAGTCGTGAATAGAGTGTTTCAAATATGAACAACCAATCACACACAGAGTAAATATAAAGTCTTAATCTTACCTTGTCATTTCAGTCAGATTCATCATCACAGCCTGACAAACATGTCTTCACATAAAGCCTCCTGATTTTCAAAAACAACATCTGAAAATAATTTAACTGCTTGTCGTGGCTGAAGAAACAAGTCGCTCTGTGTTTTTCTGCTCCGGGGTGCATGTTTCAGCCTGCAGATGTCGGTGTCAGCCCCTCATTCATTAACATTTCAGTGTGTTCCACAGGCATCAGTCGATTCTGTCTGCACATAATGAAATTAAATTCCATGATCCACAAAGACAAAAATAAAATAAAATAAAATAATGTTAAAATTACTCTGTTTTGCCTCCATGTGGAGCAGAGATGCCCTGTGACACCATACACATGCTGAATGATGTGCTTGTCGATATTTAAGTGTTCCACCTGCCAAACACAAGGTTCTGACTGCGGTGGAAATGCAAACCAAGCCAGACTTAACTGTTCCAACACGTATCATACCGTACAGCACTGACTCAAACCATTCGAAGGAAACGGGACTATCAGTATATGCTGGCTACGTTATTATAGTGTGAGAGCTGTTTTAATTCATTAGACGTACACCCGTGTATGCTAATGTTTTAATATGGTCAGCATACGCATGTTGTGTGGGCCGCTGAAGAGGAGGTACTGCTGGCCCACCACCACAAGATGGCGCCCTGCTTGAAGTGCGGGCTTCAAGCACGAGAGGGCATCGGCTTTGCTGGAGGTGACAGCTGTCATCAATCAACACAAGCTGTCACCCATCACCACCACTACAAAGACCGGACTGCAACTCCACCTCCTCGCCGAGAAATCAACTACCATTCAGGTAATTTCTCTGCTGACTGACACTGTGTGTGTTTAACCTGAACTTCTATTTGCAGCCGTTTTCCTGGAGTGTTTCCTTATCTGGAGGATTGGCGTTTGGTGTGACAGCGACGGCTTCGCCTCACACCCCAACTCAGATAAGTGGTTGACCAGGAGCTGCACGAGTGTGTGTGATTGGAGGTGGAGGTTTTCCCTCCTTTACTTAATACAGACTGTGGGATTACTGAGTGTGCGAACTCACACTCATCTGGACTGTCTCTGTTCTCTGCCAGCAGTACCGGGTCTGACTGCTGAAGACAGCGGCCACCTGGGGCGCAGGGCTTGGCGGCTCCGGTGTTCTTCAGCTCCGTTGGTGGTGGAAGCTGTGTGGGGATCCAGCTCTTCTCTCTCCAGGCGTCTTCTACACGTCACCTGGTGTATGATTGACAGTCCACCATATTGTTATTGTCTGTACGTTGTTGTGCGATTCACAACATTAAATTGTTACTTTTTGGCTTATCCATTGTCTGTTCATTAACGCCCCCTGTTGTGGGTCCATGTCACATCACTTTCACAACAACGCAGGCTAAATCGTCAAAGTGTGACAGGGCCTTTAACTATAACAACAGGAAAATAAATAATTTCTCTTTGTTAAAAGAAGTATATTTGCATATTGAAGGGTCTGTGTTCTTCTCGGTGGCACTGTGGCTACAGCCCAGTGTGGGTCATTTTTATGACCTTTGATCTTTTCTGTCTGGCTGCTTGGTATTTTACGGTTATTGAGCTGTTTTCTGTCTGAAGAGTCTGTTTAGTGCAGGGGAGCCCAAAGTGGGGCCCGCGGGCCAACTTTGGCCCGCAGGGACGTTTGATTGGCCCTCCGGGCCTCAGCTGATAATTCTTTGCACAAGTGCTGACATAATAACTCTTGCTCAGCTGCTAAGCCAACCTGTGTCCCTCCCTACAAAGTGAATGCTTTATATAGGGCTGCATGGACAGTTTCTTCTCAATCATGGTGCGCTGTTCATACGAAACTGGAAGGTCTTTAAAATACATTATTTTAACACAGTGGGTATGTCACACTGTTGTTTGTTCTATTTCTATTTTCAAATATGTTTTTAAAAATTTTATATTACAAAATATATATTTTACTTATTTGGGAAGATTTCCCATGAACCTTTGCGCTGGCAGCATCAATTTTGCGGTCTTAAACCAGTGGACATGGAGCACCAAATGAAGTTGCATACGGACAAGAGGCATTATAAACAAATGTGGGAGGAAAAATATTTTTTCACGGATTTTCAGTTTTTTCACTGGCGTGTGATGAGAGCATGGATATTTCTGATTCAAAAGGTTGCCGAATGTGGAGGTAAGCTGACCCAATACCACTGTATCCTGCACCAAGAACAGCTGTGTGCCAAATCAATCGGGCTTGGAGACATTGTGCGCGACGTCATTAAAATCATAAACTGCATATGCTCAAAAGCTCTTTCACACCGCCAGTTCAGAGCTCTTTTGGATGAGGTCGATGCTCAATACAGAGATGTGTTGTACCACCAAGAAGTTCGCTGGCTTAGCAGAGGGAAAGTGCTCAAAAGATTTTTTGAGCTGCGCCATCTCATCGTAGACTTTCTGATGACCAAGGACAGTAACATCCAAGTTCCTACAGAAGACAGTTGGATTTGTGACGTGGCTTTCATGGTGGACATTACGGACCTGCTTAACTCATTGAATGTTCAGCTTCAAGGCAAGGAGCAGATTATCAGCGAGCTTTATGATCACGTCAAGGCCTTTCAAATGAAGCTGGGGCTACTCTCTCGACATCTGTCAGCAGGTAAGACTGATCATACAAATCGTATGCTGTAAACATATATATAATGGTCTGTATTTATACTTGATGTAAGTACGCGCAGGTCATGTCTGTGTGCCATTGTACATCTGAGTTCTCCGTGGTGTGGGAGACGCTTAGTATAGATGTGTGTTTTACTTGAAATGCACTGTTGCATTTACTGTTGTGAGCTTATGTGGCAGTTGTGCTCATAATTGTAGTGAAAACTTAGGCTGTTTATTTGTTGCCAGGAAATGTGACTCACTTTCCTAGTCTGAGAGAAGTAAACCTGGTTGAGGAGAAGCTGCGTGAATATGCAGGACTTGTCAGCAACCTGAACAAGGAGTTTGATGTGCGGTTTATGGACTTCAGAAAAAGTGCTGGAGATATGGAATTGTTCTCACAACCCTTCAGTGTTAGCCCAGACTCTGTCCCAGACCACCTTCAGATGGAGTTAATTGACTTTCAGTGTGATACTGAGCTAAAAAATAAATTAATGTCACTGAGTCTTAAGGATTTCTACACACAGATCTCACTACAAAACTACCCACACATTAAGAAACATGCACAAGTGATGCTTTCACTGTTTGGCAGCACTTTCTTTTGTGAACAGACCTTTAGTGTGATGAACCTAAACAAGTCCAGGCTCAGAGGTACCCTGACTGACTCACACCTGGATGACATACTTACCTTGGCAGTTAGCCAGCTCCAACCAGACATTGAGAGGCTAATAATGTGCAAAGATCAGCTTCATGTGTCTCACTAGTCACTAGTGAGACACATTGATGTAAACTCCACTAAACTCAAACTCCACTAAACAGCAGTTTGCTGTTTAGTGGAGTTTGAGTTTAGCCGCGCTGCGTTGAACACAGCAGCAGCTGCAGCAGGACGCCTCAGCTCAGCAGCTTGAACAGCGCAGATCCATGTAACTTTCAACGCTAATATTTGAGAACGTGTGTGCCAGAGTAAGTTTAATACTTTCCTGACATAATTTAATGTAATTTAATTTTACTGGCTCGATATCCAGGTCAAAATGGCATTTTAACACGTATTTTGCAAACATTTTTCTGAGTGTGTTCAGTCGCGAATCTCCATTGAAAATGCATTAACATCCGGGTACATATATCTCAGTTAAATCTTGATTCAATTCTCCTCTCAACAGGCACACCAAGTAACCTATAAAATACGCACAGTGGAAATGAACTGTGTGTCCAACAGGTGGAAGGAAGCTATATTATACGGGAAAAGAGTTAAATTCCTCATTGTTCATTACTCATTTTCTAGGTATAAAATAATTTAAACACTATTTTAGGTTCACAATGGCACAAAACAGACAAAACAGATTTTCAAATTATGTTTAAGTTAAATGTTTAAGAATTTTCTAATCTATCAGAGAGGAAATGTGCTTCAAAATAAAAAGCCTTTTATGGGTCTTTATACTGAGAAACTGTTCATGTTTGCCCTATAAAAAGACCATCCCTATTTTGTCAGTGTGTCTCCAAGGAAACATTGTCAGTCTGTTAAAGATTTTATTATATGAACACAACACTGGTGCATTCTCTCCAAAACCAATTGAATGCTTTACTTTAGTAACTAGAGAAAAGATCCTTGATGCATGTTAACTCAAACTATAAAGGTTCAAGTGAAACTTTCTGCACTTCATTTTGGACACTGGACAAGATGTGTACTCTTGTTCTCAGGCCATTGCCTGTGCCATAAACTGGAGGGGATCTACACTGAACAAACAAATAAACAAAACACTTTTGTTTTTACTCCCATTTTTCATGAGCTGAACTCAAAGATCTAATACATTTTCTCTGTACACAAAAGATCTATTTCTCTCAAATATTGTTCACAAATCTGTCTAAATCTGTCTTAGTGAGCACTTCTCCTTTGCTGAGATAATTGGCATGCAGGTTTGCATGCCAGTGTGGGGATAAAATTCATGCAAGTGTCAAGGTGACTTTAGATCCTAATGAGTCACCTAAGGTGTAGACTAGCTAGCTAATGCTAGGTCTGTTGGGAGTATCCGTGGTTATCGCTAGAATGACTTTGCATCAAATGAATGCTTACTTAGGAAGACTAAGATGATGGGTATCACTTGTGTGGTAATGTCAGGTACAATATGTTGGCCATGTGGGACATTTCACTGGGCATGATACAGTATGCAGGTACCTCAGTGTTGAGGACCTCATGTGAGAAGGCCAAACTGACGCCCACATTTCACAGCCGCTACATATAGAGGGTTATTTTCAAGAAGTAGAGATGGACTGATTGTCTGCTTGGGTAGTTGCCATTCAGGATCTAACGCAAGTGGTTCTGTGGTGTAGTGGATGCTGTCTGTCTATGTATTTACTGCATTTTATAAGGTATTTGCTGAGGATTTTCCAAAGTGTAGCCCATTCAGAGGTTTTTAAAAGTAATTACATAAAGTTTTGGGATATTTCATGCTGTTTAAAAGGGTTGTCGACTGGGTATGTGTAGATTTTTTAATGCCTAAAATTCTGACAGTGAATAAAAACATAAATAAATCTCCCTATAATAAGTTACTTAACTATTACTTTAAAAAAATAACCATATAGGATTATAAAGTAGACATTCAAATTGTCTTATCACACCTACTGATTGGTAACGTGAAATGTGTGTGGTTGAGATGAACTGAGTATGAAAAGCTTGAGCCAAAGTCACTGTAAAACATATGGCTTCAACTGTAACTGTGGCGATGCTACTCGCCAATGCTAGTAAATGTAAAGACTCGTGGGAGTGAAGGAGATGGTAATGAAAGCCTTAATGTGTTCCTACACTACAAGTCTCTGGCTCATTTGTTTAAAAAAAAAACCTTCCTTGAATTGGATTTAAAATACAACTTGGATATTTTTTCCTTTTGCTAATTTGTGAATCATCCTCCTTTTTAACTTTCTGCTGAGTCATAAAGCAAGAAGCTAAGCGTAAATGCCACGTTCCACTCCATCTAAATATAACAGTGCAGCTCCAGTGTAATGAGACTGAGTCAAAGCCAGTATTCTCAACCAGAGGCAAATTACATTCTACTCTTTGGTCAGAACAGGCAGAAGCAAACACTTTGTCGTGCCTAATTATAATCATCTCAATTAATTGCCACTGTACAAGACGCCCCTCATTGGTGGGATGAGTGATTATGTCGTAAGTGGGTCTGCCCTGTGGTGTGCCAGCCACCTAATCTTTCCCCATCTAATTATATGGCGAGTTATCGTGTCCCTAATGACTTTGTGTGTTGCCTACTCCTTAAGAAGCTCAAGATAAAGGCGAGGACAAAATGATGTAAAGCGCATTATCATTAGCAATGGACTCCTGGCGGCATTACTTTAAATAGAGTTGATTCCTTCTTTGTAGCTGGGCTCTTTGTAAGATATGAGAAGGGCACTAATGAGTGCCCACACTCTTGATTTGGAATGTGCCCAGTCTAATTTCTGTACAGAAGGGAAAAGGCAACTTAACAAACGTTAAGGGAGAAAAAAAATCTCCCTTTTTTCTAGTTGATTAGAGTGAGAAGAATTTGTGCATGAATGCTGACATACTGAGGTTTTAACAATGAACTGAAATAGTGTGCATGTTATTACAAGGAGCAAAAAAGAAAATCTGAATGACTCGTCAAATTGAAGATATAATGGCATTGGCTGTGCAAATACTTCCATTTAAGAAATAGAGAATTATATGTGTTTTGGTGGAAAAAGTAACCCTATGGTCAGATTAGCTACAAACAAGGGTGACAAGCAGAGTTTGCCACTTTATGGGCAGTCCTAGATTATAGCTAGCTCATGGTTAATTGACATTGTGCACAAATAGTATTGATACATTACAAAATGATGGGGAAACCCAAGCTTTTCCTCTTGAATGTTTCACAAAGTTCAGTTGATATGTTTCAGTAAAATGTCTTTCACAGTGACTTTCCTGTACTGCTAGTTAGCATGCTAATGTACACAAGATGCCCTATAAATCACCTAAGATGTATTATCTAGTTACAAAAGCAGCATTTTTAGATTTAGAAGTGCTTATTTCTTGCTAACATTTATGAAATTTAATAGAAAAAAAAAAGCCATACATATTAGATTTACAGAGAAATACATCTGCCTCAGCATGTATTCCTCCATCTTGGAATATTTTGTTTGAGCGATGAACCAACACACATCACGATGATGCTGTGCTGCCTTCGCTAGGATTTTCATAAAATAGCCTACTTGTCAGTTGTGGTCAATGGCAGCTTGTCACGTTGTCTGTGTTGCTTGTTGTTAATGTGACAAAGGGGTAATGTTTTAATGACACAAGTATCCATGTTGTAGCTAAAATATTAGTCAGCAATTTCCAGCTAGCACATACGAGGTCTGTCCATAAAGTATAGGTCCTTTTTATTTTTTTCAAAAACTGTATGGATTTCATTCATATGTTTTTACGTCAGACATGCTTGAACCCTCGTGCGCATGCGTGAGTTTTTCCACGCCTGTCGGTGACATTATTCACTTGTGAGCACTCCTTGTGGGAGGAGTCGTCCAGCCCCTCGTCGGAATTCCTTTGTCTGAGAAGTTGCTGAGAGACTGGCGCTTTGTTTGATCAAAATTTTTTCTAAACCTGTGAGACACATCGAAGTGGACATGGTTCGAAAAATTAAGCTGGTTTTCAATGAAAATTTTAACGGCTGATGAGAGATTTTGAGGTGATACTGTCGCTTTAAGGACTTCCCACGGTGCGAGACGTCGCGCAGCGCTCTCAGGCGGCGCCATCAGCCTGTTTCAAGCTGAAAACCTCCACATTTCAGGCTCTATTGATCCAGGACGTCGTGGGAGAACAGAGAAGTTTCAGAAGAAGTCGGTTTCAGCATTTTATCCGGATATTCCACTGTTAAAGGAGATTTTTTTAATGAAAGACGTGCGGACGGGTCCGCGCGTCGGCTCGCAGCCGCCGCGACGCTCCGCCACAGGAAAAACACCTCTGTTGGAAGCCTTAAGGACAAGTTGGAACATGTCCAGCTGTTAAACAATTTCTCATATACTCACTCCACTGAAAGCCATCAAAAGCCGCCTGGATTTTACAAATGGTTATCAACACGGAGGTGTTTTTCCTGTGCCGCCGCACCGCGCCGGCTGCGTCCCGATGCGCGGACCCGTCCGCATGTCTTTCATTAAAAAAATCTCCTTTAACAGTGGAATATCCGGATAAAATGCTGAAACCGACTTCTTCTGAAACTTCTCTGTTCTCTCACGACGTCCTGGATCAATAGAGCCTGAAATGTGGAGGTTTTCAGCTTGAATCAGGCTGATGACGCCACCTGAGAGCGCTGAGCGACGTCTCGCACCGTGGGAAGTCCTTAAAGCGACAGTATCACCTCAAAATCTCTCATGAGCCGTTAAAATTTTCACTGAAAACCAGCTTAATTTTTCGAACCATGTCCACTTCGATGTGTCTCACAGGTTTAGAAAAAAATTTGATCAAACAAAGCGCCAGTCTCTCAGCAACTTCTCAGACAAAGGAATTCCGACGAGGGGCTGGACGACTCCTCCCACAAGGAGTGCTCACAGGCTAATGACGTCACCGACAGGCATGGAAAAACTCACGCATGCGCACGAGGGTTCAAGCATGACTGACGTAAAAACATATGAATGAAATCCATATAGTTTTTGAAAAAAATAAAAAGGACCTATACTTTATGGACAGCCCTCGTATGTGGAACACCTGGAAGTTGCTGGACATAATTTCCAGCATATATACAGATACAGTGAGTGTTACCTGAAGTGAGAGCACAGACTAAATTTTTTCTAGTGAAACTGTTCATCAGGGAGGTGTTATAGGTCTGGTATGGTTTAACTTTTGCGTGGACTGGGTGTTGGGCCTGTTTGTGGGAATCATCTTCTGTGCCGTTGTTAGTGAGGAAAGGTTTGCTGACTGTGACTTGGCAGACGACACTGAGATCTTTGCAAAATCTGGTTCCTCAGCCTTTAAGGGCCCTGTCCCACTGGGGAGAGGATTAATTGCGCATGAATTGAGTATACAAATTGCGGGCGTTCGTTGTTGTCTGCAACAAAAATGGCCAAAAATGACAAATGTCCCAGTATGAATTACGGATATATTAATAATATATAGCGAATATATGATGAACAATCACGGTTATATAATGCATGTAGTGAGGAAACTGATCCGACACATTGAGATTATCGCGGCAGTATTACGGGTGTATTATGAATGCATTGCGCACGTGTTGTGCGTGCACGGCATCTGCATTGCGGTCATAAAAGAAGCACACTCGGGCCGTCGGCATCACTGTTCACACCAACAATACAGGCTCTGGAGCATTTGCTGGACTTGGACAAGTTGATCACAGAGTTAATATTCATGTTGTCATGCGAGGGTTAACTGTTCATGAGTTTGGGGAGCGGGAAGGGGGAAGCCACTTGGGGTGTGAGACAGTGATTTTTTATTTTTTTTTTTGAGTGAATTGTGGTTAAACAACAACTCTTCCTTTTGTTGGTGTTAAATAAAAGTCCTGGATTGCAGCAGCTACGTCTTTGTGGATTTACACAGCCGGACCGGCATTGACTGGCAGGTATGTCGCTTTCTGCCACACTTTGGGTTTACGTGACGTGTTTGTTATGCATTCACAGATTGTCCGCAAATCAGCTGCAAAGCAGATGTAATAAAAACGCTTTATTCGTGGCCAATCTGTATGCATTCGCTACAACATATTTTAGTTTGTGATGTGGACGTGTTAGGCACGATATATATCTGTTTTACACACTGTCCCGGTCTGCTGCCAAGCCACAAATCCCTGTCAGTTGCGGATATCAGCGGTTAACGGCAGATATACAGCGCATAGAGTGAGTATGTATTGTGTATGAATTGAGTATATATGGAGTATGTAAGGCGGATGTTATCCGCATCCAGATTTTTGAACAGCTCAAAAATCCTGGCTGCGGACATGTGTGCGTCTGCGGATGATCATGGGCGTGTTTGGATGACAGCCGACTCATACAGGTACGTTACACAGATATTGCAGATGTTTGGCGAATATGGGTCAATTTTGTGCGCAATCCATACGCAAATCCTCCTAAACGCCAGTGGGACAGGGCCCTAAGGATGAGAGACTTATCAGGTGACTTGTGAAATCCTTATTCAACCTCCCCCCTTAGTGAATTCTGGAGTTCCCCTTTAAGGTCATTAATGCGTCACCTTTTTAAAAAAATCATAACTATATAAGAGGGGATTTGATGCAAATGACAAACAATTAGCAATTGTTACTGTTGTTGGTGTTGATCAGTTTGAATATTCAGTTTTGCGAACACTTTCACAGCAGTGTACCTGTGTACCATTCATTTTTTAAAGATAATCCATTTCACTATCAAGTAAATGACAAAACAGAAAATACAGATTGCTTGTTTGCAATAAATAATGGATTTTTTTTTTTTTTGTCACTACTTAACATTTGCTAACTAAAGATTTTGTGGAAACATGCTATTTGCACCTGTGTACTCACTGGACAAAGGATGGCACTTAGATTGCCAGATTTAGTGGTTTTCTTCCCACTGGACAAGCTCGCTAAAAATGTTTGCACTCATGTTGACCCTTGGGGCACTTAGTATAAAAGCTTTCATCAAATGGCAGAGGCTGAATGGCATATAAACTCAATACCTCAAAAAACATGACTAAACTTGGATGCTGATGAGAGTTGGCACTTTTCAGGAAATTTGGATCATCCTCATTAAATGAAAGCTTTCCCCTTGTATTTTTGCATTTGTTAGTGGAAAGTGGGTATTGTTTTTTTGTCTTCAAAATGCTTGTGAAATGTAAAAATTGAATCATGTCTTATCACTAAATCAGCACTCGGACTGCTTGGATCACCACCAAGGCACCTGTGATTTTTGCCCATGCTATCTTAAAGTTAGAGTTCGTAGGATTTATGGGATTTTTTGGTAGAGATGGAACACAACGTTCATAATCATCTGTTCATAAGTATGTCATATATTTGTACCTGGAACAACAAACTGACGTGTTTTCAAAATCTTTTAATGAGACTTTCACAGCTACACTACAAGAGGTCTTCATTTAGGGCTGTGACACTTGCTGATATTTCGGCATTGGTGAACAATATGAAACCTTCCTCTTGCTCATTGAACATCCTTCCCTACAGGCTCTTCTCTAAAGTATTTGAGGTAATAGGTCCATGTATTACTAAAATGGTAAATCTTTCTCTGTCCACCGGTGTGTTTCCCAGTGCTTTCAAGCATGCCATAGTGTTGCCTCTACTGAAAAAATCAGGTTTAAATCAAATGGAGCTAAGTAGTTTTAGACCTATTTCTAAGCTCCCATTCCTGTCTAAGATCCTCGAGAGGGTGGTTTCAGACCAACTGACACTCTTCCTGGATCTGAATAACATTTAGGACAGGTTTCAGTCTGGTTTTCGTAGACAACACTCTATGGAAACGGCTCTTCTGAAAGTGTCCACCGACATTATGATGTCTGCTGATGCTGGGAAATGCACTGTGTTACTACTCTTGGATTTGTCCTCTGCCTTTGATACTGCTGACCACCAGGTCCTGCTGATTAGACTGAGGGATCATGTCGGACTGTCGGGGTCAGTTCTTCGGTGGTTTTTCTCATATCTGTCCGGGCGTAGCTTTAGCATTTCTGCTAACCAGATAAGGTCAGAGTCTGCGGACCTGTTATGTGGAGTCCCTCAAGGTTCTATTTTGGGTTTTTATTGTATTTGATCCCTTTAGGTAAGATCATTCAAAGATTCACTGATGTTTCTTACCAGTTATATGCGGATGACATCCAGCTTTACTGCTCCTTTAAGCCATCTGAGATTAAAATGCTCGATTCCTTCCTCCATTGTTTAGTGGAAATAAAACAATGGCTAAGGAATAACTTTCTTCAGCTCAATGCAGACAAAACTGTTGTGTGTGGGCCGCCAGAAGAGGAGGTACTGCTGGCCCACCACCAGTGGGCGCCCTGCCTGAAGTGCGGGCTTCAGGCACGAGAGGGCGCTGCCACCACGGACACAGCCGGGGGTGACAGCTGTCACTCATTATCTCTTGACAGCTGTCACCCATCTACTCAACATCATCTCACTCCATAAAGACCAGACGTCATCTCCACCTCGTTGCCGAGATATCGTACTTCATTGGAGGTAATATACTCAGCCGTTTGTGTTTTACACATCAATCTGTATATTGTGAGTCTTTGCAGGAGTACCTGTTATCCTCTGTCTGCGGGAGCTGATTGAGTGCTGGACTGCACTCTTTTCCCCTGAGGAATCACTGCGGTACTCTGCTACATATTGAGTGAGAGGTGGAGGTGGCATTCCCACCGTTGTTGTTACGGGGTGTACACACACCCACACTTGACTGTCTTTGTTCTCGCCAGCAGTACCAGATCCGACAGTCGGGGACGGTGATCACCTGGGAATTCGGGACTTGGCGGCTCCAGTATTCACCAGGTTCGGTGGCGGCGGAAATCGTGTGGTTCCGGCTCTTCTCAGGACAGACGTCTTCTATCCTCGAGCCTGCCCACACGTCACCTTTTTGGATTGACTGTAATCATATTCTGAGATTGTCTGTATGTTCGTTGTGCTCCTTCACAACATTAATAGAACTCCCAAGGACCTGCCAAATGGCAGTTATACCTTTAAATCCCAAGGTGCTGCCAAATGGCAGCTGCACTCCCTGGATTTACATCTCAACGACCCCCTTTCATTTGTAAATGCAGCCATTAGATCTGTTCTGGAGGTTTCTTGCACACACCTTTAAGGGGAGGGGTATGCTTGAGCAGTAGTTTGTCTGAACCAGGGCTCTCAAGTTTTCAAGTTTGCTTGGAGTGAGAATTGGGGGGGTGTACGGCGGTCCCTCGGGGGACTGGTGGCCATGTCAATGTGTCAATGGCTACAGCAGAAAAAAGTGAAGGTTCTGGAATGGTCATCTCAGTCTCCTGACCTCAGTTAATTTTTGGCTCATCTATTGAACGTTCATTTGCGCCCCCTGTTGTGGGTCCGTGTCACTACACTTTCACAACAGGATATCTCGGCCAGCGTCATGGACTCCGAGGGGCGTCACCCGGCTGTTGAACGACCAATGGGAGAGCAGGGAGCGCAGGCGTCTGCAGGAGGCGTGATTGGTGAGCTGCAGCACATTCTCACCGCCTTTACGGCTCGGTTGGATCAAATGACCGAGCAAAACATCCTCCTGAACCGCAGGGTGGAGGCTCTCTCCGCGCAGGTGGCGGCGAGCGCTCAGGGCGCTGCTGCAGCTCCTCCTCCTGCCGACCCTGTGCAGGATATGAACGTTCCAGTGGTGGTTCAACAACCCCTCCCACCATCCCCTGAAGCATACATAAGCCCTCCTGAGCCGTACGGAGGTTGTGTGGAGACGTGCGCGGACTTTCTCATGCAGTGTTCGCTCGTCTTCGCACAACGTCCCGTCATGTACGCGTCAGATGCTAGTAAAATAGCTTATGTGATTGCTCTGCTTTGGGGTAAGGCATGCGCCTGGGCTACGGCGCTCTGGGAACAGAACTCACGGTTGTTATCAGCATACACTGGGTTTGTGGGGGAGTTCAGAACAGTGTTTGATCACCCTAACAGAGGAGAGACCGCTTCAACAATGCTGCTGTCAATGCGACAGGGGCGCCGGTGTGCAGCCGAATATGCAGTCGACTTCCGCATCGCGGCTGCACGGTCCGGCTGGAATAACGTTGCCTCCACGCCGCCTTCATAAACGGACTGTCATTGGTCCTGAAGGAGCATCTGGTAGCTAAGGAGGAACCGCGGGATTTAGATGGGCTTATCAATCTCGTTATACGGTTAGACAATCGGTTGGAGGAACGCCGTCGGGAGCGAGGCGAAGGACGTGGCCGGATACGCGCCGTCCCTCTCCCTTCCGGGTTCGAAAAGGGGCCGCCCTCCCCACGCTCCACAGCCGCAGCGCTCCGTGGGGCAACAGCTCCCCCTGCTGGCGTTGTTAGGGAAACGCACAGGGCCAAAATGAGGAGGCTGGTCCGCGGGGAGTGTTTTCTCTGCAGCTCAAAGGAGCACACACAGAAAAACTGCCCCAAACGGCCACAACAACAACCGCCCTCAGAAACTGGGCTAAGGGGGGGTCAAAACATTCACGTGGGACACACACAGATTGCCACACGACCCCCAGTTACAATCCTGAGCGGGGATTTAACCCTTCAAGCCCCAGCACTGGTGGACACGGGGTCAGAAGGGAATTTGCTAGACAGCAGATGGGCAAGGGAGGTAGGGCTCCCTCTGGTGGCGCTTCCTTCGCCATTGCAGGTGCGGGCACTAGATGGCACGCTCCTCCCTTTAATCACACACAAGACACAACCAGTAACTCTGGTGGTGTCTGGAAACCATCGGGAGGAGATTGAGTTTTTTGTAACTCCTTCTACCTCCCGCGTGATTTTGGGCTTCCCTTGGATGTTGAAGCACAATCCCCGGATTGATTGGCCGTCTGGGGTGGTGGTTCAGTGGAGCGAAACCTGCCATCGGGTGTGTTTAGGATCCTCGGTTCCTCCCGGGTTACAGGCTAAGGAGGAGGTCAAAGTCCCTCCCAATCTGACGGCAGTGCCGGTTGAGTACCATGATCTTGCTGACGTCTTCAGCAAGGATCTGGCACTCACCCTTCCCCCGCACCGTCCGTACGATTGTGCCATTGATTTGGTTCCAGGCGCTGAGTTCCCGTCCAGCAGGCTGTACAACCTCTCATGACCTGAGCGCGAATCAATGGAGACCTACATCCAGGACTCATTAGCTGCCGGGCTGATCCGGAACTCCACCTCCCCGATGGGGGCAGGTTTCTTTTTTGTGGGCAAGAAAGATGGCGGACTCCGTCCATGCATTGATTACAGGGGGCTGAATGAGATTACGGTTCGCAACCGATACCCGTTGCCATTGTTGGATTCCGTGTTCACCCCCCTGCATGGAGCCAAAATCTTTACTAAGCTGGATCTTAGAAATGCGTATCACCTGGTTCGGATCCGGAAGGGAGACGAATGGAAGACGGCATTTAACACCCCGTTAGGTCACTTTGAGTACCTGGTCATGCCGTTCGACCTCACCAACGCCCCCGCGACGTTCCAAGCCTTGGTTAACGACGTCTTGCGGGACTTCCTGCACCGATTCGTCTTCGTATATCTAGACGATATTCTCATCTTTTCTCCGGATCCTGAGACCCATGTCCAGCATGTACGTCAGGTCCTGCAGCGGTTGTTAGAGAACCGACTGTTTGTGAAGGGCGAGAAGTGCGAGTTTCACCGCACGTCTTTGTCCTTCCTGGGGTTTATCATCTCCTCTAACTCCGTCGCCCCTGATCCGGCCAAGGTTGCGGCAGTGAGAGATTGGCCCCAACCAACAAGCCGTAGGAAGCTGCAACAGTTCCTCGGCTTCGCTAATTTCTATAGGAGGTTCATTAAGGGCTACAGTCAGGTAGTTAGCCCCCTGACAGCCCTGACCTCTCCAAAAGTCCCCTTCACCTGGTCGGATAGGTGCCAAGCCGCGTTCAAGGAGTTGAAACGACGGTTCTCTACTGCGCCAGTTTTGGTGCAGCCCAACCCTAGCCGCCAGTTCGTGGTTGAAGAGGACGCCTCTGACTCAGGGATAGGAGCCGTGCTATCCCAGAGCGGAGAGACTGATAAGGTTCTTCACCCGTGTGCCTACTTTTCACGCAGGTTGACCCCGGCTGAACTGAACTATGATGTCGGCAATCGAGAACTCCTTGCGGTGAAAGAGGCTCTTGAGGAGTGGAGACACCTGTTGGAGGGAGCGTCTGTGCCATTCACAGTTTTCACTGACCATCGGAACCTGGAGTATATCAGGACCGCCAAGCGGCTGAACCCCAGGCAAGCCCGCTGGTCACTGTTCTTCGGGCGTTTTGACTTCCGGATCACCTATCGCCCCGGGACCAAGAACCAGAGGTCGGATGCCTTGTCCCGGGTACACGAAGAGGAGGTCAAAACTGCACTGTCGGATCCACTGGAGCCCATCCTGCCTGAGTCCACTATCGTGGCCACCCTCACCTGGGACGTGGAGAAGATCGTCCGGGAGGCCCTGGCACGGAGCCCGGACCCAGGAACAGGTCTGAAGAACCGGTTGTACGTCCCACCAGAGGCCAGAGCTGCAGTCTTGGACTTCTGTCACGGTTCCAAGCTCTCCTGTCATCCAGGGGTGCGAAGGACCGTGGCAGTTGTCCGGCAGCGCTTCTGGTGGGCGTCTATGGAGGCCGACGTCCGGGAGTACATACAGGCCTGCACCACCTGTGCCAGGGGCAAGGCAGACCATAAAAGGTCCCAAGGACTTCTCTAGCCGTTACCTGTGCCTCATCGCCCCTGGTCCCACATCGGCCTGGATTTCGTCACGGGCCTCCCGCCGTCCCAGGGCAACATCACCATCTTCACGATAGTGGACCGATTCTCCAGGCCGGCCCACTTCGTGGCCCTCCCGAAGCTCCCAACAGCCCAGGAGACAGCAAACCTCCTGGTCCACCACGTCGTCCGTCTGCATGGGATACCCACCGACATCGTCTCAGATCGTGGTCCCCAGTTCTCCTCACACATCTGGAGGAGCTTCTGCCGGGAACTGGGGGCTACTGTGAGCCTCTCGTCCGGGTATCATCCGCAGACCAATGGACAGGCAGAACGGGCCAATCAGGAATTGGAGCAAGCTCTACGCTGTGTGACGTCCGCACACCCGATGGCCTGGAGTAAACATCTGGCCTGGATCGAGTATGCGCATAACAGCCAGGTGTCCTCTGCCACCGGCCTCTCCCCATTTGAGGTGTGTTTGGGGTATCAGCCCCCGTTGTTTCCCGTGGTGGAGGGAGAGGTCGGTGTGCCCTCGGTCCAGGCCCACCTGCAGAAGTGCCGTCGGGTGTGGCGCTCCGCCCGTTCTGCCTTGTTGAAGGCCCGGACAAGGGCGAAGACCCATGCAGACCGCCGGCGATCCCCGGCCCCTGCTTACCAGCCCGGGCAGGAGGTGTGGCTTTCCACGAAGGACATCCCCCTCCAGGTGGACTCCCCGAAACTTCGGGACAGATATATCGGACCATTCAAGATCCTCAAAGTCCTCAGTCCTGCCGCAGTGAAGCTCCAACTCCCGGCTTCACTGCGGATCCATCCGGTTTTTCACGTGTCACGAATCAAACCTCACCACACCTCACCCCTCTGTGCTCCCGGACCAGCGCCGCCTCCTGCTCGGATCATCGACGGGGAGCCGGCTTGGACGGTGCGCCAGCTCCTGGACGTCCGTCGGATGGGCCGGGGGTTCCACTACTTGGTGGACTGGGAGGGGTATGGACCCGAAGAACGCTCCTGGGTGAAGAGGAGCTTCATCCTGGATCCGGCCCTCCTGGCCGACTTCTACCACCGTCACCCGAACAAGCCTGGTCGGGCGCCAGGAGGCGCCCGTTGAGGGGGGGGGTCCTGTTGTGTGTGGGCCGCCAGAAGAGGAGGTACTGCTGGCCCACCACCAGTGGGCGCCCTGTCTGAAGTGCGGGCTTCAGGCACGAGAGGGCGCTGCCGCCACGGACACAGCCGGGGGTGACAGCTGTCACTCTTTATCTCTTGACAGCTGTCACCCATCTACTCAACATCATCTCACTCCATAAAGACCAGGCGTCATCTCCACCTCGTTGCCGAGATATCGTACTTCATTGGAGGTAATATACTCAGCCGTTTGTGTTTTACACATCAATCTGTATATTGTGAGTCTTTGCAGGAGTACCTGTTATCCTCTGTCTGCGGGAGCTGATTGAGTGCTGGACTGCACTCTTTTCCCCTGAGGAATCACTGCGGTACTCTGCTACATATTGAGTGAGAGGTGGAAGTGGCATTCCCACCGTTGTTGTTACGGGGTGTACACACACCCACACTTGACTGTCTTTGTTCTCGCCAGCAGTACCAGATCCGACAGTCGGGGATGGTGATCACCTGGGAATTCGGGACTTGGCTGCTCCAGTATTCACCAGGTTCGGTGGCGGCGGAAATCGTGTGGTTCCGGCTCTTCTCAGGACAGACGTCTTCTATCCTCGAGCCTGCCCACACGTCACCTTTTTGGATTGACTGTAATCATATTCTGAGATTGTCTGTATGTTCGTTGTGCTCCTTCACAACATTAAATTGTTAATTTTTGGCTCATCTATTGACCGTTCATTTGCGTCCCGTTGTGGGTCCGTGTCACTACACTTTCACAACAAAAACAGAAACATTGGTTATTGCCCCTGATGCCCATATTCCAGGTATTCAACAGTACTTGGGTGACCTGGGCCAGTCTGCAATATCAAGTCTTCGAAACTTGGGTGTCATCTTTGACAAAGAGATGTCTTTAGTACAGCACTGTAAACAGCTGACGAGGAACTGCTTCTTTCAACTAAGAAACATCTCTAAGCTCAGGAAAATGGTGTCACGAAATGATTTAGAGCTTATTATTCATGCTTTTGTGTCAACACGTTTAGACTATTGTAACAGTTTGTTTTCATGTCTAAACAAGAAGGAGTTGCGTCGACTGCAGTTGGTACAGAACTCTGCAGCGAGAATTCTGACACAAGCCAACAGGAGGACTCACATTTCCCCAATTTTAAAGGAGCTTCATTGGCTGCCAGTGTCCTACAGGATCAATTTTAAAATTTTGGTTTTAACCTTTAGAGCTCTACATAGTCAGGCGCCTTCCTATATCTGTGACCTCATCCAGCCTTATGCCCATGCCAGGGCGTTGAGGTCTGTGGATCAAAATTTGTTGATGGTTCCATGCACCCGTTTTTCAACCAGAGGAGAGCGATCCTTCCAGGCTGTTGCTCCCAGGCTTTGAAACGGTCTCCCGCTCTGTCTGCGCTCACTGGACTCTGTTGACAATTTTAAAAGCCAACTTGAGACCTTCTTTTTTACACAAGCTTTTGCTTAGGTTTTGGGCTGCTATGCTATGTTTTTAAATGTCTTGGCCACTGTGTGGTGTATTGTGCTTTTTATGTTGTGAAGCACCTTGTGGCTCTTGTCTGTGAAAGGTGCTATACAAATAAAATTTACTTACTTATGATGTGTGGGCCGCCAGAAGAGGAGGTACTGCTGGCCCACCACCAGAGGGCGCCCTGCCTGAAGTGCGGGCTTCAGGCACGAGAGGGCGCTGCCGCCACGGACACAACCGGGACAGCTGTCAAGAGATAATGAGTGACAGCTGTCACCCATCTGCTCTACATCATCTCACTCCATAAAGACCGGACGTCATCTCCACCTGATTGCCGAGATATCATCTACCTGTGAAGGTAATATTCTCTGCTGTGTCAGAACTGTGACTTACGTGTGATCTGTTTGCAGCCGTTTTCCTGTGGAGCCTTGTCAGCTGATTGGTGATTTATGAGAGTGCTGACGTCTTCGCCTCTCACTCCTTCCAGATAAGTGCTTTAACAGGAGCTGCACATATGTGTGATTAGAGGTGGAGGTGACTTTCCACCTTCTGACTGTTTTTGTTGCTGGGTGTGCACACACCCACATCTCACTGTTTGTGCTCCTCGCCAGCAGTACCAGATCCGACAGTCGGGGACGGTGATCACCTGGGAATTCGGGACTTGGCGGCTCCAGTATTCACCGGGTTCTGTGGCGGTGGAAATCGTGTGGTTCTGGCTCTTCTCAGGACAGACGTCTTCTATCCTCGAGCCTGCCCACACGTCACCTGTGTGAATTGACTATAATCAGATTCTGAGATTGTCTGTATATTCGTGGTGCACATTCACAACATTAAATTGTTACCTTTTGGCTCATCTATTGACCGTTCATTTACACCCCCTGTTGTGGGTCCGTGTCACTACACTTTCCCCAACAACTTACTTACATGGGGGCTGCCAAGTTGCAATGCCATGTCGCAGAAGACAAAAAAGGAAATATTGTATTTTCCAGAGTATAAATTTGGAGTCCTGCGACTTATACTGTACAATGACTTATTTATATATATGTTAAAAAATCATGAATGCATTATTGTTGGTATTATTAGTATTGTTAGTATCAGTGTTGTTGTTATTCTGATTATTATTGGGCTTTCACAGGAATCATTGCACGAAACAAAATAAGTTGCAATAATAAAAGTACACTGCTACAATGCAAAAAAAAAAAAGATCCCCCCCCCCCAAAAAAAATCCAATGGATTCATATTTTTATTTGAGCATTTCCAAGCCGGTAACCCAGCAGTCTGTGTTCATCTGTGTCAAATCTCATTCAAAATGTTGTCCATTTCACATTTATTTGTCCATCTTCCATCCATCCATTTTCTATACCCACTTACTCCAATTAAGGGTCACGGAGGGGCTGGAGCCTATCTCAGTAGTCACAGGGTGTGAGGCAGGGTACACCCTGAACAGGACGCCAGTCTGTCTCAGGGCCACATATAAACAGACAGTCGTTTACACTCACATGCACTACTATGCTCAATTTAACATTTCCAATTCACCTAATCTCATGACTTTGGCTGTGGGAGGAAGCCGGAACACCTGAAGGGAACCTATGCAGACACAGTGAGAACATGTAAACTCCACAGAGAAAGGGCAGGAAGTGATCCCACAACCTCCTTGCTGTGAGGCAACAGTACTAACCACTAAGCCACCATGCCACCCTATTTGTCCATCTTGCTTATTTGTATTTAACATAAAAGTCTTTAGGGTACACATCACAAGCTGGGAGTTTCCACTGCTCAATTCTTCAACTGTTTTCATCTGACAATGTCTTTTGTCCAAAGTATCAAATAACATCCAATATGTTTTCAACTGCATGCTTATTTGTCCATATTACTTACTTTTGGAATTTAAAAATTCTTATGTGAAGCAACAGCACAGGCTGTGGTGTGCACATGTGCTACTCTGAGTTCTGGTCTATTATTAATCTTGCCAATAGAGGAATCATGTGCTAAAAAGATGTCTTTGTTCCACATACAGAAAAAAAAAGGTGCAAAATATGTTTCATCTTCTTCAAGAGGTTTTTTTGACAGGTGCGAGTTACACTCTAGTGATACTTATACTCCAGAAATGTCATACTGACTCCTCGCTTCGGATTTTGCAGGCTGGCTGGATGAATGAAGAAAAACCAGAGAAATCAAGAGTTTACTCCCCAAGACACTGCTGTGTAATTTTTTTTCTGAAATGAAGGATTTACATCTATGAAATCTCCCAATCAAAAAATGTATTTTCATGAAATAAACCATTAAAGGCTTCAAATGAATGAATGAATTTATTTATTTGGCACATAAATCAACAATAACAAAAACTCATAAAAGAACAACTTAACAGTGTACCCGTATGGCTGAAAGGGTGTAGGCAATAAAAAATAAAGAATCTATGTATATAGATAGCTAGACAGACAGATAGAAAGATAGATATAACCCTGGATAAACATATACACCTAACATATATATATATATATATATATATATATATATATATATATATATATATATATATATATATATATATATATATATATATATATATATATATATTAACACAAACCCCTAAAC
The DNA here is from genome assembly GCF_902500255.1 of Thalassophryne amazonica. Taxonomy (NCBI): domain Eukaryota; kingdom Metazoa; phylum Chordata; class Actinopteri; order Batrachoidiformes; family Batrachoididae; genus Thalassophryne; species Thalassophryne amazonica. The sequence goes on from NC_047112.1 coordinate 55,985,109, forward strand.
ATATACTGACAATCGATTACATCACTGCAATAGAGTCAGCCATTAAACAACAGTTTGTCAGAGTCAGAAGCTGGGGACCTCCGACTAAGAGTCACAGCAGTGCTGAACAGTGCTAAGCCTCCTCCGTCCAACATCACAGGAGAAGAACGGAAAGCTTTGTCAGCACTGCAGAAGAACCAAAGCATCCTTATCCTGCCAGTGGATAAAGGCAGATGCATGGTGGTCCTGAACACATCGGACTATGAGGCCAAGATCAACAACTTGCTCAGTGACTCCAATACATACGAGTGTCTGAAGAGAGTCCTCACAAGCGGCTATAAGAACAAAATCATTAACTACCTCCAAAACCTGGAGAAAGAGGGACTCATCGACAGGCAGACATACTACAGACTGTACCCTGGGGAAGCCACTCCATGCATCTGTGGACTGCCCAAAATCCACAAACAGGACGTGCCACTCGGGCCTGTTGTATGTAGCACAGAATCCATCACGTACAATTTGGCCAAGCACCTCGAGTGGATTTTGGCTCCTCGAGTAGGTAACTCAGACCACCATGTGGAGAACACACAAGATTTTGTGAACAAGATCAAGGACCTTCAGCTGGAGGCAGATGAAACTATTGTGTCATTTGATGTGACATCGTTGTTCACCTGCATCCCCACCGCTGAGGCCGTCTCAGCTGTGAGGCAGAGACTGCTGGAGGATGTGTCTCTACTTGAAAGGACCAAACTCACACCAGACCACATTTGCCAACTCTTGGAGATCTGTCTTAACACCACGTATTTCCTGTTTAGGGGGAATTACTACAGGCAGATCCATGGTTGTGCAAAGGGGTCTCCGGTATCCCCCATTGTGGCCAATCTGTACATGGAGTGAGTGGAGAAGAGAGCCTTGATGTCTTTCACGGGCATCGCTCCCAGTCACTGGTTCAGATATGTTGATGAAACATGGGTTAAAATCAAGCAACAGGAGGTTGAGGACTTTACAGAGCACATCAACTCTGTGGACTCCAGTATCAAGTTAACACGTGAGGATGCCAGAAGCAACCATTTAGCCTTCTTGGACTGTGATGTTATGATTGGAGAGAACAGGCAGCTCCAGACAGGGGTTTACAGAAAACCCACTCACACTGACCAATATCTGCTCTTTGGCTCAAACCACCCCCTTGAACACAAGCTCGGGGTTATCAGGACTCTTCAACACAGAGTCCTACAGGTGCCCACAACTACAGAGGGAAGGGCTAAAGAACAACAACTTGTCCAGAAAGCCCTCACAGTATGTGGGTACCCATGATGGTCCCTGGATAAAGTGCAGACGTCCCAGAGAACAAAGAGACCAGACAGACAGGAGACGGAGACAAGAAGAAGAGGAGTGTCTCTCCCTTATTTAGCAGGAGTGGGGGAAAAACTACAGAGGATCTTCAGACAGCACAAAATCCCAGTTTACCTTAAACCTGTTAACACCTTGAGACAGAAATTAGTTCACCCGAAGGACAGGATCCCTAGTTACAAACAGAGCAATGTAGTGTATTCTATCAGATGTCAGGAAAACTGTAACGAACACTACATAGGTGAAACTAAGCAACCATTACATAAAAGGCTATACCAGCACCGAAGAGAGGGCGCCAGTGGACCTCAGACTGCAGTTCATCTCCACCTTAAAGACACTAACCACATGTTTGAGGACAAGGAAGTTAAAATCTTAAGCAGAGAGAAGAAATGATTTGAGAGAGGGGTGAAGGAGGCATTCTATGTGAAACAGTTGAAACCCAGCCTTAACCGGGGAGGGGGTCTGAGACATGCTTTGTCCCCTGTTTACAATGGGGTACTCAGATCAAAGCAGTTTCAGTCCTTTGTTCATGGTAATAAGTCATTCATGTCATCAGAAGAGGTGTCAGTCCCATTGTTAGGAGGGACAGCTACCCTGTCATTAGGAGGGTGCTAACAAGAGCACAATAAGTGCTAATTAAGGCAATTGTTTAGTCACTAGCCAGTAGCAGTCTGCCTCTCGGTAGGAGGGGTCTGGTTAGGTTTAAAATTCCAGCTTTTGTGGCTTCTGTTTGTTCTTCTCTACAAGGGCCAGACAGAAGTCAGACTACCAGAGCAAGAATTTTTAGCTGAGGAAGCTTCTGCGATTTGAAGCGAAATGTCCTCGCATCAAGCAACCCAGTCCAGTCGAAGATTCAAGCTTCTCTACCCTGGATAAAGCCTATAGCAGTGAAGATGGGATCTCACATATTATATGCCATAAGGTCTAAATGAGCCTGATGTGCAACAGGTCAGCTGGAGCACTGTGCACTGTGTGATACCTTTTATTGAGCTTTGTCAGTTGCTCTCTGTTGTCCCTGCAATTAATTGTGTCTGTCCACTTGAGATGGAAATGTCACACTAGTGTGTGCTCATCATGTCCTCATGGACAGAGGGAGGGTAATAACATTTTCTTAAATTTTTTTTTTCTGTGCACTTATTTGCATTGAATCCTTCTAAAGCTCACAAAAAATGAGTTTAAAGCAGAGTGTCGACACATTTGCAAGTCAAAGGACTCTGACTGTGAATTAAAGACTATTATCACAGCAGTGTTGCTGTTGAAGAGTGCTGACACAATGAGTGAAAAATCACATGGGCACCAATGGCCGGGGAGGGGGTGGGATTAAAGCATATAGCATGTGTTTGGAGACAAACCCTCAATGAGGTCAACCATAAGTTCGAAGCTTGTCTGACTCTACTGAACTCCAGGCCAAGCCATAAATGACCTGGATAGGAAAAATTAAGCCCAGACATCCCCCACCTAGCTCGAAGTTACCGAGCTACCGAACGCTAACAGGCTGTGTAACCGTTGGTTTGGGTGTGTGAATGAAGCACACTGTGGTGGAATAGGCAGTGCCCTTTATAACAGATGGCTTGGGGTCAGTATTCAAACCTCATCTCACAAACTGTGGAACTGTGACACGTTGGCAATACTTATTCATGGACAACCACCTGTGAGTCGCTCTCCTTTTACAACCCAAGATTTTTTAGATTACTCTCAGAAGAAAATAGACAACATTAGGATAAACATATACCAGCATGCCTTAACCCAGTCACTACACCCTGCTATTGAGGTGGGTGCCATTACTGATATATTCAACCACATTACACCCATTTTGGCATCCCTTCACTGACTTCCTGTCCCAGTGAGATCAGATTTTAATGTTCTGCTACTAGACTATAAAATTGTTCACGGACTGGCACCTCCTACCTAGCTGACCTAATTAAACCTTACGTACTGGCCCGGGCTTTGCTTTCTCAGGGTGCAGGACTACTTTGTGTCCCTAGGGTGAATAAGAAGTCTGCAGGTCATAGAGCTTTCTCTTATCGTGCCCCTGTTCTGTGGAATGATCTCCCTGCGTCAATAAAACAGTCAGATTCTGTGGAGACTTTCAAGTCCAGATTTAAGATGCACTTATTTTCCCTTTCGTATGGCTAGCATACTGGTATAGTTTTGTTTTCCGCTTTTTACTCTTAATTAATTTTATTAGGAAACAGAGCGTGCCGCAGCCTCAACTTTACCTAAATTCTGGGTCTTTTAGTGAAGCTTAGGGCTAGTGGCCAGCGATCACCTTAGTATTTCCTGTTTTTCTTGTTGTTTAATGCTGGCAAATTATACTGTATTTCTTGTCTTTCTGATACCTGATTGTTTTTTTTTTCTCTCTGTTTAAGGTGCAGCTCCATGCAGAGATGGACCCTCCTGTCCTGTGCACCAACAGCATTTCCTGTATATTCGTTTTGTGAATTTTTTCTGTGAATTGTTCTGTAATTTATGTCTGTAGCATGGCCCAAGCAGAGGGTCAACCCTTTGAGTCTGGTCTGCTTGAGGTTTCTTCCTCAGAGGGAGTTTTTCCTTACCACTGCTGCTCTGGGGGTTGGTAAGGTTAGACCTTACTTGTGTAAAGTGCCTTGAGGCAATTCTGTTGTGATTTGGTGCTATATAAACGAAAATAAATTGAAATGAAATTGAAATATTACCTAGATTTACAGAATTTGATAGTATCTCACTTGGCGTGCTGACGAAACTTGTAACATCAGCTAAAAGCACAACCTGTTTATTTGATCCTATACCAACAAAACTGTTTAAGGACCTGTGGCCCACTCTTGGGCCAACAGTGCTGGAAATTATAAATCTGTCATTAACCTCTGGATTTGTTCAAAAATGTTTCAAATCCGCAGTGATTAAAACATTACTTAAGAAATCTAATCTTGACCCTAGTGTATTGAAAAACTATTGGCCAATATCAAATCTATCATTTTGTTCTAAAATCTTCGAAAAGTGGTTTCACGGTAGCTCATGGACCACCTTACTGAGAATAATCTTTTTGAGCCACTGCAGTCTGCTTTTAGAAAATATCATTCCACAGAGACGGCTGTCACTAATATCTCCGTCACACATAGCTGGAATCACGCAGAGTGGTGTTGGACATATGAAATGGTGCACATCCGAAAGGTGTTGGATTTCAGTTCCAGTACTTTCTGACAGCCATCTGTGGGAGTCAACACACTTGGTTAAAATCTGCCGGTGGCCCTGAGTGTGAAGCACATATTCATAATTCTCCGGGTATGGTCCAGATGGGACACCTATCTGACCGTGGTCCATGAGCAGTCTGAGGACCATCTAACCGCAATTTACATATTCCGATGGTGGCAAAACGTGTTCTGAATTGATTTGACCACATATGATGGAACCTCGAGATAGATCTGGCACGGTATGCTTGCCGGTATGTCTGGTATGTCCTGCATGTGCCAGTATAATAATGCCCACCCCACCACCACCACCCCACCCCCGGAGCGCAAAGGAACTGTTGAAATGTATGTGGCATAATTCATCTTCTCATGTCAACAGCAGCTAAACCGAAAGCTCTGTGCGCTGCTGCGCATCCATTCCTTCCCATGGGTGACGTAAATAATGTTAACTATTGTCTCCATCATAACACGGGCAGCTTCGCCTCTCCGTGCTGCACAGTTATACATCATTGCGTGCGTCAGGCTCAGCTGGATGGAACTCATGTGTTGTAACAAATGTCCACCTTCTAACTCTGGAGGAGATATCACATGGAACTTGTGGCAGGCCATTACACCATTAATACACATGCATCTTACTTCCAACAGTGGTCCAGGGGTGTTTCACAGATGAGGACAAGACAGCAGCCTGCAGTTAGAATCCTCTCACCTAAAAGAAAAAACTAATTCCATGTGATAATGTAACCATTGCGGTGTCCAGAGTTGCGTTTTGCTGCTGAAGTGTGCAAACAAGAAAAAAGAAAGTTCCTTGGAAAGGCTCCGTGTGAGGGACTGTATGGCCCAACTACCAGCAAACCTTGGAGCGAAGCTGCCCACTTGTCCATGTGTGCCCCACACGTGCGCTTAGTGGCACAAGCAGTGTTAAGCCCTGGTCCCACCAAATAATGAAGGATGAATAATGTGCCACGCAGCATGTTTTGTTTTTTTTTTGCTACAAGAGGGTTTATTCAGCTATCGTGGGAGAATAGTGGCTCGAGAGGCTCTTAGAGGCATTATCTTCGGTTAACAAGGCTCATCTCTGCACGTGGCGCTAATTTCAAGAAGTTCAAAATTTAGCAACAACAGTGTGGGGCAATTTGTGTGAGATTGGGCAGACTGCAGCACCTTTTATGGCCATCTGACAGCAATCTGTGTCACTCACCTGCTGTCTAAACATGCTTTGGATGCCATCATGCTGCTGTGGACAAGGCAGTCCAGATGCCTTTGGACCACACCCCTTTTCCTCCAGACTGTGTCGGATAATGGCAATATTTGCCGTGTCAGAATGGCTCCTCCACATTCTTGCTATGTGTGAGGGGGCTTAAAGTAGTGAATAATCTTCTGCTTGCAATGGATTTGGACACCACTATGGTTCTGGTGCTGTTAGATCTTAGTACTCCGTTTGATACTGGGGATCACCATATTCTACTCAATAGGCTGGAGAATCATTTTTGGGATTACTGGGAGTGCCCTTGCATGGTTGACATCATACCGAACCAGTCATTCTCATTGTGTCTTGTACAACAACACTATCTCTAACCTTGGTGACATGAAATACAGGGTTCCACAGGGGTCTGTATTCACCCTCCTGCTTTTCTCCCTTTGAACTTTCTCCCTCAACTGAGTCTGGTCTGCTTGAGGTTTCTTCCTCAATATCATCTGTGGGAGTTTTTCCTTACCACTGTCGCCTGTGTGCTTGCTTTAGGAGATGGAAAGGTTAGACCTTACTTGTGTGAAGCGCCTTAAGAAAGCTTTGTTGTGATTTGGTACAATATAAAATGTAATAAATTTAAACTGAATTGAAAAACTTAGCATAGCTAACACCACCAAGCTATTCAATTTTTCAATTTCAATTTATTTTCATTTATATAGCACCAAATCACAACAGAGTTGCCTCAAAGCGCTTCACACAAGTAAGGTCTAACCTTACTAACCCCCAGAGCAGCAGTGGTAAGGAAAAACTCCCTCTGAGGAAGAAACCTCAAGCAGACCAGACTCAAAGGGGTGACTCTCTGCTTAGGCCATGCTACAGACACAAATTACAGAACAATTCACAAAACAAATATACAGGAAATGCAGTTGGTGCACAGGACAGGAGGGTCTCCAGCACAAATACCACACCCATCTCTGGATGGAGCTGCACCTTAAACAGAGCGAAATAAACAGAATCAGGCATCAGAAAGACAGGAAATACTGGATAATTTGCCAGCATTAAACAACAAGAAAAACAGGAAATACTAAGGTGCTCACCGGCCACTAGCCCTAAGTTTCACTAAAAGACCCAGAATTTAGGTAAAGTTAAGGCAGCGGCACGCTTAGTTTCCTAATAAAATTAATTAAAAGAGTAAAAAAATGTAAAACTATACTATGCCAGTCTGCTAGCCATACAAAAGGGAAAATAAGTGCATCTTAAGTCTGGACTTGAAAGTCTCCACAGAATCCGACTGTTTTATTGACGCAGGGAAATCATTCCACAAAACAGGGGTACGATAAGAGAAAGCTCTATGACCCGCAGACTTCTTGTTCACCCTAGTGACACAAAGTAGTCCTGCACCCTGAGAACGCAAAGTCCGTGAACAATTTTATACACTAGTAGCAGAACCTTAAAATATTATCTCACTGGGAAAGGAAGAAAGTGAAAGGATGTCAAAATGGGTCTAATGTGGTTGAACTTTCTTCTATTTCATTGATAGTAGCTATTGTATACTTGGATGTTTAGCTAGTGCCATGTATGCTGGTGTGTGGAGTGGCAAATACTGACGAACATTGCAATTTTTGAACTTGCCAACATTGTTGTTGAAAATCAGGGTCCACGTCTGTCATTTGCAAGCATTTAGTTATGTTTAGTGAATGTTTGCGACAGTGTTTGCAAATAAAAATTGGTTAAGTTTAACAACTATTAGCAGATATTAGCCTGTGGTGGGCACAGTTCGGCTAATCCGCTAACTATTAAAGATCATGTTTTCATTATCGGATTAGCTTTTCAGATATCTTTGAAAACCATCATCGGATCAATTCTCTTCCAATAATTTTTAGTCCGCTAACATTTTTGCAGACGTAGCTTTTTGTAGTAGATCCGCAATTCTATCCTTGATAAACAGAGAAGAGTTAGTTCTAGAAAAAACTATTCTATCCTGTAAGCAAAGGAGAACCGGTCATAGAAAAGAAAAAAGCTAATTTCTTTTGACCCTATACTGGCATGCCGCAAATATCACCAAAGTCATCCAGAGGCATACAGTTTTAAATTATGGTTAAAATTTTAACAAAACTAATTTCAGACAAGTTATTTAAATTAACATCACGTCTGAAGTTTTACAAAGTGAAAATATCAGATATATGTTTTAGTTTTAAAGTAATGCACTAATTTTGAAGGTTTTAGTGTGGACATGCTATATCCAGGTGCTTTATGGGTATCTCAGAACATTCACAACAGAAAAAATGCATTTGAGACACTCTGATCAGGCTCCACACGGACAACAGCATTAAACTCTTTGTATGTTGTGCCTAAAACTCTGTTGAATATATTCTCTGGGTTCATAGACATTGTCATTGTGTTTGTTTTATGTAAAAATGCCAGAAGAAGCCCAGGTTGCTTCTCCAAAAGCCGAAGTGTCTGTTAAATTGTGATTCAGGCCATGTGATATAACGCATAGAACACTGCCATCTACTGCCGACCGGTTATATCACAGTGTTGTCGACTGCAGGATTTTAAAATTATCTGTAGGTTTCCAAAACCTGAGACACCACACACGTGGAGATCAAGAAATCATAGATCTAACAGATTTAGTTGTACAGTGTGTGGTGTCAGCCACACGGTAAAAACAACACACACGAACAGATTTCACACATGAACATTCCCAGGTCAGACACCTCGCTTTCTGATTGGCTGCATGTCACATTTAGCTCCTCACGTCCTTCTTAACACACCACACACAGCAGGAATATCTGACAAGATTATATTTAGTGTCATCACGATTGTCAGGGCGTCCTTAAGATTGTCGAAAGGGGAAGATCGAGTCCGATATCGGCCTAATTATCTTGCCATGTGAACCAGGCTTGATGTTATGACACCTCACGGAGTGAATGATTGATGCTTTATGACACCGCACCGAGCATGTTTTCACTATTATTTGATTTCTCTGTGCAACTGACATCGTTATTCAAGCATTCAAAAAGCGATTTCTATCGCCACACAATTCCAACTACACACAAGAAAGTTTTTTGACAGTTCTTGTTATTGAAAGAAACCTTGTCTCCTGAACCGGACAGAACTGTGATGTCATCATGCGTGCGCTTTGGCGCTATCTAGCGGGATCTTGAAAATTTCTTTCTTTTTTTCTATATAAATGAAAAAAATGACATATTTTACAAAAGCACATTAATTTGTAAACACCAACACATGTTACATTGATTCACTTGTCTTGGTTTTTACATAGAATGAATGACTCAACCAATCAGTATGAGTGGAGGATTAGTTTACCCATAATCCCCTTTGGGCATCTGTGTGTTAATGTTCAAATCTTCAAAATTAGTGCATTATTTTAAAATTAACAGATATGTGTTATATATCACTTTGTACATTTTAAGAGTTTACATTAATGTAGTTATTCTATCCGGAATAATTTTATTTATAAAGCAAAATCATAATTCAAACCTGCTTTCCATTTCAATACCTCTGCCTCATTGGTGGATCTCTGTATCCTGTCAAAGTAGATGATGCTTCTCTCCAGCAGGGAGCAGAGCACACAAAGACAGAAGTGCTGGCTCATTGGCTCCTTGGGTTTCTGATCACCATTGGTTATATCAGAAGCTTTGGCAGTGTTTAAACTCAAAATCAGCTTCTTAATAGCTGAGAGCTTATGAGATAAAATTGAAAGTTATCTGTAGCTTCTGATAAGTTTTTAGGCAATTGATCAGTTCAGCATTAAAAAAAGCTAACTTTTCAGTTAGCTGATTACCAGTTATCAAAGCTGTATAGAAGCTGTATCGAAGCTGTATAGAAGATACAGAAGATGGATTTGCAGAATATGGAAATGAATTCATGTCAGGAAGAAGACCAAAGTTCTGCTGCCCTTGAAGAATAATTGCTTTGTCTGGTTGCTGCTGGTCAGAGAGTGGTTGTGAACCAAAAGTAAATTTAGCACATTATAAACATTTACAAATGCTTACAACTCTTACATTTGCAACAGATTGCAGAAAAACAAATCTGCTAAGTAATTTTGAACATGCTCAAAATTTATTTAAGACAAGAAACCCTTTACCACCCTAAAACTGTTTGCAAACTGTTTTGCAACCTTTTGCGAACCCTTGACGGAATTCATAATTCATTACTTTATTCAGCATTTGCTGCTCCATGAGATACAGGCTTAAAGGTGCAAGTATACAAATTAAACCATTTTATGTACCAGGCTGTAAATATGTTTTTGTTTGTTTGTTTTTTCTGTACAGCTATCAATATTAACATGGAGTTTTGTGAGGCCAGCCTTAAGTGGCTATTCAAGAAACTGCAAGACTTGACACTTCCACACTGAATACATTTTTCAGGACTTGAGGTTACCACTTATGAGCATCCTGGGGAAGGCCTATGGTAAACATATGAAAAGTTCAGATGCAAAACCCAGTAAGTACTTTTTTTCTAAATGGAGAAAAATGCAGTTGAAAATGGAGATTTAAAGGAAACCATATTCAGAAATGCACAGACTTTCATCAATAAAACGAAAACAGTTTGTTCAAATTCTTTCATATTTTGGACACTGATGGTCCCCTTGACAGCCAAGTACATAAGGAAATTGAGTTAGTAACAGAGAATACATTTTTAGGTGTTATAATTGATAATAAACTTAGCTGGAAACCACATATAAATTATATCAAATCAAAATTGTCAAAAACTATACCCATTTTGTATAAAGCCAAAGACGTACTGCCACAAGAAAGATTACTTACTTTATATCATTCTCTGATGGTACCATATATGACATATTGTGTTGAGTCGTGGGGAAACACTTACAAATCAAACACCAATCCAATATTCCTTTTGCAAAAACGAGCCATACGAATCATCTGCAATAAACATTATCGTGAACCAACTCATTCTTTATTTGTGTCTTTAAATGTATTAAAATTCATAGATTTGGTCGATTACATTACAATTCAAACTTTGTTTCGAGCGAAAAACCAAGCCTTACCGAAACATGTCCAGAGTCTGTTCAGATTGAGGGAATCCAGATATAGTTTAAGAGGTTGTGCAATTTATATTAAACCACCAGTAAGAACAAATGTAAAGGGTTTTTGTGTGTCTGTGGTTGGGGTGAAGAAATGGAATGAATGTTTAACAGAGGTTAGAATGAGTGGTACCTTAGTAAGATTTAAGAAACTACTCAAAAAGAACATCATGTCTATTTATCATAAAGAAGCAAATATAATTTGATTTATAGAAAATGTTCAATTTATAAGTGGGTATTATTGTATATTTGAATGTGTGGGTATGTGTATGCGTATGTATGTATATGTATGTGTATATGTATGTATGTATGTATGTATATATATATATATATATATGTGTGTGTATATGTATATAAGTGACCGTGTATATGTATGTATATATATATATGTATATATTTATGTATGTAAAGTATATATGTATGTATATAGGTATATATGGCATGAGCCCCAAGAGCCTGGTCTGCTTGAGGTTTCTTCCTTATAGGGAGTTTTTCCTCACCACAGTTGCCTAGTGCTTGCTCTGGGGGTTGGTAAGGTTAGTCCTTACTTGCGTAAAGTGCCCTGAGTTGACTTTCTGGTGAGCTGGTACTATATTAATATAATTATAAATGAATAGTATATTGATGTGTATGTCTGTGTGTTGACGTGTAGTAGTGAATTTGTATTTATGTAAATATGACTGATTAGAATTGATGGACTTGTACTAGCAGGGGTGGGCGCTGATAAGCTTTGCTTCAGCCCACACCCTTATGGACTCACTAGTTTTGTTTATGAGTTTGTGGAATTGTTCATTTTGAATATTTTGTGTGCCGAATAAAGTATATATCTCTCACATGTTGGCCTCAACTAAAATTTATGGTTTTGGAGATACTGGGTTTTGCATCTGATCTGTTCATATGGATAGAAGGGATGCCTAATTGTAAAGGAAACTTGCAATATGTGCATACGTGTGTGTGTGTTGTTAAAATTCGCTGGCATTTTCATGTTGTTTTTCCAGTTAAGTATATTCATCTTTGTACATCCATGTACGTCTGTGTTTGTACTGCCCATGTGGTATGTATGTAGTATTGTAGCCTGTGGCTGTGTTTTTCACAGTGAAGTCACACCGTTTTTTTCGTGCTCCTATCATGAAATGAGTCACCTTTTCGTGATGCTGTTTTTGTTTTTATTTTACTACAACCCCAGTTCCAATGAAGTTGGGACGTTGTGTGAAATGTAAATAAAAACAAAATACAATGATTTGCAAATCCTCTCCACTGAATACACCACAAAGACAAATATTTAATGTTCCAACTCATAAACTTTATTGTTTTTTGTGCAAATATTTGCATTTTGAAATGGATGCCTGCAACACATTTCAAAAAAGCTGGGACAGTGGTATGTTTACCACTGTGTTACATCACCTTTCCTTCTAATAACACTCAATAAGCATTTGGGAACTGAGGACATAATTGTGAGTGTCATGATTGGGTATAAAAGGATCATCCCCAAAAGGCTCAGCCGTTCACAAGCAAAGATGGGGCGAGGTTCCCTACTTTGTGAACAACTGCATGAAAAAATAGTCCAACAGTTTAAGAATAATGTTTCTCAACATTTAATTGCAAGTACGAGGTCTGTTAGAAAAGTATCCGACCTAATTATTTTTTTAAAAAACCATATGGATTTGAATCACGTGTGATTACATCAGCCAAGCTTGAACCCTCGTGGGCATGCAAGAGTTTTTTCACGCCTGTCGGTGATGTCATTCGCCTGTGAGCACGCCTTGTGGAAGGAGTGGTCCAGCCCCCTCATCGGAATTCCTTTGTCTGAGAAGTTGCTGAGAGTCTGGCGCTGTGCTTGATCAAAATTTTTTCAAAAACTGTGAGGCACATCCGAGTGGACACCATTCGAGAAATTCAGATGGTTTTCTGTGAAAATTTTAATGGCTGATGAGAGATTTTGGATTGTTTCTATCGCTGTAAGGACTTCCTACGGAGTGGGACATCACGCAGCACTCCAAGGCGACGTCGTCATCCTGTTTCAAGCTGAAAACCTCCAAATTTAAGCCTCTGTTGACCCAGGACGTCGTGAGAGAACAGAGAACTTTCAGAAGAGGTCGGAATCAGCAGTTTATCTGGACATTCCACTGTTAAAGGAGATTTTTTTAATGAAAGACGTGCGGATGGATCGGCGCGTCGGCTCGCAGCCAGCGCGGCGTGCCCGCCACAGGAAAAACACCTACCTACAAAGCTTTAACAATTAGTGTCCTCAGTTCCCACTTATTGAGTCTTGTTAGAAGGAAAGGTGATGTAACACAGTGGTAAACATACCACTGTCCCAGCTTTTTTGAAACGTGTTGCAGGCATCCATTTCAAAATATTTTTGTGTTGTTATTTTTATTGTTTTTGTGCAAATATTTGCACAAAAACAATAAAGTTTATGAGTTTGAACATTAAATATTTTGTTTTTGTGGTGTATTCTGTTGGGAAAGTGTAGTGACATGGACCCACAACAGGGGGCGTAAATGAATGGACAATGGATGAGCCAAAAACAACAATTTACTGTTGTGAATGTGCACAACGAAATACAGACAATCACAGAATTTGTATGCAGTCAATATACAAAGGTGACGTGTGGGCAGGCTCGAGGATAGAAGACGTCTGTCCAGAGAAGAGCCGGGTCCCACACGATTTCCACTACCAATGGGTCTGAAGCACACCGGAGCCGCCAAGTCCCGAGCCCCCAGGTGGCCACCGTCTCCAGCTGTCAGACCTGGTACTGCTGGCAGGAAGCAGAAACAGTTAATGGTGGGTGTGTGTGTACACACCCAGTAAACAGTCAGCAAAAAACATTCTCTCCTTGGTAAAGTGGGAAAAACACCTCCACCTTTAACACAAGTTCACGGTACTGCAGAGTCAGTCTCCTACTTAATGCAGTTCGGGGTGAGAAGTGAAATCCCTCCACTTCTCCACCAACCACGAACCCGGCAGAAAACAACGAGCGGACACCTGCAAACAGACCAAAAATGCAAGAGAGTAACACTGTGTGTACGGCACAATCACGGCTGAGAATTTACCTAATTGGTAGATGATATCTCGGCAGCGAGGTGGAGATGCTGCCCGGCTTTTATGGTGGTGGTGGTTGATGAGTGACAGCTGGCGTTGATGATGAGTGACAGCTGTCACTCCCAGTTGCTCCCGTGGGGCAGCTGCGCCCTCTCGTGCCTGAAGCCCGCACTTCAGGCAGGGCGCCCTCTGGTGGTGGGCCAGCAGTACCTCCTCTTCAGCGGCCCACACAACAGTATTCATTTGAATACAGGTTGAAGAGCATTTGCAAATCATTGTATTCTGTTTTTATTTACATTTCACACAACGTTCCAACATCAATGGATTTGGGGTTGTATTTCTAACCCTCGCCGTTCCCCTAATTCTAGTTCAACCCCCCCATGTTAACCTTCATTTCGTGATACTATCACGAAATGAGTTTGTGCTCCCTTTATGAAAATGTGTTGCTTTTCGTTACAGTATCACAAAGCATAGCTTTATTTACTTTTTGTGATGCCATCACGAAATGGTGCGAGAGTGGTGCCTCAGTGGCCTTTCAAACAAACACAGGATACTTTTGACAGATGTTTATGCTGTTAGGTCACACGGGATGGTTTCTTCAACCTGAAATCATTCTCATCCGCTTGAAGCGACAAATGTGCCGTAGATGGAAATATGACCGATTACCACAACAGCTTCGGACGGCTTGTTGATTAAATTTTAGAGTGCAGTCTTTACTGTTCATAGGCCACACATATAAAAGATCACTCTCTGCTTTGCATGTAATTTTGGTTCATTCAAAATTTTTAAATTGATGTTCTCTGCTGCAAACTTTGCAAATAATGAGGTGCTTTTCAAAGATAAAATCATCTGTATGCTGGATAGATCCATAGCACTCTTTAATAGGCCCCATCTTCCGGGGATGAATCACATCAGCTGTCCCCGCAGTGCTGAAAAACAGCTCTCTAAAGCTGTTGTCTCCACATTACGACACTCGTGTCCCTCACCCACCCTCACACACTCACTATATCATAGTCCTGGGGGTTGTCAAACAGGGTTGTTGCACGGTCTCTCTTGTTCACTGCACTCACTGGCTTTTTTGTTTGCCAATGTTTCTAGCACTCAGTTGAGGCAATTATTCGCTCCACTTGGCAAATTTGTCCTCCTTTTACCGTTTGAGTCGACAGATGATTTAAAAGACACCTACACAGCCTTTGAAAACCAAAGCATTGCTGATTGGGGCTTTAATTTGTCCAATTAGGCAGCTAATGAGCTAATTTAGAGCTCAAGTGAACCTCTGTAAGATGAGTAGTGTTGGCTAGGAAGTAATGGTTACGAGATGGAAATGTTAAAGATCTTTTCTTTTTAATGCATTTTTGTATTTGTATATTGTTGTTAAGATTTTGCAGCTGTGTAATCAGATTATACTGACCAACAGCTTCCATGATAATGCTTATATTATCTTCCTGATGTAGTCTTTCAAACGACTCTGTACAACAAATCTGTACATGGTCACTGGATCCTAGATCTCTGGACATCAATAAAAACAAAACAAATCTGTACTTCTTTGTCAAAAGCATTTCCTTTCAGGTATAAATGAGATAAATTTAACTCCATAGCCTCTGAGCTGCGGTTTTGCAGTCGGCTGCGCTGCAAGTCAACATCAATGTAATGAGCCTTTCACACCGGAGGTGTCTGCCACAGCAGAAGTGTCGCAGATCGGTCTAAAAAGCATTATTTTCAATGAGACTGGGCTAAAAATGACGCTTTGCCGAGAGCGCACGTTTCCACTTGCCATCAAGCTGCTGTGGTCAAAGTTCAACCCAATCCAATTTAAGCCACTGTGAGCTGTGACTTAGCTTTGCGCTGTCCAATAGAAACGAGGCATCAGGCCAAAACATGGAAGACTATAGTCCAAAAACCACTGATCTGTATATAACACTGTGTTATATACAGATCAGTGGCAGAAACGTGTCACAGAATTGCTCATTTATACACAGCAGTTTTCTGAAGAAAATCACTGCAAATGTTGGTTTTTTTAACTCAAAATTAATTCCTGATTAATATAAAAAAATATTTCCTTGGGCCCCTTCACACATAACACGATTTAAGCCGATGAGCGCACAAAGGAGGAATTGCATGCCATTCGTGAAAAATCGGAGCTGCCTCCAATGCCTCGTACACGTGTCGCTACAACTATTCACACAGACCATTGGGTAAAAGACAGAGTGTGCCCTGTGAGAGCCCATTCGATTTCTCTCATGGCAGGTGTCAGCCAAATTCCAGGTGACACACACGAACATCTAACACCGCTTGCCTGACACTTAGGAAATGTGTGGTCATTCGCGCTGTTACCACAAAAACAGTGAGCAGACAATCACTTTCAAGTTGGTTGTGAAATTTGTCTAAGTGCCCCCACGAGTGTGGCGTTGCAAAAAGCAAGACACATGTGGTGCATGTGTCTCGCACGTGTGCGTGTGTGTTGCGCCCCCCTACCCAAAACACATGTGGTGTATGTGGATTTCGCAAATGCGGACATGATAAGAGTGCACTGCTTCATTCATGTCATTTCATGACTGTACGTCGGGTCATCTATTAGAGCTTGGGACTCCGGTGAGGGCGGTCGCATCTTCTCCTCTCCCTCTGTGCTTTTCTATCTCTGCTCCAGCCTTCAAAAGTCCGTACTTCACCACTGTGAATTCTTCAAACTATATTTGGATTAACCATTGAATTGATCAGCTGGTCTCTGAATGCTATTGACACCAATTTTCAACAAGGAAATCAGGGTTGAGGGACCCTGCATACCCAGGTGGAACCTACCCTGTGGGCTTTGTTCTCGACAGCTGGGAGAAGTGGCGTGTTGCGTGCTTGGTACCACTCTCTGTGCAGGACATTGAAAACTTATTTATATTTGGTTTTATTTTGGGAGGGCTGATCCTTATTGGTTTATGTGCTGCCCTGACCTACCAGAGAATTGGCAAGACGGGTGCTACCAGAACCACGACCCCTCACCTGTCCGTCATGATTAATGAGTTGGGCAAGACGACAGTCTCAGGCTGCATTAAACCTTGAACTCAGACGTAAGTTGAATAACATCTTGGCGCAAATGTACGCCTTGCAAAGGAAGATGTTGGACACTTGAATTGGATTTTATCGGTCAGAGGAGCTGCAAATGTGTTTCTCTGCTCAACCCTAAACATGGCAGGGTTATCAGATTTGAACATTAACACACAGATGCCTAAAGGGATTATGGGTAAACTTAGCCCCCACTCATACTGATTGGTCGACCAATTCATTTTGTTTAAAAACCAACACAAGTGAATCAATGTAACGTGTGTGTTGATGTTTATAAATAAATGTGCTTTTGTAAAATATGCCATTTTGTTCATTTGTGTAAAAAAAGGCATTTGCAAAGCCGAAAAGTCTGTTAAATTGTGATTCAGGCCGTGTGATATAACCGGCGTCAAAATGCATGGAACACTACCATCTACTGTTCACCAGTTATATCACAGTGTTGTCAACAGCAGGATTTTAAAATTATAAGTAGGTTTCCAAAACCTGAGAGACCACACACGTGGAGATCAAGAAATCATAGATCTGACAGGTTTGGTCGTACAGTGTGTGGTGTGCAGCCACATGGTAAAAACAACACCCATCACAAACGAACAGATTTCACACACAAACATTCACAGGTCAGACAGGAAATCTCACAAAATCTCTTGAGAATAAACATGACTTTAGAGTAAACAGACGGAGTTTGTGGACTATTTACAAGAGAGGAAAATAAAATGATATGAAAAGAAAAGGCGTTCTTTAAAGGAGTGGAGACAGTGTGACCACCAGACTTTCTGGTAAGCCGTTTTGATTTTAGATTTCACTCCATGGGTCCGTCGCCTCACTTTCTGATTGGCTGCATGTCACATTCAGCTGCTGACTTACTTCCGAGCAGATCAGAGCACTCTTAATGCACCACACACGGCAAGAATATCTGATAAGATTATTTTTAGCATCATCACGATTGTCGGTGTGTCCTTAAGACTGTCGGAAGGCGAAGATCAGGTCTGATATCGGTCTAATTATCTTGCCGTGTGAACCAGGCTTAACAGATCTGTTGTAATGACGCCTCAAGGAGCGACTGATTGATTCGTTATGATACCGCACGGAGCGACTAACCGATCGGATGTTATGACGTCTCACGGAGCGACTGATTGATCCGTTGTTATGACACTGCACAGAGCCGCTAATCAATCGGATGTTATGACACCTCACGGAGCAACTGATTGATGCGTTATTATGACACCGCACTGCAAATTACAGTGACCAAAATACCAACAATCTGGGCACAATGAACATATTTTCACTATTATCTGATATCTTTGTGCAACTGACATCATTATTCAAGCATTCAAAAGGCTGTTCCTATTGCCACACAACTCCAACCACACACGAGAAAGTTTTTTGACAGTTCTTGTTATTGAAAGAAATGGTGTCTCTCTAATCAGATAGAGTTGTGATGTCATCATGCATGCACTTAGGTGCTATCTAGCGGGACCTTGAAAATCGTCCATGACAATTTAACTGAATTTTCGGCTATACAAATGCCTCTTTTTTTCTTAACAAATGAAAAAAAAAATGACATATTTTACAAAGTCACATTTATTTGTAAATACCAACAGACGTTATATTGATTCACTTGTCTTGGTTTTACACAGAATGAATGAATCAACCAATCAGTATGAGCGGAGGCCAAGTTTAACCATAATCCCTTTGGGCATCTGTGTGTTCATGTTCAAATCTTCAGAATTAGTGCATTATTTTAAAATTAACAGATATGTGTTATATAGCACTTTGTACATTTTAAGAGTTTACATTAATGGTAGTTATTGTATCTGGATTAATTTGACTTATAAATCAAAACCATAAGTCAAACCTGCTTTC
Source organism: Thalassophryne amazonica (assembly GCF_902500255.1). Taxonomy (NCBI): domain Eukaryota; kingdom Metazoa; phylum Chordata; class Actinopteri; order Batrachoidiformes; family Batrachoididae; genus Thalassophryne; species Thalassophryne amazonica. The sequence goes on from NC_047112.1 coordinate 56,003,824, forward strand.
CATTTCAAGACCTCCACCTCATGGCTGGACAACTGTATGCTGTCAACATAAATGATGCTTCCCTATGGCAGTTGATGTCAGTGGATCAAATCACATCTTAACTGTAAAGAAACAATTTTCGATAAACATCCCTAATCAAGAGTTAAACAAACCCAACTTTGACACTGGATGACCTTGACTCAGAGTTTCAGAGTAATATCCAAAGTAAAAAAGTCATTCTTACTATTTAAAACCTTTCATGGTCACCAAAAATTCTGGGGCGTGTCACGTATAAATAATGTGATATGTAGCTTCCAGTTAGAGTTGAGTAGTAACCACAGATGGGCTAACCAATTCCTCAAAATGTCTATTCTGAGTTTGCCCTTTCAAGTCACACTTAGTCAAAGGTCATGTGGAAACCACAAGTGTATCATTAACAAATTCCTTAAACAAGCCATTCTAATTGATTTTCACCTTTCAAGGCCATCCAAGGACAAAAGTTGTGCCTCCAATGGAAAGGCGATATATTCAACATAGGTGTATCTTCAGCTAATTTCTCTAAACAGCTGAAATAAATATCCCCTACACTTCAGTAAGCACTAGACCAAAACTTTGTTCTTGGTCTGTGACTGTGACTTTAAACTGATTTTTCTGAAAAACACAAGACTTTGTCCTTGCTGACCCTTATCATTTCTGAAGGTTTAGGTGCAAGTCTGATCAAAACTCCTCAAGTAACTTTGTTCAGATTCTGACAGACAGATAGAACATCAGAATTCTCCAATCTCCACAGATACAAAAGGTTCAGACACAAATGCAAATGTCAAGCTAGAACCACCTCCACACAACGGTGAGCAAATAAATCAGGCTCAAACTAATGTGTTGTGGTTGTTATATGTGCCTGGGATTTTTTTCTTTTGCAGAGAAAAAAGCACTGAGTGGATTTCCAACACAGGGAAGATATGACATCCATTACCTTTGGGCAGGTGTTTGAACACACAAGGTTGAAGTGTGATGTCAGGCCAATTTCACCGCAGCCTTCTGAAAGAAAACAATAACGTTGGTGGTGGCCTCCGCCAGCACTGCAAGGCTTTTGTCTTTGGCATCTCATAGGCCTTTATGACAAGGTTAAACTAAAGAACATTCCCTCCTCTACGTGCCTGCTCTGCAAAATGAGACTTGACTGCCCCGTACGTGCTACCAAAGAATTAATGTGCAGAACCTGAGCACCAGGACAGTCTAAAAATTCATGACTCACCCGCTCTGTTTGCTGAAACAAAATCAAATGTACAGAAGAATGTTGTGCCATGTCTTTGTGAATAACACGTAATTGTACAAGTGCCATCTTAAACGGCTTAGGCTATGCTCAGCATTTCCATGAAAATAAATACTCAACACAATACAAGATGAAATATCTCCAATATAGGAGCTCATGAGCCTTTCATAATGAACACAGTCAATCAGCCACTGAGTTATGAACACGAACGCCTTCACACCAGATGCAGTGTGCTTGCTGTTGAGGAAGTGGAGCTTTCTTCATCATTACTTTCAGCTCTTTTACGCTAATGTTAGCCTAGCCTTTGAGTCTAAGTACTGTAGCTACATTAGTTTATCCTACTTGAGTGGGAATAAGTAAGTCCCTTTGGCTGCTGTCTTGATTTCACTCTGGGTCACCACAGTAGATCCAAGGTGGAGCTGCATTTTGATTTGGCACAAGTTTTATGCCGGATGGCCTTCCTGATGCAACTCCACATTACATGGAGAATTGTGCCGGGGTGGGGTTTGAACCGGGAACCTTTCACTCCGAAATGAAGTGCAGTATAGAGTCCCTTGATCCAGACAGTAGCAACATGACGAGTCAAAAAAAAAAAAAAAAACGCAAATTCTGAAGGAAAGAAAAATGGAATGACAGAGGCTTCGATAGAAATTTATAGGAAAACAGTTGACAAGGATACAAACATACAGCGGTTTGTGGAAACGAGGCAATTGTGATGTTAACCTTCATCCACATATCAAGTTTGGTGTAAAACTGGGAAAGGACCTTGGAGGAGCAGTGGAACAGAGACAAAAATCTTGCTGAAATTATTGTATGATTCTCGTGAAACTAACTCCCCAGATGACACGGCTGCTGAGGACTCACACGCTGGTCTGAGTCAATTCGCTGAAGGAAGCAGAGTGGCAAAGATGTGGCAGATGGGGTGATGGTAATAGTTTGAGCTTAGCTTCTGAAAAGCAAATCTTCCCACCAAAGTGGGTGAGTAGGAAGCCTAGAAAAGTGGCTCACTGGAGGCATTATGGTCCTCTGAGAGGCCGGGCACACAGATGCTCCTCTTTAAAAAGGGGAAGAGGTCCTGGAGATAAATGGAGTGTTTTGTTTGAAAGTCACTAAGAGATACAAAGCCGTTAAAACTCAAGGGGCAGCGCCAGCTGAGAAGTTGAAAACTGAGTTTTCTTCTAAACCACCAATTGAGTGTTCATACATAATGGACAAGAGTTGGGAGAGTTGTTTAAAAAAGTTGCTTTAGACAGTATTTACAAAATGTAAGTTGTTACCAATGATGCAATTCCAATTCCAATGAAGTTGGGACGATGTGTGAGATGTGAATAAAAACGGTGTCACGGTCTGAGATTACCACCAGTCTGAATTTACCAGGTAAAATTAGACTGTAGCAGCCACAGTCTGAACTTACCACCAGTCTGATATTACCATCTTGGTATATTGAGACTTGTGTGTTATTGACCCTGGTCCAAATTTGCCAAGCAAATATATTATATAATTTTTTTAATTGGAACCACAAGTAAATCCTGTCACTTTCTATTGATGCTTATTGATTTAACCATTATAATTCTGGTTACTAGTTACCTAGCTAGTCTGAAATTTCCAGCCTGCAAGTCTGAATTTATGTCCCACTTCAAGTTTTCTGAATCAGAAGTGTGTGGAAAATGCAGTTATTTCAAAATACATCTGCTCGGTTGAAGATCGCCGCAAGAAATGGTAAATCTAGACCTCCCGGAAGTTGACCGCGAAAAAAAATCGATTTGCGCATGCGCTTGGTAAAATGAGACTGGCGCAAACTCAGACCACGACAACGGAATACAATGATTTGCAAATCCTCTTCAGCCTATAATCAATTGAGTACACCACAAAGACAAGATATTTAATGTTGAAACTGATAAACATTTTTGTTTTTGTGCAAATATTTGCTCATTTTGAAATGGATGCCTGCAACGCATTTCAAAAGACTGGCAGCGTTGATGAATGCTCAAAGAACACCTAATTGGAAACAGGTGAGTGTCATGATTGGGTATAAAAGGAGCATCCCAAAAGGCTCAGCCATTCACAAGCAAAGATGGGGCGAGGATCACCACTTTGTGAACAACTGCGTGAAAAAATAGTCCAACAGTTTAAGAACAATGTTTCTCAGTGTTCAGGGACATTGCTGAAAAAGATGCTGCTTGGATGGCAGCATGTGTTGCTCCAAAACTTGGATGTACCTTTCGGCATTGATGGTGCCATCACAGATGTGTAAGTTCCCCATGCCATGGGCACTAACACACCCCCATACCATCACAGATGCTGGTTTTTGAAGTTTGTACTGGTAAAAATCTACAGTATATGGTCTTTTCCCTCTTTTGTCCGGAGGATACGACGCCCATGATTTCCAAAAACAATTTGAAACGTGGACTCGTCAGACCACATTATACTTTTCCACTTTGCGTCTGTCCATTTCAAATGAGCCTGGGCCCAGAGAAGGTGGTGGTGTTTCTGGATGTTGTTGATGTATGGCTTTCGCTTTGCATGAGAGAGTTTTAAGTTGCACTTATAGATGTAGCGACGAACTGTATTAACTGATCACAGTTTTATGAAGTGTTCCTGAGCCCACGCGGTAAGATCCTTTACACAATGTGTCGGTTTTTAATGCAGTGCCATCTGAGGGATCGAAGGTCACGGGCATTCAGTGATGGTTTTCGGCCTTGCACTTACGTGTATAAAGTTCTCCAGATTGTCTGAATCTTCTGATTATATTATGGACTGTAGATGATGGATTCCCTAAATTCCTTGCAATTGAATGTTGTGAACATTGTGAACAACTGTTGGATTGTTTTTCACACAGTTGTTCACAAAGTGGTGATCCTTGCCCCATCTTTCCTTGTGAACGGCTGAGCCTTTTGGGGATGTTCCTTTTATACCCAATCATGACACTCACCTGTTTTCAATTAACCTGTTCACCTGTGAAATGTTCCAAACATATGTTGTTTGAGCATTCATCAACTTTCTCAGTCTTGTTTTGTTGTCCAAACAGATTAGTTTTGTTGCCCCTGTCCCAGCTTTTTTGAAATGCGTTTCAGGCATCCATTTCAAAATGAGCAAATATTTGCACAAAAACAATAAAGTTTATCAGTTTGAACATTAAATATCTTATCTTTGTGGTGTATTCAATTGAATATAGGTTGAAGAGGATTTGCAAATCATTGTATTCTGTTTTTATTTACATTTCACACAACGTCCCAACTTCATTGGAATTGGGGTTGTAGTTTGCATTATATTAGGCATTCAAGAAAAAAATGTACAAGTGTGGTATAATAGAATTAATGCACTCAGTGAATGTAGTCATGGCTTTATTATGATATTCAATAATGTTTGTGTAATAACCTCAAAAGGACATACAAGTATAATTATCTTAGAAGCTTTTTCAAAATAATGAGTTTGCAATTAGTGTTCATGCATTGCCTCATTTGCATGAAAAGGCACATTAATATAAATAATGTAATACATTTAAATAGTCAGGCAAATAAGTCTATTTTTTGATGTTTAAAATCATGGTTGCAATGCAAGTAATGAGCAAAGTATCCAAACCAAGCCACCCTGACCTTGATCCCCACCGCGCTGACTGGAAACAGCTAAGAGGGGCACGTTGCATCTGCTGACTGGATGTCATAGCCAGGGATGTTAGGACATGTAGAGTAACATTACACTAGACCAAACTCAACAGCGAGCCCAGGATAGAGCAAGACTGAAGGCAGTGGTAAACCTGATTAACGCTACGCACCATAATTCGTTCAAGAGGACTAAAGCCTAGTTTACACATAGACGGTTTTGTCGGCGGGCAGTACGTAGACAGAAGTTCGCGGTAGTTCCGGCTGTTTTCGCGGTGGAAAGTGGCGGAGCATTTCGCCAGCGTTTTGGCCGCCGTACTATCCGCAAATACACAGATAAAACGCCGCTAAATCCGCCGAATAAAGCAACATTTTGACGCCGTAGCATCCGGCACATGTCAGGCAACGGGGGTTAATACCCAGTTCTATAATTAACAATCGCAGGTTAAGATGAGCGTGAGAACGGCGGTGTTCTGCTGCTGCCGATAATGCCCTGTGTACCGCTGGATTTATCCAGGCAAATCCTGCGTTACTCCAGGAGCTTTTGCATATAGGCACCGCCCCCAGAGTATAATAGGCTGAAGCAGCAGGAAATATGGCTCTGTCACTGCAGGGGAGGGAGATCATCCTCAGCCTTTTATTCTCCTTCCTTTTCCACCTCCTCAACGTGTTGCTCCGTCTCCACCTCCCTTCTGCTTCTGAACCAGACCTCTTGGTAAGTTCTTGCCGCTGCCAATTTTCTTTTAGGAGGCATACTGGAGCTTCTCTGCAAAAATATCTGGAGCTGGCCGCGAGTGAGAGGCCTGCATGCAGCGCGCTAGCGTTTTTATACTGACCGCCTCCTATCAGCCGTTTGGAACGCCGTTAATAACGGGAGGTGGCGTTTAGAACAGCGTACTGTCCGCTAGCGCCGCCATTTTGTCTGCCTCTGTCACTGGTTAAAACGCCCTTGAGGACGCCGATGTGGGCTCTATCGCCGTTTTACATGCCGTTGATTAGGGATACAACGCCGGCCGCCAATTACGGCGGTGTAAACTGCGGCACTACAGGAAGGGGTACGATGAAACGGCGATTAAAAGTATCAAACGCCGTTGTTCACGTTGTCTCCATCGTCACGCGAATTCTCCGGGAGCGCTCCCGGAATTATTCGACGTTGAATAATTTTTGTCGACGATTCCCGGTAAAGCCGGAACTAAGCCACGCTGCCTAGTGCCGGCGTTAACAATGGCGTGTGATCCTTAAGACGGCCAGAAACTCTTCCGGGACGCTTCCAGGAGCTCTTACCGTCTGTGTTTAAACGGGGCTTAAGAGGCAGAAGTATAGCAAAGGTTGCAATTTTTAAACATGTTGAAACGGACTAGTTCAGTTCACTATGGACACCCTGCTGCAGAGGTGGGACGAAGTCACTGTCAAGTCATTCTCAAGTCATCAATCTGACTTGCTCATGACTTTGTCCCACCTTTGCCCTGCCGGAGCCCTCTGAGGTTTCTGAACAAGGTTTGGGATTCTTATCCCTGAAAGTGAGAAGGGGGCTTTTGAAGAGCAGTGAAAGATGTATGAACATAATGTGCATGTGTTGATGGAAGAGAATATGCAGTTCCACACAGAAAAGAAACAGGGTTGAGTGGTTAATCAAACCAATGATCCTCTCACCATAGGATGAGTGCCAACAGTCTTCATGTATGTACTGTATGCTTATTTCAGAAAGTGCATGCATATATATATATATATTTTTTTTTTTTTTGGTACCAAACACATCGTGGGCAAATCTGTGGTCCAAGGACAAATCCCGGCAGCTGTATACCATTTTTGGGATGTTATTATTCCAATGGCATCTCTCTTGTACTCAAAGAGAATACCCCAAGGCCATTTCGGCATTACTCTCCAAACACCATAGACTAAAGCTTTGAAGTAGCCTACGGCTGAAACCTTGTCAATACAAATCGAGTAAGAGGCTCTCTGCTTTTGCCTTTTCACAACCCCCCCCACTCCCCACCCCAGACCAATTTGCTACAGCTTAATGTGCTCAGAAAACATTTTGAAAACATTAAATTGCACAGGATGCTATGATACATTTAATAATGATATATAGTGTGTGGCATGCTCAATATTATGATCAATTAACACAAAGTGGAATACAGAATACAGTGTAATAGAAATAGCTGATTATTAAGGAAAATAGCAAAAGTGGCATGACATTATGCATCATATTGTACACTGTAATCTAATTACATTTATTTAATTATTCATATTTATTTAATCTATTTATTTGTATGCTAATTTTAGTGTGATTTCTGAACCCTCTGTTTTAATGCCTACACGATGAAAACTAATTAAATAAACATTTTAACGTGCATTTTGCCAATTATATTTATTTTTTTTTGTAAAACATTTTGCCAAATTTACTGTTTTTCACAGCTGCCACAGCAGATGCACACATCTTTAGGTACTTGTGAATGTCTACATGATGAAGTACAGGTTTTTATTTTCACTTGCTGCCTCAAATAAATAAATAAATAAATCAGCATCTATTACAGCAGTAATAAAACAGGTTTGGGTTATCTCTGTATTCCTGGCCATTATGCACTATGAGGCACTTTGGTTTCTCACTGTTTTATTTGTGATTTTCAAACAAATTGACTTAGCCTTTAATCCACATATCTTTCTTTCACAGCTTAGGTCTCTGACCAGCGGACTTTTGCCAAAAAACACCACTTTTGTCCCAACGTCCAGCTGAGAACATGGTATTGTACCACTGTAAGCCTCAACGCTAAGTAACAAAAGCATCTTTTATTAACAGTATACTTTATGAAACACTCTTCTGAAAACACACATGCTTGCACACTGCTGTGCCATCATGGAAATGTCAGCAGTTCCTCATCCTTTCCGAAACATGTGACAACAGTGGACTACAATGGGGCAGTGTTGACCTTTGCCTTGCTGCATCCTAGGAAGGATGGGGCAGAGCTTTAAGCATGGGGGCTAGAAAGATGTTGGCCAGCGATGTAGGAAGTCTGCTGGGTGGAAGATGGTTGACCTTCACTGTTGCAGCGTACAGATGAGAAGGTAAATCAATAGGTTATGTACTCTGTATGGGCTGACATCACAGACCAATATCAGCTTGGCAAGCTGGCGTACTGTGATGCTCTCATGATGTGCAGTTCCTAAGTACAATGTACAGTGTGGTGCTACACAGTATTTTTAAGAACCAGTGTAGCTCTGATTATACATCTCGTGCTGACAATAGATGATGCTTTCCTACTGTCAGTGTTATGCAACTGAAATGTAGTAGCATTTCTTAGTCAGGTTGATTCCTGTTAGAACAACGGTGCACTGGAACCAGTTTAAGCTTGTGATGCTTTGTGTTGGCAATTATATAAAAATACCCTTTTATTCCATTTTCATAGACCCATGATATCCCTCCATAAAAGCAAACATGAAAATCAGAACATTGATGTATAGCCGCAGTGGCGTACAATGACATGACAGTGATCAGATGACAAGTATCAGACAAGGGTACATCTGCTGCAACATTTTGCCCATTGTATTTTGTGTGCATGGTGTTGCAAAGTACCTTAGCTCTTAGATGACTATGACTCTGTCAAATGAACAGTCCATCCCCATCTTTTGAAAATAGGTATTCATGTTCCACAGCCAGGTGAAAATTGGGAGTCCCCTTGACCTTCTCCAGCCACTGGTGTCAACCACACAGAGGAACCTGCATGTTACATGTCCAAAATGTCATAGCTGATAATCCTTCACAATGCAAGTGATCCTTTTCATCGCTGAGGGCTCATGGTGGTATGACGTTGTTGGACAGACATGTCTGGTGATGCCGATATCTTTGCAGTAGAATGAAGGTTGAAGTCTTGAGGGTCCTGATGCTTCCTGTTTTTAGTGTATGGTTTCAAATGTAAATACTACCAGGTGATGACTAGACGACTTTAGCACTTCAAATTGTCCCTTGATATAAATTTTAGACTGTAGTGCTCATCCTCCTTCATTCATTTGTCAAGCTACTAGCAGCGTGAACTGTACTTGGGTGTCAATGCCTGCTGTGAGACCAACATAGATATTTGTGATAGACACCAAGACCCAGTGTCCGCCTGTCAAAAATGATGCCTGACTGGAAATGGATAAAGTTACAGTTCCAAAAAGGAGCACATTGCCATGTTAAAATGTCCAACTGTAGTGGAGAAGTAAACATGTTTACAGTGTGGTACAAAAAACTGTTACTGTCTACAGTTTGGCTCGCTCTATGGTAGATGAAGGCACAAACCGGAAATAGCACAAAATTCCCTGCAGTGGGGAAAAAGGCATAAAAAGCCACAAACCAACAGTAGACAAACATAGACATTATAAAGAGGAGTAGACGCCACATTGGTTGCTGAGGCGCAAGAAATGCAGCCGCCATCTTGGACCAGTCATCATAGTGATTCTATCACAAGGCCAACGGTAGACGAACATAGACATTATAAAGAGGAGTAGACGCCGCATTGGTTGCTGAGGCGCAAGAAATGCAGCCGTCATCTTGGAGCGGACATCGTAGTGATTCTATCACAAGGCACAGTGAAGGTTTGATTTTATAAGCTTGTTGTGCAGTTACTTGTCTTCACGGATGATCTACACTGCATCTGGAGAGGTACTGCAAGAAAGAATGGGAAAAACTGCTTGAAGATTGGTGCACCGAGCTTGCCGCATCATATTCAAGAAGACTTCAGGTTGTAATTGCTGCCAAAGGTGTTATGTGTCGACGCGGGTTGAGGAGCGGACCTGCATCTGACAGAACCCAGCGCTAAAAATAACCAGAAAGCGGTTCCAAAACAAAACAATTTATTTTTTACCCTCTTTGGTGCATAACAATGTGTACAAACTAAAGAGCGTCTTTCTGGTGGAGTGACTGTTGGCACGCTCTCCAGCGCCCGCAAGGATCAAAGCCCGGTGCTCCTGGACCCACTACCACCGCCAAACACCCCCCAGGTGGACACGACAAACTGACTCTCTGAAGCAAAGAAGAGGTGAGGTAAGTCAGCAGTTACAACAATATCTTTCAAAAGACACACGCTATCAGCAACACATTCAGGTCTGTATCTTTTTTAACTTTATGCAAATGAGCAGCTTCTCACAACAGGTGGAGGATCACTTATCCGCACGCCACAGCAGTGAGAAGTAAACTGCACAATTCTCATCACAATTCAAGTATACTGTGTAACAAAACACCAAGTTACTATCAACAATTAGTCAAACACTTAATCACCTTTGATGTGTGCTGACAGCATGTGTCCTCACCCTTTCTTGCTTCACGGGCTCGATGTGTCAAACCCAGGCGCGGTCCTCAGCGTCTCACAAACGAACATCACAAGGTCGAGTTCCCGGCAGTTCTGCTTGAATCACACATGACTTAAATGCAGAATGCCATCCAATTATCTGCTTCAGCTGAAAGTCTTTAAGGTTGCATGTGAGCACCATTCACAGGTGCTGCACATGATGTTGATGAGGGTGAAGGATTCTTCAGCCAGCACCTTCTCCACAGACAAATCAGCTCTCATGCCACCTGGAGAGCAAAGAAAAGAAAAGAACACCAAAATATCCAGCCACACCCCCAACACACAACAGTACCCCCCCTTTAACGGGAAGCCTCCCGGCGACCGAACAGACCAGGACCGAGAACAGCACCTCCCTCCGGGGTCCTCGTCAGGAAGCAGACAGCACCACGCTCCTAAGGTCCACCACAGACAGCAGGACAGGGCACCGCAGCTGGAAGGCCAGCTGGCATCAACAAAAGCCCCAAAACATTCCCCAGTACAATCCAACACACAGAAAAAAAAAAAACACAAAACCCACCCAAAACCTCCCCAGGGGACCGTCCCATCAAACCCCGGGAAGAAAAGAAAAACTCCCAAACGCAAAAACCCAACACAGCCCCACAAACACAATACAAACATAAATGCATAAAAGAAAAATAACAAACAACCCCCCCAGAACGACTTGCAGAGCCCAACCCCTCCCAGAAGGCCTTTACCGCCAGTTCCAGGAGGAACAGCCAGAACCAGAATCCCACAAAGGTCCCCAGGTATACATGGAGCAAACGGCGCCCCCCAGAGGACCGTACCATCAACCCCAGGAGGTACCCTCCCCACAACCCCGGAACCCCAGACCCGGCCACACTTGGCTAGTTGGCCCCAAGCCAATTCCCCCCCAGAGGACTGTCCCATCAACCCTGGAGGTGGAACCCGGAAGGAAACAGAACAAAATCAAAAGTGAACCCCCGGAGGACTACCAAAAACAACCCCGGGGGGATATAAAACGACCGCAAACCCTGTTACCTTCCCCGGCACCCCGAAAGACCCCAGGTCCCTCCCAGAGCCCCTCGGCGGCTCAATTTTGGCGAACGGCTCAAAACAGTATGCCGGGGAAGGGAACAGGAAAAACTAACCCAGCCCCAACCCCAAAGCGCAGCAGAGAACCGGAAATACGTCTGGTGCCCCAACTCGACCATACCCCAGCCTCTCGGGAGGGGTGGAACTACCGAAATGGCGAACGGCAACAGATCGGCCCACCCCTCCGACTGAGGTATGTCTCCGCTGCACCACACCCCAGCAACACCAATGACGAATGGTACAAAGGCTCACCGAGGCTGGAGTGGAACCGGGCCCTAACCAAACCAAGAAAAACGCCCCTAACACCCCCCCCCCCCCCCCCCCCCCCCTAGGTGCAGAGGTCTTCTGAGAACGCTCAGCGTGACCAACCTGCACCATCCCACAACCCACAAGACAAACGGTCTTGGGGCAAGTGAGGTTGGGGTTAGGGATGTAGGGAAATAAAAAACAACAAAATAAAACAACCCAACAACCCAAACAGAAAATAGCTAAAAACACATAAAAATTAACAATGACGTGAGCCCAGGCGGACTTCTAACCGCCTAACAGTCACTCCACCAGATACGCCTCTGACTCCCCATACAATTATAACCCCTATTTAAAGAAAACAAAACATTTACCCGTGCTAGATTTTTTTTTTTTTTATGTGTGTTATTTCGCCTGTCCCAGAACACTTGGAGATATGTCACCATTATTTTTCTTGACGCTTATATGTCGGGGCAATACAGTAATCTCTGTTCGTCCGAGCTGCATGGGCTCGTCAACAGGAGGAGCCAGAGGTCCCGTCGGAGGAGCCTCAGTGGAGCGAAGAAGAAGCGGCCCAGATTTGTGTCGGGGAAAGCCCCGAGACGAAAAAACCCGCTCTGATGGCCGCCCTCTCTCGCGTCCACGCTCCTTCATCCGATCATCTAGACGAATCACCAACGATATTAGCTCATCTAAATCGTTTGGCTCGTCACGGACTGCCTGCTCGTCTTTTAATGACTCATTTAACCCGTCTACAAACATTCCTCGTAAAGCTGCGGTGCTCCAACCTGACTGAGCAGAAACCAGAGAACATTGCATCACCACACAAGGCTCCGGACGACAAACAATCGGTTCGGACGCCGAATCTCTGGGTGACGGAGTTATCTGCACTAGTATCGATGGTGCCGCAGCTGGAGCAGCAGGAAGCGGAATGGCTTGCGCTGCAAGCTCCGTAACACGGGCGTCTGTTTGTTTAATTTGGTTTGCGAGATGCTGTAATTGCTCCCACATTTTCTCCAAGTGTTCTTGAACTTTTTCGGCAAAAGGAACCGCCTCTGCCGCTGGGTCCATTATGGAATGGCCAGGAACTACTGTTATGTGTCGACGCGGGTTGAGGAGCGGACCTGCGTCTGACAGAACCCAACGCTAAAAATAACCAGAAAGCGGTTCCAAAACAAAACAATTTATTTTTTACCCTCTTTGGTGCATAACAATGTGTACAAACTAAACAGCGTCTTTCTGGTGGAGTGACTGTTGGCACTCTCTCCAGCGCCCGCAAGGATCAAAGCCCGGTGCTCCTGGACCCACTACCACCGCCAAACACCCCCCAGGTGGACACAACAAACTGACTCTCTGTGAAGCAAAGAAGAGGTGAGGTAAGTCAGCAGTTACAACAATATATTTCAAAAGACACACGCTATCAGCAACACATTCAGGTCTGTATCTTTTTTAACTTTATGCAAATGAGCAGCTTCTCACAACAGGTGGAGGATCACTTATCCGCACGCCACAGCAGTGAGAAGCAAGCTGCACAATTCTCATCACAATTCAAGTATACTGTGTAACAAAACACCAAGTTACTATCAACAATTAGTCAAACACTTAATCACCTTTGATGTGTGCTGACAGCATGTGTCCTCACCCTTCCTTGCTTCACGGGCTCGATGTGTCAAACCCAGGCGCGGTCCTCAGCGTCTCACAAACGAACATCACAAGGTCGAGTTCCCGGCAGTTCTGCTTGAATCACACATGCCTTAAATGCAGAACGCCATCCAATTATCTGCTTCAGCTGAAAGTCTTTAAGGTTGCATGTGAGCACCATTCACAGGTGCTGCACATGATGTTGATGAGGGTGAAGGATTCTTCAGCCAGCACCTTCTCCACAGACAAATCAGCTCTCATGCCACCTGGAGAGCAAAGAAAAGAAAAGAACACCAAAATATCCAGCCACAACCCCCAACACACAACAAAAGGGGCATCAACAGAGTCCCGAGTAAAGGGTGTGAATAATTACGTATATGTGATATCTATCTTTTTTTATAATTATTTTTAACAAATTTGGAAAAAAAACTTTAAAGGGGAAAATTTATTTACTCCATTTAAGAATAAGACTGTAACATAAAATTGGAAAAAGTGAAGCGCTGTGAATACTTTCCAGATGCACTGCACGAAGCGTGTGTTCCAGTATTTCCGGTTGAGTGAAATTTTTGTGTTATGTATTTAATTTATGGTCATGCTGTTAACAGTATGTTATCAGGTATCATTGCATAGTTGACACTAGCTCCAATGCACACTAATCCTAACACTCTACAATGATGCATTAAGCCAGTCACAATGTTTAGTAACCATACCCAAGGCATCCGACATGAAAACCACCTCCCGGTCCACAAAAATGTACTTTAATGAAACTCTCAAACCAAGATTTGCCCGTTAGCTTTAGCTTGTTTTGTTTTGGATTGGGCATGTTTGGGTGTCATTCTTCTTGCAAGGGTCACACAAAGTCTTGGTCAACCTCTTTACCCATTTATGGATTGGCTGGGATGTAGTCACAGTAATATTGCCAAGTTATTTATAGCCAGGATATGGCTGCCTGTGGATTAGTAGGGAACAGTGAATGGAAGAAGAAATGTGAATGTTGGCTGAAATGCACAATATAACACATTTTAAATATGCACACACTGAACCCAGACATTAGTACACCAAATTTGGTGGCGATAGGATCAAAACTCCAGATTTCGATAAGCAACACACACACTGTTGAAAGACTTTTGTCTTTGTAAAATGTTGTGAACATTTATAGAGTACAGGCCTAAGATTTACTGCTGAATCATACATTAAAACAAGAGCAATCAGAGATTTCTGATTTCCACCAATACGGATCCGGATCACCTCCCAAACTCGGTGGGGTCTTGCGTCTCCTAAAATCTATCTGTAATGCAAATTTGGCGAGAATCCGTGATGTAGTTTTGACCTAATCCTTCAAAGCGTATATAAAGTGAAATCTTGATCTAGAATCCAAAATGTAATGGTTTCTTCTATGGTCTAATATCTATCTGTGGTGAACATTTCGTCAAAATCCGTGCAGTAGTTTTGATGTAATCCTGCTAACAGACAGACAGACAAATAAATAAATGTCGATGATTTTATTATGTCCTTGATGGATGTAATAATTCCACAGCAGAATAACATTCATTGTTTGAATTTCCGTCTGACACCATTAGGATTCAGCACCATGAACAGCTCTCATACAAATAGGATATTTGATGATTTGATTATATCTGCATTTTACTAATTAATAATACACTGCAATCCAACAGGGATAAAACATATTATTATGGTGTTATTTTCCTTTCCTAACGAGTGAATCCTACACAAAGCATGACCGAGAATTAGAATATTGCTTTTCCCTGAAGACCATGTGCAATATTTTGTCATACTGGAGGTTTTTCCATTTACCTTCACAACCCATTCAAGGCTGAAAAACATCTGACCCATAAACATTTTAAAATTGATCCACATTCATGTGACCACAGCCAAAAAGTGTTACAAACTCCATTACCTTAAATCAAAGCCGAGCACTTTGATGAGACAGTGAAGGCTTTTAATGTATCACCTGGCATCTGGGAGAGAAAGTGGCTGTGATTAACAGCACAGGTGTGAAACCTCACTTTAACACACTATTTCTCACAGCTGGAAAACAGTTTTTACCTCTCTTTGTGAAAACATTTACACACCATATTTTCAACTCTTCTCATTCCTTTATATCAAAAATCTGGTCCTGTTTCTCTTAAAACTTTCTAGCCGGGATGTTATCAAGCACATTCTTTTTCTTATTGTGAGAATTATACAGCCCAGACGCATGTTTTTTTTTGTTGTTGTTGTTGTTTTGTTTTTTTCTGTGCCCCCACCACGAAAAGCACCAGATTTTCATGAAACATTTTTTTTATTTTGCTATTTACAATCTTCCCCTTCTCCTAACTGTAACCATAACCATAGCATTAGTGTCTACCCTCCCCTAACCCTAACCATAACCCCCCAGACCCCCCATCACCCCACATTTCGTGACCCCCCCTTAATAAAATGAAATTGTCCCCTTGTCACGAAAAACGCCCCATTTTCGTGCTCCTGTCACAAACCCATTGACTAATGTACTTTTTGTAATGCCGTCACAAACTGCAGTGAGACTGGGTTGGAATCATTCCTTTAATGGAAGAATAACAGCATTAGATTAGCACTCTGGAAGATTGTCTGCCTGGTTGGTTGCCATCCAGGACATAAGATGGTTACACGGTGTGAAGGATGTGGCAATAAGTGGTGCCAACACCTCCTTCCAGACCTGTCTTGACCTGACCCTGGAAGTTGTCATCAAAAGCCCCTCTCACACTAAAGGTGTGCGCATGGATTTTCGAGGCACATATCACCACGATCACCCACAAACATGCCACTACCTGACACACATAAGTCACACAAGGCCACATGGTTGCTGCACATTCCAGGGTGTGGCAAGTGTGGCAATTACACTCAATGCCCAGTCTCCACTAAGCTTACCACGTACACGTCACGCTCATGCCATCCTTGTGACAGGCTGGAAAGCACCAGATTGTTCAGAAACTCCAAATCACGATAAAATGGAAGAAAACTCAGTTAAACGCCACTCAATGGCGTGCACACGCAGCTGTCACACAGCACACATATGCCAACAGTGCATACACTGTTGGCATATGTGTGGCATGTGCAGCGAGTGCTGGCATGCACACAGCGAGTGTAGCATGGCAATGGTTGTCACAAACATGCCATGTGCACACCTCACACATGCTTTCTGTGTGACAGTAAAGCGAGTAAGCAGAAGCAGCAGTCATCCACCACAGCTCCCTGAGGTGAAGCATTAGGAGGCCTCTTGCAACATTTTCTCCTCATCCTCTTTTGACCACCTGACCACCTACAGATCCCACCACGTGCAAAGATACCTGCACCATCTCATTCATTGTTCAGTTTACAGTTGTTTTGTTGAAGTTTGAGTCGCCATGTGCCATGTGCAGGGGCCATGCCCCCTCCCCCCCATGTCAGTCCTATCTGAAAACTGTGCTGTATAAATATCAATCAATCAATCAATCAGTTTTTTATATAGCGCCAAATCACAACAAACAGTTGCCCCAAGGCGCTTTATATTGTAAGGCAAGGCCATACAATAATTATGTAAAACCCCAACGGTCAAAACGACCCCCTGTGAGCAAGCACTTGGCTACAGTGGGAAGGAAAAACTCCCTTTTAACAGGAAGAAACCTCCAGCAGAACCAGGCTCAGGGAGGGGCAGTCTTCTGCTGGGACTGGTTGGGGCTGAGGGAGAGAACCAGGAAAAAGACATGCTGTGGAGGGGAGCAGAGATCGATCACTAATGATTAAATGCAGAGTGGTGCATACAGAGCAAAAAGAGAAAGAAACAGTGCATCATGAGAACCCCCCAGCAGTCTACGTCTATAGCAGCATAACTAAGGGATGGTTCAGGGTCACCTGATCCAGCCCTAACTATAAGCTTTAGCAAAAAGGAAAGTTTTAAGCCTAATCTTAAAAGTAGAGAGGGTGTCTGTCTCCCTGATCTGAATTGGGAGCTGGTTCCACAGGAGAGGAGCCTGAAAGCTGAAGGCTCTGCCTCCCATTCTAGTCTTACAAACCCTAGGAACTACAAGTAAGCCTGCAGTCTGAGAGCGAAGCGCTCTATTGGGGTGATATGGTACTACGAGGTCCCTAAGATAAGATGGGACCTGATTATTCAAAACCTTATAAGTAAGAAGAAGAATTTTAAATTCTATACTAGAATTAACAGGAACCCAATGAAGAGAGGCTAATATGGGTGAGATATGCTCTCTCCTTCTAGTCCCCGTCAGTACTCTAGCTGCAGCATTTTGAATTAACTGAAGGCTTTTTAGGGAACGTTTAGGACAACCTGATAATAATGAATTACAATAGTCCAGCCTAGAGGAAATAAATGCATGAATTAGTTTTTCAGCATCACTCTGAGACAAGACCTTTCTGATTTTAGAGATATTGCGTAAATGCAAAAAAGCAGTCCTACATATTTCTTTAATATGCGCTTTGAATGACATATCCTGATCAAAAATGACTCCAAGATTTCTCACAGTATTACTAGAGGTCAGGGTAATGCCATCCAGAGTAAGGATCTGGTTAGACACCATGTTTCTAAGATTTGTGGGGCCAAGTACAATAACTTCAGTTTTATCTGAGTTTAAAAGCAGGAAATTAGAGGTCATCCATGTCTTTATGTCTGTAAGACAATTCTGCAGTTTAGCTAATTGGTGTGTGTCCTCTGGCTTCATGGATAGATAAAGCTGGGTATCATCTGCGTAACAATGAAAATTTAAGCAATACCGTCTAATAATACTGCCTAAGGGAAGCATGTATAAAGTGAATAAAATTGGTCCTAGCACAGAACCTTGTGGAACTCCATAATTAACTTTAGTCTGTGAAGAAGATTCCCCATTTACATGAACAAATTGTAATCTATTAGACAAATATGATTCAAACCACAGCAGTGCAGTGCCTTTAATACCTATGGCATGCTCTAATCTCTGTAATAAAATTTTATGGTCAACAGTATCAAAAGCAGCACTGAGGTCTAACAGAACAAGCACAGAGATGAGTCCACTGTCCAAGGCCATAAGATCATTTGTAACCTTCACTAATGCTGTTTCTGTACTATGATGAATTCTAAAACCTGACTGAAACTCTTCAAATAGACCATTCCTCTGCAGATGATCAGTTAGCTGTTTTACAACTACCCTTTCAAGAATTTTTGAGAGAAAAGGAAGGTTGGAGATTGGCCTATAATTAGCTAAGATAGCTGCGTCAAGTGATGGCTTTTTAAGTAATGGTTTAATTACTGCCACCTTAAAAGCCTGTGGTACATAGCCAACTAACAAAGATAGATTGATCATATTTAAGATCGAAGCATTAAATAATGGTAGGGCTTCCTTGAGCAGCCTGGTAGGAATGGGGTCTAATAAACATGTTGATGGTTTGGATGAAGTAACTAATGAAAATAACTCAGACAGAACAATCGGAGAGAAAGAGTCTAACCAAATACCGGCATCACTGAAAGCAGCCAAAGATAACGATACGTCTTTGGGATGGTTATGAGTAATTTTTTCTCTAATAGTTAAAATTTTGTTAGCAAAGAAAGTCATGAAGTCATTACTAGTTAAAGTTAATGGAATACTCAGCTCAATAGAGCTCTGACTCTTTGTCAGCCTGGCTACAGTGCTGAAAAGAAACCTGGGGTTGTTCTTATTTTCTTCAATTAGTGATGAGTAGAAAGATGTCCTAGCTTTACGGAGGGCTTTTTTATAGAGCAACAGACTCTTTTTCCAGGCTAAGTGAAGATCTTCTAAATTAGTGAGACGCCATTTCCTCTCCAACTTACGGGTTATCTGCTTTAAGCTACGAGTTTGTGAGTTATACCACGGAGTCAGGCACTTCTGATTTAAAGCTCTCTTTTTCAGAGGAGCTACAGCATCCAAAGTTGTCTTCAATGAGGATGTAAAACTATTGACGAGATACTCTATCTCACTTACAGAGTTTAGGTAGCTACTCTGCACTGTGTTGGTATATGGCATTAGAGAACATAAAGAAGGAATCATATCCTTAAACCTAGTTACAGCGCTTTCTGAAAGACTTCTAGTGTAATGAAACTTATTCCCCACTGCTGGGTAGTCCATCAGAGTAAATGTAAATGTTATTAAGAAATGATCAGACAGAAGGGAGTTTTCAGGGAATACTGTTAAGTCTTCTATTTCCATACCATAAGTCAGAACAAGATCTAAGATATGATTAAAGTGGTGGGTGGACTCATTTATTTTTTGAGCAAAGCCAATAGAGTCTAATAATAGATTAAATGCAGTGTTGAGGCTGTCATTCTCAGCATCTGTGTGGATGTTAAAATCGCCCACTATAATTATCTTATCTGAGCTAAGCACTAAGTCAGACAAAAGGTCTGAAAATTCACAGAGAAACTCACAGTAACGACCAGGTGGACGATAGATAATAACAAATAAAACTGGTTTTTGGGACTTCCAATTTGGATGGACAAGACTAAGAGTCAAGCTTTCAAATGAATTAAAGCTCTGTCTGGGTTTTTGATTAATTAATAGTATAAGTAAATATAAGAAAAACTCTGAGACTAAACAGATCCTCTACATGCTATGATGCTCACAAAGATAGCAGTACAAACACATTCACACACATATCAAATCAATGAAACCAAGCTTTCCACAATTCCCTCAGATGGCAAGTAGTGACTGTCCTCTGTGAGACTCCAAGGGTGGACAATATGTCAAAATAATGAAAAGGGGGGCATATCATCTCTGATGTTTGACAACTGTGGATGATGCCTGCAGTTTTGGCCCACTCCTCTATGAACTTGTCACTAACACCTTTTCCAACCTACTGACCAAAAACATTCACAGGCCAGAAGGCGGATAAGACAGTGTCTCAGCTCATGCTCAGCTGAGTTACCAACTGAATGTTATACAAGATACACTGGTCCACTTTTAACCAGATTCTCCCTCAATTAAGACATCTTAAAGTGGATTCCCAGTTAGCTGAATATTATTCAAAATGTGCATCACGTTGTTTAATGAGGGTACATAGTATAAGTGTAATGCTTCTCTGTGCATGAACAGGTGAGGATCACAGCAACTGGAAAAGGCCGGTATGTCTGGAATATGGCAATGTGATTCTGCCAGTTCTCATGTAGATTTCCCATAAACCCAGAAAGTTATTTTTAAAGTGTTAATGGAAAGTCACACAAAGAACATGCAGTTTGCATAATTAGATCAATGACAGATAAGAAAATATGATGACTTGTAGCATCACCCAGGAGCACAGACAGTCCATAAGGTGTCAATTTGGTCGTAAATCTGTGTGCTTTTATCTGTCTTTTCAAATTATCAGAAGCAAAGTTTGTAAATTGCTTTACAGTGTTCTTGTAATAGAATACTATCCTTTGGTCTCAGAGATGCCTTCCAATGGGAAATCTTCAAACAGGGGCTTTGATCAGCTAATGTGGTGGGAAAGGCATCGTGCCCTTCTATGTGTGTGTGTCTGGTCTGCTGCAGGCTTAGCTTCTTATGGCATCTACAGAGGAATTTGATGTGGAGATGTCTCCTCACAGCCCAGTCTCATGTTTTTGTTTTGTTTTTTTTCATGCTCCCGTGATGAAATGAGTCAAATTTTCATGAAGGGTTTTTTTTTTAACTCACTGTTATTAACCCTACATCCAGTTGCTGTGATCCTCACCTGTTCATGCACAGAGAAGCATTACACTTATACTATGTACCCTCATTAAACAACGTGATGCACATGTTGAATAATATTCACCTAACCGGGAATCCACTTTAAGATGTCTTAATTGAGGGAGAATCTAGTTAAAAGTGGACCATAGACAGCTTGGGACTCCGACGAGGGCGGTCACATCTCCTCCACTCTCCCTTATCTCTGTTCTCTGCTTTAACCTTCAAGTCCCTACTTCACCCGACTGTGAATTCCTCAAATTATATTGGATACTGGATCTATTGGACTACTATTGGATTTACCATGGAGTTGATCAGCTGGTCTCTGAACACTATTGACACCATTTTTTCTACAAGAAGGTCAGGACCGGGGGATCCTACCTGCCCAGATGGAATGCATCCTGTGGGCTATGTTCTCAACTCCTGGGGGTCTTGGCGTGTTGCATGCTCGGCGCCTTTCTCTGTTGAGGACGTTGAGGATTTATTCATTTTTGGTCTTATGGTAGCAGGACTGGTACTTTTTGGTTTATGTGCTGCCCTGATCTACCGGAAAATTCGCAAGACGGCAGCATCAAGAACCACGGCCCCTCGCTTGTCCGTCATGATTAACGAGGTTGGCAAGGTAGTGCATTCTCAGACTGCAATGACTCTTAACTCAGACGCAAATTGGATGGCATCTTGGAGCAGATGCGTGCCTTGCAGATGAACTTGAAGA
Organism: Thalassophryne amazonica; assembly: GCF_902500255.1. Classification (NCBI taxonomy): domain Eukaryota; kingdom Metazoa; phylum Chordata; class Actinopteri; order Batrachoidiformes; family Batrachoididae; genus Thalassophryne; species Thalassophryne amazonica. The sequence goes on from NC_047112.1 coordinate 56,025,324, forward strand.
TTTCGGAGGCCGGGGAATATTCTTAATTCACAATTGGGAATATTCTTAATTCATAATTGGGATTTGGTTGTTCTAGTGAAGATGTAAAAAGTGTTTTTCACTGCTCAAACCACAACATGCCAGGCTTATCAAGCCTGAAGGACAAATTGCCCAACTGTTTTCCTCCAGAGGAATGTCTTCAGGGCTTGATGAGATTATTCGGCTACTTTCTTATCTCAACCCACAAAGACAATAAACTGACTTACACATGGACAAAGACTAAAGCATGCTCCATTCCCCCCCACTCCCACCCCCTATCAAACACCCCCCACTCGGGCTTCTGCTCACGTCACTCCTTCCCCCTTCTGTGGAGGTGGTGCAGTTTTAGCTGCTGCTGGTCCCCATTCCTCCCCCCAAGCTGATGGTGGCGCATCTCAGGGTTGCTGCGTGGCCTTCACCCACTTGCCTCAATTCAGATAACGGACTTCTTCAAACTTAGTGCACATAAACAATGTCAAATGTGTATGTGCTGTCTTTAATTCTGATGTGTGCCATTATTACGGTAAACAAGTAATAATTGTGGACTAATTGCTGTCTGAGGTAACTGGAGTGTAAACATAATTTCTCTGGAAGCCAGTGGAGTGAGTAGAGAAAAGGTGTAATATGCTCATGTCTAAAGGTGTTTGTTAAAAGATGATCAGCAGTATTCTGCACCAATTGGAGGCGTGCAAGAGAAAACTGATTAACACCAGCATAAAGTCCATTACAATATCAAGTCTGGAGCTCATGAAAGCATGAATGGCCGTCTCAAGATCACATCTAGTGAGGAAGTGCTTTACTTTAGCCAGAAGTCAATGCTGGAAAAACTTGCTTTGACAACAGAGTTTATTTACAGCTGTCAAATATCAGTCCCAGATTCTTGACAGCTGGTTTTACATAAGTAGCCAGAGCACCAAAGTTTGGTGTTACCGTATTCAGCACGCCAATGTCCAAACACAATGGTCTTAGTTTTACCTTCAACAACACCCCTTTTAAAAAGGTACTTGCATAGAGTATAATGTCCATGTGTTGCAATCAAAATGGTCAGAGGCTTTCTGAATGTGAGACATATTTGCCTCATCTATGTTTGTCGCTGTGATTTGCCTTGTCCTCTGCAAGGTCAATGAAGTTGAACCAATGTGTTTCAAACATTTTTGTGTTATTAGGTGGCCAAATTATTTCACTAATGTTATTCTGACATCTTTATTCACTACTCTGGGTGCCACTGCAATGCAAGGTGTGCTTGAATATTATAATATCACCCTTCTACTTTGGAAATGCAATGCAAATTATGACCTTAAAATCAGATTTTGAAGTTTTTCAGTTTTTTTTTTTTTTGTGTTTGTTTTTACTTAATTCACATAAGTCGGAACAAATTACATGTTGTAATTCCAGTCCTTTGAGCAAACTGTTTATTTTCAAACCAGTGTCAACCTCTGTCCAAATGTTTTCTTTTTAAACTGTGAACAATACTGTATAAACATTGTACATCGCGTTATTAAAAGGTGACTCTACAAAAACTATTTTTTCATGCTGAAAACACTCTTTAAGTTAAGTTTTGTAAACTAACCTCAGGTGTGATTATGAAAGTCTAATTATTAGTAAACAGAGCAGGTCTGGGCCTGTTAGTGAAGCTTAGGACTAGTGGCCAGCAATCACCTGTTGCTTTCCTGTTACTTAATATTGACGAATTATACCTTAAGTATAATTTTTCTGGCAGACTGATTTTGTTTTTTTTCTCTCTATGTCTGAGATGTGGTTGGATCCATGTGCTGGATTAGATGATTTCTGTAATGGATGCAGAACTCTGCTGCAGGAACAGATCCACTGAGTAGTTCAATGACCCCCTCCCCATCCTCCCCCGACCCCTGATGATCACATTGGTGTCAGATGTTCAGTACTTAAGCTGGGTTTACGCTGTGTGAGTTTTGGCCCTTTTTCAGATGATTTTTCATTCGTGTGAGAATTTTTTGGATCGCACCGAGTTTCAGGTTAATCGCGCGTCCTGCATCGTGTAGTATACATGGAGTAACAAGCTGCGTTTAACATCTCACGACCACTTCCTGATCGCCGATCGTATGGTCAGATGAAAATCAAACCTGTTTGATATTATTCTGGTCAACCGTCGTGATGGTATCCTGCTGCTGAAGAGCTACAAGCATCCAACCACTCGCGCTGTGCATGTGCATACACCGCAGACTGGTCTTGTAATGTTTTTTTTGTAGTTGTTTTGTTTGTAAACTTGATGTCTCCCATCGAGAGTTTTTGTAAATCAAGTTTGAAAAAAAGCTTATGTTTTGCTTCTGGAAACACGATTCCGACGTGTTGTTTTTGAATGTACAATGTGTGTGAGAACATAAATCGTGTACTCTGAACTTTTACACCATGCGGTTCTGTGGTACAGTTTGAACTGAAACTGAGTGATTAAAAATATCATACAGTGTCTGCCCAGCTTCAGGACGAAGACTGCCATGAACACTACTGGCCAGTAGATGGCAGTAGAGACCGTGGAAACTTGCCAAAACAAAATTCCAGATAATCTGTGTCTGCTACATTTAAGATGCGTGGAATTTAACAAACGCAAACACAATGACGTCTATAAGCCCAGAGAATATATTCACGAGAGTTTTAGGCACTAGAGTTTAATGCTGTTGTCCGTGGAGCCTGAACAGAGTGTCTGAAATGCTTTTGTCCTGTCATGAACGTACTGAGATTACCCTATCCTACCCATAATGCACTGCTGGGCACAGCATGTGCTCACTAAAACCTTAAAAATGAGCGCATTACTTTAAAACTAAAACATATATCTGATATTTTCACTTTATAAAACTTCAGATGTGACAGTAATTTTTAATAACTTGTCCAAAATTAGTTTGGTTAAAATTTGAACCATAAGTTAAAAATGTATGCCTCTGGATGACTTGGGTGATATTGCCAGCATATCAGTATGGTGTTAAAGAAAATGAAAATTTTTTTTGTGACCAGTTCTCCTTTGCCTGCAGAGGATAGAACAGTTTCTCCTAGAAGCAGCTCTCTTCTGTTTGCAGAGGGTAGAACTATACATCTGCAATGAAACCTTTAACATGTAGGTGCTCAACTGATTTAAAATTTTAAAAATGTTTGTAGCTGTTTACTATATTAACGGTCTAAAAATTATCGGACGAAAATTTATCGCAAGGTAATTAGTCTGATCATGGTTTTTAAAGTTACCTAAAAAGATAATCTGATAATGAAAACATTATCTTCGATAATTATCTGTTATTGGATTATCGGAACTGTGCCCACCACTGCCCGCATGGACTCTCATCAGTTGTTGTTGTGTTTTGTTCTGTATTGTAAACCTTTTAGGTAGAATGACCTAAGTAATGGGTCACCCCTTTGAGTCTGGTCTGCTTGAGGTTTCTTCCTCAAAATCATCAGAGGGAGTTTTTCCTTACCACTGTCTCCTGTGTGCGTGCTCTAAGGTAGGGGTTGGTAAGCAGGATTGCCAACTTTGGGACCTCAGATGGAGTGAGACTGCACGCGCATAGCGCACGCGGAAAATCTTTGGAAACCCTAACCCAGTGGTCACCAACCCGTCGATCACAATCGACAGGTAGATCTATGAGCCTTTCCTAGTGGATCTCTTAAGTCTCAACCAATTTGATTGAAGCTGCGCAGCATATATAGATCTATGAACATAGTTTTCTTTCATTTACTGGGAATGCGGTCCCTGCTGTAGTTCCAAGATCAACCACCATATGGGTTGCAATGACCGAGTGGCGCTGTACTGTATGTGTTCATCAAGTCCAAAAAAGAGCCAAGAAGAATAAGTTAAAGCAAAAAAAAAAAAAAAAAAAAGATAAAAAAAGGTAATGGCAGTTACCTCGCAAAAAAAGTCAAAGACCTACCATTTTCATCCAGAATGGGAGGAGGAATTTATTTTTACCATGGTGAAGGACAAGTGTGTTTGCATGTTATGCCACCAACCGCAGGCACTTTCTAAACAAGAGAACCTGTAGCGGCACCATGAAACCAACCACCCGAAGTTTAAAGACAACTACACGCCAAAGAGCTCTATTCATCTAAAAAAGGTTGGCGAACTGAAAACAGCATTGAAAGCCCAGCAGTTGTTTTTCATCAAACCTTCAACAAGACTGCCATAGAAGCTTCGTTTCACGTGAGTCATATCTTGGCTAAACACAAAAAGCCGTTTACAGACGGTGATTTGTTTAAAGAAGCCATGCTCGCTACTGCAGAAACTATATTTAATGACTTCAAAAACCAAGACTTCAAGTAACAAATTCTGTTTTAGAATGCTCAAAAGACCAAATTAACTCATTGCTTCAGAAAATATTCTGTTTTCACAAATTCTGAAGCATTTGGTCTTTCAAGCATTCTAAAACAGTGAATTTATTTCTTGAAGCAAATGTTTCATTTATAATAGTATAAAATATAAAGCTTGCTAATTTTTTATAAAATATTACACAAAAAATATACCAAAAACAGAAAACAGTTCTAAATTCATTGAATTTCTGAATTGTATTCAAATAATATTCTCAAATACTGTTAAAATAAAGAATTTCCTTTTGGAAGTATTATTGTTCTTGTGTATTTTTGTTTACAGTATGGTTAGTAGAGCTTGTTTCTTCTCAGGCAGAGCGAGGGGATCTTTGGCTTATAAAGGTTGGTGACCACTGCCCTAACCCTAATTAAAAAAAAAAAAAAGTCCTCATTTGCTCATAAAAATAATAATGGAAGGGAAGCTGTTTCATTCTTATCTTCTCCACATCCATCCTTCTTCCTGTTTTTGAAATATTTCAGCAAACTCAGGCGTGTGAGAGGTAAATAAAGAAACAGTCTTAAAATGGATGGGGTTCAAGATGGTCTTAGTTGATGGGGGTCTGGGAGACTTTGCCCCCAGAAGCTGAAGGGTTTTAGCCATGCTAATGCTTTCCAGAACCATTTTCTGCAGTGAAATTGCAATCAGAGATAGGTAGGCAGCTGTTTATCCAACGCTTTACAAGTTGGACAAAATCTGTCTTCATATGACACCACCTTCTGTGCTGTGTGAGTCTTCTCTCCAAAACTGGAAAGGAGGACTCAAGCCAGGAGGAAGATTGAAGTCTAACACCACTGAAATTATTTTGATTTTTAAATAAAAACCTTTGAAATCCCCAAATCCCCTTTTGTATTTCACAATTTATATTTTTGATACATACAGTATTTATGATGGCACAATCACATTATAACACAAGTGTATTATTAATGTCCTTAATCGAAAATATCGTCAAAATTCCAAGATTCACATTGAACCTTTATTGTTTAACATACGTAACAGTGCCTGTTTTGTTCAATGCAAGTGCTACGTGAAAGATTGGCCAGCAGATGTCATATCAAATGCTTCAAACACTGAACCATTTCAACACAACACATCACTCAACACATCACTAATAATTATCAATAAAATACTTCAGCGACCACACGTTTTTAGCGCAAGTGCACGAATAGATTTACAATCATGAATACTTGCTAACCAGGACATTAAATAAAGTACATGTCCTTTAAATGACCTACCCTGCAATTAATTGAAGTGTGTAGCCTACTATGTCAACACACTGGTTAGGCTCCATCTGTAGTGACAACCCAAATTTTTCAGACAATAGATTATTCGGTTTGTGAAGTTATTTTATTGGCTTACCTTTGTCACCCAAAAAGTGTCTGACTCAGAAACAAGCTTCAAAGCTTTGCTCAAAGTCTGAATGCTTCACACACTGACGTATCTCAGCTGCAAGGTTTTCAACGATCAGAGAATACTGCAGTCAGAATGTTGTCAGCAGATGTTAACAGCTGTTCTGTGTCTGCGCCTTAATCCTCTGGGGCCGACACCATCGTGTATGACGGCTAAGACCAAGCTTTACTATATTATAAATAACTTTTTAATGATATGAGATAGAAACTTACTTTTTTTTGCTGAACAGTGAACTCCGCAGACTTTCGAGCCAGCCATCGGCCATCTTTGTACTCATCATAGAAGCTGTGTGATGACATGGGCAATGTGAGTGTCCAATTGGAATTTGTTCACTGATCAGGAGGTGGTCGGAGATGTTAAACGCAGCACGTTACTCCATGTATACTAAACAATGCAGGATGCATGATTAACCTGAAACTCAGTGTGATCCAAAAAATTCTCGCACGAATGAAAAATCAACTGAAATAGGGCCAAAATGTTTGACACCGGTTATATCAGATGGTTATCTAATTACAACTTGGCTTTTTGTTTTCTTTTGAAAATCCCTGTTTTGCAAAAAAAAAAAAAAAATGGAATATTTAACAAAAGCACATTTATCTGTAAACACTAACACACGACACACCTCACATTAATGTGTTGGTTTACATAATGAATGACTCAACCAAATCAGTGTTAGCGGAGGCACATTTTACCTAGAATCCTTTGTGATCTGTCTGTGTTTGTTACAAAACTTCAGAATTAGTGCATTATTTAACATTAAAAGCTATATGTTATATTTTAACTTTGTACAAATTACAGAATTGACATTAATGGAGTTATTCTATCAGTATTCATTTTATTTATACACCAAACCATAACTCATTGCTTTATTTTCCAAGACTTCCGCCTGACGGCAGCATTATGACTAAGTAGAGAGTTGAACTTCGTGGCTCCTTTCAGCTGGCTTCTGTGCTGGAAGCCATGTAGTAAACAGGAGCTTCCATCAGGGGGCAAGATGTTCAAAGACACAAGTGCTGGCTCATTGTTTGGGTCTGTTGTCACTTTTGATGCTACCAGAAGCGATTGTGGTGTTAAAACTCAAAATCAGCTTGTTAGTAGTTGCAAGTGTACCAGAGACAATACTGGAATTTATCGGTTATCTGTAACTTCCGATACACTTTGAGGTGGTTTATCATTTTATCTTTATCAAAGATAACATTCAGTTATCTGATTATCTGTTATCGAAGTTAATTTTTTTGGTTATCTGTGCCCACCACTGGTCTCACGCCAGATGCGTGAGAGTTGGGAACCCTGGGTAAGGTTAGATGTTGCCTGTGTGAAGCGCCTTATGGCAGCTTTGTTGTGATTTGGTGCTATATAAACTAAATAAACTAAAAAAAATGTAACTACATATATATTTATTATGCTATTATAAACACTTACATGAACTTGTTAAGACAAAACATTAATAATTATCTTGCCAGAACTGATACAGGTCTTTTTACTAATTAACTACTGCTTTGCAAGTACCTTAATAATATGTATATGTCACAGACATGAACGAGAGTAGCTCTTTAGCATCTCACTGTGTCATTTAGGTCCTTCAGACTTTTTTAGGTAAATGCTTTGGGGAGCATTAGCATGGCTTAAAGCCTTCAGCTTGTGCGGCACTTCACTCATATAAGGTGTTACTGGTTATTTTTGCCACATGCTAAAATACAAACTGTCTTATGAAGCCCAAACATGAGCTAAAACAGGACCAGTGGAGGTAAAATTTGGAGACATTTTTAAGTGCACTGGGACAAAATGGCTGAATGACTCAGCATATTGACGTTGCCCCAAAATCATTCAGTTGTGCTGTTTGTAGGACAGCGGCAGTGGAATTGCTGGGTGTGAAATCTGTATCACCATCTGTGACAAAAACATGAATCCAAAAATAAAATGGACAGTTACAACTGGGTCATTTGTGGATGTGAGTGGCCATCACAGAGAATATGTGTGGTGTGTGTGTATGGATGCCGGGTGATGCTTTGGATGTGGGCTGTGCATTCATTTAACAAAATGAATAGCCCTTGTACTAAATTAAATTTCTGTTGGAATTAAATGATGGAAAGTGGTCTCTGTGTGCGGTACCAGATCGCTGTGGGAGGGTAATATTGCTAAAAGGCTTTTAGAGGATTAATTTAACTTTTTTCCCTCTTCCCCCTCCCTTTCTCCCTCCCCCTTCATTTTTATTTCTTTGTTCTCTATCCAGGTGCTCATAAACCACAGCATTCCTTTTGAGTTGACATTTGGTAGTAGGAAAGTGGCCGTGAGCCAATCAACATGGTGCTGTGCTGCCAGGGCCGGCCCAAGCCTTTATGGGGCCTTAAGCAGAATTTCATTTGGGGGTCCCCTACCATCACCTCAGCACCAGATGCCTCATTATTCCATAGGCTACACTGTTATGTGTGTAACGTACCCACAATCATTAGCATTATTTGTAATTATCTTACATCATACAGGTGTCATTCTTGTTTTTAACCTTAAAGGGGTAGCAAACTCATAAATATGTTTTAATTAACTTCTACATACACGAGTGATGTATAAGTATGGCTCATTAATTTAACTATTTGAAATTAACATCAGCAGGCAGGAGACTGCATTTATAGTAAACACGTTAAATAGTTTAATTTCTTTCAGATGTGCAATGGTGTGCAAAATGTTCAATATCCAAATACAAAATAGAATCAAATGACATTCACATTATCTTACAGAAAAATAAAGTTGTAATCAAAATTAAATACTTAAATAATAAATACAATACATAAATAATCTCCAAAATGAACATAGAAATCCACAACATAACAGCAATGTGTGTGCATAGCAATGCACAAACATTGCACTGGGGGCTATTGCTTTAACTTTGGCCTGCAAACCATTGAGAGCTGAGCTACTTTTCCCCACCTTTTGCACCAAATTAATCTGAGGAGTTGATCTGCCCTGCTGTGTAACTCTAAGTTTTTCTTCATAAGGAAGACTATCAAATGGCTTCGCCAAAATCCAGTCCACAACATTCAAATTGTCTGCCATTATGTGAAGCTTTCTACCTAGCTAGCTCGCTAGCTGGGACTGGCACGAGGCTAATGTGAAGTTTGTCCGCCTGTGAGTGCTTTGTGACAGTGGAGGAGCTCAGCAGCACCCGCTGCTCGGTAGGGACAGAAACTGCGATAGAAGTCAGAAAGAGTGATAGAAGTCAGTCTCCAAACACAAGCAGCTACAAAAAAAAACACACCAGAAATATAAGCTCGATTTGTCACTAGTCGTTTTTAACAAAGAAAATGCCGCTAAGAGGATTAGGAAAGTCTCCGGTTCAACTCAGAACAGAATGAAAATGCTCCCACGGATGTTTACACCAAAAGATCGCTGATTCGCTCATTTCATTGTCAATCATAAAGGGATTCAGCCTCAGACAGATCATCCAATCATCATGCAGAAGCTGAGCGTCCGGGCCAGCCGAGGCCAGTCCACTGCCCCATAGACCCCCAGACACGCTGAGCATCCGATGGGCGGGACAAAGCCCAGCATTTATCCAATGACTCGTCTCGTTTCGCTGCACTCTTTGTGTCGCTATTGAACTCTGTGGACGCTCAGCGTCCACACTGTTTAAAGCACTGTGAAGCTGCGGGTTTGAGTGAGAGAAAAGCTGCGTCGTTACCAGTGATAAGAAGCTGATTCTGAACAAAAGTTGAGCGCGTTGTAGCGCATATTTAGTCAATGACATGTACACACAACAGTATATATTTGATCACTTATTTTTTGATATTTTAGGGGAAGCCGAGCTTCCCTTGCAGTCTTAGAGCAATCGCCTCTGACTTTAAGACACCTAAAGCACTTTACACTAAACGAACGGAGCATTTCGCAAATAATGACAACAAAAATTGTAATATTGGACATGCAAACCTACCTTTGTCTTGTTGTTTTTTCTCGTCTTCCAACTTCTTCTTTTTTTCTTTTCTCCGCTCCAGAGGGATAATTTCTTTTCTGAGACATGACTTGCACTCACTTCATTCCTCACGATTAGTCATCGACCACCTGACCCAAGCGGTGCATCTAAATTTGCCTAATGGTGGCAGCAGCCAACAGGAGGCATCAATTAACCTAGTATTGGTATTTTGTCAAAATGAATTTATTTTTTTTGGGTGTAATACAATTTTGTTTAAATTATTCAATATTATTTTAATTTCATATATATATTTACTTTTTTATCACAACGTCTCGGTGCTCTTGGGGCCCCCTGGTGGCGTGGAGGCCCTAAGCGACCGCGTAGTTGGCGTATGCCTTGGGCCGGCTCTGTGTGCTGCATCCAAGGAGGTAGGCTGAGTGTTGTGTCTATGTTGTCTACATATGTGTGGAGGCATTGTGGGAGAAAATAACTCCCTTGCTATTGTTTGCTATGACGAGAAATGGCTGACATTTTGTGTGAAGGAGGTTTGAGAAGGTTTGCAGGTTTGATACCTGATACCTGTTTGTTGATGTTTTATAATCACTGCTTATGCCACGTTCACACCGGACTCCATGCATGCGACAGCGGTGAGAGGTTGCCATGTAATCCCTATGGAAGGACGCATTGTGGCGCCACAAAAGTCCAAGCCACGCAATGTGACGCAATGGACGCAAATAAAGTGACGCGAATAAAGCGATTTTTTGAGCGATTGGTGCATTTATGGCCCGATATCGCGTCACGTCACCCTCTTCCCCAAGTTGAAAAATCTGAACTTTTTCGTCTTGTCGCGCCGCGATGACCAATCAGGGACTGGATATGGAGTGACGTGGAAATGTCTGGAGTTTGTATTTGATGTGGACATGTCCTGTCTCTGCCAATCAGCCTGTGAGGAGGACTTATGTCCCTTTTGTCCTTTATTTAACACAATTATGACAGAGTTTGAGGGGAGAGTGATGAACTGCAGCAGCAGGCTTTTTTTCTTTGTTCACATGTGCGTGAACGAATCGTCCGTAAAGCCAATTTTATTTTATTTTTATTTTATTACACAGATGTATAATAAAACAAATGGTGATTGGTTTATAACAATTATGACAGAGTTGGAGGGGAGAGCGAGGAACTGCAGCAGCAGCCAGTTTTTTTTTTTTTAATTGTTCACATGTGCGTGCGTGAACAGGACTGGAGGTCATCAAACTAGGTCCTGGAGAGGCGGAAGTACCGCTGAAAGCAGCCGTCATCCAGATGCAGCTCCTGCAGCAAATGATGAAACTCCCCAAATTAGGAATCTCTCATGAGGATGTTGTGAACCCAGGGACGGCACCGCTGGTGACGTTTGTCAGCTTTCCACAACAAATAGAGCACAGCAAGTCGCTCTGTGTGATCAAGGTCCACCATGTTGACTTGATGGAGAGCAGAATGGAAGCTCCTCCTATTTGATGATGCACTGGGGCAAATTATCACAGCGAACATTTCCGCCCAAGCAGAGCGACACACCGGGTGATGGTGGCACGTCCATCATGAGGGATGCAAATTTGTGGTGTCGCGTGGTGTCCGGTGTGAACACAGCATAAGGCAGAAAAAATCTGGGCCTATCAGCTATGTACAGTAGTGTTTGGAATAATAGTAGTGCTATGTGACTAAAAAGATTAATCCAGGTTTTGAGTATATTTCTTATTGTTACATGGGAAACAAGGTACCAGTAGATTCAGTAGATTCTCACAAATCCAACAAGACCAAGCATTCATGATATACACACTCTTAAGGCTATGAAATTGGGCTACAACCCCTGGCAATAATTATGGAATCACCGGCCTTGGAGGATGTTCATTCAGTTGTTTAATTTTGTAGAAAAAAAGCAGATCACAGACATGACACAAAACTAAAGTCATTTCAAATGGCAACTTTCTGGCTTTAAGAAACACTATAAGAAATCAAGAAAAAAAATTGTGGCAGTCAGTAACGGTTACTTTTTAGACCAAGCAGAGGGAAAAAAATATGGACTCACTCAATTCTGAGGAAAAAATTATGGAATCACCCTGTAAATTTTCATCCCCAAAACTAACACCTGCATCAAATCAGATCTGCTCGTTAGTCTGCATCTAAAAAGGAGTGATCACACCTTGGAGAGCTGTTGCACCAAGTGGACTGACATGAATCATGGCTCCAACACGAGAGATGTCAATTGAAACAAAGGAGAGGATTATGAAACTCTTAAAAGAGGGTAAATCATCATGCAATGTTGCAAAAGATGTTGGTTGTTCACAGTCAGCTGTGTCTAAACTCTGGACCAAATACAAACAACATGGGAAGGTTGTTAAAGGCAAACATACTGGTAGACCAAGGAAGACATCAAAGCGTCAAGACAGAAAACTTAAAGCAATATGTCTCAAAAATCGAAATTGCACAACAAAACAAATGAGGAATGAATGGGAGGAAACTGGAGTCAAAGTCTGTGACCGAACTGTAAGAAACCGCCTAAAGGAAATGGGATTTACATACAGAAAAGCTAAACGAAAGCCATCATTAACACCTAAACAGAAAAAAACAAGGTTACAATGGGTTAAGGAAAAGCAATCGTGGCCTGTGGATGACTGGATGAAAGTCATATTCAGTGATGAATCTCGAATCTGCACTGGGCAAGGTGATGATGGTGGAACTTTTGTTTGGTGCCGTTCTAATGAGATTTATAAAGATGACTGCCTGAAGAGAACATGTAAATTTCCACAGTCATTGATGATATGGGGCTGCATGTCAGGTAAAGGCACTGGGGAGATGGTTGTCATTACATCATCAATAAATGCACAAGTTTACATTGATATTTTGGACACATTTGTTATCCCATCAATTGAAAGGATGTTTGGGGATGATGAAATAACTTTTCAAGATGATAATGCATCTTGCCATAGAGCAAAAACTGTGAAAACATTCCTTGCAAAAAGACACATAGGGTCAATGTCATGGCCTGCAAATAGTCCGGATCGTAATCCAATTGAAAATCTTTGGTGGAAGTTGAAGAAAATGGTCCATGACAAGGCTCCAACCTGCAAAGCTGACCTGGCAACAGCAATCAGAGAAAGTTGGAGCCAGATTGATGAAGAGTACTGTTTGTCACTCATTAAGTCCATGCCTCAGAGACTGCAAGCTGTTATAAAAGCCAGAGGTGGTGCAACAGAATACTAGTGATGTGTTGGAGCGTTCTTTTGTTTTTTATGATTCCATAATTTTTTCCTCAGAATTGAGTGATTCCATATTTTTTTCCCTCTGCTTGGTCTAAAAAAGTAACCGTTACTGACTGCCACAATTTTTTTTCCTGATTTCTTATAGTGTTTCTTAAAGCCAGAAAGTTGCCATTTGAAATGACTTTAGTTTTGTGTCATGTCTGTGATCTGCTTTTTTTCTACAAAATTAAACAACTGAATGAACATCCTCCGAGGCCGTGATTCCATAATTACTGCCAGGGGTTGTATTAGTAAAAAAAAAGTAGAAAAGGGGGTGTTCACAATAACAGTAGTGTGGCATTCAGTCAGTGAGTTTGTCAATTTTGTGGAACAAACAGGTGTGAATCAGGTGTCCCCTATGTAAGGATGAAGCCAGCACCTGTTGAACATGCTTTTTTCTTTGAAAGCCTGAGGAAAATGGGACAGTCAAGACATTGTTCAGAAGAACAGCGTAGTTTGATTAAAAAGTTGATTGGAGAGGGGAAAACTTATATGCAGGTGCAAAAAATTATACGCTTTTCATCTACAATGATCTTCAATGCTTTAAAATGGACAAAAAAACCAGAGACGTGTGGAAGAAAACGGAAAACAACCATCAAAATGGATAGAAGAATAACCAGAATGGCAAAGGCTCACCCACTGATCAGCTCCAGGATGATCAAAAACAGTCTACAGTTACCTGTAAGTGCTGTGACAGTTAGAAGATGCCTGTGTGAAGCTATTTATTTGCAAGAATCCCCCGCAAAGTCCCTCTGTTAAATAAAAGACGTGCAGAAGAGGTTACAATTTGCCAAAGAACACATCACCTGGCCTAAAGAGAAATGGAGGAATATTTTGTGGACTGATGAGTAAAATAGTTCTTTTTTGGTCCAAGGGCCGCAGACAGTTTGTGAGATGACCCCCAAACTCTGAATTCAAGCCACAGTTCACAGTGAAGACAGTGAAGCATGGTGGTGCAAGCATCATGATATGGGCATGTTTCTCCTACTATGGTGTTGGGCCTATATATCGCATACCAGGTATCATGGATCAGTTTGGATATGTCAGAATACTTGAAGAGGTCATGTTGCCTGAAGAGGACATGCCCTTGAAATGGGTGTTTCAACAAGACAATGACCCCAAGCACACTAGTAAACGAGCAAAATCTTGGTTCCAAACCAACAAAATTAATGCCTCGCAGATGTGAAGAATTCATGAAAAACTGTGGTTATACAACTAAATACTAGTTTAGTGATTCACAGTATTGCTAAGATGGCGCCAAGTGAAGGCGCCCTGGTATTCTGGTGCTCCCTGTTTTGTCTGTTTTTGTGCGTAAATCGTGCGTCATCGTGCTCCTACACCCGTGAGGAGCTTCTAAACTTCAGATCAACAACACCCACGGACATTACGCCAGATTTTTTAGTGCCTGCAGCTGAACTGGTTCACTTTTTGGCCAAAAGAGTGAGATGCCGGGAGAGAGGAAAACGAGCTGGAGCTCTCGTGCGCCTCAGACGAAGGGGCACGCGCACGCCCCTGCCTGGGATATTTCTCTCCAACGTCCGCTCACTCCTTAACAAGATGGATGAGCTGGCACTGCTGATGAAGAAGAATAGAGATTTCTCCTCATCTTGTGTACTGTGCTTCACGGAGACGTGGTTAAATGCACAGACACCGGACTGCGCGCTCCAACTAGAGGGATTCCAACTCCTCCACGCAGACAGAGACCGAGCACTCTCTGGTGGAAAAACTAGAGGGGGAGGACTCTGCTTCTATATCAACAACGCCTGGTGCTCCGATGTGACTATGATCTCCCAACACTGCTGTCCCTCTCTGGAATATCTCCTCATAAACTGCAGACCGTTCTACTCTCCACGTAAGTTTAACTCTTTCATAATTTGCTCTGTGTATATTCCACCGAGCGCGGACGTGCACGAGGCCGAACACACGCTCGCGGATCAGATTATGAGCGTGGAGAGAGACTTTCCGGACTCCCTTGTTATAATTTGCTGTGATTTTAACAAAGGGAATCTCAGTCAAGAATTACCAAAATACAAACAGTTTGTTAAATGCCCGACCAGAGAAGGGAGCACGTTAGATCATTGTTACACGACAGTGAGTGGTGTGTACCGAGTGCTGGCCCGTGCAGCTTTGGGACTCTCAGATCACGTGATGGTCCACTTGATCCCCACATACAGACAGAGACTAAAACTCTCTAAACCTGTTGTGAGGACATCTAAAGTGTGGAGCAATGAAGCTGTGGAGGAGCTACGCGCGTGCTTGGGCACTATGGATTGGGATATGTTTGAGGCTTCAGCAGACAGTCTAGATGACTACACGGACACTGTGACATCATATATTAATTTCTGTGAAGACAGCATCATCCCACAGCGCACCAGGGTGAGATATAACAATGACAAGCCCTGGTTCACACCTAAACTCTGGCAGCTCCGTCAGCAGAAAGAGGTGGCTTTCAGAGAAGGAGACAGAGACAGCTATAGAGGTGCAAAGTACAGATTTAGCAAGGAGGTGGCAAAGGCTAAATCCATGTACAGTTCACGTCTACAGCAAAGGTTCTCTGCCAACGACTCAGCCTCTGTGTGGAGGGGGTTGAAAGAGATCACCAACAAGCCCAAAGCACCTCTTTCTATTGACGACCTGAAGCTGGCCAACGACCTGAACGTCTTCTATTCACGCTTTGAAGACAAGGACTCACACCTCCCCACCCCCCACACAACTGGATATTCAAACACCATGGACCTCCCCCCTTTCACCGCTGCCCTCCCCACTCCCCCCGTTGCCCTCTCCGTCCAAGAGGAGGACGTGAGAAGACACTTAAAAAGGCTGAATCCACGGAAGGTCCCGGGCCCAGACTGTGTCTCTCCTGCCACCCTGAGACACTGCGCTGATGAGCTGGCCCCAGTCTTCACGGGGATCTTCAACACCTCCCTGGAGTCATGCCATGTTCCAGTCTGCCTCAAGTCCTCCATTATAGTTCCAGTCCCCAAGAAACCATGCATCACTGGACTTAATGACTACAGGCCTGTGGCTCTCACGTCTGTAGTCATGAAGACCTTCGAACGCCTGGTTCTGTCCCACCTGAAGTCCATCACCGACCCCCTCCTGGACCCCCTGCAGTTTGCCTACAGAGCCAACAGGTCTGTAGACGACGCCATAAACCTGGCCCTGCACTCCATCCTGCAGCACCTGGACTCCCCAGGAACCTACGCTAGGATCCTGTTTGTGGACTTCAGCTCTGCATTCAACACCATCCTTCCGGCTTTGCTCCAGGACAAGCTTTCTCTGCTCCACGTGCCCGACTCCACCTGCAGGTGGATCACAGACTTCCTGACGGACCGGAGTCAGCATGTGAGGCTGGGAAAGAACGTCTCGAACACTCGGGCTCTCAGCACAGGACCTCCACAGGGCTGTGTCCTTTCCCCTCTGCCCTCTGCACCTCCAGCCACGACTCCGTAAAGCTCATCAAGTTTGCGGACGACACCACCCTCATCGGACTCATTTTGGATGGGGATGAGTCTGCCTACAGGAGGGAGGTGGACCAGCTGGTGACCTGGTGTAGCAGCAACAACTTGGAGCTCAACGCCCAGAAAACAGTGGAGATGATCGTGGACTTCAGGAAAGCCACAGCCCCCCCACCCTCCCTCGCCCTCACCAACAGCCCCATCACCACTGTGGACTGTCACCGCTTCCTTGGCACCACCATCACCCAGGACCTCAAGTGGGAGTCAACCATCAGCTCCCTCATCAAGAAGGCCCAGCAGAGGATGTACTTCCTGCGGCAGCTGAAGAAGGCCAAGCTGCCTGTCCAGCTGATGGTGCAGTTCTACATGGCCATCATCGAGTCCATCCTCTGCTCCTCCATCATGGTGTGGTACGCCGGGGCCACAGCCAGGGACAGACACAGACTGCAGCGCATTGTGGCCTCTGCTGAGAAGGTGATCGGCTGTAGCCTTCCATCTCTCCATGACCTTCACGTCTCCAGGACTCTGGGCCGAGCAGGTCGGATCACAGCTGACCCTTCTCACCCTGCACACAGTCTATTCAAACCACTCCCCTCGGGCAGGAGGCTACGGTCCATCTGGACCAGAACCTCCCGCAATAAGAACAGTTTCTTCCCCTCTGCCGTTAGACTCATGAACTCCTCATAACTCAGTCACCTTAACCTTAACTCTGTCACTTTATCATTTTATCACGGGTCACTTTAGACAATGTAATTTGGTTTTAATTGCACTCCTCCCACTGCACTTTTTTTTCTGTTTCTCTTTCTTTCTGTTTTTCTGTTGCACACAGCCTTTCATATTTCATATGTCATTTTTTATCTTATATTTTGTCTTATTTTGGCACATATTGTATATTTTATCTTAGCATTTTATATTGCTCTCTATTTAATGTTGCACCATTATATCGAAGCAAATTCCTAGTCTGTGAATCCTGTTCATTGGCAATGGCAATAAACTTCTTCTGATTCTGATTCTGAAAAGCAGTTTGAACATAATAGTTTTGAGTTTGTAGCGTCAACAGCAGATGCTACTATTATTGTGAACACCCCCTTTCCTAATTTTTTTTACTAATAGCCCAATTTCATAGCCTTAAGAGTGTGTATATCCTGAGGCTGACATACGCACGTTTCTACAAATATTGTTCCACTGCTGACACATAGAGGTGATGCTGGGACACTGTTAATAGTGTGAAAACAAGAAGTCATTAGAGTGATGTGCACATCAGCAACGCAGTGATGAACAATTAACACACCCACATGTTAGCAATTATATATATATGGACATAAAAGCATGCACAAAGTGATGCATAAAATGGCATTAACTATGGCTGCATTAGTGTTGTTAGAGGACCTTCCAAATAGTGCAATCTGACTTGAGCGTGTATTCAGGGAACGCGAGGATTTAGTTGCAATTGATGATAATTGGCTCATAAGCCGATTTCGATTACCAATGCCAAATTGCTCACAGAACTGCGGCCAGCCTTAGAGTGCAATACGGCAAGGAGCCAGGAGTTGTCTGTGCTGACACAGGTGCTGCTCACGCTGTGCTTCTTGGCAACAGGGGCAATCAAGCAGGAACTGGCCAATCGGTCAGGAGTGTGCCAGCCAACCTTGAGTGGAGCCATGCCAGCTGTGTGGAACACAATTATCTGAATGACATCCAGGTACATCACATTCTAACATTAAAGCACAATTTGCAGCGAGAGCCAGTTTCCCTAATGTAATCAGAGCTATTGACTGCACACATATTACTATAAAGGTGCCATCACATGATGAATTTGTTATTGTTAATAGGAAATATTTTCATTCCATCAATGGTCCCCTTCCATCAAGACCCCTACCTGTCACCCCACATTTCGTTCCCCGTCTGGCACGGTGCATGATAACTAAATCATTTATTCACATAATTGTTTTGAATAAAACCAGCGCGGGCACATTTTGGCATGTGCATATCCAAATATGTTTTTTGTTATTATTACTATTGTTTTTGTTTCTTGTTGGTGAAACTAGAGCTTCTTAACAAGCTCCCAATTGTCTCCCTGTGTTCAGTATTTGTCAATAAGTGCATGCATATAATTGTGATATCACACACTGTCAGCGACGGCGCATCATTCTCTTTAACTTTAGTGTGTGTGCGCTGCTTCTATTTCACATTTATTCTGGTTGACAGGGTACCAAATAAAATATCCCTGCGTGTCTCCAATTCAGTTACATTTACTTCATTTACTCCACTTCATCTGTAGCTCACACTCTGTTAAATTCCTTTTCTTACCATGATCATTCCAAACAGAGAGGGGAATTCCAAGGCCCGCGGGCCTATTTAGATACATTTGCATAATTAAATAGAGGCATGGGCAGGGAGGAGTTTGGTACTTCTGCATATGTGCTCATTTCCACATTCAGTGGGATGTACAAAAGAACGTGCTTAGATCCATGTGTATGCACACTTTGATACATCTGAATTTTTTTGTGCTTATGCCACTTTCTGGGTTTTGGCGTATGCCATGTTTCAGTAGGAAATCCACGCAAGTCTTTGTATATGAGGCCCCTGGCATCCTGTCCAGGGTGTACTCTGGTTTTTTTGTGCATTTTAAAGCATTGGAGATCATTGTAGATGAATAGCCTATAATTTTTGCACCTGAGTATAAGTTTTCCCCTCTCCAATCAACTTTTTAATCAAACTACGCTGTTATTCTGAACAAGGTCTTGAACGTCCCATTTTCCTCAGGCTTTCAAAGAGAAAAGCATGTTCAACAGGTGCTGGCTTCATCCTTAAATAGGGGACACCTGATTCACACCTGTTTGTTCCACAAAATTGACGAACTCACTGACTGAATGCCACACTACTATTATTTTGAACACCCCCTTTTCTACTTTTTTACTAATAGCCCAATTTCATAGCCTTAAGAGTGTGTATATCATGAATGCTTGATCTTGTTGGATTTGTGAGAATCTACTGAATCTACTGGTACCTTGTTTCCCATGTAACAATAAGAAATATACTCAAAACCTGGATTAATCTTTTTAGTCACATAGCACTACTATTATTCTGAACACTACTGTATGTAGATATATATTTTCTTACATCAACCTAATTAATGTAAGAACAATATTTACTGGAAATATATGATTAAATGTTGAAGTCAACACTACACTGAATATAATGGATTTGGGCAAATATGGACCTAAATTTATCAATGACTTGCTCAGTACTTAGCTGTGTAATTTATTAATATAAAAAGAGTCATGATTATGATATGAGTAGGGAAACTATTCCTACAGTACTATTCCTATGCCACTTGATTTCCTCGAAGTATCTCATAGAAGAATGTTGACGGACAATTTATGTTTCAGTAAGGGAGCTTGAAAAACATAGAAACTGTAGGATTGTGGTAGTTTTGAACATGAAATTGCAAATATAGTAAACATTTGAATATGTTTAAAATGGCTTTTCTCAAGTGACAAATTTTACTTTTTGGTTCAGTTACAAAATAGTAATTCCATTAATTATCATATTGCAGCTCAAATATAAGAACAAGATGCTAACAATAGGTTTGTGCACACACAGTATACAGTACACGCTCACTCTAACTTAGACCCACATTAGAATGCCTTGGGGTGTCTTCACTGTTCTTTTCCTGCCACAATTGACTTTTTTCTACATCTCTGGCCTTTGTCCTTCCTTTATAATGTGCAACCTCACTCTCTACTCTTGTTGCTTCAAATCAGTGTTAGTGTGTCATGACCTGTTTACCTTTAAAGCCTCTCACAGGGTAAAACACACCTGAACCTTGTTGCCCTAAACTTTGGTCATTACCCAGCTTAGATTAATGTCACAGTCAGCACACTGGCTGTGGTCTCCACAGGAGAGAAAAATAACCTAAAATGCAGCAGTGTTATACAAAAAATCCATGTTTGCAGCTTCTCCAACAATCTACAAAGCAGTAATTTTCCATTTCTCCCTGCTCTACTCACACCTGTCTCAGCTGATGTTCACTTGATCTGGCAAAGGATGAGAGTAATTGAATTTAATTCATTTTTTTAAATTAAAATTAATTTAAAGAGAGTAGAACAGGAATACAGTGGCAGAAAGGGTCTAAAGAGTTTTCCAGCCTGAAAGAGATTTGAACCAAGGATCTTCTGGTGAAAAGCCTACCACATCAACCTCTTGGCCATTACTTGTAATGTAGCCCAGCTTTAAATAAAGATTGTTTGTAATGGCAGGACAACATCATCTCCACCTATCTGGAGGAAGTCTACTCCAATAGCACAGATGGAGATGTGTAACATCGTGGTTTGAGGATCAGCCTTGTATAACTACTCAAAGTAGCCAGCCTAAAATAATAGTTCAGCAGTCATCCATCAGGACCAACCTACCTGTTTGGAGTGACTGCAGATTTGGAGGAGCCTAGTGCTTTTATTCCTGTGTAGATAGGCTGAGGCAGTGGTGGGCACAGATAACCAAAAAAAAAAAATAATAACTTCGATAACAGATAATCAGATAACTGAAAAGTTATCTTTGATAAAGATAAAACAATAAACCACCCAAAAATGTATGGGAAGTTACAGATAACCAATAAATTCCAGTATTGTCTCTGGTACATTTGCAACTACTAACAAGCTGATTTTGAGTTTAGACACCACAATCACTTCTGGTAGCATCAAAAGTGACAACAAATCCAAACAATGCGCCAGCACTTCTGTCTTTGAACATCTTGCCCCCTGCTGGAAGCTCCTGTTTACTACATGGCTTCCACCACAGAAGCAAGCTGAGAGAAGCCATGAAGCTCAACTCTCTACTCAATCACAATGCTGCTGTCAGGCGGAAGTCTTGGAAAATAAAGCAATGCTGAGTTATGGTTTGGTGTATAAATAAAATGAATACTGATAGAATAACTCCATTAATGTCAGTTCTCTCATTTGTACAAAGTTAAAATATAACATATATCTTTTAATGTTGAATAATGCACTAATTCTGAAGTTTTGTAACAAACACAGACAGATCGCAAAGGATTCTGGGTAAAATGTGCCTCTGCTAACACTGATTTTGTTGAGTCATTCATTATGTAAACCAACACGTTAATGTGAGGTGTGTCGTGTGTTGGTGTTTACAGATAAATGTGCTTTTGTAAAATATTACATTTTTTTATTTGTAAAAACAGGCATGTTCAAAAAAAAAAAAAAAAGCCAAGTTGTAATTAAATAACCGTCTGATATAACTGGTGTCACGAATAAATAGAACACTGCCATGATCTACTGGTGCCAGACATTCAGTTCTTAAGATGGGTTTACACTGTGCGAGTTTTAGCCCTTTTTCATCTGATTTTTCATTCGTGCAAGAATTTTTTGGATCACACAGAGTTTCAGGTAAATTGCGTGTCCTGCCTCATTTAGTATACATGGAGTAACGAGCTATGTTTAACATCTCACAACACCTCCTGATCGCCGATCATATGGTCAGATGAAAATCAAACCTGTTTGATATTCTAGTTGGCCGTCATGAGGGTATCTCGCTGCTGAAGAGCTACAAGCATCCAACCTCTTGTTTTGCTGACGGACAACGATTTGAAGGAGCTAATTGACGGTGATAATTCTTCTAACACACACAAAGAAAACCAAATCCACAACGCCACAAACCTCTTGGAGGCATGAAGAGCTGTTACGATGAAGAGCTGGACAAATTTCTGATGCGATTTTTCACTGGACTGAGGAAGTACATGAAGTCAGTGCATGGCATCATGGACTACATTGTCAGAATTGTTTTTGAAATATCTGACTGATATTGCAAGTTGACTGAGAACAATTTTGTACTCCTATTTAAAGTTTCTGTTGGAATGTTGACATCAAAGCACCAGTGATGCACACCAAAATGTGAGTCCCTTTTATGTTGTTTATATACATTTATAAAATATCAAATGTCAAGGATCTATTTTTGCCGCTATATTAAATGAATAATTAATGTTTTTCATTCAATCAGTGGAATTAATATATTTAATTCGGTGAAGGTGGATGTACCATTCAACTCATAATCATTCATTATTTGTATAATAAAGTATCAAATGACAAGGACCTATTTTCACTGTTATATAAAATAAAGTCATAAAATGGAACAAATTTACCTCGTTGAATGGAACATTCCTTCTGTAATTTTATGAATATTCGTACCATTGAACTCATAAACATTCATTATTTGTATACTGTAAAAATTTTATCTGATGAGGATACTTCATGAAATTTTCAACCCATGTGTTGAAATGACTACATTTTACGTTTGACAAAAGCTGGTCCGTATTGGATAAAAGTCAAAAATCACCCCTTGTGCAAAATTCATGACCATTTGATTGTGGCTGACCCAAGTACATATTATACAAATAATGAATGTTTATGAGTTCAATGGTATGAATATTTCATGAGGTGAAAGCTGGAACATACCATTCAACTCGGCTTTGCCTCATTGAATAGTATGTTCCAGCTTTCACCGAATTAAATATTTGTTCCATTGAAAGAATTTAAAAACATTCATGATTTGTTTCATATAACGGCAAAAATAAATCCTTGTCATTTGATATTTTATTAATTTATAAACAACAGAAAAGGGACTTATATTTTGGTGTTCCACTGTGATGTGTAGTCCAGTGATGCTGTGCACTGACTTCAGATTTCCATAAAAAAGACTGTAGTTCCTGAGTCAAGCCAAAAATCACATCAGCGTTTCATGTGAACAGGTCTGCATGCATCCAGGCAGCTTACAGCAGAGTGGATTTTGTCTGTGTGTGTATGTTGCAAGCAGCGTCAGTTAGCTCAATCAAATCATCGTGTCATTGTCCCCCATGCGCACACACGCGCACACACACGCAACCGGGTTGGTGAACTGTGTACATCCTCAGTGCAGCGAAAAAAAAATCACATGAGAAATGAGTCTTTTCTTCTTTCTTCCTGCTAACAGCCTCCAGACAGCAAAGTGCATTTGTTTTGTGTGTGTGTGTGTGTGTGTGTGTGTGTGTGTGTGTGTGTGTGTGTGTGTGTGTGTGTGTGTGTGTGTGTGTGTGTGTGTGTGAATTAGCAGCATCAGTTAGCTCAATCAAATTATGTCTCGGGAGAGTCGTTCCCCCCCCCACACGTGCGTGCACACACGCAACCTGGTCGGCGTTTGTGTGTGCATGTACTACCAAAAAAAGTCTGTGTACGTCCTCAGTGGAGCAAAAAAAAATAAATCATGTCAGAAATTAGTCCAGCTTTTCTTTCCAACTTCCAACAGCCTCCAGACAGCACAGTGGATTTGTTTTGTGTGTGCGTGCACGTGCGTGTTGTGTGCGCGCATATGTGATCGCGCATGAGGACGTGCGCACGTGCTTGTGTGTGCAGAGTGCAATAGTACCAAATGTATGGAACCAAATTTGCACTCTAAATGGAACCAAGCCGCACTCTAAATGCAATGCAACACAAATGGGATGATAATCCATGTCATGTCACATACAAAGAACCAATCAAATGACAAGGATCCACTCAGTCGTTATATAATAAAACATAAACAATAATTCAAAAGGTAAACAGTGCTTCCACTTTAGGGCCTTTTGAACACATGAAACCTTCCTTGCTACCGGAAACAATTTTAAACAAACATATACTAACTAAACTGGTAGTAACAATAAAATAAGGATCAATAATGTCCTTTCATAAGGAACAATTATTGTATCATTCTGGCTCTGTCAACATGTCAAGCAGAGTGCAGACTTCCTGTTCAAGAGGCATAATGATTCTTTTATCTGCTCATCTTCTCATTTATTTATGATGATGACGGTGTGCTCTGCGGGACTGGAAAACATACAGGGACTAATTAGTTTTGTGGGGGCAGGGACCATTAGACCTTCAGTTTGATTTAAATTCAGGTAACGACCATCACCCGAATTCTGCAACCCATGCAACAGGAACTACTAGGGTTTGGGTAAAACCTGGAAAACCATCCGCGTTATCTGGCACCTTGATCCCTCGGAGCTGTCGAGGTCATCCAAAAGTGGGAGGTTGGGAGACTGTGATCCCTGTAGTGACTGTCTTGATGTAGCTAACATCCATCTTCCCCTGCAACAATCTAAATCTGATCATGTACACACACTGCTGAAGCCACCACACCCATCACCCTCCTTTTTCATCTTATTTTACATCTCTGTTTACTTCTTTTGCCTCACCGCATTCTTTTCTTTTCTCTGCATATTGTGGGTGAGTTGTGAGTTCATTCATTGCTGCCTTGAGCTCTCTGTACAGATCTTTGCTTTATCGCACACTTGCACAAGGTTACAGCACACAAGCATAAATTAAACTGTTGCGGCAGCATTCATACACATGGGGAGCTCATATCTGATTCACATCTGAAATCTGGCACTGTTATGATCATTAAGGGGGCTTTGAAAGCGCCACTTAATGACACTATGATGGGGATGTTATGATGGGTTGTCGTTAATGCGCCGCTCCATGTCGCTGCTGACACTTTTGAAGATAACGGCATTATAATGACTTGTCAAATGGTGGTATTCTTTTATCAGTTTTACACAAAGCTGTAATGCCAAAATATTATGCTTTTAATATATAATTCATCTACCTTATAGGCTTCACTTCCATTAGTGCTGGGGAGTTTTCTTCATTAGTCAGACACACATGAGCTTGGCAGTGTAGCTTTTGATGTTACATACTCATTTTTGATGATCCATGTAGCCTAACCCGCTCTACCTCCAATGGGACCAGTTGGATAAGGAGTTAGACTACGAGTATGTAGACCTCAGTTTGATTTTAGGTCAAACCACTACAAACCAGGAGCCAGGACAGGTAAATTTAGCTGAAAAGGTAACAAATTATTACTAGCAAGGCAATGCTTAGGGTCTTATTTCTAAAGGTTTATGTGTGTAAAAATGTGTGTACACCATAGCTTGTGCAAAAATATGTGCATACTGATTTATTAATGATGCTCACTGAGGACTGCTTCTTTCAAATGTGCAAATTAGCCTACGTTTTACATTTAACACATTTGTCTTTGTGAATATGCAGTTTGGGGCATGTCCACCTGACTGCACAAAATTGTGGATGCTGATCATGCAAATAGGTCAGGTTTGCACACGCAACAAGTTTTATCAAGGCTAAAGGCAATTTTAGTGACTGAGACTTCATCTGTAACTTAGCACTGAACTTAGTAACTGAATCTAATTCAAAGTCATTCAACATGAGCTGTTTGGGTTTGTATTTTTTAAATAAAATTCCCTCAGAATTTTTTTTTTTTTTTTTTTTTTTTTTACACAGCAAACACCATAATACCATTATTATTAATATAAATATAATTTTTTAGTAAGAGAAATTTAAGTAGAAAGTCCCGCCCACATCTGTCTAGCAGACCATGGAACGTATGGACAGCAACCTTGAACAACCTCCTTTATATAAAACATACTACTAAGCTGCTGTTACTCAAAGCAACCATACCCACAATTATACAGAAATGTATGGCTTAAAACATCTTAAACAAAGACGTTGGAGAAAAATTCAACCCAATTACAGTTGTCATGGAGGAGGAAACTACCATGGAGGCAAAACTGTTTTTTGTAGACATGATTATTTCTCCTCTAATTTTGGACATTTTAACACTGTCTCCTATGAGAATGTGCTCTTCTGGAGTCAGCCTCAAGTGGCCAGTCAAGAAACTGCAATAGCTTTCATTTCACTGGGGCTTCATCTGATGCCATCGAAATTTGCTTGCTTTGAGCTAACAGTTTATGGCAGGTTTAGTGGCCAAGTGGTTTGTGTGCTTGTTCCCAGATTGAAGCTTCCTGGTTCAAGACCACCCTTGTCCATTTTCCCTGTAATACAGAGTTGCATCAGGTCCAGCATCAAGCATAAATCTTGTGCCAAATCAAACTGCAGATGTATTTCGTATCAGTTGTGACGACCTGAATGGTGGGGAAAAGAGGGACAAGCTGAAGGGACTTACTGTACTTTAGGTATTGCTGAAGTTGGACTTATGCCAAACACTGTGTACCTCCTGCTATAACCAATATTATCTATTATATAATGCCTGAACAGATCCTTACCATTTGATTGGTGGTTTGTATGTCACATGTTACATGTTATATTGATCATTTGTCCTATTTGCCATTGTGCTCCATTTAGCATGCAAATTTGGTGCCAATGTGATTTGTACCATTGCACGCTGCGGTGATGGCATTTGGCAGCTTGTTGACACTGCTCATTCTACTGACACAAAAGGAAAAGCAAATCAAGTATCCCGTAATGCTGCATTTACACATAATGACGACAAGTCACGAATGCCACAAAGTATACATTCTTGGCTGCTGATCACGAATGTGATGATTCAGGGCAGAACCATCAGGTCTCCGCAGGAACTGCTGCAACCTCTTACCACATGTTACGATTAATGGCAGGTGTTGCTGGAGAATTATCAGGAACCATTACGCATGGTCAAGAATAATGTTCCGCGTTGTTGCGTGCTATCGCACGTAACAGCGCATCAAGTTCTGTCACATTGCGAATGAGGCAAATTGTCTCCAGACACACCCCCATAGTCATCCATCAGCTGTTGAACAATTCAGATCGCTCCAGTTTGCTCCTCAAAATCCACAGCAGAAGAACTTTGTGACTGCATGCTTTGTTGGGCTCTGTGCCATGGAGTGGCACAGAAAGGAGGAGGAGATGGATAGAGCCAGCAATGAAACTGAATGCCGTGCAGCAGGTTGTAATTGTGCGCATGTCAGAGAAGAATGCTGTCATGCTATATTAAGGATCACCACTAATCAAGACGGATCAACGCGCTCAGTTACATAGGAGGCATGTGCAATATCTGCTGGGATGTATCTAGCAAAAGTAGAACCACTGTCGGATGAAGAGCTTTCGGTCACAAATTTTCACTGGACCGTGAAAACCATGACATCAGCTACGGACTAGACCATCAGGATTTGTTTGTTTTTTTTGTGTGTGTGTGTGTTTTTTTTAACTATTTGACTGTTTTTGTAAGTTGACTGAGACCAATTTTGGATTAGATTGGACTGCTATTTAAAATTCACGTTGAAATGTTTGAAACCTCTTGACCTCAAAGGACCAGTGTCACACTCCAAAATGTAAGTCCTTTTTCTTGTTTATAAATGAATAAAATATCAAATTTTTAGGCATTATATAAAACAATGTTTTTTCATTTGTTCAACGGTATGAATATTTCATGAGGTGAAAGATGGCATTCCATCTTTCACCTCATGAAATATTCGTACCATTGCACTCATAAATATTATTCATTATTTGTATACTCATGAAGCTCAAAAACTCAAATAAAAAATGCTACAAAACTAATGAAGAACAGTGAGTAACATCAGTGTGGGATCGCCTTGATTTGTTGCAGAAATACAATCAATGAGTTTCAGTACGATCTGACACATTTACCACAAAACTAATGCAACCTCACAGCAAGCACATTGTGTCTTTAAAAACAGACCACACACAAAGAACAAAATAATAGCCGCGATTTCTGAGGATAAAGTAATAAAGCTTCTTCATGTGGACTGCAGCGAAGACTCGATTTGATCAGAATGGGTCAATTTCCCTCAATTATCCCACGCCAATAAGATCATCAAGTAATAGGATTTAAAGCCAGCTGAAAGAACTCAAAGGGAAACTGCCTTCCTTCTCCGGTTAGATCTCTCAAATAATTTTTCCCCCGTACGTGAGAGCCATGTAGTTCTGTGTTTTGTTTAACCGCTACCTTGTTTCTCTTGTCTCAGCGCTTAATGGAAATGATATTTTCCTCTCATTTTCCATGTCAGAAGATTAAAACCATAATCGTTATGTTCTTGTCAGGCGGGAGATGTCCAGAAAGTCAAAGTGTGTGAAATTAAAACTAAACAGAAACTGTGGGGAGGGGGTGGGAGGGAGGGGGATGCGGACAGAAAAGCCATTACCAAAGAATTGCCATAAACAATAATTTAGCCCCCTTATTTTCCTTTTTTCTTTCAAAAGCAATCTTCATGTTTACTGGGTTGGAATTAAATCCTTCCCGAAAATCTTAATAGATGTTATGTTGGTACGACTGTTTAATTTATTGTTTGGCTGGTGATGGAGACTTAAACGATTAAATGTCTGAAGGAGCCCACATTCCTAAACAGAGAGCTTGCGGGCTCGAAAAGAGGATAAAACAAATGGTTAAATTATTGATCTGGACACAACAGGGCTGCAGCCCTCGGGCGCACTTCATCAATATTTTCCATGCAATTTAACGCAGCGCTACCAGGACGGGCCGATACGTAAACAGCCTGTGAATAATTCGCTGCACTCCGTCATCCACGCCTGCACAAGCTCATGTGCACTTTGCCATCTATACCACAATGCATTTTTGAAGAGCGGATGCTGTTATGTTGCTCGCCGGCCGCGGCTGCCAATATTTTCTGTCAGCTTTCCTTCCACCAAGGTCCTTTCTGCAGACCTGGACCGAATCACGAGTATTACCTGGACCCGGATGAAACTGGCAACTGCCACATGAGAGAGCGGTGATTGAGGTATCAGTCCAGCGTGCGAGCTTTACTTGGAACGAAGCCGTTTTGTCAAGTCCAGGGAGGCTGCCAGTTTGTCTTCCAGCCCGACAACATGTATTCCCTACATTAGCTGCCCTGCCAGATGAACTAGAATAAGAAGGCAAATCCCAACAGTAATCAGTCAGCAACAAAAGATTGGTATATTGTTTGGAGTCCTGTGATGCCGTGGCCTTGGTGAGGATTGTGGGTATGAGGTCCCCCCCAGGTGCATAATTCAGCCAGGTTTTGCCTTGTGTTTGCTGGCTGAAATATTGAACCAGCTGTTGGAGTCCGTCAACCCCCCCCTCGCACATTCCTCCTCCCCTCCCCACAGGTACATAGAGGCAGAGCACTGCACCATGTAATGTCTTCAAATCCATCAAAAGCGGGAGGGGTTCCTTTTGCATGTGCTACAGTTGTATTACAGCTGTAGCTATTGTAAGGGTCCCCATTGTGCATCCATCCTGCTTTTGTAGATTAGTCATACTGCAGTATGTTTTTCTGTTTTTTTTCACTGTTTGCAGTACAGGAAAAACCGGATAAAACCTCTTCACTGCAAATGACTGGTTGCCGAAATATGCAAATTTGAAGGTTGTTTCTCCAGACAGAAAAAAAAAATGTTATTTCATAAACTGTACATCACTCAGACTCTGAAGTAGCACTAGAAATGTGATGCACATCCATATGCTGCCGCAAATGAGTGTGGCGTAAATCCGTTGAGTCCATTCACAGTTTTGCATTGCAAAATGGTGGGTTTTCAGTTGGGCTCAAACCCAATACGCTCATATTGAAATAAATAAATAAACTAATGCTTCAGGCTAAACTGAGCATTCCAAAACTTCAATTTACTCTTCAGATAATGCAAATGGATGCTGGGATCACCATGAAAATAGTGATGGAGTATATTAACACACTTGGTAATGCACATATAATCATTTACAGATTGTGCTTGTGTTATGTGTTCCCTGGGGGAAGAAAATTTAACACAACCCACCCAGAATGCTACATCAAGGGTTTGTGTGATCTCAGTGCACTAATGGAGAGGCTTCCATGAATTTATCCACTAGAAACTCTGGATTTTCAAGCATTATTACATGTGTGAACAGAATTGAATTTACTTGCATTTCTATAGCCCAACATACCGTTCTAGATACAAGTACGACCTTACGTGGTTCAAGTATTTAGACCTTGAGCAACCTGTCTAACTACAACAACTGAATCTGTTGAAGTGGAAAAGATAATAATGACCAATTTAAACTCTGTTTACTTAAGAACATCAGAGGTGGTCCTTCTTCTTGGTGCTGTACAATATGGACATTCTGTTGGAAATTGTCAATCTGTAGTTGTGATTGTGTCTTTATTTGTTACGCACACACAGACACACATACAGTACATTGCACCTTTACAGTTGTACTTAAAAACCAAGATTATATATCTGACTTTGCTCGGGGTCATTACAGCAAATCTGGTCAACATAGATCTGCGTAAAATCTCACAAATTTGACACTGGATGGACTTTGTTTCTCTGTAGGCTCTCAGTTGTCCAGGTGGTTTCCATAGTAGAGAAGCTTGAATCTTCGACTGGACTGGGTTGCTTGACGTGACGACGTTTCGCTTCTAATCGCAGAAGCTTCCTCAGCTAAAATTCTTGCTCTGATAGTCTGACTTCTGTCTTGACCCTTGGAGAGAAGAACAAACAGAAGCCACAAAAGCTGGAGTTTTAAACCAAACCAGACCCCTCCTACTGAGAGGCAGACTGCTATTGGCTAGTGACTAAATAATTGCTTCTGCGATTTGAAGCGAAACGTCCTCACGTCAAGCAACCCAGTCGTCGAACATTCAAGCTTCTCTACTACTGGATGGACTTCTTGATACCACTCCAGATGTACACTGAGACTGGGTCATGGTTGGCTTTGAACCAGGGACGTACATTGTGTGATGCAACAGCAATACCAAACTTTGTCCATTTCTGTAGTTCCTGTACTTTGGCAGCAGGGGCTTAAACAAAGTTTCAGAACATTGTGAAAAATGGCAGGCTACAGCAGTTGAGCTGCACATCACAGCCATACTGCTATGAGTACACCCGGTCCTGTCAGCATTCAATGGTGCAGCAGTGGAGGTCCTGATTAGTACTTTGGCAGAGAGACTGCTTGGGAACTCCAGGAGCTGTGAGCAAGTTAGTCCATGTGGAACTACACTCTAAAATAAGAACTGCTCTCTCAACGAGAATAGATTTTTTAAAAGTTATTTAAACTTAATTATTTCAACTATCAACTGAATTAATACCACAAGACTTCCATAGTTAAGTTGAAATACCTTTAGTTAAGTTGAAATAACTTTAAAAATCTATGCAAATTGTGACATCACTTTTTCTCATTGAGACAGTGGTTCACAATACCCGATGGCCATATTTGATTCTGTTTCAAGCTGTTCAGTTTAATTTTGAGTGGCAGGGTACAACCTGGTCTCACGGCAAGTCATGATTCAGCAGCATGAAATATACATTAATGTATTGGTTCCTGTTATTGTGAAGAAAAGCGCCTCATTTTCGTCACGGCAGCACAAATTCATTGTAATTAATTCCGTGATGGCTGCACGAAATTAAAAGTGAAGCGGGGGGGGTCGTAGGTGGTTATGGTTAGTTGTGGGGGGAAAGAGTAAGATTAGGTTGTGGTTCAGGTTAGGGTCAGGGGTAGGAGTAGGGTTAGGAATAGTGAGTTAAAAAAAAATCCCGTCACAAAAATTTGACTCAATTCGTCACGGAGCACGGAAAAAAAAAAAAACGTGAGACTGGGCTGCAGGGTAACAGCCAATCAGAGTGGAGCTGTACCGTAACATCACAGTGTGGTTGCTAGCTGCAAACTCTGATTTGCTTGTGTAAATATAACCTCTCTGTCATCATATTATATACTGTAAAAGCTTGTGAGAAATTAACACTTCTAAAACTGAAAATGATGTTTTTGTAACCTGATAACACACCTAGTTTAACACACACACACACATACATATATATATATATATATATATATATATATATATATATATTCCATTTTGCTCATGGTCAAAACAGCAGATTTTGCATGTTTCATTTTTATTACTCTGTGTGTCAGTGAATTGGCAGTAGTAGTATTCACCGGCGTGTGTATGTCTGTGAACAAGATAATTCTGGCTGGACGAATTTCTTTCAGACTTGATGAGAATATTAATTGGATATATATTTTGAGGTAATTAGATTTTGGAGTAGTTTGTTCAAAGGTCAAGGCCACGGAAAACATGGTCTGAAAATGGGTATGGGAAAGTGTGTACAAACTTTTGGCAGGTACTGTATATTTACTTGTACATTTATATTGTGGTGTGTACAGTGAGCCCTCTGATGCCTTTCATTCATTTATGCTTTAATTTGGAAACTAGGGAAGTGGTTTTCCCCAAAGTTAATTTAATTACTAGCAAATGCAGAAAACACTTAAAAATGCAGTTGCATAAAATAAGGTCTTGCAAATTAAAAAAAGAGAAAAAGCTTGCAAACACAGCGGGCACATGCAACATTTTATAGTGTGTTTGCTGCACATTCAGAACACACCCAAACACAAATGCTTTGCCAAGCTCCACAATTTAGTGGAAGCACTAACAAGACAAAAAGATGTTTCTGTTGTGTGGGCCGCTGAAGAGGAGGTACTGCTGGCCCACCACCACCAAAGGGCGCCCTGCTTGGAGTGCGGGCTCCAAGCACGAGAGGGCGCCAGACCCAGAAGAAGTGACAGCTGTCACTCATCCTCTGCACCAGCTGTCACTCGTTCATCATCACCACCATAAAAGCCGGACTGCAACTCCACCTCCCCGCCGAGAAATCGACTACCATTACCAAGGTAATTTCTCTGCTGAATTTAAACTGTGACTTACGTCTGATCTGTTTGCAGCCGTTGTCCTGTGGTGCCCTTTCAGCTGGGTTGGCGGTCAGTGAGAGAAGCGACGTCTTCGCCTCTCACTCCATCCAGATAAGTGGTTACAGGAGCTGCTAGTGTGTTCCTAGTTTGGAGGTGGAGGTGCTCCCTCCTCACTGTGTTTGGACTGAGAATTACTGAGTGTGCGGACTCACACTCACTCATCATATTTCTGCTTTCTGCCAGCAGTACCAGGGTCGACAGCCGAAGACAGAGGCCACCTGGGGACTCGGGACTTGGCGGCTCCGGTGTTCTTCAGACCGTTGGTGGTGGAAGCCGTGTGGGACGCGGCTTCTCTCTCGTCGGGGGTCTTCTATCTTCGAGCCTGCCCACACGTCACCTGGTGTTAAATTGACTGTGCAAATTACTGTACGTTTCGTTGTGTATTATCACAACATTAAATTGTTACCTTTTTGGCTTATTCATTGTCCGTTCATTTGCGCCCCCTGTTGTGGGTCCGTGCTACGACACCTTCCCAACAGTTTCTGCCTGGAGGTCTTTTAACTGACAAACTGTTTAGTGCATCATGGCGCTCCAGTCTTTATCTCTACCTAGTCAGCAGAGCTGAGCAAGTTTATTTATTTACTTTATTGATTGATAGATTGAGTTTACACTTAATCTAGCTAGATGTTCATGTTATTTTGTTTGTTTTATTTGCAGTGCATTATACAGTATACAAATAATGCATTTTCATTATTTGTTTTATATGAGACCTAAATAGATCTGCATCACTTGATATTTCACATAAAATTATACATTTCTTCTGCAACTAGGAATAAGAGGGCAGCAGGACTGAGCAGCTCACTCTGCCCTGCAGGCGAGCCGGTGCCACACTGCTGAGTTCAGTGTGTCTTGTGCATACCTCTGCTTCTTCAAGTCAGTGAGGAATCCCAATAAGAATTTGTATAATTAATTCTTCATCTGATAGCACTTCAACAACAGCTAAATATGTCCATGCGGACACGGCAGCTGCTGGATTTACATTCATCATATCATGCAAGCATTTTTCTCTTCTTGGTATGAAATAAGGGGGATATAGCGATTAGCCTGTCCATCTGTCTGGACGTCCATTTTCACATCTTAGCATGATATCTCAAGAGTTAGTTGACCAATTTGTATTCATATTTAGCACAAGGGTGTAGTTGAGTGATTCCCTGGCCTCAGTCAATTATGGTGACCTTGGGGTCAATTTCAAGGTCACAGCAAGATATTCAAGAAATTGTCATTGCCACCATTTTTAGTGCTATAGATCAAGAGCCAGTTGACCCATTTCATTCATATTTAGCATAAGGGTGTACTTGGGTTATCCCCTGAAACTTTTTATTAATGATTTGTGGGGATTGGGGGACGGCATATTTATCTCCTGATGACTCTTGTTATCAAATGGTAATGGAAGTGTGCAATAGAATAAAATGTATGGGACAAAATTGCACAGTTAATAGCGCCAAAACACACTGTACATGACTTCACTCACATAGTGGGATGAGTAATGAATGTCACATGACATACAATCCACCAATCATATGACAGGGATCTGTTTCTGTGTCATATAATAGAACGCATGTGTGCTATACACTATATTTGTGCTCTATGTTTACAAGTAAAGTTTACATGTTTACAAGCCTCAGGAGGTGGAAGCAGCTCTCCACCAGCACTGTTTACGGTGCGGGTGGGGAGCTGTTCACCCTGACTGGGGATGTTGTCGGGCGGTGGAAGGAGTACTTCGAGGATCTCCTCAATCCCATTGTCACATCTTCCGAAGAGGAAGCAGAGACTGGGGACTCAGAGGCGGACTCATCCATTACCCAGGCCGAAGTCACCGAGGTGGTTAGAAAGCTCCGTGGTGGCAAGGCTCCTGGGGTGGATGAAATCCGTCCTGAGTACCTTAAGTCCCTGGATGTTGTGGGGCTGTCTTGGCTGACATGCCTCTGCAACATCGCGTGGCGATCGGGGACAGTGCCTCTGGATTGGCAGACCGGGGTGGTGGTACCTCTGTTTAAGAAGGGGGACTGGAGGGTGTGTTCCAACTATAGGGGGATCACACTCCTCAGCCTCCCCGGTAAGGTCTATTCCAGAGTACTGGAGAGGAGAATTTGACCAATGGTCGAACCTCGGATTCAGGAGGAGCAGTGTGGTTTTCGTCCTGGTCGCGGCACACTGGACCAGCTCTACACGCTTCATCGGGTGCTCGAGGGTTCATGGGAGTTTGCCCAACCAGTCCACATGTGTTTTGTGGATCTGGAGAAGGCGTTCGACCGTGTCCCTCGGGGCACCCTGTGGGGAGTGCTCCGGGAGTATGGGGTCCGGGGTCCTTTGCTAAGGGCTATCAGGTCCCTGTACGACCGCAGCAGGAGCTTGGTTCGCATTGCCGGTAGTAAGTCAAACCTGTTTCCAGTGCACGTTGGCCTCCGCCAGGGCTGCCCTTTGTCACCGGTTCTGTTCGTTATTGTTATGGACAGAATTTCTAGGCGCAGCCAGGGTGTAGAGGGGGTCTGGTTTGGGAACCACAGAATCTCGTCTCTGCTGTTTGCGGACGATGTGGTTCTGTTGGCTTCGTCAAATCAGGACCTTCAGCATGCACTGGGGCAGTTTGCAGCCGAGTGTGAAGTGTCCGGGATGAAAATCAGCACCTCCAAATCCGAGGCCATGGTTCTCGACCGGAAAAAGGTGCTTTGCACTCTTCAGGTCGGTGGAGTGTCCTTGCCTCAAGTGGAGGAGTTTAAGTATCTCGGGGTCTTGTTCACGAGTGAGGGACGGATGGAGCGTGAGATCGATAGACGGATCGGTGCAGCGTCTGCAGTGATGCGGTCGCTGTATCGGACCGTCGTGGTGAAGAGAGAGCTGAGTCGGTGGGCAAAGCTCTTGAATTACCGATCAATCTATGTTCTGACCCTCACCTATGGTCATGAGATTTGGCTCATGACCGAAAGAACGAGATCGCGAGTACAAGCGGCCGAGATGAGTTTCCTCCGCAGGGTGGCTGGGCGCTCCCTTAGAGATAGGGTGAGGAGCTCGGTCACTCGGGAGGAGCTCGGAGTCGAGCCGCTGCTCCTCCACGTCGAAAGGAGTCAGTTGAGGTGGCTCGGGCATCTTTTCCGGATGCCCCCTGGACGCCTCGCTGGAGAGGTGTTCCGGGCATGTCCCACTGGGAGGAGGCCCCGGGGAAGACCCAGGACACGCTGGAGGGACTACATCTCTCGGCTGGCTTGGGAGCGCCTTGGGCTTCCCCCGGAGGAGCTGGGGGAGGTGTGTATGGATCGGGAGGTCTGGGCGGCTTTGCTCGAGCTGCTGCCCCCGCGACCTGACTCCGGATAAAGCGGAAGAAAATGGATGGATGGATGTTTACAAGTGCTTTTCTTTTCCAATCTGCAAGACATTTTTTCATGCAACATGTTCTTGAATTGATGCAAGTGTTTTTTTGTCATTTGTAAGCATTTTTTGCATTTGGCAGCACGGTGGCTTAGTGGTTAGCACTGGTGCCTTACAGCAAGAACGTTGTAGGATCGCTTCCCACCCTTTCTGTATAGAGTTTTCATGTTCTTGCTGTGTCTGCGTGGGTTTCCTTTATGGTCTTTGGGGTCTGCTCCTTTCACTGCAATTGACCAAGGCATCGTTTCTCCATCTGGAGTTGGTCCCTGAGTGCCGGACTATCGCTGCCCACTGCTCCGAGTGGTTGGATTGTGTCTAACTGTAATTAGGATGGGTGAAATACAGAGGACAAATTCCGTTGTATATATGTACAATGATAATAAAGGCCCTTCTTCTTCTTAGTTTTCCACCCTGTCAACCACCATAGCGATCTACAAAATGGTCAAAACCAATAAATGTTAAAATGTGCATTACAACATGGAGCCTTCATCTTAAAATGGGTTAGCTTGAGGAGTGATGATAACAATTTCTTCCCCCTGAAGCAATCTGCTCAGCTCCTACAGAGACAGTGTGCTGGAGGTGGGACAGACTACCTGTTAAATCTCAACACAATTCACAGATATTTGCAGTGAAGCAGCCTGTGAGTGAACAGGCTTCGACAGCTTAATAGACATTCACATTGACAGCGTGCATTAGATATGCATTGCACAGCGCCGCGTATAATATGGTATGCAACACTGTTTTACAAATTGCTTTTACATCTTGCAAATTACAGGGTTCAAGAGGATAAAGCTGAGTTAAATAATCTCTGATGCAATCAAAAGCAAGTATTAAAAGAAATCCCCGCTCCTTTCTAAGCCCTTGTTGCTGTGCAATAGAATATTGAACAGCCTTCCTCTTGTCGGCCCCGTGGGATGATGATGATGATGATGATGATGACGGTGACTACGATGATGACATCCTTATCAGGACCCTTGAAGCTGAAAAAGTAGGAAAAATGTCAAGGAGCTTTACCAGCACATGAAACGGTAGTGATCAAAACAAGCTCCAAAGGTGCAGTGAAGGGGGGGATTATATAAAGGCTTCTTTTTTTCTTAC
Source organism: Thalassophryne amazonica (assembly GCF_902500255.1). NCBI lineage: Eukaryota > Metazoa > Chordata > Actinopteri > Batrachoidiformes > Batrachoididae > Thalassophryne > Thalassophryne amazonica. Next base: position 56,062,710 of record NC_047112.1, read on the forward strand.
AGTGCGCATCTAACAACAGTGCATGTGCGTGTGTGCGTCTCAGTCATGTTGACGTTAATTAGGGAGAGTGGTTGGTAATTCCTGCCATGGATGTCATGCAGTGTCTCTTGCCATTCGTTTGTCTTTGCTGATGTCTCTTGCTTAAAGCTTACTGCATAATTACAGGTCTTCTTGGGAGACATTAATCAGATATAATTTATGTCTTAATGTCTTACATTATGGTATTTTTTTCCCCTATGGGAGATGAGGTTTTAATAGCAGGTGAAACTGCTCTCTTTGTTGGAGGGGGGAGTTTAGGGGTGGGAGATATATGCGATTGTGGCGAGCAGCATTCATCCCCCATTTTCATGCCACCACAGGTCCAGACTGCTCCCTCGGGAGACATAAAAGCAATGATATCATGAACATGATGAATTATTGCGCTCCATGCTTAAAACCACATTAACTAAAAGTCTGGTTATTTTCAAATATATTTAGAGTTTAACTTTTTCTGTGCTAAGCAATTCCATTCACAAAAGTTTCAGTCATTCATATATATATATATATATATATATATATATATATATCACTACAGCTGAGCTTTTCTTGTGGGAATCCAGACATCAAGTTCCCTTTTAAATGCAAATGAAATCAAGGACTTCACAATGACAATAGTGGATCAGCTCTCTCCAGTGAAGCCACATTTAACAGATGACCTTGAAATGAAATACAACAATGAACGAATGACCTAGCTTACTGAGCCAATTCTTGCTGTTTGACAAAGAATCATCACTGAAAGTACACATTTTTAAAACAGACTGTATACTACATTTTATTGTGTGATTTATGCAGTTGTGGGCTTTTGTTTAACCATCAGTGATCCTCAAATAATATAAATTAATGTTAGATGGGACAAATGTTAGGGCCCCTTCACACATCTTGCAAAGTTTGGTCAAAGTGTGCAGGATTTGGTGTCATCTATTGGTTTGGTTGTGGACTGCATTAAGGGTGCCATCAAGGGTGTTCGTCGTCTTAACAGCTTCACTCATGTTTGAATGTCTTTAAAGGAGGTATTTCTCGTGAGTAGTTTGAAACTTGTTTGATCGTGCTCCACTGTTGCGGTTCTGGCCGAGGGGACTGATGCTGACTTTCATTTTTGGCCAGATGGCAGGTCTGCACTTTATAAACCAGCCTGTTAAGGAGGCCAATCGGATTAAGCCATTTCATCCCGCTTTGCACTGCTTTGGAACATGGGTGGTCGTAATGCAACGGCACATGGTGGAATAGGGGTGTAAGCAATATGAATGATCTGCTATTTCTCAAAAATGATGGTTTTTAAACTTGTTAGTCTGCACTAGCAAGCAGTAGAGCAACCACTGATTCCTCTGACATGGAGTAGGTATGTCCCTTATGGGCTACTGTATAGACAAGGTTGTGCAACTTGACACTTCTATATGTAGAACATGTACTGAATCAGACAGAGATTCAATGCATCTATACTGCATGAAATGTGAGTATCTCAAACTTGAAATTAAATATTCTAATGTTTTTGGATGCAGGCATAATTTTGTCAGTTGGCCTGGAAAGGTGTTGCCAGAGGTCAGGTCCGATCAGGGCTGGGAACATGAGCTAGTGCTATGTGTTGCTACATTCACTACACCACAGAACCACATTGGGTCCTGAACGGAAACCACCCAGACTAACATCCACTTCATTACGACCACTCAAACATAAACATCTATCTGCCATGGCCATGTCTTAGGTGGGCATCCTCTTGGCCTTCTCCAAACACTGGGGTCCTCAACACTGAGGCACCTGTGTGCCGGATCATGCACAGAGAAATGCAGCACATGACCAAACTGCCAATGTCGGTGGCACTCCTCATCTGAGTTTCACTTTGTAACTGCTTGCTTGACATCAAGTCATTCCAGTGGTAACAAGAATCCTAACAAGGATTCTACCAAGGGTCCTCGAAAGAAACCTATGTCGTATTACCAAAGGCATTAGTTGTTGTCTTAGGTCACTGGCTAGTGTTGAAATCATACTGTACTATTCAGAGGAACACAGTGGTATAACTTGCTAGTGTATCAAAATCACTAAAAACAGTTATAAAAGAATGCATTGTAGGTATTTTTGTTGTTTCCTTACACGTTTACCCTTCAGTAAGATAGAACACATTTTGATATTTGCCTTGAGTGCTTAATTGGATGTCTGTTCTGTTTGTGTTGCTTTCATTTTGGAGGCTTGAATGCACTGATTAATTAACAGAATGCAACAATTCAATCCCACTGTGGGTGACAACAACACCACCTGACAGTGGGGTGGATGCAAAGACAGGGGGGACTAATTGCACATCAGGCAACATTACACAAAGAGCAGGTGTGATAGGAAATGGGAGTGCCTTTGGTCGACCTTTATAAGCCCTGCTGGGCTGGAGACACAATGACAGAGATACCATTCAGTGTGTTGTGAAACTCCCCACTGTTAATGTCGGACACAATCCAGGAGCCGGTGGGGCATGTTGCAGATGGAGCAGAAAGCAGCTGAGCAGCATCGGCAGACTCGATAAATGAAAACAGGAGCTGGCAGTATCGTGGCTTATTAATTAGTCTGCACTCTGCTGGAGAATTGGAAAAATCAGGCTAATCTTGAAACTGTTTCAAACTGGCGCCCTTTTTGTGAGTTATGTTCCAGAGGCACACAATGTGGGGCTCAAAAGAGCCAGGAGATGATGCAGAGGGGTCTCGTTATGCCGGAACAGATGAGGACATGCATCTAGAGCCAGCTGAGGAACACTATCGTGATCGAGTCACCTTTAATCATCATCACGTTGTTGGACATTTTACCCATGACATATTAATTCTAAAGCTGTTTTTAAATGTTTTGTTTATGTTTAGTAGTTTACAGTGCATCTGGAAAGTATTCACAACACTTCACTTTTTACAGCCTTATTCCAAAAAGGATTAAATTATTTTTTCTTTCACAAAATTCTACACACAGTATCCCATAATGACAAAGTGAAACAAGTTTTTATGAGGCTTTTGCAAATTTTTATATATATGAAAAAAAGAAATCACACGTGCATAAGTATTCATAGCCTTTGCCATGAAACTCAAAGTTGCACTCAGGTGCAATCTGTTTCCATGGATCATCTTTGAGATGTTTCTACAGCTTATTTGGAATCTACCTGAGGTAAATTCAGTTGATTAGACATGATTTGGAAAGACACACACCTGTCTACGTATAAGGTTCCACAGATGACAGTGCATGTCAGAGCACAAACCAAGCATGAAGTCAAAGGAATTGTCTGAAGACCTCCGAGACAGGATTGTCCTGAGGTCCCAGAAGACCTCCGAGACAGGATTGTCTCAAGGCACAAGTCCCAATGGGCACAGTGGCCTCCATCATCCATAAATGGAAGATGTTCGGTTCCACCAGGACTCTTCCTAGAGCTGGCTGCATGTCTAAACTGAACAATCAGGGGAGAAGGGCCTTAGTCAGGGAGGTGACCAATAACCCGATGGTCACTCTGTCCGAGCTCCAGCATTCCTCTGTGGAGAGAGGAGAACCTTTCAGAAGGACAACCATCTCTGCAGCAATCCACCAATCAGGCCTGTATGGTAGAGTGGCCAGATGGAAACCACTCCTTAGTAAAATGCATATAGCAGCCTACCTGGAGTTTGCCAAAAGGCACCTGAAGGACTCTCAGACCATGAGAAACAAAATTCTCTGGTCTGATGAGATGAAGATTGAACTCTTTGGTGTGAATGCCCGGTGTCATATTTGGAGGAAACCAGGCACCATCCCTACAGTGAAGCATGGTGGTAGCTGTTTTCCAGTGGCAGGAACTGGGAGACTAGTCAGGCTTGAGGGAAAGACAAATTCAGCAATGTACAAAGACATCCTAGATCCACAATGCTCTTGACCTCAGACTGGGCTGATGGTTCATCTTTCAGCAGGACAATGACCCTAAGTACACAACCAAGATATCAAAGGAGTGGCTTCAGGACAACTCTGTGAATGTTCTGTTTTGCATTACTCAGGGTACATTACATTTTATTGCTCTAATTGGTTGTAGGTCGAACCATCTCCTTTCAATTATTTTGCTGTCCATCAGCTGACATCATCCTGTGGAAATCAAACGTGAACTGAGATGTTCCAGAGTGAATCTTATGTGAGAATTTCATATATACACCATCAACAACAATTTCAAAAACACATTTTTCTAGGGGTGATCTTAATTCAGTCATGATACCAAACAGGGCTAGAAACACATACAGTATCACAGAAGGGACTATTGGGCTCAGTGTACCAAACAGGGCTAGAAACATATACAGTATCACAGAAGGGACTATTGGGCTCAGTGTACCAAACAGGGCTAGAAACATATACAGTATCACAGAAGGGACTATTGGGATCAGTGTACCAAACAGGGCGTGAAATATTTGAAGTATCACAGAAGGGACTATTGGGCTCAGTGTACCAAACAGGGCAAGAAACATTTAAAGTATCACAGAAGGGACTATTAGGCTCAGTGTAAGAAACAGGGCTAGAAACATTTAAAGTATCACAGAAGGAGGGACTATCGGGCTCAGTGTACCAAACAAGGCTAGAAACATTTAAAGTATCACAGAAAGGACTATCGGGCTCCGTGTACCAAACAGGGCTAGAAACATTTAAAGTATCACAGAATGGACTATCGGGCTCAGTGTACCAAACAGGGTGTGAAACATTTAAAGTATCACAGAATGGACTATCGGGCTCAGTGTACCAAATAGGGCATGAAACACTTAAAGTATCACAGAAGGGACTATCGGGCTCAGTGTACCAAACAGGGCTAGAAACATTTAAAGTATCACAGAAGGGACTATCGGGCTCAGTGTACCAAACTGGGCGTGAAACATTTAAAGTATCACAGAAGGGACTATTGGGCTCAGTGTACCAAACAGGGCTAGAAATATTTAAAGTATCACAGAAGGGACTATTGGGCTCAGTGTACCACCTAGGGCTAGAAACATTTAAAGTATCACAGAAAGGACTATTGGGCTTAGTGTACCAAACAGGGTAGAAACAACTTCTGATTGGCCCATTCGCCACTTTCTGAGCTGTACCACATGCCGAGTTGACCTCTGGTGGAGCCAAGTAGGCCGCGCGTGCGAAACGAGTACACCTCACGTGCAGCGTAGCGCTAGCTAATCGAGCAATGCCATCTATCGATAACGACCAATCAGATAACGCGATACAATGCCTACTTTGGCTGTCATGTTTGTTCACAAGATGGCAGAAGACAGATTTGCATCTGATAGCGACGCTGACTTAAAATGAATTTTACACGAAAAAGATGCAAAGCACACCTGCAGAAATACACAGTCAGCAGCCAACCTGTTTCGCAAGTACGTCACTGAAAAGGGACATGCACCCATCTTTGAAACTTATGACAGACGGATGCTTGAAGGAGTACTCGGTCAATTTTATGCGGAAGCTAGACAGGCGAATGGCGAACTTTATAAGAAAACAAGGCTGATGACTCTTTGCCATGGACTTAACAGGCATCTCCAGTCAATTGATGGGATGTCAGTTAGTGCAGTATGACAGTAATAATAAAGAGTTGAAACTTGAGATTGATTTTTCAGTTTTAGTATGTTTGACAAACTCCCAATTTTCTAGTTTACCATATAATAAAGCAGTTATAGACTTTTGATTTTGGTATACCCATGATTATGCGGACCAGGTCAGGATAGGGTAATCACGGGTACACCTCATCAAAAGTCTATAATTGTATAAAGTATCACAGAAGGGACTATTGGGCTCAGTGGAAAATTTGTGTTTACCTGCTACTCTTGTTGTGTGGAAGCTTTTGGATCAAAAAGGGAATCCTCACACTTACCGAATCTGGTGTCTTTCATATATTTATTGACTCATCATGGGCTTTAACCGACAACATCCACCTCACGTTACCACTACAGTACATCAAGCAGGCATTGTTCAATCTAAAGAGTTTCTGAATTTCAGCTGTACGAAGAGTTGTAATTCCTGGCTGTTCGCCATCCTATTACATCCATTCTCCAGTGCTGTCCCACTGGGTTAGCCAGATTGCTGAGGGGGTTACTTTGAAAGCTGAGTTTCACAAGATTCCAGTTATTTCACTTTGGAAGTGGTTCGGGGTACTGCAAAGTTACTGTCGAAAGGTAGATTTGTTGAAAAATACAGCTGCGATATCAAAAGTCAGTCCCGGGACAGTACAATGTTTCACTGATATGGAGGCTTATGAAAACTCTGATTTATTATTTTTCAAATGTGTTTTGAGCATTAACTGAGTCATAATCATTATCTCACAGATGACTGTGCAAAATTAGATTCCACTCCAAAATTATCCCGAGTGGGGTTTTTACATGAATAAGAGAGGAATTTAATTTTACATACTATCCCTATATGAAACCTTCACTAAGGGATTCATAGTTAGCCAGCAGACAAGTCATCACAAAAACAAACAAACAAAAAGTTTGCTGCAACAATAAGCACATTTTGTCATATTAAAAAAAAAAAAGATGGCATTTATATCCTAAAGTCATGGCCAATCAAACTGACTAATTTCTGTGCAACTAAAACTTAGCCAAATCAAGACTTTCGGTTTTCCTTGGTCATAGTACCCGTAGGCATGAGGACAGCAAGGGCTCATGCAATCTGACATCTGATCCCAATGTCCTTGACCTTCACCCAAATGATTGACACCTACAGAAGCAGTCAATAGCTTGGACACACATAGTTATACATCAACACATTTGTGTTATTTAAGAATTTGTATTGACTTATTTATTTGGCCATCTTATGTTCTTGTTACAAAACTTCACTGATTTTTAAATGTGTCAATGGTAGAAATAAGGATAAGTGTGGTGTGTTCAAACTTTTGGATGATGCTATGCATTACCCTTATTAGATTATGTGTAATATGAACCTTTTTAACTGAGGCCCCATCACACATAGCAAGAATGCGCCAGAAGCATGCCGACACGGCAAATATTGAGATAATCCGAAGCACTCGGGAAGAAAAGAGGCGTGGCCAGCTCTGTCAGAACGCATCCGGAATACCTCATCCACACCTGCACAATGGCATTCAAAGCGTGTGTAGACAACCGGTAGATGACACAGACTGCTGTGGACGGCCATAAAAGGTGCTGCACACTTCCCGATCTCCAAATGTCTGGATGGCAGACCAGAGCGCTGGTTTCCTCATGCACGCACACACATGCGTGGGGCTGTAATTATCACTCAGCCATGTGCGTGTGTGTGTGCATGCGCATAATGCTGCATGGGCCACTAAGCGCGCGCAGGGCACACGTGCTTGCGCCTGCCACTGGACAGCTTCGCTCCAAAGTTTGCTGGCAGTTGGGCCATGCTATCCCTCAGACAGAGCCTTTCCAGGGAACTTTCTTTTTCTTGTTTGTCCACTTCAGCAGCATAACACAACTCTGGATGCCTTGAAGGTTGGATTATAACATGAAATAATTTTTTTTTTCTTTTGGGTAAGAGGATTCTAACCGCAGGCTGCTGTCCTGGCTTCATTTTCTACGTCGGCGCTATGAAACACTCCTGGACCGCTGTTGGAGGTAAGATGCATGTTTATTAATGGTGTAACGGCCTGCCACAAGTTCCATGTTATATCTCCTCCAGAGTTAGAAGTTAGAACATTTATTACAGCATGAAATCCATCCAGCATTACTGCGCACCATGGAGAGAGGCAGCTGCCCATGTTATGATGGAGACAATAGTTCACATTATTTAAGTCGCCCATGGGAAGGAATGTACAAATATCTGTGCTGTAAGGTCTATTATGGATGTAACACCCTGTCCAGATCTGCAGCGCCGTGCACTGTGTCACACATTGACTCGCAGTGGCACAGTTCTTTCGGTTTGTGGCTGCGTGCCACATACATATCAGCGATCAACGGTTCCTTTGCACTCTGGGGGGGCTCTGTCACTGCATTTGTTGTGTGCATGTCAGTATGCGGTGGCGCCAGCCTGCAGGACGTCAATTTGCCCATTCCTCACACAGTGCTATGATAGCTGCTGTGCGACGCAGATTGTGTTTGTTGTTTGGATGCTTATTGTGTGCCCACCCCATTTGTGTCATGCAACCTTGCATGTGACACTTGCACGGATGTGGTCCCTGCACTGCAGTGACATGTGTCATGCCAATGCGTCTCACTCGGTCCCGCTTGACCGTATATCAGATACTCATTTCAGAGCCGATGATGCATTTGCTGTCAGAACTTGGATGATGAAAAAACACATTGTGGACATGTCAGCCTGTTCAGGTGTGCCTTTTAGATTGCAATTAGATGGTCCTCAGACTACTCAAGGTCTGCCTTTGGATAGGTGCCCCATCTCGACTGCACCCAGAGAGTTATGAACATGTGTACACACTTGGGGCGGCCGGCAGATTTTGACCAACTGTGTGGACTTCCGCAGATGGCTGTCAGAATGTTGTGGAACTGAAATCCGACACTTTTCGGATGTGCACCGATTCATTACTCCGACACCATTCTGCGTGATTCTGGCTATGTGTGACGGGTATGACACAGACATGGTATGTATAAAGTAATAAATTCTTCTTTTTCTTTCGGCTGCTCCCTTTAGGGGTTGCCACAGCAGATCAATCATTTCCATCTCATCCTGTCATCTGTGTCTTTCTCTGTCACACCAACCACCTGCATGTCCTCCCTCAGCACATCCATAAACCTTCTCTTTGGCCTCCCTCTTCTCCTCCTGCCTGGTGGCACCATTTTCAGCATCCTTCTCCCTATATACCCTTGGTACCTCCTCTGCGCAAGACCAAACCATCTCAATCTCGCCTCTCTGACTTTGTCTCCAAACCGTCCCACCTGAGCTATCCCTCTGATATGTTCATTCCTAATCTTGTCCATTCTCGACACTCCCAAAGAGAATGTCAACATCTTCAGCTCTGCCTCCTGTGTTTTTGTTAATGCCACCATCTCTAAGCTGTACAACATAGCTGGTCTCACTACTGTCTTGTAGACTTTCTGCTTCACTCTTGCTGATATTCTTCAGTCACAAATCACTCCTGCCACCTTCCTCCACCCACTCCACCCTGCCTGTACTCTCTTCTTCACCTCTCTACCACACTGTCCATTACTTTGGACAGTTGACCCCAAGAATTTGAACTCATCTACTTTTACCACTTCTACTCCTTGTAAACGCACTATTCCACTGGGCTCCCTCTCTTTCACACACATGTACTCAATTGTGCTCCTACTGAATTTCATTCCCCTGCTGACCAGAGCATATCTCCACTTGATGAAACACAGATTGACCTTTTGGTGTGAATGTCACACACCATTCCAACTCATTATTAGAAAAGAAAATCTATATTAAAGTGCTGATGGTTGCAAATTAGATTACTAGCTGTATTCTGCTGTTATTTTGAGCATCAGTGTTAATTTATAATTTTTTAATCTATCCAACTACAGATTTCAGAGTGCATGTCCTAAAATGTAATTTGTAACATATTCCACTGGATTATTTAATGTCAGTAACACATTCTCAATATTTTGGATACATTTCAAATTTTGCTTTTAGATTTTAACTTCATTTTATGTAACAATATGTGGCATTCACAAGTTACTGCTTACTCAACAGTTCTGTTGTATCAATTGGGTGAAGACATTTGAGTGACCCTGAATATGCCTATACAGGGTGATAATAAATTATGGAAAGTTTCTATAATGAGTTGGAATGTTGTGTGACATTCACACCAAAGAGTTCAATCTGTGTTTCATCAGAGCAGAGTATTTTGTTTCTCGTGGTCTCAGAGTCCTTCAGTTGCATTTTGTCAAACTCCAGGTGGGCTGCCATGTGCCATTTACTAAGGAGTGGCTTCTGTCTGGCCACTCTATCATACAGGCCTGATTGGTGAATTGCTGCAGAGATGGTTGTCCTTCTGGAGGGTAGCACAGTGGGCAGCATGGTGGCTTAGTGGTTAGCACTGTTACCCTACAGCAAGAAGGTCATGGGATCAATTACCACCTGTGCCTTCTTTGTGTGGAGTTTGCATGCTCTCCCTGTGTTTCAGTGGGTTCTCTCCAGGTGCTCCAGTTTCCTGTGTGTATGTGCTGTCATTTTGGCTGCTCGCATTTTGTTCGGGGTCGCCACAGCGGATATAGCCAAATCCACATTGGTATTTGGCAAAAGTATTATGCCGGATGCCCTTCCTGACACAACTCGTTTTACCTGGAGAAACACATACAGAGCTGCTGGTGTTCCGAAGAGGTCTCTCATCCAAGTACTAACCAGATGCCACACTGCTTAGCTTCTGAGATCTGATGGGATTAGGCTTACACAGAGCAGACCAGCTCCATGCTCCGGCTTCCTCCCACATCCAATGACATGCAGGTTCATTGAATTGGAAACTTTATAATTGTCCAGGTCTACCTTGTAAAAGAGATCTCAATGGGACTAAACTGGTTAAGGTTAAACTTAAGACTTCTAATACTGTGTTTTACTGCTTTTGAAAGATGATGACAGTGTTTGGGGTTTTATTTTTTTATTTTATTTTATTTTTTATTCATTAATTTTTCATGCATTCTTGTGTTTGTGGTCCTTGAATTTACCCAGCAGCCCCTGCGGCGTTTAAAGTGATACTGGTTTATCAGAAATCGACAGTGAATTCTGATGTGGTCACGTCCGAATCAATGCTAATAGTTATTGGTTATCTGTAATAAAGATAAATTTTTTAGCAGTTTATCGGTATCATCATAATAAAAGATAACTTTTCAGTTATCTGATTAATGGTTATCAAAGCTAACTTTTTGGTTAGGTGTGCCTACCACTGGTTGTAACACAGGGGTGTCCAATCTTTTTTGAATCAAGATCTACTTTTAAAATTAATAGTGTATTGAGATCTACCAAGCCAAATGGAAAGCCATAGCATAGTCACAATTTATTGTGCACCAATATAATAACACAATTTCCGGCACAAAGATAAAGTTTTAACAATAATAACACATTTTTGAAGTAAATTTGCTTGGTGCAAAGAATGTGCATATGTAGGCCTAGGACTGGCCCGTAACACCATAATAACAAACAACCCAAATAATACAATTCCTAATTCAAGTTGGAAATGTTGTACTCTACCTTAGTGGGACTCCTGGCACTGAGAGTAGGAAGCTAGTCTCTCATAGTCCAGACAGTAGGAGCTGAGTGCCAGCCAGAAGCAGGCCACAAGGTGGTCATCAGTCATGATGGATCTGTATTTTGACTTGATGATTTTCATATGTGAAAAGGCAGACTCACACAAATATGTTGATCTAAAAAAGGCAGTCAAATTCTGTGCAGTTTGTCTGAGGTTGGAGTACTTCTTTTTCTGAATTAGATTCCAGAATTGGACATTCATGTCAGGTGTTGCACAATGTCATTTTTCAGTGTGAAGGTCTCATTTTCAAAGCACAGCTATCCAGGTTGAAAAGTGATGCCACTTTGGACATTATACAATCCACATCTATATTTTCCCCAAATGGAAAACAGAGAAAACTGACAACAAGCTCAAGTGATACAAAACAAAATTGGTAAGAAAGGGTGAATCCAAGAGCCACTGACTGTCTTCTAGCTGTGCATATTCAAAATAGTTTGAACGTTTCATATATTCTTTAATTTTGGCGACAATACAGAAAATCATTCTAGAAATATACTTCTGCTGAGCCACCCAATGTCTGTGTGCAGCAGCCAATCTTTGAATTCTGCATCTGTTTCCTCCAGCTGCACACGGAATTATCACCTCTGTACGAGGTCTGTTAGAAAACTATCCGACCTTTTTATTTTTTAAAAAACTATATGGATTTGAATCATGTGCGCTTGCATCAGCCAAGCTTGAACCTTCGTGCCCATGCATGAGTTTTTTCACGCCTGTCGGATGCGTCATTCGCCTGTGGGCAGGTTTTGAGTGAGCACTGGTCCACCCCCCGCGTCGGATTTTCATTGTCAGAAAAATGGCTGAGCGATTGGAGCAGCGCTGAATCAAATTTTTCCAGAAACTGTGAGAGACAGCCAGGTGGAAACCATTTGGAAGATTCAGACGGCTTTCGGTGAAGATACTCTGGGCGTCACACAGATTAAGGATCATTATAACCGGATTAAAGATGGCCCACATCGGCGCAGGGTGCGCCGCACTCCGAGCGGCCATCGACAGGCTGAAACGACCAGATCATTTCCAAAGTGAAGGCTGTGTTGATCCGGGACGTCGTCTGACTACCAGAGAAATTGTGGAAGAGGTGTACATCAGCACTTTTGAGGCACAGTCCACTGTTACAGGAGATTTTGTAATGAAAGACGTGCAGAGGAATGCGCGCGTCGGGACGGAGCCGCTCATGGCGCACAACAAAAAGCATGTCCGTGTTGGAAACCATTCGGAAGATTCAGACGGCTTTCGGTGGCTTTTCAGTCGAGTGCGTATCCGAGAAATTGTGTAACAGCTGGGCATGTCACAATTTGTCCTGTGAGACTTCCAACATGGACGTGCTTTTTGTTGTGCGCCATGAGCGGCTCCGTCCCGACGCGGGAATTCCTCCGCACGTCTTTCATTACAAAATCTCCTGTAACAGTGGAATGTGCCGGAAAAGTGCTGATGTACACCTCTTCCACAATTTCTCTGGTAGTCAGACGACATCCCGGATCAACACAGCCTTCACTTTGGAAATGATCTGGTCGTTTCAGCCTGTCGATGGCCGCTCTGAGCGTGGCGCACCCTGCGCCGCTGTGGGCCGTCTTTAATCTGGTTGTAACTTCGTTCTTCGTGCAGTTATATGCATGAACTAATTGCTTCACATAGTCCTTCCATTTTAACTTCTGTTTCTCCTCAAGTGTCCTGAGCATACTCAAAAGTCTACTATTGAACCGTTCCACCGGATTCCCTCGTGGATGGTAGGGCATCGTATGGCTTTTACGAATTCCAGCCATGTCACATAGCTCTCTAATTAGCCTTGACTCAAAATCCGGCCCCTGGTCAGTATGGATTCTTTCAGGAATGCCGTAGTAGACAATAAAATTGTCCCACAGACACTTAGCCACTGTTCTGGCTTTTTGATTGGGCGTTGGAATAACCACTGCAAACTTAGTAAAGTGATCTGTAAGAACAAGAATGTCTTTGGTGTTACTTGAGTCAGGCTCGAGGCTCAGGAAATCCATGCAAAGTAGCTCGAGTGGACGTGAGGTACCAATATTGACGAGTGTGGCAGATTTTTCAGGTAATGCCTTCCTCCAAACACATCTATGACAAGTTTTGATTTTCTTCTCTACATCCACAGCCATTTCTGGCCACTAGAACCGGGCACAAACTAGGTCGAGGGTTCGCTCGATTCGTAAGTGACCTATGTCATCATGGAGACTATGCATCTTGCCATAGAGCAAAAACTGTGAAAACATTCCTTGCAAAAAGACACATAGGGTCAATGTCATGGCCTGCAAACAGTCCGGATCTTAATCCAGTTGAAAATCTTTGGTGGAAGTTGAAGAAAATGGTCCATGACAAGGCTCCAACCTGCAAAGCTGATCTGGCAACAGCAATCAGAGAAAGTTGGAGTCAGATTGATGAAGAGTACTGTTTGTCACTCATTAAGTTCATGCCTCAGAGACTGCAAGCTGTTATAAAAGCCAGAGGTGGTGCAACAAAATACTAGTGATGTGTTGGAGTGTACTTTTGTTTTTCATGATTCCATAATTTCTTCCTCAGAATTGAGTGATTTCATATTTTTTTTCCCTCTGCTTGGTCTAAAAAAGTAACCGTTACTGACTGCCACAATTTTTTTTCCTGATTTCTTAAAGCCAGAAAGTTGCCATTTGAAATGACTTTAGTTTTGTGTCATGTCTGTGATCTGCTTTTTTTCTACAAAATTAAACAACTGAATGAACATCCTCCGAGGCCGGTGATTCCATAATTATTGCCAGGGGTTGTATACCCTCATCACACATAGCCAGAATCACGTGGAATGGCGTCAGAATGGCAAATTGCGCACATCCGAAAAGTGTCGGGTTTCAGTTCCAAAACGTTCTGACAGCTATCTGCGAGAGTCCACATAGTTGGTCAAAATCGGCCAGCAGCCCCGAGTGTGATGCACATGTTCAAAGGCCTCTGGGCGCCATGGAGATGGGACACCTATCTGACGGTGGTCCACGTGCAGTCTGAGGAGCATCTGACCGCAATTTACATATTCTGATGGTGGCAAAACGGGATCTGAAACGATCTGAGCGGATATGAAGGAACCTCGAGATGGATCTAGAATGGCAAAGTCTGCTGGTATGACCTGCACGTGTCACGTATAATAATTTTAGAATATATAAACATGCAAATAATAGATTCATTGGCTCACAATACGATCTGCTAAAAATAATTCTTATGGCCTTCTTTAGCAACAAAAATATTGGCTTAGTATTTGTTTTATATGTATTGCCCCAAACCTCAATACAACAGCTCATACAGTAGTGTTCAGAATAATAGTGCTATGTGACTAAAAATATTAATCCAGGTTTTGAGTATATTTCTTATTGTTACATGGGAAGCAAGGTACCAATAGATTCAGTAGATTCTCACAAATCCAACAAGACCAAGCATTCCCAAGCATAGCCAAGTGCTTGCTCACAGGGGGTCGTTTTGACCGTTGGGGTTTTACATAATTATTGTATGGCCTTGCCTTACAATATAAAGCGCCTTGGAGCAACTGTTTGTTGTGATTTGGCGCTATATAAAAAAATTGATTGATTGATTCATGATATGCACACTCTTAAGGCTATGAAATTGGGTACTAGTAAAAAAAAGTAGAAAACGGGGAGTTCACAATATAGTAGTGTGGCATTCAGTCAGTGAGTTCGTCAATTTTGTGGAACAAACAGGTGTGAATCAGGTGTCCCCTATGTAAGGATGAAGCCAGCACCTGTTGAACATGCTTTCCTCTTTGAAAGCCTGAGGAAAAGACATTGTTCAGAAGAACAGTGTAGTTTGATTAAAAAGTTGATTGGAGAGGGGAAAACGTATATACAGGTGCAAAAATTATAGGCTGTTCATCTACAATGATCTCCAATGCTTTAAAATGGACAAAAAAACCAGAGACGCGTGGAAGAAAACGGAAAACAACCATCAAAATGGATAGAAGAATAACCAGAATGGCAAAGGCTCACCCACTGATCAGCTCCAGGATGATCAAAGACAGTCTGGAGTTACCTGTAAGTGCTGTGACAGTTAGAAGACGCCTGTGTGAAGCTAATTTATTTGCAAGAATCCCCCGCAAAGTCCCTCTGTTAAATAAAAGACGTGCAGAAGAGGTTACAATTTGCCAAAGAACACATCAACTGGCCTAAAGAGAAATGGAGGAATATTTTGTGGACTGATGAGAGTAAAACTGTTCTTTTTGGGTCCAAGGGCCGCAGACAGTTTGTGAGACGACCCCCAAACTCTGAATTCAAGCTACAGTTCACAGTGAAGACAGTGAAGCATGGTGGTGCAAGCATCATGATATGGGCATGTTTCTCCTACTATGGTGTCAGGCGTATATATTGCATACCAGGTATCATGGATCAGTTTGGATATGTCAAAATACTTGAAGAGGTCATGTTGCTTTATGCTGAAGAGGACATGCCCTTGAAATGGGTGTTTCAACAAGACAATGACCCCACGCACACTAGTAAATGAGAAAAATCTTGGTTCCAAACCGACAAAATTAATGCCGCGCAGATGTGAAGAAATCATGAAAAACTGTGATTATACAACTAAATACTAGTTTAGTGATTCACAGGATTGCTAAAAAAGCAGTTTGAACATAACAGTTTTGATTTTGTAGCGTCAACAGCAGATGATACTATTATTGTGAACACCCCCTTTTCTATTTTTTTTTTTTAATAATATCCCAATTTCATAGCCTTAAGAATGTGCATATCATGAATGCTTGGTCTTGTTGGATTTGTGAGAATATACTGAATCTACTGATACCTTGTTTCCCATGTAACAATAAGAAATATACTCAAAACCTGGATTAATCTTTTTAGTCACATAGCACTACTATTATTCTGAACACTACTCTATATGGAATAGACAGTGAATGATAAAAAATAGTTAAGGAGTGTTGGGAAATGAAATCTTGTGCTTTCTGCAAGATTGCAATGGCTTTTGACAATTGATTTAACAAAATTAATATGTTTTCCAGCTCAGCTTATCATCATTAACAACACCAAGAAATTTAGTATCAGTTACAATTTCAATATCATTTAATGATAAATTTCTGCAGAAATTCCTGGACCTGTTTCCAAATATGACACACCTAGTTTTACCAAAGAGAAGCGATAATTAGTTTGAACAGTTTGATTTTTTTTTTTTTTGCCTCCTTGCTCTCGGCCGAGACGGTCGCATTTTTCTCTTCTCCCTCCCTCCTTATCTTTCCTGCTTCTGTGGCGTGTTGTCTGTGAGGCTGCCAGCTTTGCTCTTCTGGAAACAGCAAAAATGGATCTGTTAAAGTGGTCTCTGAACGCAATTGACACTGTTTTTCTACAAGACACTAGGGAGCGGAGGACCCGACCTGTCCTGTCGGGACACATGTGATGGGTTACGTGATGGACAGTTGGAGGAAATGGCAGGTCATGTGCCTTTACACGCTGCCTGTGGAGGACGTCGAAGATGTGTATATATTTGGCATGGTGGTGACCGGGTTCCTGCTGTGTGGAGCAGGCATAGCGCTGGTTTACCGGAAAATTAAGAAAGTGGAAGCGGCAATAATTGGCCCGTCCAGGCTGCCCCACATGATTGATTCGATTGGAAGGACAGTGTCAGCTCAGTCGGCGGGTGTTAACCGCGCGTTGGATACCATCTCGGGAAGAATGGCTGCACTGGAAAACCGCACTGATCGTCAGTAATGACCACATCTCCTCTCCTAATTCAGATGTATTGGAAGCCACTCTGTCTCAGACTGTGGAATCTTTCAGGCGTCTGCTAATCTGGATTTTCATTCGGCTTCCCAAAACACAGCTGCA
Source organism: Thalassophryne amazonica (assembly GCF_902500255.1). Classification (NCBI taxonomy): domain Eukaryota; kingdom Metazoa; phylum Chordata; class Actinopteri; order Batrachoidiformes; family Batrachoididae; genus Thalassophryne; species Thalassophryne amazonica. The sequence continues at coordinate 56,079,714 of NC_047112.1, forward strand.
CTTCAAGGCCGCTGTGATAAAAACCTCCTGGAGAAGAACAATGCTCATGCCTCACTCCCCTGGTCTTCCCCCGCCCTCAGCTTCTCCAGCTCTGATGTTGACTGTGGACAGTGGACTGTTCGGGGCTGGGCCTCTCCTCCCTCCAGAATGGACGAACAAGGCCGTTGATGGCGCCTAAAGGTGGCCTCCGGGTGTTCTGTCTGATAACTGGACTCTTACAAATCTCAATCGTGGTCTCTCGCCCTGTTGTTGTGTGTGTTCATTGTGCTGATGGGTTTTTTCCTGCATTGCTGCTGCATGATTCAATGCAGCAGCAATGAAGGTTTATCTTTCCCAAGTTTTACCTTGTGTGTGCTTTTTATATGTGTTCATGTACCGGGCCGGCTTATGTGTGTTGTGTGTTATGTGTGTGTCGTCTGTCGTCATGAGGCCGGTCATGGTTTGCTCAGCCCTGCTGTTGACCTAAGGCAGGATATACATCTGGAGCTGGTCCCCGGGCGCCTAAAGGCGACTTCTGCTCCTAACTGGCAATTAGGATGGGTTAAATGCAGTAAACACATTTCATTGTGTAGGGAACATGTTCCTTTGTGCATATGACGCAGACGGAGAGCCTCTGATGACAATCTCACGTGCTCAAACAAAGAGTGTGTAACTATCAGGATTGCTCCACTAGTTTGCATGTGAATGTTACTGGATAACTCTGTTGCTTTCTCGGTGTAAAACACTGTTTACCATATCAATGGAGCGAGGGGGAGGGCCACTCCTCAGACTATAAGGAGCAGCACAGAACAGTCCAAAACACAGTAGGATGAGACATACAAAACGCATAAACCATTTTGTATATATTGTTCAAAATGTGCATTTGTGTTTATTGTTTGAACCTTTTTGTTGTACAGTCTTTCACACAAGACCTCAAATTACCAATATAAAGTGTCATAACAGTTGTTTTATAGTTTGCTGTGTGTTTTGAATAAATGTGTGTGGAAAATTATTTTTCACTTTATTTTTTTCATTTCTTATTTCTGATTGTAAACCTTTATTACACTTAGAAAACACAACAAAAACATTTATATTCTGAAAGCACAGGTTGTCCTGAAAAAGAGAGACATAAAACTTGATTGTGGGATGCAGCTCCCTGCATCCCACAATCAGCAATAATAAAACATTTATGCCAGGCGAGTGAACTGTCCAAAAATTGCCCTCGGACCACAGAAGGTTAACGAGGTTAGTCCCATTGAGATCGAGACCTCTTTTGCAAGGGACACCTGGGCAATTATAAAGTTTCCAATTCACCTAACCTGCATGTCTTTAAATGTGGGAGGAAACCAGAGCACCCGGAGGAAACCCATGCAAACACGGGGAGAGAATGCAAACTCAACACAAAAAAGGCAACAGGTGTGAACTGAACCCATGACCTTCTTGCTGTGAGGCGACAATGCTAACCACTAATCCACCATGCTGTAATAAATTTTCATGTATTCTGTTACCCTCCATCAATGTTGACCATAGTGTGGCTTTTTTAACTCCTGGTAGGGTTGCCCTGTTATACTTCTCTTATACTTCTGTTATACTACTCTTATAGATTACCTCATCAACAGTTTTTATCAGAACATGATTTATTGCAAAGAAAATCAGTCAACTCACCAAATGTGACAACAGCATTCAGAGGCTTGATTGCTGATCATATTTAATCTGACTGAGAGTAATTACATAAATTTAACTTTTTAATAAAATTAACAATTGTCTATTTGTAGTATGTTATTCTTGGTGTATACCAGAGGAGAATCCTACATAAAACATTTTTTTGCAATTCTTGGTGGGTCAAGCCTCAGTCTGACTGGACGAGTCTTGTTATGCTTGCACAATACCAACTGTATCTGCATATGTCATGCATCAATATGTTATGACCACTCATGACTCAGTCAACTGCCTGGGATATGAGATTGTGGCCAGAGCAGCCATCAACCTCACGCCTGTCGCTGCCCATTCTGCTTCCTTGGCATGGTATTTCTATGCATCAGGCGTTGAACAACACCGACCCTGTAAATACAGCATGACTAAGCAGTGAGTAATTAAAACCTTGTCTGGCGTCTGGTCCAAACTGCTTATCCCTCAACCTGTTCTTGCACTGAAATGTATTGAAGGCCCCTTTTTCTTTTGTCCCTCTTCCTTTCCTACACATACTACAGTGATGGGGAATCTCCCCAGTCTCCCCCGGCTTCTTCACCAGCAACACAGGATTCACCTGGTCTGTCTTTGTTTGCAATTCTTTCCAGATATTTAGGTATTCATCTCCCCTTTTTGTGACTGTTGGGTCTTGTAGCAGAGGTCTGCCTGCAGACAGCACCCCAGAGAAGAGAAGAAAGGGGGAGTTAGAGAAACAAGCCACAGGCGTGCGGGGCTTATCAGCTGTGAACACGCCTGCGTCGGCTGCTCCCAAAACGATATATCTGCACCTGTGTGTGTTTATTAGGTAGCAGTAAATCCTTTTTTTTTTTTTTTTTTGCAAGGTAGGCAGAGGGAAGGAGGGCGCAGCAGAGACGCCACATTGTGCACACTTCATTTCGGCACAGACGCAGGTTCTCCTTTCAATCCTAAAAAGGTATTAGCATTTTGTACCTGTGTCACAGAGAGGCTGTAGTCTACCTCAGATGAAAACAAAAACAGGATATTCAAGAGAGCGAGAGAGACGGAGCTCACTGGTGATGGATTACATGTAATGAATGATTTATATTTAGCCATTATTGCTGAAGCACCTCCCGAAATTCAAAGTATCAAATGATTACAGGCAATGAAATGTAAATGGCTTTTTGCTAATGGCTCTTAAGTTTTCACTAAGTCAACAAAAGTCATATCTATTCAACAACAGATCACTTCCTCACACAGCTGCAAGAGGCGAAAGGAGTTCAAACCCACAAAGAGATCGTTTGATATGACGAGAATCAAACACCCCAACAATTTCCTCTCTGTTTGCTAATGTTGAGAAGTCAAGTGTAAGATGCAACACATTATTTAAGGTTGCCTCTTGGAGATTGCGTGCAAGTAAATACAGTGTTTACTATAATATTCATGTTTGCGATTGCAGCCGAAGTGGTTAATTTCATATTCAGCATGCAGGACGTCAACCACAGGGGCTGTGCTAACGAATCGGAAATGAGACACTGAACCAATGGTTTGTTTGAGGAGGTAAATTATGCAGAAAGTGTTGGTCTACAATGGTTGTATGTGCATACCAACTTGAGGTGGGCGATAATTGGAATTTTGGTATTGATCTGATACCAAGTAAATACAGGCCCAGTATCACGATATCGATACCAATACCGATACTTTTTGTACGTGACAACAAAATACTTTATCACAATCAACATTTTTGTTTAAAAAAATATCACTCAACACAACTCAAAACTAAACACTAACATCTGCTAAATGTCTTTTAAATCACTTCAGAGGTATTATTAGGTTCTAAAAACAGCATTTTCAGTTTTAGAAGAGTTTTGCTACCAACCTGTGACGTTGCCACACTAACATCTGCTAAATGTTTTGTAAATCCTTCCAGAGGTGTTATTAGGTTACAAACAGTGTTTTCAGTTTCAGAAGTGTTTATTTCTCACTAGCTTTTACATAATAAACCTGTTCTAAAGTAATTTCTAAGTGCAGAAATTTTGTTTGCTTATCAAAAAGTTGCAGGGGTGGTAGCAAAGTAGTTAATGTGCTTGGTTTCAGTGCAGAAGGTTCTGGGTTCAAATCCCACCCCTGCCACATTTCTCCATGTAATGTGGAGTTGCGTGAGGAAGGGCATCCGGCGTAAAACCTGTGCCAGTTCAACATGCAGACCCACCTTGGATTTGCTGTGGCGACCCCGAGTGCAAACAAGGGAGCAGCCGAAGGGACTTACTTTACTATCAAAAAGTTGAAAAGTTGATTACGCAGTAAATTTTGCAGTGCTAAATTAACAGGTCAATGCGTGAATATTGGCCCAATAAAGTACTGTTAAACCAACTCTATTAATTTAACCTTTATTTAATCAGGTTAGTCCCATTGAGATAGAGACCTGTTTTACAAGGGACACCTGCACAATTATAAAGTTTCCAATTCCCCTAACATGCATGTCTTTAGATGTGGGAGGAAGCCGGAGCACCTGGATGAAACCCATGCAAACACACGGAGAACATGCTGTGATTCATGTCTGTCCCTTGCGTCTTTTTAGTATCCAGTGGTGTTTTCTCAGTTTGGAGTTTATTTAGAAGTAACTCTAGTTTTGGTTAAAGTTATAGTAATTATTTCTTTGTTCTATCTTGTATCGGTTTAATATTTATTTTAGTCCGATGTTTTTCTTTAATAGTGTGTTTTGTTTCAGTCTTGTTTCTGTTTTTACTGAAGTTTGGGGTTATTTTTAAATGTCCTGCATTGATTTAATTCTGTAGATCTGTAGGTTTTGACCCACTTCTTGTTTCTTCCCATTTCCCACTTCATGTTCTTCTTTGACATAGGTTGTGTCCCAGTTCACTGGCCGCATGCTTCTGAAACTGTCATTTACGTTATCAATGGCACAACTAGGCTGTCTCATTTCAAAGTCTGCTGGTGAAACGGCAGATGTGGGCAGCCTTCTTTCCTGTCCAAGACAAAACAGTTGCTAAATTTAAAAAGATAACAGGATACTTTGATGCTGCATATATACATTTTTAAGGGTGCCTTCGCACATAATACGAATAAGTACAACTCAGGGTGACTCACGGCGAAACAGCTCGTATGCGTGAACCACGAAAACATCGCGCCGATGGGCAGGCCTGTACGATCCCGGTGTGATGGTTCGCGCACGCGATGGTGTCTTTTGAGCAGGAACAGTGTGAGCCGCTGCACCACATCATGCTGCTGATGTGGAGAACAATAAAATAAAAACCAGCTGTATAATTTGTGAATATGACTGGGTTGATATAAATAATACATAATAGGGGAAGCAATACAGAACCCTGCAATCCAATAACCCTGGTTAAAAAAAAAATGTCACTCACAGGATTCAAACCCATAAACTCTGATTAACAGATGGTAATCTGGATTTACAGACTGTGCTACCATCGGTGGCTTGTAATCAGTGCGGAAAAATGCCTGAAATCATCAAAGGCATGGACAAGGTGCGCTGTGTCCAGCCGCTGCAGCCTGGCGCAAAGGCAAAAGATGTTTTATATATTTGCATGTGAGGACAGCAGGCAGAGACACGCGCCTCACGGAAGAATGTTGTAAGTTCATGTCCTTCCAAACACGGAATGTGTCCTCCAACTGGGACATCCAGGAGCAGAGATCTTTACAGCCACAGCTGTGAGCAGACACTCCCTGTGTCCGTTTTGTGCCTAAACCAACGTGTCACCCTGTGTTATGTGTGCGAGACACATACGAGACACATGCACCACATGTGTGACTTTTTGCAACTCCAGTCTTGGGCCACTGTGAAGTCATCTGGCCATTAGCGATTTAATATAGGTGAGACAGAGGCAGAGGCAAGATGACGTGGTCCACAATTTAAATTTTTTACTATATCTGCTTTTTTCCAAAAAAAGAAACAGTGCATAAAGTACAAAGTGCCCAGAGAGGTGGGTGGAGTAGTCTCTTTCCCAGCAGCCAACCAGAGTGATTTTCTAGGCGCCATTAGAATCTAACAAGGTAAGAACTGAAAAAAAACTAACTCACAAAACCTGTTTGTAAAACCTGCATAACCTTAACTAAACCAAAACCATTTAAAAGCCCACCATCTCTGTACATAAAACCCTGAAACCAAACACCCCTGCTAACTAAAATCCATAAGCCAATAAACCCCTTAACCTATCTCCCCCCTCACATTCTCCTGCCCTGTTCTGGCCCGGAACCTTTATCATGGGGACGTGTTTCTGGTGGGACCTCTTTGCCACCTGGACACAAGACAGAAGGTAAAGGAGACAGATTACAACTATTCACTAAAACACCACAATACACAACAGATACACTAACTACACAAACACTAAAACAACCTAAAACACATTGCACAACATTTTTGCACTTCCCAATTACAACTGATTGGTGACCTAATGTCTCCCTCTCTCCTCCAGGGCCCACTGCCTCCAAATCTAAATAATGGATGAAAGAAAGACATTCAATAAAATTTATATTTCTTTAAATTTATATTTCTGGCATGTAAAGTTCATAAGTAACATGACCAACACGTCTTGTAATCTCATACAGCCCATGCCACTTAGCCAACAACTTATTTTCACTGGTCAGTAAGAGCAAAAGTACCTTTTGGCCTGGTGTGAAAATTCGGTCCTTTGCCTTCCCGTCGTACCAGGTTTTCTGTGCCGTTTGAGCTGCTTTAAGATTTTCCTGTGCCAATGTCGCCATCGCCTCAATCCTCTCCCTCATCTTCAACACATACGCCACAATGTTGTCTGTCTCCTTCCAATGCTCCTTCAGCAAGTCCAGGGGTCCCCTCACCTGGCGTCCATATAACAACTCAAACAATGAGAAGCCGGTTCATGCCTGTGGGGCCTCCCGGTAAGCAAAGAACAGATATGGCAACCACTGGTCCCAGTCCTTGCCTGTAGAGGAGAAAAACCTACTCAACATATATTTAAGCATCTGGTTGTACCTCTCCACTAAACCGTCCGTATGGAGTGGTCTTAATACCCCTGACACCTAACAGCTGATAAACTTGTTGAAGGAGTTTGGACAAAAAATTAGTGCCACAGTCAGTATCTCCTTAACTACACCCTCCCTGGAGAACAGTTGTAAAAGACAATTGGCAACCTGTTTAGCCTTAATAGATCTAAAGCCCCTTTCACACCGGGGGTGCTCCCAGTTGCTCCCATTTGCACTGTGCGTCATTATGACGCCGCGTGGAAGCAACTCAGTGCCGAGACGATGCAGCTCGGCTCCACAACAGCGCAAGGGGCACAAAGGAGGAAGCAAGTCAGGCGCTGAAAAATTAAACCTGTTTAATTTTTTTGGCGTCCTGTGCTCAACGCAGAAAGGAAGTGGTTCCAGCGCAAGTCGGGGCAAAGAGGTGTTATCCAGCGTGACTCAAAGCCAATTTATGATTCCTGCTGTGTTCCATTGTTCCCACAGTGTAAATCACGCAGGATTGTTTTTATACCGTGTACTTAATGCAGTAAAAACTACATGCTGAAAAAAAAAAGACCACAGAAAAAAAAAAATGCAGACTGATTGCCAGAAATATCCAGTAAGAAGTCTGGACATCTCTAGTCCACTCATGGACGTTCGTTCACGCACGCACATGTGAACAATTACTGCTCAAACTCACATCACAGCTTAAAAAAGGACAAAAAAGGACATAAGTCCTGAGAAAGGACATGTCAACAGCAAGTAGAACTCCAGACATCTCCACATTTGATGGCGCACGTGCGCGCGCATCTCGCGGTCAAAGGCGGAAAGAAAAGAAAAAAAAATTGTCTGCAGGCAGTTAGTTCCTTTCACTCCTCAGACTCTCTCATCAGTTAAAAAAGGACCTAAGTTCAGGATATGTCAACATCAAGTAGAACTCCAGACATCTCCACATCTGCTCAACGATGGTTCATGTGTGCGTGCGCATCTCGCGTTCAAGGGAGAAAAGATAAACTATAACAGAACTCAGAGCGCAGCCCTGCAGCTCAGCACAACAACAAGTAGAAGAGAAGTCAGAGTGCACAGTCTGTCTGCAGCCAAACTGTGCACTCTGACTTCTCTATGCAGAGAACCTGCAGGCTGCATTCTCACCTCCTCTCTGCCCCCTGCTGTGCGCACCTGATGCAGAAATTCCTGCGTTGTCATGACACCACAGGAAGCAACTGGGAGCAGCCCCAGTGTGAAAGGGGCTTAAGGGGAAAGGCCTCTGGGTAGCGTGTAGCATAATCTGATACGACCAAAATGTACCGGCTGCCCGCTGAGCTCCTCTCCAAAGGGCCTACAATGTCCATACCAATTCTCTCAAAAGGAGAACCTGTAATTGGTAAAGGATGAAGCGGGGCCTGAGCTACCCTTTTGCCCGATGTTAGCTGGCACACCTCGCAGGAACTACAAAATTTGGAGACCTGTGAGTACATTCCAGGCCAAACAAACCAGCTCCCAATCCACCAGAGTGTTTTCTGAAATGCCATGTGGCCTGTCCAAGGAATTGAGTGACCGAGCTCCATAACTCGTTCTCTAAACTCCTGTGGCAAGGCTAAGGCTTCAACTTTACCTTTCACTTGATAGAGAAGACCGTTTTTGATTACATAACTTTCTTCATCTAAACAGCTACTTTTGCCTACTTCATCACCTTCCTGCTGTTTGACTTTGTCGAACCAGGGCTTAAGGGAAGGGTCCTGTTTCTGCAGAGCCTCTATGTCTGAAGGAATATTCAATTCCACTGGACTAAGGGGCTTAGCCAGTGCCTTCTTCTGAGACCCAGCAAACTTCTCCCTTCTCCTTTGGGACTTAGACTTCCTTGTCTTTCCTGGCTGAGCCTCAAGTTCCTCATCACAAAAAGGTAACTCCTCAAAATCTCCCCTTGCTAACTGGGCTCTCGTGAGAATATTACACAGCTTAGCCGATTCAGAGCTACCCTGTCCCCCTACCTCTAAAACCAGTTCTCCCCCCACTTATGGCTTGCCCTGATTAGCCTGGACTAGCAAATCAGGAAGAGTTGGAATATCACTACCAAGGATGACAGAAAAAGGTAGGTTTTTAGCTAGCACAACAGAAACCAGATAAGTCTGTCCCCCAGCGGTTAGGTAAAGCTCTGCAGTAGGGTACCTGTGCTCATCTCCATGTATACAGACTAAAGGGGTTTTGTCGGTACACTGCCGTTCAGACGGAACCAAACTAGACAAAACCACAGTCTGAAAACACCCGGAGTCTAGCAATGCCTCCACATGATGGCCACTTACCAGCACTGGAGTTGTGCGGTCCATTCTACGCTCTGTCTGTACTGTTGCCGGCCTTGGCACAGAACAAAGTAAGGAATGCTTAGATTTCAAAGTTGGGCAATAGTGTTGTGTGTGACCAAGCTCATCACAGTTATAACATCTGACCTCCTGTGGTGACATTCTTGAAGGTTTTTTAACTGAGCGAGACTGGGGGTAACATGGGGAGGGCCTATTACTAACGTTACCCTGACCTGGACCAAAACCCCTATCACCTCCAAAGGACTTACTTGGCGGGGCCTGGCGCAGTTCCCGGCCGAAAAAGGTGGCTCTGGGCCCTTTACGAGCAGCTGTGAAGACCTCTGCTAAACGCCCCGCTTCTTCAGCGGTGGTGGGGTCATGCTCCCGGATCCAAACCTCCAGCTCAGGATTGACCATGCAAAGGAACTGTTCCATGATGAGGGTTTCGGATATTGCATGAACTGTAGATTTTTCTGGCTGAATCCATCTATAAAACAGTTCTTTTAGCCTTACGTACAACTCTCGCGGCATCTCCTCTGTCTCAATCCTCAGGGAATGGAAACGGCGTCGGTACGTCTCTGCTGTAATCTCGTATTTTGCAAGGATGGCTTTCTTCACCTTGTCATAGTCCTCCGTATCTGCAAAGTCCATTAAAACATAAGTGTTACGGGCTTTGCCTGTAAGGAGCGGGACCAGTCGAAAAGCCCACTCCTCCATTGACCACCTGCACACATGAGCCATCCTCTCAAAAGTAGTGAGGAAATACTTCACATCGTCTTCAGGAGCCAGTGGTAGTAGCTTTGGTTCCTGCTGTGGCCTGTGGTAGCTGTCATTATCTACCCCATCAACCCCTGCGGCCTCTGCTGGTGCCTCCACCAACTCATCATTTTGATGTGCAGATTGCTCTGACTGTATTGTTAATAGCTGCTGCTGGACCTGTTGGACCTGCTGCTGCATGGACAAGCAGCGCTGCTCCTGCAGGGACCAGTCTTTGTCCCCCTTCCTGTCTCTTGCTGCCTGGGAGTCAGCCAATAACTTAACCAGACTGTTAACTCCTCAAACTTGTCTCGACCCCTTGACGCTGCCCCCTCAATGTGGGCTTCAGCTGATTTGCCGTCAACATCTTCTGAACCTCTTTTTCCCCAACTATTCCTTCTCATTTTGTCTCACCAAGGCAGGGACCCACTTCTGACACTAAAGTTGTCTGGCCGTTAGTGATCGAATATAGGTGAGACAGAGGCACAGGCAAGATGACGTGGTCCACAATTTTAATTTTTTACTATATCTGCTTCCCCCTAAAAAAAAAAAAACCAGTGCATAAAGTACAAGTGCCCATAGAGGTGGGTGGAGTAGTCTCTTTCCCACCAGCCAACCAGTGATCTTCCAGGCGCCTTTTTATCTGGTCTGGTTGATTGGGTTGAACCATTAGAATCTAACAAGGTAAGAACTGAAAAAACTAACTCACAAAACCTGTTTGAAAAACCTGCATAACTTTAACTAAACCAAAACCATTTAAAAGCCCACCATCTCTGTACATAAAACCCTGAAACCAAACTCCCCTGCTAACTAAAATCCATAAGCCAATAAACCCCTTAACCTGTCTCCCCCTTCACATTCTCCTGCCCTGGTCTGGCCCGGAACCTTTATCATGGGGACGTGTTGGTGGTGGGACCTCTTTGCCACCTGGACAGAAGGTAAGGGAGACAGATTACAACTATTCACTAAAACACCACAATACACTAGTGATGGGATGATGATACCTCAAGGAGTGTATTGACACACTACACAAACTGTGTCGGCACTGTGTTGACACTGTGTTGGTCGCTCAATGGTGACCCCTGCAGTAGTTATAAAATCATTGCAGGTAAATAAGATGGAAAAGTTACCGTGCTGCAAACGCAACGTCAGCCTGTGAAATAGTTAATCGCCAGTCCTCTATTTAAAATATGATCTCATCATTGCATAATTTCATTTGCTCAATTTGTGTGTCGAGTTAAGCTGTTCATAAGAGTTTCAAATTTGCTTAAAACCTTGTTTGTGTAAATGTTAAACTGAGTTGGTTTGTAAAATATAGCAAATTTGTCTGTAATAAAATTCAGAGTTAAAATTTGTAACTTGTGTATGGAAATATGTTAACTTAAGTGTTAAAGCATCTGAAATAAAAGACTGAAAATAGATTCATTTATGCATTTTTATTGAAGAACAAAGGTTTCTGAAGTGTCTTTGCTCCAAGGCGATTTCTCCTCTTACACACCAGTTCCCCTGCCTTAGAAAAAACTCACAGGGTAGAGATGAAGATGGTGAGCATAAACATTTCAGTGCGAGTTGATAAAGGTGTGGATATGTTTTCTGGTTATTCTTCCAGTATTGTAAAGGAGTACAAACATATCTAATTGGAAAAATAACAGTAAACAATGCCGAAAGGAGAAAAAGATTTATCTTATTTGGCGTCAAAAGATCAAAATTATTCCAGACTGGGGAAACTCTTTGAACGTGCCATGAAGTCAGTGGAGCAAGGTTAGGGCAAGCAAAAATCCAACAGCAAAACTCCATCCAACAAATCCGCAACATGTCAATACAGTTTGTTTCCTTCTAAACACAATTTGGCACGGTGCAGCCGAACGGCACAGTTCCTGTATCGGTCACGTGATTTTTTCTTAAAGCGATACGCGCACCGATACGGGGTTTCACTCGTGTGCTCGGTACAGTGTTGACACACCAGTGTTGTTCATCCCATCACTACAATACACATCAACACATACACTAACTACACAAACACTAAAACAACCTAACTGCCTCCAAATCTAAACAGTGGATGACAGAAAGACATTATTCAATAAAATTTATATTTCTTTAAAACCAATCGTGTTCAAATTACTCAAATGTGCAAAAAGTTGTTTGTGCTGAGTGCAGTCCATTTTGCAAATGTGCATCAAAAGTGCTTACTGAACAGAGTAAATGTACAAGTATGAAGTCACAGTAACAAATTGGCTATTTGTTACAGGCACTTAGACAAATTTCACATCCAGCTCAACAGTGATCGTCTGCTGACTGTTTTTGTGCTAATAGTGCAAATGGCCACACATTTTCTAAGTGCGGGGTTAGATGGGCTCTCAGTGCACACTCTGTCTTTCAGCCACTGGTGTGTGCAAATAGTTGTAGCAACAGGTGTACAAGATGTTGGAAGCAGTTACAATTTTACACGTTTTGCATACGATTCCTGCTTCACGTGCACTTCATGTGCCATTCGATCAAATCTTTATAACTGACAAAATGGAAAATGAAAAATGGTTAGTAAACTATGATTTACATTGTTACACCCACTACGGTAGCTTTTCCTGTGCAGTTGTCAAGATTGCTAGGCGACAGGAAGTACAGTTGTCATGATCCAGCCCCTTAGGCCCAGTTGTCTTAGTTCTGGACTCTTTTTCTCTGCTGTGCTCTGAGCCCCCAGTGTTGTTTTTGTTTTGGTCATGCTCTTATTATGATTACTTTTGTTACATTTATTTTCTTTGTTTCACTCGGTTACCATGTATTTAGCTTTGTCTTAGTTCCTGTCTTGCCTCTAGTTTGTTTTTCCTTATTGTTTGTTTTATTACTTTTGTATTCTTTCACTCTTGGTCCCTTATGTTGCTTTAGTCTTAGTTTAATTCTGTTTATCACATTTATTGTATTATGCTTTAGTCACCGGTTTTGGTTATTATTGATCTTCAAGTGTTTCTTATCTGATTGTGTTCCGTTTGTCACTTATTGCTTATCAGTTAGCTCCTTTTATTTATTGCATTATTCTGTAGTCTCTGGTTTTGTTGTTCTGTTCATTTGTATTCGGTGTAGTCTTAGTTTCTCTTGTCACCTCATTGTCTTTTATTGCATTTACTTTTATATTTTAATCAGTATCAGTTCTGTTCTAGTTTTGATTATAATCATTGATCTTCTTGTTTCCCACTATTTACTTTAGTCATGTTATTTCCTATTTTTTCCCCTTTTGTTTTGTTCAAGTTAATTGTTTGTTGAGCACCTCACATTTTGCACGGTTGGTTTTTCAGTCACTTAGTTATCTTGCCCCAGTTCCTTTGCTTTTGTCTCACTGCACTCTTTTGCACTTACCTTTGTCTTCCCCAGCCACTCCCCCTTCCAGGCCCTTCCACACACCTGCACCTCATCACACCTTGATTAGTCTCTGCTCCCGATTTAAGCCCTCACAGCTCACTGCCAGATTGTTGATTTTGTGTCACTTTCCAGCCCCGTACCTTACTTGTTCTGCCTGCCTGTACTTTGACTCTGCCTCGTTTTTTTTTTTTTTTTTTTGTTACCTTGATTTTGCCTTGCCTCTGACAGCCCTTACACTGTTTTTTTTTTTTGTTTTTTACCTGTGCCTGTTTGTTGAACTACATCTCAGCCTCTTGCCTTTTTGTTACCTTTGCCTCGCTGCTGGATTCCCCGTGTACTGACCTCCCACCTGTTTCACTTATTAAACCCTTTTGAACTCTATCAGTTGTGTGAGATTGCATTTGTGTCCACCAGGTTTGTGCCACACCCGATAATGGTCAGGGAAACATAATGACATAATAGCGAAATGCTCCATGGTCTAGACATCTCATTTCTAAATGGTTTGTTCCAGCCTCCACTGCATTTTCTGCGCTGAAGTCTGGAGTGTTCTGTGGGATACAGTCCATAGAAGTACATAGACCCTGGATTGGGACAGAGCAATGGTCTCCTCTGTTCTCCTTTGGTTTGCTTTCTTCCTGTTTGTTTTCACGCCTGTGTTCATTTAGTCATCTTTGCACCTGCTCTCAATTGCAATCACCTCCCACTCCAACCCTGCTTTTGTGTTTTCGAGTTGCTGGTCTATCAGTTGATTTCCCCATTGTATTTGCTAGTGTTTTTGTTTTCCAAGTTTGATCTCAATTTTATTTTTTACTGTACTTTCTTCTTGTAACCTTTGAGCCTGCTTATTGATTTTTGGACTTTTGCCATGACAGACCTGGGCAGCAGAGGCTACCTCTGGGGGCATGGAATGTCACCTCACTGTTGGGGAAGGAGCCAGAGCTTGTGTGGGAGGTGGCACACTACCAGTTAGATCTGGTGGGCCTTGGTTCCACGCACAGCATTGGCTCTGGAACCACTCTCCTTGATAGAGGTTGGACATTATTCTTCTCTTCAGCTGCTCAGGCTGTGAGGACTGGGCAGGTGTGAGCATACTCACGAGTGCTCCGGTGGAGTGCCACCAGGCTTGCCAACTGTGACACTCACGCTTTCAGCATTAATCTCACACTGTCACGCACAAACAAAAAATGTCATGCCAAAATAAAAATTTTGCCTGTTAATTTTCTGTTGATGACTAGATTATACTAGACAAGACCAAAGTGCATTGTTTCTTAATGAAAGGAGAGGAGTTTAAAGTGCACACACAAAACAGCTATTAACGTCCGCTTTACGTTCTCACTGCAATATTTTCTGATCATTGATTCACTGAAAACCTTGCACCTGATACATCAGTTGCAAGTGAAGAGTTTAGACAAACTCTCTGAACCAAGCTTTGAAGCTATGCTTGAACTCAGAGTTCGAGTATACGTTTGGAGCTTGGTTCTGCATCGACCACTGATGCACGATAGAATGTTTTGAATGACAAGGTAAGCTGATAAATAGCCTAACAAATTGAATAACCTGTTGTCTTATAAAATTGTGTCCCTTGTCACTACAGATGTAGCCTAATCAGTCTAATTGTGTGTTGAGACAGTAAGCTACAGAATTGAACTAGTTGTTGTTGCACAGGATGTCTCATGACCTTGTCCTCGGTCTATTGGATAACTTCATATCTCCTCTGGGGAGACGGATGCCACGATGCATACTGTATGCACCAAACAGCAGTTTGGAGTATTTGGCCTTCTCCGATTCCCTGAATGGGAGACTCCATTGTTCTGCTGGGGGGCTTCAATGCACAAATGGACAATGACAGAGACACCTGGACATGTGTGATTGTGAGGAACGGCTTTCATGATCTAAACATGAGTGGTTGTTTGTTACTGGATGTCTGTGCTAGTCATGGATTGTCCATAACAAACACCATGTTTGAAAATAGGGATGTTCATAAGTGGACATGGTACCAGAGCATTCTAGGCCAATTGTTGATGATCAATTTTGTGATTACGAGGTCTGTGAGAAAAGTAACGGACCTTTTTATTTTTTTCAAAAACTATATGGATTTGATTCATATGTTTTTACGTCAGCCAAGCTTGAACCTTCGTGCGCATGCGTGAGTTTTTCCACGCCTGTCGGTTGCATCATTCACCTGTGAGCACGCCTTGTGGGAGGAGTGGTCCAGCCCCCTCGTCGGATTTTCATTGTCAGGAAATGGCGGAATGATTTAGGCTTTTTTTCCATCAGAATTTTTTCAGAAACTGTTAGAGACAAGCAGCTGGAAACCATTCGAAAAATTTATCTGGCTTTCGGTGAAAATTACGGGTTTCACAGAGAATAAGGACTGTTACTACAGCTTTAAGGATGCCCCACAATGGCGCACGGCGCACCGCGCTCCGAGCCGCCATTGAGAGGTAGAAAACACCACATCATTTCTAAACGGATGGCTGTGTGGAGCCGGGACCGTCGTGTGCAATTTCTCTGGTTATCACAAGAGCTGGACATCAGCCATTTTCCGGCAGATTTCACTTTTAACAAGAGATTTTGTCATGGAAAATGAAATGCCTATCTTGGCTTTCAATGCTTACCAGCCCAGTGAGTATAAGAGAAATTGTGGAGAGCTGGGCATGTCCCAACTTGTCCCCTGGCACTCCAAAACAGAGGTGTTCCTTTGTCTCGCTCGATCAGCGAATCGGTCGTGATGCGCGAAGCCTCCGCGCGGCTTTCCATGCCAAAATCTCTTGTTAAAAGTGAAATCTGCCGGAAAATGGCTGATGTCCAGCTCTTGTGATAACCAGAGAAATTGCACACGACGGTCCCGGCTCCACACAGCCTTTCTTTTAGAAATGATGTGGTGTTTTCTGCCTCTCGATGGCGGCTCGGAGCGCGGCGCACCGTGCGCCATTGTGGGGCGTCCTTAAAGCTGTAGTAACAGTCCTTATTCTCTGTGAAGCCCGTAAAATTTTCACCGAAAGCCAGATAAATTTTTTGAATGGTTTCCAGCTGCTTGTCTCTAACAGTTTCTGAAAAAATTCTGATGGAAAAAAAGCCCAAACAACGACGAGAGGGGTGGACCACTCCTCCCACAAGGCGTGCTCACAGGTGAATGATGCAACCGACAGGCATGGAAAAACGCACGCATGCGCACGAAGCTTCAAGCTTGGCTGACGTAAAAACATATGAATCAAATCCATGTAGTTTTTGAAAAAAAAAAAAAGGTACGATACTTTTCTCACAGACCTCGTATATCACCTGATCTGAGGCTACATGTTCTGGACACTTGGGTGAAATGAGGGGCAGAGCTGTCAACTGATCACCATCTAGTGGTGAGTTGGAGCAGAAAGTGGGGGAGGACTTTGGACAGACCTGGCAAATCCAGAAGGATAGTGCGGGTGAACTGGGAACATCTGCAGGAGCCCATTGTCCGACAGATGTTCAACTCACAGCTGAGCTTTCTTGGCATCCCTGTGGAGGTTGGGGCATTGAACCAGATTGGGCAATGTTCAAAGCTTCCATTTCTGATGCTGCAGTGGGGAGCTGTGACCTGGAGGTGTTAAGTGCCTCAGGGGGTGGCAACCCTTGAACACCATGGTGGACACCAGTGGTCAGGGAAGCCGTTTGACTGAAGGAGTCCTTCTGGGATATGCTATCAGAGGACTCCAGAGGTAGCTGCAAGGTCCGAAAGGCAGCGGTCTCTGCTGTGAGGGAGGCAAAGCAGCGGGTGTGGGAGGACTTTGGAGTAACCATGGAGAATGACTTTCAGTCAGCACCAAGGTGCTTCTATTTCAATTTTCAATTTATTTTCATTTATATAGTGCCAAATCACAACAGAGTTGCCTCAAAGTGCTTCACACAGGTAAGGTCTAACCTTACCAACCCCCAGAGCAACAGTGGTAAGGAAAAACTCCCTCTGAGGAAGAAACCTCAAGCAGACCAGACTCAAAGGAGTGACTCTCTGCTTGGGCCATGCTACAAACATAAATTACAGAACAATTCACAGAACAATTCACGGACAAATATACAAGAAATGCTATTGGCGCACAGGACAGGAGGATCGCCAACACGACTACAACTCCCATCTCTGGATGGAGCTGCACCTTAAACAGAGAGAAAAAAACAGAATCAGGCATCAGAAAGACAAAAAAATACTGTATAATTTGTCAGCATTAAACAACAAGAAAAACAGAGAAATACTAAGGTGATCACTGGTCACTAGCCCTAAACTTCACTAAAAGACCCAGAATTTAGGTAAAGGTGAGGCCGCAGCCCGCTCCAATTACTAATAAATGAATTAAAAGAGTAAAAAGCGTAAAACAAAACTGTACCAGTATGCTAGCCATATGAAAGGGAAAATAAGTGCATCTTAAGTCTGGACTTGAAAATCTCCACAGAATCTGACTGTTTTATTGATGCAGGGAGATCATGCCACAGAACAGGGGCACGATAAGAGAAAGCTCTGTGACTCTTATTCACCTTAGGGACACAAAGTAGTCCTGCACCCTGAGAACGTAAAGCCCGGGCCGGTACGTAAGGTTTAATTAGGTCAGCTAGGTAGGGAGGTGCCAGTCCATGAATAATTTTATAGGTTAGTAGCAGAACCTTAAAATCTGATCTCACTGGGACAGGAAGCCAGTGAAGGGATGCCAAAATGGGTGTAATGTGGTCGAACTTTCTGCTTCGTGTCAAAAGTCTGGCTGCAGCATTTTGAACCAACTGGAGACCCCTATTGCTAGACTGCGGTAAACCAGAAAATAGAACATTGCAGTAGTCCAATCTAGAAGAGATAAATGGATGGATCAGGGTCTCAGCATCAGCCATAAGACAGGATGGGATGAATCTTCGCTATATTTCGCAGGAGGAAGAAAGCAGTCCTCGTAATATTTCTAATGTGGAGGCCAAAGGACAACGAAGGATCAAAAATGACCCCAAGGTTCCTCACTTTGTCAATGTGATGTATGACACATGAGCCAAGGCTGAGCGTTAACTGGTCAAATTGATGCCGATGTCTCACTGGACCAAGAACCATCATTTATCTTATCAGAGTTTAAAAGTAGGCGGTTTCTAGACATCCAACTTCTCACTGCTGCAAGGCAGTCTTCTAAGGATTACCAGCAGTTATCGGCATGTATACCTATCAACAATCAATTCAATCAATTTTTTTTTTAATATAGCGCCAAATCACAACAAACAGTTGCCCCAAGGTGCTTTATATTGTAAGGCAAGGCCATACAATAATTATGTAAAACCCCAACGGTCAAAACGACCCCCTGTGAGCAAGCACTTGGCTACAGTGGTAAGGAAAAACTCCCTTTTAACAGGAAGAAACCTCCAGCAGAACCAGGCTCAGGGAGGGGCAGTCTTCTGCTGGGACTGGCTGGGGCTGAGGGAGAGAACCAGGAAAAAGACATGCTGTGGAGGGGAGCAGAGATCGATCACTAATGATTAAATGCAGAGTGGTGCATACAGAGCAAAAAGAGAAAGAAACAGTGCATCATGGGAACCCCCCAGCAGTCTACGTCTATAGCAGCATAACTAAGGGATGGTTCAGGGTCACCTGATCCAGCCCTAACTATAAGCTTTAGCAAAAAGGAAAGTTTTAAGCCTAATCTTAAAAGTAGAGAGGGTGTCCGTCTCCCTGATCTGAATTGGGAGCTGGTTCCACAGGAGAGGAGCCTGAAAGCTGAAGGCTCTGCCTCCCATTCTACTCTTACAAACCCTAGGAACTACAAGTAAGCCTGCAGTCTGAGAGCGAAGCGCTCTATTGGGGTGATATGGTACTACGAGGTCCCTAAGATAAGATGGGACCTGATTATTCAAAACCTTATAAGTAAGAAGAATAATTTTAAATTCTATTCTAGAATTAACAGGAAGCCAATGAAGAGAGGCCAATATGGGTGAGATATGCTCTCTCCTTCTAGTCCCCATTAGTACTCTAGCTGCAGCATTTTGAATTAACTGAAGGCTTTTTAGGGAACTTTTAGGACAACCTGATAATAATGAATTACAATAGTCCAGCCTAGAGGAAATAAATGCATGAATTAGTTTTTCAGCATCACTCTGAGACAAGACCTTTCTAATTTTAGAGATATTGCGTAAATGCAAAAAAGCAGTCCTACATATTTGTTTAATATGCGCTTTGAATGACATATCCTGATCAAAAATGACTCCAAGATTTCTCACAGTATTACTAGAGGTCAGGGTAATGCCAGCCAGAGTAAGGATCTGGTTAGACACCATGTTTCTAAGATTTGTGGGGCCTAGTACAATAACTTCAGTTTTATCTGAGTTTAAAAGCAGGAACTTAGAGGTCATCCATGTCTTTATGTCTGTAAGACAATCCTGCAGTTTAGCTAATTGGTGTGTGTCCTCTGGCTTCATGGATAGATAAAGCTGAGTATCATCTGCGTAACAATGAAAATTTAAGCAATGCTGTCTAATAATACTGCCTAAGGGAAGCATGTATAAAGTGAATAAAATTGGTCCTAGCACAGAACCTTGTGGAACTCCATAATTAACCTTAGTCTGTGAAGAAGATTCCCCATTTACATGAACAAATTGTAATCTATTAGACAAATATGATTCAAACCACCGCAGCGCAGTGCCTTTAATACCTATGGCATGCTCTAATCTCTGTAATAAAATTTTATGGTCAACAGTATCAAAAGCAGCACTGAGGTCTAACAGAACAAGCACAGAGATGAGTCCACTGTCCGAGGCCATAAGATCATTTGCAACCTTCACTAATGCTGTTTCTGTACTATGATGAATTCTAAAACCTGACTGAAACTCTTCAAATAGACCATTCCTCTGCAGATGATCAGATAGCTGTTTTACAACTACCCTTTCAAGAATTTTTGAGAGAAAAGGAAGGTTGGAGATTGGCCTATAATTACAAAATATAAACGCAACACTTTTGGTTTTGCTCCCATTTTGTATGAGATGAACTCAAAGATCTAAAACTTTTTCCACATATACAATATCACCATTTCTCTCAAATATTGTTCACAAACCAGTCTGAATCTGTGATAGTGAGCACTTCTCCTTTGTTGAGATAATCCATCCCACCTCACAGGTGTGCCATACCAAGATGCTGATTAGACACCATGATTAGTGCACAGGTGTGCCTTAGACTGCCCACAATAAAAGGCCACTCTGAAAGGTGCAGTTTTATCACACAGCACAATGCCACAGATGTCGCAAGATTTGAGGGAGCGTGCAATTGGCATGCTGACAGCAGGAATGTCAACCAGAACTGTTGCTCGTGTATTGAATGTTCATTTCTCTACCATAAGCCGTCTCCAAAGGCGTTTCAGAGAATTTGGCAGTACATCCAACCAGCCTCACAACCGCAGACCACGTGTAACCACACCAGCCCAGGACCTCCACATCCAGCATGTTCACCTCCAAGATCGTCTGAGACCAGCCACTCGGACAGCTGCTGGAACAATCGGTTTGCATAACCAAAGAATTTCTGCACAAACTGTCAGAAACTGTCTCAGGGAAGCTCATCTGCATGCTCGTCGTCCTCATCGGGGTCTTGACCTGACTCCAGTTCGTCGTTGTAACCGATTTGAGTGGGCAAATGCTCACATTTGCTGCCGTTTGGCACGTTGGAGAGGTTTTCTCTTCACGGATGATGCGAAGGAGATGTGTTGCACTGCATGAGGCAAATGGTGGTCACACCAGATACTGACTGGTATCCCCCCCCCAATAAAACAAAACTGCACCTTTCAGAGTGGCCTTTTATTATGGGCAGTCTAAGGCACACCTGTGCACTAATCATGGTGTCTAATCAGCATCTTGGTATGGCACACCTGTGAGGTGGGATGGATTATCTCAGCAAAGGAGAAGTGCTCAATATCACAGATTTAGACTGGTTTGTGCACAGTATTTGAGGGAAATGGTGATATTGTGTATGTGGAAAAAGTTTTAGATTGTTGAGTTAATCTCATACAAAATGGGAGCAAAACCAAAAGTGTTGCGTTTATATTTTTGTTGAGTATAGCTAAGATAGCTGGGTCAAGTGATGGCTTTTTAAGTAATGGTTTAATTACTGCCACCTTAAAAGCCTGTGGTACATAGCCAACTAACAAAGATAGATTGAACATATTTAAGATCGAAGCATTAAATAATGGTAGGGCTTCCTTGAGCAGCCTGGTAGGAATGGGGTCTAATAAACATGTTGATGGTTTGGATGAAGTAACTAATGAAAATAACTCAGGCAGGACAATCGGAGAGAAACAGTCTAACCAAATACCGGCATCACTGAAAGCAGCCAAAGATAACGATACGTCTTTGGGATGGTTATGAGTAATTTTTTCTCTAATAGTTAAAATTTTGTTAGCAAAGAAAGTCATGAAGTCATTACTAGTTAAAGTTAATGGAATACTCAGCTCAATAGAGCTCTGACTCTTTGTCAGCCTGGCTACAGTGCTGAAAAGAAACCTGGGGTTGTTCTTATTTTCTTCAATTAGTGATGAGTAGAAAGATGTCCTAGCTTTACGGAGGGCTTTTTTATAGAGCAACAGACTCTTTTTCCAGGCTAAGTGAAGATCTTCTAAATCAGTGAGACGCCATTTCCTCTCCAACTTACGGGTTATCTGCTTTAAGCTACGAGTTTGTGAGTTATACCACGGAGTCAGGCACTTCTGATTTAAAGCTCTCTTTTTCAGAGGAGCTACAGCATCCAAAGTTGTCTTCAATGAGGATGTAAAACTATTGACGAGATACTCTATCTCA
This sequence comes from Thalassophryne amazonica, assembly GCF_902500255.1. NCBI lineage: Eukaryota > Metazoa > Chordata > Actinopteri > Batrachoidiformes > Batrachoididae > Thalassophryne > Thalassophryne amazonica. Next base: position 56,101,481 of record NC_047112.1, read on the forward strand.
CTTACAGAGTTTAGGTAGCTACTCTGCACTGTTGGTATATGGCGTTAGAGAACATAAAGAAGGAATCATATCCTTAAACCTAGTTACAGCGCTTTCTGAAAGACTTCTAGTGTAATGAAACTTATTCCCCACTGCTGGGTAGTCCATCAGAGTAAATGTAAATGTTATTAAGAAATGATCAGACAGAAGGGAGTTTTCAGGGAATACTGTTAAGTCTTCAATTTCCATACCATAAGTCAGAACAAGATCTAAGATATGATTAAAGTGGTGGGTGGACTCATTTACATTTTGAGCAAAGCCAATAGAGTCTAATAATAGATTAAATGCATTGTTGAGGCTGTCATTCTCAGCATCTGTGTGGATGTTAAAATCGCCCACTATAATTATCTTATCTGAGCTAAGCACTAAGTCAGACAAAAGGTCTGAAAATTCACAGAGAAACTCACAGTAATGACCAGGTGGACGATAGATAATAACAAATAAAACTGGTTTTTGGGACTTCCAATTTGGATGGACAAGACTAAGAGTCAAGCTTTCAAATGAATTAAAGCTCTGTCTGGGTTTTTGATTAATTAATAAGCTGGAATGGAAGACTGCTGCTAATCCTCCGCCTCGGCCCGTGCTACGAGCGTTCTGACAGTTAGTGTGACTCGGGGGTGTTGACTCATTTAAACTAACATATTCATCCTGCTGTAACCAGGTTTCTGTAAGACAGAATAAATCAATATGTTGATCAATTATTATATCATTTACCAACAGGGACTTAGACGAGAGAGACCTAATGTTTAATAGACCACATTTAACTGTTTTAGTCTGTGGTGCAGTTGAAGGTGCTATATTATTTTTTCTTTTTGAATTTTTATGCTTAAATAGATTTTTGCTGGTTATTGGTGGTCTGGGAGCAGACACCGTCTCTACGGGGATGGGGTAATGAGGGGATGGCAGGGGGAGAGAAGCTGCAGAGAGGTGTGTAAGACTACAACTCTGCTTCCTGGTCCCAACCCTGGATAGTCACGGTTTGGAGGATTTAAGAAAATTGGCCAGATTTCTAGAAATGAGAGCTGCTCCATCCAAAGTGGGATGGATGCCGTCTCTCCTAACAAGACCAGGTTTTCCCCAGAAGCTTTGCCAATTATCTATGAAGCCCACCTCATTTTTTGGACACCACTCAGACAGCCAGCAATTCAAGGAGAACATGCGGCTAAACATGTCACTCCCGGTCCGATTGGGGAGGGGCCCAGAGAAAACTACAGAGTCCGACATTGTTTTTGCAAAGTTACACACCGATTCAATGTTAATTTTAGTGACCTCCGATTGGCGTAACCGGGTGTCATTACTGCCGCGGTGAATTACAATCTTACCAAATTTACGCTTAGCCTTAGCCAGCAGTTTCAAATTTCCTTCAATGTCGCCTGCTCTGGCCCCCGGAAGACAATTGACTATGGTTGCTGGTGTCGCTAACTTCACATTTCTCAAAACAGAGTCGCCAATAACCAGAGTTTGATCCTCTGCGGGTGTGTCGTCGAGTGGAGAAAAACGGTTAGAAATGTGAACGGGTTGGCGGTGTACACGGGGCTTCTGTTTAGAACTATGCTTCCTCCTCACAGTCACCCAGTCGGCCTGCTTTCCCGGCTGCTCGGGATCTGCCAGAGGGGAAAGGTAATCCCAAAACGCCACAATATGTGCCCAAGGGGTGCTATATAAAGGGAGAAAAGCAGGGGGCCTAAGATAGACCCCTGTGGAACCCCAAATTTCATGTCACTAAGGTTAGAGGTAGTGTTACTGTACAAAACACAGTGAGAATGACTGGTCAAGTATGACGTCAGCCATGCAAGGGCACTCCCAGTAATCCCCAAATGATTTTCCAGCCTATCAAGTAGAATATGATGATCCACTGTATCAAATGCCGCACTGAGATCTAACAGCAACAGAACCGTAAAGGTGTCCGAATCCATTGTAAGCAGAAGATCATTCACCACTTTAGTGAGAGCTGTCTCTGTGGAATGATATTTTCTAAAAGCAGACTGCAGTGGCTCAAAGAGATTATTCTCAGTAAGCTTCTGGCGGACTGTGAGGCACCTCAGGAGAAGAAAATGGGGAACCATCCAAGCTGTCTACAGTAAGGATGGGATGCTGTTGACCTCAACTGAGGAGTGCTGGAAGGAACACATTGAGGAACTCCTGCATCAGACCGGAGCGCCCTCTATCGTAGGGGCAGAGCTAGAAGCTGATGAGGGATCACCATCAATTTCCCTGGTCGAAGTCACTGAGGTAGTCAAACAACTCCACAGTGGCAAAGCTGAGTTTTTTCAAGGGAGGTAATAAATTAAGCAAAGCTTGGATAATGAGTTGGAATGGCGTGTGAGTCCAGAATGTTTTTAAAACCTTAAACCACAACAATTTTTAGAACTGGACTCAACCGTTTTATTTCCTGTTAATTATGTAATTTTTAAAATGTTATTTTATTGACATAAAGGACATGTCTCACATTTTTTAACATCCCAGTTAGTAAGACAACATAAAAGTACTCATGCTTGTAAGAGTCTCTGCAAACATGCTAATAGTTATCTTTGATGTATATTATTCCTCTCACTCTGAGCGTTAGCAGGAGCATTTCTGGAAAACGTTTCACTCGGCAATTCTCTGCATTTTTCAGTGTGTGATGTCCTTATTAGCAAAACAGAAAAATCTCAATGACTGACAGACAAGAGAGGAGACGACATTCTTCACCCCGAAACTCTTAACTTTTTCAGAGTGTCAGATTTTGGAGCTTAAAGCGGTGAAGCGTTGTTTGTTACTTAAGCTGTGGACATGGACGTGGGACATCTGACACTGTTTTTAACAGACTGCCTGGACACGGAGATGGATTTGTTACATTGGAAAAAGTCAGAATACATTATTTCAGTGAGATCATGGATGTTATTTTATGTGCCATGATCAAGAGAGAGGTAGAGCTGCAGTCGCCACGATCTCACACACGCATGCGTTTCTTTGATCATGTGAAGTTTACAATTGGAAATTAATCCACAACACGATGGTGAGTGAGGCATGTTCCCCTTTTGTGTTTTGTGGCTAGATTTCTTTCTTTTTTACTGTGAGAGAGTGTACATTTGGAGCTGGAATGTGTGTGTATGTGTACTGCGAAGCTCGCGGTGTGTGTGTGTGTGTGTGCGCCTGCATTGTGTTGACGAGACACTCAATATCCCCCGGCAGCAGATGTATTTTTTTACATTTTATTGATAACAACAATCATAATTAATCGTGCACAAAGCTGATCCTGGAGCAGAGATGGTTATTGACAGGCTGCGTTTATGAGTCATGGCCGTGCAGTGCAGGTGAACAGAAACTTTCTTGGAGCTGCAGCTTTTACCATGACTCAATCAAAATGAACAGTTATCACTTAACAACAAGTCATCATAATACAACATCACACATGTGAACTTTGGAATTAATCTGTGCCTCAGTTCTTAAAGTTATCAGCTACATTCCATTGAAGCGGACGCTGTGACGCTTCTAGTTGTGACGTCACTTGTCGGAAACACCCGAGTACTCATGAGTACTTTGTTTTTAGAGGTCTCCATAGCTGTTTGTTGCGAATGCCGTATACTTAGAAACCGGTCATGGAAGTGCACAAAGTAATCCCAGTGGATCATCGGATGGTCACTAACAGACCTAAATCTAAATTATTATTATTATTATTATTATTTTACTTTATTTTGCGATTTGATTTTTAAATGGACCACAGTCGAATAAGTGTTTTCACTTTCTTGTGTCCATGCATTTTTAACATATTTCCAATTATATTATGTACTTGCATTGAACTTACTAAATAAAATCACTCACCGCACACACGCTTACAGTATGAAGATGACTTACCGCCTCCTGCTGGAATAGCGTGTGTCCAGAATGTAGTTAGCAGCATCCATTGTTCAGCATTGTTAGCTAACATCCGTAGCTTCTCCAAAAATATTAGTCCTATCAATGTTCTATTTTGGCAACATTCATCCTTGGCTGAAAATGCATAAGCATAACAAACAGCAAATGTCAGCTTTCCACAGTTTCTCTGTGACTGAAGTTACCCGTACGCATGCACACACACAGCGTTTTGTCTTTCCTGCATTCTGCCACAAGCAGGTTCTTCTAATTTTAATTTATTCAATCCAATTTTATTTATTTATATAGCGCCAAATCACAACAAACAGTTGCCCCAAGGCGCTTTATATTGTAAGGCAAGGCCATACAATAATTACGTAAAAACCCCAACGGTCAAAACGACCCCCTGTGAGCAAGCACTTGGCTACAGTGGGAAGGAAAAACTCCCTTTTAACAGGAAGAAACCTCCAGCAGAACCAGGCTCAGGGAGGGGCAGTCTTCTGCTGGGACTGGTTGGGGCTGAGGGAGAGAACCAGGAAAAAGACATGCTGTGGAGGGGAGCAGAGATCGATCACTAATGATTAAATGCAGAGTGGTGCATACAGAGCAAAAAGAGAAAGAAACAGTGCATCATGGGAACCCCCCAGCAGTCTACGTCTATAGCAGCATAACTAAGGGATGGTTCAGGGTCACCTGATCCAGCCCTAACTATAAGCTTTAGCAAAAAGGAAAGTTTTAAGCCTAATCTTAAAAGTAGAGAGGGTGTCCGTCTCCCTGATCTGAATTGGGAGCTGGTTCCACAGGAGAGGAGCCTGAAAGCTGAAGGCTCTGCCTCCCATTCTACTCTTACAAACCCTAGGAACTACAAGTAAGCCTGCAGTCTGAGAGCGAAGCGCCCTATTGGGGTGATATGGTACTATGAGGTCCCTAAGATAAGATGGGACCTGATTATTCAAAACCTTATAAGTAAGAAGAATAATTTTAAATTCTATTCTAGAATTAACAGGAAGCCAATGAAGAGAGGCCAATATGGGTGAGATATGCTCTCTCCTTCTAGTCCCCGTTAGTACTCTAGCTGCAGCATTTTGAATTAACTGAAGGCTTTTCAGGGAACTTTTAGGACAACCTGATAATAATGAATTACAATAGTCCAGCCTAGAGGAAATAAATGCATGAATTAGTTTTTCAGCATCACTCTGAGACAAGACCTTTCTAATTTTAGAGATATTGCGTAAATGCAAAAAAGCAGTCCTACATATTTGTTTAATATGCGCTTTGAATGACATATCCTGATCAAAAATAACTCCAAGATTTCTCACAGTATTACTAGAGGTCAGGGTAATGCCATCCAGAGTAAGGATCTGGTTAGACACCATGTTTCTAAGATTTGTGGGGCCAAGTACAATAACTTCAGGTTTATCTGAGTTTAAAAGCAGGAAATTAGAGGTCATCCATGTCTTTATGTCTGTAAGACAATCCTGCAGTTTAGCTAATTGGTGTGTGTCCTCTGGCTTCATGGATAGATAAAGCTGGGTATCATCTGCGTAACAATGAAAATTTAAGCAATGCCGTCTAATAATACTGCCTAAGGGAAGCATGTATAAAGTGAATAAAATTGGTCCTAGCACAGAACCTTGTGGAACTCCATAATTAACCTTAGTCTGTGAAGAAGATTCCGCATTTACATGAACAAATTGTAATCTATTAGATAAATATGATTCAAACCACTGCAGCGCAGTGCCTTTAATACCTATGGCATGCTCTAATCTCTGTAATAAAATTTTATGGTCAACAGTATCAAAAGCAGCACTGAGGTCTAACAGAACAAGCACAGAGATGAGTCCACTGTCTGAGGCCATAAGAAGATAATTTGTAACCTTCACTAATGCTGTTTCTGTACTATGATGAATTCTAAAACCTGACTGAAACTCTTCAAATAGACCATTCCTCTACAGATGATCAGTTAGCTGTTTTACAACTACCCTTTCAAGAATTTTTGAGAGAAAAGGAAGGTTGGAGATTGGCCTATAATTAGCTAAGATAGCTGGGTCAAGTGATGGCTTTTTAAGTAATGGTTTAATTACTGCCACCTTAAAAGCCTGTGGTACATAGCCAACTAATAAAGATAGATTGATCATATTTAAGATTGAAGCATTAAATAATGGTAGGGCTTCCTTGAGCAGCCTGGTAGGAATGGGGTCTAATAGACATGTTGATGGTTTGGATGAAGTAACTAATGAAAATAACTCAGACAGAACAATCTGAGAGAAAGAGTCTAACCAAATACCGGCATCACTGAAAGCAGCCAAAGATAATGATACATCTTTGGGATGGTTGAGTAATTTTTTCTCTAATAGTTAAAATTTTATTAGCAAAGAAAGTCATGAAGTCATTACTAGTTAAACTTAAAGGAATACTCGGCTCAATAGAGCTCTGACTCTTTGTCAGCCTGGCTACAGTGCTGAAAAGAAACCTGGGGTTGTTCTTATTTTCTTCAATTAGTGATGAGTAGTAAGATGTCCTAGCTTTACGGAGGGCTTTTTTTTTATAGAGCAACAGACTCTTTTTCCAGGCTAAATGAAGATCTTCTAAATTAGTGAGATGCCATTTCCTCTCCAACTTACGGGTTATCTGCTTTAAGCTGCGTGTTTGTGAGTTATACCACGGAGTCAGGCACTTCTGATTTAAAGCTCTCTTTTTCAGAGGAGCTACAGCATCCAAAGTTGTCTTCAATGAGGATGTAAAACTATTGACGAGATACTCTATCTCACTTACAGAGTTCAGGTAGCTACTCTGCACTGTGTTGGTATATGGCATTAGAGAACATAAAAAAGGAATCATATCCTTAAACCTAGTTACAGCGCTTTCTGAAAGACTTCTAGTGTAATGAAACTTATTCCCCACTGCTGGGTAGTCCATCAGAGTAAATGTAAATGTTATTAAGAAATGATCAGACAGAAGGGAGTTTTCAGGGAATACTGTTAAGTCTTCAATTTCCATACCATAAGTCAGAACAAGATCTAAGATATGATTAAAGTGGTGGGTGGACTCATTTACATTTTGAGCAAAGCCAATAGAGTCTAATAGATTAAATGCAGTGTTGAGGCTGCCATTCTCAGCATCTGTGTGGATGTTAAAATCGCCCACTATAATTATCTTATCTGAGCTAAGCACTAAGTCAGACAAAAGGTCAGAAAATTCACAGAGAAACTCACAGTAACGACCAGGAGGACGATAGATAACAACAAATAAAACTGTTTTTGGGACTTCCAATTTGGATGGACAAGACTGAGTCAAGCTTTCAAATGAATTAAAGCTCTGTCTGGGTTTTTGATTAATTAATAAGCTGGAATGGAAGATTGCTGCTAACCCTCCGCCTCGGCCCGTGCTACGAGCATTATGGCAGTTAGTGTGACTCGGGGGTGTTGACTCATTTAAACTAACATATTCATCCTGCTGTAACCAGGTTTCTGTAAGGCAGAATAAATCAATATGTTGATCAATTATTATATAATTTACTAACGGGAGAGAGACCTAATGTTTAATAGACCACATTTAACTGTTTTAGTCTGTGGTGCAGTTGAAGGTGCTATATTATTTTTTCTTTTTGAATTTTTATGCTTAAATAGATTTTTGCTGGTTATTGGTAGTCTGGGAGCAGGCACCGTCTCTACGGGGATGGGGTAATGAGGGGATGGCAGGGGGAGAGAAGCTGCAGAGAGGTGTGTAAGACTACAACTCTGCTTCCTGGTCCCAACCCTGGATAGTCACGGTTTGGAGAATTTCAGAAAATTGGCCAGATTTCTAGAAATGAGAGCTGCTCCATCCAAAGTGGGACAGATGCCGTCTCTCCTAACAAGACCAGGTTTTCCCCAGAAGCTTTGCCAATTATCTATGAAGCCCACCTCATTTTTTGGACACCACTCAGACAGCCAGCAATTCAAGGAGAACATGCGGCTAAACATGTCACTCCCGGTCCGATTGGGGAGGGGCCCAGAGAAAACTACAGAGTCCGACATTGTTTTTGCAAAGTTACACACCGATTCAACGTTAATTTTAGTGACCTCCGATTGGTGTAACCGGGTGTCATTACTGCCGACGTGAATTACAATCTTACCAAATTTACGCTTAGCCTTAGCCAGCAGTTTCAAATTTCCTTCAATGTCGCCTGCTCTGGCCCCCGGAAGACAATTGACTATGGCTGCTGGTGTCGCTAGACAGTCAGAAACAGATACAGTGGCAGAAGACATCAAACACACTACAGTTTTCACTTATGGTAGCAGCAACATGAAACTTAAGTCACTCATGCTAACGGCAACATGTGACTTTGCTAAACTGACTAAACCAATTCAACTACAAAAACACAATAAATCAATAACACACATGCACACAGAAGCCACTTGGCTATCATAATATAGATTTTGTGCTTGCGGCCATATACTACTGGTTATGTTACTTTATCACCTTGCACAATTAGCTATAGTAAATCACCTACAGAACTGTCTCTACCCCAATGTGCAAACATTTGGTTTGCCCATTCAATTCAGCACTCGTTATCTGTAATCTTAGTAATTCAGATCCTTAATATTGTTTGGTAACTGACTTTAAATGTGTATGTAAGGGCAACATTGCAGGAGTTATGTATAATCTGAAGCAAAACCATGTAGGAGTATAGCACCAACAGTGCACAGTTGCAGTAATTAGCATATATTACACTCATGCTGTGTGGCAAAGTAATGAACTTCACTGAGTTGTTAGTTTTATATTGATCATATTCACCAAACACCCACGATGTAATTAAGCTTTTCCTCGTCACTTCCAAATGACAACAAACTAAATTACCCTTCCTCTCATTCACATCATATAAATGCAGCATTATTGCAGCAAGTATGACAAAATCCAGTTTCAGCTGTCAATAAAAGTGAGTTGAAATCATTCCACTGGCTGCAAAGATCAAGACAGGAGGCATAGTGTGAAGATGCTCTGTGTGATTTACACCAACATCCACCTGCACCGTTATTACCCAACAACACTATAAACAAGCTCAACTCATCTCTCTTCTGACATCTATAACTTGTATCCCAAAACATCCACAATCACTTTTCTGGATGATGTGGCTGCATTGTGCAGGAGAAGGAAAGATGAATAACCCACAAAGCAATTCTGTCCCCAGCGTGTGTTTTTTAATTGGCCCCTGTGAGATTCATTCACGTCTAAAATTCTAATGACACCTTGAGTTTAACTACACCTGAGCTGCTTTTGCTTATGAATTACGCACAAGCCTCTAATGCAGAATGAATTATACAGGCTACCTTCAGGGTATTGCCCCGTGTCTCTTGGTTTTTATATTACTAAGCAGGTTTGTTAATATAATTCATAAAAGCCTTTGTCACAGACCCTGCAGTGCAATTGTAGAGACACATGGCAAAGGGATTTTTCATAATGAGAAATTGTTTTTTCTGCCTGTTTAGTTTGATGCGCGTTTGGTTTATGGTGAGAAAGAAATGCAGAGGCGGGCAGCAGGCAAGGAAGGAGAAGTACATTTTATAACAGACTCAGGATGGTGATATGCTGTTATGTAGGCTGTCACTTTGGGTAACCCTGGGAGCGTGACAGCCGAAAGCATCCGACACGCTTTATGCTTTTACAGGAACAATAAGATTCGCTATCATTTCTGAACAGGGCTCAGGAGGTGGATAAAACATGTTCATTCAGTTTCATTTCACTCCCAGTCCACAATGTGCTTTCTTGCTTTTCGATCATCATTTGCATTAACCTCTGATGTGACTCCAATAGTCTGCACAAACTGTTAACGCGTTATGTTTAGTAAAGCTCCTTAAAATGATTTTCCATCAAAAACAAGTTATTGAACTAGTTCCACTTGATTACAATGAAGACATATTTGGTTCTTTGGTTGACCACGTTGTAGTAGTGATATTGCTCTCAGGTGAATTACAAGTAAGTTTACTCATTTACTGTTACTTCATGAGGGAACAACCAAACGGCAACCTCCAGCACTCAATAATTAAGCAAACAAGGAAGAGGCAAATCTTGCAGTTCCTTCAATGGCCACTTGAGATTGAACCCAGAAGTGACTCAATCCCGATAAACCTTGTTAAATGGTTTGGGTGTCTATAGTTTTGTTGTTTTGGGTCACTTTTAGTTTGAATTTTTTGTTTGTTTGTTTTTTTTTTTTTAACAACAGATTAAGCTATTTTCAGCCATAAAAGATATGAATAATCAGTTCAACTGTTTGTCCTTTCATGAGCATTTTTTTACAAATGCCCAAGACAGTATGACCTTGGGGCAACTGTTTGTTGTGATTTGGCGCTATATAAAAAATTGATTGATTGATTGATTGATTGATGATCAAAGAAGTATTTCCAGTGAGTGAAATTTTGATATTATTTCATTTATATGTTTGCACCACTAGCACCAGGTTAACACTGATTATCAGGAATTTTGGTGACATTAGGTCCACTGATGTTCAGTCATTACTCAGCCAATATGCCAGTCATACAGTAGTGTTCAGAATAGTAGTAGTGCTGTGAATAGAAAGATTAATCCAGGTTTTGGGTATATTTCTAATTGTTACATGGGAAACAAGGTACCAGTAGATTCAGTAGATTCTCACAAATCCAACAAGACCAAGCATTCATGATATGCACACTCTTAAGGCTATGAAATTGGGCTATTAGTAAAAAAAAAGTAGAAAAGGGGGTGTTCACAATAATAGCAGCATCTGCTGTTGACGCTACAAACTCAAAACTATTATGTTCAAACTGCTTTTTTAGCAATACTGTGAATCACTAAACTAGTATTTAGTTGTATAACCACAGTTTTTCTTGATTTCTTCACATCTGCGAGGCATTAATTTTGTTGGTTTGGAACCAAGATTTTGCTGTTTTACTAGTGTGCTTGGGGTCATTGTCTTGTTGAAACACCCATTTCAAGGGCATGTCCTCTTCAGCATAAGGCAACACCTCTTCAAGTATTTTGACATATCCAAACTGATCCATCAAATCAGTTTTATTTATATAGCGCCAAATCACAACAAACAGTTGCCCCAAGGCGCTTTATATTGTAAGGCAAAAGCCATACAATAATTACAGAAAAACCCCAACAGTCAAAATGACCCCCTGTGAGCAAGCACTTGGCGACAGTGGGAAGGAAAAACTCCCTTTTAACAGGAAGAAATCTCCAGTAGAACCAGGCTCAGGGAGGGGCAGTCTTCTGCTGGGACTGGTTGGGGCTGAGGGGAGAGAATCAGAAAAAAGACATGCTGTGGAAGACAGCAGAGATCAATCACTAATGATTAAATGCAGAGTGGTGCATACAGAGCAAAAAGAGAAAGAAACACTCAGTGCATCATGGGAAACCCCCAGCACTCTAAGTCTATAGCAGCATAACTAAGGGATGGTTCAGGGTCACCTGATCCAGCCCTAACTATAAGCTTTAGCAAAAAGGAAAGTTTTAAGCCTAATCTTAAAGTATTGCATACCAGGTATCCATGATACCTGGTATGCAATATATAGGCCCAACACCATAGCAGGAGAAACATGCCCATATCATGATGCTTGCACCACCATGCTTCACTGTCTTCACTGTGAACTGTGGCTTGAGTTAAGAGTTTGGTGGTCATCTCACAAACTGGCCCTTGGACCCCAAAAGAACAGTTTTACTCTCATCAGTCCACAAATTATTCCTCCATTTCTCTTTAGGCCAGTTGATGTGTTCTTTGGCAAATTCTAACCTCTTCTGCACGTCTTTTATTTAACAGAGGGACTTTGCGGGGGATTCTTGCAAATAAATTGGCTTCACACAGGTGTCATCTAACTGTCACAGCACTTACAGGTAACTCCAGACTGTCTTTGATCATCCTGGAGCTGATCAATGGGTGAGCCTTTGCCATTCTGGTTATTCTTCTATCCATTTTGATGGTTGTTTTCCGTTTTCTTCCACGCATCTGTTTTTTTTTTTTTGTCCATTTTGAAGCATTGGAGATTATTGTAGATGAACAGCCTATAATTTTTTGCACCTGCGTATACGTTTTCTCCTCTCCAATCAACTTTTTAATCAAACTACGCTGTTCTTCTGAACAATGTCTTGAACGTCCCATTTTCCTCAGGCTTTCAAAGAGAAAAGCATGTTCAACAGGTGCTGGCTTCATCCTTAAATAGGGGACACCTGATTCACACCTGTTTTTTCCACAAAATTGACGAACTCACTGACTGAATGCCACACTACTATTATTGTGAACACCCCCTTTTCTACTTTTTTTTTTACTAATAGCCCAATTTCATAGCCTTAAGAGTGTGCATATCATGAATGCTTGGTCTTGTTGGATTTGTGAGAATCTACTGGTACCTTGTTTCGCATGTAACAATAAGAAATATACTCAAAACCTGGATTAATCTTTTTAGTCACATAGCACTACTATTATTATGAACACTACTGTATGTTTTAAAACTCACATCAAGGTCATCTGTAATCAAAACCACTACCCAGCGCAAACAAATATGTGTTAACAGCAATGCTTGAAGTCCCTCATGGAAATCCTGATTATGGGGAGAGTGATTTTGATTTTTGTGCTGTACATAATTGAACCAACTTACAACAGACATGGAAACCTAATGCACATGTATCTACAGGGCAACTGGGCACCGTAGTCTCATTTAAGGGTGGGCGCTAAAGGGGTAAAATATGACGTATATGACACAATACTTCTACTTCTGGGGACAGCCCTCATCTATCCCCATTAGAAGCATGGCAGTATCTCTGAGTTTTTGGGCAAATTACACAGCAAGCAAAGTGAAAATGCAAAGAAAAAGTGACAATGTGGTGGAAAGTGCATGTGCTGCAGTTTGTTTATGACCCAAAGCTCAAACATCAAGGTGGTTGTGCAGGGGAGAGAATGCAGCTACTTTGTCAAAGTGTGTAGGCAAAAATTTACTGACACAACTTCTTGTATTTGCCTCGTCTTCCATTCTCCACTGGAAACCAAACAAAACTACATTTTTCGTGACTGCTTCTGTGATCGCAGCTGAAAACAAAACAGTACACCATTTTTCCATTAGAAGTGATGCTGTGTTTGTGCAGTTGTCCCTGGACCTCGTCAAATACCAGAATATCACACAGGGGTTCAAATGAGATGCGGTTCCCTACTTAAAATTATGATGATAAATTACTTAACTTTTGAATGTGACTATTTTAAGTTTTTAACAAATTTTAATTGTTTTAAATTTTTGTTGTCTGATTTTTTTTTTGTTCAAATGTGTATGTATAGTTTTGTCGACTTGTGTTTGTGTGTGTGCATGCACTTGTAAATGTATGTGATGTATATGTGAGTTTACATGTTTATGCACGTACATATATATTTTCTGTTTTTGCTTTGTTTTAACTGTACACTAGAGGGCTGCATTGGGATTGGGTCCCACCGGGTCCTGCAGGACCCAACAGAAATCTCACGGAAGCGGGCAGTTAGAACTTCGCTGCAGGTGGGAGCAGGATGCATAAAGAAAAACACTGCGGGTTTGGAAGTGACAGGATGACTCAGTCAACAAAGGAGAATAGTGTAAAAGTATGCGGTGTCCACGCGCTACTTTCAGGTTAAATAGAACATTGTTAATTTAACAGGAGCAGCGGACACAGCAACACAGGTACACAGATGCAGCGAGAGTTACCATAGCAACACTGCATGCCCATATATGGCACACATGTATGAAAGTGTCTTTCAACTAAATGAAAATAACGAAATAGTAGTGCTATTCCTGAGCAATGTGTCAAAAAACATACAGCCAAGGGAAATGAAACAAACAACCCCATGAATCTCTTTAATAGCCTAAATGACATGTTTTCTCCCATGGGACAGGAGGAGGCACAAAATCAATACATGTCTATTACTGTGTGGGCATAAATTTTCAGTGTTTCGCAGTTGTGGGCGAGACTGATATACACATTGCAGGAATGTGTGGGGGTGTAAAACACGTTGTGGATGTGGAGGCGGTAATTGTCCGAATTTCAGCCGGAGAAGGCGGGAGTGGGATGAAGGGCTCTACTGTACACTTGGCATCATTGAAAATGAGGTATGTCCATCAATGATTTTTTTTTAGATGAAATAAAGGTTGAATGAATCAAACACCTGAACCAAAGAGTCTGGTCACCATAGCTGTATTTATTCTGGAACTGAAAAATAGAAGGCTTCATTTTTCCTGCCCATGTCACGGCAGTTTTGTTCAAGCACCATATCTTTAGCTATTTATGGGTTGGCCAGGAGCTCTGCGGAGTCAAGCAGTGCCAACATGACAACATTTGGTGGCACCCTATTTGAACTTCAAAATGTCATGTGTATATGCACTCATCAGTCACTTCATTAAGTACACCTTGCTAGTACCTGGTTGGACCCCTTTTGTCTTCAGAACTACTTTAATTCTTCATGACATAGATTCAACAAGGTGTTGGAAACATTCCTCAGAGATGTTGGTTCATATTGCTATGCTGGCATCATGCAATCGCCCGTTCATTTTCCTCTGACCTCTGACATCAACAAGCCGTTTTCTTCCACACACCTGCCCTCACTGGTAATCTTCTCTTTTTTGGAACATTATCTGTAAACCCTAGAGGAAGTAGGGGTGGTGGCCAAGTGGTTAATGCACTTGGTTTCAATGCGGTAGGTTCCCAGCTCGAATCCCACCCCTACCACATTTCTCCATGTAATGTGGAGTTGCATCAGGAAGGGCATCCGGCATAAAATGTGTGCCAGTTCAACATGCAGATCCACCTTGGATTTGCTGTGGCGACCCCGAGTACAAAACAAGGGAGCAGCCGAAGGGATTTACTTACTTTACTAACTGTAAACCCTAGAGATGCTTGTGCATAAAAATCCCAGTAGATCAGTAGTTTCTGAATTACTCAGACCAGCCCATCTGGCACCAACAACTTTCTTCCTCATTCTGATGCTCGGTTTGAACTTCAGCAAGTTGTCATTGCCATGTGTAGAAGCCTAAATGGTTTGAGTTGCTGTCATGTGATTGGCTGATTAGCTATTTGTGTTAATACCAAATTGAACAGGTGTACCTAATAAAGTGGCTGGTGAGTGTACATGGTCTATGGGAACAACAGGTTTCGACCCATTTGGCTCAATTTCACTCATTCTGTTCATCGCAACTTATGGTTCCTCAGAGCAGTTCATATCCTTCACTGCATCTCCAGGTTTTTCAAACCCTTCATGTGTTCGTTGTGGTTCTCGATTTATACCATTTATTTCCCAGTCAGAGCAACAGTGAACACTCAGATAAACTTGTTTTCAACCCTTCCTGCTATCTTTTATACTGACTTTTGCCTTAAATCTTCTTCATTTGTATATTCTTAAAAGCTCACTCTGTAGCTAGTATAAAATTAACTACCAGCAAAATAACACAACATTGTAAACCATCTTTAATAGAAGGCATGCTTGAAAATGTACTTTGTGCATGTTCCAGAATGTGGTAATTTCAGGTAAAGGTTAAGTGATTTGTGCCACTAAACACATTTTGAAGAGAATCCAAAGGTGTAACTCCTGAAAGTGCGGCTTTACAGGGATCACAGTTGAGCACTACACAATTAACAACACTTGCAAGCTATAGTTTTGTGCCTTAATTGATCAACAATGCTTTTATCTCAGTTCTTTTATGCAGCTAACACAATATAACTTTGATCCCACAGAGATCTGACGACACATTCTTTCTAATCAGTGTTTGAAGGCGAAGCCATTGTTGTGAGCATTTCTAACTTCAACTTTATCTTCAGTGTAATGAGTAAAAAGCCTCCATCGTGAGACTGCAGTTGAAAACATATCCCTGCCTGACATGCACAAACTGAAGTCTCAGTGATCTGAGAGTACAGATATACTTGGTACTTAAAGTACAAGGCTGGACAGACCAGATATCACATTTATGTTCTTCTTCCTCAAAAAGCCATGTATATGTTTGAAATTAGAGCCATTGTAAAGGTCAAAACTTAAAGAATCGATCCCAAAGAAACTGTGGAGTGTCTCCTCCAATGGTTTGGAAACAATCTTCATGTCATGACTGTCATTTTTTCACCCATCTCACAGAGTGACTAGTTAAATCACAGCATCCAAAAACATGATTCTCTGAGACCCCTGGACAATGCACATTTTCCATCTCTCATTGATCCATCTGCTCATTGCAGCACTTGAGAAGCTGAGTGATTATTCAAAGTATCTGATTTGGTAATTGTCCCAGATCAGGACTGAGATCCAGACTGTCAAATCCTTCTTGGACTCTGCCATCAAAAGTGTATCTGTATGCAGTGAAAGTATTAAACTTCTAGAGGGATTCAATGATTCAATGATGATCAACCCTTTGGATCATCAGTCTTTCAGATGGAGAGACACCAAGGTTTTTACAAGATAAGGACAAGGTTTCAAACCATAAGCTTCTGGGATGCAAATCCATGAAAGTGAGAACAGGTCTTAAGGTGATGACTGGATGTCTTTGTTACTATGATTTTTGGAGGATCCTAGGATACCACTGGAATGGTTACCTAGGGAGACTCAGAAGATGAGTATCACTTATATTGTAATGGAATGTCAGGTACAACAGTTTGGCCATGTGTCACATTTCACTAGACACAATCCAACATGCAGGTGCTTCAGTTTTGCAGACCTCAGAGGCTGGAGAAGGCCAACGGGACGTTTTGCTTTTAAGAAGTGGTGAATGGCCAGTTGTCTGTCTGGATATTTGGCTTCCAGGACCCAATGTGGTTCGCTAGTGTGGTGGATGCAGTGACACACGGTGCAAGCGGATGGTCCCAGACCTTAATCTTATGTATCTACAGATGATTTGTTCAATCAGTTGTCTACCAACTCTGGACTGTCTGAACACACCTGACTGATGTAATGAGCTGTATGTACAGCAGAGGGAGACGGGAAATTTGCGGAGTAGGTTACTGACCACGATTGAGAACTGCTACTCTGCAATGTTCTTTTCTAAAAACAACCCAACGATAATTCTGTCTGACCTCAAATGCTTTGCCAAATGCCAAAAGCATATGGAAACAAATGAATACAGGAGTGTTTGCTGGATAAATAGAAGCACTTATTTTTCTGAGCACCTTCATTTTTCTTGCACTTCACATTTGACATTGCGAACCTCCCTAAAGTAAAAAAAAGATCTTTTTTCTTTGGCAGTGATTCTGAGGCAGTACTTGGTGAGAGCTCATACACCACTCATTTCACCTCGAGTCAAACCTGTTAGACATACTGGCACATACCACCTGAAATAACCACAACAAAATGGGCTCAATCCATCTTAGGTCTCAACTACTGGGACATGAGGGAGGCCATGAACACCTCCTATTTTTGGTTATATGTTGTAATAGATGTATTTCCTATGGTACTATTGTTAGTTAGTTTAGTTAGTTTATTAAGATCCCCATTAGCCACTGAAAATCAGTAGCTATTCTTCCTGGGGTCCTTTAAAATTCATTACATTAATTTTTCAATACATACACATACACACACGCACACACACGTGTCACAGCTGGTTGACAGATTTATATAGCTGTGGTGAGAAAAAGAAAGTTATTCTGCTCTCCCTAAATACCTTAGCTTTAGATAGGCAAGACACTTAACAGTTTTTTAATTGAGAGATGACCTCAGCTATCAAATCCATGAAGTATATTCTCTCACATTAAATATGTGTAAGACTAGAAAACACACAAACTGTATAATCCATGAAAAGTATTCAAAGTTGTTAATAGATTGAACAACCTGCACACAGATATAAGATGAAATTAAAGTGGACAAACCTGGCTATTGCTATTTGCGTCGACAATTCTGTACCTGAGGGCTACAGACAATTCCTTTGACTTCATGTTTGGTTTGTGCTCGGACATACACTGGCAACTGTGGGACCTTATATGTAGACAGGTGTGTGCCTTTCCAGACCATGTCCAATCAACTGAATGTATCACATGTGCACTCCAATTAAGCTGTAGAAACATCTCAAGGATGATCAGTGGAAACAGGATGCACTTGAGCTCAATTTTGAGCTTCATGACAAAGGCTGTGAATACTTAATAAATTTGCAAAAATCTAAAAAAAAAAAAAAAAAAAAAAACCTTTTTCACATTGTCGTTATGAGGTGCTGTGAATAAAATTTTGAAGGAAAAAAATAATTCCATCGATTTTGCCTGATCCATATCCAGATACAGATTCTTTATTGTCATTGCAATAAGTATAATGAAAGGTAAGGTGCAAGCATTTCAGTGCAAATATAAGCCTGAATAACCCACACGCAGACTTGAAGGGTCTGGAGAAGAAAAGAAAAATAATCATAAAATTTAACCGAATGAAAACGGTATCCAGAAACAGAAAAAAAAAAAAAACAGGTGGAAGTGCTTGCTCACAAACGTGGGTCAGGTTTAAACCTTGTGTGTAGAACCTTGGGATGACATTGTGATTTGGCACTGTATAAATAAGCTTAATTGAAGTGATTGAATTGAACTGGTGACTTACTGGTTAGCCCTGTTGCCTCACAGCAAGAAGGTTGTGGGATCACTTCCCACCTTGTTCTTTCCATGTAAAGTTTCCATTTTCTCTCCTTGCTCGCATGTGTTCCCTCGGTGTGCTCAGGCTTCCTCCTACTTCCAAAGACATGCAGGTTAGGTGAATTGTTGCCTTGCCTCTAATATGTTTGTTCATGTACATGTGGCCCTGCAATAGACTGACATCTGGTCTTGGGTCATCTATCCCCTATGACTGCTGGGATAGGCTTCAGCTCTCCGTGACCCTTGACTGGAGTACACAGGTGCAGTGAATGAATTAAATGAACCTCGAGCTTTGTGAAATTGGCCAAATGTTGTTCTTATTTTTTTTTTTTTCATTTACAACAGATAGTAAGGTAAACACTACAATGTATTTTACATACTCTTAGGGCTCAGGTTCTGCACACCTTTCCAAAGACAGGTCAGTTTTACCCTCAGCGGTCCAGAGACATGCTGGCATGTCCAAGTGTACCTTTATTATATTTCTAATAGATCAGTGACATAACATCACAGACACTTTTTTTAACCACTTCCCAAAAGTACAAATGCTGAGCTGTAATATCTATCTCTCTTCTAGATAATTTTTGACTCACAGCCAACCCTAGAGATTGAAACATGGATATATACACTCAACAAAAATATAAACGCAACACTTTTGGTTTTGCTCCCATTTTGTATGAGATGAACTCAAAGAGCTGAAACTTTTTCCACATACACAATATCACCATTTCCCTCAAATATTGTTCACAAACCAGTCTAAATCTGTGATAGTGAGCACTTCTTCTTTGCTGAGATAATCCATCCCACCTCACAGGTGTGCCATACCAAGATGCTGATTAGACACCATGATTAGTGCACAGGTGTGCCTTAGACTGTCCACAATAAAAGGCCACTCTGAAAGGTGCAGTTTTGTTTTATTGGGGGGGGATACCAGTCAGTATCTGGTGTCACCACCATTTGCCTCATGCAGTGCAACACATCTCCTTCGCATAGAGTTGATCAGGTTGTCAATTGTGGTCTGTGGAATGTTGGTCCACTCCTCTTCAATGGCTGTGCGAAGTTGCTGGATATTGGCAGGAACTGGTACACGCTGTCGTATACGCCGGTCCAGAGCATCCCAAACATGCTCAATGGGTGACATGTCCGGTGAGTATGCCGGCCATGCAAGAACTGGGACATTTTCAGCTTCCAAGAATTGTGTACAGATCCTTGCAACATGGGGCCGTGCATTATCCTGCTGCAACATGAGGTGATGTTCTTGGATGTATGGCACAACAATGGGCCTCAGGATCTCGTCACGGTATCTCTGTGCATTCAAAATGCCATCAATAAAATCCACCTGTGTTCTTTGTCCATAACAGACGCCTGCCCATACCATAACCCCACCGCCACCATGGGCCACTCGATCCACAACATTGACATCAGAAAACCGCTCACCCACACGACGCCACACACGCTGTCTGCCATCTGCCCTGGCCAGTGTGAACCGGGATTCATCCGTGAAGAGAACACCTCTCCAATGTGCCAAACCCCAGCAAATGTGAGCATTTGCCCACTCAAGTCGGTTACAACGATGAACTGGAGTCAGGTCGAGACCCCGATGAGGACGACGAGCATGCAGATGAGCTTCCCTGAGACGGTTTCTGACAGTTTGTGCAGAAATTCTTTGGTTATGCAAACCGATTGTTTCAGCAGCTGTCCAAGTGGCTGGTCTCAGACGATCTTGGAGGTGAACATGCTGGATGTGGAGGTCCTGGGCTGGTGTGGTTACATGTGGTCTGCGGTTGTGAGGCTGGTTGGATGTACTGCCAAATTCTCTGAAACGCCTTTGGAGATGGCTTATGGTAGAGAAATGAACATTCAATACACGAGCAACAGCTCTGGTTGACATTCCTGCTGTCAGCATGCCAATTGCACGCTCCCTCAAATCTTGCGACATCTATGGCATTGTGCTGTGTGATAAAACTGCACCTTTCAGAGTGGCCTTTTATTGTGGGCAGTCTAAGGCACACCTGTGCACTAATCATGGTGTCTAATCAGCATCTTGATATGGCACACCTGTGAGGTGGGATGGATTATCTCAGCAAAGGAGAAGTGCTCACTATCACAGATTTAGACTGGTTTGTGAACAATATTTGAGGGAAATGGTGATATTGTGTATGTGGAAAAAGTTTTAGATCTTTGAGTTCATCTCATACAAAATGGGAGCAAAACCAAAAGTGTTGCGTTTATATTTTTGTTGAGTGTATATCTTCTCTCACCATGTGAGAGGCTGCAGTCTGGCTGGAGAATGTGTCAGTTAGAGAACCTCACTGAAACCCACCACAAATGCATATAAAAGCTTAAAAGAACAGTCCAGTTAACCTAAAAACATTCATGTTTTAGTCTTACAAAGAAAATCATTGTGGAAAATGAAGGAATGGACATTTTTATCAGTTTTATCACAAATGTTTTTCAAAAAAAAAAAAAAAAAAAAGAAATATTCAAAAATAGAATGTTATGCATCTCTGCCATATGTTCCCAGTGAATGGCACTGCTGCACTTCACACTGCATATTTTATTTTTAAACTTATTATACATTGTTTTACACTACTTTTGTGACCTTAAGACTTTGGTAAACCCATTTCTAACACCAAAACAGTACCTTTACATGAATAAAAATGTGTATTCACTAAAGATTTTTAATTTCTCAAAACACGTTTCATATTTTCAGCATTAGAGCCGAATTATATCTTTTACACACTATACCAGACACATTTGTGTCGCACATTCAGAAAGCAGAAATTATTCTGTACATTGTGCTATATCCAACACATGGGCTTAATACTATATGCAAGTATCTTAAAAGGGAAATTAGTGACGATATGCTAAAATTGGCAAAGTGCCCGTGGACCCCAGGTAGGTTATACCTGCAGGCATTTATGGCACCAGTAACAGTAAACAGTGAAATCTGAAATCTATGGTGGCTGTTACTAATGTCATGAAAATGCCATATATTCCACTGGGATGACAAAACATCTTTTCACAATGAAATGCATTTTTTTAGGTGGCCACCCAGTGCCTAATGTACAGCTTATGTACTCTAGGGTCAGTTCTGGAAGAATGCCACAGGATGGCAACCACCCAGGCACTCTAATAGTCTCCAAGTCTCAACCCTGTATCTGCTTCATGGCCGTCCCCTTGTACTTTTCCAGTTGGAGTCTTCAACACCGAGGTGCCTGTATGCTGGATTGTGCTCAGAGAACTATGCGACATCTCCAAAATGTCATAGCTGACGTTTCTCACAATCTGCGATAACTCTCATGGGTGTCTCAGTGATCGTCATCTAGCAGGACCTTTATATAAGACCAGGAAAATACATATTACATATGTATGAAAGGCTTAACAGAAAGGTAGTGCTGGATGAAGAATCATTAGACTGTTTTGTTGCAGTTTTTCAAAATAAGCTGAAATTGCTGACAAGGTGTCATTTTGAAGCTGCTACCGCCAGCCAGCCGGCAAATCACAACCACTCCATTAGCAGACAGGATCAGGCAAAGGCCTCTGGGTTCACCACGGTGTACTCATTACAGATATTTCTATTTTACACACACACACACACACACACACACACACACACACACACACACACACACACACACACACACACACACACGTTCCTTGCTTCATCATCTTTCTCTTTCTGCCCCCTTCTCTTCTTTGCTCCTCCTACACTCGCCTGATCTCTCCTTTGCAATTTCCATCTGCTCAAATGAAATATATGTGCCATCCAGAGAAAGCCCCTAAGCAATGAAGGACGACATATCTTACAAATATCAGCTGTCCAGTTGTGGCTCATGTAATATTTATAAAGGGAATGTGGCAGTTGCTGATGTCAACAGTGTTTACTGTGAACAGGCTGAGCATCTCTCCAAATTACAGCGGCAACACCTGCCAACTTTTTGACAGCCTAGGTTCTTGGCCAATGCAGAGGCTCATTTGCATGTTAGCCAATGATCGTGGCTGACCTGATCACATCTGGCATGCTTGTCCAATTAATTAATCATGTGTAAGTGAGGCCAAGCTCAGGCTTTGATTCTAGACTTGAGCATGTTGTGAGTTTGGACAGAAATGTGACTGGCTGGAGAATAAGATATTCATGGCATACTGTACATAGGATTAAAATTTTATCTATATATATTAAAAGCTAAGTGGCCTCTGTGTATGTGTATGTATATGCATGTGTGCATGTGGAGAGCTGACATTTGCTGTTTGGTATGCTTATATATTTTTGGTCATGGATGAATGCCGCAAAAACAGAAAGTTGATAGGACAAATATTTTTGGAGGAATTAGGGATATTAGGTAACAACATTGAGCAATGCACATTGATAATTACATTCTGGACTCACCATTCCAACAGGGGGACAGTAAATCATCTATATAGTAAACAGCAGGTGGCGTCTGTGTACTTGTATACATGAGTGTATATAACTTCGATCACAAACAAACTGGAGAGAACTGACATTTGCTGTTTGGTATGTTTATGTATTTGGGTCAAGGATGAAGGACTGAATTTTTGGAGAAACAACAGATATTGGCTAACAAAAGTGAACAATGGATAGTAAATCTATATAATAAAAGCAAAGTGGCCTCTGTGTATGTGTGTGTGTGCGAGGTCTGTTAGAAAAGTATCCGACCTTTTTATTTTTTTCAAAAACCATATGGATTTGAATCATGTGTGATTGCATCAGCCAAGCTTGAACCTTCGTGCGCATGCGTGAGTTTTTTCACGCCTGTCGGTTGCGTCATTCACCTGTGAGCAGGTTTTGTGTGAGCAGTGGTCCACCCCTCTCGTCGGAATTTTATTGCGAATAAATGTCTGAACGATTTGGAGCTTTGCTGCATCATTTTTTTCCAGAAACAGAGACCTCCAGGTGATAACCATTCGGAAAATTCAAATGGCTTTGAGGGATGATTTTATGGGGATTACACAGATTAAGGAGTGCTCCAGCTGGTTTAAAGACCGCCCACAGCTGCTGAGAGCGCGCTGCGCTCCGAGCGCCGAACAACAGGCTCAAACCCCGCTGAAACAACCAGATCATTTCCAACATGAAGGCTTTGTTGATCCGGGATGTCATCTGACTTCCACAAAAAAAAGGCAGAAGGCATGGACATCAGCACTTTTTCGGCACATTCCACTGTTACAGGAGTTTTTTTCATGGAAAGAAAAGCAGACAGATGCGCCACCGTGCTGCTCATGGCACGGCACAAAACCACCTCCATGTTGGTCTCACAGGACGGCTTTGAGATGGCTTCCAGATGGCTGTCGGTGGGTTTTCAGTCATGTGACTAACCGAGAAATTGTGGATGAGCCTGGACATGCCAGAACATGTCCTGTGAGGCTTCATCACGGCGTTGCTTTGCGCCATGCGGCACCGCCGCGACGCTCGGAATTCCTCCGCTCCTCTTTCCATGACAAAAACTCCTGTAACAGTGGAATGTGCCGTTCATTTCCAAACTGGACGCTGTTTTATCCGGGACGTCCTCTGACTAGCACAGGAATTGCAGAAGATGTGGACATCAGCACTTTTTCGACACATTGAGACAGACGTGCAGAGGAATTCCACGCGTCGCGGTGGAGCCGCATGGCGCAAAGCAACGCCGTGATGAAGCCTCACAGGACATGTTCTGGCATGTCCAGGCTCATCCACAATTTCTCAGTTAGTCACACGACTGAAAACCCACCGACAGCCGTCTGAAAGCCATCTCAAAGCCGTCCTGTGAGACCAACACGGAGGTGGTTTTGTGCGGCATGGTGGCGCATCTGTCCACTTTTCTTTCCATGAAAAAAACTCCTATAACAGTGGAATGTGCCGAAAAAGTACTGATGTCCACGTCTCCTGCCATTTTTGTGGAAGTCAGACGACGTCCCGGATCAACAAAGCCTTCACGTTGGAAATGATCTGGTTGTTTCAGCGGGGTTTGAGCCTGTCGACCGGCGCTCGGAGCGCGGCGTGTTCTCAGCAGCTGTGGGCGGTTTTTAAACTGGCTGGAGCACTCCTTAATCTGTGTAATCCCCATAAAATCGTCCCTCAAAGGCATTTGAATTTTCCAAATGGTTACCACCTGGAGGTCTCCCACAGTTTCTGGAAAAAATTGATGCAGC
The DNA here is from genome assembly GCF_902500255.1 of Thalassophryne amazonica. Lineage (NCBI taxonomy): Eukaryota > Metazoa > Chordata > Actinopteri > Batrachoidiformes > Batrachoididae > Thalassophryne > Thalassophryne amazonica. Next base: position 56,126,051 of record NC_047112.1, read on the forward strand.
AAAGCTCCAAATCGTTCAGACATTTATTCGCAATAAAAATCCGACGAGAGGGGTGGACCACTGCTCACACAAAGCCTGCTCACAGGCGAATGACGCAACCGACAGGCGTGAAAAAACTCACGCATGTGCACGAAGGTTCAAGCTTGGCTGATGCAATCACACGTGATTCAAATCCATATGGTTTTGAAAAAAATAAAAAGGTACGATACTTTTCTAACAGACCTCGTACATACTTGTGTATGGCTTCCATCATGGAGAAACTGGAGAGAGTTGACATTTGCCTTTGGTATGCTTATGTACTTTGGGTCAAGGATGAACACCGCCAAAATGTAACATTGATAGGACTAATATTTTTGGAGAAACTACACTGTTATTTGCTAATAACAGTGAACAATAGACTTTGATAATCACATTCTAGACTAGGCTTCCACGACTAGTTGACTAGTCATAACTACATCGACTACTGAAACTATCGACAACTAATTTAAGTTGTTTATTTTATTTAAGTCTTTGTTTTTCTCTCAATTCATAGTTTTAGGCAGCGAGCTGTCCTGCTGTCATTTGGACGTTCAAATTTTGAAAAAGACAGCCGATTAAAACAGTGGCCGTCTTGTTCAAAGCCGTCTAAAATGCACAGTTTACCAAAGGAGCTGTCTGTGTGTGTGTGTGTGTGTGAGAGTGTGTGTGTGTGTGTGTAGTCAACTGTCTGCAGACTGTGAGGGAGGGAGGGGGTGGGGTATGGAGATTCCTGAACGGAGGCACGAGAGGATTTTAACTTGAGTGAACATGTTAAAAAAAAAACAAAAAACGTGGGGCTGCTTTACTTCTGTCTGCACTTTCTCTACTTGTGCGGGTCCGACGGCACCATCCTGTTCACACCATGTGGGCAGCGTATACTGAATTTATGAGATCATGAGATGAAACAAATGGTTAAATATCCTTAAAAATGAGAATATATGAATGAACTGAGCAAAAATTAAGCATACATGGGTTAAAAAAAAACCCTGCTGTGGAGAAGCTGTGCAGTGATGTTCAGAGGAACAGATCACATAAAGCAGGTGAGAACTCTGAACTTTAACACCTGTTATTTTCCAAAGGTATGTATTTGTTCAATCTTGAGCTTAATGTAGAGTTTACGCACAAAATGTGACTGAGGAGAAAAACAAATGATGACTTCATCAGGCTAAAATGACCTGGAGTCAGAATAAAAATACAAGCTGCTGATTTTTGTTATTTTTCAAAGTTATTAAGCTGCAGCTATATGTTTTATTAATTTCAAAGTGAGTTACCTCTTATTTTATTCTGATTTATTCATACAAAAAATATGGGGAGTCAAATCAGCCTGCATTGTTCTGTTCAGTTTATGTCAAAGTTTTTCTGCACATGTCTGTGTATTTTTTCCTTATTTATAAGAGTTTGGTGTTTGCATTTGTTTTACAAAGTTTTAAAACACAACAAAATGTTGACACTTTTCTTTATAGTAGTTCTGTAATTTCAGAAATGCAACAGAAACAACCACAGATCAGAAAAAGTTTGGACTATATGCAAAATGAAGATAAGAATAAAAATGTTGCAGTATTCCAAGTTTCTCCACTCACAGAAGCCAAAAGTTCTTCCAGAGTTGTGTCTTGGTGTCTTGAGAACTGCCTACCTGACACAGATTTACTATAAAGTATCACACTGTTTATATTTCTGAATGATTGATGTAAAAAGTCTAAGAAATAGTCACTGATTTGGAAGTGTTCATGTTTTCATCCCCTGATGTTTCTCTGAAAATGCGGCATTGAATTTAGGAAATTACATATGATCTGACTTAGTAAAATAATCGTTGACTAGTCAACTATCAAAATAGTCATTTGTGGCAGCCCTCTTCTAGACTCACGTGCCATTCCAAATCATGAAAGAAATGTTGCATAATTTAAAAATGTCAGCTACCTATTTTATTAACACTACCCAATCTAGAGCCCGTGGATCCCCATAGGCAGTGTGCTAGTGTAACATTAATGTCAGTCAGATGTTAATAAATTCAGTTTTAGATTGGATGTACAGCACTGGCAGAGGTTTAAATAGCTTCAATCATTAGTTTTTCCTAAAAGGGAAAATCAGTTTGTAGCTCTGAAGATTCTTTGGTTTCAAACCCAAACACAATTCCTGATTGTATGTCATGGCATGACAAGAGTTTATTTTCTTATGTTGCCAAGCAACGACCATAAAAAGGAATAATAACAACTAAAATTCAGCAATCTAGTGTCAAGAAAACGAACAGCAAATACTAAATGAAAACCAAATACATACAGTTCATTCGGAAAGTGGACATGATTTAGAAAGACACACACCTGTCTACATATAAGGTCCCACAGTTGACAGTGCATGTCAGAGCACAAACCGAGCATGAAGTCAAAGGAATTGTCTGTAAACCTCTGAGACAAGATTGTCTTGAGGCACAAATCTGGGGAAAGGGAATAGAAACATTTCTGCTGCTTGAAGGTCCCATTGAGAACAGTGGCCTCCATCATCTGTAAATGTAAGAAATTTGGATCCATCAGGAAATTTGGATCCCCTGAGCAATCAGGGACAAGGGCGTTCGTCAGGGAGGTGACCAAGAACCCGATGATTACTCTGTCCGAGCTCCAGCATTCTTCTATTGAGAGAGGAGAACTTCCAGAAGGAAAACTATCTCTGCAGCAATCCACCAATCAGAAGTGTATGGTTGAATGGCCTGATGGAAGCCAAGCCTTAGTGAAAGGCACATGTCGGCCCGAATGGAGTTTCCCAAAAGGCACCTGAAGGACTATAAGACAATGAAAAACAAAATATCTGCTACAATGACATATTGAACTATTGCAGATGAAGTGGAGGCATTGGTGAGCTTCCTTGGCCAGTGATGTCATGTTGATGGTCAAGGGGAGATCCTCTGTGACATGCACACCCAGGAATTTGGTGCTACTCACCCCCTCCTCTGCAGCAATCCACCATTCAGAAGTGTATGGTTGAATGGCCCGATGGAAGCCAAGCCTTAGTGAAAGACACATGGCAGCCTGAATGGAGTTTCCCAAAAGGCACCTGAAGGACTATCAGACAATGAAAAACAAAATATCTGCTACAATGCGATATTGAACTATTGCAGAGGAAGTGGAGGCATTGGTGAGCTTCCTTGGCCAGTGATGTAGTGTTGGTGGTCAAGGGGAGATCCTCTGTGACATGCACACCCAGGAATTTGGTGCTACTCACCCCCTCCACAGCAGCACTGTTGATGGTCGGGGGGGGGGTGTTGGGTGTGTGCTCTCCTGAAGTCCACAACAATCTCTTTTGTCTTCTCCACATTCAGGAACGATCATTGTGCTCCTGCCATGAGGTCAGGTGGTTCACCTCATTCCTGTAGTTGGTCTCATTGTTGGTGATGAGACCCACCATGATTGTGTCATCCGTGAACTTGATGAGGAGGTTGGTGTTTTGCAGTGGTGTGCAGTCCTGGGTCAGCAGGGTGAAGAGGAGGGGGCTCAACACACATCCCTGAGTGGCCCCGTGTTCAAGGTGATAACACTGGATGTGTTGCTGTCGACCCGCACTGCCTGTGGTCTCCAAATCAGGAAGTCCAGCAGCCAGTTACACAATGAGGTGTTCAGTCCCAGCTGGTTCAGTTTGATGATCAGCTGTTGGGGGATGATTGTTTTGAATGAGCTGAAGTCAATGAACGGCATTCTGACATGTGAGTCTTTATTGTCCAGATGTTTAAGGGCTGGGTGGAGGGCAGTGGCAATGGCATCCTCGGTCAAGTGACTGGACTGATATGTGAACTGGAAGGGGTCCAGGGAGGGGGAGCACATACTTTTTGATGTGCTCCATGACTAGCCATTCAAAGCACTTCATGAGGATGGGGGGGAGTGCAAACGGATTTTACTCACTGAAGACGAAGGATGAGGACTTCTTTGGAACTGGTGATGGTGGTGGCCTTGAGGCATGTGGGGAGAACCGCCTGACTCAGAAAAATGTTTAATATGTCATTGAAGACATCTGCTATTTCTCCCACACAGTCCCTCAGAACATGGCCAGGTATGATGTCAAGACCAGAAGCTTTGCAAGCATTAATACTGCTGAGTGTTCTTCTAGCAATGTCCGTAGACAGTGTAATCACCTGTTCATCTGAAGGAGGGGGGACCTATGCTCAGACATGGTGTTGAGTGCCTCAAAACGAGCAAAGAACCCATTCAGTTCCTTCAGCAGAGAGGTGGAGTTGTCACAGGTCTGTAGTGGGGGCTTGTGATTGTGTGTAGCCCTCGCCACAGGTTGCTCAAATCTCCACTGTCGCTGAAGCAGTGGGCTATCCTCCTGGAGTACTGCCTCTTAGCCTCTCTGATGCTGCATGAAAGGTTGGCCCTTGTTGGCCTCAGGTCGACCTGGTTTCCTGCTTTGAATGCAGCGTTTTGGTCCTTCAGAAGCCTGTAGACCCCTCCTGGCAGCCACGGCTTCTGATTGGCTCGGACACTAATGGCCTTGAGGGCCGTTACATCATCAATGCATTTGATGATGTAGGGAGTGACGGAGTCTGTGTACTCCTGGAGGTTGATGGTGGAGTTGTGGGAGGCAGCTTGCTTGAACACCTCCCAGTCTGTGTTGTTAAAGTATACCTGCGTTGAAATAAATGCAGTCACATAAGATCCTTCTGAATGTAGTAAAGTAAATCTGCAAGCCCAGCTCTGTCATTCAACTGAGAAATCTTCGTTTAAAAAAATGACAAATTTACAGCTAAAATTTGGCCCTCCGCAAAACTGTCATCACATCCGAGGCATTGCCGAGACGTAAGAGAGAAGACATTATCCCAGCATGTGGATTTACGTCAGTTTGCATCTCTTACAAAAGCACCTTTTTATTGTCTTATACGGAAGGTTCAACTTTTTTTAAAACTTCATATTGTCTTGCGGTACGTTTGGTGAGTATACATTTCTTTTATTTTTGCCTGAAAATTATTTTTGGGGACTTTTTCATATGCCCATTTGATTGAGTGGTGTCAGATTGAAAATCTACTGTCTTTAGCCTACTGCCGTTTTGAGGTTGTTTGTGATTGTTTTGCTTTTAGACTAGATCTATATTCAATCATATTTCCCCGTAAAAAACAATTATTGGTGAGTTTTATATTATCTTGCTCTAAGACTGAATGTTTGTGGACTGCATAAAAATCGGGACCTTTTGCAATGTAACCCCTCGCTCACACTGCCTCCGGTGTTACCGTTGCAGGGTATGGATACGGGACCCGCAAAGAATCTAAGTCATACAAAAGATACAAACCTCTCTCAGTGGCCACGGAGCTCTGCAGCTGCGGTTACCGAGACCGTGCGGCACTGCGGATATTTCTGCAAGAAGTCTATCCTTGCAGGCTACCGGAGCACTCCGCATCAAAACAGCAAGCGTAGTCTCTGGACTTGTTGCAAAGTTGGCCGCACGTCCATTCAGTAGACAGGGAGGTGGTGCCGGAGTTGGCTGCAGCTCTGCACAGCAGACACGGGGGCAGTGTGAGTGGCCTGCTGCGGCGTTTACCGAGCCCGCAGACTTGGTAAGCACATCAGAGGCAGTGAGAGCAAGGCGTAAGTAGGATCTGCATGATCAGTGCAGCTGCAGTATGAGTGAATGGACAGAGCCAGTCCATGCAAGCCAATATTTTCTCACGGTGCAGGGCTGGGGTTGGGGTTACTGCGATGACCCGCTTGCATGCTGTGCTAGCGAGCGGGCTGGCGGGGAAGAACGTCGCCCGCTCTCGATGCCGGTGGTCTGTATGCTGGTATTAGCATGACAGTGATGTGGTCTGGTCAGGATGGGGGAGGGGAAAAGCCTTGTAAGATTTCCTCTGGAAGGTGTAGACATTATCCAGAGTGTTACTTCCTCAAGTGGGAAAGTCTGTGTTGTTGTAGTTTGGGAAACACAGTCCCGGGATTTATGTGGTTAAAGTCCAACATGCGGATAGCATCTGGGTGGGCTGTTTCTTGCTCACTGATGTGGTGGGAAAGTTCATTCAGTGCATCACTCCTATTGTTATTCCTGGAGTTTGGGGGAATGTACACCGTGGCAATCATAATTGCCATATATTCACTTGGTAGGTAGAATGGCCGGTACTTGCTGATCATAAGCTCCACTAGCGGTGAGCAGTATTTGTTAACCACAGCAGCACCCTGACACCAGGCATTGTTGATGTAAACACATCCCCCACCCCACTCCCCTTCGTGTTTTACCTCCTTTGATGAGGGCTCTGTCCCCTCTGTACCACGCAAGCCGCTCAAGCTGAATGGTGCTGTCCGAGACACTATCATCAAGCCATGTTTCCGTAAAAACAAAAACAACTGTCTCTCGCATTCCTTTGTGTATTCCGTAGGGGCCATATGTTGTCCTTTTTACTGTCCAGGGAGTGTTCATTGGCCAGCACAATGGTTGGTATGGCTGGCTTTTGAGGGTAAGCAGCTAGCCTAGCTCGGATACCTCCATGATCACCTCTTCTTTTTCCACTTATGCCGCTTGGAGTGCCTCCACTCTGGGCAAGGTACAGGAGTTTGGGTTGGGGCTGGACCGGGCCTCTGGAGCAGACCCCAGACATGTAGCACTTCCTCATTCTGTTGGTTTGGGTTAAAGGATGCATTTTTGCCAATATCGAACAGAAACCCACGGCTGTATGTATGTCTCAGATGTGGAACACATGTCGAGGAAAAAGACTTAGAAAAACAAAAACACTGCAACTTAGGGACTTACTGTACTTTTATATAGTCCCAGCACAAATATTTTCAGAATGCAGCCCAGCAAGTTCGACCACATTACACCCATTTTGGCATCTCGGCCCGGGCTCTGCACTCACAGGATGCAGGCCTACTTTGTGTCCATATGGTGAATAAAAAGTCTGCAGGCCACATAGTCTTCTGTTATTGTGCCCCTGTTTTGTGGAACAATCACCCTGCATCAATAAAGCAGTCAGATTCTGTAGAGACATTCAAGTCCAGAATGAAGATGCAATGATTCTCCCTTTAGTATGGCTAGCATTGGCATAGCATGGTACTGTGCTTCTGACCCTTTTAATTTTTTTTTTTTTTTTTTTTAAACAGAGCAGGTCTCAACCTCAACTTTATCTAAAGTCTGGGTCTGTTAGTAAAGCTTAGGGCTAGTGGCCAGTGATCACATTAGTATATCTTCTGTCATGTTGCTTAATGCTGACAAATTCCACCTTATGGACTTTCGGCAATTGTTGTTGTGTTGTGTAAACCTTTTTGTTGAATGGCCTAAGTAGTGGGTCACCTCTTTGAGTCTGGTCTGCTTGAGATTTCTTCCTCTGTATCATCAGAGGGAGTTTTTCCTTACCACTGTTACCTGTGTGCTTGCTCTCGGGGTTGGTAAGGTTAGACTTTACTTGTGTGAAGCACCTTGGGGCAGCTTTGTTTGACAATCCAGTTGGCACCAAGTGGTCAGACACAAATGCAGGATTCAGGTCTCAGCTTAATAGAGTTTAGAAAAAGGCAGTCCGAAAATAGCAACAGTAACTGAAGCATTAGGTGGAGACAGCATCCAAAAACAGGCAGACAGGTTGATACACGGTAAAGCTAAACAAGACTGGGAAAACTCTGAAGACAAATGCCTGAAAGAGGCACAAGGCACAACAATTTCGCATGTGAGAAAAGAAAGAGGAGTGGCTAATATAGAGGACGTGATCAGGAGGAAATGCACCACAGGGGTGTGAGGAAGGTTCCAGAAAGGGGCGTGGCAAGCAGGAAGGGAGGACCAAAGGGAAACGCCCGACAACAAACTCAACACCAGACAAGAGAAATCCCTCCAAGAATCTTCAGTGCAAAAATATCCACATACCATAAATGAGAAAAAAACACAATAAAAAATAAACCACACAGACCAAAATCATGACGTTGTTGTGATTTGGTGCTATATATACTAAATAAATTGAAATGAAATTGAGATGAAATGAAACCTTAGACCTAATGTTATGGAAAGGTTTGTGCTAACATTATTGTCAGATGTTCTGGGAACTAAAAAGAAACTTTCCTGAAAAACATTCAGAGAATTTTAAAGCTACCTTTGTGATAACATTTGAAATGCAGTCCATTTACCATTTACTTCTTTGCACCCAGTGGGGCTCACGGAATGATCTAAAGTTCATATTGATCATATTGATATTGGTGACAAGACTTTCAGTATACAAATAATGAATGTTTATGAGTTCAATGGTACAAATATTTCATGAGGTTAAGATGGAATCCAGCTTTCACTGAATTAAATATACGTTCTATTTAAAATGTTAAGTTAGGGGTCCAGACCGGTACTTGGCAATGGACTTAAATGCAAGGAAGCAAGAAACAGGCTGGAATATGAATGAAAGGAGATTCATTAACACTAAATAATCAAATAAAGGTGGCCTGCTGAGGCGAGAGTCAGCCCGCTCGCAGCGGTGGAAATCCAGGTGCTGCAGGATTCTGAGCCAGTCTTAAAGGAGAACGTCAAGGGTTCAAAGACCAGGACCAGGTGGAACGCTCGCCTCCGATACCAGGAACTATGGGGAATAAAGACAGACGGTGAGTGAATGCACTCGTAACATTTGAGCAGCAACACAGACACAGTTCATAAAAGGGTTAACATAGGTTCTTTCAGAGTTCATGAAATAAAGTTCTCTTCTTAAGAAAAACAGTTCATTAGCAGTTGTTCATGGTCCATAAGTGGTATCCAAAGGTCAGAGGTCAAGTGCTGCATGTTGAAGCAAAGTGCCAATTTAGCAGGACTTGATACAGCTGGGCTGGGTTCTTCAATTGTTTGATATCAGAGTTCATGCACTTCTTAGAGTTCTTGGAAAAGTTCTGGAATAGCACTTTTCAATCTGCATTAGATGTTCAAAGCACTTTACAATAACACCTCACATTCACACCGATGCCAAGGTGCTGCCATACAAGGCGCTCACTACACACCGGGAGCAACTAGGGGATTAGGGATTAACGACCTTGCCCAAGGGTCCTTAGTGAATTTCTGGTCAGGGTGGGATTTGAACCAAGGATCCTCTGGTCTCAAGCCCATTGCTTTAACCACTAGACCATCACCTCACCCTACAAATCATGAAAAACAGAGAAACAGCACAAAAAGTGTTTTTCACACCATGATTTTGCTGACCATGACCTTTGTTCAATCCTCTCTAAAATTTGACCAACTTGAGTTATCTCCCCAATAACTATTCCCATCAAGTTTGGCGAAAATTCATCCAGTTATTCTTTTTTTTATTTTTTTAGTTATCTGGTTCACAGACACACACAACCACCACACATACTATACAAGGTTACAATTGCCTGCTTTGCCAGCTCACAGACCAGTGACCACAGGTTGCTCAGCTATGTCTGCACACAGTGAAATGAGTGAAACAAGCTGTTCCTCTGTGAATGGCTGAAGTTTTTATCTGCATCAAATAAGTTCTGGAGTAAAAGCTCTCGAGACAGTTGCTCAAAATTAATCTTTGCTGATTTCTTCTTCAAATTAAATTAAAAGCCAAGTGACCCAAACTAAATTCATTAACCTAAACATAGAAACAATTTTTTTAGGATTTGCACCTCAGGTTGTGTCATCACACAAATGTCTGTTCTTTGAAAGGTTCTGACATCCAAAAGCTGGACTGTGATGGGGCATTTTCCACACAGGCGGGCCGAGAGAGAATTGAACTCCTAACCCTGAACGTCCTCAAATCACTGCGGCGCAGCAACGCTTCCATCCTCTGGACTTTATTACTCACATTTGACACCATGATTTTTTTTTTCCCTTTTTGAGTTTTCTGTGACAGTGGCAGTCAAACGATTTCCACATTGTGCCCAGCAGCACACGACTCATCCATTGTGTGCTGTAAGGTCAGTAGTGTTTGCAGGCAAAACATAAAGATTTGAGGAGAGGCTGGGGCTTTGAGCTGCTGCTTCACTTCACAGCACTGATTCCTCTGCAGGCCCTTAACTTTCTTCTCCCCAGTGGAGACATGTCTGTCTGTCTCTCTCTCTGTGATGCTTTCTTAATGATTTCCTCTCTATTGGACGATCCCACAACCCTGTAAATCCTCACGCTCCCTCTTGTCTGTTTCTGCTCCACTCCTCCTGGACCTCTCATAGTCTAGTAGCAGATAGCGGCTATTCTTGAACTTTTTTTGTTCAGTTATATCACCATCAAATATAAGTTTTTAAATCCAGTCTGGTCTACATGTGTTGGTTTGTACTTGAAAACATATACTATTGTTTGTCCTTCTGTGTCACCATTTGCCACCAAAGCATCCATGGGATAAAAAAGACCCAATTCAAAAAGTCAAATTTAGTGTGAAATTTGTATAAAAGGGTGGATCCTGTCTTTGATGTTTTTAATTCTAATCCTTTTGCTCCAGAACCAGCCTTCAGTGTTTGATCTCTGATTCTTAATCCCATGATCCTATAATCAGGATTGGAATTTAGTTGAACAATTCGGTTCAAAGATCAAGATCCACTTCTTGATCCTTATTCTGATGATCCTGATTATGGGATCAAGCAAGACAGAGAAAGAAACATGAGCTCCTTGTCATGGTTCAAAGATTAGTGATCATGATCAAAGATGAGGGATCAGGATCAAAGGTCAGTGATTAAAGATGAGTAAGCAAAAATCCATGATAAAGACCAAAGGCCATGATATAAAATTACAAAATGAGTGCTCATGATCAAAGACCAGTAATAAGGATCAATGATCAGTGACCAAAGACGAGTTACCATACATAAGTGATAAGGATCAATGATCAGCATAAAAAATCTAAAATGAGTGTTGAGGATCAAAGCTCAGTAACTATAGTCAAAGACAAGTGATCAAAGACATATAACCAAAAATCAACAATAATGATCAAAGATTAAGACATAAGATCAAAGATGAGTGATAAAGATCAATGATCAGTATATAAAATCTAAACTGAGTGATCCTGATCAAAGGCCAGGAATAAGGATCAATCATCAGTGACCAAAGATCAGATTAGATTCGACTCAATTAGACAGAACTTTATTAACTATTGGGAATATTCTCTCAGGGAAACTGAGGTTCCAGAATCATTGCATAGCAGCACACAGGGTAAGAAGCACACCGAGTATCAAAAATTAAAGTAAAAAACAATTTGAAAATGTAAATTATAATAAATACACAAATATAAATACAAGACATACTAATCTCTACTGGTTTACTAGCTACCACTGTTCCTCTCCTTCCCGTCCTCTGTCTTCCTATTACTCCTTCTCCCTCTGAGTGAGGAGTTGTACAGTCTGATAGCCTGAGTGACAAAGGAGTTTTTCAGTCTGTTGGTCCTGCACTTGGGAAGGAGCGGTCTGTGGCTGAAGAGGCTCCTTTGGTTGCTGATGACAGTGTGCAGAGGGTGACTGGCATCATCCATAATGTCCAGCAGTTTGTCCAGTGTTGTTTTCTCTGTCACTGTCACCGTCGTCCAGCTTCATGCCAACCACGGAAGACTCAGTAACCAAACATTAGTGATAAGGACCAACAACAAGCGTATAAAATCTAAAATGACTGTTGAGGATCAAAGCTCAGAAATTACAGTCAAAGTCAAGTGATCAAAGACATAACCAAAGATCAACAATAGAGATCAACGATTAGGATATAAAAGATGAGTGATCAATAGCAAAGTTACACAACTGGTATCACAGTTTGCAAATCAAGACCAGCAATTGCAAACCAATGTCAGGATCAAATAAAGATGAGTAGTCAGGATCCAAGATTAGGTTCAGACATAAGCAATAAGGATCTATTGTGAGAGATAAAAGAGAAATGTCAACGGAAATGTAAAACGAAGACTGTTAATGTCAATGGAGGTATGGACTCTCTTGAGTGCCCTTACAGTTTCATGTAAAACAGCTTTGGTCACGATATGCAGCCCAGCCTCACGTTTTTTTTTTTTTTTTTGTGCTCCTGTGCTGAAATTTTGTGACAGGTTTTTTAAACTCATGATTCCTAACTCTTCTCCTACCCCCAACCCTAACTTTAACCATAACCTAATCCTACTCCTTCCCCCCACCCTAACCATACCCCCCCCCGCGCTTCACTTTTAATTTCGAGCAGCCATTACGGAAGGAATTAGAATTAATTTGTGCTGCTGTGACGACAATGAGGCGCTTCTTGTCACAATAGAACAAACCAATAGATTAATGTATATTTCGTGCTGCTGAATCACAACTTGCCGTGAGACTGGGTTGCAATACGTTCATGTAAAAATGAATTTTAGCTCATTCAAAAATTTTTTACTTCATTAGCTATAGAACTTATTGCATTCCTCTCTCTTATTGAATCCATTTACTCTGCTGGGGGAGCTTGGATACATATATATATATATATATATATATATATATATATATATATATAAAAATTCCAGTCACTTTCATGATCGCTTTCCCCTGACGTCTAGCCGCCCATCATCCCACAACTGTATATATAGTATTTTGTATGTAAGTAGGTATGTGTAGGTGTATATTTATGTTTGTGTATATATATGTGTATATATGTATATGTGTATATATGTGTATGTTGATGTGTATATGTATGTGTGTGTATATATATGTATATATATATATTGATATCGGTTTAGGTGTGTAGGAATTTATGTGTATATGTGGCAAAGGGTATTACTGGTTGTGGGGAAGAAGGGGTAGGGATAAATAAGCTGATGCTTCACCCTACCCCTTTTCGGACATGTTGGGTACACAGTAGGAACTTTTTTGTTGTTGTCTTTACTGATCTATCTTGTAATTGTTGTTGTATCAAATGTTCGAAATAAACAGTTTTCATTTTTTCATTCATTCATTCATTCATTCATTCATTCATTCATTCAACTGTCTTTTTGTTTCTGAATGAAGCATCAGTGAGTAAAGAGGCAGAGAGATGAAGTGAGGGGGAGCTGTGGGGTGATGTGTGAAGCGGGGAACACCTCAGGGAACTGCCTGTCACAGCCCTGTCATGCTGATCTGACATGTCAATTGTGCAATCGTGACTGAGCAGGAGATGTATCTTGACGGGGGGGGGGGGGGGGGGGGGATGTGTGAACTATGTATGTGTGTGTGTGTGTGTGTGTGTGTGTGTGTGTGTGTGTGTGTGTGTGTGTGTGTGTATGTATGTGTGTGTGTGTGTGTGTGTGTGAAACATCTGTCACATTTTTGACCACTGGAACTCTGAGTCTCTAAATGTTTGTTTGTGTGAACTCAACAATACCGGCAATAATTTTCACCTCCTGCAGTAACGATTAGTCTAACAGATTCAGATGGTTTCTAAAAGTACTTGTTTTGTTTCCAAAATATCGAGTCAACATTGTTGTTGACTCGACACACTCAGCTTGTTAATCCCTTATGAGTGTTGCTATCCATCGTACTGAAGTGAGCCATTGTTTTAGGTCATTTGGTGGAAAATTCAAATATTCCAATAGAAGCATTGCCAGAGCCAGCTTTATTATTTGTAAAATTAAATTATGCTGCAGCAACAAAGAGTACAGACTGATTCCGCAGTCACAGTTGCAAGGCAAATATGATGTCACAGGTGCTAGAGGTGGACACGGCAGTGTTATTGTGTTGTGGCTGCTTTGACCAACTGTTCTTTTTGTGTTGTATCATCAACCTCAAAACCAGCAATGAATATTCACGTTGATATGGTGCTTATTCAATCTACCACTGTGGCATTACACCAGCGATCAAGACAGTTCATTGTCTTTTCTGTTTCTTGTAGACATGGCCACTTGAATTTGCAAATCAGTATTTATTGTGGACTGACTTATCAAATTTCAAAAGCTTGGCCATCAAGAACACACAAGCAAATGAAGTCTGGTGTGAGTACTTTTTGGTATGAAAAAAAATGTCTCTGTGTTCCCAGTACATAACAAATCACTATTCAAGAAGCATGGTGCCACCTGTGACTGCATCTAAACACTATGGAACCATGTTAGGGAGTGGATGGAAAATACCCAAGCAAATATTTGGTCCATAATCACCTATCAAATAGCCATCTCTCTGCTGCAGACAAATGAAATGTAGACATCCCCTTGCTATTTTCCACTTGCTGAGATCCTCAACACTGAGGCACCTGCATACTGCATCATGCCCACAGAGCCGCGTCACATGGCCAAAAATGTTATAGCTGATATTCCTTCTCAATGGATATTGTATACCTCATCTTAGTCTACCAGTAAGTGGAAGAAGGGGTGCCAAAAAGGGGAGAATAAAGAGAAGGGTTCTAAGGGCCCATGACTGACAGAGGCCTCTAATGCAGTTATAATGCTGACAAAATAATATGGGGGGTAACCTAGTAAGATTTCTTTTTCATGGGGCCCAAAATCCCTGGTGGCACCCCTGAGCGGTAGACAGACTACTAATAATGTTAACATTCAACAGTAATTCTAGTGGTACCCAAGGATCCTCCAAAGAGATCTCATACCAGAGACATGTAGTTGTCATCTTCAGCCACTGGTTAGGATCCAAGTCACACAACCATACAGTAAGACAGGAAGCACCAGGACCCTCAAGACTGGACCTTCAAGTCAAACTCCATCAAATTTTAATGGTAAATGGACTGCATTTATATAGCGCTTTTCCATCTGCATCAGACTCTCAAAGCACTTTACAATTATGCCTCACATTCACCCATTCAGACAAACATATTCACACACCAATGTCAGGGTGCTGCCATGCAAGGTGTTCACTACACTCTGGGAGCAACTAGGGGATGAAAGACCTTGCCCAAGGGTGCTTAGTGATTTTCCAGTCAGGCAGGGGTTTGAACCAAGGATCCTCTGGTCTCAAGCCCAACGCTTAACCATTAGACCATCACCTCCCCATCAAATTTTAATGTTTATCCTTATTACAGCATTTGGTCCATGGTCCAAGCAGGTTTTCGGAATCACTAGGTACCCAAACAACACTTACAATCCAGTTACTCACTTACAATTCAATTACTTTATTCATTCATTTTTTAAAGCAGCTTATTCCAATTAAGGGTCACAGGGGACTGGACCTAGCATTCATATGGTAAAAGCCAGGGTACACTCTGGACAGGATGCCAGTCTATCACAGGGTCACATATAATTACAATTTCAATTTATTTTTGTTTATATAGCGCCAAGTCACAACAAAGCTACCTTAAGGTGCTTCACACAAGTAAAACAGACATAACCCCCCTACAATCAATTTAGAAGAAAGTAGCCCTTAGCATCTACAGGCTTTTCACAATATTTTCAGGCAGTTGCAGGCAAGAATGTTGTGAAAGAACTTTGAGTTTGAGATGCTGGCTAATTTCAAAATCCAATGTCAAATGTGTGCTTTCAGTCTCTAAAGACCTACTGTTCCATCTGTATGCATTTGCAAATATTTTGTCTCACAGTGACATGCATGCTAGCTTACACTGTCCGTAGCATTAGTATCCGGACATCAATCACAAAATAGAGGTGAAAATTTCAGACTGGAACAACTTTCTTCCACTGTGCTCAAAATATCTAAAGGATGAGATTTGACCAGATTTAATGCCATAGAGGAAGCAAGGAAATTCCATCCTCCTAGCAATATTCCCTTATCATAAATCCACTATCAGAATATTTTCTTTTTGGTTTAGGGAGCATTAGGAGTCACGATTAGATTTCATTTTTAAAGTTGATATTTTCTTGCACAGCCTCACCACTGTGTCCTGTGTGACTGTGGCATATCAGTCACCGGCCGCCACAGCCGCTACCTGCCGGAGAGTGAGCATGAATTTAAAAGCACGCTCAGCCGCTCCAGGCGATAAAATGCCACAATTTGTCTGCAGTGCACTGCACCCTGCAATGAAGGCGTGTTGTATGCTCCGTGTCTCATCCGTCTCCCTCTCGTCTCACGTTATCGCTTCCCTCCTATACTACTATATTACACTTAAATACATTTGTGTGGTTGGCACTTGACAAGATGATATGAAGCAGGTGCCGCTCCTTCTGCAGCATGCCGCGGTGTTCTCAGTGTATGGTTTGAGCTCGTACGAGGTCTAAATCTCGCCTAAGCAGCAAACGATGTTCTTCTAAGTTGTGTTGTTTGTATAGTTTGTGTTTGACGTTTCACAGTGTGCCCATTTATCCTTCTTAGTTTCCTTGGTAATTAGATGCGCTAAATCAATTCAACGCATGCCTCGCGTCTTTAATTTGTTTACATATTGTAATTTCACCATCTTAAAGAAGGTTCCAGGCATCTTCCTTTCTCGCCTTGGATTTTCTTTTTATTCTCTCTCTCTCTCCATCATGTGTAAGAGATTAAAGGGAAAAGCTGCAAAGCTCCCAGGCCTAAATTAGATTCACGCTTCTTTGAAAGAACAGGAAAAAAATTAGGAGGATAAAATGCGAAGGTCAGATTCTGGTGTCTGTTCCCTTGCTGGACAAAATAAATTAATAATTCAAACATACGTGCACACTCTGTTTTTGCCATGTATGAGCTCTTTCACGGTTTTTCTGCGTCTCTCATATCTCTTTCTTACCCTCTGCATTGCTTAAGTCTTTTCTATTATTTTCTTGTTTCTCTTCACAGTTTCTTGAGTTCATATTGAGTCTACTGAGTATCTGGCCCAAACAACAGTGAGTTTAAAAAAGTAAAACAAAATAAATAAATCTAAATAATTGATATAAAAAGAACAACCAAAGTGTCTCGCTCATAGAAAGCAAATCTCCATCGACACTAGTTTACAATTCTGTAAATTTTTACATTGGAAAAACTGTTCAAGATCAAAGTCTTATTAAAAGAGGCAATAAAATATTAAATTCAAATGTCCACAAAATTCACAATCGATAGTGAGTGCCAGTCTTCAAATATGAGAGTGATTGGGGCACGTTTGGTTCATATATATATATATATATATATATATATATATATATATATATATAATATGAAAAATGGGGTTTTTCAGTGTTTTATTTTATTTTTTACTTTAACCGTTATTTAAACAGGTTAGTCCCTTTGAGATCTATTTTACAAGGGAGACCTACAGTAGATAACTTTTTAAAAGTTTCCAATTCACCTAACATGCTGTTTTTTAGTTGTGGAAGGAAGCCGGAGCACCTGGAGGGAACCCAAGCAAACACAGGGAGAACATGCAAACTCCACACAAAAAGGCCACAGGTGAGAATCAATCCCATGGCCTTCTTACTGTTCCAAGATTTTTCCTGACTTTATCATTAGGGGAGGCGATGGTCTAGTGGTTAAGTTATTTAATGCCCTATTACTCCTAGTATGTAGTGAGTGCCTTTTATGGCAGCACCCTCACATCAGGGTGAATATGAAGCATTATTTACAAAGAGCTTTGAGCGTCTAATACAGATGGAAAAGCGCTATATAAATGCAGTCCATTTACCATTTATTTATTTCATTTAATTTATTTGACCTAAAACCTTGAAGATTGAATCAGTTCTTACCTATCAGGATATGAATCTTCAGTAAAAATCACACACACACACACACACACATATATATATATATATATATATATATATATATATATATATATATATATATATATATATATATATATATATATATATATATATACAGTAGTGTTCAGAATAATAGTAGTGCTATGTGACTAAAAAGATTAATCCAGGTTTTGAGTAAATTTCTTATTGCTACATGGGAAACAAGGTACCAGTAGATTCAGTAGATTCTCACAAATCCAACAAGACCAAGCATTCATGATATGCACACTCTTAAAGCTATGAAATTGGGCTATTAGTAAAAAAAAAAAGTAGAAAAGGGGGTGTTCACAATAATAGTAGTGTGGCATTCAGTCAGTGAGTTCGTCAATTTTGTGGAACAAACAGGTGTGAATCAGGTGTCCCCTATTTAAGGATGAAGCCAGCACCTGTTGAACATGCTTTTCTCTTTGAAAGCCTGAGGAAAATGGGACGTTCAAGACATTGTTCAGAAGAACAGCGTAGTTTGATTAAAAAGTTGATTGGAGAGGGGAAAACGTATACGCAGGTGCAAAAAATTATAGGCTGTTCACCTACAATGATCTCCAATGCTTTAAAATGGACAAAAAGAAAAAAAAAAAAACAGACGTGTGGAAGAAAATGGAAAACAACCATCAAAATGGATAGAAGAATAACCAGAATGGCAAAGGCTCACCCATTGATCAGTTCCAGGATGATCAAAGACAGTCTGGAGTTACCTGTAAGTGCTGTGACAGAAGACGTCTGTGTGAAGCTAATTTAGTTGCAAGAATCCCTCGCAAAGTCCCGCTGTTAAATAAGACATGTGCAGGAGGTTACAATTTGCCAAAGAACACATCAACTGGCCTAAAGAGAAATGGAGGAATATTTTGTGGACTGATGAGAGTAAAATTGTTCTTTTTGGGTCCAAGGGCCGCAGACAGTTTGTGAGACGACCCCCAAACTCTGAATTCAAGCCACAGTTCACAGTGAAGACAGTGAAGCATGGTGGTGCAAGCATCATGATATGGGCATGTTTCTCCTACTATGGTGTTGGGCCTATATATTGCATACCAGGTATCATGGATCAGTTTGGATATGTCAAAATACTTGAAGAGGTCATGTTGCCTCATGCTGAAGAGGACATGCCCTTGAAATGGGTGTTTCAACAAGACAATGACCCCAAGCACACTAGCAAACGAGCAAAATCTTGGTTCCAAACCAAGAAAATTAATGCCTCGCAGATGTGAAGAAATCATGAAAAACTGTGGTTATACAACTAAATACTAGTTTAATGATTCACAGGATTGCTAAAAAAAAGCAGTTTGAACATAACAGTTTTGAGTTTACAGCAGATGCTACTATTATTGTGAACACCTTTTCTACTTTTCTACTTTGTTTTTTTTTTTTTTTTTACTAATAGCCCAGTTTCATAGCCTTAAGAGTGTGCATATCATGAATGCTTGGTCTTGTTGGATTCGTGAGAATCTACTGAATCTACTGGTACCTTGTTTCCCATGTAGCAATAAGAAATATACTCAAAACCTGGATTAATCTTTTTAGTCACATAGTATTACTATTATTCTGAACACTACTGTGTATATATATGAGGTCTGTGATGAAAAAAGCGGTCCTTTTTATTTTTTTCAAAAAATAAATGGATTTGATTCATATGTTTTTACATCAGACAAGTTTGAACCCTCGTGCGCATGCGTGAGTTTTTTCACGCGTGTCGGTGATGTCATTCGCCTGTGGGCAGGCCTTGAGTGAGGAGTGCTCCTCCCCGCCCGTCGGAATCTCTTTGTCTGAATAGCCGCTGTGGACGGCGCGCGTTGCTTTATCAACATTTTTTCTGGACCTGTGAGGGATATCCGAGTGGACACTATTTGAGAAATTAAGCTGGTTTTCCATGAAAAGTTTAACAGCTGATGAGAGATTATGGGGTATTTCTGTCACTGTAAGGACTTCCCACGGAGCAGGACGTCGCGCAGTGCTTCCAGGCGCCATCGTCGGCCTGTTTCGACCTGAAAACATCCTAATTTAAGGCTTAATTCACCCAGGACGTCGTGAGAGAACAGAGAAGATTCAGAAGAGGCTGGCATGAGGACTTTATGCGGACATTCCACTGTTTAAGGACATTTTGTAATGAAAAACGTGCACGCAAATTCGCCGAGTCATCACGGAAACGACTCGGCGAATCTGTGTGCGCCACGACAGGAAAAACACCTCCGTGTTGGAAACCATTTGTAAAATTCAGGCGGCTTTTGATGGCTTTCAACAAGTAACTGAGAAATTGTTTAACAGCTTGGGCATGTTCCTACTTGCCCGTTAAGGTTTCCAACGGAGGTGTTTTTCCTGTCGCGACCCCCCGCGGTCGGGTCCGGCCCGACATGCGACTCTGCCCGCACGTTCTTTCATTACAAAATGTCCGTTAACAATGGAATGTCCGAATAAACTCCTCATGCCAACTTCTTCTGAAAGTTCTCTGTTCTCTGACGACTTCCTGGGTCAACAGAGCCTGAAATGTGGAAGTTTTCAACTTGAAACGGCGAGACGCTGCCGCCTCGAAGCGCAGATCGCCGTCAGGCGCCGTGGGCCGTCCTTAAAGCGACACTACCAGACCAAAATCTCTCATCAGCCATTAAAATTTTTACCGAAAACCAGCTGAATTTATTGAATGGTGTCCACTCAGTTGTGCCTTACAGTTTTTGAAAAAAATTTTATCAAACAAAGCAGCAGTCTCTGAGCCATTCCTAAACAATGAAAAAAATGATGAGAGGGTGGGCCACTCCTCACTCAAAGACTGCCCACAGGCGAATGACGTAACCGACAGGCGTGAAAAAACTCTCGCATGCCCACGAGGGTTCAAGCATGTCTGATGTAATCACACATGATTCAAATTCATATGGTTTTTGAAAAAAATAATAAGATCTGTTACTTTTATCACAGACCTCGTGTATATGACCTCGTGTATATATATATATATATATATATATATATATATATATATATATATATACAAGGTCTGTTAGAAAAGTATCCGACGCCTGGAAGCGCTGTGCGACGTCCCGCTCCGTGGGAAGTCCTTACAGCGACAGAAACACCCCATAATCTCTCATCAGCCGTTAAACTTTTCACCGAAAACCAGCTAAATTTCTCGAATAGTGTCCACTCGGATATTCCTCACAGGTCCAGAAAAAATGTTGATAAAACAACGCGCGTCGTCTCGAGCAGCGTGTGAAACGAAGGAATTCAGCCGAGAGGGCTGAACCACATCTCACTCAAGGCCTGCCCACAGGGAAATGAAATGACACGTCACCGACATGCGTGAAAAAACTCACGCATGCGCACGAGGGATCAAGCATGATTGGTGTAATCGCATGTCATTCAAATCCATATAGTTAAAAAAGTGTCGGTTTCTTATCTAATAGACCTCGTATATATAGGGGTGATGTTGGAGGGGTAACAATACATGCTTTGAAACTTTTATCCCTTGGTCACATTGTCAACAAGAGGCGATGTGACCAGCTGTCATTCATTTTCAATCAGAGTGGGTGTTTTACAGCAACAAGAGATGCGTAGTTGCTTTGCTACCAACCAGGTGGGTCCAAAATAGACAAGGGATCTATTTTATGCAAATGCTGAGCCACACGACCTGGCAGCTGACAGTCTGAATGGAGGTAGCATAATGGCAGTGTGATAACAGCATGATGTACATTGGTTGGTTGCTGAAACAAAATAATCCAAAACAGCAGAATACTGTCCTAGATTGCTGGATTTCTCCACAATTCTAATATGCTTGGCATCTTTTCTTTTACAGTTTGTAAATGTTAGCTAGAAATAAACACTTGTAAATCCAAAAACCCTGCCTTTGTAACCAGATAATACATCTCAGGTAATTCAAGATACGTAACAGAGGTTAGCTACCTAACTACTGATACAGGAGCATCACTGTGACACACATTGTAATGAAACAAATATACTGAACTTTGGTTCTGTCAAGCAGCCAAATATGGAGGAAAAGCTAATAGTCTATCGCTAAACATTGTGCACAGTCACACCACAAAACCACAAGTTGGCCACACTCTTGGAATGGTCATGAAATGAAATACGGCAGTCCATCAGATTCATCACTGAGTTACTGAGAACACCACATTGCAATACCAAAAAGCACAGCCAGAAAATGAGCAGATATTTTTTCAACACAAATTAAGATTTTAGACATACATATTATGCTGGCCAAAGAAGAAGGAAGGAGAAGAGAAAGGTAGA
This sequence comes from Thalassophryne amazonica, assembly GCF_902500255.1. NCBI lineage: Eukaryota > Metazoa > Chordata > Actinopteri > Batrachoidiformes > Batrachoididae > Thalassophryne > Thalassophryne amazonica. The sequence goes on from NC_047112.1 coordinate 56,147,760, forward strand.
CATATTGGTATGCAAGAGACCAAGTGGAAGGGAAGTAAGACCAGGAGCATTGGCGATGGGTTCAAGTAGTTGTATCATGGTGATGATAGGAAGGGAAATGGTGTTGGGGTCATTTTAAAGGAAGACTAAGTCATGAGTATGTTGGAGGTTAAGCAAGTGTCTGACAGGGTGATGACTGTGAAGTTGGAAATTGAAGGGGTGGGTGATGATGAATATCATCAGTGCATATGCCCCACAGGTAGGTTGCGAGATGAAGGAGAAAGATGATTTCTGGAGTGAGTGAGATGAGGTGGTGGACAGTGTGCCTAAGAATGAAAGAGTGGTGATAGAAGCAGACTTCAATGGGCATTTTGGCAAAGGGACCAGAGGTGACAAGGAAGTAATGGGTAGACATGGAATCAAGGACAGAAATGTATAAGGGCAGACGATAGCTGATTTTGCAAAAAGGATGGGAATGGCTGTAGTGAACACCTACTTTAAGAAAAGGAAGGAGCACCAGGTGACATATAAAAGTGGAGGAAGGTGCACCCAGGTGGACTACATTCTGTGTAGGAGATGCAAGATAAAAGAAATTAGAGACTAGAGGATTAGAGGATGGCGGTTTGTAGGATGACTTTAAAGGTGAAGAAGAAAAAGTGAGAGCTCAATAAAGAATCAGATGGTGGAAGCTGAAGGAGGAAGGCTATGAAATTCAGTGAGCAGGTAAGAGGCACTGGATGGAGGGGAAACAATTTTGGACAACTGGAAAAGTACTGCAGATGTGCTGAGAGAAACAGCTAGGAAGGTACTGGGTGTGACATCTAGACAGTGGAAAGAAGACAAGGAGAATTGGTGCTGGAACGATGATGGCCAGGAAAGCATAAGGAGAAAGAGGTTGGGAAAAAAGAATTGGGATAGTCAGAGAGATAAAGAAAGTAGACAGGTGTACAAGGAGATGTGGCATACGGTGAACAGAGAAGTGGCAATAATATTTTGAGGAGCTGATGAATGAAGAAAATGAGAGAGAGAAAAGGCTGGATGAGTAAATCAGGAAGTATAATGGATAAGTAAGAATGAAGTGAGGGCAGCTGTGAAAAGAATGATGCGTGGAAAGGCAGTTGGTCCAGATGACATTCCGGTGGAGGCATGGTAATCTCTTGGAGAGATGGCAGTGGAGTTTCGAACCAAATTGTTTAATAAAAATATTGGAAAGTGAGAGGATGCCTGAAGACTGGAGACAAAGTGTGCTGGTTCCTATTGTTAAGAACAAGGGTGCAGAGCTGCAGTAACTACACAGACATACAGATGCTACAGCATGAAGTTATGGGAAAGAGTAGTAGAAGCTAGGCTTAGAAAACAAGTCAAGATCTGCACGCAACAATATGGTTTGATGCTGAGAGACAGCACTACAGATGCAATGTTTGCTCTGAGAATATCTCTCTGCTCTGAGGACAAGTATAGAGAAGGCCAGAAGGAGTTGTGAATTTAGAGAACGCTTATGACAGGGTGCAAAGAGAAGAGTTTTGGTATTGCATGAGCAAGTCTCGAGTGGCAGAGAAGTATGTGAGGGTAGTGCAGAACATGTACAAGGATAGTGTGACAGCGGTGAGATGCACAGTAGGAATGGCAGACTCATTCAAGGTGGAGGTGGGATCACACCAAGGATCAGCTCTGAGTCCTTTCTTGTTTGCAATGGTGATGGACAGGTTGGCTGATGAGATCAAACAGGAGTCTCCATGGACTATGATGTTTGCATATGACATTGTGATCTGTAGTGAGAGAAGAAAACAGTTTTAGTCTAGCCTGGAAAGGTGGCGATATGCTCCAGAGAGCAGGGGAATGAAAGCCAATAGGAGCAAGACTGAGTTCATGTGTGTGAATGAGAGGAAGCCCAGTTCACCTGTCCAAAGTAATGGAGAGTGTGGTAGAGAGGTGAAGAAAAGGGTGCAGGCAGGGTGGAGTGGGTGGAGAAAGCTGGCAGGAGTGACTTGTGACTAAAGATATCAGCAAGAGTGAAGGGTAAAGTTTACAAGACAGTAGTACAACCAGCTATGTTGTACGGCTTAGAGAAGGCAGCACTAACAAAAAGACAGGAGGCAGAGCTGGAGGGAGCAGAGCTGAAGATGCTGCAATTCTCTTTGGGAGTGATGACAATTGACAGGATTAGGAATGAACATAGAGGAACAGCTCAGGTGGGACAGTTTGGAGACAAATTCAGAGGGGCGAGATTGAGGTAGTCTGGACATGTGCAGAGGAGGGAACAAGGGTATATAGGGAGACGGATGCTCAGGATGGAGCCACCAGGCAGGAGGAGAAGAGGGAGGTCAAAGAGAAGGTTTATGGATGTGCTGAGGACATGCAGGCGGTTGGTGTGACAGAGGAAGATAGAAGACAGTATGAGATGGAAACGATTGATCTGCTGTGGCGACCCTTAACGGGAGCAGCTGAAAAAAGAAGGTATACATATTATCCTTAAAACATTTATTAAAAATAAATAAATAATGAAAAATGGTCAATATTTATAAATAAATTAAAATATGTAAAAAGGGTGTCCAGTTTTAGTCTTTGAAGATTATATCTACACACTGGCCTGGGAACGCCTCAGCATCCCCCAGTCAGAGGTGGTCAATGTGGCCCGGGAAAGGGAAGTCTGGGGTCCCCTGCTCGAGCTGTTGCCCCCTTGACCCGATCCCGGATAAGCGGTTGAATTTGAGTGAGTGAGGTTTTACGTTCATGTTTCTGTGATCAGCAGCATTGTGTTGTTATGTACTGGGCAGCACACCCATCAGGATCACCATGGCGTTGTTGCACTCTGGATGGCAGCGGATGGCACACACTGAAGAAATAAAATTAGTGGTTCACAACATTATTAACCATTAAACTGTTCTGAAAAGGTGCGTGAATCGTTTGCACACACTATAGAAACATTTTTGGAAAGTCAAAAATTGTAAAACTGTCCAGGGCTCAAAATAAACATTGTGTATTTCACTTTTAATCAAATGTATCTGCAGTTCGTAGTGAAAATTTAAACTTTGTTGGATGCAAATTTAAATTCAACTTTATTTTGAGATATTCACAGCACAGTGAAGAGTCACAATGCAAAATGCTTGATTTGAAATTAGAAATCTAGGATGCGTATTTATAGTCTGTTTTAAAAAGGTAATGTGAAAAGTGCTTGTTTGTATCCCTTGATTTCATTGAAACCTGGTACATCAAGGAAGAGTTGATTATATTTTGATCCACATGCAGAATAACGTGTTCATTCATTTCTTAAATGTTTTCCATTGAATGCACAGGTCTCTCTTGCAAATAAGGCGTTGAGTCTCAAGGAACTGCCTGTATAAATAAAGGATAAATAAATAATTGATTACCTTGTATTTTGTGTCTCAAACGCATGGATAGATTTCAATGAAATCTGGCAGAGAAGTAGAGCTTGGGTCAAGGAAGAGATGATTAAATTTTGAACCACACATGGCTGCAGATTAAATTTGAATTATGATGGGGAATCACAGAGAAGGCCAGAAGGGAACTGCATGATTTCTTTCTGGATTTAGAGAATGTTTTCTCCCAAAAGGGTGTTGGGAGAATACTATCTGTGGCATTGTATAAGGAAGTCTTGAGTAGAAGAAAAGTATGTGAGATTGGTGCAGGATATGTACAGTACAAGCATCGTATGACATCGATGAGGTGTGCAGTATGAATGATGGGCATTTTCAAGGTGGAGGTAGGACTGCATGAAAAAACCCCCAGCTCTGAGCCATTTCTTCTTTGCAATGGTGAAGGACAGGTTGACCTATGACATCAGACAAGAGTCTCCATGCACAATGATGCTTCTAGGTGACATTGTGATCTGTATTGAGAATAGGAAGCAGGGTGAGGTCAACCTAGGCATAAAATTCATGAGGAAACAATCCGATTTCCACCAAATTACACACATATCAAGATGGGATCTTGAATTGCCCTGGCAGGTTGAAATTTGTCAAAGGTCAGTCATTGCAATCAAGGGAGTCATGGTCAGATGTCAATTTGCACCAGACTTAGTAAACATATGTGAGTGTACTCCAGAATTGCCCAAGAAGGTCAAATTTGCCAAAGTTCAATCACTGGGGTCAATGTTATGTCTACCTGTCTATTTGTTGGCTTTCTTGTTCCAGGTTCTGTGGCTGAAAGCTACCAAACCTGGCATGGCAGTGAAAGTTAAGACCAGGACACATGTTTCATACACTTAATTGTCAGGGGTCACTGTGGTAAAATATCAGATTGACATAATCCTGACTGTCTTGATGCCCACAAGTACTATTACCATTTTCACTTAAGTAAAAAAACTACATTATTACCTTAAAAACTGGAACAGTGAGCCTATGGGAGCACAAGATTGAATTTCTTACTCTCCCAGAGAAATGTTATTCTGTGCTGCTACAACAGGGAATGAAACAAAAATGTGGCAATTGTTTTATTGAGGTGAAAACAACAATTTGACAGAAAGCAGAATGTCAGTTTGTGTGGGCATTTTCTCCTGTCCACTGTCTGGAGAACAACTTACCAGACCCTTTATTATCTTCTTACAGGTGGTGAGCCCACATAGAGGTGACAACATTTTGTGTCAATCTGGCTGAGCCCCATGGCTGTGAACCCAGCCACAAGGCACTTGCCTTCAAGCTCCCCCATCAGGCCTATCTCCAGTAGGAGGCCGCAGTTTCCCTAATCTGAGCAAGATGACTCTATCGATTTTGTGTCAATCATGAACTGCCTTTCTTCAGTTGCACTTTGTCTCCTCACCAAGGAACAATTTGCTGAGTGAGGCCTTACCACAATAATGCTACAGATAAACCACAGGATCACTGGAGCCCAGAAACCCCTCCACCATTATAAGATGCTTTTTGTGGATGCTGAGGTTCTATTTGCATCATCAGACAGTGACCTCAGTTGTGCTGTCAACAGGTTTGCCAAGTGTGAAGCTACTGGGATGAAGCTCAGCACCTTCACTTCTGAGGCAATGGTCTTTTGTTGGAAAAGAGAGGATTGTCCCCTCTTGGTCAGGGGAGAGTTGTTGCACCAAGTGGAGGAGTTAAATTATCGCTGAGTCTTGTTCAGGAGCCACTGCTTCTTCACATCAAAAGAAGCTGACGTGATTCAGGCATGTGGTGAGGATGACCCCTGGTCATTCCTGGGGAAGACCCAGGACAGGATGGTGTTATATTGCCCAGTGGGCATTTGAACACATTGGATTTCCTCTAAAATAGCTAGAAGATTTGACAGAGGATAGGGAAGTGTTGGATGAGCTGCTTGGTCTGCTGCTCTCCACTAATATAAGCAACAGGTTGGATGAGGTCATGTGCCAAGGTTCTTGAAATGCAGCAATATCTTCACCTGTTGGACATTTATCTTTAATGCAGGTAAAACAGAATTAATGCAGGTACAAAAAAACTTTTCCAAGAGCTGTGTGTGTGTGTGTGTGTGTGTGTGTGTGTGTGTGTGTGTGTGTGTGTGTGTGTGTGTGTGTGTGTGTGTGTGTGTGTGTGTGTGTGTGTGTGTGTGTGTGTGTGTGTGTGTGTGTGTGTTGAATCTGACAAAATCCGAATCCAGAACAGAAATAGTAGCCTTCACAGCTGATATTTAAGGATTATACTGATTTATATGTCCACTTCCAGTACATTGTATTTTTCATATCCTAGTATTTATGTATGATTATGCCTCATACACAAAAATCATGGCAAAATGCACAATAATCAAATGTGGAACCAACAACTGAGAAATGCAGGTGCACAATTAAAGCATCACTATGATTTGCAGCAATTATCTGTGATTACCCTTCTCCCTCTCGCTGACGAGACACACCATCACTAATCACTGTGCTAGATTGCAGCGATTGTCAGAGAAAGGCAAGGTGCTTTACTGGCCCATTTTTATTTAGCTTGCACAATCAAATATGGAATGACAATATATTTATCCTGTCAAAACAGTTCAGTTAATTTGGCTTATATATAGTCATAGAAAAGATGGACTGCACAGTTAAGTGCCAGAGAGCAATAGTTATATACATGGCTTTTTCAATAAAATGTTCTTTCAGGGGGTTTGTTCAGCAGCTAAATGTTATATTTACTCTATTTGTTCCAATTCAAGTGCCTTTTTCATTCAGCGAAAATGAGCAATAATTAAAATTTGATATCTTGAACAAGCTATGGAGCCCTGGATAATAAAGCTCAAGTAATTAGCAAGACATTTCTATTAGATTAGAAAGACTTCAACAGTGAATCTTTAAATATTAAAAAAAGACCTTTGGATTCAAAGGTTCTTTTTAAATACTTTATTATCAATTCGATTTTTAAAATGGTTTAATGGTTTAAGAACATTTTGTAAACACTGACTTATATGAATTCCAAAGGCGTGCATAGAGAATTGGGATATTACAAAAACTGATACTTCATTACCAAATTAGTACAGAAATTCTGAAAATGTGATAATGCTTGTTTTTCCACGGCATTGTTAGTGCCATAGGAACTGAGGACACAATTCTTCCACAGCTACAATTAAACCAGAACTAGCACCAGATTTGCTCGACGACTTAAAAAGGGTTTTAAGTACTTTGTGTTGGAAGCTAAGACATTACAGTGCATCCAGAAAGAATTCACAGCGCTTTACTTTTTCCACATTTTATATAGTCACATGTTATAGCCTTATTCCAAAATGGAGGAAATTCATTTTTCCCCTCACAGTTGTACTCACATAACCCCATAATGACAACATGAAAAGTTTTTTTTTTTTGGCAAACTTATTAAAAAAAAAGAAATTACTCGTACGTAAGTATTCACACCCTTTGCTCAGTACTTTGTTGATGTACCTTTGACAGTAATTACAGCCTCATGTCTTCTTGAATATGATGCCACAAGCTTGGTGCATCTATCTTTGGGCAGTTTGGCCCATTCCTCTTTGTAGCACCTCTCAAGCTCCATCAGGTTGGATGGGGAGTGTCGGTGCACAGCCATTTTTAGATCTCTCCAGAGATGTTCAATCTGATTCAGGTCTGGGCTCTGGCTAGGCCACTGAAGGACATTCACAGAGTTGTCCTGAAGCCACTCCTTTGATATCTTGGCTGTGTGTTTAGGGTCACTGTCCTACTGAAAGATGATCCGTTCCCCAGTCTGAGTTCAAGAGCGCTCTGGAGCAGGTTTTCATCCAGGATGTCTCTGTACATTGCTGCGTTCATCTTTCCCTCAATCCTGACTAGTTTCCCAGCTCCTGCTGCTGAAAGAAATCCACACAGCATGATGCTGCCACCACCATGCTTCACTGTAGGGATGGTGCCTGTTTTCCTCCAAACATGACGCCTGGCATTCATGCCAAAGAGTTCAATCTTTGTCTCATCAGACCAGAGAATTTTGTTTCTCATGGTCTGAGAGTCCTTCAGGTGCCTTCTGACAAACTCCAGGTGGGCTACCATGTGCCTTTTACTCGAGAGTGGCTTCCATCTGGTCACTCTACCATACAGACCTGATTGGTGGATTGCTGCAGAGTGGTTGTGCTTCTGGAAGGTTCTCCTCTCTCCACAGAGGAATGCTGGAGCTCTGACAGAGTGACCATCAGGTTCTTGGTCACCTCCCTGATTAAGGCCCTTCTCTCCTGATTGCTCAGTTTTTGATGGGCAGCCAGCTCCACACCGAACAAAGACAATCATTGAACCAACTGAATTGTTTCAATTGGGATTACCTGAATGTATTACATTGTCTAAATTTAGAAAGATCTAACTTACTAACTTAATTTAGTAAAGTAAGTCCCTTCGGCTGCTCCCTTGTTTGCACTCGGGGTCGCCACAGCAAATCCAAGGTGGTTCTGCATGTTGAATTGGCACAGGTTTTACGCCGGATGCCCTTCCTGACGCAACTCCACATTACATGGAGAAATGTGGCAGGGGTGGGATTTGAACCCAGAACCTTCTGCACTGAAACCAAGCGCATTAACCACTTGGCCACCAGCCCTGCAACTTACTAACTTAATTTCAAAGTGCTTAATTCATATTAATTAATTATTTAATTAATTAATTCATTCATGTATTAACTTAGAGAGCGAAATAAATATGAAGAACCCTAAAACACTCGTGTATATAGACGTATTCCAATATAAAGTCAATGGGGTCATTAATTAATAACCCCACTCAGTCATATTAGTTGCTAAAATAGCTTGAGGGTTATATTGACGTGTTCTTCTTTTGAATGTTGTGCCCTTCCAGGTAGGGCACAACGCAGCAGTTCATCATCATACTGCCCTCCACTGGTCACATAATTTTTCATTGTTCACAAGAAAATTCACAAGCTTATTGACAGTTTGGATAAATACAACTCCAAATCAAATAGCACTTTGTTTTAATAAAGTGCTATCAACTGATCTTTATCTGTTCAATGTGCTTAATGTGAGGATCTTCTCATTTTATATTTCTTTTATATTCTAACATAAAAATGCATTTGGGAATAACAATATTTATTAAGTATACTTAATACCATAAACATATTTGTTGTCTTAACATTTTGTCTTTTTTGGTATCGAATTTAGTATAGAGAATTTCGAGTGTCATGCCATCACGAAGAGAGACATCTAAGGAATTTATTCTGTCAACATTTCCTGCCATTCTTACTCACAAACTCTTTCAACAAATATTGTTACTGAATCAATATATCAGATTTGTGTTTTGATTGCCTGTCTGTTTTATTTTCGCCAGGTCTGTTTTATTATTTTCATTGGTTCTCTGTGTATTTATTCTCTTGTGGGGTTTTTCTGCTTGGGTCTGTCTGTCTCCATCTCTCTTGTCTGTCCCTGGGTTCTTGGTGGTGGGTGTTTCTCTCTCTCTGGCGTCTCCCTTGTTCTGGTGCTTTCTTGCTATCCTCATCACTGAAGTCTTCTTCCAACCAGAGCTGTTTGTGTGAGCTTCGCATTTGTGTCCAAACTCCTTGACAAACCTGCCTGTCACACTAACATAAAAAATAAAAGTCTGGAAAATCTTGCTAAGTTTAAGTTTGTCAACATGCCTAGAACACAGCACAGAAAGTGAACTTATTCATCATTGTCGCACCATCGTTACTGCAATAATTTAACTCAACATGGATCATCAAAACAAGCTGGAGAAATCTAAAATTCATTTATCTTTTCACTGTGAGCCGCCAATTTAACATGAGTGGAGAGTGGCACTAATGTTTTTGTGTGAGCATCATCAGCTTCTGGATAACCCCATCTGATTGGCTGCCTGATTAATTGATTTGTGTATTGGAGGAATGGATTGTTTGCTCAGTTGATTGAATGATGGTTTACAGTGGAGTGCAGATGGACTCTGTTGTGAAAAGTGAGGATGTATTTCTTGAAGAGAAAACAGCAAGAAAGATTTTAAAATGTATGTTTTTATCTCTCTCTATTTTCTTTCATTTCCACCCATTACTTTTCACCACTGCAAATTTTCGAAGTCATGAGATCAGTAGTTTTTAGAGTTGTGCTTGCAATACACACCAAACAAAACAGATTTTAAATTAAATTTACCATAATTTATTTATGAAGTTCATCCAGAGAAGACATACTTTACAGTTGCAAATACATATACATATGAGATATTAAGACAAAATTAAGGTACAAGCAACAAGAACTCAACCAAAATGTGAACCCATAACTTTAAAGCAGTGCTTCTCAATTATTTTCTGTTACTGTTTCTGTTGTTTTCTTTGTGCTGGGGGCAGAGTTGAGCTCAGCTCCTCTTAGCTACCTCACTGCTGCAAAATACATTAGCAGACAGAAGCAAAAGGGATTATAAATGTTTTTCGATGTTAAAACGTTAGAGGTCTAAAAGTTATCGGAACTACTGTGTACTTCTGTGTGTGTGCATGATTTTGATTAGTAAGTTCCATGTAAGCACATCATATAATTATAAATACATTAAAATATATGGATGACACAAGAAAGTGAAAACACTTATTTCCATTGTGGTCCATTTAAAAATCAAATGACAAAATATAACAATAATAATAATAATAATACTGAAAATAATAATGATAATAGTGTCTGTATCATAACCAGAACCTAAACAATTTATAAATACATTAAGACAGCAAATTAACATTACAAAAATACATAATTAATAGAAAATAAAAGGGTTGAGTTCTTCCTCTAAAAACTGTTGAGTTCTAAGGTTCTAAAAACATTCTGGACTCACACGCCTTTCCAATACCACAGCGCTGTACTCCTGCTGACACTCTGATTGGTTGATAGGATATGTTAAGCTCAGAACACGCCCCTAACTAATGGATAAATCTAACCCCCTTTGCAGTCTGACTACATCCTCTCTGGACATTTCAAAGATCTTGGACATGTCCCAAAACCACCTGCATCATGTGTTACAGGCAAACCATCAACATATAGCCCTTTAGTTTTAACAGGAATGGTAAAAAAGTTCAGTCTTTGACTGTTTTGACAATTTGACAACTTGAGCTTCACGTGAACTACAGCAGGTTATGAAGCTGTTTCATCACACTTCCTGCCTGCTGTGGTTACTTCCTGCCTAGCTAAACTCTAACACATACAGTAGTGTTCAGAATAATAGTAGTGCTATGTGACTAAAAAGATTAATCCAGGTTTTGAGTATATTTCTTATTGTTACATGGGAAACAAGGTACCAGTAGATTCAGTAGATTCTCACAAATCCAACAAGCTCAAGCATTCATGATATACACAATCTTAAGGCTATGAAATTGGGCTATTAGTAAAAAAAAAGTAGAAAAAGGGGGGTGTTCACAATAATAGTAGTGTGGCATTCAGTCAGTGAGTTTGTCAATTTTATGGAACAAACAGGTGTGAATCAGGTGTCCCCTATTGAACATGCTTTTCTCTTTGAAAGCCTGAGGAAAATGAGATGTTCAAGACATTGTTCAGAAGAACAGCGTAGTTTGATTAAAAAGTTGATTGGAGAGGGGAAAACTTATACTCAGGTGCAAAAAATATAGGCTATGTTGTGTGGGCCGCCAGAAGAGGAGGTACTGACACGACACCTTTATTGATTTACTTGTATTCATTCTGTAATCTGCTGTGTTTGGTTGTGGCATTCACAACAGTAAAGTGTTCTAATTTAACTCCTTCTATTGTCCGTTCATTTACGCCCCCTGTTGTGGGTCCGTGTCCCTACACTTTCCCAACAGGCTATTCATCTACAATGATCTCCAAAGCTTTAAAATGCACAAAAAAAACCAGAGTACACCCTGGACAGGATGCCAGGGGCCTCATATACAAAGACTTGCGTGGATTTCCTACTGAAACATGGCATATGCCAAAACCTAGAAAGTGGCATAAGCGCAAAAAAATTCAGATGTATCAAAGTGTGCATACACATGGATCCAAGCACGTTCTTTTGTACATCCCACTGAATGTGGAATTGAGCACATATGCAGAAGTACCAAACTCCTCCTTGCCCATGCCTCTATTTAATTATGCAAATGTATTTATATAGGCCCGCGGGCCTTGGAATTCCCCTCTCTGTTTGGAATGATCATGGTAAGAAAAGGAATTTAACAGAGTGTGAGCTACAGATGAAGTGGAGTAAATGAAGTAAATGTAACTGAATTGGAGACACGCAGGGATATTTTATTTGGTACCCTGTCAACCAGAATAAATGTGAAATAGAAGCAGCGCACACACACTAAAGTTAAAGAGAATGATGCGCCGTCGCTGACAGTGTGTGATATCACAATTATATGCACGCACGTATTGACAAATACTGAACACAGGGAGACAATTGGGAGCTTGTTAAGAAGCTCTAGTTTCACCAACAAGAAACAAAAACAATAGTAATAATAACAAAAAACATATTTGGATATGCACATGCCAAAATGTGCCCGCGCTGGTTTTATTCAAAACAATTATGCGAATAAATGATTTAGTTATCATGCACCGTGCCAGACGGGGAACGAAATGTCTTGATGGAAGGGGACCATTGATGGAATGAAAATATTTCCTATTAACAATAACAAATTCATCATGTGATGGCACCTTTATAGTAATATGTGTGCAGTCAATAGCTCTGATTACATTAGGGAAACTGGCTCTCGCTGCAAATTGTGCTTTAACGTTAGAATGTGATGTACCTGGATGTCATTCAGATAATTGCGTTCCACACAGCTGGCATGGCTCCACTTAAGGTTGGCTGGCACACTCCTGACCGATTCTCCAGTTCCTGCTTGATTGCCCCTGTTGCCAGGAAGCACAGCGTGAGCAGCACCTGTGTCGGCACAGACAACTCCTGGCTCCTTGCAGTATTGCACTCTAAGGCTGGCCGCAGTTCTGTGCGCAATTTGGCATTGGTAATCGAAATCGGCTTATGAGCCAATTATCATCAATTGCAACTAAATCCTCGCGTTCCCTGAATACACGCTCAAGTCAGATTGCACTATTTGGAAGGTCCTCTAACAACACTAATGCAGCCATAGTTAATGCCATTTTATGCATCACTTTGTGCATGCTTTTATGTCCATATATATAATTGCTAACATGTGGGTGTGTTAATTGTTCATCATTGCGTTGCTGATGTGCACATCACTCTAATGACTTCTTGTTTTCACACTATTAACAGTGTCCCAGCATCACCTCTATGTGTCAGCAGTGGGACAATATTTGTAGAAACGTGTGTATGTCAGCCTGGATTTTTGTGTGAAGCACTGCATATTTCCACAGTCATTTGATTCATCTGAACATTAGTGTGGAGATGGATGTATGCCGCGTTTTTGTGCGTACACACGTTTTGCACATGAGGCACCAGGGCATTTACAAAGTAGCATGAATAATTCAATATTTAAGGCATTTCTACTTAAATGTCGATTTCAATATTCAGACAACTGCCATTAAATATATGTTTAGCCATTTATCTAAATGTTTATGAGACATTAAGTAAGTTTCTACTTAAATCTTTAACTAAATACTAAGGTCTGACACAACCACATAATATATGCTCTGTGACTGGTGTCCTGTCCAGGGTGAACCTCACTTCACATCCAGTGACTGCTGGGATACCTGTAACCCTTAACTGGAATAAGAGGGTATAGAAAATGGATAGATGGCTATCACTCAAAATCTCTAGTCGATAAAAGCAACAATCTATAAATTTGCTCTACCTTTACCTTGCAGACCAAGTATTCAACACAGTCAAAACTATTTCATTTATTAATCCTATTAGTTCAACCAATAATTTGCACCACTTTTTTACCAAAATTGGAGCAACTTTAACTTCTAACCCCTGTACAAACTGAAATTGACCTTTGTCACCATTCTTGTTGTTTTTACCCCATAACTCCATAACATTCAGTCATAGATAGTCCAAACTATACCTTTTTGGCATCGTTGTGATCAGACAAATAATGTGGTATAGCTTTCAATATGTTTGGAGCATTTTTAAATTTTGACCCCTGTGTAATTCTTCAATTGACCCCTACCTGGCCGCCTACTGAAAATTCAAGTGGCTACTCAGTTTTTTCAAAAGAGTAATGTCTAAGGAGTATTTGTGCCAACTTTGGTGCTTCTTTCCAGAAATGAACAATTGTTAGTTATCTGCTCCACTATCAGTGATTTCAGCATTTCAATGCAAAGAATGAGTATATGTTTCTTCATAGGTTGCACTTTCACTATTTTTTTTATGTTAACAGCCAGTTGGCAGTTCTTCCAATTTGTTCTTAATGAGCATCCACCATCATGATATGCTACCACCCTGGTAATGAGCCCAACTAGCTATTGTTCATAATAGGATTTGATTGGTCTGAACGGCCTCAGATCCAGATTTATTGGCCCCAGTGCTTGACTATGTCCTTGACTCACGGTCCAAATTGCCGCTTCTCTGTCAGCTTCCATCTGAATTTCTTTTATGCTTATTAGATGACAGAGCCATTATTTCTCAGTGATTCTGCTGGTTTGGCTGACGTGTTTCTCAGGAGGCAAAGTCCTGGTGGGTCATTGATAGAAACCCACTGTAACATTCCTCATTGTCACCCTGGAAGACCTTCTTTTTAACTCCTTTTTTCTTTATTACCCTTTGTGTTGATTGTTTCAGATTCTCTCCTGCACTCGGCTCATTATCACCCTCATCTCAGTCTTCACCCCTTTCTCGTCATAAGTTTTCCACATTTCCGTTCACTCACTGTTCTATACAGGCCTCCCTCTATGTCCTGTGTAATAGAGTCACACATCTAAACTCCATCTGTCAAGGGCACGGCACCCGCTGCTCAGCCCAGACCTCGTCGCTGCCATTCTGGACACTGAACTCAATATTCGGCCATATGTGTTGTTCAGAAGAATGGCACCACACAGGCGCTACTGTGACACACGTCCTAAGAGCCGGCCAGGTGGTGGTGTCAGTCACAGTGCAGGAATAGTATGAGCATGTAGCAGGAACACAACACAATCATACACAACATCCACAGGTCTGATGAGCTCTCTGTAAAACAGTTTTTAGTTTTTTAGGGGTGTTTATTAGCAGGAATGGAATATGAGGTCTGTCCAAAAAGTATCAGACCTTTTTATTTTTTGCAAAAACCATATGGATTTGAATCACGTGTGATTGCATCAGCCAAGCTTGAACCTTCGTGCGCATGCGAATGACGCAACCGACAGCACAAAGATTCAAATCCATATGGTTTTTGCAAAAAATAAAAAGGTCCGATACTTTTTGGACAGACCTCGTATAACATTCATAACCAACTGTTCAACAATGTACAATTACTTACAACAATGAATCAATGTATTTTTTCCATAAAGTTAGAATGAGTCTTTCATTGAAGCAGGCACCCTCATGGAGGCCACCATGTTGCACTACCATGTTGAGCCAGTAGCCCAAAATGGACATTCTTACTCAGGCAGTGTTGCCAACTTGGCGACTTTCTCGTTAAATCTGGCGACTTTCCTGAGATCTACAATCCTCTCCATTCAAAGTGCAAATGGAACACACACATGTTCTCGCGTTGAATGGCAAACCTCACTCTTTGAGACTTTGCGAAGCCCTGGCCTTGAGAAGTTATTTTATTTTTATTTTGAGAAGTGATGGCCAATTTTAATGGCAAAAAAATAAACAAATCAAGAATCAAGTTTACTTGTAGTTCTAAATATCATTAAGGTGTTTATACTCACTTTTTGTCTCTCCGACAAGTTTTTTCCAAACTTTTATTTCAACAAATACATTTACAGTACACGAACCAAGGACAAGACCACAATAAAATTCAGCGTATTATCATTATAAATAGCAAGAAAAAATAATAGAAAATAAATTGTACAATAACAAAAGTAAAGGGATTCTTTAACATTAATTCTCTTTTAAAAAATAGCTTATAGAGCGTGGCAGTTTTGTTACTTTTGAGAGAGCTTAACCCTTATGCCGTGTTCACACCGGGCGCGACCAGACGCCACAAATTCGCGTTGGTCAGGTGGCGACGGATGCGCCACTATCGCCCGGTGTGTCGCTCTGCTTTCACTGCGAAAATTCGCCCCAGTGCATTATCAAATAAGAGGAGCTTCCATTCGCTCGCTGGCTCCGGTTGTCAGTTAAGTTAACATGACAGACCTTGATCACATGGAGCGAGTTGTTGTGGAAAGCTGACAAACGTCATGAGGCATTCCCAATTCGGGGAGTATCATTATTTGCTGCAGGAGCTGCGTCTGGATGACGGCCGCTTTCAGCGGTCCTTCTGCCTCTGCAGGACCCAGTTTGAGGACCTCCTGTCACGTTCATGCACGCACATGTAAACAATTAAAAAAAACCTCCACTGCCTGCTGTGGGACTGCTCCTCGCTCCAAAAACTCTGTCATAATTGTGTTTTTAAACCAGTCACCATTTGCTTTATTATACATCTGTGTAGTTAATAAATAAAATAATCTTCATGGACGATTCACTCTTTTGCGCATGTAAAAAAAAAAAAAACTCCACTGCTTGCTGTGGGGCTGCTCCTCGCTCTTCCCCCCAAAACTCTGTCATAATTGTGTTTAGAAACCAGTCACCATTTGCTTTATTATACATCTGTGTAGTTAATAAATAAAATAATCTTCACGGACAATTCGCTCGCACACGCACGTGAAAAAGAAAAAAACTCCGCAGCCCCTGCTGTGGGGCTACTGCTCGCTCCAAAAACTCATAATTGTGAAATAAAGGACAAAAGCGACATACGTCCTGCTCACAGGCTGCTACCAGAGACAGGACATGTTCACATCCAACTCAGTCACACTCCAGACATCTTCACGTCACTACATATTCAGTCCTTGATTGGTCATCACGGCGCGACAAGATGAAAAAGTTCAGATTTTTCAACGTGGGGAGGAGGGCAATGCGACGTGACGTGACGCAATATTGCGCCACAAACGCGCCAGTCGCTCAAAATCACTTCACTCGCGTCGCTTCATTCGCGTCCATCGCATCGCGCTGCGCGGCTTGGCAGCAAAACGTGTCCTTCCATAGGGATTACATGGCAACCTGTCGCTGCTGTTGCTCGCGTTGCGCCCGGTGTGAACGCGGCATTATAGGGTCTTCATTTTTTTTTGTACACAGGAAGTCCTGCTGGGTCTGGTGGACCCATTGCATATTGGGACTTTTAATTCAACATAATCCCACTTGTTTTGTTAAAATACTCATCAGATGTTTACTTCATATCTATTGCAAGTAATATAAACAACACGTTTGTTCCCTTTTCCTTTTTAAATCACAAAAATGAATAGAAATATCGCTAATTTTTGTTTATTTTTTTATTTAAAATGTCAGAAAATAAGAACATGCATCACAAAACAAGCAAAACTGGAAAATAATTAACACATCTACAAATGAAGCAAGTTTTTCCAAAACTATAGTATATTATTTATTTGAATTTCATTAGAAATTTAACATACTCAGGTTAGTTTATACATAACATCCATCTGAACATCACATAAGCTACACTGAACTTTCATTTTCATACCAGACTATACCACAGATGAGGGGCAGAGTTTCACTGTGTATTACATATGTACTTCTTGCACTGGGTTCATGCATATTTTGTTTTTTTTCTGTCCATCTTGGGTCCACACACTTCACAGACTAGTCCTGGCTGCTGAAGGGCTGGTCCTGAGGCTCTTTCATGCTTCAGAGCTGGCTGATGTTCATCCTCCTCTGCAAACTCAGTGTCAGACTCTGAATGTTTAGAAATGTGATCCTCACATTCTCAAACATTTTCCTCTGCATCACCATCAAAACCCTCTGTCTCTTCCACTATCAGCTGTAAGGCAGCCTGAACAGAGAATCACTTTGCCTTCTTGATCAGTTGTGGTATGGAACCATGCTGACACAGCTGTTTATAGTGTCAGGTCCCCAAGATTGGGAACAGAAGGTGAAATGTGTGGGAATGTGGGTGCAGTCACCACATAATGTTGCAACCTTGTGTGGGAACAGTGGGTGCTCACAACAAGGGCCCATTCACCTGCTTCGCTTCGCTCCACTCCACTCCAAACACCCACTCATTCACAGGTCCAGAGAGCAGAAAGCAAAAATGAGGGTGCACAGGACCTGTAATTTCTACACATTCAATCGCCCCGGGTCCAGTGGACCCGAAGACCTTGTGTGTAATGTGAATGTGAAGGGGTGTTATACAGGGGGGCATCATTGAAAATCTTACTTGATTTATGTTCCTCACAGAAAAGAGCCAAGGCCAATGAATCTTAGTTTGAAAAAATAAGTATTGTATCATTTTTCTAAAGCTAAAATCTGAAAACGGGTCCCACAGACCCGAAGACCTCAGTTAATACTGCTTATATATTGTTCAAATTCAGCCAGAATGTCATTTAGTGACTTCTTTTCTTTTCTTACTGAGGGGTTGGCAACACTGTACTCAGGCTTTTGTATTTTTGGAAGATTAAAGAAAATGGAAGCAGAATCAATGGTTGCTCCCTTGGGCACTGTCTGCTGGTTGCTCATGCAGGTTTGAAAACACTCATTGTGAAAATGAGGATCATAGATATTGCTTATCACAAATGAAGACAGGGGAGCATGAATTCCTGTCATCAAATAAGACAAAGGGGGGGAAAAACATCAGTGACCAGTGAGGATAAAATACAAACTGTTACTTCACTACTAGATGGCACTAGATCTTAACAATGTCACTTTAAGTAAAAGCTCCTATTTAAATGTGATTTGTCACTCTATAAGATAAAAAATGTTGTGATTCATGCATTTCAACATTAACACAATATTTCTAATTTTGTGTTCATATTAAGTGCTTTAGAAGATATAATATAGTCAGAATTAAGTTCAAAAGTCAAAGTCAAAGCCAGCTTTATTGTCAAATATGCTATACATGCTCAACATACAGCACAGATGAAATTTCAGTCCTCTCAGACCCACGGTGCAGAGTATAGAATAAAAACTACTAAGCTAAGTAAAAAAAATTACCTTAAATATTACTGAATACAATTTTTACAAAATAAAAATAATATAAAACAGTGTAAACAGTGTAGATCGTGTAAGTATAACAGTATGATGCTGTTGTGCAAATGGCAAAAGCGTACTATTGTAAACAGTATAACATTAAATATGATAATACATGATGATACAGTATAACAGTGGTGCAAGTGGCAGTATGCTGATGATAGTGCAATGACTGTATACTAATGTACCAGTATCAGTACAGGCGGTCCTGATGTGGATGCAATAGTGCAATGGGGGAGGATAAAGTGAGGTGTGTGTGGGCATGCAGGGTCAGTGGGGGGGGTCATTTGGGACGAGTGGGGGCAGAGAAGGGAGGAAGTTGAGCATCTTGACTGCCTGGTGGAGGAAACTGTCTTTGAGCTTGCTGGTCTTGGCCCGGAGACTCTGCAGCCTCCTCCCTGATGGCAGAAGGGTAAAAAGACTGAGTTGGGTGGGTGGGGTCACCTGCGATCCTGGTGGCTTTGCAACTGAGGCGGGTGTGGTAGATGTCCAGCAGAGAGGGAAGAGGAACACCGATGATCTTCCCAGCTGCTTTCACAGTGCGCTGCAGGGTCTTGCGGCAGGATACGGTGCAGGTACCGTACCACACAGTGATGCTGCTGGTCAGGATGCTCTCGATGGTACCCCTATACAGTGGCAGTTCTAGAGTGATTTACTCCCCGGGAGAAACCCCCTGCGTGCGCCCCCACGCACACTAACGTGGCCACCACCTCCGCCCCACCACCCGTGAAAACACTAACTTCGTCCAGAACACCCACAATCCCACAAATTAACTCACAACAGCTATTTTCAAGAACAAATTTCCGGTTTTAATGACTACTGCAATAACAAACACAAAGATAAACAATAATTACTTCAATAAAGTTTTTGAACATAAAAAAAACAAAAGACTCAGTGACTTCACATTACAACTATGTACAGTACAGGTATTTAAGAAAGCACAACTGCACTGCAGCACCACCCGATGGTCAAAATATTGCACATCATTCAGTTTTATCAACAGAGTGCACTTTGCATTATCATAGAGTACCATTCACCATAATGAACAAGACTTAAACCTCCATTAAAGTCGCACCATATAAATAAGTGCTCACTATCCGTGATGTGAAATTCCATCAAGTAGGAGCATTTCTGGGCAACCTTGAGCAGCCTGGAGACTCAAGAAAAGACATCCTCTTTGTGGATTTTGAGAAAAATGTGGCAAACCCAGAGAGTGATGCAAAAAATATTCTGCACTCAGATAAGCATTTAGCCCCCTGAGACAGAACCAGATTCAGTCTGTGTGCATAGCAATACACAAACATTGCACTGGGGGCTATTACTTTAACTTTGGCCTGCAAACCATTGAGAGCTGAAGCCATGACAGCAGCCATGGCTTCTTCGTAAGGAAGACTATCAAATGGCTTTGCCAAAATCCGGTCCACAACATTCAAATTGTCTGCCATTATGTGCAGCTTTCTACCTAGCTAGCTCGCTAGCTGGGACTGGCATGAGGCTAGTGTGAAGTTTGTCCACCTGTGAGTGCTTTGTGACGGTGGAGGAGCTCAGCAGCACCCGCTGCTCGGTAGGGACAGAAGCTGCGATAGAAGTCAGAAAGAGTGATAGAAGTCAGTCTCCAAACACAAGCAGCTACAAAAAAAACCCACCAGAAATAGAAGCTCGATTTGTCACTAGTCGTTTTTAACAAAGAAAATGCCGCTAAGAGGATTAGGAAAGTCTCCGGTTCAACTCAGAACAGAAAGAAAATTAAAAAATGCTCCCACGGATGTTTACACCAAAAGATCGCTGATTCGCTCATTTTGCTGTCAATCAAAAAGGGATTCAGCTTCAGACAGATCATCCAGTCATCATGCACAAGCTGAGCGTCCGGGCCAGCTGAGGTCAGCCCACTGCCCCATAGACCCCCAGAGACGCTGAGCGTCCGATGGGCGGGACAAAGCCCAGCATTTATCCAATGACTCGTCTTATTTCGCTGCATGCTTTGCTACGCTATTAAACTCTATGGACACTCAGCGTCCACACTGTTTAAAGCACTGTGAAGCTGTGGGTTTGAGTGAGAGGAAAGCCGCGTCGTTACCAGTGATAAGAAGCTGATTCTGAACAAAAGTTGAGCGCGTTGTAGTGCATATTTAGTCAATGACGTACACACAACAGTAGTATATATTTGATCACTTATTTTTTCACATTTTAGGGGAAGCTGAGCTTCCCTTGCAGTCTTAGAGCAATCGTCTCTGTAGTAGTGTAGTACTTGGTAGTCAACATTTCAATGACTATTACAGCGTTCCACTGGTGGAACGGCATCGGAGTGTATTATGGGGCTACCATTCTGTTGGCTAACACAGAGCCCAACGTTAACCCAAGGTGATGACAGCAATAACTTTAAAAGTTTAAGCCTAATCTTATGCTGAAATTAATTTTGGCTAGGCCGTCCAATTTAACAAACATCATCAGGCTAGTTAGACCACTAATTCATCATGTCACTCACTGAAATCGATACATAAATCGATACATACCTTTTTCCTTTGCTCATTTCTCTCTTCTTCTTTCTTTTTCTTTCGAAATTGGGCACCTGATGGCTTTGATCGTTTCCTATCCATGATTGTCTTACTCCATTTCGACCACCTCCTCGTCCAAACATTGAATGATTCCCCCCTCCCCCTGCACAAACTCTGCACTGTGCAGCATTGCTCACCTAACGCGAGAGGTGAGACTGTCGCTAAACCATTTCAACTTGACCAATTGACCACCTTGACCACCATAATCTTGGGAATTCCTTCGGTTCAT
Organism: Thalassophryne amazonica; assembly: GCF_902500255.1. Lineage (NCBI taxonomy): Eukaryota > Metazoa > Chordata > Actinopteri > Batrachoidiformes > Batrachoididae > Thalassophryne > Thalassophryne amazonica. The sequence goes on from NC_047112.1 coordinate 56,168,971, forward strand.
CATACACAACACAGAATCAAACCTAATGGGAATGTAGAGAATTTCAAAACCTTTATTTGAAATATTATACAATAATAGAGCAGAGCGTGATGACAGATGATGATGTGATCTGAGGACAGTGGATTGTACAGGCACCAGATGCGTGCCTCCCACCATGGGACGGGGGGGAGGGGGAAGATAGGGGCGCCGCTGTGCTGTAACGTAACCACGAACCCCCCGTCAGGACAACCCCCCACCCCATTTTTTTTTTTTTTTTTTTTTGATGAGACCCACCACAGTCGTGTCGTCTGCGAACTTGATGAAGAGGTTGGAGCTGGATGTAGGTGTGCAGTCGTGGGTCGGCAGAGTGAAGAGGAAGGGGGCTCAGCACACATCCTTGGGGGGCTCCTGGTGTTGATGCCAACCCGAACTGCCTGTGGTCTCCCCGTCAGAAAGTCCAGCAGTCAGTTGCACAGGGAGGTGTTGAGTCCCAGCTGGACTAGTTTGTGGATGAGCTGCTGAGGGATGATTGTATTGAATGCTGAGCTGAAGTCGATGAACAGCATTCTGACGTGTGAGTCCTTTGTCTCCAGGTGAATGAGGGCTGAGTGGAGGGCAGTGGAGATAGCATCATCAGTCAAGCGATTGGACCGATATGCAAACTGGTAGGGGTTCAGTGTGGGGGGGAGGGCAGATTTGATGTGGTCCATGACTAGCGGCTCGAAGCACTTCATAATGATGGGAGTGAGTGCGACCAGGTGGTACTCATTGTAGCAGGAGGGAGACGACTTCTTCGGGACGAGGATGATGGTGGTGGCTTTGAGGCATGTCAGGACAACAGCTTGTCTCAGCGAGATGTTGAAGATGTCCGTGAAGACATCCGTGAGCTCCTCAGTACAGTCTCTCAGGACCCAACCAGGAATATCGTCGAACCTAACATAAAGTTTGAACCTAACATAAAGTTCAAAAGGGTACTTTTCTCAATTGCACCGTGTACCACTATTAGAAATGTTGATTTTGTTTTTATCTTGAAAACTAAGATTTCGTCCTGTTAATACAGTTTGAAGATGCGGAAGCAGCAGCAAAAAAAAAAGAAGCTAAAATCGACCAATTCATGATGTTAAAGTGGAGCCCTTGAATAGTTCGCAGTACATTTAAATTGATTCTGCAGCCCGTGTATTGATGTAGCTGTAGCTGTTACTTTAAAATAGATTTTTGATTTGTATTGGTTAATTGTTGCTCCCGTAGTTGCAATACACCTGGAGGCTAAAACTTTCAAGTCACTTCAATTCAATTAATTTATATAGCACCAAATCCAAAATAATGTGGCCCCTAGGTAAAGTTTTACACATATATACATGTGTAAAATCTAAGACTTACCCACCCCCTAAGCAAGCCAGTTGGTTCGGAAAAACTTCCTTGGCTGTTTTTGATTATTGAAAGGTCAGAGCAGACTGTACGTCCTCAGGAGGCTCAGATCTTTCAATATCTGCAGAAATACGTTGCAGATGTTTTATCACTTGGTGGTATCCAGCGTCATCTTCTATGCTGTAGTGTGCTGGGGCAGCAGGGTGAAGGAAGCTGACATGAACAGACTCAACAAGCTCAACAGGAGAGCTGGCTTTGTCCTGGGGGTGGAACAGGAGTCTGTGATGGAGGTGTCAGAGAGGAGGATGCTGAGGAAACTGCTCAGCATCCTGGAGAACACCTCCCACCTCATGCATGCCACACTGATGTCCTGTCAGAGCACCTTCAGCCAAAGACTGAGACTACCGAGGTGCACCACAGAACATCACAGGAGGTCTTTCCTACCTGTGGCAATCAGACTGTATAATTCCGCCTCCCTGTTCAACAACATTGAACAAAACAGCACAGAAGTGTCACAACATGCAGTGATGGAAATGTTGCAGTTGAGCATCCATATATAATCTACTGTTCATAGTGACAGATGGCCTGGTAGAACAACCCAGAGGCAACGACAGGGACTGCACCAATGCCAAATCAGTCACAGAAACTCCAAAACTCCCCAGTTCCAACCCCGACACAAATGCTGTTGGTGGGGCCCAGATCCCACCGGTAGCCATGGGCAGAAAGGTAGTTGGGGGTGGCATACTACTGGGGAGCTGTCAAGTACTTCTGGGCAGTATGGGTCTCCCTCTGGACAGCTGGAATGGGGTAGGTACACAGCACTGATTGCTAGATGATGCCCTCCTGTTCCCTCCATTAGGGGGCACCTCTTCTTTCAGCGGTGCAGTGCTGCTCAATGCACCAAAGCAGCAACTTTCTGTTGCACAAATTGTATTTATTCATAATGGAATGAGCCAGCTGTGACTCATACTGGAGGAATACACAGATGGTGGGTGAGGGTAAAAATAAGAGAGTTGTGTCTTGCTCTGCTTAATGTTTCAACACTAACCCAATTTGGATTCTCTCGTTTCAAGTAAATAACAGGAGACCAATAAAATAAACTAATCCACATACACAAAAACAATGCACAGATGTTGTGTCCCTAAATAAAACAGCCACTGATCCTAGAACATGAGAATGTCAAAGTCTAGAGCATCATGAATTGATGCATGTCAGGTTTTGTATATTCTTGTTAAATTTGTAGTTACTTTTCATAATATTTAGATATATTTTTTCTGCAAAACATTTAGCTTAATATTTGACTTAATGTTTGCTGAAATCATTAAATATTTAGATAATATGCAAATATAAAATGCTGAAAAAAAGTAAAAAAAAAAAAACCCTCCAAAAAACATTTCTCATGTAAGAGATAAGATAAAACGTTATTGATCTCACAGTGGAGAAATTCACGTTACGTCAGCTCTTAAAAAACACACAAAATGTGCATCAAACACTGTGTGCAAGGATAAGCAATAATAATAATACTTGTAACAATACAAAAAAATAAGAAAATGAGGTAGAAATAGAATATATATATATATATATCCATCCATCCATTTTCTTCCGCTTAATCCGGAGTCGGGTCACGGGGGCAGCAGCTCAAGCAAAGCCGCCCAGACCTCCCGATCCACACACACCTCCCCCAGCTCCTCCGGGGGAACCCGAAGGCATTCCCAAGCCAGCCGAGAGATATAGTCCCTCCAGCGTGTCCTGGGTCTTCCCCGGGGCCTCCTCCCAATGGGACATGCCCGGAACACCTCTCCAGCGAGGCGTCCAGGGGGCATCCGGAAAAGATGCCCGAGCCACCTCAACTGACTCCTTTCGACGTGGAGGAGCAGTGGCTCGACTCCGAGCTCCTCCCGAGTGACCGAGCTCGCCGTGGAATCATTGAACATAAAAAAGTCTAACAATGATGTTTGCTCAGTAGTAAAAAAAAGTTTCATCTGCTGTGACTGGATAGCATGTATCCTTAGCGCTTGGCATCACAGTTTATTGCAACTTGCACCTTTCCCAGAAGCTACTGTCATCTGAGCACTGATATTGATATTGCATGTGCTTATAGACAAAAACAAAGAGACAAAATTTCAATAAAAATCAATTTATTATTCAACTAAACTGCAAATATATGAATTTTTTTTTTAGTTATTCTTCAAAAATCAAATCACATTTATTAATTTATTTAGCGCCAATTCACGATGAAATTGTCTCAAGGCGCTTCACACAACATAAAAAAACAATTACAAATTTAAAACACAATAAAAAGATGACCATAAAAGAAAGACAACCATAAAAGAATACAAGAATAAAAACACATCATAACACTAATGATAAAACAGGGAAAACAAATGAGTCTTTAAACGTGACTTAAAAGTCTCCACAGTATCCGACTGCCGAATGTGTGCCGGGAGATCGTTCCACAGAGCTGGGGCACGGTAGGAGAAAGCTCTGTGACCGGCAGACTTTTTATTCACCCTGGGAACACACGGAAGTCCTGCACCCTGAGAACGCAGGGCCCGAGCCGGTACATAGGGGCTTACCAGGTCAGCCAGATAGGGAGGTGCAAGTCCATGAACAATTTTATGAACTAATAACAGTACTTTAAAATCCAATCTTGCAGGAACAGGAAGCCAGTGCAGGGATGCCAAAACGGGCGTAATGTGGTCAAACTTTCTGCTCTGTGTCAAAAGTCTGGCAGCAGCGTTTTGAACCAGTTGAAGACCCCTAAACCTGGACTGCGGTAAGCCAGAAAATACAGCATTACAATAGTCCAATCTAGAAGAGACAAATGCATGAATCAAAGTCTCAGCATCAGCTATAGACAGGATGGGATGAATCTTCGCTATATTTTGCAAATGGAAGAAAGCAGTCCTCGTAATGTCTCTAATGTGGAGATCAAAGGACAATGTAGGATCAAAAATTACTGCAAGGTTCCTCACTTTATCCGTATGATGTATAACACACACTAAGCTAAGTGCTAGCTGATCAAATTGATGCCGATACCTCGCTGGACCAAGAACCATAACTTCAGTCTTATCAGAATTTAAAAGTAGGAAGTTAGACATCCAACCTCTTACTGATGCAAGGCAATCTTCCAAAGATTTTATGTGAATGAGATTACCAGCAGTTATTGGCATGTACAATTGAGTGTCATCAGCATAGCAATGAAAGGGAATCCCAAAGCGCCGCAGTATATTCCCAAGGGGTGCTACATAAAGGGAAAAAAGCAGGGGGCCTAAAACGGATCCCTGCGGATTCGAGGAGGTGCCATTACACAATACACAGTAAGAACGACTGGACAGGTATGACGTCAACCATGCAAGAGCAGTTCCAGTAATCCCAAAGTGATTCTCCAGCCTATTAAGTAAAATATGATGATCCACAGTATCAAATGCAGCACTAAGATCCAGCAGCACCAAGACTGTAGTGGTATCTGAGTCCATTGCTCGCAAAAGGTCATTCACTACTTTAGTAAGTGCTGTCTCTGTGGAGTGATATTTTCGAAAAGCAGACTGCAGTGGCTCAAAAAGATTATTCTCAGTGAGGTAGTCCACGAGCTGTCGCGAAACCACTTTTTCCAGGATTTTAGAACAAAATGATAGATTTGATATCAGTCTATAATTCTTCAATACACTAGGGTCGAGATTGGATTTCTTAAGCAATGGTTTAATCACTGCAGACTTGAAACATTTAGGAACAGATCCAGAAGTTAATGAGAGATTTATAATTTCCAGCACAGTTGGTCCAAGAATGGGCCACAGGTCCTTAAACAGTTTCGTTGGTATAGGATCAAGTAAACAGGTTGTGTTTAGTAGACGTCATGAGCTTCGTCAGCGCGCCTAGCGAGATACCATCAAAATCTGTAAATCTGGGTAACACCTCAGTGGGCGCATCCACCTCCATAGCAGTATGCAGTGGTTGGACCAAAGCCTGCTGAGATATGCTCAACCTAATATCCTCAATTTTCTTCTCGAAATAGTCCAAGAAGTCCTGTGCTGAAAAGGGAAAGTGAATAACAGGTGGCTGTCCATGAATGAGAAATGCTACAGTTTCAAACAAAAACTTTGAGTTATGCTTGTTTTTATTGATCAAATCAAAATAATAGGCACGCTTTGTAGCCAGTAGTGCCTGCTTATAATCTAAGACAGCATCACGCCATGCAAGGTGGAACACCTCTAATTTAGAACTACGCCATTTCCGTTTCAAACCTCGAGCCTTCTGCCTAAGGTTATGCAAGTAACCATTGAACCAAGGCGACTGTGCCTTGGGAAGGCGTGGCCTTAAAAGAGGAGGCGCAACCTTATCCAGTGTAGTCTTGAGCGCTGAATTCAAGCCATCCATAAGACTATCCACTGATTGAATATTCTCCAACCCTGAAGCCAAAATTTCAGGCAGTCTGGCTTTGAGTTCAGTCATAGTTGAGGGATTAATGCGTCACCGCAGAGATAGACAAGGCTTTCGGTCCACTAAATGTGGCAACATAAATGCACACCTAATAAATGAGTGGTCAGAGACCACCGAGGCAAGAGGCAAAATGTCAGTGTTCGTGACAGCAAGGCCACGTGTGAGAACCAAATCAAGGGTATTTCCACTAATGTGCGTTGAATCCTGAATGCACTGCTGGAATCCCAACGCATCCACAAGTTCCATAAATGACTTGCAAAGGGGATCAGAGGGCTTATTTATATGAATGTTAAAGTCACCAATAATCAAAATGTTGTCTGCAATTCATCTAAGAATTCAGAGTATGGGCCAGGAGGCCTATAAACAGTGACAAAATAACATGACTGATTTTCATACTTCTGACCCTGACAGTATGTAGCATCATGAGCAGAGCGGAGAGTCAGATGCTTAAACAAATTATATTTATGACCCCCAACAGTCAAGAAGGTAAACCTGGATTTATAAATAAACGCAACACCCCCGCCTTGCTTTGCACCACGAGACATGTGACCAAATGTGTACCCTGGTGGGCAGGCTTCATTCAGAGGAAGAACAGCTGTGGGTTTGAGCCAGGTTTCACATAAACCAATCATGTCCAAGTGATGATCCATAATTAGATCATTGATCAACAGGGATTTGAGGACAGTGATCTGATGTTAATGAGACCCAAACTGAAGACTTCTGTCGGTTTGACAGACTGACATCTTTGAATAGGCCTGAGTAGCTTAAAATCCACTCCACGTTTTCCATCCAGCGCCCGGACATTGTCAGAAACCGCTGTCATCACATCAGGACTACAAGTCCCAGAAGCTGCAGCGCTCTGATGACATGGGCGCCGAGTGCCAATGCGCTCAGCTGACCAGATAACCGGCACAGACAACCCAGTCCGATGGAATACAAACTTTCTCTGGGAGCCTCTGTGGACACAGCGAGGCCGGCGGAGCACACCAAGCTCTCTGATAGCAAGAATGTCCCGAGGAACATTGTTGTTGTTCAAGCTCCATAGCTCAGCTGCAGAGTAGCTTAGCATCGCGCTAGCCGAGGGAGTCATACAGCGCACAAAAGGCACTAAACAATCAAAAATGGTTCTTCAAAAAACTGTTGAGGTCTAAGGTTCTAAAAACACTCTGCACTCATTCCAATTCATTATAGAACCTTTGCACAATTTATTACTAGCTTTGAAATATGTCAGCTACTTATTTTATAAACACAATCCAATCTAGAGCCCATGGATCTCACAGGCAATGCACTAGCAGGGTATAACATGGCATATGAATAGGCATTTTTCTAGCATTTGAAAACATACTTATTATGTCACACAGCCTTCCATGCAACATTTTTACCACATCATTGTAACTGGTTTAGGATCGAGAATTTTAGGTGGAATCTAAAACCAGAAATGTTAAAATGTCGATGCTGTGTGGAACAACCCAACTGAAAAAAGAGCTGGTTAGAAGCCCTGCTTCACAGTGATTAGATTTTGCTTGGAAATATGCTACATCAAACCTAGTTAACCATTTAGCAGTAAGCACAATTACTCCAAAGGTCAATCTCCAGAAAACGTGTTTGAATAAGACTTATTAAAAAACACATGCAATCTGGTTGTTGAGTGGAATCGGCAATATTTAATCTCCGAGTGTCCTGCTTTAGTTGATGCATTTTTGAGTGAGAAGGTGTTCATAGTGCCACATTATAGCAAATAAATCGTCATTCATAAATGGCTCAGGATGTTTCAACCGTGTCTGTAAATATCAGTGTGGACACCATACTGTCGTCTCAGCCAGCCTCCCCTGTGGATACTCAGTGGTTTCGCTTTCCTTCCTCATCGATTATCTGCCATTCTTAATTGAGCGCTCTCCCTGCTCTACCCTGAAACCCAATCAGCTCAAGTGGGGAAACCTGGGCTCAGTGAGGCTGTCACACTGTAAGTGTTCAGCAGCAGTGAGAGGACACATGCATGTGGATGACTTGTGCGCACACCCACACACACTTTATGGTTAGACAATCCTGATTGGAATGGTAACAGGAAGACTGCTGTGTTGAGACAAAGCCAACTGGATGACCTTGATTCTCTTGAAATCTTAGAATGTGGCTGGGGAGGTTGGGTGTGTGGTCTCTGAAACTTTAGCCACACTTGTGGAATGTCACAAAATAAGATGCATGTTTTGCTGGGAGAGTCAAGATTACTTGAGTATTTATGTTGTATCAGTTGTGGTATTTGATGTACAAGGAGTGCTTGAGACATTTTGCGCCTGCCCAGGAAAAGAAGGATGTGGTTCTCCAACTTTTGGATTCTGAGAAACAAACATTTCTTAAGAATGTGTGAAGTTTTAACTCACTGGGTGCAATGATGATAAATGTTTGTTTCTCAGAATACAACAGATGGAGAATGACACCCTGCGTTTTGTGCGTCAGACACAAAACTTATCAATCGCCCCTCATACTGGTCTGTGCACTGTGGCATGTTTGTAAAGAGCTACTTGGAATGGTTCCTTGGATTCATAATGTACGTACATATGTCCATCAGTAGATAAATGGTAAATGGACTGCATCTATATAGCGCTTTTCCATCTGCATCAGATGCTCAAAGCACTTTACACATCAATGCCTCACATTCACCCCGATGTGAGGCTCCTGTCATGCAAGGCGCCCACTACACACTGGGAGCAACTAGGGGATTAAGGACCTTGCCAAAGGGCCCTTAGTGATTTTCTGGTCAGGCTGGGATTTGAACCGAGGATCCTCTGGTCTCAAGCCCAATGCTTAACCACTAGACCATCACCTCCCCAAATAGATCTACAATTCTGACAGTTTTGTGAATTGCTCCTTTGAGGTGAATTTTATATTATGCCTGGTGTCTACATGGTCCCTTTAATTTTCAGTAAGAAACTGGGAAGTAAATGGCATCCAAACTGTTGACCATAAAATTTTATTACAGAGATTACAGCATGCCATAGGTATTAAAGGCACTGCGCCGCAGTAATTTGAATCATATTTATCTAATAGATTACAATTTGTTCATGTAAATGGGGAGTCTTCTTCACGGACTAAGGTTAATTATGGAGTTCCACAAGGTTCTGTGCTAGGACCGATTTTATTCACTTTATACATGCTTCCCTTAGGCAGTATTATTAGAAAGCATTGCTTAAATTTTCATTGTTACGCAGATGATACCCAGCTTTATCTATCCATGAAGCCAGAGGACACACACCAATTAGTTAAACTGCAGGAATGTCTTTCAGACTTAAAGACATGGATGACCTCTAATTTCCTGCTTTTAAATTCAGATAAAACTGAAGATATTGTACATGGATGACCTCTAATTTCCTGCTTTTAAATTCAGATAAAACTAAAGTTATTGTACTTGGCCCCACAAATCTTAGAAACATGGTGTCTAACCAGATCCTTACTATGGATGGCATTACCCTGACCTCCAGTAATACTGTGAGAAATCTTGGAGTCATTTTTGATCAGGATATGTCCTTCAATGCGCATATTAAGCAAATATGTAGAACTGCTTTTTTGCATTTGCGCAGTATCTCTAAAATTAGAAAGGTCTTGTCTCAGAGTGATGCTGAAAAGCTAATTCATGCATTTATTTCTTCTAGGCTGGACTATTGTAATTCATTATCAGGTTGTCCTAAAAGTTCCCTGAAAAGCCTTCAGTTAATTCATAATGCTGCAGCTAGAGTACTGACAGGGACTGGAGGGAGAGAGCATATTTCACCCATATTGGCTTCTCTTCATTGGCTCCCTGTTAATTCCAGAATAGAATTTAAAATTCTTCTTCTTACTTATAAGATTTTGAATAATCAGGTCTCATCTTATCTTAGGGACCTCATAGTACCATATCACCCCAATAGAGCGCTTTGCTCTCAGACTGCAGGCTTACTTGTAGTTCCTAGGGTTTGTAAGAGTAGAATGGGAGGCAGAGCCTTCAGCTTTCAGGCTCCTCTCCTGTGGAACCAACTCCCAATTCGGATTAGGGAGACAGACACCCCCTCTACTTTTAAGATTAAGCTTAAAACTTTCCTTTTTGCTAAAGCTTATAGTTAGGGTTGGATCAGGTGACCCTGAACTATCCCTTAGTTATGCTGCTATAGACTTAGACTGCTGGGGGGTTCCCATGATGCAGTGTTTCTTTTTATTCACCTCTTTTTGCTCTGTATGCACCACTCTGCATTTAATCATTAGTGATTGATCTCTGCTCTCTTCCACAGCATGTCTTTTTCCTGATTCTCTCCCCTCAGCCCCAACCAGTCCCAGCAGAAGACTGCCCCTCCCTGAGCCTGGTTCTGCTGGAGGTTTCTTCCTGTTAAAAGGGAGTTTTCCTTCCCACTGTCGCCAAGTGCTTACTCATAGGGGGTCGTTTTGACCGTTGGGGTTTTTCTATAATTATTGTATGGCTTTTGCCTTCCAATATAAAGTGCCTTGGGGCAACTGTTTGTTGTGATTTGGCGCTGTATAAATAAAATTGATTTGATTTGATTTGAACAGGTGTGCATGGAAAGCATCACAATAAAGGTGTGGCCAGAGAGAGGGAAACACACAACACCAAGTACCAAGAGAGATAGAGACAGACAGACCCAAACAGAAAAGCCCCACAAGAAAATGAACCCACAGAAAACCAATGAAACTGAAAAAATAACAGACTAGAAAAAATAAAGCCAGATTCAAAACCTGACACACTGACCACAAACTAGTCCTGCAAGTATTCGCAGAACACAAGAGTGAATTTCGGCAGTGCTTCTTTGTGGCCTATGCTGCTTTTCACCAAGTGTTTGATTCACTTGATTAGACTGCTCTCTGGGACATCGTGAGAATTTATGGGATCCCCAAGATGTTGCTGGAGACCATAGCCAGCTTATATACAGATAGCGGAGACCAAAGGCTTTGAGTTTTTCCTAGTAAAATGTGTTCACTCTTTGTGTGTTCTAGGTGTTGGGTAGGGTTGTGGAAACTAGTGACTCAGGTGCTTTTATTGGTGAGGATTGGTTTAATGACCTTGACTTCCCAGACGATGCTGTGATCTTTGTGGAATCAATTAATACCCTGAATGCAGCACTTGAGAAGCTGAGTGAGAAATCAGAGTGTTCTTTGCATCATTCTTTACATTCCATTCCAATAAATTTAGTACTTCCGGTCTAAATGATCTTTATGTAATAATTTTGTTAAAAATATAGAAAAGTATATTTCATAGAGTTCAACTCAAAAAGTCCACACAGTAGCGAGATATTAACCCAAGAAAAAAAATAATGTTTCTAATTTTTTGAATGAGAAGGGTAACCACACGTGATCCGTCTGAATTAATCACTGCTCAGCCTTCAACTCCTAGCAGCATGTAAATAACATGGCGCGCGCCGGCACACTGGCTGGAGAAGCGGAAATGAAATGCTTTTTCCACCTTGAATCCGCTCCAATGACAGCAGTGAGGTGGATTAAGGTTGTCGATTGCTGTAAATCCTGGCAAAATGGATTGAAGTCCTTTCATGATGTTGTTGTGAAACACCCCAACTTTGGGTTTCATCCGACGTGTTATCGATTCACAGACATAAATTTGATCACCAAGGTACATTAGGAGAATATTTCATAATATTTTGGGGCTTATTGTTAATGGAGTATTTGAAAGGCCCTGTTTACCTGTTTGAAGGGTTCTTCCTTTACATGTACATGAATGCTTGTGGTCACTGTATAGAGCAGAGCACATACATACATCTACATTTAGTATGTTTTTAATTGAATATATTTGTACCCAGTAATTAAATCTGATCCTCCTCACTCCTGAGGCTCAAATGCATGTAGCATTGAAGACAGCCAAAGATCAAGATGTCGCTCCATTGAATGAACCACCAGTCAAGAAGTGCCAGTACCAGTCTGGTTCAGAAGACAACTGTTTTTCCAGCAACCTGTATGCAATAAAGTGGACAAGTGGATAACTACCAGTGTATTTGTTACAGTACATGAATTACATGTTTTTCCTAAGTTTGTCATGACCAGAGTTAGACCTGCCCAGTGCCTACAAGGAGCCTGTTCCCTTATTAACATATAGTAGCGTTCAGAATAATAGTAGTGTTATGTGACTAAAAAGATTCATCCAGGTTTTGAGTATATTTCTTATTGTTACATGGGAAACAAGGTACCAGTAGATTCAGTAGATTCTCACAAATCCAACAAGACCAAGCATTCATTATACACACACTCCTAAGGCTATGAAATTGGGCTATTAGTTAAAAAAAAAAGTAGAAAAGGGGGTGTTCACAATAATCGTAGTGTGGCATTCACTCAGTGAGTTTGTCGATTTTGTGGAACAAACAGGTGTGAATCAGGTGTCCCCTGTTTAAGGATGAAGCCAGCACCTGTTGAACATGCTTTTCTCTTTGAAAGCCTGAGGAAAATGGGACATTCAAGACATTGTTCAGAAGAACAGCGTAGTTTGATTAAAAAGTTGATTGGAGAGGGGAAAACTTATACACAGGTGCAAAATATTATAGGCTGTTCATCTACAATGATCTCCACTGCTTTAAAATGCACAAAAAAACCAGAGACGCATGGAAGAAAACGGAAAACAACCATCAAAATGGATAGAAGAATAACCAGAATGGCAAAGGCTCACCCATTGATCAGCTCCAGGATGATCAAAGACAGTCTGGAGTTACCGGTAAGTGCTGTGACAGTTAGAAGACGCCCGTGTGAAGCTAATTTATTTGCAAGAATCCCCCGCAAAGTCCCTCTGTTAAATAAGACATGTGCAGAAGAGGTTACAATTTGCCAAAGAACTCATCAACTAGCCTAAAGAGAAATGGAGGAATATTTTGTGGACTGATGAGAGTAAAATTGTTCTTTTTGGGTCCAAGGGCTGCAGACAGTTTGTGAGATGACCCCCAAACTCTGAATTCAAGCCACAGTTCACAGTGAAGACAGTGAAGCATGGTGGTGCAAGCATCACGATATGGGCATGTTTCTCCTACTATGGTGTTGGGCCTATATATCGCATACCAGGTATCATGGATCAGTTTGGATATGTCATAATACTTGAAGAGGTCATGTTCCCTTATGCTGAAGAGGACATGCCCTTGAAATGGGTGTTTCAACAAGACAATGACCCCAAGCACACTAGTAAACAAGCAAAATCTTGGTTCCAAACCAACAAAATTAATGCCTCGCAGATGTGAAGAAATCATGAAAAACTGTGGTTATACAACTAATACTAGTTTACTGATTCACAGGATTGCTAAAAAAGCAGTCTGAACATAATAGTTTTGAGTTTGTAGCATCAACAGCAGATGCTACTATTATTGTGAACACCGCCTTTTCTACTTTTTTTACTAATTGCCCAATTTCATAGCCTTAAGAGTGTGCATATCATGAATGCTTGGTCATGTTGGATTTGTGAGACTCTACTGAATCTACTGGTACCTTGTACTTGTACCACATAGTACTACTATTATTCTGAACACTACTGTAAGCTATTTTTGAAGCTTATGTGTAAAATCAAAACACTCTACAACAGGGGTGGGCAATCATATGCCATGAAGGGCCGAAGCACTGCAGGTTTTCCTTGCTACCAATCACCTCAGCAAGTGATTTCATTAATGTTCAGGTGTCTCAGCGGGTGATTTCATTGATAACCAGGTGTTTATGTTCAAGGGAGAGGCTCATCAGCAACCCACCTGCTGAGGTGATTGGTTGCAAGGAAAACCTGCAGTGTCTCGGCCCTCGTTGCCCACCCCTGCTCTACAAGCTATAATTTATAACCTCTGCAAGGCGTGCCAAGAAAACTTTCCACTGCAACAAAATTGGCCTGATGTCATTAACATTTGCTAGTACATGAATGAACATAAAAAGTGCAACTATTTTGTATCTGCCAATTTCTCAACATTATGACATCTCATTGTATTTTCCCAAGAATTCTGACATTGAAAGCTATCCTTTTTGACTTTGCAGTTTTTTTCCTAAATTCAAAGCAAATTGTTGTACTTCTGCAGCATAAGAGGACATGTTTACAGTCTTTGAGGTGATTCAGTTGTATTGGCGAGCTCCATCTAATCATTAGTGTTCTCATCGCAATTAATTTGAATTCCCTTTTGGAAGATCACTTTGTAAGGAGTGATGGAAGCTGGCTGGGCAACAACGGATGGAAAACATGCGTGGAGACAACTTATTTTAAATTATGTGCTCTACATCTGCCCTATAGACAAGAAAAGCATGGAAAGCTTGATGACGGTGATCATTATTAATGCTTTGGGTGCTTGCTATAACAGCAGAAAAGGAAAACATGAATTTAGAAATTTATGTGAATTGCAATAACATTTATGACATGTAATATACTTTTGGGGGTATTCGTCTTCTATCAACATGTAAAAAGTTGATATTTAAAAAAAAAAAGGAAAGTTCTAAGTGTTAAGCTACAGTCTGCACAAGTCTAACATGTCTGAAAATATGCAGGAAAAAAAAAATCATAGATCCAGATTAACCAGATTATCAAGAATAATTTGCAATATGTAAATGGTTTAACAAAATTCTTGTGCTTGTTTGAGTTCAACATATACATGTAATTGTTATATTCACTCATTTATCTTCAACCGCTTACTGCAATTAAGGCTCATGGGTGGGCTGGAGTCTATCCCAGCAGTCATAGGGAGTGAGGCGGGGTACACCCAGGACAGGACGACCACCTGTCGCAGGGTTACATACCGACAAGCAAACACATTCACACCTGCACGCACACTTACAAACAATTTTAAAGCTTCCAATCCACCTAACCTGCGTGTCTTTGGATATGGGACTAAGCCGGAGCACCCAGAGGGAACCCATGCAAACACGGGGAGAACATGCAAACTCCACACAGAAAGGCCACAGGTGGGAATCGAACCCATAACCTTCTTGTTGTGAGGTAACAGTGCTAACCACTAATCCACCATGCTAATTGTTATTGTTGTTGTTCATGCAGCTGCTCCCGGTTTTGTTCGGGGTCACCACAGCGGATACAGCCAGATCCGCATTGGTAATTGGCACAAGTTTTATGTCGGATGCCCTTCCTGACGCAACTCCAGTTTTACTTGGAGAAACACACACAGCCACTGGTGTTCCAAAGAGGTCTCCCATCCAAGTACTAACCAGATCCTGCTCTGCTTAGCTTCTGAGATCTGACGGGATCAGGCTGACACAGAGCAGACCGGCTGCTTACCGTGCTAATTGTTATAATTAATTAATTTATTCATTATTATATCATGGCCAGCGCATGGCTATGTTGAATCCCAACAACAACGCAGGAAGCCAGTCTGTCTCTGCTGATGCTCTCAATACAAGTCGCAGATGCAGGTTGAAAATACACATCAATGTGCATGAATTGGCAAGTCTAATGCAACATAATATAATAAAATATAATATAACATAATATCACGCTGACACTGCACATGGGCATGTGCGCCATTTTCATTCTGAAATGGAACTTAGAAATTTTCCAAATTCAATCATAGATCTGACAGGTTTAGTTGTACAGTGTGTGGTGTCAGCCACACGGTAAAAACAACATACACAAACAGATTTCACCCACGAACATTCCCAAGTCAAACAGCTCACTTTCTGATTGGCTGCATGTCACATTTAGCTCCTCACGTCCTTCTTAACACACCACACATGGGAAGAATATCTGATAAGATTATATTTGGCATCATCATGATTGTCGGGGCGTCCTTAAGATTGTCGGAAGGGGAAGATCGAGTCCGATATCGGCCTAATTATCTTGCCATGTAGCTTGATGTTATGATGCCTCACAGAGCGACTGATTGATGCGTTATGACACCGCACCGAACATGTTTTCACTATTATTTGATTTCTTTGTGCGGCTGACATTGTTATTCAAGCATTCAAATGGCGATTCCTATCGCCACGCAATTCCAACCACACACAAGAAAGTTTTTTGACAGTTCTTGTTATTGAAAGAAACCGTGTTTCCCTAACCGGATAGAATTGTGATGTCATCACGCGTGCACTTCGGCGCTGTCTAGCGGGATCTTGAAAATTTCTTTCTTTTTTATATACAAATGAAAAAATGACATATTTTGCATAGGCACATTTATTTGTAAACACCAACACGTTACATTGATTAACTTGTGTTCGTTTATACATAGCATGAATGAATCAACCAATTGGTATGAGCGGAGGCTTAGTATACCCATAATCCCTTTGGGCTTCTGTGTGTTAATGTTCAAATCTTCAGAATTAGTGCATTATTTTAGAATTAACAGATATGTGTTATATATCACTTTGTACATTTTAAGAGTTTACATTAATGTAGTTATTCTATCCAGAACAATTTTATTTAGAAAGCAAAACCATAATTCAAACCTGCTTTCCATTTCAAGACCTCTGCCTCATCGCTGGACCTCTGTATCCTGTAAGGGTAAATGACACTTTCTTACAGCGGGGGACAGAGTGCACAAAGACAGAAGCTCTGGCTCATTGGCTGTTTGGGTTTGTGATTCTTTGGTTCTATCAGAAGCTTTGGTGGTGTTTAAACTCAAAATCAGCTTCTTAGTAGCTGAGAGTGTATTTGAGGCAAAATTGAAAGTCATCAGTTATCTGTAGCTTCCGATAAGTTTTTTTTAGGCAGTTTAACGGTTTAGCGTTCCAAAAGATAACTTTTCAGTTAGCTGATAACCAGTTATCGAAGTTAACTTTTTGGTTAGCTGTGCCCACCACTGCACTTAACACACCCACGTGTTTCCAATTATATGGATGGATATAAAAGCACGCACAAAGTGATGAGCGTAAAAATGGCACTAACAGTAGCTGTGTTAGCGTTGCTAGAGGACCTTGCAAATGGTGCAATCTGATGTGAGCATGTACTCAGGGAATGCGAGGATTTACTTCCAAATGAGGATAATTAGCTCTGAAACTGATTTTGATTACCAAGGTCACTGTGACTTGAGTCTGTGCCCACACAGGTGCTGACCACGCTGGGCATCCTGGCATCAGGGGCATTTCAGCGTGAGCTGGCTGATCAGTCAGGAGTGTGCCAGTCAACCTTGCACCAAGCCACCAGCTGTGTGGAACGCAATCATCCAAATGTCATCCAGGTACATTCCAACATTTACAGTGCATTTTGCAGCGAGAGCCGTTTCCTGAATGTAATCAGAGCTATTAACTGCACACATTTTGCTATAAGGGCACCGTCACATGATGAATTTGTTCCTGTTAATAGGAAACATTTTCATTCCATCAATGTTCAAATCATATCTGGTGTGCATTAGGTGCATGGCATGGCGAGCCATGGGGGGCTACTTGTATTAAAATAGCTTATTGGTGTAAGTGTTCGGAACGAAAACCAGTGCGTACACATTTAGGCATGTGTGCAGTTAAATACGCTTTAATTGTTATTATTAATATCTTTTTTTATTTTTGCTTGATGGTGAGCTGCAGAGCGTCTTAACAGGCTTCCTGTGTTCAGTATTTGTCAATAAACGCGTGTGTAAATTGTGAACGTCACACTGTCAGCAGAGGCACGTATGGTGTCAGATCAGTGACAAAACCCCACTCTCGGAAAAAATGCGTTCACGCATAGATATTAACTGAGCATGTGCAAATAATCACTCCATGTGTGCAAATTATCTCTGCGCATGCGCAAAGGTGCTGCAAGCAAGGACCAGCGCTCCCCCAGCCCGCTCGTACTTGATTTCTGCTCGCGCAAAATTTATTTCTGCTTGTGCAAAGTTTATTTCTGCTTGCGCACAGAGAATTCCTTCTCACTCGCTTTAAACTTATGGCACTATAGGGGAGAGAACCAGGATGGCACTGACTCTGCTGTGGTTGGCCGTCTCTGGAGAGCGAGGTTTGATTGACAGCCCTCCTCTGATGCGGAAGTCAGTCGGAGACGACGGCGTTAAGCGATTATCGCCTTGTTTCTGCTTAAAACTTCACTCCAGTCATCATCTATCTCAGTGACAGATCTCTGAAGCTTCTGTACAACAATCATTTCCACATAAATTCAGCATTATTTCATAACAAATTACAGAAAGTGCTAAAAAAATCACCTCCTGAAACTCGTCTGCAGACTGACACCCAAACTGATCAAAGGGAAAAATGGGATTATTAACCATCAGACGACAAATTAAAACCTCTTAAATCATGTGAAAACTATGACGCCGCCACCTCCCTGAAGGAGAAAGCGGCATCGCCTTTAAAAAATAAAATTATTTATTCATTAATCAAATCCAAACAAAACAGGTCCTGTACAAAATCCTGAAATAGCTGTATACACGAAAATACAAATACAAGAACATAAGGGGCTTATTGAATATAATAAAAGAAAAGAAACTATAGGGCAACCAAACATTTACAAATCAAATTTGTCTATAAAAGAAGCTACTTTTAAAACATTATTGGATTCAATCAATGATAGAGACTTATAATTAAGTTTAAACTCATTTTTCCAATGAGTAATGTTTGGTTTTGTTTTGGGAAAAAAAATGACATTTGTGTATGTAATGTTTGCTTAGTAAAATTACATTATTAATACCAAAGTCATTTCGGTTAATATTCCAGAATTGATGTCTATGATGTAGATCACAGATCCAAATTCCTTCAGAGACAATCCATTGTTGAAGGTCAAACCAAAAACTTTGCACTGTTTCACACAAAAAGAAAAGATGGTTCAGCAGGTCTTCAGTTCCAGTCAGTTACTGACATCCATTTGGAATCTCTGTTTTAAAAACTTCTTAGTTGGATAAATCTTGTTCAGAATTTTCAGTTGGAGTTCTTTCATCTTTGGTGAGACTGGAAATGTTAAATATTTACATCTAATCTTTTGTATTTCCTCCTTTCCAAAATCTTTAAGAATATAATCTCTTTTGGGCTAATTTTTGAGACAATTATTTAGTAACTGTAATGACTGTAATGAGCATTTCAGGATTCTGTACAGGACGTGTTTTGTTTGGATTTGATTCATGAATAAATAATTTTATTCTTTTAAAGGAGACGCCATTGTCTCCTTCAGGGAGGTGGTGGCGCCATGGTTTGCACATGATTAAAGAGATTTTAATTTGTCATCGTAGTTAATATCTACATGTGAACGCATTATGCGAGTGGGGTTTTGTCACTGATCTGACGCCATAGGCATGCCTCACCTTTTTAACGTCAGTGTGTGTGTGCTGTTCTGCGTGTTGGCCTCACACATACATGCTCTGTGGCTGCCACGAACATTTTTCCAGTTTCATGATTAATCCGTTTAACAGCCTACCGAATAAACTGTCCCTGTGTGTCTCTGCATACTTTCCAGTCATCTATAGTATCATTTATTTTCTGTGTTCATGTTGTCTGATGTGACGTCGTGGAGAATCCCTGCTCCAAGGGCTTATTTACATGAAATTGCATATTTAAATGGGGCGTGGCCAGGGAGGAGTTTGGTTCCACGCTCAATTCCACGTTCAGTGGGATGTACAAATGCAACGTACGTGAATTCATGCCTATGCACACATTAATACATCTGACTATATTTGTGCTTACGCCAGATTCAGGTTTTTGGTGTACGCCAACTTTTACTACAAAGTCCACGCAAGTCTTTGTACATGAGGCCCCAGGCCTTTAAAAAGTCCTTGACTCAGAATGTATCTGTACATGGTAAATTGTTGGTCTTGGCCTTTGAGATTAACAGGCACCTGGGTAGAGTTTATGGGAGTAATAAGATTGCTGGACACCGCTGTTTGGCAATGTCGATATCTTTGCAGGAGAACAAAGGTTCAACTCTTTAAGGGTCATGGTGTTAACTGTCTTACCGTATGGTTTTGTGGCTTGGACATTAAGCAGTGACCAAGGGTGATGACAGTGTGTCTTTGTTAACAGGTATCTTCAGAGGATCCTTGGGTACCGCTTTAATGACTTTGTATCTAATGAGTGGTTACTGAGAGAAGCTAAAGCCCTATTCAGACACGATTCATTTTATATTTGGAGGTGGTAATTGGTAATACAATTTTACCAAAGGATACCTGTAATATTTGAGGCTGATTCTCATTGGATAAGAAAGCTCTGTGTAATTGTGTGCATGGCCACACAGTTTAAGGCCATGTGTCAGGACAGCCTTCACTCCTGTTCCAATGCAGGGAGTCAGGATACCTCTCATTGAAACACATAATAAGTGTGCCCCATCCCACGGATTTTGCAGGTTTAATTTTTAATCTCCAAGCAGAGGTGCGTAGCCTGTTTGCAGTGCGATGTGATTGTGTGTCATAAGCAGAGCAGATGGAACAAAGATGCACAGAGAAGAGGAGCTCCCATGAACATGATCATAGTTTCATAGCCATGTTACTTGTGAACAAATTGACACAGAAATTTTCTGTAAATAAAACTCAAGTGTGAATGTAAAATCTTTACTGCCTTAAGGTAACTGTCTTCAAAAAGGTAACATGGCTTTATTCTTGAAAGAAACAGCAGAAAACTCCTTTCCCAGAGAATTTTACTGACATCTCTATTATCACAGGATTAAGGTAACATGAATGCAGCAGATACATGGCCACTTTCAACAACTTTGGTAGGTCTGTTTGTCTGGATGGGTGGTTGCCAATCAGGGCCCAAAGCATTTCAATGGTGTCATGGAAGCGGCAAAACGCAACACCGCCACATGCTGCCAGACTTGATTTCAATATACTCTCATGGCCAACCTGCATTGCTTTCATGGCCCACCAACGGCCTTCAGCGCACATTTTGGTAGTAACAATCAATCAATCAATCAATTTTTTTATATAGCGCCAAATCACAACAAACAGTTGCCCCAAGGCCCTTTATATTGTAAGGCAAGGCCATACAATAATTATGTAAAACCCCAACGGTCAAAACGACCCCCTGTGAGCAGGCACTTGGCTACAGTGGGAAGGAAAAACTCCCTTTTAACAGGAAGAAACCTCCAGCAGAACCAGGCTCAGGGAGGGGCAGTCTTCGGCTGGGACTGGTTGGGGCTGAGGGAGAGAACCAGGAAAAAGACATGCTGTGGAGGGGAGCAGAGATCGATCACTAATGATTAAATGCAGAGTGGTGCATACAGAGCAAAAAGAGAAAGAAACAGTGCATCATGGGAACCCCCCAGCAGTCTACGTCTATAGCAGCATAACTAAGGGATGGTTCAGGGTCACCTGATCCAGCCCTAACTATAAGCTTTAGCAAAAAGGAAAGTTTTAAGCCTAATCTTAAAAGTAGAGAGGGTGTCTGTCTCCCTGATCTGAATTGGGAGCTGGTTCCACAGGAGAGGAGCCTGAAAGCTAAAGGCTCTGCCTCCCATTCTACTCTTACAAACCCTAGGAACTACAAGTAAGCCTGCAGTCTGAGAGCGAAGCGCTCTATTGGGGTGATATGGTACTACGAGGTCCCTAAGATAAGATGGGACCTGATTATTCAAAACCTTATAAGTAAGAAGAAGAATTTTAAATTCTATTCTAGAATTAACAGGAAGCCAATGAAGAGAGGCCAATATGGGTGAGATATGCTCTCTCCTTCTAGTCCCCGTCAGTACTCTAGCTGCAGCATTTTGAATTAACTGAAGGCTTTTTAGGGAACTTTTAGGACAACCTGATAATAATGAATTACAATAGTCCAGCCTAGAGGAAATAAATGCATGAATTAGTTTTTCAGCATCACTCTGAGACAAGACCTTTCTGATTTTAGAGATATTGCGTAAATGCAAAAAAGCAGTCCTACATATTTGTTTAATATGCGCTTTGAATGACATATCCTGATCAAAAATGACTCCAAGATTTCTCACAGTATTACTAGAGGTCAGGGTAATGCCATCCAGAGTAAGGATCTGGTTAGACACCATGTTTCTAAGATTTGTGGGGCCAAGTACAATAACTTTTATCTGAGTTTAAAAGCAGGAAATTAGAGGTCATCCATGTCTTTATGTCTGTAAGACAATCCTGCAGTTTAGCTAATTGGTGTGTGTCCTCTGGCTTAATGGATAGATAAAGCTGGGTATCATCTGCGTAACAATGAAAATTTAAGCAATACCGTCTAATAATACTGCCTAAGGGAAGCATGTATAAAGTGAATAAAATTGGTCCTAGCACAGAACCTTGTGGAACTCCATAATTAACTTTAGTCTGTGAAGAAGATTCCCCATTTACATGAACAAATTGTAATCTATTAGACAAATATGATTCAAACCACCGCAGCGCAGTGCCTTTAATACCTATGGCATGCTCTAATCTCTGTAATAAAATTTTATGGTCAACAGTATCAAAAGCAGCACTGAGGTCTAACAGAACAAGCACAGAGATGAGTCCACTGTCCGAGGCCATAAGAAGATCATTTGTAACCTTCACTAATGCTGTTTCTGTACTATGATGAATTCTAAAACCTGACTGAAACTCTTCAAATAGACCATTCCTCTGCAGATGATCAGTTAGCTGTTTTACAACTACCCTTTCAAGAATTTTTGAGAGAAAAGGAAGGTTGGAGATTGGCCTATAATTAGCTAAGATAGCTGGGTCAAGTGATGGCTTTTTAAATAATGGTTTAATTACTGCCACCTTAAAAGCCTGTGGTACATAGCCAACTAACAAAGATAGATTGATCATATTTAAGATCGAAGCATTAAATAATGGTAGGGCTTCCTTGAGCAGCCTGGTAGGAATGGGGTCTAATAAACATGTTGATGGTTTGGATGAAGTAACTAATGAAAATAACTCAGACAGAACAATTGGACAGAAAGAGTCTAACCAAATACCGGCATCACTGAAAGCAGCCAAAGATAACGATACGTCTTTGGGATGGTTATGAGTAATTTTTTCTCTAATAGTTAAAATTTTGTTAGCAAAGAAAGTCATGAAGTCATTACTAGTTAAAGTTAATGGAATACTCAGCTCAATAGAGCTCTGACTCTTTGTCAGCCTGGCTACAGTGCTGAAAAGAAACCTGGGGTTGTTCTTATTTTCTTCAATTAGTGATGAGTAGAAAGATGTCCTAGCTTTACGGAGGGCTTTTTTATAGAGCAACAGACTCTTTTTCCAGGCTAAGTGAAGATCTTCTAAATTAGTGAGACGCCATTTCCTCTCCAACTTACGGGTTATCTGCTTTAAGCTACGAGTTTGTGAGTTATACCACGGAGTCAGGCACTTCTGATTTAAAGCTCTCTTTTTTAGAGGAGCTACAGCATCCAAAGTTGTCTTCAATGAGGATGTAAAACTATTGACAAGATACTCTATCTCACTTACAGAGTTTAGGTAGCTACTCTGCACTGTGTTGGTATATGGCATTAGAGAACATAAAGAAGGAATCATATCCTTAAACCTAGTTACAGCGCTTTCTGAAAGACTTCTAGTGTAATGAAACTTATTCCCCACTGCTGGGTAGTCCATCAGAGTAAATGTAAATGTTATTAAGAAATGATCAGACAGAAGGGAGTTTTCAGGGAATACTGTTAAGTCTTCTATTTCCATACCATAAGTCAGAACAAGATAAGATATGATTAAAGTGGTGGGTGGACTCATTTACTTTTTGAGCAAAGCCAATAGAGTCTAATAATAGATTAAATGCAGTGTTGAGGCTGTCATTCTCAGCATCTGTGTGGATGTTAAAATCGCCCACTATAATTATCTTATCTGAGCTAAGCACTAAGTCAGACAAAAGGTCTGAAAATTCACAGAGAAACTCACAGTAACGACCAGGTGGACGATAGATAATAACAAATAAAACTGGTTTTTGGGACTTCCAATTTGGATGGACAAGACTAAGAGTCAAGCTTTCAAATGAATTAAAGCTCTGTCTGGGTTTTTGATTAATTAATAAGCTGGAATGGAAGATTGCTGCTACCCCAATGTATTCAGACATCTGGTGATGATGCCCCCTAGTTGCCTCCCTACGGAGGTATTCCAGGCAAGTCCAACTGGGAGTCGTCCCCAGGAAGACCCCAGAACATGCTGGAGGCACCACATTTCCCAGCTGGCTTAGGAGTGCCTCAGGATCCCCCAGAAAGAGTTACAGGACTTTGCCGAGGACAGGGAAGTGTGGCTTGAGCTGATTAGTCTATTGCCACTGTGACCTGAACCCAGATAGGCAGCAGAAAACGAATGAATGAATGAATGAATAAATGAATGAATGAATGAATGAATGGTCTACTGCATTGATCACTGAAAGTCGCACATCTTTGTGGAAGCAATACTTCAAACACATTAAATTTGGTTTTCTGAATGAGAATGAGATACACATGCTGCATGTTTGTCCCTCGCGTGTGTATGTGTGTGTGTGTGTGTGTGTGTGTGAGAGAGAGACACACATTTTGTGTTATGAGGAAGGTGCATTTTTCTTTGATGTGTCACTTCTCTCATATATTCAGCCAACTTCTTTTTGCAACCACCCACTTCAAAGCAGAAAATTCTACACACTGGTTGCCAATGGATACCATAATTCATCATTCCACACTGTAATTTACACTAACATTATTTAATTCTCTGTGCAATGAAATCCTACAAATCCACTTCAAATGGTATCACATTTGCAACATTCCAGTTTATGCACGAATACTGTTAGTACAGATATTGGTAGGATGGAAAATAGACTGTGAACACTGTTAATTTTGTGCAATGTTTTTATAAAATGCACCTGATTTATGAATAAATTGCTTTATCTGGGCACGTCTCCCATACATTTCAAGTGACAAGCACTCCTGCAAGAATATAAAAGAAAGAAAAAAAAAAGAAAAAAACAAGTGGTTCAAGTGGGTCTGGTAGAATTCAGAACAGAATTATCCTGGCCCCAGGGATGTTTTGGGATAAATGTTTGGCTTTTAAAACCACTTTTATTAATAAAAAAGAGAGAGGCTGAAAGAGAACACAATAGCAGCCAGAGGAAAATCAGATTATGAAGATATCTATGCAAATGTGCACTTGAGCGAGGCATCCATATCTTTGCCATCTTTTTGTTGCAGATGCTGCGAGAGTGAGGAGCATCACTTCCTTCAGGGCATCTGCATCGCTCCAGCAGCATGCTAATATTAACACAAGTACAACAAAAAATTGGTTTGTCTGCTACGCACACAGTGCAATACTACTGGAAGTAGGGGATCACATCAGTGCAGCAGCATGCAACTAAATGCTGCCATCCTGTAGCTGGAGAGACGTCTTTTACCACGTACACATTTTGGAACACCCATATTCATGCATGCATGGGATATGCACAGCACCCTGAGCAATTTATTGTTGTTCAAAAGGATTTCTTGAAAAGCTGAAACTTTTCTCTCCATATGCCTTCACTGCAATCACTGCAGTATTGAACTGACTCTGGGCTTTTGCACATCTTCATTGTTTCATGAATACAAAATAAATTTTCACTGATTTTAATTGGCACTCTGCATACTCACATCACAGAACACTATTCTTCCTATTCCTATTTTTCCCCTGTGTTCCCAGAGCCCAGGGAGCTCAACTGTCAAACTGTGCAAAGAAAAGGTTCTAAATGTTGTCATATAAACAAAATTTACTGTGTGGAGAGACAGACAAAAATATCCTCATCCTTATCAAACAGGTACAGTTGTGCTCAAACATTTACATACTCTGCCAGATTTTTTTTTTTTTTTTACATTTTTCAGACAATATGAATAATAATGCAACACTTTTTCACTCATGGCTAGTGGTTGGATAAAGCCATTTATTGTCAAACTGTTTTTACTTTTTAAATCATAAAGACAATAGAAACTACCCAAATGATCCTGATCAAAAGTTTGCATCCCCCCCCATTCTTCATACTGTCTTTTGCCCCCTTTAAGATCAGTGACAACATGGAGTCTTTTGTGGTAGTTTGTGGACAAGGCTCTCTGATGGTAAAGCTGCCACTGAATATATCTTGAACTTTATTTACATCAATTAGGAAGAAATAAAACCCCAATGCCAATGAAGTTGGGACGTTGTGCAAAATGTAAATAAAAACAGAATACAATAATTTGCAATTCTTCTTCAACCTATATTCAATTGAATACACCACAAAGACAAAATATTTAATGTTCAAACTGATAAACTTTATTGTTTTCTGCAAATATTTGCTCATTTTGAAATGGAGGCCTGCAACACGTTTCAAAAAAGTTGGGACAGGGCAACAAAACACTGGGAAAGTTGATGAATGCTCAAAGAACACCTGTTTCGAAACAGGTGAGTGTCATGATTGGGTATAAAAGGAGCATCCCCAAAAGGCTCAGCCATTCACAAGCAAAGATGGGGTGAGGATCACCACTTTGTGAACTGCATGAAAAAATCGTCCAACAGTTTAAGAACAATGTTTCTCAATGTTCAGTTGCAAGGACTTTAGGGATTCCATCATCTACAGTCCATAATATAATGAGAAGATTCAGAGAATCTGGAGAACTTTCTACACGTAAGCGGCAAGGCCAAAAACCAACAGTGGCTTCGTAGTAAAAGAGTGCGGGTACTAGACTGGCCTGCCTGCAGTCCAGACCTGTCGCCCATTGAAAATGTGTGGCGCATTATGAAGCGCAAAATACAACAATGGAGTCCCCCGACTGTTGAACGACTGAAGTTGTACATCAAGCAAGAATGGGAAAGAATTCTACTTATAAAGCTTCAACAATTAGTGTCCTCAGTTCCTAAACGCTTATTGAGTGTTGTTAGAAGGAAAGGTGATGTAACACAGTGGTAAACATACCACTGTCCCAGCTTTTTTGAAATGTGTTGTAGGCATCCATTTCAAAATGAGCAAATATTTGCACAAAAACAAAGTTTATCAGTTTGAATATCAAATATATTGTCTTTGTGGTGTATTCAATTATAGGTTGAAGAGGATTTGCAAATCATTGTATTCTGTTTTTATTTACATGTTACACAACATCCCAACTTCATTGGAATTGGGGTTGTACAAACAGTATGGCACTCTACGGTAAATCTGCATGGAGTTGTCAAAAACTGAGTGACTGTGCAAGAAGAAGAAGATTGAGGAAAGCCACCAAGACACCCGGACAACCCAGAAGAAGTTATATGCTCATGTGGCTGTGATTGGAGAAATTGTGCACAGTGTAAATTTTGTATGTTGCATCGCCACTCTTAGCTTCATAGTGGAGTAGAGCAGAGAAGGATATTCTTCACCAAAACACATCAAATCTAGGCTTGCATCTCAGATGTGCCTTCTGGCAGTTTGTAGCTGAACTTTCAAGCGCCTTGGGGCAACTGTTTGTTGTGATTTGGCGCTATATAAGAAAAAAGTTGATTGAAAGTTGATTGATTGATGTTTTAAGAAAATCTTCGTCTATAGCACTTTGTCATGAAGCTGTAGAACTGTCACTCACCTTGTGTAGTTCATGTGTATATCGAAAAGTGATGGAGAAGAGGTCGGGGGCTGGGGAGTATTAACTCAGCTCAGTAAGATTGGCAGAGAGTCTCTTGGGGGCAGGGTTGGAAAATAAGGGACCCTGCACTCTCCAAACCCCCCTTCCCCCAAATCTTGATCTCCTGTATGGATGTCTGCACTCAAAAATCTCAACCTCTTTGTTTGATTAACACCAGCCAGCAGCAGCAGCTGAAAGACAGCCAAAGGTCAACAAAATCTAAAAACAATGCACCAGTCACTTTGCTTTGTGGCAGACGCAGGGTCAATCACTTTGAAATGAACGAAGATGGTAAGCAGCCTCCTGGTGTGTAACAACCAGTGGTTTGGCTTCAGTCACCTTAAAGACTAGTGAGCGAAGCCTGACAACAAACTCACCTTAAGAAACCAGTGTGGCTGAAGTTCGTGCTGTAAACAGTGGGATGGTAAATCAGGACACGTGCACAGGAGAGCGAGTGAGGGCGATTAGGTCAAATAACCTGCGAAGCGAGGACTTTCTGGAGTGTGATGTGGCTGAAGCCACGGAAAAGGGGAAGGCAGAACAGTGGCACCACAACATACTTAGAACTGGTGGTAAACATGTTTTTTGTGTCAGTTTCACCAAGGCAAATCACTGATACTTTGTGTTTCTCATACATTCTGTATTGTCACATCTCATACGTGCTGTTGTCATGCATTCAGCTATAAGGAATCCGCGAATGAACACAGCTGGTTTGGACTACATGGAAACGCTTTGCTTTTCCTTCAGCTACATCATCTTTTTTGTCTTGATGTCTCACTGGGTAATGAGTTGAGGGATAATAAGCACACACATCCACAAATGATAGGACTTCATTAGAGATGTTTGTTAATGAGCTATCTCCCAGATGGACCCCCTCCACCCTCCCCATATACCTCCATCCGTTTTGTTTGTCACCTTCAGGTATTTTCTTTCACATGCTGTGCTCTCACTCACACAGAAGCAACCACACATGGGTTTACTTTGATGCTTCACATGCTGCTATTCTTCAACACTTCCCCCCCACCACCACACACACACACACACACACACACACACACACACACACAAAACTCCATTTAAATTCAGGGGCAGTCAACCTCGATCTTTTGATCTGTTGTCATCACAAAAATTAAGCCCCCCCCCCCCCCCCCCACACACACACACACACACACACACACGCACATAAATTTTATTACATTGCCTGCTCAAAATGCTATTGCATGCACAAGATACAATTTGGCCAAATACATTGTGCATCAGCTGTTAATATTGTGTTTATGTGGATAATAGCAAACACAAAAATGCATTTATCCAGCAATAATTTAGCAAAGGATAATTGTTTTTTGCGTGCTCAGATAGATACATGTGTGTTAACAGAGTCAGCACAACAACCTGCTTTTTCTCCAGACATAGAAATGAATGTCTTCGGGCCTGGTCCCACTGGGGAGAAGATTAATTGCGCATGAATTGAGTAAATTAATTTCTGTGTAACATAACCTTTGACATGGATTTTTAGGTAATAGTTTATGATTAATAACACCATCATAAGACCAGTACTACTGTATGGAGCGGAGGTCTGGACCATGGGAAAAAAGGAAGAGAGAATCCTAGAGTCAACTGAGATGAGAATGCTTAGGAGAATCAAGGGAGTGACATTGAGAGATCGAGAGAGGAGTGAAGACATCAGAAGAGAGCTACAAATAAACACCATAAATGAGAAAGTTAGAGAGATACGGTTAAGGTGGTATGGCCATGTAGCCAGGATGGAAGACGAGAACCCAGTTAAGAAGGTATGGGAAGCAAGCATACTGGGAAGGAGACCCCGAGGACGACCTCGCAAGAGATGGATGGACTGCATCAAGGAAGATATGACCCACTTTGGAGTGAGACCGGAGGAGGCCCAGGACAGGAAAACCTGGAGGACAAAGACCAAGGCAGCCGACCCTGCAAAAGCGGGAATACAGGCTTAGGAAAAGAAGAAGAAGAAGAATGAAATATTGATATATTTGAATTCTTTCACAAACCAAATTAAAATAATTCCTGCATGTTGTGGTTATTTGAAAATTATTCAATAAATTCAAATTTACAGATATTTTTTTAAGATCCAAGATCAGATCAATATTCAGGTGGTGAAAAGTGTACAATTTGTCGCTAGTATATGGACATCATCTTCCACCACATGCTGGGAATTTCCATCCAGTCACATCTATTTTTAGACACACCACCCTATAGTCACAGGGTGCAAAGCATCCTGATTACTAGTAACCTACACAGGAGGGGATAAGAAGATAGGTCACACTCATAAAAAATGCATGTTAATTGCAGCAAATATGTGTCATTTGGATAAGAACATTTATTTAAAGACAATTTTAACACATAAATATGTAAAATGTGAAAAAAGAATTATATTGAAATATTTTACATAAAAATAGTAGAGAAGCTTGAATCTTCGACTGGACTGGGTTGCTTGACGCGAGGACGTTTCGCTTCAAATCACAGAAGCTTCCTCAGCTAAAATTCTTGCTCTGGTAGTCTGACTTCTGTCTTGATTCTTGTAGAGAAGAATAAACAGAAGCCACAAAAGCTGGAGTTTTAAACCTAACCAGACCCTCCTACCGAGCGGCAGACTGCTATAGGCTAGTGACTAAACAATAGCTCTAATTAGCACCTATTGTGCTCTAGCTAGCACCCTCCTAATGACAGGACAGCTGTCCCTCCTAATGATGGGACGGACGCCTCTCCTGACGGCTCCCCTGACGACTCTCCTGATGACGTGAATGACTCATTACCATGAACAAAAGACTGAAACTGCTTTGACCTGAGTACCCCATTGTAAACAGGGAACAAAGCGTGTCTCAGACCCCCTCCCCGGTTAAGGCTGGGTTTCAACTGTTTCACATAAAATGCCTCCTTCACTCCTCTCTCAAACCATTTCCTTTCTCTGGCTAAGATTTTAACTTCCTTGCCCTCAAACGTGTGGTTAGTGTCTTTAAGGTGGAGATGAACTGCAGACTGAGGTCCACGTGCTGGTATAGCCTTTTGTGTAAAGGTTGCTTAGTCTCACCTATGTAGTGTTCGTTTTCTTGACATCTGGTAGAATACACTACATTGCTTTGTTTGGATCCAAACAGTATGTAGACCTGGGTTTGATTCCTGGTCATGCTAGCAGCCCGTATCATTGTACGTAGAAGTGAATTAGTTCTTCAATTGATACTTAAATTCTGACTGGTGACAGAAAGCAAAATCACTCATATGCGCGTTGAGACATCAAAAAATGAAGCAATGCATTTGGCTGAGAGTCTGTTCATTCCCTTGTTGTATGGCTGGGACTGGACATAAAGTAGAATTTTCTTTTTGTTCCTTCATTTTGTCCAGATTGCACAGTTTACACCGCATGAGGGAGATCAAGGTCTCATAACCCACTTGCGCTCAGAACATAATCATATGCACCCGCTGATCCCCAGAGACACCCATTAACCTTGCTCTTCAGAGTCCATTAAAGTGACATTAGATCACCGTGAAAACTTTAGATACCCTACAAATCTTTCATAAGCAGGTGTACTTGTCCAAAGTCTGTCCAAACACTTCAGAGAAGGTGTCCTACACTTATAATGAGATATGGATAAATGTTGTGCAACAGACAAAAGCTGCACCACTAGTTACAGCATTGTTACACAGGAAAATCATTAAAATGTAGGCACAAGTGTCAAACATGCCTTCTGGCAAACTGTAGTTGAAATTTCACAGCTTCTTTTTAAGAAAATCCTTCACTGTTCCACTCCACTATGAAGCTGTATAATCAGTGATGCAACAGAAAAAGATGGACTACACGCATTTTCACAAAGAATAGCCACAGAAGACTGGAACCCCTTTCGTGTTGGTTTGGAGGATTTGGTGGCTTTCCTCACAAGTCTCCTTTGTGCACAATCACTCAGTTTAAAATGTGGTAAACACCTACTGCATTTTATGAGTCAAATCACAGAACTACTGTCCCAGCGAAGAGGCAGCGATTGAATAAATAAATAAACCCACCCAAACAACTACCTCCAACCAGGTTTTCATCCTTCGTCCACCTGCAGTCGATGTGGAAGGACGTGTTCATCTTATGTATGGTAGGGTGGTCCTTATTTTGCAAAGTTTTGAAATTTAATACGCTGACCCCTGAATAGGTTCCAAATGATGACAAAACATGCTGTGTAAAATTTTGTTTGTGGGTGATTCTTTAACTACGGGCACTATTGGCCTTGTAAATGTAATTTCCACCACACCATTGCCTTACAATATAAAGTGCCTTGGGGCAACTGTTTGTTGTGATTTGGCGCTATATACATGTGCTCTGATGTCACTGTTTATCTCCATAGAAACTACCCAAACAATCTTTCATACAAACTGTTTAAAGGGACATTACAGTGTTGTGGTGGAAATTACGGCAATAGTGTGGGACAACTACATTTTGTTTTAAAAAAATCACAACAGTTGTATGACATTGAATACCCCAATTATGTTTTGATTATTTTACTGATATTTTATTCAGAGATATTTTAAAACATTAGAAAAAACATTTCTTTACCATTCATTTTTATCATTGAAGATCAAAAGTCTGGGTGTGGGACAAGCACAAAATGGCAATATTTGCATATAATGATGCTGAAAAAAGGTGAACAAGTCATCATAGACTACTAGAACAAATTTCTTAACACACTTTCATTGTAAAGATAACTATAAAAGTGTGAAATTTCCCCTTTTTTCATTTTTTCATACAATATGATCAAAGGACATCATAAGTGCCCGTAGTCTAAGAATCACCCTTGTATAAATTAGGGTTAGACTGATTATCAGCCGATTAATCTGCCGATTACCAGCTGGCCGTTTATTGGTGGGCCAATAATTGGCCCATCCCATTGGCAGGGCCAGTTATTGGCCAATTTATCAGATGATTATTGGCCAGCCTGTAATTGGCCAAAAATCGGTAAACCAATAATCAGCCAGCTGATAATTGGCCTAGCTGATTGGTCTATCCCTAGTATAAATTCATTTTTAGAGGTAGCTCAGAAGTATTTAAATGTTGATATTTTCCTGCTATATAACGCTATACAAACTAAAGCTTGAAAATCACCTGTGGAAGTGGGCACCAGGAGGATTCATCAGGACTTTTGATATGTTGTTTTGGATGGGTTGGGGCACCATTAAGCTTTAGTTTGTATGGCGTTATATGGCAGAAAATAGCAAAATTTTAATGCTTTTGAACTACATCTAAAAAACATTTTATATAAACAAAATTTTACACAGCGTGTTTTTTCATCAATTGGAACCTATTCAGGAGGTCAGAGTTTTAAATTTCAAAATTTTGCAAAATAAGGACCACCAGTCCATGGTGTGCTTCTTACCTGTGTTCTGCTATACAATGCTGCTGGAATGTCAATTTCCCTGAGGGATTAATAAAGTTCTATCTAATCTAGTCTAAACTAGTGTGACTGTATGAAATATTTTTGTGGCCACAGCCACAGTGGGGTTCAAACACCAGATTGCTTGTACTTGAGACCAAGTCTTGACCAGGTCAGTCAAAGCTGAGTTACCCAGTGGTCAAGCCAGTTGGAACCTCTTTTCAGTCTGGACTTCACCTTGTTACATATTTCCCCAGCAGTTTTAAGGTTGGGACAATGTCCTGTGACTACCCAGTCATCCTGCCAACAACACCAGTTTGTGACCAGAGGACATACAGTAGTGTTCAGAATAATAGTAGTGCTATGTGACTAAAAAGAATAATCCAGGTTTTGAGTATATTTCTTATTGTTACATGGGAAACAAGGTACCAGTAGATTCAGTAGATTCTCACAAATCCAACAAGACCAGGCATTCATGATATGCACACTCTTAAGCCTATGAAATTGGGCTATTAGTAAAAAAAAGTAGAAAAGGGGGTGTTCACAATAACAGTAGTATCTGCTGTTGACGCTACAAACACAAAACTATTATGTTCAAACTGCTTTTTTAGCAATCCTGTGAATCACTAAACTAGTATTTAGTTGTATAACCACAGTTTTTCATGATTTCTTCACATCTGCGAGGCATTAATTTTGTTGGTTTGGAACCAAGATTTTGCTCGTTTACTAGTGTGCTTGGGATCATTGTCTTGTTGAAACACTCATTTCAAGGGCATGTCCTCTTCAGCATAAGGCAACATGACCTCTTCAAGTATTATGACATATCCAAAGTGATCCATGATACCTGGTATGCGATATATAGGCCCAACACCATAGTAGGAGAAACATGCCCATATCATGATGCTTGCACCACCATGCTTCACTGTCTTCACTGTGAACTGTGGCTTGAATTCAGAGTTTGGGGGTTCTCTCACAAACTGTCTGTGGCCCTTGGACCCAAAAAGAACAATTTTACTCTCATCAGTCCACAAAATATTCCTCCATTTCTCTTTAGGTCGGTTGATGTGTTCATTGGCAAATTGTAACCTCTTCTGCACGTCTTTTAACAGAGGGACTTTGCGGGGGATTCTTGCAAATAAATTAGCTTCACACAGGTGTCTTCTGTCACAGCACTTACAGGTAACTCCAGACTGTCTTTGATCATCCTGGAGCTGATCAATGGGTGAGCCTTTGCCATTCTGGTTATTCTTCTATCCATTTTGATGGTTGTTTTCCGTTTTCTTCCACACGTCTCTGTTTTTTTTTTTTTTTTGTGCATTTTAAAGCATTGGAGATCATTGTAGATGAATAGCCTATAATTTTTTTGCACCTGCGTATACGTTTTCCCTCTCCAATCAACTTTTTAGTCAAACTACGCTGTTCTTCTGAACAATGTCTTGAACGTCCCATTTTCCTCAGGCTTTCAAAGAGAAAAGCATGTTCAACAGGTGCTGGCTTCATCCTTAAATAGGGGACACCTGATTCACCGCTGTTTGTTTCACAAAATTGATGAACTCACTGACTGAATGCCACACTGCTATTATTGTGAACACCACCTTTTCTACTTTTTTTTTTTTTACTAATAGCCCAATTTCATAGCCTTAAGAGTGTGCATATCATGAATGCTTGGTCTTGTTAGATTTGTGAGAATCTACTGAATCTACTGGTACCTTGTTTCCCATGTAACATTAAGAAATATACTCAAAACCTGGATTAATCTCTTTTATTCACATAACACTACTATTATTCTGAACACTACTGTATCCTTGTGGCCATAGCAGGATTTGAACCCCAGATTGCTCATGCTTGAGACCAGCGCTCTACCTGGTCAGTTATATGATTGGAGCATTTTTACATGTTGACATCCATGTAATCCTTCATTGATCCCTACCTGAGTATGGTGACCACCATACATTTTTCTGTAGGCCATGGTATACTGAGACTGTATTGTAAGTGTTGTTTAGTCCCCTTAAGTGGTACTGATCATGTCAAAATTGGCTTTGGGCCTATACTAGTGGAAAAGATTTTCCTACCATGTTGGTGATCAACAGCAGCTTCATATGGATGTCTACAACACAAACAGTGAAAATCCAAACCGGTCTCTGTGCAGCTGGAGAATGACATTTTCCACATCTATGTTGAGACGCTACCTGACTCAAATCGCTGTGGTACCGCTCATTGTCAGGGCCAAAGAGTGACTGTGCTTGGGGGAACACTGTGAACAGAGAGCATCATGACAAAAGTGAACAGACTGAGGTTGGAAGATGTTGTGAAGAGAGAGAGCCAATTAAAGATGTGAAGGATGGAGCAGAGGCAGAGCGATCTGCCGGGTGATCTGTTTCCTGCCTGTTGTGGTCATCTGTGATACTCTTGACATAACATCAACAGAAAGATGAGGACATCATATTGACATCCTGCCTCAGCGCCTCCTGAAAGTCCCTCACACGTGTCTGTCTCCATCTCATTTCCTCTCTGTACCACTCAATACTGTCCTCAGTCTGCACCAAACGTTTTCTTTCCTTTACCATTTTCTCATTTTCACTATACAGTTCCACTGATTACTCCCTCGTCTCCCTCTGTTCCTGATTCACACTTTTGTTTTTTGGTTTGTTTTTTAAACGGTTAGCTTGGTTTTGAACTCCAACTACCTGCTTCCTCTATCTTCTTACACTTAATTTGATAATAATCTGATTAATTTTTTAATCTGAACCCATCTCCACAGTAAGCTCTGAAAATGATTCTATTGTGCCTATTCTCACACTCGTACTTCATCTCTTCTCTTTTGACTTGCGTCACAAAAAGCAGAGTAGATCCAGGACCTAACGGACTCGTTATGTGCGTCTGTGTGGTCTATGTGTATTGGTATGTACATTTTGACAAATACTGAGTATCAAGGTGAAACTTGGTACACAAAGTCACCTAATGATGATCTCAGACAGGTTTGATGGTGAGTCCATTGCAGTTTTAATTGTGATCACCAGGGGCCCAACTCTTTGTAACCTTGTGGATGCTATACCTTCAAAAAGACTGTGTATCAAGATGGAATTTGGTACCAAGGATACCTCACTACTACCTCAGACAATGGTTGACCAACATTATTCAACACTGCACCCAGTCAGTCAAAACGTCACACATTCAAGAAATAGTGGTTTCTCGTGCAAAAGATGGAGAACCACACCCTACTTTTCTGGGTCAGGCTCAAAACTTCTCAATCACCCCTCATACTTCCATTTGTTGCATCATGACTCTTATTTATTTTTATTTTTTTTTACTAACTGCATCAAAATCAACACAGTTATCACTGTAAAATCAAGGCACCATGACACATCACACTTATGTAAACTCTGTATGGACCGTTGTTACACATGCTCAGTAGTGTATAAATT
Source organism: Thalassophryne amazonica (assembly GCF_902500255.1). Classification (NCBI taxonomy): domain Eukaryota; kingdom Metazoa; phylum Chordata; class Actinopteri; order Batrachoidiformes; family Batrachoididae; genus Thalassophryne; species Thalassophryne amazonica. The sequence goes on from NC_047112.1 coordinate 56,204,922, forward strand.
TCACGTGACTAAGCGTGAGCTCCCACCTCTGCTGCCGGCATGGGGAGCATTAAGTGCCTATTCGCCCAAAGGAGTGTCTCTCACAGATTATTCCACAGGGCACTGTTCTACTAAGATTAAAAAAAAAGTGCTAAAACAGGATGAAACGGCTAAATACGGCTTGCCACCTAACAGGCTGTATTATAAAGTGCAGACCTAGTAACCCCCAAAAAATGAAAGTAAGGAACTGTGCCCTCTTCCAGAAGTTCCTCTGTTTACAGTGTGTCTTTGAATCTTTCTGTTATGTGTCGACGCAGATTGAGGAGCGAACCTGCGTCAGACAGGACCCAGCACTAAAAATAACCAAGAAGCGGTTCCATCAACAAAAAAACTATTTATTTTTCACCTGTGCCTAAATAAATCATACAAAAAAAACCCCAACCCAATGTCCTTCAGGAGGAGTGACTGCTGGCACGCTCTCCAGTGTTCACAGGGAGAGAAGTCCGATGCTCCTGGACTCACTACCAACAAACAGACACCCCCCAGGTGGACACGACAAACTGATTCTCTGTTGAAGCACAGAAGATGTGAGGCACGTTAGCTATTATAGCAATTTCTTTCACAGAACACATGCTATCAGCAACACATCAAGGTTTATACTTTTTATCTTTATGCACATGAGCAGCTTCTCACAATAAGTGGAGGATCACTTATCCTGCACGTCACAACAGTGAGAAGCAAGCCACACCATTCTCATCACAATTTCACGTATACTATGTAGCAAAACATCAAGTTATTATCTACAATTAATCCAACAGTTAATTACCTTTACTGTGTGCTGACAGCATGTGTCCTCACCCTTCCTTGCTTCACAGGCTTATTGTGTCAAACCCAGGTGCGGTCCTCAGCGTCTCACAAACGAACATCACAAGGTCGAGTTCCCGGCAGTTCTGCTTGGCTCACACCTGCCTTAAAAGCAGAACGCCATCCAATTATCTGCTACAGCTGAAAGTCTTTAGGGCTGCACGTGAGCACCAGTCCCAGGTGCCTCACACGATATTGACGAGGGTGAGGATTCTTCAGCCAGCACCTTCTTTTCCACAGACAAATCAGCTTCCATGCCACCTGAGGAGCAAAGAAAAGAAAACAACACCAAAACCTCCAGCCACACCCCCCGACACACAACACTTTCTATACACTTGAAAAATATTGAGTTGGTGTTTATAGCATTGGATTTTTGATAGCATTCTGCAGTCTGCCTGATGATGCTTTGGATGAAAAAGTCTGCTGTTTTCCAGCTTTCCTCCCAAACACAGTTATCATTTGTGCGGCGCATGTTTGAATCAAGACATTAAATGTAGTTTTGCACAATCTACTTTTACTGTTGTAATACTGAATGATTTTTACAAATAAAGCTGTGACTAAAAATGTACACACAGTGCACACAGGATTACAGGTGATGCCAATGTCATCTACTAAATATTGTCTTATTGTTCTGATTATCATATCTAGGACATGTTTAAGGGACTTTGTCCACCTTTTTTTTTTGGTCAAATTACAGGCATTTGTCGCAGTGCTCAATTCAATTCAATTTATTTCATTTATATAGCACCTAATCACAACAAAGTTGCCTCAAGGTGCATCACACAAGTAAGGTCTGACCTTACCAGCCCCTAGAGTAAGCACACAGACAACCATGGTAAGGGAAAACTCCCTCTGATGATGATGAGGAAAAAACCTCAAGCAGACCAGACTCAAAGGGGTGACCCAGTGCTTAGGCCATTCGACCAAAAAAGTTTACAATACAGAACACAACAATAATTGTCAAGAGTCCATGCAGGCATCCAGTCCACCATGAAGAGGTGATGGAATTGGGAAGAAATACTAAGGTGATCACCATCCACTACCCCTAAGCTTCACTAACAGACCCAGATTTTAGATAAAGTGGAGGCCAAGACCTGTTTACTAATAAAATGAATTTAAAAGGGTAGGAAACATTGTACCATATTATGCCAGTATGCTAGCCATACGAAAGGGAGAATAAATGCATCTTATGTCTGGACTTGAAAGTCTCTACAGAATCCATAGTGAGATCATTCCACAAAACAGGGACACGATAAGAGAAGGCTCTGTGGCCCAGAGACTTTTTATTCACTCTAGGGACACAACATAGTCCTGCACCCTGAGAACGCAGAACCCGGGCCAGTACGTAGGGCTTGACTAGGTCAGCTAAATAGGCAGGTGCTAGTCCAAGTACTAATGAATACTTTGTTTGGCAGGCTCAAAAGCTGTTTGTTTTGATTGGCATATGCTTACAGACTGTTCACACAAATGCACAAATTAATACAGGTATATCATCACATGACCTCTAATAGCCAAAATCTGAGTTATGAATTTAGTGCAGCATGTGGTGGAAGATGATGTCCATATACGAGCTACAAATTGTACACTTTTCACCACCTGAATATTGATCTAATCTTGGATCTTAAAAAATATCTGTAAATGTGAATTTATTGAATAATTTTCAAATAACAACAACATGCAGTAATTATTTTAATTTGGTTTGTGAAAAAATTCAAATATATCAATATTTCATTGATATAGTTTATTAATCATAAAGTATTACCTAAAAATCCATGTCAAAGGTTATGTTACACAGAAATTATGTAAGAATAATGACTTTTTCTAACACGCCAAAATCACAATTTTTTAAGGCAGCCATTTTTTTAAAAAATATCACCTTCCTAAAATAATGGCTTAAGTCATGTTTTTCATGTTTTTGAGAAAACACAAAGGAAAACACAAGAGCTTCAGTGACTGAGTAGAGTTTCATTTTCCTGAAGCAGTCACCATTTTGAAAAGCTTCTAAAACTGTTTAAGTCACATACTCTTTTGACTTAGGCAACATAATATGGCCTAAGTCACACTCTTGAGATAGGCCATTATACAACTGGGGTGCAACTGCATGATCTCTTCAAGTGAAGATTTAAGTGATTTTACCACAGGTGGCCAGCATCATAGGGAGATGATTTAGGCAAAAAAAAAAAAAAAAAATCACTTTTGGAAAAAATGACTTAGCCCAGAACTGGTTCTGTTCATTATTTTATGGACATAATTTCTAGGCACAACCAGGGTGTAGAGGGGGTCTGGTTTGGGAACCACAGAATCTCGTCTCTGCTGTTTGCGGACGATGTGGTTCTGTTGGCTTCGTCAAATCAGGACCTTCAGCGTGCACTGGGGCGGTTTGCAGCCGAGTGTGAAGCGTCCGGGATGAAAATCAGCACCTCCAAATCCGAGGCCATGGTTCTCGACCAGAAAAAGGTGCTTTGCCCTCTTCATGTCGGTGGAGTGTCCTTGCTTCAAGTGGAGGAGTTTAAGTATCTCGGGGTCTTGTTCATGAGTGAGGGACGGATGGAGCGTGAGATCGATAGACGGATCGGTTCAGCATCTGCAGTGATGCGGTCGCTGTATCGGACCGTCCTGGTGAAGAGAGAGCTGAGTAGGGGGGCAAAGCTCTCGATTTACCGATTGATCTATGTTCCGATCCTCACCTATGGTCATGAGATTTGGCTCATGACCGAAAGAACGAGATCGCGAGTACAAGCGGCTGAGATGAGTTTCCTCCGCAGGGTGGCTGGGCGCTCCCTTAGAGATAGGGTGAGGAGCTCGGTCACTCGGGAGGAGCTCGGAGTCGAGCCGCTGCTCTTCCACATCGAAAGGAGTCAGTTGAGGTGGCTCGGGCATCTTTTCCGGATGCCCCCTGGACGCCTCGCTGGAGAGGTGTTCCGGGCACATTCCCCGGGGAAGACCCAGGACACGCTGGAGGGACTACATCTCTCGGCTGGCTTGTGAATGCCTTGGGGTTCCCCCGGAGGAGCTGGGGGAAGTGTGTGTGGATCGGGAGGTCTGGGCAGCTTTGCTTGAGCTGCTGCCCCCGCGACCCGACTCCGGATAAAGCGGAAGAAAATGGATGGATGGACTTAGCCCATTATTTTAGGAAAGTGACGAAATACAAAAATTTGAGCGCTTGATACGCTGACCAAAACTGTTCTGTGCTGAATGTCCTACAAACTGATATAAAAAATTAAATATTTCCATCAATTTGAACTGAAAAGATAAATTGCATATGTAATTGCCAGTGTGTAGTGAGCGCCTTGTATCGCAGCACCCTGACATCGGGGTGAATGTGAGGCATAATTGTAAAGTGCTTTGAGCGTCTGATGCAGATGGAAAAGCGCTATATAAATGCAGTCCATTTACCATTTACGCCTCCCCTGCCACCTATGATGGCAGGTGACATTTAAATGTCAAACTCAAGCTCATAACTGTTAACTTAAACCAATATGTAGTTATCCACAATGGAATGATTAAGGGTTAGTCAAGGATTATGTGGCCAGGTGTTGCACTTATGGGCTTTTTTTTGGGGGGGGTTCTATAAATAGTTGCAGCCATGCATACTGTACAGCAGCTTTGCCGCGGATGGAAGAGCGAGCCAGTGAGGCTACAACGCAACATGTACTTTGAGATTATTCAGATTTTCTTGCTTTGCGTCTTCCTAAACCTTCAACCTGTCAACAAAATACCCATCTGGACCTTTGCAAAGTTCCACATTATGATTTTCTGCAACTTCAGTGCTGCATTTCAGAACTCACGATGGTATTGAGTCTCACTTATAATGTGCATTTCTTTAGAGGGCTGAATATGTTCCACAATACAGTTGGCTTCGAGAGAAAGATTGGTGCATCAGAATACGTAAGATTTGATTTTTCACCTGCTTTCTGTTTCCTTATTGAGTTGCAAGGAGAAATGTTTGACATTTTCCTCCTGTTTTCTTTCTCTTTCTCCCTTCACTCCATATTTTCATTTCATCATTTATTCATCCCAGTAGTCTGTCAGGCTCTTCCTCTCGGTCTCTCTCTCTCGCTTGCTCCCTCGCACAAACACACAAACTGGTATTTTTAGTGCAGTTTTGAACATTTCAAATGCAAACTCTTGACCTTGGACAGGAGGGAAATTTATCCTGCCACTTCAGAAGTAATTAAGTGTAGCATTAATTTTCACACAACTTCATTTTCAAACCGAAGGATCATGAGTTTCTACTTTACAACAACAACATATAGGAAAGTTTTGCTGAAATGCTGTTGGCGGTTGAAGGTTCTGCAAGGATTTCATGTCTCTCAGTCAAAATGTAACACTTCAGTGAGTGACACGGGTGTTCCAGGCAGGGACTGCACTGCAACATTCTCATTTAAGCTACAACTCTTATTTTGCAAAGAATTATGCTTTTTTGTTTTTACAACTACCTTTGGATAGATTTTGACAGTATTTAGCAAGGGTGGCCTGGAGTGTGGAGAGAAATGTTGTGTTGGTCACCTGGGTTAGGGCCCAGTCACCCTATAATTGAAGCAGCTGATGCGGGTTGACATAGCAGATTCTCATTGCAGGTTAATGTAGCTCAGCAGAAGGTGATGTTTGGCAATGGTCCACTGACTTCTGTCAGTTTTCACCGTCGGAGGACAGGTGCATTGGTCGCGGAATCCGTGGAACTGACCATCAACTCAATGTTTGAGATGTCATGCAGTGTAGCCTGGATACATTTAAAGTGACTCTGCAAGTACAGCAATAGCTACTGGTGCATAGTTGAGACCTGAAGAGAGAGCTGGCACCACTGTTTCCAAGGTTACTCTGGATAATGTTGTGGGCTGGGGTGTTTGGCTGGCTTGGTTTTTGTTTTCTGTTTCTCCCACCAGGTGGTATGCATTCAGGACTGAGTGGCTGAGCATTAGGACCTCACCCTGAACACCTGAGGCTTGTTTTCACGTGCAGGTCATCAGGACTCACAGCTGTGGTGTATTTGTCTTGATCAGAGATTGCTGCATTTAAACCTTGAATGCACAGTGTGTGAGGGCCAGAGACTCGACCTTGTGAGCAGACGGTGAGATCGACGTCAGGAGAACAATCTCACCATCACGGACGCAGAGACCGCTCCAGGTTTGACGCCACAGTCTGTGAAGGAGGATTGGGTGAGGTCTCACACTCTTCAGCACACTTCCTGAGGTAATTTGGTTTTGGTGACTTTTATGAAGTAATGACAGTGGATTTGGTGTCCCTCACACCTTGTGTTAGTGAGCTGTCACGTTATGCTAATTGTCTAATCAGCTTCTGCTGCAGTGGAGATTTGAACTGAGTTGTTCCGTGCCTGCAGGGTGAGAAGCTGATGTATAGATTTAAGCCAGGAAGTGTTTGCTGATTGCGTGCACTTTGAGTTGTGTCTCTCTGTGTGGAGTTGGACTCACCTCATGTTTTCTTTCTTCACAGACTTGGTTTGTCGCGGCCACCTGGGGGGTGTCGGCGGGGTCCCTGGGTCTGAACTGCTGTGGCTCCGGACCGTTTGCGCTGTTGAGAGCGCGCCATGTTTCCACCTCACCAGACCGCGGACTTTTTAGTTGTTTAGCACTTCACCCACTGTTATGTTTATTAATTCTGTTACCTTTTGAACCGTGCTCTGCTTATTTTATGCTGGGTCCTTTCAAACGCTGGGTCGGTGCTCCGACCGCGTCCGAAACATAACAGATAATACACTAAGACATCATGGGTTAAATCATGCATGGCACGGAAGGTTACCCTGCTTAAATCAGCACACGTCCAGGCCCGTCTTAAGTTTGCCCATGCCATTTGGATGATCCAGAGGAGTCATGGGAGAAGTTATGTGGTCAGATGAAACCAAAATAGAACTTTTTGGTCTTAATTCCACTCACCGTGTTTGGAGGAAGAAGAATGCTGAGTACCATCCCAAAAACACTGTCCCTGCTATGAAGCATGGGGTGGAAGCATCATGCTTTGGTGGTGTTTTTCTGCACATGGGACAGGAGGAATGCGCTGTATTAAGGAGAGGATGACCGGGGCCATGTATTGCAAGATTTTGGGGAACAGCCTCCTTCCCTCAGTTAAAGCATTGAAGATGGGTCGTGGATGGGTCTTCCAACATGACATGATCCGAAGCACACAGCCAGGATAGTCAAGGAGTGGCTCCGTAAGAAGCATATCAAGGTTCTGGAGTGGCAGAAGCCAGTCTCCAGACCTAAACCCAATAGAAAATCTTTGGAGGGAGCTCAAATTCTGTGTTCTCAGCGACAGCCCAGTAACCTGGCTGATCTAGAGAAGATCTGTGTGGAGGAGTGGACCAAATCCCTGCTGCAGTGTGTGAAAACCTGGTGAAAAACTACAGGAAATGTTTGACCTCTGTAATTGCAAACAAAGGCTACTGTACCAAATATTAACACTGATTTTCACAGGTGTTGAAATACTTATTTGCAGCAGTAACATACAAATAAATTATTAAAAAATCATACATTGTGACTTCTGGATTTTTTTTTTGCTAGATTATGTCACTCACAGTTGACATGCACCTAAGATGAAACTTTCGACCCCTCCATGATTTCTAAGTGGGAGAACTTGCAAAATCGCAGGGTGTTCAAATACTTATTTTCCTCACTGTATGTAACTTCACATCAAACACTGATGTTAAATGAGTGAGTTCCTATGTTGTTAAGCCGGGGGAACTATTGAAGTAAATAATAGTAAACACTCAATCCTGCAATACTTCACCGCATGATTGACAGAGGTAAAGAAGAAAGAAAGAGACAGAAAAAAAGATGCACAAAGCCGACCAACAACTTGGCCCATGGCTTTGCAATAAGGTCGAGAATCCACAACTGGTTCCAGTGAAGAACTGGTTCAAAATTGTTCACCTTTTTCCACCTTAATCATAAGCTTACGGGCTTCCTGAGCCCTTGTATTGATGCCAGCATGTTTTTTCTGTCTCTCATCCAACTCTGCATTAAACATCAAACTGTGCATCTGCAAATTATTCTGTTGGAAACCGGTAAATAGACGAAGTCATAGCAGAGATTGATGAACGCATTCAAAGTGTGGCTTAAGGGGAGTGAAGAAACAGTTTGTGCATTTACTTGACAGTAGAGGATTTTTTGGTCTAAATTCCACTACATCCGTAAAAAAAATGAATTTATCATATTCAGTATATGTTTTTACAGTAAATTTACATCCTGTCCAAATTCAGAGATAATAGAACAGCTGCTAAGATACTGAACACCTCTGTAGGTGTACATTTTCCACAGAATTTTTCATATTTTTCGGACAATAAGTTGCACCGGCATATTAGTTGCATCAGTCCAAAAATGTGCCATGAAGAAAAAAAAAAGAAAAACTAACATGCAGCAGTTACACTAGTCGAAAAATAATTTATTTCTGAAAAGTGGTGCTACTGCTTCATGGAACAGGAAGCAAAATGTATTTAATCGATGCATTGTTGAATTCTATTTATAACATAAACACCACATCAGGGGGAGGTGATGGTCTAGTGGTTAAGGTGTTGGGCTTGAGACCAGATGATCTTCGGTTCAAATCCCCGCCTGACTGGAAAATCATTAAGGGCCCTTGGGCAAGGTCTTTAATCCCCTAGTGCTCCCGGTGTGTAGTGAGCACCATGTATGGCAGCACCCTGAGATCGGGGTGAATGTGAGGCATTATTGTAAAGTGATTTGAGCGTCTAATGAAGATGGAAAAAGCACTATATAATGCAGTCCATTTACATCAGCAAGCAGAAGCTAATGGGCTAATTTATTTCACTGTATAAGCACAATAATGTCAGCGTAAACTGCTTCTTGTCACCTTTGAACAGATGTTTTTGTCTTTTCATGTAATAAAGTGTGTGAAAACTCTTTTGTAAAACATTTGTGAGCTCTTCAACTCATTCCAGAAAGGGTCGAGAGGGTACAGGTTTTGTTTGCAACCACCCACTCCACCAGGTGATTTCACTGATTAGCATCTCTTTGAGCAGATGGAATCAGTGAAATCACCTGGTGGAGTGGGTGGTTGCAAAAAAACCCTGCACTCTCTTGGCCCTTTCTGGAATGAGTTGAAGACCTCTGCCCTAGAGCAACCACACAGGTGACTGTGGTAAGGAAAAACTCCCTCTAATGATGTTGAGGAAGAAATCTCAAGCAGACCAGACTCAGAGGGGTGGACCCCCTGCTTAGGGCATTCAACATTTACAAAGTTTTAACATCTTTTTTGTAAAAACCAAGCTGAAGAAACAGGAAATAGAAAAAAAACAGAGATAACATCAAAACAAAGTGCATTATTGAGATGAGCACACAGTCACTAGCAGGGGCTTGTCTAGTGCCCTGGGATGCAGGGGCAGTAGACATCCATCACAGCAGACTGCTGTACTGTGTCAGCTTCAGCCAGTGCATCTCGTGGTCAATTTAGTGCCCTGTGATGCACAGCCATCAGTCCCATGCAATGTCATCAGTGCCTCACACAGACAGAAAAAGAGCAGAGTCAGTAGGCTGGAAATAACTGCACCTAAAGTATGAATTCACCAGCAGTAAATCGACAGGGAAGCAGAGAAAATACAACCCCAGTTCCAGTGAAGTTGGGACATTGTGTAAAATGTAAATAAAACAGAATGATTTGCAAAACCTCTTCAACCTATATTCAATTGAATACACCACAAAGACAAGATATTTAATGTTCAAACTGATTAACTTTATTGTTTGTGTGCAAATATTTGCTCATTTGGATGGATGCCTGCAACACATTCAAAAAGCGGGGACAGTGGTATGTTTACCACTGTGTTACATGTCCTTCTAACAACACTCAATAAGCATTTGGGAACTGAGGACACTAAGTGTTGAAGCTTTGTAGGTGGAATTCTTTCCCATTCTTGCTTGATGTACAACTTTAGTTGTTCAACAGTCCAGGGTCTCCATTGTCGTATTTTTGCACTTCATAACGCGCCACACATTTTCAATGGGTGACAGGTCTGGACTGCAGGCAGGCCAGTCTAGTACCTGCACTCTTTGGCTGGCAGCATGTGTTGCTCTAAAAACCTGGAGCATTGATGATGCCATCACAGATGTGTAAGTTGCCCATAGCCATGGACACTAACACACCTCTATACAATCACAGATGCTGGCTTTTGAACTTTGCGCTGGTAACAATTTGGATGGTCTTTCTCCTCTTTTGTCCGGAGGACACGACGTCCATGATTTCCAAAAACAATTTGAAACATGGACTCATCAGACCACAGCACATTTTTCCCCTTTGTGTCTGTCCATTTCAAAAGAGCTCGGGCCCATAGAAGGCGGCGGGGGGTGTCTGGATGTTGTTGATGGATGGCTTTCGCTTTGCATGGTAGAGTTTTAACTTGCACTTGTAGATGTAGCGACAAACTGTATTAACTGACAATAGTTTTCTCTGAATTGTTTCTGACCCCACACGGTAAGATCCTTTACACATTGATGTTGGTTTTAATGCAGTACAGCCTGAAGGATTGAAGGTCACAGGCATTCAATGTTGGTTTTTGGCCTTGCTGCTTACGAGTTGAAAGTTCCCCATATTCTCTGAATCTTCTGATTATATTATGGACTGCAGCTGATGGAATCCCTACATTTCTTGCAACTGAACATTGAGAAACATTGTTCTTAAACTGTTGGACTAGTTTTTCACGCAGTTGTTCACAAAGTGTGATCCTTGCCCCATCTTTGCTTGTGAACGGCTGAGCCTTTTGGGAATGTTCCTTTATAACCAAATAATACACTCACTTGTTTGCAATTAACCTATTCACCTGTGGAATGTTCCAAACAGGGTTCTTCAACTTTCCAAGTCTTTTGTCCCATCCATCATCCATCTTCTTCCGCTTTATCCGGAGTCCGGGTCGCGGGGGCAACAGCTCAAGCAAAGCCGCCCAGACCTCTCTTGTCTCAGCCTTTTGAAACATGTTGCAGACATCCATTTCAAAATGAGCAAATATTTGCACAAAAACAATAATCAGTTCAAACATTAAATATCTTGTCTTTGTGGTGTATTCAATTGAATATAGGTTGAAGAGGATTTGCAAATCATTGTATTCTGTTTTTATTTACATTTCACACAATGTCTCAACTTCATTGAATCGGGGTTGTACTAAGGTGATCACAGTCAGCTAGCCTTGAGCTTTACTAACAGTGTTATGTTTAGCAGTACAATGTGAACCCGATATGCAAGAAGCCAGTCAACGGGAGGTATGATGAAAAAAAACAGGTCATTTATTATCCATCAACACATGAGACAAGTCCATTGAACAAAGTAAGCACACAGGGTTTCACATGAGTCAAAAACGAACACACAAGAGAATCCAACTCAACCATGTAACACGACAGTGGTGACAGGATGATCAAACATAAACTGGAACAGATTACATGCAGAAGGTGACAAAATAAACACATACTTACAACAAGACCTTAGGATCATGGGACCAACGAGAAGGAACTAACAACGAAGCAGGAAAATCATGCAGGCTTAAATACACAGAGGATAAATGATCAAACAAGCAGCAGGTGCAGAGTGTAACAAAAGGGGAAACCAGAGCCATAAAACATATGAACATATATACATAAACTAGCATACAAAAGGTGAAACAAAACTCAACCAAAACCTGGGAGTAAGTGGAACTCAAAGCAACCAGAATAATAATACATATCCTAAAAAAATAAATAAATAAATAAATCAAATATGAAACAAAGTAAAAAAAAAACAAAAAACAAACAAACATCCAAGGCAAAAACCTTAAGACGTAACTCAATAGTGAAACCCCCGTCACACCTTGACGATTTGGCAAGGTTATGCTAACTGTATTAAAAATGCTGGGCATATGCTGATGGTATGTCTAAGTTATGGGTAAGTTTTGTGTAAGTTAAGTGTACATTGAAGCACACTGATATAGGTTGTAATATGCCAAGCACCTCTAAAATTTTGGACATGCTTAAAATTTTCAATGTGTGCCAGCATATGACTCATACACTGAACAAAAATATAAACGCAACACTTTTGGTTTGCTCCCATTTTGTATGAGATGAACTCAAAGATCTAAAACTTTTTCCACATACACAATATCACCATTTCCCTCAAATATTGTTCACAAACCAGTCTAAATCTGTGATAGTGAGCACTTCTCCTTTGCTGAGATAATCCATCCCACCTCACAGGTGTGCCATATCAAGATGCTGATTAGACACCATGATTAGTGCACAGGTGTGCCTTAGACTGCCCACAATAAAAGGCCACTCTGAAAGGTGCAGTTTTGTTTTATTGGGGGGGATACCAGTCAGTATCTGGTGTGACCACCATTTGCCTCATGCAGTGCAACACATCTCCTTCGCATCATCCGTGAAGAGAATACATCCTGCATATGCAGGACATAAGCTGTAGGTAAGTTGGGGGGGGGACCTGCTGGCTGTGTTGGGGGGAGTCTTGGTGTTGTGGGAGTTTACCTGTGCTTCCCGGCTCAGGGGTTTTGGTCCCATCCTTTGTCTGGGGGCTGGATCTCGCCCTTGTTGGCTCGGTGGTCCCTGCCCAGGCTTGGTTGTGCTGGCTCCTTGGCTCCTCGTCCACACCGCCGCTTGCTCATCCCTTGGGGGGCCGTGGGCCGGCTGGTGCTGTTCTGGGGTGCCCCTTTTTGTGGGCCTACACCGTGCCCTGTTCCATTCCGGTTGTGTGTGAGGTTGCTTTCTGTGCCTCGGTGGGGCAGGGGTGCAGTGTGGGGGTACGTTTTGGCCCTGTCTGGGCTGTTCATTGGGCTGCCCTGGTGGCCCTGGTGGGTGCTCTTCCTGGCCCCTGTGCCCTTCTACCACCCTTTTAATCCTTGTCTCTCCTGGGGCCCTGCATCCCAGACCCCTTTCCATCAGTTGCATGTAATCACCCTTATGGCTCCTGGCATGCTGGAATGGTCCACATCATATGGTAAGGTTCTGTACTTTTGTCTTGGCCCAACACACCAGCCACAGTAGTGATCGGATATTTAGCTGTGATCTGGGTCTCTGTGTGTGGATGGTTAGGTGTTTGTGGCCATCACCACAATTCGGTTTTGGGTGGTCTCAAGGGTATTAAGACTCTGGTCTCCTAATATAGGGTATGGATGCTCAATAACTATACAACAGACTATTGCTGCCACTGCTTGTTCATGTGTGGTTGTTTGTCCTGGTATGTTGTATTGTTGGGGTTCCATCTCCTTGGTGTCTCACTTTTCATCACTTCACAGTTATTGCTGTCACCTCTTGTCTTCATTCTTTTCTATCTTCATGTTTTGGTGGTCAGCCCTTCCTGATAAAAGTTATGTTAGCTTTACATAAAATGTTATAGGCTGATCAGGAAGGGCAGATGAAGGTCACACATGCACACCACATTCACTCATGCACTACATGCTATCTGTCTTGCAAGAACAAATTGCATATTGTTCAGCTTGGGACTCTGACAAGGGTGGACACATCTCTCTCTCTATCTCTCCTCCAACCGTCAAAGTCCCTATTTCACCAGACTGTGAATTCTTCAAACTATAATGGATTAACCATGGAATTAATCAGCTGAACTCTGAATGCGATTGACACCATTTTTTCTACAAGAAGATCAGGGCCAGGGGACCCTGCGTGCCCAGATGGAACCTACCCTGTGGGCTATGTTCTTGACGCCTGGGAGACGTGGCGAGTCGCATGCTTTGCACCATTCTGTGTGGAGAATGTCAAGGCTTTATATATATTTGGTTTCATAGTAGGAGGGCTGGTACTTATTGGCTTATGTGCTGCCCTGACCTACCGGAAAATTGGCAAGATGGCTGCCACCAGAACCACAACCCCCCTGTCTGTCATGATTAACGAGTTGGACAAGGTGATGCATTCTCAGACTGTGTTAATCCTTGCACTCGGATGCAAATTGGATGGCATCTCGGAGCAAATGCGCACCTTGCAGAGGAAGATTTCAGAGACCAGGGAATATTCAATTTTGGATCTGGTGTGTTCATGTGAGACTGTAAAAGTGTTTTTCACTGCTCAACCACAAACATGGAGAATGACTACGGCCTTGGTGAACATTCGGCTTCCCCTTATTTTCTCTAACACCCACATGGACAGAAAAAGGACTGACTCACACAAAGACTGTAAGCATGCTCCGCTTCCCCCTCCTGCTCCCCACCACACACCCCATCCCAGCCCCCGCTCACGCCACTCCCCCAAGCTTCTGGTGGCACGACTCATGATGCAGCGGCCCTCACCCACTTTGCCTCAATTCGGATGACGGATTGCATCACGTTTAGTGCACATAAACAATGTCAAATGTATATGTTTGTCTTTAATTTTGATGTGTACCATTATTACGGTAAACAAGTAATAATTGTGGATTAATTGTTGTATTTTGTCTGAGGTAACTGGAGTGTAAACGCAATTTCATTGTTGTTGCATTTGTGATGACAATGACAATAAATCTCATTCAATTCAATTTAATTCAATTCAATTCATATATGTGTATATATGTATATAAATGGTTCTGCCAGTTTGGCATTTACCATTACCCCAGCTAACAATGGAACATTGCCTGAAAGTTGCCTGAACGTTACATCAAAGTGGCAGTAACGTTGCATCACAACGTTGTAGGAACGTTCATTTGTAGACTCTCCAGAACGTTCCTGGGATGTTGCCAAGAACGTTGCCAACCAACCAACCTAGAACGTTCTCAGGAGGTTGTGACACAACATTGCTGCAACGTTGTTGCAATGTCCCCCAACACGAAGGAACACTGTGAACACTGCATGAGTCTGTCAATTGCAAGTTTATTACTTTATTACTTTTTTACAATAGCAATGCATTAAGCCATGGACAAGTTCTCAGTAACTTGATTAGTTCTCATCCGCCCTCCAGTATTATTACAATTACAATAGCATTAAGCCAGGGATCAGTTCTCATCCGCGATGTGTGACCCATGACTAAGGTTCAAAGATTTTGTTGTTATTTTCACTGTGCAATTGTATACACTAGAAACGAAATTTCTTTTCTCATTCAGTGACTTCAGTGCAATAAAACTTCAATAGAATAATTTACCTTACACAAATAAATAAACACATAAAATAATACAGTCATAGAAACAGGTAAAATACACTCCAATCTCTCAGGTACTAAGCCAGGTGACATCATCTAGTATTATTACAGTTACAATAGCATTAAGCCATGGATACGTTCTCAGTATAAAATGAACTAGAAGGGTCAACGTTAAACAAAAACTGAAGATGTCTCCACCGCCCACCCTTTAAAGCAGCAACATCAGTCCCGGATCCAGACTGATTTGGACCGATGTAGTTGCATCGGTCAGTTTTTTTTTTACGCATTGTTCGTCATCGTAAAAAAAAACAAAAAAAAAAACTAAAATAATCCTGAATAGTGCCGAACGTGTCCCCCGTGGTGAATACAGCTTTTGATTTGTTCCCACAATGGTGGGTGGATCACAAAGGTGGATCAAAACAAACTAGGCATCAGTCCAGTTGAGTTGATGATCATGGCATCCAGGAAAAAAGTTGTTGTGCAAGGAAAATTGGGCACTTATTTCATGTCTCCCCTGCACCTTACAGAGGGGGAGACATAAGTTCTCAGTATAAAATGAATCACTTCTCATCTGACCCATGACTAATTGTGGCATCATCACTCATGGCACTGCCGTCCATGGCGTCATCATTCACTACACAATGGTCCATGCATCGGCATCCACATCATCGCCCGTGGCTTCGTCCACCCCAGCATCTGAGTCAACATTAACACCAGAACCAATTCTTTCATTCTCCTTCTTTGCCTAAAAAACAAAGAAAACCATTCATAAAAATACTATACTATAACTTCTATAGTGCCAGTCCCCTCAGCACAGTGAAGTTCAAGGGCGCTCAACCAGTCCATGTATTAATATGCAAAATCCTTAATTCAATATCTCAATTTTTACAATTAATATTTTAATTTTTCAGAGGATACTATTCAATGGTTTCAATCCTATCTTCGAACACAAAGCAGCGTGTTGTTGTGGATGGTGCCACATCCTCATATCTCCCTATTTATGTTGTCTTCCACAAGGCTCAATATTAGCCCCTCTATTATTCTTTCTGTATAGAAATGATCTCCCCCATGTGTGCTCTGAACTAAATATGCAAATGTATGCAGATGACGCAGTAATCTTTACCCAGGGAAAGAGTGACAAAATATCTGTAGACCTCACAAAATGCACTATGTAAAATACACAAATGACTACATAAAAAGTGTCTTCTGCTGAACACCAAAAACTGTATGTATGATGTTCACCAAAAGGACCAATTAAGCTAGCCAGATCCCATGTTTTCTTGGAAGGGGAAGAACTGTGCTTGTGAACCAATTCAAATAACTCTGAGTGATATTAGACCCAAATCTCACATTCAAAAAACATATCAAAAAGGTAAATCACACTGTAAAGTTCAATCGATCTAATTTTAAACAGATGAGACCATTTATTACAATAGATGCGGCCAAATCTTACTTACACTTCATGTCACATATAGAGTATTGCATTACACATGGTCCTTTGCAGGAAACAACTGTACTGAAACCAGTAGAACAATTGTACAAAAAAGCCATAAAAATATTGGACCCCAAAAAAACAAAACAAAACAGATTTCTCATCACCATCCAATCTTAGAAAAATATAAGCTTTTAAGTTTTGAGAATTTCATGCTATTTAAAATGTGTTGTGTTGTGTACAGGTCCCTACACAATTTGGCCCCACCCCCTCTGAGGAACTATATTAACAGGAAAAGTACAATGAAATTAACACCAGATCCTCCGCTAGGTGTGATTGCGAGATCAAATTTTGAAAAACTGTCTTTGCTCAAAATGTACTCTCTATTAGGGGCAGTAGCACATGGATTACTCTGCCAATGACAATCAGGTTCAGCCCCACATTTGCTTTATTCAAGACAGCTTAAAACATGACTGAAAGATAACAAAACCTGTAATCATTAAGAGTTAAAGACATGCGAAAGCAATATACTTTCATATACCGCACAGAACACACATAGGTAAGCTTATGCACACCAGCACTTAAAGAGATACTGCAGCTGTATCGAGCACTTTACTATCGTGGCAAAGCACTTTATTCAGCATCTTATAATAAAAGTGACTGTACCTGTACATACCTACAACTGATTCTACCTCAGTACTTTCCTGCACTTATATTGAGACAATAGCATTTTAACCTCCATCTTGACCGGAACAGATAACCTCCTCCTTTATATGGCTCTGGGGTTATATTAAAATATGACAGTGTATTATATTGTAAAATTATCAATGTTTTTTATGCTTGTTAAATGCTCGTGGTTTTATATTTTATGTCTGGAGACTACAGATGGAAATTAGTATTATGTTAAAACTGCATATTTACGTTAAAGTGTGCGCCCTATATATATATATATATATTATATATATATATATATATATATATATTATATATATATATATATATATATATATATATGTGTGTGTGTGTGTGTGTGTGTGTGTGTGTATACTGTCTATAACAATTGTACGTTCATTAATATGCACTGTCCCTGTCAAAAAGAAACCAATAATGAATGAATGAATTCCCATTGTCAACACAGCTGAGTGACAGTTACACTATGGAGGGAAGGTGAGCCCACACAGATAGGTTTTAAGATGTTTTGCGGAAAGAGAATACAGAATGTGAGGAACGGATTGAGAGAGAGAGAGATTGCTCCAAAGAGCTGGGGTGCATGTGAGCCGGTCACGGTCTTCACTCTTGAAACAGTCAACAATGGACCGGGATTTGATTGAAGGGAATGACTAGGTGTGGCCATGGTGCTAGTACAAGTCACCTGTGAGTTGCTGATGCCATAAAAGTTTAACTACTTACCCTCTTTGCTGCATGGCACAGTGTTTCAGTTAACGCATCATCGATAGCATCTGGTAAAATTTCCATCTTGTTGCTGAAGGCTTCTGTCACAAAAACAAAATAAAAAACGTTCTTGTATTTTCCTCTTTTAACTGGAGAAACGATAAAATTCTTTTTAATTGCTAACTA
Source organism: Thalassophryne amazonica (assembly GCF_902500255.1). Taxonomy (NCBI): domain Eukaryota; kingdom Metazoa; phylum Chordata; class Actinopteri; order Batrachoidiformes; family Batrachoididae; genus Thalassophryne; species Thalassophryne amazonica. Next base: position 56,222,838 of record NC_047112.1, read on the forward strand.
AAATTAAATGATGCAGTGAGACACCTTGATAACTTACTCTTCAAAACTCTAGAGAGTGAGAGGCTGCAGGGCTTTCTTCCCTTTCCATCCTTTGAGGCTGACGCCAGCCTACAACCGCCACATCCCAATTTGCCGAGCATCGTCCTGGCAAAAGAGTTCAGCATTGATCCAGATAGCTGTTTCAGCAGATTCACCTATGACAGAGTAAAAAGCAGTATGTGTGCATGGCAATATGCAACCTTTATGAAAATAACCACTTCTGCAAAAGTGTTAGGAACAATAATTTACCACTGTCCTCCTAAACTCCTGGTCCTCCAGCGTTTTGCTGATTGGTCCAGCTCCTCCGTTGTTTTAAGTCTGGCCTGCATTATCGCCAATGCAGTCAGCTTCTTCAGCAGCCTGATTCCTCCACAGTAGTTGTAGTATGCGGTCCACCTTTGAATCCAGTCTGTCGAGTCGTTGCTGCGTACCATCTGTTACAAAGTTGCTTCAAGTTTAGTATACATGAAACAGCTACAATGCTGCTGAAAGCAGGAACAAGTATATAAACACAACAGAACTACTCGATCAGTTAATAGGCCTCTTATGCAATGAAATTTGATGACATGGTTGTTTGTATAAATACATTATTAAGATGGCATCGAGCTGGCAGCTCGGTTATAGAAATGAGTTTGTAGAGGGGCAGCTGGCTCTTAACAAATTCCATAAAAGCCTGAAACATATCTGTGCCTCTCGTGTGGCCTTTCAAAGGTAAAATGCTCAGCAGTTTTTCTTTTACATTCATGTTGTCAAAAAACATTTTAATAAAAACACATAGCTGAGCCACGTCCACAGTATCAGTGGATTCATCGAATTGCAGAGAAAAACACTCACATACCTCAATATCATTCCTCAGTTGCCGATCAATATCCTCCGCCATTAACTCGCATCGTTGTGCAACAGACTTTCTTGAGAGCTGCACATCCTGCAGACACAATCTCCTTCTGATTTTTAAAATCGGCAAAGAGCACATCTGCAGCTTCCATGAAAGCTCCTTTCACAATTTCACCATCCTTGAATGATTTCTTTCTTTTTGCCAGAACACGGCTGGCACAAAAAGAAGCTGTGGTTGCAGCCTTGCTGGTGGAATTTGGCTGGGGGAAAACGGCTTGTTGTGCTGCAAGCCGGCTTTTAGCCGGGAAGCTAGCATCGGTGCTCTTGTGGCTCGTCTTAAAATGCCGCTCCAAATTCCCTTCTTCTTTCGTCAATGCCACGTTTGCATCGCAGATAAGGCAGATGGATTTGCCATTTGAATAAACGAAAAAATAATCTTCCTCCCACTCTGGATGAAAATGATAAGTTTGGGATATTTTCCTCCGCCATTATACGCTCCCGTCACTCTCCACTGTAGCTCCTCATGACCTCTTGACCCTGCGCATGCGCAGATAGAATGAACCACGGGAGTCCCGCCCATGCGATCGACCGGGTCAATCCGCACTAGGCTATCATCGGGACGGTAGGCCTACTAAAGTATCCCTGAGAATGAAAAACTTTTGGAAAATTAAGTAAGTTATAAAATATAAGTGTTAAGAAAGAAAATACAGGAATTTAAATTTACAAACAATACTTATTCACCAGCCTTATCAATCATATATAGATTGATAAGGCTGGTGAATTATATATAGTAGTTAACAGAACGTCCCCTCAACGTAAGTACAACGTTCCAAAGAAACGTCCAAAAACTGTAACAAGTAAATGTGCCTGATGGAAGTTGCCAGGAGGTGGACAGAACGTTCCCAATTGTGCAATGAAATGTAACCTCCCAGCAACGTTGCAAGGACGTTTCGTGTTAGCTGGGACTATATATGCAGATAGGGGGGAAAAAAGTTGTAGGTAAGTTATGTGATTGTGACACACATTTCTTTTAAGTTACTCATAAGTCAAAATACGTCCATTAATGCTGTCCATTGACTGGCTGAAAGCTGCAGCCCTCATGCAAAATGGCTTGCTTCAAATATTAAATCCATTCACACACAGAGTAAATATAAAGTCTGAATCTTACCTGTTTGTTTCACTCGGATTCATCATCACAGCCTGATGAAAAAGTATCCTTAGAAAATGTCCTGATTTTGGAAAGCGACATCTGAAAACACTTTCCTTGTCATGGCTGGAAACGTCACATTTTAAAATAAGTCCCTTGGTGGTTTTTCTACTTCAGGTGCATTTCTCTGCCTGAGGATGCCGGTGTCGCAGCATGATCGGTCCTCCCTGACCACATGTGGAGACTGATCAGACCACGGGAGTACCGATCAGACCCGGGGGGACCGATCAGACCACAGAGCCTGATTCATTCACAGCAACGTTTTCCACAGCCATCAGTCGACTCATCAGCATTCTGCTCACAATGAAAATAAATCCATGATCCACCAAGACAAAAATAAATCAAATCGAATCTGTTTTGCCTCCGTGTGGAGTGGAGACACTGTGTGACAGCGTACGCGGGCTGGATGATGTGCTCGTCAAAATTAAGTGTTCCACCTGGCAAAAAAGGGTTCTGCTGGTGGTAGAAATGTAAAGCAAGCCAGACTTAACCGTTCTGACTCGCAGTACCGACCCAAACCACTCGGTGGAAACAAGCCTGGCCGCATACGCTGACTAAATCATCAAAGTGTGACAGCTGCATAACTTATTAGACGTATGCCAGTGTATGCCAACATTTGTAATACGGTTGGCATATGCTGGCTAAATCATCAGCTGTGAGGGGACAGACCACCAACACTGACAGGGGACAACAAGGATGACAAACACAGATAAATGACAATGACAAGGATGAGAACACAATGAATACAAACAAATGGACACAGACAGAAACTACACTGAATAAAAATAAAAATGCAGCACTTTTGTTTTTGCTCCCAATTTTCATGAGGTGAACTCAAAGATCTAAAACATTTTCTATATACACAAAATACCTATTTCTCTCAAATATTGTTCACAAATCTGTCAAAATCTGTGTTTGTGAACACTTCTTTGCCAAGATAATCCATCCCACCTCACAGGGTGGTATATCAAGATGCTGATTAGACAGCATATGTAGAGCACATTTCGTTGGCACACGCTCAAATGGAGTTTGTTTTCCTCTTTCTCTTCTCTGGCCAGAGCAATTACAAGGGGAAAAATATTACTTTCCCTTTATCATTGGTGTTAAATTCATAACCTAAACCAATCAAAATCACCAACACACATAGGCTTGTTGCTCAGGAGATCAAACCAAAAAGCCACCAACGCTGCTCCGAGGTGAAAAACAGAAGGAATGACAAAGTGACAAACCCGTGACATATCCAGCACAAGGCAGATGTCTTGTCATGGACAGGAATGTTTTTTTTTCTGAATGGCACAAATAATTTGTGTGGCATTTTATTGTTTTGTAAATTGTTGTACAAAAAATGCCTGAAGCATTTTCATTTTAAGGTAAATTGTTGTTTGCTCAATTTTTTGAAATTTACTATTTATATTTGCATTCTCACTTATATTTAATTGTTTGTTAAATATGTTTATGGTTTTCACAGGGAAAAACAAACTTTTTCTATTCAGATTTTATGTTTTGTGTGAATTTAGGTTCATTGAGTTAATACACTTGTTAGACAGGTGTGGTCAGACAGGGACAATCTCACGCAGTTGAGGTTGTGTTTAAAATAATGACACCAAACAAGGCAATGTAAACAGTTTTTAAGGTGAATTATGAAGGTAAAACAAAAGTAGTCAAAATGGCCATTATACCCTGGACTCCAGAGGGTTAATCTGTCAACATATTTATTTCATGCGATGCCTTTTATAACTGTTGATGTATGTCAAATGTTATTTCTTGAATTATTAATGAATTGTCATGATGAAAGTGTTTATTTTTCTGCCTAGGGTACACTTAGAAAAGAAGTGATCATTCATTATATCTGATGTGTTTTTTTCCCGTAATATCCTTTTGGCTCAGAAATCTGATGCCTGAATGGCAGAGCCCATGACCAGGCTTAGCTTTCAATTTTCAATTTTTCAATTTATTTACATTAATATAGCACCAAATAACAACAGAGTTGCCTCAAAGTGCTTCACACAGTAAGGTCTAACCTTACCACCCTCACAGCAACAGTGGTAAGCTTGCCCCCTTTAAAAAGACCATGAACAAAGGATCACTCTCTCTCTTGCTCTTGTCCTTTCACTGTTACCCCTTTTGCTGTTTTTTTTTCTTTTTCCAACCTTGTAGCTTTTGCTCAGTCCTTTTGTATCAAGGTTTTCTTAGTGTTTCCTTTGTACTGTAACCTTTGTTGTTAATGCTCCAGCATTGATGAATTTTAAGGTTTGAATCGAGTTTGCTGCATTTTAAAGACAACTTCCTGCGTTTTTCAGATTAAGAGCAAATTTGCCAGAACTGTTGTTGCCAAGCCTTGAACTTTTTCTGAATCCATGCAAATACTTTAAATCGATGTTCCACAAGTTTCTGAAGCCACCAGGGCATTTTTGAGAACAAACACCTAAACCATCATCCAAGGGTCGAAAGGAACCAACTTGGCAGACCCACAGAACCATTGTTTAGTCACAGCCGTCACAATACAAAGCAAGGCAGAGGTGTTGCTTTTAATCATAAGTCTGGGTTATGTTTACTGGCTTTTGGAGTCTAAAATATAACTTGTTTGAACATTTGACTCTCTGCTCTGCTCAGGATGCCACATATAGCCAATGTCAGGTGAATAAAATTCATACATGTTACTTTGTCACCGTATATAGGTCCTCGGGTCCATATCCTTAATTCTTAGATAAATTTGGCGAGTCTTTGGCAACCCATGTAGATAACATTCTGATTGTTGGTGACTTCAACATTCATGTAAACAAGCCTTCTGAACCCCTTTCTCTACCCCTTACTTTCCTTGTTTCAGTGATCATCGAAGAGGCCTCAAGCATAAGTCTGGATGTCAAAATGGAAATGCCGTAGCTCAAAACCAGAGGTATTCCACCTTGCGTGAGGCGATGCTAATCTGGACAATAAGCACACACTATTGGCTACAAAACAGGCCTACTACTCTAACTTGATCAGCAAAACAAGTATAATTCAATGTTCTTGCTCGACACGGTGGCAACACCTATTCAAGGACAACCAACTGTAAGTTTGCTCTCCATTTACTGCTCATTTACTACTTACTTCAGAAAGAGAAATAGATGACAATAGGTCTAATATAGCCCAGCATGGTGTAGAGAAGGAAAGGCTACAGGATGAATATTATAATATTTTGGAATATTGAAAATTATCACTTGTGGATAATTTTACCTCAGGGGCACCACCTATTTCAAAGGATAGGTCCTTATTATTTGTCAATTAATCAGTCTCAGTTTTTAATCAGTCTCAATTTTTAAAGGCGTAAGCTCTGCAGGTCAGATCCGACACCCTCTGTAAAACCATACAAAAATCACAGACAAACTTCACAAGTTAAGATATTTATTTAACCCTGGCAGGAGTTAAATAACAGGACATATCACAGTGAGCAATTTAATTATGATGACATTCAACTAGCAATAATTATACGATGTTCTGATCGTTTGGTTTCATAGCGGGAGTTTTGGAGTAAAATTCATCCTAATGTAACAGGGAGTTTACTTTGGTATTTGTTAACCCAGAGAGAGACTTAATGATTTTGAATAGAGTTAAATAAAGCCACTCTGTTTATCTGACAACATAGCCCAGTCTTACTTTGCACCGTCTTCGTGAGGTCCGATGCTGGAATCGTCTGGTTCATTCGACGCTCTGTCCACCACACAGCTTCGTCAGGGACCTTAACAAAGGCTCTGCCGGTCCGACCCGCTCGGTCTCGTCAGTGGCGGGGATGAATTCTTTTATTGCTGTGATTTCACGGTGGCAGTTCAAGTCGCTTTGGGACGTCTCAGCTGACCTGGATGTTTTTTCTTCTGCAGCACTCTGGTGTATGGCTCATCAGAATAAAAGTTTGAGCGTCTTATTCTCTATCAAAAATCAAAAATTCGTCTTTCGTCATCGTCTTTTTGGAAGCTTGGTCGAATCAGAATTCAATGTAAAAACAGTTGACTTTAGAAGAAAAGGTTCATGAAAGGAATTTGGAGTTTAAAAAAGAAAAACAGTTTTAATTTGAAAATTCAAAAAGGAAGTTAAATGCGCCCAGCGCATTTAACTTGACAAAGGTTGCAAAAGTTATCTGTCAGAAAAATAAATTCTTGTCGGTACACCAAACAAGAATTAGTCTTAAGTAGCACGTGGATTCAGACAAAGGGTCATAAAATCTGGACGGGAGGCGCGTCCTTAAACCCAAGGAAAAGAAGAGAGAACACATTAAGTAAACATTCCCAATGAGCGGAGTTATGACACATCAAATATAACACTTTCATTGCATAAACAGAAAAGAGTGACATGTTTCCTTTTCTTCTTTTTTCCTGTTCTTTTGTTACATACAATGAAATTTCCTTTCTTTAAAATGTTGTTAGAACGTTTGAGGTTTGCAGGATGTCCTACCTGCCCTTCCCAAATCGTCCCACAGGGGTCGCTCTTGTTCCATGGTTAAAAATGGCATTTATCTATTGTGATGCAAAATTAGTAATTTTGGGTCGACTTCAGCCACGAAACTTTTGTAATGATTGTCCCATTGAGGATAACGTTCAGTGAGCTGTTTTCTTTTGGGTTTAGTGTGGAAACCTCTTTTCAGGACTTTTGTTGAGGAAGGTGTCTTCTGTGAAGGCCCTTTTATGTGAGAGGGGAGTTGAGTCACATCTGGTCTGGAGTGCTGATAAGCATTCACAGCTCCTTGTGGAATGCTTTTTGGTGATCTTAAATCCTTAAAGTGTTGGGGGGTTTGTTGACAGATCCAAGCTGTGCCGGGCTTACAAGTCTCTTCTTTGACACCTGGAGATATACTAGGCCTTGCTGTATGGAGCTTACTTTGTTTAAAAGGAATTCCAGGGCCCCATCTTAATGCAAGCTGAATATGGTGGTTGTTTGATCCAGCTTTCCGCTACAATGGCTTAGTCCTGCCACTGCACCCTGTTGCTGATGTGGTGCCATTGCTGACACCCTCAACTAGATTTCCTGAATTTGATATTATTAAATGTCTTTTGACCTTACACCAATAAAAGTGTTTCAGACCTGTGGCCTACACTTAGGCTAACTGTATTTGAAATTATTAGCCTGCCATTAACCTCTGGATCACTTCCTAAATGCTTTAAATCTGCAGTGAATAAACCACTATTTAAGAAATCAAACCTTAACGCTGGTCTCCTGAAAAATATAGGCCGATATCAAACCTATCATATTGTTCTAAAATCCTTGAAAAAGTAGTTTCATAGCAGCTTGTGGACCACTTTACTGAGAATACCAGCTGCCATCTGCTTTTTCAACACACCATTCCACTGAGACAGCTCCTACTAAAGTGGAAAATGATCTGCTCCCTATGGATTTGGACACCAGTTTGGTTCTGTTACATCTAGCACTGCGTTTGGACACAGTGAATCATTGTATGCTACACACTAGGTTGGAGAATCACTTTGGGATTGCTGGAATGTCCTTGTATTTTGACATTCTGCTTAACCAGTCATTCTCACTGTGTCCTGTACAATAATGTCACCGGCAAACCTTGTTCCGATGAAATCCAGGGTTCCACAGGCATCCATCTTAGGTCCCCTGCTTTTGTCCCCTTATATAGCACCTCTTGGGCATATTCTGCAATGTTATGTGATTAGTTTCACTGCTATGCTGATGATACTCAGTTGTACATGCCAATAACTGCTAGTAATCTCACACACTTTAGAGGATTGCCCTGCTACAGTGACAAGCTGGATGTCTAGCAATTTCTTAATTTTAAACTCAGAGAAGACTGAAATGACCAAGACTTCCTTGGTCCAGCAAGACATCAACATGATTTTTACCAGCTAACAGTTAACTCAGACTCATGCATCATCCTGCTCCTCTGACAAAGTGAGGAACCTTAGGGTGATTTTTGATCCCACAAAATTACAACGTCTGCTTTCTTTCACCTTGTAACATAGCAAAAGATTTTTCCTGTCCTGTCTATGGTGATGCAAAGACTCTGATCTATGCATTTGCCTCTTCTAGACTGGACTACTGCAATGTGTTGTGTGGGCCGCTGAAGAGGAGGTACTGCTGGCCCACCACCACCAGAGGGCGCCCTGCCTGGAGTGTGGGCTCCAGGCACCAGAGGGCGCTGCCGCCTAACAGGAGCAGCCAGGGTGACAGCTGACGCTCATCATCCTTGACAGCTGTCACCACTCAACAGGATCAGCATTGGTATATCAGCCAGACGACATCTCCACCTCTTTGCCGAGATATCGTTCTAACCTGAAGGTAACGTACCTCAGCTGGTTGTGAGATAATAACCCTTTGTTGCTTGAGCGTTTTTTGTGAACTCTTTATTCGACGAGAGGAGGAGGTGGTTTTCCACCGTACGTATTGCTGGGTGCACACGCACCCACTTCTAACTGTGTTTGCTCCTCGCCAGCAGTACCAGATCCGCCACCGCGGAGGCAGTGGCCACCTGGGAATTCGGGACTTGGCGGCTCCAGTATTCCCGGGGTTCGGTGGCGGAGGAAATCGTGTGGTTCCGGTTCGACTTCGGACTGATGTCTCCTATCTTCGAGCCTGCCCACATGACATCTTGTATTTGACTCACTATTGTAATCTGTTGTTGTTGTGCATTTTCACAACAGTAAAGTGTGTATTTGGCTTTATCCATTGTCCGTTCATTTGCGCCCCCTGTTGTGGGTCCGTGCCTCCTACACTTTCCCCAACAGGATATCTCGGCCAGCGTCATGGATCCCGAGGGCGTCAACCGGCTGTTGACGGCCAATGGAAGAACAGGGCGCGCAGGCTGTCCGCAGGAAGGGGTGATCGGGGAGTTGCAGCGGATCCTCACCGCTTTCACGACTCAGTTGGATTTGATGACCGAGCAGAACATCCTCCTGAACTGCAGGATGGAGGCCTCTCGCCGCGCAGGTGGAAGCGCGCCCTCCGGGCGCCGCTGCGGCTCTCCCTCCCGTCGACCCTGTGGCGTAACAGTGACGTTCCACTGGTCGTTCAACGACCCCCTCCACCTTCCCGGAAGCATAACATAAGCCCTCCAGAGCCGTACGGAGGCTGTGTGGAGACGTGCACGGATTTCCTTATGCAGTGTTCGCCTCGTCTTCGCACAGCGTCCCGTCATGTACGCGACTGATGCTAGCAAAGTAGCTTATGTGATAAATCTGCTTCATGGTGAGGCACAGCGCTTGGGCTACAGCGCTCTGGGAGCAAAATTCACGGCTCCTTCAGACATATGATGGTTTTGTGAGGGAGTTCACAACAGTGTTCGATCACCAAATAGAGGAGAGACCGCTTCAGCCGTGCTGCTGTCAATGAGACAGGGGCGCCGGAGCGCAGCTGTCTATGCAGTCGACTTCCGCATCGCGGCTGCGAGGTCCGGCTGGAATAGCACTGCCCTCTGCGCCGCCTTTGTAAACGGACTGTCATTGGTTCTAAAGGAGCACCTGGTGGCTAAGGGACGAACCGCGGGATTTAGACGGGCTTATCGATCTCGTCATACGATTAGACAATCGGTTAGAAGAACGCCGTCGGGACAAGACGAAGGGCGTGGCCGGGCACGCGCCGTCCCTCTCCCTTCCGGTTCCGATTGCGTTCCGCCTCCCCACGCTCCACGGCCCCCGCGCCATGTGTGGTCACAGCTCCCCCTGCTGACGAAGCTATGGACACGAGCAGGGCCACATTTAGGGCACCAGATAGACAGAGGAGGCTGGCCCGCGGAGCGTGTTTTGTTTGTGGCTCGATAGAGCATCAGCTAAGAGACTGCCCCGAGCGGTTAAAACGCCCGCCCCTAGAAACTGGGCTAGGGGTGGGCCGAGACATTCACGTGGGACACACCCACATCGCCACACGACTCCCAGTTACAATCCTTTATGAGGATTTAACCCTGAAGGCCCCAGCACTGGTGGACACGGGCTCTGAAGGGAATTTGCTAGACAGCAAATGGGCCAGGGAGATAGGGCTCCCTCTGGTGGCGCTTACCTCGCCTGTGCAGGTGCGGGCACTAGATGGCTCCCTACTCCCTCTAATCACTCACAAGACACCACCAGTAACCCTGGTGGTGTCGGGAAATCACCGGGAGGAGATAGAGTTTTTGTAACTCCGACCACCTCCCGTGTGATTCTAGGGTTCCCTTGGATGTGAAACACAATCCCCGGATCGATTGGCCGTCCGGGGTAGTGGTTCAGTGGAGCGAGACCTGCCATCGGGTATGTTTAGGTTCCTCGGTTCTCCCGTTCCCAGGCCAGGGAGGAGGTCAGAGCCCCGCCCAATCTAGGGACGGTGCCGGTGCAGTACCATGACCTTGTGGAGGTGTTTCGCAAGGATCTGGCGCTCACCCTTCCCCCGCACCGCCCGTATGATTGTGCCATTGATTTGGTTCCAGGCGTTGAGTTTCGTCCAGCAGGCTGTACAACCTCTCACGACCTGAGCGCGAATCAATGGAGGACCTGCATCCGGGACTCTTTGGCTGCCGGGTTGATCCGGAATTCCACCTCCCCCGATGGGTGCGGGTTTCTTTTTGTGGGGAAAAAAGATGGCGGACTACGTCCATGCATTGATTACAGGGGGCTGAACGAAATCACGGTTCGTAACCGATACCCCTTACCCTTGTTGGATTCTGTGTTCACGCCCCTGCATGGAGCCAAGATATTCACCAAGCTTGATCTTAGAAATGAGTATCACCTGGTTCGGATCCGGAAGGGAGACGAGTGGAAGACGGCATTTAACACCCCGTTAGGTCACTTTGAGTACCTGGTCATGCCGTTCGGTCTTACAAACGCTCCCGCGACATTCCAAGCATTAGTTAATGACAGCTTGCGGGACTTCCTGCACCGATTCGTCCTTCGTATATCTGGATGATATACTCATCTTTTCTCCAGATCCTGAGACTCATGTCCGGCATGTACGTTCAGGTCCTGCAGCGGTTGTTGGAGAACCGGCTGTTTGTGATAGGGCGAGAAGTGCGAGTTTCACCGCACTTCTTTGTCCTTCCTGGGGTTATCATTTCCCCTAACTCCGTCGCTCCTGATCCGACCAAGGTTGCGGCGGTGAGAGACTGGCCCCAACCACTAGCCGTAGGAAGCTGCAACAGTTCCTCAGCTTGCTAATTTCTACAGGAGGTTCATTAAGGGCTTTAGTCAGGTAGCTAGCCCCCTGACAGCCCTGACCTCACCAAAAGTCCCCTTCACCTGGCCGGATCGTTGCGATGCCGCATTCAAGGAGTTGAAACGGCGCTTCTCGTCTGCACCTGTTCTGGTGCAGCCCGATCCTAGTCGCCAGTTGGTGGTTGAAGTGGACGCCTCGGACTCAGGGATAGGAGCTGTGCTCTCCCAGAGCGGGAAGACCGATAAGGTCCTTCACCCGTGTGCCTATTTTCCCGCAGGTTGACCCCGGCCAAACGGAGCTATGATGTCGGCAAATCGAGAACTCCTTGCGGTGAAAGAGGCTCTTGAGGAGTGGATACATCTGTTGGAGGGAACGACCGTGCCATTCACGGTTTTCACTGACCACCGGAACCTGAGTATATCAGGACTGCCAAGCGGCTGAATCCCAGGCAAGCCGCTGGTCACTGTTCTTCAGCCGTTTTGACTTCCGGATCACCTACCGTCCCGGGACCAAAAATCAGAGATCGATGCCTTGTCCCGGTGACATGAAGACGAAGTCAAAACGGAGTTGTCGGATCCCCCGGAACCCATCATCCCGGAGTCCGCTATCGTGGCCACCCTCACCTGGGACGTGGAGAGAACCGTCCGGAGGCCCTGGCATGAAGCCCAGACCCCGGGAACCGGCCGAAGAACAAACTATACATCCCACCAGAAGCTAGGGCTGCAGTCCTCGACTTCTGTCACGGCTCTAAGCTCTCCTGTCATCCAGGACCGTGGCAGTTGTCCTGGCAGCGCTTCTGGTGGGCGTCCCTGGAAGGCCGACGTCCGGGATTATATCCAGGCCTGTACCACCTGCGCCAGGGGCAAGGCCGACCATCGCAAGGTATCGGGATTGCTACAGCCGCTGCCCGTGCCTCATCGCCCCTGGTCCTACATCGGCCTGGACTTTGTCACGGGCCTCCCGCCGTCCCAGGGCAACACCGTCATCCTCACGTAGTGGACCGATTCTCCAAGGCGGCCCACTTCGTGGCCCTCCCGAAACTCCCAACGGCCCAGGAGACAGCGGACCTCCTGGCCACCACGTCGTCCGGCTGCATGGGATTCCAACAGACATCGTCTCCGATCGCGGTCCCCAGTTCTCCTCGCATGTCTGGAGGAGCTTCTGCCGGGAACTGGGGGCCACGGTCCAGTCTCTCTTCCGGGTATCATCCCAAACCACGGGCAAGCAGAACGGGCCAACCAAGAGATGGAGCAGACCCTGCGTTGCATGACAGCTGCGCACCCGCGGCCTGGAGTACCCATCTGGCCTGGATCGAGTATGCCCACAACAGCCAAGTGTCGTCAGCCACCGGCCTCTCCCCTTTTGAGGTGTGCCTAGGGTATCAGCCCCGTTGTTTCCGGTGGTTGAGGGAGAGGTCGGTGTGCCCTCGGTCCAGGCCCACCTGCGGAAGTGCCGTCGGGTGTGGCGAGCCGCCCGTTCTGCTTTGCTGAAGGCCCGGAGGAGGACAAAGGCCCATGCAGACCGACGGCGGACCCCGGCCCCTACGTATCGTCCAGGGCAGGAAGTGTGGTTGTCTACCAAGGACATACCCCTGCAAGTGGACTCCCCTAAACTCCAGGAACGATACATAGGACCCTTCAAAATTCTCAAGGTCATCAGTCCAGCCGCAGTGAGGCTGCAGCTTCCGGCCTCACTGCGGATCCATCCCGTTTCACGTGTCTCGAATCAAACCACATCACACCTCACCCCTCTGTACTCCGGGTCCGGCACCACCTCCTGCCCGGATCATCGATGGCGAGCCGGCTTGGACTGTGCGCCGGCTCTTGGATGTCCGACGGATGGGCCGGGGCTTCCAGTATCTGGTGGACTGGGAGGGGTACGGCCCCGAAGAACGCTCCTGGTGAAGAAGAGCTTCATCCTGGACCCGGCCCTCCTGGCCGACTTCTACCGCCGCCACCCGGACAAGCCTGGTCGGGCGCCAGGAGGCGCCCGTTGAGGGGGGGTCCTGTTGTGTGGGCCGCTGAAGAGGAGGTACTGCTGGCCCACCACCACCAGAGGGCGCCCTGCCTGGAGTGCGGGCTCCAGGCACCAGAGGGCGCTGGCCTAACAGGAGCAGCCAGGGTGACAGCTGACGCTCATCATCCTTGACAGCTGTCACCACTCAACAGGATCAGCATTGGTATATCAGCCAGACGACATCTCCACCTCTTTGCCGAGATATCGTTCTACCTTGAAGGTAACGTACCTCAGCTGGTTGTGAGATAATAACCCTTTGTTGCTTGAGCGTTTTTTGTGAACTCTTATTCGCGAGGGAGGAGGTGGTTTTCCACCGTACGTATGGCTGGGTGCACACGCACCCACTTCTAACTGTGTTTGCTCCTCGCCAGCAGTACCAGATCCGACACGCGGAGGCAGTGGCCACCTGGGAATTCGGGACTTGGCGGCTCCAGTATTCCCGGGGTTCGGTGGCGGAGGAAATCTTGTAGTTCTGGTTCGACTTCGGACTGATGTCTCCTATCTTCGAGCCTGCCCACATGACATCTTGTATTTGACTCACTATTATAATCTGTTGTTGTTGTTGTGCATTTTCACAACAGTAAAGTGTTGTATTTGGCTTTATCCATTGTCCGTTCATTTGCGCCCCCTGTTGTGGGTCCGTGCTCCTACACTTTCCCCAACACAATGTTCTATTCTCTGGTTTACAGCAGTCCAGCATTAGGGGTCTCCAGTTGGTGTAAAATGCTGCTGCCAGAATTTTGACTAGAAGGAGAAAGTTTGACCACCAATTCTGGCATCTTTACTGGCTTCCTCTCTCTGTGAAGTCTGACTTTAAGGTTTTGCTAGTAACCTATGAAAGTATTCATGGACTAGCACCTCCCGACTTAGCTGACCTAATTACAGCCTACATACTGGTGTGCTCTGTGCTTCCAGGGCGCAGGACTACTTTGGGTGCCTAAGGTTAAAAAAAAGTCACCAGAGCACAGAGCTTTCTCTTACCATGCACCTACCTTGTGGCATGATCTCCCTGCAGAGGTAAAACAGCCAGATTTTGTAGAGACATTCAAGTCTAAAGACACATCTGTTCTCCTTCTCGTATGGCTAACATACCAGTTCAGTATGGAACTGTGCTTTCGCTCCTTTTAATTCATAATTTCAGCAACGGAAAAGGTCTGCCTCATGACATCTAAATTCTGTGTGTGTTAGTGAAGCTCAGGGCTAGCTGTTGTCCTTCAGGCAGCCTTGTTGTGATTTTGCACTATACAAATAAAAGAAATTGTAACTGAATTGAACCTCTCCTTGACTCAGGCCACCATCCCAGCCTGTCTAAAGTCTGCAACCGTCATCTAATACCCCCCCCCCCCCCCCCCAAAAAAAAAAAAAAAATCAGCTAAGGACAACCTCAACAACTACCCACCCAATCACACTCACACCAGTCATCACAAATTGTCTAGAGCGGTTGGTCAAGACAGTGCAGAAGATCATCTGCTCCCCCCCTCCCTGAAAGACATTTATACATCCATAGCACAGCTGAGAAACTCATCAGTGACAGCAACCATCCTGCTCCTCACCTGTTTGACCTGTTGCACTCTGGCAGGCACTAGAGGTCCCATCAGAACCAGGAAGAACAGATTCAGTTTAAAAGTTGGGACAGGGCAACAAACACTGGGAAAGTTGATGAATGCTCAAAGAACACCTGTTTCGAAACAGGTGAGTGTCATGATTGGGTATAAAAGGAGCATCCCCAAAAGGCTCAGCCATTCACAAGCAAAGATGGGGTGAGGATCACCACTTTGTGAACTGCATGAAAAAATCGTCCAACAGTTTAAGAACAATGTTTCTCAATGTTCAGTTGCAAGGACTTTAGGGATTCCATCATCTACAGTCCATAATATAATGAGAAGATTCAGAGAATCTGGAGAACTTTCTACACGTAAGCGGCAAGGCCAAAAACCAACAGTGGCTTCGTAGTAAAGAGTGCGGGTACTAGACTGGCCTGCCTGCAGTCCAGACCTGTCGCCCATTGAAAATGTGTGGCGCATTATGAAGCGCAAAATACAACAATGGAGTCCCCCGACTGTTGAACGACTGAAGTTGTACATCAAGCAAGAATGGGAAAGAATTCTACTTATAAAGCTTCAACAATTAGTGTCCTCAGTTCCTAAACGCTTATTGAGTGTTGTTAGAAGGAAAGGTGATGTAACACAGTGGTAAACATACCACTGTCCCAGCTTTTTTGAAATGTGTTGTAGGCATCCATTTCAAAATGAGCAAATATTTGCACAAAAACAAAGTTTATCAGTTTGAATATCAAATATTGTCTTTGTGATGTATTCAATTATAGGTTGAAGAGGATTTGCAAATCATTGTATTCTGTTTTTATTTACATGTTACACAACATCCCAACTTCATTGGAATTGGGGTTGTACAAACAGTATGGCACTCTACGGTAAATCTGCATGGAGTTGTCAAAAACTGAGTGACTGTGCAAGAAGAAGAAGATTGAGGAAAGCCACCAAGACACCCGGACAACCCAGAAGAAGTTATATGCTCATGTGGCTGTGATTGGAGAAATTGTGCACAGTGTAAATTTTGTATGTTGCATCGCCACTCTTAGCTTCATAGTGGAGTAGAGCAGAGAAGGATATTCTTCACACCAAACACATCAAATCTAGGCTTGCATCTCAGATGTGCCTTCTGGCAGTTTGTAGCTGAACTTTCAAGCGCCTTTGGGGCAACTGTTTGTTGTGATTTGGCGCTATATAAGAAAAAAGTTGATTGAAAGTTGATTGATTGATGTTTTAAGAAATCTTCGTCTATAGCACTTTGTCATGAAGCTTAGGAACTGTCCTCACCTTGTGTAGTTCATGTGTATATCGAAAAGTGATGGAGAGAAGAGGTCGGGGGCTGGGGAGTAATTAACTCAGCTCAGTAAGATGGCAGAGAGTCTCTTGGGGGCAGGGTTGGAAAATAAGGGACCCTGCACTCTCCAAACCCCCCCTTCCCCCAAATCTTGATCTCCTGTATGGATGTCTGCACTCAAAAATCTCAACCTCTTTGTTTGATTAACACCAGCCAGCAGCAGCAGCTGAAAGACAGCCAAAGGTCAACAAAATCTAAAAACAATGCACCAGTCACTTTGCTTTGTGGCAGACGCAGGGTCAATCACTTTGAAATGAACGAAGATGGTAAGCAGCCTCCTGGTGTGTAACAACCAGTGGTTTGGCTTCAGTCACCTTAAAGACTAGTGAGCGAAGCCTGACAACAAACTCACCTTAAGAAACCAGTGTGGCTGAAGTTCGTGCTGTAAACAGTGGGATGGTAAATCAGGACACGTGCACAGGAGAGCGAGTGAGGGCGATTAGGTCAAATAACCTGCGAAGCGAGGACTTTCTGGAGTGTGATGTGGCTGAAGCCACGGAAAAGGGGAAGGCAGAACAGTGGCACCACAACATACTTAGAACTGGTGGTAAACATGTTTTTTGTGTCAGTTTCACCAAGGCAAATCACTGATACTTTGTGTTTCTCATACATTCTGTATTGTCACATCTCATACGTGCTGTTGTCATGCATTCAGCTATAAGGAATCCGCGAATGAACACAGCTGGTTTGGACTACATGGAAACGCTTTGCTTTTCCTTCAGCTACATCATCTTTTTTGTCTTGATGTCTCACTGGGTAATGAGTTGAGGGATAATAAGCACACACATCCACAAATGATAGGACTTCATTAGAGATGTTTGTTAATGAGCTATCTCCCAGATGGACCCCCTCCACCCTCCCCATATACCTCCATCCGTTTTGTTTGTCACCTTCAGGTATTTTCTTTCACATGCTGTGCTCTCACTCACACAGAAGCAACCACACATGGGTTTACTTTGATGCTTCACATGCTGCTATTCTTCAACACTTCCCCCCCACCACCACACACACACACACACACACACACACACACACACACAAAACTCCATTTAAATTCAGGGGCAGTCAACCT
This sequence comes from Thalassophryne amazonica, assembly GCF_902500255.1. Classification (NCBI taxonomy): domain Eukaryota; kingdom Metazoa; phylum Chordata; class Actinopteri; order Batrachoidiformes; family Batrachoididae; genus Thalassophryne; species Thalassophryne amazonica. The sequence continues at coordinate 56,240,018 of NC_047112.1, forward strand.
CGATCTTTTGATCTGTTGTCATCACAAAAATTAAGCCCCCCCCCCCCCCCCCCCCCACACACACACACACACACACACACGCACATAAATTTTATTACATTGCCTGCTCAAAATGCTATTGCATGCACAAGATACAATTTGGCCAAATACATTGTGCATCAGCTGTTAATATTGTGTTTATGTGGATAATAGCAAACACAAAAATGCATTTATCCAGCAATAATTTAGCAAAGGATAATTGTTTTTTGCGTGCTCAGATAGATACATGTGTGTTAACAGAGTCAGCACAACAACCTGCTTTTTTCTCCAGACATAGAAATGAATGTCTTCGGGCCTGGTCCCACTGGGGAGAAGATTAATTGCGCATGAATTGAGTAAATTAATTTCTGTGTAACATAACCTTTGACATGGATTTTTAGGTAATAGTTTATGATTAATAACACCATCATAAGACCAGTACTACTGTATGGAGCGGAGGTCTGGACCATGGGAAAAAAGGAAGAGAGAATCCTAGAGTCAACTGAGATGAGAATGCTTAGGAGAATCAAGGGAGTGACATTGAGAGATCGAGAGAGGAGTGAAGACATCAGAAGAGAGCTACAAATAAACACCATAAATGAGAAAGTTAGAGAGATACGGTTAAGGTGGTATGGCCATGTAGCCAGGATGGAAGACGAGAACCCAGTTAAGAAGGTATGGGAAGCAAGCATACTGGGAAGGAGACCCCGAGGACGACCTCGCAAGAGATGGATGGACTGCATCAAGGAAGATATGACCCACTTTGGAGTGAGACCGGAGGAGGCCCAGGACAGGAAAACCTGGAGGACAAAGACCAAGGCAGCCGACCCTGCAAAAGCGGGAATACAGGCTTAGGAAAAGAAGAAGAAGAAGAATGAAATATTGATATATTTGAATTCTTTCACAAACCAAATTAAAATAATTCCTGCATGTTGTGGTTATTTGAAAATTATTCAATAAATTCAAATTTACAGATATTTTTTTAAGATCCAAGATCAGATCAATATTCAGGTGGTGAAAAGTGTACAATTTGTCGCTAGTATATGGACATCATCTTCCACCACATGCTGGGAATTTCCATCCAGTCACATCTATTTTTAGACACACCACCCTATAGTCACAGGGTGCAAAGCATCCTGATTACTAGTAACCTACACAGGAGGGGATAAGAAGATAGGTCACACTCATAAAAAATGCATGTTAATTGCAGCAAATATGTGTCATTTGGATAAGAACATTTATTTAAAGACAATTTTAACACATAAATATGTAAAATGTGAAAAAAGAATTATATTGAAATATTTTACATAAAAATAGTAGAGAAGCTTGAATCTTCGACTGGACTGGGTTGCTTGACGCGAGGACGTTTCGCTTCAAATCACAGAAGCTTCCTCAGCTAAAATTCTTGCTCTGGTAGTCTGACTTCTGTCTTGATTCTTGTAGAGAAGAATAAACAGAAGCCACAAAAGCTGGAGTTTTAAACCTAACCAGACCCTCCTACCGAGCGGCAGACTGCTATAGGCTAGTGACTAAACAATAGCTCTAATTAGCACCTATTGTGCTCTAGCTAGCACCCTCCTAATGACAGGACAGCTGTCCCTCCTAATGATGGGACGGACGCCTCTCCTGACGGCTCCCCTGACGACTCTCCTGATGACGTGAATGACTCATTACCATGAACAAAAGACTGAAACTGCTTTGACCTGAGTACCCCATTGTAAACAGGGAACAAAGCGTGTCTCAGACCCCCTCCCCGGTTAAGGCTGGGTTTCAACTGTTTCACATAAAATGCCTCCTTCACTCCTCTCTCAAACCATTTCCTTTCTCTGGCTAAGATTTTAACTTCCTTGCCCTCAAACGTGTGGTTAGTGTCTTTAAGGTGGAGATGAACTGCAGACTGAGGTCCACGTGCTGGTATAGCCTTTTGTGTAAAGGTTGCTTAGTCTCACCTATGTAGTGTTCGTTTTCTTGACATCTGGTAGAATACACTACATTGCTTTGTTTGGATCCAAACAGTATGTAGACCTGGGTTTGATTCCTGGTCATGCTAGCAGCCCGTATCATTGTACGTAGAAGTGAATTAGTTCTTCAATTGATACTTAAATTCTGACTGGTGACAGAAAGCAAAATCACTCATATGCGCGTTGAGACATCAAAAAAATGAAGCAATGCATTTGGCTGAGAGTCTGTTCATTCCCTTGTTGTATGGCTGGGACTGGACATAAAGTAGAATTTTCTTTTTGTTCCTTCATTTTGTCCAGATTGCACAGTTTACACCGCATGAGGGAGATCAAGGTCTCATAACCCACTTGCGCTCAGAACATAATCATATGCACCCCGCTGATCCCCAGAGACACCCATTAACCTTGCTCTTCAGAGTCCATTAAAGTGACATTAGATCACCGTGAAAACTTTAGATACCCTACAAATCTTCATAAGCAGGTGTACTTGTCCAAAGTCTGTCAAACACTTCAGAGAAGGTGTCCTACACTTATAATGAGATATGGATAAATGTTGTGCAACAGACAAAAGCTGCACCACTAGTTACAGCATTGTTACACAGGAAAATCATTAAAATGTAGGCACAAGTGTCAAACATGCCTTCTGGCAAACTGTAGTTGAAATTTCACAGCTTCTTTTTAAGAAAATCCTTCACTGTTCCACTCCACTATGAAGCTGTATAATCAGTGATGCAACAGAAAAAGATGGACTACACGCATTTTCACAAAGAATAGCCACAGAAGACTGGAACCCTTTCGTGTTGGTTTGGAGGATTTGGTGGCTTTCCTCACAAGTCTCCTTTGTGCACAATCACTCAGTTTAAAATGTGGTAAACACCTACGGCATTTTATGAGTCAAATCACAGAACTACTGTCCCAGCGAAGAGGCAGCGATTGAATAAATAAATAAACCCACCCAAACAACTACCTCCAACCAGGTTTTCATCCTTCGTCCACCTGCAGTCGATGTGGAAGGACGTGTTCATCTTATGTATGGTAGGGTGGTCCTTATTTTGCAAAGTTTTGAAATTTAATACGCTGACCCCTGAATAGGTTCCAAATGATGACAAACATGCTGTGTAAAATTTTGTTTGTGGGTGATTCTTTAACTACGGGCACTATTGGCCTTGTAAATGTAATTTCCACCACACCATTGCCTTACATATAAAGTGCCTTGGGGCAACTGTTTGTTGTGATTTGGCGCTATATACATGTGCTCTGATGTCACTGTTTATCTCCATAGAAACTACCCAAACAATCTTTCATACAACTGTTTAAAAGGACATTACAGTGTTGTGGTGGAAATTACGGCAAATAGTGTGGGACAACTACATTTGGTTTTAAAAAAATCACAACAGTTGTTGACATTGAATACCCCAATTATGTTTTGATTATTTTACCTGATATTTTATTCAGAGATATTTTAAAACATTAGAAAAAACATTTCTTTACCATTCATTTTTATCATTGAGATCAAAAGTCTGGGTGTGGGACAGCACAAAATGGGCAATATTTGCATATAATGATGCTGAAAAAAGGTGAACAAGTCATCATAGACTACTAGAACAAATTTCTTAACACACTTTCATTGTAAAGATAACTATAAAAAGTGTGAAATTTCCCCTTTTTTCATTTTTTCATACAATATGATCAAAGGACATCATAAGTGCCCGTAGTCTAAGAATCACCCTTGTATAAATTAGGGTTAGACTGATTATCAGCCGATTAATCTGCCGATTACCAGCTGGCCGTTTATTGGTGGGCCAATAATTGGCCCATCCCATTGGCAGGGCCAGTTATTGGCCAATTTATCAGATGATTATTGGCCAGCCTGTAATTGGCCAAAATCGGTAAACCAATAATCAGCCAGCTGATAATTGGCCTAGCTGATTGGTCTATCCCTAGTATAAATTCATTTTTAGAGGTAGCTCAGAAGTATTTAAATGTTGATATTTTCCTGCTATATAACGCTATACAAACTAAAGCTTGAAAATCACCTGTGGAAGTGGGCACCAGGAGGATTATCAGGACTTTTGATATGTTGTTTTGGATGGTTGGGGCACCATTAAGCTTTAGTTTGTATGGCGTTATATGCAGAAAATAGCAAATTTTAATGCTTTTGAACTACATCTAAAAAACATTTTATATAAACAAAATTTTACACAGCGTGTTTTTTCATCAATTGGAACCTATTCAGGAGGTCAGAGTTTTAAATTTCAAAATTTTGCAAAATAAGGACCACCAGTCCATGGTGTGCTTCTTACCTGTGTTCTGCTATACAATGCTGCTGGAATGTCAATTTCCCTGAGGGATTAATAAAGTTCTATCTAATCTAGTCTAAACTAGTGTGACTGTATGAAATATTTTTGTGGCCACAGCCACAGTGGGGTTCAAACACCAGATTGCTTGTACTTGAGACCAAGTCTTGACCAGGTCAGTCAAAGCTGAGTTACCCAGTGGTCAAGCCAGTTGGAACCTCTTTTCAGTCTGGACTTCACCTTGTTACATATTTCCCCAGCAGTTTTAAGGTTGGGACAATGTCCTGTGACTACCCAGTCATCCTGCCAACAACACCAGTTTGTGACCAGAGGACATACAGTAGTGTTCAGAATAATAGTAGTGCTATGTGACTAAAAAGAATAATCCAGGTTTTGAGTATATTTCTTATTGTTACATGGGAAACAAGGTACCAGTAGATTCAGTAGATTCTCACAAATCCAACAAGACCAGGCATTCATGATATGCACACTCTTAAGCCTATGAAATTGGGCTATTAGTAAAAAAAAGTAGAAAAGGGGGTGTTCACAATAACAGTAGTATCTGCTGTTGACGCTACAAACACAAAACTATTATGTTCAAACTGCTTTTTTAGCAATCCTGTGAATCACTAAACTAGTATTTAGTTGTATACCACAGTTTTTCATGATTTCTTCACATCTGCGAGGCATTAATTTTGTTGGTTTGGAACCAAGATTTTGCTCGTTTACTAGTGTGCTTGGGATCATTGTCTTGTTGAAACACTCATTTCAAGGGCATGTCCTCTTCAGCATAAGGCAACATGACCTCTTCAAGTATTATGACATATCCAAAGTGATCCATGATACCTGGTATGCGATATATAGGCCCAACACCATAGTAGGAGAAACATGCCCATATCATGATGCTTGCACCACCATGCTTCACTGTCTTCACTGTGAACTGTGGCTTGAATTCAGAGTTTGGGGGTTCTCTCACAAACTGTCTGTGGCCCTTGGACCCAAAAAGAACAATTTTACTCTCATCAGTCCACAAAATATTCCTCCATTTCTCTTTAGGTCGGTTGATGTGTTCATTGGCAAATTGTAACCTCTTCTGCACGTCTTTTAACAGAGGGACTTTGCGGGGGATTCTTGCAAATAAATTAGCTTCACACAGGTGTCTTCTGTCACAGCACTTACAGGTAACTCCAGACTGTCTTTGATCATCCTGGAGCTGATCAATGGGTGAGCCTTTGCCATTCTGGTTATTCTTCTATCCATTTTGATGGTTGTTTTCCGTTTTCTTCCACACGTCTCTGTTTTTTTTTTTTTTTTTGTGCATTTTAAAGCATTGGAGATCATTGTAGATGAATAGCCTATAATTTTTTTGCACCTGCGTATACGTTTTCCCTCTCCAATCAACTTTTTAGTCAAACTACGCTGTTCTTCTGAACAATGTCTTGAACGTCCCATTGTCCTCAGGCTTTCAAAGAGAAAAGCATGTTCAACAGGTGCTGGCTTCATCCTTAAATAGGGGACACCTGATTCACCGCTGTTTGTTTCACAAAATTGATGAACTCACTGACTGAATGCCACACTGCTATTATTGTGAACACCACCTTTTCTACTTTTTTTTTTTTTTACTAATAGCCCAATTTCATAGCCTTAAGAGTGTGCATATCATGAATGCTTGGTCTTGTTAGATTTGTGAGAATCTACTGAATCTACTGGTACCTTGTTTCCCATGTAACATTAAGAAATATACTCAAAACCTGGATTAATCTCTTTTATTCACATAACACTACTATTATTCTGAACACTACTGTATCCTTGTGGCCATAGCAGGATTTGAACCCCAGATTGCTCATGCTTGAGACCAGCGCTCTACCTGGTCAGTTATATGATTGGAGCATTTTTACATGTTGACATCCATGTAATCCTTCATTGATCCCTACCTGAGTATGGTGACCACCATACATTTTTCTGTAGGCCATGGTATACTGAGACTGTATTGTAAGTGTTGTTTAGTCCCCTTAAGTGGTACTGATCATGTCAAAATTGGCTTTGGGCCTATACTAGTGGAAAAGATTTCCTACCATGTTGGTGATCAACAGCAGCTTCATATGGATGTCTACAACACAAACAGTGAAAATCCAAACCGGTCTCTGTGCAGCTGGAGAATGACATTTTCCACATCTATGTTGAGACGCTACCTGACTCAAATCGCTGTGGTACCGCTCATTGTCAGGGCCAAAGAGTGACTGTGCTTGGGGGAACACTGTGAACAGAGAGCATCATGACAAAAGTGAACAGACTGAGGTTGGAAGATGTTGTGAGAGAGAGAGCCAATTAAAGATGTGAAGGATGGAGCAGAGGCAGAGCGATCTGCCGGGTGATCTGTTTCCTGCCTGTTGTGGTCATCTGTGATACTCTTGACATAACATCAACAGAAAGATGAGGACATCATATTGACATCCTGCCTCAGCGCCTCCTGAAAGTCCCTCACACGTGTCTGTCTCCATCTCATTTCCTCTCTGTACCACTCAATACTGTCCTCAGTCTGCACCAAACGTTTTCTTTCCTTTACCATTTTCTCATTTTCACTATACAGTTCCACTGATTACTCCCTCGTCTCCCTCTGTTCCTGATTCACACTTTGTTTTTTGGTTTGTTTTTTAAACGGTTAGCTTGGTTTTGAACTCCAACTACCTGCTTCCTCTATCTTCTTACACTTAATTTGATAATAATCTGATTAATTTTTTAATCTGAACCCATCTCCACAGTAAGCTCTGAAAATGATTCTATTGTGCCTATTCTCACACTCGTACTTCATCTCTTCTCTTTTGACTTGCGTCACAAAAAGCAGAGTAGATCCAGGACCTAACGGACTCGTTATGTGCGTCTGTGTGGTCTATGTGTATTGGTATGTACATTTTGACAAATACTGAGTATCAAGGTGAAACTTGGTACACAAAGTCACCTAATGATGATCTCAGACAGGTTTGATGGTGAGTCCATTGCAGTTTTAATTGTGATCACCAGGGGCCCAACTCTTTGTAACCTTGTGGATGCTATACCTTCAAAAAGACTGTGTATCAAGATGGAATTTGGTACCAAGGATACCTCACTACTACCTCAGACAATGGTTGACCAACATTATTCAACACTGCACCCAGTCAGTCAAAACGTCACACATTCAAGAAATAGTGGTTTCTCGTGCAAAAGATGGAGAACCACACCCTACTTTTCTGGGTCAGGCTCAAAACTTCTCAATCACCCCTCATACTTCCATTTGTTGCATCATGACTCTTATTTATTTTTATTTTTTTTTACTAACTGCATCAAAATCAACACAGTTATCACTGTAAAATCAAGGCACCATGACACATCACACTTATGTAAACCTCTGTATGGACCGTTGTTACACATGCTCAGTAGTGTATAAATTTCACGTGACTAAGCGTGAGCTCCCACCTCTGCTGCCGGCATGGGGAGCATTAAGTGCCTATTCGCCCAAAGGAGTGTCTCTCACAGATTATTCCACAGGGCACTGTTCTACTAAGATTAAAAAAAAAGTGCTAAAACAGGATGAAACGGCTAAATACGGCTTGCCACCTAACAGGCTGTATTATAAAGTGCAGACCTAGTAACCCCCAAAAAATGAAAGTAAGGAACTGTGCCCTCTTCCAGAAGTTCCTCTGTTTACAGTGTGTCTTTGAATCTTTCTGTTATGTGTCGACGCAGATTGAGGAGCGAACCTGCGTCAGACAGGACCCAGCACTAAAAATAACCAAGAAGCGGTTCCATCAACAAAAAAACTATTTATTTTTCACCTGTGCCTAAATAAATCATACAAAAAAAACCCCAACCCAATGTCCTTCAGGAGGAGTGACTGCTGGCACGCTCTCCAGTGTTCACAGGGAGAGAAGTCCGATGCTCCTGGACTCACTACCAACAAACAGACACCCCCCAGGTGGACACGACAAACTGATTCTCTGTTGAAGCACAGAAGATGTGAGGCACGTTAGCTATTATAGCAATTTCTTTCACAGAACACATGCTATCAGCAACACATCAAGGTTTATACTTTTTATCTTTATGCACATGAGCAGCTTCTCACAATAAGTGAGGATCACTTATCCTGCACGTCACAACAGTGAGAAGCAAGCCACACCATTCTCATCACAATTTCACGTATACTATGTAGCAAAACATCAAGTTATTATCTACAATTAATCCAACAGTTAATTACCTTTACTGTGTGCTGACAGCATGTGTCCTCACCCTTCCTTGCTTCACAGGCTTATTGTGTCAAACCCAGGTGCGGTCCTCAGCGTCTCACAAACGAACATCACAAGGTCGAGTTCCCGGCAGTTCTGCTTGGCTCACACCTGCCTTAAAAGCAGAACGCCATCCAATTATCTGCTACAGCTGAAAGTCTTTAGGGCTGCACGTGAGCACCAGTCCCAGGTGCCTCACACGATATGACGAGGGTGAGGATTCTTCAGCCAGCACCTTCTTTTCCACAGACAAATCAGCTTCCATGCCACCTGAGGAGCAAAGAAAAGAAAACAACACCAAAACCTCCAGCCACACCCCCCGACACACAACACTTTCTATACACTTGAAAAATATTGAGTTGGTGTTATAGCATTGGATTTTTGATAGCATTCTGCAGTCTGCCTGATGATGCTTTGGATGAAAAAGTCTGCTGTTTTCCAGCTTTCCTCCCAAACACAGTTATCATTTGTGCGGCGCATGTTTGAATCAAGACATTAAATGTAGTTTTGCACAATCTACTTTTACTGTTGTAATACTGAATGATTTTTACAAATAAAGCTGTGACTAAAAATGTACACACAGTGCACACAGGATTACAGGTGATGCCAATGTCATCTACTAAATATTGTCTTATTGTTCTGATTATCATATCTAGGACATGTTTAAGGGACTTTGTCCACCTTTTTTTTTTGGTCAAATTACAGGCATTTGTCGCAGTGCTCAATTCAATTCAATTTATTTCATTTATATAGCACCTAATCACAACAAAGTTGCCTCAAGGTGCATCACACAAGTAAGGTCTGACCTTACCAGCCCTAGAGTAAGCACACAGACAACCATGGTAAGGGAAAACTCCCTCTGATGATGATGAGGAAAAAACCTCAAGCAGACCAGACTCAAAGGGGTGACCCAGTGCTTAGGCCATTCGACCAAAAAAGTTTACAATACAGAACACAACAATAATTGTCAAGAGTCCATGCAGGCATCCAGTCCACCATGAAGAGGTGATGGAATTGGGAAGAAATACTAAGGTGATCACCATCCACTACCCCTAAGCTTCACTAACAGACCCAGATTTTAGATAAAGTGGAGGCCAAGACCTGTTACTAATAAATGAATTTAAAAGGGTAGGAAACATTGTACCATATTATGCCAGTATGCTAGCCATACGAAAGGGAGAATAAATGCATCTTATGTCTGGACTTGAAAGTCTCTACAGAATCCATAGTGAGATCATTCCACAAAACAGGGACACGATAAGAGAAGGCTCTGTGGCCCAGAGACTTTTTATTCACTCTAGGGACACAACATAGTCCTGCACCCTGAGAACGCAGAACCCGGGCCAGTACGTAGGGCTTGACTAGGTCAGCTAAATAGGCAGGTGCTAGTCCAAGTACTAATGAATACTTTGTTTGGCAGGCTCAAAAGCTGTTTGTTTTGATTGGCATATGCTTACAGACTGTTCACACAAATGCACAAATTAATACAGGTATATCATCACATGACCTCTAATAGCCAAAATCTGAGTTATGAATTTAGTGCAGCATGTGGTGGAAGATGATGTCCATATACGAGCTACAAATTGTACACTTTTCACCACCTGAATATTGATCTAATCTTGGATCTTAAAAAATATCTGTAAATGTGAATTTATTGAATAATTTTCAAATAACAACAACATGCAGTAATTATTTTAATTTGGTTTGTGAAAAAATTCAAATATATCAATATTTCATTGATATAGTTTATTAATCATAAAGTATTACCTAAAAATCCATGTCAAAGGTTATGTTACACAGAAATTATGTAAGAATAATGACTTTTTCTAACACGCCAAAATCACAATTTTTTAAGGCAGCCATTTTTTTTAAAAAATATCACCTTCCTAAAATAATGGCTTAAGTCATGTTTTCATGTTTTTGAGAAAACACAAAGGAAAACACAAGAGCTTCAGTGACTGAGTAGAGTTTCATTTTCCTGAAGCAGTCACCATTTTGAAAAGCTTCTAAAACTGTTTAAGTCACATACTCTTTTGACTTAGGCAACATAATATGGCCTAAGTCACACTCTTGAGATAGGCCATTATACAACTGGGGTGCAACTGCATGATCTCTTCAAGTGAAGATTTAAGTGATTTTACCACAGGTGGCCAGCATCATAGGGAGATGATTTAGGCAAAAAAAAAAAAAAAAAATCACTTTTGGAAAAAATGACTTAGCCCAGAACTGGTTCTGTTCATTATTTTTATGGACATAATTTCTAGGCACAACCAGGGTGTAGAGGGGGTCTGGTTTGGGAACCACAGAATCTCGTCTCTGCTGTTTGCGGACGATGTGGTTCTGTTGGCTTCGTCAAATCAGGACCTTCAGCGTGCACTGGGGCGGTTTGCAGCCGAGTGTGAAGCGTCCGGGATGAAAATCAGCACCTCCAAATCCGAGGCCATGGTTCTCGACCAGAAAAAGGTGCTTTGCCCTCTTCATGTCGGTGGAGTGTCCTTGCTTCAAGTGGAGGAGTTTAAGTATCTCGGGGTCTTGTTCATGAGTGAGGGACGGATGGAGCGTGAGATCGATAGACGGATCGGTTCAGCATCTGCAGTGATGCGGTCGCTGTATCGGACCGTCCTGGTGAAGAGAGAGCTGAGTAGGGGGGCAAAGCTCTCGATTTACCGATTGATCTATGTTCCGATCCTCACCTATGGTCATGAGATTTGGCTCATGACCGAAAGAACGAGATCGCGAGTACAAGCGGCTGAGATGAGTTTCCTCCGCAGGGTGGCTGGGCGCTCCCTTAGAGATAGGGTGAGGAGCTCGGTCACTCGGGAGGAGCTCGGAGTCGAGCCGCTGCTCTTCCACATCGAAAGGAGTCAGTTGAGGTGGCTCGGGCATCTTTTCCGGATGCCCCTGGACGCCTCGCTGGAGAGGTGTTCCGGGCACATTCCCCGGGGAAGACCCAGGACACGCTGGAGGGACTACATCTCTCGGCTGGCTTGTGAATGCCTTGGGGTTCCCCCGGAGGAGCTGGGGGAAGTGTGTGTGGATCGGGAGGTCTGGGCAGCTTTGCTTGAGCTGCTGCCCCCGCGACCCGACTCCGGATAAAGCGGAAGAAAATGGATGGATGGACTTAGCCCATTATTTTAGGAAAGTGACGAAATACAAAAATTTGAGCGCTTGATACGCTGACCAAAACTGTTCTGTGCTGAATGTCCTACAAACTGATATAAAAAATTAAATATTTCCATCAATTTGAACTGAAAAGATAAAATTGCATATGTAATTGCCAGTGTGTAGTGAGCGCCTTGTATCGCAGCACCCTGACATCGGGGTGAATGTGAGGCATAATTGTAAAGTGCTTTGAGCGTCTGATGCAGATGGAAAAGCGCTATATAAATGCAGTCCATTTACCATTTACGCCTCCCCTGCCACCTATGATGGCAGGTGACATTTAAATGTCAAACTCAAGCTCATAACTGTTTAACTTAAACCAATATGTAGTTATCCACAATGGAATGATTAAGGGTTAGTCAAGGATTATGTGGCCAGGTGTTGCACTTATGGGCTTTTTTTTGGGGGGGGTTCTATAAATAGTTGCAGCCATGCATACTGTACAGCAGCTTTGCCGCGGATGGAAGAGCGAGCCAGTGAGGCTACAACGCAACATGTACTTTGAGATTATTCAGATTTTCTTGCTTTGCGTCTTCCTAAACCTTCAACCTGTCAACAAAATACCCATCTGGACCTTTGCAAAGTTCCACATTATGATTTTCTGCAACTTCAGTGCTGCATTTCAGAACTCACGATGGTATTGAGTCTCACTTATAATGTGCATTTCTTTAGAGGGCTGAATATGTTCCACAATACAGTTTGGCTTCGAGAGAAAGATTGGTGCATCAGAATACGTAAGATTTGATTTTCACCTGCTTTCTGTTTCCTTATTGAGTTGCAAGGAGAAATGTTTGACATTTTCCTCCTGTTTTCTTTCTCTTTCTCCCTTCACTCCATATTTTCATTTCATCATTTATTCATCCCAGTAGTCTGTCAGGCTCTTCCTCTCGGTCTCTCTCTCTCGCTTGCTCCCTCGCACAAACACACAAACTGGTATTTTTAGTGCAGTTTTGAACATTTCAAATGCAAACTCTTGACCTTGGACAGGAGGGAAATTTATCCTGCCACTTCAGAAGTAATTAAGTGTAGCATTAATTTTCACACAACTTCATTTTCAACCGAAGGATCATGAGTTTCTACTTTACAACAACAACATATAGGAAAGTTTTGCTGAAATGCTGTTGGCGGTTGAAGGTTCTGCAAGGATTTCATGTCTCTCAGTCAAAATGTAACACTTCAGTGAGTGACACGGGTTGTTCCAGGCAGGGACTGCACTGCAAACATTCTCATTTAAGCTACAACTCTTATTTTGCAAAGAATTATGCTTTTTTGTTTTTACAACTACCTTTGGATAGATTTTGACAGTATTTTAGCAAGGGTGGCCTGGAGTGTGGAGAGAAATGTTGTGTTGGTCACCTGGGTTAGGGCCCAGTCACCCTATAATTTGAAGCAGCTGATGCGGGTTGACATAGCAGATTCTCATTGCAGGTTAATGTAGCTCAGCAGAAGGTGATGTTTGGCAATGGTCCACTGACTTCTGTCAGTTTTCACCGTCGGAGGACAGGTGCATTGGTCGCGGAATCCGTGAACTGACCATCAACTCAATGTTTGAGATGTCATGCAGTGTAGCCTGGATACATTTAAAGTGACTCTGCAAGTACAGCAATAGCTACTGGTGCATAGTTGAGACCTGAAGAGAGAGCTGGCACCACTGTTTCCAAGGTTACTCTGGATAATGTTGTGGGCTGGGGTGTTTGGCTGGCTTGGTTTTTGTTTTCTGTTTCTCCCACCAGGTGGTATGCATTCAGGACTGAGTGGCTGAGCATTAGGACCTCACCCTGAACACCTGAGGCTTGTTTTCACGTGCAGGTCATCAGGACTCACAGCTGTGGTGTATTTTGTCTTGATCAGAGATTGCTGCATTTAAACCTTGAATGCACAGTGTGTGAGGGCCAGAGACTCGACCTTGTGAGCAGACGTGTGAGATCGACGTCAGGAGAACAATCTCACCATCACGGACGCAGAGACCGCTCCAGGTTTGACGCCACAGTCTGTGAAGGAGGATTGGGTGAGGTCTCACACTCTTCAGCACACTTCCTGAGGTAATTTGGTTTTGGTGACTTTTATGAAGTAATGACAGTGGATTTGGTGTCCCTCACACCTTGTGTTAGTGAGCTGTCACGTTATGCTAATTGTCTAATCAGCTTCTGCTGCAGTGGAGATTTGAACTGAGTTGTTCCGTGCCTGCAGGGTGAGAAGCTGATGTATAGATTTAAGCCAGGAAGTGTTTGCTGATTGCGTGCACCTTTGAGTTGTGTCTCTCTGTGTGGAGTTGGACTCACCTCATGTTTTCTTTCTTCACAGACTTGGTTTGTCGCGGCCACCTGGGGGGTGTCGGCGGGGTCCCTGGGTCTGAACTGCTGTGGCTCCGGACCGTTTGCGCTGTTGAGAGCGCGCCATGTTTCCACCTCACCAGACCGCGGACTTTTTAGTTGTTTAGCACTTCACCCACTGTTATGTTTATTAAATTCTGTTACCTTTTGAACCGTGCTCTGCTTATTTTATGCTGGGTCCTTTCAAACGCTGGGTCGGTGCTCCGACCGCGTCCGAAACATAACAGATAATACACTAAGACATCATGGGTTAAAATCATGCATGGCACGGAAGGTTACCCTGCTTAAATCAGCACACGTCCAGGCCCGTCTTAAGTTTGCCCATGACCATTTGGATGATCCAGAGGAGTCATGGGAGAAAGTTATGTGGTCAGATGAAACCAAAATAGAACTTTTTGGTCTTAATTCCACTCACCGTGTTTGGAGGAAGAAGAATGCTGAGTACCATCCCAAAAACACTGTCCCTGCTATGAAGCATGGGGGTGGAAGCATCATGCTTTGGTGGTGTTTTTCTGCACATGGGACAGGAGGAATGCGCTGTATTAAGGAGAGGATGACCGGGGCCATGTATTGCAAGATTTTGGGGAACAGCCTCCTTCCCTCAGTTAAAGCATTGAAGATGGGTCGTGGATGGGTCTTCCAACATGACAATGATCCGAAGCACACAGCCAGGATAGTCAAGGAGTGGCTCCGTAAGAAGCATATCAAGGTTCTGGAGTGGCAGAGCCAGTCTCCAGACCTAAACCCAATAGAAAATCTTTGGAGGGAGCTCAAATTCTGTGTTTCTCAGCGACAGCCCAGTAACCTGGCTGATCTAGAGAAGATCTGTGTGGAGGAGTGGACCAAAATCCCTGCTGCAGTGTGTGAAAACCTGGTGAAAAACTACAGGAAATGTTTGACCTCTGTAATTGCAAACAAAGGCTACTGTACCAAATATTAACACTGATTTTCACAGGTGTTGAAATACTTATTTGCAGCAGTAACATACAAATAAATTATTAAAAAATCATACATTGTGACTTCTGGATTTTTTTTTTGCTAGATTATGTCACTCACAGTTGACATGCACCTAAGATGAAACTTTCAGACCCCTCCATGATTTCTAAGTGGGAGAACTTGCAAAATCGCAGGGTGTTCAAATACTTATTTTCCTCACTGTATGTAACTTCACATCAAACACTGATGTTAAATGAGTGAGTTCCTATGTTGTTAAGCCGGGGGGAACTATTGAAGTAAATAATAGTAAACACTCAATCCTGCAATACTTCACCGCATGATTGACAGAGGTAAAGAAAGAAAGAAAGAGACAGAAAAAAGATGCACAAAGCCGACCAACAACTTGGCCCATGGCTTATGCAATAAGGTCGAGAATCCACAACTGGTTCCAGTGAAGAACTGGTTCAAAATTGTTCACCTTTTTCCACCTTAATCATAAGCTTACGGGCTTCCTGAGCCCTTGTATTGATGCCAGCATGTTTTTTCTGTCTCTCATCCAACTCTGCATTAAACATCAAACTGTGCATCTGCAAATTATTCTGTTGGAAACCGGTAATAAGACGAAGTCATAGCAGAGATGATGAACGCATTCAAAGTGTGGCTTAAGGGGAGTGAAGAAACAGTTTGTGCATTTACTTGACAGTAGAGGATTTTTTGTCTAAATTCCACTACATCCGTAAAAAAATGAATTTATCATATTCAGTATATGTTTTTACAGAAATTTTACATCCTGTCCAAATTCAGAGATAATAGAACAGCTGCTAAGATACTGAACACCTCTGTAGGTGTACATTTTCCACAGAATTTTTCATATTTTTCGGACAATAAGTTGCACCGGCATATTAGTTGCATCAGTCCAAAAATGTGCCATGAAGAAAAAAAAAAGAAAAACTAACATGCAGCAGTTACACTAGTCGAAAAATAATTTATTTCTGAAAAGTGGTGCTACTGCTTCATGGAACAGGAAGCAAAATGTATTTAATCGATGCATTGTTGAATTCTATTTATAACATAAACACCACATCAGGGGGAGGTGATGGTCTAGTGGTTAAGGTGTTGGGCTTGAGACCAGATGATCTTCGGTTCAAATCCCCGCCTGACTGGAAAATCATTAAGGGCCCTTGGGCAAGGTCTTTAATCCCCTAGTGCTCCCGGTGTGTAGTGAGCACCATGTATGGCAGCACCCTGAGATCGGGGTGAATGTGAGGCATTATTGTAAAGTGATTTGAGCGTCTAATGAAGATGGAAAAGCACTATATAAATGCAGTCCATTTACATCAGCAAGCAGAAGCTAATGGGCTAATTTATTTCACTGTATAAGGCACAATAATGTCAGCGTAAACTGCTTCTTGTCACCTTTGAACAGATGTTTTTGTCTTTTCAATGTAATAAAGTGTGTGAAAACTCTTTTGTAAAACATTTGTGAGCTCTTCAACTCATTCCAGAAAGGGTCGAGAGGGTACAGGTTTTGTTTGCAACCACCCACTCCACCAGGTGATTTCACTGATTAGCATCTCTTTGAGCAGATGGAATCAGTGAAATCACCTGGTGGAGTGGGTGGTTGCAAAAAAACCCTGCACTCTCTTGGCCCTTTCTGGAATGAGTTGAAGACCTCTGCCCTAGAGCAACCACACAGGTGACTGTGGTAAGGAAAAACTCCCTCTAATGATGTTGAGGAAGAAATCTCAAGCAGACCAGACTCAGAGGGGTGACCCCCTGCTTAGGGCATTCAACAGTTACAAAGTTTTAACATCTTTTTTGTAAAACCAAGCTGAAGAAACAGGAAATAGAAAAAAAACAGAATAACATCAAAACAAAGTGCATTATTGAGATGAGCACACAGTCACTAGCAGGGGCTTGTCTAGTGCCCTGGGATGCAGGGGCAGTATACATCCATCACAGCAGACTGCAGTGTACTGTGTCAGCTTCAGCCAGTGCATCTCGTGGTCAATTTAGTGCCCTGTGATGCACAGCCATCAGTCCCATGCAATGTCATCAGTGCCTCACACAGACAGAAAAAGAGCAGAGTCAGTAGGCTGGAAATAACTGCACCTAAAGTATGAATTCACCAGCAGTAAATCGACAGGGAAGCAGAGAAAATACAACCCCAGTTCCAGTGAAGTTGGGACATTGTGTAAAATGTAAATAAAAACAGAATGATTTGCAAAACCTCTTCAACCTATATTCAATTGAATACACCACAAAGACAAGATATTTAATGTTCAAACTGATTAACTTTATTGTTTGTGTGCAAATATTTGCTCATTTTGGAATGGATGCCTGCAACACATTTCAAAAAAGCTGGGACAGTGGTATGTTTACCACTGTGTTACATTTCCTTCTAACAACACTCAATAAGCATTTGGGAACTGAGGACACTAATTGTTGAAGCTTTGTAGGTGGAATTCTTTCCCATTCTTGCTTGATGTACAACTTTAGTTGTTCAACAGTCCAGGGTCTCCATTGTCGTATTTTGCACTTCATAACGCGCCACACATTTTCAATGGGTGACAGGTCTGGACTGCAGGCAGGCCAGTCTAGTACCTGCACTCTTTGGCTGGCAGCATGTGTTGCTCTAAAACCTGGAGCATTGATGATGCCATCACAGATGTGTAAGTTGCCCATGCCATGGACACTAACACACCTCTATACAATCACAGATGCTGGCTTTTGAACTTTGCGCTGGTAACAATTTGGATGGTCTTTCTCCTCTTTTGTCCGGAGGACACGACGTCCATGATTTCCAAAAACAATTTGAAACATGGACTCATCAGACCACAGCACATTTTTCCCCTTTGTGTCTGTCCATTTCAAAAGAGCTCGGGCCCATAGAAGGCGGCGGTGTGTCTGGATGTTGTTGATGTATGGCTTTCGCTTTGCATGGTAGAGTTTTAACTTGCACTTGTAGATGTAGCGACAAACTGTATTAACTGACAATAGTTTTCTGAATTGTTTCTGACCCCACACGGTAAGATCCTTTACACATTGATGTTGGTTTTTAATGCAGTACAGCCTGAAGGATTGAAGGTCACAGGCATTCAATGTTGGTTTTTGGCCTTGCTGCTTACGAGTTGAAAGTTCCCCATATTCTCTGAATCTTCTGATTATATTATGGACTGCAGCTGATGGAATCCCTACATTTCTTGCAACTGAACATTGAGAAACATTGTTCTTAAACTGTTGGACTATTTTTTCACGCAGTTGTTCACAAAGTGGTGATCCTTGCCCCATCTTTGCTTGTGAACGGCTGAGCCTTTTGGGAATGTTCCTTTTATACCAAATAATAACACTCACTTGTTTGCAATTAACCTATTCACCTGTGGAATGTTCCAAACAGGTGTTCTTCAACTTTCCAAGTCTTTTGTCCCATCCATCCATCCATCTTCTTCCGCTTTATCCGGAGTCGGGTCGCGGGGGCAACAGCTCAAGCAAAGCCGCCCAGACCTCTCTTGTCTCAGCCTTTTTGAAACATGTTGCAGACATCCATTTCAAAATGAGCAAATATTTGCACAAAAACAATAATCAGTTCAAACATTAAATATCTTGTCTTTGTGGTGTATTCAATTGAATATAGGTTGAAGAGGATTTGCAAATCATTGTATTCTGTTTTTATTTACATTTCACACAATGTCTCAACTTCATTGGAATCGGGGTTGTACTAAGGTGATCACAGTCAGCTAGCCTTGAGCTTTACTAACAGTGTTATGTTTAGCAGTACAATGTGAACCCGATATGCAAGAAGCCAGTCAAACGGGAGGTATGATGAAAAAAAACAGGTCATTTATTATCCATCAACACATGAGACAAGTCCATTGAACAAAGTAAGCACACAGGGTTTCACATGAGTCAAAAACGAACACACAAGAGAATCCAACTCAACCATGTAACACGACAGTGGTGACAGGATGATCAAACATAAACTGGAACAGATTACATGCAGAAGGTGACAAAAATAAACACATACTTACAACAAGACCTTAGGATCATGGGACCAACGAGAAGGAACTAACAACGAAGCAGGAAAATCATGCAGGCTTAAATACACAGAGGATAAATGATCAAACAAGCAGCAGGTGCAGAGTGTAACAAAAGGGGAAACCAGAGCCATAAAACATATGAACATATATACATAAACTAGCATACAAAAGGTGAAACAAAACTCAACCAAAACCTGGGAGTAAGTGGAACTCAAAGCAACCAGAATAATAATACATATCCTAAAAAATAAATAAATAAATAAATAAATCAAATATGAAACAAAGTAAAAAAAAAACAAAAAACAAACAAACATCCAAGGCAAAAACCTTAAGACGTAACTCAATAGTGAAACCCCCGTCACACCTTGACGATTTGGCAAGGTTATGCTAACTGTATTAAAAATGCTGGGCATATGCTGATGGTATGTCTAAGTTATGGGTAAGTTTTGTGTAAGTTAAGTGTACATTGAAGCACACTGATATAGGTTGTAATATGCCAAGCACCTCTAAAAATTTTGGACATGCTTAAAATTTTCAATGTGTGCCAGCATATGACTCATACACTGAACAAAAATATAAACGCAACACTTTTGGTCTTGCTCCCATTTTGTATGAGATGAACTCAAAGATCTAAAACTTTTTCCACATACACAATATCACCATTTCCCTCAAATATTGTTCACAAACCAGTCTAAATCTGTGATAGTGAGCACTTCTCCTTTGCTGAGATAATCCATCCCACCTCACAGGTGTGCCATATCAAGATGCTGATTAGACACCATGATTAGTGCACAGGTGTGCCTTAGACTGCCCACAATAAAAGGCCACTCTGAAAGGTGCAGTTTTGTTTTATTGGGGGGGATACCAGTCAGTATCTGGTGTGACCACCATTTGCCTCATGCAGTGCAACACATCTCCTTCGCATCATCCGTGAAGAGAATACATCCTGCATATGCAGGACATAAGCTGTAGGTAAGTTGGGGGGGGGACCTGCTGGCTGTGTTGGGGGGAGTCTTGGGTGTTGTGGGAGTTTACCTGTGCTTCCCGGCTCAGGGGTTTTGGTCCCATCCTTTGTCTGGGGGCTGGATCTCGCCCTTGTTGGCTCGGTGGTCCCTGCCCAGGCTTGGTTGTGCTGGCTCCTTGGCTCCTCGTCCACACCGCCGCTTGCTCATCCCTTGGGGGGCCGTGGGCCGGCTGGTGCTGTTCTGGGGTGCCCCTTTTTGTGGGCCTACACCGTGCCCTGTTCCATTCCGGTTGTGTGTGAGGTTGCTTTCTGTGCCTCGGTGGGGCAGGGGTGCAGTGTGGGGGTACGTTTTGGCCCTGTCTGGGCTGTTCATTGGGCTGCCCTGGTGGCCCTGGTGGGTGCTCTTCCTGGCCCCTGTGCCCTTCTACCACCCTTTAATCCTTGTCTCTCCTGGGGCCCTGCATCCCAGACCCCTTTCCATCAGTTGCATGTAATCACCCTTATGGCTCCTGGCATGCTGGAATGGTCCACATCATATGGTAAGGTTCTGTACTTTTGTCTTGGCCCAACACACCAGCCACAGTAGTGATCGGATATTTAGCTGTGATCTGGGTCTCTGTGTGTGGATGGTTAGGTGTTTGTGGCCATCACCACAATTCGGTTTTGGGTGGTCTCAAGGGTATTAAGACTCTGGTCTCCTAATATAGGGTATGGATGCTCAATAACTATACAACAGACTATTGCTGCCACTGCTTGTTCATGTGTGGTTGTTTGTCCTGGTATGTTGTATTGTTGGGGTTCCATCTCCTTGGTGTCTCACTTTTCATCACTTCACAGTTATTGCTGTCACCTCTTGTCTTCATTCTTTTCTATCTTCATGTTGTTTTGGTGGTCAGCCCTTCCTGATAAAAGTTATGTTAGCTTTACATAAAATGTTATAGGCTGATCAGGAAGGGCAGATGAAGGTCACACATGCACACCACATTCACTCATGCACTACATGCTATCTGTCTTGCAAGAACAAATTGCATATTGTTCAGCTTGGGACTCTGACAAGGGTGGACACATCTCCTCTCTCTATCTCTCCTCCAACCGTCAAAGTCCCTATTTCACCAGACTGTGAATTCTTCAAACTATAATGGATTAACCATGGAATTAATCAGCTGAACTCTGAATGCGATTGACACCATTTTTTCTACAAGAAGATCAGGGCCAGGGGACCCTGCGTGCCCAGATGGAACCTACCCTGTGGGCTATGTTCTTGACGCCTGGGAGACGTGGCGAGTCGCATGCTTTGCACCATTCTGTGTGGAGAATGTCAAGGCTTTATATATATATTTGGTTTCATAGTAGGAGGGCTGGTACTTATTGGCTTATGTGCTGCCCTGACCTACCGGAAAATTGGCAAGATGGCTGCCACCAGAACCACAACCCCCCTGTCTGTCATGATTAACGAGTTGGACAAGGTGATGCATTCTCAGACTGTGTTAATCCTTGCACTCGGATGCAAATTGGATGGCATCTCGGAGCAAATGCGCACCTTGCAGAGGAAGATTTCAGAGACCAGGGAATATTCATAATTTTGGATCTGGTGTGTTCATGTGAGACTGTAAAAGTGTTTTTCACTGCTCAACCACAAACATGGAGAATGACTACGGCCTTGGTGAACATTCGGCTTCCCCTTATTTTCTCTAACACCCACATGGACAGAAAAAGGACTGACTCACACAAAGACTGTAAGCATGCTCCGCTTCCCCCTCCTGCTCCCCACCACACACCCCATCCCAGCCCCCGCTCACGCCACTCCCCCAAGCTTCTGGTGGCACGACTCATGATGCAGCGGCCCTCACCCACTTTGCCTCAATTCGGATGACGGATTGCATCACGTTTAGTGCACATAAACAATGTCAAATGTATATGTGTTGTCTTTAATTTTGATGTGTACCATTATTACGGTAAACAAGTAATAATTGTGGATTAATTGTTGTATTTTGTCTGAGGTAACTGGAGTGTAAACGCAATTTCATTGTTGTTGCATTTGTGATGACAATGACAATAAATCTCATTCAATTCAATTTAATTCAATTCAATTCATATATGTGTATATATGTATATAAATGGTTCTGCCAGTTTGGCATTTACCATTACCCCAGCTAACAATGGAACATTGCCTGAAAGTTGCCTGAACGTTACATCAAAGTGGCAGTAACGTTGCATCACAACGTTGTAGGAACGTTCATTTGTAGACTCTCCAGAACGTTCCTGGGATGTTGCCAAGAACGTTGCCAACCAACCAACCTAGAACGTTCTCAGGAGGTTGTGACACAACATTGCTGCAACGTTGTTGCAATGTCCCCCAACACGAAGGAACACTGTGAACACTGCATGAGTCTGTCAATTGCAAGTTTATTACTTTATTACTTTTTTACAATAGCAATGCATTAAGCCATGGACAAGTTCTCAGTAACTTGATTAGTTCTCATCCGCCCTCCAGTATTATTACAATTACAATAGCATTAAGCCAGGGATCAGTTCTCATCCGCGATGTGTGACCCATGACTAAGGTTCAAAGATTTTGTTGTTATTTTCACTGTGCAATTGTATACACTAGAAAACGAAATTTCTTTTCTCATTCAGTGACTTCAGTGCAATAAAACTTCAATAGAATAATTTACCTTACACAAATAAATAAACACATAAAATAATACAGTCATAGAAACAGGTAAAATACACTCCAATCTCTCAGGTACTAAGCCAGGTGACATCATCTAGTATTATTACAGTTACAATAGCATTAAGCCATGGATACGTTCTCAGTATAAAATGAACTAGAAGGGTCAACGTTAAACAAAAACTGAAGATGTCTCCACCGCCCACCCTTTAAAGCAGCAACATCAGTCCCGGATCCAGACTGATTTGGACCGATGTAGTTGCATCGGTCAGTTTTTTTTTTACGCATTGTTCGTCATCGGTAAAAAAAACAAAAAAAAAACTAAAATAATCCTGAATAGTGCCGAACGTGTCCCCGTGGTGAATACAGCTTTTGATTTGTTCCCACAATGGTGGGTGGATCACAAAGGTGGATCAAAACAAACATAGCATCAGTCCAGTTGAGTTGATGATCATGGCATCCAGGAAAAAAGTTGTTGTGCAAGGAAAATTGGGCACTTATTTCATGTCTCCCCTGCACCTTACAGAGGGGGAGACATAAGTTCTCAGTATAAAATGAATCACTTCTCATCTGACCCATGACTAATTGTGGCATCATCACTCATGGCACTGCCGTCCATGGCGTCATCATTCACTACACAATGGTCCATGGCATCGGCATCCACATCATCGCCCGTGGCTTCGTCCACCCCAGCATCTGAGTCAACATTAACACCAGAACCAATTCTTTCATTCTCCTTCTTTGCCTAAAAAACAAAGAAAACCATTCATAAAAATACTATACTATAACTTCTATAGTGCCAGTCCCCTCAGCACAGTGAAGTTCAAGGGCGCTCAACCAGTCCATGTATTAATATGCAAAATCCTTAATTCAATATCTCAATTTTTACAATTAATATTTTAATTTTTCAGAGGATACTATTCAATGGTTTCAATCCTATCTTTCGAACACAAAGCAGCGTGTTGTTGTGGATGGTGCCACATCCTCATATCTCCCTAGTTATGTTGGTCTTCCACAAGGCTCAATATTAGCCCCTCTATTATTCTTTCTGTATAGAAATGATCTCCCCCATGTGTGCTCTGAACTAAATATGCAAATGTATGCAGATGACGCAGTAATCTTTACCCAGGGAAAGAGTGACAAAATATCTGTAGACCTCACAAATGCACTATGTAAAATACACAAATGACTACATAAAAATTGTCTTCTGCTGAACACCAAAAAACTGTATGTATGATGTTCACCAAAAGACCAATTAAGCTAGCCAGATCCCATGTTTTCTTGGAAGGGGAAGAACTGTGCTTGTGAACCAATTCAAATAACTCTGAGTGATATTAGACCCAAATCTCACATTCAAAAAACATATCAAAAAGGTAAATCACACTGTAAAGTTCAATCGATCTAATTTTAAACAGATGAGACCATTTATTACAATAGATGCGGCCA
The DNA here is from genome assembly GCF_902500255.1 of Thalassophryne amazonica. Taxonomy (NCBI): domain Eukaryota; kingdom Metazoa; phylum Chordata; class Actinopteri; order Batrachoidiformes; family Batrachoididae; genus Thalassophryne; species Thalassophryne amazonica. The sequence goes on from NC_047112.1 coordinate 56,264,102, forward strand.
AATCTTACTTACACTTCATGTCACATATAGAGTATTGCATTACAACATGGTCCTTTGCAGGAACAACTGTACTGAAACCAGTAGAACAATTGTACAAAAAAGCCATAAAAATATTGGACCCCAAAAAAACAAAACAAAACAGATTTCTCATCACCATCCAATCTTAGAAAAATATAAGCTTTTAAGTTTTGAGAATTTCATGCTATTTAAAATGTGTTGTGTTGTGTACAGGTCCCTACACAATTTGGCCCCACCCCCTCTGAGGAACTATATTAACAGGAAAAGTAACAATGAAATTAACACCAGATCCTCCGCTAGGTGTGATTGCGAGATCAAATTTTGAAAAACTGTCTTTGCTCAAAATGTACTCTCTATTAGGGGCAGTAGCACATGGATTACTCTGCCAATGACAATCAGGTTCAGCCCCACATTTGCTTTATTCAAGACAGCTTAAAACATGACTGAAAGATAACAAAACCTGTAATCATTAAGAGTTAAAGACATGCGAAAGCAATATACTTTCATATACACGCACAGAACAACACATAGGTAAGCTTATGCACACCAGCACTTTAAAGAGATACTGCAGCTGTATCGAGCACTTTACTATCGTGGCAAAGCACTTTAATTCAGCATCTTATAATAAAAGTGACTGTACCTGTACATACCTACAACTGAATTCTACCTCAGTACTTTCCTGCACTTTATATTGAGACAATAGCATTTTAACCTCCATCTTGACCGGAACAGATAACTCCTCCTTTATATGGCTCTGGGTTATATTAAAATATGACAGTGTATTATATTGTAAAATTATCAATGTTTTTATGCTTGTTAAATGCTCTGTGTTTTATATTTTATGTCTGGAGACTACAGATGGAAATTAGTATTATGTTAAAACTGGCATATTTACGTTAAAGTGTGCGCCCTATATATATATATATATATATATATATATATATATATATATATATATATATATATATATATATATATATATATGTGTGTGTGTGTGTGTGTGTGTGTGTGTGTATACTGTCTATAAACAATTGTACGTTCATTAATATGCACTGTCCCTGTCAAATAAACCAATAATGAATGAATGAATTCCCATTGTCAACACAGCTGAGTGACAGTTACACTATGGAGGGAAGGTGAGCCCACACAGATAGGTTTTAAGATGTTTGCGGAAAGAGAATACAGAATGTGAGGAACGGATTGAGAGAGAGAGAGATTGCTCCAAAGAGCTGGGGTGCATGTGAGCCGGTCACGGTCTTCACTCTTGAAACAGTCAACAATGGACCGGGATTTGATTGAAGGGAATGACTAGGTGTGGCCATGGTGCTAGTACAAGTCACCTGTGAGTTGCTGATGCCATAAAAGTTTAACTACTTACCCTCTTTGCTGCATGGCACAGTGTTTCAGTTAACGCATCATCGATAGCATCTGGTAAAATTTCCATCTTGTTGCTGAAGGCTTCTGTCACAAAAACAAAATAAAAAACGTTCTTGTATTTTCCTCTTTTTAACTGGAGAAACGATAAAATTCTTTTTAATTGCTAACTAAAATTAAATGATGCAGTGAGACACCTTGATAACTTACTCTTCAAAACTCTAGAGAGTGAGAGGCTGCAGGGCTTTCTTCCCTTTCCATCCTTTGAGGCTGACGCCAGCCTACAACCGCCACATCCCAATTTCGCCGAGCATCGTCCTGGCAAAAGAGTTCAGCATTGATCCAGATAGCTGTTTCAGCAGATTCACCTATGACAGAGTAAAAAGCAGTATGTGTGCAATGGCAATATGCAACCTTTATGAAAATAACCACTTCTGCAAAAGTGTTAGGAACAATAATTTACCACTGTCCTCCTAAACTCCTGGTCCTCCAGCGTTTTGCTGAATTGGTCCAGCTCCTCCGTTGTTTTAAGTCTGGCCTGCATTATCGCCAATGCAGTCAGCTTCTTCAGCAGCCTGATTCCTCCACAGTAGTTGTAGTATGCGGTCCACCTTTGAATCCAGTCTGTCGAGTCGTTGCTGCGTACCATCTGTTACAAAGTTGCTTCAAGTTTAGTATACATGAAACAGCTACAATGCTGCTGAAAGCAGGAACAAGTATATAAACACAACAGAACTACTCGATCAGTTAATAGGCCTCTTATGCAATGAAATTTGATGACATGGTTGTTTGTATAAATACATTATTAAGATGGCATCGAGCTGGCAGCTCGGTTATAGAAATGAGTTTGTAGAGGGGCAGCTGGCTCTTAACAAATTCCATAAAGCCTGAAACATATCTGTGCCTCTCGTGTGGCCTTTCAAAGGTAAAATGCTCAGCAGTTTTTCTTTTACATTCATGTTGTCAAAAAACATTTTAATAAAAACACATAGCTGAGCCACGTCCACAGTATCAGTGGATTCATCGAATTGCAGAGAAAAACACTCACATACCTCAATATCATTCCTCAGTTGCCGATCAATATCCTCCGCCATTAACTCGCATCGTTGTGCAACAGACTTTCTTGAGAGCTGCACATCCTGCAGACACAATCTCCTTCTGATTTTTAAAATCGGCAAAGAGCACATCTGCAGCTTCCATGAAAGCTCCTTTCACAATTTCACCATCCTTGAATGATTTCTTTCTTTTTGCCAGAACACGGCTGGCACAAAAAGAAGCTGTGGTTGCAGCCTTGCTGGTGGAATTTGGCTGGGGGAAAACGGCTTGTTGTGCTGCAAGCCGGCTTTTAGCCGGGAAGCTAGCATCGTGCTCTTGTGGCTCGTCTTAAAATGCCGCTCCAAATTCCCTTTCTTCGTCAATGCCACGTTTGCATCGCAGATAAGGCAGATGGATTTGCCATTTGAATAAACGAAAAAATAATCTTCCTCCCACTCTGGATGAAAATGATAAGTTTGGGATATTTTTCCTCCGCCATTATACGCTCCCGTCACTCTCCACTGTAGCTCCTCATGACCTCTTGACCCTGCGCATGCGCAGATAGAATGAACCACGGGAGTCCCGCCCATGCGATCGACCGGTCAATCCGCACTAGGCTATCATCGGGACGGTAGGCCTACTAAAGTATCCCTGAGAATGAAAACTTTTGGAAAATTAAGTAAGTTATAAAATATAAGTGTTAAGAAAGAAAATACAGGAATTTAAATTTACAACAATACTTATTCACCAGCCTTATCAATCAATATATAGATTGATAAGGCTGGTGAATTATATATAGTAGTTAACAGAACGTCCCCTCAACGTAAGTACAACGTTCCAAAGAAACGTCCAAAAACTGTAACAAGTAAATGTGCCTGATGGAAGTTGCCAGGAGGTGGACAGAACGTTCCCAATTGTGCAATGAAAATGTAACCTCCCAGCAACGTTGCAAGGACGTTTCGTGTTAGCTGGGACTATATATGCAGATAGGGGGGAAAAAAGTTGTAGGTAAGTTATGTGATTGTGACACACATTTCTTTTAAGTTACTCATAAGTCAAAATACGTCCATTAATGCTGTCCATTGACTGGCTGAAAGCTGCAGCCCTCATGCAAAATGGCTTGCTTCAAATATTAAATCCATTCACACACAGAGTAAATATAAAGTCTGAATCTTACCTGTTTGTTTCACTCGGATTCATCATCACAGCCTGATGAAAAAGTATCCTTAGAAAATGTCCTGATTTTGGAAAGCGACATCTGAAAACACTTTCCTTGTCATGGCTGGAAACGTCACATTTTAAAATAAGTCCCTTGGTGGTTTTTCTACTTCAGGTGCATTTCTCTGCCTGAGGATGCCGGTGTCGCAGCATGATCGGTCTCCCTGACCACATGTGGAGACTGATCAGACCACGGGAGTACCGATCAGACCCGGGGGGACCGATCAGACCACAGAGCCTGATTCATTCACAGCAACGTTTTCCACAGCCATCAGTCGACTCATCAGCATTCTGCTCACAATGAAAATAAATCCCATGATCCACCAAGACAAAAATAAAATCAAATCGAATCTGTTTTGCCTCCGTGTGGAGTGGAGACACTGTGTGACAGCGTACGCGGGCTGGATGATGTGCTCGTCAAAATTTAAGTGTTCCACCTGGCAAAAAAGGGTTCTGCTGGTGGTAGAAATGTAAAGCAAGCCAGACTTAACCGTTCTGACTCGCAGTACCGACCCAAACCACTCGGTGGAAACAAGCCTGGCCGCATACGCTGACTAAATCATCAAAGTGTGACAGCTGCATAACTTATTAGACGTATGCCAGTGTATGCCAACATTTGTAATACGGTTGGCATATGCTGGCTAAATCATCAAGCTGTGAGGGGACAGACCACCAACACTGACAGGGGACAACAAGGATGACAAACACAGATAAATGACAATGACAAGGATGAGAACACAATGAATACAAACAAATGGACACAGACAGAAACTACACTGAATAAAAATAAAAATGCAGCACTTTTGTTTTTGCTCCCAATTTTCATGAGGTGAACTCAAAGATCTAAAACATTTTCTATATACACAAAATACCTATTTCTCTCAAATATTGTTCACAAATCTGTCAAAATCTGTGTTTGTGAACACTTCTTTGCCAAGATAATCCATCCCACCTCACAGGTGTGGTATATCAAGATGCTGATTAGACAGCATATGTAGAGCACATTTCGTTTGGCACACGCTCAAATGGGAGTTTGTTTTCCTCTTTCTCTTCTCTGGCCAGAGCAATTACAAGGGGAAAAATATTACTTTCCCTTTATCATTGGTGTTAAAATTCATAACCTAAACCAATCAAAATCACCAACACACATAGGCTTGTTGCTCAGGAGATCAAACCAAAAAGCCACCAACGCTGCTCCGAGGTGAAAAACAGAAGGAATGACAAAGTGACAAACCCGTGACATATCCAGCACAAGGCAGATGTCTTGTCATGGACAGGAATGTTTTTTTTTTCTGAATGGCACAAATAATTTGTGTGGCATTTTATTGTTTTGTAAATTGTTGTACAAAAAATGCCTGAAGCATTTTCATTTTAAGGTAAATTGTTGTTTGCTCAATTTTTTGAAATTTACTATTTATATTTGCATTCTCACTTATATTTAATTGTTTGTTAAATATGTTTATGGTTTTCACAGGGAAAAACAAACTTTTTCTATTCAGATTTTATGTTTTGTGTGAATTTAGGTTCATTGAGTTAATACACTTTGTTAGACAGGTGTGGTCAGACAGGGACAATCTCACGCAGTTGAGGTTGTGTTTAAAATAATGACACCAAACAAGGCAATGTAAACAGTTTTTTAAGGTGAATTATGAAGGTAAAACAAAAGTAGTCAAAAATGGCCATTATACCCTGGACTCCAGAGGGTTAATCTGTCAACATATTTATTTCATGCGATGCCTTTTATAACTGTTGATGTATGTCAAATGTTATTTCTTGAATTATTAATGAATTGTCATGATGAAAGTGTTTATTTTTCTGCCTAGGGTACACTTAGAAAAGAAGTGATCATTCATTATATCTGATGTGTTTTTTTCCCATAATATCCTTTTGGCTCAGAAATCTGATGCCTGAATGGGCAGAGCCCATGACCAGGCTTAGCTTTCAATTTTCAATTTTTCAATTTATTTACATTAATATAGCACCAAATAACAACAGAGTTGCCTCAAAGTGCTTCACACAGGTAAGGTCTAACCTTACCACCCCTCACAGCAACAGTGGTAAGCTTGCCCCCTTTAAAAAGACCATGAACAAAGGATCACTCTCTCTCTTGCTCTTGTCCTTTCACTGTTACCCCTTTTGCTGTTTTTTTTTCTTTTTCCAACCTTGTAGCTTTTGCTCAGTCCTTTTGTATCAAGGTTTTCTTAGTGTTTCCTTTGTACTGTAACCTTTGTTGTTAATGCTCCAGCATTGATGAATTTTAAGGTTTGAATCGAGTTTGCTGCATTTTAAAGACAACTTCCTGCGTTTTTCAGATTAAGAGCAAATTTGCCAGAACTGTTGTTGCCAAGCCTTGAACTTTTTCTGAATCCATGCAAATACTTTAAATCGATGTTCCACAAGTTTCTGAAGCCACCAGGGCATTTTTGAGAACAAACACCTAAACCATCATCCAAGGGTCGAAAGGAACCAACTTGGCAGACCCACAGAACCATTGTTTAGTCACAGCCGTCACAATACAAAGCAAGGCAGAGGTGTTGCTTTTAATCATAAGTCTGGGTTATGTTTACTGGCTTTTGGAGTCTAAAATATAACTTGTTTGAACATTTGACTCTCTGCTCTGCTCAGGATGCCACATATAGCCAATGTCAGGTGAATAAAATTCATACATGTTACTTTGTCACCGTATATAGGTCCTCGGGTCCATATCCTTAATTCTTAGATAAATTTGGCGAGTCTTTGGCAACCCATGTAGATAACATTCTGATTGTTGGTGACTTCAACATTCATGTAAACAAGCCTTCTGAACCCCTTTCTCTACCCCTTACTTTCCTTGTTTCAGTGATCATCGAAGAGGCCTCAAGCATAAGTCTGGATGTCAAAATGGAAATGCCGTAGCTCAAAACCAGAGGTATTCCACCTTGCGTGAGGCGATGCTAATCTGGACAATAAGCACACACTATTGGCTACAAAACAGGCCTACTACTCTAACTTGATCAGCAAAAACAAGTATAATTCAATGTTCTTGCTCGACACGGTGGCAACACCTATTCAAGGACAACCAACTGTAAGTTTGCTCTCCATTTACTGCTCATTTACTACTTACTTCAGAAAGAAAATAGATGACAATAGGTCTAATATAGCCCAGCATGGTGTAGAGAAGGAAAGGCTACAGGATGAATATTATAATATTTTGGAATATTGAAAATTATCACTTGTGGATAATTTTACCTCAGGGGCACCACCTATTTCAAAGGATAGGTCCTTATTATTTGTCAATTAATCAGTCTCAGTTTTTAATCAGTCTCAAGTTTTTAAAGGCGTAAGCTCTGCAGGTCAGATCCGACACCCTCTGTAAAACCATACAAAAATCACAGACAAACTTCACAAGTTTAAGATATTTATTTAACCCTGGCAGGAGTTAAATAACAGGACATATCACAGTGAGCAATTTAATTATGATGACATTCAACTAGCAATAATTATACGATGTTCTGATCGTTTGGTTTCATAGCGGGAGTTTTGGAGTAAAATTCATCCTAATGTAACAGGGAGTTTACTTTGGTATTTGTTAACCAGAGAGAGACTTAATGATTTTGAATAGAGTTAAATAAAGCCACTCTGTTTATCTGACAACATAGCCCAGTCTTACTTTGCACCGTCTTCGTGAGGTCCGATGCTGGAATCGTCTGGTTCATTCGACGCTCTGTCCACCACACAGCTTCGTCAGGGACCTTAACAAAGGCTCTGCCGGTCCGACCCGCTCGGTCTCGTCAGTGGCGGGGATGAATTCTTTTATTGCTGTGATTTCACGGTGGCAGTTCAAGTCGCTTTGGGATGTCTCAGCTGACCTGGATGTTTTTCTTCTGCAGCACTCTGGTGTATGGCTCATCAGAATAAAAGTTTGAGCGTCTTTATTCTCTATCAAAAATCAAAAATTCGTCTTTCGTCATCGTCTTTTTGGAAGCTTGGTCGAATCAGAATTCAATGTAAAAACAGTTGACTTTAGAAGAAAAGGTTCATGAAAGGAATTTGGAGTTTAAAAAAGAAAAAAAGTTTTAATTTGAAAATTCAAAAAGGAAGTTAAATGCGCCCAGCGCATTTAACTTGACAAAGGTTGCAAAAGTTATCTGTCAGAAAAATAAATTCTTGTCGGTACACCAAACAAGAATTAGTCTTAAGTAGCACGTGGATTCAGACAAAGGGTCATAAAATCTGGACGGGGAGGCGCGTCCTTAAACCCAAGGAAAAGAAGAGAGAACACATTAAGTAAACATTTCCCAATGAGCGGAGTTATGACACATCAAATATAACACTTTCATGCATAAACAGAAAAGAGTGACATGTTTCCTTTTCTTCTTTTTTTCCTGTTCTTTTGTTACAATACAATGAAATTTCCTTTCTTTAAAATGTTGTTAGAACGTTTGAGGTTTGCAGGATGTCCATAACCTGCCCTTCCCAAATCGTCCCACAGGGGTCGCTCTTGTTCCATGGTTAAAAATGGCATTTATCTAATTGTGATGCAAAATTAGTAATTTTGGGTCGACTTCAGCCACGAAACTTTTGTAATGATTGTCCCATTGAGGATAAACTTTCAGTGAGCTGTTTTCTTTTGGGTTTAGTGTGGAAAACCTCTTTTCAGGACTTTTGTTGAGGAAGGTGTCTTTCTGTGAAGGCCCTTTTATGTGAGAGGGGAGTTGAGTCACATCTGGTCTGGAGTGCTGATAAGCATTCACAGCTCCTTGTGGAATGCTTTTTGGTGATCTTAAATCCTTAAAGTGTTGGGGGTTTGTTGACAGATCCAAGCTGTGCCGGGCTTACAAGTCTCTTCTTTGACACCTGGAGATATACTAGGCCTTGCTGTATGGAGCTTATCTTTGTTTAAAGGAATTCCAGGGCCCCATCTTAATGCAAGCTGAAGATGGTGGTTGTTTGATCACAGCTTTCCGCTACAATGGCTTAGTCCTGCCACTGCACCCTGTTGCTGATGTGGGTGCCATTGCTGACACCTCAACTAGATTTCCTGAATTTGATATTATTAAATGTCTTTTTGACCTTACACCAATAAAAGTGTTTCAGACCTGTGGCCTACACTTAGGCTAACTGTATTTGAAATTATTAGCCTGCCATTAACCTCTGGATCACTTCCTAAATGCTTTAAATCTGCAGTGAATAAACCACTATTTAAGAAATCAAACCTTAACGCTGGTCTCCTGAAAAATTATAGGCCGATATCAAACCTATCATATTGTTCTAAAATCCTTGAAAAAGTAGTTTCATAGCAGCTTGTGGACCACTTTACTGAGAATACCAGCTGCCATCTGCTTTTTCAACACACCATTCCACTGAGACAGCTCCTACTAAAGTGGAAAATGATCTGCTCCCTATGGATTTGGACACCAGTTTGGTTCTGTTACATCTTAGCACTGCGTTTGACACAGTGAATCATTGTATGCTACACACTAGGTTGGAGAATCACTTTGGGATTGCTGGGAATGTCCTTGTATGTTTGACATTCTGCTTAACCAGTCATTCTCACTGTGTCCTGTACAATAATGTCACCGCAAACCTTGTTCCGATGAAATCCAGGGTTCCACAGGCATCCATCTTAGGTCCCCTGCTTTTGTCCCCTTATATAGCACCTCTTGGGCATATTCTGCAATGTTATGTGATTAGTTTCACTGCTATGCTGATGATACTCAGTTGTACATGCCAATAACTGCTAGTAATCTCACACACTTTAGAGGATTGCCCTGCTACAGTGACAAGCTGGATGTCTAGCAATTTCTTAATTTTAAACTCAGAGAAGACTGAAATGACCAAGACTTCCTTGGTCCAGCAAGACATCAACATGATTTTTACCAGCTAACAGTTAACTCAGACTCATGCATCATCCTGCTCCTCTGACAAAGTGAGGAACCTTAGGGTGATTTTTGATCCCACAAAATTACAACGTCTGCTTTCTTTCACCTTTGTAACATAGCAAAGATTTTTCCTGTCCTGTCTATGGCTGATGCAAAGACTCTGATCTATGCATTTGCCTCTTCTAGACTGGACTACTGCAATGTGTTGTGTGGGCCGCTGAAGAGGAGGTACTGCTGGCCCACCACCACCAGAGGGCGCCCTGCCTGGAGTGTGGGCTCCAGGCACCAGAGGGCGCTACCGCCTAACAGGAGCAGCCAGGGTGACAGCTGACGCTCATCATCCTTGACAGCTGTCACCACTCAACAGGATCAGCATTGGTATATCAGCCAGACGACATCTCCACCTCTTTGCCGAGATATCGTTCTACCTTGAAGGTAACGTACCTCAGCTGGTTGTGAGATAATAACCCTTTGTTGCTTGAGCGTTTTTTGTGAACTCTTTATTCGACGAGAGGAGGAGGTGGTTTTCCACCGTACGTATTGCTGGGTGCACACGCACCCACTTCTAACTGTGTTTGCTCCTCGCCAGCAGTACCAGATCCGACACGCGGAGGCAGTGGCCACCTGGGAATTCGGGACTTGGCGGCTCCAGTATTCCCGGGGTTCGGTGGCGGAGGAAATCGTGTGGTTCCGGTTCGACTTCGGACTGATGTCTCCTATCTTCGAGCCTGCCCACATGACATCTTGTATTTGACTCACTATTGTAATCTGTTGTTGTTGTGCATTTTCACAACAGTAAAGTGTTGTATTTGGCTTTATCCATTGTCCGTTCATTTGCGCCCCCTGTTGTGGGTCCGTGCTCCTACACTTTCCCCAACAGGATATCTCGGCCAGCGTCATGGATCCCGAGGGGCGTCAACCGGCTGTTGAACGGCCAATGGAAGAACAGGGCGCGCAGGCGTCCGCAGGAGGGGTGATCGGGGAGTTGCAGCGGATCCTCACCGCTTTCACGACTCAGTTGGATTTGATGACCGAGCAGAACATCCTCCTGAACTGCAGGATGGAGGCTCTCGCCGCGCAGGTGGAAGCGCGCCCTCCGGGCGCCGCTGCGGCTCTCCCTCCCGTCGACCCTGTGCGTAACAGTGACGTTCCACTGGTCGTTCAACGACCCCTCCCACCTTCCCCGGAAGCATACATAAGCCCTCCAGAGCCGTACGGAGGCTGTGTGGAGACGTGCACGGATTTCCTTATGCAGTGTTCGCTCGTCTTCGCACAGCGTCCCGTCATGTACGCGACTGATGCTAGCAAAGTAGCTTATGTGATAAATCTGCTTCATGGTGAGGCACGCGCTTGGGCTACAGCGCTCTGGGAGCAAAATTCACGGCTCCTTCAGACATATGATGGTTTTGTGAGGGAGTTCACAACAGTGTTCGATCACCCAAATAGAGGAGAGACCGCTTCAGCCGTGCTGCTGTCAATGAGACAGGGGCGCCGGAGCGCAGCTGTCTATGCAGTCGACTTCCGCATCGCGGCTGCGAGGTCCGGCTGGAATAGCACTGCCCTCTGCGCCGCCTTTGTAAACGGACTGTCATTGGTTCTAAAGGAGCACCTGGTGGCTAAGGACGAACCGCGGGATTTAGACGGGCTTATCGATCTCGTCATACGATTAGACAATCGGTTAGAAGAACGCCGTCGGGAACAAGACGAAGGGCGTGGCCGGGCACGCGCCGTCCCTCTCCCTTCCGGTTCCGATTGCGTTCCGCCCTCCCCACGCTCCACGGCCCCCGCGCCATGTGTGGTCACAGCTCCCCCTGCTGACGAAGCTATGGACACGAGCAGGGCCACATTTAGGGCACCAGATAGACAGAGGAGGCTGGCCCGCGGAGCGTGTTTTGTTTGTGGCTCGATAGAGCATCAGCTAAGAGACTGCCCCGAGCGGTTAAAACGCCCGCCCCTAGAAACTGGGCTAGGGGTGGGCCGAGACATTCACGTGGGACACACCCACATCGCCACACGACTCCCAGTTACAATCCTTTATGAGGATTTAACCCTGAAGGCCCCAGCACTGGTGGACACGGGCTCTGAAGGGAATTTGCTAGACAGCAAATGGGCCAGGGAGATAGGGCTCCCTCTGGTGGCGCTTACCTCGCCTGTGCAGGTGCGGGCACTAGATGGCTCCCTACTCCCTCTAATCACTCACAAGACACCACCAGTAACCCTGGTGGTGTCGGGAAATCACCGGGAGGAGATAGAGTTTTTTGTAACTCCGACCACCTCCCGTGTGATTCTAGGGTTCCCTTGGATGTTGAAACACAATCCCCGGATCGATTGGCCGTCCGGGGTAGTGGTTCAGTGGAGCGAGACCTGCCATCGGGTATGTTTAGGTTCCTCGGTTCCTCCCGGTTCCCAGGCCAGGGAGGAGGTCAGAGCCCCGCCCAATCTAGGGACGGTGCCGGTGCAGTACCATGACCTTGTGGAGGTGTTTCGCAAGGATCTGGCGCTCACCCTTCCCCCGCACCGCCCGTATGATTGTGCCATTGATTTGGTTCCAGGCGTTGAGTTTCCGTCCAGCAGGCTGTACAACCTCTCACGACCTGAGCGCGAATCAATGGAGACCTGCATCCGGGACTCTTTGGCTGCCGGGTTGATCCGGAATTCCACCTCCCCGATGGGTGCGGGTTTCTTTTTTGTGGGGAAAAAAGATGGCGGACTACGTCCATGCATTGATTACAGGGGGCTGAACGAAATCACGGTTCGTAACCGATACCCCTTACCCTTGTTGGATTCTGTGTTCACGCCCCTGCATGGAGCCAAGATATTCACCAAGCTTGATCTTAGAAATGCGTATCACCTGGTTCGGATCCGGAAGGGAGACGAGTGGAAGACGGCATTTAACACCCCGTTAGGTCACTTTGAGTACCTGGTCATGCCGTTCGGTCTTACAAACGCTCCCGCGACATTCCAAGCATTAGTTAATGACATCTTGCGGGACTTCCTGCACCGATTCGTCTTCGTATATCTGGATGATATACTCATCTTTTCTCCAGATCCTGAGACTCATGTCCGGCATGTACGTCAGGTCCTGCAGCGGTTGTTGGAGAACCGGCTGTTTGTGAAGGGCGAGAAGTGCGAGTTTCACCGCACTTCTTTGTCCTTCCTGGGGTTTATCATTTCCCCTAACTCCGTCGCTCCTGATCCGACCAAGGTTGCGGCGGTGAGAGACTGGCCCCAACCCACTAGCCGTAGGAAGCTGCAACAGTTCCTCAGCTTTGCTAATTTCTACAGGAGGTTCATTAAGGGCTTTAGTCAGGTAGCTAGCCCCCTGACAGCCCTGACCTCACCAAAAGTCCCCTTCACCTGGCCGGATCGTTGCGATGCCGCATTCAAGGAGTTGAAACGGCGCTTCTCGTCTGCACCTGTTCTGGTGCAGCCCGATCCTAGTCGCCAGTTGGTGGTTGAAGTGGACGCCTCGGACTCAGGGATAGGAGCTGTGCTCTCCCAGAGCGGGAAGACCGATAAGGTCCTTCACCCGTGTGCCTATTTTTCCCGCAGGTTGACCCCGGCCAAACGGAGCTATGATGTCGGCAATCGAGAACTCCTTGCGGTGAAAGAGGCTCTTGAGGAGTGGAGACATCTGTTGGAGGGAACGACCGTGCCATTCACGGTTTTCACTGACCACCGGAACCTGGAGTATATCAGGACTGCCAAGCGGCTGAATCCCAGGCAAGCCCGCTGGTCACTGTTCTTCAGCCGTTTTGACTTCCGGATCACCTACCGTCCCGGGACCAAAAATCAGAGATCGGATGCCTTGTCCCGGGTACATGAAGACGAAGTCAAAACGGAGTTGTCGGATCCACCGGAACCCATCATCCCGGAGTCCGCTATCGTGGCCACCCTCACCTGGGACGTGGAGAGAACCGTCCGGGAGGCCCTGGCATGAAGCCCAGACCCCGGAACCGGGCCGAAGAACAAACTATACATCCCACCAGAAGCTAGGGCTGCAGTCCTCGACTTCTGTCACGGCTCTAAGCTCTCCTGTCATCCAGGACCGTGGCAGTTGTCCTGGCAGCGCTTCTGGTGGGCGTCCCTGGAAGCCGACGTCCGGGATTATATCCAGGCCTGTACCACCTGCGCCAGGGGCAAGGCCGACCATCGCAAGGTATCGGGATTGCTACAGCCGCTGCCCGTGCCTCATCGCCCCTGGTCTCACATCGGCCTGGACTTTGTCACGGGCCTCCCGCCGTCCCAGGGCAACACCGTCATCCTCACGATAGTGGACCGATTCTCCAAGGCGGCCCACTTCGTGGCCCTCCCGAAACTCCCAACGGCCCAGGAGACAGCGGACCTCCTGGTCCACCACGTCGTCCGGCTGCATGGGATTCCAACAGACATCGTCTCCGATCGCGGTCCCCAGTTCTCCTCGCATGTCTGGAGGAGCTTCTGCCGGGAACTGGGGGCCACGGTCAGTCTCTCTTCCGGGTATCATCCCCAAACCAACGGGCAAGCAGAACGGGCCAACCAAGAGATGGAGCAGACCCTGCGTTGCATGACAGCTGCGCACCCGGCGGCCTGGAGTACCCATCTGGCCTGGATCGAGTATGCCCACAACAGCCAAGTGTCGTCAGCCACCGGCCTCTCCCCTTTTGAGGTGTGCCTAGGGTATCAGCCCCCGTTGTTTCCGGTGGTTGAGGGAGAGGTCGGTGTGCCCTCGGTCCAGGCCCACCTGCGGAAGTGCCGTCGGGTGTGGCGAGCCGCCCGTTCTGCTTTGCTGAAGGCCCGGAGGAGGACAAAGGCCCATGCAGACCGACGGCGGACCCCGGCCCCTACGTATCGTCCAGGGCAGGAAGTGTGGTTGTCTACCAAGGACATACCCCTGCAAGTGGACTCCCCTAAACTCCAGGAACGATACATAGGACCCTTCAAAATTCTCAAGGTCATCAGTCCAGCCGCAGTGAGGCTGCAGCTTCCGGCCTCACTGCGGATCCATCCCGTCTTTCACGTGTCTCGAATCAAACCACATCACACCTCACCCCTCTGTACTCCGGGTCCGGCACCACCTCCTGCCCGGATCATCGATGGCGAGCCGGCTTGGACTGTGCGCCGGCTCTTGGATGTCCGACGGATGGGCCGGGGCTTCCAGTATCTGGTGGACTGGGAGGGGTACGGCCCCGAAGAACGCTCCTGGGTGAAGAAGAGCTTCATCCTGGACCCGGCCCTCCTGGCCGACTTCTACCGCCGCCACCCGGACAAGCCTGGTCGGGCGCCAGGAGGCGCCCGTTGAGGGGGGGGTCCTGTTGTGTGGGCCGCTGAAGAGGAGGTACTGCTGGCCCACCACCACCAGAGGGCGCCCTGCCTGGAGTGCGGGCTCCAGGCACCAGAGGGCGCTGCCGCCTAACAGGAGCAGCCAGGGTGACAGCTGACGCTCATCATCCTTGACAGCTGTCACCACTCAACAGGATCAGCATTGGTATATCAGCCAGACGACATCTCCACCTCTTTGCCGAGATATCGTTCTACCTTGAAGGTAACGTACCTCAGCTGGTTGTGAGATAATAACCCTTTGTTGCTTGAGCGTTTTTTGTGAACTCTTTATTCGACGAGAGGAGGAGGTGGTTTTCCACCGTACGTATTGCTGGGTGCACACGCACCCACTTCTAACTGTGTTTGCTCCTCGCCAGCAGTACCAGATCCGACACGCGGAGGCAGTGGCCACCTGGGAATTCGGGACTTGGCGGCTCCAGTATTCCCGGGGTTCGGTGGCGGAGGAAATCTTGTAGTTCTGGTTCGACTTCGGACTGATGTCTCCTATCTTCGAGCCTGCCCACATGACATCTTGTATTTGACTCACTATTATAATCTGTTGTTGTTGTTGTGCATTTTCACAACAGTAAAGTGTTGTATTTGGCTTTATCCATTGTCCGTTCATTTGCGCCCCCTGTTGTGGGTCCGTGCTCCTACACTTTCCCCAACACAATGTTCTATTCTCTGGTTTACAGCAGTCCAGCATTAGGGGTCTCCAGTTGGTGTAAAATGCTGCTGCCAGAATTTTGACTAGAAGGAGAAAGTTTGACCACCAATTCTGGCATCTCTTTACTGGCTTCCTCTCTCTGTGAAGTCTGACTTTAAGGTTTTGCTAGTAACCTATGAAAGTATTCATGGACTAGCACCTCCCGACTTAGCTGACCTAATTACAGCCTACATACTGGTGTGCTCTGTGCTTCCAGGGCGCAGGACTACTTTGGGTGCCTAAGGTTAAAAAAAAGTCACCAGAGCACAGAGCTTTCTCTTACCATGCACCTACCTTGTGGCATGATCTCCCTGCAGAGGTAAAACAGCCAGATTTTGTAGAGACATTCAAGTCTAAAGACACATCTGTTCTCCTTCTCGTATGGCTAACATACCAGTTCAGTATGGAACTGTGCTTTCGCTCCTTTTAATTCATAATTTCAGCAACGGAAAAGGTCTGCCTCATGACATCTAAATTCTGTGTGTGTTAGTGAAGCTCAGGGCTAGCTGTTGTCCTTCAGGCAGCCTTGTTGTGATTTTGCACTATACAAATAAAAGAAATTGTAACTGAATTGAACCTCTCCTTGACTCAGGCCACCATCCCAGCCTGTCTAAAGTCTGCAACCGTCATCTAAATACCCCCCCCCCCCCCCCCAAAAAAAAAAAAAAAAAATCAGCTAAGGACAACCTCAACAACTACCCACCCAATCACACTCACACCAGTCATCACAAATTGTCTAGAGCGGTTGGTCAAGACAGTGCAGAAGATCATCTGCTGCCCCCCCTCCCTGAAAGACATTTATACATCCATAGCACAGCTGAGAAACTCATCAGTGACAGCAACCATCCTGCTCCTCACCTGTTTGACCTGTTGCACTCTGGCAGGCACTAGAGGTCCATCAGAACCAGGAAGAACAGATTCAGAGACAGCTTCTTCCCACAAGCTATCACTACAGTCAATGCATACATACACTGATGTTCCCCCATACACTACG
The DNA here is from genome assembly GCF_902500255.1 of Thalassophryne amazonica. Lineage (NCBI taxonomy): Eukaryota > Metazoa > Chordata > Actinopteri > Batrachoidiformes > Batrachoididae > Thalassophryne > Thalassophryne amazonica. Next base: position 56,280,609 of record NC_047112.1, read on the forward strand.
TATAGACACACACAGACTCATTGCCCCCCCCAACCACCACCGCACAAGACAAGGGGCAATCGCTGCAATCTGCATATGTGCAATAGAAGTTACTGGAGAATTCCTGACTTTCATACCTGACACTATTACTATAAGCACATGTAAAATAGTTCTATTACACACTATGCCTATTATGATTGATTGATTGATTGATTTTTATTAAAGTGTCATGCACCACTGGTGCCCAGCTCACATGGACTTATAAGACACTTCATATCCAAAACAAGATGACCATACACATTTCACATGTTACACAATTTCAAGGTACAACTGGGTACAACACCTGTTGCGTCCTTTCCCAGGCTTTACAAACAAAAACAGCAAAAGCAAATGTCTCTTTTTCAAACATCCAACTCAAACTTTTCTCCTGAGAAAACCAAAACACATCTACATTATTATTTTTATTTTTATTTTGCACACACTGAAATAAACAAAGTCTTAAATCAGAATACAGACAGTAAGGAACAAAATGATACTCATCTTCCACAACATCAAGGTCACAAAAAACACAAACTCTCTCCTGTTCAGAGAGACCCTTATACCTGCCCACTTCCACTGCCAGAGGAAGACAACCAGATCTACGTAATCTGCTTCTGGGACAAATTTAACTTCACATAAGGCTCAGTCTGGTATTCCTCCTTAAATTGTATATAATTCCTTAATTTTGTTTTGTTACAAATATTTTTCCATTGCATTTTATAATTATTGAAAAAAATTGTTTTAAGAAATTTAAATTACACTGCAATTTATTCATGTAAATGTAATTCACATTCGAAATTGAAAATAAGTTAGTTATTTCTTTGGGCCACGGATAATTATTTGAACAATCCCATATAATTTTTTTTGGTCAGCCTGTCCTCTGGCCGCTGAATGAAGCGGTTCCATAAACGAAGCATCATTATTCTCTGCTTTATAATGCAGGGCTCCCACCCCATGTCACCCTCTACAGCCAGTTTAGCAGTGAACTTGTGGACACCTAAGAAGCATCTAATCACTCTGTTCTGAAGACTACTAATATGTTTGACTTCCTCAAAGCCCCACACACCAACAGCATAAAACGAAATAGAACCAACCATTGCATCATAAAGCTTTGTAAACACAGAGAAACCTATATCCGGTAAACTTTTCATTCTGTTCTGCATTGCTCCTAGAGCTCTCCCAGCAGATTCTGATAAGTGTTTAGTTCCCTCATTAAAACACATAAATTCATTAAAAACAAATCCAAGGTATTTATATTGTATGAATTTGTAAATGCTAAAGATATCTCTCCATACATAAAATTGTATGAGCATCTCTGTTCACATTTCTTTCTGAAGTGAATTGCCTGTGTTTTGTCCTTATTCAGAGACAGTCTCCATTTTTTACACCATGCATTCAAAATATTCTACCTTTTTTGTAAATTCACTTCAGATTCTGCCAGCAAAACAATATCATCAGCATACTTGCATTTCTTGTTGCAGTACAAATACAATAAAGGCTTTCTATTCTATTCTAACGCCATTTTCTCTCAATAAGAACATTCTTTAAGACAGAGAATGTATTTTTTTTTTTCCTGATTCAGATCTTCTTGTTTTGCAATGCTTGGCATTCAACTTAACCCTCTGGGGTCCGAGGGCATTTTTTGGACAGTTCACTCGCATGGCATAAATGTTTTGTTATTGCTGTTAACAGCTCTACGTGCATCCAACAATCAAGCTTTATGTCTCTTTTTTTCAGGATAACCTGTGCTTTCAGAATATATATGTTTTTGTTGTGTTTTATAAGTGTAATAAAGGTTTACAATCAAAAATAGGCAATGATAAATAAAGCGAAAAATTATTTTCCACACACATTTATTCAAAACACACAGCAAACTATAATAAACAACTGTTTTGACACTTTATAAAGGTAATTTGAGGTCTTGTGTGAACGACTGTACAACAGAAAGGTTCAAACAATAAACACAAATGCACATTTTGAACAATATATACAAAATGGTCTATGCATTTTCTTGTCCATCGATATGGTAAACAGTGCTTTACGCACAGAAAGCAACAGAGTTATCCAGTAACATTCACATGCAAACTAGTGGAGCAATCCTGATAGTTACACACTCTTTGATCACTGTGCGTAATGGCGCAGGGCGCACTGAGTATGTACTAATAGTATGTACTCATTGGAGCACCCAGGGGGCTATTCAGACGGGCCAACTAGTAACACATCACTCCTGAAAACGATCTTTGGCTTTTCACATGAGGTAAATCTGCCCTACGATTGGATTTTTGGAAAACCATGTGACGGTGAACCAGTTCTGATTGGACACTCACATTGCGCACGTCATCACACAGCTTCTATGGGCAGTACAAAGATGGCACATGGCTGGCTCGAAAGTCTGCAGAGTTAGCTTTTCAGTAAAAAAAAAGTAAGTTTCTATCTCATATCATTCAAAAGTTATTCCTAATTTAATAAACCTTGGTCTTGGCCGTCATATACGATGGCGTCGGCCCCAGAGGGTTAATGGTAAAGAATCGCTGCCTTCTGCTCGGGCTGTGAATAACAGTACCTCATTCCAGATACAGGAGCAGCTTGTCACTCATGTAAGTGATGCTTTCTTGTGTCCACAGATGATAATGCAGTATTGTTTTCCATATAAGTCTTTTCTGAATTTATATGATCTCCCAAACTAGTTAAAAAAAAAGAAAAAAATTGATTGTCTGGAAAATATGGAACATGTGGATATGGTACAACTCCAAATAGTGTTACATCAACTCTATCATAGCATTTAATCAAGTAATGCGTATCAAAATAAGTAATTTGAATTTTGTTAACAGGCCTAGTATAACTTGACTTATGAGTATTTTTTCACGCCATGCGTTTTCATCAATCAATCAATCAATCAACTTTTTTTTTATATAGCGCCAAATCACAACAAACAGTTGCCCCAAGGCGCTTTATATTGTAAGGCAAGGCCATACAACAATCACGAAAAACCCCAACGGTCAAAACGACCCCCCGTGAGCAAGCACCCGGCCACAGTGGGAAGGAAACCCCCCCCCCAACAGGAAGAAACCTCCAGCAGAACCAGGCCCAGGGAGGGGCAGTCCTCCGCTGAGACTGGTTGGGGCTGAGGGAAAGAACCAGGAAAAAGACATGCTGTGGAAGGGGGCAGAGATCGATCACTAATGATTAAATGCGGAGTGATGCATACAGAGCAAAAAGAGAAAGAAACAGTGCATCATGGGAACCCCCCCCACAGTCTACATCTAAAGCAGCATAACCAAGGGATAGTCCAGGGTCACCTGATCCAGCCCTAACTATAAGCCTTAGCGAAAAGGAAAGTTTTAAGCCTAATCTTAAAAGTAGAGAGGGTATCTGTCTCCCTGATCTGAATTGGGAGCTGGTTCCACAGGAGAAGAGCCTGAAAGCTGAAGGCTCTGCCTCCCATTCTACTCTTACAAACCCTAGGAACTACAAGTAAGCCTGCAGTCTGAGAGCGAAGCGCTCTAATGGGGTAATATGGTACTACGAGGTCCCTAAGATAAGATGGGACCTGATTATTCAAAACCTTATAAGTAAGAAGAAGAATTTTAAATTCTATTCTAGAATTAACAGGAAGCCAATGAAGAGAGGCCAACACGTTGTGAGATATGCTCTCTCCTGCTAGTCCCCGTCAGTACTCTAGCTGCAGCATTTTGAATTAACTGAAGGCTTTTTAGGGAACTTTTAGGACAACCTGATAATAATGAATTACAATAGTCCAGCCTAGAGGAAATAAATGCATGAATTAGTTTTTCAGCATCACTCTGAGACAAGACCTTTCTGATATTAGAGATATTGCGTAAATGCAAAAAGGCAGTCCTACATATTTGTTTAATATGCGCTTTGAATGACATATCCTGATCAAAAATGACTCCAAGATTTCTCACAGTATTACTAGAGGTCAGGGAAATGCCATCCAGAGTAAAGATCTGGTTAGAGACCATGCTTCTAAGATTTGTGGGGCCAAGTACAATAACTTCAGTTTTATCTGAGTTTAAAAGCAGGAAATTAGAGGTCATCCATGTCTTTATGTCTGTAAGACAATCCTGCAGTTTAGCTAATTGGTGTGTGTCCTCTGGTTTCATGGATAGATAAAGCTGGGTATCATCTGCGTAACAATGAAAATTTAAGCAATACCGTCTAATAATACTGCCTAAGGGAAGCATGTATAAAGTGAATAAAATTGGTCCTAGCACAGAACCTTGTGGAACTCCATAATTAACTTTAGTCTGTGAAGAAGATTCCCCATTTACATGAACAAACTGTAATCTATTAGACAAATATGATTCAAACCACCGCAGCGCAGTGCCCTTAATACCTATGACATGCTCTAATCTCTGTAATAAAATTTTATGGTCAACAGTATCAAAAGCAGCACTGAGGTCCAACAGAACAAGCACAGAGATAAGTCCACTGTCCGAAGCCATAAGAAGATCATTTGTAACCTTCACTAATGCTGTTTCTGTACTATGATGAATTCTAAAACCTGACTGAACCTCTTCAAATAGACCATTCCTCTGCAGGTGATCAGTTAGCTGTTTTACAACTACCCTCTCAAGAATCTTTGAGAGAAAAGGAAGGTTGGAGATTGGCCTATAATTAGCTAAGATAGCTGGGTCAAGTGATGGCTTTTTAAGTAATGGTTTAATTACTGCCACCTTAAAAGCCTGTGGTACATAGCCAACTAACAAAGATAAGTTGATCATATTTAAGATTGAAGCATTAAATAATGGTAGGACTTCCTTGAGCAGCCTGGCAGGAATGGGGTCTAATAAACATGTTGATGGTTTGGATGAAGTAACTAATGAAAATAACTCAGACAGAACAATCGGAGAGAAAGAGTCTAACCAAATACCGGCATCACTGAAAGCAGCCAAAGATAACGATACATCTTTGGGATGATTATGAGTAATTTTTTCTCTAATAGTCAAAATTTTGTTAGCAAAGAAAGTCATGAAGTCATTACTAGTTAAAGTTAATGGAATACTCAGCTCAATAGAGCTCTGACTCTTTGTCAGCCTGGCTACAGTGCTGAAAAGAAACCTGGGGTTGTTCTTATTTTCTTCAATTAGTGATGAGTAGAAAGATGTCCTAGCTTTACGGAGGGCTTTTTTATAGAGCAACAAACTCTTTTTCCAGGCTAAGTGAAGATCTTCTAAATTAGTGAGACGCCATTTCCTCTCCAACTTACGGGTTATCTGCTTTAAGCTACGAGTTTGTGAGTTATACCACGGAGTCAGACACTTCTGATTTAAAGCTCTCTTTTTCAGAGGAGCTACAGCATCCAAAGTTGTCTTCAATGAGGATGTAAAACCATTGACGAGATACTCTAACTCCCTTACAGAGTTTAGATAGCTACTCTGCTCTGTGTTGGTATATGACATTAGAGAACATAAAGAAGGAATCATATCCTTAAACCTAGTTACAGCGCTTTCTGAAAGACTTCTAGTGTAATGAAACTTATTCCCCACTGCAGGGTAGTCCATCAGGGTAAATGTAAATGTTATTAAAAAATGATCAGACAGAAGGGAGTTTTCAGGGAATACTGTTAAGTCTTCTATTTCCATACCATAAGTCAAAACAAGATCTAAGATATGATTAAAGTGGTGGGTGGACTCATTTACTTTTTGAGCAAAGCCAGTAGAGTCTAATAATAGATTAAATGCAGTGTTGAGGCTGTCATTCTCAGCATCTGTGTGGATGTTAAAATCGCCCACTATAAGTATCTTATCTGAGCTAAGCACTAAGTCAGACAGAAGGTCTGAAAATTCACAGAGAAACTCACGGTAACGACCAGGTGGACGATAGATAATAACAAATAAAACTGGTTTTTGGGACTTCCAATTTGGATGGAAAAGACTAAGAGACAAGCTTTCAAATGAATTAAAGCTCTGTCTAGGTTTTTGATTAATTAATAAGCTGGAATGGAAGATTGCTGCTAATCCTCCGCCCCGGCCCGTACTACGAGCATTCTGACAGTTAGTGTGACTCGGGGGTGTTGACTCATTTAAACTAACATATTCATCCTGCTGTAACCAGGTTTCTGTTAGGCAGAATAAATCTATACGTTGATCAATTTTTATATCATTTACCAACAGGGACTTAGAAGAGAGAGACCTAATGTTTAATAGACCACATTTAACTGTTTTAGTCTGTGGTGCAGTTGAAGGTGCTATATTATTTTTTCTTTTTGAATTTTTTTGCTTTAATAGATTTTTGCTAGTTATTGGTGGTCTGGGAGCAGGCACCGTCTCTACGGGGATGGGGTAATAGGGGGATGGCAGGGGGAGAGAAGCTGCAGAGAGGTGTATAAGACCACAGCTCTGCCTCCTGGTCCCAACGCTAGACAGTCACAGTTTAGAGGATCCAAGAAAATTGGCCAGATTTCTAGAAATGAGAGCTGCTCCATCTAAAGTGGGATGGATGCCATCTCTCCTAACAAGACCAGGTTTTCCCCAGAAGCTTTGCCAATTATCTATGAAGCCCACCTCATTTTTTGGACACCACTCAGACAGCCAGCAATTCAAGGAGAACATGCGGCTAAACATGTCACTCCCGGTCCGATTGGGGAGGGGCCCAGAGAAGACAACAGAGTCCGACATTGTTTTTGCAAAGTTACACACCGATTTAATGTTAATTTTAGTGACCTCCGATTGGCGTAACCGAGTGTCATTACTGCCGACGTGAATTACAATCTTACCAAATTTACGCTTAGCCTTAGCCAGCAATTTCAAATGTCCTTCGATGTCGCCTGCTCTGGCCCCCGGAAGACAATTGACTATGGTTGCTGGTGTCGCTAACTTCACATTTCTCAAAACAGAGTCACCAATAACCAGAGTTTGATCCTCGGCGAGTGTATCGTCGAGTGGGGAAAAACGGTTAGAGATGTGAACGGGTTGACGGTGTACACGGGGCTTCTGTCTAGGGCCACGTTTCCTCCTCACAGTCACCCAGTCAGCCTGCCTTCCCGACTGCCCGGGATCTGCCAGCGGGTAACCAAAGGCGGCCAAGCTACCTTGGTCCGCACCGACCACAGGGGCCTGGCTAGCTGCAGAATTTTCCACGGTGCGGAGCCGAGTCTCCAATTCGCCCAGCCTGGCCTCCAAAGCTACGAATAAGCAGCACTTATTACAAGTACCATTACTGCTAAAGGAGGCCGAGGAACAACTAAACATTTCACACCCAGAGCAGAAAAGTGCGGGAGAGACAGGAGAAGCCGCCATGCTAAATCGGCTAAGAGCCAGCAGCTACGCAACCTAGCGGATTCCTAAAAACACGCAAAGTGAACAATGTATAAATAATTTAGAGGTGATTCAGCAGAAGGAGTGCTTTAGTTAAGGCACCAAACAGGCCATGAAGCAGCACAAGTAACGCACGACAACAGTGGTAAAAAATAAAATAAAAATCCACTGGACAGGCTGTGGAGCAGCACAGGTAACGCACGACAACAGTGGTAAAAAATAAAATAAAAATCCACTGGACAGGCTGTGGAGCAGCACAGGCAACGCACGACAACAGAGCCAAAAAAAATAAAATAAAAATCCACTAGACAGGCTGTGGAGCAGCACAGGTAACGCACGACAACAGTGGTAAAAAATAAAATAAAAATCCACTGGACAGGCTGTGGAGCAGCACAGGTAACGCACGACAACAGTGGTAAAAAATAAAATAAAAATCCACTGGACAGGCTGTGGAGCAGCACAGGTAACGCACGACAACAGTGGTAAAAAATAAAATAAAAATCCACTGGACAGGCTGTGGAGCAGCACAGGTAACGCACGACAACAGTGCTAAAAAATAAAATAAAAATCCACTAGACAGGCTGTGGAGCAGCACAGGTAACGCACGACAACAGTGCTAAAAAATAAAATAAAAATCCACTGGACAGGCTGTGGAGCAGCACAGGTAACGCACGACAACAGTGCTAAAAAATAAAATAAAAATCCACTGGACAGGCTGTGGAGCAGCACAGGTAACGCACGACAACAGTGCTAAAAAATAAAATAAAAATCCACTAGACAGGCTGTGGAGCAGCACAGGTAACGCACGACAACAGTGCTAAAAAATAAAATAAAAATCCACTGGACAGGCTGTGGAGCAGCACAGGTAACGCACGACAACAGTGCTAAAAAATAAAATAAAAATCCACTGGACAGGCTGTGGAGCAGCACAGGTAACGCACGACAACAGTGCTAAAAAATAAAATAAAAATCCACTAGACAGGCTGTGGAGCAGCACAGGTAACGCACGACAACGGTGCTAAAAAATAAAATAAAAATCCACTAGACAGGCTGTGGAGCAGCACAGGTAACGCACGACAACAGTGGTAAAAAATAAAATAAAAATCCACTGGACAGGCTGTGGAGCAGCACAGGTAACGCACGACAACAGAGCCAAAAAAATAAAATAAAAATCCACTGGACAGGCTGTGGAGCAGCACAGGCAACGCACGACAACAGCGTTAAAAAATAAAATAAAAATCCACTGGACAGGCTGTGGAGCAGCACAGGCAACGCACGACAACAGTGCTAAAAAATAAAATAAAAATCCACTGGACAGGCTGTGGAGCAGCACAGGCAACGCACGACAACAGCGCTAAAAAATAAAATAAAAATCCACTAGACAGGCTGTGGAGCAGCACAGGTAACGCACGACAACAGTGGTAAAAAATAAAATAAAAATCCACTGGACAGGCTGTGGAGCAGCACAGGTAACGCACGACAACAGAGCCAAAAAAATAAAATAAAAATCCACTGGACAGGCTGTGGAGCAGCACAGGCAACGCACGACAACAGCGTTAAAAAATAAAATAAAAATCCACTGGACAGGCTGTGGAGCAGCACAGGCAACGCACGACAACAGTGCTAAAAAATAAAATAAAAATCCACTGGACAGGCTGTGGAGCAGCACAGGCAACGCACGACAACAGCGCTAAAAAATAAAATAAAAATCCACTGGACAGGCTGTGGAGCAGCACAGGTAACGCACGACAACGGTGCTAAAAAATAAAATAAAAATCCACTGGACAGGCTGTGGAGCAGCACAGGTAACGCACGACAACGGTGCTAAAAAATAAAATAAAAATCCACTAGACAGGCTGTGGAGCAGCACAGGTAACGCACGACAACAGTGGTAAAAAATAAAATAAAAATCCACTGGACAGGCTGTGGAGCAGCACAGGTAACGCACGACAACAGAGCCAAAAAAATAAAATAAAAATCCACTGGACAGGCTGTGGAGCAGCACAGGCAACGCACGACAACAGTGTTAAAAAATAAAATAAAAATCCACTGGACAGGCTGTGGAGCAGCACAGGCAACGCACGACAACAGCGCTAAAAAATAAAATAAAAATCCACTGGACAGGCTGTGGAGCAGCACAGGCAACGCACGACAACAGCGCTAAAAAATAAAATAAAAATCCACTAGACAGGCTGTGGAGCAGCACAGGTAACGCACGACAACAGTGCTAAAAATAAAATAAAAATCCACTAGACAGGCTGTGGAGCAGCACAGGTAACGCACGACAACAGTGTTAAAAAATAAAATAAAAATCCACTGGACAGGCTGTGGAGCAGCACAGGCAACGCATGACAACAGAGCCAAAAAAAAAAATAAAATAAAAATCCACTGGACAGGCTGTGGAGCAGCACAGGCAACGCACGACAACAGCGCTAAAAAATAAAATAAAAATCCACTAGACAGGCTGTGGAGCAGCACAGGTAACGCACGACAACAGCGCTAAAAAATAAAATAAAAATCCACTAGACAGGCTGTGGAGCAGCACAGGTAACGCACGACAACAGCGCTAAAAAATAAAATAAAAATCCACTAGACAGGCTGTGGAGCAGCACAGGTAACGTACGACAACAGCGCTAAAAAATAAAATCAAAATCCACTGAACAGGCTGTGGAGCAGCACAGGTAACGCACGACAACAGCGCTAAAAAATAAAATCAAAATCCACTGAACAGGCTGTGGAGCAGCACAGGTAACGCACGACAACACCGCTAAAAAATAAAATCAAAATCCACTGAACAGGCTGTGGACCAGCACAGGTAATGCACGACAAAAGTGCTAAAAAATAAAATAAAAATCCACTAGACAGGCTGTGGAGCAGCACAGGTAACGCACGACAACAGCACCAAAAAAAAAAAAATAAAAATCCACTGGACAGGCTGTGGAGCAGCACAGGTAACGCACGACAACAGTGGTAAAAAATAAAATAAAAATCCACTGGACAGGCTGTGGAGCAGCACAGGTAACGCACGACAACAGCGCCAAAAAAATAAAAAATAAAAATCCACCAGACAGGCTGCAGAGCAGCACAGGTAACGCACGACAACGGTGCTAAAATAAAATAAAAAACCACTAGACAGGCTGTGGAGCAGCACGACAACAGTGCTAAAAAATAAAATAAAAATAAAAACAAAAGCGTTAGCAAGCTAGTTAGCTTGCCAACGCTGATGAAAGTTAGCTGATAAAAGTGCTCCGTCGCGATGTTTTGACCGTTAGAGGTCTTCTTTAGGCGTTGGAGCACGGTGAAAAAGTAAAAAAAGTAAAAAAGTCTTGAAAAAGACTGTTAATTCAAAGAACTCAAACAGCTCAGTTCAAACAGCTAACAGATACAGCAGAACACCGCTGTGCTCCGGAACAGGACATCCTGTTAATCCCCTGTGTAACCTCCTTTCATGAATATTATTGTCAGTTTTCGCTGTGCGTTTATATACACACACGGAGCCAAAAGGATTATTTCCTTCTGTACTCAAGCAGCAACAGCGGCGGGAAGAAATATGACTCCTTCTTCCTCATTGGTTGGCTCCTGAAATTTTACACCAATCAGAAGCAAGTCACTAATCCCACGTGTTTTCACTAACCCCACGTGTGTTTGATCACAGCCCACCCACGTGCGTTTTCTCTTGGTTACTGGTGGGAAGCGTGTGTGGTTAGTGTTTTGTTGTTGTTTGGGTTTTTTTTTTTGTAAAAATGAAACATTTTATGAATGTGGAGCAAGCACTTCAGTTATTTTTTGAACTGGAGGAAGACGGAGCATGCTGCGTGTCATCAGAGTCTGAAACAGACAGTGAGGATTCTGGTCATGAAAGAGATGATCCCTCTTCTGTTCTGGAGGAGCAACTAAAGCAGGTAGATCCACCAACATGCACGTGGAGATCTGAAGAGAAGCCAGAGCTTGCGTTTGTTTGTAGATCCAGATCTTCGCTCAGACGCACAGCAGAAACACGCCCCAATGCTGAGTGCTGAAGGATGCAGACACTGGTCCAGCAGTAAGCAGATTCCAGCCTCAGAAAACACAAGGAGTCCAGGTTGATATACTTTCCACCCAAAGTCCAAAAGACCTTTTTCATATGGAGTTAAAATTGTCTCATTAAAATTTGTAAATGCACACAGGGTGATCTACAAATAATCATTGATTTGCAAATGTGTTCAGATATCCACAAATGCAAATTTCATATTTGTAACTTGTAAATTGGTCTTTGCACATAATGTTGTATTTGCAAATATAAAACTTAATTTGTAAAAAAAAAAAAAAAAAAAAAAAACATTTGTAAAACTGGAAACTGTATTTGTGAATTGAGTTTCAGTATTTGTGGATCACCAATTACACGCATTCATCGCTTTCCTCTGCGACGTCATTTTGAGACATTCTTTTCGCGAACACAGATCGACAAACAAATGCCGACTGATTCACAAATACACACTCATGCACACTGGATATCCACTAGATGGCAGTGTGGTTCCATTCATTGATGTGGCAAACTGAAACTATATGCTCCCGGATGAGAGAAGACCGACATTTCAGAATAAATCATTTCACATTACCGTAATGGAGGCGTCTGATGGAGGGGTATCTATGTGGTGATATTGTCTGCAAGGTCAATTATTTTTTAAAATTATGATGTGTCCGTGGATTTCATCATGGGAAGGGGGGCGGGGGTGTTAGTGTTGTACTCTTTAACACAGTGGTTCAAATAAGCGTATTAAACAGCACTGCGCCTGTGTGTGCTCCGTGACACAGACATGCTGCAAAATTCTTCTTTTAAAAACTTGAAAGTTCTAAAAGTTTGCGATGTACACATGCTACATTTAGCTAAGCATCACACACAGGAACATCACACATCACACAGGAACCACACAGTGTCACTGCAGCAACCAACTAGTCCCGCTTTACGACAACTGCTGCAACAGCCAGGCTTTGAGTGGCATTTATTCTCGAAACTCCGCAGATCCGAGGAAACTGATTTGTATCTACACAGATCAGCATCCGCGGACTTATAAAACTTGCATGATGTCATAAAAAAGAACGCTTTGCGATAAGCATTTTAAAAACTCAGTAGCGATCACGATTAGAGAGTCATCCGGGAGCATATAGTTTCAGTTTGCCACATCAATGAATGGAACCACACTGCCATCTAGTGGATATCCAGTGTGCATGAGTGTGTATTTGTAAATCAGTCGGCATTTGTTTCTGGATCTGTGTTCGCGATGTTAAAGTTGCTCTAAATATTGTAAAATGTGATGCACATTATTGGTTGAGTTAATAGGGTTTTAAAAAGGAATAGTTTGCACTATGTGGCATGCTTAGTTATCATGTTACAGAGTAACATATGTCACATGTAATAGAATCCAATGGACGTCGACATCGCTCTACCTTTACCTTGCAGACCAAGCATTCAGCACAGTCGAAACTATTTAATTTATTAATCCTATTAGTTCAACCAATAATTTGCACCTCTTTTTACCAAAATTGGAGCAACTTTAACTTTTGACCCCTGTACAAACTGAAATTGACCTTTCTCACCATTCTTGTTTTTACCCCATAACTCCATAACATTCAGTCATAGATAGTCCAAACTATATCTTTTTTGGTATCGTTGTGATCAGACAAATAATATGGTATAGCTTTCAATATGATTGGAGCATTTTTAAATTTTGACCCCTGTGTAATTCTTCAATTGACCGCTACTTGGCCGTCTACTGAAAATTCAAGTGGCTACTCAGTTTTTTCAAAAGAGTAATGTCTAAGGAGTATTTGTGCCAACTTTGGTGCTTCTTTCCAGAAATGAACAATTGTTACAGTTATCTGCTCCACTATTGTGCTCAAATTCGTATTTTAGAAATGACTCTGTCCTGATAACATTAAAGACAATTACATATTTTGACAAAATTACAAGTTGAAATGACTATATATAAAAAAAAACATCATGAGGTTTATGTCACAGAAATCCTACTTTACAATCACACTGCAGTCATTGTTAAATTATTTCGTGTTGCATTTATAATAAACATTTGTATTTATTTAGTGTTTGTTTTTCTGGTTGAAATGAGATATAAATAATCTACCAGACTTAAAAAAAAAAAATGTACAAGTTTCCATGTTATTTTATTTGTCTAAAAATAAATGTCCAAGGTTCCTTATGTTAAACATGAAATTAGCTAATCTAAAATAACAGGTGGTTTTAATTTACAGATGAAAGGTTTCTAAAGAACCATTTTTGATTTATTTACCTATTTTAATTACAAGTGTTCTAAAACTTTTTTTAAACAGCAATCAGAAATTTTGAGGTAACAAACAACAACAACAAAAAAAACATTTCCAATGATTTTTCTTCAGAAAACTGCTCTATAAATGAGCAGTCCTGTCACACGTTAATGTTTTGACGCACCTCATCTCGACAGAACACCGGCTCTGTGTGGTATGCAGGAGATCACTTGACCGAGGATCTATACGTTCAAATAATAATTGAAAAAATACTGTCATCACTCTTTACTCTTACTCAGTCTCTTACAACGGTGTAGCCTAAATACACGAGCTTTCCAGGAGCACACCCAATTCATTACGCATGCTCAGATGCACGTCCCCTCCGGTGCGCACTTTTTTTGGGGGGGGAGACCCCGCGCCTGTGATAAACTCATCGCCCCCTTAATTTTTTTTTCTGGTGCCAGGTCTGGTTACAGGGAAACCTACCCACTGCACGATAGAAAAAACCTCACCTGGAGTGGAAAGGACTAGACAACAAATATTTCAGATCCAACAGTGTGTGCATTTGTAGCAACACAACAGGAAAATTCTCACGTTATAACTTTTTCAGAACCTATTTCCATATGTAATCACAACTATTTGAATTGATGTGTTTGAAAATATTATCACGCGGTTCCTTCACTCTCTTCCCTTCCTTTACTCTTCTCTGCTTTTCAGGCTCCTCTTGTGGGAGACTGGAGTGCTCTTTGGTGGCGCCTCATTTCCATTTTGATTTCTCTTTGCCTTTGTAGTGGTTCATCATTTCTCCTCTCATAGCCTTGCTGCTCCCCCTCTCTTCTCTCTGGACTGCCCCTCACCCAACTTTCATCTTCCCCCTCCTTCATCCTGCCCCTATGACTTGTTTATGTATTGATTTGTTTGTACAGATGGCTGCTGACCCATTAACTGTGTCTGGTCTGCGTCAGGTCTCTGTTGCACAGCTTCTATCAGGTTTTGTGGACAGAGACATCTGGACACAAATGCTGGACTCGACAACACAGCTCTGGTTTTTAAAATTGTTTACTGAAAGATTCAGTGGGGTCCAATACACAGCAAGGCAGTCCAAAATCAGAAAACAAATCCAAAACATCAGGCGTAAGGCGTGGTTGGAAGCAGGACTAGAAAACACAGAAAACAGAGCTGGAAATGAAGGCAGAAGGTGCAACAATCTGGCGGGGAACCAGTGGAACCAGTGGTGCTTAAATACACCCAGGTGATGAGCTACAGATTAGAAACAGGTGCGTTGAAAGTTCCAGAACACAGTGTGGCCCAGACATAGTGTAACACCCACCACCAAGCACCAAGAGAGATGGAAGAGAGATACGGACAGACAAAGCCCAAGTAAGAACAATCCAGCAAGAGAAATCACACATACAGTAGCAAAAACAAGCAAAACTAAACTAAGCTGAACTAAACAGAACAAAGCATGATACAAAAAGTCCAGATCATGACAGCTTCGATGTCTATTAGGACTCATACAAGGAGGCAAGAGGAGCACGATCACATACATGTTGTGGTGCAAACCAAAACAAAAGCACCGAGACCCTTGAGGAGGTGGTCTTGATCCATTCCCAAACTAACTGAATATGAATTCTGCTTATTGTGTATGTAATCAAGTGGTATAGCTCATAGCCTTATGTTATCGTGACCCTGTTTTGTGGAATGATCTTCCTAAGTCCATAAACAATCAGATTCTGTAGAGACTTTCAAGTCTACATAAAAAGACGCATTTATTCTCCCTTTCATATTGCTAGCATAATGGCATAGTATGGTACTATGCTTCCTACCCTTTTAAATTTATTTTATTGGTAATGGAATAAGTCTCGCCCTCAGCTTTATCTGAAGTCTGGGTCTGTTAGTGAAGCTTAGGGTGAGTGGCCGGCGATCACCTTAGTATTTCTTCTGCTTTCCTCTTGCTTAATGCTGACAAATTATACCTTAAGTATAGGCTTAGTTTTTCTAGCCAACTGGATCCACATGCTGGACTGGATGATTTCTGTGGCAGACCTGGGATGGACTTTGCTGTAGGAACAGATCCAATGACTGGCTCAATGACCCCCACTCTCAAGGTGGACTGCACGCCTGCATGGACTCTCAATTGTTGTGTTGTGTTCTGTATTGTAAACCTTTTTGGTAGCATGGCCTAAGGAGAGGGTCACCCCTTTGAGTCGGGTCTGCTTGAGGTTTCTTCCTCAATATCATCAGAGGGACTTTTCCCTTACCACTGTCACCTGTGTGCTTGCTCTTGGACTGGTAAGGTTAGACCTTACTTGTGTGAAGTACCTTGAGGCAACTTTGTTGTGATTTGGCGCTATATAAACTAAATAAATTGAATTAAATTGAAAATGAATATATCTTTGTGGCTTCTACTGGGATTTGAACACCAGACTCATCACTCAAGGGTCAAACACTCTACCAGCTCAACTAAAGAGGATTCTCCCCTAGCCAAGCTTGAGGAAAAATATTTCACATACGAGGGCTGTCAATAAAGTATAGGTCCTTTTTATTTTTTCAAAAACTATATGGATTTCATTCATATGTTTTTACGTCAGACATGCTTGAACCCTCGTGCGCATGCGTGAGTTTTACCACACCTGTCGGTGACGTCATTCGCCTGTGAGCACTCCTTGTGGGAGGAGTCGTCCAGCCCCTCGTCGGAATTCCTTTGTCTGAGAAGTTGCTGAGAGACTGGCGCTTTGTTTGATCAAAATTTTTTCTAAACCTGTGAGACACATCGAAGTGGACATGGTTCGAAAAATTAAGCTGGTTTTCGGTGAAAATTTTAACGGCTGATGAGAGATTTTGAGGTGATACTGTCGCTTTAAGGACTTCCCACGGAGTGAGACGTCGTGCAGCACTCTCAGGCGCAGTCGTCAGCCTGTTTCAAGCTTAAAACCTCCACATTTCAGGCTCTATTGATCCAGGACGTCGTGAGAGAACAGAGAAGTTTCAGAAGAAGTCAGTTTCAGCATTTTATCCGGATATTCCACTGTTAAAGGAGATTTTTTTAATGAAAGACGTGCGGACGGGTCCGTGTGTCGGGATGCAGCCGGCGCGGTGCAGCGGCACAGGAAAAACATCTCAGTGTTAATAACCATTTGTAAAATCCAGGCGGCTTTTGATGGCTTTCAGTGGAGTGAGTATATGAGAAATTGTTTAACAGCTGGACATGTTCCAACTTGTCCTTAAGGCTTCCAACAGAGGTGTTTTTCCTGTGGCGGAGCATCGCGGCGGCTGCGAGCCGACGATGCAATCCGCCTGCACGTCTTTCATTAAAAAAATCTCCTTTAACAGTGGAATATCCGGATAAAATGCTGAAACTGACTTCTTCTGAAACTTCTCTGTTCTCTCACGACGTCCTGGATCAATAGAGCCTGAAATGTGGAGGTTTTCAGCTTGAAACAGGCTGACGACTGCACCTGAGAGCGCTGTGCAACGTCTCACTCCGTGGGAAGTCCTTAAAGCGACAGAATCACCTCAAAATCTCTCATCAGCCGTTAAAATTTTCACCGAAAACCAGCTTAAATTTTCTAACCGTGTCCACTTCGATGTGTCTCACAGGTTTAGAAAAAATTTTGATCAAACAAAGCGCCAGTCTCTCAGCAACTTCTCAGACAAAGGAATTCCGACGAGGGGCTGGATGACTCCTCCCACAAGGAGTGCTCACAGGCGAATGACGTCACCGACAGGCGTGGAAAAACTCACGCATGCGCACGAGGGTTCAAGCATGTCTGACGTAAAAAACATATGAATGAAATCCATATAGTTTTTGAAAAAAATAAAAAGGACCTATAGTTTAATGACAGCCCTCGTATTTCCCCACCATTTTTTTTAAACTGGGTGATGAAGTCACAGGAGCATTTAAGCATTAAGAACTCTCACATGTGACTATTTGGACTGATTTTTAGGGGGGACTGTTCAGTCTGTGATGCCGTCGCTGCAAAGGCAGTTAAGGTAGTTCTGAAGACAAATTGGGTTCAGAGCAATGTGTACATAATGAAGTGGCCACAGTGTACAGACCTGTATTGTGCATTTGTGTGTGATATGTAGTAAGCAAATATTAACTGTGAAAATTCATTGAAGGCATGTTGGCAGAAAAAAACATGAATGGGAGACTGGAGAAGAACAGCGGCAGCAAAAACCACAGTAAAATGGTGACTCAGAAAAGTGAAAAAAGCAGCACTGTGAGGAACAATGTCAGACAGACAAGGTTAGTGCACTCGAGACAACATCCTTGTGTGTCTTCTTTTCTATTCTGAGAATGAAAACACATCAGTGGCTTTACAAAGCTGTCACACAGAAATCATTCATGGTGTTTGGATTGAGGTGTTCATTGGACTGGATCTCAGAATCCTGTCAATGATTTGCTTCATAATGTAGCTCCAGTTTGGTGGAAAATGAAGGAATTCTAGAGGAAAACCAAACACTCATGATCCAAGCTGTGTAACACCGTAATATTAAAACCACTCCATTTTTGTGTGCGACTACTCTTTTTGTACTTAAGCACAACAGGTATAGTGATTAAATAATCCTATTTTAGCTGCAAGGGTTCAAGGTTCAAGCACTGACCTGCAACTATACCTGTCTGTTGGAGTGCTCTTGACTGGACACCAAATCTAAGCAGCACTGCAGGGTTCAGGTTGATGTTTGACTTCATAATACACTCAATTCAAGCACAGATGTTATTCTGCAAGTATGCAGACCCTTTTTATGCCTGTAGGTTTACTGCTGTTTGAGGCTAATGTAATAACTCTGTGGATAGGCAAGGCATTCTCTTGCAGGAAATTGGGGTCAGAGACAATTTGACCTGTTTGTGTATGAGATTTTTTTTCTTTATTTCTATTTCTTTCCTTATTTTGAAGCCATTTTGTGTGTTTGATAGCTGTCCCTCCCAGTCTTCGGTACCTGGTCTTTCTGAACAATCTGTGGGTACATCTGGAGTGACAGTGTTAAATGAGCTTCACCAATTAGCCACCAGCTATTTTGGCAAATCGATTAATCATTTGGATATTTTTTTAATTAAATGAATAAATAAATACTCAAATGTGAATACTTTCTGGTTTATTATATTAATTTCTTAACTCCTCTCTGGCAGTAAACTGAATGTCTGGTATTTTTCACCAATGTCTTATTTTTGTCCACAATACCATCATTGTTTCTCGAGCAGAAAGATCATACCTTTCATTTTCTAATGCTTTATGCACCAAACAAACTCAGTGGTTCCCAAAGTGTGTGTGTGTGGGGGGGGGGGCAAACAGTTTGTTGCTAAAGGATTTTTGTATATGCTTCAGCTCCATTCCTTTTTATGATACGCCAAGTAAATGGAACAGTTAAAATATGTATTTGGATTTAAAATACACAATATTTATATATAGGCAGGAGTGGTTTGTGCACTTGGTTTCAGTGCGGAAGGTTCTCGGTTCAAACCCTCCCTCCGTCACAGTTTTCCATATAATGTGGCAATGTGTCAGTGTTGCGCTGCTCCAGCCTGCTCTCTTCCTCCTCCCTTTCTGTGTCCTCCAGGTGCTGTGAGTTGGAGCTGATTGAACACACCTGTTTGTAATCACCTGCTGCAGTATTTAAACCCTGGTCATTCCACTTCACAGATGCCAGAAACTCAGTTCTGCTCAGCTGGTACCTGGCCTCAGTTCATGTTTTGGACTACTGCTCTGTATATTTTGTGCTTTTTCTGTCGATTTTTTCTGTACTCTTTGCTTCCAGCATTCCTGCCTGCCTTCAGCTCTGTCATGGCCACCTGGTTCTTTTCTGATGTCAGCTGCTCTTTCTGGTTGAGCCTGTGCCTTCCTGCCCTGGTGCCTCCTCCACAACTCAACTGCAATATTCTGGCTGTTAAATTATTCAGTAAACTGTTCCTTGTTTATTTACATTATGTTCCCAGCATTTTTGGGTCCATTATTCTCATCTGAGTTAGCCATAACAGTCAGGAACACAGTAAAATCACCAGTGTTAAATTAACACTGACAGTGTACAAATGGTCCACTCTGACCAGAGTAGGACCATAAACACTGACAAATTAACACTGACAGTGTACAAATGGTCCACTCTGACCAGAGTAGGACCATATGTACACTGGCAGTGTTATTTTAACACTGTCAGTGTTAGTGTTACACTGGTGATTTTGGTGTGAAGGGCATCTGACATAAAAACTTGTGCAAAATCAAATGTGGAGACCCCGAGTGAAAAACAAGAGAGCAGCTGAAGGGACTTACTTACACAATATTAAATAACTACTACATTAAATAGTTCTGTGTGTGTTTGGCAGTTTAACATCCATTCGGATGTTTATTAAAATCATATTTTTGGGGACTACAAGGCTGTTATAATGGTGCACTTTGCTGTGGACATTAAAAGCCATGAGCTGCTTATTTTCAAAATAATCGTGTATTAAGTGGATCTAACAGATGAGACTACCAACAGCTGTTGGGAGTGCTAACTCTGTTAGCATACAACATTAAATCTAGTGATGAGTGAGTACACCACTATCTGTATCTGTTCAACCATCTAAATTATCTGTATCCGCATCTGTACTCGTAGTGGGCGGGGCCTAAACTGGAACCGGGCGTGGTTTAACCCAAAATGGCTAGGGCTTAAATCAGCACATTATTTTAAGTTTGAAATTGATATGGATTGATCAGACGTTGCTATATTTACTGTTTATTTGAAAACTATTAACAGAACAGAATCAAAATTGAGATTCAAATCAATGTTTTTGATCACAAAAGTAAGAGAACTATTTACAGAACAAGTTTTTATGAAATCAGAACATGAATATTCTTAAGTCTATGAATGAATAATTACAGAACAGCGTCAGAATTGAGATTCAGTGTTTTTTGATCATAGTAGTAAAGGAACTATTTATAGAACAAGTTTTTTTATGAACTCAGAACATGAATATGTTTTTGATCACAATAGTAAAGGAATTATTTTACAGAACAGGTTTTTTTTAATAAACTCAGAACATGAATATTAAGTGTATGAATGAATAACAGAACAGCCTCAGAGTTGAGTAGGAGATTATGAACTACTAAGTATGCATGAACAAGAGTTGTCATACTCAACACAACTTCCCCTTTTTTTAAATTTTATGATCAAACTGTGATTTTTTTTTCAATTATTTATTTATTTTTACTACCTAACATTCTTGACATTTTTTCCCACACAAAGTTAAAACAATATTGATTAAGGTGTGCATGTGTGTGACTGTGTGAGAGGGGGAGAAAGAGAGATAGTTCGACCGACCAATTTATTTTTATGAACTGCATTGAGAAAGTGTCAGATACTGCATGCAGTCATATTCAATAAAAATACTAATATAGGCTACTTTGTGTGTTCAGCTATATGTGTGTATGTGTGTAAGTGGTCTGTAAGACTGTTTATTTTTTAATGATCTGTTGGTGATTCATGCAAACTCCAGTGATGGCAAACAGGGAAATAATATGTCAGCCTTGTTCACTGTATTCTTCTCAAAAGCACCGCGTTCAGTAGGAGCAAAGTTTTCCAACTGACTTTATATCACCAACAAAACGAAGAGCAAACAAACGGTTAAAAAATAAATAAATAAAAACCTGACTGGAGTGGAGGCAGTGACCGATGTGACATGAGCTGTTTCTAGCTCTGTCTTGTCAAATGCACAGCATACGATACGAAACAAGTTCAAGCAACTTTATCATCCAAACCAAAAAAGAGGTGAGCTGAAGAAAACTTAGGTAGAATCAAACCAAGCACAGAGAGAGATCCTGTGTGTGTGTGTGTGTGTGTGTGTGTGTGTGTGTGTGTGTGTGTGTGTGTGAGAGAGAGAGAGAGCGAGAGAGAGAGAAGCTGCAGACACACATGTCTGTGTAGGGAGGGGTGGGCGCTGTGTGTGACTAGCCAATCACAGAGCATGAAGACAGTCAGTTAGCCAATGAGGATTTTCCTTAAGCACAAATACAGATATTAATGAGCTTTATTCAGATCATGCTCGTGCTCTTCCGTACCGGATACTCCTCTGATCGGATGAGTTTGACTCAACGCGAATATTGCAACATAGATGTCTTAGATCCATCAGGACATTTCACGAGAAAACAAGCCGTATTATTATTATTAATATTATTATAAATACAGCCAATAAGTGTAAACAAGGTGTTTGTAATTAAATACGCCAAACAAACAGATACAGCCTCCACTACCAGCCACATCAAGTGGCCTCTAAGCTAAGACGAGAAGCAGAGACAGCTGTCACTCAAAGCAACTACACTCACAAATTTACAGAACTGTGTGGCTTAAAGCATGATAAATAAGATGTTAGAAAAAAAAATTCCCCCCCATACTGCTATCATGGATGAGGAAAATATATAGAGAACAAAAGTGGCATTTTTATGAGGCTGTAAACATTTATTTCTGTTCTAACGTTGGACATTTTAACACAAAGTCCTATAGGAAAGTGCTCTGTTTTGTGTGTGTGCAAAATATGAAAGAATTTGAACAAACTGTTTTCATGTTACTGATGAAAGTCTGTGCATTTCCACATAGGGTTTCCTTTAAATCTCCATTTTCAACTGCATTTTTCTCCATTTGAAAAAAAAAAAGGACTGGGTTTTGCATCTGAACATTATATTTTCAGTTTTGTTGACCAACAATGTACAAGAATCATGGGACCATTAATTGGAACAAGACATGATGCTCCATCCAGCACACTGTTATCTCCTTAGATACCACATATTGTGGGCAGATGATTAGCAGTGAACCTATGAGTCAGCTGACAGAAAATAGTTGTCAACTAATTTGTGAAGGTTTAAATGTATGAGTCATTTAACATAGCCATCAAACTTTCTTAGTTCAAAACTTGTCAGAGGTTTTCTCATTTGATATTCATAATGCTATTTTACAGTATGGTCAGAAAAATATTGCAATGATTCAGAAATTATGTTTAAAAAAAACAGCCCCTCAGTTCACAGGCAATAAGTAATAGGACTTATCATATCCCTATAAATGATACGCCAATATGATTGGATAAAACACTAAAGAATAAATAGCAATACACCCTTTTCGCGGACGGGTAATATTTTTCATACCACCCAAGTAATCAGTCAATCATGTGTCACATACAATTCTTTCCTCTTCGCTTAGAAAATAGCGCTTGGAACCTGAGGTGGATGGATGATGAAAGAAGCAAAACACCTTTGTAATTTATGTCGATATTTTGATGAATTTCTTCATTTACGAGGTCTGTCCGTAAAGTATAGGTCCTTTTCATTTTTTTCAAAAACTATATGGATTTCATTCATATGTTTTTACATCAGACACGCTTGAACCCTCGTGCGCATGCGTGAGTTTTTCCACGCCTGTCGGTGACGTCATTCGCCTGTGAGCACTCCTTGTGGGAGGAGTCGTCCAGCCCCTCGTCGGAATTCCTTTGTCTGAGAAGTTGCTGAGAGACTGGCGCTTTGTTTGATCAAAATTTTTTCTAAACCTGTGAGACACATCGAAGTGGACATGGTTCGAAAAATTAAGCTGGTTTTCAGTGAAAATTTTAACAGCTGATGAGAGATTTTGAGGTGATTCTGTCGCTTTAAGGACTTCCCACGGTGCGAGACGTCGCTCAGCGCTCTCAGGCGGCGTCATCAGCCTGTTTCAAGCTTAAAACCTCCACATTTCAGGCTCTGTTGATCCAGGACGTCGTGAGAGAACAGAGAAGTTTCAGAAGAAGTCGGTTTCAGCATTTTATCCGGATATTCCACTGTTAAAGGAGATTTTTTTAATGAAAGACGTGCGGGCGGATTGCAGCGTCGGCTCGCAGCCGCCGCGACGCTCCGTCACAGGAAAAACACCTCTGCTGGAAGCCTTAAGGACAAGTTGGAACATCTCCAGCTGATAAACAATTTCTCATATACTCACTCCACTGAAAGCCATCAAAAGCCAACTGGATTTTACAAATGGTTATCAACACTGAGGTGTTTTTCCTGTGCTGCCGCGCCGCGTCGGCTGCGTCCCGACGTGTGGACCCGTCCGCACGTCTTTCATTAAAAAAATCTCCTTTAACAGTGGAATATCCGGATAAAATGCTGAAACCGACTTCTTCTGAAATGTCTCTGTTCTCTCACAACGTCCTGGATCAATAGAGCCTGAAATGTGGAGGTTTTAAGCTTGAAACAGGCTGATGACGCTGCCTGAGAGCGCTGCGCGACGTCTCGCACCGTGAAAAGTCCTTAAAGCGACAGAATCACCTCAAAATCTCACATCAGCTGTTAAAATTTTCACGGAAAACCAGCTTAATTTTTCGAACCGTGTCCACTTCGATGTGTCTCACAGGTTTAGAAAAAAGTTTGATCAAACAAAGCGCCAGTCTCTCAGCAACTTCTCAGACAAAGGAATTCCGATGAGAGGCTGGACGACTCCTCCCACAAGGAGTGCTCACAGGCGAATGACGTCACCGACAGGCGTGGAAAAACTCACTCATGCGCACGAGGGTTCAAGCATGTCTGACGTAAAAACATATGAATGAAATCCATATAGTTTTTGAAAAAAATAAAAAGGACCTATACTTTACGGACAGCCCTCGTACAGCAGCTTCATTAAGCAAATGTACTCAAATGATTATTAGCACGTCAGCGAGCTTACAGGCTAACCTCCGCTAACACTAGAAGACAGTTGCCAGTTATGGCTTCTGAAACAAGCGAGAAAAAAAAGAAACAGCACCATTCAGCTGAAGCATTAGTGGACGTAAAATATTCTGTCTGTTAAGAACTTCACCTCTTGTTCCACATGTGTATTTCCCACCGGTGTCACGTACGTCTAGTTAAGAACTTCACCTCTTGTTCCACATGTGTATTTCCCACCGGTGTCACGTACGTCTACTAATGCTTCAGCTGAATGGTGCCGTTTCATTTTTTTCTCACTTGTTTCAGAAGCCATAACTGGCAACTGTCCTCTAGTGTTAGCGGAGGTTAGCCTGTAAGCTCGCCGTTGTGCTGATAATCATTTGAGTACATTTGTTTAATGAAGCTGCTGTAAATGAAAAAATCATCAAAAATACATCAAAATATCAACATAAATTGCGAAGGTGTTTTGCTTCTTTCATCATCCAGCCACCTCAAATTCTAAGCGCTGTTTCCTAAGCGAGGCGGAAAGAATTTTACGGCGGAAAGAATTGTACGTCACACCGGTTGGCATCACCGCAATTGCTCTCACTGCCTCCGATGCGCTTACTGAGTCTGTGGGCTCGGTAAGCGCCGCAGCAGGCCACTCACACCGCCCCCCTGTCTGCTGTGCCGAGCTGCATGCAGCAACAGGTCCAGAGACTACGCTCGCTCTTTTGATGCACAGCGCCCACTGCATGGTCTCGGTAACCGCAGCCGCAGAGCTCTGTGGCCATGACTTGGATTCTTTGCGGGTCCCGTATCCGTACCCCCGGAGGCAGTGAGCGAAGGGAGAGCATGCGCATTGTGTTCTGCGTGCATTTATCATTTATAGGTATATGATAAAATCGTTATCAAGTTGTTTTGCCAATGAATATGGCTTTATACACCCTTCAGAAAACCATACACCATGAGGCCGAAGGTGAACAACTTGATAACTGATAATATTAAATATGCAGATCATTGTTCATACAACCACAAATCAGAAAGGTTTTTGGACTATATGGAACATTACAATGTGAAAAATGTTTTAGCGTCCCAACTTTGTGGTGCATCCTGACCACGTTGTTACGCAGGTGTCAGTAATGGCGCTGTCGGCTGAGAACGAGACTGTGGGTCTGCTCACGGAATTTCCAGTTTGGCATGAAGATGCTGTTGCTACAGTAAGTGTGGATGAGCCAACCAGAAAAATAAAGAAAAATAAACCATGCAAATGATGGAATTGGATTAGAATGGGAATAACCCTGTTGTGTCTGATGACTTGCAGACATTAATGCTGGATTTTATGGATGCAGATTGAGTAAAACAGATATTTGCGACAGTAATCCAGCATTCACGTCCGCAAATCTTTAGACACAAAAGGGTTATTTCCTAATTAAGTTGACCATACAAAACATGAAATATGTTGGACTCATCCATCAACAATGAAGTTGAAGTCAAGACAGATGTAAACAAAGTTGGGTTTTTTTGTTGATATTTATTTATTTATTGCATTTTCCATAGCATCCCCTCCCAATTTTTTTTCTGATTTGATGTACAAATCATCACTCCAAGACACTTTTTAGTCAGGTGCAGGTCTTTCATGGTGGTACGGGGAGCACCTGCTCCCCCTGCCACACCATGTAACACCCCCCCCCAATTGTCACTGGCTCATGGTCATGTCAATCATTGTGCTGGTTGTCAGCCATCGTTTAGGGAGGTGATGGTCTAGTGGTTAAGCATTGGGCTTGAGACCAGAGGATCCTCGGTTCAAAACCCAGCCTGACCGGAAAATCACTAAGGTCCTTAATCCCTGAGTTGCTTCCGGTGTATAATGGGCATCTTGCATGGCAGCATCCTGACATCGGGGTGAATGTGAGGCACTGATGTGTAAAATGCTTTGAGCGCCTGATGCAGATGGAAAAACGCTATACAAATATAGTCCATTTACCGTTGTATGATCAAACAGAAACAAAACTGAAACGTAATATAAGTCTGAACTGTGTAAGAAACTCTACAGGGCTTTTATATAGAAACAAATACAGGAAAGCGGTTCAGCGGCTGTGCCAATTAAATGCTGTAGCTTCATGGGTCGCAGACTTTCCTCATCGTCGTGTAGTAGGCATGTGGAGATTAATCAATACGAATCGGTATCTAGATACAAACATGCACTGTTGTGAAAGTGTAGGTACACGGACCCACAACAGGGGGCGCAAATGAACGGACAATGGAGTAGGTCAAATAACAACAATTTACTGTTGCGAATGTGCACAACGAATACAACAGATTACAACACTAGACAGGAGGCAAATCACAAAGGTGTCATGTGGGCAGGCTCGAAGATAGGAGACACCTGTCCAAAGCAGAACCGGAACCACACAATTTCCTCCGCCACCAGAACCCGGGAATACTGGAGCCGCCAAGTCCCGAACTCCCAGGTGGCCACTGCCTCCGCGTGTCGGATCTGGTACTGCTGGCGAGGAACAAAAAGCAGTTAAATGAGGGCGCGTTTGCACCCAGCAATCCGTATGGCAGGAAAGCTACCTCCACCTCTCGTTGGCAAAGTAGTTCACAATACAACGCTCAAGTAACAAAAGGATACTGTCTCACAGTCAGCTGAGGTACGTTACCTTCAAGGTAGAACGATATCTCGGCAAAGAGGTGGAGATGTCGTCTGGCTGATATACCAACACTGATCCTGATGAATGGTGACAGCTGTCAAAGATGATGAGCGTCAGCTGTCACCCTGGCTGCTCCTGTGAGGCGGCAGCGCCCTCTGGTGCCTGGAGCCCACACTCCAGGCCGGGCGCCCTCTGGTGGTGGTGGGCCAGCAGTACCTCCTCTTCAGCGGCCCACACAACATGCACGATGCGAGTGTATCGATTCCTTCATGGTGCATCGTTTCAATTAACGGCTGAAATTGTGATGCATCATTTGCTGTGTGCTTGCATTGATTTTTTTTTTTTCTGAGGCACATTGAATGCACCATCAATGCTTCGCATTTTGTTTTGAACACGGACAGAAGCCAGAGAGCACATTTCTACCACAACAACTCTATTTCAACGTGGAAGTCCGCAAGAACAGCAGCAAGCAGTTACCTAAAACATTTAAATCAGGCATTTGGACATAATTTGCTTTTTTCAAAAAAAAAAAGGGAAACTTCACAAAACACAGGTTGTTTGTGGAGAATGTCGTGCTGCTAAACCTTACACTGCCAGTACGACAAATTTAGGGACTCACTTGAAGAGAAAGCACGTTATCGATATGGCCGCCACTGCTCCCCATAACTCGGATTCCTCTGAGGCAGATTGTAAACCAAGCTCCAGTAAAACTGGTGAGAAAGGTATTTCAAATTACTTTTGCCAAGGTGGTACTCTGAAAGTGTTGAAGGTGTCACTTGAAGTCACTCTTTGAGAGTGATGTGTGATGAAACTGGTTCCAAATTATGAGGGAACTAATTCCTGTTCCTTAATGTTGAATCTAGTAAATTTGCTGCTTATAAAGACTGAAAAAAAAAAAAAATTCCATTTAAATTTTTGGTGTAATTTCTTTGTATCATGTTAAATTGCATCATATCGCACCAAATCACATTGTATCGCATTGTGAGGAACAGAATCACCATCAAATACATATCAAATCACATTGAATTGGGAACAGGGGTGAATCGTATCACATCATATCGTTAGTATCGTCATGTATCGTATCCCTGGTAGTGTATCGAGATGTGTATTGAATCATTGTCAGTGATGAGATTCACATGCCTATCTTGTAGCACATATCAGCGTACGCAGGCCGGAGCTGAGGTAAGACTCTTACCGTAAGAACACTGTGCTTCTATAATTATAATAATTATAGTATTTCTTAGCATTATCACCAGTGATGCCGGTAATGCATTACTTAGTAACGCGTTACTCTAATCTGACTACTTTTTTTAGTAATGAGTAATCTAATGCGTTAACTTTCCAAATCAGTAATCAGATTAAAGTTACTTCTCCAAGTCACTGTGCGTTACTATTATTTTTGCATTGTGGGTCGATAGCAGCATTAAACTTGGTTCGTGGGCAGGGGGTCGGGGTTCGACTGTACTGCCCACTTTAAGTGAGCTGTGAGCTTTTCATCTGCGGTTTTTTACAGCAGCTCGACTCATCCTCACCTCTTAAAGCGCGGTGACAACAGCACACCTGCACTGAGCTTTACAAAGACATTTTTTTGCTTTTGTCTCCCTTATTTAGAATTCTGAGCTGAGCCGCTCCGTATCTGCTTGTTAAAAACAGCTGATCCTCTGCGACGTGTCAACAACTAACTCTATTTTCCACTCAAATGCACCTAAACTCTTTCTGAGGACCACTTGATGTAAAAACTTTCTTACCTGTAAATCTGGTCATGTTTTCTGCATAAATAAATGTTATCCATTCTTTGCGCTCAAACGCCAATACAGGTGCGAATCCAGATGGAATGGGGGTGTGGGGCGGGGATGTGCTCCCTCCCCCACAACACCCCTAGATTAAAGGTCCAGTTTTGAAGCCTTTTTTTACTACAACTACTAATACTACTTATAATAATAATTTCGACAAGTAAAATGTTTAGAGAGAATTTAAATGTTAGAAAAATGTTAGAATTTAATAGTTACATTTATAAACAATGTAGGTTAGAAATTACAAGTTTTACTGTTACAGTGCTGTCAACAGTTAAATATGAGGTCAAGAAAGAGGTCTTTATTTTACTTTTTATAAAACAAGTATTTATTTTCATTGAAGTCAAGAAAGGGTGACTATAAAGTGAGTTTTGGCAAAACAAGTATTGTCATGTTGAGGTGGCAGAGGGTTGTTGTCGGCAGCTGGGGAAAGTAACTTAAAAAGTAACTAGTAGTCTAACTTAGTTACTTTTACTTTTTACAATTGAGTAATCAGTAAAGTAACTAAGTTACTTTCAAAGTAACTATGGCAACACTGATTGTCACAATGTTTTGCAAACTACTGTTATTCAGAAGATTCAAGCTTCTCTACTACTGTTATAGTTAATTTGGTTCCATTTGCATGAGGAATTGTTCTTAACAACTATTGTTACAGTTAATTTGGTTCTGTTTGTATGAGGAACTGTTCTTAAACGACTGTTATAGTTAATTTGGTTCTGTTTGTATGAGGAACTGTTCTTAAACAACGACTGTTATAGTTAATTTTGTTCCATTTGCATGAGGAATTGTTCTTAACAAGTACTGTTACACTTAATTTGGTTCTGTTTGTATGAGGAACTGTTCTTAAACAACTGCTGTTCTAGTTAACTTGGTTCCATTTGCATGAGGAATTGTTCTTAACAACTATTGTTACAGTTAATTTGCTTCTGTTTGTATGAGGAACTGTTCTTAAATAACTACTGGTATAGTTAATTTGGTTCTGTTTGTATGAGGAACTGTTCTTAAACAACTACTGTTATTGTTAATTTGGTTCCATTTGCATGAGGAACTGTTCTTAACATTTACTGTTACAGTTAATTTGGTTCTGTTTGTATGAGGAACTGTTCTTAAACAACTACTGTTATTGTTAATTTGGTTCCATTTGCATGAGGAACTGTTCTTAACATTTACTGTTACAGTTAATTTGGTTCTGTTTGTATGAGGAACTGTTCTTAAACATCTACTGTTAGATGGACCTTGGTCTTCAGTTCACCTCACAGATTTTCAGTGGGATTCAAGTCAGGGCTTTATGCAGGCCAGTCAGTAATGTTCACTTTGGTCTTCTGGAGGTAGTTATTCACCAGTACTAAAGTATGTTTTGGGTTGTCATGTTGGAAGACAAAGCGATGACCCAGACTAAGTTATGCTACTGTGACTGCTTGAGGTTTTGTTTCAAAATCTTTATATATCCTTTCTTTCTTTCCTTTCATATGTCCTTCAACTGTTGAGCAGTTGATGGTGAAGTGCAGACCTTTACCTGCCTCGAGAGTTTAGCACTGTGTTTATAACAGCTGTTTACATACCACCATGAGCTAACACTGCTAGCGCACTAGGCCAGCTGCATGACACCATTAGCAAACAAGAGACTAAACACTTGGACATTGTATTTATCATAGCTGGGGATTTTAACCACTGCAACCTCAGGAATGCTCTCCCTAAGTATTATCAACATGTAAGCTTTCCGACGAGGGAAAGTCACATGCTGGACCAAGTCTATAGCAAACGTGCCTACAAAACTGCCCTAAGGCCACATTTTGGAAAATCTGACCATATCTCCATGCTCCTGTATCCAGCCTACAGACAACTTCTCAAGCAAACTATCCCAGAAAGTAAGTCCCTTCGGCTGCTCCCTTGTTTGCACTTGGGGTCGCCACAGCAAATCCAAGGTGGATCTGTATGTTGAATTGGCACAGGTTTTACGCCGGATGCCCTTCCTGACGCAACTCCACATTACATGGAGAAATGTGGCAGGGGTGGGATTTGAACCCGGAGCCTTCTGAACTGAAACCAAGCACATTAACCACTTGGCCACCACCCCTGCTAAGTAAAGCTGTTAAAGTGTGTAATGAAGAAACTGAACTAGTGCTTCAGGACTGCTTTGGCTGTACAAATTGGACAGTGCAGTCTCATTTGAGGGTGGGTGCTAAATGGTTAAAATATAATGCAATAATCCTACATCCAGGGACAGCCCTCATATGTCCCCATCAGAAACATGGCACTTTCTCTGAGTTTTTGTGCAAATTACACAGCAAACAAAGTGAAAATGCAAAGAAAAAGTGATGATGTGGTGGAAAGTGGTTTGTGTTGACGTGTTGCTGTTTGTTTATAACCCAGAGCTCAAACATGTTGAGGTGGTTGTGCAGATGAGAGACTGCAGCTACTCTGTCAAAGTGTGTAGACTAAAACTTACCCACACAACCTCTCCCATTTGTCTTGTCTTCCCTTCTCCATTGAGAACCAAAAAAACTGCACTTTTCGTGACTGCTTCTGTGATTGCATCCGAAAACAAAACAGTACACCATCTTTCCATGTGAAGTGAGGCTGCGTTTGTGTTGTACACTGGTAGCCTGAAGTGGTCAAATCCCGCGATGTCATGCAGGAGAACAAACGAGACTGCACTGCCCCATTGGGATGTGTTTCAAACTGCAGCTTTGAGAGAGAACGGTACTGTAGATTTGGATGAATATGTTTCTGCTGTTATCAGCTACACTAGCACACGCATAGAGATTGTTATTCCCACAAAGTATTGCAGAAAATGCCCCAACCATAAATCCAGGGTAAACTCTGATGTAAGAGCCAAGCTATGTACACACTCGGCTACATTTGTCTCAGGCACCGCTGAGGACAATATAGAGACCAGATATGACCGAAGCAGAGCCATCAGAGAGGCCAAGAGACAATACAGACTGAAGTTGGAGGGTTACTACTCTACCTGTGTCCCTCAACACATGCAAGAAGGAGTCCAACACATCACAGACTTCCAGCAGAGGAACAGTGCAGTCAGATCCAGATGAGCTGAACGAGTTCTATGCTCACGTTGAGGCCCAAGATACAGATCAACAGGAAAGGAAGTTGGGCAAGAAGAGCATACAGGACAACTCAGTCATGTGACATTAACAGACATGCGCATGGTTTTGAGCAAAACAAACCCATGGAAAGCAGCTGGCCCAGATAACATTCCCAGCCGTGCACTCAGGGTTTGATCTTCAGAGGTAGCTGAAGTGTTTGCTGACATATTCAATCTGTCCCTTGCACAAGCCTCTGTACCCACCTGTTTTAAGTCCATCACCATAGTGCTCATCCCCAAGAGAACGTCCTTAAATGACTATCATCCCATTGCACGCACTCATGGAGTCAAAAGGTTAGTACTCCTTTTTTCAAAGGGGGTTTCAATACTTCTATCAAAGTTTGTGGAACATCAAAAGTGACACCAAGCTATTTTCACTGAGCCCCAAAACAAGATAGGATGTCAAGCGCCAAATACTCTTTAGTTAATTTATGACACCTCAATGCATTCTTTTGGGGAGTATGGTGGTGTTTTATCAATCGTGAATCAACAAGTGCTGCAAACACCTCCACATGGCCCACAAAAGCCTAACAGATTGAAGCCTGAACAATTCTTACCTATGAATCCAAATAACTCTTTCCCAAAGCTAACTGGACACCACTTGGAGATCACAGCGCTGTTTGTCTGGTTAAATGTCCCTAGAATGACCAAATTCACTTTTTATGGCAATATAACAATGCTAGGTCCCTCCAAAGAAAGTAAAAAAACAGCAGCTCGAAGCAGATTAATTTGGAATTGACACAAACTCCTTTTTTTTTCTTCCCCCTCTGACTCTAAGCCTTTGAACGAAAGGAAAAAAAAAGAATCCAATGTCTTTTATCTTCTTTGTCCTTTTTGTTGTTGTTTGAAGAAAAAAATGGAAACTTTTTTGGTGGTGTCATGAACCAACTAAGAAATCTTTAATCCAAATTATCCCCGAAAGTTTTATATATATAATTTAGGAAGTCTTATCAGTATTTTTTTGTTTTCATATTATGGTTATCGTGTGTTGTTCTAGTGTGCTTATATTACATAAAAGACTCATTTGTTACAGGACAGTGTTGGTTTTAAGCAGGAATTTAAGAATGGGAGGGAATAAATTATTTGGCACTGAAGACCAAGAAATGGGGTTAAAAACTACACCACCCACAACTCTTGTGGTTGGAGATACGACCCTTTTAAAAGTCAGTATGTCTCGGGAGATGTCCTCTTTTGCTTTTTACCTTCTTCGCCTCCTTCAACTGTTTGCTCTCATTTGCCCCCTTTGTTCGCTCTTTACCCATGTGCCATTGGACTTTTGACTTTTTTGTACTTAGTGCTCAAGAAAATACTTTTCTTCTTTGAAGTGTTTCAACCTCAAATTTTTGGTAAAGCTAACGTTTGCTGATGAACTCTACTTCCTTGTATGACCTTCCAAATTAAACTACAATCATTTAAAAACTCTAGCTCTACCTCATTGAACAATTTTTGTTGTAAAGTTAAATTTTAGCTTCAAATAATTTTTGATCTGACTGCCCAGGAGATGACGGAAGATGCAGTTTTGTTTTGTTTTTTTGGCGAGTAGACAATAAATACACTAAACCTTTATTCTGATAAGCCGAGACAGTAACCTCTCAGCGTGTGTATCCAGGTTGGTCTGAGCCACAGCATCAGTTTGAACTGTCGTCAAAATTCAACAAAGCTCTGAACTGCTGAAAGCTACTGGTGAACAATGTTCAAACCAGGTCAGGTGGTGACCGGCAGAAAGACTCTGTCAAGGTCCATCCAGGTGAGTTGCTGGAGACGGACGAAGGATGTGGAAACAGGCTACCGCCAGCATCAGACCCCAGAACATCCAATGATGCTGTCAAAGTAAGCTGTCTTTTGTCAGAATCTAGCACAAGTGGCTTTATTTTAATCTATTCACCCTTATCACTACTATATCACGTGCCACAATAAATACCCTGCAGAATATGAAGTAATCCATTTTTAAAGTTCCTGCATATATTTCAATATTGCACAACCGTTAAATAATAATTCGCTGAACTTCATTGTTATCATCGAAGTACATTACTGTGATATGTCCTGCTTATTTAAGCCCTGACTGAGTTAAATAAATGCTTAAACGTGTGGCTGTTTAAAACAGAGGTGTTGAATCTACTCCCGCAGAATTTTACAGCTGGAAGAAAAAGAGTGATATATTATTTCCTGCTGGCTGGTATTCCACATATTGACATTATAACCTTGTTATAAACCCAAATTAATTTGACATAAAATAAATGTACACTTGCTACATCTCTCATAGTTTTTGTTCCAGAGTGTTCAAAATCTTTCCCTTCCAACCTCTGCAAGGCTTGTTCCGCTGATTTTAATTCTCCTTCCCTTACCAAAAAGTAGTACATGCGAGTATGTTCCAAGTATACTTCCAGTTTACTTTTCATATACTTATCAGTACTATTTTTTGGTAAGGGTTAAGCAGCACAGCAGTCACAGAAATTATTGTCTTGCTGGCCGAACAGCTCCTTAGTGCTAACTGCTTCAGAGTTCCATACCTAAAGAGTTCTCTTTCTTCATCTTGCCCTCCACTCTCACTCCCTCTCTCTCTCTCTCTCTGCAGCTGTCACTCAGTGTCAAACCGTTTCAGAGCACCATTGAGCCACTATTGACTGCTCTTTTTTCTAATCAAATGCCCCGGCTGCCTTCTTGTTCTGTTGGCTAACGGTGACCTGCCTACCCTCAAACTGAGGTTGATGTTGCCACCTTTCACTTTTTTGTGTCTCTCTCTATCTCCGCTCTCCATTCCTCTGAAGCGTTGGGTTTATTCATTGGCATTGATTTCCTCCACCTGTTGGCCAGATTTTCTGATTGAGTCGTTGTACTTGAAACATGCTTGCTCCAACCAGATACCTTTATGTTGCTGGGCCATGCAATTCAGAAATTGGACTGCAGCCCCTATAGTTAACAGAAATTTACATGACACATTATCTTCTGTCCTTGGTTCCACTGAAATTATATATATATATATATATACACGAGGGCTGTCCGTAAAGTATAGGTCCTTTTTATTTTTTTCAAAAACTATATGGATTTCATTCATATGTTTTTACGTCAGACATGCTTGAACCCTCGTGCGCATGCGTGAGTTTTTCCACGCCTGTCGGTGACGTCATTCGCCTGTGAGCACTCCTTGTGGGAGGAGTCGTCCAGCCCCTCGTCGGAATTCCTTTGTCTGAGAAGTTGCTGAGAGACTGGCGCTTTGTTTGATCAAAATTTTTTCTAAACCTGTGAGACACATCGAAGTGGACATGGTTCGAAAAATTAAGCTGGTTTTCAGTGAAAATTTTAACAGCTGATGAGAGATTTTGAGGTGATTCTGTCGCTTTAAGGACTTTTCACGGTGCGAGACGTCGTGCAGCGCTCTCAGGCAGCGTCATCAGCCTGTTTCAAGCTTAAAACCTCCACATTTCAGGCTCTGTTGATCCAGGACGTTGTGAGAGAACAGAGACGTTTCAGAAGAAGTCGGTTTCAGCATTTTATCCGGATATTCCACTGTTAAAGGAGATTTTTTTAATGAAAGACGTGCGGGCGGATTGCAGCGTCGGCTCGCAGCCGCCGCGACGCTCCGTCACAGGAAAAACACCTCTGTTGAAAGCCTTAAGGACAAGTTGGAACATCTCCAGCTGATAAACAATTTCTCATATACTCACTCCACTGAAAGCCATCAAAAGCCAACTGGATTTTACAAATGGTTATCAACACGGAGGTGTTTTTCCTGTGCTGCCGCGCCGCGTCGGCTGCGTCCCGACGCGTGGACCCGTCCGCACGTCTTTCATTAAAAAAATCTCCTTTAACAGTGGAATATCCGGATAAAATGCTGAAACCGACTTCTTCTGAAACGTCTCTGTTCTCTCACAACGTCCTGGATCAATAGAGCCTGAAATGTGGAGGTTTTAAGCTTGAAACAGGCTGATGACGCTGCCTGAGAGCGCTGCGCGACGTCTCGCACCGTGAAAAGTCCTTAAAGCGACAGAATCACCTCAAAATCTCACATCAGCTGTTAAAATTTTCACTGAAAACCAGCTTAATTTTTCGAACCGTGTCCACTTCGATGTGTCTCACAGGTTTAGAAAAAAGTCTGATCAAACAAAGCGCCAGTCTCTCAGCAACTTCTCAGACAAAGGAATTCCGATGAGAGGCTGGACGACTCCTCCCACAAGGAGTGCTCACAGGCGAATGACGTCACCGACAGGCGTGGAAAAACTCACTCATGCGCACGAGGGTTCAAGCATGTCTGACGTAAAAACATATGAATGAAATCCATATAGTTTTTGAAAAAAATAAAAAGGACCTATACTTTACGGACAGCCCTCGTACAGCAGCTTCATTAAACAAATGTCCTCAAATGATTATTAGCACGTCAGCGAGCTTACAGGCTAACCTCCGCTAACACTAGAAGACAGTTGCCAGTTATGGCTTCTGAAACAAGCAAGAAAAAAAAGAAACAGCACCATTCAGCTGAAGCATTAGTGGACGTAAAATATTCTGTCTGTTAAGAACTTCACCTCTTGTTCCACATGTGTATTTCCCACCGGTGTCACGTACGTCTAGTTAAGAACTTCACCTCTTGTTCCACATGTGTATTTCCCACCGGTGTCACGTACGTCTACTAATGCTTCAGCTGAATGGTGCCGTTTCATTTTTTTCTCGCTTGTTTCAGAAGCCATAACTGGCAACTGTCCTCTAGTGTTAGCGGAGGTTAGCCTGTAAGCTCGCCGTTGTGCTGATAATCATTTGAGTACATTTGTTTAATGAAGCTGCTGTAAATGAAAAAATCATCAAAAATACATCAAAATATCAACATAAATTGCGAAGGTGTTTTGCTTCTTTCATCATCCAGCCACCTCAAATTCTAAGCGCTGTTTCCTAAGCGAGGCGGAAAGAATTTTACGGTGGAAAGAATTGTACGTCACACCGGTTGGCATCACCGCAATTGCTCTCACTGCCTCCGATGCGCTTACTGAGTCTGTGGGCTCGGTAAGCGCCGCAGCAGGCCACTCACACCGCCCCCCTGTCTGCTGTGCCGAGCTGCATGCAGCAACAGGTCCAGAGACTACGCTCGCTCTTTTGATGCACAGCGCCCACTGCATGGTCTCGGTAACCGCAGCCGCAGAGCTCTGTGGCCATGACTTGGATTCTTTGCGGGTCCCGTATCCGTACCCCCGGAGGCAGTGAGCGAAGGGAGAGCATGCGCATTGTGTTCTGCGTGCATTTATCATTTATAGGTATATGATAAAATCGTTATCAAGTTGTTTTGCCAATGAATATGGCTTTATACACCCTTCAGAAAACCATACACCATGAGGCCGAAGGTGAACAACTTGATAACTGATAATATTAAATATGCAGATCATTGTTCATACAACCACAAATCAGAAAGGTTTTTGGACTATATGGAACATTACAATGTGAAAAATGTTTTAGCGTCCCAACTTTGTGGTGCATCCTGACCACGTTGTTACGCAGGTGTCAGTAATGGCGCTGTCGGCTGAGAACGAGACTGTGGGTCTGCTCACGGAATTTCCAGTTTGGCATGAAGATGCTGTTGCTACAGTAAGTGTGGATGAGCCAACCAGAAAAATAAAGAAAAATAAACCATGCAAATGATGGAATTGGATTAGAATGGGAATAACCCTGTTGTGTCTGATGACTTGCAGACATTAATGCTGGATTTTATGGATGCAGATTGAGTAAAACAGATATTTGCGACAGTAATCCAGCATTCACGTCCGCAAATCTTTAGACACAAAAGGGTTATTCCCTAATTAAGTTGACCATACAAAACATGAAATATGTTGGACTCATCCATCAACAATGAAGTTGAAGTCAAGACAGATGTAAACAAAGTTGTTTTTTTGTTGATATTTATTTATTTATTGCATTTTCCATAGCATCCCCTCCCAATTTTTTTCTGATTTGATGTACAAATCATCACTCCAAGACACTTTTTAGTCAGGTGCAGGTCTTTCATGGTGGTACGGGGAGCACCTGCTCCCCCTGCCACACCATGTAACACCCCCCCCAATTGTCACTGGCTCATGGTCATGTCAATCATTGTGCTGGTTGTCAGCCATCGTTTAGGGAGGTGATGGTCTAGTGGTTAAGCATTGGGCTTGAGACCAGAGGATCCTCGGTTCAAAACCCAGCCTGACCGGAAAATCACTAAGGTCCTTAATCCCTGAGTTGCTTCCGGTGTATAATGGGCATCTTGCATGGCAGCATCCTGACATCGGGGTGAATGTGAGGCACTGATGTGTAAAATGCTTTGAGCGCCTGATGCAGATGGAAAAACGCTATACAAATATAGTCCATTTACCGTTGTATGATCAAACAGAAACAAAACTGAAACGTAATATAAGTCTGAACTGTGTAAGAAACTCTACAGGGTTTTTATATAGAAACAAATACAGGAAAGTGGTTCAGCGGCTGTGCCAATTAAATGCTGTAGCTTCATGGGTCGCAGACTTTCCTCATCGTCGTGTAGTAGGCATGTGGAGATTAATCAATACGAATCGGTATCTAGATACAAACATGCACTGTTGTGAAAGTGTAGGTACACGGACCCACAACAGGGGGCGCAAATGAACGGACAATGGAGTAGGTCAAATAACAACAATTTACTGTTGCGAATGTGCACAACGAATACAACAGATTACAACACTAGACAGGAGGCAAATCACAAAGGTGTCATGTGGGCAGGCTCGAAGATAGGAGACACCTGTCCAAAGCAGAACCGGAACCACACAATTTCCTCCGCCACCAGAACCCGGGAATACTGGAGCCGCCAAGTCCCGAACTCCCAGGTGGCCACTGCCTCCGCGTGTCGGATCTGGTACTGCTGGCGAGGAACAAAAAGCAGTTAAATGAGGGCGCGTTTGCACCCAGCAATCCGTATGGCAGGAAAGCTACCTCCACCTCTCGTTGGCAAAGTAGTTCACAATACAACGCTCAAGTAACAAAAGGATACTGTCTCACAGTCAGCTGAGGTACGTTACCTTCAAGGTAGAACGATATCTCGGCAAAGAGGTGGAGATGTCGTCTGGCTGATATACCAACACTGATCCTGATGAATGGTGACAGCTGTCAAAGATGATGAGCGTCAGCTGTCACCCTGGCTGCTCCTGTGAGGCGGCAGCGCCCTCTGGTGCCTGGAGCCCACACTCCAGGCCGGGCGCCCTCTGGTGGTGGTGGGCCAGCAGTACCTCCTCTTCAGCGGCCCACACAACATGCACGATGCGAGTGTATCGATTCCTTCATGGTGCATCGTTTCAATTAACGGCTGAAATTGTGATGCATCATTTGCTGTGTGCTTGCATTGATTTTTTTTTTTTCTGAGGCACATTGAATGCACCATCAATGCTTCGCATTTTGTTTTGAACACGGACAGAAGCCAGAGAGCACATTTCTACCACAACAACTCTATTTCAACGTGGAAGTCCGCAAGAACAGCAGCAAGCAGTTACCTAAAACATTTAAATCAGGCATTTGGACATAATTTGCTTTTTTCAAAAAAAAAAAGGGAAACTTCACAAAACACAGGTTGTTTGTGGAGAATGTCGTGCTGCTAAACCTTACACTGGCAGTACGACAAATTTAGGGACTCACTTGAAGAGAAAGCACGTTATCGATATGGCCGCCACTGCTCCCCATAACTCGGATTCCTCTGAGGCAGATTGTAAACCAAGCTCCAGTAAAACTGGTGAGAAAGGTATTTCAAATTACTTTTGCCAAGGTGGTACTCTGAAAGTGTTGAAGGTGTCACTTGAAGTCACTCTTTGAGAGTGATGTGTGATGAAACTGGTTCCAAATTATGAGGGAACTAATTCCTGTTCCTTAATGTTGAATCTAGTAAATTTGCTGCTTATAAAGACTGAAAAAAAAAAAAAAAATTCCATTTAAATTTTTGGTGTAATTTCTTTGTATCATGTTAAATTGCATCATATCGCACCAAATCACATTGTATCGCATTGTGAGGAACAGAATCACCATCAAATACATATCAAATCACATTGAATTGGGAACAGGGGTGAATCGTATCACATCATATCGTTAGTATCGTCATGTATCGTATCCCTGGTAGTGTATCGAGATGTGTATTGAATCATTGTCAGTGATGAGATTCACATGCCTATCTTGTAGCACATATCAGCGTACGCAGGCCGGAGCTGAGGTAAGACTCTTACCGTAAGAACACTGTGCTTCTATAATTATAATAATTATAGTATTTCTTAGCATTATCACCAGTGATGCCGGTAATGCATTACTTAGTAACGCGTTACTCTAATCTGACTACTTTTTTTAGTAATGAGTAATCTAATGCGTTAACTTTCCAAATCAGTAATCAGATTAAATTACTTCTCCAAGTCACTGTGCGTTACTATTATTTTTGCATTGTGGGTCGATAGCAGCATTAAACTTGGTTCGTGGGCAGGGGGTCGGGGTTCGACTGTACTGCCCACTTTAAGCGAGCTGTGAGCTTTTCATCTGCGGTTTTTTACAGCAGCTCGACTCATCCTCACCTCTTAAAGCGCGGTGACAACAGCACACCTGCACTGAGCTTTACAAAGACATTTTTTTGCTTTTGTCTCCCTTATTTAGAATTCTGAGCTGAGCCGCTCCGTATCTGCTTGTTAAAAACAGCTGATCCTCTGCGACGTGTCAACAACTAACTCTATTTTCCACTCAAATGCACCTAAACTCTTTCTGAGGACCACTTGATGTAAAAACTTTCTTACCTGTAAATCTGGTCATGTTTTCTGCATAAATAAATGTTATCCATTCTTTGCGCTCAAACGCCAATACAGGTGCGAATCCAGATGGAATGGGGGTGTGGGGCGGGGATGTGCTCCCTCCCCCACAACACCCCTAGATTAAAGGTCCAGTTTTGAAGCCTTTTTTTTACTACAACTACTAATACTACTTATAATAATAATTTCGACAAGTAAAATGTTTAGAGAGAATTTAAATGTTAGAAAAATGTTAGAATTTAATAGTTACATTTATAAACAATGTAGGTTAGAAATTACAAGTTTTACTGTTACAGTGCTGTCAACAGTTAAATATGAGGTCAAGAAAGAGGTCTTTATTTTACTTTTTATAAAACAAGTATTTATTTTCATTGAAGTCAAGAAAGGGTGACTATAAAGTGAGTTTTGGCAAAACAAGTATTGTCATGTTGAGGTGGCAGAGGGTTGTTGTCGGCAGCTGGGGAAAGTAACTAAAAAAGTAACTAGTAGTCTAACTTAGTTACTTTTACTTTTTACAATTGAGTAATCAGTAAAGTAACTAAGTTACTTTCAAAGTAACTATGGCAACACTGATTGTCACAATGTTTTGCAAACTACTGTTATTCAGAAGATTCAAGCTTCTCTACTACTGTTATAGTTAATTTGGTTCCATTTGCATGAGGAATTGTTCTTAACAACTATTGTTACAGTTAATTTGGTTCTGTTTGTATGAGGAACTGTTCTTAAACGACTGTTATAGTTAATTTGGTTCTGTTTGTATGAGGAACTGTTCTTAAACAACGACTGTTATAGTTAATTTTGTTCCATTTGCATGAGGAATTGTTCTTAACAAGTACTGTTACACTTAATTTGGTTCTGTTTGTATGAGGAACTGTTCTTAAACAACTGCTGTTCTAGTTAACTTGGTTCCATTTGCATGAGGAATTGTTCTTAACAACTATTGTTACAGTTAATTTGCTTCTGTTTGTATGAGGAACTGTTCTTAAATAACTACTGGTATAGTTAATTTGGTTCTGTTTGTATGAGGAACTGTTCTTAAACAACTACTGTTATTGTTAATTTGGTTCCATTTGTATGAGGAACTGTTCTTAACATTTACTGTTACAGTTAATTTGGTTCTGTTTGTATGAGGAACTGTTCTTAAACAACTACTGTTATTGTTAATTTGGTTCCATTTGCATGAGGAACTGTTCTTAACATTTACTGTTACAGTTAATTTGGTTCTGTTTGTATGAGGAACTGTTCTTAAACATCTACTGTTAGATGGACCTTGGTCTTCAGTTCACCTCACAGATTTTCAGTGGGATTCAAGTCAGGGCTTTATGCAGGCCAGTCAGTAATGTTCACTTTGGTCTTCTGGAGGTAGTTATTCACCAGTACTAAAGTATGTTTTGGGTTGTCATGTTGGAAGACAAAGCGATGACCCAGACTAAGTTATGCTACTGTGACTGCTTGAGGTTTTGTTTCAAAATCTTTATATATCCTTTCTTTCTTTCCTTTCATATGTCCTTCAACTGTTGAGCAGTTGATGGTGAAGTGCAGACCTTTACCTGCCTCGAGAGTTTAGCACTGTGTTTATAACAGCTGTTTACATACCACCATGAGCTAACACTGCTAGCGCACTAGGCCAGCTGCATGACACCATTAGCAAACAAGAGACTAAACACTTGGACATTGTATTTATCATAGCTGGGGATTTTAACCACTGCAACCTCAGGAATGCTCTCCCTAAGTATTATCAACATGTAAGCTTTCCGACGAGGGAAAGTCACATGCTGGACCAAGTCTATAGCAAACGTGCCTACAAAACTGCCCTAAGGCCACATTTTGGAAAATCTGACCATATCTCCATGCTCCTGTATCCAGCCTACAGACAACTTCTCAAGCAAACTATCCCAGAAAGTAAGTCCCTTCGGCTGCTCCCTTGTTTGCACTCGGGGTCGCCACAGCAAATCCAAGGTGGATCTGTATGTTGAATTGGCACAGGTTTTACGCCGGATGCCCTTCCTGACGCAACTCCACATTACATGGAGAAATGTGGCAGGGGTGGGATTTGAACCCGGAGCCTTCTGAACTGAAACCAAGCACATTAACCACTTGGCCACCACCCCTGCTAAGTAAAGCTGTTAAAGTGTGTAATGGAGAAACTGAACTAGTGCTTCAGGACTGCTTTGGCTGTACAAATTGGACAGTGCAGTCTCATTTGAGGGTGGGTGCTAAATGGTTAAAATATAATGCAATAATCCTACATCCAGGGACAGCCCTCATATGTCCCCATCAGAAACATGGCACTTTCTCTGAGTTTTTGTGCAAATTACACAGCAAACAAAGTGAAAATGCAAAGAAAAAGTGATGATGTGGTGGAAAGTGGTTTGTGTTGACGTGTTGCTGTTTGTTTATAACCCAGAGCTCAAACATGTTGAGATGGTTGTGCAGATGAGAGACTGCAGCTACTCTGTCAAAGTGTGTAGACTAAAACTTACCCACACAACCTCTCCCATTTGTCTTGTCTTCCCTTCTCCATTGAGAACCAAAAAAACTGCACTTTTCGTGACTGCTTCTGTGATTGCATCCGAAAACAAAACAGTACACCATCTTTCCATGTGAAGTGAGGCTGCGTTTGTGTTGTACACTGGTAGCCTGAAGTGGTCAAATCCCGCGATGTCATGCAGGAGAACAAACGAGACTGCACTGCCCCATTGGGATGTGTTTCAGACTGCAGCTTTGAGAGAGAACGGTACTGTAGATTTGGATGAATATGTTTCTGCTGTTATCAGCTACACTAGCACACGCATAGAGATTGTTATTCCCACAAAGTATTGCAGAAAATGCCCCAACCATAAATCCAGGGTAAACTCTGATGTAAGAGCCAAGCTATGTACACACTCGGCTACATTTGTCTCAGGCACCGCTGAGGACAATATAGAGACCAGATATGACCGAAGCAGAGCCATCAGAGAGGCCAAGAGACAATACAGACTGAAGTTGGA
The DNA here is from genome assembly GCF_902500255.1 of Thalassophryne amazonica. Taxonomy (NCBI): domain Eukaryota; kingdom Metazoa; phylum Chordata; class Actinopteri; order Batrachoidiformes; family Batrachoididae; genus Thalassophryne; species Thalassophryne amazonica. The sequence goes on from NC_047112.1 coordinate 56,324,092, forward strand.
GGGTTACTACTCTACCTGTGTCCCTCAACACATGCAAGAAGGAGTCCAACACATCACAGACTTCCAGCAGAGGAACAGTGCAGTCAGATCCAGATGAGCTGAACGAGTTCTATGCTCACGTTGAGGCCCAAGATACAGATCAACAGGAAAGGAAGTTGGGCAAGAAGAGCATACAGGACAACTCAGTCATGTGACATTAACAGACATGCGCATGGTTTTGAGCAAAACAAACCCATGGAAAGCAGCTGGCCCAGATAACATTCCCAGCCGTGCACTCAGGGTTTGATCTTCAGAGGTAGCTGAAGTGTTTGCTGACATATTCAATCTGTCCCTTGCACAAGCCTCTGTACCCACCTGTTTTAAGTCCATCACCATAGTGCTCATCCCCAAGAGAACGTCCTTAAATGACTATCATCCCATTGCACGCACTCATGGAGTCAAAAGGTTAGTACTCCTTTTTTCAAAGGGGGTTTCAATACTTCTATCAAAGTTTGTGGAACATCAAAAGTGACACCAAGCTATTTTCACTGAGCCCCAAAACAAGATAGGATGTCAAGCGCCAAATACTCTTTAGTTAATTTATGACACCTCAATGCATTCTTTTGGGGAGTATGGTGGTGTTTTATCAATCGTGAATCAACAAGTGCTGCAAACACCTCCACATGGCCCACAAAAGCCTAACAGATTGAAGCCTGAACAATTCTTACCTATGAATCCAAATAACTCTTTCCCAAAGCTAACTGGACACCACTTGGAGATCACAGCGCTGTTTGTCTGGTTAAATGTCCCTAGAATGACCAAATTCACTTTTTATGGCAATATAACAATGCTAGGTCCCTCCAAAGAAAGTAAAAAAACAGCAGCTCGAAGCAGATTAATTTGGAATTGACACAAACTCCTTTTTTTTTCTTCCCCCTCTGACTCTAAGCCTTTGAACGAAAGGAAAAAAAAGAATCCAATGTCTTTTATCTTCTTTGTCCTTTTTGTTGTTGTTTGAAGAAAAAAATGGAAACTTTTTTGGTGGTGTCATGAACCAACTAAGAAATCTTTAATCCAAATTATCCCCGAAAGTTTTATATATATAATTTAGGAAGTCTTATCAGTATTTTTTTGTTTTCATATTATGGTTATCGTGTGTTGTTCTAGTGTGCTTATATTACATAAAAGACTCATTTGTTACAGGACAGTGTTGGTTTTAAGCAGGAATTTAAGAATGGGAGGGAATAAATTATTTGGCACTGAAGACCAAGAAATGGGGTTAAAAACTACACCACCCACAATTCTTGTGGGTGGAGATACGACCCTTTTAAAAGTCAGTATGTCTCGGGAGATGTCCTCTTTTGCTTTTTACCTTCTTCGCCTCCTTCAACTGTTTGCTCTCATTTGCCCCCTTTGTTCGCTCTTTACCCATGTGCCATTGGACTTTTGACTTTTTTGTACTTAGTGCTCAAGAAAATACTTTTCTTCTTTGAAGTGTTTCAACCTCAAATTTTTGGTAAAGCTAACGTTTGCTGATGAACTCTACTTCCTTGTATGACCTTCCAAATTAAACTACAATCATTTAAAAACTCTAGCTCTACCTCATTGAACAATTTTTGTTGTAAAGTTAAATTTTAGCTTCAAATAATTTTTGATCTGACTGCCCAGGAGATGACGGAAGATGCAGTTTTGTTTTGTTTTTTTGGCGAGTAGACAATAATACACTAAACCTTTATTCTGATAAGCCGAGACAGTAACCTCTCAGCGTGTGTATCCAGGTTGGTCTGAGCCACAGCATCAGTTTGAACTGTCGTCAAAATTCAACAAAGCTCTGAACTGCTGAAAGCTACTGGTGAACAATGTTCAAACCAGGTCAGGTGGTGACCGGCAGAAAGACTCTGTCAAGGTCCATCCAGGTGAGTTGCTGGAGACGGACGAAGGATGTGGAAACAGGCTACCGCCAGCATCAGACCCCAGAACATCCAATGATGCTGTCAAAGTAAGCTGTCTTTTGTCAGAATCTAGCACAAGTGGCTTTATTTTAATCTATTCACCCTTATCACTACTATATCACGTGCCACAATAAATACCCTGCAGAATATGAAGTAATCCATTTTTAAAGTTCCTGCATATATTTCAATATTGCACAACCGTTAAATAATAATTCGCTGAACTTCATTGTTATCATCGAAGTACATTACTGTGATATGTCCTGCTTATTTAAGCCCTGACTGAGTTAAATAAATGCTTAAACGTGTGGCTGTTTAAAACAGAGGTGTTGAATCTACTCCCGCAGAATTTTACAGCTGGAAGAAAAAGAGTGATATATTATTTCCTGCTGGCTGGTATTCCACATATTGACATTATAACCTTGTTATAAACCCAAATTAATTTGACATAAAATAAATGTACACTTGCTACATCTCTCATAGTTTTTGTTCCAGAGTGTTCAAAATCTTTCCCTTCCAACCTCTGCAAGGCTTGTTCCGCTGATTTTAATTCTCCTTCCCTTACCAAAAAGTAGTACATGCGAGTATGTTCCAAGTATACTTCCAGTTTACTTTTCATATACTTATCAGTACTATTTTTGGTAAGGGTTAAGCAGCACAGCAGTCACAGAAATTATTGTCTTGCTGGCCGAACAGCTCCTTAGTGCTAACTGCTTCAGAGTTCCATACCTAAAGAGTTCTCTTTCTTCATCTTGCCCTCCACTCTCACTCCCTCTCTCTCTCTCTCTCTGCAGCTGTCACTCAGTGTCAAACCGTTTCAGAGCACCATTGAGCCACTATTGACTGCTCTTTTTTCTAATCAAATGCCCCGGCTGCCTTCTTGTTCTGTTGGCTAACGGTGACCTGCCTACCCTCAAACTGAGGTTGATGTTGCCACCTTTCACTTTTTTGTGTCTCTCTCTATCTCCGCTCTCCATTCCTCTGAAGCGTTGGGTTTATTCATTGGCATTGATTTCCTCCACCTGTTGGCCAGATTTTCTGATTGAGTCGTTGTACTTGAAACATGCTTGCTCCAACCAGATACCTTTATGTTGCTGGGCCATGCAATTCAGAAATTGGACTGCAGCCCCTATAGTTAACAGAAATTTACATGACACATTATCTTCTGTCCTTGGTTCCACTGAAATTATATATATATATATATATATATATATATATATATATATATACACGAGGGCTGTCCGTAAAGTATAGGTCCTTTTTATTTTTTTCAAAAACTATATGGATTTCATTCATATGTTTTTACGTCAGACATGCTTGAACCCTCGTGCGCATGCGTGAGTTTTTCCACGCCTGTCGGTGACGTCATTCGCCTGTGAGCACTCCTTGTGGGAGGAGTCGTCCAGCCCCTCGTCGGAATTCCTTTGTCTGAGAAGTTGCTGAGAGACTGGCGCTTTGTTTGATCAAAATTTTTTCTAAACCTGTGAGACACATCGAAGTGGACATGGTTCGAAAAATTAAGCTGGTTTTCAGTGAAAATTTTAACAGCTGATGAGAGATTTTGAGGTGATTCTGTCGCTTTAAGGACTTTTCACGGTGCGAGACGTCGTGCAGCGCTCTCAGGCAGCGTCATCAGCCTGTTTCAAGCTTAAAACCTCCACATTTCAGGCTCTATTGATCCAGGACGTTGTGAGAGAACAGAGACGTTTCAGAAGAAGTCGGTTTCAGCATTTTATCCGGATATTCCACTGTTAAAGGAGATTTTTTTAATGAAAGATGTGCGGACGGGTCCGCGCGTCGGGACGCAGCCGACGCGGCACGGCGGCACAGGAAAAACACCTCCGTGTTGATAACCATTTGTTAAAATCCAGTTGGCTTTTGATGGCTTTCAGTGGAGTGAGTATATGAGAAATTGTTTATCAGCTGGAGATGTTCCAACTTGTCCTCAAGGCTTCCAACAGAGGTGTTTTTCCTGTGACGGAGCGTCGCGGCGGCTGCAAGCCGACGCTGCAATCCGCCCGCATGTCTTTCATTAAAAAAATCTCCTTTAACAGTGGAATATCCGGATAAAATGCTGAAACCGACTTCTTCTGAAACTTCTCTGTTCTCTCACGACGTCCTGGATCAACAGAGCCTGAAATGTGGAGGTTTTAAGCTTGAAACAGGCTGATGACGCTGCCTGAGAGCGCTGCGCGACGTCTCGCACCGTGAAAAGTCCTTAAAGCGACAGAATCACCTCAAAATCTCTCATCAGCTGTTAAAATTTTCACTGAAGACCAGCTTAATTTTTCGAACCATGTCCACTTCGATGTGTCTCACAGGTTTAGAAAAAATTTTGATCAAACAAAGCGCCAGTCTCTCAGCAACTTCTCAGACAAAGGAATTCCGACGAGGGGCTGGACGACTCCTCCCACAAGGAGTGCTCACAGGCGAATGACGTCACCGGCAGGCATGGAAAACTCACGCATGCGCACGAGGGTTCAAGCATGTCTGACGTAAAAACATATGAATGAAATACATATAGTTTTTGAAAAAAATAAAAAGGACCTATACTTTACGGACAGACCTTGTGTATATATATATATATATATATATATATATATATATATATATATATATATATATATATATATATATATATGGGTGATTCTCTAACTACGGGCACTATTGACCTTGTAAATGTAATTTCTACCACACCATTGCCTTACAATATAAAGCGCCTTGGGGCAACTGTTTGTTGTGATTTGGCGCTATATACATGTGCTCTGATGTCACTGTTTATCTCCATAGGAACTACCCAAACAATCTTTCATACAAACTGTTTAAAGGGACATTACAGTGTTGTGGTGGAAATTACGGCAATAGTGTGGGACAACTACATTTTGTTTAAAAAAATCACAACAGTTGTATGACATTGAATACCCCAATTATGTTTTGATTATTTTACTGATATTTTATTCAGAGATATTTTAAAACATTAGAAAAAACGTTTCTTTACCATTCATTTTTATCATTGAAGATCAAAAGTCTGGGTGTGGGACAAGCACAAAACGGCAATATTTGCATATAATGATGCTGAAAAAAGGTGAAAAAGTCATCATAGACTACTAGAACAAATTTCTTAACACACTTTCATTGTAAAGATAAATATAAAAGTGTGAAATTTCCCCTTTTTTCTGTTTTTCATACAATATGATCAGAGGACATAATAAGTGCCTGTAGTCTAAGAATCACCCATATATATAGTTGTGCTCAAAAGTTTACATACCCTGGCAGATTTTTGGTTTCTTGGCCATTTTTCAGAGAATATGAATTATTACACAAAAATATGTTTTTCACTCATGGTTAGTGGTTGGGTGAAGCCATTTATTGTTCAAAGTTCAAAACATATTCATTGGCAGCTTTACCATCAGAGAGCCTCGTCCACAAACTACCACAAAAGACTCCAAGCTGTCACTGATGTTAAAGGGGGCAATACACAGTATTAAGAACAGGGGTAGGTAAACTTTGGATCACGGTCATTTGGGTAGTTTCTGTTGTCATTATGATTTGAAAATAGTAAACACTGTTGTTTGCCAATAAATGGGTTCACCCAACCACTGACCATGAGTAAAAAAAAAGTTTTTGTGTTATTCATATTCTCTGAAAAATGGCCCCCCCCCCCCAAAAAAATAAATAAAAATCTGCCAGGGTATGTAAACGTTTGAGAACAACTGTATATACGAGGTCTATTAGAAAAGAAACCGACCTTTTTATTTTTTCAAAAACTATATGGATTTGAATCACGTGTGATTGCGTCAGACAAGCTTGAACCCTCGTGCGCATGCGTGAGTTTTTTCACGCCTGTCGGTTGCGTCATTCGCCTGTGGGCAGGCTTTGAGTGAGCAATGGTCCACCCCCCTCATCAGAATTCCTTTGTCTGACTTCTTCCTGAGAGACTGGCGCTTTGCTTGATCAAAATTTTTTCTGAAACTGTAAGGCACATCCAAGTGGACACCATTCGAGAAATTCAGACGGTTTTCGGTGAAAATTTTAATGGCTGATGAGAGATTATGGAGTCTGTCGCTTTAAGGACTGCCCACGGAGCCGGACGGCGCGCCACGCCCCGAGCCGCCGTCGTCAGCCTGTTTCAAGCTTGTCTGACGTAATCGCACGTGATTCAAATCCATATAGTTTTTTTTTTTAAATAAAAAGGTCGGTTTCTTTTCTAATAGACCTTGTATAACATGCAAACTCCATACAGAAAGGCCACAGGTGGGAATCGATCCCATGACCTTCTCACTGTGAAGCAACAGTTCTAACCACTAACCCACTGTGCTGCCCCGACTCCAATTCTATCAATTTGTGGAATATTCTGGAATCTTGTGTCTGCCATTTAAAAAGGGATTCATCTCAGTGTATGAAAACATATGCTCCACTGAAAATCTGACAGTGTTTACACAAACTGAAATAAATCCATTACATTTTTTAATTATGGAAATGAAGTAGATAGTCTGACTTAAAACTGGTCAAATGGAATATGCAGTGGTGGGCACAGTTCCGATAATCATCGAAGATAAAGTTGTCATTATCGGATTATCTTTTCAGATAACCTTGAAAACCATTATCGGACTAATTATCTTCCGATAAATTTTTGTCCAGTACTTTTTAGACTGTTAACGTGGTAAACAAAGGTGAAAAGATGTGTAGTTCTACCCTCTGCAAACAGGGGAGAACTGCTTCTAGAAGAAAACACTTTTCTGCAGGCAAAGGATAACTGGACACCAAAAATAAAAACTCGTTTCTTTTAACCCCATACTGATACGCGGCCAATATCACCCATGTCATCCAGAGGCATACATTTTTAACTTATGGTTCAAATTTTAACCAAGCTTATTTCGGACAAGTTATTTAAATTAACGTCACGTCTGAAGTTTTATAAAGTGAAAATATCAGATATATGTTTTAGTTTTAAATTAATGCTGTTGGGAAAGTGAAGTACACGGACCAACGCCAGGGGGCGTAAATGAACGGCCAATAGAAAGTCCGAATAAATAACCATTTATTCTGCAAATGTGCACAAACAACCAGATATGCTTTTAGTCTGTCAATCACAAAACTCGGTGACGCGTGGGCAGACCCGAGGGTAGGAGACGCCTAACCAGAGAAGAGCCGGGACCCACGAGGTTCCACTGCCAACGGAGACCTGCAACACACCGGAGTTGCCAAGTCCTGAGTCCCCAGGTGGCCACCGCTTCCAGCTGTTAGATCCGGTACTGATGGCAGGAACAGACACAGGTTAAAGGTGGGTGTGTGTACACCCAGCAAACAGTCAGCAACTCACAGAAATCCTCCTGGAGGAAATAATCCAGATACGTCCAGAGTGCAGAGGAAAACTGGAGAACGTGCAGTGACAATTGTTATACTTAGTGAGTCAGAAGTTAGGAGTGGAGACGCCAACTCCTCCAACTTCCACAAACTCGGCTACAAGCTGCAAGAATAAATCACAACTGCAAAGACTTCAAAAAACAATGAATGTGCGTACGGCACAAAACGGCTGAGTCGGTTTACCTGAAGGGTAAGCAGATAACTCAGCAGAGTTATGGTGTCTCTCCCTGGGTTTTATAGATGATGAAGATGATGGATGACAGCTGTCACAGGTGCTCCTGGTGAGGCGACTGCGCCCTCTGGTGCCTGAAACCCGACGACAGGCAGGGCACCCTCTGGTGGTGAGCCAGCAGTACCTCCTCTTCGGGCGGCCCACACAACAGGACCCTCACCTCAACGGGCGCCTCCTGGCGCCCGACCCGGCTTGTCGGGGTGACGCTGGTAGAAGTCGGCCAGTAGGGCCGGATCCAGGATGAAGCTCCTCTTCACCCAGGAGCACTCCTCTGGTCCGTACCCCTCCCAATCCACCAGATACTGAAAACCCCGACCCCTCCGGCGAACATCAAGGAGCTTCCTCACTGTCCATGCTGGCGCGCCGTCGATGATGCGGGCAGGAGGCAGCGCCGGTCCGGGGGTGCAGAGGTCCGATGTGTGGTATGGTTTGACCTTCGAGACATGGAATACAGGATGGATCCGCAGTAAAGCAGGGAGTTTGAGCTTCACTGCGGGCGGACTGATGACCTTCAGGATGGGGAATGGTCCAATGTAACGATCGGTCAACTTAGCAGAGTCCGTGTGCAGAGGGATGTGTTTGGTGGAAAGCCAGACCTCCTTCCCGGGCTGGTAAGCGGGGGCCGGGGCTCGTCGGCGGTCTGCATGGGTCTTCGCCCGCCTCTGGGCTCTCAGAAGGGCAGAGCGGGCTGTCCACCACACCTGACGGCATCTTCTGAGGTGGGCTGGACCGAGAGGATCTCGACCTCTCCCTCCACAGCTGGGAACAATTGGGGCTGGTACCCCAAACACACCTCAAATGGGGAGAGGCCGGTCGCAGATGAGATCTGGCTGTTGTGGGCATACTCGATCCAGGCCAGGTGTTGACTCCAGGCTGTCGGGTGTGCGGAGGTTACACACTGCAGGGTCTGCTCCAGATCTTGATTAGCCCGCTCTGCTTGTCCGTTGGTCTGGGGGTGGTACCCGGACGACAGGCTTGTGGTGGCCCCCAGTTCCCTACAGAAACTCCTCCAGACTTGCGAGGAGAACTGGGGACCACGATCCGAGACGATGTCTGTCGGGATACCATGCAGACACACGACGTGGTGGACCAGGAGGTCTGCAGTCTCCTGGGCCGTCGGGAGCTTCGGGAGGGCAACGAAGTGGGCCGCCTTGGAGAACCGGTCCACTATCGTCAGGATGGTTGTCATTCCCTGGGACGCAGGGAGGCCCGTGACAAAGTCCAGGCCGATTGAGACCAGGGGCGTCGAGGCACAGCCAACGGCTGGAGGAGTCCTTTCTCAGGTTGGTGGACGGCCTTGCCCCTGGCGCATGTTGTGCAGGCCCAGACATAATCCCGGACGTCGGCTTCCATTGACGCCCACCAGAACCGCTGCCGGACCACTGCCACGGTTCTTCGCACCCTTGGATGGCAGGAAAGCTTGGAACCGTGACAGAAGTCCAAAACCGCAGTCCTTGCGTCTGGTGGGACATACAATCGATTTTTTGGTCCACCGCCACTGGGTGACGGGTCAGGGCCTCCCTGACCACTTCCTCTACGTCCCACGTGAGGGTGGCGACGACAGTGGACTCCGGCAAGATGGTATCAGGTGGATCCGACAGATTGGTTTTAACTTCCCCTTCATGCACCCGGGACAGTGTGTCAGACCTCTGGTTTTTGGTCCCGGGGCGGTAGGTGATCTGGAAGTTAAAATGACCGAAAAACAGTGACCAACGGGCTTGCCTGGGGTTCAGACGCTTAGCGGTCCGGATGTACTCCAGGTTCCGATGGTCAGTGAAAACCGTGAATGGAACCACAGCTCCCTCCAACAGGTGTCTCCACTCCTCAAGGGCCTCTTTCACCGCCAGGAGTTCCCTATTGCTGATGTCATAGTTCCGCTCTGCCGGGGTCAACCTGTGGGAGAAATAGGCACAAGGGTGGAGAACCTTATCGGACTCCCTGCTCTGGGACAGCACGGTTCCTATCCCTGAGTCAGAGGCATCCACTTCAACAACAAACTGGCGGTTAGGATCAGGCTGCACCAGAACTGGCGCAGTCGAAAACCGGTGTTTCAACTCCCTAAACGCGGCTTTGCACTGATCCGACCAGGTGAAGGGGACTTTAGTGGAGGTTAGGGCTGTAAAGGGACCAACAACCTGACTATAGCCCTTAATGAACCTCCTGTAAAAATTAGCGAAGCCGAGGAACTGTTGCAGCTTCCTACGGCTTACCGGTTGGTTGGGGCCAATCTCTCACCACCGCGACCTTGGCCAGGTCGGGTGCAACGGAGTTGGAGGAGATGATGAACCCCAGGAAGGACAAAGAAGTACGGTGGAACTCGCACTTCTCTCCCTTCCGGGGAGAAGATGAGGATATTGTCTAGATACACGAAGACGAACCAATGCAGGAAGTCCCACAAGACGTCATTAACCAATGCCTGGAACGTCGCGGGGGCGTTGGTGAGGCCGAACGGCATGACCAGGTACTCAAAGTGACCTAAGGGGGTGTTAAATGCGTCTTCCATTCGTCTCCCTTCCGGATCTGAACCAGGTGATAAGCATTACGAAGATCCAATTTCGTGAATATTTTGGCTCCATGCCGGGGCGTGAACACTGAATCTAACAGAGGCAACAGGTATCGGTTGCGAACCGTAATCTCGTTCAGCCCTCTATAGTCAATGCATGGACGGAGTCCGCCGTCCTTCTTGCCCACAAAAAAGAAACCAGCACCCAACGCGGAGGAAGAGTTCCGGATCAACCCGGCAGCTAAAGAGTCCCAGTTGTAGGTCTCCATTGATTCGCATTCAGGACGTGAGAGATTGTACAGCCTGCTGGACGGATACTCAGCGCCCGGAACTAAATCAATGGCACAATCATACGGTCGGTGCGGGGGAAGCGTGAGTGCATGGTGAGATCATGGTACTCAGCCGGCACCGTCGTAAGATTGAGGGGGACTTGGACCTCCTCTTTAGCAGTCTCACCGGGTGGGACAGAGGATCTTAGACACTCCCGGTGGCAGGTTTCGCTCCATTGAGCCACAACCCCAGTCGGCCAATCGATCTGGGGATTGTGCTTCACCATCCATGGATAACCCAAAATAATCCTGGAGGTAGAAGGTTTTACAAAAAACACAATCTCCTCCCTGTGGTTTCCAGAGACAACCAGTGTTAAGGGCTGTGTCTGGTGTGTGATTAGTGGAAGAAGGATGCCATCTAGTGCCTGTACATTCAATGGTGAAGGAAGGGCCACCAGAGGGAGCCCTACCTCCTTAGCCCATCTACTGTCAAGTAGATTCCCTTCTGACCCCGTGTCGACTAGTGCTGGGGCATGAAGGGTTAAATCCCCACAGAGGATTGTGACTGGGAGTCGTGTGGATTTACATGATGTTCCCTCGTGAGTATTATGGCTCATCCTTAGCCCAGTCTCTAAAGGCGTGCATTGGCGTTTTAACCGATTGGGGCAGTTTTTCTGCATATGCTCATTTGAGCCGCAGTAAAAACACTCTCTATGAGCCAGCCTCCCTTGTCTGTTATCACATCTCATTTTAGCCCTGCTCGTTTCATTAGCTTCGTCAGCAGGGGGAGCTGTTGTCACACGGAGTGCTCTGGCTTTGGAGCGGGGGGAGGACGGCGCTGCTTCGGACCCAGAAGGGAGAGGGGCAGCGTGTTCCCGGCCACGTCCTTCGCCTCGCTCCCGTCGATGTTCCTCTAATCAGTTGTCTAACCGTATAACGAGGTCAATAAGCCCATCTAAACCCTGTGGCTGATCCTTCGCCACCAGGTGCTCCTTAAGGGCCGGAGACAGCCCGTTTACAAAGGCGGCGTGGAGCGCTACCGTATTCCAGCCGGCTCTCGCTGCTGCGACGCGGAAGTCGACTGCATACTCAGCGGCGCTCCTGCGCCCCTGTTGGATTGACAGTAACACGTTTGAAGCAGATTCGCCTCTGTAAGGATGATCAAACACCTGTCGAAACTCCCTGATAAACTCATTGTATGTCAACAGGAGCCGTGAGTTCTGCTCCCAGAGCACCATAGCACAGGCGCGTGCCTTGCCCCGAGGCAAATTAATCACATAAGCCACCCGGCTGTGGTCTGACGCTTACATCACAGGGCGTTGTGAAAAAACGAGTGTGCACTGCATCAAGAAGTCCACGCACGTTTCGACACAACCCCCGTACGGTTCCGGGGGGCTAATGTAAGCTTCAGGCGACTGGCGGTGGAGACCTTTGAACTACCACTGGATCATCATAATCAAGCGCCAGGCCCGCAGGAGGAGTGGCTGCAGCCGCGCCTGACACGCGCGCCTCCAGCTGAGTGGTGAGAGCCTCCATCCTACGGGTGAGGTGAATATCCTGCACAGTTAGCAGATCGAACCGAGCAGTAAAGTTGGTGAGAATGTGTTGCAGCTCACCCAACTCACCTCCTGGTGGAGACTGCGCACCTTGCATTTCCATTGGTGGTTCAACTGGTGGAAGATGCCCCTCGGAGTCCATGATGTGGCCGAGTTATCCTGTTGGGAAAGTGAAGTACACAAACCCACGCCAGGGGGCGTAAATGAACGGCCAATAGGAAGTCCGAATAAATAAAAATTTATTCTGCAAATGTGCACAAACAACCAGATATGGTTTTAGTCTGTCAATCACAAAACTTGGTGACACGTGGGCAGGCCCGAGGGTAGGAGACACCTAACCAGAGAAGAGCAGGGACCCACGAGGTTCCACCGCCAACAGAGACCTGCAACACACCGTAGCCGCCAAGTCCTGAGTCCCCAGGTGGCCACCACTTCCAGCTGTCAGATCCGGTACTGCTGGCAGGAATAGACACAAGTTAAAGGTGGGTGTGTGTACACCCAGCAAACAGTCAGCAACTCACAGAAATCCTCCTGGAGGAAATAATCCAGATACTCCCAGAGTGCAGAGGAAAACTGGAGAACGTGCAGTGTCAATTGTTATACTTAGTGAGTCAGAAGTTAGGAGTGGAGACGCCAACTCCTCCAACTTCCACAAACTCGGCTATAAGCTGCAAGTATAAATCACAACTGCAAAGACTTCAGAAAACAATGAATGTGTGTACGGCACAAAACAGCTGAGTCGGTTTACCTGAAGGGTAAGCAGATAACTCGGCAGAGTTATGGTCTCTCCCAGGCTTTTGTAGATGATGATGATGAGTGATGGATGACAGCTGTCACAGGTGCTCCTGGTGAGGCAACTGCACCCTCTGGTGCGTGAAACCCGACGACAGGCAGGGCACCCTCTGGTGGTGAGCCAGCAGTACCTCCTCTTCGGGCAGCCCACACAACAAATGCACTAATTTTGAAGGTTTTAGTGTGGAAATGCTGTGTCCAGGTGCATTATGGGTGATAGGGTAATCTCAGTATGTTCACGAAAGGAGAAATGATTTGAGACGCTCTGATCAGGCTCCACGGACAACAGCATTAAACTCTAGTGCCTAAAACTCTCATGAATATATTCTCTGGGTTTATAGATGTTGTTACTGTGTTTGTGTTTATTAAATTCTATGCATCTTAAACTAAACGTAGCAAGTAGCAACACAGATTATCTGGAATTTTGTTTTGGCAATCTTTCAAGGTCTCTACTGCCATCTATTGGCCAGTAGTGTTCATGGCAGTATTAAAACTGAAGCTGGGCAGACTCTGTACAATATTTTCAATCACTGTACTTGGTTCCAGCTCAGCTGTATCACAGAACCGCACGGTGTAAAAGTTCAGAGAGCATGATTTATGTTCTCACACACATTGTACGTTCAAAAACCACGTCGGACTCGTGTTTCCAGAAGCAAAACATAAACAGAAGCTTTTTTTTCATACTTAATTTACAAAAACTCTCTATGGGAGACATCAAAGTTTAACAAAAACAAAACAAAAAACATCGCAAGACAGGTCTTCGGTGTTTGCAAAGGCACAGTGCGAGCGGTTGGACGCTTGTAGCGCTTCAGCAGTGGGATACCCTCACGACGGCAGACCAGAATATCAAACAAGTTTGATTTTTATCTGACCATACGATCAGCGATCAGGAGGTGGTCGTGAGATGTTAAACGCGACTCGTTACCCATGTATACTAAATGACGCGTGATTAACCTGAAACTCTGTGCGATCCAAAAAATTCTCACATGAATGAAAAATCAGCTGAAAAAGGGCCAAAACTCGCACTGGCACCAGTAGATCATGGCAGTGTTCTATTTATTTTGACACCGGTTATATCAGACAGTTAGCTTTTACTTATTTATTTTTTTTTTTTAGGAAAATGCCTTTTTTTAACAAATAAAAAATGCCATATTTTACAAAAGCACATTTATCTGTAAACACCAACACATGACACACTTTACATTAACGTGTTGGTTTACACAGAATGAATCAACCAATCAGTGTTAGCGGAGGCACATTTTACCCAGAATGCCATCTGCCTGTGTTTGTTACAAAATGTCAGAATTAGTGCATTATTCAACATTAAAAGATATATGTTATATCTTAACGTTGCACAAATGACAGAATTGACATTAATGGACTTATTCTATCAGTATTCATTTTGTTTATACACCAAACTATAACTCAGCACTGCTTTATTTACCAAGACCTCGGCCTGAAGGCAGCGTTGTGATTAAGTAGAGAGTTGAGCTTTGTGGTTCCTCTCAGCTTGTGTCTGTGCTGGAAGCCATGTAGTAAACTGAAACGTCCAGCAGGGGGCAGGGCGCTCAAAGACAGAAGTGCTAACTCATTGTTTGGGTCGATTGTCGCTTTTGATGCTTCCAAAAGCGATCGTGGTGTTGAAACTCAAAATCAGCTTGTTAGTAGTTGCAAGTGTACCAGAGACAATAGTGGAATTTATTGGTTATCTGTAACTTCCAATACATTTTTGGGTGGTTTATCATTTTAGCTTTATCGAACACAACTTTTCAGTTATCTGATTATCTGTTACTGAAGTTAATTTTTTGGTTATTTGTGCCCACCACTGGGAATATGTGCATTAATGGAAAATCTATATATTAAAAGCCAAGTGTTCTGTGTGCATGTGTGTGTGTATGTCTTCTTCATCGAGAACCTGGGGATAGCTAACATTTGCCGTTTGGTATGCTTATGTATTTTGGGTCAAGGACAAATGCTGCGAAAACAAAGTTGACAGGACTAATATTTTTTGGAGAAATTAGAGATTTTAGCTAGCTGACAAGTGTTAACAATGGACATTGATAATTACATTCTGGACTCACATGCCATACCAGCAGGGGGTGGTAAATCATCTATATATTAAAAGCCAAGTTGCCTCTGTGTACATGTATGCGTGCGTGTGTGTGTGTGTAGGTGTGTGTGTATGTGTGCCTACCCTCTTTTACAGAGAAATTGTAGAGAGCTGACATTTGCTATTTGGTATGCCTGTGTATTTTGGGTCAACAATGAACGCTGCCAAAACTGAATAGTGAATGGATGAATATTTTTGGAGAAACTACAGATAGAGATGGGGAAGAGAGAGCTGAGTAGGGGGGCAGAGCTCTCGATTTTCCGATCGATCTACGTTCCGATCCTCATCTATGGTCATGAGATTTGGCTCATGACCGAAAGAACGAGGTCACGAGTATAAGCGGCCGAGATGAGTTTCCTCCACAGGGTGGCTGGGCGCTCCCTTAGAGATAGGGTGAGGAGCTCGGTCACTCGGGAGGAGCTCGGAGTCGAGCCACTGCTCCTCCACATCGAAAGGAGTCAGTTGAGGTGGCTCGGGCATCTTTTCCGGATGCCCCCTGGATGCCTCGCTGGAGAGGTGTTCCGGGCACATCCCACTGGGAGGAGGCCCCGAGGAAGACCCAGGACACGCAGGTGGGACTACATCTCTTGGCTGGCTTGGGAACACCTTGGGGTTCCCCCGGAGGAGCTGGGGGAGGTGTGTGTGGATCGGGAGGTCTGGGCGGCTTTGCTTGAGCTGCTGCCCCCGCGACCCGACCCCGGATAAAGCGGAAGAAAATGGATGGATGGATGGAAACTACAGATATCTAACAACACTGAACAATGGACATTGATAATTGCATTCTGGACTCACACGCCATTCCAGCAGGGGGTGGTAAATCATCTAAATATTAAAAGCCAAGTGGCCTCTGTGTATGCATGTGTGTGTGATTTGATTTAGTAAGTTTAATGTCAGTACATAATATAAAATTGAAAATACATTAAAAATACATGGATGACACAAGAAAGTGAAAACACATTTCCATTGTTGTCCATTTAAAAATCAAATGACAAAATATAATAATAATAATAATAATAATAATGTGTATATGATAACACCTAAACAGTCTGTTGAAGGTCCCTTAGAAAGATTATCTTTAGGCTGTGCTTAACTGTGTGAGTGACATTAAAACGTGGATGGATTGTACTTCTTAAAATTAAATGAAATCAAAACAGAGGTTGTCCTGTTCAGTCTCCCTGACATGGTCCAGGTCCTTGCCAGCTTCTTAGGCCCACTAGCACCTTACATAGGATCCCTTGCTAGGAATCTTGATGTGATTATTGATGATGCATTCAAATTAGAGAAACAAGTTAGCTCAGTGGTCAAGTCTAGCTTTTTTCAGTTGAGGCTTCTGTCCAAAGTTAAATCTTACCTAAGCCAGAAAAATCTCGAAAAAGTGATTCATGCTTTCATTACTAATCTTGGACATTATGTGACTGATGACTAGTGTGATGACTGGTGTGATGACAGAGACATTAAAAGACAATATTGTAAGCTGTATGCCCAGGCAAATATGTTGCTGCGCAAGTTCAGTATGTGTTCTCCTAATGGGAAATGTGCCTTGTTCAGAGCCTTTTGCACTCCACTGTATACGGCTCCCTTGTGGTGGAACTACAGGCGGTGCACCTTTAGGAGACTGATTGTGGCCTATAATGACACCTTTAGGCTGTTGATGAAGGTGCCGAGATGGCACAGTGCTAGTCAGCTGTTTGTGGATGCACATATTCCCACCTATGAGGCATTGTTGAGGCATTTAATGTTTAAATTTATGCAACGATTAGAAGACTCTGAAAATGCCATCATACAGACTCTGACAAATCCTCAACTGAGCTGCTGTCGTTGCACCTCTGTACTGAGAAATCATTGGATGGAGAGACTGTTAATATAATTTTTAATACTTTTTTTTTTCTTTTATTCTATGGACTTTGTTGTGTCTGCATTAAAATAAAATACAATTACATCTCATTTAGATTATTGTATGTTTGCATTGACCAATCACAGCTTAACTGTCTGTAGCTTGTGCAGAATACGGCAGCTCATCTCCTAACTGGGACAAAGACATTTGAGCACATAACTCCACTGCTCTCTTCTCTTCAAGGGCTTCTAGTTGGGTACAGGATTGATTTAAAGAGTATTTATTTGTTTTTAAGTCTCTGAATGGGCTGCCTCCAAAATACTTGTCTGACCTAATTAAACTGTCCCAGCCCTCCAGAGCCCATAGGTCGGTGAATCAGATGCTTCTGGATGTTCCTCGATCCTTTCTAAAAACTACAGGAGATGGAGCCTTTGTAGTTGCGGCTCCCACTTTGTGGAACGCGCTACCTTTCATGGTGCGAACTGCAAATAGCCTTTTCAGATTTAAAATGCTTAATCAGTCTCACTTGTTCACGTTGACCTTTGGCTGAGTAAAATTACTTTTAATAGGTTTTTTTATCAGTTTTTTATTACACTGTATTATTGTTGTTTTTATTGTTTTGATTGCTTTTATTATTTTTATTGTTGTGCCTATTTTACTGTAAAACACTTTGGGAGGCCATTGGCTGTGTAAATGTGTTCCATAAAAAAAGCTGATATTGACATTAATGGGCCTTTCACACTGCACGCTTTGGAAGCAGCAAAGGTGTCACGAATCGGTCTAAAAAGCATTATTTTCAATTAGACACGTCAGAAGCGTCGCGTCAAAAGCCGAGCTAAACCGACGCTTCTGAATTGCCGCTTGTCAACAGGCTGCCGCGGTCAAAGTTCAACCCAATCCAACTTTCACTGCTCTGAACTGTGATGTAACTTCACGCTGTCCAATAGAAATGACGCATCGGACCAAAACACAGAAGACTAGTGGCGGAAACCACTGATCTGTAAAAAACAGATCAGTGCGGAAACCACTGATCTGTACAAAACAATGTGTCACAGGACTCCTCATTTATAAACAGCAGTTTTCTGATGAAAAATCCTTGCAAATGTTTTTTTTTAACCTCAGAATTAATTTCTGATTACTGTAAAAAAGTTTATAAAACTTATAATTAAAATAGTAAAATAAATAAAGTTTCTTTAGAAACCTTTCTTCATCTGTAAATTAAAACCATAACTTACCTGTTATTTCATATTAAATGATTTCTTGTTTAACATAAGGAACCTTGGGCATTTATTTTTAGACAAATAAAATAGCATGGAAATATGTACATTTTTTAAGTCTGATAGATTATTCATATCTCATTTCAACCAGAAAAACAGACACTGTAAATAAATACAAATGTTTATTATAAATGCAACAAGAGATAATTTAACAATGACTGCAATGTGATCGTTAATGTGACATAAACCTCATGATGAAATTATTTTTTTAATTTAGTCATTTCAACATTTAATTACGTCCTTGTTGACTATGTGATTGCTTTGAATGTTGCAATCAGGACAGAGCAATTTGTAAAATATGAATTTGATTATTCTAGTGATTGTGAATGTTTTAAAATTATGCACAATCGGGGCAGGGCTTCTTCTACCTGTGTAAATGTCTTTTGACTGAACTTTGGACTTCACGGACATGTTTAATGGTCAATTTATTTAATGTTAAAATATAAAATGAAACAGCTTTTTAAAAATAATAAAATAGTTTTTTTTTTAAAGCAGGTGTTGCTTTGATGGACTCTCGGGACGTTTAACCAGATAAAAGTCTCTTCTGCAGCTTCAGCCTCTGGTGGAGTTTTTAAAGACACTTTTTCTCACTTTTTGAAGAGCAAAGATGTTTTCTTCCAACTGGACTTCAGGTTTTGGTGTTCAGCTCATCACTTGAACTTTTTGAAGTGCATCTGCACAGCAAATATTCCTGATCGTGGGACAAATAAAAAAAGATATCTAAAAATATAAAGAAATACTAAACAGTTAAAAATAATAAAAAACAAAATACAAAAAAATAAGTTGAGTTTTTTATGGTCTCAGAATTAACAAAAACGATGCAGCTTTATTTGGTTAAAAATATATATATATTTACAAGTTAAAACTTCACTCAGTTCGACTGTGATTCTGCATCTAAAACGCTAAGCTAACGTTAGCCGAACATTAAAATTTCAGAAGTGCACGTCACAATTTATTTTTAAATTATTCTCACCTCAGACAAAAATGCAAAAGTGAGCTCTGTTGCTTAAACTGGGTGTTTTTATATATCCAAAAGTGAGGAATTTCAGACTGAGTGGGTCTGCTCCACCCAGCTGCCTGCCTTGCTCTCCCCAGGACTGAGGCTAGAACCCAGGCTACTCCATGCAGATCAGCGTGCTGTTGTGGTTCGATTGATATCCCATCAAGTCGTCAGACCTCCCTCGGCTTGGCGTCACTCGGAAAAGTATCTGAAAAAAAGCTTCTGCCAGCAGGGTGATGGGAGAATCATTGTATTGCTGTTTTTTTTTTAAAGCTTTTTGGTGTTTTAGCAGATGCAAATCCAACATGGCAATCGCTCAGCCTTCTCAGGAAAAAATCTCCACCTCCTTGCCACATCCGACGTGACGTCACGACGTGTTGGGGGCTTTGATGCATTGGTAGGTGTTGTTGACGCATCGGGTTAACGCTCCTGGTGTGAAAGGCCCATAAGACAGTAAATTAACATTAAAAAAATTACATAATAATAATAATATTAAAAGGGTAATAAAAGGGTTGAGTTCTTCCTCTAAAAACTGTTGAAGTCTAAGGTCTAAGGTTCTAAAAACATTCTGGACTCAAACACCATTCCATCTCATTATAGAAACTTTGCGTAATTTATTGCCACCCTTGAAAAATGTCAGCTACCTATTTTATAAATACTACCCCATCTACAGCCCATGGATCCCCACGGGCTGCATGCTAGTTTTAAGACTATTAGTCAATGTGTATAAATCTATGCTTGAAATTGGAGCTGAGAAAAAAAAGTCGTATTTAAAGTTGGTCGTATGTATTTCAGTTTCAGTTTCCCTGACTTTAGTCTGTGAATAAAGTGATACATTCACTGTGATTTGTAGTTCACTATCATCTCTTCCTCCTCTGTCCCTCACCACACAAGCCACAGACACCTCAGCCCATCTGTCTCCAACAGAGCCAGAAATGGAGATTAGGCTGTCTAAGTAGGACCCACTACAGAGCGTGTGTGTGTGTATGCATGTGTCCGTGAAAGTGAAAATTGAATTTGAATGTTTTGATGTTATGTCACAATGTGAAGTCTGTGATGATCCAAAAATTGCTTGGGCCACAAGCAGTGGGAAGCGAAGGATGCGGGCTTGTAGATACAGTGTATTTACCAGTTAGCAGGTAGACCGTGGCACAGTGTCTTCACCACCGGCTTCTCTGTTCCCATGCACGCCTCCTTTTTTCTATCTTGCTCATGTGGTGGGGCTTTATGACGCTGGATCTCATCACTGACAGATCCAGGAAAGACATGGAAGTCTTCCTGCAGCGATTTTTCTGGAGCTTCTTTTCTACATCTGTACTGGTGTCATCAGTTGAAGTAATCTGATTGACAAGATCACAATTTTTCATCTGGATATTTCACATTCATGGTTGATAGTGATTTATTGTTGCATTTATTGTTCTCACAGCAGTCATAAAATCCAGATCCAGGCCCATATATGAAGTTAGTCTAAATCCTGATTAAAGAAAAACTAATTTGACATATTTACTATATTAACAAGAGCAATCATAGATGTCGGACATCTGCCAATCCAGATCTGGATCGCCTCCAAAATTCAGTGGAGTCTTCCCTGCCCCATTATCTATCTGTGGTGAAACTTTGGTGAGAATCCGTGAAGTAGTTTTGACGTAATCCTTCAAAGCCTATATAAAGTGAATCTTGATCCAGAATCAGAATCTGGATCCAGATCACCTCCAAAATTCAGTGGAGTCTGCCTTGCCATAATATCAATATGTGGTTCAAATGTGATGAGAATTCATAAAGTAGTTTTGACGTAATCCTTCAAAGCCTATATAAAATTAAACTTGATCCAGAATCCAGATCCAGATCCAGAGCACCTCCAAAATTTAATGGAGTCTTCCATGGCCTAATATGTATCTGTGTTGAAAATTTCACCAAAATCCATGCAGTAGTTTTGATGTAATAAATAAATAAATAAACGCAGATGATTTTATTACATCCTTGGCAGATACACAAAAAAACAAACAAACAAAAAACAATGATTTCTGACCATTTTACTGTCACTACATATCACCAGAGATCAGATTCAAGTCAGATCAAGTACAACCCCAATTCCAATGAAGTTTGGATGTTGTGTAAAATGTAAATAAAAACAGAACACAATGATTTGCAAATCCTCTTCAATATTCAATTGAATACACCACAAAGACAAGATATTTAATGTTCAAACTGATAAACTTTATTGTTTTTGTGAAAATATTTGCTCATTTTGAAATGGATGTCTGCAACATGTTTCAAAAACGTTGGGACAGTGGCATGTTTACCACTGTGTTACATCACTTTTCATTCTGACAACACTCAATAAGCGTTTTGGAACTGAGGACACCAATTGTGAGTGTCATGATTGGGTATAAAAGGAGTTTCCCCAAAAGTCTCAGCAATTCACAAGCAAAGATGGGGCGAGGATCACCACTTTGTGAACAACTGCATGAAAAAATAGTCCAACAGTTTAACAACGTTTCTCAACGTTCAGTTGCAAGAAATTTAGGGATTCCATCATTTACAGTCCATAATATGAGTATAATCAGAAGATTCAGAGAATCTGGAGAACGTTCTACACGTAAGCGGCAAGGATGAAAACCAACACTGAATGCCGGTGACCTTCGATCCCTCAGGCGGCACTGCATTAAAAACCGACATCATTGTGTAAAGGATCTTACCGCGTGGGCTCAGGAACACGTCAGAAAACCAATGTCAGTTAACACAGTTTGTCACTACATCTGATTGCCTTTTGTCACCAGTGGGGGCAGCACCACATACAGTAGCAGAAAAAGCAGTATCAAAGATGTCCAGAAGACAAAGGCAGTTGTTGTTAACAATGTCACACTGGTTCAGAATGGTAAAGTTATACTGTGCTAGCAAACTGTGAACTGAGCATAAGGTTTAAATTGATATATTTACTGTATCAGTTATACCACCATCAGATGAGTTGATTTTGTTTTTACCTTGCAAAGTAAACATATCTGTGATCAGCCATGTGCCAACCTTTGAACCTTTACTAGTTTGAAGACGCGAAAGTAGCAGTGAAGCAACACTGACATAATTGATTTATAATGTTAAAAATTGAGCCATCAACTGGTTCTCTGTACATTTTTATGATGATTTTTATGATTCAGGTGTCTATTTTGATGTAGTCATATCTATGACTTTAAAGTCGATTTCTGATTCAGATCGACTGAACTGTTACACCCCTATCCAGGAAAAATTCCAAACCCAGACACTCAAGACTCCTCACTCATTGATTAAAACTCGACATAGATTCAGTCTAACATTTCTACACCTAGTATCTGTGCCTGTTTTATGTAACCCAGTCTCACGGCAAGTTGTGATTCAGCAGCACAAAATATACATTCATCTAATGGTTCGTGATATTGTGACAAAAAGCGCCTCATTTTCATCACGGCAGCACAAATTCATTGTAATTCATTCCGTGATGGCTGCACAAAATTAAAAGTGAAGGGGGGTGCTCAGGGGTGGTTATGGTTAGGGTGGGGGGAAGGAGTAGGATTAGGTTATGGTTAAGGTTAGGGTTGGGGGTAGGAGTAGGGTTAGTAATAGTGAGTTAAATAAAACCCTATCATGAAAATTTGACTCATTTCGTGACAGGAGGACAAAAAAAAAACCAAAAAACAAAAACCTGAGAGTGGGCTGGTTTTATGACTCCACACAAAGTCTTGGCCACAGACAATGGGACCCCCCTGCCATTGTCTGAATCTTCTCTTATATAACCCTAATAACTGTGCAAACTGAGAAGGTCTAATATCAATACAAACAGGAACATGTGGATGTACACAAATACACAAACTTGCACACACAGCAGGTCATCACAGCCCCTCGAGGACCAACAAGGAAACAATCTCTTTCTATAGGCAGATGTAATTTCCTTTCCAATTTCCTCTGCATGGACAGCAATTACTGATTGTCAGTGAGGCGGTGATAGAAGCTAATATCGCACCGATATGATAATCATTGGCTTATTGGACAGCATATTAGAAGAGTGTTTGGATGTCAAAGCAGAAGGGACAGATGGGGCGGGCAACACAGAAAGACGATGAGCACAGAACTCCACACAGATGGTAGCACACGGAAACACGTGCGCACACAGAGGACTCATCTCTCCGTCTCTTATGCTTTCCCCTTCATCCTTTTTTAACTTCACAGCCCTCAGGCTGGATTGAGCCAAAGTACATCACGTAATAACATAACTTTTGTTTGCACTGTCTCCTGCTCTTTCAAAGTTATTCTTGAAATAACAAAAAAACAGTGTTGATGGACAAACATGAAGGAGCAAAGATGACAGTGACAGAGGACACACCGACGAAGATAAGATCAGCTTAACAAATCAGCAGATAAAAAAAAGTAGCATAGCACAGGTTACACCAAGAAGATTCCAGTTTCAGGCTTCATTCACACCTGCTAATTAGTAACAGCCGTATCGCTAATCAGGAGCAGCATATCCATAATTTAGTCATTAATTACAACCGATAGGAAACGTCAAAGCCATTTAACGATGTCAGTCCAGACTCACATCTCTGTTGCTTGCAGCTGCTGTCCAGAACTTTGCCTCCCCCATCCTTCAGCCTCCAGTTCATCCCAATTGCTGGTTAGGGTTGCACATCCTCCACTGGTTGATAAATTCAATTTCAGTTTCAATTTATTTTCATTTATATAGCACCAAATCACAATAGAGTTGCCTCAAGGTGCTTCACACAAGTAAGGTCTAACCTTACTAACCCCCAGAACAGCAGTGGTAAGGAAAAATTCCCTCTGAAGAAGATGCAGACCAGACTCAAAGAGGTGACCCTCTGCTTGGGCCAAGCTACAGACGTAAATTACAGAACAACTCACAAAACGAATATACAGGAAATGCAGTTGGTGCACAGGACAGGAAGGTCTCCAGCACAAATACAACTTGTTGGGAAAGTGTAGGAACACGGACCCACAACAGGGGGCGCAAATGAACGGACAATGGAGTAAGTCAAAATAACAACGCTTTACTGTTGTGAATGTGCACAACGAATACAACCAATCACAGAAATGGACAACAGTCAATTCACAAAAGTGTCGTGTGGGCAGGCTCGAAGATAGGAGACGCCTCTCCAAGGTAAGACCGGAACCACACGGCTTCCTCCGCCACAGGACCCCGGGAATACTGGAGCTGCCAAGTCCCGAACTCCCAGGTGGCCACTGCCTCCGCGTGTCGGACCTGGTACTGCTGGCGAGGAACAAAGAACAGTTAGATGGGGGCGCGTTTGCACCCAGGACTCCGAACAGCAGGAAAGGTACCTCCACCTCTCGTTGGAACAGTAATTCAAAAACTAGCTCAATCCAAAAAGATGCACTCTGTTTGCTTCGATACGTTACCTCTCTGGTAGAAACGATATCTCGGCAATGAGGTGGAGATGCCGTCCTGCTGATATACCCCACTGATGATTGCCGTCAGCTGTCTCAGGTGATGGGTGACAGCTGTCACTGAGGCTGCTCCCGTGAGGCGGCGGCGCCCTCTGGTGCCTGGAGCCCGCACTCCAGGCAGGGCGCCCTCTGGTGGTGGTGGGCCAGCAGTACCTCCTCTTCAGCGGCCCACACAACACAACTCCCATCTCTGGATGGAGCTGCACCTTAAACAGAGAGAAAAAGACAAGAAATACAGTATAATTTGCCATCAATAAACAACAAGAAAAACAGGAAATACTAAAGTGATCGCTGGCCACTAGTCCTAAGCTTCACTAAAAGACCCAGAATTTAGGTAAAGTTGAGGTCGCAGCCCGCTCTGTTTCCTAATAAACTTAATTAAAAGGGTAAAAAGCATAAAACTATACTATGCCAGTCTGCTAGCCATACAAAAGGGAAACTAAGTGCATCTTAAGTCTGGACTTGAAAGTCTCCGCAAAATCTGACTGTTTTATTGACACAGGGAGATCATTCCACAGAACAGGGGCAAGATAAGAGAAAGCTCTATGACCTGCAGACTTCTTATTCACCCTAGGGACACAAAGTAGTCCTGCACCCTGAGAATGCAAAGCCCAGACTGGTACCTAGGGTTTAATTAGGTCAGCTAAGTAGGGAGGTGCCAGTCCGTGAACAATTTTATAGACTAGTAGCAGAACCTTAAAATCTGATCTCACTGGGACAGGAAGCCAGTGAAAGGATGCCAAAATGGGTGTAATGTGGTTGAACTTTCTGCTTCGTGTCAAAAGTCTGGCTGCAGTATTTTGAACCAACTGGAGAGCCCTAATGCTAGACTGCGGTAAACCAGAAAATAGAACATTGTAGTAGTCCAATCTAGAAGAGATAAACGCATGGATCAGGGTCTCTGCATCAGCCATAGACAGGATGGGACAAATCTTCGCTATATTTCGCAGATGGAAGAAAGCAGTCCTCATAATATTTCTAATGTGGAGGTCAAAGGACAATGTAGGATCAAAAATGACCCCAAGGTTCCTCACTCTGTCAGTGTGATGTATGACACATGAGCCTAGGCTAAGCGTTAACTGGTCAAATTGATGCCGATGTTTCAATGGACCAAGAAACATCATTTCAGTCTTATCAGAGTCTTATCAGGTTGATGACCTGCATCATGCCATCCTCCACCCCACCACCACCATTTGGTCTCTGTCCAGCAACTGGAGGGAGGCTCTGCCCCTGCCTTCTTCCAAGGGCAGGATTCGAGTTTGATATACCCCAACATTGTCAGAAGCAGACTGGCGCCAAAAGCTCATGTGTAAAAACTTATATCAATGGAATAAATATTTGACACTCTGTCCTAAGTCATAATGGTAGAAGAGATAGATATGTTGCCATTGATGAAAGAATATAGATTTATAGATACTTTATTGTCATTGCAGGCACAGCATACAGCAAAATTAGGAGTAGACATACAGTAATGTTCAGAATAATAGTAGTGCTATGTGACTAAAAAGATTAATCCAGGTTTTGAGCATATTTCTTATTGTTAATGGGGAACAAGGTACCAGTAGAGTCAGTAGATTCTCACAAATCCGACAAGACCAAGCATTCATGATATTCACACTCTTAAGGCTATGAAATTGGGCTATTAGTAAAAAAAAAGTAGAAAAGGGGGTGTTCACAATAATAACAAACAGGTGTGAATCAGGTGTCCCCTGTTCAAGGATGAAGCCAGCACCTGTTGAACATGCTTTTCTCTTTGAAAGCCTGAGGAAAATGGGACGTTCAAGACATTGTCCAGAAGAACAGCGTAGTTTGATTAAAATGTTGATTGGAGAGGGGAAAACATACGCAGGTGCAAAAAATTATAGGCTGTTCATCTACAATGATCTCCAATGCTTTAAAATGGACAACAAAACAGAGACGCGTGGAAGAAAACAGAAAAGAACCATCAAACTGGATAGAAGAATAACCAGAATGGCAAAGGCTCACCCATTGATCAGCTCCAGGATGATCAAAGACAGCCTGGAGTTACCTTTAAGTGCTGTGACAGTGAGAAGACGCCTGTGTGAAGCTAATTTATTTGCAAGAATCCCCCGCAAAGTCTCTCTGTTAAATAAAAGACATGTGCAGAAGAGGTTCCAATTTGCCAAAGAACACATCAGCTGGCCTAAAGAGAAATGGAGGAATATTTTGTGGACTGATGAGAGTAAAATAGTTCTTTTTGGGTCCAAGCGCCGCAAACAGTTTGTGAGACGACCCCCAAACTCTGAATTCAAGCCACAGTTCACAGTAAAGACAGTGAAGCATGGTGGTGCAAGCATATGATATGGGCATGTTTCTCCTACTATGGTGTTGGGCCTATATACCAGGTATCATGGATCAGTTTGGATATGTCAAAATACTTGAAGAGGTCATGTTGCCTTATGCTGAAGAGGACATGCCCTTGAAATGGGTGTTTCAACAAGACAATGACCCCAAGCACACTAGTAAACGAGCAAAATCTTGGTTCCAAACCAACAAAATTAATGCCTCGCAGATGTGAAGAAATCATGAAAAACTGTTGTTATACAACTAAATGCTAGTTTAGTGATTCACAGGATTGCTAAGAAAGCAGTTTGAACATAATAGTTTTGAGTTTGTAGCGTCAACAGCAGATGCTACTATTATTGTGAACACCCCCTTTACTGCTTTTTTTACTAATAGCCCAATTTCATAGCCTTAAGAGTGTGCATATCATGAATGCTTGGTCTTGTTGGATTTGTGAGAATCTACTGAATCTTCTGGTACCTTGTTCCCATGTAACAATAAGAAATATACTCAAGACCTGGATTAATCTTTTTAGTCACATAGC
Source organism: Thalassophryne amazonica (assembly GCF_902500255.1). Classification (NCBI taxonomy): domain Eukaryota; kingdom Metazoa; phylum Chordata; class Actinopteri; order Batrachoidiformes; family Batrachoididae; genus Thalassophryne; species Thalassophryne amazonica. The sequence continues at coordinate 56,351,259 of NC_047112.1, forward strand.
ACTACTATTATTCTGAACACTACTGTAATATGACAGACCAAGATGAACTAAAACAACCAAACAAACACACAGAAGAATACATTAAGCTGGAGTGCAGAGTGGTGTTGCACACAAGCACAGAGCCAATTATGGCAGTAAATTTAAAAACATGACCAAAAGATGTTTTTTTTTTTTTTTTTTAGGTGAATCAACACTTCTTCCAAAAATACTTTAAAACCCTATAGAAAAAAAATGGCCACAAACGTTTTCCTTGTTTATGGGTCACTAAAAATAAAATAAATGAATTGTTGACTATTCTGGCCAAAATTTGTAAACGTTCGATTTACAGATGGACAGTCTCCTGTCCAGCAAAGTGTCCTTGACCAAGACACTAAGCTTGAAATGGCTCCCAGTCCCAGGGTGGGTTAATGTGATGAAGATCTGACAGCGGCACCATCCTAAGCTTATTTTTCTACATACCTTGATCTGAAGCTGATCTGAAGCACATTTTTTTAATTATGTTAAACTGAACATATCACTTTGGTAAACTAAAACATCTGTACAGTACGGACCTGCCTCAGAAAGTCTGTTTACTGAAAACCTGAGTTTGAGAGAAACTGAGTTTGAAGCTCAGTCAGTTGCTATGGTAACCTTGTTTCTGAACTTAGCCTGGTCAGGAGCAGGTTTTCTTCAATAAACCCTGCATGTCTGTCTTTTACATCTTACACCCCCCCCCCCCCCCCCCCACACCTTCACTTCAACATTCATCTGCATCATCCTGTGAAGACGAGAATTGTTTGAAAGTACTTTAAACTACTTTTTTGAAATAGTCTTTGTAGTACTACTAGAGCATCTGTTGGGACAACTGACAGATGAATGAAAGGAATGAATATATATATACTGGCTGAGTAAAAGTGAAATATATAAATTTGTTTTTCTGGATACCATGGTGACTCCCAATATTGGGGCTCCATTTATGCAGTCTTTTGAGAACTCAGAATGAACCTATTCTGACTCAATTAAACTAACTCAAATTAGTTGTCCTGAAAACTCAGTTTCCTGTCTCGGTAAATCAATTCAGAGTGGAGGAATAGACTGAGACTTTGTTGCACCTCCTTTCTGAAACAGGCCCCAGATTGCCTTATATTCTATATTTACATTGATATGATTTCCAGCACATCAGTGCACACACGTACAGGTCTGCAGCACCCAGTTCACAGTGTACATACGAGAGCACGGTGGTGTGAGTAAGAGCCATAATGAGCTCAGTGTGTAATCAGTCACACTTGCTTTGTTGGTGGAAGGACTTGTCTTTAGAAGCTCTGCAGGGAGCCGTGAACAGCCGCTTTCAGGAGCTAAGCTGTCCTTGTTTGTGATCAATTTAAAGTGGATATGACACTTAAAGACAACATAGTCTTATTACATATAACAAAGGTTATATAATTCAGCCAACCTAAGCATTTTGGGAAAATGGACACGGTTCTCCCGTTATATACAACATTTAAATGCCCCGCCACTGAAAAATCTGCACGCCTCGTGACCAGCTTCCCGCTAAGCACCAAACCTGAAATACGCCACTGCCTGTAGACCGTATCGGCTTGCATGCTTGGCAGCCGTTGTTTACACTTTTTTTTAGCGGCAGAAACTTTGATTAAACACAGCTCTCAGGGACTTGTTTGTTGATATGCCTGATCAGTGTGTCGCAGCATATTGCACAAACACAAGGGCGAAAGGTTTTAGCCTTTTCAAGTCCAGGCAGATTGATCGAAAGCCGCGGTGTTGTGCGATGCACGAAATGTCAGGCTGCCGCTCGCTCCGCTCGCACACCCGCATTTGCTCCCGACAGCAGACACTTTCCTCTACCGTCTCCATGTTCTCACCGCTCACAGGAACACCTAAAATGTCAACCCCAAATAATATGTTCACAATAATCTTGAAATGGTCAAGGAACTTGTAAAAATATCAGTGCAATACGTAGTAAACACGGCAGCGCCATGTTCACTGTTGTTTTCGGCGATCTTTTCGAAACGTTCACCATTTATTTCCTATTCTTTCATGAAAATAACGTAACTAAACACGGATGAATGCAATGCCAGGCACTCGAAAATGGCAAAAACCCAAAGATAATGACGGTGGTCCGCAAGTAGTAACTACACTATCGCGGCTCTGGAAAAATAACAAAGGCAGTAAACAGATGCTAGAATCGAAAATGCTATAATTATAGTGTTATAAACAGCAGCAACAAAAATCAAAGCCTCCCTTACCATTCCGTATTCTGCAGCCTTTCAAAATCCATTGGAATTGGCACGTCTCTTGCCTCTGCTTCGGCTCCGCCATAAGCACCGTCGGCATTATTTTCGCTGTCAGAATGCTCCTGGTTTGAATGTTCGTCCGAAAGACATGGCTCGAATCTGTAGGGTCTAATCACCGCTGCAACATCCTCAGGATCCGAGTCAGAAATAATCCACACTTGAAAAGAAGTCAGAAAAGTTCTTGATCTCATCACTGTCCATGCTGAGGCCTATCTGTTCTTGTTGTCAATCTAACAGACAAAGATGGGACTCTACACGCTGTGACATCGCAGCATCACGTGACCGCTAATGGAACGCTGCCAGCGCGCTTTCCAAGAAACACACTTTTGAGAAGCTGTAAAAACTTTATTTCTCAGTGATAATGATTAAAACCACTTTCAACTTACTATACTGTATGTATATTTTTGATATTTATATCAGTTTTACCTAATTTTTTAGGTGTCATATCCAATTTCAAGGGCTTTAATACTTAAATGAACTTCTCCCAAAACTACAAACAGGCTTCAGGGAAAAACATAGCACCATTAAGGTGCCTTGATACTTGCACCAATTCGATCCCCTCCTCACTTTTCAAAAAGAAGACATCCGCCATAGCCAGGTGACACAAGTGTGTCCCCTTGTCCTTCTCCAGTCCTTGGGATCCTCAAAACTGGAGCATCTATGTGCTGGATCATGGTCAAGAGAAATGCACCATAGCCGAAATATTGCACCAGAGGTTCCCTCACAGTATGAGTGATATTCCTCACCCAAGTAACCGGTCACTTGGCAAAAAGTCATTCCAACAGTACCCGATGATCCTCTGAAAACCCCCAGTACCAAAGACATTTAGTCATTGCCTTAAGGTCACTGGTTAGCATTCATGCAGTAAAACGGGAAGTACCAGGATCCTGAACACTTGGGCCTTCCTTTTCCTACAAAGTTATTGGCATCTCCAAACACCCCTGACCAGCAACCTCAGGACTCCATAAGTTCTTCCCAGACCTTGTTCAATCCCAAATGACAAGGACCAAAGATGAGTTAATGTCTCCACACATTTGACACCTTCACCGCACAGATACTATAAGCAAGTGTGCCACATTTGGCTCAACGCATAGACCATATAAACTATCTCACCTTGCCTGAAATGAGACTAAGATGTGCTCATCTTTGATTGGAGGGATCAACTCAGCTGGATTTGGCAAAACGCTGAACTCATATGACTTGAAAACCATATTTGTTTTGGATCAGACATGCTCCTTTAGAAGGAGATCCAATACAAAACTAACCCAGTTTTTATGTATGTAGTAAAGATATTTATCTGTAACTGTTGCTTGAACGGGCTGCTCTCCAAAGGGAGGGGGAGTAGGAGTGATGTAATGGCTGGACAGTCTGTCTCTCTCTGGAGTAATCTGTGGGTGTATCACACCAAGCAAGGAAACAAAAAAAAGGATGTCTGACATACACTTAGGTTTTTGTCACGAAAACATAAAAAGTAATTCACACGATGTGATCCCTTAATTTCATTTTCAGCCACTGCACCACTTTTTTCTTTGAAATATATTGTACATACATTTCCATGCAAATTTACTGTTACAACATACAGTAGTGTTCAGAATAATAGTAGTGCTATGTGACTAAAAAGATTAATCCAGGTTTTGAGTATATTTCTTATTGTTACATGGGAAACAAGGTATCAGTAGATTTGATAGATTCTCACTAATCCAACAAGACCAAGCATTCATGATATGCACACTCTTAAGGCTATGAAATTGGGCTATTAATAAAAAAAAGTAGAAAAGGGGGTGTTCACAATAATAGTAGTGTGGCATTCAGTCAGTGAGTTCATCAATTTTGTGGAACAAACAGGTGTGAATCAGGTGTCCCCTATTTAAGGATGAAGCCAGCACCTGTTGAACATGCTTTTCTCTTTGAAAGCCTGAGGAAAATGGGACGTTCAAGACATTGTTTAGAAGAACAGCGTAGTTTGATTAAAAAGTTGATTGGAGAGGGGAAAACTTATACGCAGGTGCAAAAATTATAGACTGTTCATCTACAATGATCTCCAATGCTTTAAAATGGACAAAAAAAACAGAGACGCGTGGAAGAAAATGGAAAACAACCATCAAAATGGATAGAAGAATAACCAGAATGGCAAAGGCTCACCCATTGATCAGCTCCAGGATGATCAAAGACAGTCTGGAGTTACCTGTAAGTGCTGTGACAGTTAGAAGACGCCTGTGTGAAGCTAATTTATTTGCAAGAATCCCCCGCAAAGTCCCTCTGTTAAATAAAAGACATGTGCAGAAGAGGTTACAATTTGCCAAAGAACGCATCAACTGGCCTAAAGAGAAATGGAGGAATATTTTGTGGACTGATGAGAGTAAAATTTTTCTTTTTGGGTCTAAGGGCCGTAGACAGTTTGTGAGGTGACCCCCAAACTCTGAATTCAAGCCACAGTTCACAGTGAAGACAGTGAAGCATGGTGGTGCAAGCATCATGATATGTGCATGTTTCTCCTACTATGGTGTTGGGCCTATATATCGCATACCAGGTATCATGGATCAGTTTGGATATGTCAAAATACTTGAAGAGGTCATGTTGCCTTATGCTGAAGAGGACATGCCCTTGAAATGGGTGTTTCAACAAGACAATGACCCCAAGCACACTAGTAAATGAGGAAAAACTTGGTTCCAAACCAACAAAATTAATGCCTCGCAGATGTGAATAAATCATGAATAACTGTGGTTATACAACTAAATACTATACTCAACAAAAATATAAACGCAACACTTTTGGTTTTGCTCCCATTTTGTATGAGATTAACTCAACGATCTAAAACTTTTTCCACATACACAATATCACCATTTCCCTCAAATACTGTGCACAAACCAGTCTAAACCTGTGATAGTGAGCACTTCTCCTTTGCTGAGATAATCCATCCCACCTCACAGGTGTGCCATACCAAGATGCTGATTAGACACCATGATTAGTGCACAGGTGTGCCTTAGACTGCCCACAATAAAAGGCCACTCTGAAAGGTGCAGTTTTGTTTTTTTTTTTGGGGGGGGGGGGGGGGATACCAGTCAGTATCTGGTGTGACCACCATTTGCCTCATGCAGTGCAACACATCTCCTTCGCATCATCCGTGAAGAGAACACCTCTCCAACGTGCCAAACGGCAGCGAATGTGAGCATTTGCCCACTCAAATCGGTTACAACGACGAACTGGAGTCAGGTTGAGACCCCGATGAGGACGACAAGCATGCAGATGAGCTTCCCTGAGACAGTTTCTGACAGTTTGTGCAGAAATTCTTTGGTTATGCAAACCGATTGTTCCAGCAGCTGTCCGAGTGGCTGGTCTCAGATGATCTTGGAGGTGAACATGCTGGATGTGGAGGTCCTGGGCTGGTTTGGTTACACGTGGTCTGCGGTTGTGAGGTTGGTTGGATGTACTGCCAAATTCTCTGAAACACCTTTGGAGACGGCTTATGGTAGAGAAATGAACATTCAATACACGAGCAACAGCTCTGGTTGACATTCCTGCTGTCAGCATGCCAATTGCACGCTCCTTCAAATCTTGCGACATCTGTGGCATTGTGCTGTGTGATAAAACTGCACCTTTCAGAGTGGCCTTTTATTGTGGGCAGTCTAAGGCACACCTGTGCACTAATCATGGTGTCTAATCAGCATCTTGGTATGGCACACCTGTGAGGTGGGATGGATTATCTCAGCAAAGGAGAAGTGCTCACTATCACAGATTTAGACTGGTTTGTGAACAATATTTGAGGGAAATGGTGATATTGTGTATGTGGAAAAAGTTTTAGATCTTTGAGTTCATCTCATACAAAATGGGAGCAAAACCAAAAGTGTTGCGTTTATATTTTTGTTGAGTGTAGTTTAGTGATTCACAGGATTGCTAAGAAAGCAGTTTGAACATAATAGTTATGAGTTTGTAGCATCAACAGCAGATGCTACTATTATTGTGAACACACCCTTTTCTACATTTTTTTTTTTTTACTAATAGCCTAATTTCATAGCCTTAAGAGTGTGCATATCATGAATGCTTGGTCTTGTTGGATTTGTGAGAATCTACTGAATCTACTGGTACCTTGTTTCCCATGTAACAATAAGAAATATACTCAAGACCTGGATTAATCTTTTTAGTCACATAGCACTACTATTATTCTGAACACTACTGTAAGTGGACAGAGTAAAATTGGGATCATCTTCAGTTTCTAGCTGTGGAATCAGACTGAAATGCTAGTTTCAAAGATTTGTGAGAAATGTGCAGCACTAGTGAATGATGGCAAAAATTTCATTCAAATCTGCACTTCTGCATCATTGTCAGATGTGAGGAGCAAACTGTGGACCCTGATCAGGATTTTATTTTATAGTTATTTGTATTTGCTTTTCATGTTTATATATATATAAAATTCACATCCAAAGTCTAGCGCTGTTCAAAGAGCGACACAGTCAGCTGTGCATGACATAAGTGGCTTCACATACCTGCACATGTCTTGGCCAGTCACCTGCAACAGAGGAATATTAGTATGACACTTTTACCAATAGTCAGTTCAATCTATTTCATTTATATACCGCCAAATCACAACAAAGTTGCCTCAAGGCGCTTCACACAAGTGGTCAAAATACCAAAGAAACTGAGTAGTGGGGGGGGGGGGGGACCCTTATATTTAATGAGAGAACAGTCTCTCCCATTGTATTCCTCTTTGTCTCACCAGAGGTGCAAGATGCATGAGAAAACATGAACTGAAACAACTTTCAAACAAATTAAGAGTCAACAACAACAAAAACAAGAAAAAATGTCACCTTGTTACTGCACTGATTCCTCTCACCTCACCTCAGGGAGCTTTGGTGTCAGGTTGAAGTTAATCCTTTAAAAAGCCAGAAATCCTTATCCACTTGCATCTGCTTCCCTTGTACCACAGCTCTGTGCTGCTGCCACTTTCCAGTTTAAAGGGAAGGACAGATACAACAGTTAGATTGATGTCAATCTACCAGTTGTTCTCCCAGCAGCAATGCAGCCATGAATAATTAGCATGGCAAAGTAAACTCTTTTACGCTTATCATCCAGCACTGCACTGGTATTTCCTGCCTCTTAGCTAGTAAATTGCACTGGGTCTCGCCATTATTATGCGGCCCATAAAAAAATCTAAGATTTGCCTGAGAAGTTTCATTCCAAGTTCAACATGCCAGTGCCACCCAGTGATTGGATACCTAAGTGTGCACATAACTTGTGCTCAGGTGCTCGTGCATGCTAAAAATAAAATGTGCAGCTGAAAACACATAGGGAAGTAATCTTCCTACAAGTTGTCATCATACGTTTCCTCCTGAGACGCATTTCTCTCAATGTTTTTTCTGCTGCACATCATTTGTGTTGGTCTCTACTTTGCACACAGCTTGCAAAAACAAAACAAAAAACCTCAACTAAAGACAGTTTGGTCTCTTGTAGCTGTTAACTCTGCGGTCAAATAAGCTGCATCAGTTATTTTCACTCTTCCCAATGTTTTTAGATTTGTAAGAGTGTTCCATGATGCATAACACAAAATGGCTGACGCACATCCGAAATGTCCTTGTAACTATCTGATCTTAACCTAACTACCTTTCAGAATGGCTGATGCACAAAATGTCCTTGTATTTGGTAAAACTATCAGATCCTTTTACAGCTGTCTAATTGATAAAACCATCTGTTTTTTTTAATATTTGTAATTGATAAAACCAAAGTATTCATGTCTATTTGGAAAAAGAATCAACATGATGGAACACTCTGTTTTATTGCATGAAACTACACCACATACCTAAACACACACTATAAAATTTTTACATAACAACCATGAATGCACCGCAAACAGATGCCCGCCTACTTCACTTTTGCAGCCAATCACATAGCCACTGATTCACGATAGACTAAGGACCGCCCACCCACTTGGGGCCAACCTAGGCACAGGAATAAAAGTTAGAGGACAAAGGAAGTCAGGGTTCTTTGTTCCTGGTATTTGCATTAGAGGTGGGCGGATCGATCCTAATATCGATAATATCGATACCAACACTGGTATTGATATTGAACAATCCTTGTGTAAAAAGATCGATACTCAAGCTTTTTTTCGCTCCTGCATGCACTGACTGCTGTGCATGCAGATTCATCAAAGTCTACTCTCTGTCTGTAAGAGCAGCGCTGCGCTGTGTCACACAACACGTAGCAGCGCACCTTGTATTGTGGTTTGTCAGCCCTCTACCTCAGGAGATTTTGTTTTACGTTGTGTTAAGTGATATTTTTTTAAACAAAGATGTTGATTGTGATAATAAAGTATTTTGTTGTCATGTACAATGTTTGGTGAAATTCTAACCTAGGTCTTTTGGATCCTTTGGATCTATGAAGCTTAAATATGAAAAAGTATCGGTATCGATATCGGCGATACTGGGCCTGTATTTACTTGGTATCGGATCAATACCAAAATTCCCGGTATCGCCCACCTCTAGTTATCATGCAGCTGGTTCAAGATCCCAGCGCTGAGATAACTCTGTATTGGTGTAACAACTTTTTTCAATACAACATCTAAAATTTGAAGTCCGCTTCCTGTCTAAGTCTCACCGTGACAAAAGAACCTAACAGATTCCTGATTCAGGTTTCATGAGCACTGTAACAGTGCTAACCCTGACTTCATGAAGTTAATGTTCTCTTGCTGTTTCACCTACCAGGCTGTTGAGTGAGACATGAGGGGGCAGGAGTGATTGACAGTGGAGGAGAAGAGCAGACAGTCTGAGCAGATGGCTGAAGTGGCTCAGCCTCTAGGGCTGTGGGTTAATAATAGTTAAATGATTAAAAGACGTGTGAACACAACAGGCATGATGACAGACATTTTGCACTTATGTTCTAATGCAGTTGTTCACGATTTACTAAGTGACCAGATACTGTAAAAAAAAAAAAAAAAAAAAAACTTTAAAAACAACATCTCCATGCTACATTGCAGCACGTTCTGGATAACATATGTTTTTGGATGAAAAAGAGCTAATGATGCTAAAAAGAGTTTTTATAGACTGTTTTCTTTAGCCCTCTGGGGTCCACTTCCTGAAATTGCAACTTCTTAGCAGCAACTTCTTAGTTGGTATCTTCTCTTGAGATAATCAGTCACCCACAGCCAATACCAGGAGGTGCAGAATATCATGTGTCTGTGCTCACAGGCTACAGCATGTGTCAGTCTGGGATTGTCAGTGAACCATGGTAATAAATGCTCAAAAAATCAAAAAGATGTTAACCCCCAAAACGTGAATCAGCTGCAAATCATGAATTATCCGCAAACCGTTTATTACAAAACATGAATACTGAAAAAATATCTCCCAAAACATGAACGCGGGTCTCACAAAGCGTGAACGCAGGTCTCGCAAAATGTTAATATCATTCATAATATACAGTGAGGAAAATAAGTATTTGAACACCCTGCGATTTTGCAAGTTCTCCCACTTAGAAATCATGGAGGGGTCTGAAATTTTCGTCTTAGGTGTATGTCCACTGTGAGAGACATAGTCTAAAAAAAAATCCTGAAATCACAATGTATGATTTTTTTAATAATTTATTTGTATGTTACTGCTGCAAATACGTATTTCATCACCTGTGAAAATCAATGTTAATATTTGGTACAGTAGCCTTTGTTTGCAATTACAGAGGTCAAACATTTCCTGTAGTTTTTCACACACTGCAGCAGGGATTTTGGTCCACTCCTCCATACAGATCTTCTCTAGATCAGCCAGGTTTGGAGTTTCAGTTCCCTCCAAAGATTTACATACAAATAAATTATTTTAAAAAAAAAAGCATACATTGTGATTTCCGGATTTTTTTTTTTTTTTTTTTTTTTTTTTTTTAGATTATGCCTCTCACAGTGGACATGCACCTAAGATGAAAATTTCAGACCCTTCCATGATTTCTAAGTGGGAGAACTTGCAAAACCGCAGGGTGTTCAAATACTTATTTTCCTCACTGTATATAGTTTTTCAGTATAAGTAGTTTATGGATTTCAGTTTACAGATCAATTACTGCAGGAAATCTTGATCACAAACCCTATCACCCAAAAATTATTTATTTTTTGACGGGGGTCACTGCAGCCTGAGGAGGTGATCTGAGCGAGCTCTCACTTGTGGTGTCAAGCACCCGGCCCCGCTGGGCATGTCCCGCTCCTGGGATAGTGTCAGGTGAGGAGTTTGACTGGGATGGTCCACCTGTCAAACGGTAACGAAGGTGTCAAACTTGGAGGACAGAAACGTCCCCCTCTGGTAAACGGCTCAATAATTTCAGGAGAAACGTTGTAGAAAAACACACAACACCAGTTTCTAACCTCAGGAAGGTAGACAACGAGCTACAACCTTATTTTTATCCATATGAGCCATCTTCTTAGCTGGAAAAATAACTTTAATAATGTTGTTTGTTTTTCTAAAAAGTTTCTCTTACGATTATTGAGCCATTTACCGTAGGGGGAGGTTTCTGTCCTCTCTGAGTTTGATACATTCGTTGCTGCATGACAGGTGGACTGTCACACAGTCAGTCTCCTCACCTGACACTGTCCCTGGAACGGGACACACCCAGCGGGGCCAGGCTCTTGACACCAGAAACAAGAGTTGCTCAGATCACCTCCCCACCTCACCGGCTGTAGTGAACCCCAGCCAAAGGAAAAAACAAAATAATTTTTGCGGATAGGATTTGCGATCAAGATTTCCTGCAGTAACTGATCCATAAACTGAAATCCATAAACTACTTAAACGTGAAGAAACGTGAATATCATTCATTTTATATATATATAAAATGAATGATATTCACTTTTCACGAGACCTGCGTTCACATTGTGGGAGTTTTTTCAGTATTCACATTTTGCAATTAGCAGTTTGCGGATAATTCACAATTTGCAGCTGATCTTTCCCAACAACCTGAAACCACATTTTTCTTTGTGTGGAACACTAAATAAAATAATTGTGTGTAGTTCGGCGGACAGCAATTATGACTTTTTCTGACAAGGACGGTATTTCCATGACTAAATAAATCCTTATGTGAATAAAATCCCTCAAATAGAAGAAGACCTCCATCTGACACAGGTAAGTGATTACATTTAACAAAGATGTTTCTTATAATATACAAGCTCTGTGTTGTGCATCTCCCAGTGGGTAGCCCTGCTGCACTGTAAACATATTTTTCACTTTTGACACTTATTGTAAAATGAGCTAAAATCTTTTATATATTACATTAGTTTTGTGACCCAAAGACTTTGGCAAACTCATTTTAACAACAAAACAGTTCATCCACATGAATAAAGGTATTTTCACTAGAACATTCAATGCACGATTCGAAAAATTTAACACATTTTTGTATTTTCAGATTATAGCCAAATTATCATCTCTTTATACAGTGTTCTAAACAAATACATTTCTCACATTCAGATTGTTATGAACATTTTGATATGCAGCACATGGGCATTATACTATACGAGGTCTGTCCAAAAAGTATTGTACCTTTTTATTTTTTTCAAAAACTATATGGATTTGAATCACGTGTGATTACATCAGCCAAGCTTGAACCTTCGTGCGCATGCGTGAGTTTTTCCAAGCCTGTCAGTTGCGTCATTCGCCTGTGGGCAGGCTTTGAGTGAGCACTGGTCCACCCCTCCCGTCGGATTTCTTTTGTCTGAGAACTTGCTGAGAGACTGCAGCTTTGTTCCATGAAATTTTTTTCAGAAACTGTTAGAGACAGGCAGTTGGAAACCATTCGAAAGATTCAGTTGGAGATTGGTGAAGATTCTGTCGGTGTCACGCGGATTATGGACTGTTAAAACCTTTTTAAAGACGGCCCACAGTGGCGGAGGGCGCGCGACGCGCCGAGGGGCCATTCGACAGGCTGGATCAACCAGATCATTTCTAAACTGAACGCTGTGTTGATCCAGGACATCATGTGACTACCACAGAAATGGCAACAGAGCTGGACATAGCACTTTTGCGGCACATTTCACTGTTACAGGAGATTTTGTAATGAAAGACGTGTGGAGGATTTCGCGCATCGGCACGGAGCAGTTCAGGACGCGCAGCAAAAAAAAAACCTCCGTGTTGGAAACCATTCAGAAGATTCAGACGGCTTTCGATGGCTTTCAGTCGAGTGAGTATCCGAGAAATTGTGTAACAGCTGGACATGCCCCATCATGTCCTGTGAGACTTCCAAGATGGAGGGTTTTTTTTGCTGCGCGTTAAACAATGTCTTTGAAAGTCAACGTAAGTCCAGATTTCTTGTTTTGTTTTGGCTTCGGTGGCCTTTGTTAGTGCCATCTGACTGCGGCTTTAGGCCCACTCTTATCAAACATTAAGAAATGCAAACAGCATGATGCATGATAAGTCTTGACTAGGCTTGTCTAAAAGTATAAAATAAAAAAAAGGTGACTGTGCAAAAAGAAAACAAAGAAAACACCAAAACACCCAAGGCAACTCTGAAGGAGCTACATATACTGTAGGTTTCTGTGGCAATGACTGGCAAAACTGTGCATAGTGCAACTTTTTTCTGTACAAGGTGGTCGTCTGCAACCACTGCAGTCTGTTTTTGTTTTTGTTTTTTTTATTAAACTACACAAGATCAAGAAAACTGCTTTCTAATCAATAAAAGCACATTACTACATTGGTGCAAAGATGACAAAAACAGTTTGGGATTCAAGAAAAAGTGCAGACGAGGGACATTTTCCTTAGAATAATGAACAGTGGCTTTGTCAGAAAATCCTTAAAAGCAAAATGGAATTTGCACATCTGAGGTTTCATTCAGTGACCTGGTGGTAGCAGGGAATTGAAAAAGTGACATTAATTATGTTCAGCATTAAAGTTCCTTTGAAGACTAGTCTCCTGTGAGGTGCCCACAATGGAAAAAGAGTGAAAGTAACAAAAAATATATAGAAAGACAGACAGACAGGAGGAAACAAGTGCCGAAATGTGAACGAGATCATTTCTGACCTCTTACAAGTTCATTGCCTTATTCATTGTTTATCCTGCACCTTGTTTAGGCTTGTATGGGTTTCCTTTCTCTTGTGATTATTCTTCCCCCTCTGTTCTTTATCTTATCAGCACCATGCAGGTGTTCCAAGGCACTCTGTGTAACATAATTTGATTATCAAGTACTCATATCCGTGGCATTTCCTCCCTACTCTTTCCGTCCTCAATTCCCAGCAGGTCCTTTTTTTTTTGCCAGGGCAAGAGAGCGGCAGTGGGAGGAAAAAAAAAATGAAAAAGAAAAAAAAATCAATTCTGTCCTCCATGGTTTGAGGAAGCTTTCACATACACTCCTGTGGTGGCTTTTTACAGGTCAGCCATGGTGAACACTATTATTCTAACCAAAGTACATAGGTAGATCAGAAAAGTGACATTTGGACATTTGAGAGTTGAAAGAGACATATAACCCCCCCCCGTACCACCACTACCACTGGCTTGATTTTGGTGTAAATTATTATTCCTGACAAAGCATTCACTGTATTCTTTGTTCAAGCTTGCCATGTAACCACCATGTGACTTATCAGGTTGTTCTTGACCAAAATGTCTATCCACTGTATGTTTAGATAAACAGTTATAACTGTTCCTTCATTTTATCACACTTTAATGATTTTCAAAAGAATGTTACTTACGTGTTCTCACATAATAGCTGCTTTTTCAAGGGTATCTCTGTCCCCAGTAGCAACCATTCAGTCATGTGACAAACAGTAAGAAATTGAAAATAAATCCAACATAAGATTCACTATAAGTTAAATAAAAGACCAATAGTACTAGTGCAGTGCCCATAGGAAGTTTGTATTGTTATAGAAAATTGGGAGCTTAAGTAGATTTCTCATTAATGGTTGTATGGGGCTGTGTTTGATTGTGGTACAAAGAGGTGTACTTGTTGTATTATTGTATGTTATATTATAGTATTATTTGAATATAGTGTTTCATAATGTAAAAAATCAGTTGCATTATTAATTATAGAAAAGGATTATGATTAAACAGGTTACTGGAAGAGAGTCAGACAAAATTAAACAGAACAATAGGGATATTTGAAACAACAAATCCTCAGTACCTCCAACTCCTCAACACAGTTTATTTAAACTTGAACTCAAGGCAAATATAAGATTGTACGTATTCTGCTTATGTACTTACTGGAATGTTGTACAAATTGTGGGAAAATAAGATTTTATTCAGCTTATGTACTTACTGAAACATTGGACAAATAGTGGGAAATTTGCTGGTGTTAGCAAAATATTTTTAGTGTTTTTACTGATTTTAGTTATTGTCTCCTTAGTGGGGCAGCACGGTGGCTTAGTGGTTAGCATTGTTGGATGAACGATGGATTGGAATCTTTAAATTGTCCGTAGGTGTGCGAGTGGGTTTGACTGTGTTTGTTTGTCTGTTTGTGGCTCTGCGACAGACTGGCATCCTGTCCTGGGTGTACACCGCCTCACGCTCTATGACTACTGGGATAGGCTCCAGCTCCCCGCGACCCTTGATTGCACTGAGCGTTTGGAGTGTGTGTGTGTGTGTGTGTCCTCAGTGTTGTCAAGTTAAACTCAGTTGCAAGGATCACTGACAGCATGTGCTTCACAGTAAAAGTATTTGCTGGGATGTTGACATTAAACATTTTATTGTGAAATGGTGCTAGCGACATGAACCATCTGATGTTTCACTTTGCTGCCAGTAGCCTCAGCGAGCCACGCCATCTTGGAAGTATGAATGTTACAGTGATATAGATCAAAATATAGGTTTTAAAATTTATTTCCAAAAATTTTCATAAAAAGGATGCACATCATCATGCTACATGCAGGCCATATCCGAAAGCTGAGGTTGATCTGACAGTCAGAGACATATGTGAGTCACATACCCACATTCAGATTTTCTTGCTTTATAGATAGATGATAATTTTCATAAACATATTGTCAACAGTGAAAGTATGAAGTTTATGATCAAATTACATACGCTCGAGCCTTCCTGCATACAGGATGAACTTATCAATTTCACAGCAAATACATATGTACTGTATCCAACTTCAATAACCTGGTTGGTCATCACAGGAGAGATGATTATTGGATTAATTCTAAAATCTATTTTGATTGCATTAAGGCCCCTTCACACATAGTGCGAAGTTTGGACGACGTTTGGACAAATACGGCGAAACAGCGCAAAATCAATCAATCAATCAATTTTATTTATATAGCGCCAAATCACAACAAACAGTTGCCTCAAGGCGCTTTATATTGTAAGGCAAGGCCATACAATAATTACGTAAAAACCCCAACGGTCAAAATGACTCCCTGTGAGCAAGCACTTGGCGACAGTGGGAAGGAAAAACTCCCTTTTAACAGGAAGAAACCTCCAGCAGAACCAGGCTCGGGGAGGGGCAGTCTTCTGCTGGGACTGGTTGGGGTTGAGGGAGAGAACCAGGAAAAAGACATGCTGTGGAGGGGAGCAGAGATCAATCACTAATGATTAAATGCAGAGTGGTGCATACAGAGCAAAAAGAGAAAGAAACACTCAGTGCATCATGGGAACCCCCCAGCAGTCTACGTCTATAGCAGCATAACTAAGGGATGGTTCAGGGTCACCTGATCCAGCCCTAACTATAAGCTTTAGCAAAAAGGAAAGTTTTAAGCCTAATCTTAAAAGTAGAGAGGGTGTCTGTCTCCCTGATCTGAATTGGGAGCTGGTTCCACAGGAGAGGAGCCTGAAAGCTGAAGGCTCTGCCTCCCATTCTACTCTTACAAACCCTAGGAACTACAAGTAAGCCTGCAGTCTGAGAGCGAAGCGCTCTATTGGGGTGATATGGTACTATGAGGTCCCTAAGATAAGATGGGACCTGATTATTCAAAACCTTATAAGTAAGAAGAATAATTTTAAATTATATTCTAGAATTAACAGGAAGCCAATGAAGAGAGGCCAATATGGGTGAGATATGCTCTCTCCTTCTAGTCCCCGTTAGTACTCTAGCTGCAGCATTTTGAATTAACTGAAGGCTTTTCAGGGAACGTTTAGGACAACCTGATAATAATGAATTACAATAGTCCAGCCTAGAGGAAATAAATGCATGAATTAGTTTTTCAGCATCACTTTGAGACAAGACCTTTCTAATTTTAGAGATATTGCGTAAATGCAAAAAAGCAGTCCTACATATTTGTTTAATATCCGCTTTGAATGACATATCCTGATCAAAAATGACTCCAAGATTTCTCACAGTATTACTAGAGGTCAGGGTAATGCCATCCAGAGTAAGGATCTGGTTAGACACCATGTTTCTAAGACTTGTGGGGCCAAGTACAATAACTTCAGTTTTATCTGAGTTTAAAAGCAGGAAATTAGATTAGTCATCCATGTCTTTATGTCTGTAAGACAATCCTGCAGTTTAGCTAATTGGTGTGTGTCCTCTGGCTTCATGGATAGATAAAGCTGGGTATCATCTGCGTAACAATGAAAATTTAAGCAATGCCGTCTAATAATACTGCCTAAGGGAACCATGTATAAAGTGAATAAAATTGGTCCTCGCACAGAACCTTGTGGAACTCCATAATTAACCTTAGTCTGTGAAGAAGATTCCCCATTTACATGAACAAATTGTAATCTATTAGATAAATATGATTCAAACCACTGCAGCGGAGTGCCTTTAATACCTATGGCATGCTCTAATCTCTGTAATAAAATTTTATGGTCAACAGTATCAAAAGCAGCACTGAGGTCTAACAGAACAAGCACAGAGATGAGTCCACTGTCTGAGGCCATAAGAAGATCATTTGTAACCTTCACTAATGCTGTTTCTGTACTATGATGAATTCTAAAACCTGACTGAAACTCTTCAAATAGACCATTCCTCTGCAGATGATCAGTTATCTGTTTTACAACTACCCTTTCAAGAATTTTTGAGAGAAAAGGAAGGTTGGAGATTGGCCTATAATTAGCTAAGATAGCTGGGTCAAGTGATGGCTTTTTAAGTAATGGTTTAATTACTGCCACCTTAAAAGCCTGTGGTACATAGCCAACTAATAAAGATAGATTGATCATATTTAAGATCGAAGCATTAAATAATGGTAGGGCTTCCTTGAGCAGCCTGGTAGGAATGGGGTCTAATAGACATGTTGATGGTTTGGATGAAGTAACTAATGAAAATAACTCAGACAGAACAATCTGAGAGAAAGAGTCTAACCAAATACCGGCATCACTGAAAGCAGCCAAAGATAACGAAACGTCTATGGGATAGTTATGAGTAATTTTTTCTCTAATAGTTAAAATTTTATTAGCAAAGAAACTCATGAAGTCATTACTAGTTAAAGTTAAAGGAAAACTCGGCTCAATAGAGCTCTGACTCTTTGTCAGCCTGGCTACAGTGCTGAAAAGAAACCTGGGGTTGTTCTTATTTTCTTCAATTAGTGATGAGTAGTAAGATGTCCTCTGCTTTAAGCTGCGAGTTTGTGAGTTATACCACGGAGTCAGGCACTTCTGATTTAAAGCTCTCTTTTTCAGAGGAGCTACAGCATCCAAAGTTGTCTTCAATGAGGATGTAAAACTACTGACGAGATACTCTATCTCACTTACAGAGTTTAGGTAGCTACTCTGCACTGTGTTGGTATATGGCATTAGAGAACATAAAGAAGGAATCATATCCTTAAACCTAGTTACAGCGCTTTCTGAAAGACTTCTAGTGTAATGAAACTTATTCCCCACTGCAGAGTAAATGTAAATGGTATTAAGAAATGATCAGACAGAAGGGAGTTTTAAGGGAATACTGTTAAGTCTTCAATTTCCATACCATAAGTCAGAACAAGATCTAAGATATGATTAAAGTGGTGGGTGGACTCATTTACATTTTGAGCAAAGCCAATTGAGTCTAATAATAGATTAAATGCAGTGTTGAGGCTGTCATTCTCAGCATCTGTGTGGATGTTAAAATCGCCCACTATAATTATCTTATCTGAGCTAAGCACTAAGTCAGACAAAAGGTCAGAAAATTCACAGAGAAACTCACAGTAACGACCAGGTGGATGATAGATAATAACAAATAAAACTGGTTTTTGAGACTTCCAGTTTGGATGGACAAGACTAAGTGTCAAGCTTTCAAATGAATTAAAGCTGGAATGGAAGATTGCTGCTAATCCTCCGCCTCGGCCCGTGCTACGAGCATTCTGGCAGTTAGTGTGACTCGGGGGTGTTGACTCATTTAAACTAACATATTCATCCTGCTGTAACCAGGTTTCTGTAAGGCAGAATAAATCAATATGTTGATCAATTATTATATCATTTACTAACAGGGACTTAGAAGAGAGAGACCTAATGTTTAATAGACCACATTTAACTGTTTTAGTCTGTGGTGCAGTTGAAGGTGCTATATTATTTTTTCTTTTTTAATTTTTATGCTTAAATAGATTTTTGCTGGTTATTGGTGGTCTGGGAGCAGGCACTGTCTCTACGGGGATGGGGTAATGAGGGGATGGCAGGGGGAGAGAAGCTGCAGAGAGGTGTGTAAGACTACAACTCTGCTTCCTGGTCCCAACCCTGGATAGTCACGGTTTGGAGGATTTAAGAAAATTGGCCAGATTTCTAGAAATGAGAGCTGCTCCATCCAAATTGGGTTGGATGCCGTCTCTCCTAACAAGACCAGGTTTTCCCCAGAAGCTTTGCCAATTATCTATGAAGCCCACCTCATTTTTTGGACACCACTCAGACAGCCAGCAATTCAAGGAGAACATGCGGCTAAACATGTCACTCCCGGTCCGATTGGGGAGGGGCCCAGAGAAAACTACAGAGTCCGACATTGTTTTTGCAAAGTTACACACCGATTCAGTGTTAATTTTAGTGACCTCCGATTGGCGTAACCAGGTGTCATTACTGCTGACGTGAATTACAATCTTACCAAATTTACGCTTAGCCTTAGCCAGCAGTTTCAAATTTCCTTCAATGTCGCCTGCTCTGGCCCCCGGAAGACAATTGACTATGGTTGCTGGTGTCGCTAACTTCACATTTCTCAAAACAGAGTCGCCAATAACCAGAGTTTGATCCTCGGCGGGTGTGTCGTCGAGTGGGGAAAAACGGTTAGAAATGTGAACGGGTTGACGGTGTACACGGGGCTTCTGTTTAGAACTACGCTTCCTCCTCACAGTCACCCAGTCAGCCTGCTTTCCCGGCTGCTCGGGATCTGCCAGAGGGAAACTAACGGCGGCTAAGCTACCTTGGTCCGCACCGACTACAAGGGCCTGGCTAGCTGTAGAATTTTCCACGGTGCGGAGCCGAGTCTCCAATTTGCCCAGCCTGGCCTCCAAAGCTACGAATAAGCTACACTTATTACAAGTACCATTACTGCTAAAGGAGGCCGAGGAATAACTAAACATTTCACACCCAGAGCAGAAAAGTGCGGGAGAGACAGGAGAAGCCGCCATGCTAAACCAGCTAAGAGCTAGTAGCTGCGCTAAGCTAGCGGATTCCTAAAAACACACAAAGTGAATAATGTGTAAATAATTTAGAGGTGATTCAGCAGAGGGAGTGCTTTAGTTAAGGCACGTGAAGATTACACTGTGAAACAAATCATTATCTAGGTAACTAGATCAATCTAACTGCGCAGATTAAACAGATACAGCAAAACACCGCTGTGCTCCGGAACAGGAAGTGATACAATACCGCAGTGAGAGCCAACCACCTCTACTGGTGGTTGGCTCTCAAGTGTGTTTTCAAAACACTTCGAATTTGCACACCACGAAACATCGCGCCGACTGGCAGGTGTGCACGATGCCGGTGCGACAGTTTGTACAGGAGACGGTGTCTGTTGAGCAGGAACAGCAGCTCACGCTGCTGCTCGCATTGGGCCTCATGTATCAATGTTGCGCACTTGTGGCGTAAATTTACGGTGTAAACTTGAAATACACCAAAGTCGCCGTGACATGTATCAAGCAGTGCGCACCTGCCCATTTCTGGTGTACGCCTGATGTGATCTTGATAAATGCAGCATGTGGAAATGATCGTAATTATAATAAACACGCCCATAAATATTCAGACTCCGCTTCAGACACAGCCTCATTTTACGACATGGAAGTCGGGAATACGGCAATGAAAAAGAACTCCACCCAGGGGCGTAGGTTTGCATATGGACCATAGGGACAAGTCACAACCAATATTTTGGGATGGCAAAATAGTCCCTACCAATATTTAGCATTTTTGTTTATATAACAAAATCATTCACTATTTTTCTGCGAACTCGATACTATAATTTTAGTTGTCATGTTTTGTGTTTTCGACGTGCCAGAGTGACAGGGTTAACCATGTTGCAATTTCATTAGCTCACGTTCTTCTCACATGGACGTAAACAAAGTGCATCTCGTGGCAGGCAGTGCTTCATTTGTAAAGTGGGAGGTCCCGGAGCACAGAGGATGGGTGGCTCCGGTGCAGTGTTGCCAGATGTACGATAATTATCGTATTTGTACGATAGTTGTGCCCTCTGTACGATGTACGATCAATAATGGGAAAAAATCCAATATGTACGATAATTTCAGTTGGTTGCCCAAACACGCATCTCTCTCTGACACCCAAGAATCATTTTGCAGGCGCTGCACTCAGTCGGCATCAAAGACACACCACACACAGGGCTGCTGCTGCTGGCTTTCGGCGACCGTCATTTGAAAGCCTGCCCCCTCTCATACAGAGTAATGAGTTCCATCCAATCTGTGCCGTGACAGGAAGATTCCCCAGCCAACTTTTTTTTTTTGAAACTTTATTTCAACAAATGCAATAACAAACGAACAAAACACAAGAGCAAAGAGATATACAAGAAAAATAAAAAGTTCAAGTTCCTTATGGAGGTGTCAACATTTTTTCTGTGTTCAACAAAATCTGCACAAGTGTCCATGGCATCGGATGACGACAGCGACCTCGAGGTTGAATTCGACTCTTTCTAGTCTGGTAATTAACACGTTTGTGTCCCTTCACAGAAAAAAAAAATGTTTCTAGTCTGGTAGTGCATTTGCTTGTGCATTTGCGTTCTTTTTGTGCCATAGTTTCCCTATTACTATAATTACTGTTTAAAAATGTGACGTAAAATTCTTTGTAAATTCAAAAAAAGAAACGCTAAAATAGCTACGTTGTATGCGTTTTGTTTGTGTACGATAATTTCTCCCAAAATACGATCATTTTGAGGTTTTGGTACGATAGTTTCATATTTCATATCTGGCAACACTGCTCCGGTGCAGAAAAGCAAGAAGGGCGGAGGGGGGGGGGGGGCTGTGCGCCACATTTAAAATAAACTGCACACCCACACAAACACACACACACCTTCACAAATGACACTAACATCCTGCCTTTTCCTCAAAAATTACTACATTTATGTTTGCTGTCTGTCTCTGTACTTTTCTGTCACTTTTGCGCTCTTTTTCATACTTTCCCTCGTTTCAAAAGTCACCGAACGCACTGTTGGAAAGCATGGGTTCTTGGCTTGCTGTCAAATTTTTCAGAGTGAGGGCTTATATGAGAACTTACGGTAATGAGAATCAGCGGCGCACTAGTTTTTTTTTTATTATTATTTTTTATTTTTTTTTCTCAGCGGCGCACTAGTGTGAAACTTCCGTGTTTTTCCTCTGCGTTATGACATCACAGGCTTACGTTTACCGTAATACACCATATATATCATTGGAAATCGTTTTTTTTTTTTTTTTTTTTTTGGCAAATTAGGTTGCTAGATACCTACAACTGCATTATTGATGAAGAGAATAGATTATACATCTTGGTTGCAAAAACTTTTTTTTTTTTTGTTAGCTCCACAAGTATTTTTTTGTTGTCTTGTTCTCTCAGGTGTAGGCCTATAGAATAGATTAGTGATTTTGGGTGCAATTTTGTTATTTAAGCTATTTGTTTGTTTGCCTACACACTTAATAATGTAAATAAAGTGTTAAATATTAATAAAGTGTCGTCATATGTTATGTATTATGCTGTACTTGTGCGTCTAATGGTGTGAGTGGGTTAGGGGGTGGTGGTGTGCAGGGGGGCCGGGGTGGTATTGTCCCTACCAAAGCTGAGACCAAACCTACGCCCTTGACTCCACCAATCACGACGCGTGCCAATACAGCGTCAAAAGCGGCCGTCACTGTTGTGAAAGTGTAGGAACACGGACCCACAACAGGGGGCGCAATGAACGGACAATGGAGGAAGGTGAATAACAAGGTTTACTATTGTGAAACGAGCACAATGAATACAACAATCACAATTTGGGGTCGAATCCGCTGGTGTCGTGTGGGCAGGCTCGAAGGTAGGAGACGTCCGTCTCAGTCGAACCGAAACCACCCAGATCTCCTCTGCCACCGAACCCTGGAAATACTGGAACCGCCAAGTCCCGAATTCCCAGGTGGCCACTGCCTCCGCTCGTCGGATCCGGTACTGCTGGCGGGAGAGAGCAACAACACAGGCGTGGATGCGACAGCACCCAGTAACGGAGAGGGGAGAAGCCGCCTCCACCTCTAGTCACAATATGGCAGGCAGGTGAGTACTTATCCAAGCAATTTAGCTTACAGTAATCAGCTGTCCTGAAAAGGTTTAACAAGTCTTTTAGCTAGTTAGTCAGAATATACATGCAGAGAACGTTACCTCAGTCTAAAGGCGATATCTCGGCACTGAGGTGGAGACGCCGTCCTCCTGATATACCTCTGTGCTGAGTGGAACAGCTGTGTCCAGTGATGGGTGACAGCTGTCACCCCGGCTGCTCCCATAAGGCGGCAGCGCCCTCTGGTGCCTGGAGCCCGCACTCCAGGCAGGGCGCCCTCTGGTGGTGGTGGGCCAGCAGTACCTCCTCTTCAGCGGCCCACCCAACAGGATCCCCCCCCTCAACGGGCGCCTCCTGGCGCACGGCCGGGCTTGTCCGGATGCTGACGGTAGAAGTCGGCCAGGAGGGCCGGGTCCAGGATGAAGCCCTTCTTCACCCAGGAGCGTTCCTCGGGACCGTACCCCTCCCAGTCCACCAGATATTGAAAACCCCGGCCCATCCGACGGACATCAAGGAGCCGGCGTACAGTCCAAGCCGGTTCCCCGTCGATGATCCGGGCAGGAGGCGGCGCCGGGCCCGGGGTGCAGAGGGGTGAGGTGTGAAGGGGCTTGATCCGGGAAACATGAAAAACTGGATGGATCCGCAGTGAGGCCGGAAGCTGGAGTCTCACTGCGGCGGGGTTGATGACCTTGAGGATCTTGTAAGGTCCGATGTACCGTTCTTGAAGTTTCGGCGAGTCTACCTGCAGAGGAATGTCCTTGGTGGACAACCAGACCTCCTGCCCAGGACGATACTTGGGGGCCGGGGCCCGCCGCCGGTCTGCATGTTTCTTCGCCCTCGTCCGGGCCTTCAACAAAGCAGAGCGGGCGGCACGCCACACCCGACGGCACTTCCGTAGGTGGGCCTGGACCGAGGGCACACCGACCTCTCCCTCCACCACTGGAAACAAGGGGGGCTGATACCCCAAGCACACCTCAAACGGGGAGAGGCCGGTGGCAGATGACACTTGGCTGTTGTGGGCGTACTCGATCCAGGCCAGGTGGGTACTCCAGGCCGTCGGGTGCGCGGCTGTCACACAGCGTAGTGTCTGCTCCAGTTCCTGATTCGCCCGCTCTGCCTGCCCGTTGGTCTGGGGGTGGTACCCAGACGAGAGGCTGACCGTGGCCCCCAGTTCCCGGCAGAAGCTCCTCCAGACGTGCGAGGTGAACTGGGGACCGCGATCGGAGATGATGTCTGATGGTATGCCATGCAGACGGACGACGTGGTGGACCAGGAGGTCCGCTGTCTCCTGGGCCGTTGGGAGCTTCGGGAGGGCCACGAAGTGGGCCGCCTTGGAGAAACGGTCCACTATCGTGAAGACGACGGTGTGTCCCTGGGACGGCGGGAGACCCGTGACAAAGTCCAGGCCGATGTGGGACCAGGGGCGATGAGGCACGGGCAGTGGCTGTAGCTGCCCTGAGGTCTTTCTATGGTCGGCCTTGCCCCTGGCGCAGGTGGTACAGGCCTGGACGTAGTCCCGGACGTCGGCCTCCAGGTATGCCCACCAGAAGCGTTGCCGGACGACTGTCACGGTCCTTCGCACCCCAGGGTGACAGGAGAGTTTAGAACCGTGACAGAAGTCCAGGACTGCAGCCCTAGCCTCTGGTGGGACGTATAGTCTGTCCTTTGGTCCGTTTCCGGGGTCCGGGTCAGGGCCTCCCGGACGGTCTTCTCTACGTCCCAGGTGAGGGCGGCCACGATAGCGGACTCCGGGATGATGGGATCCGGGGGATCCGACGGTTCCGTTTTGACTTCGTCTTCGTGCACCCGGGACAATGCATCCGATCTTTGATTCTTGGTCCCGGGACGGTAGGTAATCCGGAAGTCAAAACGGCCAAAGAACAGTGACCAGCGGGCTTGCCTGGGGTTCAGCCGCTTGGCGGTCCTGATGTACTCCAGGTTCCGATGGTCAGTGAAAACCGTGAATGGCACGGCTGTTCC
This sequence comes from Thalassophryne amazonica, assembly GCF_902500255.1. Taxonomy (NCBI): domain Eukaryota; kingdom Metazoa; phylum Chordata; class Actinopteri; order Batrachoidiformes; family Batrachoididae; genus Thalassophryne; species Thalassophryne amazonica. The sequence goes on from NC_047112.1 coordinate 56,376,005, forward strand.
CTCCAACAGATGTCTCCACTCTTCGAGGGCCTCTTTCACAGCAAAGAGTTCCCGATTGCCGACGTCATAGTTCCGTTCAGCGGGGGTCAACCTGCGGGAAAAATAGGCACACGGGTGAAGGACCTTATCGGTCTTCCCGCTCTGGGAGAGCACCGCTCCTATCCCTGAGTCCGAGGCATCCACTTCAACCACTAACTGGCGGCTAGGATCGGGCTGCACCAGAACTGGTGCAGACGAGAAGCGCCGTTTCAACTCCTTGAACGCGGCTTCGCACCGATCCGACCAGGTGAAGGGGACTTTTGGGGAGGTCAGGGCTGTCAGGGGGCTAACTACCTGACTGTAGCCCTTAATAAACCTCCTGTAGAAATTAGCAAAGCCGAGGAACTGTTGCAGCTTCCTACGGCTTGTTGGTTGGGGCCAGTCTCTCACCGCCGCAAACCTTGGCCGGATCAGGGGCGACGGAGTTGGAGGAGATGATGAACCCCAGGAAGGACAAAGAAGTGCGGTGGAATTCACACTTCTCGCCCTTCACAAACAGGCGGTTCTCCAACAACCGCTGCAGGACCTGACGGACATGCCGGACATGTGTCTCAGGATCCGGGGAAAAGATGAGTATATCGTCTAGATACACGAAGACGAACCGGTGCAGGAAGTCCCGCAAGACATCGTTTACCAACGCTTGGAAAGTCGCGGGAGCATTAGTGAGACCGAACGGCATGACCAGGTACTCAAAATGACCTAAGGGGGTGTTAAATGCCGTCTTCCATTCGTCTCCCTTCCGGATCCGAACCAAATGATACGCATTCCTAAGATCCAGCTTGGTGAAGATTTTGGCTCCATGCAAGGGGGTGAACACTGAATCCAACAAGGGCAACGGGTATCGGTTGCGAACCGTGATTTCGTTCAACCCCCTGTAATCAATGCATGGACGAAGCCCGCCATCTTTTTTACCCACAAAAAAGAAACCTGCACCCATCGGAGAGGTGGAATTCCGGATCAACCCGGCAGCTAATGAGTCCCGGATGTAGGTCTCCATTGATTCACGCTCCGGCCGTGAGAGGTTGTACAGCCTACTGGACGGGAACTCACTGCCTGGAACCAAATCAATGGCACAATCATACGGGCGGTGGGGAGGAAGCGTGAGAGCCAGATCCTTGCTGAACACGTCAGCGAGGTCATGGTACTCCGCCGGCACCGCCTTCAGATTGGGCGGGACTCGGACCTCCTCCTTAGCTTGGGAGCCGGGAGGAACCGAGGAACCTAGACACTCCCGATGGCAGGTTTCGCTCCACTGAACCACTACCCCGGACGGCCAATCGATCCGGGGATTGTGCTTTAGCATCCAGGGAAAACCCAAAACCACACGGGAGGTGGCCTGAGTCACAAAGAACTCGATCACCTCCCGGTGGTTACCTGACACCACCAGAGTTACTGGAGGTGTCTTATGCGTGATTGGTGGGAGTAGGGAGCCATCTAGCGCCCGAACCTGCACAGGCGAGGTAAGAGCCACCAGAGGGAGCCCTATCTCCCTGGCCCATCTACTGTCAAGCAGATTCCCCTCAGAGCCCGTGTCCACCAGTGCTGGGGCCTTCAGGGTTGAATCCTCAAACAGGATCGTGACTGGGAGTCGTGTAGCAATGTGGGTGTGTCCCACGTGAATGTTTTGGCCCGCCCCTGGCCCAGTCTCTAGGGGCGGGCGTTTGGCGTTTGACCGCTCGGGGCAGTCTCTCACATGGTGCTCTATTGAACCACAAACAAGACACGCTCTGTGGGTCCATCTCCTCTGTGCATCTGGTGCCCTAAATGTTGCCCTACTCGTGTCCCTAGCTTCGTCAGTAGGGGGAGCTGTGACCCCGCGGAGCGCAGGGGCTGTGGAGCGTGGGGAAGGCGGAGCTCGATCGGAACCGGAAGGGAGAGGGACGACGCGTGCCTGGCCACGCCCTTCGCCTCGTTCCCGACGGCGTTCTTCTAACCGGTTGTCGAGTCGCATGACCAGATCGATGAGCCCGTCTAAGTCCCGCGGTTCGTCCTTCGCCACCAGGTGCTCTTTTAGGACCAATGACAGTCCGTTTACAAAGGCGGCGCGGAGGGCAGTGCTATTCCAGCCAGATCTCGCCGCCGCGATGCGGAAGGCGACTGCATAGGCAGCTGCGCTCCGACGCCCCTGTCTCATTGACAGTAGCGCGGTTGAAGCGGACTCTCCTCTGTTGGGATGGTCGAACACCGTTCTGAGCTCCCGTACAAACCCAACGTATGTATGAAGGAGCCGTGAGTTCTGCTCCCAGAGCGCTGTAGCCCAAGCGCGTGCCTCCCCGCGAAGCAGATTTATTACATAAGCTACTTTGCTAGCATCAGTCGCGTACATCACGGGACGCTGTGCGAAGACGAGCGAACACTGCATCAGAAAATCCGCGCACGTCTCCACACAGCCTCCGTACGGTTCTGGAGGGCTTATGTATGCTTCTGGGGACGGAGGAAGGGACCGTTGAACGACCAGTGGAACGTCACTTTCACGCGCAGGGTCCTCGGGAGGGAGAGCCGCAGCGGCGCCCGAAGGGCGCGCCTCCACTTGTGCGGCGAGAGCCTCCACCCTGCGGTTTAGGAGAACGTGCTGCTCGGTCATTAAATCGATCCGAGAGGTGAAAGCGGTGAGGATCCGCTGCAACTCACCGATTACCCCTCCCGAAGCCGCCGACGCGCCTTGGTCTTCCATTGGCCGTTCAACAGCCGGTTGACGCCCCTCGGGGTCCATGACGGTGGCCGAGATATCCTGTTGTGAAAGTGTAGGAACACGGACCCACAACAGGGGGCGCAATGAACGGACAATGGAGGAAGGTGAATAACAAGGTTTACTATTGTGAAACGAGCACAATGAATACAACAATCACAATTTGGGGTCGAATCCGCTGGTGTCGTGTGGGCAGGCTCGAAGGTAGGAGACGTCCGTCTCAGTCAAACCGAAACCACCCAGATCTCCTCTGCCACCGAACCCTGGAAATACTGGAACCGCCAAGTCCCGAATTCCCAGGTGGCCACTGCCTCCGCTCGTCGGATCCGGTACTGCTGGCGGGAGAGAGCAACAACACAGGCGTGGATGCGACAGCACCCAGTAACGGAGAGGGGAGAAGCCGCCTCCACCTCTAGTCACAATATGGCAGGCAGGTGAGTACTTATCCAAGCAATTTAGCTTACAGTAATCAGCTGTCCTGAAAAGGTTTAACAAGTCTTTTAGCTAGTTAGTCAGAATATACATGCAGAGAACGTTACCTCAGTCTAAAGGCGATATCTCGGCACTGAGGTGGAGACGCCGTCCTCCTGATATACCTCTGTGCTGAGTGGAACAGCTGTGTCCAGTGATGGGTGACAGCTGTCACCCCGGCTGCTCCCATAAGGCGGCAGCGCCCTCTGGTGCCTGGAGCCCGCACTCCAGGCAGGGCGCCCTCTGGTGGTGGTGGGCCAGCAGTACCTCCTCTTCAGCGGCCCACACAACAGTCACATCAATTGTTTTGTAGTATGTAATCAATAAAGTGTTACAGTGGTCCCTCATTAATCGCTGGAGTTATGTTCTAAAAAATAGCCTGTAATATGCGAAACCGCGACATAGTCAGCATTATTTTTTACAATTAATATAGACGTTTCAAAGCTGTAAAACCCCTCACTACACAGTTTATACACTTTCTCAATCAGGCATGAACATTTTCTCACTTTTCTGTCGTGTGTAAACACTCTCAAAGTTCAAACCTTAGTAGGAAAATAATACCAAACTGTTTTCAGGCCCAAACATTTGTTTGAGAAATAAAAATAGAACGTTTTCCTATAAATAATTCTGATGGCATTTAGAACTAACGGATTAATTTTTACGATCAACGAACGAGGTCGGACACATAATAAATTATTAATAGTTACTCACAGTATGTCACAGATCGGTCCTCTGCGTCCTGACGCCGCACCTTTTCCCATTCACACCTGGCTGCAGCAGGTGTCTGTGTCCGTGTGACAAACACAGTTAAGAGTAGTTGTTGGTGCTCTTTTCTCTTCTGGGCAACAAGGTTCTTATAAACAGATACACAGAACACTGCAAAAAAAAAAAAAAAGGCATGCAAAATTGGACTAAATACTCCGCGAGACTCCGAGGCCACGACAGGTGAACGGCATTATAGCGATGGACCACTGTATTCTCTTTTCACGTCAATAATTCTTGACGTGGATATTTGCTTGCTCAATTAATAAGACATGCCTAATCTGTCAGATTTCTTTGTTTTTTAAATGTATTTCTGTATTTATTTTATTGTGACAAATGGAGACGCCAAAACCTGGTTGCAGCACGGGCGAATTAAGGGAATGACGAAGCTACAGTTGTTATTATCAATTTCATAGTCTAAAACGATCGCACCACATGAAGTTAAGCTCAGCGCTGCTCTGGCTCCAGGCTCAAAGTCTGGAGAAAAAGGCGAGCAGCGCTGTCTTTGCAGTCAGCACTGTGGCCACAGATCGTGCTCCATAACAATCCCGCAAAGGCGGAATTTGTATTGATTATTTTGTAGTATAATCAGGAAAGTGTTATTTATGTAACATATGCATTGATTTGTATAATGGCACTGTTTATCATGTTGATCATCTTCATTTTTATGTGGATTCCAGCGCTGGTTCATTTTGGTGTATAATTTACGCCACCTCTGGACCTGGTGTATATTTTCAGCGCAGCGTACGCCAACGACCACATTGATAAATGCCAAGTAGCACAGCTGTTTTGGCGTACACCCCATATACGCTCAAATATCGCCATACGCAACGTTGATACATGAGGCCCATTGTGTTCCATGGGACGAGGTGCACCATATCGCGCTGCTCATTTGGAGGAAAATGAAATAAAAACCAGCTGTATAATTAGTGAATATCACTGGGTTGATATAAATAATACATAAAGGGGGACGCAATACACAACCCCACGGCTACACAACCCTGGTAAAAAAAAAACAACAAAAAAACACCACTCAAAACATTTGAACCCACACCACCTGATTACCAGACAGCAACTCTACCACTGCACCACAATCACTGTCTTGTAACAGGAGTGTAAAATGACTCTAATCAACAAGCAGACAGACGTATTTTCTAAAAAAAAAGAAGAAAAGGGCTGTGATAATTGACCAAGCAGCATTTGCTATGGTGTATTTCTGCTGATATGTGATTGAAAGTGGTGTATTTGTCGTACTGTTGGCCTGTCATATGGTCTTACGGTGTGCAGCTCACTGTCCTGTCAGACAGACATGACGTTCAGATCGCCTGCTGCGTGTCCACGTAAAGTGACAGTTCGGTCCAGCTGGACCTGTCAGTGTGCGCGCTCTCCAGCCCATCGCAAGCGATATATGTTTTTATGTTTTAAATGTGAGTACAGCAAGTGCACACATGCACATGTTCGTCAAACATGGTGCGTGTTCTGCAGCTGTGATGTCCAGGACCAGCCATGTCAACAACAGCCACGCTCCCGTCCGTTCAGAGCACAGAACAAAGTGTCACTCTGATCAGATGAGATGTGCCTCGCCTGCGGGGGGGCTCGAACCACATACATGCACGTGTTGGGGGGAGCAGGGGAGCGCACGACACACACACACATTGTGGGGGGAGCCGACGGCACGCCACATCTCGGCAACTCCACAGTCGTGGGGAACTTAGACGAATTTCACAGCGAGTACGGCAGCAGACAGTCTGCAGTCTGTTGTCGTGCTAACAGTGTGACTGGCCACACATTTTCTAAGTGCCATGCGAGCAGTGTTAGATGTTCGTGTGTGTCACCTGTAATTTGGCTGCCACCTGTTGCGAGAGGGTGCAATGGGTTCAAATTGTTGTGGCAACAGGTGTATGAGGCATTTGAGGCAGGGACAATTTCACATGGTTTGCACGATACCTGCGTCATGCGCACTAAGTGTGCACTTCGTCCAAACTTTGCACAATGTTCAAAGGGGCAACCCAGTCTCACGTTTTTTTTTTCATCCTCCCATCATGAAATGAGTCATGTTTTTGTGACGAGGCTTTTTTAACTCATTATTACTAACCCTTCTCTTTCCCCAACCCTAACTTTAACCATAACCTAATCCTACTCCTTCCCCCACCCTAACCATAACCACCCCGACCCCCCCCACTTCACTTTTAATTTTGTGCAGCCATCACAGAATGAATTAGAATGAATTTGTGCTGCCGTGATGAAAATGAGGTGCTTTTCGTCACAATATCACGAACCAATAGATTAATGTATATTTCGTGCTGCTGAATCACGACTTGCCGTGAGACCAGGTTGGAAGGGGCCCTTAGTTTTTGACACACTGATGTCAAAAAAGAACAACTTGCACCAGTCCATTAATGCCACAAAACAGGGTCATCTACAGTGTCTCAATAAACCCCACTGTAAATATGATCTGGGTCTGGCTAGGGATGTGACCTGCATCAGACTGGCATCCTTTACAGGGGGAATCTTTTATCCGTTTCACGCTGTGGAATTGAGGAATAAGCAGCAACACCAAAATTTGATATAGGGCTTACTTCTTCATACGTCATGGCTTACCATTTAATACGTCTATCAGCAAACAAACCAGGTCAGCATCAATGTTGTGGATGCTCTCCATCCTTTCATGCATCAAGTTATATGTAACAACTTGGCAATAGCAATTTCGTTTTACTCGTAACTTTTAATGCTGATGTCCATGTGCCTTTAGATCAGGTCTGAGACCAATGCTGTGATATTCCACATTCACCAAACCAACCAGACTATCCCCACTTGTCTAAAGTATTCATTTATCTGTCATAGTCAGGTGAAACATGGGTGTCTTCATGGCCTTTTCCAGTGTGTGATCCTCAACACTGAAACTCGTGTGCTGGATCATGCCCAGATAAAATGTACCACATGGCCAAAATGTTGTAGCTGATGTTTCCTCAATATGAAAGTGATAATCCTCATGTGAGTCTTCCTAAGTAATTGATCAACTGGTCCTTGGTTGACCCTTAATCTTTCCAACAAATTTGGTCCAAATCAAAACCAAAACTGGGGTTCTTTACTCCAACAGACACACAGACCGAAAACAATATCCCCCTGCATGTGCTACCACATACTGGTGGAAAAATTAAAGCTATATTCCTGCAAGCCATATTGTGCACTTTAGTATTTGTTTGCAACATTTGGCAGGGGGGATCTACTAGAGATTCATCAGCCAAAACAGCAGTATTTTTTCCACAAAATGCTTTTCTAACGCTAGCCATTTCTATACTACTCCTTAATGGAAATATCTTAACATCATAAAAAACCTTGATGATTCTAACATTCCAGCCTCATAATGCATTTCTTTAAGTGAATCCCTGAGCATTACACAAAAATGATTTCTTCTTAATCTTCTCTTTGGATAGACATTGAAGTAGAAAAAGAAAGAAACTAGAAGCACTCGGAGAGTGCAAACCTCCGCCAAGGCCATGGGGTCATTGATGCCATAACATCTACACGCTGTGGAATCACTGAACCTAAAAAAGTCTAACAATGATGTTTGCTAGTAAAAAAAGTTTCATCTGCTGTGACTGGATAGCATGTATCCTTAGCGCTTGGCATCACAGTTTATTGCAACTTGCACCTTTCCCAGAAGCTACTGTCATCTGAACACTGATATTGATATTGCTTGTGCTTATCGACAAAAACAAATGAGACAAAATTCAATTTATTATTCAACTAAACTGCAAATATATGAATTTTTTAACATTTATGAAACACTTCTCTAAATAAATAACAGTAAATTCTGAAATAGAACTATTTTTTAAGTGTTGCATGTGCTACACAAGGCCATAGGGTCACTGACCCTAAAGAGATTCCCTCCTTGGCACAGTGATCTATTCAACAATTCAGTGTTACAACCAAAACTATGATACATACACTTTCCTTTCCTTTATATTTGACATCCTTGACCATGAAAACATACCACTAGAACTTGGAATCACTTTTATGTCTTTATTAGTTCAAAGGTTATTGTATAAAAACGATTTTTCGATTTTTCTTCTGGATCTAGCTCCATAACATTTGAAGCTACATCAAATCTGATGACACCTTACTGAATCAGTACAGATTCAGCTACAATTTGGTGTTAGTTGTGCATCTCTAGCTTAATTTTCTCTAGCTTCATTTGTCACCTCACACTGGCACATTTTCTATTTTCCCTATATTTTTGCATATTCTGGATCACCAGATCCGGAATCCGGATCCGATCATCACCAAACTTTGTTGTTTGATAGAACATTTGACTATGTTACACCCTAATTTTTTTCAAGCCTTTCTGCCTTGTTTTTGTGGAGTTAGAAACTAGAATGTCAAAATTCCCCCTATCCCGCAATGGTGAAGAAGCCTTTAAAAAATTCCTGGATCCGGATCGTGATCCGGATCACCTTCTTCTTTGTCTTTCGGCTGTTCCCGTTAGGGGTCGCCACAGCAGATCAATCGTTTCCAGCTCACCCTGTCCTCTGTATCTTCCTCTGTCACACCAACCACCTGCATGTCCTCTCTCAGCACATCCATGAACCTCCTCTTTGGTCTCCCTCTTCTCCTCCTGCCTGGTGGCTCCATCCTCAGCATCCTTCTCCCTATATACCCTGGGTCCCTCCTCTGCACATGTCCAAACCATCTCAATCTCGCCTCTCTGACTTTGTCTCCAAACCGTCCCACTTGAGCTGTCCCTCTGATATGTTCATTCCTAATCTTGTCCATTCTTGTCACTCCCAAAGAGAATCTCAACATCTTCAGTTCTGCCACCTCCAGCTCTGCCTCGTGTCTTTTTGTTAGTGCCACTGTCTCTAAACCATACAACATAGCTGGTCTCACTACTGTTTTGTAAACTTTCCCCTTCACTCTTGCTGATATTCTTCGGTCACAAATCACTCCTGCCACCTTTCTCCACCCACTCCACCCTGCCTGCACTCTCTTCTTCACCTCTCTACCACACTCTCGATTACTTTGAACAGTTGACCCCAAATATTTAAACTCATCTACTTTCACCACTTCTACTCCTTGGAACTGCACTATTCCACTGGGCTCCCTCTCGTTCACACACGTACTCAGTCTTGCTTCTACTGACTTTCATTCCCCTTCTCTCCAAAGCATATCTCCACTTCTCCAAACTAGACTCAACTTGCTCTCTACTCTCACTACAGATCACAATGTCATCTGCAAACATCATAGTCCATGGGGACTCCTGTCTGATCTCATCTGTCAACCTGTCCATCACCACTGCAAACAAGAAAGGACTCAGAGCTGATCCTTGGTGTAATCCCACCTCCACCTTGAATGAGTCTGTCATTCCGACTGCGCATCTCACCGCTGTCACACTATTCTTGTACATGTCCTGCACTACCCTAACATACTTCTCTGCCACTCCAGACTTCCTCATACAATGCCACAACTCTTCTCTTGGCACCCTATCATAAGCTTTTTCTAAGTCCACAAAAACACAATGTAACTCTTTCTGTCCTTCTCTGTACTTTTCCAACAGTATTCTCAGAGCAAACATTGCATCTGTAGTGCTCTTTCTCAGCATGAAACCATATTGCTGCTCAGAGATCTTCACCTGTTTTCTAAGCCTAGCTTCTACTACTCTTTCCCATAACTTCATGCTGTGGCTGATCAGCTTTATGCCTCTGTAGTTACTGCAGCTCTGCACATCACCCTTGTTCTTGAAAATAAGAACCAGCACACTTCGTCTCCACTCCTCAGGCATCCTCTCACTTTCCAAGATTTTATTAAACAATCTGGTTAGAAACTCTACTGCCATCTCTCCTAGACATTTCCATGCCTCCATTGGAATGTCATCTGGACCAACTGGCTTTCCACTCTTCATCCTCTTCACAGCAGCCCTCACTTCTTCCTTGCTAATCTCTTTTACTTCCTGATTTACTCTCGCCACATCATCCAGCCTTTTCTCTCGCTCATTTTCTTTATTCATCAACTCTTCAAAATATTCCCTCCACCTTCTCAGCACACACTCCTCACTTGTCAGCACATTACCATGTGCATCTTTTACCACCCTAACCTGCTGCACATCCTTTCCAGCTCTGTCCCTTTGTCTGGCCAATCGGTACAAGTCCTTTTCTCCTTCCTTACTATTCAACTTCTTGTACAGCTCGCAATATGCCTTTTCCTTTGCTTTTGCCACTTCTCTTCTCGCCTTACGCCGCATCTCCTTGTACTCCTGTCTACTTTCTTCATCTCTCCGACTATCCCAAAACTTTTTCGCCAACCTCTTTCTCCTTATGCTTTCCTGGACCTCTTTATCCCACCACCAGGTCTCCTTGTCTTCCTTCCACTGTCCAGATGTCATACCCAGTACTGCCCTAGCTGTCTCCCTCACCACATCTGCAGTACTTTTCCAGTTTTCCAAAATTGCTTCCCCTCCAACTAGTGCTTCTCTCACCTGCTCGCTAAATTTCACACAACAGTCTTCCTCCTTCAGCTTCCACCATCTGATCCTTTGTTGAGCTCTCACTCTCTTCTTCTTCTTTACCTCTAAAGTCATCCTACAAACAACCATCCTATGCTGTCTAGTGACACTCTCTCCTGCTACCACCTTAGAGTCTGTGATTTCTTTTAGCTTGCATCTCCTATAAAGAATGTAGTCCACCTGTGTGCACCTTCCTCCACTCTTATATGTTACCCTGTGCTCCTCCCTTTTCTTAAAGTAGGTATTCACCACAGCCATTTCCATCCTTTTTGCAAAATCAACTACCATCTGTCCTTCCCCATTCCTATCCTTGATACCATATCTACCCATTACTTTCTCATCACCTCTGTTCCCTTCACCAACATGCCCATTGAAGTCTGCTCCTATCACCACTCTTTCATGCTTGGGCACACTCTCCACCACCTCATCTAATACACTCCAGAAATCTTCTTTCTCCTTCATCTCACAACCTACCTGTGGGGCATATGCACTGATGATATTCATCATCACCCATTCAATTTCCAACTTCACACTCGTCACCCTGTCAGACACTCGCTTAACCTCCAACACACTTTTAACATACTCTTCCTTTAAAATGACCCCAACACCATTTCTCTTCCTGTCCTCACCATGGTACAACCCACCGCCGATGCTCCTGCTCTTACTTCCCTTCCACTTGGTCTCTTGCACACACAATATGTCTACCTTTCTCCTCTCCATCATATCAGCCAGCTCTCTCCCTTTACCAGTCATACTACCAACATTCAAAGTCCCCACTCTCATTTCCACCCTTCTAGTTTTCCTCTTCTCCCGCTGTTCGTGGCAACGTTTTCCTCCTCTTCTTCGTCGTCTTCGCCCAGCAGTAGCCCAATTTCCACCGGCACCCTGTTGGGCAACAGCACCGGTGGCGGACGTTGTTAACCCGGGCCGCGACCGATCCGGTATGGGAATTCGATTCTGAGTCTGCATAGTTGGGTTGGCTTGTTTTACGCCGGATGCCCTTCCTGACGCAACCCTCCTTATTTATCCGGGCTTGGGACCGGCACTCAGAATGTACTGGCTGCACACCCCATGTGGCTAAATCACTGGTTCCTCTTGTCATTTCCAACCACTCCACAAAATTTAATCAAAATCCATTCAAAACTTTTTGAATTATCCTGCTGACAAACAGACAGACAGACAAACAAACAAACAAACTCAACCGAAAACATAACCTCCTTGGCGGAGGTAAAAAGTATTTTGTATAAGACAACAGATGGTGGCACAGCTAGCCAGGAATCCAACAAAGCAAGCTGCCATTAATTTCCATTCAATTGTACAAAGTCTTTGGTGCCCTTTATATTCTCCCTCAAACATCAAACCTAATTGAACTCCAGCAGAAACTACTTTCAATTCACTGAACAGGAATAATAATTATGGAAATATTCATAATGTACTTGGCTCATGAAACTAGAATTAGCATGATGTGCTTCATACCCCCAATACACATACGCTGATTGAAGCCGAATTGAGTCAGAATGACACATCCGGCCACAATCGGGAAATATTGACTTGCGGTCTGAAGACCAACGGACGGCAGACTGTGAGCATCTACATATTTGGCCCCATTCGCTCGGCTGTACAGAGCGTGTTGCACATGTTCAAAACACTCTTGGCTCCATCGAGATGGAACGCACATCTGCCGGCGGTCTATATGAGTTTTTGCGTCATCTGATTGCAGTCTACATATTCTGATGGCATCAAAACAGAATCTGAAATGGCTCTGAGATCGACTGGTCACAGCAAAGCCTGCTGACATGTTGTTCCATGGATGTCCACCTCCACTGGACCCCGGGCAGGGAGGTCAAAGGACATGTTGATATGTAATAACATGTATGTGGCACACATTCATCACATACAGTGAATGTGAACAGCACACAATAAACCAAAAGTACCGTGGGCTGCTGCACCTCTCAGTGGTCTCATGCACAGTAATACATCATAGCGCACGTCAGGCACGGAGCTGAATGGATCTCAGCGATGTAATATGTATATTATTACCTCGCCACCATCTAAACTCTGTAGGAGGTGTTATTAAACATGAAACTCACTTCCAGCATGGAACCACGATCCTTTCACAGTGCAGTGCGTACAGGAACCAAACCTCAGCCTGTGGTGAAAGGGTTAGCAGTTAAAGGCTAGCAGTTAAAGGTGTCCAGTGGCTGACAGTGGTGCAAGCAGCAAAGTTTTAGCAGCAAACGGTGTCCAGTTGCTGACAACGGCACACATGTAGCAGCTCCTTCAGCGGTTATGAACACACAGACACGAGTGATCATTTCTGCACCTGTTCTATGCACGCACATGCATGTGAAGTCAGTAGTGCTGCAAAGGAGAGGACGAGCGACAGTGTGATTGTATGAGTGAGTGATAAACCACACTGATGCCGTCTTTGACACGTGGCGTGAGTCTGGTCCATGTATTGGTTGTACTCTGATGTCCAGTACAACAGGACTGTGCAAAAGGGAGGACACAGCGCTCCCTCCCACTCCAGTCCCATGTTTGCCATTCAAGACGTTTGGACATCGGGCAGTCTTCAGCCCCTTTTATGGCCGTCTGACAGCAGTCTGTGTCATCTAACTGTTGTCTAAATACGCTGTGGATGCGATCATGCAGGTGTGAATGAGGTAGCCTGGACAGCTCCGCTCACAGTCTACAAGCCTCTTTCTCTCCAAACTGCGTCCAGATTATGGGCGTTTTTGCTGTGTCGGCCTGGTTCCTGCACATTCTTGCAATGTGTGACGGAAGCCTTAGCATGAATGAGCACAAATTCAGGCCAAATGGGAAAAAAAGCCAAACTTTGAAGCACAGTCGGGAGGGACAGGTATTCAGAATGCTGTTCGAATGCTTAGAATGTGGGCGGATCCCACCTCAACTAATTCATGCACATCCCTTGCTTATGCTTACGAATGCAGTTCAAATGTAGATGGATCACAGCATGAATACCCAGAATGCAATAAGAATATCAAGAATACACTCAAATGTTGTGCAAGTGTGGTCCGATCTGATCTTTCTGGACTTGTGATTGTATGTTAAATGCCCTGACTTGCAGCGGGGCGTACTGCTGTCCAGCTGGGTGGCACGTGTTGCGCCGTACAGCGTATGGGATATATATTACGTGGTGGATGAGGAATATGTCATCTGCACTTAACTGATGCAACCATCTCATGGCGCTCTCAGGATGACAGGGGTTTTATCAGAGGCTGCAGCCTGGCTGTTGATCACCCTGTGTTATGAGATGCATCTGGAGCCATTCCAAAGGTGATTTCCTATGTTATTTATATTGTAATGGCTTGGAAATACAGTTGGAATGTCAATCCTCCTAAAGGGCTCGATGGTGTACATGTCATAATATGTGAATTACAGCTGTGACACGCCTTTCAGCTGCACTGTGACATGGCACCGAGCCTCTGAAATGCATTGACTCACCTTGGGGCAGGAGCACAGCACGGTGCATCTGCTCGTGGTGTTACAGTTACAACCCCAATTCCAATGAAGTTGGGACGTTGTGTAAAATCCAAATAAAACAGAACACAATGATTTGCAAATCCTCTTCAACCTATATTCAATTGAATACACCACAAAGACAAGATATCTAATGTTCAAACTGATAAACTTTATTGTTTTGTGCAAATATTTGCTCATTTTGAAATAGATGCCTGTGTAACCGTGCTCAATTGCACTTCATGCAACTGGGCTGGTTCAGTAAACTCCTCAACTCTGCGTTGTATGATTTTATTGAAGATCGAGAGGCTCACTTCAGAACTTGGTTGTTTATTCTGAACAAAATAGAAAACTGATCAGCCATCACAGCTCGGTGTTTCATTCCGACAGCACACTTCAGCGTCTCTCTCATACACTGATAATACAAATAATGAAAGTGCATATAAAAATAAAACAAAAGCATATTTGTACCTGAAGAAAACAGAAAACTGATCAGACATCATAGCTCTGTGTCTCATTCTGACAGCACACTACAACACAAGTTAGTGTGGGGATAAACAGGTAGTTAAATATATGTTACAAAGATGTACACACCTGTAAATGATATGAGCACCGCTAATACATATTTCAGCTCAGTTACAGCTTCATATCATACCAATTGTGAAATAAAACAAAAGAAATGCCTAACGGTGTTGCACTCTGCAACTCACCTTGAGCGTCTCTCTCATACACTGATAAGGTGGATCCATTGCCTACCAGGTTTATATAGTCAACAGAGAGAGAGAGGGCGCTCTTGAGCCATGGAATTAGTGAAAACCACACAATGAGCAAGTGGAATGAAACCCCACAGTGTTTGTTACATTCCCCCCTGCTAAATTCCACTTGCTACCCAAAAGAAAAGGGAAAAAGAAAAAATGTGACAGTTCCAACCAGTATTCAAACATCAGGTACAGTAAACCACCATGTATATAAGAAAAAGGGAAAAGAAAAAAAAGTATTCATTCAACAAAAAAAAAACCACCTTCTGTTCTTTACTGTTGAGGTAACGACCTGAAAATTACAGTCACAAACCCAGAAATAACATCCGCTCATCAGAGCCAGTATGAAATGAGGTTGGCCTGACCTCACTAACACACACGGGGATTGAAAATATACCTGTTACATACTTTACAATAATATGACTGAATTTATTCAACCAACAGAGTACGAAGCAGAAGAGATCTTAAGACTTCTCACTTTATTGACTTTATTCTCCAAGAAAGAAATAACAAAACCACCCCCAGAAAGAGAAAACCCAAAATGGGGGAGAGAGAAAGAGAAAAAAAAGACAAAAGAGAGAAAAAAATAGACCGACTGCTCAACATATGAAATGACCCCTTTATGAAACTAACCCTATTTGTTGATGCATTGTTTAGCCTGGAAACAGGTTTCAATAGCCTCCCTGCTCTTGTTCTAACATGACCATCACCACCCGTGTCTCCAACAGACACAATGGAACTCTCATGAACTCTACGCAAGTGGTTATCACGCCGGTCATCAGTCGCAGTGTTGCCTTTCCCAACAACAATAACACTTGGCCTTACAGGCACCTCACCAGGGGACAATTGTACAGATGTGACAGGCAGGTTAGTCTCCAGTTCGTTGTGAGTCTCTGGTTCGTTGTGAGTCTCTGGTTCAGTCAGGGACACCGAAAACGTGGAGGTGAGTTCGAAGTGAAGGTCAACATCAGCGTCCTCCAAATCCACCCCACCAGAAACTCTGCAAAATAAAACTTCAGACACCCAAACTTTTGTTCTGTACTCCACCGATTCCTCAGACCTGCCTTTCAGGTAGGTCTTCAGCACTAGGCACTGATGACACATCAAACTTACTTTGGTCAGAAACTTCAGCTAAAGGGAGAAAATTAACTGGCATTATCAGGTTTCGGTGGACAATTTTCTCCTGGCCTGTGATGTGATGTTTCCTATCACAACATATACTGCACTCTCCCTATGGTCTGCAAGTTTCTTTTTGCCTCGCTGCCCCTTGTTGGTGAGCAACACGCGGCCGCCAACCTCAACACTGGCCCCTCGCACTTTTTATTGTAGAGCTCAGTATGACGGCGCAGCTGCTTTGAAGCGGTCATTTGGGCTATTTCCATGGCCTCTTTTAGGTCTTTCTTCAAGGCCTGCACATAGCGGTCATACTCGGCAACTTCTTTGTTGTCCAGAACTGAACTGAAGATAGTGTCAACCGGAAGCCTCAGCACTCTGCCAAACATGAGCAAGAAAGGTGCAAGGCCAGTCGTTTCATGGATCGTGCCGTTGTATGCAAACGTGAGAGACTTAAGTGCATCTGGCCACCTTTGCTTGGCTCTTGGAGGAAGTGCTCGGATCATGTTGGCCAAGGTTCGATTCATCCTCTCACAGGACCCGTTACCCATAGGATGTTATGGAGTCGTGTGAGACTTCTGAACCCCCGCAACACTGAGCAACTCAGCGATCAAAGCGCTCTCAAAGTTAGCCCCCTGATCAGAATGCAGGTGCTTTGGGAACCCATAGATACAAAAATAGTTATGCCATAACTGATGTGCAACTGCTTTTGCAGATTGATTAGGGCACAAAAAAGGCATGAGCCATTTTTGTGAAATGATACATGACAATAAGTACATCCAATGACTTGTTAGCATGATCCTCAGCTGTCCAGAAATCAATGCACACCAGTTCTAGGGGCTCTGGTGTTCTAATGTTCTCCAGGGGTGCCCGAGCTTCTGGTTCTGGTGAATTTACTGACTAGACACCGTCTACAGTTCTTGACATAATCAGTTACGTCTTTATGCAGACCAAGCCAAAAGAACCTCTGCCGTGCAAGGTACAATGTCCGCTGCTGCCCTTGATGGCCAGCCTCATCATGTACACCCTGCAAAACCTTTGCTCGCAAGGAAGATGGGACGACGTACTTATAGGTCTTTTGTTTCGTGATTGTGTTCCTTGCCACAGGATACAAGTATTTTGTATCCTGTGGCAAGGAACTATTCCTCAAGGTAAGCCTGTCCCAACACTTCAAAAACCTGACAACTCCGGTAGCTTCCTTGCTGCGCTCCCTCCTGGATGGTCTATGACCCCTCTCCAAATAGAACAACACTCTGCTCAGGACACTGTCATCACGCTATCTCTCTGCTAGAATATCGAGAGGGATCACCTCAGAATTGACATGCTCTGGAGTCAGCACAGTTTGAGGGAACTGAGGCAACAGGTAAGCATGTTGGCACACTTTCGATTTGGGCTGGTGGTGAGCCTGAGAAACAGCTGCCATCTCCCCTGATGACAAGGATCCAGACTGAGCAACCAATGCTGACTGTGAAGTGAGTGGTTGGCATCCGGCTGTGAATCTGTCAGATGGCTGCATGAACTGGCAAAAAGCATCCTGCACACAATGTGCACAGACAGCCGTTGCTTCAGCCAGCAAGTCATCATAAGGCACTCTTATCAGCCGATAAGATGCGCAGGGGGTCACAAAAGGCTCTCTGGTCAAGGCATCTGCAACTGTATTCTTAGGGCCTGGTATGTACTTTATGTCAAATTGGAAAGGCGCCAACTTAGCCACCAATCGTTGTTCACATGCATCCATCCTGGCTTTGGACAGTATGTAAGTCGGGGTTATTATCTGCCCAAACTGTGAACTGCTGACCCCTCAACCAGTGAAGGAATTTGTCACACACTGCCCATTTCAAAGCAAATAATTCCAACCTATGGGCTGGATATTTGGACTTTGCATGTGTGAGTGACTTACTTGAAAAGGCAACTGGCCTCGCGGTTGACCCTCCCTCTGCAGTCTGTGACAAAACAGTGCCAAGACCGTTGCAAGAAGCATCCATGGAAAGCAGGAATGGTCTACTGAAATCAGGGTGAGCCAAAGGGACCTGCTCCAGCAATGCCTGTTTCAGTTTGTCAAAAGCTTGGCTGCACTCATGAGTCGAGTCAGCTTCAGTCAGCTTTCTTTGCAACTGCTTGCGCTTACGCCCAGCTCCACGAGGGCTCCGAGCACCCATTGTGAGTCCAAATAACGGCTTTGCAATGGACCAGCAACCTTCAATGAACTGCTGGTAAAACACTACCATGCCAAGAAAGGACTGAATCTTTCTCTGAGATGGAATGTTGGTACCCTGCTCCATGAGATCAGATTCGGTCAGTGACGTAATGGCGGCCACTTTGTCAGTGTCAGGGTGAGGCACAAACAGGGTGGACACAAATGCAAACTCACAGCAGGTGTGGTTTGAATTAGGTTTAATCATTGAAACAGGCAGGGGTTCGGTTCACAGAAGGTCCAGCAGCGGAGCAAAGGTACAGACAGACACGAGGCTGAGGCTTGGTCAAAAAAACAGGCTGAGGTCACAATACACGGCGTGGTGGCAAGCAAAGGCTGAGACAAAATCGTGGTCACGGACAAAACAAGGTCAAATACCCGCAGGCTGAATTCAGGGCAAAACAAGGCAAGGTCATGAGTGCTGGAAAGTGAAATCATTCAACAATCAAATCAAATCAAATCAATTTTATTTATATAACGCCAAATCACAACAAACAGTTGCCCCAAGGCGCTTTATATTGTAAGGCAAGGCCATACAATAATTACGGAAAAACCCCAACGGTCAAAACGACCCCCTGTGAGCAAGCACTTGGCAACAGTGGGAAGGAAAAACTCCCTTTTAACAGGAAGAAACCTCCAGCAGAACCAGGCTCAGAGAGGGATAGTCTTCTGCTGGGACTGGTTGGGGCTGAGGGAGAGAACCAGGAAAAAGACATGCTGTGGAGGGGAGCAGAGATCAATCACTAATGATTAAATGCAGAGTGGTGCATACAGAGCAAAAAGAGAAAGAAACACTCGAGCAAGAGACTGTGGGACTGTGAGGGCTTAAATAACTGGTGAAGTAATTAGTGTAACAAGACACAGGTGTTGGTGAAGGTTCTGGAAGGGGCCGTGACCAGGGAAGACAAAGGTAAGTGCAAGAGAGCGAAGGCAGGAAAACACAGTGCAGTGATGAAAGTAACAAAGACACGTGAGCAAGTGTAAGAGCGGGAGCGAGTGAAAATACAAAGCAGACAGAAACAAAGTGTGCTTGCCTCTACTGGTGGTTGGCTCTCACTGCGGTATTGTATCACTTCCTGTTCCGGAGCACAGCAGTGTTTTTCTGTATCTGTTAGCTGTTTAATCTGCGCAGTTAGATTGATCTAGTTATCTAGATTACGATTTGTTTCCCAGTGTAATCTTTACGTGCCTTAACTAAAGCACTCCTTCTGCTGAATCACCTCTAAATTATTTACACATTATTCACTTTGCGTGTTTTTAGGAATCCGCTAGCTTAGCGTAGCTACTAGCTCTTAGCCGATTTAGCATGGCGGCTTCTCCTGTCTCTCCCGCACTTTTCTGCTCTGGGTGTGAAATGTTTAGTTATTCCTCGGCCTCCTTTAGCAGTAACGGTACTTGTAATAAGTGTAGCTTATTCGTAGCTTTGGAGGCCAGGCTGGGCGAATTGGAGACTCGGCTCCGCACCGTGGAAAATTCTACAGCTAGCCAGGCCCCTGTAGTCGGTGCGGACCAAGGTAGCTTAGCCGCCGTTAGTTACCCCCTGGCAGATCCCGAGCAGCCGGGAAAGCAGGCCGACTGGGTGACTGTGAGGAGGAAGCGTAGCCCTAAACAGAAGCCCCGTGTACACCGCCAACCCGTTCACATCTCTAACCGTTTTTCCCCACTCGACGACACACCCGCCGAGGATCAAACTCTGGTTATTGGCGACTCTGTTTTGCGAAATGTGAAGTTAGCGACACCAGCAACCATAGTCAATTGTCTTCCGGGGGCCAGAGCAGGCGACATTGAAGGAAATTTGAAACTGCTGGCTAAGGCTAAGCGTAAATTTGGTAAGATTGTAATTCACGTCGGCAGTAATGACACCCGGTTACGCCAATCGGAGGTCACTAAAATTAACATTAAATCGGTGTGTAACTTTGCAAAAACAATGTCGGACTCTGTAGTTTTCTCTGGGCCCCTTCCCAATCAGACCGGGAGTGACATGTTTAGCCGCATGTTCTCCTTGAATTGCTGGCTGTCTGAGTGGTGTCCAAAAAATGAGGTGGGCTTCATAGATAATTGGCAAAGCTTCTGGGGAAAACCTGGTCTTGTTAGGAGAGACGGCATCCATCCCACTTTGGATGGAGCAGCTCTCATTTCTAGAAATCTGGCCAATTTTCTTAAATCCTCCAAACCGTGACTATCCAGGGTTGGGACCAGGAAGCAGAGTTGTAGTCTTACACACCTCTCTGCAGCTTCTCTCCCCCTGCCATCCCCTCATTACCCCATCCCCGTAGAGACGGTGCCTGCTCCCAGACTACCAATAACCAGCAAAAATCTATTTAAGCATAAAAATTCAAAAAGAAAAAATAATATAGCACCTTCAACTGCACCACAGACTAAAACAGTTAAATGTGGTCTATTAAACATTAGGTCTCTCTCTTCTAAGTCCCTGTTGGTAAATGACATAATAATTGATCAACATATTGATTTATTCTGCCTTACAGAAACCTGGTTATGTTAGTTTAAATGAGTCAACACCCCCGAGTCACACTAACTGTCAGAATGCTCGTAGCACGGGCCGGGGCGGAGGATTAGCAGCAATCTTCCATTCCAGCTTATTAATTAATCAAAAACCCAGACAGAGCTTTAATTCATTTGAAAGCCTGACTCTTAGTCTTGTTCATCCAAATTGGAAGTCCCAAAAACCAGTTTTGTTTGTTATTATCTATCGTCCACCTGGTCGTTACTGTGAGTTTCTCTGTGAATTTTCAGACCTTTTGTCTGACTTAGTGCTTAGCTCAGATAAGATAATTATAGTGGGCGATTTTAACATCCACACAGATGCTGATAATGACAGCCTCAACACTGCATTTAATCTATTATTAGACTCTACTGGCTTTGCTCAAAAAGTAAATGAGTCCACCCACCACTTTAATCATATCTTAGATCTTGTTCTGACTTACGGTATGGAAATAGAAGACTTAACAGTATTCCCTGAAAACTCCCTTCTGTCTGATCATTTCTTAATAACATTTACATTTACTCTGATGGACTACCCAGCAGTGGGGAATAAGTTTCATTACACTAGAAGTCTTTCAGAAAGCGCTGTAACTAGGTTTAAGGATATGATTCCTTCTTTATGTTCTCTAATGCCATATACCAACACAGTGCAGAGTAGCTACCTAAACTCTGTAAGTGAGATAGAGTATCTCGTCAATAGTTTTACATCCTCATTGAAGACAACTTTGGATGCTGTAGCTCCTCTAAAAAAGAGAGCTTTAAATCAGACGTGCCTGACTCCGTGGTATAACTCACAAACTCGTAGCTTAAAGCAGATAACCCGTAAGTTGGAGAGGAAATGGCGTCTCACTAATTTAGAAGATCTTCACTTAGCCTGGAAAAAGAGTCTGTTGCTCTATAAAAAAGCCCTCCGTAAAGCTAGGACATCTTTCTACTCATCACTAATTGAAGAAAATAAGAACAACCCCAGGTTTCTTTTCAGCACTGTAGCCAGGCTGACAAAGAGTCAAAGCTCTATTGAGCTGAGTATTCCATTAACTTTAACTAGTAATGACTTCATGACTTTCTTTGCTAACAAAATTTTAACTATTAGAGAAAAAATTACTCATAACCATCCCAAAGACGTATCGTTATCTTTGGCTGCTTTCAGTGATGCCGGTATTTGGTTAGACTCTTTCTCTCCGATTGTTCTGTCTGAGTTATTTTCATTAGTTACTTCATCCAAACCATCAACATGTTTATTAGACCCCATTCCTACCAGGCTGCTCAAGGAAGCCCTACCATTATTTAATGCTTCGATCTTAAATATGATCAATCTATCTTTGTTAGTTGGCTATGTACCACAGGCTTTTAAGGTGGCAGTAATTAAACCATTACTTAAAAAGCCATCACTTGACCCAGCTATCTTAGCTAATTATAGGCCAATCTCCAACCTTCCTTTTCTCTCAAAAATTCTTGAAAGGGTAGTTGTAAAACAGCTAACTGATCATCTGCAGAGGAATGGTCTATTTGAAGAGTTTCAGTCAGGTTTTAGAATTCATCATAGTACAGAAACAGCATTAGTGAAGGTTACAAATGATCTTCTTATGGCCTCGGACAGTGGACTCATCTCTGTGCTTGTTCTGTTAGACCTCAGTGCTGCTTTTGATACTGTTGACCATAAAATTTTATTACAGAGATTAGAGCATGCCATAGGTATTAAAGGCACTGCGCTGTGGTGGTTTTGAATCATATTTGTCTAATAGATTACAATTTGTTCATGTAAATGGGGAATCTTCTTCACAGACTAAAGTTAATTATGGAGTTCCACAAGGTTCTGTGCTAGGACCAATTTTATTCACTTTATACATGCTTCCCTTAGGCAGTATTATTAGATGGTATTACTTAAATTTTCATTGTTACGCAGATGATACCCAGCTTTATCTATCCATGAAGCCAGAGGACACACACACCAATTAGCTAAACTGCAGGATTGTCTTACAGACATAAAGACATGGATGACCTCTAATTTCCTGCTTTTAAACTCAGATAAAACTGAAGTTATTGTACTTGGCCCCACAAATCTTAGAAACATGGTGTCTAACCAGATCCTTACTGTGGATGGCATTACCCTGACCTCTAGTAATACTGTGAGAAATCTTGGAGTCATTTTTGATCAGGATATGTCATTCAAAGCGCATATTAAACAAATATGTAGGACTGCTTTTTTGCATTTACGCAATATCTCTAAAATCAGAAAGGTCTTGTCTCAGAGTGATGCTGAAAAACTAATTCATGCATTTATTTCCTCTAGGCTGGACTATTGTAATTCATTATTATCAGGTTGTCCTAAAAGTTCCCTAAAAAGCCTTCAGTTAATTCAAAATGCTGCAGCTAGAGTACTGACGGGGACTAGAAGGAGAGAGCATATCTCACCCATATTGGCCTCTCTTCATTGGCTTCCTGTTAATTCTAGAATAGAATTGAAAATTCTTCTTCTTACTTATAAGGTTTTGAATAATCAGGTCCCATCTTATCTTAGGGACCTCGTAGTACCATATCACCCCAATAGAGCGCTTCGCTCTCAGACTGCAGGCTTACTTGTAGTTCCTAGGGTTTGTAAGAGTAGAATGGGAGGCAGAGCCTTCAGCTTTCAGGCTCCTCTCCTGTGGAACCAGCTCCCAATTCAGATCAGGGAGACAGACACCCTCTCTACTTTTAAGATTAGGCTTAAAACTTTCCTTTTTGCTAAAGCTTATAGTTAGGGCTGGATCAGGTGACCCTGAACCATCCCTTAGTTATGCTGCTATAGACGCAGACTGCTGGGGGGTTCCCATGATGCACTGAGTGTTTCTTTCTCTTTTTGCTCTGTATGCATCACTCTGCATTTAATCATTAGTGATCGATCTCTGCTCCCCTCCACAGCATGTCTTTTTCCTGGTTCTCTCCCTCAGCCCCAACCAGTCCCAGCAGAAGACTGCCCCTCCCTGAGCCTGGTTCTGCTGGAGGTTTCTTCCTGTTAAAAGGGAGTTTTTCCTTCCCACTGTAGCCAAGTGCTTGCTCACAGGGGGTCGTTTTGACCGTTGGGGTTTTACATAATTATTGTATGGCCTTGCCTTACAATATAAAGCGCCTTGGGGCAACTGTTTGTTGTGATTTGGCGCTATATAAAAAAACTGATTGATTGATTGATTGATTGATTGATTGATTGATTGATTGATTGATTGATTGATTGATTGATTGATAAAAACACAATAACTGGTGCAGTGATATGGAGTGGGAACATACTTGGACAGGCATGAAGAAAACATTGAACTATGAACAAAGCTAAAACAGAATAATATATTAACCTGACCTGACAGAAGTAAGTAAGTGGTAGAAAATAAGGAATTCAATGATCTAAAACAAAACTATAACCGGAGTGAGATGGATAAAAATATAAAAGTGAATGCAGTAAACAATGGTGTGATGACAGCATCAACTAAGACTAAATAATGAACAAAATGACAACAACAGATGACTACAAAATAGTGCAATAAATAAAAGGAACATAATCAGAGAAGATACTTGAAGATAAATAATGACCAATTCCTGAAACAAAAGCAAAATACCAAAAATGTGATAAACTGAACTGTAGACCAAAGTTTAATACAAGAAATGAACAGAACCAAACTAGAACTGGAGTGACTAAGTGAACAAGAATGGCAAATACATGGATAACAGGAGCAAGACTGATGATGACATGAACCTGACAAGACATGGATAAACACACCAAAGGCAGAAAATACAAACGTGGACACAAGGCAGACTAATAACAAATGGCCCTAAAGGGCCAGATTCTGACAGTCAGGGTCAGATCTTATACCATCAGCACTGATGATATGCCCCAAAAATCTTACAGATCTCTGCAAGAAGTGGCATTTCTTCGGAGCCACCTTGAGATTGTGAGCCTTGAGGCACCCAAAGACCATCTCTAAACGCTCCAATGCCAGCTCCTCTGTGGGTGCAAACACCAACACGTCATCCAGGTAGCAGAGCACACTGAGATAATTTTGGTCACCGAAAATTCTCAGCATCATTCTCATGAAGGTCGCAGGGCTATTACGTAGTCCCTGGGGCATTCGATTGTATTCATACAATCCAAATGGCGATGTAAAGGCCGTATACTTTTTGTCATCCTCATGGACCTTCACGTTGTAATACCCTGAGGTAAGGTCCATTGTGGAGAGAATGCATTGCCCCTGAAGGTTGCCAGGGCATCAGATGGGTGAGGGAGAGGGTGAGCATCTTTGATTATTCGGGCATTAAGCCAACGAAAATCATTGCATATCCTAATCTCGCCCGACTTTTTCCAAATGAGTACCAACGGTGAGGCAAATTCACTGCTGGATCTCCGAATGATCTCTCTCTCCTCCATCTCATCCAATGCTTGCCTGAGTTTCTCATACTGCGTAGGTGGTACACGTCGGCAGGGAAGTCGGAAAGGCTTTTCATCGACAACTCTGATCCGATGTACACAGTCTGTAGCCTTACCACAGTCCAACTTGGCTCTGGAGAAAATGGACTGATATTCTGCAATGAGATTGACCAGCCTTTCCTTGCAGGTAGACGACACCTTGCACGAGTCAATGTTCAGATCAGACAACCCCAGGCTGTCCAAAACCGAATGCCAAGGATCAGTTTGACAACCTGGATTTTCTCAGTGGAGGCTGATCGGGCAAGCTGGAAACTTCTGTGGTCAGGCTGCCATTGTCACAGCAGCAACTGGAGAGCTGCACGTTTTGCTGCACACCACAATGAGAGTCATCAGCATCTTTAAGACCACCAAAATGCTCCACTGCCACACAAGCGTACACATCAGCCATTTTAGCATTACTTCTTAATGTGACAGGCTTCTCAGAAGGATTAATCACCTTGAGAGGCAACCAGCTGTCACCTCTCAGCAGTGCTACTGTTGTCCCTACGATCACCGATCACGGTCTCGCTCTTGAGGTTGTTAGCTCCAAGATAACGGTGCTACCAGCAGGCAGCTCGCTTGGTCCCTGTAGCTTACACCAGACCAGGTGTTCGGTCATGGGCTCTAGCGTAATAGCCTTTTTCAACTTAACAGTGCCAGTCTTGTCCGGCACACCAGCTGTCCCCTGTCCTTCCACTCGAGCCATCAACCCAGACAGGTGTTTATCTGAGGGCCCATCAGGACCAGGTGAGTTGGCGCATGAACCCCAGAGGCCTGTCTCCATCTTTAAATGATGAGCTAGGTACCTCAATAGATTGCTACCAATGATAAGGCTGTCATGCTGCCGAGAAACCACCAACATTGGTATGAGAACTTTACAGCCATAAAGCTCGACCTCCAGGTCCAACACACCTGATGGAAATGTTTTTGAACCACCACATCCAATCAGAACAACATCAGTGGGATCAAGAGTGGGAGCCTTCAGTACGTCATGCTGTAACAGCTGAGGTATCACCGCAGAGCTTAGAGTGCAAGCCACAGAACCACTGTCGAGCATAGCTCTCACGGTCACCTTCCCACCCAAGGTAATATTTTCGTAGAACAATTCATCGTGTGGTATTAGTCTCTGCATGTTTTGGAAAATCAGTCTGCATCCCATTTCTCTCACGTCATCTACACTTTGGTAGACAGATTCTGAATCTTCAACATCATCAGTTACTGGGGAATCACTCTCAGGCCCAACACTTGTCCCCTCCACGTGCAGGCCAGCTAGTTTCCCTCCTGCCTGACCGTGGAGTCTGCAGCATGATTCTTCCTGGCTACAGCCCTGGAACAATTAGCGCGTGTGTGGTCAGAGGCAAAACAGAAATAGCATAGCTGATGGGTTCTGCAATGGTAGTGTGTGGTGTGTTCTGTGTCTCCACAAATGTCACATGGCAAAGCTGGTCTGCCTATGAATTTGTAATTCTGTCGGGCACCAACTTCGTACCTAGGCTGCTGTGGCTGCTGCTGAAGAACCTGTTCTAGCATGGCAATAAGACGATTGAGGCAATCAGGGGAACCCTCTGTGTGCAGTCCACAAGATGGTACTGTAACAGGCTTCTGAGCTGAAGCAGTGTGAGTGTTCGTCACCTGTTGGCTACTGATAGTCACTTCCTGCAAACTAAACTTCTTGTCTCTGCTATGTGCAACCAGTCTCTCGTGAATTTCCACTGCAGTCCACTTTTGTATGGCCTTACACTTGAAAATGAGAGCTAACTCAGGGTCAGGACAATGGCGAATAAACATGGCAGTCAAGTCTCAAGACAGATAATCAAATGATCATCTCCACAGACCTGTTTAGTCTTAGCCAGTAGTCAAATGGGTGCTCACTTGAACTTGGTAATGTGGCATAGAAGTCGGCCAAGGGTAACCCTGAGGAGACTGTGTCAGAGAAGTGTTGCTTCAGAATCTCAAATATTGGCTCTGGGCCCCCAGTTAAGGAAAGAGATGGCTCACTATGTATGCCAACCCTCACAACCTCACGCGCCCTCCCCACCAACTTACTCAGGACTTCCTCGGCCTGTTCCACGAGAGGAACCCCCTTCTTCTTCAAATAGCCCACCATAACAGCTTCCCACTCATGGACTGAGAGACTGTCATGCCCGTCCCCCTTAAAACTCACAGGCTCTTTAATGTCAGGCCTGACAATAACATTCATCATTGATGAATCTGGTACTGTAGCTCCAGGGGCCCCACTCAGACTATGTCCCACCCCATAGCTTAAGCGTGACTCAGTGCATGCTGCAATGCTTTCACCAATAGACAGCCCAATCTTTGTTGCCATATCCGCTAGCAGATGCACGGACACACCTGCATCATCTCGTGTAGGAGTGATTGGGTCACTCTGAGGTGCTCCAGTGGTAGAGTCTTCCAAAGAGAACAAGCCCCCCAAACATGGCTCTGGTGTAGAGGAGTCTGGCCTGTACAACCCCCTTCCTCTACCAAATGAAGGTAATGGATTAAATGTTACCAACCCTCTCCCTCTACCGACCACCCTCTGAGTCGTCATCACTCCTTTACTTCGCTCCTTTTTTTTTAATTTTTTTTAAAGTCACAAATAAAAATGAGCAGCACACAATTCAATACACAAAGAGAAATAACCCTAAAGACGTATGGATTCACTTATGGCACACACAGAAAAAACTCCTCACAAAATTAAAAAAACAAATACCAACATATTTCAAATGTCAGGACACACTGTTCCACAAAGACAGAAACCAGATACCTGTTCCGAGTCAAACGTGACTAACCACTGCCACATAGCGACCAAAGGGTGCACCTGTCTGGTCCGTCCCAGCTGAAAGCCGCTGCAGATCAGTGACGTCAGGGCACATCTTCCCGTAGCCCGCCAAATGAGTCCAGGAGGCGGGAACGTCACAGCCCGCCAAGCAATTCCAAAAACCAGATGAAACTCCCGTGCCAAGGGCTACCAGGAAGTAGATGGAGACCTCTCACTGTGGTGAAGCGAACGTCGTCCTCAGGACCCACCAATGGCGTCCAGGAAGTAGACGGGTCCTCCGACACGACAAAATTGAAGGCGGGTTCACTGCACCAGTGTAACCGTGCTCAATTGCACTTCATGCAACTGGGCTGGTTCAGTAAACCCCTCGACTCTGCGTTGTGTGATTTTATTGAAGATCGGGATGCTCACTTCAGAACATGGTTGTTTATTCTGAACAAAATAGAAAACTGATCAGACGTCACAGCTCAGTGTCTCATTCCGACAGCACACTTGAGTGTCTCTCTCATACGCTGATAATATAAATAATGAAAGTGCATATAAAAATAAAACAAAAGGGCAATTCTATGGTAACGGAATTACAGCAGCAGCAAAATCTGGACATATGGCATCTAACCATGACAGATTAGCTCAGATTGTAATTCCGTTACCGTTGAATTACCCAAAAGCATATTTGTGCCTGAACAAAATAGAAAACTGATCAGACATCACAGCTCGGTGTCTCATTCTGACAGCACACTACAACACAAGTTAGTGTGGGGATAAACAGGTAGTTAAATATATGTTACAAAGATGTACACACCTGTAAATGATATGAGCACCGCTAATACATATTTCAGCTCAGTTACAGCTTCATATCATACCAACTGTGAAATAAAACAAAAGAAATGCCTAACGGTGTTGCGCTCTGCAACTCACCTTGAGCGTCTCTCTCATACACTGCCTACCAGGTTTACATAGTCAACAGAGAGAGAGGGCGCTCTTGAGCCATGGAATTAGTGAAAACCACACAACAAGCAAGTGGAATGAAACTCCACAGTCTCTGTTACACCTGTAACACGTTTCAAAAAGCTGGGACAGTGGTATGTTTACCACTGTGTTACATCACCTTTCCTTCTAACAACACTCAATAAGTGTTTGGTGAGAAACCCTCTGATAGTATAAAATAATCAGTTTAAAAATAAATAAATAAATAAAAAGCAAACACACCCTAGATCTTTTTTTTTTTTGTCTTCAAGTGTTGTACTTGCACCATACCTCAGTATGTAAATACTCAAACAGCATTAATCTATGGCCACTCCTCCTCGACCCTCTTTTCTCCACATGGAGCAGAACAACCAGCAACCTGTGTTTTTTATGTGTCTGACAGCGATGTAGGAAAAGCCAGGCATAGATGAATTTTGGTCAATCAACAATAGCCAATGATGACAAATGAAAGACCCAGAAGTGATCAAATCTGCAGTTCCTTAACTGGCAACTTTAAACTGGCTCTAATAGAGAGTCATCCCCACAGACACTTGTTAAATTCTACAAATAAACAAAAGAAATACAAGGTCTGTTAGAAAACTATCAGTTTTCTAACAGACCTCGTAAATATATAGCTTGGTTAAAAAAGGGGGGAAAAAATGGTCTCCATAGATTTCCCCTTCCATGACAACTGTGTGGATGAATTTTTATATAAAACTCATCCATTTAACATATTTCAGTCCATAAAGTTAACAATTAGCAGTGCAGTCACTTTGAGTGACAGCTAGTGTGCCAGGTCGAGTGCCAAATGCAGTCCGCTACTAGACATGCTTGTTGTTGCTAACTGTTGTGAACTCTGTTTGTCCTTTCTGAGCATTTTACTACAAATATAAAGTACAGCTTGCTGTGTGGTTAGCCACACTAAAGGAACATCCATGATGTTGGTGTTCAAGTATTTCTACTGAGTGTAGTTTTAGTATCTAATCCGTATGTTAGTACCATTAGTATTGGTGATGCTAGCTATACTGATGATGCAGTTAGAGGTAATATGTTGATCATAGTTTAATAATTGCACCAATCAAATTTAATCAAATGCCTGATCAAATTACATGGCATGTTATCTTTAGGTAGGTTGATAACTATGAGATACAGTTTTATGCAAAGGTTTGGGCACCCCTGATAATTTTCATGATTTTCCTTTATAAATCACTGATTGTCTGGATCAGAAATTTCAGTTAAATATATCATATAGCAGATGAACATACTGATATTTAAATGAAGTTTCTAGTATTTACAGAAAGTACGCAATAATTATTTAAACAAAATTGGGCAGATGCATAAATTTTGGCACCCTTTTATTGATTTGAATAAATTTAGCACTAATTATTGGAACACAAAATTGGTTTGGTAAGCTCACTGACCTTTGACCGCCTTGCACAGGTGAATCCAATCATGAGAAAGGGTATTTAAGGTGGCCATTTGCAAATGTTTCCCCTCTTTGCATCTCTTCTAATGAGTGGCATCATGGGAGCCTCTAAACAACTCTCAAATGACCTGAAAACAAAGATTGTTCAACATCATGGTTTAGGGGAAGGATACAAAAAGCTAGGAACATAGTGAATGCAGGCACAGTACTGGTGAAGGCCGAAGTGGCAGGCCAAGAAAAATCTCAGATAAGCTGAAGCAAAGGATGGTGAGAACAGTCATAGTCAACCCACAGACTGCTCCAAAGACCTACAACATGATCTTGCTGCAGATAGTGTCGCTTGAGGTATGCCAGAGCACATTTGGACAAGCCAGTTTCATTTTGGAATAACGTGCTGTGGACTGATGAAACTAAAATTGAGTTATTTGGACATAACAAGGGGTGATATGAATGGATGAAAAAGAACACAGCATTCCAAGAAAAAAACACTTGCTACCTGCAGTAAAATTTGGAGGTGGTTCCATCATGCTGTGTGGCTGTGTGGCCAGTGCAGGTCCTGGAAATCTTATTAAAGTTGAGGGTCACATGGATTCCAGTCAATATCAGCAGATTATTGAGAACAATGTTCATGAATCAGTGACAAAGTTGAAGTTACGCCAGGGCTGGATCTTTCAACAAGACAACGACCCTAAACACTGTTCAAAATCTACTAAGGCATTCATGCAGAGGAACAAGTACAACATTCTGGAATGGTCATCTCAGTCCCCAGACCTGAATATTATTGAAAATCTGTGGTGTGATTTTAAGCGGGCTGTCCATGCTCGGAAACCAACAAACCTGAGAGGTTTTGTAAAGAAGAATGGTCCAAAATACCTTCACCCAGAATCCAGGCTCTCATTGGAAGCTATAGGAAGTGTTTAGAGGCTGTTATTTCTGCAAAAGGAGGACCTACTAAATATTGATGTATTTTTTCTGTTGGGGTGCCCAAATTTATGCACCTGCCTAATTTTGTTTAAAGAAATATTGCACACATTCTGTGAATCCTATGAACCTCATTTCACTTCTCAAATATCACTGTGTTTGTCTGCTATATGATACATTTAACTGAAATTTCTGATCCAGACAACCAGTGATTTATAAAGGAAAATCATGAAAAATATTGGGGGTGCCCAAACTTTTGCATGCAACTGTAAGTGGTCATGTTTGGACTTTATACCAGTTCACACCCATCTTTGACATGCTCCACCCCCTTTAACCATTTATATGTTGGCTATTATGTGGTGCTAGGGACTCCGAACATGGTGACATCTACCGCCACCCCACCTGAGCTTCAAACCAGTGAGATCATGGAGAGTTTGTTTTATCCATTTTCTCATCCAACCACATTCATTTAGAGGCATTGTTAGCCTATAAATGCAATACATGGATGTATTTCTTGAAAAAAAGCTGCCATCTTCCACCTTGAAGAAAATTCAACATCTATGCATTTAGCCCTGAGAACTGCTGTCCCTTTATAAGCAGGGAGGGATTTTAAATGGGTTCAGAGAGGTAGGATGCACATGTGGCGAGAATGTAAAGAGGGGAAAGAAAAGCTCATAGAACAGAGGGAGTGTAGGATCATTCTCTGCAAAGGATACCATTAAAACTACTAAACATAGAAAATTGCTGTTAGCTGCTGAATGTTTTAAGTGTCATTCATGGCACATTCATGCCACAATATAATGTATCCCAGTGGCAAGCCATTTCACAGTCATACAATTCAGGCATTTCACACTTCAGCAAACAATGCATTTGTTTTCTTTGCCTAAAGTTATTCATTCAGATTTCTGACACATGCTGAAGCATATTCCATTCTAAATGTCTCTTCAAAACCAATAATACCAGCAGTTAAAATTTTCTGTACTTCAAGTCATCAAAATGAACATGGACATCAACATGTAATCCAGCTAACACAAACCCATTAGCCAGTCTTCATTTGTCCTGCTGGGGAGACCAAAGAACCTCAAATTGAATCAGGAAGATGCTGTAATTAAAAACCCTACAAGGAACAGTGAGACTGAAAGACAATTACAGAGTCTGCTGCCTGCAGTCTGGTGGCATTAGACAACAATTAGACCAGTCTGAGATGCTGTCACCTCAAAATAGAAAAACGTCAAGAGGAAGCATTTAAAATCTAGAGATCTGTGAACAAGCTAACAAAATGATACCCTCTGTTCTGCCATACCAATTGTTTGCATGCTT
Organism: Thalassophryne amazonica; assembly: GCF_902500255.1. Lineage (NCBI taxonomy): Eukaryota > Metazoa > Chordata > Actinopteri > Batrachoidiformes > Batrachoididae > Thalassophryne > Thalassophryne amazonica. Next base: position 56,408,365 of record NC_047112.1, read on the forward strand.
TATATATCATGGTAGCAAATCTTTTGGATGATATACCTATTTATCAAACTAGTCAACCCCTGTACATGTAATTGCCCCCTATACTTTTAAAAGGTGTAATTATCTCTTCTTGAAGATGTCAGACAACAGTTATTTTCCTTCATGCACATCTTGTGCATGCTTTTATTGAAATCCACAAAGTGGCTTAGGGGAAGTTTCATGATTTTGCAGGAAAAGAGAAGTTTTGAGCCTGACCCACAAAAAGTAGTTCTCTATCTTTTACATTCTGAGAAAGCAATATTTCCCATTATATACCGGCTGAGTGGATCCTTGTCATTTGATTGGTGCTTTGTATGTCGCGTGACATGTATTCATTCATCTCATTTGTGTTGCATTGCATTTAGAGTGCAATTTGGTTCCATTTAAACTGCAAATGTGGTTTCCATACGTTTGGTACCATTGCACAGCTTGCATTGTTTGCAGTTACAAAGATCAGACGTTTCCTGTAGTTCTTGACCAAGTTTGCACACTGCAACAGGGATTTTGGTCCATTCCTCCATACAGATCATCTCCAGATCTTTCAGGTTTCAAGTTTCAGCTCCCTCCAAATATTTTCTATTGGGTACACGTCTGGAGACTGGCTAGGCCACTCCAGGACCTTGAAATGCTACATACAGAGTGACTCCTTAGTTGCCCTGACTGTGTGTTTCGGGGCATTGTCATGCTGGAAGACCCAGCCACAACCCATCTTCAATGCTCTTAATGAGGGAAGGAGGTTGTTTGTCAAAATCTTACAATACATGACCCCATCCATCCTCACTTCAATACAGTGCAGTCATCCTGTCCCCTTTGCGGAAAAGCACCCCCAAAAATGATGTTTCCACCCCAATGCCTCATGGTTGGGATGGTGTTCTTGGGGTTGTTCTCATCCTCCAAACATGGCGAGTGGAGTTGATACCAAAAAGCTCTATTTTGGTCTCATCTGATGACATGACCTTCTCCCATGCCTCCTCTGGATCATCTAGATTCTCACTGGTGAACTTAAAACAAGCATGGACATGTGCTGTTTTGAGCAGGGGGACCTTGCGTGCCCTGCAGCAATTTAAACCATGACGGTGTAGTGTGTTACTAATTCTCTACTGGTGGTTGGCTCTCACTGCGGTATTGTATCACTTCCTGTTCCGGAGCACAGCGGTGTTTTTCTGTATCTGTTAGCTGTTTAATCTGCGCAGTTAGATTGGTCTAGTTATCTAGATTACGATTTGTTTCCCAGTGTAATCTTTACGTGCCTTAACTAAAGCACTCCTTCTGCTGAATCACCTCTAAATTATTTACACATTATTCACTTTGCGTGTTTTTAGGAATCCGCTAGCTTAGCGTAGCTACTAGCTCTTAGCCGATTTAGCATGGCGGCTTCTCCTGTCTCTCCCACACTTTTCTGCTCTGGGTGTGAAATGTTTAGTTATTCCTCGGCCTCCTTTAGCAGTAATGGTACTTGTAATAAGTGTAGCTTATTCGTAGCTTTGGAGGCCAGGCTGGGCGAATTGGAGACTCGGCTCCGCACCGTGGAAAATTCTACAGCTAGCAAGGCCCCTGTAGTCGGTGCGGACCAAGGTAGCTTAGCCGCTGTTAGTTCCCCCCTGGCAGATCCCGAGCAGCCGGGAAAGCAGGCTGACTGGGTGACTGTGAGGAGGAAGCGTAGCCCTAAACAGAAGCCCCGTGTACACCGCCAACCCGTTCACATCTCTAACCGTTTTTCCCCACTCAACGACACACCCGCCGAGGATCAAACTCTGGTTATTGGCGACTCTGTTTTGAGAAATGTGAAGTTAGCGACACCAGCAACCATAGTCAATTGTCTTCCGGGGGCCAGAGCAGGCGACATTGAAGGAAATTTGAAACTGCTGGCTAAGGCTAAGCGTAAATTTGGTAAGATTGTAATTCACGTCGGCAGTAATGACACCCGGTTACGCCAATCGGAGGTCACTAAAATTAACATTAAATCGGTGTGTAACTTTGCAAAAACAATGTCGGACTCTGTAGTTTTCTCTGGACCCCTCCCCAATCGGACCGGGAGTGTCCGGGCTGTCTGAGTGGTGTCCAAAAAATGAGGTGGGCTTCATAGATAATTGGCAAAGCTTCTGGGGAAAACCTGGTCTTGTTAGGAGAGACGGCATCCATCCCACTTTGGATGGAGCAGCTCTCATTTCTAGAAATCTGGCCAATTTTCTTAAATCCTCCAAACCGTGACTATCCAGGGTTGGGACCAGGAAGCAGAGTTGTAGTCTTACACACCTCTCTGCAGCTTCTCTCCCCCTGCCATCCCCTCATTACCCCATCCCCGTAGAGACGGTGCCTGCTCCCAGACTACCAATAACCAGCAAAAATCTATTTAAGCATAAAAATTCAAAAAGAAAAAATAATATAGCACCTTCAACTGCACCACAGACTAAAACAGTTAATGTGGTCTATTAAACATTAGGTCTCTCTCTTCTAAGTCCCTGTTGGTAAATGATATAATAATTGATCAACATATTGATTTATTCTGCCTAACAGAAACCTGGTTACAGCAGGATGAATATGTTAGTTTAAATGAGTCAACACCCCCGAGTCACACTAACTGTCAGAATGCTCGTAGCACGGGCCGGGGTGGAGGATTAGCAGCAATCTTCCATTCCAGCTTATTAATTAATCCAAAACCCAGACAGAGCTTTAATTCATTTGAAAGCTTGTCTCTTAGTCTTGTCCATCCAAATTGGAAGTCCCAAAAACCAGTTTTATTTGTTATTATCTATCGTCCACCTGGTCGTTACTGTGAGTTTCTCTGTGAATTTTCAGACCTTTTGTCTGACTTAGTGCTTAGCTCAGATAAGATAATTATAGTGGGCGATTTTAACATCCACACAGATGCTGAGAATGACAGCCTCAACACTGCATTTAATCTATTATTAGACTCTATTGGCTTTGCTCAAAAAGTAAATGAGTCCACCCACCACTTTAATCATATCTTAGATCTTGTTCTGACTTATGGTATGGAAATAGAAGACTTAACAGTATTCCCTGAAAACTCCCTTCTGTCTGATCATTTCTTAATAACATTTACATTTACTCTGATGGACTACCCAGCAGTGGGGAATAAGTTTCATTACACTAGAAGTCTTTCAGAAAGCGCTGTAACTAGGTTTAAGGATATGATTCCTTCTTTATGTTCTCTAATGCCATATACCAACACAGTGCAGAGTAGCTACCTAAACTCTGTAAGGGAGATAGAGTATCTCGTCAATAGTTTTACATCCTCATTGAAGACAACTTTGGATGCTGTAGCTCCTCTGAAAAAGAGAGCTTTAAATCAGAAGTGTCTGACTCCGTGGTATAACTCACAAACTCGTAGCTTAAAGCAGATAACCCGTAAGTTGGAGAGGAAATGGCGTCTCACTAATTTAGAAGATCTTCACTTAGCCTGGAAAAAGAGTCTGTTGCTCTATAAAAAAGCCCTCCGTAAAGCTAGGACATCTTTCTACTCATCACTAATTGAAGAAAATAAGAACAACCCCAGGTTTCTTTTCAGCACTGTAGCCAGGCTGACAAAGAGTCAGAGCTCTATTGAGCTGAGTATTCCATTAACTTTAACTAGTAATGACTTCATGACTTTCTTTGCTAACAAAATTTTAACTATTAGAGATAAAATTACTCATAACCATCCCAAAGACGTATCGTTATCTTTGGCTGCTTTCAGTGATGCCGGTATTTGGTTAGACTCTTTCTCTCCGATTGTTCTGTCTGAGTTATTCTCATTAGTTACTTCATCCAAACCATCAACATGTTTATTAGACCCCATTCCTACCAGGCTGCTCAAGGAAGCCCTACCATTATTTAATGCTTCGATCTTAAATATGATCAATCTATCTTTGTTAGTTGGCTATGTACCACAGGCTTTTAAGGTGGCAGTAATTAAACCATTACTTAAAAAGCCATCACTTGACCCAGCTATCTTAGCTAATTATAGGCCAATCTCCAACCTTCCTTTTCTCTCAAAAATTCTTGAAGGGTAGTTGTAAAACAGCTAACTGATCATCTGCAGAGGAATGGTCTATTTGAAGAGTTTCAGTCAGGTTTTAGAATTCATCATAGTACAGAAACAGCATTAGTGAAGGTTACAAATGATCTTCTTATGGCCTCGGACAGTGGACTCATCTCTGTGCTTGTTCTGTTAGACCTCAGTGCTGCTTTTGATACTGTTGACCATAAAATTTATTACAGAGATTAGAGCATGCCATAGGTATTAAAGGCACTGCGCTGCGGTGGTTTGAATCATATTTGTCTAATAGATTACAATTTGTTCATGTAAATGGGGAATCTTCTTCACAGACTAAAGTTAATTATGGAGTTCCACAAGGTTCTGTGCTAGGACCAATTTTATTCACTTTATACATGCTTCCCTTAGGCAGTATTATTAGACGGTATTGCTTAAATTTTCATTGTTACGCAGATGATACCCAGCTTTATCTATCCATGAAGCCAGAGGACACACACCAATTAGCTAAACTGCAGGATTGTCTTACAGACATAAGACATGGATGACCTCTAATTTCCTGCTTTTAAACTCAGATAAAACTGAAGTTATTGTACTTGGCCCCACAAATCTTAGAAACATGGTGTCTAACCAGATCCTTACTCTGGATGGCATTACCCTGACCTCTAGTAATACTGTGAGAAATCTTGGAGTCATTTTTGATCAGGATATGTCATTCAAAGCGCATATTAAACAAATATGTAGGACTGCCTTTTTGCATTTACGCAATATCTCTAAAATCAGAAAGGTCTTGTCTCAGAGTGATGCTGAAAAACTAATTCATGCATTTATTTCCTCTAGGCTGGACTATTGTAATTCATTATTATCAGGTTGTCCTAAAAGTTCCCTAAAAAGCCTTCAGTTAATTCAAAATGCTGCAGCTAGAGTACTGACGGGGACTAGAAGGAGAGAGCATATCTCACCCATATTGGCCTCTCTTCATTGGCTTCCTGTTAATTCTAGAATAGAATTTAAAATTCTTCTTCTTACTTATAAGGTTTTGAATAATCAGGTCCCATCTTATCTTAGGGACCTCGTAGTACCATATCACCCCAATAGAGCGCTTCGCTCTCAGACTGCAGGCTTACTTGTAGTTCCTAGGGTTTGTAAGAGTAGAATGGGAGGCAGAGCCTTCAGCTTTCATGCTCCTCTCCTGTGGAACCAGCTCCCAATTCAGATCAGGGAGACAGACACCCTCTCTACTTTTAAGATTAGGCTTAAAACTTTCCTTTTTGCTAAAGCTTATAGTTAGGGCTGGATCAGGTGACCCTGAACCATCCCTTAGTTATGCTGCTATAGACGTAGACTGCTGGGGGGTTCCCATGATGCACTGTTTCTTTCTCTTTTTGCTCTGTATGCACCACTCTGCATTTAATCATTAGTGATCGATCTCTGCTCCCCTCCACAGCATGTCTTTTTCCTGGTTCTCTCCCTCAGCCCCAACCAGTCCCAGCAGAAGACTGCCCCTCCCTGAGCCTGGTTCTGCTGGAGGTTTCTTCCTGTTAAAAGGGAGTTTTTTCCTTCCCACTGTAGCCAAGTGCTTGCTCACAGGGGGTCGTTTTGACCGTTGGGGTTTTACATAATTATTGTATGGCCTTGCCTTACAATATAAAGCGCCTTGGGGCAACTGTTTGTTGTGATTTGGCGCTATATAAAAAAATTGATTGATTGATTGATTAATCTTGTAATGTAATCTTTGCAAATGTGGTCTCAGCTCTCCTCAGGTCAATGACCAGGTCCTCCCATGTACAACCCCTGGCAATAATTATGGAATCACCGGCCTCGGAGGATGTTCATTCAGTTGTTTAATTTTGTAGAAAAAAGGCAGATCACAGACATGACACAAAACTAAAGTCATTTCAAATGGCAACTTTCTGGCTTTAAGAAACACTATAAAAAATCAGGAAAAATAATTGTGGCAGTCAGTAACGGTTATTTTTTTAGACCAAGCAGAGGGAAAAAAATATGGACTCACTCAATTCTGAGGAATAAATTATGAAATCACCCTGTAAATTTTCATCCCCAAAACTAACACCTGCATCAAATCAGATCTGCTCGTTAGTCTGCATCTAAAAAGGAGTGATCACACCTTGGAGAGCTGTTGCACCAAGTGGACTGACATGAATCATGGCTCCAACATGAGAGATGTCAATTGAAACAAAGGAGAGGATTATGAAACTCTTAAAAGAGGGTAAATCATCACGCAGTGTTGCAAAAGATGTTGGTTGTTCACAGTCAGCTGTGTCTAAACTCTGGACCAAATACAAACAACATGGGAAGGTTGTTAAAGGCAAACATACTGGTAGACCAAGGAAGACATCAAAGCGTCAAGACACAAAACTTAAAGCAATATGTCTCAAAAATCGAAAATGCACAACAAAACAAATGAGGAACAAATGGAAGGAAACCGGAGTCAACGTCTGTGACCGAACTGTAAGAAACCACCTAAAGGAAATGGGATTTACATACAGAAAAGCTCAACGAAAGCCATCATTAACACCTAAACAGAAAAAAAACAAGGTTACAATGGGCTAAGGAAAAGCAATCGTGGACTGTGGATGACTGGATGAAAGTCATATTCAGCGATGAATCTCGAATCTGCATTGGGCAAGGTGATGATGCTGGAACTTTTGTTTGGTGCTGTTCCAGTGAGATTTATAAAGATGACTGCCTGAAGAGAACATGTAAATTTCCACAGTCATTGATGATATGGGGCTGCATGTCAGGTAAAGGCACTGGGGAGATGGCTGTCATTACATCATCAATAAATGCACAAGTTTACGTTGATATTTTGGACACTTTTCTTATTCCATCAATTGAAAGGATGTTTGGGGATGATGAAATCATTTTTCAAGATGATAATGCATCTTGCCATAGAGCAAAACTGTGAAAACATTCCTTGCAAAAAAGACACATAGGGTCAATGTCATGGCAAATAGTCCGGATCATAATCCAATTGAAAATCTTTGGTGGAAGTTGAAGAAAATGGTCCATGACAAGGCTCCAACCTGCAAAGTTGATCTGGCAACAGCAATCAGAGAAAGTTGGAGCCAGATTGATGAAGAGTACTGTTTGTCACTCATTAAGTCCATGCCTCAGAGACTGCAAGCTGTTATAAAAGCCAGAAGTGGTGCAACAAAATACTAGTGATGTGTTGGAGCGTTCTTTTGTTTTTCATGATTCCATAATTTTTTTCCTCAGAATTGAGTGATTCCATATTTTTTTTCCCTCTGCTTGGTCTAAAAACGTAACCGTTACTGACTGCCACAATTTTTTTTCCTGATTTCTTATAGTGTTTCTTAAAGCCAGAAAGTTGCCATTTGAAATGACTTTAGTTTTGTGTCATGTCTGTGATCTGCTTTTTATCTACAAAATTAAACAACTGAATGAACATCCTCCGAGGCCGGTGATTCCATAATTTTTGCCAGGGGTTGTACTGTGAGGGAGCATCAGCTAAGAAATGTGGTCATGTGCTGTGTTTCTGACCATGATCCAAGCAGGTAGGTGCCTCTGTGTTGAGGACTCCAGCAGGTGGGAAAGACTAATGGGATGCATATTTTACCTGGCTGTGACTTTCGAGGGGTGGGGGTGAACCAGTTGTCTGCATAGATGGATACCATGCAGGAGCCCAGATGGCTGTGTAGTGTAGTGGACTTAAGGTGCCTTGACACTTGCACATATTTGATTCCCACACTGGCATGCAATCTGGCTTGCCAGTGAGGACATACGTTGTACGTAAAGTGCACGACTGCATGCAAAGAAAATTTTGAAAAGTTCAAAACTTCTGCCACTCATTAATTTTGTGTACTAGACATGAACATGGCACAACCTATTTGAAAACACTGTGTCACTGTGTGCGAGTCAATTGTCTCATTGCTGCGGTGCATCTGAATGAAATGCTGCATCCATAATGAACATAATTTTACAGATATATCTAATGCATGAGAAGGAATGACAATGCAACAGTTTTACTAATCTGTTACAATAAAAACATTATACATAATTACCTTTGAGATGATTTCAAATGCATTCTCCATGGCACGACATGCACAAGAGAAGCTGCAGCTGTAGATAATTTCTCTGTGATTGTGATGAGAGATGGTTTCATCAGCCAAATTGTGAGAGCAAATGAGTCACCGGCTACAAAATGATTATTTTATATATGTGGCAACAAACGGGACAAATTGTGGCATCCAGCAGGACAAAGCGGGTTGTATTGGCACAATGAATTGCACAGCAGTGCAGGGATCAAATTTATGCAAGTGACTGGTGGCTTTATGTTCCCAAACCTGCCCATCCACATTCCTCTCTTTGATGCCGTACATACCATCATCTTCTCATTACCTCTGTTCCCTTCACCAATATACCCGTCGACGTCATTTTCTTCTTGGGGTGCGCTTTCTTCCATCCTATACTCCAGGGTCATATGCACGAATGACATTCATCATCTCCCTTTCCATTTCCAATACACAATATTCTGGTTCTTCATGATCACAAAAACAATTTCTTGTCCCACTTGCACCATAGCTGAACAATTTCACCCCACCTCCAATGGTCCTGGCTTTAGTCCCCTTCCATTTCATATCTTGTCTTCCTTACCATCATATCAGCCAACTCTCTTGCTATACCAGCCACACTAGCAACATTCAAAGTCCTGTATGTTGGGTTTGGCACTGATTTACATCAGATGCTTGAAACCAGCAGAGTGCACTGTCTTGAGCACCTGCAGTGCAGCAGTTTATACTTGAGTAAGGCAGAATTTTTATGATGGTAGGTATCCAATTATCTTGGCCTGTGGCAGCTATACGAGAGGTTCATAAAAGCAAAGAATGTGATTTAAAGAAGTAGACACATATTAACCTTTGCTTGTGTGGACAGATGTCTACAAATCAGTAGGTCCCTGCAGTTGGCTTTGCAGAAATAGTTACTGTTATGAAAATGGTTACAAAAAGTGACAGCACAAGGAGATGCTTAAGTTTGTAAAATGATGTTCATCCTGTGACTCTTTTTTTTTTTATTCATGATTGCAATTGTCTCATCAACTTTGAAGCAGGTGTCATCAGTTCAACGTGGAGGATGGGTAGTGCGGACATGTTTGTGAGCTTGTTTGGGACATAATTTACAATGGATGGAACCAAACCACTGAGGTTTGGTTTCTGTGTTTGCAGACAGCAGTTGCAAATGGCTCCAAAGAGGGGTGTTAATTCTCTTTGTAACTGGCATCACTGACATTCATTTCAAACTGTCACCTAGTTGATCTCTCCTTTCCTCCCTTGCTGCCACCACACAAGAAGTAATGAGACTGTTAATCTTACAATCAGAGATTGCCTAGGCTAACGTGGCCCCAGACAGCCACTTCAGATTCCTCAGCCCAGTCGCCATTAATTTTAGTTGCCTGTCAGGAAAATGACCAGTAAACACCTAAAAATGCACAAGACTGACAAGGCTGGTTCATGATGCCTTTTTTCTCATAGATACAAAACCAGCTCTGCAACACATGCAAAATACATAGGTGTACTCGCACGTGGTCCAGTTGCCATGTATTGTGCCCAAGTACGATTGTCTCAAGTCCACAATCTGACACTGGTCTGTGTTCACATGGCAGTATAGACTTTGGGCCTGAGCACACTTACATCATCTCAATGTGACTTTCAATTTCAAGAAGTGCACACTCTCACACAACAATAATGAAGAACATCTGTGAAATATGACTGACTTTGTGGGTTAGTTTGTAATTTTGAAGTTTTGATCAAGCACCAACCTCCGGTGATCAAAAATGAAGCCTACCCAGAAGTGAAAAAGTTGCACTTCTGTGCAACTCAAGGCTGGCTCCACAAACAAAGGAGATTTTCATAGAAGCCCATGTTGAAATGCCCAACTTTAGAGGAGAAATTAACTTGTTCCCAGTGTGGTACAAAAAACAAACAAACAATAATACAGTTTTGGTATCTCTCATAACTGTATGAGAGTGACTGATCATTTTTCCTTATAAGGCATCAATGACTGGGAGGGCATCTCTGGACTTTGCTCAGCAACACAGACTACCTGAGAGTGCTAGCTGCAGCTGTTAGCTGTTGTGCATTATGTTGTCTGTTCTTTCTGAGCATGTTATTAGATATATCTAATCATATTGCTTGCTGTGTGTTTGATGGTCCTTGTGGATCATTGAAGAAGTCTATGCTTCAGAATTTCTGTCAAGTGAAACATTTGTGTTATTTAATTTTGTATGTTAGCGTGTTAGCACTTTCAGCAACTTTATAGTGTTTGGTCAAGTTAAACCACAGTTACTGAGGAAAAAATGTGGCCAGAGTATTGAATACCCAGATGGTTAAGTAACTCTGAGATGGGAGCATGTGTGGGCTTCATTCGTCCCACCTAGGTCACACAGGGTCTCACCCACACACCTCTTCACTATTTTATGGGTTGGTTTCAACTTTTCAATTTATTTTCATTCATGTAGTGCCAAAGTTGCCTCAAGGTGCTTCACACAAGTAAGGTCTAACATTACCAACCCCAAGAGCAAGCACAGAGGTGACAGTGGTAAGGAAAAACTCCCTCTGATGATTTGAGGAAGAACTTCAAGCAGACCAGACTCAAAGGGGTAACCCTCTGTTTGGGCCATGCTAGTGACACAATTGACAAATACAGACAACAAATACAGTATAATTTGTCAGCATTAAGCAACAAGAAAAACAGAAGAAATACAAAGGTGATCACCGGCCACTAGTCCTAAGCTTCACTAAAAGACCAAGACTTTAGATAAAGTTGAGGCCGTGGCCCACTCAGTTTCCTAATAAAATTTATTTTAAAAGGGTAAAAAGCATAGTAACATACTATGTCAGTATGCTAGACATAGGAAAGGGAAAATAAGTGCGTCTTAACTCTGGATTTGAAAGTCTCTGCAGAATTTGACTGTTTTATTGATGCAGGGAGGTCATTCCACAAAACAGGGGCAAGAGAAAACTCTGTGACCCGCAGACTTTTTATTCACCCTCGGGACACAAAGTAGTCCTGCACCTTGAGAACGTAAATCCCGGACCGGTACGTAGGGTTTAATTAGGTCAGGTAAGTAGCAAGGTGCCAGTCCGTGAACAGTTTTATAGATTAGTAGCAGAACCTTAAAATCTGATCTCACTGGGACATGAAGCAAGTGAAGAAATGCCAAAATGGGTGTAATGTGGTCAAACTTTCTGCTTCCTGCCGAAAGTCTGACAGCAGCATTTTGAACCAATTGGAGACCCCTAATGCTAGACTGCGGTAAACCAGAAAACAGAACATTGCAGTAGTCCAATCTAGAAGAGATGAACGCATGGATCAGGGTCTCAGCATCAGCCGTAGACAGGATGGGATGAATCTTCACGATATTTCACAGGTGGAAGAAAGCAGTCCTCATAATATCTCTAATGTGGAGGTCAAAGGACAACATAGGATCAAAAATGACCCCACGGTTCTTCACTTTATCAGTGTGATGTATGACACATGAGACTAGGCTAAGCTTTAGCTGGTCAAATTGATGCCGATGTCTCACTGGACCAAGAACCATCATTTTAGTTTTATCAGACTTTAAAAGTAGAAAGTTGCTAGACATCCAGCTTCTCACTGAGGCAAGGCAATCTTCTAAGGATTTTATGTGAATGAGATTACTAGCAGTTATCGGCATGTATAACTGAGTATCATCAGTGTCGTCAGTGAAAAGTAGTCCCAAAATGCCACAATATGAGACCAAGGGGTGCTATATAAAGGGAGAAAAGCAGGGGGCCCACGGACAGACTCCCGTGGAACCCCAAATTTCATGTCACTAAGGTTAGAGGTAGTGTTATTGTACAAAACATAGTGAGAACGACTGGTCAAGTATGACATCAACCACACAAGGGCACTCGCAGTAATCCCAAAATGATTCTCCAGCTTATAAGGTAGAATATGATGATCCATGGTATCAAATCCAGCACTGAGATCCAACAGCACCAAAACTGTAGTGTGTCCACATCCATTGCAAGAAGATCCTTCACCACTTTAGTAAGAGCCGTCTCTGTGGAATGATATTTTCTAAAAGCAGACTGCAGTGGCTCAAAAAGATTATTCTCAGTAAGGTGGTCGATGAGCTGTCGTGAAATCACTTTTTCCAGAATTTTAGAGTAATATTTGATTTGATTTCGGCCTATAGTTTATCAATACACTAGGGTCAAAATTACGTTTCTTAAGTAATGGTTTAATCACTGCAGATTTGAACAAGGGTGCAATTTAGAACTAAAAATGGGGGGGACAAAGTGTGAGGCCCGCAGGGCCGAAGCCCATAAGCCGGGGGTCTGGGGGCCTCTTTAGGCCCCTAGAAGCCAAAGGTTTGTAGATAAGCTCAGATGCATTCTGAGCATCCAGAACAGTAATTTTAATGTTTTGAGAAGACCATAAAGTGGACACCATTTGACTTATACAATTTGAAACTGTGGATATAAGTACTTTATTCTGAGAATAGCCAGCATTGATTTTATTAACATCCTGGTGTAAATAAGGCATCACCACATGTGTAGAACTCAAAAAGAATGATAGGTTGAGTTCTCATTAAAAAACAACTGCAATGTGGTAAAATGTATTCATAAATATGAAAGAACAGGCTCTTAATAATTATTAACTATCGCATACTGTATTTTTTTCTCAAGATTTGTTTTTGCATTAAGTTTGAAAAAACAACAGATCATAAGTTTAGGATAAATTACTTATCATGAATTTAATTTTCGAAGTGGCACTAATGACAACACTCATACTGAACATAATTTCGCTTCCATAGACTGATTTTGGAGATCAAGCAATAATTGCAGATGGGCTTTCTGAGGTCCTAGATAGCTTTTCTGATTTCCTTTTCTAACTTTTAAAATTTAGTAAATTAGCATATGGTCCATTGATACTTATGTGTAGACACTAGTCCCTAGAGGCAACAATTTTTGGTTTCAAATCTGGGCAAATGCAGTCCCAGAAAATCCAGAATGTGACAAACAAGAAATAGGTGTTGTAAACAAGTCAATGCTGCTAAAAATACAAACTTGCAGAAACAAAGATACTATTCTGACATGGTTTTGCACATAAGACTGGCATAGCACGTTTCAAGTACACACATATATGTCAGAAGGTGGGGGGGCATACCATATTCTGTCCCCCCTGGTTGAAAAGGTGGGGGGACATGTCCCCCTATCCCCCACCAAATTGTGCCCATGGATTTGAAACATTTAGGAACAGATCCAGAAGTTAATGAGAGATTAATAATTTCCAGCACAGTGGGCCCAACAGTGGGCCACAGGTCCTTAAACAGTTGTGTTGATATCAGATCAAATAAGCAGGTTGTGCTTTTTGTAGCTGTTACGAGTTTCATCAGCACACCTAATGCGATACTATAAATTCTGCAAATCTAGGTAATACCTCCGTAATGGCACCCACCTCAAGAGCAGGGTGTAGTGGCTGGGTTAAGGCAAGCTGGGATATGTTTATCCTAATGTCTTCTATTTTCTTCTCAAGCTAATCCAAGAAATCATGTGCTGTAAAATGAGAACGACTTACAGGTAGTTGTCCATGAATAAGTGTTGCCACCGTGTTGAACAAGAACTTTGAGTTATGCTTGGTTTTGTTAATCAAATCAGAGTAATAGATCCGCTTTGTAGCCAGTAGTACATGCTTATAGTCTAAAGCCCAGGTTACACATAGACGGTTTTGTCGGCAGGTAGTACGTAGACCGAAGTTCACGGTAGTTCCGGCTGTTTTCGCGGTGGAAAGGGGCGGAGCATTTCGCCGGGGGTTTTGCGCGCCGTACTAGCGGCAAATACGCGGATAAAACGCCGCTATATCCGCCGAATAAAGCGGAGTTTTGACGACATAGCATCCGGCACACGTCAGGCAACGGGGGTTAATACTCAGTTCTATCCTTTACAATCGCAGGTTAAGACGCGCGTGAGAACGGCGGAGTTCTGCTGCCGCCGATAATGCCCTGTGTACCGCTGGATTTATCCAGGCAAATCCTGCGTTACTCCAGGAACTTTTGCATATAAGCACCGCCCCAGAGTATAATAGGCTGAAGCAGCTGTCAGTGCAGGGGGAGGGAGTGACAGGGAGCTCATCTCTCAGCCTTTTCTTTTCTCTCCTTTTTCCCCTCCTCAACGTGTTGCTCGTCTGCACCACAGGGCTACCCTCTGCTTCTGAACCAGACCTCTTGGTAAGTCCTTGCCACTGCCAATTTTATTTTAGGAGGCATACTGGAGCTTCTCTGCAAAAATATCTGGAGCTGGCCGTGAGTGAGAGACCTGCATGCAGCGCGCTAGCGTTTTTATACTGACGGCTGCCTATCGGCCGTTTGGAACGCCGTTAACCGGGAGGTGGCATTTAGAACAGCGTACTGTCCACTAGCGCCGCCGTTTTGTCTGCCTCTGTTGCCGGTTAAAACGCCCTTGAGGATGCTGATGTGGGCTCTATCGTCGTCTTACACGCCATTGGTTAGGGATACAACGTCGGCTGCCAATTACGGGAGCGCTCCCAGAATTATTTGACATGTTGAATAATTTTTTCGACAATTCCCGGTGAAGCCAGAACCAAACCACGCCCCCATGCGCCGGCGTTAACTACGGCGTTTGATCCCTAAAACGGCCCGGAGGGGGCAAAATCTCTGCCGGGACACTTCCGGGAGAGTTTACCGTCTATGTGTAAATGGGGCTTAAGATAGCATCACGACATGCAAGGTGGAATACTTCAAATTTTGAACTATGCCATTTCTGTTCTCGACCTCAAGCCTTATGCTTAAGGTCATGCAAGTAATCACTGAACCAAGGTGACTGTGTTTTGGGGGTGGGGGTGGTTTTAATAAAGGTGGCACAATCATGTTGAGTGTAGTTTTGAGTGCTGATTTTAAACTATCCACAAGACTGTCTACTGATTGGGCATTTTCCAAACATGAAGCTAAGATATCAGGCAGTCTAGCTTCGAGTTCAGTCGTAGTTGAGGAGTTGATGCATTGCCACAGTGATAAATAAGGTATTCTTCCACTAAGCACGGCAGAGAAACTGTAAACCTAATAAGTGAGTGATCAGGGACCACCGATGTAAGAGGCATGATGTTAATATTTGTGACAGCAATACCATGTGCAAGAACGAAATCCATGGTATTTCCACTTTTTTGCATTGGGTCCTGAATGCATTGCTGAAATCCTAATGCATCACCATTTTCATAAACAACTGAAATTGGAAACAATGGACATTGTGGTGTAATGCACCATGGGAGTTTGGGGTTTTAATGTGATTGATTTAATGTGTTTTGTAGTTTGATTGGTTTAGTCAGTTTAGTTAAGTGTCATGTTGCTGTTACCATGAGTGAGTTAAGTGTCATACTCCCGTTAACATAAGTGAAAAGTATAATTCTTGTGATGTCTTCCACCATGATCTCTGTTTTTGTTTCAAAAGCACCTGATTTCAGTGAATGTAGAAAAGACAAAAAGCTCTGCGTCATATGTGCATGCGTGTGTGGCTTTTCCTGCTTCTGGCTCTCCTTCGGAGTCTGTGGAGCCCATCTTTCTCTCTTGGGTTCCTAGGTTGCCCCAATTGCTCTCGGCCTCATCTCGCACCTTACTTGGGTTGGGGCATTGCCATACGGGGTGGCTCATCGTTCGCCAGCTGCCTGGGTTCCTGGGCCCCCATTTGTTGGTTCTCTCCCTGGTGCTTCTGGTGTTCCTCCGATAGTGTCCACTACCTCCCCATCTCATGGTTGCCCCGGTGCCTCCCTTGGGTCTGGTGGTGGGTCATGGGTCCCTTTGGGATCAGGGCTGGGGACCTGCTTCCTGCACCATGCTTCCTGTTTCCACCGGCCGTGTGGGGTTCAGTCTCACATGTTTTTAATGCAACACTCCTTTCTTGCTCACTTAGGGGGTCACACACACCAAGGGTGTTAATTAGTGAAATCACCTGCTGGAGTCAGTGTCTGCAAACAAATGTGGTTATACCGTGAACACAGGCATGGTGAGTCTGTGTATTTCAGAGCCGCGCAACACTGTGCACGGCTGGACAGGCTGTTACAGCTGTATTACACCCCATACAACTGTTACAACATCTGACCCATATGGAGGACTGACATCACAACTGTATTACGGAGCCATCACAGTATGAATACAATAAATAATCTCCTTTGGAATGGCACTGTGTGTGGGCAAACACACAATAATCTTAATGCCTATATAGAATCCACCTTTTGACAGATATGTGTTAGAAATCATTACATATGGATAAGTCATGTAAAACCGTGACGGAGTTGGCACCATGGCCGCTTCCATGTGATAGTGGGAGCCACTGGCGCTTTGTATAGGCAACTGGCAATCACATCAACACCTGCTCCTGTCACTCTGGCCAAGATAACAGCTGACCGCAGCGCTGAGCATGCATGTGCCTGCTACATCCACACATCTCATCTGTTTGGCTCAGGCCTTATACGCCTTGAGGCAACCTTGTTGTGATTTGGCGCTATATAAATTAAAATAAATTGAAATTGAAGGTGCTGCATTCAGAGTTTCATGTGATAAGTCGGTCACTGCATGTTCACCTGTCACACGAGACTGTCTCTAAACTAAATGGAAACATCCAAATAGTTGCGCTATTCTTGACCATTGCGTCAAAAGACACACAGGCCAGAAAATTGAAACAATCAACTGCATGAATTACATTATTAGTGGCGTAAATGACGTGTTTTCCCCATGACACAGAATTAATGCAGCTCTATTATATGCACATAAATTCTCAGCATTTCACAGGGGCAGGACTGTGGAGGGCTGTTGCAGGACTGGGTGGGAGTGTAACACACACATTGCCAGTATGGTTGGTAATGGTCCGAAATTCAGTGGGAGCGGGAAGGAGATATTAGTCTGCCATGCCTTCCTGAACAGCTGATAGCTGATTTTCAGAGAGGGAGAGACAGAAGAGACAGAGAAAGACAGTGAGAGACATGGGGAAATGAGGAAGGTGCACGTGCAAGGTGGGGGGGGATCCAACCCAGGAATTGTCTATTCAGTTCATGGGTAGGATGTCATTGACACCCAACAGTGGGTCATAGCAGATCTTCAAAAGAGCGGACCACTGCCCTCAGCCTGCTACCCCACCCCCGATTGCTTTCCATCCAGACCTCGGGTGCAGAATTGTGGGGTTTTATGCTGTGTTGTTTGTATTCCTTGTAATTTTTTCTTTGTGTGGGAAGGTTTATGTCTGCATTCGACTTGCACTCTGGGTAGTTCACCTGGATTTGGGTGGACGTTCTATGTGGATCATTCGTGCTGGCTCTGTACCACATTCTGGATATATGTACACGGTTGTACAAATGTCTGTCCCGTATGAATGCAGCTCACATTCTTTTTGTTTTTCAAATTCATGTGATTCGTACAGCATTCATGCTCTAGTGTGGATGGGGCCCTTAGAGATGTCTGGGCATTTGATTTCAGCAAGCCCAAAACAAGCAATGGTATTTGGTGTGGTTCATGATCAAGTAGAGGAAATGTTGGGAGTTTGGATCGAAGTTTGGGAGAGCAGTGGGAAATGTGGAGCCTTTGAACGACAGTTTAGGAAATGTAGGTGCATCTGGGTGTTGGACATGATTTGTGGGTATGGCCACAACAGGAGGACACTAGTTTGACAGGGGTGAACCTCGTGGCATCGGTCCGAACCTACAGTCAACCATGGACAGCTCAGACAGGCCATGCTGCATCGAGGAGATCAATGGTTGTGGTTTGAGGCTTTTCAGTCCTTCGGCAAGAGACAATAATGATGGGTCACAGGGCAGGATAATGAAATAAATTAAGCCCAAAAAAACAGTGTTAAAAAAGTGTTAAATTCACTGACCTTCCACGCATCACTTACAAGTTGTTTTGATTTTCAATTCTGGCATCAACAGTCATTTTGGAGTGGAGAACCGCTCACGTCAATGTTTTATTTGCTACATCGATGTGAACAAAAAGTAGAAATATACAACCCCAATTCCAATGAAGTTGGGACATTGTGTAAAATGTAAATAAAAACCTATATTCAATTGAATACACCACAAAGACAAGATATATAATGTTCAACTGATAAACTTTATTGTTTTTGTGCAAATATTTGTTCATTTTGAAATGGATGCCTGCAACACGTTTCAAAAAAGCTGGAACAGTGGTATGTTTACCACTGTGTTACATGACCTTTCCTTCTAACAACACTCAGTAAGCGTTTTGGAACTGAAGACACTAATTGAAGCTTTCTAGGTGGAATTCTTTCCCATTCTTGCATGAAATATGACTTTGTTTGTTCAACAGTCTGGGGTCTCCGTTGTCATATTTTGCGCTTCATAATGCGCCACACATTTTCAATGGGTGACAGGTCTGGACTGCGGGCAGGCCAGTCTAGTACCAGCACTCTTTTACTACAAAGCCACGCTGTTGTAACACGTGCAGAATGTGGCTTGGCATTGTCTTGCTGAAATAAGCAGGGACGTCCCTGAAAAAGACGTTGCTTGGATGGCAGCATGTGTTGCTCCAAAATCTGGATGTACCTTTCAGAGTTGATTGTGCTGGCTTTTGAACTTTGCACTGGTAACAATCTAGATGGTCTTTTTCCTCTTTTGTCCGGAGGTCACGATGTCCATGATTTCCAAAAACAATTTGAAATGTGGACTCATCAGACTACAGCACACTTTTCATCTTTGGGCCTGAGCTCATTTGAAATGGACAGACGCAGAGAAGGTGGTGGCGTTTCTACATGTTGTTGATGTATGGCTTTCACTTTGCATAGTTGAGTTTTAACTTGCACTTGTAGATGTAGCGACGAACTGTGTTAACTGACAATGGTTTTCTGAAGTGTTTCTGAGCCCACACAGTAAGATCGTTTACACAATGATGTTGGTTTTAAATGCAGTGCCGCCTTCAGGGATCGAAGGTCATGGGCATTCAATGTTGGTTTTCGGCCTTGCCGCTTACGTGTAGAAAGTTCTCCAGATTCTCTGAATCTTCTGATTATATTATGGACTGTAGATGATGGAATCCCTAAATCCCTTGCAACTGAAGGTTGAGAAACATTGTTCTTAAACTGCTGGCCTATTTTTCATGCAGTTGTTCACAAAGTGGTGATCTCTCACCCCATCTTTGCTTGTAAATGGCTGAGCCTTTTGGGGATGCTCCTTTATACCCAGTCATGACACTCACAATTACTGTCCTCAGTTCACAAATGCTTATTGAGTGTTGTTAGAAGGAAAGGTGATGTAACAGTGGTAAACATACCACTGTCCCAGCTTTTTTGAAACATGTTGGAGGCATCCATTTCAAAATAAAACAACAAAAACAGTAAAGTTTATCAGTTTGAACATTAAATATCTTGTCTTTGTGGTGTATTCAATTGAATATAGGTTGAAGAGGATTTGCAAATCATTGTATTTTGTTTTTATTTACATTTCACACAATGTCCAAACTTCATTGGAACTGGGGTTGTAAAAAGAGTAAACTTTCCATGGCGCTTAGAGTGATTCGCCATTTTACTGGAACTGACTGCACAGCAAACTTTGTTAATGGAAAGTAGCATGGTTCTGTGTGAAATCCCCTATTATGGTGTTGCTTTACATTAGAGGCTGACATTTTTTGGGAATCCCACGGGTCACGGGTTTCCCACGGAATGGGAGTCAACTTTGCTATTTATCACGTGATTGGGACGGTACAGGATTAAAAGTTAGCAGGAGCAGACAGGAGCGGGAACCAAGGTTTTAGGCAGCGAGCCATCCTGCCATCATTTGGGTGGGAGGAAAAATCGCAGGTGGCTTTACTTAAAGCCGTCTAAAATTAGGACTGGGTCCGATCGCTGTAGCTGTGTGTGTGTGTGTGTGAGAATTGGTTGGCTGCGAGGAGGAAGAGGGGGGCGGGGGAGGGGTTTGAGCTGCTTTAGTCAGTGCATGGAGAGAGTGCACGTTAAGCACAGAGTGAAGTAACAACTTAAAACAAAACAAACAAAACTGTGGCGCTGCCTTTATTTCTCTCTGGACTGTTTTGACGGTGCGTCCTGTTCACACCATATGCACGTGTCGGTGACAGTTACTGTATACTGAAATTATGAGATGAAATAAATGGTAACAATTCCTTAAAAAATGAGAATACAGGAAAGAAAAAAAAAATCACACACACGTGTGTAAAAAAAAAAACAAAAAAAACCTGATTTGAACTCTGCAGTGATGTTCAGAAGCAGAAAATCCCATAAAGCAGGTGAGAACTCTTAAGTTTAACAGGCTGTTATTTTCCAAAGATATTTATTTTAGATGACTTAATGTAGTTTTATGTTCAAGCACAAAACATGACTGAGGAGGAGAAAAAGAGGAAATAAACTCTAGTCAGAATAGAAATACAAGCTGCTGATTTTTGTTATTTTCAAACTTAGAAGGCTGCAGCTATATTTCATTTATTTCAATGTAGGTTACCTCTTACTATTTACAAAAATCATGAGACTCAAATCAGTCTGCATTGTTCAGTTTTTCCTGCATGTTTGTGTATTTTTTCCTTCTTCATGAGTTTGGTGTTTGCATTTGTTCTACAAAGTTTGAAAAAACAATAAAGTATTAACACTTTTCTTTATAGCAGTTCTGTAATTACAGAAATGCAACAGAAAACAACTGCAAATCAGAAAAATTTGCAACTGTATGTAAAATGAAGATAAAAATTAAAATGTTGCACTATTCCCAGTTTCTCTACTCAAACCCACAGAAGCCAAAAAATCTTCCTGTGTCTTGGTGGCTTCCTCACTTGTCTCCTTCCAGCATGGACAGTAGTTTTTCAGAACTGCCTACCTGACACAGATTTACCATAAAGTTCCACACTGTTTGAATTTCTGAATGACTGATATAAATGAAGTCTAAGAAATATTCAGTGACTTGGTTCATGTTTTCATCCTCTTACATTTCTCAAGATAACTGGCTGTAAAAATGATTAATTCTTACTTTCAGAATAAACTGCCCTGTCGCAACCTTTTTTTTTTCTTGGAAAATGCTACAGCCTTAAATGTAGGAATGGATATATATAATATATATAATATATTAACAATAAATAACTAAAATAAAGCTGACTCACAAAACATGAATATGTTGGTTTCATACAGTCTAGAACTAAAAGACAACGTAAATGTCAGGATCATATGTGTCCATCACCACCACATTTTGAAAAAACTCTAAGACCACAGGCCATATTTATGTTTTGTGTCTTTTAGTGAAGGTTTTTTTTTTTTGGGGGGGGGGGGGGGGGGGGGATTTAGGCAATAATGCCTCCCTATATACACAGATGAACTGTTCCTATTGTTCTCTATTACATATCTTCTGAAATAAAACGGCAGAACACAAAGTAATCTAAAAAGAATCACCAAATCAATTTGGTGATTGCCTAAAAACTTAAAGAAGGAAAAAAAATGGGAGCAGTACAGGAGTGCGAGTGATTCTGAGTGGGAGCAGGATGGGAGTTGGAGTCATTTTATGAAGAGTGGGATGGGACAGGATTTTTTTTTTTTTTTACTCTGGCCCGGGATTGGGATGGGACAGGAGTGAAAATCCCCATGTCACCCTCTACTTTACATAAACTACATGTTGTTGTCCATTCAGCTGTTCCCGTTTCACGTTCGGGGTCGCCACAGCGGATACAGCCAGATCTGCATTGGTAGTTGGCACAAGTTTTACACCGGATGCCCTGCCTGATGCAACTCCAGTTTTACCTGGAGAAACACATCGAGATGCTGGTGTTCCAAAGAGGTCTCCTATCCAAGTACTAACCAGGTCCCGCACTGCTTAGCTTCTGAGATCTGATGGGATCAGGCTGACACACAGCAGATCGGCTGCACTTTACATAAACCACATATAGATATATTTTTTTCTCAGGTTCTAATCTGTTGTCAAGCATTCTACACTGTTTGAATTATTAGAAATTAAGAAACCTAGAGGCATATTTATATTAGTCTTCATTTTTATCACCATAATATACACTCACCAGCCACTTCATGAGGTATACCTTACTAGTACCGGGTTGGACCCGCTTTTGCCTTCAGAACTGCCTTAATTCTCCATGGCATAGATTCAACAAGTTGTTGGAAACATTCCTCAGAGATGTTGGACCATACTGGCCCATTCAACGAGTCTGCCCATTGTCCTCTGACCTCTGACATAAACAAGGTCTTTCATCCACACAACTGCCACTCACTGGATATCTTCTCTTTTCTGGACCATTCTTTTTAAACCCTAGAGATGGTTGTGTGTGAAAATCCCAACAGATCAGCAGTTTCTGAAATACTCAGACCAGCCCATCTGGCACCAACAACCATACCACATTCAAAGTCACTTAAATCCCCTTTTATCACCATTCTGATGTTCGATTTGAACTTCAGCATTTCGTCTTCACCACGTCTAGATGCCTAAATGCATTGCACTGCTGCCTTGTGATTGGCTGATTATTTGTGCTTCTACAAGCAATTGAACACGTGTACCTAATAAAGTGGCCGGTGAGTGTGTATACACATTCGGATTATAGTGTCTACTTTAAAGCATCTTGAAGTAATGAATAATATGAGTATACAAATAACTGCTTAATCTTACTTAATTTGCAAATATAGGTAGCAAACAACCCAAACATGTAATTATTTTATTGGCTCCAAGGGTAGCTATGTTGTCAGTATGAAGTGTCTACTGTGTATAGTTATGGAGTTTCTGTGTTCCGAGAAATGTGTCCACACTCGCAGCTTTCTTTCGAGGTCTGATAGTGACCTGACGTTTACTCAAGCTTTGTGATACAGGATGTCAAACATACAAAAGAGCTGTAACCTTGTTGCTGTGCTGTTCCTCATGTTGGCTTGCCTCAGGTGTGTCAAAGTTCCCAGGGAAATCTCTGATCCAAAGCATTCAACATTTGTCCGGTTTTATGGAACAATGAGCCCCATAGGAATGCACACCTCACCTGTATATTGAGACTGAATGTTTCAAACTGCCACAAGTCTGGTGGAAAGGCACCTGTGACCAAATAGAATTTTTTGCACAGAGCCAGGCTTCCTTGGATATATTCAGAAACATATGTTACCAGATTTTATTGTATTTCTTTCCCCAGAATGTTACCTTCAAATGTCTGAAAGCATCTCCATCATAGCACTTTTAAATGAGTAAACAAACAATACTATTGTGTTCTACTTTCACTTTGATTTCAATAGAACAAAAGGCTCCATGATTCTGATTTCCAGGACTGAATGTTTATTTATTAATTGAATAATCAACAAAATACTTCTCTATCACACTGAACTCGTGATCTTCCAATCACAAGGTGTTAAACATATTATTTTGATACACACACACACCATACACACCTATGGATGGATTCTGCATGCCAAATATATTATTTTTTTCATTCATAGCTTTTCATTTCCAAGCTCCATAAGGCTTCCCGTTATGCTTAAAAAGGAACCAAAGAGCAAGGCAAGAGAGCATCTTCCACTGCAGCTGTCCTGTCATATGGCTTTATCCCCGCAATGCCTCGATACTTGGACTGACGTTATTCAATTCCAGCAGACAGTATGCCCCAAAATGTTTGCCTTTTGTTGTTCAGAGAATTACAATCCCAAGTTAAATGAAGTTGAAACAACAAGGAAGATGCTATGATTCTTACATTTACTTTGACTAGAATTTAATTGCAAACTCTTTGTACCCAACACATTTCATGTTTTGCGTGGTCAACTTCATTTCATTTGATAATATATAGTTGTATGCAAATGTTTGGGCACCCCTGATAATATTCATGGTTTTCATTTATAAATTATTGGTTGTCAGGATCAGAAATTTCAGTTAAATATATCATATAGCAGATGAACACACTGATATTCAGAAGTGAAATGAAGTTTCTAGTATTTATAGAAAGTGTGCAATAATTATTTGAACAAAATTAGAGAGGTGCATAAATTTGGGCACCCTTGTCATTTTATGATTTCAATACATTTAGCTGAATTATTGAAACACAAAATTGGTTTGGTAAGGTCACTGAACCTTGACCTCCTTACACAGGTGGAATCCAATCATGAGAAAGTGTATTTAAGGGTGGCCATTTGCAAATGTTTCCCCTCGTTGCATCTCTTCTAATGAGTGGCAACATGGGAGCCTCTAAACAACTCTCAAATGACCTGAAAAACAAGATTGTTCAACATCATGGTTTCGGGGAAGGAGTACAAAAAGCTTTCTCAGAGATTTCAGCTGTCAGTTTCCACTGTGAGGAACATAGAGAGGAAATAGAAGACCACAGGCACAGTACTAATTAAGGCCTGATGTGGCAGGCCAAGAAAAATCTCAGAGAAGCTGAAGCGAAGGATGGTGAGAACAGTCATAGTCAACCCACAGACCTGCTCCAAAGACCTACAACATGATCTTGCTGCAGATAGTGTCTCTGTGCATCGGTCAACTATACAGCACACTTTGCACAGATAATGTATGATGCTGTAATGGAGAGAAAGTCTTTTCTGCATACATGCCACAAACAGAGTCACTTGATAAAATGGGTATGCTAAAGCATATTTGGACAAGCCAGCTTCATTTTGGAATAACGTGCTGTGGACTGATGACTAAAATTGAGCTATTTGGACATAACAAGGGGCAGTATGCATGGCTGAAAAAGAACACAGCATGCCAAGAAAAACGCTTGCTACCTACAGTAAAATTTGGAGGTGGTTCCATCATGTTGTGTGGCCAGTGCAGGTATTGGGAATCTTGTTAAAGTTCAGGGTCACATGGATTCCAGTCAATATCAGCAGATTCTTGAAAACAATGTTCATGAATCAGTGATAAAGTTAAAGTTGCACCAGGGCTGGATCTTTCAACAACAAGACCCTAAACACTTCTCAGAATCTACTAAGGCATTCACGCAGAGGATCAAGTACCAACATTCTGGAATGGCATCTCAGTCCCTAGAACTGAATATTATTGAAAATATGTGGTGTGATTTTAAGCGGGCTGTCCATGCTCGGAAACCAACAAACCTGAGATGTTTTGTAAAGAAGAATGGTACAAAATACCTTCAACCAGAATCCAGACTTTCATTGGAAGCTACAGTATAGGAAGCATTTAGAGGCTGTTAATTCTGCAAAAGGAGGATCTACTAAATATTAATGTATTTTTTTCTGTTGGGGTGCCCAATTTATGCACCTGCCTAATTTTGTTTAAAGAATTATTGCACACTTTCTGTAAATCCTATAACTTTGTTTCACTTCTCAATATCACTGTGTTTGTCTGCTATATGATATATTTAACTGAAATTGCTGATCCAAACAACTAATGATTTACAAAGGAAAATCATGCAAATCATCAGGGGGGCCCAAATCTTTACAT
The DNA here is from genome assembly GCF_902500255.1 of Thalassophryne amazonica. Lineage (NCBI taxonomy): Eukaryota > Metazoa > Chordata > Actinopteri > Batrachoidiformes > Batrachoididae > Thalassophryne > Thalassophryne amazonica. The sequence continues at coordinate 56,433,770 of NC_047112.1, forward strand.
ACAACTGTACATCTATTCCTGCATTTCAGGCAATTTAGGGCTAATAGAACAAAAACAATAGGAATCATTCATCATCATCATTCATAAATAATTGATATATAAACATTGGTAGGGGATTGATTACTTTGGGAAACCTTAGTCAAACACTGTAATACAGACTTACATTCACAAATGCCACTTGAAACTTTATTGAGCAAAAAAGAATCCTTATGTTAATCTTGTCCAGATATGCTGTTGACTTTTCTGAGTGCAGAGGCATACTGGTTGGACATTACACAGTGAAAATATGTGTTGTGGTTAGACAAATTAGTATTTTGGATTTTTTTTTTTTTTTTTTGGAAGAAATGGATGCTGTGTTCCGAGGACCAAAGATGAGGTTGGGACTCTGGCAAGAATGGTTGCATTCCTCCCCTCTCCTCTCCTCCTTTTCTGTTCTCTCTCTCTGCTCCGTCACAGCTTCTACCAGACTGTGAATTCTTTAAATTAAGATTTGGATTAACCATGGAAATGATCAGCTGGTCTCGCAACGCTATTGACACCTTTTATGTCGACAAGGTAATTGGGGCTGGGGGACCCTGTGCGCTCAAGTCCTAACTCTTGAACTCAAACGCAAAATGGATACATCTTTGAGCATATCGCTGCATTGCAAAGGAATATGCTGCTGAGGACCGGAGAATATTCTTCATAAATTTGGACTCTAGATGATCAGAAGTGCAGTAAATGGAATTCTGCATTTCTCTGCCTAACATCAATATGGCAGCCTTATCGGCTCCTCAAGGTCAAATGCCCTGCTTTTCCCCAGAAGGATCTATGGCCTTGGTGAAGGAATTGGCTCCCCTGCTTATCTATCTAGCCCCCTCCAGCCTGCTGTTGCTGAGCAATGTCAGACTTTAGGCACACACGGACAGAAACTTACATAAACTTAACTCATCCGCACACGACGCATGTCTCCCTCCCTCCATCCCTATTAACCACCCCCCTTGTGTCTCTCCACTCCCCTCACCTGGCTTCCTCCCTGCCACCTTGAAGGCAGTGGTTTTACTGCTGCAGCCTTCAACTCCCCAAGCTGGGTGGCGCAGGCCTCCTGCTGCAGCCTTCACCCACTTTGCCTCAATTCGGATGACGGATTGCTTCAAGTTTAGTGCACATAAACAATGTCAAATGTGTATGTGTTGTCTTTAATTCCGATGTGCCATTATTACGTTCAACTCGTAATAATTGTGGATTAATTGCTGTATTTTGTCTGAAGTAATTGGAGTGTAAATGTAATTTTGTTGTTGCTACACTCGTGTAATGACAATGACAATAAATCTCATCTCATCTCTCATCATTTCATCTCTCATGAAAAGGATAATTGAGACTGTTTTCAGCAAAAAGTACAAAAGCCACGGTCTGTTATGGTACGGGGTTGTGTCAATGCTTTTGGCAAAGATAAGATCATTTCCACTTCTGTAATGACACCATTAATGCAGAAAAGCACATTGAATTTTGGAGCAACACATGCTTCCTTCAATAGGACATCTTTTCCAGGGATGTTCTTGTATTTTTCCACAAGACAATGTAAAACCACATTGTGTAGACATTACAAAGGTATAAATATGGAAGATGTCATGGATACTGGGCTGGCCTGCCTGACGTCCTGACCTGTCTCCAATAGAGAATGATCTCTATTATTGTATTTGCATAAATTCGCAGCATTTCATGGGTGTGGGCAGGACTGGACAAGCATGCACATGCAGGACAGAGCAGCGCACACCCACATACACACCAAAGGGAGGCAGGACAGGGAACTGAGACAGAGAACTCATACAAACCCCCCCAAAAACAACTCGAACAGACCGGACTCTAACACCTCCGATCTGTGTGTGTCTGGGGCATTTAATAATCTGTGGTAAAATTAGAGGATCTGGGTTATTTGTGTCACATATGTGAAGAAGGTATTAAACAATCTGTGACGTAAATTGATCTTACATCATAAGAATGTCTGTAAAAACACTGATAATTGTGGGAGTTTGGAGATGTTAAAGATGATTTTGCACAATACACAGTAAAATCACCACTGTTAAATTAACACTGACAGTGAACATATGGTCCCACTCTGACCAAAGTAGGACTATAAGTACACTGGCAGTGTTAATTGAACACTGTCACTGTTAGTTTTACATTGGTGATTTTACTGTGTATGAGACATCTTAACACTGATCAACATGAAACAAGTTTTTCCAGTGGATTTTGGGTCATTTGGGGGGGTGCTGAATCCAAATCTGGTGTTAGTTTTTGCCAATTGCATCACATTTTTGACATATGAAAACCTATTTCTCCTATCAAGAATTGAAGCAAAAGCTGCAGTCTTGCACACATGCTCTGTGCCATAAATGACATTATGGCTCTTGTTCACATTTTGCCACCATAGTTTAAATCTATGCTTCTGAAACTGTTGTTGTGCATGATTAATGGCATCAAAGTGATTTGGGCAACTTTGTGTAGTCCATCAATAAGGAACATGCAGATTGCAAATAAATGTGATATGATAGAGGAAATCTAAGCTCAGATTTGGATTGAGCAGTCCATTAAATCAAATTTTAGAGATATTGCGCAAATGTAAAAAAGCAAGTCCTACATATTTGCTTAATATGCGCATTGAAGGACATATCCTGATCAAAAATGACTCCAGGATTTCTCACAGTATTACTAGGTAGGAGGTCAGGGTACTGCCATCCAGAGTAAGGATGTGGTTAGACGCCATGTTTCTAAGATTTGTGGGGCCAAGTACAATAACTTCAGTTTTATCTGAATTTAAAAGCAGGAAATAGAGGTCATCCATGTCTTTATGTCTGTAAGACATTCCTGCAGTTTAACTAATGGTGTGTGTCCTCTGGCTTCATGGATAGATAAAGCTGGGTACCTGCGTAACAATGAAATTTAAGCAATGCTTCTAATAATACTGCCTAAGGGAAGCATGTATAAAGTGAATAAAATTGGTCCTAGCACAGAACCTTGTGGAACTCCACAATTAACCTTAGTCTGTGAAGAAGACTCTCCATTTACATGAACAAATTGTAATCTATTAGATAAATATGATTCAAACCACCGCAGCGCAGTGCCTTTAATACCTATGGCAAGTCTTGATTCACAGACCAAGTCAATGATGTCAAAACAAAATGGAGCAAAGTGTGACTTTAGGTGTTATAGGTGCTGTAATTAATTCATTAATCAATCAAAATTAACGCTTCAATTGCGTACAAACAAAATCACATGAGGATTGGCCAGCCATGTCTAAGTGCACACGGCAAGTGTGAAGTTTGTTTTCAACCGGCTGGCCAGGTCATGTCCACCACGTAAATTGTAGTCCACATGACAGACAGAAAGAGTGGAAAATAAATAAAAACATATTTACGATAAGGGGAAAGGCGTGAAATCATTCATGTGTGATCGCTTTGATCATAGCGCTGTGGACACAGGGGACGTGTCAGCTGACAATGGGCCATCGACTCCCCTCCAGGCACAAGGTTTCTCTCTCTCGCTCTGTCTCTCTCTCGCTCCCTGTGTGCACCGTGACTGCCGTTCATGTACCACTTTGAGAACACTGTCAAGAAAAAGTAGGCAGGATTGGACTGAAAAAGCTGGGAGGGCTACATACAGTAGTGTTCAGAATAATAGTAGTGCTATGTGACTAAAAAGATTAATCCAGGTTTTGAGTATATTTCTTATTGCTACATGGGAAACAAGGTACCAGTAGATTCAGTAGATTCTCACAAATCCAACAAGACAAAGCATTCATGATATGCACACTCTTAAGGCTATGAAATTGGGCTATTAGTAAAAAAAAAGTAGAAAAGGGGGTGTTCACAATAATAGTAGCATCTGCTGGTGAAGCTACAAACTCAAAACTATTATGTTCAAACTACTTTTTGGCAATCCTGTGAATCCCTAAACTAGTATTTAGTTGTATAACCACAGTTTTTCATTATGTCTTCACATCTGCGAGGCATTAATTTTGTTAGTTTGGAACCAAGATTTTGCTCGTTTACTAGTGTGCTTGGGGTCATTGTCTTGTTGAAACACCCATTTCAAGGGTATGTCCTCTTCAGCATAAGGCAACATGACCTCTTCAAGTATTTTGACAAACTGATCCAAACTGATCCATGATACCTGGTATGCGATATAGGCCCAACACCATAGTATGAGAAACATGCCCATATCATGATGCTTGCACCACCATGCTTCACTGTCTTCACTGTGAACTGTGGCTTGAATTCAGAGTTTGGGGGTCGTCTCACAAACTGTCTGCGGCCCCTTGACCAAAAAAGAGCAATTTTACTCTCAACAGTCCACAAAATATTCCTCCATTTCTCTTTAGGCCAGTTGATGTGTTCTTTGGCAAACTGTAACCTCTTCTGCACGTCTTTTATTTAACCGAGGGGACTTTGCGGGCGGATTCTTGCACATAATTAGCTTCACACAGGCATCTTCTAACTGTCACAGCACTTACAGGTAACTCCAGACTTTCTTTCACACCTGTTTGTTCCACAAAATTGACGAACTCACTGACTGAATGCCACACTACTATTATTGTGAACACCCCGTGTCTACTTTTTTTTTACTAATAGCCTTAAGAGTGGTGCATATCATGAATGCTTGGTCTTGTTGGATTTGTGAGAATCTACTGAATCTATTGGTACCATTGTTTCCCATGTAACAATAAGAAATATACTCAAAACCTGGATTAATCTTTTAGTCACATAGCACTACTACGGGGTCTGTCCATAAAGTAACGGTCCTTTTTATTTTTTTCAAAAACTATATGGATTTCATTCATATGTTTTTACGTCAGACATGCTTGAAACCCTCGTGCGCATGCGTGGGTTTTTCCACACCTGTCGGTTACGTCATTCGCCTGTGAGCATGCCTTGGGAAGGAGTGGTCCCGCCCCCTTGTCAGATTTTCATTGTCTGGAAATGGCGGAATGAAAAGGACTTTTTTTCTGTCAGAATTTTTCAGAAGCTGTTAGATGTAGGATGGATATATACACTCAACAAAAATATAAACGCAACACTTTTGGTTTTGCTCCCATTTTGTATGATGAACTCAAAGATCTAAAACTTTTTCCACATACACAATATCACCATTTCCCTCAAATATTGTTTACAAACCAGTCTAAATCTGTGATAGTGAGCACTTCTCACTAGGGGAAGCTGGGGGGTTCCCATGATGCACTGAGTGTTTCTTTCTCTTTTTGCTCTGTATGCACCACTCTGCATTTAATCATTAGTGATTGATCTCTGCTCCCCTCCACAGCATGTCTTTTTCCTGGTTCTCTCCCTCAGCCCCAACCAGTCCCAGCAGAAGACTGCCCCTCCCTGTGCCTGGTTCTGCTGGAGGTTTCTTCCTGTTAAAAGGGAGTTTTTCCTTCCCACTGTCGCCAAGTGCTTGCTCACAGGGGGTCGTTTTGACTGTTGGGGTTTTTACGTAATTATTGTATGGCCTTGCCTTACAATATAAAGTGCCTTGGGGCAACTGTTTGTTGTGATTTGGTGCTATATAAATAAAATTGATTGATTGATTGATTGATTCTCCTTTGCTGAGATAATCCATCCCACCTCACAGGTGTGCCATATCAAGATGCTGATTAGACACCATGATTAGTGCACAGGTGTGCCTTAGACTGCCCACAATAAAAGGCCACTCTGAAAGGTGCAGTTTTATCACACAGCACAATGCCACAGATGTCGCAAGATTTGAGGGAGCGTGCAATTGGCATGCTGACAGCAGGAATGTTAACCAGAGCTGTTGCTCGTGTATTGAATGTTCATTTCTCTACCATAAGCCATCTCCAAAGGCGTTTCAGAGAATTTGGCAGTACATCCAACCAGCCTCACAACCGCAGACCACGTGTAACCACACCAGCCCAGGACCTCCACATCCAGCATGTTCACCTCCAAGATCGTCTGAGACCAGCCACTCGGACAGCTGCTGAAACAATCGGTTTGCATAACCAAAGATTTCTGCACAAACTGTCAGAAAACCGTCTCAGGGAAGCTCATCTGCATGCTCGTCATCCTCATCGGGGTCTCGACCTGACTCCAGTTCGTCGTCGTAACCGACTTCAGTGGGCAAATGCTCACATTTGCTAGCATTTGGCACATTGGAGAGGTGTTCTCATTCATGGATGAATCCTGGTTCACACTGTTCAGAGCAGATGGCAGACAGTGTGGTTGGCGTCATGTGGGTGAGCGGTTTTCTGATGTCAATGTTGTGGATCGAGTGGCCCATGGTGGCGGTGGGGTTATGGTATGGGCAGGTGTCTGTTATGGACAAAGAACACAGTGCATTTTATTGATGGCATTTTGAATGCACAGAGATACAGTGACGAGATCCTGAGCCCATTGTTGTGCCATACATCCAAGAACATCACCTCATGTTGCAGCAGGATAATGCACGGCCCCATGTTGCAAGGATCTGTACACAATTCTTGGAAGCTGAAAATGTCCCAGTTCTTGCATGGCCGGCATACTCACCGGACATGTCACCCATTGAGCATGTTTGGGATGCTCTGGACCGGCGTATACGACAGCGTGTACCAGTTCCTGCCAATATCCAACATCTTCGCACAGCCATTGAAGAGGAGTGGACCAACATTCCACAGGCCACAATTGACAACCTGATCAACTCTATGCGAGGGAGATGTGTTGCACTGCATGAGGCAAATGGTGGTCACACCAGATACTGACTGGTATCCCCCCCAATAAAACAAAACTGCACCTTTCAGAGTGGCCTTTTATTGTGTACAGTCTAAGGCACACCTGTGCAATAATCATGGTGTCTAATCAGCATCTTGATATGGCACACCTGTGAGGTGGGATGGATTATCTCAGCAAAGGAGAAGTGCTCACTATCACAGATTTAGACTGGTTTGTGAACAATATTTGAGGGAAATGGTGATATTGTGTATGTGGAAAAAAGTTTTAGATCTTTGAGTTCATCTCATACAAAATGGGAGCAAAACCAAAAGTGTTGCGTTTATATTTTTGTTGAGTGTATATAATGGAAAAGGGCCTTAACATGCAACAATGTTGCTGATTGTGCTGTAGAATTCCACCATTGTATTAAGGGCATAACAAGGAAACGTCACTGATAAGGTGGCTATCCCTCAACTCTCTAGGTGTTTTCTTGCCAAAAAAGGGACGCAATCAATATCACTTCCATGCATGACTACCCAGTCAACATGCCAAGACGGCATCTGCCTCCAAACACCACAGTCTGCATACGGGACAGAACAGCTCTGCAGACAAGCTGGCTCTTTCTATTTCCTGCTATCACTGTCCTCTGAACAGTTGGTGCCATATGGGACTGATGCTTCCATTCTGAACATGTTGGAGTAGCAGGCGCGCCTCATTTTGTTTTTTTTAAGTTGACAAAGTGAACTGAGAGCAGCAGTCACCATCACATATCTCACAATTTCCTTTTAAATCTGAAAAAATAGATAATACTTACCAGAAACAACTGCTAATTTTTATTCTTTAATTTTAAAACAAACAACCACAATCCAGTCACAGATGATTGTGATTTTCCACATCTTGGTTGGAGGTAAGAGGAAAAATCTAAGCCATTATGTGAGGGGGGAAATGTAGCCTGTAACTGCAGATGCTGGCACAAACAAGATAGCTGGTGAAAATGCAAATTCTTCACATTGTGTATTCCATTACAGGAGAAGTGACAGCTCTTTAATATTATGATAACAGCAGGCAGAAAAAAAGCCTTTTCATTCAGCAAACTGAACTGCACCGCCAGTTACATGGAAAGCAATTTGCATGCTGAATTTCCCTGTGAAATGCGCTCAGTGTTTTTAATCACTCGACATTAACAAATCGTTTAATTACCATTTGTCAACAACTGTGTGCAGAATAATTTCTGTCGCTTCATGCTGAGGGTTTAAGGATGGCACGACTTAACTGTAATTTCTGTGAGCGCACTTCTATTCCTTTTGAGGTGCTGAAGAGGCACCCTGCCGATAAAGGATGCATAATTAATATGGAAGGTGATGTGGAATAGAAAATGGGGCTCAGGCCAGAAATGTTTGATAAAGATGAAAAAGTGAGGAACCACAATCATCAAACCTGTCCAGTCAGCTCTAATTAGAAGAATAAAGTATCAAATTTGTGGATGACTAAAAATAATTAGTTATTTAAACCTGAAATGTGTCATTACCTGAAATGTGTCACTAAATGTGTACACCAACAGCTGCACCTTTAGTTACCAGTCTGTAAAGCTCTTGAAGTTCGCAGATGATACAGCCTTCATCTGACTCATCACTGATGGGGACGAGTCTTCCTATAGATGGGAGATCAACCACCTGGTGTCCTGGTGCAAACAGAACAAGTGGGAGCTGAATGTCAGCTCTCTCATCAAGAGAGCACAACAAAGAATTTAATTTCTGCAGCAGGAAGTTCAACCTGCCAAAAAACAATGACGTGAACTCTACACTGCCATCACTGAGTCCATCATCTCCTCTTCCATCACCATCTGGTACTCTGCTGCCACTGCTAAAGACAGGAGCAGACTGCAGCCTATAATCCATGCAGCAGAGAAGGTGATTCACTGCAATTTGCCATCCCTACAGGACCCATACACCTCCACATTTACTTTCAATAAATTTGATTCTGATTCTGATTACCTGAGGCCAAAATATGGCCATTGGGTATTGCAAAAGCTTTATATCCATCCATCCATCTGTCCATGCTCAGTATAGGTACCGGTCCTATTACCACAAGGGTCTTCAAATTCACAGGGAACATTCTTGGGACACAGACCTTAGACAAGTTCAAAGATGGCTAGCCTTGACATATTTTAAGAGGTCAGAAGGTCACATTCTGTTTCGTATTTTTATGTTCATACACCAGAGGGTGATAAACACATTTTTTCAAACTACAGGCCAATCTCACTGCTACCTCAATTTTCAAAAATTCTGGAAAAGGTATTCACAAAAAGGTTAAATGATTTTATATCTAAATATCATATACTAAATGAGCAGCAATATGGAATTAGAAAAAAAAATCATACTACTCCACTGGTGGTAATTGATTTTGTGGAACATATCACAAATGCAATTGAAAACAATCAATATGCCATAGGGTTTGTTTGTTTTTTCAACTTACAGAAAGCATTTGATACCATAGATCATACCTTATTATTGGATAAATGATGGAAGTATGGCATCAGAGGGTTAGCTCATGATTGGATAGCTAGTTATTTGTATAACAAGTATCAATGTGTTCATATTGGTGGGATAAATTCTGAATTTTTGAGGTGCACTGTGCCCCAGGGCTCAGTCCTTGGGCCTTTGTTGTTTCTTTTATATATTAATGACATATGTTTAGTTTCTAAGTCTGTGTGTTGTATTTTATTTGCTGACAACATGACTGGTTTTGTACAGGCTTGGGGAGTAACAGATACATGTAACAGCATTACTTAATTAGGATACAAAAAAAGGTAACTGTATTCCGCTACAGTTACCGAAAAAAAGACGTATTCAGATACAGGTATATTTAGTAAAAATGGGGGTTAGTTTGCAGGATTACAATTTTAATGCATTTTATGTTATTATCTGTATATATATTTTTCTTTGAAACGAAAATGTTGACAGCGACATGACGTCCTCCTAACCGGGCAAAATACTGATGAAGTTCCTGAATGTTAATGCATTTTCAATGGACATTCGCGACTGAACACACTCAGAAAAATGCTCGCAAATATGTGTTAAAAAAATGCCATTTTGACCTGGATAGCGAGCCAGTAACATTAAATTACATCAAATTATGTCAGGAAAGTATTAAACTTACTCAGACACACACACACGTTCCCAATATTGTTGAAAGTTACACAGATCTGCGCTGTTCAAGCTGCTGAGCTGAGGCGTCCTGCTGCAGCTGCTGTGTTTCAGCGCGGCTTCCTAAAACCATTACAATATATATATATATATATATATATATATATATATAATATATATATATATAATATATATATATATATATATACAACTCAACAAAAATATAACGCAAACACTTTTGGTTTTGCTCCCATTTTGTATGAGATGAACTCAAAGATCTAAAACTTTTTTCCACATACAACATATCACCATTTCCCTCAAATATTGTTCACAAACCAGTCTAAATCTGGTGATAGTGAGCACTTCTCCTTTGCTGAGATATCCATCCCACACCCCACAGGTGTGCCATACCAAGATGCTGATTAGACACCATGATTAGTGCACAGGTGTGCCTTAGACTGCCCACATAAAAGGCCACTCTGAAAGGTGCAGTTTTGTTTTATTGGGGGGGATACCAGTCAGTATCTGGTGTGACCACCATTTGCCTCATTCAGTGCAACACATCTCCTTCGCATAGAGTTGATCAGTGTGTTAATTGTGGCCTGTGGAATTTGGTCCACTCCTCTTCAATGGCTGTGCGAAGTGCTGGATATTGGCAGGAAACTGGTACATGCTGTCGTATACGCCGGTCCAGAGCATCCCAAACATGCTCAATGGGTGACATTCCAGTGAGTATGCCGGCCCATTGCAAGAAACTGGGACATTTTCAGCTTCCAAGAATTGTGTACAGATCCTTGCAAGACTGGGGCCGTGCATTATCCTGCTGCACATGAGGTGATGTTCTTGGATGTATGGCACAACAATGGGCCTCAGGATCTCGTCACTGTATCTCTGTGCATTCAAAATGCCATCAATAAATGCACCTGTGTTCTTTGGTCCATAACAGACCCCTGCCCATACCATAACCCCACCCGCCACATGGCCACACGATCCACAACGTGACATCAGAGAACCGCTCACCCACAGGACGCCACACACACTGTCTGCCATCGGCCCTGGACAGTGTGATCCAGGATTCATCCATGAAGAGAACACCTCTCCAACGTGCCAAACACCAGCGAATGTGAGCATTTGCCCACCTCAAGCGGTTACGACGAACTGGAGCTCAGGTCGAGACCCCCTGATGAGACGACGAGCATGCAGAATGATCTTGCCCCTGAGACGGTTTCTGACAGTTTGTGTAGAAATTCTTTTTCTATTGTTTCAGCAGCTGTCCGAGTGGCTGGTCTAAGACGATCTTGGAGGTGAACATGCTGGATGTGGTAGGGTCCTGGGCTGGTGTGGTTACACGTGGTCTGCGGTTGTGAGGCTGGTTGGATGTACTGCCAATTCTCTGAAATTGCCTTTTGGAGGACAGCTTATGGTAGGGAAATGAACATTCAATACATGAGCAACAGCTCTGGTTGACTTCCTACTGTCAGCATGCCATTTGCACGCTTCCCTCAAATCTTGCGACATCTGTGGCATTGTGCTGTGGTGGAAAACTGCACCTTTCAGAGTGGTCTTTATTGGGGCAGTCTAAGGCACACCTGTGCACTAATCATGGTGTCTAATCAGCATCTTGATATGGCACACCTGTGAGGTGGGATGCACACTATCACAGATTTAGATCTCTGGTTTGTGAACATATTGAGTATTGGGGGTGGGGGGAAAATGGTGATATTGTGTATGTGGAAAAAAGTTTTAGATCTTTGAGTTCATCTCATACAACATGGGAGCAAAACCAAAAGTGTTGCATTTATATTTTGTGTTGAGTGTATATCTCGTAGCTGACTTGAAATGCCCAGGGTTCCTTAGGAGGAGGTAAGAGGGCCTAGGCAAGGATGCAGAAGAGTGGGCTGAGCTGCTTAGTCTGCTGTCATCATGACCTGGAAAAAAGGAATAGATGTAAATATACTCATTGTACTGCACCATGGCTCCTTCCTAAAAGAACATGTGTTTCAGCTCACTTTTAGTTCATAGAGCAGTAAACAATGATGAGGAGTCAGTAAGTATAAACCACATTACCACATACAAGCAACGTGATTTACATCTTTTGCTCAAATGTGACACATATCGGATACACACTATAAACTAAAAATCCACAATGAAACCCATATTCTCAGTGGAGATTTGGAACAAATGCAAATATGGAAGGATATCTACCAATATGAGTGTGGACTCCAAAGATCATAATTTCTTTGTAATTCTGAGTCTTCGCTGGCTCTGTGCTGTGTGGTGGGCTTCATAGATAATTGGCAAAGCTTCTGGGGAAAACCTGGTCTTGTTAGGAGAGACGGCATCCATCCCACTTTGGATGGAGCAGCTCTCATCTCTAGAAATCTGGCCAATTTTATTAAACCCTCCAAATCATGACTATCCAGGGTTGGGACCAGGAAGCAGAGTTGTAGTCTTACACACCTCTCTGCAGCTTCTCTCCCCCTGCCATCCCCCCAATACCCCATCCCCGTAGAGACGGTGCCTGCTCCCAGACCACCAATAACCAGTAAAAATCTATTTAAGCATAAAAATTCAAAAAGAAAAAATAATATAGCACCTTCAACTGCACCACAAACTAAAACAGTTAAATGTGGTCTATTAAACATTAGGTCTCTCTCTTCTAAGTCCCTGTTAGTAAATGATATAATAATTGATCACATATTGATTTTTCTGCCTTACAGAAACCTGGTTACAGCAGGATGAATATGTTAGTTTAAATGAGCCAACACCCCCGAGTCACACTAAGCACGGGTCGAGGAGGAGGATTAGCAGCAATCTTCCACTCCAGCTTATTAATTAATCAAAGACCCAGACAGAGCTTTAATTCATTTGAAAGCTTGACTCTTAGTCTTGTCCATCCAAATTGGAAGTCTCAAAAACCAGTTTTATTTGTTATTATCTATCGTCCACCTGGTCATTACTGTGAGTTTCTTTGTGATTTTTCAGACCTTTTGTCTGACTTAGTGCTTAGCTCAGATAAGATAATTATAGTGGGTGATTTTAACATCAAGAGTGCTAAAAAATAAAATAATAAAATAAAGACAGGCTGCGGAGCAGACAGGTAACGCACGGCAACAGTGCTAAAAAAAAAAAAATCCAAGACAGGCCATGGAACAGCACAGGTAACGCACGACAACGGTGCTAAAAAATAAAATAAAAATCCCCAGACACGCTGTGGAGCACAGGTAACGCACGGCAACAGTGCTAAAAAAATAAAAACGAAAGCGTTAGCAAGCTAGTTAGCTTGCTAAAAAAAAACCAAAATTGATATGGCCAAAAAAATTGAGAAAAAAAGTGCTCCGTCGCAACGTTTCGGCCGTTAGAGGTCTTCTTCAGGCGTTGGAGCACGGTGAAAAAGTGAAAAAGTCTTGAAAAAGACTTAGTTCAGAGTCCAAAGCAGCAGGTAGCAGTCTCTGTGTAAACAGTTCGGCGTTCGGTCACGCAATGATTGTTCAGACCACGTCCCATCTTATCTTAGGGACCTCATAGTACCATATCACCCCAATAGAGCACTTCGCTCTCAGACTGCAGGCTTACTTGTAGTTCCTAGAGTTTGTAAGAGTAGAATGGGAGGCAGAGCCTTCAGCTTTCAGGCTCCTCTCCTGTGGAACCAGCTCCCAATTCAGATCAGGAAACAGACACCCTCTCTACTTTTAAGATTAGGCTTAAAACTTTCCTTTTTGAAAAAGCTTATAGTTAGGGCTGGATCAGGTGACCCTGAACCATCCCTTAGTTATGCTGCTATAGACTTAGACTGCTGGGGGGTTTCCCATGATGCACCCAGTGTTTCTTTTTATTCACCTCTTTTTGCTCTGTATGCACCACTCTGCTTTTAATCATTAGTGATCGATCTCTGCTCTCTTCCACAGCATGTCTTTTTCCTGATTCTCTCCCCTCAGCCCCAACCAGTCCCAGCAGAAGACTGCCCCTCCCTGAGCCTGGTTCTGGTGGAGGTTTCTTCCTGTTAAAAGGGAGTTTTCCTTCCCACTGTCGCCAAGTGCTTGCTCATAGGGGGTCGTTTTGACCGTTGGGGTTTTTCTGTAATTATTGTATGGCTTTTGCCTTACAATATAAAGTGTCTTGGGGTGAGTGTTTGTTGTGATTTGGCGCTATATAAATAAAATTGATTTGATTTGATTTGGCTGTTTCTGCAATGACAAATATTCTGTGCCTTCTATCTTCAGCCCGTGTGGAACTTCATAAACTCAAACCTATTCTAAGACATCTTACATATATTATTTAGAACTATCCCTGAATCCAAACAGTCAAAATTCCAACCCTAGTGAGGTCTTTAGTTTGGGTCACTGTCCTCAAAATCAATATTGATAAATGATCTAATTATGGAACACTGCCTAGATATGATCAGTTTTTTGAATCCTGGCTGGAACTTACCATTGTTCTCCCCTTAAACAAAGCCTGCCTGCCCGCCCGCGTACACATTTAGTCACGTCCTGCGTGGCATAAAAAAACATGGCGGAGGTGTTGTTTTTATTCATAAATCTGGATTTAGCTTACTGGGTTCTGTGGGTCTAAAATATAACTCATTTGAACAATTGACTCTCTGCTCTGCTTAGGATGCTACCAATAGCTAAGATCTGGTGAATAAAATTCATACATGTTACTTTGTCACCAAATGTAAGTCACCGGGCCCATATTGTTGTGGATTTCCTGTGATGATGTTCAGCATAAAATGAGAACGGTGGCTGAAGGAGTTAAACATCCCGATCCAGAGAGATTTATTTTTGGTCAAAGAAACAGATGCACCTGGAGAAGTTCCACAAAGATACAACATGCAAAGTATCGCCAGATCCTTCTGCCTTTCCATTCTCAGACATCCATTTTAAGGACCTCTGCCATAATTGTTGGGAAAAGTGAATGCACGGACCCACGCCAGGGGGCGGAAATGAACGGTCAATAGAGATTCCAAATAAATACAATTTATTTTGCAAATATGCACAATCACTCAAATATGCTTTTAGTCTGTCAATCCAAAAACATGATGTGGGCAGGCCCGAGGGTAGGAGATGCCTATCCAGAGAAGAGCCGGGACCCACGAAGTTCCACCGCCAACGGAGACCTGCAATACACCAGAGCGACCAAGTCCTGAATCCCCAGGTGGCCACCGCTCCAGCTGTCAGACCTGGTACTGCTGGCAGGAACAAACACAGGTTAAGGTGGGTGTGTGTACACCCAGCAAACAGTCAGTTACTCACAGAAATCCTCCTGGAGGAAATAATCCAGATACTCCCAGACTGCAGAGGAAAACTGGAGAACGTGCAGTGTCAATGGTTATACTCAGTAAGTCAGAAGTGAGGAGTGGAGACGCCAACTCCTCCAACTTCCACAAACTCGGCTACAAGCTGCAAGTATAAGTCACAACTGCAAAGACTTCAGTAACAATGAATGTGCGTACGGCACAAAACGGCTGAGTAGGTTTACCTGAAAGGTAAGCAGATAACTCGGCAGAGTAGTGGTGTCTCTCCCAGGCTTTTATAGATGAGGTGATGTCTGATGGATGACAGCTGACAAGGTGCACCTGGTGATCCAAACAGGCCAGCGACCTCTGGTGTCTGAAACCCGCCAACAGGCAGGGCGCCCTCTGGTGGTGGGCCAGCAGTACCTCCTCTTCGGTGGCCCACACAACAATAATAGAAACAATATCATCATACACACATGGCCTTCAGCTAGTCAGGGCCATGATTAGGTGTTTAGTCATAAAATTGGAGAAACACAAAGTGTTATATCAACAAGGTGGTATGTCCTGCACTACAGACATGAGGAAAACATGATTTTATTTTTCCTCCATACATTCTGAATTCTTAGATGAATTTGGTGAGTTTACGAGGTCTGTCAATAAAGCAACGGTCCTTTTTATTTTTTTCAAAAACTATATGGATTTCATTCATATGTTTTTACGTCAGACATGCTTGAACCCTCGTGCGCATGCGTGAGTTTTTCCACGCCTGTCGGTGACGTCATTCGCCTGTGAGCACTCCTTGTGGGAGGAGTCGTCCAGCCCCTCGTCGGAATTCCTTTGTCTGAGAAGTTGGTGAGAGACTGGCGCGTTGTTTGATCAAAGTTTTTTCTAAACCTGTGAGACACATCGAAGTGGACACGGTTCGAAAAATTAAGCTGGTTTTCAGTGAAAATTTTAACGGCTGATGAGAGATTTTGAGGTGATTCTGTCGCTTTAAGGACTTCCCACGATGCGAGACGTCGCTCAGCGCTCTCAGCCGCCGTCGTCAGCCTGTTCAAGCTGAAAACCTCCACATTTCAGGCTCTATTGATCCAGGACGTCGTGAGAGAACAGAGAAGTTTCAGAAGAAGTCGGTTTCAGCATTTTATCGGATATTCCACTGTTAAAGGAGATTTTTTTAATGAAGACGTGCGGATGGGTCCGCGCGTCGGGACGCAGCCGAGCGGTGCGGCTGCACAGGAAAAACACCTCCGTGTTGATAACCATTTGTAAATCCAGGCGGCTTTTGATGGCTTTCAGTGGAGTGAGTATATGAGAAATTGTTTAACAGCAGGACATGTTCCAACTTGTCCTTAAGGCTTTCAACAGAGGTGTTTTTCCTGTGGTGGAGCGTCGCGTGCGGACCCGTCCGCACGTCTTTCATTAAAAAATCTCCTTTAACAGTGGAATATCCGCTTAAAATGCTGAAACCGACTTCTTCTGAACTTCTCTGTTCTCTCACGACGTCCTGGATCAATAGAGCCTGAAATGTGGAGGTTTTCAGCTTGAACAGGCTGACGACGGCGGCTGAGAGCGCTGAGCGACGTCTCGCACCGTGGGAAGTCCTTAAAGCGACAGAATCACCTCAAAATCTCTCATCAGCCGTTAAAATTTTCACTGAAAACCAGCTTAATTTTTCGAACCGTGTCCACTTCGATGTGTCTCACAGGTTTAGAAAAAATTTTGATCAAACAACGCGCCAGTCTCTCACCAACTTCTCAGACAAAGGAATTCCGACGAGGGGCTGGACGACTCCTCCCACAAGGAGTGCTCACAGGCGAATGACGTCACCGACAGGCGTGGAAAAACTCACACATGCGCACGAGGGTTCAAGCATGTCTGACGTAAAAACATATGAATGAAATCCATATAGTTTTTGAAAAAAATAAAAGGACCGTTACTTTATTGACAGCCCTCGTATCTCTGATTTGGCAACCCGTGCAAATATTCTGATGAAACAAGCCTAAACAAGCCTTCTGACCCCTCTGCACATCATTCATGGACATCATAGATGCATTATGATTCCAGCAGTACATTCAGCGTTTGACTGACATTAGTGGAAATAACCTGGATTTTGTGCTAGCTCGTGGAATTACTGTCTCAAATATTGACATTGTGTCTCTTGCGTCAGTGATTTCATATCACTCATTAAGTTTACAGTTTCGTTGCCTTGTCCACTGGGACAAGGTGTTGATTCATCATCACGGTGACACATCAACTCCTCAACTAAAAATGAATTTAGAGCTGGTTAATTGTTGGGGTTGTAAACTTAATGAGTGATCTGATCCTCGGTTCAAATCCCAGCCTGACCGGAAAATCACTAAGGGCGCCCTTGGGCAAGGTCCTTAATCCTCTAGTTGCTCCTGGCGTGTAGTGAGTACCTTGTATGGCAGCACCCTCACATCGTAGTGACAACTGATAAACTTTATTGTTTTTGTGCAAATATTTGTTCATTTTGAAATGGATGCCTGCAACACGTTTCAAAAAAGCTGGAACAGTGGTATGTTTACCACTGTGTTACATGACTCCTTCTAACAACACTCAGTAAGCGTTTTGGAACTGAAGACACTAATTGAAGCTTTCTAGGTGGAATTCTTTCCCATTCTTGCATGAAATATGACTTTGTTTGTTCAACAGTCTGGGGTCTTGTCATATTTTGCGCTTCATAATGCGCCACACATTTTCAATGGGTGACAGGTCTGGACTGCGGGCAGGCCAGTCTAGTACCAGCACTCTTTTACTACAAAGCCACGCTGTTGTAACACGTGCAGAATGTGGCTTGGCATTGTCTTGCTGAAATAAGCAGGGACGTCCCTGAAAAAGACGTTGCTTGGATGGCAGCATGTGTTGCTCCAAAATCTGATGTACCTTTCAGAGTTGATTGTGCTGGCTTTTGAACTTTGCACTGGTAACAATCTAGATGGTTTTTCCTCTTTTGTCCGGAGGTCACGATGTCCATGATTTCCAAAAACAATTTGAAATGTGGACTCATCAGACTACAGCACACTTTTCATCTTTGGGCCTGAGCTCATTTGAAATGGACAGACGCAGAGAAGGTGGTGGCGTTTCTACATGTTGTTGATGTATGGCTTTCACTTTGCATAGTTGAGTTTTAACTTGCACTTGTAGATGTAGCGACGAACTGTGTTAACTGACAATGGTTTTCTGAAGTGTTTCTGAGCCCACACAGTAAGATCGTTTACACAATGATGTTGGTTTTAAATGCAGTGCCGCCTTCAGGGATCGAAGGTCATGGGCATTCAATGTTGGTTTTCGGCCTTGCCGCTTACGTGTAGAAAGTTCTCCAGATTCTCTGAATCTTCTGATTATATTATGGACTGTAGATGATGGAATCCCTAAATCCCTTGCAACTGAAGGTTGAGAAACATTGTTCTTAAACTGCTGGCCTATTTTTCATGCAGTTCACAAAGTGGTGATCTCTCACCCCATCTTTGCTTGTAAATGGCTGAGCCTTTTGGGGATGCTCCTTTTATACCCAGTCATGACACTCACAATTACTGTCCTCAGTTCACAAATGCTTATTGAGTGTTGTTAGAAGGAAAGGTGATGTAACAGTGGTAAACATACCACTGTCCCAGCTTTTTTGAAACATGTTGGAGGCATCCATTTCAAAATAAAACAACAAAAACAGTAAAGTTTATCAGTTTGAACATTAAATATCTTGTCTTTGTGGTGTATTCAATTGAATATAGGTTGAAGAGGATTTGCAAATCATTGTATTTTGTTTTTATTTACATTTCACACAATGTCCAAACTTCATTGGAACTGGGGTTGTAAAAAGAGTAAACTTTCCATGGCGCTTAGAGTGATTCGCCATTTTACTGGAACTGACTGTGCACAGCAAACTTTGTTAATGGAAAGTAGCATGGTTCTGTGTGAAAATCCCCTATTATGGTGTTGCTTTACATTAGAGGCTGACATTTTTTTGGGAATCCCACGGGTCACGGGTTTCCCACGGAATGGGAGTCAACTTTGCTATTTATCACGTGATTGGGACGGTACAGGATTAAAAGTTAGCAGGAGCAGACAGGAGCGGGAACCAAGGTTTTAGGCAGCGAGCCATCCTGCCATCATTTGGGTGGGAGGAAAAATCGCAGGTGGCTTTACTTAAAGCCGTCTAAAATTAGGACTGGGTCCGATCGCTGTAGCTGTGTGTGTGTGTGTGTGTGAGAATTGGTTGGCTGCGAGGAGGAAGGGGGGGGCGGGGGAGGGGTTTGAGCTGCTTTAGTCAGTGCATGGAGAGAGTGCACGTTAAGCACAGAGTGAAGTAACAACTTAAAACAAAACAAACAAAACTGTGGCGCTGCCTTTATTTCTCTCTGGACTGTTTTGACGGTGCGTCCTGTTCACACCATATGCACGTGTCGGTGACAGTTACTGTATACTGAAATTATGAGATGAAATAAATGGTAACAATTCCTTAAAAAATGAGAATACAGGAAAGAAAAAAAAAATCACACACACGTGTGTTAAAAAAACAACAAAAAAAACCTGATTTGAACTCTGCAGTGATGTTCAGAAGCAGAAAATCCCATAAAGCAGGTGAGAACTCTTAAGTTTAACAGGCTGTTATTTTCCAAAGATATTTATTTTAGATGACTTAATGTAGTTTTATGTTCAAGCACAAAACATGACTGAGGAGGAGAAAAAGAGGAAATAAACTCTAGTCAGAATAGAAATACAAGCTGCTGATTTTTGTTATTTTCAAACTTAGAAGGCTGCAGCTATATTTCATTTATTTCAATGTAGGTTACCTCTTACTATTTACAAAAATCATGAGACTCAAATCAGTCTGCATTGTTCAGTTTTTCCTGCATGTTTGTGTATTTTTTCCTTCTTCATGAGTTTGGTGTTTGCATTTGTTCTACAAAGTTTGAAAAAACAATAAAGTATTAACACTTTTCTTTATAGCGTTCTGTAATTACAGAAATGCAACAGAAAACAACTGCAAATCAGAAAAATTTGCAACTGTATGTAAAATGAAGATAAAAATTAAAATGTTGCACTATTCCCAGTTTCTCTACTCAAACCCACAGAAGCCAAAAAATCTTCCTGTGTCTTGGTGGCTTCCCTCACTTGTCTCCTTCCAGCATGGACAGTTAGTTTTTCAGAACTGCCTACCTGACACAGATTTACCATAAAGTTCCACACTGTTTGAATTTCTGAATGACTGATATAAATGAAGTCTAAGAAATATTCAGTGACTTGGTTCATGTTTTCATCCTCTTACATTTCTCAAGATAACTGGCTGTAAAAATGATTAATTCTTACTTTCAGAATAAACTGCCCTGTCGCAACCTTTTTTTTTTTCTTGGAAAATGCTACAGCCTTAAATGTAGGAATGGATATATATAATATATAATATATTAACAATAAATAAATAAAAATAAAGCTGACCTCACAAAACATGAAATATGTTGGTTTCATACAGTCTAGAAATAAAAGACAAAGTAAATGTCAGGATCATTATGTGTCCATCACCACCACATTTTGAAAAACTATAAGACCACAGGCCATTATTTATGTTTTGTGTCTTTTAGTGAAGGTTTTTTTTTTTGGGGGGGGGGGGGGGGATTTAGGCAATAATTGCCTCCCTATATTACCACAGATGAACTGTTCCTATTGTTCCTATTACCATATCTTCTGAAATAAAACGGCAGAACACAAAGTAATCTAAAAAGAATTCACCAAAATCAAATTTGGTGTATTGCCTAAAAACTTAAAGAAGGAAAAAAAAATGGGAGCAGTACAGGAGTGCGAGTGATTCTGAGTGGGAGCAGGATGGGAGTTGGAGTCATTTTATGAAGAGTGGGATGGGACAGGATTTTTTTTTTACTCTGGCCCGGGATTGGGATGGGACAGGAGTGAAATCCCCATGTCACCCTCTACTTTACATAAACTACATGTTGTTGTCCATTCAGCTGTTCCCGTTTCACGTTCGGGGTCGCCACAGCGGATACAGCCAGATCTGCATTGGTAGTTGGCACAAGTTTTACACCGGATGCCCTGCCTGATGCAACTCCAGTTTTACCTGGAGAAACACATCGAGATGCTGGTGTTCCAAAGAGGTCTCCTATCCAAGTACTAACCAGGTCCCCGCACTGCTTAGCTTCTGAGATCTGATGGGATCAGGCTGACACACAGCAGATCGGCTGCACTTACATAAACCACATATAGATATATTTTTTTTCTCAGGTTCTAATCTGTTGTCAAGCATTCTACACTGTTTGAAATTATTAGAAATTAAGAAACCTAGAGGCATATTTATATTAGTCTTCATTTTATCACCATAATATACACTCACCAGCCACTTCATGAGGTATACCTTACTAGTACCGGGTTGGACCCGCTTTGCCTTCAGAACTGCCTTAATTCTCCATGGCATAGATTCAACAAGTTGTTGGAAACATTCCTCAGAGATGTTGGACATACTGGCCCATTCAACGAGTCTGCCCATTGTCCTCTGACCTCTGACATAAACAAGGTCTTTCATCCACACAACTGCCACTCACTGGATATCTTTCTCTTTTCTGGACCATTCTTTTTAAACCCTAGAGATGGTTGTGTGTGAAAATCCCAACAGATCAGCAGTTTCTGAAATACTCAGACCAGCCCATCTGGCACCAACAAACCATACCACATTCAAAGTCACTTAAATCCCCTTTTATCACATTCTGATGTTCGATTTGAACTTCAGCATTTCGTCTTCACCACGTCTAGATGCCTAAATGCATTGCACTGCTGCCCTTGTGATTGGTGATTATTTGTGCTTCTACAAGCAATTGAACCACGTGTACCTAATAAAGTGGCCGGTGAGTGTGTATACACATTCGGATTATAGTGTCTACTCTTAAAGCATCTGTAAGTAATGAATAATATGAGTATACAAATAACTGCTTAATCTTACTTAATTTGCAAATATAGGTAGCAAACAACCCAAACATGTAATTATTTTATTGGCTCCAAGGGTAGCTATGTTGTCAGTATGAAGTGTCTACTGTGTATAGTTATGGAGTTTCTGTGTTCCGAGAAATGTGTCCACACTCGCAGCTTTCTTTCGAGGTCTGATAGTGACCTGACGTTTACTCAAGCTTTGTGATACAGGATGTCAAACATACAAAAGAGCTGTAACCTTGTTGCTGTGCTGTTTCCTCATGTTGGCTTGCCTCAGGTGTGTCAAAGTTCCCAGGGAAATCTCTGATCCAAAGCATTCAACATTTGTCCGGTTTTATGGAACAATGAGCCCCATAGGAATGCACACCTCACCCTGTATATTGAGACTGAATGTTTCAAACTGCCACAAGTCTGGTGGAAAGGCACCTGTGACCAAATAGAATTTTTTGCACAGAGCCAGGCTTCCTTGGATATATTCAGAAACATATGTTACCAGATTTTATTGTATTTCTTTCCCCAGAATGTTACCTTCAAATGTCTGAAAGCATCTCCATCATAGCACTTTTAAATGAGTAAACAAACAATACTATTGTGTTCTACCTTTCACTTTGATTTCAATAGAACAAAAGGCTCCATGATTCTGATTTCCAGGACTGAATGTTTATTTATTAATTGAATAATCAACAAAATACTTCTCTATCACACTGAACTCGTGATCTTCCAATCACAAGGTGTTAAACATATTATTTGATACACACACACACCATACACACCTATGGATGGATTCTGCATGCCAAATATATTATTTTTTTCATTCATAGCTTTTCATTTCCAAGCTCCATAAGGCTTCCCGTTATGCTTAAAAAGGAACCAAAGAGCAAGGCAAGAGAGCATCTTCCACTGCAGCTGTCCTGTCATATGGCTTTATCCCCGCAATGCCTCGATACTTGGACTGACGTTATTCAATTCCAGCAGACAGTATGCCCCAAAATGTTTGCCTTTTGTTGTTCAGAGAATTACAATCCCAAGTTAAATGAAGTTGAAACAACAAGGAAGATGCTATGATTCTTACATTTACTTTGACTAGAATTTAATTGCAAACTCTTTGTACCCAACACATTTCATGTTTTGCGTGGTCAACTTCATTTCATTTGATAATATATAGTTGTATGCAAATGTTTGGGCACCCCTGATAATATTCATGGTTTTCATTTATAAATTATTGGTTGTCAGGATCAGAAATTTCAGTTAAATATATCATATAGCAGATGAACACACTGATATTTCAGAAGTGAAATGAAGTTTCTAGTATTTATAGAAAGTGTGCAATAATTATTTGAACAAAATTAGAGAGGTGCATAAATTTGGGCACCCTTGTCATTTTATTGATTTCAATACATTTAGCATGAATTATTGAAACACAAAATTGGTTTGGTAAGGTCACTGAACCTTGACCTCCTTACACAGGTGAATCCAATCATGAGAAAGTGTATTTAAGGTGGCCATTTGCAAATGTTTCCCCTCGTTGCATCTCTTCTAATGAGTGGCAACATGGGAGCCTCTAAACAACTCTCAAATGACCTGAAAACAAAGATTGTTCAACATCATGGTTTCGGGGAAGGCTACAAAAAGCTTTCTCAGAGATTTCAGCTGTCAGTTTCCACTGTGAGGAACATAGAGAGGAAATAGAAGACCACAGGCACAGTACTAATTAAGGCCTGATGTGGCAGGCCAAGAAAAATCTCAGAGAAGCTGAAGCGAAGGATGGTGAGAACAGTCATAGTCAACCCACAGACCTGCTCCAAAGACCTACAACATGATCTTGCTGCAGATAGTGTCTCTGTGCATCGGTCAACTATACAGCACACTTTGCACAGATAATGTATGATGCTGTAATGGAGAGAAAGTCTTTTCTGCATACATGCCACAAACAGAGTCACTTGATAAAATGGGTATGCTAAAGCATATTTGGACAAGCCAGCTTCATTTTGGAATAACGTGCTGTGGACTGATGACTAAAATTGAGCTATTTGGACATAACAAGGGGCAGTATGCATGGCTGAAAAAGAACACAGCATGCCAAGAAAAACGCTTGCTACCTACAGTAAAATTTGGAGGTGGTTCCATCATGTTGTGTGGCCCAGTGCAGGTATTGGAATCTTGTTAAAGTTCAGGGTCACATGGATTCCAGTCAATATCAGCAGATTCTTGAAAACAATGTTCATGAATCAGTGATAAAGTTAAAGTTGCACCAGGGCTGGATCTTTTCAACAACAAGACCCTAAACACTTCTCAGAATCTACTAAGGCATTCACGCAGAGGATCAAGTACACATTCTGGAATGGCCATCTCAGTCCCCTAGAACTGAATATTATTGAAAATATGTGGTGTGATTTTAAGCGGGCTGTCCATGCTCGGAAACCAACAACCTGAGATGTTTTGTAAAGAAGGAATGGTACAAAATACCTTCAACCAGAATCCAGACTTTCATTGGAAGCTACAGTATAGGAAGCATTTAGAGGCTGTTAATTCTGCAAAGGAGGATCTACTAAATATTAATGTATTTTTTTCTGTTGGGGTGCCCAATTTATGCACCTGCCTAATTTGTTTAAAGAATTATTGCACACTTTCTGTAAATCCTATAAACTTTGTTTCACTTCTCAAATATCACTGTGTTGTCTGCTATATGATATATTTAACTGAAATTGCTGATCCAAACAACTAATGATTTACAAAGGAAAATCATGCAAAATCATCAGGGGGGCCCAAATCTTTACATACAACTGTACATCTATTCCTGCATTTCAGGCAATTTAGGGCTAATAGAACAAAAACAATAGGAATCATTCATCATCATCATTCATAAATAATTGATATAATAAACATTGGTAGGGGATTGATTACTTTGGGAAACCTTAGTCAAACACTGTAATACAGACTTACATTCACAAATGCCACTTGAAACTTTATTGAGCAAAAAAGAATCCTTATGTTAATCTTGTCCAGATATGCTGTTGACTTTTCTGAGTGCAGAGGCATACTGGTGGACATTACACAGTGAAAATATGTGTTGTGGTTAGACAAATTAGTATTTTGGATTTTTTTTTTTTTTTTTTGGAAGAATGGATGCTGTGTTCCGAGGACCAAAGATGAGGTTGGGACTCTGGCAAGAATGGTTGCATTCCTCCCCTCTCCTCTCCTCCTTTTCTGTTCTCTCTCTCTGCTCCGTCACAGCTTCTACCAGACTGTGAATTCTTTAAATTAAGATTTGGATTAACCATGGAAATGATCAGCTGGTCTCGCAACGCTATTGACACCTTTTATGTCGACAAGGTAATTGGGGCTGGGGGACCCTGTGCGCTCAAGTCCTAACTCTTGAACTCAAACGCAAAATGGATACATCTTTGAGCATATCGCTGCATTGCAAAGGAATATGCTGCTGAGGACCGGAGAATATTCTTCATAAATTTGGACTCTAGATGATCAGAAGTGCAGTAAATGGAATTCTGCATTTCTCTGCCTAACATCAATATGGCAGCCTTATCGGCTCCTCAAGGTCAAATGCCCTGCTTTTCCCTCAGAAGGATCTATGGCCTTGGTGAAGGAATTTGGCTCCCCCTGCTTATCTATCTAGCCCCCTCCAGCCTGCTGTTGCTGAGCAATGTCAGACTTTAGGCACACACGGACAGAAACTTACATAAACTTAACTCATCCGCACACGACGCATGTCTCCCTCCCTCCATCCCTATTAACCACCCCCCTTGTGTCTCTCCACTCCCCTCACCCTGGCTTCCTCCCTGCCACCTTGAAGGCAGTGGTTTTTACTGCTGCAGCCTTCAACTCCCCAAGCTGGGTGGCGCAGGCCCTCCTGCTGCAGCCTTCACCCACTTTGCCTCAATTCGGATGACGGATTGCTTCAAGTTTAGTGCACATAAACAATGTCAAATGTGTATGTGTTGTCTTTAATTCCGATGTGCCATTATTACGTTCAACTCGTAATAATTGTGGATTAATTGCTGTATTTTGTCTGAAGTAATTGGAGTGTAAATGTAATTTTGTTGTTGCTACACTCGTGTAATGACAATGACAATAAATCTCATCTCATCTCTCATCATTTCATCTCTCATGAAAAGGATAATTGAGACTGTTTTCAGCAAAAAGTACAAAAGCCACGGTCTGTTATGGTACGGGGTTGTGTCAATGCTTTTGGCAAAGATAAGATCATTTCCACTTCTGTAATGACACCATTAATGCAGAAAAGCACATTGAATTTTGGAGCAACACATGCTTCCTTCAATAGGACATCTTTTCCAGGGATGTTCTTGTATTTTTCCACAAGACAATGTAAAACCACATTGTGTAGACATTACAAAGGTATAAATATGGAAGATGTCATGGATACTGGGCTGGCCTGCCTGACGTCCTGACCTGTCTCCAATAGAGAATGCATCTCTATTATTGTATTTGCATAAATTCGCAGCATTTCATGGGTGTGGGCAGGACTGGACAAGCATGCACATGCAGGACAGAGCAGCGCACACCCACATACACACCAAAGGGAGGCAGGACAGGGAACTGAGACAGAGAACTCATACAAACCCCCCCAAAAACAACTCGAACAGACCGGACTCTAACACCTCCGATCTGTGTGTGTCTGGGGCATTTAATAATCTGTGGTAAAATTAGAGGATCTGGGTTATTTGTGTCACATATGTGAAGAAGGTATTAAACAATCTGTGACGTAAATTGATCTTACATCATAAGAATGTCTGTAAAAACACTGATAATTGTGGGAGTTTGGAGATGTTAAAGATGATTTTGCACAATACACAGTAAAATCACCACTGTTAATTAACACTGACAGTGAACATATGGTCCCACTCTGACCAAAGTAGGACTATAAGTACACTGGCAGTGTTAATTGAACACTGTCACTGTTAGTTTTACATTGGTGATTTTACTGTGTATGAGTCATCTTAACACTGATCAACATGAAACAAGTTTTTCCAGTGGATTTTGGGTCATTTGGGGGGGTGCTGAATCCAAATCTGGTGTTAGTTTTTGCCAATTGCATCACATTTTTGACATATGAAAACCTATTTCTCCTATCAAGAATTGAAGCAAAAGCTGCAGTCTTGCACACATGCTCTGTGCCATAAATGACATTATGGCTCTTGTTCACATTTTGCCACCATAGTTTAAATCTATGCTTCTGAAACTGTTGTTGTGCATGATTAATGGCATCAAAGTGATTTGGGCAACTTTGTGTAGTCCATCAATAAGGAACATGCAGATTGCAAATAAATGTGATATGATAGAGGAAATCTAAGCTCAGATTTGGATTGAGCAGTCCATTAAATCAAATTTTAGAGATATTGCGCAAATGTAAAAAAGCAGTCCTACATATTTGCTTAATATGCGCATTGAAGGACATATCCTGATCAAAAATGACTCCAGGATTTCTCACAGTATTACTAGGTAGGAGGTCAGGGTACTGCCATCCAGAGTAAGGATGTGGTTAGACGCCATGTTTCTAAGATTTGTGGGGCCAAGTACAATAACTTCAGTTTTATCTGAATTTAAAAGCAGGAAATTAGAGGTCATCCATGTCTTTATGTCTGTAAGACATTCCTGCAGTTTAACTAATTGGTGTGTGTCCTCTGGCTTCATGGATAGATAAAGCTGGGTACCTGCGTAACAATGAAAATTTAAGCAATGCTTTCTAATAATACTGCCTAAGGGAAGCATGTATAAAGTGAATAAAATTGGTCCTAGCACAGAACCTTGTGGAACTCCACAATTAACCTTAGTCTGTGAAGAAGACTCTCCATTTACATGAACAAATTGTAATCTATTAGATAAATATGATTCAAACCACCGCAGCGCAGTGCCTTTAATACCTATGGCAAGTCTTGATTCACAGACCAAGTCAATGATGTCAAAACAAAATGGAGCAAAGTGTGACTTTAGGTGTTATAGGTGCTGTAATTAATTCATTAATCAATCAAAATTAACGCTTCAATTGCGTACAAACAAAATCACATGAGGATTGGCCAGCCATGTCTAAGTGCACACGGCAAGTGTGAAGTTTGTTTTCAACCGGCTGGCCAGGTCATGTCCACCACGTAAATTGTAGTCCACATGACAGACAGAAAGAGTGGAAAATAAATAAAAACATATTTACGATAAGGGGAAAGGCGTGAAATCATTCATGTGTGATCGCTTTGATCATAGCGCTGTGGACACAGGGGACGTGTCAGCTGACAATGGGCCATCGACTCCCCTCCAGGCACAAGGTTTCTCTCTCTCGCTCTGTCTCTCTCTCGCTCCCTGTGTGCACCGTGACTGCCGTTCATGTACCACTTTGAGAACACTGTCAAGAAAAAGTAGGCAGGATTGGACTGAAAAAGCTGGGAGGGCTACATACAGTAGTGTTCAGAATAATAGTAGTGCTATGTGACTAAAAGATTATCCAGGTTTTGAGTATATTTCTTATTGCTACATGGGAAACAAGGTACCAGTAGATTCAGTAGATTCTCACAAATCCAACAAGACAAAGCATTCATGATATGCACACTCTTAAGGCTATGAAATTGGGCTATTAGTAAAAAAAAGTAGAAAGGGGGTGTTCACAATAATAGTAGCATCTGCTGGTGAAGCTACAAACTCAAAACTATTATGTTCAAACTACTTTTTGGCAATCCTGTGAATCCCTAAACTAGTATTTAGTTGTATAACCACAGTTTTTCATTATGTCTTCACATCTGCGAGGCATTAATTTTGTTAGTTTGGAACCAAGATTTTGCTCGTTTACTAGTGTGCTTGGGGTCATTGTCTTGTTGAAACACCCATTTCAAGGGTATGTCCTCTTCAGCATAAGGCAACATGACCTCTTCAAGTATTTTGACAAACTGATCCAAACTGATCCATGATACCTGGTATGCGATATATAGGCCCAACACCATAGTATGAGAAACATGCCCATATCATGATGCTTGCACCACCATGCTTCACTGTCTTCACTGTGAACTGTGGCTTGAATTCAGAGTTTGGGGGTCGTCTCACAAACTGTCTGCGGCCCTTGGACCAAAAAAGAGCAATTTTACTCTCAACAGTCCACAAAATATTCCTCCATTTCTCTTTAGGCCAGTTGATGTGTTCTTTGGCAAACTGTAACCTCTTCTGCACGTCTTTTATTTAACCGAGGGACTTTGCGGCGGATTCTTGCACATAAATTAGCTTCACACAGGCATCTTCTAACTGTCACAGCACTTACAGGTAACTCCAGACTTTCTTTCACACCTGTTTGTTCCACAAAATTGACGAACTCACTGACTGAATGCCACACTACTATTATTGTGAACACCCCGTGTCTACTTTTTTTTTACTAATAGCCTTAAGAGTGTGCATATCATGAATGCTTGGTCTTGTTGGATTTGTGAGAATCTACTGAATCTATTGGTACCTTGTTTCCCATGTAACAATAAGAAATATACTCAAAACCTGGATTAATCTTTTTAGTCACATAGCACTACTACGGGGTCTGTCCATAAAGTAACGGTCCTTTTTATTTTTTTCAAAAACTATATGGATTTCATTCATATGTTTTTACGTCAGACATGCTTGAACCCTCGTGCGCATGCGTGGGTTTTTCCACACCTGTCGGTTACGTCATTCGCCTGTGAGCATGCCTTGGGAAGGAGTGGTCCCGCCCCCTTGTCAGATTTTCATTGTCTGGAAATGGCGGAATGAAAAGGACTTTTTTTCTGTCAGAATTTTTTCAGAAGCTGTTAGATGTAGGAATGGATATATACACTCAACAAAAATATAAACGCAACACTTTTGGTTTTGCTCCCATTTTGTATGATGAACTCAAAGATCTAAAACTTTTTCCACATACACAATATCACCATTTCCCTCAAATATTGTTTACAAACCAGTCTAAATCTGTGATAGTGAGCACTTCTCACTAGGGGAAGCTGGGGGGTTCCCATGATGCACTGAGTGTTTCTTTCTCTTTTTGCTCTGTATGCACCACTCTGCATTTAATCATTAGTGATTGATCTCTGCTCCCCTCCACAGCATGTCTTTTTCCTGGTTCTCTCCCTCAGCCCCAACCAGTCCCAGCAGAAGACTGCCCCTCCCTGTGCCTGGTTCTGCTGGAGGTTTCTTCCTGTTAAAAGGGAGTTTTTCCTTCCCACTGTCGCCAAGTGCTTGCTCACAGGGGGTCGTTTTGACTGTTGGGGTTTTTACGTAATTATTGTATGGCCTTGCCTTACAATATAAAGTGCCTTGGGGCAACTGTTTGTTGTGATTTGGTGCTATATAAATAAAATTGATTGATTGATTGATTGATTCTCCTTTGCTGAGATAATCCATCCCACCTCACAGGTGTGCCATATCAGATGCTGATTAGACACCATGATTAGTGCACAGGTGTGCCTTAGACTGCCCACAATAAAGGCCACTCTGAAAGGTGCAGTTTTATCACACAGCACAATGCCACAGATGTCGCAAGATTTGAGGGAGCGTGCAATTGGCATGCTGACAGCAGGAATGTTAACCAGAGCTGTTGCTCGTGTATTGAATGTTCATTTCTCTACCATAAGCCATCTCCAAAGGCGTTTCAGAGAATTTGGCAGTACATCCAACCAGCCTCACAACCGCAGACCACGTGTAACCACACCAGCCCAGGACCTCCACATCCAGCATGTTCACCTCCAAGATCGTCTGAGACCAGCCACTCGGACAGCTGCTGAAACAATCGGTTTGCATAACCAAAGAATTTCTGCACAAACTGTCAGAAACCGTCTCAGGGAAGCTCATCTGCATGCTCGTCATCCTCATCGGGGTCTCGACCTGACTCCAGTTCGTCGTCGTAACCGACTTCAGTGGGCAAATGCTCACATTTGCTAGCATTTGGCACATTGGAGAGGTGTTCTCTTCATGGATGAATCCTGGTTCACACTGTTCAGAGCAGATGGCAGACAGTGTGTGTGGCGTCATGTGGGTGAGCGGTTTTCTGATGTCAATGTTGTGGATCGAGTGGCCCATGGTGGCGGTGGGGTTATGGTATGGGCAGGTGTCTGTTATGGACAAAGAACACAGGTGCATTTTATTGATGGCATTTTGAATGCACAGAGATACAGTGACGAGATCCTGAGGCCCATTGTTGTGCCATACATCCAAGAACATCACCTCATGTTGCAGCAGGATAATGCACGGCCCCATGTTGCAAGGATCTGTACACAATTCTTGGAAGCTGAAAATGTCCCAGTTCTTGCATGGCCGGCATACTCACCGGACATGTCACCATTGAGCATGTTTGGGATGCTCTGGACCGGCGTATACGACAGCGTGTACCAGTTCCTGCCAATATCCAACATCTTCGCACAGCCATTGAAGAGGAGTGGACCAACATTCCACAGGCCACAATTGACAACCTGATCAACTCTATGCGAGGGAGATGTGTTGCACTGCATGAGGCAAATGGTGGTCACACCAGATACTGACTGGTATCCCCCCCAATAAGACAAAACTGCACCCTTCAGAGTGGCCTTTTATTGTGTACAGTCTAAGGCACACCTGTGCAATAATCATGGTGTCTAATCAGCATCTTGATATGGCACACCTGTGAGGTGGGATGGATTATCTCAGCAAAGGAGAAGGGCTCACTATCACAGATTTAGACTGGTTTGTGAACAATATTTGAGGGAAATGGTGATATTGTGTATGTGGAAAAAAGTTTTAGATCTTTGAGTTCATCTCATACAAAATGGGAGCAAAACCAAAAGTGTTGCGTTATATTTTTGTTGAGTGTATATAATGGAAAAGGGCCTTAACATGCAACAATGTTGCTGATTGTGCTGTAGAATTCCACCATTGTATTAAGGGCATAACAAGGAAACGTCACTGATAAGGTGGCTATCCCTCAACTCTCTAGGTGTTTTCCTTGCCAAAAAAAGGGACGCAATCAATATCACTTCCATGCATGACTACCCAGTCAACATGCCAAGACGGCATCTGCCTCCAAACACCACAGTCTGCATACGGGACAGAACAGCTCTGCAGACAAGCTGGCTCTTTCTATTTCCTGCTATCACTGTCCTCTGAACAGTTGGTGCCATATGGGACTGATGCTTCCATTCTGAACATGTTGGAGTAGCAGGCGCGCCTCATTTTGTTTTTTTTAAGTTGACAAAGTGAACTGAGAGCAGCAGTCACCATCACATATCTCACAATTTCCTTTTAAATCTGAAAAAAATAGATAATACTTACCAGAAACAACTGCTAATTTTTATTCTTTAATTTTAAAACAAACAACCACAATCCAGTCACAGATGATTGTGATTTTCCACATCTTGGTTGGAGGTAAGAGGAAAAATCTAAGCCATTATGTGAGGGGGGAAATGTAGCCTGTAACTGCAGATGCTGGCACAAACAAGATAGCTGGTGAAAATGCAAATTCTTCACATTGTGTATTCCATTACAGGAGAAGTGACAGCTCTTTAATATTATGATAACAGCAGGCAGAAAAAAAGCCTTTTCATTCAGCAAACTGAACTGCAACCGCCAGTTACATGGAAAGCATTTGCATGCTGAATTTCCCTGTGAAATGCGCTCAGTGTTTTTAATCACTCGACATTAACAAATCGTTTAATTACCATTTGTCAACAACTGTGTGCAGAATAATTTCTGTCGCTTCATGCTGAGGGTTTAAGGATGGCACGACTTAACTGTAATTTCTGTGAGCGCACTTCTATTCCTTTTGAGGTGCTGAAGAGGCACCCTGCCGATAAAGGATGCATAATTAATATGGAAGGTGATGTGGAATAGAAAATGGGGCTCAGGCCAGAAATGTTTGATAAAGATGAAAAAGTGAGGAACCACATCATCAAAACCTGTCCAGTCAGCTCTAATTAGAAGAATAAAGTATCAAATTTGTGGATGACTAAAAATAATTAGTTATTTAAACCTGAAATGTGTCATTACCTGAAATGTGTCACTAAATGTGTACACCAACAGCTGCACCTTTAGTTACCAGTCTGTAAAGCTCTTGAAGTTCGCAGATGATACAGCCTTCATCTGACTCATCACTGATGGGGACGAGTCTTCCTATAGATGGGAGATCAACCACCTGGTGTCCTGGTGCAAACAGAACAAGTGGGAGCTGAATGTCAGCTCTCTCATCAAGAGAGCACAACAAAGAATTTAATTTCTGCAGCAGGAAGTTCAACCTGCCAAAAACAATGACGTGAACTTCTACACTGCCATCACTGAGTCCATCATCTCCTCTTCCATCACCATCTGGTACTCTGCTGCCACTGCTAAAGACAGGAGCAGACTGCAGCCTATCATCCATGCAGCAGAGAAGGTGATTCACTGCAATTTGCCATCCCTACAGGACCCATACACCTCCACATTTACTTTTCAATAAATTTGATTCTGATTCTGATTACCTGAGGCCAAAATATGGCCATTGGGTATTGCAAAAGCTTTATATCCATCCATCCATCTGTCCATGCTCAGTATAGGTACAGTCCTATTACCACAAGGGTCTTCAAATTCACAGGGAACATTCTTGGGACACAGACCTTAGACAAGTTCAAAGATGGCTAGCCTTGACATATTTTAAGAGGTCAGAAGGTCACATTCTGTTTCGTATTTTTATGTTCATACACCAGAGGGTGATAAACACATTTTTTCAAACTACAGGCCAATCTCACTGCTACCTCAATTTTCAAAAATTCTGGAAAAGGTATTCACAAAAAGGTTAAATGATTTTATATCTAAATATCATATACTAAATGAGCAGCAATATGGAATTAGAAAAAAAAAATCATACTACTCCACTGGTGGTAATTGATTTTGTGGAACATATCACAAATGCAATTGAAAACAATCAATATGCCATAGGGTTTGTTTGTTTTTTCAACTTACAGAAAGCATTTGATACCATAGATCATACCTTATTATTGGATAAATGATGGAAGTATGGCATCAGAGGGTTAGCTCATGATTGGATAGCTAAGTTATTTGTATAACAAGTATCAATGTGTTCATATTGGTGGGATAAATTCTGAATTTTTGAGGTGCACTTGTGCCCCAGGGCTCAGTCCTTGGGCCTTTGTTGTTTCTTTTATATATTAATGACATATGTTTAGTTTCTAAGTCTGTGTGTTGTATTTTATTTGCTGACAACATGACTGTGTTTTGTACAGGCTTGGGGAGTAACAGAATACATGTAACAGCATTACGTAATTAGGATACAAAAAAAAGGTAACTGTATTCCGCTACAGTTACAGAAAAAAAGACGTATTCAGATTACAGGTATATTTAGTAAAAATGGGGGTTAGTTTGCAGGATTACAATTTTAATGCATTTTATGTTATTATCTGTATATATATTTTTCTTTGAAACGAAAATGTGGACAGCGACATGACGTCTCCTAACCGGGCAAAATACTGATGAAGTTCCTGAATGTTAATGCATTTTCAATGGACATTCGCGACTGAACACACTCAGAAAAATGCTCGCAAAATATGTGTTAAAAAATGCCATTTTGACCTGGATAGCGAGCCAGTAACATTAAATTACATCAAATTATGTCAGGAAAGTATTAAACTTACTCAGACACACACACACGTTCCCAAATATTGTTGAAAGTTACACAGATCTGCGCTGTTCAAGCTGCTGAGCTGAGGCGTCCTGCTGCAGCTGCTGTGTTCAGCGCGGCTCCTAAAACCATTACAATATATATATATATATATATATATATATATATATATATATATATATATATATATATATATATATATATACACACTCAACAAAAATATAAACGCAACACTTTTGGTTTTGCTCCCATTTTGTATGAGATGAACTCAAAGATCTAAAACTTTTTCCACATACACAATATCACCATTTCCCTCAAATATTGTTCACAAACCAGTCTAAATCTGTGATAGTGAGCACTTCTCCTTTGCTGAGATAATCCATCCCACCCCACAGGTGTGCCATACCAAGATGCTGATTAGACACCATGATTAGTGCACAGGTGTGCCTTAGACTGCCCACAATAAAAGGCCACTCTGAAAGGTGCAGTTTTGTTTTATTGGGGGGGATACCAGTCAGTATCTGGTGTGACCACCATTTGCCTCATGCAGTGCAACACATCTCCTTCGCATAGAGTTGATCAGGTTGTTAATTGTGGCCTGTGGAATGTTGGTCCACTCCTCTTCAATGGCTGTGCGAAGTTGCTGGATATTGGCAGGAACTGGTACATGCTGTCGTATACGCCGGTCCAGAGCATCCCAAACATGCTCAATGGGTGACATGTCCAGTGAGTATGCCGGCCATGCAAGAACTGGGACATTTTCAGCTTCCAAGAATTGTGTACAGATCCTTGCAACATGGGGCCGTGCATTATCCTGCTGCAACATGAGGTGATGTTCTTGGATGTATGGCACAACAATGGGCCTCAGGATCTCGTCACTGTATCTCTGTGCATTCAAAATGCCATCAATAAAATGCACCTGTGTTCTTTGTCCATAACAGACACCTGCCCATACCATAACCCCACCGCCACCATGGGCCACACGATCCACAACAGTGACATCAGAGAACCGCTCACCCACAGGACGCCACACACACTGTCTGCCATCTGCCCTGGACAGTGTGATCCAGGATTCATCCATGAAGAGAACACCTCTCCAACGTGCCAAACACCAGCGAATGTGAGCATTTGCCCACTCAAGTCGGTTACGACGAACTGGAGTCAGGTCGAGACCCCGATGAGGACGACGAGCATGCAGATGAGCTTCCCTGAGACGGTTTCTGACAGTTTGTGTAGAAATTCTTTTTCTATTGTTTCAGCAGCTGTCCGAGTGGCTGGTCTCAGACGATCTTGGAGGTGAACATGCTGGATGTGGAGGTCCTGGGCTGGTGTGGTTACACGTGGTCTGCGGTTGTGAGGCTGGTTGGATGTACTGCCAAATTCTCTGAAATGCCTTTGGAGACAGCTTATGGTAGGGAAATGAACATTCAATACATGAGCAACAGCTCTGGTTGACATTCCTACTGTCAGCATGCCATTTGCACGCTCCCTCAAATCTTGCGACATCTGTGGCATTGTGCTGTGTGGTAAAACTGCACCTTTCAGAGTGGTCTTTTATTGTGGGCAGTCTAAGGCACACCTGTGCACTAATCATGGTGTCTAATCAGCATCTTGATATGGCACACCTGTGAGGTGGGATGCACACTATCACAGATTTAGACTGGTTTGTGAACAATATTTGAGGGAAATGGTGATATTGTGTATGTGGAAAAAAGTTTTAGATCTTTGAGTTCATCTCATACAAAATGGGAGCAAAACCAAAAGTGTTGCATTTATATTTTTGTTGAGTGTATATCTCGTAGCTGACTTGGAAATGCCCAGGGTTTCCTTAGGAGGAGTAAGAGGGCCTAGGCAAGGATGCAGAAGAGTGGGCTGAGCTGCTTAGTCTGCTGTCATCATGACCTGGAAAAAGAATAGATGTAAATATACTCATGTACTGCACCATGGCTCCTTCCTAAAAGAACATGTGTTTCAGCTCACTTTTAGTTCATAGAGCAGTAAACAATGATGAGGAGTCAGTAAGTATACAACCACATTACCACATACAAGCAACGTGATTTACATCTTTTGCTCAAATGTGACACATATCGGATACACACTATAAACAGTAAAAATCCACAATGAAACCCATATTCTCAGTGGAGATTTGGAACAAATGCAAATATGGAAGGATATCTACCAATATGAGTGTGGACTCCAAAGATCATAATTTCTTTGTAATTCTGAGTCTTCGCTGGCTCTGTGCTGTGTGGTGGGCTTCATAGATAATTGGCAAAGCTTCTGGGGAAAACCTGGTCTTGTTAGGAGAGACGGCATCCATCCCACTTTGGATGGAGCAGCTCTCATCTCTAGAAATCTGGCCAATTTTATTAAACCCTCCAAATCATGACTATCCAGGGTTGGGACCAGGAAGCAGAGTTGTAGTCTTACACACCTCTCTGCAGCTTCTCTCCCCCTGCCATCCCCCCAATACCCCATCCCCGTAGAGACGGTGCCTGCTCCCAGACCACCAATAACCAGTAAAAATCTATTTAAGCATAAAAATTCAAAAAGAAAAAATAATATAGCACCTTCAACTGCACCACAAACTAAAACAGTTAAATGTGGTCTATTAAACATTAGGTCTCTCTCTTCTAAGTCCCTGTTAGTAAATGATATAATAATTGATCAACATATTGATTTATTCTGCCTTACAGAAACCTGGTTACAGCAGGATGAATATGTTAGTTTAAATGAGCCAACACCCCCGAGTCACACTAAGCACGGGTCGAGGAGGAGGATTAGCAGCAATCTTCCACTCCAGCTTATTAATTAATCAAAGACCCAGACAGAGCTTTAATTCATTTGAAAGCTTGACTCTTAGTCTTGTCCATCCAAATTGGAAGTCTCAAAAACCAGTTTATTTGTTATTATCTATCGTCCACCTGGTCTTACTGTGAGTTTCTTTGTGATTTTTCAGACCTTTTGTCTGACTTAGTGCTTAGCTCAGATAAGATAATTATAGTGGGTGATTTTAACATCAAGAGTGCTAAAAAAATAAAATAAAATAAAATCCACCAGACAGGCTGCGGAGCAGCACAGGTAACGCACGGCAACAGTGCTAAAAAATAAAATAAAAATCCACCAGACAGGCCATGGAACAGCACAGGTAACGCACGACAACGGTGCTAAAAAATAAAATAAAATAAAAATCCACCAGACACGCTGTGGAGCAGCACAGGTAACGCACGGCAACAGTGCTAAAAAATAAAATAAAAACGAAAGCGTTAGCAAGCTAGTTAGCTTGCTAAAAAAAAAACCAAAATTGATATGGCCAAAAAAATTGAGAAAAAAAGTGCTCCGTCGCAACGTTTTCGGCCGTTAGAGGTCTTCTTCAGGCGTTGGAGCACGGTGAAAAAGTGAAAAAGTCTTGAAAAAGACTTAGTTCAGAGTCCAAAGCAGCAGGTAGCAGTCTCTGTGTAAACAGTTCGGCGTTCGGTCACGCAATGATTGTTCAGACCACGTCCCATCTTATCTTAGGGACCTCATAGTACCATATCACCCCAATAGAGCACTTCGCTCTCAGACTGCAGGCTTACTTGTAGTTCCTAGAGTTTGTAAGAGTAGAATGGGAGGCAGAGCCTTCAGCTTTCAGGCTCCTCTCCTGTGGAACCAGCTCCCAATTCAGATCAGGGAAACAGACACCCTCTCTACTTTAAGATTAGGCTTAAAACTTTCCTTTTGAAAAAGCTTATAGTTAGGGCTGGATCAGTGACCCTGAACCATCCCTTAGTTATGCTGCTATAGACTTAGACTGCTGGGGGGGTTTCCCATGATGCACCCAGTGTTTCTTTTTATTCACCTCTTTTTGCTCTGTATGCACCACTCTGCTTTTAATCATTAGTGATCGATCTCTGCTCTCTTCCACAGCATGTCTTTTTCCTGATTCTCTCCCCTCAGCCCCACCAGTCCCAGCAGAAGACTGCCCCTCCCTGAGCCTGGTTCTGGTGGAGGTTTCTTCCTGTTAAAAGGGAGTTTTCCTTCCACTGTCGCCAAGTGCTTGCTCATAGGGGGTCGTTTGACCGTTGGGGTTTTTCTGTAATTATTGTATGGCTTTTGCCTTACAATATAAGTGTCTTGGGGTGAGTGTTTGTTGTGATTTGGCGCTATATAAATAAAATTGATTTGATTTGATTTGGCTGTTTCTGCAATGACAAATATCTGTGCCTTCTATCTTCAGCCCGTGTGGAACTTCATAAACTCAAACCTATTCTAAGACATCTTACATATATTATTTAGAACTATCCCTGAATCCAAACAGTCAAAATTCCAACCCTAGTGAGGTCTTTAGTTTGGGTCACTGTCCTCAAAATCAATATTGATAAATGATCTAATTATGGAACACTGCCTAGATATGATCAGTTTTTTGAATCCTGGCTGGAACTTACCATTGTTCTCCCCTTAAACAAAGCCTGCCTGCCCGCCCGCGTACACATTTAGTCACGTCCTGCGTGGCATAAAAAACATGGCGGAGGTGTTGTTTTATTCATAAATCTGGATTTAGCTTACTGGTTCTGTGGGTCTAAAATATAACTCATTTGAACAATTGACTCTCTGCTCTGCTTAGGATGCTACCAATAGCTAAGATCTGGTGAATAAAATTCATACATGTTACTTTGTCACCAAATGTAGTCACCGGGCCCATATTGTTGTGATTTCCTGTGATGATGTTCAGCATAAAATGAGAACGGTGGCTGAAGGAGTTAAACATCCCGATCCAGAGAGATTTATTTTGGTCAAAGAAACAGATGCACCTGGAGAAGTTCCACAAAGATACAACATGCAAAGTATCGCCAGATCCTTCTGCCTTTCCATTCTCAGACATCCATTTTAAGGACCTCTGCCATAATTGTTGGGAAAAGTGAATGCACGGACCCACGCCAGGGGGCGGAATGAACGGTCAATAGAGATTCCAATAAATACAATTTATTTTGCAAATATGCACAATCACTCAAATATGCTTTTAGTCTGTCAATCCAAAAACGGTGATGCGTGGGCAGCCCGAGGGTAGGAGATGCCTATCCAGAGAAGAGCCGGACCCACGAAGTTCCACCGCCAACGGAGACCTGCAATACACCAGAGCGACCAAGTCCTGAATCCCCAGGTGGCCACCGCTCCAGCTGTCAGACCTGGTACTGCTGGCAGGAACAAACACAGGTTAAGGTGGGTGTGTGTACACCCAGCAAACAGTCAGTTACTCACAGAAATCCTCCTGGAGGAAATAATCCAGATACTCCCAGACTGCAGAGGAAAACTGGAGAACGTGCAGTGTCAATGGTTATACTCAGTAGTCAGAAGTGAGGAGTGGAGACGCCAACTCCTCCAACTTCCACAAACTCGGCTACAAGCTGCAAGTATAAGTCACAACTGCAAAGACTTCAGTAACAATGAATGTGCGTACGGCACAAAACGGCTGAGTAGGTTTACCTGAAAGGTAAGCAGATAACTCGGCAGAGTAGTGGTGTCTCTCCCAGGCTTTTATAGATGAGGTGATGTCTGATGGATGACAGCTGACAAGGTGCACCTGGTGATCCAACAGGCCAGCGACCTCTGGTGTCTGAAACCCGCCAACAGGCAGGGCGCCCTCTGGTGGTGGGCCAGCAGTACCTCCTCTTCGGTGGCCCACACAACAATAATAGAAACAATATCATCATACACACATGGCCTTCAGCTAGTCAGGGCCATGATTAGGTGTTTAGTCATAAAATTGGAGAAACACAAAGTGTTATATCAACAAGGTGGTATGTCCTGCACTACAGACATGAGGAAAACATGATTTTATTTTTCCTCCATACATTCTGAATTCTTAGATGAATTTGGTGAGTTTACGAGGTCTGTCAATAAGCAACGGTCCTTTTTATTTTTTTCAAAAACTATATGGATTTCATTCATATGTTTTTTACGTCAGACATGCTTGAACCCTCGTGCGCATGCGTGAGTTTTTCCACGCCTGTCGGTGACGTCATTCGCCTGTGAGCACTCCGTGTGGGAGGAGTCGTCCAGCCCCTCGTCGGAATTCCTTTGTCTGAGAAGTTGGTGAGAGACTGGCGCGTTGTTTGATCAAAGTTTTTTCTAAACCTGTGAGACACATCGAAGTGGACACGGTTCGAAAAATTAAGCTGGTTTTCAGTGAAAATTTTAACGGCTGATGAGAGATTTTGAGGTGATTCTGTCGCTTTAAGGACTTCCCACGATGCGAGACGTCGCTCAGCGCTCTCAGCCGCCGTCGTCAGCCTGTTCAAGCTGAAAACCTCCACATTTCAGGCTCTATTGATCCAGGACGTCGTGAGAGAACAGAGAAGTTTCAGAAGAAGTCGGTTTCAGCAGTTTATCCGGATATTCCACTGTTAAAGGAGATTTTTTTAATGAAAGACGTGCGGATGGGTCCGCGCGTCGGGACGCAGCCGACGCGGTGCGGCTGCACAGGAAAAACACCTCCGTGTTGATAACCATTTGTAAAATCCAGGCGGCTTTTGATGGCTTTCAGTGGAGTGAGTATATGAGAAATTGTTTAACAGCAGGACATGTTCCAACTTGTCCTTAAGGCTTTCAACAGAGGTGTTTTTCCTGTGGTGGAGCGTCGCGTGCGGACCCGTCCGCACGTCTTTCATTAAAAAAATCTCCTTTAACAGTGGAATATCCGCTTAAAATGCTGAAACCGACTTCTTCTGAACTTCTCTGTTCTCTCACGACGTCCTGGATCAATAGAGCCTGAAATGTGGAGGTTTTCAGCTTGAACAGGCTGACGACGGCGGCTGAGAGCGCTGAGCGACGTCTCGCACCGTGGGAAGTCCTTAAAGCGACAGAATCACCTCAAAATCTCTCATCAGCCGTTAAAATTTTCACTGAAAACCAGCTTAATTTTTCGAACCGTGTCCACTTCGATGTGTCTCACAGGTTTAGAAAAAATTTTGATCAAACAACGCGCCAGTCTCTCACCAACTTCTCAGACAAAGGAATTCCGACGAGGGGCTGGACGACTCCTCCCACAAGGAGTGCTCACAGGCGAATGACGTCACCGACAGGCGTGGAAAAACTCACACATGCGCACGAGGGTTCAAGCATGTCTGACGTAAAAACATATGAATGAAATCCATATAGTTTTTGAAAAAAATAAAAAGGACCGTTACTTTATTGACAGCCCTCGTATCTCTGATTTGGCAACCCGTGCAAATATTCTGATGAAACAAGCCTAAACAAGCCTTCTGACCCCTCTGCACATCATTCATGGACATCATAGATGCATTATGATTCCAGCAGTACATTCAGCGTTTGACTGACATTAGTGGAAATAACCTGGATTTTGTGCTAGCTCGTGGAATTACTGTCTCAAATATTGACATTGTGTCTCTTGCGTCAGTGATTTCATATCACTCATTAAGTTTACAGTTTCGTTGCCTTGTCCACTGGGACAAGGTGTTGATTCATCATCACGGTGACACATCAACTCCTCAACTAAAAATGAATTTAGAGCTGGTTAATTGTTGGGGTTGTAAACTTAATGAGTGATCTGATCCTCGGTTCAAATCCCAGCCTGACCGGAAAATCACTAAGGGCGCCCTTGGGCAAGGTCCTTAATCCTCTAGTTGCTCCTGGCGTGTAGTGAGTACCTTGTATGGCAGCACCCTCACATCGTAGTGAATGTGAGGCATTATTGTAAAGCACTTTGACCGTCTGATGCAGATAGAAAAGCGCTATATGAATGCAGTCCATTTACTGCCTGATATCTTAGTGTCATGTTTGGAACATGATCAGTGCAGTAGATAATCTGGTGGACAGCTTAAACTCAGTGCTCACAAGCACACTGGACATGAGCGCTCCGCCTACAATAAAACTACCCCCCGCCCCCCAAAACATACTTTCCTTGGTTCAGTGATCATTTACATGGTCTCGAGGATAAGTCTAGAGGTCTAGAGAGAAAATGGCATACCTCAATTTCAATTTTCAATTTTTTTTTTTTTTATATAGCGCCAAATCACAACAAACAGTTGCCCCAAGGTGCTTTATATTGTAAGGCAAGGCCATACAATAATTATGTAAAACCCCAACGGTCAAAACGACCCCCTGTGAGCAAGCACTTGGCTACAGTGGGAAGGAAAAACTCCCTTTTAACAGGAAGAAACCTCCAGCAGAACCAGGCTCAGGGAGGGGCAGTCTTCTGCTGGGACTGGTTGGGGCTGAGGGAGAGAACCAGGAAAAAGACATGCTGTGGAGGGGAGCAGAGATCGATCACTAATGATTAAATGCAGAGTGGTGCATACAGAGCAAAAAGAGAAACAGTGCATCATGGGAACCCCCCAGCAGTCTACGTCTATAGCAGCATAACTAAGGGATGGTTCAGGGTCACCTGATCCAGCCCTAACTATAAGCTTTAGCAAAAAGGAAAGTTTTAAGCCTAATCTTAAAAGTAGAGAGGGTGTTTGTCTCCCTGATCCGAATTGGGAGCTGGTTCCACAGGAGAGGAGCCTGAAAGCTGAAGGCTCTGCCTCCCATTCTACTCCTACAAACCCTAGGAACT
The DNA here is from genome assembly GCF_902500255.1 of Thalassophryne amazonica. Lineage (NCBI taxonomy): Eukaryota > Metazoa > Chordata > Actinopteri > Batrachoidiformes > Batrachoididae > Thalassophryne > Thalassophryne amazonica. Next base: position 56,476,959 of record NC_047112.1, read on the forward strand.
ACAAGTAAGCCTGCAGTCTGAGAGCGAAGCGCTCTATTGGGGTGATATGGTACTACGAGGTCCCTAAGATAAGATGGGACCTGATTATTCAAAACCTTATAAGTAAGAAGAAGAATTTTAAATTCTATTCTAGAATTAACAGGAAGCCAATGAAGAGAGGCCAATATGGGTGAGATATGCTCTCTCCTTCTAGTCCCCGTCAGTACTCTAGCTGCAGCATTTTGAATTAACTGAAGGCTTTTTAGGGAACTTTTAGGGCAACCTGATAATAATGAATTACAATAGTCCAGCCTAGAGGAAATAAATGCATGAATTAGTTTTTCAGCATCACTCTGAGACAAGACCTTTCTAATTTTAGAGATATTGCGTAAATGCAAAAAAGCAGTCCTACATATTTGTTTAATATGCGCTTTGAATGACATATCCTGATCAAAAATGACTCCAAGATTTCTCATAGTATTACTAGAGGTCAGGGTAATGCCATCCAGAGTAAGGATCTGGTTAGACACCATGTTTCTAAGATTTGTGGGGCCAAGTACAATAACTTCAGTTTTATCTGAGTTTAAAAGCAGGAAATTAGAGGTCATCCATGTCTTTATGTCTGTAAGACAGTCCTGCAGTTTAGCTAATTGGTGTGTGTCCTCTGGCTTCATGGATAGATAAAGCTGGGTATCATCTGCGTAACAATGAAAATTTAAGCAATACCATCTAATAATACTGCCTAAGGGAAGCATGTATAAAGTGAATAAAATTGGTCCTAGCACAGAACCTTGTGGAACTCCATAATTAACTTTAGTCTGTGAAGAAGATTCCCCATTTACATGAACAAATTGTAATCTATTAGACAAATATGATTCAAACCACCACAGCGCAGTGCCTTTAATACCTATGGCATGCTCTAATCTCTGTAATAAAATTTTATGGTCAACAGTATCAAAAGCAGCACTGAGGTCTAACAGAACAAGCACAGAGATGAGTCCACTGTCCGAGGCCATAAGAAGATCATTTGTAACCTTCACTAATGCTGTTTCTGTACTATGATGAATTCTAAAACCTGACTGAAACTCTTCAAATAGACCATTCCTCTGCAGATGATCAGTTAGCTGTTTTACAACTACCCTTTCAAGAATTTTTGAGAGAAAAGGAAGGTTGGAGATTGGCCTATAATTAGCTAAGATAGCTGGGTCAAGTGATGGCTTTTTAAGTAATGGTTTAATTACTGCCACCTTAAAAGCCTGTGGTACATAGCCAACTAACAAAGATAGATTGATCATATTTAAGATCGAAGCATTAAATAATGGTAGGGCTTCCTTGAGCAGCCTGGTAGGAATGGGGTCTAATAAACATGTTGATGGTTTGGATGAAGTAACTAATGAAAATAACTCAGACAGAACAATCAGAGAGAAAGAGTCTAACCAAATACCGGCATCACTGAAAGCAGCCAAAGATAACGATACGTCTTTGGGATGGTTATGAGTAATTTTTTCTCTAATAGTTAAAATTTTGTTAGCAAAGAAAGTCATGAAGTCATTACTAGTTAAGGTTAATGGAATACTCAGCTCAATAGAGCTCTGACTCTTTGTCAGCCTGGCTACAGTGCTGAAAAGAAACCTGGGGTTGTTCTTATTTTCTTCAATTAGTGATGATTAGAAAGATGTTCTAGCTTTACAAAGGGCTTTTTTATAGAGCAACAGACTCTTTTTCCAGGCTAAGTGAAGATCTTCTAAATTAGTGAGACGCCATTTCCTCTCCAACTTACGGGTTATCTGCTTTAAGTTAGAGTTTGTGAGTTATACCACGGAGTCAGGCACTTCTGATTTAAAGCTCTCTTTTTCAGAGGAGCTACAGCATCCAAAGTTGTCTTCAATGAGGACCTCATTGAAGACAATGAGGTCCTCAAAGCTCAATTTACCTCAATTTACCTAAAATGTCCTCAAAGACAATTTACCTCAAAGCTACAGGTATTCCACCTTGTGTGGTGCGATGCTATTCTGGACTATAAGCAGGCACTTTTGCCTACAAAGCGGGCCACCTATTTTGAACTTCAGTTTATTCAAAATGCTGCAGCTAGAGTACTGACGGGGACTAGAAGGAGAGAGCATATCTCACCCATATTGGCCTCTCTTCATTGGCTTCCTGTTAATTCTAGAATAGAATTTAAAATTCTTCTTCTTACTTATAAGGTTTTGAATAATCAGGTCCCATCTTATCTTAGGGACCTCGTAGTACCATATCACCCCAATAGAGCGCTTCGCTCTCAGACTGCAGGCTTACTTGTAGTTCCTAGGGTTTGTAAGAGTAGAATGGGAGGCAGAGCCTTCAGCTTTCAGGCTCCTCTCCTGTGGAACCAGCTCCCAATTCAGATCAGGGAGACAGACACCCTCTCTACTTTTAAGATTAGGCTTAAAACTTTCCTTTTTGCTAAAGCTTATAGTTAGGGCTGGATCAGGTGACCCTGAACCATCCCTTAGTTATGCTGCTATAGACGTAGACTGCTGGGGGGTTCCCATGATGCACTGTTTCTTTCTCTTTTTGCTCTGTATGCACCACTCTGCATTTAATCATTAGTGATCGATCTCTGCTCCCCTCCACAGCATGTCTTTTTCCTGGTTCTCTCCCTCAGCCCCAACCAGTCCCAGCAGAAGACTGCCCCTCCCTGAGCCTGGTTCTGCTGGAGGTTTCTTCCTGTTAAAAGGGAGTTTTTCCTTCCCACTGTAGCCAAGTGCTTGCTCACAGGGGGTCGTTTTGACCGTTGGGGTTTTACATAATTATTGTATGGCCTTGCCTTACAATATAAAGCGCCTTGGGGCAACTGTTTGTTGTGATTTGGCGCTATATAAAAAAATTGATTGATTGAAGTCATCCAGAGGCATAAATTTTGAAGTTATGGTTACAATATTAACGAAACTAATTTTAAACTAATGTCACGTCTGAAGTTTTAAAAAGTGAATATATGTTTTAGTTTTAAAGTAATGCACTAATTTTGAAGGTTTTAGTGTGGCCATGCTGTGCCCATGTGCATTATAGGTCAACAGAAGAAATGCATTTGAGATGCTCTGATAGACAACAGCATTAAAATCTTTGTATATTGTGCCTAAAACCCTCATGAATATATTCTCTGGGTTTATAGATGCTGTTATTGTGTTTGTTTTATGTAAAAATGCCAGAAGAAGCTCAGATTGCTCCTCCATTATTTTCAGTTGGAATCACTGCAATCGATTTCTGTTTGCTATTAGAGTCCTGCTTATGTCAAACACTGTCTGTCGTCTTTCTTCCAGAGTAATATATATAAGATGTCTGAAATTCAGCTTGTGTTTATTAAATTCCACACATCTTAAACATAGCAGACACGGATGATCTGGAATTTTGTTTTGGCAAGTTTTCACATCTCTACTGCCATCTACTGGCCAGTAGTGTTCATGGCAGTACTCACCCTAAGTAATGAGCATCCAGTAGTTGGCAGTGTTCTATTTATTTTGACACTGGTTATAGCAGACGGTTATCTAATTACATCTTTTTTTTTTTTGAAAATGCCTTTTTTTTTTAACAAATGAAAAAAGGCATATTTTACAAAAGCACATTTACCTGTAAACACCAACACATGACACACCTCACATTAACATGTTGGTTTACATAGAATGAGTGAGTCAACCAGTCAGTGTTAGCGGAGGCACATTTTACCCATAATCCTTTGCCATCTGTCTGTGTTTGTTACAAAACTTCAGAATTAGTGCATTATTCAACATTAAATGATATATTTTAAGTTTGTACAAATGACAGAATTGACATTAATGGAGTTATTCTATCAGCATTAATTTTATTTATAAACCAAACCATAAGTCAGCACTGCTTTATTTTCCAAGACCTCCGCCTCATGGCAACACTGTTATTAAGTACAGAGTTGAGCTTCGCTGCTCCTCTCAACCGCTTCGCTGCTGGAAAATATGTAGTAAACAGGAGCTTCCAGCAGTGGGCAGGGCACTCAAAGACAGAAGTGCTGACTCATTGTATGGGTCTCTAGTCACCTTTGATGCTACTAGAAGCAATTGTGGTGTTAAAAGTCAAAATCAGCTTTTTAGTAGTTGCAAGTGTACCGTAGACAATACTGAATTTATTGGTTATCTGTAGCTTCCGATAAAGTTTTGGGTGGTATATTGGTTTAGCTTTATAAAAGATAACTTTTCAGTTAGCTGATTATCTGTTATCAAAGCTAATTTTTTGGTTAGCTGTGCCCACCACTGCGTATATACATACATATACGCATATAGCGTATATGCAGATATATGCTGATTGAGCTTGGGACTCCGACGAGGGCAGTCGCATCTCCTCCACTCTCCCTTATCTCTGCTCTCTGCTTTAACCTTCAAGTCCCTACTTCACTAGACTGTGAATTCCTCAAATTATATTGGATACCGGATCTATTGGACTACTATTGGATTAACCATGGAATTGATCAGCTGGTCTCTGAACGCTATTGACACCATTTTTTCTACAAGAAGGTCAGGACCGGGGGGGGTCCTACCTGCCCAGATGGAACGTATCCTGCGGGCTATGTTCTCGACTCCTGGGGGTCTTGGCGTATTGCATGCTTGGCGCCTTTCTCCATTGAGGATGTCGAGGATTTATTCATTTTTGGTCTTATGGTAGCAGGGCTGGTACTTTCTGGCACAGCCCCCGCTTGTCCGTCATGATTAACGAGGTTGGCAAGGCAGTGCATTCTCAGACGGCGATGAATCTTGAACTCAGACGTAAATTGGATGACATCTTGGAGCAGATGTGTGCCTTGCAGTTGAAGTTGAAGATTTCGGAGGCCGGTGAATATTCTTAATTCATAATTGGGATTTGGTTGTTCTAGTGGAACTGTAAAAAGTGTTTTTCACTGCTCAAACCACAACACGGCGGGCTTATCAAGCCTGAAGGACAAATTGCCCTACTGTTTTCCTTTAGACGAATGTCTTCAGCCTGGGGAACATTTGGCTGTTTCTTATCTCAACTCACAAAGACAAACTGTTTTCACAGGACTGAAGGCATGCTCCATTCCCTCCCCCCACCCCCCTCCTACCCCACATCAAACACCCCCCACTCTGGCTTCTGCTCACATCATTCCTTCCCCCTTCTGCGGGGGTGGTGCAGTTTTAGCTGCAGCTGGTCCCTGTTCCTCCCCCCAAGCTGACGGTGGCACATCTCTTGCTGCGTGGCCTTCACCCACTTGCCTCAATTCGGATAACAGACTTCTTCAAACGTAGTGCACATAAACAATGTCAAATGTGTATGTGCTGTCTTTAATTCTGATGTGTGCCATTATTACGGTAAACAAGTAATAATTGTGGACTAATTGCTGTCTGAGGTAACTGGAGTGTAAACATAATTTCTCCACTGTGAGATCAATAAAGTATATCTCTCATATACACATACAACAAAACTTGTCCTCTGCATTTTAACCCAACCTAATTACAGTTAGACACAAAGCAACCACTACGAGCAGTGGGCAGCAACAGTCCAGCACCCGGGGACCAACTCCAGATGTAGATGCTGCCTTGGTCAGGGGTAGAGAAAGGAAAAGATGCTAAATAAGCTTTTTTATGATTATTGTGGGAGGAAATCCATGCAGACATGGGAAGAACATGTAAACTCCACACAGAAAGGGCGGGAAGCAACCCCACAACCTTTCTGCTGTGAGGCACCAGTGCTACCCACTAATCCACCGTGCTGCCCTGCTGCGGTGACTCCCTGATCTCATGGTCCCTGTAACTTTACTCAGCATTTTACTGGCATCTCAGCATAGTTTCAGAAAAATCACAAAAAGGATACCTCATCTTAGTGTGCAAAGCAGGTGGGGTAGGAGTTGGTCTACTAATTTAAAGTTCAGTTCTAGTTGTGTGCTACAGGCTACCCGACAATTCATCTGCGTTATCCCAGTCCACATAAATGTAAATGGGGGAATAACCTGCAATTGACTGGAGTCCCAAAACCCATTGGACTTATTTCTTTGACATTTTAAGTTAAGAACTCCAACGTCTTCAGCCTTGCAGCAAACAAGTAGGAGATACTGATCAGTCAGGAATTGGAGTTACTGCACAAAATCTTTGTGATGCATAAGATTCCATTCCATTCCAATTACAATTGTACAACAGTACAAGCATTTGGATGAATTAACACTTGTTGAAACTAAGATTTATTTATTAATTTTTCTTGTTGTTGCCACTACCGTATATATTAACATTGATGTATGTCCCTCACAATCACTGTTAACTACTTTGTAAACACTGTGTGATCACATTCTGTCAGACTTCCTCAGATCAGGAGGCTACTGTCAGCTCACTGAGTCACGAGTGGGTCCTCAGCAGATGTGACGTGGGCCTGGGTGGGAGGCAGCAGTTCTCGCTCACTGTGAAAATATCCGAATGGCAGCTCCTGATTGGGTGCCAGGATTGCCTGCCAGTTCAGCGCCAAGCTTCTCTCACTCACAGGATTGAAATGTGCCTGTCATTTTTTGGGTGGGAAGAGCTGGGGCGTTTGGGCTTGAGCATGATGTTCTTTCCTCACTCAATACTTGGCTTCAAAAGCACCAAAGTACCAAGGGTTTTTGAACAAAACAATAATTCACACACATGAAATAATTTCTCCACTAAATATATTTGAAGAATTGTTGTCAAGTATGTGAGGTAAAATAAAAACCTGTGGTGTCAATCAAGCTGTCAAGAGAATATTGGTGCCATATATTGGCCCTGAGGCCCATTGGCAAATTCCGTAGTATGAAGTGAATGAGTGTCCATGACATCCCATGGATGAGATGCCAGTCCATCAAAGGTTAATATCCCAACCAAGGTCAGTACACATTTACAGTTGGGTGTATGAGGACAGTGCAGAGAAAGTGTCCTGTTCAAAGACACAATATGGGTGGCATGGCAGGGATAAAACTTAGATCTACATATTGGTATGCTGCGTTTACACATAACGATGGGAAGTCACGAATGCCATGAAGTATACATTCTTGGCCACTGATCACGAATGTGATGATTCGGGGCAGAGGCATCAGGTGTCCTCAGGAAATGCTGCAATGGCACATGTTGCTGGAGAATTATCAGGAACCATTACACACAGTCAAGAATAATGTTCCTTGTTGTGCGCTATCGCGCATAAGAGCACATCTTTACATTCAGTCACATTGTGAATGAGGCGATTTTTCTCCAGACACACCACCATATTCATCCTACCAGAGTTGCTGAATAATTCAGATCACTCCAGTTTGCTCCTCAAAATCCACAGCAGAAGAACTTTGTGGTTGCATGCTTAGTTGGGCTTTGTGCCATGGAGTGGCGCAGAGCGGAGGAGGAGACTGAGAGAGCCTGATATGTGGCTTCACGCGGCTCTCATCTTGCGCGTTTTCCCAAACATCAGGCACATGCAGCAGGTGGAACACCTGCAGGAGTGCGCTAAGGAGCATTGGAAGGAAACTTTTAGCGGACTTGGTGTCACTGTTTTTCTTCAGCATACTGCAGCAATGAAACTAAATGCAGTGCAGCAGGGTTTAATTGTGCACACGTCAGAGAACGCTGTCACGCCCTATTAAGGATCAACACTAATCAAGACGGATCATCACGCTCAGTTGTGACATCCACGACATGAGGTGAAATGAGAGTGGTGCGTGACATTTGTGGAAGATTTTTTTGACAGCCAAAAACATGCTCCATGAAAATCACTAATATCATGCACCAACACTCATTACAACCCCAATTCCAATGAAGTTGGAATGTTATGTAAAATTAAATAAAAACAAATACAATGATCCTCTACAACCTATATTCAATTGAATACACCACAAACACAAGATATTTAATGTTCAAAGTGATAAAATTTATTGTTTTTGTGCAAATATTTGCTCATTTTGAAATGGATGCCTGCAACATGTTTCAAAAAAGCTGGGACAGTGGTATGTTTACCACTGTGTTACATCACCTTTCCTTCTAACAATACTCAATAAGCGTTTGGGAACTGATGACACTAATTTTTGAACTTTTGTAGGTGGAATTCTTTCTCATTCTTGCTTGATGTACGACTTCAGTTGTTCAACAGTCTGGGGTCTCCGTTGTCACATTTTGCGCTTCATAATGCAACCCACATTTTCAATGGGCGACAGGTCTGGACTGCAGGCAGGCCAGTCTAGTACCCGCACTCTTTTACTACGAAGCCACGCTGTTGTAACACATGCAGAATGTGGCTTGACATTGTCTTGCTGAAATAAGCAGGGACGTCCCTGAAAAAGACGTTGCTTAAATGGCAGCATGTGTTGCTCCAAAACCTGGATGTACCTTTCAGCATTGATGGTGCCATCACAGATGTGTAGGATGCCCATGTCATGGGCACTAACACACCCCCATACCATCACAGATGCTGGCTTTTTATTTATTTATCTATTTAGATATGTTAAGTCACGTTAAGAATGTCAGGAATATGCCAAGAATGACGCAAATATGACATATTAATTGTGAATCTTGCATATGTGTAAACGCACCATTAACTTTTTATTCCACTGAGCTACCTGCTCTGCAGTCTATCAGTGTGATCAAACATGAAGCCTAAATTACAAATTTGATTTCTTGACCAATCACCATTGATTATAAGCTTAATTAATTCAATATAAATCCCAGTTCCAAGTTAAGTTTCCATGATTGGATATTTTGTAAAAGTGTCTGCCATAAAACAAAATAGTAATGGTGTTATGTCATTGTTTTCATCTAAGTTGTCAAAAAAGAGTTGTCTTTAGCAGTCAAAATTCAAAGACATCTTTCAAAGTAGCTTCTTATCATGTGGAAACAAGATCACAGGCTCTTGTTGATGCTCCAGTGCACCCATTGGGCACATGTGGATGCTTAATGCTGCTCCAGGCTCTTGTCCTGTCTTTGTTGTGGTGTATTGCTTAACTGGACAGATTTGGAATACATAAACAGATTTTTTTTTTTAAGAAAAAAAAACCTTGTTGATCTTAGCTATGTGTGATTTTTGCCAGTGGTAAACAATTAGTATTCTGCATGCACAAAATACACAGGAGCTGATATCTTCTTATACATCTATGGATGAGTGATTGTTGTGAGGCTGAAAACATAAAAATGAAAGCAGATATAAAATATAAACTACCCTTTTCTTCAAATGTGTCAAACTAAAGCAGAACATTCCATTTGAAAAACAACCACTACAAAAGCTGAATTGATCTTATACTTAAAGATCAAATCCTACAGCAGATAAATATTATTTTCTCAGTAAGTTATTGTTCCAGTTAAAGGTAATTATGTGTCTAATAGATAGTTAAATATTTAGCTATTTTTTGGTTCAGCTAAACATTTAAGAAGATACTGAATATTTATCTAAATAGTTAATAGTTATTTTAAAAAGTCAAATACGTTTGTCAAAGCATCTCACTAAAATAAATATTTAATTATGTGTTAAATTATCCACTAAATGCTAAATATTAAAGAAAATATTTTGGTTAACATTTCATTAAATGTTCCACTAAAAAATTCGATACATCAAACCAAAATATTGAGCCTGATACTTAAAAAAATTGGCTTAAACCACCCCCTTGAACATAAGCTTGGGGTGATCAGGACTTCAACACAGAGCTCTACAGGTGCCCACAACTATGGAGGGCAGGGCTAAAGAACAACAACAAGAACAGAAAGCCCTCACAGTATGTGGGTACCCATGATGGTCCCTGGATAAAGTGCATAAGTCCCAAAGAACAAAGAGACCAGACAGACAGGAGATGGAGCCAAGAGGAAGAGGAGCATCTCTCTCTTATTTAGCAGAAGTAGGGGAAAAACTACAGAGGATCTTCAGACAGGACAAAATCCCACTTTACTTTAAACCTGTTAACACCTTGAGAAAGAAATTAGTTCACCCTAAGGACAGGATCCCTAGTTAAAAACAGAGCAATGTAGTGTATTTTATCAGATGTCAGGAAAACTGTAACAAACACTACATAGGTGAGACTAAGCAGCCGTTGCACAAAAGGCTATACCAGCACCACAGAGAGGGTGCCGGTGGACCTTGGTCTGCAGTTCATCTCCACCTTAAAGACATTAACCACACATTTGAGGACAAGGAAAAAATCTTAGCCAGAGAAAAGAAATGGTTTGAGAGGGGAGTGAAAGAAGCATTGTATGTGAAACAGTTGAAACCCAGCCTTAACTGGGGAGGGGGTCTGAGACACGCTTTGTCCCCTGTTTACAATGGGGTACTCAGATCAAAGCAGCTCCAGTCTTTTGTTCATGTCAATGAGTCATTCACATCGTCAGGAGAGGCGTCAGGAGAGGCGTCAGTCCCATCATTAGGAGGGACAGCTGCCCTGTCATTAGGAGGGTGCTAACTAGAGCACAATAGGTGCTAATTAGAGCTATTGTTAGTCACTAGCCAATAGCAGTCTGCCTCTCTGTAGGAGGGGTCTGGTTAGGTTTAAACTCCAGCTTTTGCTGGCTTCTGTTATTCTTCTCTACAAGAGTCAAGACAGAAGTCAGACTACCAGAGCAAGAATTTTAGCTGACGAAGCTTCTGCGTTTAGGAGCGAAACGTCCTTGCATCAAGCAACCCAGTCCAGTCGAAGATTCAAGCTTCTCTACTATGGAAACCACCTGGACAACTGAAAGCCTTCACAGAAACAAACTTAGCACACGTATACTTTGACATACAAGAAGTGGCATAGGCTATTGAACACTTTAGCAGTAGTATAGTAATAGTAGAGTAGTAGTAGGTAAGGGGAGAGACACTTTTGTGCTGTCTGAGTCAAAACTGCCCTGGAGTGGGTAATCAGGGAGATATTCTTATTTAGCTAGTTATCTAGAACTTTCTTAAAGCTTGAGAAAAGTTAATTTAACTTAATTTTCTCCTACATATCAGTCACCAGTATGTGAAAGTTGTGGAATTGATGAGTGTATAGTGGTGAATATGATGTACTGGATGATTTTAAATTTTTTCTGGGGTTTTTTGTTTGTTTGTTTGTTTTACAACCCTAATTCCAATGAAGTTGGGATGTTGTGTAAAATGTAAATAAAAACAAAATACAATGATTTGCAAAGCCTCTTCAACCTATATTCACTTGAATATGCCACAAAAACACGATATTTAATGTTCAAACTGATAAACTTTATTGTTTCTGTGCAAATATTTGCTCATTTTGAAATGGATGCCTGCAACATGTTTCAAAAACATGTTTACCACTTCCAGGTGATGGCACTAGATGGCACTCCCCTTCTCACGATCACTCACCAAACCATTCCTGTCATGCTCTTGGTTTCAGGGAATCACCGGGAGAATCTTCAGTTTTTTGTTTATTGCTCCTCTCTTCCGTGGTGTTGGGGCATCCTTGGCTTATTCTTCACAATCCCAAAAGAAATTGATTGGCTGACCGGAATGATCTCCCGGTGGGGTGAGGCTTGCTACCTCCTTTGTCTCCATTCCTCCATTCCCATCACCAAGGAGTCTAAGGAAACCACTTCCATATCGATAGATCTCTCCAGTGTTCCTGAGCAATATCATGATCTCAAAGAATCGTTCAGTAAACATCACGCACTTCCCCTACCACCTCATCGACCATACGTCTGCTCCATCGATTTGCTTCCGGGCTCTTCCTTTCCTTCCAGCTGACTTTATATAATCTTTATATAATCTGTTGCGCCCGAAGAGGGAATTGATGGAGCAGTATATACAAGACTTCTTGGCAGCTGGTCTCATCCATCCCTCGTCATTGCCCTTAGGGGCAGTGTTTTTTTGTGGGGAAGAAGCATGAGTTACACACCTGCATTGGTTACCGCAGATTAAATGCCATTACTGTCCATAACAAGTATCCTCTACCTCTGCTAGATTCGGCATTTGATTCGCTGCAGGGAGCGTCCATATTCACAAGTTAACCATCCAGATCCTGGGGGAGGTCCCCCTGGACGTCTGTTTGTTCTTCTTTCTGCATGTTCTGCTGTTCTTCAGTTCATTCATACTTTCCTGACACCCAGGCATCCAGTGGACCCTGCATCTCCTTCAGCAGCGCTTCTGGTGGCCCTCTGTCCAGGTAGATGTGCGAGCATATGTGAATGCCTGTCCCACCTGTGCCAGGTGCAAGACTCTCCATTCACCTCCATCATGCCTCCTTCATCCCCTCCCTGTCCCTGGACATCCTTGGTCGCACATCTGCCTGGAATTTGTGACCGGCCTACCTGCCTCCCACTGACACACTGCCATCCTCACCATCCTCGACCGGCTTTCTAAGTCTGCTCACTTCGTGGCCCTGCCAAAGCTACCCTCAGCCCAGGAGACCGCCGAACTCCTGGTCCACCATGTCTTCCGGCTGCATGTCATCCCACAAGACATCACGTCGCACCGAGGTCCCCAGTTCACATCACAGGTATGGAAGACCTTTTGTTCAGCTTTGGGGGCCTCAGCCAGCCTCTCGTCCGGGTTCCATCCCCAGACCAATGGCTAAGTGGAACGGGCCAACCAGGAGCTCGGGCCACCCTCCGGTGCATTACTTCCTCCCACCCGTCCTCCTGGAGCACCCACCTACCCTGGATTGAGTATGCTCATAACTCCCAAGTGAGCTCCGCCACTGGACTGTCTCCTTTCTAGTGTTCTCTGGGTTACCAGCCCCCACTGTTTCCGGACCAGGAGTTGGATCTCACTGTGCCACTTGTTCAGGCCCACCTCCAACGCTGTCAACAAGTGTGGAGGACTGCCTGTTTCGCTCTGCTCCAGACGAGGGGTAGGACTATACACCATGCAGACCACCATCGGACCCCGGCCCCCCACTACTATCCTCGGCAAGAAGTCTGGCTCTCGGCCAAGGACGTGCCTCTCGGGTGAAACCCGGAACCTGGGTCCATTCACCTTGGAAAAGATTATCAATCCTGTGTCTGTTAGACTTAAGTTGCCACGGTCCCTCTGGATCCATCCAGTGTTTCATGTTTCTCGTCTCAAACCTGTGCAGGTCAGCGCCTTGTCTTCTCATTTTCCCTGGTTTTCAGATTTTGGACTCAATCAGCTTGGTCAGCCAGCTGGTCCTACTCTGGTTCAACTTCAGCTACCTTGTTTGGTAGTGCACCTTCACTGCAGCACCCTGGCTTGTCTCTCCCTCCTGCAGTGCTTGATTCATCTGTTCATTCCATTCTACTTTACATTCACTTACAAAATAAATTGTTATATTTTTGCTACTCACGGTCTGTTTCGCTGCATTTGAGTCCTAACCTTGGGTGTTCTCACCACAACATGAAGAGGATTTGCAAATCATTGTATTCTGCTTTTATTTACATTTTACAGAATGTCCCAAGCTCATTGGAATTGGAGTTGTAATAACTCATTGGGATACATATGAACATTTTTATTCTCAGCAACCTTAACTTTTCTCTGGTCTTCTGGTGCTTCATGAATCCAACAAGGATTTTTTTTTTTCTTTTTTTTATTCTGACTGCAACAGAGCAGCAAACTTGCAGAAGCATTTGAGAATTCTATGCAATGATTAACTGAGTATTCGGCTCATCTTATCTTGGCCCGGAGCTAAACTGCTCTCTTTTTCCAGGCCCATGAATGCTCAAGTGCTGCTCTATTACATGAGATGTCCCCGTAACTGGTATAGCAGTTTTTGATTATTTATTCATGTGCTTACCTTTTTTTATTGTGAGAAAAAGGATAGGAAAGACAGAAGCAAAGCTGTTTTTCCAATTATTTCTGCTCTGTTTTTCACTTTGTCTCAACCAGGCGACAGAAAACAGTTGGAAATATCACAAGCTGCAAAACTGTTTGGGCACACTGTGGTAGTCATAAATGTTTAATAGGCCTGAAGCGAAGGACAGCATGAGAATAATACTGTTTTCTACTAAAAGGCATTGTGCTAATTGCCCCTTTGCTTGTATGTATAAATCTATAATTTATTCAACAAAACTAAATGGTGAACTGCATGCTGCAAATATTTACACTCACAAACTGCTCGGTACATCACCTCCTGACATCAACCCAAACAGCGCCATTGCACATTCAAGGCCTATTTATGCCGCGTTCCAGTTATTCCACAAGTCATAAATCCTGACTGGGAGTGATGTCCAAAAATATAAAGTCAACCAAAGAGATGTCATGGAAACTGACAGATAGCACCGATGGCAATTTACTGCTCTTTGTAGCATAGGGTAGTGTTATTAGCAACATCGACCAGGTTAGCAAATATTAACAGGACTAGTTGATAAACAACACATTATTTCATGCTTAAAAACACCATAGCAACACATCATCTGACAGTAATGGGGCAGTACTGTATGTGCGAATTATTAACTTGGACACAAAAAAAGAGTTGTAGGCACTAAAAACTACAGCTTTCACTGTTGAGGATCACAGCAGCCATCTTGGATTGCAAACTCCGGGCATGTGGTGTTTGAAGAAAATTGGAACTAGAACCTCAAGGGGCATTCCACATGAAACTTCCTATATGTGACTGGGGAATTACAACTTCAAATGAAAACTGAAATATACCATTCAAGGCAATAATTATTAATAATAATTCAAGGCAAAAAACAATGCATTTTGATTATGATTCAGATTAAGACATGGATATTGTGTCATTTTTAGTTCACAATAGAAGGTTTGCTTATTAAGGATGGGTAAACAAATATGTACTCACAATATGACAATATTTTCTCTTATGCTAAGAAAATCAATTTTTAAAATCTAGAATCAATATAATACAATTCAAGAAGTGGTTAGTTTGTATTACTGCTTTTATTCAGCAGAGGGCACAATATTTATTTATTTATTGTAGACCTAATCTGACTAGCAACCTCAAGAAATGATAGTCAAATTCAGATCAAATTCATGTTAATTAATGTGAACTTTAAAGAGTGTCAGGCAGAAAGTGCAAAAATGAGTAGCTTCTTCATTTGTATGTGAAACAGATGAGATGAGTTTGCGGTTGTTGATCTAAACATGGGCTGGGTCGAGGCAGAGTTTGGGGAAGCTCTAGTCAAGTGTGACATTGGAGTTTACGATGTTGCTCCACTCAAAGTGGCTAAGTGGTAGCAACTTGACATCCAATTTCCTGGCAAAACACGGAGAAGGTGAATCCAAGAAATCAAGAACAGTTCACCTACCTTCAAAATGTGTTTTATGTAAGGGCCCTGTCACACTTAGTACAAATGAACAGGAATCAAGCAGAATTAGCCGGAATTGGAAAATTAGCCAAAATTCGAGACACAGTTGGGAGGGACAGATATTCTGACAGCCGTGTAGGAATGTCGTTCAAATATCTAGGATGTGGGCCAAAGCCACCTCGAATGATATGTGCACATTCCGTGTGCAGTAGCTCAAGAATGCAGGTTGAATGCAGTCGGAGCACAGTATGAATACCCAGAATGCAGGATGAATGCTCCTGGAACACAACATGAATACCCACAATGCCAGCAGAATGCATCAGGAATATGCAGAATGCATCCCGAATGCCTTACAACAAAGGCCCGAATGCTGTTATGTAATGAGTGATGTTGATCCACAATTATGCATTAACTGGGTGACAATGAGATACATGGACAACATATCTGCATAACAGTGGAGTGGATTAGGTCACAAACATATATAATATCCACACATATTCTAGCACCATTTTATGAGGAATTGCGTCAGGGAGGGCACCTGGCAGCAATATGTAGCAGGATCAACATGCAGAGCAACTTTGGTTCTGCTGTGGCGACCCCGAGCACACAGAAGGGGGCAGCCGAGGGGCGTACCCACATCTGTGTTTGGATGTGTGGATATTATATATGTTAGTGACCTAATCCACGCCATTGTTATGCAGATATTTTGTACATGTATTACATTGTCACGCGGTTAATTGTGAATCTATCTCACCAATACCAATATAACTTATGTGTCAGTTCTACCTACTTTATCTGTAAATATCAATCGGTTTCCCCCACATATTTAGTATATCTAATGTATATGTGCTAGCATACTTAGTACATGTACTCCAGCTGCCTGTGTGGTATTGACTGGGTTGTACCATAAACAGTAGTATTCAGAATAACAGTAGTGCTATGTGACTAAAAAGATTAATCCAGGTTTTGATTATTTTGATTATTGTTACATGGGAAACAAGCTACCAGTAGATTCAGTGGATTCTCACAAATCCAACAAGACCAAGCATTCATGATATGCACACTCTTAAGGCTATGAAATTGGGTTATAAGTAAAAAAAACAAAAAAAAAAAAGTAGAAAAGGGGGTTAGGGTTAGTTAGTTTTGAGGTTGTAGCGCCAGCAGCAGATGCTACTATTATTGTGAACACCCCCTTTTCTACTTTTTTTTTTACTAATAGCCCAATTTCATAGCCTTAAGAGTGTGCATATCATGAATGCTTGGTCTTGTGACACATCACCATGCGTGCTGTCTGAATATCCAACAAATATCAAATGTAGTTGTCACTAACATGTACGTAAGTGTTTATGTTTGAGTGTAGTTGATGTAAACAATACCTGTTAGTCAGGTATGTTGTACATAATATCTACCCAATTATAGGATTTGTCACCTTGTTGCCACAATGTGTTTCAGTAGCCTTGCATTGTTTACTGTTGTGTGTCCGCACAAGCCCACGAGTGACCTCACAGTTGATGTTTCAGTGAGAGTAGTGTAATAACAGGATGGGCCAAGATCCACAGACACACATGACAGCTGGATGGACATACATTTGTTCACCTTTACTGAGCAATACATGTTCAACAGACAATGTTCGTAACATAGGGTGAACACAGAAATGCATATGGATATGACATATCTGGGTCAAAGACGTACGACAGTAAGTCAAAGACTTACTCGTATAAGGCCTTTGAGTGGCCCATTTTTAAAATACTTGAAATAAAGATATATTTGGTCATTTTCCAAACATTTGGAATGTAGTGTATACATGCATGCATGTGAAAACTTCAAAGATATTTTAGTGTTTTAAACTTAAATTAATAGGGCAACGACCTTAAAAAAGTCATTTGGGGCGACTATAATTTATCTCAAAATTAATAGATTTCCTTAACATAACTTATATTTTAATATGTATCAGTAATTAAATTAACTGATTAAGAAAGATAGACTCATGTGTCCTTTCATTTTTTGTAAACCATTTTAAAATAAATTTTATCTGTAATGGCAGTGTCTCCCGGTCATAAAGCCGTTAGCCGTTTTTGCTCTAGAATTCATAAAACTGATTTAAAATATATACAGATAGTATCCACTTATGCATGCTATACCAGTGATTAATATTTGAACCAAGACTGATAGACATTAAATTCTGAATTTAGTACAGACTTGTCAATTGTTGGTTACCCCACATGACAGGTGGTCGCCCAAAATGATGAAAAACAGCGGGCAGTTTAGGCTATTCAATAATTTACAGAATTGAGACAAATTTTTTATGAAAATCTTTTATTAAATAATCAGCATATAACCATTTTCATTTAATTTTCATTTGACACAATAACATCATAAGATTAGCATTTTCCTTACTATTTCATTTAACACATGAACATAAAATTTGCATTTTCCTTACTATTTCATTTAATAGTTTAACATAAAACATTAGCATTTTCCTAACTCCAGACACATTGGGGGCTTAATCTGGAGGCATTTCTTTAACTCCAGGCATTTCTGAACGTTACCCAGTCTTGGCAGGTCAACTTCGAGAAACGTGAGGTTGCTGGCTCAGGCTCTGAAATGACAGCATGAACATCTTTCCTAAAGTAGAAAGTAACATCTGGATTTTGTGGCCACAAGAACAAGTCCTTGTCATCAGACTGTCGCATACAGCTGCTCTGCAGTTCCTCTTCCACAACCTTTAGGACCTGGCCCACGGAAGCTCATCGTATGTTACTATCACAAACCTGCCACAAAGATCTAGGACATTTTCTTGTTCCCTAGGTGGCTCAGGTGGAGAGCTTAACGGGTTCTCAGAACACTTTCTTGTTCCTTAGGTGGCTCAGGTTTCTCAGTTTGGCGTATGGTGGCTTTCAGGTCTACAGTTACTGGCTGGTAACAAGGGCGTGGACTCATCTTTAAGTGCTTATAGAAGCAAGACACCTCCCTGTGCATGATCTTTGCAGGCTGTGATGACACAACTTGGATTTTCTTCTCTGATAAAGACACAATATTCAAAAAGAAGCAGTCATCTCTAAAGTAGTATGGAAATTATTGAAATTTAAAAAAAATATATGTTGAAATATAGAAAGAGTTATGTTAAAACAAATAAATAAATGTATATCATGACTGAAAATATAAGCATACAGAAACTACAAACACAGGACATGTATTTTCTATCATTTAAACCATCGGCCGTGATCGCCCCACATGATGCTCGGTCGCCCCAGATGATGTTTTCAAGTTTAATCAAATATAGCAGGCTAATGGTTTGCTATAGAATCCAAGCTAGCTTGTTCTTACCACATATCACTAACAAATTTACCTTCAAAATATAGATTTGCGAATAAAACTTATTATTCACATTTTTAGGGTGGTAACCCCACATGATATCCAAATGTGATGTATTCGTTGCAGCAGTTAAAAAAAGGATTTATTTGTAAAGATGAGAGAGACTACTGACCTGCAAGTTGTCTCTCTGGGACCCTCATGGTGTGACTGGCTGATGCAGCATCCTCCTTGAGATGACTGTCAAAATAAAAGTTCCATAATTGTATTTTCTTGATGGTCGCCCCAGATTATATTTCAGACAATGAACATATTCGGACTAGACTTGTTTGTGTATTATGACTGAAATGTATGTACAAATGCTTCATAACTTTGTCAATAAATGTAAAACAAGTTTGAAATTATGCCAAATAGGGCAAGGATTATATTTAAATTGTTTTAATGTGATTTAAAACCAGTTGTCCAAACAGAAGTCATGGTCGGACGGTCGCCCCACATGATGTTTTCACACATCAGATGTCAGAAAATGACCAATAACCAACATGTTTAAAGAAATAAGAGTGGGCACATGTATAAGGAAGGTATTAGACGTACATGTTATATTTTTATTAACTTTAATATTTATTATTAGGTAAAAAAGTTCCATCGGACAGAAAAGGTGAGCGTCTCGTCTTTGACCCACATAGATGCAAGTAAGCGGTTAAGGGGAAAAAGAAACAACAAATAGTGGCAGTGTGTCTGACTGGATTTAAGACCAGAAGGCAAATTTAAGACAGTTTGCATGGATAGTACGATCAATTATCGACCGCAGCAAAGCAGATCAAACAAGAATTCCTTTGTAAGTTCTAGCTCCTCCATGCAAAATCTCTTTGTGAAACAATCCAGCTGTCTGATCAGCTTAAATGGAGCTGCAAACGTCCTCCCAAACTATGAAAAAGGAGAAAACCGAAGATTGATGAAGCCCTTCAACAAGGGAGTTTTGCTGGCCTCTTGTTGCGTATTGATTTTGACAACACGTAACGCTATTTGGCTTTGTGCAAGCAGCCCACTGTTGCATTTTATCAATCCAAATTCCCCATCAGGCTCTCGTACCGCCTTACACACACCGCTGAAAGTGAAATCTAAAAGCAAAACATCAAGATCCGAACCTGTCACACGCCTCCATGCTGCATGTTCTTCTTTGTTGTAGTTACATCTCTATTAGTGATGCCTTCCTGTCCTTTTTGCACCTGCTTTCAACACAAATGTAGTTTCACATTTGACAGCAATATGTCGGATCTTAGTCGGATCTGTTCTGTTTGTAGCTTCTGATGGTTCGTTTCGTTAATCAAAGCTCTTTTTTTCCACCTCAAATCCCTGTTGAGCTTCTCTTCTTTCACTCTGCCTACCGTGTCCTCAGATCCTCCCTCCCTCTTGTTTCCCTCCCTCATTGCCTCTGGAGCTTGTTTCAAGGAAAAAATGACCCATTCCCCTGGAGATCCAGTACTTTGTGTGCAGAATTGCAAACGCAAGAAGCGAGAAGATTGATTTGTCCCTAAACTCTGCCACTTGTAAAGAGCTGAGTGAAATCACTGCAGTGTGCTGAACAGATGCATAAAGCTGAGAGTTAAACACAAGTCTGAGGCTGTCAGACAATCATGCATCATGAGCAAGCTCCGACTTAAAATGGCCCGATAACTTGTTTTTTCTCAACCAGTTTGCTGGCAAACTTTGAGTTTCCACTGAACTGACTGACGTTTAGTTAAGAAATGCATTTATAAATGATTTTTTACTAAGTTCTTTACTGAATGCATAGCATTATTAAATAAGCCTCACAGCCTTATTTCATAATTACCAACATTCCGGTCTGTATTTAGATTTCACAACAAAAGATCCAGACCCCAATGAGCAGTGAATCTGGTTCTGAGCAGATTGATGGTAATTATAAATATAGGGACAATGCAGTTTTTGCAATGTGACACTTAGTGCCAATTTGATACATATCACAATTCTAAAGAAATGCAATTCTATATGTATTGCAGTTTGTCATTATAATTTTTCTTTACTGTTGTGGGCACAAGACTATAATAAAAAGCTGAATAATGAATAATGTATTCATCATAAATCATAAATAAATCATCAAAAATAAAAGTTTTTGTTTTTCAGGAGAATCATATTTGATATTTGACAATTAATTATACCCACATCAAACTAGAGGCTGAATGAGCCTAAATGCTGTCCAAATGAAAATTCAACGTACATTCTGGAACAACTGAGGTGCAATCCAAAACCTCCGACTGCATTCTGAGTGCGTTCCAAACAGTCGGTCAAATTCCTGTGACCAGCCAGAATGTGTAACTCATGTTCAAATCATTCAAGGTGCGGCAGTCAAAGTGCATCCTGACCGCATTCTGACTGTCGTCTAAACATTCACACAGCACTCCAACAGCATTCGGAACATTCTGAACGGGTTTGAGTGGCAAACTGCAATGGCCAGTTAACACAGAACCTGCCAAAATGCCCAGAATGTAGCACGAATGAGCCACAATGCAACACAAATGAGCCTGGAATGGCACGATTGGGTCTCAATATGGTCAGACCAAACTGACTACAACAGCCGGGTAGCTTGCATGTAAACCAGTGTCCGCATTGACAATCATATGGTCCAGCGTGACACAGCATCAGAGTAGACAAGCAAGAAACAATAAAAGAAACATCAACATCCATCCACTGTCGCCATGCTGCCAAGGAAGAGGACAGCTACATTCAAAAAAATGCACAGGTGCCACAGCCCAACAAGACCCTGCTGAGCCAGCGCCTGGCACAAACTAGGAACCACCGCCACAGGCAGAAGCTGCAATCTCAGCCAACTCATACATTTAATGTGTACAACCCCAATTTCAATGAAGTTGGGACATTGTGTAAAATGTAAATACAAACAGAATACAATGATTTGCAAATCCTCTTCAACCTATATTCACTTGAATACACTGTAATATCCTTTACAATGATGTTGGTTTTTAATGTAGTGCCGCCTGAGGGATCGAAGGTCACGGGCATTCAGTGTTGGTTTTCGGCCTTGCCACTTATGTGGCAAGGCCAGATTCTCTGAATCGTCTGATTACATTATGGACTGTAGATGATAGAATTTAGGGATTCCATCATCTACAGTCCATAATATAATTTTTCCACACAGTTGTTCACAAAGTGGTGATCCTTGCCCTATCTTTGCTTGTGAACAGCTGAGCCTTTTGGGGATGCTCCTTTTATACCCAATCATGACACTCACCTGTTTCCAATTAACCTGTTCACCTGTGAAATGTTCCAAACAGGTGTTCTTTGAGCATTCATCACCTTTCCCAGTGTTTTGTTGCGACTGTACCAACTTTTTTGAAATGTGTTGCAAGCATCCATTTCAAAATGAGCAAATACGTATTTGCACAAAAACAATAAAGTCTATCAGTTTGAACATTAAATATCAATCAATCAATCAATTTTTTTATATAGCGCCAAATCACAACAAACAGTTGCCCCAAGGCGCTTTATATTGCAAGGCAAGGCCATACAATAATTATGTAAAACCCCAACGGTCAAAACGACCCCCTGTGAGCAAGCACTTGGCTACAGTGGGAAGGAAAAACTCCCTTTTAACAGGAAGAAACCTCCAGCAGAACCAGGCTCAGGGAGGGGCAGTCTTCTGCTGGGACTGGTTGGGGCTGAGGGAGAGAACCAAGAAAAAGACATGCTGTGGAGGGGAGCAGAGATCGATCACTAATGATTAAATGCAGAGTGGTGCATACAGAGCAAAAAGAGAAAGAAACAGTGCATCATGGGAACCCCCCAGCAGTCTACGTCTATAGCAGCATAACTAAGGGATGGTTCAGGGTCACCTGATCCAGCCCTAACTATAAGCTTTAGCAAAAAGGAAAGTTTTAAGCCTAATCTTAAAAGTAGAGAGGGTGTCTGTCTCCCTGATCTGAATTGGGAGCTGGTTCCACAGGAGAGGAGCCTGAAAGCTGAAGGCTCTGCCTCCCATTCTACTCTTACAAACCCTAGGAACTACAAGTAAGCCTGCAGTCTGAGAGCGAAGCGCTCTATTGGGGTGATATGGTACTACGAGGTCCCTAAGATAAGATGGGACCTGATTATTCAAAACCTTATAAGTAAGAAGAAGAATTTTAAATTCTATTCTAGAATTAACAGGAAGCCAATGAAGAGAGGCCAATATGGGTGAGATATGCTCTCTCCTTCTAGTCCCCGTCAGTACTCTAGCTGCAACATTTGAATTAACTGAAGGCTTTTTAGGGAACTTTTAGGACAACCTGATAATAATGAATTACAATAGTCCAGCCTAGAGGAAATAAATGCATGAATTAGTTTTTCAGCATCACTCTGAGACAAGACCTTTCTGATTTTAGAGATATTGCGTAAATGCAAAAAAGCAGTCCTACATATTTGTTTAATATGCGCTTTGAATGACATATCCTGATCAAAAATGACTCCAAGATTTCTCACAGTATTACTAGAGGTCAGGGTAATGCCATCCAGAGTAAGGATCTGGTTAGACACCATGTTTCTAAGATTTGTGGAGCCAAGTACAATAACTTCAGTTTTATCTGAGTTTAAAAGCAGGAAATTAGAGGTCATCCATGTCTTTATGTCTGTAAGACAATCCTGCAGTTTAGCTAATTGGTGTGTGTCCTCTGGCTTCATGGATAGATAAAGCTGGGTATCATCTGCGTAACAATGAAAATTTAAGCAATACCGTCTAATAATACTGCCTAAGGGAAGCATGTATAAAGTAAATAAAATTGGTCCTAGCACAGAACCTTGTGGAACTCCATAATTAACTTTAGTCTGTGAAGAAGATTCCCCATTTACATGAACAAATTGTAATCTATTAGACAAATATGATTCAAACCACCGCAGCGCAGTGCCTTTAATACCTATGGCATGCTCTAATCTCTGTAATAAAATTTTATGGTCAACAGTATCAAAAGCAGCACTGAGGTCTAACAGAACAAGCACAGAGATGAGTCCACTGTCCGAGGCCATAAGAAGATCATTTGTAACCTTCACTAATGCTGTTTCTGTACTATGATGAATTCTAAAACCTGACTGAAACTCTTCAAATAGACCATTCCTCTGCAGATGATCAGTTAGCTGTTTTACAACTACCCTTTCAAGAATTTTTGAGAGAAAAGGAAGGTTGGAGATTGGCCTATAATTAGCTAAGATAGCTGGGTCAAGTGATGGCTTTTTAAGTAATGGTTTAATTACTGCCACCTTAAAAGCCTGTGGTACATAGCCAACTAACAAAGATAGATTGATCATATTTAAGATCGAAGCATTAAATAATGGTAGGGCTTCCTTGAGCAGCCTGGTAGGAATGGGGTCTAATAAACATGTTGATGGTTTGGATGAAGTAACTAATGAGAATAACTCAGACAGAACAATCGGAGAGAAAGAGTCTAACCAAATACTGGCATCACTGAAAGCAGCCAAAGATAACGATACGTCTTTGGGATGGTTATGAGTAATTTTTTCTCTAATAGTTAAAATTTTGTTAGCAAAGAAAGTCATGAAGTCATTACTAGTTAAAGTTAATGGAATACTCAGCTCAATAGAGCTCTGACTCTTTGTCAGCCTGGCTACAGTGCTGAAAAGAAACCTGGGGTTGTTCTTATTTTCTTCAATTAGTGATGAGTAGAAAGATGTCCTAGCTTTACGGAGGGCTTTTTTATAGAGCAACAGACTCTTTTTCCAGGCTAAGTGAAGATCTTCTAAATTAGTGAGACGCCATTTCCTCTCCAACTTACGGGTTATCTGCTTTAAGCTATGAGTTTGTGAGTTATACCACGGAGTCAGACACTTCTGATTTAAAGCTCTCTTTTTCAGAGGAGCTACAGCATCCAAAGTTGTCTTCAATGAGGATGTAAAACTATTGACGAGATACTCTATCTCCCTTACAGAGTTTAGGTAGCTACTCTGCACTGTGTTGGTATATGGCATTAGAGAACATAAAGAAGGAATCATATCCTTAAACCTAGTTACAGCGCTTTCTGAAAGACTTCTAGTGTAATGAAACTTATTCCCCACTGCTGGGTAGTCCATCAGAGTAAATGTAAATGTTATTAAGAAATGATCAGACAGAAGGGAGTTTTCAGGGAATACTGTTAAGTCTTCTATTTCCATACCATAAGTCAGAACAAGATCTAAGATATGATTAAAGTGGTGGGTGGACTCATTTACTTTTTGAGCAAAGCCAATAGAGTCTAATAATAGATTAAATGCAGTGTTGAGGCTGTCATTCTCAGCATCTGTGTGGATGTTAAAATCGCCCACTATAATTATCTTATCTGAGCTAAGCACTAAGTCAGACAAAAGGTCTGAAAATTCACAGAGAAACTCACAGTAACGACCAGGTGGACGATAGATAATAACAAATAAAACTGGTTTTTGGGACTTCCAATTTGGATGGACAAGACTAAGAGACAAGCTTTCAAATGAATTAAAGCTCTGTCTGGGTTTTGGATTAATTAATAAGCTGGAATGGAAGATTGCTGCTAATCCTCCACCCCGGCCCGTGCTACGAGCATTCTGACAGTTAGTGTGACTCGGGGGTGTTGACTCATTTAAACTAACATATTCATCCTGCTGTAACCAGGTTTCTGTTAGGCAGAATAAATCAATATGTTGATCAATTATTATATCATTTACCAACAGGGACTTAGAAGAGAGAGACCTAATGTTTAATAGACCACATTTAACTGTTTTAGTCTGTGGTGCAGTTGAAGGTGCTATATTATTTTTTCTTTTTGAATTTTTATGCTTAAATAGATTTTTGCTGGTTATTGGTAGTCTGGGAGCAGGCACCGTCTCTACGGGGATGGGGTAATGAGGGGATGGCAGGGGGAGAGAAGCTGCAGAGAGGTGTGTAAGACTACAACTCTGTCTTTGTCTTTGTGGTGTATTCAATTGAATATAGGATGAAGAGGATTTGCAAATCATTGTATTCTGTTTTTATTTACATTTTACACAATGTCCCAACTTCATTGGAATTGGGGTTGTACATAAGTAATAATGACTGTGTTGCTTGCCACGTTTGTAGACCATGCACTCTGTTCTTTGGAAAGCACTTCGGCTTATTGCACACGCTTTATCACTAAATCATACAAGCGTTCATGTTTTAGGTTTTTTAGGTTGCAGGCAAAAGGCAAAATGAGTTTTTCTTGCAAAATACGTTCCCTTCTGCAAAATGATTGTTTTTGACAGTAAAGACATAGACTTCTGCCGGTAGCTTTGCTAACATTAAATTGCTTTTTTTTTATTTTTTACATCTGCCTTTGTTTTATTCCATTGTGTTGGCTCCACTTACATTGTAAACAACATTAATGTTTCCCCAGGATGGTGATGCTAAAGTAGGTCAGATAAGCATGTTTGTTGCATAAAAACGGCCAATTTAAACATAGAAGGTAAATAAAAACCTGCCTATGTTTGGGTTGTTTTCAGTCCTGGACAACAAGGAACCCTTGAGCAAAGACCTTAGGTCTGTTGCACTGGACCCTGTCCACATTTGTTCTAATTGCACCTGGAGCTACACGATATATCATTTGAACATTGCTGACAATTTTGATAATCGATTGTTTTGGAGTACATTTTTTATATCCAAATTCTCTGAATTTTATGGTTTATTTGTTTCTTTACTCATATCTGACTGCCAGTAAACTGAATATCTGTGGTTGTGGACAGAACAAGACATTTGAATGCGTCATCTAGATTAGATTAGATTACATTAGATTAGATAGAACTTTATTAATCCCTTGGGAAATTGAGGTTCCAGCTCAGCTGAGGCTCTGGGAAACATTGATCAATATTTTTCACTGTTTTCTGACATTTTGCACATTAACAACTAATTGATTAATTGAGAAAAAAAATCAGGTGATTGATCAATTATGACAATAATCCTTACTTGCAGCCCTAATCATATGTGTATGCACAATAGTCACATCATAGAACATTCAACATTAAGCCATTCAAACATACCTACAACTTTGTACATGATTTGTAAAAAAAAAAAAAAAAAAAACTCATGGTTTGCATCTTCCATAACTAATCTACAAGAAAAATATGACAAATACATTATAATAACAGAACCTCAAGTTAACTGAAAACTGTCAAAATCTTTCACTCTGGTCTGTGCCCATCAGTATTAAATTTTAAGGAAGGAGATTCCTGGAAACATGACCCACAATTATCCCACAAGAACAACCCCAAAAGTATGATATTAGCTAATATATTGTGTTGCCTCTAACAAACATCTCTGAGTGGATGTAATCCCCCACTGGTCACCAGCAATTATGATTAGCTCTCTGGTGTGGACTGGTGTGAGCGCAACCACTTGTGTCTCAACACCAGTAAGACGGAGGAGATGGTGATCGACTTCAGGAGGAAACCACCCCCTCACCCACTGGTGAACATCCAGGGGGAGAACACAGACTGTGGACAGTTTCAAATACCTGGGTCTTCACCTCAACAGCAAACTGGACTGGACTCACAACACTGACGCCCTGTACAAAAAAGGCCAGAGTCGCCTCCACCTCCTGAGGAGACTGAGATCCTTTGGAGTGAGCAGGCCTTTGCTTAAGACCTTCTACGACTCTGTTGTAGCCTCAGCTCTCCACTATGCTGTCATCTGTTGGGCCCCGGGCAGCACAGAGCGGGAGAGAAAGAGACTGAATAAGCTGGTCAGGAAGTCCACCTCTGTCCTGGGCTGTCCTCTGGACTCTCTGGAGGAGGTGGCTGAGAGGAGAGTGTTAGCCAAGTTCAAATCCATCACGAACAACTCCTCTCACCCTCTGCACCGGACTGTAATGGAGCTGAACAGCTCGTTCAGTGACGGACTGAGGCACCCTCAGTGCAAGAAGGAATGATACCACAGGTTGTTCCTCCCTGCTGCTGTCAGGCTGTACAATAACACTGTGAAATAACCACATGCAATAATATGTCCACAAATCACATGCAATATTAATATGTCCACAAATCATGTGCAATAACAACTCCTTTACAAATCCCTGCACTAATGTCACCTTATCACATCTAAACTCCATTTCACATATTGTAAAGAAGATGCTCCTATCTCCTTTTCAATCCCAATCATGTTATATATATGCATATGTATATGTGTATGTGTGTGCATATGTGTATGCGTGTATGGGTGTATATGTATGTGTATGTATATGTGTATATGCAGGTATATATATACGAGGTCTGCGAGAAAAATAACATACCTTTTTATTTTTTTCAAAAACTATATGGATTTGAATCACGTGCGATTACATCAGCCAACCTTGAACCCTCGTGTGCATGCGTGAGTTTTGTCACGCCTGTCGGTTACTTCATTCGCCTGTGGGCAGGCTTTGAGTAAGGAGTGGTCCACCCCTCCCATCGGAATCCCTTTGTCTGACTTCTTCGTGAGACTGGCGCTTTGCTTGATCAAAATTTTTTCAGAACCTGTGAGGCAGATCGAAGTGGACACCATTTGAGAAATTCAGCTGGTTTTCGGTGAAAATTTTAACGGCTGATGAGAGATTATGGAGTGGTACGGTCTCTTTAAGGACTTCCCACGGAGCGGGACGTCGTGCAGCGCACTGAGGCGCCGTCGTCAGCCTGTTTCGAGCTGAAAACCTCCAAATTTAAACCTCTGTTGACCCAGGATGTTGTGAGAGAACAGAGAAGTTTCAGAAGAGCTCAGGATCAGCAGTTTATCCGGAAATTCCACTGTTAAAGGAGATTTTGTAATGAAAGACGTGCGGACAAGTCGGGACATGCCTACCTTTCCACAATTTCTCTTATACTCACTCGACTGGTAAGCACTGAAAGCCGAGATAGGCATGTCCCAACTTGTCCTCTAACACTCTGAAACGGAGATGTTCCTTTGTCTCGCTTCATCGGCGAATCGGTCGTGACGCGCGAAGCCTCTGCGTGGCTTTCCATGACAAAATCTCTTGTTAAAAGTGAAATCTGCCAGAAAATGGCTGATGTCCAGCTCTTGTGGTAACCAGAGAAATTGCACACGACGGTCCCGGCTCCACACAGCCATCCGTTTAGAAATGATGTGGTGGTTTCTGCCTCTCAATGGCGGCTCGGAGCGCGGCGCGCCTTGCACCATTGTGGGCCGTCCTTAAAGCTGTAGTAACACTCCTTATTCTCTGTGAAGCCCGTAAAATTTTCACCGAAAGCCAGATAAATTTTTCGAATGGTTTCCAGCTGCCTGTCTCTAACAGTTTCTGAAAAAATTCTGATGGAAAAAAAGCCCAAATCATTCCACCATTTCCTCGCAATGAAACAACAACAACAGACTCAAAGCCTGCCCACAGGCAAATGACGCAACCGACAGGCATGGAAAAACTCACGCATCCGCACGAAGGTTCAAGCTTGGCTGACGTAAAAACATATGAATCAAATCCATATAGTTTTTGAAAAAAAATAAAAAGGTACGATACTTTTCTAACAGACCTCGTATATATATATATATATATAGACATATTCTATTTCTACCTCATTTCTTACGTCTTGTACTGTTACAAGTATTATTATTATTGCTTATCCTCGCACACGCTGTTTGATCTTGTGTGTTTTTAAGAGCTGACATAACGTGAATTTCTCCTCTGTGAGATCAATAAAGTTTATCTTATCTTATCTTATTGTGAAATGTCAGAATGCTAAAAATCAGTGAAAATAGAAAAGGATGCAATAAAAGATATACAGAATTTGTTTGAGTATAGGAAGGGTTTTGACCGAACATGGTGAATTTATTGAGAGTTCCTTGCAGAATCTTTCAACTTTTTTAGGTGATGAGTTTATTTTCTCTCCAGATGCTTAACTTTATAGTACCAACCAAATCAATGGAGCCAGTCTTTCCATATACAACTACTCAAGCATTGTGGTGTAAATTCAGATAATTTGTCACACTTAAATTCACACAAAAATAATATTTCAATGTCAGGTTTTCGTTTTGGGCAATATTGTACAACCTTAACGCCTTAACGCCTGAATTTATATAGCTGTATATAAAAAAATGTTTTGTGTGTGTTTTTGCCTTTAAGTAGATGGTAAATAATGAGATTATTAATTACACTTTTGCACAAAAAATAAATAGTAATTTTGGTATTTTGGTAATAATTTATGTTATAATGTTATAATAATAATAATGGTATGTTGCAAATTTGCGACAACAGGCATACTGGTCAATTTGGTATGTTGCATATTTGAGTCAAATATTGTAGCATATATGCGACAATAGGCATTAAGGGCCCCTTCACAGAAAGTGCGAATTTGGTCCAATTACAGTGAAACAGCGCAAAACAGTTCAAATTAACGAACCACGAAAACATTGTGCTGATGGGCAGGCCTGTACGATCCTGTTGCGAAGGTGTCATGCACGCTCATGCACGAATACAGTGGGAGCCACTGGAGCATGTGGAACCAGTGGTGTGCACAGCTAACCAAAAAGTTAGCTTTGATAACCATTAATCAGATAACTGAAAAGTTATCTTTTATGACGCTAAACCACTAAAAAAAATGTATGTTTATTACAGATAACCGATAACTATTAGTATTGATTTGGATGCGGCCACATCAGATTACACTGTCGGTTTCTGATAAACCAGTTTCACTTTAAGCGCCGCAGGGGCTGCTGTGTAAATTCAAGGATCACAAACACAAAGAAGGCACGAAAAATGAATAAATAAAAAAATAAAACCCCAAACACTCTCATCATCTTTCAAAAGCAGTAAAACACAGTATTAGAAGTCACAGTTTATCTTGGTATTAGATACACCGTCATTTACGAGCTACAAGTTACTGCTTTTTTCACACGCTTTGAACCCTGCCACTTAAACAACCGAAATACATCCATTAATCCATTGATTGGCAGAGTAAAAGACACACGTAGTAAATATAAATTCTTACCTGTTAATTTCAGTGGGATTCATCTGAAGAAATAATCTATATAAAGTGTCCTGCTTATCCAAACGGTGTCTAAACGGTGAAGAAAAGTATTAAAAAAATAATAATAATTGTTATTAATCATGGAAGAAACAAACTTCATTAAGTCATCCACGCACACAACAAGGCCTACAAGGCCTAACTGGAGGCCATCTGAACAAGTATGTTATTGTTTGGGATAATGTACGTTTTCACCACTCAGATGTGGTCAGACAATGGTTTGCAGCACATGACAGGATGCTGGTGGAATATATCCCTCCCTACTCACCATTCCTAAATCCAGTAGAGGAGTTTTTCTCTTCCTGGAGGTGGAAGGTATATGACTGGCATCCACATCCCCAAATGGCCCTGCTAGCAGCCATGGATGCAGCATGTGATGACATCACAGCAGAGTCCTGCAGAGGGTGGATTCGCCACTCAAGGAGATAATTTCCTCGCTGCATTACAAGAGATGATATTCGCTGTGATGTAGATGAAAATATGTGGTCGGACAGACAGGAACGTCTGGATGTGCATGAATGATTTACAGTACTGTGTATGTTATATGTTCAGTTCCAGTATTTATTGTAATATTGTTTACAGTTGTGCACAGCTCGACCCAAAGGGAGTTTATGTTTATTGTGAATAAGGGTGTGTTTTTTTCTTTTGCATGATGCTGTAAACAAATTAGAATTGCAAAGGGCATATGCAGTAAAAATGTAAGAAATAATGTACATATGCAGTGTCTTATGCTCAGTTACATCTGTAAATACAGTGATGTGTGACTTTACTGTAGTTTTCAAAGGCTGAGTAAATGGTACATAGTGGTGTCTTGAGCATTTTCATGTAGTGTCACCAAGATCTGACATTTTTGCATTGGAAAACACTTCCAGAGTAAACTGTCACAATGAAAACATGACAAAGCCATTTCACTATCTTGTTCAAAATCAATGATGTCAAGACTTTTCATCTTGATGACACTGACATTTTCATCAACATGAATACTTGCTTTTGAGGAAAGAACTTTCCCTTTTGAGCAAGTTATCAACTAGGTTTTGCAGTTTGAAAAATGCATTAACTGTTGTGCAAATGTAAATAGGGATCTGAGAAACGCACCAAAGCAGCTGAGAAAAACTGTAGTGGAAAGTTGAGTTGAAGAAAAAAGTGTGGTAGAAAAAGGTGCACAAACAACAAGGAAAACCACAGCTATGAGAGAACTGTGAAGCAAAGCCCATTCAAGAATCTGAGGGAGATTCACAGGGAGTGGAGTGCAGCTGGAGTCAGAACATGGACTACAACAACAACGTTAACGTCAGAAGCATCTTACCTGGCCTAAGGAGAAAAAGAACTGGACTATTGCTCAATAGTCCAAAATAGTCTTTTCGGATTAGATTAGATAATATAGAACTTTATTAATCCCTTGGGAAGACTCCCTCAGATGAAAGTAAATTTTGAATTTAATTTGGAAATCAAGGTGTCAAAGTCTGGAGGAAGATTGGAGAGAAACAGAATCCATGTTTCTTGAGGTCCTGTGTGAACTTTCCACAGTCAGTGATGATTTGAGGTGCCATGTCATCAACTGGTGTTGTTCCGCTGTGTTTTATTAAGCCCAAAGTCAGCGCAGCTATCTACCAGGAACTTTCACAGCACTGCATGCTTCCCTCTGCTGACAATCATTATGAAGATGCTGATTTCATTTTCCAGCAGGACTTTGCACCTGCCCACACTGCCAACAGCTTGATTGTCCAGTAAACTCACCTGACCTGAACCCCACAGAGCAATTTCAACTTATTTTCATTTATATAGTATAAGATCACAACAAAGTTGCCTCAAGGCGTTTCACACAAGTAAGGTCTAACCTTACCAACCCCTAGAGCAAGCACACAGGCAACAGTGGTAAGGAAAAACTCCCTCTGATGATTTGAGGAAGAATCCTCAAGCAGACCAGACTCAAAGGGGCAAACCAGACTCTCTGCTTGGACCATGCTACTGAAACAATTGACAATACAGAAAATTATACAGGAAATTTTAGGAGTCCATGCTGGTGCACAAGATGGAAGGCCTGCATAAGAAAACACTCACTCCCATCTCTGGATGGAGCCGCACCTCAAACAGAAAAAAACAGAATCAGGTGGCAGAAAGACAAAAATACAGTATAATTTGTCAGCATTAAACAAAAAGAAAAACAGAAGAAATAATATGGTGATTGCAAGCCACTAGCCCTAAGATTCAGTTGAGGCCGCGGCCCGCTCTCTATACTAATAAAATGAATTTAAAAGCGTAGAAAGCATAGTAACATACTATGCCAGTATGCTAGCCATACAAAAGGGAAAATAAGTGCTTCTTAAGTCTGGACTTGAAAATCTCTACAGAATCTGACTCTTTTATTGATGCAGGGAGATCATTCCACAAAGCAAGTGCACGATATGAGAAAGCTCTGTGACCTGCAGACTTTTTATTCACCCTACAGATGCAAAGTAGTCCTGCATCCTGAGAACGCCGGGCTGGTACGTAGGGTTTAAGTAGGTCAGCTAAGTAGGGAGGTGCTAGTCCATGAATAATTTCATAGGTTAGTAACAGAACCTTAAAATCTGATTTGACAGGGACAGGAAGCCAATGAAGAGATGCCAAAATGGATGTAACGTGGTCAAACTGTCTGCTTTCTGTCAAAAGTCTGGTAACAGCATTCTGAACCAATTGGAGACCCCTAATGCTGGACTGCAGTAAACCAGAAAATAGAACACTGCAGTAGTCCAATCTAGAAGAAACAAATACATGAATCAGGGTCTCAGCATCAGCCATAGACAGGGGACGAATCTTATTATATACTATACTATACTTACTATATTTCACAGGTGGAAGAAAGCAGTCCTTGAAATATCTCTAATGTGGAGGTCAAAGGACAATGTAGGATCAAAAATTATACCAAGGTTCCTCACTTTGTCAGTGTGATGTAGGACACATGAGCCTAGGCTAAGCGTTAGCTGGTCATATTAATGCCGATGTCTCACTGGACCAAGAACCATCATTCCACTCCTATCAGAGTTTAAAAGGCAATCTTCTAAGATTCTTGTGTGGATGAGATTACCAGCAGTTATTGGCATGTATAACTGAGTATCATCAGCATAGCAATGAAAGGTAATCCCAAAACACCGCAATATGTGCCCAAGTGGTGCTATAAAAAGGGAGAAAAGCAGGGGGCCTAAGACAGACCCCTGTGGAAGCTCAAATTTCATGTCACTAATGTTAGAGGTAGTGTTATTGTACAAAACACAGTGAGAATGACTGGTCAGGTAT